>NW_028317651.1:12236300-15137928 GCF_055824585.1 Amblyomma mixtum
TAACCTAACCTAACCTAACCTAACCTAACCTAACCTAACCTAACCTAACCTAACCTAACCTAACCTAACCTAACCTAACCTAACCTAACCTAACCTAACCTAACCTAACCTAACCTAACCTAACCTAACCTAACCTAACCTAACCTAACCTAACCTAACCTAACCTCAACCTAACCTAACCTAACCTAACCTAACCTAACCTAACCTAACCTAACCTAACCTAACCTAACCTAACCTAACCTAACCTAACCTAACCTAACCTAACCTAACCTAACCTAACCTAACCTAACCTAACCTAACCTAACCTAACCTAACCTAACCTAACCTAACCTAACCTAACCTAACCTAACCTAACCTAACCTAACCTAACCTAACCTAACCTAACCTAACCTAACCTAACCTAACCTAACCTAACCTAACCTAACCTAACCTAACCTAACCTAACCTAACCTAACCTAACCTAACCTAACCTAACCTAACCTAACCTAACCTAACCTAACCTAACCTAACCTAACCTAACCTAACCTAACCTAACCTAACCTAACCTAACCTAACCTAACCTAACCTAACCTAACCTAACCTAACCTAACCTAACCTAACCTAACCTAACCTAACCTAACCTAACCTAACCTAACCTAACCTAACCTAACCTAACCTAACCTAACCTAACCTAACCTAACCTAACCTAACCTAACCTAACCTAACCTAACCTAACCTAACCTAACCTAACCTAACCTAACCTAACCTAACCTAACCTAACCTAACCTAACCTAACCTAACCTAACCTAACCTAACCTAACCTAACCTAACCTAACCTAACCTAACCTAACCTAACCTAACCTAACCTAACCTAACCTAACCTAACCTAACCTAACCTAACCTAACCTAACCTAACCTAACCTAACCTAACCTAACCTAACCTAACCTAACCTAACCTAACCTAACCTAACCTAACCTAACCTAACCTAACCTAACCTAACCTAACCTAACCTAACCTAACCTAACCTAACCTAACCTAACCTAACCTAACCTAACCTAACCTAACCTAACCTAACCTAACCTAACCTAACCTAACCTAACCTAACCTAACCTAACCTAACCTAACCTAACCTAACCTAACCTAACCTAACCTAACCTAACCTAACCTAACCTAACCTAACCTAACCTAACCTAACCTAACCTAACCTAACCTAACCTAACCTAACCTAACCTAACCTAACCTAACCTAACCTAACCTAACCTAACCTAACCTAACCTAACCTAACCTAACCTAACCTAACCTAACCTAACCTAACCTAACCTAACCTAACCTAACCTAACCTAACCTAACCTAACCTAACCTAACCTAACCTAACCTAACCTAACCTAACCTAACCTAACCTAACCTAACCTAACCTAACCTAACCTAACCTAACCTAACCTAACCTAACCTAACCTAACCTAACCTAACCTAACCTAACCTAACCTAACCTAACCTAACCTAACCTAACCTAACCTAACCTAACCTAACCTAACCTAACCTAACCTAACCTAACCTAACCTAACCTAACCTAACCTAACCTAACCTAACCTAACCTAACCTAACCTAACCTAACCTAACCTAACCTAACCTAACCTAACCTAACCTAACCTAACCTAACCTAACCTAACCTAACCTAACCTAACCTAACCTAACCTAACCTAACCTAACCTAACCTAACCTAACCTAACCTAACCTAACCTAACCTAACCTAACCTAACCTAACCTAACCTAACCTAACCTAACCTAACCTAACCTAACCTAACCTAACCTAACCTAACCTAACCTAACCTAACCTAACCTAACCTAACCTAACCTAACCTAACCTAACCTAACCTAACCTAACCTAACCTAACCTAACCTAACCTAACCTAACCTAACCTAACCTAACCTAACCTAACCTAACCTAACCTAACCTAACCTAACCTAACCTAACCTAACCTAACCTAACCTAACCTAACCTAACCTAACCTAACCTAACCTAACCTAACCTAACCTAACCTAACCTAACCTAACCTAACCTAACCTAACCTAACCTAACCTAACCTAACCTAACCTAACCTAACCTAACCTAACCTAACCTAACCTAACCTAACCTAACCTAACCTAACCTAACCTAACCTAACCTAACCTAACCTAACCTAACCTAACCTAACCTAACCTAACCTAACCTAACCTAACCTAACCTAACCTAACCTAACCTAACCTAACCTAACCTAACCTAACCTAACCTAACCTAACCTAACCTAACCTAACCTAACCTAACCTAACCTAACCTAACCTAACCTAACCTAACCTAACCTAACCTAACCTAACCTAACCTAACCTAACCTAACCTAACCTAACCTAACCTAACCTAACCTAACCTAACCTAACCTAACCTAACCTAACCTAACCTAACCTAACCTAACCTAACCTAACCTAACCTAACCTAACCTAACCTAACCTAACCTAACCTAACCTAACCTAACCTAACCTAACCTAACCTAACCTAACCTAACCTAACCTAACCTAACCTAACCTAACCTAACCTAACCTAACCTAACCTAACCTAACCTAACCTAACCTAACCTAACCTAACCTAACCTAACCTAACCTAACCTAACCTAACCTAACCTAACCTAACCTAACCTAACCTAACCTAACCTAACCTAACCTAACCTAACCTAACCTAACCTAACCTAACCTAACCTAACCTAACCTAACCTAACCTAACCTAACCTAACCTAACCTAACCTAACCTAACCTAACCTAACCTAACCTAACCTAACCTAACCTAACCTAACCTAACCTAACCTAACCTAACCTAACCTAACCTAACCTAACCTAACCTAACCTAACCTAACCTAACCTAACCTAACCTAACCTAACCTAACCTAACCTAACCTAACCTAACCTAACCTAACCTAACCTAACCTAACCTAACCTAACCTAACCTAACCTAACCTAACCTAACCTAACCTAACCTAACCTAACCTAACCTAACCTAACCTAACCTAACCTAACCTAACCTAACCTAACCTAACCTAACCTAACCTAACCTAACCTAACCTAACCTAACCTAACCTAACCTAACCTAACCTAACCTAACCTAACCTAACCTAACCTAACCTAACCTAACCTAACCTAACCTAACCTAACCTAACCTAACCTAACCTAACCTAACCTAACCTAACCTAACCTAACCTAACCTAACCTAACCTAACCTAACCTAACCTAACCTAACCTAACCTAACCTAACCTAACCTAACCTAACCTAACCTAACCTAACCTAACCTAACCTAACCTAACCTAACCTAACCTAACCTAACCTAACCTAACCTAACCTAACCTAACCTAACCTAACCTAACCTAACCTAACCTAACCTAACCTAACCTAACCTAACCTAACCTAACCTAACCTAACCTAACCTAACCTAACCTAACCTAACCTAACCTAACCTAACCTAACCTAACCTAACCTAACCTAACCTAACCTAACCTAACCTAACCTAACCTAACCTAACCTAACCTAACCTAACCTAACCTAACCTAACCTAACCTAACCTAACCTAACCTAACCTAACCTAACCTAACCTAACCTAACCTAACCTAACCTAACCTAACCTAACCTAACCTAACCTAACCTAACCTAACCTAACCTAACCTAACCTAACCTAACCTAACCTAACCTAACCTAACCTAACCTAACCTAACCTAACCTAACCTAACCTAACCTAACCTAACCTAACCTAACCTAACCTAACCTAACCTAACCTAACCTAACCTAACCTAACCTAACCTAACCTAACCTAACCTAACCTAACCTAACCTAACCTAACCTAACCTAACCTAACCTAACCTAACCTAACCTAACCTAACCTAACCTAACCTAACCTAACCTAACCTAACCTAACCTAACCTAACCTAACCTAACCTAACCTAACCTAACCTAACCTAACCTAACCTAACCTAACCTAACCTAACCTAACCTAACCTAACCTAACCTAACCTAACCTAACCTAACCTAACCTAACCTAACCTAACCTAACCTAACCTAACCTAACCTAACCTAACCTAACCTAACCTAACCTAACCTAACCTAACCTAACCTAACCTAACCTAACCTAACCTAACCTAACCTAACCTAACCTAACCTAACCTAACCTAACCTAACCTAACCTAACCTAACCTAACCTAACCTAACCTAACCTAACCTAACCTAACCTAACCTAACCTAACCTAACCTAACCTAACCTAACCTAACCTAACCTAACCTAACCTAACCTAACCTAACCTAACCTAACCTAACCTAACCTAACCTAACCTAACCTAACCTAACCTAACCTAACCTAACCTAACCTAACCTAACCTAACCTAACCTAACCTAACCTAACCTAACCTAACCTAACCTAACCTAACCTAACCTAACCTAACCTAACCTAACCTAACCTAACCTAACCTAACCTAACCTAACCTAACCTAACCTAACCTAACCTAACCTAACCTAACCTAACCTAACCTAACCTAACCTAACCTAACCTAACCTAACCTAACCTAACCTAACCTAACCTAACCTAACCTAACCTAACCTAACCTAACCTAACCTAACCTAACCTAACCTAACCTAACCTAACCTAACCTAACCTAACCTAACCTAACCTAACCTAACCTAACCTAACCTAACCTAACCTAACCTAACCTAACCTAACCTAACCTAACCTAACCTAACCTAACCTAACCTAACCTAACCTAACCTAACCTAACCTAACCTAACCTAACCTAACCTAACCTAACCTAACCTAACCTAACCTAACCTAACCTAACCTAACCTAACCTAACCTAACCTAACCTAACCTAACCTAACCTAACCTAACCTAACCTAACCTAACCTAACCTAACCTAACCTAACCTAACCTAACCTAACCTAACCTAACCTAACCTAACCTAACCTAACCTAACCTAACCTAACCTAACCTAACCTAACCTAACCTAACCTAACCTAACCTAACCTAACCTAACCTAACCTAACCTAACCTAACCTAACCTAACCTAACCTAACCTAACCTAACCTAACCTAACCTAACCTAACCTAACCTAACCTAACCTAACCTAACCTAACCTAACCTAACCTAACCTAACCTAACCTAACCTAACCTAACCTAACCTAACCTAACCTAACCTAACCTAACCTAACCTAACCTAACCTAACCTAACCTAACCTAACCTAACCTAACCTAACCTAACCTAACCTAACCTAACCTAACCTAACCTAACCTAACCTAACCTAACCTAACCTAACCTAACCTAACCTAACCTAACCTAACCTAACCTAACCTAACCTAACCTAACCTAACCTAACCTAACCTAACCTAACCTAACCTAACCTAACCTAACCTAACCTAACCTAACCTAACCTAACCTAACCTAACCTAACCTAACCTAACCTAACCTAACCTAACCTAACCTAACCTAACCTAACCTAACCTAACCTAACCTAACCTAACCTAACCTAACCTAACCTAACCTAACCTAACCTAACCTAACCTAACCTAACCTAACCTAACCTAACCTAACCTAACCTAACCTAACCTAACCTAACCTAACCTAACCTAACCTAACCTAACCTAACCTAACCTAACCTAACCTAACCTAACCTAACCTAACCTAACCTAACCTAACCTAACCTAACCTAACCTAACCTAACCTAACCTAACCTAACCTAACCTAACCTAACCTAACCTAACCTAACCTAACCTAACCTAACCTAACCTAACCTAACCTAACCTAACCTAACCTAACCTAACCTAACCTAACCTAACCTAACCTAACCTAACCTAACCTAACCTAACCTAACCTAACCTAACCTAACCTAACCTAACCTAACCTAACCTAACCTAACCTAACCTAACCTAACCTAACCTAACCTAACCTAACCTAACCTAACCTAACCTAACCTAACCTAACCTAACCTAACCTAACCTAACCTAACCTAACCTAACCTAACCTAACCTAACCTAACCTAACCTAACCTAACCTAACCTAACCTAACCTAACCTAACCTAACCTAACCTAACCTAACCTAACCTAACCTAACCTAACCTAACCTAACCTAACCTAACCTAACCTAACCTAACCTAACCTAACCTAACCTAACCTAACCTAACCTAACCTAACCTAACCTAACCTAACCTAACCTAACCTAACCTAACCTAACCTAACCTAACCTAACCTAACCTAACCTAACCTAACCTAACCTAACCTAACCTAACCTAACCTAACCTAACCTAACCTAACCTAACCTAACCTAACCTAACCTAACCTAACCTAACCTAACCTAACCTAACCTAACCTAACCTAACCTAACCTAACCTAACCTAACCTAACCTAACCTAACCTAACCTAACCTAACCTAACCTAACCTAACCTAACCTAACCTAACCTAACCTAACCTAACCTAACCTAACCTAACCTAACCTAACCTAACCTAACCTAACCTAACCTAACCTAACCTAACCTAACCTAACCTAACCTAACCTAACCTAACCTAACCTAACCTAACCTAACCTAACCTAACCTAACCTAACCTAACCTAACCTAACCTAACCTAACCTAACCTAACCTAACCTAACCTAACCTAACCTAACCTAACCTAACCTAACCTAACCTAACCTAACCTAACCTAACCTAACCTAACCTAACCTAACCTAACCTAACCTAACCTAACCTAACCTAACCTAACCTAACCTAACCTAACCTAACCTAACCTAACCTAACCTAACCTAACCTAACCTAACCTAACCTAACCTAACCTAACCTAACCTAACCTAACCTAACCTAACCTAACCTAACCTAACCTAACCTAACCTAACCTAACCTAACCTAACCTAACCTAACCTAACCTAACCTAACCTAACCTAACCTAACCTAACCTAACCTAACCTAACCTAACCTAACCTAACCTAACCTAACCTAACCTAACCTAACCTAACCTAACCTAACCTAACCTAACCTAACCTAACCTAACCTAACCTAACCTAACCTAACCTAACCTAACCTAACCTAACCTAACCTAACCTAACCTAACCTAACCTAACCTAACCTAACCTAACCTAACCTAACCTAACCTAACCTAACCTAACCTAACCTAACCTAACCTAACCTAACCTAACCTAACCTAACCTAACCTAACCTAACCTAACCTAACCTAACCTAACCTAACCTAACCTAACCTAACCTAACCTAACCTAACCTAACCTAACCTAACCTAACCTAACCTAACCTAACCTAACCTAACCTAACCTAACCTAACCTAACCTAACCTAACCTAACCTAACCTAACCTAACCTAACCTAACCTAACCTAACCTAACCTAACCTAACCTAACCTAACCTAACCTAACCTAACCTAACCTAACCTAACCTAACCTAACCTAACCTAACCTAACCTAACCTAACCTAACCTAACCTAACCTAACCTAACCTAACCTAACCTAACCTAACCTAACCTAACCTAACCTAACCTAACCTAACCTAACCTAACCTAACCTAACCTAACCTAACCTAACCTAACCTAACCTAACCTAACCTAACCTAACCTAACCTAACCTAACCTAACCTAACCTAACCTAACCTAACCTAACCTAACCTAACCTAACCTAACCTAACCTAACCTAACCTAACCTAACCTAACCTAACCTAACCTAACCTAACCTAACCTAACCTAACCTAACCTAACCTAACCTAACCTAACCTAACCTAACCTAACCTAACCTAACCTAACCTAACCTAACCTAACCTAACCTAACCTAACCTAACCTAACCTAACCTAACCTAACCTAACCTAACCTAACCTAACCTAACCTAACCTAACCTAACCTAACCTAACCTAACCTAACCTAACCTAACCTAACCTAACCTAACCTAACCTAACCTAACCTAACCTAACCTAACCTAACCTAACCTAACCTAACCTAACCTAACCTAACCTAACCTAACCTAACCTAACCTAACCTAACCTAACCTAACCTAACCTAACCTAACCTAACCTAACCTAACCTAACCTAACCTAACCTAACCTAACCTAACCTAACCTAACCTAACCTAACCTAACCTAACCTAACCTAACCTAACCTAACCTAACCTAACCTAACCTAACCTAACCTAACCTAACCTAACCTAACCTAACCTAACCTAACCTAACCTAACCTAACCTAACCTAACCTAACCTAACCTAACCTAACCTAACCTAACCTAACCTAACCTAACCTAACCTAACCTAACCTAACCTAACCTAACCTAACCTAACCTAACCTAACCTAACCTAACCTAACCTAACCTAACCTAACCTAACCTAACCTAACCTAACCTAACCTAACCTAACCTAACCTAACCTAACCTAACCTAACCTAACCTAACCTAACCTAACCTAACCTAACCTAACCTAACCTAACCTAACCTAACCTAACCTAACCTAACCTAACCTAACCTAACCTAACCTAACCTAACCTAACCTAACCTAACCTAACCTAACCTAACCTAACCTAACCTAACCTAACCTAACCTAACCTAACCTAACCTAACCTAACCTAACCTAACCTAACCTAACCTAACCTAACCTAACCTAACCTAACCTAACCTAACCTAACCTAACCTAACCTAACCTAACCTAACCTAACCTAACCTAACCTAACCTAACCTAACCTAACCTAACCTAACCTAACCTAACCTAACCTAACCTAACCTAACCTAACCTAACCTAACCTAACCTAACCTAACCTAACCTAACCTAACCTAACCTAACCTAACCTAACCTAACCTAACCTAACCTAACCTAACCTAACCTAACCTAACCTAACCTAACCTAACCTAACCTAACCTAACCTAACCTAACCTAACCTAACCTAACCTAACCTAACCTAACCTAACCTAACCTAACCTAACCTAACCTAACCTAACCTAACCTAACCTAACCTAACCTAACCTAACCTAACCTAACCTAACCTAACCTAACCTAACCTAACCTAACCTAACCTAACCTAACCTAACCTAACCTAACCTAACCTAACCTAACCTAACCTAACCTAACCTAACCTAACCTAACCTAACCTAACCTAACCTAACCTAACCTAACCTAACCTAACCTAACCTAACCTAACCTAACCTAACCTAACCTAACCTAACCTAACCTAACCTAACCTAACCTAACCTAACCTAACCTAACCTAACCTAACCTAACCTAACCTAACCTAACCTAACCTAACCTAACCTAACCTAACCTAACCTAACCTAACCTAACCTAACCTAACCTAACCTAACCTAACCTAACCTAACCTAACCTAACCTAACCTAACCTAACCTAACCTAACCTAACCTAACCTAACCTAACCTAACCTAACCTAACCTAACCTAACCTAACCTAACCTAACCTAACCTAACCTAACCTAACCTAACCTAACCTAACCTAACCTAACCTAACCTAACCTAACCTAACCTAACCTAACCTAACCTAACCTAACCTAACCTAACCTAACCTAACCTAACCTAACCTAACCTAACCTAACCTAACCTAACCTAACCTAACCTAACCTAACCTAACCTAACCTAACCTAACCTAACCTAACCTAACCTAACCTAACCTAACCTAACCTAACCTAACCTAACCTAACCTAACCTAACCTAACCTAACCTAACCTAACCTAACCTAACCTAACCTAACCTAACCTAACCTAACCTAACCTAACCTAACCTAACCTAACCTAACCTAACCTAACCTAACCTAACCTAACCTAACCTAACCTAACCTAACCTAACCTAACCTAACCTAACCTAACCTAACCTAACCTAACCTAACCTAACCTAACCTAACCTAACCTAACCTAACCTAACCTAACCTAACCTAACCTAACCTAACCTAACCTAACCTAACCTAACCTAACCTAACCTAACCTAACCTAACCTAACCTAACCTAACCTAACCTAACCTAACCTAACCTAACCTAACCTAACCTAACCTAACCTAACCTAACCTAACCTAACCTAACCTAACCTAACCTAACCTAACCTAACCTAACCTAACCTAACCTAACCTAACCTAACCTAACCTAACCTAACCTAACCTAACCTAACCTAACCTAACCTAACCTAACCTAACCTAACCTAACCTAACCTAACCTAACCTAACCTAACCTAACCTAACCTAACCTAACCTAACCTAACCTAACCTAACCTAACCTAACCTAACCTAACCTAACCTAACCTAACCTAACCTAACCTAACCTAACCTAACCTAACCTAACCTAACCTAACCTAACCTAACCTAACCTAACCTAACCTAACCTAACCTAACCTAACCTAACCTAACCTAACCTAACCTAACCTAACCTAACCTAACCTAACCTAACCTAACCTAACCTAACCTAACCTAACCTAACCTAACCTAACCTAACCTAACCTAACCTAACCTAACCTAACCTAACCTAACCTAACCTAACCTAACCTAACCTAACCTAACCTAACCTAACCTAACCTAACCTAACCTAACCTAACCTAACCTAACCTAACCTAACCTAACCTAACCTAACCTAACCTAACCTAACCTAACCTAACCTAACCTAACCTAACCTAACCTAACCTAACCTAACCTAACCTAACCTAACCTAACCTAACCTAACCTAACCTAACCTAACCTAACCTAACCTAACCTAACCTAACCTAACCTAACCTAACCTAACCTAACCTAACCTAACCTAACCTAACCTAACCTAACCTAACCTAACCTAACCTAACCTAACCTAACCTAACCTAACCTAACCTAACCTAACCTAACCTAACCTAACCTAACCTAACCTAACCTAACCTAACCTAACCTAACCTAACCTAACCTAACCTAACCTAACCTAACCTAACCTAACCTAACCTAACCTAACCTAACCTAACCTAACCTAACCTAACCTAACCTAACCTAACCTAACCTAACCTAACCTAACCTAACCTAACCTAACCTAACCTAACCTAACCTAACCTAACCTAACCTAACCTAACCTAACCTAACCTAACCTAACCTAACCTAACCTAACCTAACCTAACCTAACCTAACCTAACCTAACCTAACCTAACCTAACCTAACCTAACCTAACCTAACCTAACCTAACCTAACCTAACCTAACCTAACCTAACCTAACCTAACCTAACCTAACCTAACCTAACCTAACCTAACCTAACCTAACCTAACCTAACCTAACCTAACCTAACCTAACCTAACCTAACCTAACCTAACCTAACCTAACCTAACCTAACCTAACCTAACCTAACCTAACCTAACCTAACCTAACCTAACCTAACCTAACCTAACCTAACCTAACCTAACCTAACCTAACCTAACCTAACCTAACCTAACCTAACCTAACCTAACCTAACCTAACCTAACCTAACCTAACCTAACCTAACCTAACCTAACCTAACCTAACCTAACCTAACCTAACCTAACCTAACCTAACCTAACCTAACCTAACCTAACCTAACCTAACCTAACCTAACCTAACCTAACCTAACCTAACCTAACCTAACCTAACCTAACCTAACCTAACCTAACCTAACCTAACCTAACCTAACCTAACCTAACCTAACCTAACCTAACCTAACCTAACCTAACCTAACCTAACCTAACCTAACCTAACCTAACCTAACCTAACCTAACCTAACCTAACCTAACCTAACCTAACCTAACCTAACCTAACCTAACCTAACCTAACCTAACCTAACCTAACCTAACCTAACCTAACCTAACCTAACCTAACCTAACCTAACCTAACCTAACCTAACCTAACCTAACCTAACCTAACCTAACCTAACCTAACCTAACCTAACCTAACCTAACCTAACCTAACCTAACCTAACCTAACCTAACCTAACCTAACCTAACCTAACCTAACCTAACCTAACCTAACCTAACCTAACCTAACCTAACCTAACCTAACCTAACCTAACCTAACCTAACCTAACCTAACCTAACCTAACCTAACCTAACCTAACCTAACCTAACCTAACCTAACCTAACCTAACCTAACCTAACCTAACCTAACCTAACCTAACCTAACCTAACCTAACCTAACCTAACCTAACCTAACCTAACCTAACCTAACCTAACCTAACCTAACCTAACCTAACCTAACCTAACCTAACCTAACCTAACCTAACCTAACCTAACCTAACCTAACCTAACCTAACCTAACCTAACCTAACCTAACCTAACCTAACCTAACCTAACCTAACCTAACCTAACCTAACCTAACCTAACCTAACCTAACCTAACCTAACCTAACCTAACCTAACCTAACCTAACCTAACCTAACCTAACCTAACCTAACCTAACCTAACCTAACCTAACCTAACCTAACCTAACCTAACCTAACCTAACCTAACCTAACCTAACCTAACCTAACCTAACCTAACCTAACCTAACCTAACCTAACCTAACCTAACCTAACCTAACCTAACCTAACCTAACCTAACCTAACCTAACCTAACCTAACCTAACCTAACCTAACCTAACCTAACCTAACCTAACCTAACCTAACCTAACCTAACCTAACCTAACCTAACCTAACCTAACCTAACCTAACCTAACCTAACCTAACCTAACCTAACCTAACCTAACCTAACCTAACCTAACCTAACCTAACCTAACCTAACCTAACCTAACCTAACCTAACCTAACCTAACCTAACCTAACCTAACCTAACCTAACCTAACCTAACCTAACCTAACCTAACCTAACCTAACCTAACCTAACCTAACCTAACCTAACCTAACCTAACCTAACCTAACCTAACCTAACCTAACCTAACCTAACCTAACCTAACCTAACCTAACCTAACCTAACCTAACCTAACCTAACCTAACCTAACCTAACCTAACCTAACCTAACCTAACCTAACCTAACCTAACCTAACCTAACCTAACCTAACCTAACCTAACCTAACCTAACCTAACCTAACCTAACCTAACCTAACCTAACCTAACCTAACCTAACCTAACCTAACCTAACCTAACCTAACCTAACCTAACCTAACCTAACCTAACCTAACCTAACCTAACCTAACCTAACCTAACCTAACCTAACCTAACCTAACCTAACCTAACCTAACCTAACCTAACCTAACCTAACCTAACCTAACCTAACCTAACCTAACCTAACCTAACCTAACCTAACCTAACCTAACCTAACCTAACCTAACCTAACCTAACCTAACCTAACCTAACCTAACCTAACCTAACCTAACCTAACCTAACCTAACCTAACCTAACCTAACCTAACCTAACCTAACCTAACCTAACCTAACCTAACCTAACCTAACCTAACCTAACCTAACCTAACCTAACCTAACCTAACCTAACCTAACCTAACCTAACCTAACCTAACCTAACCTAACCTAACCTAACCTAACCTAACCTAACCTAACCTAACCTAACCTAACCTAACCTAACCTAACCTAACCTAACCTACTCCAAAACTCCAAAACTCCAAAACTCCGAAACTCCGAAACTCCGAAACTCCAAAACTCCGAAACTCCAAAACTCCGAAACTCCAAAACTCCAAAACTCCGAAACTCCAAAACTCCAAAACTCCGAAACTCCGAAACTCCAAAACTCGAAAACTCCGAAACTCCAAAACTCCAAAACTCCAATACTCCAAAACTCCAAAACTCCGAAACTCCAAAACTCCAAAACTCCAAAGCTCCAAAACTCCAAAACTCCAAAACTCCGAAACTCCAAAACTCCAAAACTCCAAAACTCCGAAACACCAAAATCCCGAAACTCCGAAACTCGGAAACTCCAAAACTCCAAAACTCCAAAACTCCAAAACTCCAAAACTCCGACACTCCAAAACTCCAAAACTCCGAAACTCCAAAACTCCGAAACTCCAAAACTCCAAAACTCCAAAACTCCGAAACTCCGAAACTCCAAAACTCGAAAACTCGAAAACTCCAAAACTCCAATACTCCAAAACTCCGAAACTCCGAAACTCCAAAACTCCAATACTCCAAAACTCCGAAACTCCAAAACTCCAAAACTCCGAAACTCCAAAACTCCAAAACTCCGAAACTCCGAAACTCCGAAACTCCGAAACTCCAAAACTCCAAAACTCCAAAACTCCGAAACTCCGAAACTCCGAAACTCCAAAACTCCAAAACTCCGAAACTCCGAAACTCCGAAACTCCGAAACTCCAAAACTCCGAAACTCCAAAACTCCAAAACTCCGAAACTCCGAAACTCCGAAACTCCAAAACTCCAAAACTCCGAAACTCCGAAACTCCGAATCTCCAAAACTCCAAAACTCCAAAACTCCGAAACTCCAAAACTCCAAAACTCCGAAACTCCAAAACTCCGAAACTCCGAAATTCCAAAACTCCAATACTCCAAAACTCCGAAACTCCAAAACTCCGAAACTCCAAAACTCCAAAACTCCAATACTCCAAAACTCCAAAACTCCAAAACACCGAAACTCCGAAACTCCAAAACTCCAAAACTCCAAAACTCCGAAACTCCGAAACTCCAAAACTCGAAAACTCCAAAACTCCAATACTCCAAAACTCCGAAACTCCGAAAGTCCAAAACTCCAAAACTCCAAAACTGCAAAACTCCAAAACTCCGAAACTCCGAAACTCCAAAACTCCGAAACTCCAAAACTCCAAAGCTCCAAAACTCCAAAACTCCAAAACTCCGAAACTCCAAAACTCCGAAACTCCAAAACTCCGAATCTCCAAAACTCCAAAACTCCAAAACTCCGAAACTCCAAAACTCCAAAACTCCAAAACTCCAAAACTCCGAAACTCCAAAACGCCGAAACTCCGAAACTCCGAAACTCCAAAACTCCAAAACTCCGAAACTCCAAAACTCCAAAACTCCGAAACTCCGAAACTCCAAAACTCCAAAACTCCGAAACTCCAAAACTCCAAAACTCCGAAACTCCGAAACTCCGAAACTCCAAAACTCCAAAACTCCGAAACTCCGAAACTCCAAAACTCCGAAACTCCAAAACTCCAAAACTCCGAAACTCCAAAACTCCGAAACTCCAAAACTCCAAAACTCCAAAACTCCGAAACTCCAAAACTCCAAAACTCCAAAACTCCGAAACTCCAAAACGCCGAAAGTCCGAAACTCCGAAACTCCAAAACTCCAAAACTCCGAAACTCCAAAACTCCAAAACTCCGAAACTCCGAAACTCCAAAACTCCAAAACTCCGAAACTCCAAAACTCCAAAACTCCGAAACTCCAAAACTCCGAAACTCCAAAACTCCAAAACTCCGAAACTCCGAAACTCCAAAACTCCGAAACTCCAAAACTCCGAATCTCCGAAACTCCAAAACTCCAAAACTCCAAAACTCCAAAACTGCAAAACTCCAAAACTCCGAAACTCCGAAACTCCGAAAATCCAAAACTCCGAAACTCCAAAACTCGGAAACTCCAAAACTCCAAAGCTCCAAAACTCCAAAACTCCAAAACTCCGAAACTCCAAAACTCCGAAACTCCAAAACTCCAAAACTCCAATACTCCAAAACTCCAAAACTCCAAAACACCGAAACTCCGAAACTCCGAAACTCCAAAACTCCAAAACTCCAAAACTCCGAATCTCCAAAACTCGGAAACTCCAAAACTCCAAAACTCCAAAACTCCAATACTCCGAAACTCCAAAACTCCAAAACTCCAAAACTCCGAAACTCCAAAACTCCAAAACTCCAAAACTCCAAAACTCCAAAACTCCAAAACTCCAAAACTCCGAAACTCCAAAACTCCAAAACTCCAAAGCTCCAAAACTCCAAAACTCAAAAACTCCAAAACTCAAAAACTCCAAAACTCCAAAACTCCAAAACTCCGAAACTCCAAAACTCCGAAACTCCAAAACTCCGAAACTCCAAAACTCCAAAACTCCAATACTCCAAAACTCCAAAACTCCCAAACTCCAAAACTCCAAAACTCCAAAGCTCCAAAACTCCAAAACTCCAATACTCCAAAACTCCAAAACTCCAAAACTCCGAAACTCCAAAACTCCAATACTCCAAAACTCCGAAACTCCAAAACTCCGAAACTCCAAAACTCCAAAACTCCAATACTCCAAAACTCCAAAACTCCAAAACACCAAAACTCCAATACTCCAATACTCCGAAACTCCAAAACTCCAAAACTCCAAAACTCCGAAACTCCAATACTCCAAAACTTCAAAACTCCGAATCTCCAAAACTCCCAAACTCCGAAACTCCAAAACTCCAAAACTCCGAAACTCCGAAACTCCAAAACTCCAAAACTCCGAAACTCCAAAACTCCAAAACTCCGAAACTCCGAAACTCCGAAACTCCAAAACTCCAAAACTCCGAAACTCCAAAACTCCGAAACTCCAAAACTCCAAAACTCCGAAACACCAAAACTCCGAAACTCCAAAACTCCAAAACTCCGAAACTCCAAAACTCCAAAACTCCAAAACTCCGAAACTCCAAAACGCCGAAAGTCCGAAACTCCGAAACTCCAAAACTCCAAAACTCCGAAACTCCAAAACTCCAAAACTCCGAAACTCCGAAACTCCAAAATTCCAAAACTCCGAAACTCCAAAACTCCAAAACTCCGAAACTCCGAAACTCCGAAACTCCAAAACTCCAAAACTCCGAAACTCCGAAACTCCAAAACTCCGAAACTCCAAAACTCCGAATCTCCGAAACTCCAAAACTCCAAAACTCCGAAACTCCAAAACTCCGAAACTCCGAAACTCCAAAACTCCGAAACTCCAAAACTCCAAAACTCCGAAACTCCAAAACTCCAAAACTCCAATACTCCAAAACTCCAAAACTCCGAAACTCCAAAACTCCGAAACTCCAAAACTCCAATACTCCAAAACTCCAATACTCCAAAACTCCGAAACTCCAAAACTCCAAAACTCCAAAACTCCGAAACTCCGAAACTCCAAAACTCCAAAACTCCAAAACTCCGAAACTCCAAAACTCCAAAACTCCAAAACTCCAAAACTCCAAAACTCCGAAACTCCAAAACTCCAAAACTCCAAAACTCCAAAACTCCAAAACTCCAAAACTCCGAAACTCCAAAACTCCGAAACTCCAAAACTCCAAAACTCCAATACTCCAATACTCCAAAACTCCAAAACTCCAAAACACCGAAACTCCGAAACTCCGAAACTCCAAAACTCCAAAACTCCAAAACTCCGAATCTCCAAAACTCGGAAACTCCAAAACTCCAAAACTCCAAAACTCCAATACTCCGAAACTCCAAAACTCCAAAACTCCAAAACTCCGAAACTCCAAAACTCCAAAACTCCAAAACTCCAAAACTCCGAAACACCAAAACTCCGAAACTCCGAAACTCCAAAACTCCAAAACTCCAAAACTCCGAAACTCCAAAACTCCGAATCTCCAAAACTCCAAAACTCCAAAACTCCGAAACTCCAAAACTCCAAAACTCCGAAACTCCAAAACTCCAAAACTCCAAAACTCCGAAACTCCAAAACTCCAAAACTCCGAAACTCCAAAACTCCAAAACTCCGAAACTCCAAAACTCCAAAACTCCAAAACTCCGAAACTCCGAAACTCCAAAACTCGAAAACTCCAAAACTCCAAAACTCCAATACTCCAAAACTCCGAAACTCCGAAACTCCAAAACTCCAATACTCCAAAACTCCGAAACTCCAAAACTCCAAAACTCCGAAACTCCAAAACTCCAAAACTCCGAAACTCCGAAACTCCGAAACTCCGAAACTCCAAAACTCCAAAACTCCGAAACTCCGAAACTCCAAAACTCCAAAACTCCGAAACTCCGAAACTCCGAAACTCCGAAACTCCAAAACTCCGAAACTCCAAAACTCCAAAACTCCGAAACTCTGAAACTCCGAAACTCCAAAACTCCAAAACTCCGAAACTCCGAAACTCCGAATCTCCAAAACTCCAAAACTCCAAAACTCCGAAACTCCAAAACTCCAAAACTCCGAAACTCCAAAACTCCGAAACTCCGAAATTCCAAAACTCCAATACTCCAAAACTCCGAAACTCCAAAACTCCGAAACTCCAAAACTCCAAAACTCCAATACTCCAAAACTCCAAAACTCCAAAACACCGAAACTCCGAAACTCCAAAACTCCAAAACTCCAAAACTCCGAAACTCCGAAACTCCAAAACTCCAAAACTCCAAAACTCCAAAACTCCAATACTCCAAAACTCCGAAACTCCGAAACTCCAAAACTCCAAAACTCCAAAACTCCAAAACTGCAAAACTCCAAAACTCCGAAACTCCAAAACTCCAAAACTCCGAAACTCCAAAACTCGGAAACTCCAAAACTCCAAAGCTCCAAAACTCCAAAACTCCAAAACTCCGAAACTCCAAAACTCCAAAACTCCAAAACTCCAAAACTCCAAAACTCCAAAACTCCAAAACTCCGAAACTCCAAAACTCCAAAACTCCAAAACTCCAAAGGTCCAAAACTCCAAAACTCAAAAACTCCAAAACTCAAAAACTCCAAAACTCCAAAACTCCAAAACTCCGAAACACCAAAACTCCGAAACTCCAAAACTCCGAAACTCCAAAACTCCAAAACTCCAATACTCCAAAACTCCAAAACTCCGAAACTCCAAAACTCCAAAACTCCGAAACTCCGAAACTCCGAATCTCCAAAACTCCAAAACTCCAAAACTCCGAAACTCCAAAACTCCAAAACTCCGAAACTCCAAAACTCCGAAACTCCGAAATTCCAAAACTCCAATACTCCAAAACTCCGAAACTCCAAAACTCCGAAACTCCAAAACTCCAAAACTCCAATACTCCAAAACTCCAAAACTCCAAAACACCGAAACTCCGAAACTCCAAAACTCCAAAACTCCAAAACTCCGAAACTCCGAAACTCCAAAACTCGAAAACTCCAAAACTCCAATACTCCAAAACTCCGAAACTCCGAAACTCCAAAACTCCAAAACTCCAAAACTGCAAAACTCCAAAACTCCGAAACTCCGAAACTCCAAAACTCCGAAACTCCAAAACTCCAAAGCTCCAAAACTCCAAAACTCCAAAACTCCGAAACTCCAAAACTCCGAAACTCCAAAACTCCGAATCTCCAAAACTCCAAAACTCCAAAACTCCGAAACTCCAAAACTCCAAAACTCCAAAACTCCAAAACTCCGAAACTCCAAAACGCCGAAACTCCGAAACTCCGAAACTCCAAAACTCCAAAACTCCGAAACTCCAAAACTCCAAAACTCCGAAACTCCGAAACTCCAAAACTCCAAAACTCCGAAACTCCAAAACTCCAAAACTCCGAAACTGCGAAACTCCGAAACTCCAAAACTCCAAAACTCCGAAACTCCAAAACTCCGAAACTCCAAAACTCCAAAACTCCGAAACTCCAAAACTCCGAAACTCCAAAACTCCAAAACTCCAAAACTCCGAAACTCCAAAACTCCAAAACTCCAAAACTCCGAAACTCCAAAACGCCGAAAGTCCGAAACTCCGAAACTCCAAAACTCCAAAACTCCGAAACTCCAAAACTCCAAAACTCCGAAACTCCGAAACTCCATAACTCCAAAACTCCGAAACTCCAAAACTCCAAAACTCCGAAACTCCGAAACTCCGAAACTCCAAAACTCCAAAACTCCGAAACTCCGAAACTCCAAAACTCCGAAACTCCAAAACTCCGAATCTCCGAAACTCCAAAACTCCAAAACTCCAAAACTCCAAAACTGCAAAACTCCAAAACTCCGAAACTCCGAAACTCCGAAACTCCAAAACTCCGAAACTCCAAAACTCGGAAACTCCAAAACTCCAAAGCTCCAAAACTCCAAAACTCCAAAACTCCGAAACTCCAAAACTCCGAAACTCCAAAACTCCAAAACTCCAATACTCCAAAACTCCAAAACTCCAAAACACCGAAACTCCGAAACTCCGAAACTCCAAAACTCCAAAACTCCAAAACTCCGAATCTCCAAAACTCGGAAACTCCAAAACTCCAAAACTCCAAAACTCCGAAACTCCAAAACTCCAAAACTCCAATACTCCAAAACTCCAAAACTCCCAAACTCCAAAACTCCAAAACTCCAAAGCTCCAAAACTCCAAAACTCCAATACTCCAAAACTCCAAAACTCCAAAACTCCGAAACTCCAAAACTCCAATACTCCAAAACTCCGAAACTCCAAAACTCCGAAACTCCAAAACTCCAAAACTCCAATACTCCAAAACTCCAAAACTCCAAAACACCAAAACTCCAATACTCCAATACTCCGAAACTCCAAAACTCCAAAACTCCAAAACTCCGAAACTCCAATACTCCAAAACTTCAAAACTCCGAATCTCCAAAACTCCCAAACTCCGAAACTCCAAAACTCCAAAACTCCGAAACTCCGAAACTCCAAAACTCCAAAACTCCGAAACTCCAAAACTCCAAAACTCCGAAACTCCGAAACTCCGAAACTCCAAAACTCCAAAACTCCGAAACTCCGAAACTCCAAAACTCCGAAACTCCAAAACTCCAAAACTCCGAAACTCCAAAACTCCGAAACTCCAAAACTCCAAAACTCCGAAACTCCAAAACTCCAAAACTCCAAAACTCCGAAACTCCAAAACGCCGAAAGTCCGAAACTCCGAAACTCCAAAACTCCAAAACTCCGAAACTCCAAAACTCCAAAACTCCGAAACTCCGAAACTCCAAAACTCCAAAACTCCGAAACTCCAAAACTCCAAAACTCCGAAACTCCGAAACTCCGAAACTCCAAAACTCCAAAACTCCGAAACTCCGAAACTCCAAAACTCCGAAACTCCAAAACTCCGAATCTCCGAAACTCCAAAACTCCAAAACTCCGAAACTCCAAAACTCCAAAACTCCGAAACTCCAAAACTCCAAAACTCCAAAACTCCGAAACTCCAAAACTCCAAAACTCCGAAACTCCAAAACTCCAAAACTCCGAAACTCCAAAACTCCAAAACTCCAAAACTCCGAAACTCCGAAACTCCAAAACTCGAAAACTCCAAAACTCCAAAACTCCAATACTCCAAAACTCCGAAACTCCGAAACTCCAAAACTCCAATACTCCAAAACTCCGAAACTCCAAAACTCCAAAACTCCGAAACTCCAAAACTCCAAAACTCCGAAACTCCGAAACTCCGAAACTCCGAAACTCCAAAACTCCAAAACTCCGAAACTCCGAAACTCCAAAACTCCAAAACTCCGAAACTCCGAAACTCCGAAACTCCGAAACTCCAAAACTCCGAAACTCCAAAACTCCAAAACTCCGAAACTCTGAAACTCCGAAACTCCAAAACTCCAAAACTCCGAAACTCCGAAACTCCGAATCTCCAAAACTCCAAAACTCCAAAACTCCGAAACTCCAAAACTCCAAAACTCCGAAACTCCAAAACTCCGAAACTCCGAAATTCCAAAACTCCAATACTCCAAAACTCCGAAACTCCAAAACTCCGAAACTCCAAAACTCCAAAACTCCAATACTCCAAAACTCCAAAACTCCAAAACACCGAAACTCCGAAACTCCAAAACTCCAAAACTCCAAAACTCCGAAACTCCGAAACTCCAAAACTCCAAAACTCCAAAACTCCAAAACTCCAATACTCCAAAACTCCGAAACTCCGAAACTCCAAAACTCCAAAACTCCAAAACTCCAAAACTGCAAAACTCCAAAACTCCGAAACTCCAAAACTCCAAAACTCCGAAACTCCAAAACTCGGAAACTCCAAAACTCCAAAGCTCCAAAACTCCAAAACTCCAAAACTCCGAAACTCCAAAACTCCAAAACTCCAAAACTCCAAAACTCCAAAACTCCAAAACTCCGAAACTCCAAAACTCCAAAACTCCAAAACTCCAAAGGTCCAAAACTCCAAAACTCAAAAACTCCAAAACTCAAAAACTCCAAAACTCCAAAACTCCAAAACTCCGAAACACCAAAACTCCGAAACTCCAAAACTCCGAAACTCCAAAACTCCAAAACTCCAATACTCCAAAACTCCAAAACTCCGAAACTCCAAAACTCCAAAACTCCGAAACTCCGAAACTCCGAATCTCCAAAACTCCAAAACTCCAAAACTCCGAAACTCCAAAACTCCAAAACTCCGAAACTCCAAAACTCCGAAACTCCGAAATTCCAAAACTCCAATACTCCAAAACTCCGAAACTCCAAAACTCCGAAACTCCAAAACTCCAAAACTCCAATACTCCAAAACTCCAAAACTCCAAAACACCGAAACTCCGAAACTCCAAAACTCCAAAACTCCAAAACTCCGAAACTCCGAAACTCCAAAACTCGAAAACTCCAAAACTCCAATACTCCAAAACTCCGAAACTCCGAAACTCCAAAACTCCAAAACTCCAAAACTGCAAAACTCCAAAACTCCGAAACTCCGAAACTCCAAAACTCCGAAACTCCAAAACTCCAAAGCTCCAAAACTCCAAAACTCCAAAACTCCGAAACTCCAAAACTCCGAAACTCCAAAACTCCGAATCTCCAAAACTCCAAAACTCCAAAACTCCGAAACTCCAAAACTCCAAAACTCCAAAACTCCAAAACTCCGAAACTCCAAAACGCCGAAACTCCGAAACTCCGAAACTCCAAAACTCCAAAACTCCGAAACTCCAAAACTCCAAAACTCCGAAACTCCGAAACTCCAAAACTCCAAAACTCCGAAACTCCAAAACTCCAAAACTCCGAAACTCCGAAACTCCGAAACTCCAAAACTCCAAAACTCCGAAACTCCAAAACTCCGAAACTCCAAAACTCCAAAACTCCGAAACTCCAAAACTCCGAAACTCCAAAACTCCAAAACTCCAAAACTCCGAAACTCCAAAACTCCAAAACTCCAAAACTCCGAAACTCCAAAACGCCGAAAGTCCGAAACTCCGAAACTCCAAAACTCCAAAACTCCGAAACTCCAAAACTCCAAAACTCCGAAACTCCGAAACTCCATAACTCCAAAACTCCGAAACTCCAAAACTCCAAAACTCCGAAACTCCGAAACTCCGAAACTCCAAAACTCCAAAACTCCGAAACTCCGAAACTCCAAAACTCCGAAACTCCAAAACTCCGAATCTCCGAAACTCCAAAACTCCAAAACTCCAAAACTCCAAAACTGCAAAACTCCAAAACTCCGAAACTCCGAAACTCCGAAACTCCAAAACTCCGAAACTCCAAAACTCGGAAACTCCAAAACTCCAAAGCTCCAAAACTCCAAAACTCCAAAACTCCGAAACTCCAAAACTCCGAAACTCCAAAACTCCAAAACTCCA
Source organism: Amblyomma mixtum (assembly GCF_055824585.1). NCBI lineage: Eukaryota > Metazoa > Arthropoda > Arachnida > Ixodida > Ixodidae > Amblyomma > Amblyomma mixtum. The sequence goes on from NW_028317651.1 coordinate 12,259,577, forward strand.
ATACTCCAAAACTCCAAAACTCCAAAACACCGAAACTCCGAAACTCCGAAACTCCAAAACTCCAAAACTCCAAAACTCCGAATCTCCAAAACTCGGAAACTCCAAAACTCCAAAACTCCAAAACTCCGAAACTCCAAAACTCCAAAACTCCAATACTCCAAAACTCCAAAACTCCCAAACTCCAAAACTCCAAAACTCCAAAGCTCCAAAACTCCAAAACTCCAATACTCCAAAACTCCAAAACTCCAAAACTCCGAAACTCCAAAACTCCAATACTCCAAAACTCCGAAACTCCAAAACTCCGAAACTCCAAAACTCCAAAACTCCAATACTCCAAAACTCCAAAACTCCAAAACACCAAAACTCCAATACTCCAATACTCCGAAACTCCAAAACTCCAAAACTCCAAAACTCCGAAACTCCAATACTCCAAAACTTCAAAACTCCGAATCTCCAAAACTCCCAAACTCCGAAACTCCAAAACTCCAAAACTCCGAAACTCCGAAACTCCAAAACTCCAAAACTCCGAAACTCCAAAACTCCAAAACTCCGAAACTCCGAAACTCCGAAACTCCAAAACTCCAAAACTCCGAAACTCCGAAACTCCAAAACTCCGAAACTCCAAAACTCCAAAACTCCGAAACTCCAAAACTCCGAAACTCCAAAACTCCAAAACTCCGAAACTCCAAAACTCCAAAACTCCAAAACTCCGAAACTCCAAAACGCCGAAAGTCCGAAACTCCGAAACTCCAAAACTCCAAAACTCCGAAACTCCAAAACTCCAAAACTCCGAAACTCCGAAACTCCAAAACTCCAAAACTCCGAAACTCCAAAACTCCAAAACTCCGAAACTCCGAAACTCCGAAACTCCAAAACTCCAAAACTCCGAAACTCCGAAACTCCAAAACTCCGAAACTCCAAAACTCCGAATCTCCGAAACTCCAAAACTCCAAAACTCCGAAACTCCAAAACTCCGAAACTCCGAAACTCCAAAACTCCGAAACTCCAAAACTCCAAAACTCCGAAACTCCAAAACTCCAAAACTCCAATACTCCAAAACTCCAAAACTCCGAAACTCCAAAACTCCGAAACTCCAAAACTCCAATACTCCAAAACTCCAATACTCCAAAACTCCGAAACTCCAAAACTCCAAAACTCCAAAACTCCGAAACTCCGAAACTCCAAAACTCCAAAACTCCAAAACTCCAAAACTCCGAAACTCCAAAACTCCAAAACTCCAAAACTCCAAAACTCCAAAACTCCAAAACTCCGAAACTCCAAAACTCCAAAACTCCAAAACTCCAAAACTCCAAAACTCCAAAACTCCGAAACTCCAAAACTCCGAAACTCCAAAACTCCAAAACTCCAATACTCCAATACTCCAAAACTCCAAAACTCCAAAACACCGAAACTCCGAAACTCCGAAACTCCGAAACTCCAAAACTCCAAAACTCCAAAACTCCGAATCTCCAAAACTCGGAAACTCCAAAACTCCAAAACTCCAAAACTCCAATACTCCGAAACTCCAAAACTCCAAAACTCCAAAACTCCGAAACTCCAAAACTCCAAAACTCCAAAACTCCAAAACTCCAAAACTCCGAAACACCAAAACTCCGAAACTCCGAAACTCCAAAACTCCAAAACTCCAAAACTCCGAAACTCCAAAACTCCGAATCTCCAAAACTCCAAAACTCCAAAACTCCGAAACTCCAAAACTCCAAAACTCCGAAACTCCAAAACTCCAAAACTCCAAAACTCCGAAACTCCAAAACTCCAAAACTCCGAAACTCCAAAACTCCAAAACTCCGAAACTCCAAAACTCCAAAACTCCAAAACTCCGAAACTCCGAAACTCCAAAACTCGAAAACTCCAAAACTCCAAAACTCCAATACTCCAAAACTCCGAAACTCCGAAACTCCAAAACTCCAATACTCCAAAACTCCGAAACTCCAAAACTCCAAAACTCCGAAACTCCAAAACTCCAAAACTCCGAAACTCCGAAACTCCGAAACTCCGAAACTCCGAAACTCCAAAACTCCAAAACTCCGAAACTCCGAAACTCCAAAACTCCAAAACTCCGAAACTCCGAAACTCCGAAACTCCGAAACTCCAAAACTCCGAAACTCCAAAACTCCAAAACTCCGAAACTCTGAAACTCCGAAACTCCAAAACTCCAAAACTCCGAAACTCCGAAACTCCGAATCTCCAAAACTCCAAAACTCCAAAACTCCGAAACTCCAAAACTCCAAAACTCCGAAACTCCAAAACTCCGAAACTCCGAAATTCCAAAACTCCAATACTCCAAAACTCCGAAACTCCAAAACTCCGAAACTCCAAAACTCCAAAACTCCAATACTCCAAAACTCCAAAACTCCAAAACACCGAAACTCCGAAACTCCAAAACTCCAAAACTCCAAAACTCCGAAACTCCGAAACTCCAAAACTCCAAAACTCCAAAACTCCAAAACTCCAATACTCCAAAACTCCGAAACTCCGAAACTCCAAAACTCCAAAACTCCAAAACTCCAAAACTGCAAAACTCCAAAACTCCGAAACTCCAAAACTTCAAAACTCCGAAACTCCAAAACTCGGAAACTCCAAAACTCCAAAGCTCCAAAACTCCAAAACTCCAAAACTCCGAAACTCCAAAACTCCAAAACTCCAAAACTCCAAAACTCCAAAACTCCAAAACTCCAAAACTCCGAAACTCCAAAACTCCAAAACTCCAAAGCTCCAAAACTCCAAAACTCAAAAACTCCAAAACTCAAAAACTCCAAAACTCCAAAACTCCAAAACTCCGAAACACCAAAACTCCGAAACTCCAAAACTCCGAAACTCCAAAACTCCAAAACTCCAATACTCCAAAACTCCAAAACTCCGAAACTCCAAAACTCCAAAACTCCAAAGCTCCAAAACTCCAAAACTCCAATACTCCAAAACTCCAAAACTCCAAAACTCCGAAACTCCAAAACTCCAATACTCCAAAACTCCGAAACTCCAAAACTCCGAAACTCCAAAACTCCAAAACTCCAAAACTCCAAAACACCGAAACTCCGAAACTCCGAAACTCCAAAACTCCAAAACTCCAAAACTCCAAAACTCCGAAACTCCAAAACTCCGAAACTCCAAAACTCCAAAACTCCAAAACTCCGAAACTCCAAAACTCCAATACTCCAAAACTCCGAAACTCCAAAACTCCAAAACTCAAAAACTCCAAAACTCCAAAACTCCAAAACTCCGAAACTCCAAAACTCCGAAACTCCAAAACTCCGAAACTCCAAAACTCCGAATCTCCAAAACTCCAAAACTCCAAAACTCCGAAACTCCAAAACTCCGAAGCTCCAAAACTCCAAAACTCCAATACTCCAAAACTCCAAAACTCCAAAACACCGAAACTCCGAAACTCCGAAACTCCAAAACTCCAAAACTCCAAAACTCCGAAACTCCAAAACTCCGAAACTCCAAAACTCCAAAACTCCAAAACTCCGAAACTCCAAAACTCCAATACTCCAAAACTCCGAAACTCCAAAACTCCAAAACTCCAAAACTCCAATACTCCAAAACTCCGAAACTCCGAAACTCCAAAACTCCAAAACTGCAAAACTCCAAAACTCCGAAACTCCGAAACTCCGAAACTCCAAAACTCCGAAACTCCAAAACTCGGAAACTCCAAAACTCCAAAGCTCCAAAACTCCAAAACTCCAAAACTCCGAAACTCCAAAACTCCGAATCTCCAAAACTCCGAAACTCCGAAACTCCGAAACTCCGAAACTCCGAAACTCCAAAACTCCAAAACTCCAAAACTCCAAAACTCCGAAACTCCAAAACTCCAAAACTCCAAAACTCCGAAACTCCGAAACTCCGAAACTCCAAAACTCCAAAACTCCAAAACTCCGAAACTCCGAAACTCCGAAACTCCAAAACTCCAAAACTCCGAAACTCCGAAACTCCGAATCTCCAAAACTCCAAAACTCCAAAACTCCGAAACTCCAAAACTCCAAAACTCCAATACTCCAAAACTCCGAAACTCCGAAACTCCAAAACTCCAATACTCCAAAACTCCGAAACTCCAAAACTCCAAAACTCCAAAACTCCAAAACTCCAAAACTCCGAAACTCCGAAACTCCAAAACTCCGAAACTCCAAAACTCCGAAACTCCAAAACTCCAAAACTCCGAAACTCCAAAACTCCAAAACTCCGAAACTCCGAAACTCCAAAACTCGAAAACTCCGAAACTCCAAAACTCCAAAACTCCAATACTCCAAAACTCCAAAACTCCGAAACTCCAAAACTCCAAAACTCCAAAGCTCCAAAACTCCAAAACTCCAAAACTCCGAAACTCCAAAACTCCAAAACTCCAAAACTCCGAAACACCAAAACCCCGAAACTCCGAAACTCGGAAACTCCAAAACTCCAAAACTCCAAAACTCCAAAACTCCGACACTCCAAAACTCCAAAACTCCGAAACTCCAAAACTCCAAAACTCCGAAACTCCAAAACTCCAAAACTCCAAAACTCCGAAACTCCGAAACTCCAAAACTCGAAAACTCCAAAACTCCAAAACTCCAATACTCCAAAACTCCGAAACTCCGAAACTCCAAAACTCCAATACTCCAAAACTCCGAAACTCCAAAACTCCAAAACTCCGAAACTCCAAAACTCCAAAACTCCGAAACTCCGAAACTCCGAAACTCCGAAACTCCAAAACTCCAAAACTCCAAAACTCCGAAACTCCGAAACTCCGAAACTCCAAAACTCCAAAACTCCGAAACTCCGAAACTCCGAAACTCCGAAACTCCAAAACTCCGAAACTCCAAAACTCCAAAACTCCGAAACTCCGAAACTCCAAAACTCCAAAACTCCGAAACTCCGAAACTCCGAATCTCCAAAACTCCAAAACTCCAAAACTCCGAAACTCCAAAACTCCAAAACTCCGAAACTCCAAAACTCCGAAACTCCGAAATTCCAAAACTCCAATACTCCAAAACTCCGAAACTCCAAAACTCCGAAACTCCAAAACTCCAAAACTCCAATACTCCAAAACTCCAAAACTCCAAAACACCGAAACTCCGAAACTCCAAAACTCCAAAACTCCAAAACTCCGAAACTCCGAAACTCCAAAACTCGAAAACTCCAAAACTCCAAAACTCCAATACTCCAAAACTCCGAAACTCCGAAACTCCAAAACTCCAAAACTCCAAAACTGCAAAACTCCAAAACTCCGAAACTCCGAAACTCCAAAACTCCGAAACTCCAAAACTCCAAAGCTCCAAAACTCCAAAACTCCAAAACTCCGAAACTCCAAAACTCCGAAACTCCAAAACTCCGAATCTCCAAAACTCCAAAATCCAAAACTCCGAAACTCCAAAACTCCAAAACTCCAAAACTCCAAAACTCCGAAACTCCAAAACGCCGAAACTCCGAAACTCCGAAACTCCAAAACTCCAAAACTCCGAAACTCCAAAACTCCAAAACTCCGAAACTCCGAAACTCCAAAACTCCAAAACTCCGAAACTCCAAAACTCCAAAACTCCGAAACTCCGAAACTCCAAAACTCCAAAACTCCAAAACTCCGAAACTCCAAAACTCCGAAACTCCAAAACTCCGAAACTCCAAAACTCCAAAACTCCAATACTCCAAAACTCCAAAACTCCGAAACTCCAAAACTCCAAAACTCCAAAGCTACAAAACTCCAAAACTCCAATACTCCAAAACTCCAAAACTCCAAAACTCCGAAACTCCAAAACTCCAATACTCCAAAACTCCGAAACTCCAAAACTCCGAAACTCCAAAACTCCAAAACTCCAATACTCCAAAACTCCAAAACTCCAAAACACCGAAACTCCGAAACTCCAAAACTCCAAAACTCCAAAACTCCAAAACTCCGAAACTCAAAAACTCCGAAACTCCAAAACTCCAAAACTCCAAAACTCCGAAACTCCAAAACTCCAATACTCCAATACTCCGAAACTCCAAAACTCCAAAACTCCGAAACTCCAATACTCCAAAACTTCAAAACTCCGAATCTCCAAAACTCCAAAACTCCGAAACTCCGAAACTCCAAAACTCCAAAACTACAAAACTCCAAAACTCCAACACTCCAAAACTCCGAAACTCCGAAACTCCGAAACTCCAAAACTCCGAATCTCCAAAACTCCAAAACTCGAAAACTCCGAAACTCCAAAACTCCAAAACTCCAATACTCCAAAACTCCAAAACTCCGAAACTCCAAAACTCCAAAACTCCAAAGCTCCAAAACTCCAAAACTCCAAAACTCCGAAACTCCAAAACTCCAAAACTCCAAAACTCCGAAACACCAAAACTCCGAAACTCCGAAACTCGGAAACTCCAAAACTCCAAAACTCCAAAACTCCAAAACTCCGAAACTCCAAAACTCCAAAACTCCGAAACTCCAAAACTCCAAAACTCCGAAACTCCAAAACTCCAAAACTCCAAAACTCCGAAACTCCGAAACTCCAAAACTCGAAAACTCCAAAACTCCAAAACTCCAATACTCCAAAACTCCGAAACTCCGAAACTCCAAAACTCCAATACTCCAAAACTCCGAAACTCCAAAACTCCAAAACTCCGAAACTCCAAAACTCCAAAACTCCGAAACTCCGAAACTCCGAAACTCCAAAACTCCAAAACTCCGAAACACCAAAACCCCGAAACTCCGAAACTCGGAAACTCCAAAACTCCAAAACTCCAAAACTCCAAAACTCCAAAACTCTGACACTCCAAAACTCCAAAACTCCGAAACTCCAAAACTCCAAAACTCCGAAACTCCAAAACTCCTAAACTCCAAAACTCCGAAACTCCGAAACTCCAAAACTCGAAAACTCCAAAACTCCAAAACTCCAATACTCCAAAACTCCGAAACTCCGAAACTCCAAAACTCCAATACTCCAAAACTCCGAAACTCCAAAACTCCAAAACTCCGAAACTCCAAAACTCCAAAACTCCGAAACTCCGAAACTCCGAAACTCCGAAACTCCAAAACTCCAAAACTCCAAAACTCCGAAACTCCGAAACTCCGAAACTCCAAAACTCCGAAACTCCGAAACTCCGAAACTCCAAAACTCCGAAACTCCAAAACTCCAAAACTCCGAAACTCCGAAACTCCGAAACTCCAAAACTCCAAAACTCCGAAACTCCGAAACTCCGAATCTCCAAAACTCCAAAACTTCAAAACTCCGAAACTCCAAAACTCCAAAACTCCGAAACTCCAAAACTCCGAAACTCCGAAATTCCAAAACTCCAATACTCCAAAACTCCGAAACTCCAAAACTCCGAAACTCCAAAACTCCAAAACTCCAATACTCCAAAACTCCAAAACTCCAAAACACCGAAACTCCGAAACTCCAAAACTCCAAAACTCCAAAACTCCGAAACTCCGAAACTCCAAAACTCGAAAACTCCAAAACTCCAAAACTCCAATACTCCAAAACTCCGAAACTCCGAAACTCCAAAACTCCAAAACTCCAAAACTGCAAAACTCCAAAACTCCGAAACTCCGAAACTCCAAAACTCCGAAACTCCAAAACTCCAAAGCTCCAAAACTCCAAAACTCCAAAACTCCGAAACTCCAAAACTCCGAAACTCCAAAACTCCGAATCTCCAAAACTCCAAAACTCCAAAACTCCGAAACTCCAAAACTCCAAAACTCCAAAACTCCAAAACTCCGAAACTCCAAAACGCCGAAACTCCGAAACTCCAAAAGTCCAAAACTCCGAAACTCCAAAACTCCAAAACTCCGAAACTCCGAAACTCCAAAACTCCAAAACTCCGAAACTCCAAAACTCCAAAACTCCGAAACTCCGAAACTCCGAAACTCCAAAACTCCAAAACTCCGAAACTCCGAAACTCCAAAACTCCGAAACTCCAAAACTCCAAAACTCCGAAACTCCAAAACTCCGAAACTCCAAAACTCCAAAACTCCGAAACTCCAAAACTCCAAAACTCCAAAACTCCGAAACTCCAAAACGCCGAAAGTCCGAAACTCCGAAACTCCAAAACTCCAAAACTCCGAAACTCCAAAACTCCAAAACTCCGAAACTCCGAAACTCCAAAACTCCAAAACTCCGAAACTCCAAAACACCAAAACTCCGAAACTCCGAAACTCCGAAACTCCAAAACTCCAAAACTCCGAAACTCCGAAACTCCAAAACTCCGAAACTCCAAAACTCCGAATCTCCGAAACTCCGAAACTCCAAGACTCCAAAACTCCAAAACTGCAAAACTCCAAATCTCCGAAACTCCGAAACTCCAAAACTCCGAAACTCCAAAACTCGGAAACTCCAAAACTCCAAAGCTCCAAAACTCCAAAACTCCAAAACTCCGAAACTCCAAAACTCCGAAACTCCAAAACTCCAAAACTCCAATACTCCAAAACTCCAAAACTCCAAAACACCGAAACTCCGAAACTCCGAAACTCCAAAACTCCAAAACTCCAAAACTCCGAATCTCCAAAACTCGGAAACTCCAAAACTCCAAAACTCCAAAACTCCAATACTCCGAAACTCCAAAACTCCAAAACTCCAAAACTCCGAAACTCCAAAACTCCAAAACTCCAAAACTCCAAAACTCCAAAACTCCAAAACTCCAAAACTCCAAAACTCCGAAACTCCAAAACTCCAAAACTCCAAAGCTCCAAAACTCCAAAACTCAAAAACTCCAAAACTCAAAAACTCCAAAACTCCAAAACTCCAAAACTCCGAAACTCCAAAACTCCGAAACTCCAAAACTCCGAAACTCCAAAACTCCAAAACTCCGAAACTCCAAAACTCCAAAACTCCAAAGCTCCAAAACTCCAAAACTCCAATACTCCAAAACTCCAAAACTCCAAAACTCCGAAACTCCAAAACTCCAATACTCCAAAACTCCGAAACTCCAAAACTCCGAAACTCCAAAACTCCAAAACTCCAATACTCCAAAACTCCAAAACTCCAAAACACCAAAACTCCAATACTCCAATACTCCGAAACTCCAAAACTCCAAAACTCCGAAACTCCAATACTCCAAAACTTCAAAACTCCGAATCTCCAAAACTCCAAAACTCCGAAACTCCAAAACTCCAAAACTCCGAAACTCCGAAACTCCAAAACTCCAAAACTCCGAAACTCCAAAACTCCAAAACTCCGAAACTCCGAAACTCCGAAACTCCAAAACTCCAAAACTCCGAAACTCCGAAACTCCAAAACTCCGAAACTCCAAAACTCCAAAACTCCGAAACTCCAAAACTCCGAAACTCCAAAACTCCAAAACTCCGAAACTCCAAAACTCCAAAACTCCAAAACTCCGAAACTCCAAAACGCCGAAAGTCCGAAACTCCGAAACTCCAAAACTCCAAAACTCCGAAACTCCAAAACTCCAAAACTCCGAAACTCCGAAACTCCAAAACTCCAAAACTCCGAAACTCCAAAACTCCAAAACTCCGAAACTCCGAAACTCCGAAACTCCAAAACTCCGAAACTCCGAAACTCCAAAACTCCGAAACTCCAAAACTCCGAATCTCCGAAACTCCAAAACTCCAAAACTCCGAAACTCCAAAACTCCGAAACTCCGAAACTCCAAAACTCCGAAACTCCAAAACTCCAAAACTCCGAAACTCCAAAACTCCAAAACTCCAATACTCCAAAACTCCAAAACTCCGAAACTCCAAAACTCCGAAACTCCAAAACTCCAATACTCCAAAACTCCAATACTCCAAAACTCCGAAACTCCAAAACTCCAAAACTCCAAAACTCCGAAACTCCGAAACTCCAAAACTCCAAAACTCCAAAACTCCAAAACTCCGAAACTCCAAAACTCCAAAACTCCAAAACTCCAAAACTCCAAAACTCCAAAACTCCAAAACTCCGAAACTCCAAAACTCCGAAACTCCAAAACTCCAAAACTCCAATACTCCAATACTCCAAAACTCCAAAACTCCAAAACACCGAAACTCCGAAACTCCGAAACTCCAAAACTCCAAAACTCCAAAACTCCGAATCTCCAAAACTCGGAAACTCCAAAACTCCAAAACTCCAATACTCCGAAACTCCAAAACTCCAAAACTCCAAAACTCCAAAACTCCGAAACTCCAAAACTCCAAAACTCCAAAACTCCAAAACTCCAAAACTCCGAAACACCAAAACTCCGAAACTCCGAAACTCCAAAACTCCAAAACTCCAAAACTCCGAAACTCCAAAACTCCGAATCTCCAAAACTCCAAAACTCCAAAACTCCGAAACTCCAAAACTCCAAAACTCCGAAACTCCAAAACTCCAAAACTCCAAAACTCCAAAACTCCGAAACTCCAAAACTCCAAAACTCCGAAACTCCAAAACTCCAAAACTCCGAAACTCCAAAACTCCAAAACTCCAAAACTCCGAAACTCCGAAACTCCAAAACTCGAAAACTCCAAAACTCCAAAACTCCAATACTCCAAAACTCCGAAACTCCGAAACTCCAAAACTCCAATACTCCAAAACTCCGAAACTCCAAAACTCCAAAACTCCGAAACTCCAAAACTCCAAAACTCCGAAACTCCGAAACTCCGAAACTCCGAAACTCCAAAACTCCAAAACTCCAAAACTCCGAAACTCCGAAACTCCGAAACTCCAAAACTCCAAAACTCCGAAACTCCGAAACTCCGAAACTCCGAAACTCCAAAACTCCGAAACTCCAAAACTCCAAAACTCCGAAACTCTGAAACTCCGAAACTCCAAAACTCCAAAACTCCGAAACTCCGAAACTCCGAATCTCCAAAACTCCAAAACTCCAAAACTCCGAAACTCCAAAACTCCAAAACTCCGAAACTCCAAAACTCCGAAACTCCGAAATTCCAAAACTCCAATACTCCAATACTCCGAAACTCCAAAACTCCAAAACTCCGAAACTCCAAAACTCCAAAACTCCAATACTCCAAAACTCCAAAACTCCAAAACACCGAAACTCCGAAACTCCAAAACTCCAAAACTCCAAAACTCCGAAACTCCGAAACTCGAAAACTCCAAAACTCCAAAACTCCAAAACTCCAATACTCCAAAACTCCGAAACTCCGAAACTCCAAAACTCCAAAACTCCAAAACTGCAAAACTCCAAAACTCCGAAACTCCAAAACTCCAAAACTCCGAAACTCCAAAACTCGGAAACTCCAAAACTCCAAAGCTCCAAAACTCCAAAACTCCGAAACTCCAAAACTCCGAAACTCCAAAACTCCGAATCTCCAAAACTCCAAAACTCCAAAACTCCGAAACTCCAAAACTCCAAAACTCCGAAACTCCAAAACTCCGAAACTCCAAAACTCCAAAACTCCGAAACTCCAAAACTCCAAAACTCCAAAACTCCGAAACTCCGAAACGCCGAAACTCCGAAACTCCGAAACTCCAAAACTCCAAAACTCCGAAACTCCAAAACTCCAAAACTCCGAAACTCCGAAACTCCAAAACTCCAAAACTCCGAAACTCCAAAACTCCAAAACTCCGAAACTCCGAAACTCCGAAACTCCAAAACTCCAAAACTCCGAAACTCCGAAACTCCAAAACTCCGAAACTCCAAAACTCCAAAACTCCGAAACTCCAAAACTCCGAAACTCCAAAACTCCAAAACTCCGAAACTCCAAAACTCCAAAACTCCAAAACTCCGAAACTCCAAAACGCCGAAACTCCGAAACTCCGAACCTCCAAAACTCCAAAACTCCGAAACTCCAAAACTCCAAAACTCCGAAACTCCGAAACTCCGAAACTCCAAAACTCCAAAACTCCAAAACTCCGAAACTCCAAAACTCCGAAACTCCAAAACTCCGAAACTCCAAAACTCCAAAACTCCAAAACTCCAATACTCCAAAACTCCAAAACTCCGAAACTCCAAAACTCCAAAACTCCAAAGCTACAAAACTCCAAAACTCCAATACTCCAAAACTCCGAAACTCCAAAACTTCAAAACTCCGAATCTCCAAAACTCCAAAACTCCGAAACTCCGAAACTCCAAAACTCCAAAACTACAAAACTCCAAAACTCCAAAACTCCAAAACTCCAAAACTCCGAAACTCCGAAACTCCGAAACTCCAAAACTCCGAATCTCCAAAACTCCAAAACTCGAAAACTCCGAAACTCCAAAACTCCAAAACTCCAATACTCCAAAACTCCAAAACTCCGAAACTCCAAAACTCCAAAACTCCAAAGCTCCAAAACTCCAAAACTCCAAAACTCCGAAACTCCAAAACTCCAAAACTCCAAAACTCCGAAACACCAAAACTCCGAAACTCCGAAACTCGGAAACTCCAAAACTCCAAAACTCCAAAACTCCAAAACTCCGAAACTCCAAAACTCCAAAACTCCGAAACTCCAAAACTCCAAAACTCCGAAACTCCAAAACTCCAAAACTCCAAAACTGCAAAACTCCAAAACTCCGAAACTCCGAAACTCCAAAACTCCGAAACTCCAAAACTCGGAAACTCCAAAACTCCAAAGCTCCAAAACTCCAAAACTCCAAAACTCCGAAACTCCAAAACTCCGAAACTCCAAAACTCCAAAACTCCAATACTCCAAAACTCCAAAACTCCAAAACACCGAAACTCCGAAACTCCGAAACTCCAAAACTCCAAAACTCCAAAACTCCGAATCTCCAAAACTCGGAAACTCCAAAACTCCAAAACTCCAAAACTCCAATACTCCGAAACTCCAAAACTCCAAAACTCCAAAACTCCGAAACTCCAAAACTCCAAAACTCCAAAACTCCAAAACTCCAAAACTCCAAAACTCCAAAACTCCAAAACTCCGAAACTCCAAAACTCCAAAACTCCAAAGCTCCAAAACTCCAAAACTCAAAAACTCCAAAACTCAAAAACTCCAAAACTCCAAAACTCCGAAACTCCAAAACTCCGAAACTCCAAAACTCCGAAACTCCAAAACTCCAAAACTCCGAAACTCCAAAACTCCAAAACTCCAAAGCTCCAAAACTCCAAAACTCCAATACTCCAAAACTCCAAAACTCCAAAACTCCGAAACTCCAAAACTCCAATACTCCAAAACTCCAAAACACCAAAACTCCAATACTCCAATACTCCGAAACTCCAAAACTCCAAAACTCCGAAACTCCAATACTCCAAAACTTCAAAACTCCGAATCTCCAAAACTCCAAAACTCCGAAACTCCAAAACTCCAAAACTCCGAAACTCCGAAACTCCAAAACTCCGAAACTCCGAAACTCCAAAACTCCAAAACTCCGAAACTCTGAAACTCCGAAACTCCAAAACTCCAAAACTCCGAAACTCCGAATCTCCAAAACTCCAAAACTCCAAAACTCCGAAACTCCAAAACTCCAAAACTCCGAAACTCCAAAACTCCGAAACTCCGAAATTCCAAAACTCCAATACTCCAATACTCCGAAACTCCAAAACTCCAAAACTCCGAAACTCCAAAACTCCAAAACTCCAATACTCCAAAACTCCAAAACTCCAAAACACCGAAACTCCGAAACTCCAAAACTCCAAAACTCCAAAACTCCAATACTCCAAAACTCCAAAACTCCAAAACACCGAAACTCCGAAACTCCAAAACTCCAAAACTCCAAAACTCCGAAACTCCGAAACTCCAAAACTCGAAAACTCCAAAACTCCAAAACTCCAATACTCCAAAACTCCGAAACTCCGAAACTCCAAAACTCCAAAACTCCAAAACTGCAAAACTCCAAAACTCCGAAACTCCGAAACTCCAAAACTCCGAAACTCCAAAACTCCAAAGCTCCAAAACTCCAAAACTCCAAAACTCCGAAACTCCAAAACTCCGAAACTCCAAAACTCCGAATCTCCAAAACTCCAAAACTCCAAAACTCCGAAACTCCAAAACTCCAAAACTCCAAAACTCCAAAACTCCGAAACTCCAAAACGCCGAAACTCCGAAACTCCAAAACTCCAAAACTCCGAAACTCCAAAACTCCAAAACTCCGAAACTCCGAAACTCCAAAACTCCAAAACTCCGAAACTCCAAAACTCCAAAACTCCGAAACTCCGAAACTCCGAAACTCCAAAACTCCAAAACTCCGAAACTCCGAAACTCCAAAACTCCGAAACTCCAAAACTCCAAAACTCCGAAACTCCAAAACTCCGAAACTCCAAAACTCCAAAACTCCGAAACTCCAAAACTCCAAAACTCCAAAACTCCGAAACTCCAAAACGCCGAAAGTCCGAAACTCCGAAACTCCAAAACTCCAAAACTCCGAAACTCCAAAACTCCAAAACTCCGAAACTCCGAAACTCCAAAACTCCAAAACTCCGAAACTCCAAAACACCAAAACTCCGAAACTCCGAAACTCCGAAACTCCAAAACTCCAAAACTCCGAAACTCCGAAACTCCAAAACTCCGAAACTCCAAAACTCCGAATCTCCGAAACTCCGAAACTCCAAAACTCCAAAACTCCAAAACTGCAAAACTCCAAATCTCCGAAACTCCGAAACTCCAAAACTCCGAAACTCCAAAACTCGGAAACTCCAAAACTCCAAAGCTCCAAAACTCCAAAACTCCAAAACTCCGAAACTCCAAAACTCCGAAACTCCAAAACTCCAAAACTCCAATACTCCAAAACTCCAAAACTCCAAAACACCGAAACTCCGAAACTCCGAAACTCCAAAACTCCAAAACTCCAAAACTCCGAATCTCCAAAACTCGGAAACTCCAAAACTCCAAAACTCCAAAACTCCAATACTCCGAAACTCCAAAACTCCAAAACTCCAAAACTCCGAAACTCCAAAACTCCAAAACTCCAAAACTCCAAAACTCCAAAACTCCAAAACTCCAAAACTCCGAAACTCCAAAACTCCAAAACTCCAAAGCTCCAAAACTCCAAAACTCAAAAACTCCAAAACTCAAAAACTCCAAAACTCCAAAACTCCAAAACTCCGAAACTCCAAAACTCCGAAACTCCAAAACTCCGAAACTCCAAAACTCCAAAACTCCGAAACTCCAAAACTCCAAAACTCCAAAGCTCCAAAACTCCAAAACTCCAATACTCCAAAACTCCAAAACTCCAAAACTCCGAAACTCCAAAACTCCAATACTCCAAAACTCCGAAACTCCAAAACTCCGAAACTCCAAAACTCCAAAACTCCAATACTCCAAAACTCCAAAACTCCAAAACACCAAAACTCCAATACTCCAATACTCCGAAACTCCAAAACTCCAAAACTCCGAAACTCCAATACTCCAAAACTTCAAAACTCCGAATCTCCAAAACTCCAAAACTCCGAAACTCCAAAACTCCAAAACTCCGAAACTCCGAAACTCCAAAACTCCAAAACTCCGAAACTCCAAAACTCCAAAACTCCGAAACTCCGAAACTCCGAAACTCCAAAACTCCAAAACTCCGAAACTCCGAAACTCCAAAACTCCGAAACTCCAAAACTCCAAAACTCCGAAACTCCAAAACTCCGAAACTCCAAAACTCCAAAACTCCGAAACTCCAAAACTCCAAAAACTCCAAAACTCCGAAACTCCAAAACGCCGAAAGTCCGAAACTCCGAAACTCCAAAACTCCAAAACTCCGAAACTCCAAAACTCCAAAACTCCGAAACTCCGAAACTCCAAAACTCCAAAACTCCGAAACTCCAAAACTCCAAAACTCCGAAACTCCGAAACTCCGAAACTCCAAAACTCCAAAACTCCGAAACTCCGAAACTCCAAAACTCCGAAACTCCAAAACTCCGAATCTCCGAAACTCCAAAACTCCAAAACTCCGAAACTCCAAAACTCCGAAACTCCGAAACTCCAAAACTCCGAAACTCCAAAACTCCAAAACTCCGAAACTCCAAAACTCCAAAACTCCAATACTCCAAAACTCCAAAACTCCGAAACTCCAAAACTCCGAAACTCCAAAACTCCAATACTCCAAAACTCCAATACTCCAAAACTCCGAAACTCCAAAACTCCAAAACTCCAAAACTCCGAAACTCCGAAACTCCAAAACTCCAAAACTCCAAAACTCCAAAACTCCGAAACTCCAAAACTCCAAAACTCCAAAACTCCAAAACTCCAAAACTCCAAAACTCCAAAACTCCAAAACTCCGAAACTCCAAAACTCCGAAACTCCAAAACTCCAAAACTCCAATACTCCAATACTCCAAAACTCCAAAACTCCAAAACACCGAAACTCCGAAACTCCGAAACTCCAAAACTCCAAAACTCCAAAACTCCGAATCTCCAAAACTCGGAAACTCCAAAACTCCAAAACTCCAAAACTCCAATACTCCGAAACTCCAAAACTCCAAAACTCCAAAACTCCGAAACTCCAAAACTCCAAAACTCCAAAACTCCGAAACACCAAAACTCCGAAACTCCGAAACTCCAAAACTCCAAAACTCCAAAACTCCGAAACTCCAAAACTCCGAATCTCCAAAACTCCAAAACTCCAAAACTCCGAAACTCCAAAACTCCAAAACTCCGAAACTCCAAAACTCCAAAACTCCAAAACTCCAAAACTCCGAAACTCCAAAACTCCAAAACTCCGAAACTCCAAAACTCCAAAACTCCGAAACTCCAAAACTCCAAAACTCCAAAACTCCGAAACTCCGAAACTCCAAAACTCCAAAACTCCAAAACTCCAAAACTCCAAAACTCCAATACTCCAAAACTCCGAAACTCCGAAACTCCAAAACTCCAATACTCCAAAACTCCGAAACTCCAAAACTCCAAAACTCCGAAACTCCAAAACTCCAAAACTCCGAAACTCCGAAACTCCGAAACTCCGAAACTCCAAAACTCCAAAACTCCAAAACTCCGAAACTCCGAAACTCCGAAACTCCAAAACTCCAAAACTCCGAAACTCCGAAACTCCGAAACTCCGAAACTCCAAAACTCCGAAACTCCAAAACTCCAAAACTCCGAAACTCTGAAACTCCGAAACTCCAAAACTCCAAAACTCCGAAACTCCGAAACTCCGAATCTCCAAAACTCCAAAACTCCAAAACTCCGAAACTCCAAAACTCCAAAACTCCGAAACTCCAAAACTCCGAAACTCCGAAATTCCAAAACTCCAATACTCCAATACTCCGAAACTCCAAAACTCCAAAACTCCGAAACTCCAAAACTCCAAAACTCCAATACTCCAAAACTCCAAAACTCCAAAACACCGAAACTCCGAAACTCCAAAACTCCAAAACTCCAAAACTCCGAAACTCCGAAACTCGAAAACTCCAAAACTCCAAAACTCCAAAACTCCAATACTCCAAAACTCCGAAACTCCGAAACTCCAAAACTCCAAAACTCCAAAACTGCAAAACTCCAAAACTCCGAAACTCCAAAACTCCAAAACTCCGAAACTCCAAAACTCGGAAACTCCAAAACTCCAAAGCTCCAAAACTCCAAAACTCCGAAACTCCAAAACTCCGAAACTCCAAAACTCCGAATCTCCAAAACTCCAAAACTCCAAAACTCCGAAACTCCAAAACTCCAAAACTCCGAAACTCCAAAACTCCGAAACTCCAAAACTCCAAAACTCCGAAACTCCAAAACTCCAAAACTCCAAAACTCCGAAACTCCGAAACGCCGAAACTCCGAAACTCCGAAACTCCAAAACTCCAAAACTCCGAAACTCCAAAACTCCAAAACTCCGAAACTCCGAAACTCCAAAACTCCAAAACTCCGAAACTCCAAAACTCCAAAACTCCGAAACTCCGAAACTCCGAAACTCCAAAACTCCAAAACTCCGAAACTCCGAAACTCCAAAACTCCGAAACTCCAAAACTCCAAAACTCCGAAACTCCAAAACTCCGAAACTCCAAAACTCCAAAACTCCGAAACTCCAAAACTCCAAAACTCCAAAACTCCGAAACTCCAAAACGCCGAAACTCCGAAACTCCGAAACTCCAAAACTCCAAAACTCCGAAACTCCAAAACTCCAAAACTCCGAAACTCCGAAACTCCGAAACTCCAAAACTCCAAAACTCCAAAACTCCGAAACTCCAAAACTCCGAAACTCCAAAACTCCGAAACTCCAAAACTCCAAAACTCCAATACTCCAAAACTCCAAAACTCCGAAACTCCAAAACTCCAAAACTCCAAAGCTACAAAACTCCAAAACTCCAATACTCCAAAACTCCAAAACTCCAAAACTCCGAAACTCCAAAACTCCAATACTCCAAAACTCCGAAACTCCAAAACTCCGAAACTCCAAAACTCCAAAACTCCAATACTCCAAAACTCCAAAACTCCAAAACACCGAAACTCCGAAACTCCAAAACTCCAAAACTCCAAAACTCCAAAACTCCGAAACTCAAAAACTCCGAAACTCCAAAACTCCAAAACTCCAAAACTCCGAAACTCCAAAACTCCAATACTCCAATACTCCGAAACTCCAAAACTCCAAAACTCCGAAACTCCAATACTCCAAAACTTCAAAACTCCGAATCTCCAAAACTCCAAAACTCCGAAACTCCGAAACTCCAAAACTCCAAAACTACAAAACTCCAAAACTCCAAAACTCCAAAACTCCAAAACTCCGAAACTCCGAAACTCCGAAACTCCAAAACTCCGAATCTCCAAAACTCCAAAACTCGAAAACTCCGAAACTCCAAAACTCCAAAACTCCAATACTCCAAAACTCCAAAACTCCGAAACTCCAAAACTCCAAAACTCCAAAGCTCCAAAACTCCAAAACTCCAAAACTCCGAAACTCCAAAACTCCAAAACTCCAAAACTCCGAAACACCAAAACTCCGAAACTCCGAAACTCGGAAACTCCAAAACTCCAAAACTCCAAAACTCCAAAACTCCGAAACTCCAAAACTCCAAAACTCCGAAACTCCAAAACTCCAAAACTCCGAAACTCCAAAACTCCAAAACTCCAAAACTGCAAAACTCCAAAACTCCGAAACTCCGAAACTCCAAAACTCCGAAACTCCAAAACTCGGAAACTCCAAAACTCCAAAGCTCCAAAACTCCAAAACTCCAAAACTCCGAAACTCCAAAACTCCGAAACTCCAAAACTCCAAAACTCCAATACTCCAAAACTCCAAAACTCCAAAACACCGAAACTCCGAAACTCCGAAACTCCAAAACTCCAAAACTCCAAAACTCCGAATCTCCAAAACTCGGAAACTCCAAAACTCCAAAACTCCAAAACTCCAATACTCCGAAACTCCAAAACTCCAAAACTCCAAAACTCCGAAACTCCAAAACTCCAAAACTCCAAAACTCCAAAACTCCAAAACTCCAAAACTCCAAAACTCCAAAACTCCGAAACTCCAAAACTCCAAAACTCCAAAGCTCCAAAACTCCAAAACTCAAAAACTCCAAAACTCAAAAACTCCAAAACTCCAAAACTCCGAAACTCCAAAACTCCGAAACTCCAAAACTCCGAAACTCCAAAACTCCAAAACTCCGAAACTCCAAAACTCCAAAACTCCAAAGCTCCAAAACTCCAAAACTCCAATACTCCAAAACTCCAAAACTCCAAAACTCCGAAACTCCAAAACTCCAATACTCCAAAACTCCGAAACTCCAAAACTCCGAAACTCCAAAACTCCAAAACTCCAATACTCCAAAACTCCAAAACTCCAAAACACCAAAACTCCAATACTCCAATACTCCGAAACTCCAAAACTCCAAAACTCCAAAACTCCGAAACTCCAATACTCCAAAACTTCAAAACTCCGAATCTCCAAAACTCCAAAACTCCGAAACTCCAAAACTCCAAAACTCCGAAACTCCGAAACTCCAAAACTCCGAAACTCCAAAACTCCAAAACTCCGAAACTCTGAAACTCCGAAACTCCAAAACTCCAAAACTCCGAAACTCCGAAACTCCGAATCTCCAAAACTCCAAAACTCCAAAACTCCGAAACTCCAAAACTCCAAAACTCCGAAACTCCAAAACTCCGAAACTCCGAAATTCCAAAACTCCAATACTCCAATACTCCGAAACTCCAAAACTCCAAAACTCCGAAACTCCAAAACTCCAAAACTCCAATACTCCAAAACTCCAAAACTCCAAAACACCGAAACTCCGAAACTCCAAAACTCCAAAACTCCAAAACTCCGAAACTCCGAAACTCGAAAACTCCAAAACTCCAAAACTCCAAAACTCCAATACTCCAAAACTCCGAAACTCCGAAACTCCAAAACTCCAAAACTGCAAAACTGCAAAACTGCAAAACTCCAAAACTCCGAAACTCCAAAACTCCAAAACTCCGAAACTCCAAAACTCGGAAACTCCAAAACTCCAAAGCTCCAAAACTCCAAAACTCCGAAACTCCAAAACTCCGAAACTCCAAAACTCCGAATCTCCAAAACTCCAAAACTCCAAAACTCCGAAACTCCAAAACTCCAAAACTCCGAAACTCCAAAACTCCGAAACTCCAAAACTCCAAAACTCCGAAACTCCAAAACTCCAAAACTCCAAAACTCCGAAACTCCGAAACGCCGAAACTCCGAAACTCCGAAACTCCAAAACTCCAAAACTCCGAAACTCCAAAACTCCAAAACTCCGAAACTCCGAAACTCCAAAACTCCAAAACTCCGAAACTCCAAAACTCCAAAACTCCGAAACTCCGAAACTCCGAAACTCCAAAACTCCAAAACTCCGAAACTCCGAAACTCCAAAACTCCGAAACTCCAAAACTCCAAAACTCCGAAACTCCAAAACTCCGAAACTCCAAAACTCCAAAACTCCGAAACTCCAAAACTCCAAAACTCCAAAACTCCGAAACTCCAAAACGCCGAAACTCCGAAACTCCGAAACTCCAAAACTCCAAAACTCCGAAACTCCAAAACTCCAAAACTCCGAAACTCCGAAACTCCGAAACTCCAAAACTCCAAAACTCCAAAACTCCGAAACTCCAAAACTCCGAAACTCCAAAACTCCGAAACTCCAAAACTCCAAAACTCCAATACTCCAAAACTCCAAAACTCCGAAACTCCAAAACTCCAAAACTCCAAAGCTACAAAACTCCAAAACTCCAATACTCCAAAACTCCAAAACTCCAAAACTCCGAAACTCCAAAACTCCAATACTCCAAAACTCCGAAACTCCAAAACTCCGAAACTCCAAAACTCCAAAACTCCAATACTCCAAAACTCCAAAACTCCAAAACACCGAAACTCCGAAACTCCAAAACTCCAAAACTCCAAAACTCCAAAACTCCGAAACTCAAAAACTCCGAAACTCCAAAACTCCAAAACTCCAAAACTCCGAAACTCCAAAACTCCAATACTCCAATACTCCGAAACTCCAAAACTCCAAAACTCCGAAACTCCAATACTCCAAAACTTCAAAACTCCGAATCTCCAAAACTCCAAAACTCCGAAACTCCGAAACTCCAAAACTCCAAAACTACAAAACTCCAAAACTCCAAAACTCCAAAACTCCAAAACTCCGAAACTCCGAAACTCCGAAACTCCAAAACTCCGAATCTCCAAAACTCCAAAACTCGAAAACTCCGAAACTCCAAAACTCCAAAACTCCAATACTCCAAAACTCCAAAACTCCGAAACTCCGAAACTCCAAAACTCCAAAACTCCAAAGCTCCAAAACTCCAAAACTCCAAAACTCCGAAACTCCAAAACTCCAAAACTCCAAAACTCCGAAACACCAAAACTCCGAAACTCCGAAACTCGGAAACTCCAAAACTCCAAAACTCCAAAACTCCAAAACTCCGAAACTCCAAAACTCCGAAACTCCAAAACTCCAAAACTCCGAAACTCCAAAACTCCAAAACTCCAAAACTGCAAAACTCCAAAACTCCGAAACTCCGAAACTCCAAAACTCCGAAACTCCAAAACTCGGAAACTCCAAAACTCCAAAGCTCCAAAACTCCAAAACTCCAAAACTCCGAAACTCCAAAACTCCGAAACTCCAAAACTCCAAAACTCCAATACTCCAAAACTCCAAAACTCCAAAACACCGAAACTCCGAAACTCCGAAACTCCAAAACTCCAAAACTCCAAAACTCCGAATCTCCAAAACTCGGAAACTCCAAAACTCCAAAACTCCAAAACTCCAATACTCCGAAACTCCAAAACTCCAAAACTCCAAAACTCCGAAACTCCAAAACTCCAAAACTCCAAAACTCCAAAACTCCAAAACTCCAAAACTCCAAAACTCCAAAACTCCGAAACTCCAAAACTCCAAAACTCCAAAGCTCCAAAACTCCAAAACTCAAAAACTCCAAAACTCAAAAACTCCAAAACTCCAAAACTCCAAAACTCCGAAACTCCAAAACTCCGAAACTCCAAAACTCCGAAACTCCAAAACTCCAAAACTCCGAAACTCCAAAACTCCAAAACTCCAAAGCTCCAAAACTCCAAAACTCCAATACTCCAAAACTCCAAAACTCCAAAACTCCGAAACTCCAAAACTCCAATACTCCAAAACTCCGAAACTCCAAAACTCCGAAACTCCAAAACTCCAAAACTCCAATACTCCAAAACTCCAAAACTCCAAAACACCAAAACTCCAATACTCCAATACTCCGAAACTCCAAAACTCCAAAACTCCGAAACTCCAATACTCCAAAACTTCAAAACTCCGAATCTCCAAAACTCCAAA
Organism: Amblyomma mixtum; assembly: GCF_055824585.1. Lineage (NCBI taxonomy): Eukaryota > Metazoa > Arthropoda > Arachnida > Ixodida > Ixodidae > Amblyomma > Amblyomma mixtum. The sequence continues at coordinate 12,282,099 of NW_028317651.1, forward strand.
ACTCCGAAACTCCAAAACTCCAAAACTCCGAAACTCCGAAACTCCAAAACTCCAAAACTCCGAAACTCCAAAACTCCAAAACTCCGAAACTCCGAAACTCCGAAACTCCAAAACTCCAAAACTCCGAAACTCCGAAACTCCAAAACTCCGAAACTCCAAAACTCCAAAACTCCAAAACTCCGAATCTCCAAAACTCGGAAACTCCAAAACTCCAAAACTCCAAAACTCCAATACTCCGAAACTCCAAAACTCCAAAACTCCAAAACTCCGAAACTCCAAAACTCCAAAACTCCAAAACTCCAAAACTCCAAAACTCCGAAACACCAAAACTCCAAAACACCGAAACTCCGAAACTCCGAAACTCCAAAACTCCAAAACTCCGAAACTCCAAAACTCCAAAACTCCAATACTCCAAAACTCCAAAACTCCGAAACTCCAAAACTCCGAAACTCCAAAACTCCAATACTCCAAAACTCTAATACTCCAAAACTCCGAAACTCCAAAACTCCAAAACTCCAAAACTCCGAAACTCCGAAACTCCAAAACTCCAAAACTCCAAAACTCCAAAACTCCGAAACTCCAAAACTCCAAAACTCCAAAACTCCAAAACTCCAAAACTCCAAAACTCCAAAACTCCGAAACTCCAAAACTCCAAAACTCCAAAACTCCCAAACTCCAAAACTCCGAAACTCCAAAACTCCGAAACTCCATAACTCCAAAACTCCAATACTCCAATACTCCAAAACTCCAAAACTCCAAAACACCGAAACTCCGAAACTCCGAAACTCCAAAACTCCAATACTCCAAAACTCCAAAACTCCAAAACACCAAAACTCCAATACTCCAATACTCCGAAACTCCAAAACTCCAAAACTCCGAAACTCCAATACTCCAAAACTTCAAAACTCCGAATCTCCAAAACTCCAAAACTCCGAAACTCCAAAACTCCAAAACTTCGAAACTCCGAAACTCCAAAACTCCAAAACTCCGAAACTCCAAAACTCCAAAACTCCGAAACTCCGAAACTCCGAAACTCCAAAACTCCAAAACTCCGAAACTCCGAAACTCCAAAACTCCGAAACTCCAAAACTCCAAAACTCCGAAACTCCAAAACTCCGAAACTCCAAAACTCCAAAACTCCGAAACTCCAAAACTCCAAAACTCCAAAACTCCGAAACTCCAAAACGCCGAAAGTCCGAAACTCCGAAACTCCAAAACTCCAAAACTCCGAAACTCCAAAACTCCAAAACTCCGAAACTCCGAAACTCCAAAACTCCAAAACTCCGAAACTCCAAAACTCCAAAACTCCGAAACTCCGAAACTCCGAAACTCCAAAACTCCAAAACTCCGAAACTCCGAAACTCCAAAACTCCGAAACTCCAAAACTCCGAATCTCCGAAACTCCAAAACTCCAAAACTCCGAAACTCCAAAACTCCGAAACTCCGAAACTCCAAAACTCCGAAACTCCAAAACTCCAAAACTCCGAAACTCCAAAACTCCAAAACTCCAATACTCCAAAGCTCCAAAACTCCGAAACTCCAAAACTCCGAAACTCCAAAACTCCAATACTCCAAAACTCCAATACTCCAAAACTCCGAAACTCCAAAACTCCAAAACTCCAAAACTCCGAAACTCCGAAACTCCAAAACTCCAAAACTCCAAAACTCCAAAACTCCGAAACTCCAAAACTCCAAAACTCCAAAACTCCAAAACTCCAAAACTCCAAAACTCCAAACTCCGAAACTCCAAAACTCCAAAACTCCAAAACTCCAAAACTCCAAAACTCCGAAACTCCAAAACTCCGAAACTCCAAAACTCCAAAACTCCAATACTCCAATACTCCAAAACTCCAAAACTCCAAAACACCGAAACTCCGAAACTCCGAAACTCCAAAACTCCAAAACTCCAAAACTCCGAATCTCCAAAACTCGGAAACTCCAAAACTCCAAAACTCCAATACTCCGAAACTCCAAAACTCCAAAACTCCAAAACTCCGAAACTCCACAACTCCAAAACTCCAAAACTCCAAAACTCCAAAACTCCGAAACACCAAAACTCCGAAACTCCGAAACTCCAAAACTCCAAAACTCCAAAACTCCGAAACTCCAAAACTCCGAATCTCCAAAACTCCAAAACTCCAAAACTCCGAAACTCCAAAACTCCAAAACTCCGAAACTCCAAAACTCCAAAACTCCAAAACTCCAAAACTCCGAAACTCCAAAACTCCAAAACTCCGAAACTCCAAAACTCCAAAACTCCGAAACTCCAAAACTCCAAAACTCCAAAACTCCGAAACTCCGAAACTCCAAAACTCGAAAACTCCAAAACTCCAAAACTCCAATACTCCAAAACTCCGAAACTCCGAAACTCCAAAACTCCAATACTCCAAAACTCCGAAACTCCAAAACTCCAAAACTCCGAAACTCCAAAACTCCAAAACTCCGAAACTCCGAAACTCCGAAACTCCGAAACTCCAAAACTCCAAAACTCCAAAACTCCGAAACTCCGAAACTCCGAAACTCCAAAACTCCAAAACTCCGAAACTCCGAAACTCCGAAACTCCGAAACTCCAAAACTCCGAAACTCCAAAACTCCAAAACTCCGAAACTCTGAAACTCCGAAACTCCAAAACTCCAAAACTCCGAAACTCCGAAACTCCGAATCTCCAAAACTCCAAAACTCCAAAACTCCGAAACTCCAAAACTCCAAAACTCCGAAACTCCAAAACTCCGAAACTCCGAAATTCCAAAACTCCAATACTCCAATACTCCGAAACTCCAAAACTCCGAAACTCCAAAACTCCAAAACTCCGAAACTCCAAAACTCCAAAACTCCAAAACTCCCAAACTCCAAAACTCCGAAACTCCAAAACTCCGAAACTCCATAACTCCAAAACTCCAATACTCCAATACTCCAAAACTCCAAAACTCCAAAACACCGAAACTCCGAAACTCCGAAACTCCAAAACTCCAATACTCCAAAACTCCAAAACTCCAAAACACCAAAACTCCAATACTCCAATACTCCGAAACTCCAAAACTCCAAAACTCCGAAACTCCAATACTCCAAAACTTCAAAACTCCGAATCTCCAAAACTCCAAAACTCCGAAACTCCAAAACTCCAAAACTTCGAAACTCCGAAACTCCAAAACTCCAAAACTCCGAAACTCCAAAACTCCAAAACTCCGAAACTCCGAAACTCCGAAACTCCAAAACTCCAAAACTCCGAAACTCCGAAACTCCAAAACTCCGAAACTCCAAAACTCCAAAACTCCGAAACTCCAAAACTCCGAAACTCCAAAACTCCAAAACTCCGAAACTCCAAAACTCCAAAACTCCAAAACTCCGAAACTCCAAAACGCCGAAAGTCCGAAACTCCGAAACTCCAAAACTCCAAAACTCCGAAACTCCAAAACTCCAAAACTCCGAAACTCCGAAACTCCAAAACTCCAAAACTCCGAAACTCCAAAACTCCAAAACTCCGAAACTCCGAAACTCCGAAACTCCAAAACTCCAAAACTCCGAAACTCCGAAACTCCAAAACTCCGAAACTCCAAAACTCCGAATCTCCGAAACTCCAAAACTCCAAAACTCCGAAACTCCAAAACTCCGAAACTCCGAAACTCCAAAACTCCGAAACTCCAAAACTCCAAAACTCCGAAACTCCAAAACTCCAAAACTCCAATACTCCAAAGCTCCAAAACTCCGAAACTCCAAAACTCCGAAACTCCAAAACTCCAATACTCCAAAACTCCAATACTCCAAAACTCCGAAACTCCAAAACTCCAAAACTCCAAAACTCCGAAACTCCGAAACTCCAAAACTCCAAAACTCCAAAACTCCAAAACTCCGAAACTCCAAAACTCCAAAACTCCAAAACTCCAAAACTCCAAAACTCCAAAACTCCAAACTCCGAAACTCCAAAACTCCAAAACTCCAAAACTCCAAAACTCCAAAACTCCGAAACTCCAAAACTCCGAAACTCCAAAACTCCAAAACTCCAATACTCCAATACTCCAAAACTCCAAAACTCCAAAACACCGAAACTCCGAAACTCCGAAACTCCAAAACTCCAAAACTCCAAAACTCCGAATCTCCAAAACTCGGAAACTCCAAAACTCCAAAACTCCAATACTCCGAAACTCCAAAACTCCAAAACTCCAAAACTCCGAAACTCCACAACTCCAAAACTCCAAAACTCCAAAACTCCAAAACTCCGAAACACCAAAACTCCGAAACTCCGAAACTCCAAAACTCCAAAACTCCAAAACTCCGAAACTCCAAAACTCCGAATCTCCAAAACTCCAAAACTCCAAAACTCCGAAACTCCAAAACTCCAAAACTCCGAAACTCCAAAACTCCAAAACTCCAAAACTCCAAAACTCCGAAACTCCAAAACTCCAAAACTCCGAAACTCCAAAACTCCAAAACTCCGAAACTCCAAAACTCCAAAACTCCAAAACTCCGAAACTCCGAAACTCCAAAACTCGAAAACTCCAAAACTCCAAAACTCCAATACTCCAAAACTCCGAAACTCCGAAACTCCAAAACTCCAATACTCCAAAACTCCGAAACTCCAAAACTCCGAAACTCCAAAACTCCAAAACTCCGAAACTCCGAAACTCCGAAACTCCGAAACTCCAAAACTCCAAAACTCCAAAACTCCGAAACTCCGAAACTCCGAAACTCCAAAACTCCAAAACTCCGAAACTCCGAAACTCCGAAACTCCGAAACTCCAAAACTCCGAAACTCCAAAACTCCAAAACTCCGAAACTCTGAAACTCCGAAACTCCAAAACTCCAAAACTCCGAAACTCCGAAACTCCGAATCTCCAAAACTCCAAAACTCCAAAACTCCGAAACTCCAAAACTCCAAAACTCCGAAACTCCAAAACTCCGAAACTCCGAAATTCCAAAACTCCAATACTCCAATACTCCGAAACTCCAAAACTCCGAAACTCCAAAACTCCAAAACTCCAATACTCCAAAACTCCAAAACTCCAAAACACCGAAACTCCGAAACTCCAAAACTCCAAAACTCCAAAACTCCGAAACTCCGAAACTCGAAAACTCCAAAACTCCAAAACTCCAAAACTCCAATACTCCAAAACTCCGAAACTCCGAAACTCCAAAACTCCAAAACTCCAAAACTGCAAAACTCCAAAACTCCGAAACTCCAAAACTCCAAAACTCCGAAACTCCAAAACTCGGAAACTCCAAAACTCCAAAGCTCCAAAACTCCAAAACTCCGAAACTCCAAAACTCCGAAACTCCAAAACTCCGAATCTCCAAAACTCCAAAACTCCGAAACTCCGAAACTCCAAAACTCCAAAACTCCGAAACTCCGAAACTCCAAAACTCCAAAACTCCGAAACTCCAAAACTCCAAAACTCCGAAACTCCGAAACTCCGAAACTCCAAAACTCCAAAACTCCGAAACTCCGAAACTCCAAAACTCCGAAACTCCAAAACTCCAAAACTCCGAAACTCCAAAACTCCGAAACTCCAAAACTCCAAAACTCCGAAACTCCAAAACTCCAAAACTCCAAAACTCCGAAACTCCAAAACGCCGAAACTCCGAAACTCCGAAACTCCAAAACTCCAAAACTCCGAAACTCCAAAACTCCAAAACTCCGAAACTCCGAAACTCCAAAACTCCAAAACTCCAAAACTCCGAAACTCCAAAACTCCGAAACTCCAAAACTCCGAAACTCCAAAACTCCAAAACTCCAATACTCCAAAACTCCCAAACTCCGAAACTCCAAAACTCCAAAACTCCAAAGCTACAAAACTCCAAAACTCCAATACTCCAAAACTCCAAAACTCCAAAACTCCGAAACTCCAAAACTCCAATACTCCAAAACTCCGAAACTCCAAAACTCCGAAACTCCAAAACTCCAAAACTCCAATACTCCAAAACTCCAAAACTCCAAAACACCGAAACTCCGAAACTCCAAAACTCCAAAACTCCAAAACTCCAAAACTCCGAAACTCAAAAACTCCGAAACTCCAAAACTCCAAAACTCCAAAACTCCGAAACTCCAAAACTCCAATACTCCAATACTCCGAAACTCCAAAACTCCAAAACTCCGAAACTCCAATACTCCAAAACTTCAAAACTCCGAATCTCCAAAACTCCAAAACTCCGAAACTCCGAAACTCCAAAACTCCAAAACTACAAAACTCCAAAACTCCAACACTCCAAAACTCCGAAACTCCGAAACTCCGAAACTCCAAAACTCCGAATCTGCAAAACTCCAAAACTCGAAAACTCCGAAACTCCAAAACTCCAAAACTCCAATACTCCAAAACTCCAAAACTCCGAAACTCCAAAACTCCAAAACTCCAAAGCTCCAAAACTCCAAAACTCCAAAACTCCGAAACTCCAAAACTCCAAAACTCCAAAACTCCGAAACACCAAAACTCCGAAACTCCGAAACTCGGAAACTCCAAAACTCCAAAACTCCAAAACTCCAAAACTCCGAAACTCCAAAACTCCAAAACTCCGAAACTCCAAAACTCCAAAACTCCGAAACTCCAAAACTCCAAAACTCCAAAACTCCGAAACTCCGAAACTCCAAAACTCGAAAACTCCAAAACTCCAAAACTCCAATACTCCAAAACTCCGAAACTCCGAAACTCCAAAACTCCAATACTCCAAAACTCCGAAACTCCAAAACTCCAAAACTCCGAAACTCCAAAACTCCAAAACTCCGAAACTCCGAAACTCCGAAACTCCAAAACTCCAAAACTCCGAAACACCAAAACCCCGAAACTCCGAAACTCGGAAACTCCAAAACTACAAAACTCCAAAACTCCAAAACTCCAAAACTCCGACACTCCAAAACTCCAAAACTCCGAAACTCCAAAACTCCAAAACTCCGAAACTCCAAAACTCCAAAACTCCAAAACTCCGAAACTCCGAAACTCCAAAACTCGAAAACTCCAAAACTCCAAAACTCCAATACTCCAAAACTCCGAAACTCCGAAACTCCAAAACTCCAATACTCCAAAACTCCGAAACTCCAAAACTCCAAAACTCCGAAACTCCAAAACTCCAAAACTCCGAAACTCCGAAACTCCGAAACTCCGAAACTCCAAAACTCCAAAACTCCAAAACTCCGAAACTCCGAAACTCCGAAACTCCAAAACTCCGAAACTCCGAAACTCCGAAACTCCGAAACTCCAAAACTCCGAAACTCCAAAACTCCAAAACTCCGAAACTCCGAAACTCCGAAACTCCAAAACTCCAAAACTCCGAAACTCCGAAACTCCGAATCTCCAAAACTCCAAAACTCCAAAACTCCGAAACTCCAAAACTCCAAAACTCCGAAACTCCAAAACTCCGAAACTCCGAAATTCCAAAACTCCAATACTCCAAAACTCCGAAACTCCAAAACTCCGAAACTCCAAAACTCCAAAACTCCAATACTCCAAAACTCCAAAACTCCAAAACACCGAAACTCCGAAACTCCAAAACTCCAAAACTCCGAAACTCCGAAACTCCAAAACTCGAAAACTCCAAAACTCCAAAACTCCAATACTCCAAAACTCCGAAACTCCGAAACTCCAAAACTCCAAAACTCCAAAACTGCAAAACTCCAAAACTCCGAAACTCCGAAACTCCAAAACTCCGAAACTCCAAAACTCCAAAGCTCCAAAACTCCAAAACTCCAAAACTCCGAAACTCCAAAACTCCGAAACTCCAAAACTCCGAATCTCCAAAACTCCAAAACTCCAAAACTCCGAAACTCCAAAACTCCAAAACTCCAAAACTCCAAAACTCCGAAACTCCAAAACGCCGAAACTCCGAAACTCCAAAACTCCAAAACTCCGAAACTCCAAAACTCCAAAACTCCGAAACTCCGAAACTCCAAAACTCCAAAACTCCGAAACTCCAAAACTCCAAAACTCCGAAACTCCGAAACTCCGAAACTCCAAAACTCCAAAACTCCGAAACTCCGAAACTCCAAAACTCCGAAACTCCAAAACTCCAAAACTCCGAAACTCCAAAACTCCGAAACTCCAAAACTCCAAAACTCCGAAACTCCAAAACTCCAAAACTCCAAAACTCCGAAACTCCAAAACGCCGAAAGTCCGAAACTCCGAAACTCCAAAACTCCAAAACTCCGAAACTCCAAAACTCCAAAACTCCGAAACTCCGAAACTCCAAAACTCCAAAACTCCGAAACTCCAAAACACCAAAACTCCGAAACTCCGAAACTCCGAAACTCCAAAACTCCAAAACTCCGAAACTCCGAAACTCCAAAACTCCGAAACTCCAAAACTCCGAATCTCCGAAACTCCGAAACTCCAAAACTCCAAAACTCCAAAACTGCAAAACTCCAAATCTCCGAAACTCCGAAACTCCAAAACTCCGAAACTCCAAAACTCGGAAACTCCAAAACTCCAAAGCTCCAAAACTCCAAAACTCCAAAACTCCGAAACTCCAAAACTCCGAAACTCCAAAACTCCAAAACTCCAATACTCCAAAACTCCAAAACTCCAAAACACCGAAACTCCGAAACTCCGAAACTCCAAAACTCCAAAACTCCAAAACTCCGAATCTCCAAAACTCGGAAACTCCAAAACTCCAAAACTCCAAAACTCCAATACTCCGAAACTCCAAAACTCCAAAACTCCAAAACTCCGAAACTCCAAAACTCCAAAACTCCAAAACTCCAAAACTCCAAAACTCCGAAACTCCAAAACTCCAAAACTCCAAAGCTCCAAAACTCCAAAACTCAAAAACTCCAAAACTCAAAAACTCCAAAACTCCAAAACTCCAAAACTCCGAAACTCCAAAACTCCGAAACTCCAAAACTCCGAAACTCCAAAACTCCAAAACTCCGAAACTCCAAAACTCCAAAACTCCAAAGCTCCAAAACTCCAAAACTCCAATACTCCAAAACTCCAAAACTCCAAAACTCCAAAACTCCGAAACTCCAAAACTCCAAAACTCCAAAGCTCCAAAACTCCAAAACTCAAAAACTCCAAAACTCAAAAACTCCAAAACTCCAAAACTCCAAAACTCCAAAACTCCGAAACTCCAAAACTCCAAAACTCCGAAACTCCAAAACTCCAAAACTCCGAAACTCCAAAACTCCAAAACTCCAAAACTCCGAAACTCCGAAACTCCAAAACTCGAAAACTCCAAAACTCCAAAACTCCAATACTCCAAAACTCCGAAACTCCGAAACTCCAAAACTCCAATACTCCAAAACTCCAAAACTCCAAAACTCCAAAGCTCCAAAACTCCAAAACTCCAATACTCCAAAACTCCAAAACTCCAAAACTCCAAAACTCCGAAACTCCAAAACTCCAAAACTCCAAAGCTCCAAAACTCCAAAACTCAAAAACTCCAAAACTCAAAAACTCCAAAACTCCAAAACTCCAAAACTCCAAAACTCCGAAACTCCAAAACTCCAAAACTCCGAAACTCCAAAACTCCAAAACTCCGAAACTCCAAAACTCCAAAACTCCAAAACTCCGAAACTCCGAAACTCCAAAACTCGAAAACTCCAAAACTCCAAAACTCCAATACTCCAAAACTCCGAAACTCCGAAACTCCAAAACTCCAATACTCCAAAACTCCGAAACTCCAAAACTCCAAAACTCCGAAACTCCAAAACTCCAAAACTCCGAAACTCCGAAACTCCGAAACTCCAAAACTCCAAAACTCCGAAACACCAAAACCCCGAAACTCCGAAACTCGGAAACTCCAAAACTACAAAACTCCAAAACTCCAAAACTCCAAAACTCCGACACTCCAAAACTCCAAAACTCCGAAACTCCAAAACTCCAAAACTCCGAAACTCCAAAACTCCAAAACTCCAAAACTCCGAAACTCCGAAACTCCAAAACTCGAAAACTCCAAAACTCCAAAACTCCAATACTCCAAAACTCCGAAACTCCGAAACTCCAAAACTCCAATACTCCAAAACTCCGAAACTCCAAAACTCCAAAACTCCGAAACTCCAAAACTCCAAAACTCCGAAACTCCGAAACTCCGAAACTCCGAAACTCCAAAACTCCAAAACTCCAAAACTCCGAAACTCCGAAACTCCGAAACTCCAAAACTCCGAAACTCCGAAACTCCGAAACTCCGAAACTCCAAAACTCCGAAACTCCAAAACTCCAAAACTCCGAAACTCCGAAACTCCGAAACTCCAAAACTCCAAAACTCCGAAACTCCGAAACTCCGAATCTCCAAAACTCCAAAACTCCAAAACTCCGAAACTCCAAAACTCCAAAACTCCGAAACTCCAAAACTCCGAAACTCCGAAATTCCAAAACTCCAATACTCCAAAACTCCGAAACTCCAAAACTCCGAAACTCCAAAACTCCAAAACTCCAATACTCCAAAACTCCAAAACTCCAAAACACCGAAACTCCGAAACTCCAAAACTCCAAAACTCCGAAACTCCGAAACTCCAAAACTCGAAAACTCCAAAACTCCAAAACTCCAATACTCCAAAACTCCGAAACTCCGAAACTCCAAAACTCCAAAACTCCAAAACTGCAAAACTCCAAAACTCCGAAACTCCGAAACTCCAAAACTCCGAAACTCCAAAACTCCAAAGCTCCAAAACTCCAAAACTCCAAAACTCCGAAACTCCAAAACTCCGAAACTCCAAAACTCCGAATCTCCAAAACTCCAAAACTCCAAAACTCCGAAACTCCAAAACTCCAAAACTCCAAAACTCCAAAACTCCGAAACTCCAAAACGCCGAAACTCCGAAACTCCAAAACTCCAAAACTCCGAAACTCCAAAACTCCAAAACTCCGAAACTCCGAAACTCCAAAACTCCAAAACTCCGAAACTCCAAAACTCCAAAACTCCGAAACTCCGAAACTCCGAAACTCCAAAACTCCAAAACTCCGAAACTCCGAAACTCCAAAACTCCGAAACTCCAAAACTCCAAAACTCCGAAACTCCAAAACTCCGAAACTCCAAAACTCCAAAACTCCGAAACTCCAAAACTCCAAAACTCCAAAACTCCGAAACTCCAAAACGCCGAAAGTCCGAAACTCCGAAACTCCAAAACTCCAAAACTCCGAAACTCCAAAACTCCAAAACTCCGAAACTCCGAAACTCCAAAACTCCAAAACTCCGAAACTCCAAAACACCAAAACTCCGAAACTCCGAAACTCCGAAACTCCAAAACTCCAAAACTCCGAAACTCCGAAACTCCAAAACTCCGAAACTCCAAAACTCCGAATCTCCGAAACTCCGAAACTCCAAAACTCCAAAACTCCAAAACTGCAAAACTCCAAATCTCCGAAACTCCGAAACTCCAAAACTCCGAAACTCCAAAACTCGGAAACTCCAAAACTCCAAAGCTCCAAAACTCCAAAACTCCAAAACTCCGAAACTCCAAAACTCCGAAACTCCAAAACTCCAAAACTCCAATACTCCAAAACTCCAAAACTCCAAAACACCGAAACTCCGAAACTCCGAAACTCCAAAACTCCAAAACTCCAAAACTCCGAATCTCCAAAACTCGGAAACTCCAAAACTCCAAAACTCCAAAACTCCAATACTCCGAAACTCCAAAACTCCAAAACTCCAAAACTCCGAAACTCCAAAACTCCAAAACTCCAAAACTCCAAAACTCCAAAACTCCGAAACTCCAAAACTCCAAAACTCCAAAGCTCCAAAACTCCAAAACTCAAAAACTCCAAAACTCAAAAACTCCAAAACTCCAAAACTCCAAAACTCCGAAACTCCAAAACTCCGAAACTCCAAAACTCCGAAACTCCAAAACTCCAAAACTCCGAAACTCCAAAACTCCAAAACTCCAAAGCTCCAAAACTCCAAAACTCCAATACTCCAAAACTCCAAAACTCCAAAACTCCGAAACTCCAAAACTCCAATACTCCAAAACTCCGAAACTCCAAAACTCCGAAACTCCAAAACTCCAAAACTCCAATACTCCAAAACTCCAAAACTCCAAAACACCAAAACTCCAATACTCCAATACTCCGAAACTCCAAAACTCCAAAACTCCGAAACTCCAATACTCCAAAACTTCAAAACTCCGAATCTCCAAAACTCCAAAACTCCGAAACTCCAAAACTCCAAAACTCCGAAACTCCGAAACTCCAAAACTCCAAAACTCCGAAACTCCAAAACTCCAAAACTCCGAAACTCCGAAACTCCGAAACTCCAAAACTCCAAAACTCCGAAACTCCGAAACTCCAAAACTCCGAAACTCCAAAACTCCAAAACTCCGAAACTCCAAAACTCCGAAACTCCAAAACTCCAAAACTCCGAAACTCCAAAACTCCAAAACTCCAAAACTCCGAAACTCCAAAACGCCGAAAGTCCGAAACTCCGAAACTCCAAAACTCCAAAACTCCGAAACTCCAAAACTCCAAAACTCCGAAACTCCGAAACTCCAAAACTCCAAAACTCCGAAACTCCAAAACTCCAAAACTCCGAAACTCCGAAACTCCGAAACTCCAAAACTCCAAAACTCCGAAACTCCGAAACTCCAAAACTCCGAAACTCCAAAACTCCGAATCTCCGAAACTCCAAAACTCCAAAACTCCGAAACTCCAAAACTCCGAAACTCCGAAACTCCAAAACTCCGAAACTCCAAAACTCCAAAACTCCGAAACTCCAAAACTCCAAAACTCCAATACTCCAAAACTCCAAAACTCCGAAACTCCAAAACTCCGAAACTCCAAAACTCCAATACTCCAAAACTCCAATACTCCAAAACTCCGAAACTCCAAAACTCCAAAACTCCAAAACTCCGAAACTCCGAAACTCCAAAACTCCAAAACTCCAAAACTCCAAAACTCCGAAACTCCAAAACTCCAAAACTCCAAAACTCCAAAACTCCAAAACTCCAAAACTCCAAAACTCCAAAACTCCGAAACTCCAAAACTCCGAAACTCCAAAACTCCAAAACTCCAATACTCCAATACTCCAAAACTCCAAAACTCCAAAACACCGAAACTCCGAAACTCCGAAACTCCAAAACTCCAAAACTCCAAAACTCCGAATCTCCAAAACTCGGAAACTCCAAAACTCCAAAACTCCAAAACTCCAATACTCCGAAACTCCAAAACTCCAAAACTCCAAAACTCCGAAACTCCAAAACTCCAAAACTCCAAAACTCCAAAACTCCAAAACTCCGAAACACCAAAACTCCGAAACTCCGAAACTCCAAAACTCCAAAACTCCAAAACTCCGAAACTCCAAAACTCCGAATCTCCAAAACTCCAAAACTCCAAAACTCCGAAACTCCAAAACTCCAAAACTCCGAAACTCCAAAACTCCAAAACTCCAAAACTCCAAAACTCCGAAACTCCAAAACTCCAAAACCCCGAAACTCCAAAACTCCAAAACTCCGAAACTCCAAAACTCCAAAACTCCAAAACTCCGAAACTCCGAAACTCCAAAACTCGAAAACTCCAAAACTCCAAAACTCCAATACTCCAAAACTCCGAAACTCCGAAACTCCAAAACTCCAATACTCCAAAACTCCGAAACTCCAAAACTCCAAAACTCCGAAACTCCAAAACTCCAAAACTCCGAAACTCCGAAACTCCGAAACTCCGAAACTCCAAAACTCCAAAACTCCAAAACTCCGAAACTCCGAAACTCCGAAACTCCAAAACTCCAAAACTCCGAAACTCCGAAACTCCGAAACTCCGAAACTCCAAAACTCCGAAACTCCAAAACTCCAAAACTCCGAAACTCTGAAACTCCGAAACTCCAAAACTCCAAAACTCCGAAACTCCGAAACTCCGAATCTCCAAAACTCCAAAACTCCAAAACTCCGAAACTCCAAAACTCCAAAACTCCGAAACTCCAAAACTCCGAAACTCCGAAATTCCAAAACTCCAATACTCCAATACTCCGAAACTCCAAAACTCCAAAACTCCGAAACTCCAAAACTCCAAAACTCCAATACTCCAAAACTCCAAAACTCCAAAACACCGAAACTCCGAAACTCCAAAACTCCAAAACTCCAAAACTCCGAAACTCCGAAACTCGAAAACTCCAAAACTCCAAAACTCCAAAACTCCAATACTCCAAAACTCCGAAACTCCAAAACTCCAAAACTCCAAAACTGCAAAACTCCAAAACTCCGAAACTCCAAAACTCCAAAACTCCGAAACTCCAAAACTCGGAAACTCCAAAACTCCAAAGCTCCAAAACTCCAAAACTCCGAAACTCCAAAACTCCGAAACTCCAAAACTCCGAATCTCCAAAACTCCAAAACTCCAAAACTCCGAAACTCCAAAACTCCAAAACTCCGAAACTCCAAAACTCCGAAACTCCAAAACTCCAAAACTCCGAAACTCCAAAACTCCAAAACTCCAAAACTCCGAAACTCCGAAACGCCGAAACTCCGAAACTCCGAAACTCCAAAACTCCAAAACTCCGAAACTCCAAAACTCCAAAACTCCGAAACTCCGAAACTCCAAAACTCCAAAACTCCGAAACTCCAAAACTCCAAAACTCCGAAACTCCGAAACTCCGAAACTCCAAAACTCCAAAACTCCGAAACTCCGAAACTCCAAAACTCCGAAACTCCAAAACTCCAAAACTCCGAAACTCCAAAACTCCGAAACTCCAAAACTCCAAAACTCCGAAACTCCAAAACTCCAAAACTCCAAAACTCCGAAACTCCAAAACGCCGAAACTCCGAAACTCCGAAACTCCAAAACTCCAAAACTCCGAAACTCCAAAACTCCAAAACTCCGAAACTCCGAAACTCCGAAACTCCAAAACTCCAAAACTCCAAAACTCCGAAACTCCAAAACTCCGAAACTCCAAAACTCCGAAACTCCAAAACTCCAAAACTCCAATACTCCAAAACTCCAAAACTCCGAAACTCCAAAACTCCAAAACTCCAAAGCTACAAAACTCCAAAACTCCAATACTCCAAAACTCCAAAACTCCAAAACTCCGAAACTCCAAAACTCCAATACTCCAAAACTCCGAAACTCCAAAACTCCGAAACTCCAAAACTCCAAAACTCCAATACTCCAAAACTCCAAAACTCCAAAACACCGAAACTCCGAAACTCCAAAACTCCAAAACTCCAAAACTCCAAAACTCCGAAACTCAAAAACTCCGAAACTCCAAAACTCCAAAACTCCGAAACTCCAAAACTCCAATACTCCAATACTCCGAAACTCCAAAACTCCAAAACTCCGAAACTCCAATACTCCAAAACTTCAAAACTCCGAATCTCCAAAACTCCAAAACTCCGAAACTCCAAAACTCCAAAACTACAAAACTCCAAAAGTCCAAAACTCCAAAACTCCAAAACTCCGAAACTCCGAAACTCCGAAACTCCAAAACTCCGAATCTCCAAAACTCCAAAACTCGAAAACTCCGAAACTCCAAAACTCCAAAACTCCAATACTCCAAAACTCCAAAACTCCGAAACTCCAAAACACCAAAACTCCAAAGCTCCAAAACTCCAAAACTCCAAAACTCCGAAACTCCAAAACTCCAAAACTCCAAAACTCCGAAACACCAAAACTCCAAAACTCCGAAACTCCAAAACTCCGAAACTCCAAAACTCCAAAACTCCAATACTCCAAAACTCCAAAACTCCAAAACACCGAAACTCCGAAACTCCAAAACTCCAAAACTCCAAAACTCCAAAACTCCGAAACTCAAAAACTCCGAAACTCCAAAACTCCAAAACTCCGAAACTCCAAAACTCCAATACTCCAATACTCCGAAACTCCAAAACTCCAAAACTCCGAAACTCCAATACTCCAAAACTTCAAAACTCCGAATCTCCAAAACTCCAAAACTCCGAAACTCCAAAACTCCAAAACTACAAAACTCCAAAAGTCCAAAACTCCAAAACTCCAAAACTCCGAAACTCCGAAACTCCGAAACTCCAAAACTCCGAATCTCCAAAACTCCAAAACTCGAAAACTCCGAAACTCCAAAACTCCAAAACTCCAATACTCCAAAACTCCAAAACTCCGAAACTCCAAAACTCCAAAACTCCAAAGCTCCAAAACTCCAAAACTCCAAAACTCCGAAACTCCAAAACTCCAAAACTCCAAAACTCCGAAACACCAAAACTCCGAAACTCCGAAACTCGGAAACTCCAAAACTCCAAAACTCCAAAACTCCAAAACTCCGAAACTCCAAAACTCCAAAACTCCGAAACTCCAAAACTCCAAAACTCCGAAACTCCAAAACTCCAAAACTCCAAAACTGCAAAACTCCAAAACTCCGAAACTCCGAAACTCCAAAACTCCGAAACTCCAAAACTCGGAAACTCCAAAACTCCAAAGCTCCAAAACTCCAAAACTCCAAAACTCCGAAACTCCAAAACTCCGAAACTCCAAAACTCCAAAACTCCAATACTCCAAAACTCCAAAACTCCAAAACACCGAAACTCCGAAACTCCGAAACTCCAAAACTCCAAAACTCCAAAACTCCGAATCTCCAAAACTCGGAAACTCCAAAACTCCAAAACTCCAAAACTCCAATACTCCGAAACTCCAAAACTCCAAAACTCCAAAACTCCGAAACTCCAAAACTCCAAAACTCCAAAACTCCAAAACTCCAAAACTCCAAAACTCCAAAACTCCAAAACTCCAAAACTCCGAAACTCCAAAACTCCAAAACTCCAAAGCTCCAAAACTCCAAAACTCAAAAACTCCAAAACTCAAAAACTCCAAAACTCCAAAACTCCGAAACTCCAAAACTCCGAAACTCCAAAACTCCGAAACTCCAAAACTCCAAAACTCCGAAACTCCAAAACTCCAAAACTCCAAAGCTCCAAAACTCCAAAACTCCAATACTCCAAAACTCCAAAACTCCAAAACTCCGAAACTCCAAAACTCCAATACTCCAAAACTCCGAAACTCCAAAACTCCGAAACTCCAAAACTCCAAAACTCCAATACTCCAAAACTCCAAAACTCCAAAACACCAAAACTCCAATACTCCAATACTCCGAAACTCCAAAACTCCAAAACTCCGAAACTCCAATACTCCAAAACTTCAAAACTCCGAATCTCCAAAACTCCAAAACTCCGAAACTCCAAAACTCCAAAACTCCGAAACTCCGAAACTCCAAAACTCCGAAACTCCAAAACTCCAAAACTCCGAAACTCTGAAACTCCGAAACTCCAAAACTCCAAAACTCCGAAACTCCGAAACTCCGAATCTCCAAAACTCCAAAACTCCAAAACTCCGAAACTCCAAAACTCCAAAACTCCGAAACTCCAAAACTCCGAAACTCCGAAATTCCAAAACTCCAATACTCCAATACTCCGAAACTCCAAAACTCCAAAACTCCGAAACTCCAAAACTCCAAAACTCCAATACTCCAAAACTCCAAAACTCCAAAACACCGAAACTCCGAAACTCCAAAACTCCAAAACTCCAAAACTCCGAAACTCCGAAACTCGAAAACTCCAAAACTCCAAAACTCCAAAACTCCAATACTCCAAAACTCCGAAACTCCGAAACTCCAAAACTCCAAAACTCCAAAACTGCAAAACTCCAAAACTCCGAAACTCCAAAACTCCAAAACTCCGAAACTCCAAAACTCGGAAACTCCAAAACTCCAAAGCTCCAAAACTCCAAAACTCCGAAACTCCAAAACTCCGAAACTCCAAAACTCCGAATCTCCAAAACTCCAAAACTCCGAAACTCCAAAACTCCAAAACTCCGAAACTCCAAAACTCCGAAACTCCAAAACTCCAAAACTCCGAAACTCCAAAACTCCAAAACTCCAAAACTCCGAAACTCCGAAACGCCGAAACTCCGAAACTCCGAAACTCCAAAACTCCAAAACTCCGAAACTCCAAAACTCCAAAACTCCGAAACTCCGAAACTCCAAAACTCCAAAACTCCGAAACTCCAAAACTCCAAAACTCCGAAACTCCGAAACTCCGAAACTCCAAAACTCCAAAACTCCGAAACTCCGAAACTCCAAAACTCCGAAACTCCAAAACTCCAAAACTCCGAAACTCCAAAACTCCGAAACTCCAAAACTCCAAAACTCCGAAACTCCAAAACTCCAAAACTCCAAAACTCCGAAACTCCAAAACGCCGAAACTCCGAAACTCCGAAACTCCAAAACTCCAAAACTCCGAAACTCCAAAACTCCAAAACTCCGAAACTCCGAAACTCCGAAACTCCAAAACTCCAAAACTCCAAAACTCCGAAACTCCAAAACTCCGAAACTCCAAAACTCCGAAACTCCAAAACTCCAAAACTCCAATACTCCAAAACTCCAAAACTCCGAAACTCCAAAACTCCAAAACTCCAAAGCTACAAAACTCCAAAACTCCAATACTCCAAAACTCCAAAACTCCAAAACTCCGAAACTCCAAAACTCCAATACTCCAAAACTCCAAAACTCCAAAACACCGAAACTCCGAAACTCCAAAACTCCAAAACTCCAAAACTCCGAAACTCCGAAACTCGAAAACTCCAAAACTCCAAAACTCCAAAACTCCAATACTCCAAAACTCCGAAACTCCAAAACTCCAAAACTCCAAAACTGCAAAACTCCAAAACTCCGAAACTCCAAAACTCCAAAACTCCGAAACTCCAAAACTCGGAAACTCCAAAACTCCAAAGCTCCAAAACTCCAAAACTCCGAAACTCCAAAACTCCGAAACTCCAAAACTCCGAATCTCCAAAACTCCAAAACTCCAAAACTCCGAAACTCCAAAACTCCAAAACTCCGAAACTCCAAAACTCCGAAACTCCAAAACTCCAAAACTCCGAAACTCCAAAACTCCAAAACTCCAAAACTCCGAAACTCCGAAACGCCGAAACTCCGAAACTCCGAAACTCCAAAACTCCAAAACTCCGAAACTCCAAAACTCCAAAACTCCGAAACTCCGAAACTCCAAAACTCCAAAACTCCGAAACTCCAAAACTCCAAAACTCCGAAACTCCGAAACTCCGAAACTCCAAAACTCCAAAACTCCGAAACTCCGAAACTCCAAAACTCCGAAACTCCAAAACTCCAAAACTCCGAAACTCCAAAACTCCGAAACTCCAAAACTCCAAAACTCCGAAACTCCAAAACTCCAAAACTCCAAAACTCCGAAACTCCAAAACGCCGAAACTCCGAAACTCCGAAACTCCAAAACTCCAAAACTCCGAAACTCCAAAACTCCAAAACTCCGAAACTCCGAAACTCCGAAACTCCAAAACTCCAAAACTCCAAAACTCCGAAACTCCAAAACTCCGAAACTCCAAAACTCCGAAACTCCAAAACTCCAAAACTCCAATACTCCAAAACTCCAAAACTCCGAAACTCCAAAACTCCAAAACTCCAAAGCTACAAAACTCCAAAACTCCAATACTCCAAAACTCCAAAACTCCAAAACTCCGAAACTCCAAAACTCCAATACTCCAAAACTCCGAAACTCCAAAACTCCGAAACTCCAAAACTCCAAAACTCCAATACTCCAAAACTCCAAAACTCCAAAACACCGAAACTCCGAAACTCCAAAACTCCAAAACTCCAAAACTCCAAAACTCCGAAACTCAAAAACTCCGAAACTCCAAAACTCCAAAACTCCGAAACTCCAAAACTCCAATACTCCAATACTCCGAAACTCCAAAACTCCAAAACTCCGAAACTCCAATACTCCAAAACTTCAAAACTCCGAATCTCCAAAACTCCAAAACTCCGAAACTCCAAAACTCCAAAACTACAAAACTCCAAAAGTCCAAAACTCCAAAACTCCAAAACTCCGAAACTCCGAAACTCCGAAACTCCAAAACTCCGAATCTCCAAAACTCCAAAACTCGAAAACTCCGAAACTCCAAAACTCCAAAACTCCAATACTCCAAAACTCCAAAACTCCGAAACTCCAAAACTCCAAAACTCCAAAGCTCCAAAACTCCAAAACTCCAAAACTCCGAAACTCCAAAACTCCAAAACTCCAAAACTCCGAAACACCAAAACTCCAAAACTCCGAAACTCCAAAACTCCGAAACTCCAAAACTCCAAAACTCCAATACTCCAAAACTCCAAAACTCCAAAACACCGAAACTCCGAAACTCCAAAACTCCAAAACTCCAAAACTCCAAAACTCCGAAACTCAAAAACTCCGAAACTCCAAAACTCCAAAACTCCGAAACTCCAAAACTCCAATACTCCAATACTCCGAAACTCCAAAACTCCAAAACTCCGAAACTCCAATACTCCAAAACTTCAAAACTCCGAATCTCCAAAACTCCAAAACTCCGAAACTCCAAAACTCCAAAACTACAAAACTCCAAAAGTCCAAAACTCCAAAACTCCAAAACTCCGAAACTCCGAAACTCCGAAACTCCAAAACTCCGAATCTCCAAAACTCCAAAACTCGAAAACTCCGAAACTCCAAAACTCCAAAACTCCAATACTCCAAAACTCCAAAACTCCGAAACTCCAAAACTCCAAAACTCCAAAGCTCCAAAACTCCAAAACTCCAAAACTCCGAAACTCCAAAACTCCAAAACTCCAAAACTCCGAAACACCAAAACTCCGAAACTCCGAAACTCGGAAACTCCAAAACTCCAAAACTCCAAAACTCCAAAACTCCGAAACTCCAAAACTCCAAAACTCCGAAACTCCAAAACTCCAAAACTCCGAAACTCCAAAACTCCAAAACTCCAAAACTGCAAAACTCCAAAACTCCGAAACTCCGAAACTCCAAAACTCCGAAACTCCAAAACTCGGAAACTCCAAAACTCCAAAGCTCCAAAACTCCAAAACTCCAAAACTCCGAAACTCCAAAACTCCGAAACTCCAAAACTCCAAAACTCCAATACTCCAAAACTCCAAAACTCCAAAACACCGAAACTCCGAAACTCCGAAACTCCAAAACTCCAAAACTCCAAAACTCCGAATCTCCAAAACTCGGAAACTCCAAAACTCCAAAACTCCAAAACTCCAATACTCCGAAACTCCAAAACTCCAAAACTCCAAAACTCCGAAACTCCAAAACTCCAAAACTCCAAAACTCCAAAACTCCAAAACTCCAAAACTCCAAAACTCCAAAACTCCAAAACTCCGAAACTCCAAAACTCCAAAACTCCAAAGCTCCAAAACTCCAAAACTCAAAAACTCCAAAACTCAAAAACTCCAAAACTCCAAAACTCCGAAACTCCAAAACTCCGAAACTCCAAAACTCCGAAACTCCAAAACTCCAAAACTCCGAAACTCCAAAACTCCAAAACTCCAAAGCTCCAAAACTCCAAAACTCCAATACTCCAAAACTCCAAAACTCCAAAACTCCGAAACTCCAAAACTCCAATACTCCAAAACTCCGAAACTCCAAAACTCCGAAACTCCAAAACTCCAAAACTCCAATACTCCAAAACTCCAAAACTCCAAAACACCAAAACTCCAATACTCCAATACTCCGAAACTCCAAAACTCCAAAACTCCGAAACTCCAATACTCCAAAACTTCAAAACTCCGAATCTCCAAAACTCCAAAACTCCGAAACTCCAAAACTCCAAAACTCCGAAACTCCGAAACTCCAAAACTCCGAAACTCCAAAACTCCAAAACTCCGAAACTCTGAAACTCCGAAACTCCAAAACTCCAAAACTCCGAAACTCCGAAACTCCGAATCTCCAAAACTCCAAAACTCCAAAACTCCGAAACTCCAAAACTCCAAAACTCCGAAACTCCAAAACTCCGAAACTCCGAAATTCCAAAACTCCAATACTCCAATACTCCGAAACTCCAAAACTCCAAAACTCCGAAACTCCAAAACTCCAAAACTCCAATACTCCAAAACTCCAAAACTCCAAAACACCGAAACTCCGAAACTCCAAAACTCCAAAACTCCAAAACTCCGAAACTCCGAAACTCGAAAACTCCAAAACTCCAAAACTCCAAAACTCCAATACTCCAAAACTCCGAAACTCCGAAACTCCAAAACTCCAAAACTCCAAAACTGCAAAACTCCAAAACTCCGAAACTCCAAAACTCCAAAACTCCGAAACTCCAAAACTCGGAAACTCCAAAACTCCAAAGCTCCAAAACTCCAAAACTCCGAAACTCCAAAACTCTGAAACTCCAAAACTCCGAATCTCCAAAACTCCAAAACTCCGAAACTCCAAAACTCCAAAACTCCGAAACTCCAAAACTCCGAAACTCCAAAACTCCAAAACTCCGAAACTCCAAAACTCCAAAACTCCAAAACTCCGAAACTCCGAAACGCCGAAACTCCGAAACTCCGAAACTCCAAAACTCCAAAACTCCGAAACTCCAAAACTCCAAAACTCCGAAACTCCGAAACTCCAAAACTCCAAAACTCCGAAACTCCAAAACTCCAAAACTCCGAAACTCCGAAACTCCGAAACTCCAAAACTCCAAAACTCCGAAACTCCGAAACTCCAAAACTCCGAAACTCCAAAACTCCAAAACTCCGAAACTCCAAAACTCCGAAACTCCAAAACTCCAAAACTCCGAAACTCCAAAACTCCAAAACTCCAAAACTCCGAAACTCCAAAACGCCGAAACTCCGAAACTCCGAAACTCCAAAACTCCAAAACTCCGAAACTCCAAAACTCCAAAACTCCGAAACTCCGAAACTCCGAAACTCCAAAACTCCAAAACTCCAAAACTCCGAAACTCCAAAACTCCGAAACTCCAAAACTCCGAAACTCCAAAACTCCAAAACTCCAATACTCCAAAACTCCAAAACTCCGAAACTCCAAAACTCCAAAACTCCAAAGCTACAAAACTCCAAAACTCCAATACTCCAAAACTCCAAAACTCCAAAACTCCGAAACTCCAAAACTCCAATACTCCAAAACTCCGAAACTCCAAAACTCCGAAACTCCAAAACTCCAAAACTCCAATACTCCAAAACTCCAAAACTCCAAAACACCGAAACTCCGAAACTCCAAAACTCCAAAACTCCAAAACTCCAAAACTCCGAAACTCAAAAACTCCGAAACTCCAAAACTCCAAAACTCCAAAACTCCGAAACTCCAAAACTCCAATACTCCAATACTCCGAAACTCCAAAACTCCAAAACTCCGAAACTCCAATACTCCAAAACTTCAAAACTCCGAATCTCCAAAACTCCAAAACTCCGAAACTCCGAAACTCCAAAACTCCAAAACTACAAAACTCCAAAACTCCAAAACTCCAAAACTCCAAAACTCCGAAACTCCGAAACTCCGAAACTCCAAAACTCCGAATCTCCAAAACTCCAAAACTCGAAAACTCCGAAACTCCAAAACTCCAAAACTCCAATACTCCAAAACTCCAAAACTCCGAAACTCCAAAACTCCAAAACTCCAAAGCTCCAAAACTCCAAAACTCCAAAACTCCGAAACTCCAAAACTCCAAAACTCCAAAACTCCGAAACACCAAAACTCCGAAACTCCGAAACTCGGAAACTCCAAAACTCCAAAACTCCAAAACTCCAAAACTCCGAAACTCCAAAACTCCAAAACTCCGAAACTCCAAAACTCCAAAACTCCGAAACTCCAAAACTCCAAAACTCCAAAGCTCCAAAACTCCAAAACTCCAATACTCCAAAACTCCAAAACTCCAAAACTCCGAAACTCCAAAACTCCAATACTCCAAAACTCCGAAACTCCAAAACTCCGAAACTCCAAAACTCCAAAACTCCAATACTCCAAAACTCCAAAACTCCAAAACACCAAAACTCCAATACTCCAATACTCCGAAACTCCAAAACTCCAAAACTCCGAAACTCCAATACTCCAAAACTTCAAAACTCCGAATCTCCAAAACTCCAAAACTCCGAAACTCCAAAACTCCAAAACTCCGAAACTCCGAAACTCCGAAACTCCAAAACTCCAAAACTCCGAAACTCCAAAACTCCAAAACTCCGAAACTCCGAAACTCCGAAACTCCAAAACTCCAAAACTCCGAAACTCCGAAACTCCAAAACTCCGAAACTCCAAAACTCCAAAACTCCGAAACTCCAAAACTCCGAAACTCCAAAACTCCAAAACTCCGAAACTCCAAAACTCCAAAACTCCAAAACTCCGAAACTCCAAAACGCCGAAAGTCCGAAACTCCGAAACTCCAAAACTCCAAAACTCCGAAACTCCAAAACTCCAAAACTCCGAAACTCCAAAACTCCAAAACTCCAAAACTCCGAAACTCCAAAACTCCAAAACTCCGAAACTCCGAAACTCCGAAACTCCAAAACTCCGAAACTCCGAAACTCCGAAACTCCAAAACTCCGAAACTCCAAAACTCCGAATCTCCGAAACTCCAAAACTCCAAAACTCCGAAACTCCAAAACTCCGAAACTCCGAAACTCCAAAACTCCGAAACTCCAAAACTCCAAAACTCCGAAACTCCAAAACTCCAAAACTCCAATACTCCAAAACTCCGAAACTCCAAAACTCCAAAACTCCGAAACTCCAAAACTCCAATACTCCAAAACTCCAATACTCCAAAACTCCGAAACTCCAAAACTCCAAAACTCCAAAACTCCGAAACTCCGAAACTCCAAAACTCCAAAACTCCAAAACTCCAAAACTCCAAAACTCCAAAACTCCAAAACTCCAAAACTCCAAAACTCCAAAACTCCAAAACTCCAAAACTCCAAAACTCCAAAACTCCGAAACTCCAAAACTCCAAAACTCCAAAACTCCAAAACTCCAAAACTCCAAAACTCCGAAACTCCAAAACTCCGAAACTCCAAAACTCCAAAACTCCAATACTCCAATACTCCAAAACTCCAAAACTCCAAAACACCGAAACTCCGAAACTCCGAAACTCCAAAACTCCAAAACTCCAAAACTCCGAATCTCCAAAACTCGGAAACTCCAAAACTCCAAAACTCCAAAACTCCAATACTCCGAAACTCCAAAACTCCAAAACTCCAAAACTCCGAAACTCCAAAACTCCAAAACTCCAAAACTCCAAAACTCCGAAACACCAAAACTCCGAAACTCCGAAACTCCAAAACTCCAAAACTCCAAAACTCCGAAACTCCAAAACTCCGAATCTCCAAAACTCGAAAACTCCAAAACTCCGAAACTCCAAAACTCCAAAACTCCGAAACTCCAAAACTCCAAAACTCCAAAACTCCAAAACTCCGAAACTCCAAAACTCCAAAACTCCGAAACTCCAAAACTCCAAAACTCCGAAACTCCAAAACTCCAAAACTCCAAAACTCCGAAACTCCGAAACTCCAAAACTCGAAAACTCCAAAACTCCAAAACTCCAATACTCCAAAACTCCGAAACTCCGAAACTCCAAAACTCCAATACTCCAAAACTCCGAAACTCCAAAACTCCAAAACTCCGAAACTCCAAAACTCCAAAACTCCGAAACTCCGAAACTCCGAAACTCCGAAACTCCAAAACTCCAAAACTCCAAAACTCCGAAACTCCGAAACTCCGAAACTCCAAAACTCCAAAACTCCGAAACTCCGAAACTCCGAAACTCCGAAACTCCAAAACTCCGAAACTCCAAAACTCCAAAACTCCGAAACTCTGAAACTCCGAAACTCCAAAACTCCAAAACTCCGAAACTCCGAAACTCCGAATCTCCAAAACTCCAAAACTCCAAAACTCCGAAACTCCAAAACTCCAAAACTCCGAAACTCCAAAACTCCGAAACTCCGAAATTCCAAAACTCCAATACTCCAATACTCCGAAACTCCAAAACTCCAAAACTCGGAAACTCCAAAACTCCAAAGCTCCAAAACTCCAAAACTCCGAAACTCCAAAACACCGAAACTCCAAAACTCCGAATCTCCAAAACTCCAAAACTCCGAAACTCCAAAACTCCAAAACTCCGAAACTCCAAAACTCCGAAACTCCAAAACTCCAAAACTCCGAAACTCCAAAACTCCAAAACTCCAAAACTCCGAAACTCCGAAACGCCGAAACTCCGAAACTCCGAAACTCCAAAACTCCAAAACTCCGAAACTCCAAAACTCCAAAACTCCGAAACTCCGAAACTCCAAAACTCCAAAACTCCGAAACTCCAAAACTCCAAAACTCCGAAACTCCGAAACTCCGAAACTCCAAAACTCCAAAACTCCGAAACTCCGAAACTCCAAAACTCCGAAACTCCAAAACTCCAAAACTCCGAAACTCCAAAACTCCGAAACTCCAAAACTCCAAAACTCCGAAACTCCAAAACTCCAAAACTCCGAAACTCCAAAACGCCGAAACTCCGAAACTCCGAAACTCCAAAACTCCAAAACTCCGAAACTCCAAAACTCCAAAACTCCGAAACTCCGAAACTCCGAAACTCCAAAACTCCAAAACTCCAAAACTCCGAAACTCCAAAACTCCGAAACTCCAAAACTCCGAAACTCCAAAACTCCAAAACTCCAATACTCCAAAACTCCAAAACTCCGAAACTCCAAAACTCCAAAACTCCAAAGCTACAAAACTCCAAAACTCCAATACTCCAAAACTCCAAAACTCCAAAACTCCGAAACTCCAAAACTCCAATACTCCAAAACTCCGAAACTCCAAAACTCCGAAACTCCAAAACTCCAAAACTCCAATACTCCAAAACTCCAAAACTCCAAAACACCGAAACTCCGAAACTCCAAAACTCCAAAACTCCAAAACTCCAAAACTCCGAAACTCAAAAACTCCGAAACTCCAAAACTCCAAAACTCCAAAACTCCGAAACTCCAAAACTCCAATACTCCAATACTCCGAAACTCCAAAACTCCAAAACTCCGAAACTCCAATACTCCAAAACTTCAAAACTCCGAATCTCCAAAACTCCAAAACTCCGAAACTCCGAAACTCCAAAACTCCAAAACTACAAAACTCCAAAACTCCAAAACTCCAAAACTCCAAAACTCCGAAACTCCGAAACTCCGAAACTCCAAAACTCCGAATCTCCAAAACTCCAAAACTCGAAAACTCCGAAACTCCAAAACTCCAAAACTCCAATACTCCAAAACTCCAAAACTCCGAAACTCCAAAACTCCAAAACTCCAAAGCTCCAAAACTCCAAAACTCCAAAACTCCGAAACTCCAAAACTCCAAAACTCCAAAACTCCGAAACACCAAAACTCCGAAACTCCGAAACTCGGAAACTCCAAAACTCCAAAACTCCAAAACTCCAAAACTCCGAAACTCCAAAACTCCAAAACTCCGAAACTCCAAAACTCCAAAACTCCGAAACTCCAAAACTCCAAAACTCCAAAACTCCGAAACTCCGAAACTCCAAAACTCGAAAACTCCAAAACTCCAAAACTCCAAAACTCCAATACTCCAAAACTCCGAAACTCCGAAACTCCAAAACTCCAATACTCCAAAACTCCGAAACTCCAAAACTCCAAAACTCCGAAACTCCAAAACTCCAAAACTCCGAAACTCCGAAACTCCGAAACTCCAAAACTCCAAAACTCCAAAACTCCGAAACTCCGAAACTCCGAAACTCCAAAACTCCAAAACTCCGAAACTCCGAAACTCCGAAACTCCGAAACTCCAAAACTCCGAAACTCCAAAACTCCAAAACTCCGAAACTCCGAAACTCCGAAACTCCAAAACTCCAAAACTCCGAAACTCCGAAACTCCGAATCTCCAAAACTCCAAAACTCCAAAACTCCGAAACTCCAAAACTCCAAAACTCCGAAACTCCAAAACTCCGAAACTCCGAAATTCCAAAACTCCAATACTCCAAAACTCCGAAACTCCAAAACTCCGAAACTCCAAAACTCCAATACTCCAAAACTCCAAAACTCCAAAACTCCGAAACTCCGAAACTCGAAAACTCGAAAACTCCAAAACTCCAAAACTCCAATAATCCAAAACTCCGAAACTCCGAAACTCCAAAACTCCAAAACTCCGAAACTCCGAAACTCCAAAACTCCAAAACTCCGAAACTCCAAAACTCCAAAACTCCGAAACTCCGAAACTCCGAAACTCCGAAACTCCAAAACTCCAAAACTCCGAAACTCCGAAACTCCAAAACTCCGAAACTCCAAAACTCCAAAACTCCGAAACTCCAAAACTCCGAAACTCCAAAACTCCAAAACTCCGAAACTCCAAAACTCCAAAACTCCAAAACTCCGAAACTCCAAAACGCCGAAAGTCCGAAACTCCGAAACTCCAAAACTCCAAAACTCCGAAACTCCAAAACTCCAAAACTCCGAAACTCCGAAACTCCAAAACTCCAAAACTCCGAAACTCCAAAACTCCAAAACTCCGAAACTCCGAAACTCCGAAACTCCAAAACTCCAAAACTCCGAAACTCCGAAACTCCAAAACTCCGAAACTCCAAAACTCCGAATCTCCGAAACTCCGAAACTCCAAACTCCAAAACTCCAAAACTGCAAAACTCCAAAACTCCGAAACTCCGAAACTCCGAAACTCCAAAACTCCGAAACTCCAAAACTCGGAAACTCCAAAACTCCAAAGCTCCAAAACTCCAAAACTCCAAAACTGCGAAACTCCAAAACTCCGAAACTCCAAAACTCCAAAACTCCAATACTCCAAAACTCCAAAACTCCAAAACACCGAAACTCCGAAACTCCGAAACTCCAAAACTCCAAAACTCCAAAACTCCGAATCTCCAAAACTCGGAAACTCCAAAACTCCAAAACTCCAAAACTCCAATACTCCGAAACTCCAAAACTCCAAAACTCCAAAACTCCGAAACTCCAAAACTCCAAAACTCCAAAACTCCAAAACTCCAAAACTCCAAAACTCCGAAACTCCGAAACTCCAAAACTCGAAAACTCCAAAACTCCAAAACTCCAAAACTCCAATACTCCAAAACTCCGAAACTCCGAAACTCCAAAACTCCAATACTCCAAAACTCCGAAACTCCAAAACTCCAAAACTCCGAAACTCCAAAACTCCAAAACTCCGAAACTCCGAAACTCCGAAACTCCAAAACTCCAAAACTCCAAAACTCCGAAACTCCGAAACTCCGAAACTCCAAAACTCCAAAACTCCGAAACTCCGAAACTCCGAAACTCCGAAACTCCAAAACTCCGAAACTCCAAAACTCCAAAACTCCGAAACTCCGAAACTCCGAAACTCCAAAACTCCAAAACTCCGAAACTCCGAAACTCCGAATCTCCAAAACTCCAAAACTCCAAAACTCCGAAACTCCAAAACTCCAAAACTCCGAAACTCCAAAACTCCGAAACTCCGAAACTCGAAAACTCGAAAACTCCAAAACTCCAAAACTCCAATAATCCAAAACTCCGAAACTCCGAAACTCCAAAACTCCAAAACTCCGAAACTCCGAAACTCCAAAACTCCAAAACTCCGAAACTCCAAAACTCCAAAACTCCGAAACTCCGAAACTCCGAAACTCCAAAACTCCAAAACTCCGAAACTCCGAAACTCCAAAACTCCGAAACTCCAAAACTCCAAAACTCCGAAACTCCAAAACTCCGAAACTCCAAAACTCCAAATCTCCGAAACTCCAAAACTCCAAAACTCCAAAACTCCAAAACTCCGAAACTCCAAAACGCCGAAAGTCCGAAACTCCGAAACTCCAAAACTCCAAAACTCCGAAACTCCAAAACTCCAAAACTCCGAAACTCCGAAACTCCAAAACTCCAAAACTCCGAAACTCCAAAACTCCAAAACTCCGAAACTCCGAAACTCCGAAACTCCAAAACTCCAAAACTCCGAAACTCCGAAACTCCAAAACTCCGAAACTCCAAAACTCCGAATCTCCGAAACTCCGAAACTCCAAAACTCCAAAACTCCAAAACTGCAAAACTCCAAAACTCCGAAACTCCGAAACTCCGAAACTCCAAAACTCCGAAACTCCAAAACTCGGAAACTCCAAAACTCCAAAGCTCCAAAACTCCAAAACTCCAAAACTCCAAAACTCCGAAACTCCAAAACTCCAAAACTCCAATACTCCAAAACTCCAAAACTCCAAAACACCGAAACTCCGAAACTCCGAAACTCCAAAACTCCAAAACTCCAAAACTCCGAATCTCCAAAACTCGGAAACTCCAAAACTCCAAAACTCCAAAACTCCAAAACTCCGAAACTCCGAAACTCCAAAACTCCAAAACTCCGAAACTCCAAAACTCCAAAACTCCGAAACTCCGAAACTCCGAAACTCCAAAACTCCAAAACTCCGAAACTCCGAAACTCCAAAACTCCGAAACTCCAAAACTCCAAAACTCCGAAACTCCAAAACTCCGAAACTCCAAAACTCCAAAACTCCGAAACTCCGAAACTCCGAAACTCCAAAACTCCGAATCTCCAAAACTCCAAAACTCGAAAACTCCGAAACTCCAAAACTCCAAAACTCCAATACTCCAAAACTCCGAAACTCCAAAACTCCAAAACTCCAATACTCCAAAACTCCAAAACTCCGAAACTCCAAAACTCCAAAACTCCAAAGCTACAAAACTCCAAAACTCCAATACTCCAAAACTCCAAAACTCCAAAACTCCGAAACTCCAAAACTCCAATACTCCAAAACTCCGAAACTCCAAAACTCCGAAACTCCAAAACTCCAAAACTCCAATACTCCAAAACTCCAAAACTCCAAAACACCGAAACTCCGAAACTCCAAAACTCCAAAACTCCAAAACTCCAAAACTCCGAAACTCAAAAACTCCGAAACTCCAAAACTCCAAAACTCCAAAACTCCGAAACTCCAAAAGTCCAATACTCCAATACTCCGAAACTCCAAAACTCCAAAACTCCGAAACTCCAATACTCCAAAACTTCAAAACTCCGAATCTCCAAAACTCCAAAACTCCGAAACTCCGAAACTCCAAAACTCCAAAACTACAAAACTCCAAAACTCCAAAACTCCAAAACTCCAAAACTCCGAAACTCCGAAACTCCGAAACTCCAAAACTCCGAATCTCCAAAACTCCAAAACTCGAAAACTCCGAAACTCCAAAACTCCAAAACTCCAATACTCCAAAACTCCAAAACTCCGAAACTCCAAAACTCCAAAACTCCAAAGCTCCAAAACTCCAAAACTCCAAAACTCCGAAACTCCAAAACTCCAAAACTCCAAAACTCCGAAACACCAAAACTCCGAAACTCCGAAACTCGGAAACTCCAAAACTCCAAAACTCCAAAACTCCAAAACTCCGAAACTCCAAAACTCCAAAACTCCGAAACTCCAAAACTCCAAAACTCCGAAACTCCAAAACTCCAAAACTCCAAAGCTCCAAAACTCCAAAACTCCAATACTCCAAAACTCCAAAACTCCAAAACTCCGAAACTCCAAAACTCCAATACTCCAAAACTCCGAAACTCCAAAACTCCGAAACTCCAAAACTCCAAAACTCCAATACTCCAAAACTCCAAAACTCCAAAACACCAAAACTCCAATACTCCAATACTCCGAAACTCCAAAACTCCAAAACTCCGAAACTCCAATACTCCAAAACTTCAAAACTCCGAATCTCCAAAACTCCAAAACTCCGAAACTCCAAAACTCCAAAACTCCGAAACTCCGAAACTCCGAAACTCCAAAACTCCAAAACTCCGAAACTCCAAAACTCCAAAACTCCGAAACTCCGAAACTCCGAAACTCCAAAACTCCAAAACTCCGAAACTCCGAAACTCCAAAACTCCGAAACTCCAAAACTCCAAAACTCCGAAACTCCAAAACTCCGAAACTCCAAAACTCCAAAACTCCGAAACTCCAAAACTCCAAAACTCCAAAACTCCGAAACTCCAAAACGCCGAAAGTCCGAAACTCCGAAACTCCAAAACTCCAAAACTCCGAATCTCCAAAACTCCGAAACTCCAAAACTCCGAATCTCCAAAACTACAAAACTCCAAAACTCCGAAACTCCAAAACTCCGAAACTCCAAAACTCCAAAACTCCAATACTCCAAAACTCCAAAACTCCAAAACACCGAAACTCCGAAACTCCGAAACTCCAAAACTCCAAAACTCCAAAACTCCGAAACTCCAAAACTCCAATACTCCAAAACTCCGAAACTCCAAAACTCCAAAACTCAAAAACTCCAAAACTCCAAAACTTCAAAACTCCAAAACTCCGAAACTCCAAAACTCCGAAACTCCAAAACTCCGAAACTCCAAAACTCCGAAACTCCAAAACTCCGAATCTCCAAAACACCGAAACTCCGAAACTCCAAAACTCCAAAACTCCAAAACTCCGAAACTCCAAAACTCCGAAAATCCAAAACTCCAAAACTCCAATACTCCAAAACTCCAAAACTCCAAAACACCGAAACTCCGAAACTCCGAAACTCCAAAACTCCGAATCTCCAAAACTCCAAAACTTCAAAACTCCGAAACTCCAAAACTCCGAAACTCCAAAACTCCAAAACTCCAAAACTCCAAAACTCCAAAACTCCAAAACTCCGAAACTCCAAAACTCCAATACTCCAAAACTCCGAAACTCCAAAACTCCGAAACTCCAAAACTCCGAAACTCCAAAACTCCGAAACTCCAAAACTCCGAATCTCCAAAACTCCAAAACTTCAAAACTCCGAAACTCCAAAACTCCGAAACTCCAAAACTCCAAAACTCCAAAACTCCAAAACTCCAAAACTCCGAAACTCCAAAACTCCGAAACTCCAAAACTCCAAAACTCCAATACTCCAAAACTCCAAAACTCCAAAACTCCGAAACTCCAAAACTCCAAAACTCCAAAACTCCAAAACTCCAAAACTCCGAAACACCAAAACTCCGAAACTCCGAAACTCCAAAACTCCAAAACTCCAAAACTCCGAAACTCCAAAACTCCGAATCTCCAAAACTCCAAAACTCCAAAACTCCGAAACTCCAAAACTCCGAAACTCCAAAACTCCAAAACTCCAATACTCCAAAACTCCGAAACTCCAAAACTCCAAAACTCAAAAACTCCAAAACTCCAAAACTCCAAAACTCCAAAACTCCGAAACTCCAAAACTCCGAAACTCCAAAACTCCGAAACTCCAAAACTCCGAAACTCCAAAACTCCGAATCTCCAAAACTCCAAAACTTCAAAACTCCGAAACTCCAAATCTCCGAAACTCCAAAACTCCAAAACTCCAAAACTCCAAAACTCCGAAACTCCAAAACTCCAAAACTCCAAAACTCCAAAACTCCGAAACTCCAAAACTCCGAAACTCCAAAACTCCAAAACTCCAATACTCCAAAACTCCAAAACTCCAAAACACCGAAACTCCGAAACTCCGAAACTCCAAAACTCCAAAACTCCAAAACTCCAAAACTCCGAATCTCCAAAACTCGGAAACTCCAAAACTCCAAAACTCCAAAACTCCAATACTCCGAAACTCCAAAACTCCAAAACTCCAAAACTCCGAAACTCCAAAAGTCCAAAACTCCAAAACTCCAAAACTCCAAAACTCCAAAACTCCAAAACTCCAAAACTCCGAAACTCCAAAACTCCAAAACTCCAAAGCTCCAAAACTCCAAAACTCAAAAACTCCAAAACTCAAAAACTCCAAAACTCCAAAACTCCAAAATTCCGAAACTCCAAAACTCCGAAACTCCAAAACTCCGAAACTCCAAAACTCCAAAACTCCAATACTCCAAAACTCCAAAACTCCGAAACTCCAAAACTCCAAAACTCCAAAGCTCCAAAACTCCAAAACTCCAATACTCCAAAACTCCAAAACTCCAAAACTCCGAAACTCCAAAACTCCAATACTCCAAAACTCCGAAACTCCAAAACTCCAAAACTCCAAAACTCCGAAACTCCAAAACTCCAATACTCCAAAACTCCGAAACTCCAAAACTCCAAAACTCCAAAACTCCAAAACTCCAAAACTCCAAAACTCCGAAACTCCAAAACTCCAAAACTCCAAAACTCAAAAACTCCAAAACTCCAAAACTCCAAAACTCCAAAACTCCGAAACTCCAAAACTCCGAAACTCCAAAACTCCGAAACTCCAAAACTCCGAAACTCCAAAACTCCGAATCTCCAAAACTCCAAAACTCCAAAACTCCGAAACTCCAAAACTCCGAAGCTCCAAAACTCCAAAACTCCAATACTCCAAAACTCCAAAACTCCAAAACACCGAAACTCCGAAACTCCGAAACTCCAAAACTCCAAAACTCCAAAACTCCGAAACTCCAAAACTCCGAAACTCCAAAACTCCAAAACTCCAAAACTCCAAAACTCCGAAACTCCAAAACTCCAATACTCCAAAACTCCGAAACTCCAAAACTCCAAAACTCCAAAACTCCAATACTCCAAAACTCCGAAACTCCGAAACTCCAAAACTCCAAAACTCCAAAACTGCAAAACTCCAAAACTCCGAAACTCCGAAACTCCGAAACTCCAAAACTCCGAAACTCCAAAACTCGGAAACTCCAAAACTCCAAAGCTCCAAAACTCCAAAACTCCAAAACTCCGAAACTCCAAAACTCCGAATCTCCAAAACTCCGAAACTCCGAAACTCCGAAACTCCAAAACTCCGAAACTCCAAAACTCCAAAACTCCAAAACTCCAAAACTCCGAAACTCCAAAACTCCAAAACTCCAAAACTCCGAAACTCCGAAACTCCGAAACTCCAAAACTCCAAAACTCCAAAACTCCGAAACTCCGAAACTCCGAAAGTCCAAAACTCCGAAACTCCGAAACTCCGAATCTCCAAAACTCCAAAACTCCAAAACTCCGAAACTCCAAAACTCCAAAACTCCAATACTCCAAAACTCCGAAACTCCGAAACTCCAAAACTCCAATACTCCAAAACTCCGAAACTCCAAAACTCCAAAACTCCAAAACTCCAAAACTCCAATACTCCAAAACTCCGAAACTCCGAAACTCCAAAACTCCAATACTCCAAAACTCCGAAACTCCAAAACTCCAAAACTCCAAAACTCCAAAACTCCAAAACTCCAAAACTCCAAAACTCCGAAACTCCGAAACTCCGAAACTCCAAAACTCCGAAACTCCAAAACTCCGAAACTCCAAAACTCCAAAACTCCGAAACTCCAAAACTCCAAAACTCCGAAACTCCGAAACTCCAAAACTCCAAAACTCCGAAACTCCGAAACTCCGAATCTCCAAAACTCCAAAACTCCAAAACTCCGAAACTCCAAAACTCCAAAACTCCAATACTCCAAAACTCCGAAACTCCGAAACTCCAAAACTCCAAAACTCCGAAACTCCAAAACTCCGAAACTCCGAAACTCCGAAACTCCGAAACTCCAAAACTCCAAAACTCCGAAACTCCAAAACTCCAAAACTCCAATACTCCAAAACTCCAAAACTCCGAAACTCCAAAACTCCGAAACTCCAAAACTCCAAAACTCCAAAACTCCGAAACTCCTAAACTCCGAAACTCCAAAACTCCAAAACTCCAATACTCCAAAACTCCAAAACTCCAAAACACCGAAACTCCGAAACTCCAAAACTCCAAAACTCCGAAACTCCAAAACTCCGAAACTCCAAAACTCCAAAACTCCGAAACTCCAAAACTCCAATACTCCAAAACTCCGAAACTCCAAAACTCCAAAACTCCAAAACTCCAATACTCCAAAACTCCGAAACTCCGAAACTCCAAAACTCCAAAACTCCAAAACTGCAAAACTCCAAAACTCCGAAACTCCGAAACTCCAAAACTCCGAAACTCCAAAACTCGGAAACTCCAAAACTCCAAAGCTCCAAAACTCCAAAAGTCCAAAACTCCGAAACTCCAAAACTCCGAAACTCCAAAACTCCGAATCTCCAAAACTCCAAAACTCCAAAACTCCGAAACTCCAAAACTCCAAAACTCCGAAACTCCAAAACTCCGAAACTCCAAAACTCCAAAACTCCAAAACTCCGAAACTCCAAAACTCCAAAACTCCAAAACTCCGAAACTCCAAAACACCGAAACTCCGAAACTTCGAAACTCCAAAACTCCAAAACTCCAAAACTCCGAAACTCCGAAACTCCAAAACTCCGAAACTCCGAAACTCCAAAACTCCAAAACTCCGAAACTCCAAAACTCCAAAACTCCAAAACTCCGAAACTCCGAAACTCCAAAACTCCAAAACTCCAAAACTCCGAAACTCCAAAACTCCAAAACTCCAAATCTCCGAAACTCCAATACTCCAAAACTCCGAAACTCCAAAACTCCAAAACTCGAAAACTCCAAAACTCCAAAACTCCGAAACTCCAAAACTCCAAAACTCCAATACTCCAAAACTCCGAAACTCCGAAACTCCAAAACTCCAATACTCCAAAACTCCGAAACTCCAAAACTCCAAAACTCCAAAACTCCAAAACTCCGAAACTCCGAAACTCCGAAACTCCAAAACTCCGAAACACCGAAACTCCGAAACTCCGAAACTCCAAAACTCCAAAACTCCAAAACTCCGAAACTCCAAAACTCCGAAACTCCAAAACTCCAAAACTCCAAAACTCCGAAACTCCAAAACTCCAATACTCCAAAACTCCGAAACTCCAAAACTCCAAAACTCCAAAACTCCAATACTCCAAAACTCCGAAACTCCGAAACTCCAAAACTCCAAAACTCCAAAACTGCAAAACTCCAAAACTCCGAAACTCCGAAACTCCGAAACTCCAAAACTCCGAAACTCCAAAACTCGGAAACTCCAAAACTCCAAAGCTCCAAAACTCCAAAACTCCAAAACTCCGAAACTCCAAAACTCCGAATCTCCAAAACTCCGAAACTCCGAAACTCCGAAACTCCAAAACTCCGAAACTCCAAAACTCCAAAACTCCAAAACTCCAAAACTCCGAAACTCCAAAACTCCAAAACTCCAAAACTCCGAAACTCCGAAACTCCGAAACTCCAAAACTCCAAAACTCCAAAACTCCGAAACTCCGAAACTCCGAAACTCCAAAACTCCAAAACTCCGAAACTCCGAAACTCCGAAACACCAAAACTCCGAAACTCCGAAACTCCAAAACTCCAAAACTCCAAAACTCCGAAACTCCAAAACTCCGAATCTCCAAAACTCCAAAACTCCAAAACTCCGAAACTCCAAAACTCCAAAACTCCGAAACTCCAAAACTCCAAAACTCCAATACTCCAAAACTCCAAAACTCCAAAACACCGAAACTCCGAAACTCCGAAACTCCAAAACTCCAAAACTCCAAAACTCCAAAACTCCGAAACTCCAAAACTCCAATACTCCAAAACTCCTAAACTCCAAAACTCCAAAACTCAAAAACTCCAAAACTCCAAAACTTCAAAACTCCAAAACTCCGAAACTCCAAAACTCCGAAACTCCAAAACTCCGAAACTCCAAAACTCCGAAACTCCAAAACTCCGAATCTCCAAAACTCCGAAACACCAAAACTCCGAAACTCCAAAACTCAAAAACTCCAAAACTCCAAAACTCCAAAACTCCAAAACTCCGAATCTCCAAAACTCCAAAACTTCAAAACTCCGAAACTCCAAAACTCCGAAACTCCAAAACTCCAATACTCCAAAACTCCAAAACTCCAAAACACCGAAACTCCGAAACTCCGAAACTCCAAAACTCCAAAACTCCAAAACTCCAAAACTCCGAATCTATAAAACTCGGAAACTCCAAAACTCCGAATCTCCAAAACTCCAAAACTTCAAAACTCCGAAACTCCAAAACTCCGAAACTCCAAAACTCCAATACTCCAAAACTCCAAAACTCCAAAACACCGAAACTCCGAAACTCCGAAACTCCAAAACTCCAAAACTCCAAAACTCCGAATCTCCAAAACTCCGAAACTCCAAAACTCCGAATCTCCAAAACTACAAAACTCCAAAACTCCGAAACTCCAAAACTCCGAAACTCCAAAACTCCAAAACTCCAATACTCCAAAACTCCAAAACTCCAAAACACCGAAACTCCGAAACTCCGAAACTCCAAAACTCCAAAACTCCAAAACTCCGAAACTCCAAAACTCCAATACTCCAAAACTCCGAAACTCCAAAACTCCAAAACTCAAAAACTCCAAAACTCCAAAACTTCAAAACTCCAAAACTCCGAAACTCCACAACTCCGAAACTCCAAAACTCCGAAACTCCAAAACTCCGAAACTCCAAAACTCCGAATCTCCAAAACACCGAAACTCCGAAACTCCAAAACTCCAAAACTCCAAAACTCCGAAACTCCAAAACTCCGAAAATCCAAAACTCCAAAACTCCAATACTCCAAAACTCCAAAACTCCAAAACTCCAAAACACCGAAACTCCGAAACTCCGAAACTCCAAAACTCCGAAACTCCAAAACTCCGAATCTCCAAAACTCCAAAACTTCAAAACTCCGAAACTCCAAAACTCCGAAACTCCAAAACTCCAAAACTCCAAAACTCCAAAACTCCAAAACTCCAAAACTCCAAAACTCCAAAACTCCGAAACTCCAAAACTCCAATACTCCAAAACTCCGAAACTCCAAAACTCCGAAACTCCAAAACTCCGAAACTCCAAAACTCCGAAACTCCAAAACTCCGAATCTCCAAAACTCCAAAACTTCAAAACTCCGAAACTCCAAAACTCCGAAACTCCAAAACTCCAAAACTCCAAAACTCCAAAACTCCAAAACTCCGAAACTCCAAAACTCCGAAACTCCAAAACTCCAAAACTCCAATACTCCAAAACTCCAAAACTCCAAAACTCCAAAACTCCGAAACTCCAAAACTCCAAAACTCCAAAACTCCAAAACTCCAAAACTCCGAAACACCAAAACTCCGAAACTCCGAAACTCCAAAACTCCAAAACTCCGAAACTCCAAAACTCCGAATCTCCAAAACTCCAAAACTCCAAAACTCCGAAACTCCAAAACTCCGAAACTCCAAAACTCCAAAACTCCAATACTCCAAAACTCCGAAACTCCAAAACTCCAAAACTCAAAAACTCCAAAACTCCAAAACTCCAAAACTCCAAAACTCCGAAACTCCAAAACTCCGAAACTCCAAAACTCCGAAACTCCAAAACTCCGAAACTCCAAAACTCCGAATCTCCAAAACTCCAAAACTTCAAAACTCCGAAACTCCAAATCTCCGAAACTCCAAAACTCCAAAACTCCAAAACTCCAAAACTCCGAAACTCCAAAACTCCAAAACTCCAAAACTCCAAAACTCCGAAACTCCAAAACTCCGAAACTCCAAAACTCCAAAACTCCGAAACTCCAAAACTCCGAAACTCCAAAACTCCAAAACTCCAAAACTCCGAAACTCCAAAACTCCAAAACTCCAAAACTCCGAAACTCCAAAACACCGAAACTCCGAAACTCCGAAACTCCAAAACTCCAAAACTCCAAAACTCCAAAACTCCGAAACTCCGAAACTCCAAAACTCCGAAACTCCGAAACTCCAAAACTCCAAAACTCCGAAACTCCAAAACTCCAAAACTCCAAAACTCCGAAACTCCGAAACTCCAAAACTCCAGAACTCCAAAACTCCGAAACTCCAAAACTCCAAAACTCCAAAACTCCGAAACTCCAATACTCCAAAACTCCGAAACTCCAAAACTCCAAAACTCGAAAACTCCAAAACTCCAAAACTCCGAAACTCCGAAACTCCGAAACTCCGAAACTCCAAAACTCCGAAACTCCAAAACTCCAAAACTCCAAAACTCCAAAACTCCGAAACTCCAAAACTCCAAAACTCCGAAACTCCGAAACTCCGAAACTCCAAAACTCCGAAACTCCGAAACTCCAAAACTCCAAAACTCCAAAACTCCGAAACTCTGAAACTCCGAATCTCCAAAACTCCAAAACTCCAAAACTCCGAAACTCCAAAACTCCAAAACTCCGAAACTCCAAAACTCCGAAACTCCGAAACTCCGAAACTCCGAAACTCCGAAACTCCAAAACTCCAAAACTCCGAAACTCCAAAACTCCAAAACTCCAATACTCCAAAACTCCAAAACTCCGAAACTCCAAAACTCCGAAACTCCAAAACTCCAAAACTCCAAAACTCCAAAACTCCGAAACTCCAAAACTCCAATACTCCAAAACTCCAAAACTCCAAAACACCGAAACTCCGAAACTCCGAAACTCCAAAACTCCAAAACTCCAAAACTCCAAAACTCCAAAACTCCGAAACTCCAAAACTCAGAAACTCCAAAACTCCAAAACTCCAAAACTCCAAAACTCCAAAACTCCAAAACTCCAATACTCCAAAACTCCGAAACTCCGAAACTCCAAAACTCCAAAACTCCAAAACTGCAAAACTCCAAAACTCCAAAACTCCGAAACTCCAAAACTCCAAAACTCCGAAACTCCGAAACTCCAAAACTCCGAAACTCCAAAACTCCAAAACTCCGAAACTCCGAAACTCTGAAACTCCAAAACTCCAAAACTCCGAAACTCCGAAACTCCGAATCTCCAAAACTCCAAAACTCCAAAACTCCGAAACTCCAAAACTCCAAAACTCCGAAACTCCAAAACTCCGAAACTCCGAAACTCCGAAACTCCGAAACTCCAAAACTCCAAAACTCCGAAACTCCAAAACTCCAAAACTCCAATACTCCAAAACTCCAAAACTCCGAAACTCCAAAACTCCGAAACTCCAAAACTCCAATACTCCAAAACTCCGAAACTCCAAAACTCCAAAACTCCGAAACTCCAAAACTCCAAAACTCCAAAACTCCAATACTCCAAAACTCCAAAACTCCAAAACACCGAAACTCCGAAACTCCGAAACTCCGAAACTCCAAAACTCCAAAACTCCAAAACTCCGAAACTCCAAAACTCCGAAACTCCAAAACTCCAAAACTCCAATACTCCAAAACTCCGAAACTCCGAAACTCCAAAACTCCAAAACTCCAAAACTGCAAAACTCCAAAACTCCGAAACTCCGAAACTCCAAAACTCCAAAACTCCAAAACTCCGAAACTCCAAAACTCCAATACTCCAAAACTCCGAAACTCCAAAACTCCGAAACTCCAAAACTCCAAAACTCCAATACTCCAAAACTCCAAAACTCCAAAACTCCAAAACACCGAAACTCCGAAACTCCGAAACTCCAAAACTCCAAAACTCCAAAACTCCAAAACTCCGAAACTCCAAAACTCCGAAACTCCAAAACTCCAAAACTCCAAAACTCCGAAACTCCAAAACTCCAATACTCCAAAACTCCGAAACTCCAAAACTCCAAAACTCAAAAACTCCAAAACTCCAAAACTCCAAAACTCCGAAACTCCAAAACTCCGAAACTCCAAAACTCCGAAACTCGAAAACTCCGAAACTCCAAAACTCCGAATCTCCAAAACTCCAAAACTCCAAAACTCCGAAACTCCAAAACTCCGAAGCTCCAAAACTCCAATACTCCAAAACTCCAAAACTCCAAAACACCGAAACTCCGAAACTCCGAAACTCCAAAACTCCAAAACTC
Organism: Amblyomma mixtum; assembly: GCF_055824585.1. Lineage (NCBI taxonomy): Eukaryota > Metazoa > Arthropoda > Arachnida > Ixodida > Ixodidae > Amblyomma > Amblyomma mixtum. The sequence continues at coordinate 12,323,292 of NW_028317651.1, forward strand.
CAAAACTCCGAAACTCCAAAACTCCGAAACTCCAAAACTCCAAAACTCCAAAACTCCGAAACTCCAAAACTCCAATACTCCAAAACTCCGAAACTCCAAAACTCCAAAACTCCAAAACTCCAATACTCCAAAACTCCGAAACTCCGAAACTCCAAAACTCCAAAACTCCAAAACTGCAAAACTCCAAAACTCCGAAACTCTGAAACTCCGAAACTCCAAAACTCCGAAACTCCAAAACTCGGAAACTCCAAAACTCCAAAGCTCCAAAACTCCAAAACTCCAAAACTCCGAAACTCCAAAACTCCGAATCTCCAAAACTCCGAAACTCCGAAACTCCGAAACTCCAAAACTCCGAAACTCCAAAACTCCAAAACTCCAAAACTCCAAAACTCCGAAACTCCAAAACTCCAAAACTCCAAAACTCCGAAACTCCGAAACTCCGAAACTCCGAAACTCCAAAACTCCAAAACTCCAAAACTCCAAAACTCCAAAACTCCAATACTCCAAAACTCCAAAACTCCAAAACTCCAAAACTCCGAAACTCCAAAACTCCGAAACTCCAAAACTCCAATACTCCAAAACTCCGAAACTCCAAAACTCCAAAACTCAAAAACTCCAAAACTCCAAAACTTCAAAACTCCAAAACTCCGAAACTCCACAACTCCGAAACTCCAAAACTCCGAAACTCCAAAACTCCGAAACTCCAAAACTCCGAATCTCCAAAACACCGAAACTCCGAAACTCCAAAACTCCAAAACTCCAAAACTCCGAAACTCCAAAACTCCGAAAATCCAAAACTCCAAAACTCCAATACTCCAAAACTCCAAAACTCCAAAACACCGAAACTCCGAAACTCCGAAACTCCAAAACTCCGAAACTCCAAAACTCCGAATCTCCAAAACTCCAAAACTTCAAAACTCCGAAACTCCAAAACTCCGAAACTCCAAAACTCCAAAACTCCAAAACTCCAAAACTCCAAAACTCCAAAACTCCGAAACTCCAAAACTCCAATACTCCAAAACTCCGAAACTCCAAAACTCCGAAACTCCAAAACTCCGAAACTCCAAAACTCCGAAACTCCAAAACTCCGAATCTCCAAAACTCCAAAACTTCAAAACTCCGAAACTCCAAAACTCCGAAACTCCAAAACTCCAAAACTCCAAAACTCCAAAACTCCAAAACTCCGAAACTCCAAAACTCCGAAACTCCAAAACTCCAAAACTCCAATACTCCAAAACTCCAAAACTCCAAAACTCCAAAACTCCGAAACTCCAAAACTCCAAAACTCCAAAACTCCAAAACTCCAAAACTCCGAAACACCAAAACTCCGAAACTCCGAAACTCCAAAACTCCAAAACTCCGAAACTCCAAAACTCCGAATCTCCAAAACTCCAAAACTCCAAAACTCCGAAACTCCAAAACTCCGAAACTCCAAAACTCCAAAACTCCAATACTCCAAAACTCCGAAACTCCAAAACTCCAAAACTCAAAAACTCCAAAACTCCAAAACTCCAAAACTCCAAAACTCCGAAACTCCAAAACTCCGAAACTCCAAAACTCCGAAACTCCAAAACTCCGAAACTCCAAAACTCCGAATCTCCAAAACTCCAAAACTTCAAAACTCCGAAACTCCAAATCTCCGAAACTCCAAAACTCCAAAACTCCAAAACTCCAAAACTCCGAAACTCCAAAACTCCAAAACTCCAAAACTCCAAAACTCCGAAACTCCAAAACTCCGAAACTCCAAAACTCCAAAACTCCAATACTCCAAAACTCCAAAACTCCAAAACACCGAAACTCCGAAACTCCGAAACTCCAAAACTCCAAAACTCCAAAACTCCAAAACTCCGAATCTCCAAAACTCGGAAACTCCAAAACTCCAAAACTCCAAAACTCCAATACTCCGAAACTCCAAAACTCCAAAACTCCAAAACTCCGAAACTCCAAAACTCCGAAACTCCAAAACTCCAATACTCCAAAAGTCCAAAACTCCAAAACACCGAAACTCCGAAACTCCGAAACTCCAAAACTCCAAAACTCCAAAACTCCGAAACTCCAAAACTCCAATACTCCAAAACTCCGAAACTCCAAAACTCCAAAACTCAAAAACTCCAAAACTCCAAAACTCCAAAACTCCAAAACTCCGAATCTCCAAAACTCCAAAACTTCAAAACTCCGAAACTCCAAAACTCCGAAATTCCAAAACTCCAATACTCCAAAACTCCAAAACTCCAAAACACCGAAACTCCGAAACTCCGAAACTCCAAAACTCCAAAACTCCAAAACTCCAAAACTCCGAATCTATAAAACTCGGAAACTCCAAAACTCCGAATCTCCAAAACTCCAAAACTTCAAAACTCCGAAACTCCAAAACTCCGAAACTCCAAAACTCCAATACTCCAAAACTCCAAAACTCCAAAACACCGAAAATCCGAAACTCCGAAACTCCAAAACTCCAAAACTCCAAAACTCCGAATCTCCAAAACTCCGAAACTCCAAAACTCCGAATCTCCAAAACTACAAAACTCCAAAACTCCGAAACTCCAAAACTCCGAAACTCCAAAACTCCAAAACTCCAATACTCCAAAACTCCAAAACTCCAAAACACCGAAACTCCGAAACTCCGAAACTCCAAAACTCCAAAACTCCAAAACTCCGAAACTCCAAAACTCCAATACTCCAAAACTCCGAAACTCCAAAACTCCAAAACTCAAAAACTCCAAAACTCCAAAACTTCAAAACTCCAAAACTCCGAAACTCCACAACTCCGAAACTCCAAAACTCCGAAACTCCAAAACTCCGAAACTCCAAAACTCCGAATCTCCAAAACACCGAAACTCCGAAACTCCAAAACTCCAAAACTCCAAAACTCCGAAACTCCAAAACTCCGAAAATCCAAAACTCCAAAACTCCAATACTCCAAAACTCCAAAACTCCAAAACACCGAAACTCCGAAACTCCGAAACTCCAAAACTCCGAAACTCCAAAACTCCGAATCTCCAAAACTCCAAAACTTCAAAACTCCGAAACTCCAAAACTCCGAAACTCCAAAACTCCAAAACTCCAAAACTCCAAAACTCCAAAACTCCAAAACTCCGAAACTCCAAAACTCCAATACTCCAAAACTCCGAAACTCCAAAACTCCAAAACTCCAAAACTCCAAAACTCCGAAACTCCAAAACTCCGAAACTCCAAAACTCCAAAACTCCAATACTCCAAAACTCCAAAACTCCAAAACACCGAAACTCCGAAACTCCGAAACTCCAAAACTCCAAAACTCCAAAACTCCAAAACTCCGAATCTCCAAAACTCGGAAACTCCAAAACTCCAAAACTCCAAAACTCCAATACTCCGAAACTCCAAAACTCCAAAACTCCAAAACTCCGAAACTCCAAAAGTCCAAAACTCCAAAACTCCAAAACTCCAAAACTCCAAAACTCCAAAACTCCAAAACTCCGAAACTCCAAAACTCCAAAACTCCAAAGCTCCAAAACTCCAAAACTCAAAAACTCCAAAACTCAAAAACTCCAAAACTCCAAAACTCCAAAATTCCGAAACTCCAAAACTCCGAAACTCCAAAACTCCGAAACTCCAAAACTCCAAAACTCCAATACTCCAAAACTCCAAAACTCCGAAACTCCAAAACTCCAAAACTCCAAAGCTCCAAAACTCCAAAACTCCAATACTCCAAAACTCCAAAACTCCAAAACTCCGAAACTCCAAAACTCCAATACTCCAAAACTCCGAAACTCCAAAACTCCGAAACTCCAAAACTCCAAAACTCCAATACTCCAAAACTCCAAAACTCCAAAACTCCAAAACACCGAAACTCCGAAACTCCGAAACTCCAAAACTCCAAAACTCCAAAACTCCAAAACTCCGAAACTCCAAAACTCCGAAACTCCAAAACTCCGAAACTCCAAAACTCCGAAGCTCCAAAACTCCAAAACTCCAATACTCCAAAACTCCAAAACTCCAAAACTCCAAAACTCCGAAACTCCGAAACTCCAAAACTCCAAAACTCCAAAACTCCGAAACTCCAAAACTCCGAAACTCCAAAACTCCAAAACTCCAAAACTCCAAAACTCCGAAACTCCAAAACTCCAATACTCCAAAACTCCGAAACTCCAAAACTCCAAAACTCCAATACTCCAAAACTCCGAAACTCCGAAACTCCAAAACTCCAAAACTCCAAAACTGCAAAACTCCAAAACTCCGAAACTCCGAAACTCCGAAACTCCAAAACTCCGAAACTCCAAAACTCGGAAACTCCAAAACTCCAAAGCTCCAAAACAACAAAACTCCAAAACTCCGAAACTCCAAAACTCCGAATCTCCAAAACTCCGAAACTCCGAAACTCCGAAACTCCAAAACTCCGAAACTCCAAAACTCCAAAACTCAAACTCCAAAACTCCGAAACTCCAAAACTCCAAAACTCCAAAACTCCGAAACTCCGAAACTCCGAAACTCCAAAACTCCAAAACTCCAAAACTCCGAAACTCCGAAACTCCGAAACTCCAAAACTCCGAAACTCCGAAACTCCGAATCTCCAAAACTCCAAAACTCCAAAACTCCGAAACTCCAAAACTCCAAAACTCCAATACTCCAAAACTCCGAAACTCCGAAACTCCAAAACTCCAAAACTCCAAAACTGCAAAACTCCAAAACTCCGAAACTCCGAAACTCCAAAACTCCGAAACTCCAAAACTCGGAAACTCCAAAACTCCAAAGCTCCAAAACTCCAAAAGTCCAAAACTCCGAAACTCCAAAACTCCGAAACTCCAAAACTCCGAATCTCCAAAACTCCAAAACTCCAAAACTCCGAAACTCCAAAACTCCAAAACTCCGAAACTCCAAAACTCCGAAACTCCAAAACTCCAAAACTCCAAAACTCCGAAACTCCAAAACTCCAAAACTCCAAAACTCCGAAACTCCAAAACACCGAAACTCCGAAACTCCGAAACTCCAAAACTCCAAAACTCCAAAACTCCAAAACTCCGAAACTCCGAAACTCCGAAACTCCAAAACTCCAAAACTCCGAAACTCCAAAACTCGAAAACTCCGAAACTCCAAAACTCCAAAACTCCAATACTCCAAAACTCCAAAACTCCGAAACTCCAAAACACCGAAACTCCGAAACTCCGAAACTCCAAAACTCCAAAACTCCAAAACTCCAAAACTCCGAAACTCCGAAACTCCGAAACTCCAAAACTCCAAAACTCCGAAACTCCAAAACTCCAAAACTCCAAAACTCCGAAACTCCGAAACTCCAAAACTCCAAAACTCCAAAACTCCGAAACTCCAAAACTCCAAAACTCCAAATCTCCGAAACTCCAATACTCCAAAACTCCGAAACTCCAAAACTCCAAAACTCGAAAACTCCAAAACTCCAAAACTCCGAAACTCCGAAACTCCGAAACTCCGAAACTCCAAAACTCCGAAACTCCGAAACTCCGAAACTCCAAAACTCCGAAACTCCAAAACTCCGAAACTCCAAAACTCCAAAACTCCGAAACTCCAAAACTCCAAAACTCCGAAACTCCGAAACTCCAAAACTCGAAAACTCCGAAACTCCAAAACTCCAAAACTCCAATACTCCAAAACTCCAAAACTCCAAAACTCCAAAACTCCAAAACTCCGAAACACCAAAACTCCGAAACTCCGAAACTCCAAAACTCCAAAACTCCAAAACTCCGAAACTCCAAAACTCCGAATCTCCAAAACTCCAAAACTCCAAAACTCCGAAACTCCAAAACTCCAAAACTCCGAAACTCCAAAACTACAAAACTCCAATACTCCAAAACTCCAAAACTCCAAAACACCGAAACTCCGAAACTCCGAAACTCCAAAACTCCAAAACTCCAAAACTCCAAAACTCCGAAACTCCAAAACTCCAATACTCCAAAACTCCGAAACTCCAAAACTCCAAAACTCAAAAACTCCAAAACTCCAAAACTTCAAAACTCCAAAACTCCGAAACTCCAAAACTCCGAAACTCCAAAACTCCGAAACTCCAAAACTCCGAAACTCCAAAACTCCGAATCTCCAAAACTCCAAAACTTCAAAACTCCGAAACTCCAAAACTCCGAAACTCCAAAACTCCAAAACTCCAAAAATCCAAAACTCCAAAACTCCGAAACTCCAAAACTCCAAAACTCCAAAACTCCAAAACTCCAAAACTCCAATACTCCAAAACTCCAAAACTCCAAAACTCCAAAACTCCGAAACTCCAAAACTCCAAAACTCCAAAACTCCAAAACTCCAAAACTCCGAAACACCAAAACTCCGAAACTCCGAAACTCCAAAACTCCAAAACTCCAAAACTCCGAAACTCCAAAACTCCGAATCTCCAAAACTCCAAAACTCCAAAACTCCGAAACTCCAAAACTCCGAAACTCCAAAACTCCAATACTCCAAAACTCCAAAACTCCAAAACACCGAAACTCCGAAACTCCGAAACTCCAAAACTCCAAAACTCCAAAACTCCGAAACTCCAAAACTCCAATACTCCAAAACTCCGAAACTCCAAAACTCCAAAACTCAAAAACTCCAAAACTCCAAAACTCCAAAACTCCGAATCTCCAAAACTCCAAAACTTCAAAACTCCGAAACTCCAAAACTCCGAAACTCCAAAACTCCAATACTCCAATACTCCAAAACTCCAAAACACCGAAACTCCGAAACTCCGAAACTCCAAAACTCCAAAACTCCAAAACTCCAAAACTCCGAATCTATAAAACTCGGAAACTCCAAAACTCCGAAACTCCAAAACTCCAATACTCCAAAACTCCAAAACTCCAAAACACCGAAACTCCGAAACTCCGAAACTCCAAAACTCCAAAACTCCGAATCTCCAAAACTCCGAAACTCCAAAACTCCGAATCTCCAAAACTACAAAACTCCAAAACTCCGAAACTCCAAAACTCCGAAACTCCAAAACTCCAAAACTCCAATACTCCAAAACTCCAAAACTCCAAAACACCGAAACTCCGAAACTCCGAAACTCCAAAACTCCAAAACTCCAAAACTCCGAAACTCCAAAACTCCAATACTCCAAAACTCCGAAACTCCAAAACTCCAAAACTCAAAAACTCCAAAACTCCGAAACTCCAAAACTCCAATACTCCAAAACTCCGAAACTCCAAAACTCCAAAACTCCAAAACTCCAATACTCCAAAACTCCGAAACTCCGAAACTCCAAAACTCCAAAACTCCAAAACTGCAAAACTCCAAAACTCCGAAACTCTGAAACTCCGAAACTCCAAAACTCCGAAACTCCAAAACTCGGAAACTCCAAAACTCCAAAGCTCCAAAACTCCAAAACTCCAAAACTCCGAAACTCCAAAACTCCGAATCTCCAAAACTCCGAAACTCCGAAACTCCGAAACTCCAAAACTCCGAAACTCCAAAACTCCAAAACTCCAAAACTCCAAAACTCCGAAACTCCAAAACTCCAAAACTCCAAAACTCCGAAACTCCGAAACTCCGAAACTCCGAAACTCCAAAACTCCAAAACTCCAAAACTCCAAAACTCCAAAACTCCAATACTCCAAAACTCCAAAACTCCAAAACTCCAAAACTCCGAAACTCCAAAACTCCGAAACTCCAAAACTCCAATACTCCAAAACTCCGAAACTCCAAAACTCCAAAACTCAAAAACTCCAAAACTCCAAAACTTCAAAACTCCAAAACTCCGAAACTCCACAACTCCGAAACTCCAAAACTCCGAAACTCCAAAACTCCGAAACTCCAAAACTCCGAATCTCCAAAACACCGAAACTCCGAAACTCCAAAACTCCAAAACTCCAAAACTCCGAAACTCCAAAACTCCGAAAATCCAAAACTCCAAAACTCCAATACTCCAAAACTCCAAAACTCCAAAACACCGAAACTCCGAAACTCCGAAACTCCAAAACTCCGAAACTCCAAAACTCCGAATCTCCAAAACTCCAAAACTTCAAAACTCCGAAACTCCAAAACTCCGAAACTCCAAAACTCCAAAACTCCAAAACTCCAAAACTCCAAAACTCCAAAACTCCGAAACTCCAAAACTCCAATACTCCAAAACTCCGAAACTCCAAAACTCCGAAACTCCAAAACTCCGAAACTCCAAAACTCCGAAACTCCAAAACTCCGAATCTCCAAAACTCCAAAACTTCAAAACTCCGAAACTCCAAAACTCCGAAACTCCAAAACTCCAAAACTCCAAAACTCCAAAACTCCAAAACTCCGAAACTCCAAAACTCCGAAACTCCAAAACTCCAAAACTCCAATACTCCAAAACTCCAAAACTCCAAAACTCCAAAACTCCGAAACTCCAAAACTCCAAAACTCCAAAACTCCAAAACTCCAAAACTCCGAAACACCAAAACTCCGAAACTCCGAAACTCCAAAACTCCAAAACTCCGAAACTCCAAAACTCCGAATCTCCAAAACTCCAAAACTCCAAAACTCCGAAACTCCAAAACTCCGAAACTCCAAAACTCCAAAACTCCAATACTCCAAAACTCCGAAACTCCAAAACTCCAAAACTCAAAAACTCCAAAACTCCAAAACTCCAAAACTCCAAAACTCCGAAACTCCAAAACTCCGAAACTCCAAAACTCCGAAACTCCAAAACTCCGAAACTCCAAAACTCCGAATCTCCAAAACTCCAAAACTTCAAAACTCCGAAACTCCAAATCTCCGAAACTCCAAAACTCCAAAACTCCAAAACTCCAAAACTCCGAAACTCCAAAACTCCAAAACTCCAAAACTCCAAAACTCCGAAACTCCAAAACTCCGAAACTCCAAAACTCCAAAACTCCAATACTCCAAAACTCCAAAACTCCAAAACACCGAAACTCCGAAACTCCGAAACTCCAAAACTCCAAAACTCCAAAACTCCAAAACTCCGAATCTCCAAAACTCGGAAACTCCAAAACTCCAAAACTCCAAAACTCCAATACTCCGAAACTCCAAAACTCCAAAACTCCAAAACTCCGAAACTCCAAAACTCCGAAACTCCAAAACTCCAATACTCCAAAAGTCCAAAACTCCAAAACACCGAAACTCCGAAACTCCGAAACTCCAAAACTCCAAAACTCCAAAACTCCGAAACTCCAAAACTCCAATACTCCAAAACTCCGAAACTCCAAAACTCCAAAACTCAAAAACTCCAAAACTCCAAAACTCCAAAACTCCAAAACTCCGAATCTCCAAAACTCCAAAACTTCAAAACTCCGAAACTCCAAAACTCCGAAATTCCAAAACTCCAATACTCCAAAACTCCAAAACTCCAAAACACCGAAACTCCGAAACTCCGAAACTCCAAAACTCCAAAACCCCAAAACTCCAAAACTCCGAATCTATAAAACTCGGAAACTCCAAAACTCCGAATCTCCAAAACTCCAAAACTTCAAAACTCCGAAACTCCAAAACTCCGAAACTCCAAAACTCCAATACTCCAAAACTCCAAAACTCCAAAACACCGAAAATCCGAAACTCCGAAACTCCAAAACTCCAAAACTCCAAAACTCCGAATCTCCAAAACTCCGAAACTCCAAAACTCCGAATCTCCAAAACTACAAAACTCCAAAACTCCGAAACTCCAAAACTCCGAAACTCCAAAACTCCAAAACTCCAATACTCCAAAACTCCAAAACTCCAAAACACCGAAACTCCGAAACTCCGAAACTCCAAAACTCCAAAACTCCAAAACTCCGAAACTCCAAAACTCCAATACTCCAAAACTCCGAAACTCCAAAACTCCAAAACTCAAAAACTCCAAAACTCCAAAACTTCAAAACTCCAAAACTCCGAAACTCCACAACTCCGAAACTCCAAAACTCCGAAACTCCAAAACTCCGAAACTCCAAAACTCCGAATCTCCAAAACACCGAAACTCCGAAACTCCAAAACTCCAAAACTCCAAAACTCCGAAACTCCAAAACTCCGAAAATCCAAAACTCCAAAACTCCAATACTCCAAAACTCCAAAACTCCAAAACACCGAAACTCCGAAACTCCGAAACTCCAAAACTCCGAAACTCCAAAACTCCGAATCTCCAAAACTCCAAAACTTCAAAACTCCGAAACTCCAAAACTCCGAAACTCCAAAACTCCAAAACTCCAAAACTCCAAAACTCCAAAACTCCAAAACTCCGAAACTCCAAAACTCCAATACTCCAAAACTCCGAAACTCCAAAACTCCAAAACTCCAAAACTCCAAAACTCCGAAACTCCAAAACTCCGAAACTCCAAAACTCCAAAACTCCAATACTCCAAAACTCCAAAACTCCAAAACACCGAAACTCCGAAACTCCGAAACTCCAAAACTCCAAAACTCCAAAACTCCAAAACTCCGAATCTCCAAAACTCGGAAACTCCAAAACTCCAAAACTCCAAAACTCCAATACTCCGAAACTCCAAAACTCCAAAACTCCAAAACTCCGAAACTCCAAAAGTCCAAAACTCCAAAACTCCAAAACTCCAAAACTCCAAAACTCCAAAACTCCAAAACTCCGAAACTCCAAAACTCCAAAACTCCAAAGCTCCAAAACTCCAAAACTCAAAAACTCCAAAACTCAAAAACTCCAAAACTCCAAAACTCCAAAATTCCGAAACTCCAAAACTCCGAAACTCCAAAACTCCGAAACTCCAAAACTCCAAAACTCCAATACTCCAAAACTCCAAAACTCCGAAACTCCAAAACTCCAAAACTCCAAAGCTCCAAAACTCCAAAACTCCAATACTCCAAAACTCCAAAACTCCAAAACTCCGAAACTCCAAAACTCCAATACTCCAAAACTCCGAAACTCCAAAACTCCGAAACTCCAAAACTCCAAAACTCCAATACTCCAAAACTCCAAAACTCCAAAACTCCAAAACACCGAAACTCCGAAACTCCGAAACTCCAAAACTCCAAAACTCCAAAACTCCAAAACTCCGAAACTCCAAAACTCCGAAACTCCAAAACTCCGAAACTCCAAAACTCCGAAGCTCCAAAACTCCAAAACTCCAATACTCCAAAACTCCAAAACTCCAAAACTCCAAAACTCCGAAACTCCGAAACTCCAAAACTCCAAAACTCCAAAACTCCGAAACTCCAAAACTCCGAAACTCCAAAACTCCAAAACTCCAAAACTCCAAAACTCCGAAACTCCAAAACTCCAATACTCCAAAACTCCGAAACTCCAAAACTCCAAAACTCCAATACTCCAAAACTCCGAAACTCCGAAACTCCAAAACTCCAAAACTCCAAAACTGCAAAACTCCAAAACTCCGAAACTCCGAAACTCCGAAACTCCAAAACTCCGAAACTCCAAAACTCGGAAACTCCAAAACTCCAAAGCTCCAAAACAACAAAACTCCAAAACTCCGAAACTCCAAAACTCCGAATCTCCAAAACTCCGAAACTCCGAAACTCCGAAACTCCAAAACTCCGAAACTCCAAAACTCCAAAACTCAAACTCCAAAACTCCGAAACTCCAAAACTCCAAAACTCCAAAACTCCGAAACTCCGAAACTCCGAAACTCCAAAACTCCAAAACTCCAAAACTCCGAAACTCCGAAACTCCGAAACTCCAAAACTCCGAAACTCCGAAACTCCGAATCTCCAAAACTCCAAAACTCCAAAACTCCGAAACTCCAAAACTCCAAAACTCCAATACTCCAAAACTCCGAAACTCCGAAACTCCAAAACTCCAAAACTCCAAAACTGCAAAACTCCAAAACTCCGAAACTCCGAAACTCCAAAACTCCGAAACTCCAAAACTCGGAAACTCCAAAACTCCAAAGCTCCAAAACTCCAAAAGTCCAAAACTCCGAAACTCCAAAACTCCGAAACTCCAAAACTCCGAATCTCCAAAACTCCAAAACTCCAAAACTCCGAAACTCCAAAACTCCAAAACTCCGAAACTCCAAAACTCCGAAACTCCAAAACTCCAAAACTCCAAAACTCCGAAACTCCAAAACTCCAAAACTCCAAAACTCCGAAACTCCAAAACACCGAAACTCCGAAACTCCGAAACTCCAAAACTCCAAAACTCCAAAACTCCAAAACTCCGAAACTCCGAAACTCCGAAACTCCAAAACTCCAAAACTCCGAAACTCCAAAACTCGAAAACTCCGAAACTCCAAAACTCCAAAACTCCAATACTCCAAAACTCCAAAACTCCGAAACTCCAAAACACCGAAACTCCGAAACTCCGAAACTCCAAAACTCCAAAACTCCAAAACTCCAAAACTCCGAAACTCCGAAACTCCGAAACTCCAAAACTCCAAAACTCCGAAACTCCAAAACTCCAAAACTCCAAAACTCCGAAACTCCGAAACTCCAAAACTCCAAAACTCCAAAACTCCGAAACTCCAAAACTCCAAAACTCCAAATCTCCGAAACTCCAATACTCCAAAACTCCGAAACTCCAAAACTCCAAAACTCGAAAACTCCAAAACTCCAAAACTCCGAAACTCCGAAACTCCGAAACTCCGAAACTCCAAAACTCCGAAACTCCGAAACTCCGAAACTCCAAAACTCCGAAACTCCAAAACTCCGAAACTCCAAAACTCCAAAACTCCGAAACTCCAAAACTCCAAAACTCCGAAACTCCGAAACTCCAAAACTCGAAAACTCCGAAACTCCAAAACTCCAAAACTCCAATACTCCAAAACTCCAAAACTCCAAAACTCCAAAACTCCAAAACTCCGAAACACCAAAACTCCGAAACTCCGAAACTCCAAAACTCCAAAACTCCAAAACTCCGAAACTCCAAAACTCCGAATCTCCAAAACTCCAAAACTCCAAAACTCCGAAACTCCAAAACTCCAAAACTCCGAAACTCCAAAACTACAAAACTCCAATACTCCAAAACTCCAAAACTCCAAAACACCGAAACTCCGAAACTCCGAAACTCCAAAACTCCAAAACTCCAAAACTCCAAAACTCCGAAACTCCAAAACTCCAATACTCCAAAACTCCGAAACTCCAAAACTCCAAAACTCAAAAACTCCAAAACTCCAAAACTTCAAAACTCCAAAACTCCGAAACTCCAAAACTCCGAAACTCCAAAACTCCGAAACTCCAAAACTCCGAAACTCCAAAACTCCGAATCTCCAAAACTCCAAAACTTCAAAACTCCGAAACTCCAAAACTCCGAAACTCCAAAACTCCAAAACTCCAAAAATCCAAAACTCCAAAACTCCGAAACTCCAAAACTCCAAAACTCCAAAACTCCAAAACTCCAAAACTCCAATACTCCAAAACTCCAAAACTCCAAAACTCCAAAACTCCGAAACTCCAAAACTCCAAAACTCCAAAACTCCAAAACTCCAAAACTCCGAAACACCAAAACTCCGAAACTCCGAAACTCCAAAACTCCAAAACTCCAAAACTCCGAAACTCCAAAACTCCGAATCTCCAAAACTCCAAAACTCCAAAACTCCGAAACTCCAAAACTCCGAAACTCCAAAACTCCAATACTCCAAAACTCCAAAACTCCAAAACACCGAAACTCCGAAACTCCGAAACTCCAAAACTCCAAAACTCCAAAACTCCGAAACTCCAAAACTCCAATACTCCAAAACTCCGAAACTCCAAAACTCCAAAACTCAAAAACTCCAAAACTCCAAAACTCCAAAACTCCGAATCTCCAAAACTCCAAAACTTCAAAACTCCGAAACTCCAAAACTCCGAAACTCCAAAACTCCAATACTCCAATACTCCAAAACTCCAAAACACCGAAACTCCGAAACTCCGAAACTCCAAAACTCCAAAACTCCAAAACTCCAAAACTCCGAATCTATAAAACTCGGAAACTCCAAAACTCCGAAACTCCAAAACTCCAATACTCCAAAACTCCAAAACTCCAAAACACCGAAACTCCGAAACTCCGAAACTCCAAAACTCCAAAACTCCGAATCTCCAAAACTCCGAAACTCCAAAACTCCGAATCTCCAAAACTACAAAACTCCAAAACTCCGAAACTCCAAAACTCCGAAACTCCAAAACTCCAAAACTCCAATACTCCAAAACTCCAAAACTCCAAAACACCGAAACTCCGAAACTCCGAAACTCCAAAACTCCAAAACTCCAAAACTCCGAAACTCCAAAACTCCAATACTCCAAAACTCCGAAACTCCAAAACTCCAAAACTCAAAAACTCCAAAACTCCAAAACTTCAAAACTCCAAAACTCCGAAACTCCAAAACTCCGAAACTCCAAAACTCCGAAACTCCAAAACTCCGAAACTCCAAAACTCCGAATCTCCAAAACACCGAAACTCCGAAACTCCAAAACTCCAAAACTCCAAAACTCCGAAACTCCAAAACTCCGAAAATCCAAAACTCCAAAACTCCAATACTCCAAAACTCCAAAACTCCAAAACACCGAAACTCCGAAACTCCGAAACTCCAAAACTCCGAATCTCCAAAACTCCAAAACTTCAAAACTCCGAAACTCCAAAACTCCGAAACTCCAAAACTCCAAAACTCCAAAACTCCAAAACTCCAAAACTCCGAAACTCCAAAACTCCAATACTCCAAAACTCCGAAACTCCAAAACTCCGAAACTCCAAAACTCCGAAACTCCAAAACTCCGAAACTCCAAAACTCCGAAACTCCAAAACTCCGAATCTCCAAAACTCCAAAACTCCAAAACTCCGAAACTCCAAAACTCCAAAACTCCGAAACTCCAAAACTACAAAACTCCGAAACTCCGAAACTCCAAAACTCCAAAACTCCAAAACTCCGAAACTCCAAAACTCCAAAACTCCAAATCTCCGAAACTCCAATACTCCAAAACTCCGAAACTCCAAAACTCCAAAACTCGAAAACTCCAAAACTCCAAAACTCCGAAACTCCGAAACTCCGAAACTCCGAAACTCCAAAACTCCGAAACTCCGAAACTCCGAAACTCCAAAACTCCGAAACTCCAAAACTCCGAAACTCCAAAACTCCAAAACTCCGAAACTCCAAAACTCCAAAACTCCGAAACTCCGAAACTCCAAAACTCGAAAACTCCGAAACTCCAAAACTCCAAAACTCCAATACTCCAAAACTCCAAAACTCCAAAACTCCAAAACTCCAAAACTCCGAAACACCAAAACTCCGAAACTCCGAAACTCCAAAACTCCAAAACTCCAAAACTCCGAAACTCCAAAACTCCGAATCTCCAAAACTCCAAAACTCCAAAACTCCGAAACTCCAAAACTCCAAAACTCCGAAACTCCAAAACTACAAAACTCCAATACTCCAAAACTCCAAAACTCCAAAACACCGAAACTCCGAAACTCCGAAACTCCAAAACTCCAAAACTCCAAAACTCCAAAACTCCGAAACTCCAAAACTCCAATACTCCAAAACTCCGAAACTCCAAAACTCCAAAACTCAAAAACTCCAAAACTCCAAAACTTCAAAACTCCAAAACTCCGAAACTCCAAAACTCCGAAACTCCAAAACTCCGAAACTCCAAAACTCCGAAACTCCAAAACTCCGAATCTCCAAAACTCCAAAACTTCAAAACTCCGAAACTCCAAAACTCCGAAACTCCAAAACTCCAAAACTCCAAAAATCCAAAACTCCAAAACTCCGAAACTCCAAAACTCCAAAACTCCAAAACTCCAAAACTCCAAAACTCCAATACTCCAAAACTCCAAAACTCCAAAACTCCAAAACTCCGAAACTCCAAAACTCCAAAACTCCAAAACTCCAAAACTCCAAAACTCCGAAACACCAAAACTCCGAAACTCCGAAACTCCAAAACTCCAAAACTCCAAAACTCCGAAACTCCAAAACTCCGAATCTCCAAAACTCCAAAACTCCAAAACTCCGAAACTCCAAAACTCCGAAACTCCAAAACTCCAATACTCCAAAACTCCAAAACTCCAAAACACCGAAACTCCGAAACTCCGAAACTCCAAAACTCCAAAACTCCAAAACTCCGAAACTCCAAAACTCCAATACTCCAAAACTCCGAAACTCCAAAACTCCAAAACTCAAAAACTCCAAAACTCCAAAACTCCAAAACTCCGAATCTCCAAAACTCCAAAACTTCAAAACTCCGAAACTCCAAAACTCCGAAACTCCAAAACTCCAATACTCCAATACTCCAAAACTCCAAAACACCGAAACTCCGAAACTCCGAAACTCCAAAACTCCAAAACTCCAAAACTCCAAAACTCCGAATCTATAAAACTCGGAAACTCCAAAACTCCGAAACTCCAAAACTCCAATACTCCAAAACTCCAAAACTCCAAAACACCGAAACTCCGAAACTCCGAAACTCCAAAACTCCAAAACTCCGAATCTCCAAAACTCCGAAACTCCAAAACTCCGAATCTCCAAAACTACAAAACTCCAAAACTCCGAAACTCCAAAACTCCGAAACTCCAAAACTCCAAAACTCCAATACTCCAAAACTCCAAAACTCCAAAACACCGAAACTCCGAAACTCCGAAACTCCAAAACTCCAAAACTCCAAAACTCCGAAACTCCAAAACTCCAATACTCCAAAACTCCGAAACTCCAAAACTCCAAAACTCAAAAACTCCAAAACTCCAAAACTTCAAAACTCCAAAACTCCGAAACTCCAAAACTCCGAAACTCCAAAACTCCGAAACTCCAAAACTCCGAAACTCCAAAACTCCGAATCTCCAAAACACCGAAACTCCGAAACTCCAAAACTCCAAAACTCCAAAACTCCGAAACTCCAAAACTCCGAAAATCCAAAACTCCAAAACTCCAATACTCCAAAACTCCAAAACTCCAAAACACCGAAACTCCGAAACTCCGAAACTCCAAAACTCCGAATCTCCAAAACTCCAAAACTTCAAAACTCCGAAACTCCAAAACTCCGAAACTCCAAAACTCCAAAACTCCAAAACTCCAAAACTCCAAAACTCCGAAACTCCAAAACTCCAATACTCCAAAACTCCGAAACTCCAAAACTCCGAAACTCCAAAACTCCGAAACTCCAAAACTCCGAAACTCCAAAACTCCGAATCTCCAAAACTCCAAAACTTCAAAACTCCGAAACTCCAAAACTCCGAAACTCCAAAACTCCAAAACTCCAAAACTCCAAAACTCCAAAACTCCGAAACTCCAAAACTCCGAAACTCCAAAACTCCAAAACTCCAATACTCCAAAACTCCAAAACTCCAAAACTCCAAAACTCCGAAACTCCAAAACTCCAAAACTCCAAAACTCCAAAACTCCAAAACTCCGAAACACCAAAACTCCGAAACTCCGAAACTCCAAAACTCCAAAACTCCAAAACTCCGAAACTCCAAAACTCCGAATCTCCAAAACTCCAAAACTCCAAAACTCCGAAACTCCAAAACTCCGAAACTCCAAAACTCCAAAACTCCAATACTCCAAAACTCCGAAACTCCAAAACTCCAAAACTCAAAAACTCCAAAACTCCAAAACTCCAAAACTCCAAAACTCCGAAACTCCAAAACTCCGAAACTCCAAAACTCCGAAACTCCAAAACTCCGAATCTCCAAAACTCCAAAACTTCAAAACTCCGAAACTCCAAATCTCCGAAACTCCAAAACTCCAAAACTCCAAAACTCCAAAACTCCGAAACTCCAAAACTCCAAAACTCCAAAACTCCAAAACTCCGAAACTCCAAAACTCCGAAACTCCAAAACTCCAAAACTCCAATACTCCAAAACTCCAAAACTCCAAAACACCGAAACTCCGAAACTCCGAAACTCCAAAACTCCAAAACTCCAAAACTCCAAAACTCCGAATCTCCAAAACTCGGAAACTCCAAAACTCCAAAACTCCAAAACTCCAATACTCCGAAACTCCAAAACTCCAAAACTCCAAAACTCCGAAACTCCAAAAGTCCAAAACTCCAAAACTCCAAAACTCCAAAACTCCAAAACTCCAAAACTCCAAAACTCCGAAACTCCAAAACTCCAAAACTCCAAAGCTCCAAAACTCCAAAACTCAAAAACTCCAAAACTCAAAAACTCCAAAACTCCAAAACTCCAAAATTCCGAAACTCCAAAACTCCGAAACTCCAAAACTCCGAAACTCCAAAACTCCAAAACTCCAATACTCCAAAACTCCAAAACTCCGAAACTCCAAAACTCCAAAACTCCAAAGCTCCAAAACTCCAAAACTCCAATACTCCAAAACTCCAAAACTCCAAAACTCCGAAACTCCAAAACTCCGAAACTCCAAAACTCCAAAACTCCAAAACTCCAAAACTCCAAAACTCCAAAACTCCGAAACTCCAAAACTCCAATACTCCAAAACTCCGAAACTCCAAAACTCCAAAACTCCAAAACTCCAAAACTCCGAAACTCCAAAACTCCGAAACTCCAAAACTCCAAAACTCCAATACTCCAAAACTCCAAAACTCCAAAACACCGAAACTCCGAAACTCCGAAACTCCAAAACTCCAAAACTCCAAAACTCCAAAACTCCGAATCTCCAAAACTCGGAAACTCCAAAACTCCAAAACTCCAAAACTCCAATACTCCGAAACTCCAAAACTCCAAAACTCCAAAACTCCGAAACTCCAAAAGTCCAAAACTCCAAAACTCCAAAACTCCAAAACTCCAAAACTCCAAAACTCCAAAACTCCGAAACTCCAAAACTCCAAAACTCCAAAGCTCCAAAACTCCAAAACTCAAAAACTCCAAAACTCAAAAACTCCAAAACTCCAAAACTCCAAAATTCCGAAACTCCAAAACTCCGAAACTCCAAAACTCCGAAACTCCAAAACTCCAAAACTCCAATACTCCAAAACTCCAAAACTCCGAAACTCCAAAACTCCAAAACTCCAAAGCTCCAAAACTCCAAAACTCCAATACTCCAAAACTCCAAAACTCCAAAACTCCGAAACTCCAAAACTCCAATACTCCAAAACTCCGAAACTCCAAAACTCCGAAACTCCAAAACTCCAAAACTCCAATACTCCAAAACTCCAAAACTCCAAAACTCCAAAACACCGAAACTCCGAAACTCCGAAACTCCAAAACTCCAAAACTCCAAAACTCCAAAACTCCGAAACTCCAAAACTCCGAAACTCCAAAACTCCGAAACTCCAAAACTCCGAAGCTCCAAAACTCCAAAACTCCAATACTCCAAAACTCCAAAACTCCAAAACTCCAAAACTCCGAAACTCCGAAACTCCAAAACTCCAAAACTCCAAAACTCCGAAACTCCAAAACTCCGAAACTCCAAAACTCCAAAACTCCAAAACTCCAAAACTCCGAAACTCCAAAACTCCAATACTCCAAAACTCCGAAACTCCAAAACTCCAAAACTCCAATACTCCAAAACTCCGAAACTCCGAAACTCCAAAACTCCAAAACTCCAAAACTGCAAAACTCCAAAACTCCGAAACTCCGAAACTCCGAAACTCCAAAACTCCGAAACTCCAAAACTCGGAAACTCCAAAACTCCAAAGCTCCAAAACTCCAAAACTCCAAAACTCCGAAACTCCAAAACTCCGAATCTCCAAAACTCCGAAACTCCGAAACTCCAAAACTCCGAAACTCCAAAACTCCAAAACTCAAACTCCAAAACTCCGAAACTCCAAAACTCCAAAACTCCAAAACTCCGAAACTCCGAAACTCCGAAACTCCAAAACTCCAAAACTCCAAAACTCCGAAACTCCGAAACTCCGAAACTCCAAAACTCCGAAACTCCGAAACTCCGAATCTCCAAAACTCCAAAACTCCAAAACTCCGAAACTCCAAAACTCCAAAACTCCAATACTCCAAAACTCCGAAACTCCGAAACTCCAAAACTCCAATACTCCAAAACTCCGAAACTCCAAAACTCCAAAACTCCAAAACTCCAATACTCCAAAACTCCGAAACTCCGAAACTCCAAAACTCCAATACTCCAAAACTCCGAAACTCCAAAACTCCAAAACTCCAAAACTCCAAAACTCCAAAACTCCAAAACTCCGAAACTCCGAAACTCCGAAACTCCAAAACTCCGAAACTCCAAAACTCCGAAACTCCAAAACTCCAAAACTCCGAAACTCCAAAACTCCAAAACTCCGAAACTCCGAAACTCCAAAACTCCAAAACTCCGAAACTCCGAAACTCCGAATCTCCAAAACTCCAAAACTCCAAAACTCCGAAACTCCAAAACTCCAAAACTCCAATACTCCAAAACTCCGAAACTCCGAAACTCCAAAACTCCAAAACTCCGAAACTCCAAAACTCCGAAACTCCGAAACTCCGAAACTCCGAAACTCCAAAACTCCAAAACTCCGAAACTCCAAAACTCCAAAACTCCAATACTCCAAAACTCCAAAACTCCGAAACTCCAAAACTCCGAAACTCCAAAACTCCAAAACTCCAAAACTCCGAAACTCCTAAACTCCGAAACTCCAAAACTCCAAAACTCCAATACTCCAAAACTCCAAAACTCCAAAACACCGAAACTCCGAAACTCCAAAACTCCAAAACTCCGAAACTCCAAAACTCCGAAACTCCAAAACTCCAAAACTCCGAAACTCCAAAACTCCAATACTCCAAAACTCCGAAACTCCAAAACTCCAAAACTCCAAAACTCCAATACTCCAAAACTCCGAAACTCCGAAACTCCAAAACTCCAAAACTCCAAAACTGCAAAACTCCAAAACTCCGAAACTCCGAAACTCCAAAACTCCGAAACTCCAAAACTCGGAAACTCCAAAACTCCAAAGCTCCAAAACTCCAAAAGTCCAAAACTCCGAAACTCCAAAACTCCGAAACTCCAAAACTCCGAATCTCCAAAACTCCAAAACTCCAAAACTCCGAAACTCCAAAACTCCAAAACTCCGAAACTCCAAAACTCCGAAACTCCAAAACTCCAAAACTCCAAAACTCCAAAACTCCAAAACTCCAAAACTCCGAAACTCCAAAACACCGAAACTCCGAAACTCCGAAACTCCAAAACTCCAAAACTCCAAAACTCCAAAACTCCGAAACTCCGAAACTCCAAAACTCCGAAACTCCGAAACTCCAAAACTCCAAAACTCCGAAACTCCAAAACTCCAAAACTCCAAAACTCCGAAACTCCGAAACTCCAAAACTCCAAAACTCCAAAACTCCGAAACTCCAAAACTCCAAAACTCCAAATCTCCGAAACTCCAATACTCCAAAACTCCGAAACTCCAAAACTCCAAAACTCGAAAACTCCAAAACTCCAAAACTCCGAAACTCCGAAACTCCGAAACTCCGAAACTCCAAAACTCCGAAACTCCGAAACTCCGAAACTCCAAAACTCCGAAACTCCAAAACTCCGAAACTCCAAAACTCCAAAACTCCGAAACTCCAAAACTCCAAAACTCCGAAACTCCGAAACTCCAAAACTCGAAAACTCCGAAACTCCAAAACTCCAAAACTCCAATACTCCAAAACTCCAAAACTCCAAAACTCCAAAACTCCAAAACTCCGAAACACCAAAACTCCGAAACTCCGAAACTCCAAAACTCCAAAACTCCAAAACTCCGAAACTCCAAAACTCCGAATCTCCAAAACTCCAAAACTCCAAAACTCCGAAACTCCAAAACTCCAAAACTCCGAAACTCCAAAACTACAAAACTCCAATACTCCAAAACTCCAAAACTCCAAAACACCGAAACTCCGAAACTCCGAAACTCCAAAACTCCAAAACTCCAAAACTCCAAAACTCCGAAACTCCAAAACTCCAATACTCCAAAACTCCGAAACTCCAAAACTCCAAAACTCAAAAACTCCAAAACTCCAAAACTTCAAAACTCCAAAACTCCGAAACTCCAAAACTCCGAAACTCCAAAACTCCGAAACTCCAAAACTCCGAAACTCCAAAACTCCGAATCTCCAAAACTCCAAAACTTCAAAACTCCGAAACTCCAAAACTCCGAAACTCCAAAACTCCAAAACTCCAAAAATCCAAAACTCCAAAACTCCGAAACTCCAAAACTCCAAAACTCCAAAACTCCAAAACTCCAAAACTCCAATACTCCAAAACTCCAAAACTCCAAAACTCCAAAACTCCGAAACTCCAAAACTCCAAAACTCCAAAACTCCAAAACTCCAAAACTCCGAAACACCAAAACTCCGAAACTCCGAAACTCCAAAACTCCAAAACTCCAAAACTCCGAAACTCCAAAACTCCGAATCTCCAAAACTCCAAAACTCCAAAACTCCGAAACTCCAAAACTCCGAAACTCCAAAACTCCAATACTCCAAAACTCCAAAACTCCAAAACACCGAAACTCCGAAACTCCGAAACTCCAAAACTCCAAAACTCCAAAACTCCGAAACTCCAAAACTCCAATACTCCAAAACTCCGAAACTCCAAAACTCCAAAACTCCAAAACTCAAAAACTCCAAAACTCCAAAACTCCAAAACTCCGAATCTCCAAAACTCCAAAACTTCAAAACTCCGAAACTCCAAAACTCCGAAACTCCAAAACTCCAATACTCCAATACTCCAAAACTCCAAAACACCGAAACTCCGAAACTCCGAAACTCCAAAACTCCAAAACTCCAAAACTCCAAAACTCCGAATCTATAAAACTCGGAAACTCCAAAACTCCGAAACTCCAAAACTCCAATACTCCAAAACTCCAAAACTCCAAAACACCGAAACTCCGAAACTCCGAAACTCCAAAACTCCAAAACTCCGAATCTCCAAAACTCCGAAACTCCAAAACTCCGAATCTCCAAAACTACAAAACTCCAAAACTCCGAAACTCCAAAACTCCGAAACTCCAAAACTCCAAAACTCCAATACTCCAAAACTCCAAAACTCCAAAACACCGAAACTCCGAAACTCCGAAACTCCAAAACTCCAAAACTCCAAAACTCCGAAACTCCAAAACTCCAATACTCCAAAACTCCGAAACTCCAAAACTCCAAAACTCAAAAACTCCAAAACTCCAAAACTTCAAAACTCCAAAACTCCGAAACTCCAAAACTCCGAAACTCCAAAACTCCGAAACTCCAAAACTCCGAAACTCCAAAACTCCGAATCTCCAAAACACCGAAACTCCGAAACTCCAAAACTCCAAAACTCCAAAACTCCGAAACTCCAAAACTCCGAAAATCCAAAACTCCAAAACTCCAATACTCCAAAACTCCAAAACTCCAAAACACCGAAACTCCGAAACTCCGAAACTCCAAAACTCCGAATCTCCAAAACTCCAAAACTTCAAAACTCCGAAACTCCAAAACTCCGAAACTCCAAAACTCCAAAACTCCAAAACTCCAAAACTCCAAAACTCCGAAACTCCAAAACTCCAATACTCCAAAACTCCGAAACTCCAAAACTCCGAAACTCCAAAACTCCGAAACTCCAAAACTCCGAAACTCCAAAACTCCGAATCTCCAAAACTCCAAAACTTCAAAACTCCGAAACTCCAAAACTCCGAAACTCCAAAACTCCAAAACTCCAAAACTCCAAAACTCCAAAACTCCGAAACTCCAAAACTCCGAAACTCCAAAACTCCAAAACTCCAATACTCCAAAACTCCAAAACTCCAAAACTCCAAAACTCCGAAACTCCAAAACTCCAAAACTCCAAAACTCCAAAACTCCAAAACTCCGAAACACCAAAACTCCGAAACTCCGAAACTCCAAAACTCCAAAACTCCAAAACTCCGAAACTCCAAAACTCCGAATCTCCAAAACTCCAAAACTCCAAAACTCCGAAACTCCAAAACTCCGAAACTCCAAAACTCCAAAACTCCAATACTCCAAAACTCCGAAACTCCAAAACTCCAAAACTCAAAAACTCCAAAACTCCAAAACTCCAAAACTCCAAAACTCCGAAACTCCAAAACTCCGAAACTCCAAAACTCCGAAACTCCAAAACTCCGAATCTCCAAAACTCCAAAACTTCAAAACTCCGAAACTCCAAATCTCCGAAACTCCAAAACTCCAAAACTCCAAAACTCCAAAACTCCGAAACTCCAAAACTCCAAAACTCCGAAACTCCAAAAGTCCAAAACTCCAAAACTCCAAAACTCCAAAACTCCAAAACTCCAAAACTCCAAAACTCCGAAACTCCAAAACTCCAAAACTCCAAAGCTCCAAAACTCCAAAACTCAAAAACTCCAAAACTCAAAAACTCCAAAACTCCAAAACTCCAAAATTCCGAAACTCCAAAACTCCGAAACTCCAAAACTCCGAAACTCCAAAACTCCAAAACTCCAATACTCCAAAACTCCAAAACTCCGAAACTCCAAAACTCCAAAACTCCAAAGCTCCAAAACTCCAAAACTCCAATACTCCAAAACTCCAAAACTCCAAAACTCCGAAACTCCAAAACTCCAATACTCCAAAACTCCGAAACTCCAAAACTCCGAAACTCCAAAACTCCAAAACTCCAATACTCCAAAACTCCAAAACTCCAAAACTCCAAAACACCGAAACTCCGAAACTCCGAAACTCCAAAACTCCAAAACTCCAAAACTCCAAAACTCCGAAACTCCAAAACTCCGAAACTCCAAAACTCCGAAACTCCAAAACTCCGAAGCTCCAAAACTCCAAAACTCCAATACTCCAAAACTCCAAAACTCCAAAACTCCAAAACTCCGAAACTCCGAAACTCCAAAACTCCAAAACTCCAAAACTCCGAAACTCCAAAACTCCGAAACTCCAAAACTCCAAAACTCCAAAACTCCAAAACTCCGAAACTCCAAAACTCCAATACTCCAAAACTCCGAAACTCCAAAACTCCAAAACTCCAATACTCCAAAACTCCGAAACTCCGAAACTCCAAAACTCCAAAACTCCAAAACTGCAAAACTCCAAAACTCCGAAACTCCGAAACTCCGAAACTCCAAAACTCCGAAACTCCAAAACTCGGAAACTCCAAAACTCCAAAGCTCCAAAACTCCAAAACTCCAAAACTCCGAAACTCCAAAACTCCGAATCTCCAAAACTCCGAAACTCCGAAACTCCGAAACTCCAAAACTCCGAAACTCCAAAACTCCAAAACTCAAACTCCAAAACTCCGAAACTCCAAAACTCCAAAACTCCAAAACTCCGAAACTCCGAAACTCCGAAACTCCAAAACTCCAAAACTCCAAAACTCCGAAACTCCGAAACTCCGAAACTCCAAAACTCCGAAACTCCGAAACTCCGAATCTCCAAAACTCCAAAACTCCAAAACTCCGAAACTCCAAAACTCCAAAACTCCAATACTCCAAAACTCCGAAACTCCGAAACTCCAAAACTCCAATACTCCAAAACTCCGAAACTCCAAAACTCCAAAACTCCAAAACTCCAATACTCCAAAACTCCGAAACTCCGAAACTCCAAAACTCCAATACTCCAAAACTCCGAAACTCCAAAACTCCAAAACTCCAAAACTCCAAAACTCCAAAACTCCAAAACTCCGAAACTCCGAAACTCCGAAACTCCAAAACTCCGAAACTCCAAAACTCCGAAACTCCAAAACTCCAAAACTCCGAAACTCCAAAACTCCAAAACTCCGAAACTCCGAAACTCCAAAACTCCAAAACTCCGAAACTCCGAAACTCCGAATCTCCAAAACTCCAAAACTCCAAAACTCCGAAACTCCAAAACTCCAAAACTCCAATACTCCAAAACTCCGAAACTCCGAAACTCCAAAACTCCAAAACTCCGAAACTCCAAAACTCCGAAACTCCGAAACTCCGAAACTCCGAAACTCCAAAACTCCAAAACTCCGAAACTCCAAAACTCCAAAACTCCAATACTCCAAAACTCCAAAACTCCGAAACTCCAAAACTCCGAAACTCCAAAACTCCAAAACTCCAAAACTCCGAAACTCCTAAACTCCGAAACTCCAAAACTCCAAAACTCCAATACTCCAAAACTCCAAAACTCCAAAACACCGAAACTCCGAAACTCCAAAACTCCAAAACTCCGAAACTCCAAAACTCCGAAACTCCAAAACTCCAAAACTCCGAAACTCCAAAACTCCAATACTCCAAAACTCCGAAACTCCAAAACTCCAAAACTCCAAAACTCCAATACTCCAAAACTCCGAAACTCCGAAACTCCAAAACTCCAAAACTCCAAAACTGCAAAACTCCAAAACTCCGAAACTCCGAAACTCCAAAACTCCGAAACTCCAAAACTCGGAAACTCCAAAACTCCAAAGCTCCAAAACTCCAAAAGTCCAAAACTCCGAAACTCCAAAACTCCGAAACTCCAAAACTCCGAATCTCCAAAACTCCAAAACTCCAAAACTCCGAAACTCCAAAACTCCAAAACTCCGAAACTCCAAAACTCCGAAACTCCAAAACTCCAAAACTCCAAAACTCCGAAACTCCAAAACTCCAAAACTCCAAAACTCCGAAACTCCAAAACACCGAAACTCCGAAACTCCGAAACTCCAAAACTCCAAAACTCCAAAACTCCAAAACTCCGAAACTCCGAAACTCCAAAACTCCGAAACTCCGAAACTCCAAAACTCCAAAACTCCGAAACTCCAAAACTCCAAAACTCCAAAACTCCGAAACTCCGAAACTCCAAAACTCCAAAACTCCAAAACTCCGAAACTCCAAAACTCCAAAACTCCAAATCTCCGAAACTCCAATACTCCAAAACTCCGAAACTCCAAAACTCCAAAACTCGAAAACTCCAAAACTCCAAAACTCCGAAACTCCGAAACTCCGAAACTCCGAAACTCCAAAACTCCGAAACTCCGAAACTCCGAAACTCCAAAACTCCGAAACTCCAAAACTCCGAAACTCCAAAACTCCAAAACTCCGAAACTCCAAAACTCCAAAACTCCGAAACTCCGAAACTCCAAAACTCGAAAACTCCGAAACTCCAAAACTCCAAAACTCCAATACTCCAAAACTCCAAAACTCCAAAACTCCAAAACTCCAAAACTCCGAAACACCAAAACTCCGAAACTCCGAAACTCCAAAACTCCAAAACTCCAAAACTCCGAAACTCCAAAACTCCGAATCTCCAAAACTCCAAAACTCCAAAACTCCGAAACTCCAAAACTCCAAAACTCCGAAACTCCAAAACTACAAAACTCCAATACTCCAAAACTCCAAAACTCCAAAACACCGAAACTCCGAAACTCCGAAACTCCAAAACTCCAAAACTCCAAAACTCCAAAACTCCGAAACTCCAAAACTCCAATACTCCAAAACTCCGAAACTCCAAAACTCCAAAACTCAAAAACTCCAAAACTCCAAAACTTCAAAACTCCAAAACTCCGAAACTCCAAAACTCCGAAACTCCAAAACTCCGAAACTCCAAAACTCCGAAACTCCAAAACTCCGAATCTCCAAAACTCCAAAACTTCAAAACTCCGAAACTCCAAAACTCCGAAACTCCAAAACTCCAAAACTCCAAAAATCCAAAACTCCAAAACTCCGAAACTCCAAAACTCCAAAACTCCAAAACTCCAAAACTCCAAAACTCCAATACTCCAAAACTCCAAAACTCCAAAACTCCAAAACTCCGAAACTCCAAAACTCCAAAACTCCAAAACTCCAAAACTCCAAAACTCCGAAACACCAAAACTCCGAAACTCCGAAACTCCAAAACTCCAAAACTCCAAAACTCCGAAACTCCAAAACTCCGAATCTCCAAAACTCCAAAACTCCAAAACTCCGAAACTCCAAAACTCCGAAACTCCAAAACTCCAATACTCCAAAACTCCAAAACTCCAAAACACCGAAACTCCGAAACTCCGAAACTCCAAAACTCCAAAACTCCAAAACTCCGAAACTCCAAAACTCCAATACTCCAAAACTCCGAAACTCCAAAACTCCAAAACTCAAAAACTCCAAAACTCCAAAACTCCAAAACTCCGAATCTCCAAAACTCCAAAACTTCAAAACTCCGAAACTCCAAAACTCCGAAACTCCAAAACTCCAATACTCCAATACTCCAAAACTCCAAAACACCGAAACTCCGAAACTCCGAAACTCCAAAACTCCAAAACTCCGAAACACCAAAACTCCGAAACTCCGAAACTCCAAAACTCCAAAACTCCAAAACTCCGAAACTCCAAAACTCCGAATCTCCAAAACTCCAAAACTCCAAAACTCCGAAACTCCAAAACTCCGAAACTCCAAAACTCCAAAACTCCAATACTCCAAAACTCCGAAACTCCAAAACTCCAAAACTCAAAAACTCCAAAACTCCAAAACTCCAAAACTCCAAAACTCCGAAACTCCAAAACTCCGAAACTCCAAAACTCCGAAACTCCAAAACTCCGAATCTCCAAAACTCCAAAACTTCAAAACTCCGAAACTCCAAATCTCCGAAACTCCAAAACTCCAAAACTCCAAAACTCCAAAACTCCGAAACTCCAAAACTCCAAAACTCCAAAACTCCAAAACTCCGAAACTCCAAAACTCCGAAACTCCAAAACTCCAAAACTCCAATACTCCAAAACTCCAAAACTCCAAAACACCGAAACTCCGAAACTCCGAAACTCCAAAACTCCAAAACTCCAAAACTCCAAAACTCCGAATCTCCAAAACTCGGAAACTCCAAAACTCCAAAACTCCAAAACTCCAATACTCCGAAACTCCAAAACTCCAAAACTCCAAAACTCCGAAACTCCAAAAGTCCAAAACTCCAAAACTCCAAAACTCCAAAACTCCAAAACTCCAAAACTCCAAAACTCCGAAACTCCAAAACTCCAAAACTCCAAAGCTCCAAAACTCCAAAACTCAAAAACTCCAAAACTCAAAAACTCCAAAACTCCAAAACTCCAAAATTCCGAAACTCCAAAACTCCGAAACTCCAAAACTCCGAAACTCCAAAACTCCAAAACTCCAATACTCCAAAACTCCAAAACTCCGAAACTCCAAAACTCCAAAACTCCAAAGCTCCAAAACTCCAAAACTCCAATACTCCAAAACTCCAAAACTCCAAAACTCCGAAACTCCAAAACTCCGAAACTCCAAAACTCCAAAACTCCAAAACTCCAAAACTCCAAAACTCCAAAACTCCGAAACTCCAAAACTCCAATACTCCAAAACTCCGAAACTCCAAAACTCCAAAACTCCAAAACTCCAAAACTCCGAAACTCCAAAACTCCGAAACTCCAAAACTCCAAAACTCCAATACTCCAAAACTCCAAAACTCCAAAACACCGAAACTCCGAAACTCCGAAACTCCAAAACTCCAAAACTCCAAAACTCCAAAACTCCGAATCTCCAAAACTCGGAAACTCCAAAACTCCAAAACTCCAAAACTCCAATACTCCGAAACTCCAAAACTCCAAAACTCCAAAACTCCGAAACTCCAAAAGTCCAAAACTCCAAAACTCCAAAACTCCAAAACTCCAAAACTCCAAAACTCCAAAACTCCGAAACTCCAAAACTCCAAAACTCCAAAGCTCCAAAACTCCAAAACTCAAAAACTCCAAAACTCAAAAACTCCAAAACTCCAAAACTCCAAAATTCCGAAACTCCAAAACTCCGAAACTCCAAAACTCCGAAACTCCAAAACTCCAAAACTCCAATACTCCAAAACTCCAAAACTCCGAAACTCCAAAACTCCAAAACTCCAAAGCTCCAAAACTCCAAAACTCCAATACTCCAAAACTCCAAAACTCCAAAACTCCGAAACTCCAAAACTCCAATACTCCAAAACTCCGAAACTCCAAAACTCCGAAACTCCAAAACTCCAAAACTCCAATACTCCAAAACTCCAAAACTCCAAAACTCCAAAACACCGAAACTCCGAAACTCCGAAACTCCAAAACTCCAAAACTCCAAAACTCCAAAACTCCGAAACTCCAAAACTCCGAAACTCCAAAACTCCGAAACTCCAAAACTCCGAAGCTCCAAAACTCCAAAACTCCAATACTCCAAAACTCCAAAACTCCAAAACTCCAAAACTCCGAAACTCCGAAACTCCAAAACTCCAAAACTCCAAAACTCCGAAACTCCAAAACTCCGAAACTCCAAAACTCCAAAACTCCAAAACTCCAAAACTCCGAAACTCCAAAACTCCAATACTCCAAAACTCCGAAACTCCAAAACTCCAAAACTCCAATACTCCAAAACTCCGAAACTCCGAAACTCCAAAACTCCAAAACTCCAAAACTGCAAAACTCCAAAACTCCGAAACTCCGAAACTCCGAAACTCCAAAACTCCGAAACTCCAAAACTCGGAAACTCCAAAACTCCAAAGCTCCAAAACTCCAAAACTCCAAAACTCCGAAACTCCAAAACTCCGAATCTCCAAAACTCCGAAACTCCGAAACTCCAAAACTCCGAAACTCCAAAACTCCAAAACTCAAACTCCAAAACTCCGAAACTCCAAAACTCCAAAACTCCAAAACTCCGAAACTCCGAAACTCCGAAACTCCAAAACTCCAAAACTCCAAAACTCCGAAACTCCGAAACTCCGAAACTCCAAAACTCCGAAACTCCGAAACTCCGAATCTCCAAAACTCCAAAACTCCAAAACTCCGAAACTCCAAAACTCCAAAACTCCAATACTCCAAAACTCCGAAACTCCGAAACTCCAAAACTCCAATACTCCAAAACTCCGAAACTCCAAAACTCCAAAACTCCAAAACTCCAATACTCCAAAACTCCGAAACTCCGAAACTCCAAAACTCCAATACTCCAAAACTCCGAAACTCCAAAACTCCAAAACTCCAAAACTCCAAAACTCCAAAACTCCAAAACTCCGAAACTCCGAAACTCCGAAACTCCAAAACTCCGAAACTCCAAAACTCCGAAACTCCAAAACTCCAAAACTCCGAAACTCCAAAACTCCAAAACTCCGAAACTCCGAAACTCCAAAACTCCAAAACTCCGAAACTCCGAAACTCCGAATCTCCAAAACTCCAAAACTCCAAAACTCCGAAACTCCAAAACTCCAAAACTCCAATACTCCAAAACTCCGAAACTCCGAAACTCCAAAACTCCAAAACTCCGAAACTCCAAAACTCCGAAACTCCGAAACTCCGAAACTCCGAAACTCCAAAACTCCAAAACTCCGAAACTCCAAAACTCCAAAACTCCAATACTCCAAAACTCCAAAACTCCGAAACTCCAAAACTCCGAAACTCCAAAACTCCAAAACTCCAAAACTCCGAAACTCCTAAACTCCGAAACTCCAAAACTCCAAAACTCCAATACTCCAAAACTCCAAAACTCCAAAACACCGAAACTCCGAAACTCCAAAACTCCAAAACTCCGAAACTCCAAAACTCCGAAACTCCAAAACTCCAAAACTCCGAAACTCCAAAACTCCAATACTCCAAAACTCCGAAACTCCAAAACTCCAAAACTCCAAAACTCCAATACTCCAAAACTCCGAAACTCCGAAACTCCAAAACTCCAAAACTCCAAAACTGCAAAACTCCAAAACTCCGAAACTCCGAAACTCCAAAACTCCGAAACTCCAAAACTCGGAAACTCCAAAACTCCAAAGCTCCAAAACTCCAAAAGTCCAAAACTCCGAAACTCCAAAACTCCGAAACTCCAAAACTCCGAATCTCCAAAACTCCAAAACTCCAAAACTCCGAAACTCCAAAACTCCAAAACTCCGAAACTCCAAAACTCCGAAACTCCAAAACTCCAAAACTCCAAAACTCCGAAACTCCAAAACTCCAAAACTCCAAAACTCCGAAACTCCAAAACACCGAAACTCCGAAACTCCGAAACTCCAAAACTCCAAAACTCCAAAACTCCAAAACTCCGAAACTCCGAAACTCCAAAACTCCGAAACTCCGAAACTCCAAAACTCCAAAACTCCGAAACTCCAAAACTCCAAAACTCCAAAACTCCGAAACTCCGAAACTCCAAAACTCCAAAACTCCAAAACTCCAAAACTCCAAAACTCCGAAACTCCAAAACTCCGAAACTCCAAAACTCCAAAACTCCAAAACTCCAAAACTCCGAAACTCCAAAACTCCAATACTCCAAAACTCCGAAACTCCAAAACTCCAAAACTCCAATACTCCAAAACTCCGAAACTCCGAAACTCCAAAACTCCAAAACTCCAAAACTGCAAAACTCCAAAACTCCGAAACTCCGAAACTCCGAAACTCCAAAACTCCGAAACTCCAAAACTCGGAAACTCCAAAACTCCAAAGCTCCAAAACTCCAAAACTCCAAAACTCCGAAACTCCAAAACTCCGAATCTCCAAAACTCCGAAACTCCGAAACTCCGAAACTCCAAAACTCCGAAACTCCAAAACTCCAAAACTCAAACTCCAAAACTCCGAAACTCCAAAACTCCAAAACTCCAAAACTCCGAAACTCCGAAACTCCGAAACTCCAAAACTCCAAAACTCCAAAACTCCGAAACTCCGAAACTCCGAAACTCCAAAACTCCGAAACTCCGAAACTCCGAATCTCCAAAACTCCAAAACTCCAAAACTCCGAAACTCCAAAACTCCAAAACTCCAATACTCCAAAACTCCGAAACTCCGAAACTCCAAAACTCCAATACTCCAAAACTCCGAAACTCCAAAACTCCAAAACTCCAAAACTCCAATACTCCAAAACTCCGAAACTCCGAAACTCCAAAACTCCAATACTCCAAAACTCCGAAACTCCAAAACTCCAAAACTCCAAAACTCCAAAACTCCAAAACTCCAAAACTCCGAAACTCCGAAACTCCGAAACTCCAAAACTCCGAAACTCCAAAACTCCGAAACTCCAAAACTCCAAAACTCCGAAACTCCAAAACTCCAAAACTCCGAAACTCCGAAACTCCAAAACTCCAAAACTCCGAAACTCCGAAACTCCGAATCTCCAAAACTCCAAAACTCCAAAACTCCGAAACTCCAAAACTCCAAAACTCCAATACTCCAAAACTCCGAAACTCCGAAACTCCAAAACTCCAAAACTCCGAAACTCCAAAACTCCGAAACTCCGAAACTCCGAAACTCCGAAACTCCAAAACTCCAAAACTCCGAAACTCCAAAACTCCAAAACTCCAATACTCCAAAACTCCAAAACTCCGAAACTCCAAAACTCCGAAACTCCAAAACTCCAAAACTCCAAAACTCCGAAACTCCTAAACTCCGAAACTCCAAAACTCCAAAACTCCAATACTCCAAAACTCCAAAACTCCAAAACACCGAAACTCCGAAACTCCAAAACTCCAAAACTCCGAAACTCCAAAACTCCGAAACTCCAAAACTCCAAAACTCCGAAACTCCAAAACTCCAATACTCCAAAACTCCGAAACTCCAAAACTCCAAAACTCCAAAACTCCAATACTCCAAAACTCCGAAACTCCGAAACTCCAAAACTCCAAAACTCCAAAACTGCAAAACTCCAAAACTCCGAAACTCCGAAACTCCAAAACTCCGAAACTCCAAAACTCGGAAACTCCAAAACTCCAAAGCTCCAAAACTCCAAAAGTCCAAAACTCCGAAACTCCAAAACTCCGAAACTCCAAAACTCCGAATCTCCAAAACTCCAAAACTCCAAAACTCCGAAACTCCAAAACTCCAAAACTCCGAAACTCCAAAACTCCGAAACTCCAAAACTCCAAAACTCCAAAACTCCGAAACTCCAAAACTCCAAAACTCCAAAACTCCGAAACTCCAAAACACCGAAACTCCGAAACTCCGAAACTCCAAAACTCCAAAACTCCAAAACTCCAAAACTCCGAAACTCCGAAACTCCAAAACTCCGAAACTCCGAAACTCCAAAACTCCAAAACTCCGAAACTCCAAAACTCCAAAACTCCAAAACTCCGAAACTCCGAAACTCCAAAACTCCAAAACTCCAAAACTCCGAAACTCCAAAACTCCAAAACTCCAAATCTCCGAAACTCCAATACTCCAAAACTCCGAAACTCCAAAACTCCAAAACTCGAAAACTCCAAAACTCCAAAACTCCGAAACTCCGAAACTCCGAAACTCCGAAACTCCAAAACTCCGAAACTCCGAAACTCCGAAACTCCAAAACTCCGAAACTCCAAAACTCCGAAACTCCAAAACTCCAAAACTCCGAAACTCCAAAACTCCAAAACTCCGAAACTCCGAAACTCCAAAACTCGAAAACTCCGAAACTCCAAAACTCCAAAACTCCAATACTCCAAAACTCCAAAACTCCAAAACTCCAAAACTCCAAAACTCCGAAACACCAAAACTCCGAAACTCCGAAACTCCAAAACTCCAAAACTCCAAAACTCCGAAACTCCAAAACTCCGAATCTCCAAAACTCCAAAACTCCAAAACTCCGAAACTCCAAAACTCCAAAACTCCGAAACTCCAAAACTACAAAACTCCAATACTCCAAAACTCCAAAACTCCAAAACACCGAAACTCCGAAACTCCGAAACTCCAAAACTCCAAAACTCCAAAACTCCAAAACTCCGAAACTCCAAAACTCCAATACTCCAAAACTCCGAAACTCCAAAACTCCAAAACTCAAAAACTCCAAAACTCCAAAACTTCAAAACTCCAAAACTCCGAAACTCCAAAACTCCGAAACTCCAAAACTCCGAAACTCCAAAACTCCGAAACTCCAAAACTCCGAATCTCCAAAACTCCAAAACTTCAAAACTCCGAAACTCCAAAACTCCGAAACTCCAAAACTCCAAAACTCCAAAAATCCAAAACTCCAAAACTCCGAAACTCCAAAACTCCAAAACTCCAAAACTCCAAAACTCCAAAACTCCAATACTCCAAAACTCCAAAACTCCAAAACTCCAAAACTCCGAAACTCCAAAACTCCAAAACTCCAAAACTCCAAAACTCCAAAACTCCGAAACACCAAAACTCCGAAACTCCGAAACTCCAAAACTCCAAAACTCCAAAACTCCGAAACTCCAAAACTCCGAATCTCCAAAACTCCAAAACTCCAAAACTCCGAAACTCCAAAACTCCGAAACTCCAAAACTCCAATACTCCAAAACTCCAAAACTCCAAAACACCGAAACTCCGAAACTCCGAAACTCCAAAACTCCAAAACTCCAAAACTCCGAAACTCCAAAACTCCAATACTCCAAAACTCCGAAACTCCAAAACTCCAAAACTCAAAAACTCCAAAACTCCAAAACTCCAAAACTCCGAATCTCCAAAACTCCAAAACTTCAAAACTCCGAAACTCCAAAACTCCGAAACTCCAAAACTCCAATACTCCAATACTCCAAAACTCCAAAACACCGAAACTCCGAAACTCCGAAACTCCAAAACTCCAAAACTCCGAAACACCAAAACTCCGAAACTCCGAAACTCCAAAACTCCAAAACTCCAAAACTCCGAAACTCCAAAACTCCGAATCTCCAAAACTCCAAAACTCCAAAACTCCGAAACTCCAAAACTCCGAAACTCCAAAACTCCAAAACTCCAATACTCCAAAACTCCGAAACTCCAAAACTCCAAAACTCAAAAACTCCAAAACTCCAAAACTCCAAAACTCCAAAACTCCGAAACTCCAAAACTCCGAAACTCCAAAACTCCGAAACTCCAAAACTCCGAATCTCCAAAACTCCAAAACTTCAAAACTCCGAAACTCCAAATCTCCGAAACTCCAAAACTCCAAAACTCCAAAACTCCAAAACTCCGAAACTCCAAAACTCCAAAACTCCAAAACTCCAAAACTCCGAAACTCCAAAACTCCGAAACTCCAAAACTCCAAAACTCCAATACTCCAAAACTCCAAAACTCCAAAACACCGAAACTCCGAAACTCCGAAACTCCAAAACTCCAAAACTCCAAAACTCCAAAACTCCGAATCTCCAAAACTCGGAAACTCCAAAACTCCAAAACTCCAAAACTCCAATACTCCGAAACTCCAAAACTCCAAAACTCCAAAACTCCGAAACTCCAAAAGTCCAAAACTCCAAAACTCCAAAACTCCAAAACTCCAAAACTCCAAAACTCCAAAACTCCGAAACTCCAAAACTCCAAAACTCCAAAGCTCCAAAACTCCAAAACTCAAAAACTCCAAAACTCAAAAACTCCAAAACTCCAAAACTCCAAAATTCCGAAACTCCAAAACTCCGAAACTCCAAAACTCCGAAACTCCAAAACTCCAAAACTCCAATACTCCAAAACTCCAAAACTCCGAAACTCCAAAACTCCAAAACTCCAAAGCTCCAAAACTCCAAAACTCCAATACTCCAAAACTCCAAAACTCCAAAACTCCGAAACTCCAAAACTCCGAAACTCCAAAACTCCAAAACTCCAAAACTCCAAAACTCCAAAACTCCAAAACTCCGAAACTCCAAAACTCCAATACTCCAAAACTCCGAAACTCCAAAACTCCAAAACTCCAAAACTCCAAAACTCCGAAACTCCAAAACTCCGAAACTCCAAAACTCCAAAACTCCAATACTCCAAAACTCCAAAACTCCAAAACACCGAAACTCCGAAACTCCGAAACTCCAAAACTCCAAAACTCCAAAACTCCAAAACTCCGAATCTCCAAAACTCGGAAACTCCAAAACTCCAAAACTCCAAAACTCCAATACTCCGAAACTCCAAAACTCCAAAACTCCAAAACTCCGAAACTCCAAAAGTCCAAAACTCCAAAACTCCAAAACTCCAAAACTCCAAAACTCCAAAACTCCAAAACTCCGAAACTCCAAAACTCCAAAACTCCAAAGCTCCAAAACTCCAAAACTCAAAAACTCCAAAACTCAAAAACTCCAAAACTCCAAAACTCCAAAATTCCGAAACTCCAAAACTCCGAAACTCCAAAACTCCGAAACTCCAAAACTCCAAAACTCCAATACTCCAAAACTCCAAAACTCCGAAACTCCAAAACTCCAAAACTCCAAAGCTCCAAAACTCCAAAACTCCAATACTCCAAAACTCCAAAACTCCAAAACTCCGAAACTCCAAAACTCCAATACTCCAAAACTCCGAAACTCCAAAACTCCGAAACTCCAAAACTCCAAAACTCCAATACTCCAAAACTCCAAAACTCCAAAACTCCAAAACACCGAAACTCCGAAACTCCGAAACTCCAAAACTCCAAAACTCCAAAACTCCAAAACTCCGAAACTCCAAAACTCCGAAACTCCAAAACTCCGAAACTCCAAAACTCCGAAGCTCCAAAACTCCAAAACTCCAATACTCCAAAACTCCAAAACTCCAAAACTCCAAAACTCCGAAACTCCGAAACTCCAAAACTCCAAAACTCCAAAACTCCGAAACTCCAAAACTCCGAAACTCCAAAACTCCAAAACTCCAAAACTCCAAAACTCCGAAACTCCAAAACTCCAATACTCCAAAACTCCGAAACTCCAAAACTCCAAAACTCCAATACTCCAAAACTCCGAAACTCCGAAACTCCAAAACTCCAAAACTCCAAAACTGCAAAACTCCAAAACTCCGAAACTCCGAAACTCCGAAACTCCAAAACTCCGAAACTCCAAAACTCGGAAACTCCAAAACTCCAAAGCTCCAAAACTCCAAAACTCCAAAACTCCGAAACTCCAAAACTCCGAATCTCCAAAACTCCGAAACTCCGAAACTCCAAAACTCCGAAACTCCAAAACTCCAAAACTCAAACTCCAAAACTCCGAAACTCCAAAACTCCAAAACTCCAAAACTCCGAAACTCCGAAACTCCGAAACTCCAAAACTCCAAAACTCCAAAACTCCGAAACTCCGAAACTCCGAAACTCCAAAACTCCGAAACTCCGAAACTCCGAATCTCCAAAACTCCAAAACTCCAAAACTCCGAAACTCCAAAACTCCAAAACTCCAATACTCCAAAACTCCGAAACTCCGAAACTCCAAAACTCCAATACTCCAAAACTCCGAAACTCCAAAACTCCAAAACTCCAAAACTCCAATACTCCAAAACTCCGAAACTCCGAAACTCCAAAACTCCAATACTCCAAAACTCCGAAACTCCAAAACTCCAAAACTCCAAAACTCCAAAACTCCAAAACTCCAAAACTCCGAAACTCCGAAACTCCGAAACTCCAAAACTCCGAAACTCCAAAACTCCGAAACTCCAAAACTCCAAAACTCCGAAACTCCAAAACTCCAAAACTCCGAAACTCCGAAACTCCAAAACTCCAAAACTCCGAAACTCCGAAACTCCGAATCTCCAAAACTCCAAAACTCCAAAACTCCGAAACTCCAAAACTCCAAAACTCCAATACTCCAAAACTCCGAAACTCCGAAACTCCAAAACTCCAAAACTCCGAAACTCCAAAACTCCGAAACTCCGAAACTCCGAAACTCCGAAACTCCAAAACTCCAAAACTCCGAAACTCCAAAACTCCAAAACTCCAATACTCCAAAACTCCAAAACTCCGAAACTCCAAAACTCCGAAACTCCAAAACTCCAAAACTCCAAAACTCCGAAACTCCTAAACTCCGAAACTCCAAAACTCCAAAACTCCAATACTCCAAAACTCCAAAACTCCAAAACACCGAAACTCCGAAACTCCAAAACTCCAAAACTCCGAAACTCCAAAACTCCGAAACTCCAAAACTCCAAAACTCCGAAACTCCAAAACTCCAATACTCCAAAACTCCGAAACTCCAAAACTCCAAAACTCCAAAACTCCAATACTCCAAAACTCCGAAACTCCGAAACTCCAAAACTCCAAAACTCCAAAACTGCAAAACTCCAAAACTCCGAAACTCCGAAACTCCAAAACTCCGAAACTCCAAAACTCGGAAACTCCAAAACTCCAAAGCTCCAAAACTCCAAAAGTCCAAAACTCCGAAACTCCAAAACTCCGAAACTCCAAAACTCCGAATCTCCAAAACTCCAAAACTCCAAAACTCCGAAACTCCAAAACTCCAAAACTCCGAAACTCCAAAACTCCGAAACTCCAAAACTCCAAAACTCCAAAACTCCGAAACTCCAAAACTCCAAAACTCCAAAACTCCGAAACTCCAAAACACCGAAACTCCGAAACTCCGAAACTCCAAAACTCCAAAACTCCAAAACTCCAAAACTCCGAAACTCCGAAACTCCAAAACTCCGAAACTCCGAAACTCCAAAACTCCAAAACTCCGAAACTCCAAAACTCCAAAACTCCAAAACTCCGAAACTCCGAAACTCCAAAACTCCAAAACTCCAAAACTCCGAAACTCCAAAACTCCAAAACTCCAAATCTCCGAAACTCCAATACTCCAAAACTCCGAAACTCCAAAACTCCAAAACTCGAAAACTCCAAAACTCCAAAACTCCGAAACTCCGAAACTCCGAAACTCCGAAACTCCAAAACTCCGAAACTCCGAAACTCCGAAACTCCAAAACTCCGAAACTCCAAAACTCCGAAACTCCAAAACTCCAAAACTCCGAAACTCCAAAACTCCAAAACTCCGAAACTCCGAAACTCCAAAACTCGAAAACTCCGAAACTCCAAAACTCCAAAACTCCAATACTCCAAAACTCCAAAACTCCAAAACTCCAAAACTCCAAAACTCCGAAACACCAAAACTCCGAAACTCCGAAACTCCAAAACTCCAAAACTCCAAAACTCCGAAACTCCAAAACTCCGAATCTCCAAAACTCCAAAACTCCAAAACTCCGAAACTCCAAAACTCCAAAACTCCGAAACTCCAAAACTACAAAACTCCAATACTCCAAAACTCCAAAACTCCAAAACACCGAAACTCCGAAACTCCGAAACTCCAAAACTCCAAAACTCCAAAACTCCAAAACTCCGAAACTCCAAAACTCCAATACTCCAAAACTCCGAAACTCCAAAACTCCAAAACTCAAAAACTCCAAAACTCCAAAACTTCAAAACTCCAAAACTCCGAAACTCCAAAACTCCGAAACTCCAAAACTCCGAAACTCCAAAACTCCGAAACTCCAAAACTCCGAATCTCCAAAACTCCAAAACTTCAAAACTCCGAAACTCCAAAACTCCGAAACTCCAAAACTCCAAAACTCCAAAAATCCAAAACTCCAAAACTCCGAAACTCCAAAACTCCAAAACTCCAAAACTCCAAAACTCCAAAACTCCAATACTCCAAAACTCCAAAACTCCAAAACTCCAAAACTCCGAAACTCCAAAACTCCAAAACTCCAAAACTCCAAAACTCCAAAACTCCGAAACACCAAAACTCCGAAACTCCGAAACTCCAAAACTCCAAAACTCCAAAACTCCGAAACTCCAAAACTCCGAATCTCCAAAACTCCAAAACTCCAAAACTCCGAAACTCCAAAACTCCGAAACTCCAAAACTCCAATACTCCAAAACTCCAAAACTCCAAAACACCGAAACTCCGAAACTCCGAAACTCCAAAACTCCAAAACTCCAAAACTCCGAAACTCCAAAACTCCAATACTCCAAAACTCCGAAACTCCAAAACTCCAAAACTCAAAAACTCCAAAACTCCAAAACTCCAAAACTCCGAATCTCCAAAACTCCAAAACTTCAAAACTCCGAAACTCCAAAACTCCGAAACTCCAAAACTCCAATACTCCAATACTCCAAAACTCCAAAACACCGAAACTCCGAAACTCCGAAACTCCAAAACTCCAAAACTCCAAAACTCCAAAACTCCGAATCTATAAAACTCGGAAACTCCAAAACTCCGAAACTCCAAAACTCCAATACTCCAAAACTCCAAAACTCCAAAACACCGAAACTCCGAAACTCCGAAACTCCAAAACTCCAAAACTCCGAATCTCCAAAACTCCGAAACTCCAAAACTCCGAATCTCCAAAACTACAAAACTCCAAAACTCCGAAACTCCAAAACTCCGAAACTCCAAAACTCCAAAACTCCAATACTCCAAAACTCCAAAACTCCAAAACACCGAAACTCCGAAACTCCGAAACTCCAAAACTCCAAAACTCCAAAACTCCGAAACTCCAAAACTCCAATACTCCAAAACTCCGAAACTCCAAAACTCCAAAACTCAAAAACTCCAAAACTCCAAAACTTCAAAACTCCAAAACTCCGAAACTCCAAAACTCCGAAACTCCAAAACTCCGAAACTCCAAAACTCCGAAACTCCAAAACTCCGAATCTCCAAAACACCGAAACTCCGAAACTCCAAAACTCCAAAACTCCAAAACTCCGAAACTCCAAAACTCCGAAAATCCAAAACTCCAAAACTCCAATACTCCAAAACTCCAAAACTCCAAAACACCGAAACTCCGAAACTCCGAAACTCCAAAACTCCGAATCTCCAAAACTCCAAAACTTCAAAACTCCGAAACTCCAAAACTCCGAAACTCCAAAACTCCAAAACTCCAAAACTCCAAAACTCCAAAACTCCGAAACTCCAAAACTCCAATACTCCAAAACTCCGAAACTCCAAAACTCCGAAACTCCAAAACTCCGAAACTCCAAAACTCCGAAACTCCAAAACTCCGAATCTCCAAAACTCCAAAACTTCAAAACTCCGAAACTCCAAAACTCCGAAACTCCAAAACTCCAAAACTCCAAAACTCCAAAACTCCAAAACTCCGAAACTCCAAAACTCCGAAACTCCAAAACTCCAAAACTCCAATACTCCAAAACTCCAAAACTCCAAAACTCCAAAACTCCGAAACTCCAAAACTCCAAAACTCCAAAACTCCAAAACTCCAAAACTCCGAAACACCAAAACTCCGAAACTCCGAAACTCCAAAACTCCAAAACTCCAAAACTCCGAAACTCCAAAACTCCGAATCTCCAAAACTCCAAAACTCCAAAACTCCGAAACTCCAAAACTCCGAAACTCCAAAACTCCAAAACTCCAATACTCCAAAACTCCGAAACTCCAAAACTCCAAAACTCAAAAACTCCAAAACTCCA
The DNA here is from genome assembly GCF_055824585.1 of Amblyomma mixtum. Taxonomy (NCBI): domain Eukaryota; kingdom Metazoa; phylum Arthropoda; class Arachnida; order Ixodida; family Ixodidae; genus Amblyomma; species Amblyomma mixtum. Next base: position 12,364,896 of record NW_028317651.1, read on the forward strand.
AAACTCCAAAACTCCAAAACTCCGAAACTCCAAAACTCCGAAACTCCAAAACTCCGAAACTCCAAAACTCCGAATCTCCAAAACTCCAAAACTTCAAAACTCCGAAACTCCAAATCTCCGAAACTCCAAAACTCCAAAACTCCAAAACTCCAAAACTCCGAAACTCCAAAACTCCAAAACTCCGAAACTCCAAAAGTCCAAAACTCCAAAACTCCAAAACTCCAAAACTCCAAAACTCCAAAACTCCAAAACTCCGAAACTCCAAAACTCCAAAACTCCAAAGCTCCAAAACTCCAAAACTCAAAAACTCCAAAACTCAAAAACTCCAAAACTCCAAAACTCCAAAATTCCGAAACTCCAAAACTCCGAAACTCCAAAACTCCGAAACTCCAAAACTCCAAAACTCCAATACTCCAAAACTCCAAAACTCCGAAACTCCAAAACTCCAAAACTCCAAAGCTCCAAAACTCCAAAACTCCAATACTCCAAAACTCCAAAACTCCAAAACTCCGAAACTCCAAAACTCCAATACTCCAAAACTCCGAAACTCCAAAACTCCGAAACTCCAAAACTCCAAAACTCCAATACTCCAAAACTCCAAAACTCCAAAACTCCAAAACACCGAAACTCCGAAACTCCGAAACTCCAAAACTCCAAAACTCCAAAACTCCAAAACTCCGAAACTCCAAAACTCCGAAACTCCAAAACTCCGAAACTCCAAAACTCCGAAGCTCCAAAACTCCAAAACTCCAATACTCCAAAACTCCAAAACTCCAAAACTCCAAAACTCCGAAACTCCGAAACTCCAAAACTCCAAAACTCCAAAACTCCGAAACTCCAAAACTCCGAAACTCCAAAACTCCAAAACTCCAAAACTCCAAAACTCCGAAACTCCAAAACTCCAATACTCCAAAACTCCGAAACTCCAAAACTCCAAAACTCCAATACTCCAAAACTCCGAAACTCCGAAACTCCAAAACTCCAAAACTCCAAAACTGCAAAACTCCAAAACTCCGAAACTCCGAAACTCCGAAACTCCAAAACTCCGAAACTCCAAAACTCGGAAACTCCAAAACTCCAAAGCTCCAAAACTCCAAAACTCCAAAACTCCGAAACTCCAAAACTCCGAATCTCCAAAACTCCGAAACTCCGAAACTCCGAAACTCCAAAACTCCGAAACTCCAAAACTCCAAAACTCAAACTCCAAAACTCCGAAACTCCAAAACTCCAAAACTCCAAAACTCCGAAACTCCGAAACTCCGAAACTCCAAAACTCCAAAACTCCAAAACTCCGAAACTCCGAAACTCCGAAACTCCAAAACTCCGAAACTCCGAAACTCCGAATCTCCAAAACTCCAAAACTCCAAAACTCCGAAACTCCAAAACTCCAAAACTCCAATACTCCAAAACTCCGAAACTCCGAAACTCCAAAACTCCAATACTCCAAAACTCCGAAACTCCAAAACTCCAAAACTCCAAAACTCCAATACTCCAAAACTCCGAAACTCCGAAACTCCAAAACTCCAATACTCCAAAACTCCGAAACTCCAAAACTCCAAAACTCCAAAACTCCAAAACTCCAAAACTCCAAAACTCCGAAACTCCGAAACTCCGAAACTCCAAAACTCCGAAACTCCAAAACTCCGAAACTCCAAAACTCCAAAACTCCGAAACTCCAAAACTCCAAAACTCCGAAACTCCGAAACTCCAAAACTCCAAAACTCCGAAACTCCGAAACTCCGAATCTCCAAAACTCCAAAACTCCAAAACTCCGAAACTCCAAAACTCCAAAACTCCAATACTCCAAAACTCCGAAACTCCGAAACTCCAAAACTCCAAAACTCCGAAACTCCAAAACTCCGAAACTCCGAAACTCCGAAACTCCAAAACTCCAAAACTCCGAAACTCCAAAACTCCAAAACTCCAATACTCCAAAACTCCAAAACTCCGAAACTCCAAAACTCCGAAACTCCAAAACTCCAAAACTCCAAAACTCCGAAACTCCTAAACTCCGAAACTCCAAAACTCCAAAACTCCAATACTCCAAAACTCCAAAACTCCAAAACACCGAAACTCCGAAACTCCAAAACTCCAAAACTCCGAAACTCCAAAACTCCGAAACTCCAAAACTCCAAAACTCCGAAACTCCAAAACTCCAATACTCCAAAACTCCGAAACTCCAAAACTCCAAAACTCCAAAACTCCAATACTCCAAAACTCCGAAACTCCGAAACTCCAAAACTCCAAAACTCCAAAACTGCAAAACTCCAAAACTCCGAAACTACGAAACTCCAAAACTCCGAAACTCCAAAACTCGGAAACTCCAAAACTCCAAAGCTCCAAAACTCCAAAAGTCCAAAACTCCGAAACTCCAAAACTCCGAAACTCCAAAACTCCGAATCTCCAAAACTCCAAAACTCCAAAACTCCGAAACTCCAAAACTCCAAAACTCCGAAACTCCAAAACTCCGAAACTCCAAAACTCCAAAACTCCAAAACTCCGAAACTCCAAAACTCCAAAACTCCAAAACTCCGAAACTCCAAAACACCGAAACTCCGAAACTCCGAAACTCCAAAACTCCAAAACTCCAAAACTCCAAAACTCCGAAACTCCGAAACTCCAAAACTCCGAAACTCCGAAACTCCAAAACTCCAAAACTCCGAAACTCCAAAACTCCAAAACTCCAAAACTCCGAAACTCCGAAACTCCAAAACTCCAAAACTCCAAAACTCCGAAACTCCAAAACTCCAAAACTCCAAATCTCCGAAACTCCAATACTCCAAAACTCCGAAACTCCAAAACTCCAAAACTCGAAAACTCCAAAACTCCAAAACTCCGAAACTCCGAAACTCCGAAACTCCGAAACTCCAAAACTCCGAAACTCCGAAACTCCGAAACTCCAAAACTCCGAAACTCCAAAACTCCGAAACTCCAAAACTCCAAAACTCCGAAACTCCAAAACTCCAAAACTCCGAAACTCCGAAACTCCAAAACTCGAAAACTCCGAAACTCCAAAACTCCAAAACTCCAATACTCCAAAACTCCAAAACTCCAAAACTCCAAAACTCCAAAACTCCGAAACACCAAAACTCCGAAACTCCGAAACTCCAAAACTCCAAAACTCCAAAACTCCGAAACTCCAAAACTCCGAATCTCCAAAACTCCAAAACTCCAAAACTCCGAAACTCCAAAACTCCAAAACTCCGAAACTCCAAAACTACAAAACTCCAATACTCCAAAACTCCAAAACTCCAAAACACCGAAACTCCGAAACTCCGAAACTCCAAAACTCCAAAACTCCAAAACTCCAAAACTCCGAAACTCCAAAACTCCAATACTCCAAAACTCCGAAACTCCAAAACTCCAAAACTCAAAAACTCCAAAACTCCAAAACTTCAAAACTCCAAAACTCCGAAACTCCAAAACTCCGAAACTCCAAAACTCCGAAACTCCAAAACTCCGAAACTCCAAAACTCCGAATCTCCAAAACTCCAAAACTTCAAAACTCCGAAACTCCAAAACTCCGAAACTCCAAAACTCCAAAACTCCAAAAATCCAAAACTCCAAAACTCCGAAACTCCAAAACTCCAAAACTCCAAAACTCCAAAACTCCAAAACTCCAATACTCCAAAACTCCAAAACTCCAAAACTCCAAAACTCCGAAACTCCAAAACTCCAAAACTCCAAAACTCCAAAACTCCAAAACTCCGAAACACCAAAACTCCGAAACTCCGAAACTCCAAAACTCCAAAACTCCAAAACTCCGAAACTCCAAAACTCCGAATCTCCAAAACTCCAAAACTCCAAAACTCCGAAACTCCAAAACTCCGAAACTCCAAAACTCCAATACTCCAAAACTCCAAAACTCCAAAACACCGAAACTCCGAAACTCCGAAACTCCAAAACTCCAAAACTCCAAAACTCCGAAACTCCAAAACTCCAATACTCCAAAACTCCGAAACTCCAAAACTCCAAAACTCAAAAACTCCAAAACTCCAAAACTCCAAAACTCCGAATCTCCAAAACTCCAAAACTTCAAAACTCCGAAACTCCAAAACTCCGAAACTCCAAAACTCCAATACTCCAATACTCCAAAACTCCAAAACACCGAAACTCCGAAACTCCGAAACTCCAAAACTCCAAAACTCCAAAACTCCAAAACTCCGAATCTATAAAACTCGGAAACTCCAAAACTCCGAAACTCCAAAACTCCAATACTCCAAAACTCCAAAACTCCAAAACACCGAAACTCCGAAACTCCGAAACTCCAAAACTCCAAAACTCCGAATCTCCAAAACTCCGAAACTCCAAAACTCCGAATCTCCAAAACTACAAAACTCCAAAACTCCGAAACTCCAAAACTCCGAAACTCCAAAACTCCAAAACTCCAATACTCCAAAACTCCAAAACTCCAAAACACCGAAACTCCGAAACTCCGAAACTCCAAAACTCCAAAACTCCAAAACTCCGAAACTCCAAAACTCCAATACTCCAAAACTCCGAAACTCCAAAACTCCAAAACTCAAAAACTCCAAAACTCCAAAACTTCAAAACTCCAAAACTCCGAAACTCCAAAACTCCGAAACTCCAAAACTCCGAAACTCCAAAACTCCGAAACTCCAAAACTCCGAATCTCCAAAACACCGAAACTCCGAAACTCCAAAACTCCAAAACTCCAAAACTCCGAAACTCCAAAACTCCGAAAATCCAAAACTCCAAAACTCCAATACTCCAAAACTCCAAAACTCCAAAACACCGAAACTCCGAAACTCCGAAACTCCAAAACTCCGAATCTCCAAAACTCCAAAACTTCAAAACTCCGAAACTCCAAAACTCCGAAACTCCAAAACTCCAAAACTCCAAAACTCCAAAACTCCAAAACTCCGAAACTCCAAAACTCCAATACTCCAAAACTCCGAAACTCCAAAACTCCGAAACTCCAAAACTCCGAAACTCCAAAACTCCGAAACTCCAAAACTCCGAATCTCCAAAACTCCAAAACTTCAAAACTCCGAAACTCCAAAACTCCGAAACTCCAAAACTCCAAAACTCCAAAACTCCAAAACTCCAAAACTCCGAAACTCCAAAACTCCGAAACTCCAAAACTCCAAAACTCCAATACTCCAAAACTCCAAAACTCCAAAACTCCAAAACTCCGAAACTCCAAAACTCCAAAACTCCAAAACTCCAAAACTCCAAAACTCCGAAACACCAAAACTCCGAAACTCCGAAACTCCAAAACTCCAAAACTCCAAAACTCCGAAACTCCAAAACTCCGAATCTCCAAAACTCCAAAACTCCAAAACTCCGAAACTCCAAAACTCCGAAACTCCAAAACTCCAAAACTCCAATACTCCAAAACTCCGAAACTCCAAAACTCCAAAACTCAAAAACTCCAAAACTCCAAAACTCCAAAACTCCAAAACTCCGAAACTCCAAAACTCCGAAACTCCAAAACTCCGAAACTCCAAAACTCCGAATCTCCAAAACTCCAAAACTTCAAAACTCCGAAACTCCAAATCTCCGAAACTCCAAAACTCCAAAACTCCAAAACTCCAAAACTCCGAAACTCCAAAACTCCAAAACTCCAAAACTCCAAAACTCCGAAACTCCAAAACTCCGAAACTCCAAAACTCCAAAACTCCAATACTCCAAAACTCCAAAACTCCAAAACACCGAAACTCCGAAACTCCGAAACTCCAAAACTCCAAAACTCCAAAACTCCGAATCTCCAAAACTCGGAAACTCCAAAACTCCAAAACTCCAAAACTCCAATACTCCGAAACTCCAAAACTCCAAAACTCCAAAACTCCGAAACTCCAAAAGTCCAAAACTCCAAAACTCCAAAACTCCAAAACTCCAAAACTCCAAAACTCCAAAACTCCGAAACTCCAAAACTCCAAAACTCCAAAGCTCCAAAACTCCAAAACTCAAAAACTCCAAAACTCAAAAACTCCAAAACTCCAAAACTCCAAAATTCCGAAACTCCAAAACTCCGAAACTCCAAAACTCCGAAACTCCAAAACTCCAAAACTCCAATACTCCAAAACTCCAAAACTCCGAAACTCCAAAACTCCAAAACTCCAAAGCTCCAAAACTCCAAAACTCCAATACTCCAAAACTCCAAAACTCCAAAACTCCGAAACTCCAAAACTCCGAAACTCCAAAACTCCAAAACTCCAAAACTCCAAAACTCCAAAACTCCAAAACTCCGAAACTCCAAAACTCCAATACTCCAAAACTCCGAAACTCCAAAACTCCAAAACTCCAAAACTCCAAAACTCCGAAACTCCAAAACTCCGAAACTCCAAAACTCCAAAACTCCAATACTCCAAAACTCCAAAACTCCAAAACACCGAAACTCCGAAACTCCGAAACTCCAAAACTCCAAAACTCCAAAACTCCAAAACTCCGAATCTCCAAAACTCGGAAACTCCAAAACTCCAAAACTCCAAAACTCCAATACTCCGAAACTCCAAAACTCCAAAACTCCAAAACTCCGAAACTCCAAAAGTCCAAAACTCCAAAACTCCAAAACTCCAAAACTCCAAAACTCCAAAACTCCAAAACTCCGAAACTCCAAAACTCCAAAACTCCAAAGCTCCAAAACTCCAAAACTCAAAAACTCCAAAACTCAAAAACTCCAAAACTCCAAAACTCCAAAATTCCGAAACTCCAAAACTCCGAAACTCCAAAACTCCGAAACTCCAAAACTCCAAAACTCCAATACTCCAAAACTCCAAAACTCCGAAACTCCAAAACTCCAAAACTCCAAAGCTCCAAAACTCCAAAACTCCAATACTCCAAAACTCCAAAACTCCAAAACTCCGAAACTCCAAAACTCCAATACTCCAAAACTCCGAAACTCCAAAACTCCGAAACTCCAAAACTCCAAAACTCCAATACTCCAAAACTCCAAAACTCCAAAACTCCAAAACACCGAAACTCCGAAACTCCGAAACTCCAAAACTCCAAAACTCCAAAACTCCAAAACTCCGAAACTCCAAAACTCCGAAACTCCAAAACTCCGAAACTCCAAAACTCCGAAGCTCCAAAACTCCAAAACTCCAATACTCCAAAACTCCAAAACTCCAAAACTCCAAAACTCCGAAACTCCGAAACTCCAAAACTCCAAAACTCCAAAACTCCGAAACTCCAAAACTCCGAAACTCCAAAACTCCAAAACTCCAAAACTCCAAAACTCCGAAACTCCAAAACTCCAATACTCCAAAACTCCGAAACTCCAAAACTCCAAAACTCCAATACTCCAAAACTCCGAAACTCCGAAACTCCAAAACTCCAAAACTCCAAAACTGCAAAACTCCAAAACTCCGAAACTCCGAAACTCCGAAACTCCAAAACTCCGAAACTCCAAAACTCGGAAACTCCAAAACTCCAAAGCTCCAAAACTCCAAAACTCCAAAACTCCGAAACTCCAAAACTCCGAATCTCCAAAACTCCGAAACTCCGAAACTCCGAAACTCCAAAACTCCGAAACTCCAAAACTCCAAAACTCAAACTCCAAAACTCCGAAACTCCAAAACTCCAAAACTCCAAAACTCCGAAACTCCGAAACTCCGAAACTCCAAAACTCCAAAACTCCAAAACTCCGAAACTCCGAAACTCCGAAACTCCAAAACTCCGAAACTCCGAAACTCCGAATCTCCAAAACTCCAAAACTCCAAAACTCCGAAACTCCAAAACTCCAAAACTCCAATACTCCAAAACTCCGAAACTCCGAAACTCCAAAACTCCAATACTCCAAAACTCCGAAACTCCAAAACTCCAAAACTCCAAAACTCCAATACTCCAAAACTCCGAAACTCCGAAACTCCAAAACTCCAATACTCCAAAACTCCGAAACTCCAAAACTCCAAAACTCCAAAACTCCAAAACTCCAAAACTCCAAAACTCCGAAACTCCGAAACTCCGAAACTCCAAAACTCCGAAACTCCAAAACTCCGAAACTCCAAAACTCCAAAACTCCGAAACTCCAAAACTCCAAAACTCCGAAACTCCGAAACTCCAAAACTCCAAAACTCCGAAACTCCGAAACTCCGAATCTCCAAAACTCCAAAACTCCAAAACTCCGAAACTCCAAAACTCCAAAACTCCAATACTCCAAAACTCCGAAACTCCGAAACTCCAAAACTCCAAAACTCCGAAACTCCAAAACTCCGAAACTCCGAAACTCCGAAACTCCGAAACTCCAAAACTCCAAAACTCCGAAACTCCAAAACTCCAAAACTCCAATACTCCAAAACTCCAAAACTCCGAAACTCCAAAACTCCAAAACTCCAAAACTCCAAAACTCCGAAACTCCTAAACTCCGAAACTCCAAAACTCCAAAACTCCAATACTCCAAAACTCCAAAACTCCAAAACACCGAAACTCCGAAACTCCAAAACTCCAAAACTCCGAAACTCCAAAACTCCGAAACTCCAAAACTCCAAAACTCCGAAACTCCAAAACTCCAATACTCCAAAACTCCGAAACTCCAAAACTCCAAAACTCCAAAACTCCAATACTCCAAAACTCCGAAACTCCGAAACTCCAAAACTCCGAAACTCCAAAACTCCGAAACTCCAAAACTCGGAAACTCCAAAACTCCAAAGCTCCAAAACTCCAAAAGTCCAAAACTCCGAAACTCCAAAACTCCGAAACTCCAAAACTCCGAATCTCCAAAACTCCAAAACTCCAAAACTCCGAAACTCCAAAACTCCAAAACTCCGAAACTCCAAAACTCCGAAACTCCAAAACTCCAAAACTCCAAAACTCCGAAACTCCAAAACTCCAAAACTCCAAAACTCCGAAACTCCAAAACACCGAAACTCCGAAACTCCGAAACTCCAAAACTCCAAAACTCCAAAACTCCAAAACTCCGAAACTCCGAAACTCCAAAACTCCGAAACTCCGAAACTCCAAAACTCCAAAACTCCGAAACTCCAAAACTCCAAAACTCCAAAACTCCGAAACTCCGAAACTCCAAAACTCCAAAACTCCAAAACTCCGAAACTCCAAAACTCCAAAACTCCAAATCTCCGAAACTCCAATACTCCAAAACTCCGAAACTCCAAAACTCCAAAACTCGAAAACTCCAAAACTCCAAAACTCCGAAACTCCGAAACTCCGAAACTCCGAAACTCCAAAACTCCGAAACTCCGAAACTCCGAAACTCCAAAACTCCGAAACTCCAAAACTCCGAAACTCCAAAACTCCAAAACTCCGAAACTCCAAAACTCCAAAACTCCGAAACTCCGAAACTCCAAAACTCGAAAACTCCGAAACTCCAAAACTCCAAAACTCCAATACTCCAAAACTCCAAAACTCCAAAACTCCAAAACTCCAAAACTCCGAAACACCAAAACTCCGAAACTCCGAAACTCCAAAACTCCAAAACTCCAAAACTCCGAAACTCCAAAACTCCGAATCTCCAAAACTCCAAAACTCCAAAACTCCGAAACTCCAAAACTCCAAAACTCCGAAACTCCAAAACTACAAAACTCCAATACTCCAAAACTCCAAAACTCCAAAACACCGAAACTCCGAAACTCCGAAACTCCAAAACTCCAAAACTCCAAAACTCCGAAACTCCAAAACTCCAATACTCCAAAACTCCGAAACTCCAAAACTCCAAAACTCAAAAACTCCAAAACTCCAAAACTTCAAAACTCCAAAACTCCGAAACTCCAAAACTCCGAAACTCCAAAACTCCGAAACTCCAAAACTCCGAAACTCCAAAACTCCGAATCTCCAAAACTCCAAAACTTCAAAACTCCGAAACTCCAAAACTCCGAAACTCCAAAACTCCAAAACTCCAAAAATCCAAAACTCCAAAACTCCGAAACTCCAAAACTCCAAAACTCCAAAACTCCAAAACTCCAAAACTCCAATACTCCAAAACTCCAAAACTCCAAAACTCCAAAACTCCGAAACTCCAAAACTCCAAAACTCCAAAACTCCAAAACTCCAAAACTCCGAAACACCAAAACTCCGAAACTCCGAAACTCCAAAACTCCAAAACTCCAAAACTCCGAAACTCCAAAACTCCGAATCTCCAAAACTCCAAAACTCCAAAACTCCGAAACTCCAAAACTCCGAAACTCCAAAACTCCAATACTCCAAAACTCCAAAACTCCAAAACACCGAAACTCCGAAACTCCGAAACTCCAAAACTCCAAAACTCCAAAACTCCGAAACTCCAAAACTCCAATACTCCAAAACTCCGAAACTCCAAAACTCCAAAACTCAAAAACTCCAAAACTCCAAAACTCCAAAACTCCGAATCTCCAAAACTCCAAAACTTCAAAACTCCGAAACTCCAAAACTCCGAAACTCCAAAACTCCAATACTCCAATACTCCAAAACTCCAAAACACCGAAACTCCGAAACTCCGAAACTCCAAAACTCCAAAACTCCAAAACTCCAAAACTCCGAATCTATAAAACTCGGAAACTCCAAAACTCCGAAACTCCAAAACTCCAATACTCCAAAACTCCAAAACTCCAAAACACCGAAACTCCGAAACTCCGAAACTCCAAAACTCCAAAACTCCGAATCTCCAAAACTCCGAAACTCCAAAACTCCGAATCTCCAAAACTACAAAACTCCAAAACTCCGAAACTCCAAAACTCCGAAACTCCAAAACTCCAAAACTCCAATACTCCAAAACTCCAAAACTCCAAAACACCGAAACTCCCAAACTCCGAAACTCCAAAACTCCAAAACTCCAAAACTCCGAAACTCCAAAACTCCAATACTCCAAAACTCCGAAACTCCAAAACTCCAAAACTCAAAAACTCCAAAACTCCAAAACTTCAAAACTCCAAAACTCCGAAACTCCAAAACTCCGAAACTCCAAAACTCCGAAACTCCAAAACTCCGAAACTCCAAAACTCCGAATCTCCAAAACACCGAAACTCCGAAACTCCAAAACTCCAAAACTCCAAAACTCCGAAACTCCAAAACTCCGAAAATCCAAAACTCCAAAACTCCAATACTCCAAAACTCCAAAACTCCAAAACACCGAAACTCCGAAACTCCGAAACTCCAAAACTCCGAATCTCCAAAACTCCAAAACTTCAAAACTCCGAAACTCCAAAACTCCGAAACTCCAAAACTCCAAAACTCCAAAACTCCAAAACTCCAAAACTCCGAAACTCCAAAACTCCAATACTCCAAAACTCCGAAACTCCAAAACTCCGAAACTCCAAAACTCCGAAACTCCAAAACTCCGAAACTCCAAAACTCCGAATCTCCAAAACTCCAAAACTTCAAAACTCCGAAACTCCAAAACTCCGAAACTCCAAAACTCCAAAACTCCAAAACTCCAAAACTCCAAAACTCCGAAACTCCAAAACTCCGAAACTCCAAAACTCCAAAACTCCAATACTCCAAAACTCCAAAACTCCAAAACTCCAAAACTCCGAAACTCCAAAACTCCAAAACTCCAAAACTCCAAAACTCCAAAACTCCGAAACACCAAAACTCCGAAACTCCGAAACTCCAAAACTCCAAAACTCCAAAACTCCGAAACTCCAAAACTCCGAATCTCCAAAACTCCAAAACTCCAAAACTCCGAAACTCCAAAACTCCGAAACTCCAAAACTCCAAAACTCCAATACTCCAAAACTCCGAAACTCCAAAACTCCAAAACTCAAAAACTCCAAAACTCCAAAACTCCAAAACTCCAAAACTCCGAAACTCCAAAACTCCGAAACTCCAAAACTCCGAAACTCCAAAACTCCGAATCTCCAAAACTCCAAAACTTCAAAACTCCGAAACTCCAAATCTCCGAAACTCCAAAACTCCAAAACTCCAAAACTCCAAAACTCCGAAACTCCAAAACTCCAAAACTCCAAAACTCCAAAACTCCGAAACTCCAAAACTCCGAAACTCCAAAACTCCAAAACTCCAATACTCCAAAACTCCAAAACTCCAAAACACCGAAACTCCGAAACTCCGAAACTCCAAAACTCCAAAACTCCAAAACTCCAAAACTCCGAATCTCCAAAACTCGGAAACTCCAAAACTCCAAAACTCCAAAACTCCAATACTCCGAAACTCCAAAACTCCAAAACTCCAAAACTCCGAAACTCCAAAAGTCCAAAACTCCAAAACTCCAAAACTCCAAAACTCCAAAACTCCAAAACTCCAAAACTCCGAAACTCCAAAACTCCAAAACTCCAAAGCTCCAAAACTCCAAAACTCAAAAACTCCAAAACTCAAAAACTCCAAAACTCCAAAACTCCAAAATTCCGAAACTCCAAAACTCCGAAACTCCAAAACTCCGAAACTCCAAAACTCCAAAACTCCAATACTCCAAAACTCCAAAACTCCGAAACTCCAAAACTCCAAAACTCCAAAGCTCCAAAACTCCAAAACTCCAATACTCCAAAACTCCAAAACTCCAAAACTCCGAAACTCCAAAACTCCAATACTCCAAAACTCCGAAACTCCAAAACTCCGAAACTCCAAAACTCCAAAACTCCAATACTCCAAAACTCCAAAACTCCAAAACTCCAAAACACCGAAACTCCGAAACTCCGAAACTCCAAAACTCCAAAACTCCAAAACTCCAAAACTCCGAAACTCCAAAACTCCGAAACTCCAAAACTCCAAAACTCCAAAACTCCGAAACTCCAAAACTCCAAAACTCCAAAACTCAAAAACTCCAAAACTCCAAAACTCCAAAACTCCAAAACTCCGAAACTCCAAAACTCCGAAACTCCAAAACTCCGAAACTCCAAAACTCCGAAACTCCAAAACTCCGAATCTCCAAAACTCCAAAACTCCAAAACTCCGAAACTCCAAAACTCCGAAGCTCCAAAACTCCAAAACTCCAATACTCCAAAACTCCAAAACTCCAAAACACCGAAACTCCGAAACTCCGAAACTCCAAAACTCCAAAACTCCAAAACTCCAAAACTCCGAAACTCCAAAACTCCGAAACTCCAAAACTCCAAAACTCCAAAACTCCAAAACTCCGAAACTCCAAAACTCCAATACTCCAAAACTCCGAAACTCCAAAACTCCAAAACTCCAAAACTCCAATACTCCAAAACTCCGAAACTCCGAAACTCCAAAACTCCAAAACTCCAAAACTGCAAAACTCCAAAACTCCGAAACTCCGAAACTCCGAAACTCCAAAACTCCGAAACTCCAAAACTCGGAAACTCCAAAACTCCAAAGCTCCAAAACTCCAAAACTCCAAAACTCCGAAACTCCAAAACTCCGAATCTCCAAAACTCCGAAACTCCGAAACTCCGAAACTCCAAAACTCCGAAACTCCAAAACTCCAAAACTCCAAAACTCCAAAACTCCGAAACTCCAAAACTCCAAAACTCCAAAACTCCGAAACTCCGAAACTCCAAAACTCCAAAACTCCAAAACTCCGAAACTCCGAAACTCCGAAAGTCCAAAACTCCGAAACTCCGAAACTCCGAATCTCCAAAACTCCAAAACTCCAAAACTCCGAAACTCCAAAACTCCAAAACTCCAATACTCCAAAACTCCGAAACTCCGAAACTCCAAAACTCCAATACTCCAAAACTCCGAAACTCCAAAACTCCAAAACTCCAAAACTCCAAAACTCCAATACTCCAAAACTCCGAAACTCCGAAACTCCAAAACTCCAATACTCCAAAACTCCGAAACTCCAAAACTCCAAAACTCCAAAACTCCAAAACTCCAAAACTCCAAAACTCCAAAACTCCGAAACTCCGAAACTCCGAAACTCCAAAACTCCGAAACTCCAAAACTCCGAAACTCCAAAACTCCAAAACTCCGAAACTCCAAAACTCCAAAACTCCGAAACTCCGAAACTCCAAAACTCCAAAACTCCGAAACTCCGAAACTCCGAATCTCCAAAACTCCAAAACTCCAAAACTCCGAAACTCCAAAACTCCAAAACTCCAATACTCCAAAACTCCGAAACTCCGAAACTCCAAAACTCCAAAACTCCGAAACTCCAAAACTCCGAAACTCCGAAACTCCGAAACTCCGAAACTCCAAAACTCCAAAACTCCGAAACTCCAAAACTCCAAAACTCCAATACTCCAAAACTCCAAAACTCCGAAACTCCAAAACTCCGAAACTCCAAAACTCCAAAACTCCAAAACTCCGAAACTCCTAAACTCCGAAACTCCAAAACTCCAAAACTCCAATACTCCAAAACTCCAAAACTCCAAAACACCGAAACTCCGAAACTCCAAAACTCCAAAACTCCGAAACTCCAAAACTCCGAAACTCCAAAACTCCAAAACTCCGAAACTCCAAAACTCCAATACTCCAAAACTCCGAAACTCCAAAACTCCAAAACTCCAAAACTCCAATACTCCAAAACTCCGAAACTCCGAAACTCCAAAACTCCAAAACTCCAAAACTGCAAAACTCCAAAACTCCGAAACTCCGAAACTCCAAAACTCCGAAACTCCAAAACTCGGAAACTCCAAAACTCCAAAGCTCCAAAACTCCAAAAGTCCAAAACTCCGAAACTCCAAAACTCCGAAACTCCAAAACTCCGAATCTCCAAAACTCCAAAACTCCAAAACTCCGAAACTCCAAAACTCCAAAACTCCGAAACTCCAAAACTCCGAAACTCCAAAACTCCAAAACTCCAAAACTCCGAAACTCCAAAACTCCAAAACTCCAAAACTCCGAAACTCCAAAACACCGAAACTCCGAAACTTCGAAACTCCAAAACTCCAAAACTCCAAAACTCCGAAACTCCGAAACTCCAAAACTCCGAAACTCCGAAACTCCAAAACTCCAAAACTCCGAAACTCCAAAACTCCAAAACTCCAAAACTCCGAAACTCCGAAACTCCAAAACTCCAAAACTCCAAAACTCCGAAACTCCAAAACTCCAAAACTCCAAATCTCCGAAACTCCAATACTCCAAAACTCCGAAACTCCAAAACTCCAAAACTCGAAAACTCCAAAACTCCAAAACTCCGAAACTCCAAAACTCCAAAACTCCAATACTCCAAAACTCCGAAACTCCGAAACTCCAAAACTCCAATACTCCAAAACTCCGAAACTCCAAAACTCCAAAACTCCAAAACTCCAAAACTCCGAAACTCCGAAACTCCGAAACTCCAAAACTCCGAAACTCCAAAACTCCAAAACTCCAAAACTCCAAAACTCCGAAACTCCAAAACTCCAAAACTCCGAAACTCCGAAACTCCAAAACTCCGAAACTCCAAAACTCCAAAACTCCGAAACTCCGAAACTCCGAAACTCCAAAACTCCAAAACTCCAAAACTCCGAAACTCTGAAACTCCGAATCTCCAAAACTCCAAAACTCCAAAACTCCGAAACTCCAAAACTCCAAAACTCCGAAACTCCAAAACTCCGAAACTCCGAAACTCCGAAACTCCGAAACTCCAAAACTCCAAAACTCCGAAACTCCAAAACTCCAAAACTCCAATACTCCAAAACTCCAAAACTCCGAAACTCCAAAACTCCGAAACTCCAAAACTCCAAAACTCCAAAACTCCAAAACTCCGAAACTCCAAAACTCCAATACTCCAAAACTTCAAAACTCCAAAACACCGAAACTCCGAAACTCCGAAACTCCAAAACTCCAAAACTCCAAAACTCCAAAACTCCAAAACTCCGAAACTCCAAAACTCAGAAACTCCAAAACTCCAAAACTCCAAAACTCCAATACTCCAAAACTCCGAAACTCCAAAACTCCAAAACTCCAATACTCCAAAACTCCGAAACTCCGAAACTCCAAAACTCCAAAACTCCAAAACTGCAAAACTCCAAAACTCCAAAACTCCGAAACTCCAAAACTCCAAAACTCCGAAACTCCGAAACTCCAAAACTCCGAAACTCCAAAACTCCAAAACTCCGAAACTCCAAAACTCCAAAACTCCAAAACTCCGAAACTCCAAAACTCCGAATCTCCAAAACTCCAAAACTCCAAAACTCCGAAACTCCAAAACTCCGAAACTCCAAAACTCCAATACTCCAAAACTCCAAAACTCCAAAACACCGAAACTCCGAAACTCCGAAACTCCAAAACTCCAAAACTCCAAAACTCCGAAACTCCAAAACTCCAATACTCCAAAACTCCGAAACTCCAAAACTCCAAAACTCAAAAACTCCAAAACTCCAAAACTCCAAAACTCCGAATCTCCAAAACTCCAAAACTTCAAAACTCCGAAACTCCAAAACTCCGAAACTCCAAAACTCCAATACTCCAATACTCCAAAACTCCAAAACACCGAAACTCCGAAACTCCGAAACTCCAAAACTCCAAAACTCCAAAACTCCGAATCTATAAAACTCGGAAACTCCAAAACTCCGAAACTCCAAAACTCCAATACTCCAAAACTCCAAAACTCCAAAACACCGAAACTCCGAAACTCCGAAACTCCAAAACTCCAAAACTCCGAATCTCCAAAACTCCGAAACTCCAAAACTCCGAATCTCCAAAACTACAAAACTCCAAAACTCCGAAACTCCAAAACTCCGAAACTCCAAAACTCCAAAACTCCAATACTCCAAAACTCCAAAACTCCAAAACTCCAAAACACCGAAACTCCGAAACTCCGAAACTCCAAAACTCCAAAACTCCAAAACTCCGAAACTCCAAAACTCCAATACTCCAAAACTCCGAAACTCCAAAACTCCAAAACTCAAAAACTCCAAAACTCCAAAACTTCAAAACTCCAAAACTCCGAAACTCCAAAACTCCGAAACTCCAAAACTCCGAAACTCCAAAACTCCGAAACTCCAAAACTCCGAATCTCCAAAACACCGAAACTCCGAAACTCCAAAACTCCAAAACTCCAAAACTCCGAAACTCCAAAACTCCGAAAATCCAAAACTCCAAAACTCCAATACTCCAAAACTCCAAAACTCCAAAACACCGAAACTCCGAAACTCCGAAACTCCAAAACTCCGAATCTCCAAAACTCCAAAACTTCAAAACTCCGAAACTCCAAAACTCCGAAACTCCAAAACTCCAAAACTCCAAAACTCCAAAACTCCAAAACTCCAAAACTCCGAAACTCCAAAACTCCAATACTCCAAAACTCCGAAACTCCAAAACTCCGAAACTCCAAAACTCCGAAACTCCAAAACTCCGAAACTCCAAAACTCCGAATCTCCAAAACTCCAAAACTTCAAAACTCCGAAACTCCAAAACTCTGAAACTCCAAAACTCCAAAACTCCAAAACTCCAAAACTCCAAAACTCCGAAACTCCAAAACTCCGAAACTCCAAAACTCCAAAACTCCAATACTCCAAAACTCCAAAACTCCAAAACTCCAAAACTCCGAAACTCCAAAACTCCAAAACTCCAAAACTCCAAAACTCCAAAACTCCGAAACACCAAAACTCCGAAACTCCGAAACTCCAAAACTCCAAAACTCCAAAACTCCGAAACTCCAAAACTCCGAATCTCCAAAACTCCAAAACTCCAAAACTCCGAAACTCCAAAACTCCGAAACTCCAAAACTCCAAAACTCCAATACTCCAAAACTCCGAAACTCCAAAACTCCAAAACTCAAAAACTCCAAAACTCCAAAACTCCAAAACTCCAAAACTCCAAAACTCCAAAACTCCGAAACTCCAAAACTCCAAAACTCCGAAACTCCGAAACTCCGAAACTCCAAAACTCCGAAACTCCTAAACTCCAAAACTCCGAAACTCCGAAACTCCAAAACTCCAAAACTCCGAAACTCCGAAACTCCGAATCTCCAAAACTCCAAAACTCCAAAACTCCGAAACTCCAAAACTCCAAAACTCCAATACTCCAAAACTCCGAAACTCCGAAACTCCAAAACTCCAATACTCCAAAACTCCGAAACTCCAAAACTCCAAAACTCAAAACTCCAAAACTCCGAAACTCCGAAACTCCGAAACTCCAAAACTCCGAAACTCCAAAACTCCAAAACTCCAAAACTCCAAAACTCCGAAACTCCAAAACTCCAAAACTCCGAAACTCCGAAACTCCAAAACTCCGAAACTCCAAAACTCCAAAACTCCGAAACTCCGAAACTCCAAAACTCCAAAACTCCAAAACTCCGAAACTCTGAAACTCCGAATCTCCAAAACTCCAAAACTCCAAAACTCCGAAACTCCAAAACTCCAAAACTCCGAAACTCCAAAACTCCGAAACTCCGAAACTCCGAAACTCCGAAACTCCGAAACTCCAAAACTCCAAAACTCCGAAACTCCAAAACTCCAAAACTCCAATACTCCAAAACTCCAAAACTCCGAAACTCCAAAACTCCGAAACTCCAAAACTCCAAAACTCCAAAACTCCGAAACTCCAAAACTCCAAAACTCCAAAACTCCGAAACTCCAAAACTCCAAAACTCCAAAACTCCAAAACTCCGAAACACCAAAACTCCGAAACTCCGAAACTCCAAAACTCCAAAACTCCAAAACTCCGAAACTCCAAAACTCCGAATCTCCAAAACTCCAAAACTCCAAAACTCCGAAACTCCAAAACTCCGAAACTCCAAAACTCCAAAACTCCAATACTCCAAAACTCCGAAACTCCAAAACTCCAAAACTCAAAAACTCCAAAACTCCAAAACTCCAAAACTCCAAAACTCCGAAACTCCAAAACTCCGAAACTCCAAAACTCCGAAACTCCAAAACTCCGAAACTCCAAAACTCCGAATCTCCAAAACTCCAAAACTTCAAAACTCCGAAACTCCAAATCTCCGAAACTCCAAAACTCCAAAACTCCAAAACTCCAAAACTCCGAAACTCCAAAACTCCAAAACTCCAAAACTCCAAAACTCCGAAACTCCAAAACTCCGAAACTCCAAAACTCCAAAACTCCAATACTCCAAAACTCCAAAACTCCAAAACACCGAAACTCCGAAACTCCGAAACTCCAAAACTCCAAAACTCCAAAACTCCAAAACTCCGAATCTCCAAAACTCGGAAACTCCAAAACTCCAAAACTCCAAAACTCCAATACTCCGAAACTCCAAAACTCCAAAACTCCAAAACTCCGAAACTCAAGTCCAAAACTCCAAAACTCCAAAACTCCAAAACTCCAAAACTCCAAAACTCCAAAACTCCGAAACTCCAAAACTCCAAAACTCCAAAGCTCCAAAACTCCAAAACTCAAAAACTCCAAAACTCAAAAACTCCAAAACTCCAAAACTCCAAAATTCCGAAACTCCAAAACTCCGAAACTCCAAAACTCCGAAACTCCAAAACTCCAAAACTCCAATACTCCAAAACTCCAAAACTCCGAAACTCCAAAACTCCAAAGCTCCAAAACTCCAAAACTCCAATACTCCAAAACTCCAAAACTCCAAAACTCCGAAACTCCAAAACTCCAATACTCCAAAACTCCGAAACTCCAAAACTCCGAAACTCCAAAACTCCAAAACTCCAATACTCCAAAACTCCAAAACTCCAAAACTCCAAAACACCGAAACTCCGAAACTCCGAAACTCCAAAACTCCAAAACTCCAAAACTCCAAAACTCCGAAACTCCAAAACTCCGAAACTCCAAAACTCCAAAACTCCAAAACTCCGAAACTCCAAAACTCCAAAACTCCAAAACTCAAAAACTCCAAAACTCCAAAACTCCAAAACTCCAAAACTCCGAAACTCCAAAACTCCGAAACTCCAAAACTCCGAAACTCCAAAACTCCGAAACTCCAAAACTCCGAATCTCCAAAACTCCAAAACTCCAAAACTCCGAAACTCCAAAACTCCGAAGCTCCAAAACTCCAAAACTCCAATACTCCAAAACTCCAAAACTCCAAAACACCGAAACTCCGAAACTCCGAAACTCCAAAACTCCAAAACTCCAAAACTCCGAAACTCCAAAACTCCGAAACTCCAAAACTCCAAAACTCCAAAACTCCAAAACTCCGAAACTCCAAAACTCCAATACTCCAAAACTCCGAAACTCCAAAACTCCAAAACTCCAAAACTCCAATACTCCAAAACTCCGAAACTCCGAAACTCCAAAACTCCAAAACTCCAAAACTGCAAAACTCCAAAACTCCGAAACTCCGAAACTCCGAAACTCCAAAACTCCGAAACTCCAAAACTCGGAAACTCCAAAACTCCAAAGCTCCAAAACTCCAAAACTCCAAAACTCCGAAACTCCAAAACTCCGAATCTCCAAAACTCCGAAACTCCGAAACTCCGAAACTCCAAAACTCCGAAACTCCAAAACTCCAAAACTCCAAAACTCCAAAACTCCGAAACTCCAAAACTCCAAAACTCCAAAACTCCGAAACTCCGAAACTCCGAAACTCCAAAACTCCAAAACTCCAAAACTCCGAAACTCCGAAACTCCGAAAGTCCAAAACTCCGAAACTCCGAAACTCCGAATCTCCAAAACTCCAAAACTCCAAAACTCCGAAACTCCAAAACTCCAAAACTCCAATACTCCAAAACTCCGAAACTCCGAAACTCCAAAACTCCAATACTCCAAAACTCCGAAACTCCAAAACTCCAAAACTCCAAAACTCCAAAACTCCAATACTCCAAAACTCCGAAACTCCGAAACTCCAAAACTCCAATACTCCAAAACTCCGAAACTCCAAAACTCCAAAACTCCAAAACTCCAAAACTCCAAAACTCCAAAACTCCAAAACTCCGAAACTCCGAAACTCCGAAACTCCAAAACTCCGAAACTCCAAAACTCCGAAACTCCAAAACTCCAAAACTCCGAAACTCCAAAACTCCAAAACTCCGAAACTCCGAAACTCCAAAACTCCAAAACTCCGAAACTCCGAAACTCCGAATCTCCAAAACTCCAAAACTCCAAAACTCCGAAACTCCAAAACTCCAAAACTCCAATACTCCAAAACTCCGAAACTCCGAAACTCCAAAACTCCAAAACTCCGAAACTCCAAAACTCCGAAACTCCGAAACTCCGAAACTCCGAAACTCCAAAACTCCAAAACTCCGAAACTCCAAAACTCCAAAACTCCAATACTCCAAAACTCCAAAACTCCGAAACTCCAAAACTCCGAAACTCCAAAACTCCAAAACTCCAAAACTCCGAAACTCCTAAACTCCGAAACTCCAAAACTCCAAAACTCCAATACTCCAAAACTCCAAAACTCCAAAACACCGAAACTCCGAAACTCCAAAACTCCGAAACTCCAAAACTCCGAAACTCCAAAACTCCAAAACTCCGAAACTCCAAAACTCCAATACTCCAAAACTCCGAAACTCCAAAACTCCAAAACTCCAAAACTCCAATACTCCAAAACTCCGAAACTCCGAAACTCCAAAACTCCAAAACTCCAAAACTGCAAAACTCCAAAACTCCGAAACTCCGAAACTCCAAAACTCCGAAACTCCAAAACTCGGAAACTCCAAAACTCCAAAGCTCCAAAACTCCAAAAGTCCAAAACTCCGAAACTCCAAAACTCCGAAACTCCAAAACTCCGAATCTCCAAAACTCCAAAACTCCAAAACTCCGAAACTCCAAAACTCCAAAACTCCGAAACTCCAAAACTCCGAAACTCCAAAACTCCAAAACTCCAAAACTCCGAAACTCCAAAACTCCAAAACTCCAAAACTCCGAAACTCCAAAACACCGAAACTCCGAAACTTCGAAACTCCAAAACTCCAAAACTCCAAAACTCCAAAACTCCGAAACTCCGAAACTCCAAAACTCCGAAACTCCGAAACTCCAAAACTCCAAAACTCCGAAACTCCAAAACTCCAAAACTCCAAAACTCCGAAACTCCGAAACTCCAAAACTCCAAAACTCCAAAACTCCGAAACTCCAAAACTCCAAAACTCCAAATCTCCGAAACTCCAATACTCCAAAACTCCGAAACTCCAAAACTCCAAAACTCGAAAACTCCAAAACTCCAAAACTCCGAAACTCCAAAACTCCAAAACTCCAATACTCCAAAACTCCGAAACTCCGAAACTCCAAAACTCCAATACTCCAAAACTCCGAAACTCCAAAACTCCAAAACTCCAAAACTCCAAAACTCCGAAACTCCGAAACTCCGAAACTCCAAAACTCCGAAACTCCAAAACTCCAAAACTCCAAAACTCCAAAACTCCGAAACTCCAAAACTCCAAAACTCCGAAACTCCGAAACTCCAAAACTCCGAAACTCCAAAACTCCAAAACTCCGAAACTCCGAAACTCCGAAACTCCAAAACTCCAAAACTCCAAAACTCCGAAACTCTGAAACTCCGAATCTCCAAAACTCCAAAACTCCAAAACTCCGAAACTCCAAAACTCCAAAACTCCGAAACTCCAAAACTCCGAAACTCCGAAACTACGAAACTCCGAAACTCCAAAACTCCAAAACTCCGAAACTCCAAAACTCCAAAACTCCAATACTCCAAAACTCCAAAACTCCGAAACTCCAAAACTCCGAAACTCCAAAACTCCAAAACTCCAAAACTCCAAAACTCCGAAACTCCAAAACTCCAATACTCCAAAACTTCAAAACTCCAAAACACCGAAACTCCGAAACTCCGAAACTCCAAAACTCCAAAACTCCAAAACTCCAAAACTCCGAAACTCCAAAACTCAGAAACTCCAAAACTCCAAAACTCCAAAACTCCAATACTCCAAAACTCCGAAACTCCAAAACTCCAAAACTCCAATACTCCAAAACTCCGAAACTCCGAAACTCCAAAACTCCAAAACTCCAAAACTGCAAAACTCCAAAACTCCAAAACTCCGAAACTCCAAAACTCCAAAACTCCGAAACTCCGAAACTCCAAAACTCCGAAACTCCAAAACTCCAAAACTCCGAAACTCCGAAACTCTGAAACTCCAAAACTCCAAAACTCCGAAACTCCGAAACTCCGAATCTCCAAAACTCCAAAACTCCAAAACTCCGAAACTCCAAAACTCCAAAACTGCAAAACTCCAAAACTCCGAAACTCCGAAACTCCAAAACTCCGAAACTCCAAAACTCGGAAACTCCAAAACTCCAAAGCTCCAAAACTCCAAAAGTCCAAAACTCCGAAACTCCAAAACTCCGAAACTCCAAAACTCCGAATCTCCAAAACTCCAAAACTCCAATACTCCGAAACTCCAAAACTCCAAAACTCCGAAACTCCAAAACTCCGAAACTCCAAAACTCCAAAACTCCAAAACTCCGAAACTCCAAAACTCCAAAGCTCCAAAACTCCGAAACTCCAAAACACCGAAACTCCGAAACTCCGAAACTCCAAAACTCCAAAACTCCAAAACTCCAAAACTCCGAAACTCCGAAACTCCAAAACTCCGAAACTCCGAAACTCCAAAACTCCAAAACTCCGAAACTCCAAAACTCCAAAACTCCAAAACTCCGAAACTCCAAAACTCCAGAACTCCAAAACTCCGAAACTCCAAAACTCCAAAACTCCAAAACTCCGAAACTCCAATACTCCAAAACTCCGAAACTCCAAAACTCCAAAACTCGAAAACTCCAAAACTCCAAAACTCCGAAACTCCGAAACTCCGAAACTCCAAAACTCCGAAACTCCAAAACTCCAAAACTCCAAAACTCCAAAACTCCGAAACTCCAAAACTCCAAAACTCCGAAACTCCGAAACTCCGAAACTCCAAAACTCCGAAACTCCTAAACTCCAAAACTCCGAAACTCCGAAACTCCAAAACTCCAAAACTCCGAAACTCCGAAACTCCGAATCTCCAAAACTCCAAAACTCCAAAACTCCGAAACTCCAAAACTCCAAAACTCCAATACTCCAAAACTCCGAAACTCCGAAACTCCAAAACTCCAATACTCCAATACTCCAAAACTCCGAAACTCCAAAACTCCAAAACTCAAAACTCCAAAACTCCGAAACTCCGAAACTCCGAAACTCCAAAACTCCGAAACTCCAAAACTCCAAAACTCCAAAACTCCAAAACTCCGAAACTCCAAAACTCCAAAACTCCGAAACTCCGAAACTCCAAAACTCCGAAACTCCAAAACTCCAAAACTCCGAAACTCCGAAACTCCAAAACTCCAAAACTCCAAAACTCCGAAACTCTGAAACTCCGAATCTCCAAAACTCCAAAACTCCAAAACTCCGAAACTCCAAAACTCCAAAACTCCGAAACTCCAAAACTCCGAAACTCCGAAACTCCGAAACTCCGAAACTCCGAAACTCCAAAACTCCAAAACTCCGAAACTCCAAAACTCCAAAACTCCAATACTCCAAAACTCCAAAACTCCGAAACTCCAAAACTCCGAAACTCCAAAACTCCAAAACTCCAAAACTCCGAAACTCCAAAACTCCAATACTCCAAAACTCCAAAACTCCAAAACACCGAAACTCCGAAACTCCGAAACTCCAAAACTCCAAAACTCCAAAACTCCAAAACTCCAAAACTCCGAAACTCCAAAACTCAGAAACTCCAAAACTCCAAAACTCCAAAACTCCAATACTCCAAAACTCCGAAACTCCAAAACTCCAAAACTCCAATACTCCAAAACTCCGAAACTCCGAAACTCCAAAACTCCAAAACTCCAAAACTGCAAAACTCCAAAACTCCAAAACTCCGAAACTCCAAAACTCCAAAACTCCGAAACTCCGAAACTCCAAAACTCCGAAACTCCAAAACTCCAAAACTCCGAAACTCCGAAACTCTGAAACTCCAAAACTCCAAAACTCCGAAACTCCGAAACTCCGAATCTCCAAAACTCCAAAACTCCAAAACTCCGAAACTCCAAAACTCCAAAACTCCGAAACTCCAAAACTCCGAAACTCCGAAACTCCGAAACTCCGAAACTCCAAAACTCCAAAACTCCGAAACTCCAAAACTCCAAAACTCCAATACTCCAAAACTCCAAAACTCCGAAACTCCAAAACTCCGAAACTCCAAAACTCCAATACTCCAAAACTCCGAAACTCCAAAACTCCAAAACTCCGAAACTCCAAAACTCCAAAACTCCAATACTCCAAAACTCCAAAACTCCAAAACACCGAAACTCCGAAACTCCGAAACTCCGAAACTCCAAAACTCCAAAACTCCAAAACTCCGAAACTCCAAAACTCCGAAACTCCAAAACTCCAAAACTCCAAAACTCCAATACTCCAAAACTCCGAAACTCCGAAACTCCAAAACTCCAAAACTCCAAAACTGCAAAACTCCAAAACTCCGAAACTCCGAAACTCCAAAACTCCAAAACTCCAAAACTCCGAAACTCCAAAACTCCAATACTCCAAAACTCCGAAACTCCAAAACTCCGAAACTCCAAAACTCCAAAACTCCAATACTCCAAAACTCCAAAACTCCAAAACTCCAAAACACCGAAACTCCGAAACTCCGAAACTCCAAAACTCCAAAACTCCAAAACTCCAAAACTCCGAAACTCCAAAACTCCGAAACTCCAAAACTCCAAAACTCCAAAACTCCGAAACTCCAAAACTCCAATACTCCAAAACTCCGAAACTCCAAAACTCCAAAACTCAAAAACTCCAAAACTCCAAAACTCCAAAACTCCGAAACTCCAAAACTCCGAAACTCCAAAACTCCGAAACTCGAAAACTCCGAAACTCCAAAACTCCGAATCTCCAAAACTCCAAAACTCCAAAACTCCGAAACTCCAAAACTCCGAAGCTCCAAAACTCCAATACTCCAAAACTCCAAAACTCCAAAACACCGAAACTCCGAAACTCCGAAACTCCAAAACTCCAAAACTCCAAAACTCCGAAACTCCAAAACACCGAAACTCCGAAACTTCGAAACTCCAAAACTCCAAAACTCCGAAACTCCAAAACTCCAAAACTCCAAAACTCCGAAACTCCAAAACTCCAAAACTCAAAAACTCCAAAACTCCAAAACTCCAAAACTCCGAAACTCCAAAACTCCGAAACTCCAAAACTCCGAAACTCGAAAACTCCGAAACTCCAAAACTCCGAATCTCCAAAACTCCAAAACTCCAAAACTCCGAAACTCCAAAACTCCGAAGCTCCAAAACTCCAATACTCCAAAACTCCAAAACTCCAAAACACCGAAACTCCAAAACTCCGAAACTCCAAAACTCCAAAACTCCAAAACTCCGAAACTCCAAAACACCGAAACTCCGAAACTTCGAAACTCCAAAACTCCAAAACTCCAAAACTCCAAAACTCCGAAACTCCGAAACTCCAAAACTCCGAAACTCCGAAACTCCAAAACTCCAAAACTCCGAAACTCCAAAACTCCAAAACTCCAAAACTCCGAAACTCCGAAACTCCAAAACTCCAAAACTCCAAAACTCCGAAACTCCAAAACTCCAAAACTCCAAATCTCCGAAACTCCAATACTCCAAAACTCCGAAACTCCAAAACTCCAAAACTCGAAAACTCCAAAACTCCAAAACTCCGAAACTCCAAAACTCCAAAACTCCAATACTCCAAAACTCCGAAACTCCGAAACTCCAAAACTCCAATACTCCAAAACTCCGAAACTCCAAAACTCCAAAACTCCAAAACTCCAAAACTCCGAAACTCCGAAACTCCGAAACTCCAAAACTCCGAAACTCCAAAACTCCAAAACTCCAAAACTCCAAAACTCCGAAACTCCAAAACTCCAAAACTCCGAAACTCCGAAACTCCAAAACTCCGAAACTCCAAAACTCCAAAACTCCGAAACTCCGAAACTCCGAAACTCCAAAACTCCAAAACTCCAAAACTCCGAAACTCTGAAACTCCGAATCTCCAAAACTCCAAAACTCCAAAACTCCGAAACTCCAAAACTCCAAAACTCCGAAACTCCAAAACTCCGAAACTCCGAAACTACGAAACTCCGAAACTCCAAAACTCCAAAACTCCGAAACTCCGAAACTCCAAAACTCCAAAACTCCAAAACTCCGAAACTCTGAAACTCCGAATCTCCAAAACTCCAAAACTCCAAAACTCCGAAACTCCAAAACTCCAAAACTCCGAAACTCCAAAACTCCGAAACTCCGAAACTCCGAAACTCCGAAACTCCGAAACTCCAAAACTCCAAAACTCCGAAACTCCAAAACTCCAAAACTCCAATACTCCAAAACTCCAAAACTCCGAAACTCCAAAACTCCGAAACTCCAAAACTCCAAAACTCCAAAACTCCGAAACTCCAAAACTCCAATACTCCAAAACTCCAAAACTCCAAAACACCGAAACTCCGAAACTCCGAAACTCCAAAACTCCAAAACTCCAAAACTCCAAAACTCCAAAACTCCGAAACTCCAAAACTCAGAAACTCCAAAACTCCAAAACTCCAAAACTCCAATACTCCAAAACTCCGAAACTCCAAAACTCCAAAACTCCAATACTCCAAAACTCCGAAACTCCGAAACTCCAAAACTCCAAAACTCCAAAACTGCAAAACTCCAAAACTCCAAAACTCCGAAACTCCAAAACTCCAAAACTCCGAAACTCCGAAACTCCAAAACTCCGAAACTCCAAAACTCCAAAACTCCGAAACTCCGAAACTCTGAAACTCCAAAACTCCAAAACTCCGAAACTCCGAAACTCCGAATCTCCAAAACTCCAAAACTCCAAAACTCCGAAACTCCAAAACTCCAAAACTCCGAAACTCCAAAACTCCGAAACTCCGAAACTCCGAAACTCCGAAACTCCAAAACTCCAAAACTCCGAAACTCCAAAACTCCAAAACTCCAATACTCCAAAACTCCAAAACTCCGAAACTCCAAAACTCCGAAACTCCAAAACTCCAATACTCCAAAACTCCGAAACTCCAAAACTCCAAAACTCCGAAACTCCAAAACTCCAAAACTCCAATACTCCAAAACTCCAAAACTCCAAAACACCGAAACTCCGAAACTCCGAAACTCCGAAACTCCAAAACTCCAAAACTCCAAAACTCCGAAACTCCAAAACTCCGAAACTCCAAAACTCCAAAACTCCAATACTCCAAAACTCCGAAACTCCGAAACTCCAAAACTCCAAAACTCCAAAACTGCAAAACTCCAAAACTCCGAAACTCCGAAACTCCAAAACTCCAAAACTCCAAAACTCCGAAACTCCAAAACTCCAATACTCCAAAACTCCGAAACTCCAAAACTCCGAAACTCCAAAACTCCAAAACTCCAATACTCCAAAACTCCAAAACTCCAAAACTCCAAAACACCGAAACTCCGAAACTCCGAAACTCCAAAACTCCAAAACTCCAAAACTCCAAAACTCCGAAACTCCAAAACTCCGAAACTCCAAAACTCCAAAACTCCAAAACTCCGAAACTCCAAAACTCCAATACTCCAAAACTCCGAAACTCCAAAACTCCAAAACTCAAAAACTCCAAAACTCCAAAACTCCAAAACTCCGAAACTCCAAAACTCCGAAACTCCAAAACTCCGAAACTCGAAAACTCCGAAACTCCAAAACTCCGAATCTCCAAAACTCCAAAACTCCAAAACTCCGAAACTCCAAAACTCCGAAGCTCCAAAACTCCAATACTCCAAAACTCCAAAACTCCAAAACACCGAAACTCCGAAACTCCGAAACTCCAAAACTCCAAAACTCCAAAACTCCGAAACTCCAAAACTCCGAAACTCCAAAACTCCAAAACTCCAAAACTCCGAAACTCCAAAACTCCAATACTCCAAAACTCCGAAACTCCAAAACTCCAAAACTCCAAAACTCCAATACTCCAAAACTCCGAAACTCCGAAACTCCAAAACTCCAAAACTCCAAAACTGCAAAACTCCAAAACTCCGAAACTCCGAAACTCCGAAACTCCAAAACTCCGAAACTCCAAAACTCGGAAACTCCAAAACTCCAAAGCTCCAAAACTCCAAAACTCCAAAACTCCGAAACTCCAAAACTCCGAATCTCCAAAACTCCGAAACTCCGAAACTCCGAAACTCCAAAACTCCGAAACTCCAAAACTCCAAAACTCCAAAACTCCAAAACTCCGAAACTCCAAAACTCCAAAACTCCAAAACTCCGAAACTCCGAAACTCCGAAACTCCAAAACTCCAAAACTCCAAAACTCCGAAACTCCGAAACTCCGAAACTCCAAAACTCCAAAACTCCGAAACTCCGAAACTCCAAAACTCCAAAACTCCAAAACTCCGAAACTCCGAAACTCCAAAACTCCAATACTCCAAAACTCCGAAACTCCGAAACTCCAAAACTCCAAAACTCCAAAACTCCGAAACTCCAAAACTCCAAAACTCCGAAACTCCAAAACTCCGAAACTCCAAAACTCCAAAACTCCAAAACTCCGAAACTCCAAAACTCCAAAACTCCAAAAC
The DNA here is from genome assembly GCF_055824585.1 of Amblyomma mixtum. Taxonomy (NCBI): domain Eukaryota; kingdom Metazoa; phylum Arthropoda; class Arachnida; order Ixodida; family Ixodidae; genus Amblyomma; species Amblyomma mixtum. The sequence continues at coordinate 12,394,059 of NW_028317651.1, forward strand.
TCCGAAACTCCAAAACACCGAAACTCCGAAACTCCGAAACTCCAAAACTCCAAAACTCCAAAACTCCAAAACTCCGAAACTCCGAAACTCCAAAACTCCGAAACTCCGAAACTCCAAAACTCCAAAACTCCGAAACTCCAAAACTCCAAAACTCCAAAACTCCGAAACTCCGAAACTCCAAAACTCCAGAACTCCAAAACTCCGAAACTCCAAAACTCCAAAACTCCAAAACTCCGAAACTCCAATACTCCAAAACTCCGAAACTCCAAAACTCCAAAACTCGAAAACTCCAAAACTCCAAAACTCCGAAACTCCGAAACTCCGAAACTCCGAAACTCCAAAACTCCGAAACTCCAAAACTCCAAAACTCCAAAACTCCAAAACTCCGAAACTCCAAAACTCCAAAACTCCGAAACTCCGAAATTCCGAAACTCCAAAACTCCGAAACTCCTAAACTCCAAAACTCCGAAACTCCGAAACTCCAAAACTCCAAAACTCCGAAACTCCGAAACTCCGAATCTCCAAAACTCCAAAACTCCAAAACTCCGAAACTCCAAAACTCCAAAACTCCAATACTCCAAAACTCCGAAACTCCGAAACTCCAAAACTCCAATACTCCAAAACTCCGAAACTCCAAAACTCCAAAACTCCAAAACTCCGAAACTCCGAAACTCCGAAACTCCAAAACTCCGAAACTCCAAAACTCCAAAACTCCAAAACTCCAAAACTCCGAAACTCCAAAACTCCAAAACTCCGAAACTCCGAAACTCCAAAACTCCGAAACTCCAAAACTCCAAAACTCCGAAACTCCGAAACTCCTAAACTCCGAAACTCCAAAACTCCAAAACTCCAATACTCCAAAACTCCAAAACTCCAAAACACCGAAACTCCGAAACTCCAAAACTCCAAAACTCCGAAACTCCAAAACTCCGAAACTCCAAAACTCCAAAACTCCGAAACTCCAAAACTCCAATACTCCAAAACTCCGAAACTCCAAAACTCCAAAACTCCAAAACTCCAATACTCCAAAACTCCGAAACTCCGAAACTCCAAAACTCCAAAACTCCAAAACTGCAAAACTCCAAAACTCCGAAACTCCGAAACTCCAAAACTCCGAAACTCCAAAACTCGGAAACTCCAAAACTCCAAAGCTCCAAAACTCCAAAAGTCCAAAACTCCGAAACTCCAAAACTCCGAAACTCCAAAACTCCGAATCTCCAAAACTCCAAAACTCCAAAACTCCGAAACTCCAAAACTCCAAAACTCCGAAACTCCAAAACTCCGAAACTCCAAAACTCCAAAACTCCAAAACTCCGAAACTCCAAAACTCCAAAACTCCAAAACTCCGAAACTCCAAAACACCGAAACTCCGAAACTCCGAAACTCCAAAACTCCAAAACTCCAAAACTCCAAAACTCCGAAACTCCGAAACTCCAAAACTCCGAAACTCCGAAACTCCAAAACTCCAAAACTCCGAAACTCCAAAACTCCAAAACTCCAAAACTCCGAAACTCCGAAACTCCAAAACTCCAAAACTCCAAAACTCCGAAACTCCAAAACTCCAAAACTCCAAATCTCCGAAACTCCAATACTCCAAAACTCCGAAACTCCAAAACTCCAAAACTCGAAAACTCCAAAACTCCAAAACTCCGAAACTCCAAAACTCCAAAACTCCAATACTCCAAAACTCCGAAACTCCGAAACTCCAAAACTCCAATACTCCAAAACTCCGAAACTCCAAAACTCCAAAACTCCAAAACTCCGAAACTCCGAAACTCCGAAACTCCGAAACTCCAAAACTCCGAAACTCCAAAACTCCAAAACTCCAAAACTCCAAAACTCCGAAACTCCAAAACTCCAAAACTCCGAAACTCCGAAACTCCAAAACTCCGAAACTCCAAAACTCCAAAACTCCGAAACTCCGAAACTCCGAAACTCCAAAACTCCAAAACTCCAAAACTCCGAAACTCTGAAACTCCGAATCTCCAAAACTCCAAAACTCCAAAACTCCGAAACTCCAAAACTCCAAAACTCCGAAACTCCAAAACTCCGAAACTCCGAAACTCCGAAACTCCGAAACTCCAAAACTCCAAAACTCCAAAACTCCAAAACTCCGAAACTCCGAAACTCCAAAACTCCAATACTCCAAAACTCCGAAACTCCGAAACTCCAAAACTCCAAAACTCCAAAACTCCGAAACTCCAAAACTCCAAAACTCCGAAACTCCAAAACTCCGAAACTCCAAAACTCCAAAACTCCAAAACTCCGAAACTCCAAAACTCCAAAACTCCAAAACTCCGAAACTCCAAAACACCGAAACTCCGAAACTCCGAAACTCCAAAACTCCAAAACTCCAAAACTCCAAAACTCCGAAACTCCGAAACTCCAAAACTCCGAAACTCCGAAACTCCAAAACTCCAAAACTCCGAAACTCCAAAACTCCAAAACTCCAAAACTCCGAAACTCCGAAACTCCAAAACTCCAGAACTCCAAAACTCCGAAACTCCAAAACTCCAAAACTCCAAAACTCCGAAACTCCAATACTCCAAAACTCCGAAACTCCAAAACTCCAAAACTCGAAAACTCCAAAACTCCAAAACTCCGAAACTCCGAAACTCCGAAACTCCGAAACTCCAAAACTCCGAAACTCCAAAACTCCAAAACTCCAAAACTCCAAAACTCCGAAACTCCAAAACTCCAAAACTCCGAAACTCCGAAATTCCGAAACTCCAAAACTCCGAAACTCCTAAACTCCAAAACTCCGAAACTCCGAAACTCCAAAACTCCAAAACTCCGAAACTCCGAAACTCCGAATCTCCAAAACTCCAAAACTCCAAAACTCCGAAACTCCAAAACTCCAAAACTCCAATACTCCAAAACTCCGAAACTCCGAAACTCCAAAACTCCAATACTCCAAAACTCCGAAACTCCAAAACTCCAAAACTCCAAAACTCCGAAACTCCGAAACTCCGAAACTCCAAAACTCCGAAACTCCAAAACTCCAAAACTCCAAAACTCCAAAACTCCGAAACTCCAAAACTCCAAAACTCCGAAACTCCGAAACTCCAAAACTCCGAAACTCCAAAACTCCAAAACTCCGAAACTCCGAAACTCCTAAACTCCGAAACTCCAAAACTCCAAAACTCCAATACTCCAAAACTCCAAAACTCCAAAACACCGAAACTCCGAAACTCCAAAACTCCAAAACTCCGAAACTCCAAAACTCCGAAACTCCAAAACTCCAAAACTCCGAAACTCCAAAACTCCAATACTCCAAAACTCCGAAACTCCAAAACTCCAAAACTCCAAAACTCCAATACTCCAAAACTCCGAAACTCCGAAACTCCAAAACTCCAAAACTCCAAAACTGCAAAACTCCAAAACTCCGAAACTCCGAAACTCCAAAACTCCGAAACTCCAAAACTCGGAAACTCCAAAACTCCAAAGCTCCAAAACTCCAAAAGTCCAAAACTCCGAAACTCCAAAACTCCGAAACTCCAAAACTCCGAATCTCCAAAACTCCAAAACTCCAAAACTCCGAAACTCCAAAACTCCAAAACTCCGAAACTCCAAAACTCCGAAACTCCAAAACTCCAAAACTCCAAAACTCCGAAACTCCAAAACTCCAAAACTCCAAAACTCCGAAACTCCAAAACACCGAAACTCCGAAACTCCGAAACTCCAAAACTCCAAAACTCCAAAACTCCAAAACTCCGAAACTCCGAAACTCCAAAACTCCGAAACTCCGAAACTCCAAAACTCCAAAACTCCGAAACTCCAAAACTCCAAAACTCCAAAACTCCGAAACTCCGAAACTCCAAAACTCCAAAACTCCAAAACTCCGAAACTCCAAAACTCCAAAACTCCAAATCTCCGAAACTCCAATACTCCAAAACTCCGAAACTCCAAAACTCCAAAACTCGAAAACTCCAAAACTCCAAAACTCCGAAACTCCAAAACTCCAAAACTCCAATACTCCAAAACTCCGAAACTCCGAAACTCCAAAACTCCAATACTCCAAAACTCCGAAACTCCAAAACTCCAAAACTCCAAAACTCCAAAACTCCAAAACTCCAAAACTCCAATACTCCAAAACTCCGAAACTCCGAAACTCCAAAACTCCAAAACTCCAAAACTGCAAAACTCCAAAACTCCGAAACTCCGAAACTCCGAAACTCCAAAACTCCGAAACTCCAAAACTCGGAAACTCCAAAACTCCAAAGCTCCAAAACTCCAAAACTCCAAAACTCCGAAACTCCAAAACTCCGAATCTCCAAAACTCCGAAACTCCGAAACTCCGAAACTCCAAAACTCCGAAACTCCAAAACTCCAAAACTCCAAAACTCCAAAACTCCGAAACTCCAAAACTCCAAAACTCCAAAACTCCGAAACTCCGAAACTCCGAAACTCCAAAACTCCAAAACTCCAAAACTCCGAAACTCCGAAACTCCGAAACTCCAAAACTCCAAAACTCCGAAACTCCGAAACTCCAAAACTCCAAAACTCCAAAACTCCGAAACTCCGAAACTCCAAAACTCCAATACTCCAAAACTCCGAAACTCCGAAACTCCAAAACTCCAAAACTCCAAAACTCCGAAACTCCAAAACTCCAAAACTCCGAAACTCCAAAACTCCGAAACTCCAAAACTCCAAAACTCCAAAACTCCGAAACTCCAAAACTCCAAAACTCCAAAACTCCGAAACTCCAAAACACCGAAACTCCGAAACTCCGAAACTCCAAAACTCCAAAACTCCAAAACTCCAAAACTCCGAAACTCCGAAACTCCAAAACTCCGAAACTCCGAAACTCCAAAACTCCAAAACTCCGAAACTCCAAAACTCCAAAACTCCAAAACTCCGAAACTCCGAAACTCCAAAACTCCAGAACTCCAAAACTCCGAAACTCCAAAACTCCAAAACTCCAAAACTCCGAAACTCCAATACTCCAAAACTCCGAAACTCCAAAACTCCAAAACTCGAAAACTCCAAAACTCCAAAACTCCGAAACTCCGAAACTCCGAAACTCCGAAACTCCAAAACTCCGAAACTCCAAAACTCCAAAACTCCAAAACTCCAAAACTCCGAAACTCCAAAACTCCAAAACTCCGAAACTCCGAAATTCCGAAACTCCAAAACTCCGAAACTCCTAAACTCCAAAACTCCGAAACTCCGAAACTCCAAAACTCCAAAACTCCGAAACTCCGAAACTCCGAATCTCCAAAACTCCAAAACTCCAAAACTCCGAAACTCCAAAACTCCAAAACTCCAATACTCCAAAACTCCGAAACTCCGAAACTCCAAAACTCCAATACTCCAAAACTCCGAAACTCCAAAACTCCAAAACTCCAAAACTCCGAAACTCCGAAACTCCGAAACTCCAAAACTCCGAAACTCCAAAACTCCAAAACTCCAAAACTCCAAAACTCCGAAACTCCAAAACTCCAAAACTCCGAAACTCCGAAACTCCAAAACTCCGAAACTCCAAAACTCCAAAACTCCGAAACTCCGAAACTCCTAAACTCCGAAACTCCAAAACTCCAAAACTCCAATACTCCAAAACTCCAAAACTCCAAAACACCGAAACTCCGAAACTCCAAAACTCCAAAACTCCGAAACTCCAAAACTCCGAAACTCCAAAACTCCAAAACTCCGAAACTCCAAAACTCCAATACTCCAAAACTCCGAAACTCCAAAACTCCAAAACTCCAAAACTCCAATACTCCAAAACTCCGAAACTCCGAAACTCCAAAACTCCAAAACTCCAAAACTGCAAAACTCCAAAACTCCGAAACTCCGAAACTCCAAAACTCCGAAACTCCAAAACTCGGAAACTCCAAAACTCCAAAGCTCCAAAACTCCAAAAGTCCAAAACTCCGAAACTCCAAAACTCCGAAACTCCAAAACTCCGAATCTCCAAAACTCCAAAACTCCAAAACTCCGAAACTCCAAAACTCCAAAACTCCGAAACTCCAAAACTCCGAAACTCCAAAACTCCAAAACTCCAAAACTCCGAAACTCCAAAACTCCAAAACTCCAAAACTCCGAAACTCCAAAACACCGAAACTCCGAAACTCCGAAACTCCAAAACTCCAAAACTCCAAAACTCCAAAACTCCGAAACTCCGAAACTCCAAAACTCCGAAACTCCGAAACTCCAAAACTCCAAAACTCCGAAACTCCAAAACTCCAAAACTCCAAAACTCCGAAACTCCGAAACTCCAAAACTCCAAAACTCCAAAACTCCGAAACTCCAAAACTCCAAAACTCCAAATCTCCGAAACTCCAATACTCCAAAACTCCGAAACTCCAAAACTCCAAAACTCGAAAACTCCAAAACTCCAAAACTCCGAAACTCCAAAACTCCAAAACTCCAATACTCCAAAACTCCGAAACTCCGAAACTCCAAAACTCCAATACTCCAAAACTCCGAAACTCCAAAACTCCAAAACTCCAAAACTCCGAAACTCCGAAACTCCGAAACTCCGAAACTCCAAAACTCCGAAACTCCAAAACTCCAAAACTCCAAAACTCCAAAACTCCGAAACTCCAAAACTCCAAAACTCCGAAACTCCGAAACTCCAAAACTCCGAAACTCCAAAACTCCAAAACTCCGAAACTCCGAAACTCCGAAACTCCAAAACTCCAAAACTCCAAAACTCCGAAACTCTGAAACTCCGAATCTCCAAAACTCCAAAACTCCAAAACTCCGAAACTCCAAAACTCCAAAACTCCGAAACTCCAAAACTCCGAAACTCCGAAACTCCGAAACTCCGAAACTCCAAAACTCCAAAACTCCAAAACTCCAAAACTCCGAAACTCCGAAACTCCAAAACTCCAATACTCCAAAACTCCGAAACTCCGAAACTCCAAAACTCCAAAACTCCAAAACTCCGAAACTCCAAAACTCCAAAACTCCGAAACTCCAAAACTCCGAAACTCCAAAACTCCAAAACTCCAAAACTCCGAAACTCCAAAACTCCAAAACTCCAAAACTCCGAAACTCCAAAACACCGAAACTCCGAAACTCCGAAACTCCAAAACTCCAAAACTCCAAAACTCCAAAACTCCGAAACTCCGAAACTCCAAAACTCCGAAACTCCGAAACTCCAAAACTCCAAAACTCCGAAACTCCAAAACTCCAAAACTCCAAAACTCCGAAACTCCGAAACTCCAAAACTCCAGAACTCCAAAACTCCGAAACTCCAAAACTCCAAAACTCCAAAACTCCGAAACTCCAATACTCCAAAACTCCGAAACTCCAAAACTCCAAAACTCGAAAACTCCAAAACTCCAAAACTCCGAAACTCCGAAACTCCGAAACTCCGAAACTCCAAAACTCCGAAACTCCAAAACTCCAAAACTCCAAAACTCCAAAACTCCGAAACTCCAAAACTCCAAAACTCCGAAACTCCGAAATTCCGAAACTCCAAAACTCCGAAACTCCTAAACTCCAAAACTCCGAAACTCCGAAACTCCAAAACTCCAAAACTCCGAAACTCCGAAACTCCGAATCTCCAAAACTCCAAAACTCCAAAACTCCGAAACTCCAAAACTCCAAAACTCCAATACTCCAAAACTCCGAAACTCCGAAACTCCAAAACTCCAATACTCCAAAACTCCGAAACTCCAAAACTCCAAAACTCCAAAACTCCGAAACTCCGAAACTCCGAAACTCCAAAACTCCGAAACTCCAAAACTCCAAAACTCCAAAACTCCAAAACTCCGAAACTCCAAAACTCCAAAACTCCGAAACTCCGAAACTCCAAAACTCCGAAACTCCAAAACTCCAAAACTCCGAAACTCCGAAACTCCTAAACTCCGAAACTCCAAAACTCCAAAACTCCAATACTCCAAAACTCCAAAACTCCAAAACACCGAAACTCCGAAACTCCAAAACTCCAAAACTCCGAAACTCCAAAACTCCGAAACTCCAAAACTCCAAAACTCCGAAACTCCAAAACTCCAATACTCCAAAACTCCGAAACTCCAAAACTCCAAAACTCCAAAACTCCAATACTCCAAAACTCCGAAACTCCGAAACTCCAAAACTCCAAAACTCCAAAACTGCAAAACTCCAAAACTCCGAAACTCCGAAACTCCAAAACTCCGAAACTCCAAAACTCGGAAACTCCAAAACTCCAAAGCTCCAAAACTCCAAAAGTCCAAAACTCCGAAACTCCAAAACTCCGAAACTCCAAAACTCCGAATCTCCAAAACTCCAAAACTCCAAAACTCCGAAACTCCAAAACTCCAAAACTCCGAAACTCCAAAACTCCGAAACTCCAAAACTCCAAAACTCCAAAACTCCGAAACTCCAAAACTCCAAAACTCCAAAACTCCGAAACTCCAAAACACCGAAACTCCGAAACTCCGAAACTCCAAAACTCCAAAACTCCAAAACTCCAAAACTCCGAAACTCCGAAACTCCAAAACTCCGAAACTCCGAAACTCCAAAACTCCAAAACTCCGAAACTCCAAAACTCCAAAACTCCAAAACTCCGAAACTCCGAAACTCCAAAACTCCAAAACTCCAAAACTCCGAAACTCCAAAACTCCAAAACTCCAAATCTCCGAAACTCCAATACTCCAAAACTCCGAAACTCCAAAACTCCAAAACTCGAAAACTCCAAAACTCCAAAACTCCGAAACTCCAAAACTCCAAAACTCCAATACTCCAAAACTCCGAAACTCCGAAACTCCAAAACTCCAATACTCCAAAACTCCGAAACTCCAAAACTCCAAAACTCCAAAACTCCAAAACTCCGAAACTCCGAAACTCCGAAACTCCAAAACTCCGAAACTCCAAAACTCCAAAACTCCAAAACTCCAAAACTCCGAAACTCCAAAACTCCAAAACTCCGAAACTCCGAAACTCCAAAACTCCGAAACTCCAAAACTCCAAAACTCCGAAACTCCGAAACTCCGAAACTCCAAAACTCCAAAACTCCAAAACTCCGAAACTCTGAAACTCCGAATCTCCAAAACTCCAAAACTCCAAAACTCCGAAACTCCAAAACTCCAAAACTCCGAAACTCCAAAACTCCGAAACTCCGAAACTCCGAAACTCCGAAACTCCAAAACTCCAAAACTCCGAAACTCCAAAACTCCAAAACTCCAATACTCCAAAACTCCAAAACTCCGAAACTCCAAAACTCCGAAACTCCAAAACTCCAAAACTCCAAAACTCCAAAACTCCGAAACTCCAAAACTCCAATACTCCAAAACTTCAAAACTCCAAAACACCGAAACTCCGAAACTCCGAAACTCCAAAACTCCAAAACTCCAAAACTCCAAAACTCCAAAACTCCGAAACTCCAAAACTCAGAAACTCCAAAACTCCAAAACTCCAAAACTCCAATACTCCAAAACTCCGAAACTCCAAAACTCCAAAACTCCAATACTCCAAAACTCCGAAACTCCGAAACTCCAAAACTCCAAAACTCCAAAACTGCAAAACTCCAAAACTCCAAAACTCCGAAACTCCAAAACTCCAAAACTCCGAAACTCCGAAACTCCAAAACTCCGAAACTCCAAAACTCCAAAACTCCGAAACTCCGAAACTCTGAAACTCCAAAACTCCAAAACTCCGAAACTCCGAAACTCCGAATCTCCAAAACTCCAAAACTCCAAAACTCCGAAACTCCAAAACTCCAAAACTGCAAAACTCCAAAACTCCGAAACTCCGAAACTCCAAAACTCCGAAACTCCAAAACTCGGAAACTCCGAAACTCCAAAACTCCAAAACTCCAATACTCCAAAACTCCGAAACTCCGAAACTCCAAAACTCCAATACTCCAAAACTCCGAAACTCCAAAACTCCAAAACTCAAAACTCCAAAACTCCGAAACTCCGAAACTCCGAAACTCCAAAACTCCGAAACTCCAAAACTCCAAAACTCCAAAACTCCAAAACTCCGAAACTCCAAAACTCCAAAACTCCGAAACTCCGAAACTCCAAAACTCCGAAACTCCAAAACTCCAAAACTCCGAAACTCCGAAACTCCAAAACTCCAAAACTCCAAAACTCCGAAACTCTGAAACTCCGAATCTCCAAAACTCCAAAACTCCAAAACTCCGAAACTCCAAAACTCCAAAACTCCGAAACTCCAAAACTCCGAAACTCCGAAACTCCGAAACTCCGAAACTCCGAAACTCCAAAACTCCAAAACTCCGAAACTCCAAAACTCCAAAACTCCAATACTCCAAAACTCCAAAACTCCGAAACTCCAAAACTCCGAAACTCCAAAACTCCAAAACTCCAAAACTCCAAAACTCCGAAACTCCAAAACTCCAATACTCCAAAACTCCAAAACTCCAAAACACCGAAACTCCGAAACTCCGAAACTCCAAAACTCCAAAACTCCAAAACTCCAAAACTCCAAAACTCCGAAACTCCAAAACTCAGAAACTCCAAAACTCCAAAACTCCAAAACTCCAATACTCCAAAACTCCGAAACTCCAAAACTCCAAAACTCCAATACTCCAAAACTCCGAAACTCCGAAACTCCAAAACTCCAAAACTCCAAAACTGCAAAACTCCAAAACTCCAAAACTCCGAAACTCCAAAACTCCAAAACTCCGAAACTCCGAAACTCCAAAACTCCGAAACTCCAAAACTCCAAAACTCCGAAACTCCGAAACTCTGAAACTCCAAAACTCCAAAACTCCGAAACTCCGAAACTCCGAATCTCCAAAACTCCAAAACTCCAAAACTCCGAAACTCCAAAACTCCAAAACTCCAAAACTCCAAAACTCCGAAACTCCAAAACTCCGAAACTCCGAAACTCCGAAACTCCGAAACTCCAAAACTCCAAAACTCCGAAACTCCAAAACTCCAAAACTCCAATACTCCAAAACTCCAAAACTCCGAAACTCCAAAACTCCGAAACTCCAAAACTCCAATACTCCAAAACTCCGAAACTCCAAAACTCCAAAACTCCGAAACTCCAAAACTCCAAAACTCCAATACTCCAAAACTCCAAAACTCCAAAACACCGAAACTCCGAAACTCCGAAACTCCGAAACTCCAAAACTCCAAAACTCCAAAACTCCGAAACTCCAAAACTCCGAAACTCCAAAACTCCAAAACTCCAAAACTCCAATACTCCAAAACTCCGAAACTCCGAAACTCCAAAACTCCAAAACTCCAAAACTGCAAAACTCCAAAACTCCGAAACTCCGAAACTCCAAAACTCCAAAACTCCAAAACTCCGAAACTCCAAAACTCCAATACTCCAAAACTCCGAAACTCCAAAACTCCGAAACTCCAAAACTCCAAAACTCCAATACTCCAAAACTCCAAAACTCCAAAACTCCAAAACACCGAAACTCCGAAACTCCGAAACTCCAAAACTCCAAAACTCCAAAACTCCAAAACTCCGAAACTCCAAAACTCCGAAACTCCAAAACTCCAAAACTCCAAAACTCCAAAACTCCGAAACTCCAAAACTCCAATACTCCAAAACTCCGAAACTCCAAAACTCCAAAACTCAAAAACTCCAAAACTCCAAAACTCCAAAACTCCGAAACTCCAAAACTCCGAAACTCCAAAACTCCGAAACTCGAAAACTCCGAAACTCCAAAACTCCGAATCTCCAAAACTCCAAAACTCCAAAACTCCGAAACTCCAAAACTCCGAAGCTCCAAAACTCCAATACTCCAAAACTCCAAAACTCCAAAACACCGAAACTCCGAAACTCCGAAACTCCAAAACTCCAAAACTCCAAAACTCCGAAACTCCAAAACTCCGAAACTCCAAAACTCCAAAACTCCAAAACTCCGAAACTCCAAAACTCCAATACTCCAAAACTCCGAAACTCCAAAACTCCAAAACTCCAAAACTCCAATACTCCAAAACTCCGAAACTCCGAAACTCCAAAACTCCAAAACTCCAAAACTGCAAAACTCCAAAACTCCGAAACTCCGAAACTCCGAAACTCCAAAACTCCGAAACTCCAAAACTCGGAAACTCCAAAACTCCAAAGCTCCAAAACTCCAAAACTCCAAAACTCCGAAACTCCAAAACTCCGAATCTCCAAAACTCCGAAACTCCGAAACTCCGAAACTCCAAAACTCCGAAACTCCAAAACTCCAAAACTCCAAAACTCCAAAACTCCGAAACTCCAAAACTCCAAAACTCCAAAACTCCGAAACTCCGAAACTCCGAAACTCCAAAACTCCAAAACTCCAAAACTCCGAAACTCCGAAACTCCGAAACTCCAAAACTCCAAAACTCCGAAACTCCGAAACTCCAAAACTCCAAAACTCCAAAACTCCGAAACTCCGAAACTCCAAAACTCCAATACTCCAAAACTCCGAAACTCCGAAACTCCAAAACTCCAAAACTCCAAAACTCCGAAACTCCAAAACTCCAAAACTCCGAAACTCCAAAACTCCGAAACTCCAAAACTCCAAAACTCCAAAACTCCGAAACTCCAAAACTCCAAAACTCCAAAACTCCGAAACTCCAAAACACCGAAACTCCGAAACTCCGAAACTCCAAAACTCCAAAACTCCAAAACTCCAAAACTCCGAAACTCCGAAACTCCAAAACTCCGAAACTCCGAAACTCCAAAACTCCAAAACTCCGAAACTCCAAAACTCCAAAACTCCAAAACTCCGAAACTCCGAAACTCCAAAACTCCAGAACTCCAAAACTCCGAAACTCCAAAACTCCAAAACTCCAAAACTCCGAAACTCCAATACTCCAAAACTCCGAAACTCCAAAACTCCAAAACTCGAAAACTCCAAAACTCCAAAACTCCGAAACTCCGAAACTCCGAAACTCCGAAACTCCAAAACTCCGAAACTCCAAAACTCCAAAACTCCAAAACTCCAAAACTCCGAAACTCCAAAACTCCAAAACTCCGAAACTCCGAAATTCCGAAACTCCAAAACTCCGAAACTCCTAAACTCCAAAACTCCGAAACTCCGAAACTCCAAAACTCCAAAACTCCGAAACTCCGAAACTCCGAATCTCCAAAACTCCAAAACTCCAAAACTCCGAAACTCCAAAACTCCAAAACTCCAATACTCCAAAACTCCGAAACTCCGAAACTCCAAAACTCCAATACTCCAAAACTCCGAAACTCCAAAACTCCAAAACTCCAAAACTCCGAAACTCCGAAACTCCGAAACTCCAAAACTCCGAAACTCCAAAACTCCAAAACTCCAAAACTCCAAAACTCCGAAACTCCAAAACTCCAAAACTCCGAAACTCCGAAACTCCAAAACTCCGAAACTCCAAAACTCCAAAACTCCGAAACTCCGAAACTCCGAAACTCCAAAACTCCGAAACTCCAAAACTCCAAAACTCCAAAACTCCAAAACTCCGAAACTCCAAAACTCCAATACTCCAAAACTCCAAAACTCCAAAACACCGAAACTCCGAAACTCCGAAACTCCAAAACTCCAAAACTCCAAAACTCCAAAACTCCAAAACTCCGAAACTCCAAAACTCAGAAACTCCAAAACTCCAAAACTCCAAAACTCCAATACTCCAAAACTCCGAAACTCCAAAACTCCAAAACTCCAATACTCCAAAACTCCGAAACTCCGAAACTCCAAAACTCCAAAACTCCAAAACTGCAAAACTCCAAAACTCCAAAACTCCGAAACTCCAAAACTCCAAAACTCCGAAACTCCGAAACTCCAAAACTCCGAAACTCCAAAACTCCAAAACTCCGAAACTCCGAAACTCTGAAACTCCAAAACTCCAAAACTCCGAAACTCCGAAACTCCGAATCTCCAAAACTCCAAAACTCCAAAACTCCGAAACTCCAAAACTCCAAAACTCCGAAACTCCAAAACTCCGAAACTCCGAAACTCCGAAACTCCGAAACTCCAAAACTCCAAAACTCCGAAACTCCAAAACTCCAAAACTCCAATACTCCAAAACTCCAAAACTCCGAAACTCCAAAACTCCGAAACTCCAAAACTCCAATACTCCAAAACTCCGAAACTCCAAAACTCCAAAACTCCGAAACTCCGAAACTCCAAAACTCCGAAACTCCAAAACTCCAAAACTCCGAAACTCCGAAACTCCGAAACTCCAAAACTCCGAAACTCCAAAACTCCAAAACTCCAAAACTCCAAAACTCCGAAACTCCAAAACTCCAATACTCCAAAACTCCAAAACTCCAAAACACCGAAACTCCGAAACTCCGAAACTCCAAAACTCCAAAACTCCAAAACTCCAAAACTCCAAAACTCCGAAACTCCAAAACTCAGAAACTCCAAAACTCCAAAACTCCAAAACTCCAATACTCCAAAACTCCGAAACTCCAAAACTCCAAAACTCCAATACTCCAAAACTCCGAAACTCCGAAACTCCAAAACTCCAAAACTCCAAAACTGCAAAACTCCAAAACTCCAAAACTCCGAAACTCCAAAACTCCAAAACTCCGAAACTCCGAAACTCCAAAACTCCGAAACTCCAAAACTCCAAAACTCCGAAACTCCGAAACTCTGAAACTCCAAAACTCCAAAACTCCGAAACTCCGAAACTCCGAATCTCCAAAACTCCAAAACTCCAAAACTCCGAAACTCCAAAACTCCAAAACTCCGAAACTCCAAAACTCCGAAACTCCGAAACTCCGAAACTCCGAAACTCCAAAACTCCAAAACTCCGAAACTCCAAAACTCCAAAACTCCAATACTCCAAAACTCCAAAACTCCGAAACTCCAAAACTCCGAAACTCCAAAACTCCAATACTCCAAAACTCCGAAACTCCAAAACTCCAAAACTCCGAAACTCCAAAACTCCAAAACTCCAATACTCCAAAACTCCAAAACTCCAAAACACCGAAACTCCGAAACTCCGAAACTCCAAAACTCCAAAACTCCAAAACTCCGAAACTCCAAAACTCCGAAACTCCGAAACTCCGAAACTCCAAAACTCCAAAACTCCAAAACTCCGAAACTCCAAAACTCCAATACTCCAAAACTCCGAAACTCCAAAACTCCGAAACTCCAAAACTCCAAAACTCCAATACTCCAAAACTCCAAAACTCCAAAACTCCAAAACACCGAAACTCCGAAACTCCGAAACTCCAAAACTCCAAAACTCCAAAACTCCAAAACTCCGAAACTCCAAAACTCCGAAACTCCAAAACTCCAAAACTCCAAAACTCCGAAACTCCAAAACTCCAATACTCCAAAACTCCGAAACTCCAAAACTCCAAAACTCAAAAACTCAAAAACTCCAAAACTCCAAAACTCCGAAACTCCAAAACTCCGAAACTCCAAAACTCCGAAACTCGAAAACTCCGAAACTCCAAAACTCCGAATCTCCAAAACTCCAAAACTCCAAAACTCCGAAACTCCAAAACTCCGAAGCTCCAAAACTCCAATACTCCAAAACTCCAAAACTCCAAAACACCGAAACTCCGAAACTCCGAAACTCCATAACTCCAAAACTCCAAAACTCCGAAACTCCAAAACTCCGAAACTCCAAAACTCCAAAACTCCAAAACTCCGAAACTCCAAAACTCCAATACTCCAAAACTCCGAAACTCCAAAACTCCAAAACTCCAAAACTCCAATACTCCAAAACTCCGAAACTCCGAAACTCCAAAACTCCAAAACTCCAAAACTGCAAAACTCCAAAACTCCGAAACTCCGAAACTCCAAAACTCCGAAACTCCAAAACTCGGAAACTCCAAAACTCCAAAGCTCCAAAACTCCAAAACTCCAAAACTCCGAAACTCCAAAACTCCGAATCTCCAAAACTCCGAAACTCCGAAACTCCGAAACTCCAAAACTCCGAAACTCCAAAACTCCAAAACTCCAAAACTCCAAAACTCCGAAACTCCAAAACTCCAAAACTCCAAAACTCCGAAACTCCGAAACTCCGAAACTCCAAAACTCCAAAACTCCAAAACTCCGAAACTCCGAAACTCCGAAACTCCAAAACTCCAAAACTCCGAAACTCCGAAACTCCAAAACTCCAAAACTCCAAAACTCCGAAACTCCGAAACTCCAAAACTCCAATACTCCAAAACTCCGAAACTCCGAAACTCCAAAACTCCAATACTCCAAAACTCCGAAACTCCAAAACTCCAAAACTCCAAAACTCCAAAACTCCGAAACTCCGAAACTCCAAAACTCCAGAACTCCAAAACTCCGAAACTCCAAAACTCCAAAACTCCAAAACTCCGAAACTCCAATACTCCAAAACTCCGAAACTCCAAAACTCCAAAACTCCAAAACTCCAAAACTCCAAAACTCCGAAACTCCGAAACTCCGAAACTCCGAAACTCCAAAACTCCGAAACTCCAAAACTCCAAAACTCCAAAACTCCAAAACTCCGAAACTCCAAAACTCCAAAACTCCGAAACTCCGAAATTCCGAAACTCCAAAACTCCGAAACTCCTAAACTCCAAAACTCCGAAACTCCGAAACTCCAAAACTCCAAAACTCCGAAACTCCGAAACTCCGAATCTCCAAAACTCCAAAACTCCAAAACTCCGAAACTCCAAAACTCCAAAACTCCAATACTCCAAAACTCCGAAACTCCGAAACTCCAAAACTCCAATACTCCAAAACTCCGAAACTCCAAAACTCCAAAACTCCAAAACTCCGAAACTCCGAAACTCCGAAACTCCAAAACTCCGAAACTCCAAAACTCCAAAACTCCAAAACTCCAAAACTCCAAAACTCCGAAACTCCAAAACTCCAAAACTCCGAAACTCCGAAACTCCAAAACTCCGAAACTCCAAAACTCCAAAACTCCGAAACTCCGAAACTCCGAAACTCCAAAATTCCAAAACTCCAAAACTCCGAAACTCTGAAACTCCGAATCTCCAAAACTCCAAAACTCCAAAACTCCGAAACTCCAAAACTCCAAAACTCCGAAACTCCAAAACTCCGAAACTCCGAAACTCCGAAACTCCGAAACTCCGAAACTCCAAAACTCCAAAACTCCGAAACTCCAAAACTCCAAAACTCCAATACTCCAAAACTCCAAAACTCCGAAACTCCAAAACTCCGAAACTCCAAAACTCCAAAACTCCAAAACTCCAAAACTCCGAAACTCCAAAACTCCAATACTCCAA
The DNA here is from genome assembly GCF_055824585.1 of Amblyomma mixtum. Taxonomy (NCBI): domain Eukaryota; kingdom Metazoa; phylum Arthropoda; class Arachnida; order Ixodida; family Ixodidae; genus Amblyomma; species Amblyomma mixtum. The sequence goes on from NW_028317651.1 coordinate 12,411,111, forward strand.
AACTCCAAAACTCCAAAACACCGAAACTCCGAAACTCCGAAACTCCAAAACTCCAAAACTCCAAAACTCCAAAACTCCAAAACTCCGAAACTCCAAAACTCAGAAACTCCAAAACTCCAAAACTCCAAAACTCCAATACTCCAAAACTCCGAAACTCCAAAACTCCAAAACTCCAATACTCCAAAACTCCGAAACTCCGAAACTCCAAAACTCCAAAACTCCAAAACTGCAAAACTCCAAAACTCCAAAACTCCGAAACTCCAAAACTCCAAAACTCCGAAACTCCGAAACTCCAAAACTCCGAAACTCCAAAACTCCAAAACTCCGAAACTCCGAAACTCTGAAACTCCAAAACTCCAAAACTCCGAAACTCCGAAACTCCGAATCTCCAAAACTCCAAAACTCCAAAACTCCGAAACTCCAAAACTCCAAAACTCCGAAACTCCAAAACTCCGAAACTCCGAAACTCCGAAACTCCGAAACTCCAAAACTCCAAAACTCCGAAACTCCAAAACTCCAAAACTCCAATACTCCAAAACTCCAAAACTCCAAAACTCCGAAACTCCAAAACTCCAAAACTCCGAAACTCCAAAACTCCAAAACTCCAATACTCCAAAACTCCAAAACTCCAAAACACCGAAACTCCGAAACTCCGAAACTCCAAAACTCCAAAACTCCAAAACTCCGAAACTCCAAAACTCCGAAACTCCGAAACTCCGAAACTCCAAAACTCCAAAACTCCAAAACTCCGAAACTCCAAAACTCCAATACTCCAAAACTCCGAAACTCCAAAACTCCGAAACTCCAAAACTCCAAAACTCCAATACTCCAAAACTCCAAAACTCCAAAACTCCAAAACACCGAAACTCCGAAACTCCGAAACTCCAAAACTCCAAAACTCCAAAACTCCAAAACTCCGAAACTCCAAAACTCCGAAACTCCAAAACTCCAAAACTCCAAAACTCCGAAACTCCAAAACTCCAATACTCCAAAACTCCGAAACTCCAAAACTCCAAAACTCAAAAACTCAAAAACTCCAAAACTCCAAAACTCCGAAACTCCAAAACTCCGAAACTCCAAAACTCCGAAACTCGAAAACTCCGAAACTCCAAAACTCCGAATCTCCAAAACTCCAAAACTCCAAAACTCCGAAACTCCAAAACTCCGAAGCTCCAAAACTCCAATACTCCAAAACTCCAAAACTCCAAAACACCGAAACTCCGAAACTCCGAAACTCCAAAACTCCAAAACTCCAAAACTCCGAAACTCCAAAACTCCGAAACTCCAAAACTCCAAAACTCCAAAACTCCGAAACTCCAAAACTCCAATACTCCAAAACTCCGAAACTCCAAAACTCCAAAACTCCAAAACTCCAATACTCCAAAACTCCGAAACTCCGAAACTCCAAAACTCCAAAACTCCAAAACTGCAAAACTCCAAAACTCCGAAACTCCGAAACTCCAAAACTCCGAAACTCCAAAACTCGGAAACTCCAAAACTCCAAAGCTCCAAAACTCCAAAACTCCGAAACTCCGAAACTCCGAAACTCCAAAACTCCAAAACTCCAAAACTCCGAAACTCCGAAACTCCGAAACTCCAAAACTCCAAAACTCCGAAACTCCGAAACTCCAAAACTCCAAAACTCCAAAACTCCGAAACTCCGAAACTCCAAAACTCCAATACTCCAAAACTCCGAAACTCCGAAACTCCAAAACTCCAATACTCCAAAACTCCGAAACTCCAAAACTCCAAAACTCCAAAACTCCAAAACTCCAAAACTCCGAAACTCCGAAACTCCGAAACTCCAAAACTCCGAAACTCCAAAACTCCGAAACTCCAAAACTCCAAAACTCCGAAACTCCAAAACTCCAAAACTCCGAAACTCCGAAACTCCAAAACTCGAAAACTCCGAAACTCCAAAACTCCAAAACTCCAATACTCCAAAACTCCAAAACTCCGAAACTCCAAAACTCCAAAACTCCAAAGCTCCAAAACTCCAAAACTCCAAAACTCCGAAACTCCAAAACTCCAAAACTCCAAAACTCCGAAACACCAAAACCCCGAAACTCCGAAACTCGGAAACTCCAAAACTCCAAAACTCCAAAACTCCAAAACTCCGACACTCCAAAACTCCAAAACTCCGAAACTCCAAAACTCCAAAACTCCGAAACTCCAAAACTCCAAAACTCCAAAACTCCGAAACTCCGAAACTCCAAAACTCGAAAACTCGAAAACTCCAAAACTCCAATACTCCAAAACTCCGAAACTCCGAAACTCCAAAACTCCAATACTCCAAAACTCCGAAACTCCAAAACTCCAAAACTCCGAAACTCCAAAACTCCAAAACTCCGAAACTCCGAAACTCCGAAACTCCAAAACTCCATAACTCCAAAACTCCGAAACTCCGAAACTCCGAAACTCCAAAACTCCAAAACTCCGAAACTCCGAAACTCCGAAACTCCGAAACTCCAAAACTCCGAAACTCCAAAACTCCAAAACCCCGAAACTCCGAAACTCCGAAACTCCAAAACTCCAAAACTCCGAAACTCCGAAACTCCGAATCTCCAAAACTCCAAAACTCCAAAACTCCGAAACTCCAAAACTCCAAAACTCCGAAACTCCAAAACTCCGAAACTCCGAAATTCCAAAACTCCAATACTCCAAAACTCCGAAACTCCAAAACTCCGAAACTCCAAAACTCCAAAACTCCAATACTCCAAAACTCCAAAACTCCAAAACACCGAAACTCCGAAACTCCAAAACTCCAAAACTCCAAAACTCCGAAACTCCGAAACTCCAAAACTCGAAAACTCCAAAACTCCAAAACTCCAATACTCCAAAACTCCGAAACTCCGAAACTCCAAAACTCCAAAACTCCAAAACTCCAAAACTGCAAAACTCCAAAACTCCGAAACTCCGAAACTCCAAAACTCCGAAACTCCAAAACTCCAAAGCTCCAAAACTCCAAAACTCCAAAACTCCGAAACTCCAAAACTCCGAAACTCCAAAACTCCAAAACTCCAAAACTCCGAAACTCCGAAACTCCGAAACTCCAAAACTCCAAAACTCCGAAACTCCGAAACTCCGAAACTCCGAAACTCCAAAACTCCGAAACTCCAAAACTCCAAAACCCCGAAACTCCGAAACTCCGAAACTCCAAAACTCCAAAACTCCGAAACTCCGAAACTTCGAATCTCCAAAACTCCAAAACTCCAAAACTCCGAAACTCCAAAACTCCAAAACTCCGAAACTCCAAAACTCCGAAACTCCGAAATTCCAAAACTCCAATACTCCAAAACTCCGAAACTCCAAAACTCCAAAACGCCGAAACTCCGAAACTCCAAAACTCCAATACTCCAAAACTCCAAAACTCCAAAACACCGAAACTCCGAAACTCCGAAACTCCAAAACTCCAAAACTCCAAAACTCCAAAACTCCGAATCTCCAAAACTCGGAAACTCCAAAACTCCGAATCTCCAAAACTCCAAAACTCCAAAACTCCGAAACTCCAAAACTCCGAAACTCCAAAACTCCGAATCTCCAAAACTCCAAAACTCCAAAACTCCGAAACTCCAAAACTCCAAAACTCCAAAACTCCAAAACTCCGAAACTCCAAAACGCCGAAACTCCGAAACTCCGAAACTCCAAAACTCCAAAACTCCGAAACTCCAAAACTCCAAAACTCCGAAACTCCGAAACTCCAAAACTCCAAAACTCCGAAACTCCAAAACTCCAAAACTTTGAAACTCCGAAACTCCGAAACTCCAAAACTCCAAAACTCCGAAACTCCGAAACTCCAAAACTCCGAAACTCCAAAACTCCAAAACTCCGAAACTCCAAAACTCCGAAACTCCAAAACTCCAAAACTCCGAAACTCCAAAACTCCAAAACTCCAAAACTCCGAAACTCCAAAACGCCGAAAGTCCGAAACTCCGAAACTCCAAAACTCCAAAACTCCGAAACTCCAAAACTCCAAAACTCCGAAACTCCGAAACTCCAAAACTCCAAAACTCCGAAACTCCGAAACTCCAAAACTCCAAAACTCCGAAACTCCGAAACTCCGAAACTCCAAAACTCCAAAACTCCGAAACTCCGAAACTCCAAAACTCCAAAACTCCAAAACTCCAAAACTCCAATACTCCGAAACTCCAAAACTCCAAAACTCCAAAACTCCGAAACTCCAAAACTCCAAAACTCCAAAACTCCAAAACTCCAAAACTCCGAAACACCAAAACTCCGAAACTCCGAAACTCCAAAACTCCAAAACTCCAAAACTCCGAAACTCCGAAACTCCAAAACTCCAAAACTCAAAAACTCCAAAACTCCAAAACTCCAAAACTCCGAAACTCCAAAACTCCGAAACTCCAAAACTCCAAAACTCCGAAACTCCAAAACTCCAAAACTCCAATACTCCAAAACTCCAAAACTCCAAAACACCGAAACTCCGAAACTCCGAAACTCCAAAACTCCAAAACTCCAAAACTCCAAAACTCCGAAACTCCAAAACTCCAATACTCCAAAACTCCGAAACTCCAAAACTCCAAAACTCAAAAACTCCAAAACTCCAAAACTTCAAAACTCCAAAACTCCGAAACTCCAAAACTCCAAAACTCCAATACTCCAAAACTCCAAAACTCCAAAACACCGAAACTCCGAAACTCCGAAACTCCAAAACTCCAAAACTCCAAAACTCCGAAACTCCAAAACTCCAATACTCCAAAACTCCGAAACTCCAAAACTCCAAAACTCAAAAACTCCAAAACTCCGAAACTCCAAAACTCCAAAACTCCAAAACTCCGAAACTCCAAAACTCCGAAACTCCAAAACTCCAAAACTCCAATACTCCAAAACTCCAAAACTCCAAAACACCGAAACTCCGAAACTCCGAAACTCCGAAACTCCAAAACTCCAAAACTCCAAAACTCCAAAACTCCGAATCTCCAAAACTCCAAAACTCCAAAACACCGAAACTCCGAAACTCCGAAACTCCAAAACTCCAAAACTCCAAAACTCCAAAACTCCGAAACTCCAAAACTCCGAAACTCCAAAACTCCAAAACTCCGAAACTCCAAAACTCCAATACTCCAAAACTCCGAAACTCCAAAACTCCAAAACTCAAAAACTCCAAAACTCCAAAACTCCAAAACTCCGAAACTCCAAAACTCCGAAACTCCAAAACTCCGAAACTCCAAAACTCCGAAACTCCAAAACTCCGAATCTCCAAAACTCCAAAACTCCAAAACTCCGAAACTCCAAAACTCCGAAGCTCCAAAACTCCAATACTCCAAAACTCCAAAACTCCAAAACACCGAAACTCCGAAACTCCGAAACTCCAAAACTCCAAAACTCCAAAACTCCAAAACTCCGAAACTCCAAAACTCCGAAACTCCAAAACTCCAAAACTCCAAAACTCCGAAACTCCAAAACTCCAATACTCCAAAACTCCGAAACTCCAAAACTCCAAAACTCCAAAACTCCAATACTCCAAAACTCCGAAACTCCGAAACTCCAAAACTCCAAAACTCCAAAACTGCAAAACTCCAAAACTCCGAAACTCCGAAACTCCGAAACTCCAAAACTCCGAAACTCCAAAACTCGGAAACTCCAAAACTCCAAAGCTCCAAAACTCCAAAACTCCAAAACTCCGAAACTCCAAAACTCCGAATCTCCAAAACTCCGAAACTCCGAAACTCCGAAACTCCAAAACTCCGAAACTCCAAAACTCCAAAACTCCAAAACTCCAAAACTCCGAAACTCCAAAACTCCAAAACTCCAAAACTCCGAAACTCCGAAACTCCGAAACTCCGAAACTCCAAAACTCCAAAACTCCAAAACTCCGAAACTCCGAAACTCCGAAACTACAAAACTCCAAAACTCCGAAACTCCGAAACTCCGAATCTCCAAAACTCCGAAACTCCGAAACTCCGAAACTCCAAAACTCCAAAACTCCGAAACTCCGAAACTCCGAAACTCCAAAACTCCGAAACTCCAAAACTCCGAAACTCCAAAACTCCAAAACTCCGAAACTCCAAAACTCCAAAACTCCGAAACTCCGAAACTCCAAAACTCGAAAACTCCGAAACTCCAAAACTCCAAAACTCCAATACTCCAAAACTCCAAAACTCCAAAACTCCAAAACTCCAAAACTCCGAAACACCAAAACTCCGAAACTCCGAAACTCCAAAACTCCAAAACTCCAAAACTCCGAAACTCCAAAACTCCGAATCTCCAAAACTCCAAAACTCCAAAACTCCGAAACTCCAAAACTCCAAAACTCCGAAACTCCAAAACTCCAAAACTCCAATACTCCAAAACTCCAAAACTCCAAAACACCGAAACTCCGAAACTCCGAAACTCCAAAACTCCAAAACTCCAAAACTCCGAAACTCCAAAACTCCAATACTCCAAAACTCCGAAACTCCAAAACTCCAAAACTCAAAAACTCCAAAACTCCAAAACTTCAAAACTCCAAAACTCCAAAACTCCGAAACTCCAAAACTCCGAAACTCCAAAACTCCGAAACTCCAAAACTCCGAAACTCCAAAACTCCGAATCTCCAAAACTCCAAAACTTCAAAACTCCGAAACTCCAAAACTGCAAAACTCCAAAACTCCGAAACTCCGAAACTCCAAAACTCCGAAACTCCAAAACTCGGAAACTCCAAAACTCCAAAGCTCCAAAACTCCAAAACTCCAAAACTCCGAAACTCCAAAACTCCGAATCTCCAAAACTCCGAAACTCCGAAACTCCGAAACTCCAAAACTCCGAAACTCCAAAACTCCAAAACTCCAAAACTCCAAAACTCCGAAACTCCAAAACTCCAAAACTCCAAAACTCCGAAACTCCGAAACTCCGAAACTCCAAAACTCCAAAACTCCAAAACTCCGAAACTCCGAAACTCCGAAACTCCAAAACTCCAAAACTCCGAAACTCCGAAACTCCAAAACTCCAAAACTCCAAAACTCCGAAACTCCGAAACTCCAAAACTCCAATACTCCAAAACTCCGAAACTCCGAAACTCCAAAACTCCAATACTCCAAAACTCCGAAACTCCAAAACTCCAAAACTCCAAAACTCCAAAACTCCAAAACTCCGAAACTCCGAAACTCCGAAACTCCAAAACTCCGAAACTCCAAAACTCCGAAACTCCAAAACTCCAAAACTCCGAAACTCCAAAACTCCAAAACTCCGAAACTCCGAAACTCCAAAACTCGAAAACTCCGAAACTCCAAAACTCCAAAACTCCAATACTCCAAAACTCCAAAACTCCGAAACTCCAAAACTCCAAAACTCCAAAGCTCCAAAACTCCAAAACTCCAAAACTCCGAAACTCCAAAACTCCAAAACTCCAAAACTCCGAAACACCAAAACCCCGAAACTCCGAAACTCGGAAACTCCAAAACTCCAAAACTCCAAAACTCCAAAACTCCGACACTCCAAAACTCCAAAACTCCGAAACTCCAAAACTCCAAAACTCCGAAACTCCAAAACTCCAAAACTCCAAAACTCCGAAACTCCGAAACTCCAAAACTCGAAAACTCGAAAACTCCAAAACTCCAATACTCCAAAACTCCGAAACTCCGAAACTCCAAAACTCCAATACTCCAAAACTCCGAAACTCCAAAACTCCAAAACTCCGAAACTCCAAAACTCCAAAACTCCGAAACTCCGAAACTCCGAAACTCCGAAACTCCAAAACTCCATAACTCCAAAACTCCGAAACTCCGAAACTCCGAAACTCCAAAACTCCAAAACTCCGAAACTCCGAAACTCCGAAACTCCGAAACTCCAAAACTCCGAAACTCCAAAACTCCAAAACCCCGAAACTCCGAAACTCCGAAACTCCAAAACTCCAAAACTCCGAAACTCCGAAACTCCGAATCTCCAAAACTCCAAAACTCCAAAACTCCGAAACTCCAAAACTCCAAAACTCCGAAACTCCAAAACTCCGAAACTCCGAAATTCCAAAACTCCAATACTCCAAAACTCCGAAACTCCAAAACTCCGAAACTCCAAAACTCCAAAACTCCAATACTCCAAAACTCCAAAACTCCAAAACACCGAAACTCCGAAACTCCAAAACTCCAAAACTCCAAAACTCCGAAACTCCGAAACTCCAAAACTCGAAAACTCCAAAACTCCAAAACTCCAATACTCCAAAACTCCGAAACTCCGAAACTCCAAAACTCCAAAACTCCAAAACTCCAAAACTGCAAAACTCCAAAACTCCGAAACTCCGAAACTCCAAAACTCCGAAACTCCAAAACTCCAAAGCTCCAAAACTCCAAAACTCCAAAACTCCGAAACTCCAAAACTCCGAAACTCCAAAACTCCGAATCTCCAAAACTCCAAAACTCCAAAACTCCGAAACTCCAAAACTCCAAAACTCCAATACTCCAAAACTCCGAAACTCCAAAACTCCAAAACTCCAAAACTCCAAAACTCCAAAACTCCAAAACTCCGAAACTCCGAAACTCCGAAACTCCAAAACTCCGAAACTCCAAAACTCCGAAACTCCAAAACTCCAACACTCCGAAACTCCAAAACTCCAAAACTCCGAAACTCCGAAACTCCAAAACTCGAAAACTCCGAAACTCCAAAACTCCAAAACTCCAATACTCCAAAACTCCAAAACTCCGAAACTCCAAAACTCCAAAACTCCAAAGCTCCAAAACTCCAAAACTCCAAAACTCCGAAACTCCAAAACTCCAAAACTCCAAAACTCCGAAACACCAAAACCCCGAAACTCCGAAACTCGGAAACTCCAAAACTCCAAAACTCCAAAACTCCAAAACTCCGACACTCCAAAACTCCAAAACTCCGAAACTCCAAAACTCCAAAACTCCGAAACTCCAAAACTCCAAAACTCCAAAACTCCGAAACTCCGAAACTCCAAAACTCGAAAACTCGAAAACTCCAAAACTCCAATACTCCAAAACTCCGAAACTCCGAAACTCCAAAACTCCAATACTCCAAAACTCCGAAACTCCAAAACTCCAAAACTCCGAACCTCCAAAACTCCAAAACTCCGAAACTCCGAAACTCCGAAACTCCGAAACTCCAAAACTCCAAAACTCCAAAACTCCGAAACTCCGAAACTCCGAAACTCCGAAACTCCAAAACTCCAAAACTCCGAAACTCCGAAACTCCGAAACTCCGAAACTCCAAAACTCCGAAACTCCAAAACTCCAAAACCCCGAAACTCCGAAACTCCGAAACTCCAAAACTCCAAAACTCCGAAACTCCGAAACTTCGAATCTCCAAAACTCCAAAACTCCAAAACTCCGAAACTCCAAAACTCCAAAACTCCGAAACTCCAAAACTCCGAAACTCCGAAATTCCAAAACTCCAATACTCCAAAACTCCGAAACTCCAAAACTCCAAAACGCCGAAACTCCGAAACTCCAAAACTCCAATACTCCAAAACTCCAAAACTCCAAAACACCGAAACTCCGAAACTCCGAAACTCCAAAACTCCAATACTCCAAAACTCCGAAACTCCAAAACTCCAAAACTCCGAAACTCCAAAACTCCAAAACTCCGAAACTCCGAAACTCCGAAACTCCGAAACTCCAAAACTCCATAACTCCAAAACTCCGAAACTCCGAAACTCCGAAACTCCAAAACTCCAAAACTCCGAAACTCCGAAACTCCGAAACTCCGAAACTCCAAAACTCCGAAACTCCAAAACTCCAAAACCCCGAAACTCCGAAACTCCGAAACTCCAAAACTCCAAAACTCCGAAACTCCGAAACTCCGAATCTCCAAAACTCCAAAACTCCAAAACTCCGAAACTCCAAAACTCCAAAACTCCGAAACTCCAAAACTCCGAAACTCCGAAATTCCAAAACTCCAATACTCCAAAACTCCGAAACTCCAAAACTCCGAAACTCCAAAACTCCAAAACTCCAATACTCCAAAACTCCAAAACTCCAAAACACCGAAACTCCGAAACTCCAAAACTCCAAAACTCCAAAACTCCGAAACTCCGAAACTCCAAAACTCGAAAACTCCAAAACTCCAAAACTCCAATACTCCAAAACTCCGAAACTCCGAAACTCCAAAACTCCAAAACTCCAAAACTCCAAAACTGCAAAACTCCAAAACTCCGAAACTCCGAAACTCCAAAACTCCGAAACTCCAAAACTCCAAAGCTACAAAACTCCAAAACTCCAAAACTCCGAAACTCCAAAACTCCGAAACTCCAAAACTCCGAATCTCCAAAACTCCAAAACTCCAAAACTCCGAAACTCCAAAACTCCAAAACTCCAATACTCCAAAACTCCGAAACTCCAAAACTCCAAAACTCCAAAACTCCAAAACTCCAAAACTCCGAAACTCCGAAACTCCGAAACTCCAAAACTCCGAAACTCCAAAACTCCGAAACTCCAAAACTCCAACACTCCGAAACTCCAAAACTCCAAAACTCCGAAACTCCGAAACTCCAAAACTCGAAAACTCCGAAACTCCAAAACTCCAAAACTCCAATACTCCAAAACTCCAAAACTCCGAAACTCCAAAACTCCAAAACTCCAAAGCTCCAAAACTCCAAAACTCCAAAACTCCGAAACTCCAAAACTCCAAAACTCCAAAACTCCGAAACACCAAAACCCCGAAACTCCGAAACTCGGAAACTCCAAAACTCCAAAACTCCAAAACTCCAAAACTCCGACACTCCAAAACTCCAAAACTCCGAAACTCCAAAACTCCAAAACTCCGAAACTCCAAAACTCCAAAACTCCAAAACTCCGAAACTCCGAAACTCCAAAACTCGAAAACTCGAAAACTCCAAAACTCCAATACTCCAAAACTCAGAAACTCCGAAACTCCAAAACTCCAATACTCCAAAACTCCGAAACTCCAAAACTCCAAAACTCCGAACCTCCAAAACTCCAAAACTCCGAAACTCCGAAACTCCGAAACTCCGAAACTCCAAAACTCCAAAACTCCAAAACTCCGAAACTCCGAAACTCCGAAACTCCAAAACTCCAAAACTCCGAAACTCCGAAACTCCGAAACTCCGAAACTCCAAAACTCCGAAACTCCAAAACTCCAAAACCCCGAAACTCCGAAACTCCGAAACTCCAAAACTCCAAAACTCCGAAACTCCGAAACTTCGAATCTCCAAAACTCCAAAACTCCAAAACTCCGAAACTCCAAAACTCCAAAACTCCGAAACTCCAAAACTCCGAAACTCCGAAATTCCAAAACTCCAATACTCCAAAACTCCGAAACTCCAAAACTCCAAAACGCCGAAACTCCGAAACTCCAAAACTCCAATACTCCAAAACTCCAAAACTCCAAAACACCGAAACTCCGAAACTCCGAAACTCCAAAACTCCAAAACTCCAAAACTCCAAAACTCCGAATCTCCAAAACTCGGAAACTCCAAAACTCCGAATCTCCAAAACTCCAAAACTCCAAAACTCCGAAACTCCAAAACTCCGAAACTCCAAAACTCCGAATCTCCAAAACTCCAAAACTCCAAAACTCCGAAACTCCAAAACTCCAAAACTCCAAAACTCCAAAACTCCGAAACTCCAAAACGCCGAAACTCCGAAACTCCGAAACTCCAAAACTCCAAAACTCCGAAACTCCAAAACTCCAAAACTCCGAAACTCCGAAACTCCAAAACTCCAAAACTCCGACTCTCCAAAACTCCAAAACTTTGAAACTCCGAAACTCCGAAACTCCAAAACTCCAAAACTCCGAAACTCCGAAACTCCAAAACTCCGAAACTCCAAAACTCCAAAACTCCGAAACTCCAAAACTCCGAAACTCCAAAACTCCAAAACTCCGAAACTCCAAAACTCCAAAACTCCAAAACTCCGAAACTCCAAAACGCCGAAAGTCCGAAACTCCGAAACTCCAAAACTCCAAAACTCCGAAACTCCAAAACTCCAAAACTCCGAAACTCCGAAACTCCAAAACTCCAAAACTCCGAAACTCCAAAACTCCAAAACTCCGAAACTCCGAAACTCCGAAACTCCAAAACTCCAAAACTCCGAAACTCCGAAACTCCAAAACTCCAAAACTCCAAAACTCCAAAACTCCAATACTCCGAAACTCCAAAACTCCAAAACTCCAAAACTCCGAAACTCCAAAACTCCAAAACTCCAAAACTCCAAAACTCCAAAACTCCGAAACACCAAAACTCCGAAACTCCGAAACTCCAAAACTCCAAAACTCCAAAACTCCGAAACTCCGAAACTCCAAAACTCCAAAACTCAAAAACTCCAAAACTCCAAAACTCCAAAACTCCGAAACTCCAAAACTCCGAAACTCCAAAACTCCAAAACTCCGAAACTCCAAAACTCCAAAACTCCAATACTCCAAAACTCCAAAACTCCAAAACACCGAAACTCCGAAACTCCGAAACTCCAAAACTCCAAAACTCCAAAACTCCAAAACTCCGAAACTCCAAAACTCCAATACTCCAAAACTCCGAAACTCCAAAACTCCAAAACTCAAAAACTCCAAAACTCCAAAACTTCAAAACTCCAAAACTCCGAAACTCCAAAACTCCAAAACTCCAATACTCCAAAACTCCAAAACTCCAAAACACCGAAACTCCGAAACTCCGAAACTCCAAAACTCCAAAACTCCAAAACTCCGAAACTCCAAAACTCCAATACTCCAAAACTCCGAAACTCCAAAACTCCAAAACTCAAAAACTCCAAAACTCCGAAACTCCAAAACTCCAAAACTCCAAAACTCCGAAACTCCAAAACTCCGAAACTCCAAAACTCCAAAACTCCAATACTCCAAAACTCCAAAACTCCGAAACTCCAAAACTCCGAAACTCCAAAACTCCGAAACTCCAAAACTCCAAAACTCCGAAACTCCAAAACTCCAAAACTCCGAAACTCCGAAACTCCAAAACTCGAAAACTCCGAAACTCCAAAACTCCAAAACTCCAATACTCCAAAACTCCAAAACTCCGAAACTCCAAAACTCCAAAACTCCAAAGCTCCAAAACTCCAAAACTCCAAAACTCCGAAACTCCAAAACTCCAAAACTCCAAAACTCCGAAACACCAAAACCCCGAAACTCCGAAACTCGGAAACTCCAAAACTCCAAAACTCCAAAACTCCAAAACTCCGACACTCCAAAACTCCAAAACTCCGAAACTCCAAAACTCCAAAACTCCGAAACTCCAAAACTCCAAAACTCCAAAACTCCGAAACTCCGAAACTCCAAAACTCGAAAACTCGAAAACTCCAAAACTCCAATACTCCAAAACTCCGAAACTCCGAAACTCCAAAACTCCAATACTCCAAAACTCCGAAACTCCAAAACTCCAAAACTCCGAAACTCCAAAACTCCAAAACTCCGAAACTCCGAAACTCCGAAACTCCGAAACTCCAAAACTCCATAACTCCAAAACTCCGAAACTCCGAAACTCCGAAACTCCAAAACTCCAAAACTCCGAAACTCCGAAACTCCGAAACTCCGAAACTCCAAAACTCCGAAACTCCAAAACTCCAAAACCCCGAAACTCCGAAACTCCGAAACTCCAAAACTCCAAAACTCCGAAACTCCGAAACTCCGAATCTCCAAAACTCCAAAACTCCAAAACTCCGAAACTCCAAAACTCCAAAACTCCGAAACTCCAAAACTCCGAAACTCCGAAATTCCAAAACTCCAATACTCCAAAACTCCGAAACTCCAAAACTCCGAAACTCCAAAACTCCAAAACTCCAATACTCCAAAACTCCAAAACTCCAAAACACCGAAACTCCGAAACTCCAAAACTCCAAAACTCCAAAACTCCGAAACTCCGAAACTCCAAAACTCGAAAACTCCAAAACTCCAAAACTCCAATACTCCAAAACTCCGAAACTCCGAAACTCCAAAACTCCAAAACTCCAAAACTCCAAAACTGCAAAACTCCAAAACTCCGAAACTCCGAAACTCCAAAACTCCGAAACTCCAAAACTCCAAAGCTCCAAAACTCCAAAACTCCAAAACTCCGAAACTCCAAAACTCCGAAACTCCAAAACTCCGAATCTCCAAAACTCCAAAACTCCAAAACTCCGAAACTCCAAAACTCCAAAACTCCAATACTCCAAAACTCCGAAACTCCAAAACTCCAAAACTCCAAAACTCCAAAACTCCAAAACTCCAAAACTCCGAAACTCCGAAACTCCGAAACTCCAAAACTCCGAAACTCCAAAACTCCGAAACTCCAAAACTCCAACACTCCGAAACTCCAAAACTCCAAAACTCCGAAACTCCGAAACTCCAAAACTCGAAAACTCCGAAACTCCAAAACTCCAAAACTCCAATACTCCAAAACTCCAAAACTCCGAAACTCCAAAACTCCAAAACTCCAAAGCTCCAAAACTCCAAAACTCCAAAACTCCGAAACTCCAAAACTCCAAAACTCCAAAACTCCGAAACACCAAAACCCCGAAACTCCGAAACTCGGAAACTCCAAAACTCCAAAACTCCAAAACTCCAAAACTCCGACACTCCAAAACTCCAAAACTCCGAAACTCCAAAACTCCAAAACTCCGAAACTCCAAAACTCCAAAACTCCAAAACTCCGAAACTCCGAAACTCCAAAACTCGAAAACTCGAAAACTCCAAAACTCCAATACTCCAAAACTCCGAAACTCCGAAACTCCAAAACTCCAATACTCCAAAACTCCGAAACTCCAAAACTCCAAAACTCCGAACCTCCAAAACTCCAAAACTCCGAAACTCCGAAACTCCGAAACTCCGAAACTCCAAAACTCCAAAACTCCAAAACTCCGAAACTCCGAAACTCCGAAACTCCGAAACTCCAAAACTCCAAAACTCCGAAACTCCGAAACTCCGAAACTCCGAAACTCCAAAACTCCGAAACTCCAAAACTCCAAAACCCCGAAACTCCGAAACTCCGAAACTCCAAAACTCCAAAACTCCGAAACTCCGAAACTTCGAATCTCCAAAACTCCAAAACTCCAAAACTCCGAAACTCCAAAACTCCAAAACTCCGAAACTCCAAAACTCCGAAACTCCGAAATTCCAAAACTCCAATACTCCAAAACTCCGAAACTCCAAAACTCCAAAACGCCGAAACTCCGAAACTCCAAAACTCCAATACTCCAAAACTCCAAAACTCCAAAACACCGAAACTCCGAAACTCCGAAACTCCAAAACTCCAATACTCCAAAACTCCGAAACTCCAAAACTCCAAAACTCCGAAACTCCAAAACTCCAAAACTCCGAAACTCCGAAACTCCGAAACTCCGAAACTCCAAAACTCCATAACTCCAAAACTCCGAAACTCCGAAACTCCGAAACTCCAAAACTCCAAAACTCCGAAACTCCGAAACTCCGAAACTCCGAAACTCCAAAACTCCGAAACTCCAAAACTCCAAAACCCCGAAACTCCGAAACTCCGAAACTCCAAAACTCCAAAACTCCGAAACTCCGAAACTCCGAATCTCCAAAACTCCAAAACTCCAAAACTCCGAAACTCCAAAACTCCAAAACTCCGAAACTCCAAAACTCCGAAACTCCGAAATTCCAAAACTCCAATACTCCAAAACTCCGAAACTCCAAAACTCCGAAACTCCAAAACTCCAAAACTCCAATACTCCAAAACTCCAAAACTCCAAAACACCGAAACTCCGAAACTCCAAAACTCCAAAACTCCAAAACTCCGAAACTCCGAAACTCCAAAACTCGAAAACTCCAAAACTCCAAAACTCCAATACTCCAAAACTCCGAAACTCCGAAACTCCAAAACTCCAAAACTCCAAAACTCCAAAACTGCAAAACTCCAAAACTCCGAAACTCCGAAACTCCAAAACTCCGAAACTCCAAAACTCCAAAGCTACAAAACTCCAAAACTCCAAAACTCCGAAACTCCAAAACTCCGAAACTCCAAAACTCCGAATCTCCAAAACTCCAAAACTCCAAAACTCCGAAACTCCAAAACTCCAAAACTCCAATACTCCAAAACTCCGAAACTCCAAAACTCCAAAACTCCAAAACTCCAAAACTCCAAAACTCCGAAACTCCGAAACTCCGAAACTCCAAAACTCCGAAACTCCAAAACTCCGAAACTCCAAAACTCCAACACTCCGAAACTCCAAAACTCCAAAACTCCGAAACTCCGAAACTCCAAAACTCGAAAACTCCGAAACTCCAAAACTCCAAAACTCCAATACTCCAAAACTCCAAAACTCCGAAACTCCAAAACTCCAAAACTCCAAAGCTCCAAAACTCCAAAACTCCAAAACTCCGAAACTCCAAAACTCCAAAACTCCAAAACTCCGAAACACCAAAACCCCGAAACTCCGAAACTCGGAAACTCCAAAACTCCAAAACTCCAAAACTCCAAAACTCCGACACTCCAAAACTCCAAAACTCCGAAACTCCAAAACTCCAAAACTCCGAAACTCCAAAACTCCAAAACTCCAAAACTCCGAAACTCCGAAACTCCAAAACTCGAAAACTCGAAAACTCCAAAACTCCAATACTCCAAAACTCAGAAACTCCGAAACTCCAAAACTCCAATACTCCAAAACTCCGAAACTCCAAAACTCCAAAACTCCGAACCTCCAAAACTCCAAAACTCCGAAACTCCGAAACTCCGAAACTCCGAAACTCCAAAACTCCAAAACTCCAAAACTCCGAAACTCCGAAACTCCGAAACTCCAAAACTCCAAAACTCCGAAACTCCGAAACTCCGAAACTCCGAAACTCCAAAACTCCGAAACTCCAAAACTCCAAAACCCCGAAACTCCGAAACTCCGAAACTCCAAAACTCCAAAACTCCGAAACTCCGAAACTTCGAATCTCCAAAACTCCAAAACTCCAAAACTCCGAAACTCCAAAACTCCAAAACTCCGAAACTCCAAAACTCCGAAACTCCGAAATTCCAAAACTCCAATACTCCAAAACTCCGAAACTCCAAAACTCCAAAACGCCGAAACTCCGAAACTCCAAAACTCCAATACTCCAAAACTCCAAAACTCCAAAACACCGAAACTCCGAAACTCCGAAACTCCAAAACTCCAAAACTCCAAAACTCCAAAACTCCGAATCTCCAAAACTCGGAAACTCCAAAACTCCGAATCTCCAAAACTCCAAAACTCCAAAACTCCGAAACTCCAAAACTCCGAAACTCCAAAACTCCGAATCTCCAAAACTCCAAAACTCCAAAACTCCGAAACTCCAAAACTCCAAAACTCCAAAACTCCAAAACTCCGAAACTCCAAAACGCCGAAACTCCGAAACTCCGAAACTCCAAAACTCCAAAACTCCGAAACTCCAAAACTCCAAAACTCCGAAACTCCGAAACTCCAAAACTCCAAAACTCCGACTCTCCAAAACTCCAAAACTTTGAAACTCCGAAACTCCGAAACTCCAAAACTCCAAAACTCCGAAACTCCGAAACTCCAAAACTCCGAAACTCCAAAACTCCAAAACTCCGAAACTCCAAAACTCCGAAACTCCAAAACTCCAAAACTCCGAAACTCCAAAACTCCAAAACTCCAAAACTCCGAAACTCCAAAACGCCGAAAGTCCGAAACTCCGAAACTCCAAAACTCCAAAACTCCGAAACTCCAAAACTCCAAAACTCCGAAACTCCGAAACTCCAAAACTCCAAAACTCCGAAACTCCAAAACTCCAAAACTCCGAAACTCCGAAACTCCGAAACTCCAAAACTCCAAAACTCCGAAACTCCGAAACTCCAAAACTCCAAAACTCCAAAACTCCAAAACTCCAATACTCCGAAACTCCAAAACTCCAAAACTCCAAAACTCCGAAACTCCAAAACTCCAAAACTCCAAAACTCCAAAACTCCAAAACTCCGAAACACCAAAACTCCGAAACTCCGAAACTCCAAAACTCCAAAACTCCAAAACTCCGAAACTCCGAAACTCCAAAACTCCAAAACTCAAAAACTCCAAAACTCCAAAACTCCAAAACTCCGAAACTCCAAAACTCCGAAACTCCAAAACTCCAAAACTCCGAAACTCCAAAACTCCAAAACTCCAATACTCCAAAACTCCAAAACTCCAAAACACCGAAACTCCGAAACTCCGAAACTCCAAAACTCCAAAACTCCAAAACTCCAAAACTCCGAAACTCCAAAACTCCAATACTCCAAAACTCCGAAACTCCAAAACTCCAAAACTCAAAAACTCCAAAACTCCAAAACTTCAAAACTCCAAAACTCCGAAACTCCAAAACTCCAAAACTCCAATACTCCAAAACTCCAAAACTCCAAAACACCGAAACTCCGAAACTCCGAAACTCCAAAACTCCAAAACTCCAAAACTCCGAAACTCCAAAACTCCAATACTCCAAAACTCCGAAACTCCAAAACTCCAAAACTCAAAAACTCCAAAACTCCGAAACTCCAAAACTCCAAAACTCCAAAACTCCGAAACTCCAAAACTCCGAAACTCCAAAACTCCAAAACTCCAATACTCCAAAACTCCAAAACTCCAAAACACCGAAACTCCGAAACTCCGAAACTCCAAAACTCCAAAACTCCAAAACTCCAAAACTCCGAATCTCCAAAACTCCAAAACTCCAAAACACCGAAACTCCGAAACTCCGAAACTCCAAAACTCCAAAACTCCAAAACTCCAAAACTCCGAAACTCCAAAACTCCGAAACTCCAAAACTCCAAAACTCCGAAACTCCAAAACTCCAATACTCCAAAACTCCGAAACTCCAAAACTCCAAAACTCAAAAACTCCAAAACTCCAAAACTCCAAAACTCCGAAACTCCAAAACTCCGAAACTCCAAAACTCCGAAACTCCAAAACTCCGAAACTCCAAAACTCCGAATCTCCAAAACTCCAAAACTCCAAAACTCCGAAACTCCAAAACTCCGAAGCTCCAAAACTCCAATACTCCAAAACTCCAAAACTCCAAAACACCGAAACTCCGAAACTCCGAAACTCCAAAACTCCAAAACTCCAAAACTCCAAAACTCCGAAACTCCAAAACTCCGAAACTCCAAAACTCCAAAACTCCAAAACTCCGAAACTCCAAAACTCCAATACTCCAAAACTCCGAAACTCCAAAACTCCAAAACTCCAAAACTCCAATACTCCAAAACTCCGAAACTCCGAAACTCCAAAACTCCAAAACTCCAAAACTGCAAAACTCCAAAACTCCGAAACTCCGAAACTCCGAAACTCCAAAACTCCGAAACTCCAAAACTCGGAAACTCCAAAACTCCAAAGCTCCAAAACTCCAAAACTCCAAAACTCCGAAACTCCAAAACTCCGAATCTCCAAAACTCCGAAACTCCGAAACTCCGAAACTCCAAAACTCCGAAACTCCAAAACTCCAAAACTCCAAAACTCCAAAACTCCGAAACTCCAAAACTCCAAAACTCCAAAACTCCGAAACTCCGAAACTCCGAAACTCCGAAACTCCAAAACTCCAAAACTCCAAAACTCCGAAACTCCGAAACTCCGAAACTCCAAAACTCCAAAACTCCGAAACTCCGAAACTCCGAATCTCCAAAACTCCAAAACTCCAAAACTCCAAAACTCCAAAACTCCAAAACTCCAATACTCCAAAACTCCGAAACTCCGAAACTCCAAAACTCCAATACTCCAAAACTCCGAAACTCCAAAACTCCAAAACTCCAAAACTCCAAAACTCCAAAACTCCGAAACTCCGAAACTCCAAAACTCCGAAACTCCAAAACTCCGAAACTCCAAAACTCCAAAACTCCGAAACTCCAAAACTCCAAAACTCCGAAACTCCGAAACTCCAAAACTCGAAAACTCCGAAACTCCAAAACTCCAAAACTCCAATACTCCAAAACTCCAAAACTCCAAAACTCCAAAACTCCAAAACTCCGAAACACCAAAACTCCGAAACTCCGAAACTCCAAAACTCCAAAACTCCAAAACTCCGAAACTCCAAAACTCCGAATCTCCAAAACTCCAAAACTCCAAAACTCCGAAACTCCAAAACTCCAAAACTCCGAAACTCCAAAACTCCAAAACTCCAATACTCCAAAACTCCAAAACTCCAAAACACCGAAACTCCGAAACTCCGAAACTCCAAAACTCCAAAACTCCAAAACTCCGAAACTCCAAAACTCCAATACTCCAAAACTCCGAAACTCCAAAACTCCAAAACTCAAAAACTCCAAAACTCCAAAACTTCAAAACTCCAAAACTCCAAAACTCCGAAACTCCAAAACTCCGAAACTCCAAAACTCCGAAACTCCAAAACTCCGAAACTCCAAAACTCCGAATCTCCAAAACTCCAAAACTTCAAAACTCCGAAACTCCAAAACTCCGAAACTCCAAAACTCCAAAACTCCAAAACTCCAAAACTCCAAAACTCCGAAACTCCAAAACTCCAAAACTCCAAAACTCCAAAACTCCAAAACTCCAATACTCCAAAACTCCAAAACTCCAAAACTCCAAAACTCCGAAACTCCAAAACTCCAAAACTCCAAAACTCCAAAACTCCAAAACTCCGAAACACCAAAACTCCGAAACTCCGAAACTCCAAAACTCCAAAACTCCAAAACTCCGAAACTCCAAAACTCCGAATCTCCAAAACTCCAAAACTCCAAAACTCCGAAACTCCAAAACTCCGAAACTCCAAAACTCCAATACTCCAAAACTCCAAAACTCCAAAACACCGAAACTCCGAAACTCCGAAACTCCAAAACTCCAAAACTCCAAAACTCCGAAACTCCAAAACTCCAATACTCCAAAACTCCGAAACTCCAAAACTCCAAAACTCAAAAACTCCAAAACTCCAAAACTCCAAAACTCCAAAACTCCGAATCTCCAAAACTCCAAAACTTCAAAACTCCGAAACTCCAAAACTCCGAAACTCCAAAACTCCAATACTCCAAAACTCCAAAACTCCAAAACACCGAAACTCCGAAACTCCGAAACTCCAAAACTCCAAAACTCCAAAACTCCAAAACTCCGAATCTCCAAAACTCGGAAACTCCAAAACTCCGAATCTCCAAAACTCCAAAACTTCAAAACTCCGAAACTCCAAAACTCCGAAACTCCGAAATTCCAAAACTCCAATACTCCAAAACTCCGAAACTCCAAAACTCCGAAACTCCAAAACTCCAAAACTCCAATACTCCAAAACTCCAAAACTCCAAAACACCGAAACTCCGAAACTCCAAAACTCCAAAACTCCAAAACTCCGAAACTCCGAAACTCCAAAACTCGAAAACTCCAAAACTCCAAAACTCCAATACTCCAAAACTCCGAAACTCCGAAACTCCAAAACTCCAAAACTCCAAAACTCCAAAACTGCAAAACTCCAAAACTCCGAAACTCCGAAACTCCAAAACTCCGAAACTCCAAAACTCCAAAGCTCCAAAACTCCAAAACTCCAAAACTCCGAAACTCCAAAACTCCGAAACTCCAAAACTCCGAATCTCCAAAACTCCAAAACTCCAAAACTCCGAAACTCCAAAACTCCAAAACTCCAATACTCCAAAACTCCGAAACTCCAAAACTCCAAAACTCCAAAACTCCAAAACTCCAAAACTCCGAAACTCCGAAACTCCGAAACTCCAAAACTCCGAAACTCCAAAACTCCGAAACTCCAAAACTCCAACACTCCGAAACTCCAAAACTCCAAAACTCCGAAACTCCGAAACTCCAAAACTCGAAAACTCCGAAACTCCAAAACTCCAAAACTCCAATACTCCAAAACTCCAAAACTCCGAAACTCCAAAACTCCAAAACTCCAAAGCTCCAAAACTCCAAAACTCCAAAACTCCGAAACTCCAAAACTCCAAAACTCCAAAACTCCGAAACACCAAAACCCCGAAACTCCGAAACTCGGAAACTCCAAAACTCCAAAACTCCAAAACTCCAAAACTCCGACACTCCAAAACTCCAAAACTCCGAAACTCCAAAACTCCAAAACTCCGAAACTCCAAAACTCCAAAACTCCAAAACTCCGAAACTCCGAAACTCCAAAACTCGAAAACTCGAAAACTCCAAAACTCCAATACTCCAAAACTCCGAAACTCCGAAACTCCAAAACTCCAATACTCCAAAACTCCGAAACTCCAAAACTCCAAAACTCCGAACCTCCAAAACTCCAAAACTCCGAAACTCCGAAACTCCGAAACTCCGAAACTCCAAAACTCCAAAACTCCAAAACTCCGAAACTCCGAAACTCCGAAACTCCAAAACTCCAAAACTCCGAAACTCCGAAACTCCGAAACTCCGAAACTCCAAAACTCCGAAACTCCAAAACTCCAAAACCCCGAAACTCCGAAACTCCGAAACTCCAAAACTCCAAAACTCCGAAACTCCGAAACTTCGAATCTCCAAAACTCCAAAACTCCAAAACTCCGAAACTCCAAAACTCCAAAACTCCGAAACTCCAAAACTCCGAAACTCCGAAATTCCAAAACTCCAATACTCCAAAACTCCGAAACTCCAAAACTCCAAAACGCCGAAACTCCGAAACTCCAAAACTCCAATACTCCAAAACTCCAAAACTCCAAAACACCGAAACTCCGAAACTCCGAAACTCCAAAACTCCAAAACTCCAAAACTCCAAAACTCCGAATCTCCAAAACTCGGAAACTCCAAAACTCCGAATCTCCAAAACTCCAAAACTCCAAAACTCCGAAACTCCAAAACTCCGAAACTCCAAAACTCCGAATCTCCAAAACTCCAAAACTCCAAAACTCCGAAACTCCAAAACTCCAAAACTCCAAAACTCCAAAACTCCGAAACTCCAAAACGCCGAAACTCCGAAACTCCGAAACTCCAAAACTCCAAAACTCCGAAACTCCAAAACTCCAAAACTCCGAAACTCCGAAACTCCAAAACTCCAAAACTCCGAAACTCCAAAACTCCAAAACTTTGAAACTCCGAAACTCCGAAACTCCAAAACTCCAAAACTCCGAAACTCCGAAACTCCAAAACTCCGAAACTCCAAAACTCCAAAACTCCGAAACTCCAAAACTCCGAAACTCCAAAACTCCAAAACTCCGAAACTCCAAAACTCCAAAACTCCAAAACTCCGAAACTCCAAAACGCCGAAAGTCCGAAACTCCGAAACTCCAAAACTCCAAAACTCCGAAACTCCAAAACTCCAAAACTCCGAAACTCCGAAACTCCAAAACTCCAAAACTCCGAAACTCCAAAACTCCAAAACTCCGAAACTCCGAAACTCCGAAACTCCAAAACTCCAAAACTCCGAAACTCCGAAACTCCAAAACTCCGAAACTCCAAAACTCCGAATCTCCGAAACTCCAAAACTCCAAAACTCCGAAACTCCAAAACTCCGAAACTCCGAAACTCCAAAACTCCGAAACTCCAAAACTCCAAAACTCCGAAACTCCAAAACTCCAAAACTCCAATACTCCAAAACTCCAAAACTCCGAAACTCCAAAACTCCGAAACTCCAAAACTCCAATACTCCAAAACTCCAATACTCCAAAACTCCGAAACTCCAAAACTCCAAAACTCCAAAACTCCGAAACTCCGAAACTCCAAAACTCCAAAACTCCAAAACTCCAAAACTCCGAAACTCCAAAACTCCAAAACTCCAAAACTCCAAAACTCCAAAACTCCAAAACTCCGAAACTCCAAAACTCCAAAACTCCAAAACTCCAAAACTCCGAAACTCCAAAACTCCGAAACTCCAAAACTCCAAAACTCCAATACTCCAATACTCCAAAACTCCAAAACTCCAAAACACCGAAACTCCGAAACTCCGAAACTCCAAAACTCCAAAACTCCAAAACTCCGAATCTCCAAAACTCGGAAACTCCAAAACTCCAAAACTCCAAAACTCCAATACTCCGAAACTCCAAAACTCCAAAACTCCAAAACTCCGAAACTCCAAAACTCCAAAACTCCAAAACTCCAAAACTCCAAAACTCCGAAACACCAAAACTCCGAAACTCCGAAACTCCAAAACTCCAAAACTCCAAAACTCCGAAACTCCAAAACTCCGAATCTCCAAAACTCCAAAACTCCAAAACTCCGAAACTCCAAAACTCCAAAACTCCGAAACTCCAAAACTCCAAAACTCCAATACTCCAAAACTCCAAAACTCCAAAACACCGAAACTCCGAAACTCCGAAACTCCAAAACTCCAAAACTCCAAAACTCCGAAACTCCAAAACTCCAATACTCCAAAACTCCGAAACTCCAAAACTCCAAAACTCAAAAACTCCAGAACTCCAAAACTTCAAAGCTCCAAAACTCCGAAACTCCAAAACTCCAAAACTCCAATACTCCAAAACTCCAAAACTCCAAAACACCGAAACTCCGAAACTCCGAAACTCCAAAACTCCAAAACTCCAAAACTCCGAAACTCCAAAACTCCAATACTCCAAAACTCCGAAACTCCAAAACTCCAAAACTCAAAAACTCCAAAACTCCGAAACTCCAAAACTCCAAAACTCCAATACTCCAATACTCCAAAACTCCAAAACTCCAAAACACCGAAACTCCGAAACTCCGAAACTCCAAAACTCCAAAACTCCAAAACTCCGAATCTCCAAAACTCGGAAACTCCAAAACTCCAAAACTCCAAAACTCCAATACTCCGAAACTCCAAAACTCCAAAACTCCAAAACTCCGAAACTCCAAAACTCCAAAACTCCAAAACTCCAAAACTCCAAAACTCCGAAACA
This sequence comes from Amblyomma mixtum, assembly GCF_055824585.1. Classification (NCBI taxonomy): domain Eukaryota; kingdom Metazoa; phylum Arthropoda; class Arachnida; order Ixodida; family Ixodidae; genus Amblyomma; species Amblyomma mixtum. The sequence continues at coordinate 12,435,739 of NW_028317651.1, forward strand.
CCAAAACTCCGAAACTCCGAAACTCCAAAACTCCAAAACTCCAAAACTCCGAAACTCCAAAACTCCGAATCTCCAAAACTCCAAAACTCCAAAACTCCGAAACTCCAAAACTCCAAAACTCCGAAACTCCAAAACTCCAAAACTCCAATACTCCAAAACTCCAAAACTCCAAAACACCGAAACTCCGAAACTCCGAAACTCCAAAACTCCAAAACTCCAAAACTCCAAAACTCCGAAACTCCAAAACTCCAATACTCCAAAACTCCGAAACTCCAAAACTCCAAAACTCAAAAACTCCAGAACTCCAAAACTTCAAAGCTCCAAAACTCCGAAACTCCAAAACTCCAAAACTCCAATACTCCAAAACTCCAAAACTCCAAAACACCGAAACTCCGAAACTCCGAAACTCCAAAACTCCAAAACTCCAAAACTCCGAAACTCCAAAACTCCAATACTCCAAAACTCCGAAACTCCAAAACTCCAAAACTCAAAAACTCCAAAACTCCGAAACTCCAAAACTCCAAAACTCCAAAACTCCGAAACTCCAAAACTCCGAAACTCCAAAACTCCAAAACTCCAATACTCCAAAACTCCAAAACTCCAAAACACCGAAACTCCGAAACTCCGAAACTCCAAAACTCCAAAACTCCAAAACTCCAAAACTCCGAATCTCCAAAACTCCAAAACTCCAAAACACCGAAACTCCGAAACTCCGAAACTCCAAAACTCCAAAACTCCAAAACTCCAAAACTCCGAAACTCCAAAACTCCGAAACTCCAAAACTCCAAAACTCCGAAACTCCAAAACTCCAATACTCCAAAACTCCGAAACTCCAAAACTCCAAAACTCAAAAACTCCAAAACTCCAAAACTCCAAAACTCCGAAACTCCAAAACTCCGAAACTCCAAAACTCCGAAACTCCAAAACTCCGAAACTCCAAAACTCCGAATCTCCAAAACTCCAAAACTCCAAAACTCCGAAACTCCAAAACTCCGAAGCTCCAAAACTCCAATACTCCAAAACTCCAAAACTCCAAAACACCGAAACTCCGAAACTCCGAAACTCCAAAACTCCAAAACTCCAAAACTCCAAAACTCCGAAACTCCAAAACTCCGAAACTCCAAAACTCCAAAACTCCAAAACTCCGAAACTCCAAAACTCCAATACTCCAAAACTCCGAAACTCCAAAACTCCAAAACTCCAATACTCCAAAACTCCGAAACTCCGAAACTCCAAAACTCCAAAACTCCAAAACTGCAAAACTCCAAAACTCCGAAACTCCGAAACTCCGAAACTCCAAAACTCCGAAACTCCAAAACTCGGAAACTCCAAAACTCCAAAGCTCCAAAACTCCAAAACTCCAAAACTCCGAAACTCCAAAACTCCGAATCTCCAAAACTCCGAAACTCCGAAACTCCGAAACTCCAAAACTCCGAAACTCCAAAACTCCAAAACTCCAAAACTCCAAAACTCCGAAACTCCAAAACTCCAAAACTCCAAAACTCCGAAACTCCGAAACTCCGAAACTCCGAAACTCCAAAACTCCAAAACTCCAAAACTCCGAAACTCCGAAACTCCGAAACTCCAAAACTCCAAAACTCCGAAACTCCGAAACTCCGAATCTCCAAAACTCCAAAACTCCAAAACTCCAAAACTCCAAAACTCCAAAACTCCAATACTCCAAAACTCCGAAACTCCGAAACTCCAAAACTCCAATACTCCAAAACTCCGAAACTCCAAAACTCCAAAACTCCAAAACTCCAAAACTCCAAAACTCCGAAACTCCGAAACTCCGAAACTCCAAAACTCCGAAACTCCAAAACTCCGAAACTCCAAAACTCCAAAACTCCGAAACTCCAAAACTCCAAAACTCCGAAACTCCGAAACTCCAAAACTCGAAAACTCCGAAACTCCAAAACTCCAAAACTCCAATACTCCAAAACTCCAAAACTCCAAAACTCCAAAACTCCAAAACTCCGAAACACCAAAACTCCGAAACTCCGAAACTCCAAAACTCCAAAACTCCAAAACTCCGAAACTCCAAAACTCCGAATCTCCAAAACTCCAAAACTCCAAAACTCCGAAACTCCAAAACTCCAAAACTCCGAAACTCCAAAACTCCAAAACTCCAATACTCCAAAACTCCAAAACTCCAAAACACCGAAACTCCGAAACTCCGAAACTCCAAAACTCCAAAACTCCAAAACTCCGAAACTCCAAAACTCCAATACTCCAAAACTCCGAAACTCCAAAACTCCAAAACTCAAAAACTCCAAAACTCCAAAACTTCAAAACTCCAAAACTCCAAAACTCCGAAACTCCAAAACTCCGAAACTCCAAAACTCCGAAACTCCAAAACTCCGAAACTCCAAAACTCCGAATCTCCAAAACTCCAAAACTTCAAAACTCCGAAACTCCAAAACTCCGAAACTCCAAAACTCCAAAACTCCAAAACTCCAAAACTCCAAAACTCCGAAACTCCAAAACTCCAAAACTCCAAAACTCAAAAACTCCAAAACTCCAATACTCCAAAACTCCAAAACTCCAAAACTCCAAAACTCCGAAACTCCAAAACTCCAAAACTCCAAAACTCCAAAACTCCAAAACTCCGAAACACCAAAACTCCGAAACTCCGAAACTCCAAAACTCCAAAACTCCAAAACTCCGAAACTCCAAAACTCCGAATCTCCAAAACTCCAAAACTCCAAAACTCCGAAACTCCAAAACTCCGAAACTCCAAAACTCCAATACTCCAAAACTCCAAAACTCCAAAACACCGAAACTCCGAAACTCCGAAACTCCAAAACTCCAAAACTCCAAAACTCCGAAACTCCAAAACTCCAATACTCCAAAACTCCGAAACTCCAAAACTCCAAAACTCAAAAACTCCAAAACTCCAAAACTCCAAAACTCCAAAACTCCAAAACTCCGAATCTCCAAAACTCCAAAACTTCAAAACTCCGAAACTCCAAAACTCCGAAACTCCAAAACTCCAATACTCCAAAACTCCAAAACTCCAAAACACCGAAACTCCGAAACTCCGAAACTCCAAAACTCCAAAACTCCAAAACTCCAAAACTCCGAATCTCCAAAACTCGGAAACTCCAAAACTCCGAATCTCCAAAACTCCAAAACTTCAAAACTCCGAAACTCCAAAACTCCGAAACTCCGAAATTCCAAAACTCCAATACTCCAAAACTCCGAAACTCCAAAACTCCGAAACTCCAAAACTCCAAAACTCCAATACTCCAAAACTCCAAAACTCCAAAACACCGAAACTCCGAAACTCCAAAACTCCAAAACTCCAAAACTCCGAAACTCCGAAACTCCAAAACTCGAAAACTCCAAAACTCCAAAACTCCAATACTCCAAAACTCCGAAACTCCGAAACTCCAAAACTCCAAAACTCCAAAACTCCAAAAGTGCAAAACTCCAAAACTCCGAAACTCCGAAACTCCAAAACTCCGAAACTCCAAAACTCCAAAGCTCCAAAACTCCAAAACTCCAAAACTCCGAAACTCCAAAACTCCGAAACTCCAAAACTCCGAATCTCCAAAACTCCAAAACTCCAAAACTCCGAAACTCCAAAACTCCAAAACTCCAATACTCCAAAACTCCGAAACTCCAAAACTCCAAAACTCCAAAACTCCAAAACTCCAAAACTCCGAAACTCCGAAACTCCGAAACTCCAAAACTCCGAAACTCCAAAACTCCGAAACTCCAAAACTCCAACACTCCGAAACTCCAAAACTCCAAAACTCCGAAACTCCGAAACTCCAAAACTCGAAAACTCCGAAACTCCAAAACTCCAAAACTCCAATACTCCAAAACTCCAAAACTCCGAAACTCCAAAACTCCAAAACTCCAAAGCTCCAAAACTCCAAAACTCCAAAACTCCGAAACTCCAAAACTCCAAAACTCCGAAACACCAAAACCCCGAAACTCCGAAACTCGGAAACTCCAAAACTCCAAAACTCCAAAACTCCAAAACTCCGACACTCCAAAACTCCAAAACTCCGAAACTCCAAAACTCCAAAACTCCGAAACTCCAAAACTCCAAAACTCCAAAACTCCGAAACTCCGAAACTCCAAAACTCGAAAACTCGAAAACTCCAAAACTCCAATACTCCAAAACTCCGAAACTCCGAAACTCCAAAACTCCAATACTCCAAAACTCCGAAACTCCAAAACTCCAAAACTCCGAACCTCCAAAACTCCAAAACTCCGAAACTCCGAAACTCCGAAACTCCGAAACTCCAAAACTCCAAAACTCCAAAACTCCGAAACTCCGAAACTCCGAAACTCCAAAACTCCAAAACTCCGAAACTCCGAAACTCCGAAACTCCGAAACTCCAAAACTCCGAAACTCCAAAACTCCAAAACCCCGAAACTCCGAAACTCCGAAACTCCAAAACTCCAAAACTCCGAAACTCCGAAACTTCGAATCTCCAAAACTCCAAAACTCCAAAACTCCGAAACTCCAAAACTCCAAAACTCCGAAACTCCAAAACTCCGAAACTCCGAAATTCCAAAACTCCAATACTCCAAAACTCCGAAACTCCAAAACTCCAAAACGCCGAAACTCCGAAACTCCAAAACTCCAATACTCCAAAACTCCAAAACTCCAAAACACCGAAACTCCGAAACTCCGAAACTCCAAAACTCCAAAACTCCAAAACTCCAAAACTCCGAATCTCCAAAACTCGGAAACTCCAAAACTCCGAATCTCCAAAACTCCAAAACTCCAAAACTCCGAAACTCCAAAACTCCGAAACTCCAAAACTCCGAATCTCCAAAACTCCAAAACTCCAAAACTCCGAAACTCCAAAACTCCAAAACTCCAAAACTCCAAAACTCCGAAACTCCAAAACGCCGAAACTCCGAAACTCCGAAACTCCAAAACTCCAAAACTCCGAAACTCCAAAACTCCAAAACTCCGAAACTCCGAAACTCCAAAACTCCAAAACTCCGAAACTCCAAAACTCCAAAACTTTGAAACTCCGAAACTCCGAAACTCCAAAACTCCAAAACTCCGAAACTCCGAAACTCCAAAACTCCGAAACTCCAAAACTCCAAAACTCCGAAACTCCAAAACTCCGAAACTCCAAAACTCCAAAACTCCGAAACTCCAAAACTCCAAAACTCCAAAACTCCGAAACTCCAAAACGCCGAAAGTCCGAAACTCCGAAACTCCAAAACTCCAAAACTCCGAAACTCCAAAACTCCAAAACTCCGAAACTCCGAAACTCCAAAACTCCAAAACTCCGAAACTCCGAAACTCCGAAACTCCAAAACTCCAAAACTCCGAAACTCCGAAACTCCAAAACTCCGAAACTCCAAAACTCCGAATCTCCGAAACTCCAAAACTCCAAAACTCCGAAACTCCAAAACTCCGAAACTCCGAAACTCCAAAACTCCGAAACTCCAAAACTCCAAAACTCCGAAACTCCAAAACTCCAAAACTCCAATACTCCAAAACTCCAAAACTCCGAAACTCCAAAACTCCGAAACTCCAAAACTCCAATACTCCAAAACTCCAATACTCCAAAACTCCGAAACTCCAAAACTCCAAAACTCCAAAACTCCGAAACTCCGAAACTCCAAAACTCCAAAACTCCAAAACTCCAAAACTCCGAAACTCCAAAACTCCAAAACTCCAAAACTCCAAAACTCCAAAACTCCAAAACTCCAAAACTCCGAAACTCCAAAACTCCAAAACTCCAAAACTCCAAAACTCCGAAACTCCAAAACTCCGAAACTCCAAAACTCCAAAACTCCAATACTCCAATACTCCAAAACTCCAAAACTCCAAAACACCGAAACTCCGAAACTCCGAAACTCCAAAACTCCAAAACTCCAAAACTCCGAATCTCCAAAACTCGGAAACTCCAAAACTCCAAAACTCCAAAACTCCAATACTCCGAAACTCCAAAACTCCAAAACTCCAAAACTCCGAAACTCCAAAACTCCAAAACTCCAAAACTCCAAAACTCCAAAACTCCGAAACACCAAAACTCCGAAACTCCGAAACTCCAAAACTCCAAAACTCCAAAACTCCGAAACTCCAAAACTCCGAATCTCCAAAACTCCAAAACTCCAAAACTCCGAAACTCCAAAACTCCAAAACTCCGAAACTCCAAAACTCCAAAACTCCAATACTCCAAAACTCCAAAACTCCAAAACACCGAAACTCCGAAACTCCGAAACTCCAAAACTCCAAAACTCCAAAACTCCAAAACTCCGAAACTCCAAAACTCCAATACTCCAAAACTCCGAAACTCCAAAACTCCAAAACTCAAAAATTCCAAAACTCCAAAACTTCAAAGCTCCAAAACTCCGAAACTCCAAAACTCCAAAACTCCAATACTCCAAAACTCCAAAACTCCAAAACACCGAAACTCCGAAACTCCGAAACTCCAAAACTCCAAAACTCCAAAACTCCGAAACTCCAAAACTCCAATACTCCAAAACTCCGAAACTCCAAAACTCCAAAACTCAAAAACTCCAAAACTCCGAAACTCCAAAACTCCAAAACTCCAAAACTCCGAAACTCCAAAACTCCGAAACTCCAAAACTCCAAAACTCCAATACTCCAAAACTCCAAAACTCCAAAACACCGAAACTCCGAAACTCCGAAACTCCAAAACTCCAAAACTCCAAAACTCCAAAACTCCGAATCTCCAAAACTCCAAAACTCCAAAACACCGAAACTCCGAAACTCCGAAACTCCAAAACTCCAAAACTCCAAAACTCCAAAACTCCGAAACTCCAAAACTCCGAAACTCCAAAACTCCAAAACTCCGAAACTCCAAAACTCCAATACTCCAAAACTCCGAAACTCCAAAACTCCAAAACTCAAACTCCAAAACTCCAAAACTCCAAAACTCCGAAACTCCAAAACTCCGAAACTCCAAAACTCCGAAACTCCAAAACTCCGAAACTCCAAAACTCCGAATCTCCAAAACTCCAAAACTCCAAAACTCCGAAACTCCAAAACTCCGAAGCTCCAAAACTCCAATACTCCAAAACTCCAAAACTCCAAAACACCGAAACTCCGAAACTCCGAAACTCCAAAACTCCAAAACTCCAAAACTCCAAAACTCCGAAACTCCAAAACTCCGAAACTCCAAAACTCCAAAACTCCAAAACTCCGAAACTCCAAAACTCCAATACTCCAAAACTCCGAAACTCCAAAACTCCAAAACTCCAAAACTCCAATACTCCAAAACTCCGAAACTCCGAAACTCCAAAACTCCAAAACTCCAAAACTGCAAAACTCCAAAACTCCGAAACTCCGAAACTCCGAAACTCCAAAACTCCGAAACTCCAAAACTCGGAAACTCCAAAACTCCAAAGCTCCAAAACTCCAAAACTCCAAAACTCCGAAACTCCAAAACTCCGAATCTCCAAAACTCCGAAACTCCGAAACTCCGAAACTCCAAAACTCCGAAACTCCAAAACTCCAAAACTCCAAAACTCCAAAACTCCGAAACTCCAAAACTCCAAAACTCCAAAACTCCGAAACTCCGAAACTCCGAAACTCCGAAACTCCAAAACTCCAAAACTCCAAAACTCCGAAACTCCGAAACTCCGAAACTCCAAAACTCCAAAACTCCGAAACTCCGAAACTCCGAATCTCCAAAACTCCAAAACTCCAAAACTCCAAAACTCCAAAACTCCAAAACTCCAATACTCCAAAACTCCGAAACTCCGAAACTCCAAAACTCCAATACTCCAAAACTCCGAAACTCCAAAACTCCAAAACTCCAAAACTCCAAAACTCCAAAACTCCGAAACTCCGAAACTCCGAAACTCCAAAACTCCGAAACTCCAAAACTCCGAAACTCCAAAACTCCAAAACTCCGAAACTCCAAAACTCCAAAACTCCGAAACTCCGAAACTCCAAAACTCGAAAACTCCGAAACTCCAAAACTCCAAAACTCCAATACTCCAAAACTCCAAAACTCCAAAACTCCAAAACTCCGAAACACCAAAACTCCGAAACTCCGAAACTCCAAAACTCCAAAACTCCAAAACTCCGAAACTCCAAAACTCCGAATCTCCAAAACTCCAAAACTCCAAAACTCCGAAACTCCAAAACTCCAAAACTCCGAAACTCCAAAACTCCAAAACTCCAATACTCCAAAACTCCAAAACTCCAAAACACCGAAACTCCGAAACTCCGAAACTCCAAAACTCCAAAACTCCAAAACTCCGAAACTCCAAAACTCCAATACTCCAAAACTCCGAAACTCCAAAACTCCAAAACTCAAAAACTCCAAAACTCCAAAACTTCAAAACTCCAAAACTCCAAAACTCCGAAACTCCAAAACTCCGAAACTCCAAAACTCCGAAACTCCAAAACTCCGAAACTCCAAAACTCCGAATCTCCAAAACTCCAAAACTTCAAAACTCCGAAACTCCAAAACTCCGAAACTCCAAAACTCCAAAACTCCAAAACTCCAAAACTCCAAAACTCCGAAACTCCAAAACTCCAAAACTCCAAAACTCCAAAACTCCAAAACTCCAATACTCCAAAACTCCAAAACTCCAAAACTCCAAAACTCCGAAACTCCAAAACTCCAAAACTCCAAAACTCCAAAACTCCAAAACTCCGAAACACCAAAACTCCGAAACTCCGAAACTCCAAAACTCCAAAACTCCAAAACTCCGAAACTCCAAAACTCCGAATCTCCAAAACTCCAAAACTCCAAAACTCCGAAACTCCAAAACTCCGAAACTCCAAAACTCCAATACTCCAAAACTCCAAAACTCCAAAACACCGAAACTCCGAAACTCCGAAACTCCAAAACTCCAAAACTCCAAAACTCCGAAACTCCAAAACTCCAATACTCCAAAACTCCGAAACTCCAAAACTCCAAAACTCAAAAACTCCAAAACTCCAAAACTCCAAAACTCCAAAACTCCGAATCTCCAAAACTCCAAAACTTCAAAACTCCGAAACTCCAAAACTCCGAAACTCCAAAACTCCAATACTCCAAAACTCCAAAACTCCAAAACACCGAAACTCCGAAACTCCGAAACTCCAAAACTCCAAAACTCCAAAACTCCAAAACTCCGAATCTCCAAAACTCGGAAACTCCAAAACTCCGAATCTCCAAAACTCCAAAACTTCAAAACTCCGAAACTCCAAAACTCCGAAACTCCAAAACTCCAATACTCCAAAACTCCAAAACTCCAAAACACCGAAACTCCGAAACTCCGAAACTCCAAAACTCCAAAACTCCAAAACTCCGAATCTCCAAAACTCCGAAACTCCAAAACTCCGAATCTCCAAAACTCCAAAACTCCAAAACTCCGAAACTCCAAAACTCCGAAACTCCAAAACTCCAATACTCCAAAACTCCAAAACTCCAAAACACCGAAACTCCGAAACTCCGAAACTCCAAAACTCCAAAACTCCAAAACTCCGAAACTCCAAAACTCCAATACTCCAAAACTCCGAAACTCCAAAACTCCAAAACTCAAAAACTCCAAAACTCCAAAACTTCAAAACTCCAAAACTCCGAAACTCCAAAACTCCGAAACTCCAAAACTCCGAAACTCCAAAACTCCGAAACTCCAAAACTCCGAATCTCCAAAACACCGAAACTCCGAAACTCCAAAACTCCAAAACTCCAAAACTCCGAAACTCCAAAACTCCGAAAATCCAAAACTCCAAAACTCCAATACTCCAAAACTCCAAAACTCCGAAACTCCAAAACTCCAAAACTCCAAAGCTCCAAAACTCCAAAACTCCAAAACTCCGAAACTCCAAAACTCCAAAACTCCAAAACTCCGAAACACCAAAACCCCGAAACTCCGAAACTCGGAAACTCCAAAACTCCAAAACTCCAAAACTCCAAAACTCCAAAACTCCGACACTCCAAAACTCCAAAACTCCGAAACTCCAAAACTCCAAAACTCCGAAACTCCAAAACTCCAAAACTCCAAAACTCCGAAACTCCGAAACTCCAAAACTCGAAAACTCGAAAACTCCAAAACTCCAATACTCCAAAACTCCGAAACTCCGAAACTCCAAAACTCCAATACTCCAAAACTCCGAAACTCCAAAACTCCAAAACTCCGAAACTCCAAAACTCCAAAACTCCGAAACTCCGAAACTCCAAAACTCCAAAACTCCAAAACTCCGAAACTCCGAAACTCCAAAACTCCAAAACTCCAAAACTCCGAAACTCCGAAACTCCGAAACTCCGAAACTCCAAAACTCCGAAACTCCAAAACTCCAAAACCCCGAAACTCCGAAACTCCGAAACTCCAAAACTCCGAATCTCCAAAACTCCAAAACTCCGAAACTCCAAAACTCCAAAACTCCGAAACTCCAAAACTCCGAAACTCCGAAATTCCAAAACTCCAATACTCCAAAACTCCGAAACTCCAAAACTCCGAAACTCCAAAACTCCAAAACTCCAATACTCCAAAACTCCAAAACTCCAAAACACCGAAACTCCGAAACTCCAAAACTCCAAAACTCCAAAACTCCGAAACTCCGAAACTCCAAAACTCGAAAACTCCAAAACTCCAAAACTCCAATACTCCAAAACTCCGAAACTCCGAAACTCCAAAACTCCAAAACTCCAAAACTGCAAAACTCCAAAACTCCGAAACTCCGAAACTCCAAAACTCCGAAACTCCAAAACTCCAAAGCTCCAAAACTCCAAAACTCCAAAACTCCGAAACTCCAAAACTCCGAAACTCCAAAACTCCGAATCTCCAAAACTCCAAAACTCCAAAACTCCGAAACTCCAAAACTCCAAAACTCCAATACTCCAAAACTCCGAAACTCCAAAACTCCAAACCTCCAAAACTCCAAAACTCCAAAACTCCGAAACTCCGAAACTCCGAAACTCCAAAACTCCGAAACTCCAAAACTCCGAAACTCCAAAACTCCAACACTCCGAAACTCCAAAACTCCAAAACTCCGAAACTCCGAAACTCCAAAACTCGAAAACTCCGAAACTCCAAAACTCCAAAACTCCAATACTCCAAAACTCCAAAACTCCGAAACTCCAAAACTCCAAAACTCCAAAGCTCCAAAACTCCAAAACTCCAAAACTCCGAAACTCCAAAACTCCAAAACTCCAAAACTCCGAAACACCAAAACCCCGAAACTCCGAAACTCGGAAACTCCAAAACTCCAAAACTCCAAAACTCCAAAACTCCGACACTCCAAAACTCCAAAACTCCGAAACTCCAAAACTCCGAAACTCCAAAACTCCAAAACTCCAAAACTCCGAAACTCCGAAACTCCAAAACTCGAAAACTCGAAAACTCCAAAACTCCAAAACTCCGAAACTCCGAAACTCCAAAACTCCAAAACTCCAAAACTCCAAAACTCCAAAACTCCGAAACACCAAAACTCCGAAACTCCGAAACTCCAAAACTCCAAAACTCCAAAACTCCGAAACTCCAAAACTCCGAATCTCCAAAACTCCAAAACTCCAAAACTCCGAAACTCCAAAACTCCAAAACTCCGAAACTCCAAAACTCCAAAACTCCAATACTCCAAAACTCCAAAACTCCAAAACACCGAAACTCCGAAACTCCGAAACTCCAAAACTCCAAAACTCCAAAACTCCAAAACTCCAAAACTCCGAAACTCCAAAACTCCAATACTCCAAAACTCCGAAACTCCAAAACTCCAAAACTCAAAAACTCCAAAACTCCAAAACTTCAAAACTCCAAAACTCCGAAACTCCAAAACTCCAAAACTCCAATACTCCAAAACTCCAAAACTCCAAAACACCGAAACTCCGAAACTCCGAAACTCCAAAACTCCAAAACTCCAAAACTCCGAAACTCCAAAACTCCAATACTCCAAAACTCCGAAACTCCAAAACTCCAAAACTCAAAAACTCCAAAACTCCGAAACTCCAAAACTCCAAAACTCCAAAACTCCGAAACTCCAAAACTCCGAAACTCCAAAACTCCAAAACTCCAATACTCCAAAACTCCAAAACTCCAAAACACCGAAACTCCGAAACTCGAAAACTCGAAAACTCCAAAACTCCAATACTCCAAAACTCCGAAACTCCGAAACTCCAAAACTCCAATACTCCAAAACTCCGAAACTCCAAAACTCCAAAACTCCGAAACTCCAAAACTCCAAAACTCCGAAACTCCGAAACTCCGAAGCTCCGAAACTCCAAAACTCCAAAACTCCAAAACTCCGAAACTCCGAAACTCCGAAACTCCAAAACTCCAAAACTCCGAAACTCCGAAACTCCGAAACTCCGAAACTCCAAAACTCCGAAACTCCAAAACTCCAAAACCCCGAAACTCCGAAACTCCGAAACTCCAAAACTCCAAAACTCCGAAACTCCGAAACTCCGAATCTCCAAAACTCCAAAACTCCAAAACTCCGAAACTCCAAAACTCCAAAACTCCGAAACTCCAAAACTCTGAAACTCCGAAATTCCAAAACTCCAATACTCCAAAACTCCGAAACTCCAAAACTCCAAAACGCCGAAACTCCGAAACTCCAAAACTCCAATACTCCAAAACTCCAAAACTCCAAAACACCGAAACTCCGAAACTCCGAAACTCCAAAACTCCAAAACTCCAAAACTCCAAAACTCCGAATCTCCAAAACTCGGAAACTCCAAAACTCCGAATCTCCAAAACTCCAAAACTCCAAAACTCCGAAACTCCAAAACTCCGAAACTCCAAAACTCCGAAACTCCAAAACTCCGAAACTCCAAAACTCCAATACTCCAAAACTCCAAAACTCCAAAACACCGAAACTCCGAAACTCCGAAACTCCAAAACTCCAAAACTCCAAAACTCCGAAACTCCAAAACTCCAATACTCCAAAACTCCGAAACTCCAAAACTCCAAAACTTCAAAACTCCAAAACTCCGAAACTCCAAAACTCCGAAACTCCAAAACTCCGAAACTCCAAAACTCCGAAACTCCAAAACTCCGAATCTCCAAAACACCGAAACTCCGAAACTCCAAAACTCCAAAACTCCAAAACTCCGAAACTCCAAAACTCCGAAAATCCAAAACTCCAAAACTCCAATACTCCAAAACTCCAAAACTCCGAAACTCCAAAACTCCAAAACTCCAAAGCTCCAAAACTCCAAAACTCCAAAACTCAAAAACTCCAAAACTCCAAAACTTCAAAACTCCAAAACTCCGAAACTCCAAAACTCCGAAACTCCAAAACTCCGAAACTCCAAAACTCCGAAACTCCAAAACTCCGAATCTCCAAAACACCGAAACTCCGAAACTCCAAAACTCCAAAACTCCAAAACTCCGAAACTCCAAAACTCCGAAAATCCAAAACTCCAAAACTCCAATACTCCAAAACTCCAAAACTCCGAAACTCCAAAACTCCAAAACTCCAAAGCTCCAAAACTCCAAAACTCCAAAACTCCGAAACTCCAAAACTCCAAAACTCCAAAACTCCGAAACACCAAAACCCCGAAACTCCGAAACTCGGAAACTCCAAAACTCCAAAACTCCAAAACTCCAAAACTCCGACACTCCAAAACTCCAAAACTCCGAAACTCCAAAACTCCAAAACTCCGAAACTCCAAAACTCCAAAACTCCAAAACTCCGAAACTCCGAAACTCCAAAACTCGAAAACTCGAAAACTCCAAAACTCCAATACTCCAAAACTCCGAAACTCCGAAACTCCAAAACTCCAATACTCCAAAACTCCGAAACTCCAAAACTCCAAAACTCCGAAACTCCAAAACTCCAAAACTCCGAAACTCCGAAACTCCGAAACTCCAAAACTCCAAAACTCCAAAACTCCGAAACTCCGAAACTCCGAAACTCCAAAACTCCAAAACTCCGAAACTCCGAAACTCCGAAACTCCGAAACTCCAAAACTCCGAAACTCCAAAACTCCAAAACCCCGAAACTCCGAAACTCCGAAACTCCAAAACTCCAAAACTCCGAAACTCCGAAACTCCGAATCTCCAAAACTCCAAAACTCCGAAACTCCAAAACTCCAAAACTCCGAAACTCCAAAACTCCGAAACTCCGAAATTCCAAAACTCCAATACTCCAAAACTCCGAAACTCCAAAACTCCGAAACTCCAAAACTCCAAAACTCCAATACTCCAAAACTCCAAAACTCCAAAACACCGAAACTCCGAAACTCCAAAACTCCAAAACTCCAAAACTCCGAAACTCCGAAACTCCAAAACTCGAAAACTCCAAAACTCCAAAACTCCAATACTCCAAAACTCCGAAACTCCGAAACTCCAAAACTCCAAAACTCCAAAACTGCAAAACTCCAAAACTCCGAAACTCCGAAACTCCAAAACTCCGAAACTCCAAAACTCCAAAGCTCCAAAACTCCAAAACTCCAAAACTCCGAAACTCCAAAACTCCGAAACTCCAAAACTCCGAATCTCCAAAACTCCAAAACTCCAAAACTCCGAAACTCCAAAACTCCAAAACTCCAATACTCCAAAACTCCGAAACTCCAAAACTCCAAACCTCCAAAACTCCAAAACTCCAAAACTCCGAAACTCCGAAACTCCGAAACTCCAAAACTCCGAAACTCCAAAACTCCGAAACTCCAAAACTCCAACACTCCGAAACTCCAAAACTCCAAAACTCCGAAACTCCGAAACTCCAAAACTCGAAAACTCCGAAACTCCAAAACTCCAAAACTCCAATACTCCAAAACTCCAAAACTCCGAAACTCCAAAACTCCAAAACTCCAAAGCTCCAAAACTCCAAAACTCCAAAACTCCGAAACTCCAAAACTCCAAAACTCCAAAACTCCAATACTCCAAAACTCCAAAACTCCGAAACTCCAATACTCCAAAACTCCAAAACTCCGAAACTCCAAAACTCCGAAACTCCAAAACTCCAAAACTCCGAAACTCCAAAACTCCAAAACTCCAAAACTCCGAAACTCCGAAACTCCAAAACTCGAAAACTCGAAAACTCCAAAACTCCAAAACTCCGAAACTCCGAAACTCCAAAACTCCAAAACTCCAAAACTCCAAAACTCCAAAACTCCGAAACACCAAAACTCCGAAACTCCGAAACTCCAAAACTCCAAAACTCCAAAACTCCGAAACTCCAAAACTCCGAATCTCCAAAACTCCAAAACTCCAAAACTCCGAAACTCCAAAACTCCAAAACTCCGAAACTCCAAAACTCCAAAACTCCAATACTCCAAAACTCCAAAACTCCAAAACACCGAAACTCCGAAACTCCGAAACTCCAAAACTCCAAAACTCCAAAACTCCAAAACTCCGAAACTCCAAAACTCCAATACTCCAAAACTCCGAAACTCCAAAACTCCAAAACTCAAAAACTCCAAAACTCCAAAACTTCAAAACTCCAAAACTCCGAAACTCCAAAACTCCAAAACTCCAATACTCCAAAACTCCAAAACTCCAAAACACCGAAACTCCGAAACTCCGAAACTCCAAAACTCCAAAACTCCAAAACTCCGAAACTCCAAAACTCCAATACTCCAAAACTCCGAAACTCCAAAACTCCAAAACTCAAAAACTCCAAAACTCCGAAACTCCAAAACTCCAAAACTCCAAAACTCCGAAACTCCAAAACTCCGAAACTCCAAAACTCCAAAACTCCAATACTCCAAAACTCCAAAACTCCAAAACACCGAAACTCCGAAACTCGAAAACTCGAAAACTCCAAAACTCCAATACTCCAAAACTCCGAAACTCCAAAACTCCGAATCTCCAAAACTCCAAAACTCCAAAACTCCGAAACTCCAAAACTCCAAAACTCCAATACTCCAAAACTCCGAAACTCCAAAACTCCAAACCTCCAAAACTCCAAAACTCCAAAACTCCGAAACTCCGAAACTCCGAAACTCCAAAACTCCGAAACTCCAAAACTCCGAAACTCCAAAACTCCAACACTCCGAAACTCCAAAACTCCAAAACTCCGAAACTCCGAAACTCCAAAACTCGAAAACTCCGAAACTCCAAAACTCCAAAACTCCAATACTCCAAAACTCCAAAACTCCGAAACTCCAAAACTCCAAAACTCCAAAGCTCCAAAACTCCAAAACTCCAAAACTCCGAAACTCCAAAACTCCAAAACTCCAAAACTCCAATACTCCAAAACTCCAAAACTCCGAAACTCCAATACTCCAAAACTCCAAAACTCCGAAACTCCAAAACTCCGAAACTCCAAAACTCCAAAACTCCGAAACTCCAAAACTCCAAAACTCCAAAACTCCGAAACTCCGAAACTCCAAAACTCGAAAACTCGAAAACTCCAAAACTCCAAAACTCCGAAACTCCGAAACTCCAAAACTCCAAAACTCCAAAACTCCAAAACTCCAAAACTCCGAAACACCAAAACTCCGAAACTCCGAAACTCCAAAACTCCAAAACTCCAAAACTCCGAAACTCCAAAACTCCGAATCTCCAAAACTCCAAAACTCCAAAACTCCGAAACTCCAAAACTCCAAAACTCCGAAACTCCAAAACTCCAAAACTCCAATACTCCAAAACTCCAAAACTCCAAAACACCGAAACTCCGAAACTCCAAAACTCCAAAACTCCAAAACTCCAAAACTCCGAAACTCCAAAACTCCAATACTCCAAAACTCCGAAACTCCAAAACTCCAAAACTCAAAAACTCCAAAACTCCAAAACTTCAAAACTCCAAAACTCCGAAACTCCAAAACTCCAAAACTCCAATACTCCAAAACTCCAAAACTCCAAAACACCGAAACTCCGAAACTCCGAAACTCCAAAACTCCAAAACTCCAAAACTCCGAAACTCCAAAACTCCAATACTCCAAAACTCCGAAACTCCAAAACTCCAAAACTCAAAAACTCCAAAACTCCGAAACTCCAAAACTCCAAAACTCCAAAACTCCGAAACTCCAAAACTCCGAAACTCCAAAACTCCAAAACTCCAATACTCCAAAACTCCAAAACTCCAAAACACCGAAACTCCGAAACTCGAAAACTCGAAAACTCCAAAACTCCAATACTCCAAAACTCCGAAACTCCGAAACTCCAAAACTCCAATACTCCAAAACTCCGAAACTCCAAAACTCCAAAACTCCGAAACTCCAAAACTCCAAAACTCCGAAACTCCGAAACTCCGAAACTCCGAAACTCCAAAACTCCAAAACTCCAAAACTCCGAAACTCCGAAACTCCGAAACTCCAAAACTCCAAAACTCCGAAACTCCGAAACTCCGAAACTCCGAAACTCCAAAACTCCGAAACTCCAAAACTCCAAAACCCCGAAACTCCGAAACTCCGAAACTCCAAAATTCCAAAACTCCGAAACTCCGAAACTCCGAATCTCCAAAACTCCAAAACTCCAAAACTCCGAAACTCCAAAACTCCAAAACTCCGAAACTCCAAAACTCTGAAACTCCGAAATTCCAAAACTCCAATACTCCAAAACTCCGAAACTCCAAAACTCCAAAACGCCGAAACTCCGAAACTCCAAAACTCCAATACTCCAAAACTCCAAAACTCCAAAACACCGAAACTCCGAAACTCCGAAACTCCAAAACTCCAAAACTCCAAAACTCCAAAACTCCGAATCTCCAAAACTCGGAAACTCCAAAACTCCGAATCTCCAAAACTCCAAAACTCCAAAACTCCGAAACTCCAAAACTCCGAAACTCCAAAACTCCGAAACTCCAAAACTCCGAAACTCCAAAACTCCAATACTCCAAAACTCCAAAACTCCAAAACACCGAAACTCCGAAACTCCGAAACTCCAAAACTCCAAAACTCCAAAACTCCGAAACTCCAAAACTCCAATACTCCAAAACTCCGAAACTCCAAAACTCCAAAACTTCAAAACTCCAAAACTCCGAAACTCCAAAACTCCGAAACTCCGAAACTCCAAAACTCCGAAACTCCAAAACTCCGAAACTCCAAAACTCCGAATCTCCAAAACACCGAAACTCCGAAACTCCAAAACTCCAAAACTCCAAAACTCCGAAACTCCAAAACTCCGAAAATCCAAAACTCCAAAACTCCAATACTCCAAAACTCCAAAACTCCGAAACTCCAAAACTCCAAAACTCCAAAGCTCCAAAACTCCAAAACTCCAAAACTCCAAAACACCGAAACTCCGAAACTCCGAAACTCCAAAACTCCAAAACTCCAAAACTCCAAAACTCCGAAACTCCAAAACTCCAATACTCCAAAACTCCGAAACTCCAAAACTCCAAAACTCAAAAACTCCAAAACTCCAAAACTTCAAAACTCCAAAACTCCGAAACTCCAAAACTCCAAAACTCCAAAACTCCAATACTCCAAAACTCCAAAACTCCAAAACACCGAAACTCCGAAACTCCGAAACTCCAAAACTCCAAAACTCCAAAACTCCGAAACTCCAAAACTCCAATACTCCAAAACTCCGAAACTCCAAAACTCCAAAACTCAAAAACTCCAAAACTCCGAAACTCCAAAACTCCAAAACTCCAAAACTCCGAAACTCCAAAACTCCGAAACTCCAAAACTCCAAAACTCCAATACTCCAAAACTCCAAAACTCCAAAACACCGAAACTCCGAAACTCGAAAACTCGAAAACTCCAAAACTCCAATACTCCAAAACTCCGAAACTCCGAAACTCCAAAACTCCAATACTCCAAAACTCCGAAACTCCAAAACTCCAAAACTCCGAAACTCCAAAACTCCAAAACTCCGAAACTCCGAAACTCCGAAACTCCGAAACTCCAAAACTCCAAAACTCCAAAACTCCGAAACTCCGAAACTCCGAAACTCCAAAACTCCAAAACTCCGAAACTCCGAAACTCCGAAACTCCGAAACTCCAAAACTCCGAAACTCCAAAACTCCAAAACCCCGAAACTCCGAAACTCCGAAACTCCAAAACTCCAAAACTCCGAAACTCCGAAACTCCGAATCTCCAAAACTCCAAAACTCCAAAACTCCGAAACTCCAAAACTCCAAAACTCCGAAACTCCAAAACTCTGAAACTCCGAAATTCCAAAACTCCAATACTCCAAAACTCCGAAACTCCAAAACTCCAAAACGCCGAAACTCCGAAACTCCAATACTCCAAAACTCCAAAACTCCAAAACACCGAAACTCCGAAACTCCGAAACTCCAAAACTCCAAAACTCCAAAACTCCAAAACTCCGAATCTCCAAAACTCGGAAACTCCAAAACTCCGAATCTCCAAAACTCCAAAACTCCAAAACTCCGAAACTCCAAAACTCCGAAACTCCAAAACTCCGAAACTCCAAAACTCCGAAACTCCAAAACTCCAATACTCCAAAACTCCAAAACTCCAAAACACCGAAACTCCGAAACTCCGAAACTCCAAAACTCCAAAACTCCAAAACTCCGAAACTCCAAAACTCCAATACTCCAAAACTCCGAAACTCCAAAACTCCAAAACTTCAAAACTCCAAAACTCCGAAACTCCAAAACTCCGAAACTCCGAAACTCCAAAACTCCGAAACTCCAAAACTCCGAAACTCCAAAACTCCGAATCTCCAAAACACCGAAACTCCGAAACTCCAAAACTCCAAAACTCCAAAACTCCGAAACTCCAAAACTCCGAAAATCCAAAACTCCAAAACTCCAATACTCCAAAACTCCAAAACTCCGAAACTCCAAAACTCCAAAACTCCAAAGCTCCAAAACTCCAAAACTCCAAAACTCCGAAACTCCAAAACTCCAAAACTCCAAAACTCCGAAACACCAAAACCCCGAAACTCCGAAACTCGGAAACTCCAAAACTCCAAAACTCCAAAACTCCAAAACTCCGACACTCCAAAACTCCAAAACTCCGAAACTCCAAAACTCCAAAACTCCGAAACTCCAAAACTCCAAAACTCCAAAACTCCGAAACTCCGAAACTCCAAAACTCGAAAACTCGAAAACTCCAAAACTCCAATACTCCAAAACTCCGAAACTCCGAAACTCCAAAACTCCAATACTCCAAAACTCCGAAACTCCAAAACTCCAAAACTCCGAAACTCCAAAACTCCAAAACTCCGAAACTCCGAAACTCCGAAACTCCAAAACTCCAAAACTCCAAAACTCCGAAACTCCGAAACTCCGAAACTCCAAAACTCCAAAACTCCGAAACTCCGAAACTCCGAAACTCCGAAACTCCAAAACTCCGAAACTCCAAAACTCCAAAACCCCGAAACTCCGAAACTCCGAAACTCCAAAACTCCAAAACTCCGAAACTCCGAAACTCCGAATCTCCAAAACTCCAAAACTCCGAAACTCCAAAACTCCAGAACTCCGAAACTCCAAAACTCCGAAACTCCGAAATTCCAAAACTCCAATACTCCAAAACTCCGAAACTCCAAAACTCCGAAACTCCAAAACTCCAAAACTCCAATACTCCAAAACTCCAAAACTCCAAAACACCGAAACTCCGAAACTCCAAAACTCCAAAACTCCAAAACTCCGAAACTCCGAAACTCCAAAACTCGAAAACTCCAAAACTCCAAAACTCCAATACTCCAAAACTCCGAAACTCCGAAACTCCAAAACTCCAAAACTCCAAAACTGCAAAACTCCAAAACTCCGAAACTCCGAAACTCCAAAACTCCGAAACTCCAAAACTCCAAAGCTCCAAAACTCCAAAACTCCAAAACTCCGAAACTCCAAAACTCCGAAACTCCAAAACTCCGAATCTCCAAAACTCCAAAACTCCAAAACTCCGAAACTCCAAAACTCCAAAACTCCAATACTCCAAAACTCCGAAACTCCAAAACTCCAAAACTCCAAAACTCCAAAACTCCAAAACTCCGAAACTCCGAAACTCCGAAACTCCAAAACTCCGAAACTCCAAAACTCCGAAACTCCAAAACTCCAACACTCCGAAACTCCAAAACTCCAAAACTCCGAAACTCCGAAACTCCAAAACTCGAAAACTCCGAAACTCCAAAACTCCAAAACTCCAATACTCCAAAACTCCAAAACTCCGAAACTCCAAAACTCCAAAACTCCAAAGCTCCAAAACTCCAAAACTCCAAAACTCCGAAACTCCAAAACTCCAAAACTCCAAAACTCCGAAACACCAAAACCCCGAAACTCCGAAACTCGGAAACTCCAAAACTCCAAAACTCCAAAACTCCAAAACTCCGACACTCCAAAACTCCAAAACTCCGAAACTCCAAAACTCCAAAACTCCGAAACTCCAAAACTCCAAAACTCCAAAACTCCGAAACTCCGAAACTCCAAAACTCGAAAACTCGAAAACTCCAAAACTCCAAAACTCCGAAACTCCGAAACTCCAAAACTCCAAAACTCCAAAACTCCAAAACTCCAAAACTCCGAAACACCAAAACTCCGAAACTCCGAAACTCCAAAACTCCAAAACTCCAAAACTCCGAAACTCCAAAACTCCGAATCTCCAAAACTCCAAAACTCCAAAACTCCGAAACTCCAAAACTCCAAAACTCCGAAACTCCAAAACTCCAAAACTCCAATACTCCAAAACTCCAAAACTCCAAAACACCGAAACTCCGAAACTCCGAAACTCCAAAACTCCAAAACTCCAAAACTCCAAAACTCCGAAACTCCAAAACTCCAATACTCCAAAACTCCGAAACTCCAAAACTCCAAAACTCAAAAACTCCAAAACTCCAAAACTTCAAAACTCCAAAACTCCGAAACTCCAAAACTCCAAAACTCCAATACTCCAAAACTCCAAAACTCCAAAACACCGAAACTCCGAAACTCCGAAACTCCAAAACTCCAAAACTCCAAAACTCCGAAACTCCAAAACTCCAATACTCCAAAACTCCGAAACTCCAAAACTCCAAAACTCAAAAACTCCAAAACTCCGAAACTCCAAAACTCCAAAACTCCAAAACTCCGAAACTCCAAAACTCCGAAACTCCAAAACTCCAAAACTCCAATACTCCAAAACTCCAAAACTCCAAAACACCGAAACTCCGAAACTCGAAAACTCGAAAACTCCAAAACTCCAATACTCCAAAACTCCGAAACTCCGAAACTCCAAAACTCCAATACTCCAAAACTCCGAAACTCCAAAACTCCAAAACTCCGAAACTCCAAAACTCCAAAACTCCGAAACTCCGAAACTCCGAAACTCCGAAACTCCAAAACTCCAAAACTCCAAAACTCCGAAACTCCGAAACTCCGAAACTCCAAAACTCCAAAACTCCGAAACTCCGAAACTCCGAAACTCCGAAACTCCAAAACTCCGAAACTCCAAAACTCCAAAACCCCGAAACTCCGAAACTCCGAAACTCCAAAACTCCAAAACTCCGAAACTCCGAAACTCCGAATCTCCAAAACTCCAAAACTCCAAAACTCCGAAACTCCAAAACTCCAAAACTCCGAAACTCCAAAACTCTGAAACTCCGAAATTCCAAAACTCCAATACTCCAAAACTCCGAAACTCCAAAACTCCAAAACGCCGAAACTCCGAAACTCCAAAACTCCAATACTCCAAAACTCCAAAACTCCAAAACACCGAAACTCCGAAACTCCGAAACTCCAAAACTCCAAAACTCCAAAACTCCAAAACTCCGAATCTCCAAAACTCGGAAACTCCAAAACTCCGAATCTCCAAAACTCCAAAACTCCAAAACTCCGAAACTCCAAAACTCCGAAACTCCAAAACTCCGAATCTCCAAAACTCCAAAACTCCAAAACTCCGAAACTCCAAAACTCCAAAACTCCAAAACTCCAAAACTCCGAAACTCCAAAACGCCGAAACTCCGAAACTCCGAAACTCCAAAACTCCAAAACTCCGAAACTCCAAAACTCCAAAACTCCGAAACTCCGAAACTCCAAAACTCCAAAACTCCGAAACTCCAAAACTCCAAAACTTTGAAACTCCGAAACTCCGAAACTCCAAAACTCCAAAACTCCGAAACTCCGAAACTCCAAAACTCCGAAACTCCAAAACTCCAAAACTCCGAAACTCCAAAACTCCGAAACTCCAAAACTCCAAAACTCCAAAACTCCAAAACTCCGAAACTCCGAAACTCCGAAACTCCAAAACTCCAAAACTCCGAAACTCCGAAACTCCAAAACTCCGAAACTCCAAAACTCCGAATCTCCGAAACTCCAAAACTCCAAAACTCCGAAACTCCAAAACTCCGAAACTCCGAAACTCCAAAACTCCGAAACTCCAAAACTCCAAAACTCCGAAACTCCAAAACTCCAAAACTCCAATACTCCAAAACTCCAAAACTCCGAAACTCCAAAACTCCGAAACTCCAAAACTCCAATACTCCAAAACTCCAATACTCCAAAACTCCGAAACTCCAAAACTCCAAAACTCCAAAACTCCGAAACTCCGAAACTCCAAAACTCCAAAACTCCAAAACTCCAAAACTCCGAAACTCCAAAACTCCAAAACTCCAAAACTCCAAAACTCCAAAACTCCAAAACTCCAAAACTCCAAAACTCCGAAACTCCAAAACTCCAAAACTCCAAAACTCCAAAACTCCAAAACTCCAAAACTCCGAAACTCCAAAACTCCGAAACTCCAAAACTCCAAAACTCCAATACTCCAATACTCCAAAACTCCAAAACTCCAAAACACCGAAACTCCGAAACTCCGAAACTCCAAAACTCCAAAACTCCAAAACTCCGAATCTCCAAAACTCGGAAACTCCAAAACTCCAAAACTCCAAAACTCCAATACTCCGAAACTCCAAAACTCCAAAACTCCAAAACTCCGAAACTCCAAAACTCCAAAACTCCAAAACTCCAAAACTCCAAAACTCCGAAACACCAAAACTCCGAAACTCCGAAACTCCAAAACTCCAAAACTCCAAAACTCCGAAACTCCAAAACTCCGAATCTCCAAAACTCCAAAACTCCAAAACTCCGAAACTCCAAAACTCCAAAACTCCGAAACTCCAAAACTCCAAAACTCCAATACTCCAAAACTCCAAAACTCCAAAACACCGAAACTCCGAAACTCCGAAACTCCAAAACTCCAAAACTCCAAAACTCCGAAACTCCAAAACTCCAATACTCCAAAACTCCGAAACTCCAAAACTCCAAAACTAAAAAACTCCAAAACTCCAAAACTTCAAAACTCCAAAACTCCGAAACTCCAAAACTCCAAAACTCCAATACTCCAAAACTCCAAAACTCCAAAACACCGAAACTCCGAAACTCCGAAACTCCAAAACTCCAAAACTCCAAAACTCCGAAACTCCAAAACTCCAATACTCCAAAACTCCGAAACTCCAAAACTCCAAAACTCAAAAACTCCAAAACTCCGAAACTCCAAAACTCCAAAACTCCAAAACTCCGAAACTCCAAAACTCCGAAACTCCAAAACTCCAAAACTCCAATACTCCAAAACTCCAAAACTCCAAAACACCGAAACTCCGAAACTCCGAAACTCCAAAACTCCAAAACTCCAAAACTCCAAAACTCCGAATCTCCAAAACTCCAAAACTCCAAAACACCGAAACTCCGAAACTCCGAAACTCCAAAACTCCAAAACTCCAAAACTCCAAAACTCCGAAACTCCAAAACTCCGAAACTCCAAAACTCCAAAACTCCGAAACTCCAAAACTCCAATACTCCAAAACTCCGAAACTCCAAAACTCCAAAACTCAAAAACTCCAAAACTCCAAAACTCCAAAACTCCGAAACTCCAAAACTCCGAAACTCCAAAACTCCGAAACTCCAAAACTCCGAAACTCCAAAACTCCGAATCTCCAAAACTCCAAAACTCCAAAACTCCAAAACTCCGAAACTCCAAAACTCCGAAGCTCCAAAACTCCAATACTCCAAAACTCCAAAACTCCAAAACACCGAAACTCCGAAACTCCGAAACTCCAAAACTCCAAAACTCCAAAACTCCGAAACTCCAAAACTCCGAAACTCCAAAACTCCAAAACTCCAAAACTCCGAAACTCCAAAACTCCAATACTCCAAAACTCCGAAACTCCAAAACTCCAAAACTCCAAAACTCCAATACTCCAAAACTCCGAAACTCCGAAACTCCAAAACTCCAAAACTCCAAAACTGCAAAACTCCAAAACTCCGAAACTCCGAAACTCCGAAACTCCAAAACTCCGAAACTCCAAAACTCGGAAACTCCAAAACTCCAAAGCTCCAAAACTCCAAAACTCCAAAACTCCGAAACTCCAAAACTCCGAATCTCCAAAACTCCGAAACTCCGAAACTCCGAAACTCCAAAACTCCGAAACTCCGAAACTCCGAAACTCCAAAACTCCGAAACTCCAAAACTCCAAAACTCCAAAACTCCGAAACTCCAAAACTCCAAAACTCCAAAACTCCGAAACTCCGAAACTCCGAAACTCCAAAACTCCAAAACTCCAAAACTCCGAAACTCCGAAACTCCGAAACTCCAAAACTCCAAAACTCCGAAACTCCGAAACTCCGAATCTCCAAAACTCCAAAACTCCAAAACTCCAAAACTCCAAAACTCCAATACTCCAAAACTCCGAAACTCCGAAACTCCAAAACTCCAATACTCCAAAACTCCGAAACTCCAAAACTCCAAAACTCCAAAACTCCAAAACTCCAAAACTCCGAAACTCCGAAACTCCGAAACTCCAAAACTCCGAAACTCCAAAACTCCGAAACTCCAAAACTCCAAAACTCCGAAACTCCAAAACTCCAAAACTCCGAAACTCCGAAACTCCAAAACTCGAAAACTCCGAAACTCCAAAACTCCAAAACTCCAATACTCCAAAACTCCAAAACTCCAAAACTCCAAAACTCCAAAACTCCGAAACACCAAAACTCCGAAACTCCGAAACTCCAAAACTCCAAAACTCCAAAACTCCGAAACTCCAAAACTCCGAATCTCCAAAACTCCAAAACTCCAAAACTCCGAAACTCCAAAACTCCAAAACTCCGAAACTCCAAAACTCCAAAACTCCAATACTCCAAAACTCCAAAACTCCAAAACACCGAAACTCCGAAACTCCGAAACTCCAAAACTCCAAAACTCCAAAACTCCGAAACTCCAAAACTCCAATACTCCAAAACTCCGAAACTCCAAAACTCCAAAACTCAAAAACTCCAAAACTCCAAAACTTCAAAACTCCAAAACTCCGAAACTCCAAAACTCCGAAACTCCAAAACTCCGAAACTCCAAAACTCCGAAACTCCAAAACTCCGAATCTCCAAAACTCCAAAACTTCAAAACTCCGAAACTCCAAAACTCCGAAACTCCAAAACTCCAAAACTCCAAAACTCCAAAACTCCAAAACTCCGAAACTCCAAAACTCCAAAACTCCAAAACTCCAAAACTCCAAAACTCCAATACTCCAAAACTCCAAAACTCCAAAACTCCAAAACTCCGAAACTCCAAAACTCCAAAACTCCAAAACTCCAAAACTCCAAAACTCCGAAACACCAAAACTCCGAAACTCCGAAACTCCAAAACTCCAAAACTCCAAAACTCCGAAACTCCAAAACTCCGAATCTCCAAAACTCCAAAACTCCAAAACTCCGAAACTCCAAAACTCCGAAACTCCAAAACTCCAATACTCCAAAACTCCAAAACTCCAAAACACCGAAACTCCGAAACTCCGAAACTCCAAAACTCCAAAACTCCAAAACTCCGAAACTCCAAAACTCCAATACTCCAAAACTCCGAAACTCCAAAACTCCAAAACTCAAAAACTCCAAAACTCCAAAACTCCAAAACTCCAAAACTCCGAATCTCCAAAACTCCAAAACTTCAAAACTCCGAAACTCCAAAACTCCGAAACTCCAAAACTCCAATACTCCAAAACTCCAAAACTCCAAAACACCGAAACTCCGAAACTCCGAAACTCCAAAACTCCAAAACTCCAAAACTCCAAAACTCCGAATCTCCAAAACTCGGAAACTCCAAAACTCCGAATCTCCAAAACTCCAAAACTTCAAAACTCCGAAACTCCAAAACTCCGAAACTCCAAAACTCCAATACTCCAAAACTCCAAAACTCCAAAACACCGAAACTCCGAAACTCCGAAACTCCAAAACTCCAAAACTCCAAAACTCCGAATCTCCAAAACTCCGAAACTCCAAAACTCCGAATCTCCAAAACTCCAAAACTCCAAAACTCCGAAACTCCAAAACTCCGAAACTCCAAAACTCCAAAACTCCAATACTCCAAAACTCCAAAACTCCAAAACACCGAAACTCCGAAACTCCGAAACTCCAAAACTCCAAAACTCCAAAACTCCGAAACTCCAAAACTCCAATACTCCAAAACTCCGAAACTCCAAAACTCCAAAACTCAAAAACTCCAAAACTCCAAAACTTCAAAACTCCAAAACTCCGAAACTCCAAAACTCCGAAACTCCAAAACTCCGAAACTCCAAAACTCCGAAACTCCAAAACTCCGAATCTCCAAAACACCGAAACTCCGAAACTCCAAAACTCCAAAACTCCAAAACTCCGAAACTCCAAAACTCCGAAAATCCAAAACTCCAAAACTCCAATACTCCAAAACTCCAAAACTCCAAAACACCGAAACTCCGAAACTCCGAAACTCCAAAACTCCGAAACTCCAAAACTCCGAATCTCCAAAACTCCAAAACTTCAAAACTCCGAAACTCCAAAACTCCGAAACTCCAAAACTCCAAAACTCCAAAACTCCAAAACTCCAAAACTCCAAAACTCCGAAACTCCAAAACTCCAATACTCCAAAACTCCGAAACTCCAAAACTCCGAAACTCCAAAACTCCGAAACTCCAAAACTCCGAAACTCCAAAACTCCGAATCTCCAAAACTCCAAAACTTCAAAACTCCGTAACTCCAAAACTCCGAAACTCCAAAACTCCAAAACTCCAAAACTCCAAAACTCCGAAACTCCAAAACTCCGAAACTCCAAAACTCCAAAACTCCAATACTCCAAAACTCCAAAACTCCAAAACTCCAAAACTCCGAAACTCCAAAACTCCAAAACTCCAAAACTCCAAAACTCCAAAACTCCGAAACACCAAAACTCCGAAACTCCGAAACTCCAAAACTCCAAAACTCCAAAACTCCGAAACTCCAAAACTCCGAATCTCCAAAACTCCAAAACTCCAAAACTCCGAAACTCCAAAATTCCGAAACTCCAAAACTCCAAAACTCAAAAACTCCAAAACTCCAAAACTCCAAAACTCCAAAACTCCGAAACTCCAAAACTCCGAAACTCCAAAACTCCGAAACTCCAAAACTCCGAAACTCCAAAACTCCGAATCTCCAAAACTCCAAAACTTCAAAACTCCGAAACTCCAAATCTCCGAAACTCCAAAACTCCAAAACTCCAAAACTCCAAAACTCCGAAACTCCAAAACTCCAAAACTCCAAAACTCCAAAACTCCGAAACTCCAAAACTCCGAAACTCCAAAACTCCAAAACTCCAATACTCCAAAACTCCAAAACTCCAAAACACCGAAACTCCGAAACTCCGAAACTCCAAAACTCCAAAACTCCAAAACTCCAAAACTCCGAATCTCCAAAACTCGGAAACTCCAAAACTCCAAAACTCCAAAACTCCGAATCTCCAAAACTCCAAAACTCCAAAACACCGAAACTCCGAAACTCCGAAACTCCAAAACTCCAAAACTCCAAAACTCCAAAACTCCGAAACTCCAAAACTCCGAAACTCCAAAACTCCAAAACTCCGAAACTCCAAAACTCCAATACTCCAAAACTCCGAAACTCCAAAACTCCAAAACTCAAAAACTCCAAAACTCCAAAACTCCAAAACTCCGAAACTCCAAAACTCCGAAACTCCAAAACTCCGAAACTCCAAAACTCCGAAACTCCAAAACTCCGAATCTCCAAAACTCCAAAACTCCAAAACTCCGAAACTCCAAAACTCCGAAGCTCCAAAACTCCAATACTCCAAAACTCCAAAACTCCAAAACACCGAAACTCCGAAACTCCGAAACTCCAAAACTCCAAAACTCCAAAACTCCGAAACTCCAAAACTCCGAAACTCCAAAACTCCAAAACTCCAAAACTCCGAAACTCCAAAACTCCAATACTCCAAAACTCCGAAACTCCAAAACTCCAAAACTCCAAAACTCCAATACTCCAAAACTCCGAAACTCCGAAACTCCAAAACTCCAAAACTCCAAAACTGCAAAACTCCAAAACTCCGAAACTCCGAAACTCCGAAACTCCAAAACTCCGAAACTCCAAAACTCGGAAACTCCAAAACTCCAAAGCTCCAAAACTCCAAAACTCCAAAACTCCGAAACTCCAAAACTCCGAATCTCCAAAACTCCGAAACTCCGAAACTCCGAAACTCCAAAACTCCGAAACTCCGAAACTCCGAAACTCCAAAACTCCGAAACTCCAAAACTCCAAAACTCCAAAACTCCGAAACTCCAAAACTCCAAAACTCCAAAACTCCGAAACTCCGAAACTCCGAAACTCCAAAACTCCAAAACTCCAAAACTCCGAAACTCCGAAACTCCGAAACTCCAAAACTCCAAAACTCCGAAACTCCGAAACTCCGAATCTCCAAAACTCCAAAACTCCAAAACTCCAAAACTCCAAAACTCCAAAACTCCAATACTCCAAAACTCCGAAACTCCGAAACTCCAAAACTCCAATACTCCAAAACTCCGAAACTCCAAAACTCCAAAACTCCAAAACTCCAAAACTCCAAAACTCCGAAACTCCGAAACTCCGAAACTCCAAAACTCCGAAACTCCAAAACTCCGAAACTCCAAAACTCCAAAACTCCGAAACTCCAAAACTCCAAAACTCCGAAACTCCGAAACTCCAAAACTCGAAAACTCCGAAACTCCAAAACTCCAAAACTCCAATACTCCAAAACTCCAAAACTCCAAAACTCCAAAACTCCAAAACTCCGAAACACCAAAACTCCGAAACTCCGAAACTCCAAAACTCCAAAACTCCAAAACTCCGAAACTCCAAAACTCCGAATCTCCAAAACTCCAAAACTCCAAAACTCCGAAACTCCAAAACTCCAAAACTCCGAAACTCCAAAACTCCAAAACTCCAATACTCCAAAACTCCAAAACTCCAAAACACCGAAACTCCGAAACTCCGAAACTCCAAAACTCCAAAACTCCAAAACTCCGAAACTCCAAAACTCCAATACTCCAAAACTCCGAAACTCCAAAACTCCAAAACTCAAAAACTCCAAAACTCCAAAACTTCAAAACTCCAAAACTCCGAAACTCCAAAACTCCGAAACTCCAAAACTCCGAAACTCCAAAACTCCGAAACTCCAAAACTCCGAATCTCCAAAACTCCAAAACTTCAAAACTCCGAAACTCCAAAACTCCGAAACTCCAAAACTCCAAAACTCCAAAACTCCAAAACTCCAAAACTCCGAAACTCCAAAACTCCAAAACTCCAAAACTCCAAAACTCCAAAACTCCAATACTCCAAAACTCCAAAACTCCAAAACTCCAAAACTCCGAAACTCCAAAACTCCAAAACTCCAAAACTCCAAAACTCCAAAACTCCGAAACACCAAAACTCCGAAACTCCGAAACTCCAAAACTCCAAAACTCCAAAACTCCGAAACTCCAAAACTCCGAATCTCCAAAACTCCAAAACTCCAAAACTCCGAAACTCCAAAACTCCGAAACTCCAAAACTCCAATACTCCAAAACTCCAAAACTCCAAAACACCGAAACTCCGAAACTCCGAAACTCCAAAACTCCAAAACTCCAAAACTCCGAAACTCCAAAACTCCAATACTCCAAAACTCCGAAACTCCAAAACTCCAAAACTCAAAAACTCCAAAACTCCAAAACTCCAAAACTCCAAAACTCCGAATCTCCAAAACTCCAAAACTTCAAAACTCCGAAACTCCAAAACTCCGAAACTCCAAAACTCCAATACTCCAAAACTCCAAAACTCCAAAACACCGAAACTCCGAAACTCCGAAACTCCAAAACTCCAAAACTCCAAAACTCCAAAACTCCGAATCTCCAAAACTCGGAAACTCCAAAACTCCGAATCTCCAAAACTCCAAAACTTCAAAACTCCGAAACTCCAAAACTCCGAAACTCCAAAACTCCAATACTCCAAAACTCCAAAACTCCAAAACACCGAAACTCCGAAACTCCGAAACTCCAAAACTCCAAAACTCCAAAACTCCGAATCTCCAAAACTCCGAAACTCCAAAACTCCGAATCTCCAAAACTCCAAAACTCCAAAACTCCGAAACTCCAAAACTCCGAAACTCCAAAACTCCAAAACTCCAATACTCCAAAACTCCAAAACTCCAAAACACCGAAACTCCGAAACTCCGAAACTCCAAAACTCCAAAACTCCAAAACTCCGAAACTCCAAAACTCCAATACTCCAAAACTCCGAAACTCCAAAACTCCAAAACTCAAAAACTCCAAAACTCCAAAACTTCAAAACTCCAAAACTCCGAAACTCCAAAACTCCGAAACTCCAAAACTCCGAAACTCCAAAACTCCGAAACTCCAAAACTCCGAATCTCCAAAACACCGAAACTCCGAAACTCCAAAACTCCAAAACTCCAAAACTCCGAAACTCCAAAACTCCGAAAATCCAAAACTCCAAAACTCCAATACTCCAAAACTCCAAAACTCCAAAACACCGAAACTCCGAAACTCCGAAACTCCAAAACTCCGAAACTCCAAAACTCCGAATCTCCAAAACTCCAAAACTTCAAAACTCCGAAACTCCAAAACTCCGAAACTCCAAAACTCCAAAACTCCAAAACTCCAAAACTCCAAAACTCCAAAACTCCGAAACTCCAAAACTCCAATACTCCAAAACTCCGAAACTCCAAAACTCCGAAACTCCAAAACTCCGAAACTCCAAAACTCCGAAACTCCAAAACTCCGAATCTCCAAAACTCCGAAACTCCGAAACTCCGAAACTCCAAAACTCCGAAACTCCGAAACTCCGAAACTCCAAAACTCCGAAACTCCAAAACTCCAAAACTCCAAAACTCCGAAACTCCAAAACTCCAAAACTCCAAAACTCCGAAACTCCGAAACTCCGAAACTCCAAAACTCCAAAACTCCAAAACTCCGAAACTCCGAAACTCCGAAACTCCAAAACTCCAAAACTCCGAAACTCCGAAACTCCGAATCTCCAAAACTCCAAAACTCCAAAACTCCAAAACTCCAAAACTCCAATACTCCAAAACTCCGAAACTCCGAAACTCCAAAACTCCAATACTCCAAAACTCCGAAACTCCAAAACTCCAAAACTCCAAAACTCCAAAACTCCAAAACTCCGAAACTCCGAAACTCCGAAACTCCAAAACTCCGAAACTCCAAAACTCCGAAACTCCAAAACTCCAAAACTCCGAAACTCCAAAACTCCAAAACTCCGAAACTCCGAAACTCCAAAACTCGAAAACTCCGAAACTCCAAAACTCCAAAACTCCAATACTCCAAAACTCCAAAACTCCAAAACTCCAAAACTCCAAAACTCCGAAACACCAAAACTCCGAAACTCCGAAACTCCAAAACTCCAAAACTCCAAAACTCCGAAACTCCAAAACTCCGAATCTCCAAAACTCCAAAACTCCAAAACTCCGAAACTCCAAAACTCCAAAACTCCGAAACTCCAAAACTCCAAAACTCCAATACTCCAAAACTCCAAAACTCCAAAACACCGAAACTCCGAAACTCCGAAACTCCAAAACTCCAAAACTCCAAAACTCCGAAACTCCAAAACTCCAATACTCCAAAACTCCGAAACTCCAAAACTCCAAAACTCAAAAACTCCAAAACTCCAAAACTTCAAAACTCCAAAACTCCGAAACTCCAAAACTCCGAAACTCCAAAACTCCGAAACTCCAAAACTCCGAAACTCCAAAACTCCGAATCTCCAAAACTCCAAAACTTCAAAACTCCGAAACTCCAAAACTCCGAAACTCCAAAACTCCAAAACTCCAAAACTCCAAAACTCCAAAACTCCGAAACTCCAAAACTCCAAAACTCCAAAACTCCAAAACTCCAAAACTCCAATACTCCAAAACTCCAAAACTCCAAAACTCCAAAACTCCGAAACTCCAAAACTCCAAAACTCCAAAACTCCAAAACTCCAAAACTCCGAAACACCAAAACTCCGAAACTCCGAAACTCCAAAACTCCAAAACTCCAAAACTCCGAAACTCCAAAACTCCGAATCTCCAAAACTCCAAAACTCCAAAACTCCGAAACTCCAAAACTCCGAAACTCCAAAACTCCAATACTCCAAAACTCCAAAACTCCAAAACACCGAAACTCCGAAACTCCGAAACTCCAAAACTCCAAAACTCCAAAACTCCGAAACTCCAAAACTCCAATACTCCAAAACTCCGAAACTCCAAAACTCCAAAACTCAAAAACTCCAAAACTCCAAAACTCCAAAACTCCAAAACTCCGAATCTCCAAAACTCCAAAACTTCAAAACTCCGAAACTCCAAAACTCCGAAACTCCAAAACTCCAATACTCCAAAACTCCAAAACTCCAAAACACCGAAACTCCGAAACTCCGAAACTCCAAAACTCCAAAACTCCAAAACTCCAAAACTCCGAATCTCCAAAACTCGGAAACTCCAAAACTCCGAATCTCCAAAACTCCAAAACTTCAAAACTCCGAAACTCCAAAACTCCGAAACTCCAAAACTCCAATACTCCAAAACTCCAAAACTCCAAAACACCGAAACTCCGAAACTCCGAAACTCCAAAACTCCAAAACTCCAAAACTCCGAATCTCCAAAACTCCGAAACTCCAAAACTCCGAATCTCCAAAACTCCAAAACTCCAAAACTCCGAAACTCCAAAACTCCGAAACTCCAAAACTCCAAAACTCCAATACTCCAAAACTCCAAAACTCCAAAACACCGAAACTCCGAAACTCCGAAACTCCAAAACTCCAAAACTCCAAAACTCCGAAACTCCAAAACTCCAATACTCCAAAACTCCGAAACTCCAAAACTCCAAAACTCAAAAACTCCAAAACTCCAAAACTTCAAAACTCCAAAACTCCGAAACTCCAAAACTCCGAAACTCCAAAACTCCGAAACTCCAAAACTCCGAAACTCCAAAACTCCGAATCTCCAAAACACCGAAACTCCGAAACTCCAAAACTCCAAAACTCCAAAACTCCGAAACTCCAAAACTCCGAAAATCCAAAACTCCAAAACTCCAATACTCCAAAACTCCAAAACTCCAAAACACCGAAACTCCGAAACTCCGAAACTCCAAAACTCCGAAACTCCAAAACTCCGAATCTCCAAAACTCCAAAACTTCAAAACTCCGAAACTCCAAAACTCCGAAACTCCAAAACTCCAAAACTCCAAAACTCCAAAACTCCAAAACTCCAAAACTCCGAAACTCCAAAACTCCAATACTCCAAAACTCCGAAACTCCAAAACTCCGAAACTCCAAAACTCCGAAACTCCAAAACTCCGAAACTCCAAAACTCCGAATCTCCAAAACTCCAAAACTTCAAAACTCCGTAACTCCAAAACTCCGAAACTCCAAAACTCCAAAACTCCAAAACTCCAAAACTCCGAAACTCCAAAACTCCGAAACTCCAAAACTCCAAAACTCCAATACTCCAAAACTCCAAAACTCCAAAACTCCAAAACTCCGAAACTCCAAAACTCCAAAACTCCAAAACTCCAAAACTCCAAAACTCCGAAACACCAAAACTCCGAAACTCCGAAACTCCAAAACTCCAAAACTCCAAAACTCCGAAACTCCAAAACTCCGAATCTCCAAAACTCCAAAACTCCAAAACTCCGAAACTCCAAAATTCCGAAACTCCAAAACTCCAAAACTCAAAAACTCCAAAACTCCAAAACTCCAAAACTCCAAAACTCCGAAACTCCAAAACTCCGAAACTCCAAAACTCCGAAACTCCAAAACTCCGAATCTCCAAAACTCCAAAACTTCAAAACTCCGAAACTCCAAATCTCCGAAACTCCAAAACTCCAAAACTCCAAAACTCCAAAACTCCGAAACTCCAAAACTCCAAAACTCCAAAACTCCAAAACTCCGAAACTCCAAAACTCCGAAACTCCAAAACTCCAAAACTCCAATACTCCAAAACTCCAAAACTCCAAAACACCGAAACTCCGAAACTCCGAAACTCCAAAACTCCAAAACTCCAAAACTCCAAAACTCCGAATCTCCAAAACTCGGAAACTCCAAAACTCCAAAACTCCAAAACTCCGAATCTCCAAAACTCCAAAACTCCAAAACACCGAAACTCCGAAACTCCGAAACTCCAAAACTCCAAAACTCCAAAACTCCAAAACTCCGAAACTCCAAAACTCCGAAACTCCAAAACTCCAAAACTCCGAAACTCCAAAACTCCAATACTCCAAAACTCCGAAACTCCAAAACTCCAAAACTCAAAAACTCCAAAACTCCAAAACTCCAAAACTCCGAAACTCCAAAACTCCGAAACTCCAAAACTCCGAAACTCCAAAACTCCGAAACTCCAAAACTCCGAATCTCCAAAACTCCAAAACTCCAAAACTCCGAAACTCCAAAACTCCGAAGCTCCAAAACTCCAATACTCCAAAACTCCAAAACTCCAAAACACCGAAACTCCGAAACTCCGAAACTCCAAAACTCCAAAACTCCAAAACTCCGAAACTCCAAAACTCCGAAACTCCAAAACTCCAAAACTCCAAAACTCCGAAACTCCAAAACTCCAATACTCCAAAACTCCGAAACTCCAAAACTCCAAAACTCCAAAACTCCAATACTCCAAAACTCCGAAACTCCGAAACTCCAAAACTCCAAAACTCCAAAACTGCAAAACTCCAAAACTCCGAAACTCCGAAACTCCGAAACTCCAAAACTCCGAAACTCCAAAACTCGGAAACTCCAAAACTCCAAAGCTCCAAAACTCCAAAACTCCAAAACTCCGAAACTCCAAAACTCCGAATCTCCAAAACTCCGAAACTCCGAAACTCCGAAACTCCAAAACTCCGAAACTCCGAAACTCCGAAACTCCAAAACTCCGAAACTCCAAAACTCCAAAACTCCAAAACTCCGAAACTCCAAAACTCCAAAACTCCAAAACTCCGAAACTCCGAAACTCCGAAACTCCAAAACTCCAAAACTCCAAAACTCCGAAACTCCGAAACTCCGAAACTCCAAAACTCCAAAACTCCGAAACTCCGAAACTCCGAATCTCCAAAACTCCAAAACTCCAAAACTCCAAAACTCCAAAACTCCAAAACTCCAATACTCCAAAACTCCGAAACTCCGAAACTCCAAAACTCCAATACTCCAAAACTCCGAAACTCCAAAACTCCAAAACTCCAAAACTCCAAAACTCCAAAACTCCGAAACTCCGAAACTCCGAAACTCCAAAACTCCGAAACTCCAAAACTCCGAAACTCCAAAACTCCAAAACTCCGAAACTCCAAAACTCCAAAACTCCGAAACTCCGAAACTCCAAAACTCGAAAACTCCGAAACTCCAAAACTCCAAAACTCCAATACTCCAAAACTCCAAAACTCCAAAACTCCAAAACTCCAAAACTCCGAAACACCAAAACTCCGAAACTCCGAAACTCCAAAACTCCAAAACTCCAAAACTCCGAAACTCCAAAACTCCGAATCTCCAAAACTCCAAAACTCCAAAACTCCGAAACTCCAAAACTCCAAAACTCCGAAACTCCAAAACTCCAAAACTCCAATACTCCAAAACTCCAAAACTCCAAAACACCGAAACTCCGAAACTCCGAAACTCCAAAACTCCAAAACTCCAAAACTCCGAAACTCCAAAACTCCAATACTCCAAAACTCCGAAACTCCAAAACTCCAAAACTCAAAAACTCCAAAACTCCAAAACTTCAAAACTCCAAAACTCCGAAACTCCAAAACTCCGAAACTCCAAAACTCCGAAACTCCAAAACTCCGAAACTCCAAAACTCCGAATCTCCAAAACTCCAAAACTTCAAAACTCCGAAACTCCAAAACTCCGAAACTCCAAAACTCCAAAACTCCAAAACTCCAAAACTCCAAAACTCCGAAACTCCAAAACTCCAAAACTCCAAAACTCCAAAACTCCAAAACTCCAATACTCCAAAACTCCAAAACTCCAAAACTCCAAAACTCCGAAACTCCAAAACTCCAAAACTCCAAAACTCCAAAACTCCAAAACTCCGAAACACCAAAACTCCGAAACTCCGAAACTCCAAAACTCCAAAACTCCAAAACTCCGAAACTCCAAAACTCCGAATCTCCAAAACTCCAAAACTCCAAAACTCCGAAACTCCAAAACTCCGAAACTCCAAAACTCCAATACTCCAAAACTCCAAAACTCCAAAACACCGAAACTCCGAAACTCCGAAACTCCAAAACTCCAAAACTCCAAAACTCCGAAACTCCAAAACTCCAATACTCCAAAACTCCGAAACTCCAAAACTCCAAAACTCAAAAACTCCAAAACTCCAAAACTCCAAAACTCCAAAACTCCGAATCTCCAAAACTCCAAAACTTCAAAACTCCGAAACTCCAAAACTCCGAAACTCCAAAACTCCAATACTCCAAAACTCCAAAACTCCAAAACACCGAAACTCCGAAACTCCGAAACTCCAAAACTCCAAAACTCCAAAACTCCAAAACTCCGAATCTCCAAAACTCGGAAACTCCAAAACTCCGAATCTCCAAAACTCCAAAACTTCAAAACTCCGAAACTCCAAAACTCCGAAACTCCAAAACTCCAATACTCCAAAACTCCAAAACTCCAAAACACCGAAACTCCGAAACTCCGAAACTCCAAAACTCCAAAACTCCAAAACTCCGAATCTCCAAAACTCCGAAACTCCAAAACTCCGAATCTCCAAAACTCCAAAACTCCAAAACTCCGAAACTCCAAAACTCCGAAACTCCAAAACTCCAAAACTCCAATACTCCAAAACTCCAAAACTCCAAAACACCGAAACTCCGAAACTCCGAAACTCCAAAACTCCAAAACTCCAAAACTCCGAAACTCCAAAACTCCAATACTCCAAAACTCCGAAACTCCAAAACTCCAAAACTCAAAAACTCCAAAACTCCAAAACTTCAAAACTCCAAAACTCCGAAACTCCAAAACTCCGAAACTCCAAAACTCCGAAACTCCAAAACTCCGAAACTCCAAAACTCCGAATCTCCAAAACACCGAAACTCCGAAACTCCAAAACTCCAAAACTCCAAAACTCCGAAACTCCAAAACTCCGAAAATCCAAAACTCCAAAACTCCAATACTCCAAAACTCCAAAACTCCAAAACACCGAAACTCCGAAACTCCGAAACTCCAAAACTCCGAAACTCCAAAACTCCGAATCTCCAAAACTCCAAAACTTCAAAACTCCGAAACTCCAAAACTCCGAAACTCCAAAACTCCAAAACTCCAAAACTCCAAAACTCCAAAACTCCAAAACTCCGAAACTCCAAAACTCCAATACTCCAAAACTCCGAAACTCCAAAACTCCGAAACTCCAAAACTCCGAAACTCCAAAACTCCGAAACTCCAAAACTCCGAATCTCCAAAACTCCAAAACTTCAAAACTCCGTAACTCCAAAACTCCGAAACTCCAAAACTCCAAAACTCCAAAACTCCAAAACTCCGAAACTCCAAAACTCCGAAACTCCAAAACTCCAAAACTCCAATACTCCAAAACTCCAAAACTCCAAAACTCCAAAACTCCGAAACTCCAAAACTCCAAAACTCCAAAACTCCAAAACTCCAAAACTCCGAAACACCAAAACTCCGAAACTCCGAAACTCCAAAACTCCAAAACTCCAAAACTCCGAAACTCCAAAACTCCGAATCTCCAAAACTCCAAAACTCCAAAACTCCGAAACTCCAAAATTCCGAAACTCCAAAACTCCAAAACTCAAAAACTCCAAAACTCCAAAACTCCAAAACTCCAAAACTCCGAAACTCCAAAACTCCGAAACTCCAAAACTCCGAAACTCCAAAACTCCGAAACTCCAAAACTCCGAATCTCCAAAACTCCAAAACTTCAAAACTCCGAAACTCCAAATCTCCGAAACTCCAAAACTCCAAAACTCCAAAACTCCAAAACTCCGAAACTCCAAAACTCCAAAACTCCAAAACTCCAAAACTCCGAAACTCCAAAACTCCGAAACTCCAAAACTCCAAAACTCCAATACTCCAAAACTCCAAAACTCCAAAACACCGAAACTCCGAAACTCCGAAACTCCAAAACTCCAAAACTCCAAAACTCCAAAACTCCGAATCTCCAAAACTCGGAAACTCCAAAACTCCAAAACTCCAAAACTCCAATACTCCGAAACTCCAAAACTCCAAAACTCCAAAACTCCGAAACTCCAAAAGTCCAAAACTCCAAAACTCCAAAACTCCAAAACTCCAAAACTCCAAAACTCCGAAACTCCAAAACTCCAAAACTCCAAAGCTCCAAAACTCCAAAACTCAAAAACTCCAAAACTCAAAAACTCCAAAACTCCAAAACTCCAAAATTCCGAAACTCCAAAACTCCGAAACTCCAAAACTCCGAAACTCCAAAACTCCAAAACTCCAATACTCCAAAACTCCAAAACTCCGAAACTCCAAAACTCCAAAACTCCAAAGCTCCAAAACTCCAAAACTCCAATACTCCAAAACTCCAAAACTCCAAAACTCCGAAACTCCAAAACTCCAATACTCCAAAACTCCGAAACTCCAAAACTCCGAAACTCCAAAACTCCAAAACTCCAATACTCCAATACTCCAAAACTCCAAAACTCCAAAACACCGAAACTCCGAAACTCCGAAACTCCAAAACTCCAAAACTCCAAAACTCCAAAACTCCAAAACTCCGAAACTCCAAAACTCCGAAACTCCAAAACTCCAAAACTCCAAAACTCCGAAACTCCAAAACTCCAATACTCCAAAACTCCGAAACTCCAAAACTCCAAAACTCAAAAACTCCAAAACTCCAAAAC
This sequence comes from Amblyomma mixtum, assembly GCF_055824585.1. NCBI lineage: Eukaryota > Metazoa > Arthropoda > Arachnida > Ixodida > Ixodidae > Amblyomma > Amblyomma mixtum. Next base: position 12,475,576 of record NW_028317651.1, read on the forward strand.
TCCAAAACTCCAAAACTCCGAAACTCCAAAACTCCGAAACTCCAAAACTCCGAAACTCCAAAACTCCGAAACTCCAAAACTCCGAATCTCCAAAACTCCAAAACTCCAAAACTCCGAAACTCCAAAACTCCGAAGCTCCAAAACTCCAAAACTCCAATACTCCAAAACTCCAAAACTCCAAAACACCGAAACTCCGAAACTCCGAAACTCCAAAACTCCAAAACTCCAAAACTCCGAAACTCCAAAACTCCGAAACTCCAAAACTCCAAAACTCCAAAACTCCAAAACTCCGAAACTCCAAAACTCCAATACTCCAAAACTCCGAAACTCCAAAACTCCAAAACTCCAAAACTCCAATACTCCAAAACTCCGAAACTCCGAAACTCCAAAACTCCAAAACTCCAAAACTGCAAAACTCCAAAACTCCGAAACTCCGAAACTCCGAAACTCCAAAACTCCGAAACTCCAAAACTCGGAAACTCCAAAACTCCAAAGCTCCAAAACTCCAAAACTCCAAAACTCCGAAACTCCAAAACTCCGAATCTCCAAAACTCCGAAACTCCGAAACTCCGAAACTCCAAAACTCCGAAACTCCAAAACTCCAAAACTCCAAAACTCCAAAACTCCGAAACTCCAAAACTCCAAAACTCCGAAACTCCGAAACTCCGAAACTCCAAAACTCCAAAACTCCAAAACTCCGAAACTCCGAAACTCCGAAACTCCAAAACTCCGAAACTCCGAAACTCCGAATCTCCAAAACTCCAAAACTCCAAAACTCCGAAACTCCGAAACTCCGAATCTCCAAAACTCCAAAACTCCAAAACTCCGAAACTCCAAAACTCCAAAACTCCAATACTCCAAAACTCCGAAACTCCGAAACTCCAAAACTCCAATACTCCAAAACTCCGAAACTCCAAAACTCCAAAACTCCAAAACTCCAAAACTCCAAAACTCCGAAACTCCGAAACTCCGAAACTCCAAAACTCCGAAACTCCGAAACTCCGAAACTCCAAAACTCCAAAACTCCGAAACTCCAAAACTCCAAAACTCCGAAACTCCGAAACTCCAAAACTCGAAAACTCCGAAACTCCGAAACTCCAAAACTCCGAATCTCCAAAACTCCAAAACTCCAAAACTCCGAAACTCCAAAACTCCAAAACTCCAAAACTCCAAAACTCCGAAACTCCAAAACGCCGAAACTCCGAAACTCCGAAACTCCAAAACTCCAAAACTCCGAAACTCCAAAACTCCAAAACTCCGAAACTCCGAAACTCCAAAACTCCAAAACTCCGAAACTCCAAAACTCCAAAACTTTGAAACTCCGAAACTCCGAAACTCCAAAACTCCAAAACTCCGAAACTCCGAAACTCCAAAACTCCGAAACTCCAAAACTCCAAAACTCCGAAACTCCAAAACTCCGAAACTCCAAAACTCCAAAACTCCAAAACTCCAAAACTCCGAAACTCCGAAACTCCGAAACTCCAAAACTCCAAAACTCCGAAACTCCGAAACTCCAAAACTCCGAAACTCCAAAACTCCGAATCTCCGAAACTCCAAAACTCCAAAACTCCGAAACTCCAAAACTCCGAAACTCCGAAACTCCAAAACTCCGAAACTCCAAAACTCCAAAACTCCGAAACTCCAAAACTCCAAAACTCCAATACTCCAAAACTCCAAAACTCCGAAACTCCAAAACTCCGAAACTCCAAAACTCCAATACTCCAAAACTCCAATACTCCAAAACTCCGAAACTCCAAAACTCCAAAACTCCAAAACTCCGAAACTCCGAAACTCCAAAACTCCAAAACTCCAAAACTCCAAAACTCCGAAACTCCAAAACTCCAAAACTCCAAAACTCCAAAACTCCAAAACTCCAAAACTCCAAAACTCCGAAACTCCAAAACTCCAAAACTCCAAAACTCCAAAACTCCAAAACTCCAAAACTCCGAAACTCCAAAACTCCGAAACTCCAAAACTCCAAAACTCCAATACTCCAATACTCCAAAACTCCAAAACTCCAAAACACCGAAACTCCGAAACTCCGAAACTCCAAAACTCCAAAACTCCAAAACTCCGAATCTCCAAAACTCGGAAACTCCAAAACTCCAAAACTCCAAAACTCCAATACTCCGAAACTCCAAAACTCCAAAACTCCAAAACTCCGAAACTCCAAAACTCCAAAACTCCAAAACTCCAAAACTCCAAAACTCCGAAACACCAAAACTCCGAAACTCCGAAACTCCAAAACTCCAAAACTCCAAAACTCCGAAACTCCAAAACTCCGAATCTCCAAAACTCCAAAACTCCAAAACTCCGAAACTCCAAAACTCCAAAACTCCGAAACTCCAAAACTCCAAAACTCCAATACTCCAAAACTCCAAAACTCCAAAACACCGAAACTCCGAAACTCCGAAACTCCAAAACTCCAAAACTCCAAAACTCCGAAACTCCAAAACTCCAATACTCCAAAACTCCGAAACTCCAAAACTCCAAAACTAAAAAACTCCAAAACTCCAAAACTTCAAAACTCCAAAACTCCGAAACTCCAAAACTCCAAAACTCCAATACTCCAAAACTCCAAAACTCCAAAACACCGAAACTCCGAAACTCCGAAACTCCAAAACTCCAAAACTCCAAAACTCCGAAACTCCAAAACTCCAATACTCCAAAACTCCGAAACTCCAAAACTCCAAAACTCAAAAACTCCAAAACTCCGAAACTCCAAAACTCCAAAACTCCAAAACTCCGAAACTCCAAAACTCCGAAACTCCAAAACTCCAAAACTCCAATACTCCAAAACTCCAAAACTCCAAAACACCGAAACTCCGAAACTCCGAAACTCCAAAACTCCAAAACTCCAAAACTCCAAAACTCCGAATCTCCAAAACTCCAAAACTCCAAAACACCGAAACTCCGAAACTCCGAAACTCCAAAACTCCAAAACTCCAAAACTCCAAAACTCCGAAACTCCAAAACTCCGAAACTCCAAAACTCCAAAACTCCGAAACTCCAAAACTCCAATACTCCAAAACTCCGAAACTCCAAAACTCCAAAACTCAAAAACTCCAAAACTCCAAAACTCCAAAACTCCGAAACTCCAAAACTCCGAAACTCCAAAACTCCGAAACTCCAAAACTCCGAAACTCCAAAACTCCGAATCTCCAAAACTCCAAAACTCCAAAACTCCGAAACTCCAAAACTCCGAAGCTCCAAAACTCCAATACTCCAAAACTCCAAAACTCCAAAACACCGAAACTCCGAAACTCCGAAACTCCAAAACTCCAAAACTCCAAAACTCCGAAACTCCAAAACTCCGAAACTCCAAAACTCCAAAACTCCAAAACTCCGAAACTCCAAAACTCCAATACTCCAAAACTCCGAAACTCCAAAACTCCAAAACTCCAAAACTCCAATACTCCAAAACTCCGAAACTCCGAAACTCCAAAACTCCAAAACTCCAAAACTGCAAAACTCCAAAACTCCGAAACTCCGAAACTCCAAAACTCCGAAACTCCAAAACTCGGAAACTCCAAAACTCCAAAGCTCCAAAACTCCAAAACTCCAAAACTCCGAAACTCCAAAACTCCGAATCTCCAAAACTCCGAAACTCCGAAACTCCGAAACTCCAAAACTCCGAAACTCCAAAACTCCAAAACTCCAAAACTCCAAAACTCCGAAACTCCAAAACTCCAAAACTCCAAAACTCCGAAACTCCGAAACTCCGAAACTCCAAAACTCCAAAACTCCAAAACTCCGAAACTCCGAAACTCCGAAACTCCAAAACTCCAAAACTCCGAAACTCCGAAACTCCGAATCTCCAAAACTCCAAAACTCCAAAACTCCAAAACTCCAAAACTCCAAAACTCCAATACTCCAAAACTCCGAAACTCCGAAACTCCAAAACTCCAATACTCCAAAACTCCGAAACTCCAAAACTCCAAAACTCCAAAACTCCAAAACTCCAAAACTCCGAAACTCCGAAACTCCGAAACTCCAAAACTCCGAAACTCCAAAACTCCGAAACTCCAAAACTCCAAAACTCCGAAACTCCAAAACTCCAAAACTCCGAAACTCCGAAACTCCAAAACTCGAAAACTCCGAAACTCCAAAACTCCAAAACTCCAATACTCCAAAACTCCAAAACTCCAAAACTCCAAAACTCCAAAACTCCGAAACACCAAAACTCCGAAACTCCGAAACTCCAAAACTCCAAAACTCCAAAACTCCGAAACTCCAAAACTCCGAATCTCCAAAACTCCAAAACTCCAAAACTCCGAAACTCCAAAACTCCAAAACTCCGAAACTCCAAAACTCCAAAACTCCAATACTCCAAAACTCCAAAACTCCAAAACACCGAAACTCCGAAACTCCGAAACTCCAAAACTCCAAAACTCCAAAACTCCGAAACTCCAAAACTCCAATACTCCAAAACTCCGAAACTCCAAAACTCCAAAACTCAAAAACTCCAAAACTCCAAAACTTCAAAACTCCAAAACTCCGAAACTCCAAAACTCCGAAACTCCAAAACTCCGAAACTCCAAAACTCCGAAACTCCAAAACTCCGAATCTCCAAAACTCCAAAACTTCAAAACTCCGAAACTCCAAAACTCCGAAACTCCAAAACTCCAAAACTCCAAAACTCCAAAACTCCAAAACTCCGAAACTCCAAAACTCCAAAACTCCAAAACTCCAAAACTCCAAAACTCCAATACTCCAAAACTCCAAAACTCCAAAACTCCAAAACTCCGAAACTCCAAAACTCCAAAACTCCAAAACTCCAAAACTCCAAAACTCCGAAACACCAAAACTCCGAAACTCCGAAACTCCAAAACTCCAAAACTCCAAAACTCCGAAACTCCAAAACTCCGAATCTCCAAAACTCCAAAACTCCAAAACTCCGAAACTCCAAAACTCCGAAACTCCAAAACTCCAATACTCCAAAACTCCAAAACTCCAAAACACCGAAACTCCGAAACTCCGAAACTCCAAAACTCCAAAACTCCAAAACTCCGAAACTCCAAAACTCCAATACTCCAAAACTCCGAAACTCCAAAACTCCAAAACTCAAAAACTCCAAAACTCCAAAACTCCAAAACTCCAAAACTCCGAATCTCCAAAACTCCAAAACTTCAAAACTCCGAAACTCCAAAACTCCGAAACTCCAAAACTCCAATACTCCAAAACTCCAAAACTCCAAAACACCGAAACTCCGAAACTCCGAAACTCCAAAACTCCAAAACTCCAAAACTCCAAAACTCCGAATCTCCAAAACTCGGAAACTCCAAAACTCCGAATCTCCAAAACTCCAAAACTTCAAAACTCCGAAACTCCAAAACTCCGAAACTCCAAAACTCCAATACTCCAAAACTCCAAAACTCCAAAACACCGAAACTCCGAAACTCCGAAACTCCAAAACTCCAAAACTCCAAAACTCCGAATCTCCAAAACTCCGAAACTCCAAAACTCCGAATCTCCAAAACTCCAAAACTCCAAAACTCCGAAACTCCAAAACTCCGAAACTCCAAAACTCCAAAACTCCAATACTCCAAAACTCCAAAACTCCAAAACACTGAAACTCCGAAACTCCGAAACTCCAAAACTCCAAAACTCCAAAACTCCGAAACTCCAAAACTCCAATACTCCAAAACTCCGAAACTCCAAAACTCCAAAACTCAAAAACTCCAAAACTCCAAAACTTCAAAACTCCAAAACTCCGAAACTCCAAAACTCCGAAACTCCAAAACTCCGAAACTCCAAAACTCCGAAACTCCAAAACTCCGAATCTCCAAAACACCGAAACTCCGAAACTCCAAAACTCCAAAACTCCAAAACTCCGAAACTCCAAAACTCCGAAAATCCAAAACTCCAAAACTCCAATACTCCAAAACTCCAAAACTCCAAAACACCGAAACTCCGAAACTCCGAAACTCCAAAACTCCGAAACTCCAAAACTCCGAATCTCCAAAACTCCAAAACTTCAAAACTCCGAAACTCCAAAACTCCGAAACTCCAAAACTCCAAAACTCCAAAACTCCAAAACTCCAAAACTCCAAAACTCCGAAACTCCAAAACTCCAATACTCCAAAACTCCGAAACTCCAAAACTCCGAAACTCCAAAACTCCGAAACTCCAAAACTCCGAAACTCCAAAACTCCGAATCTCCAAAACTCCAAAACTTCAAAACTCCGAAACTCCAAAACTCCGAAACTCCAAAACTCCAAAACTCCAAAACTCCAAAACTCCGAAACTCCAAAACTCCGAAACTCCAAAACTCCAAAACTCCAATACTCCAAAACTCCAAAACTCCAAAACTCCAAAACTCCGAAACTCCAAAACTCCAAAACTCCAAAACTCCAAAACTCCGAAACACCAAAACTCCGAAACTCCGAAACTCCAAAACTCCAAAACTCCAAAACTCCGAAACTCCAAAACTCCGAATCTCCAAAACTCCAAAACTCCAAAACTCCGAAACTCCAAAATTCCGAAACTCCAAAACTCCAAAACTCAAAAACTCCAAAACTCCAAAACTCCAAAACTCCAAAACTCCGAAACTCCAAAACTCCGAAACTCCAAAACTCCGAAACTCCAAAACTCCGAAACTCCAAAACTCCGAATCTCCAAAACTCCAAAACTTCAAAACTCCGAAACTCCAAATCTCCGAAACTCCAAAACTCCAAAACTCCAAAACTCCAAAACTCCGAAACTCCAAAACTCCAAAACTCCAAAACTCCAAAACTCCGAAACTCCAAAACTCCGAAACTCCAAAACTCCAAAACTCCAATACTCCAAAACTCCAAAACTCCAAAACACCGAAACTCCGAAACTCCGAAACTCCAAAACTCCAAAACTCCAAAACTCCAAAACTCCGAATCTCCAAAACTCGGAAACTCCAAAACTCCAAAACTCCAAAACTCCAATACTCCGAAACTCCAAAACTCCAAAACTCCAAAACTCCGAAACTCCAAAAGTCCAAAACTCCAAAACTCCAAAACTCCAAAACTCCAAAACTCCAAAACTCCAAAACTCCGAAACTCCAAAACTCCAAAACTCCAAAGCTCCAAAACTCCAAAACTCAAAAACTCCAAAACTCAAAAACTCCAAAACTCCAAAACTCCAAAATTCCGAAACTCCAAAACTCCGAAACTCCAAAACTCCGAAACTCCAAAACTCCAAAACTCCAATACTCCAAAACTCCAAAACTCCGAAACTCCAAAACTCCAAAACTCCAAAGCTCCAAAACTCCAAAACTCCAATACTCCAAAACTCCAAAACTCCAAAACTCCGAAACTCCAAAACTCCAATACTCCAAAACTCCGAAACTCCAAAACTCCGAAACTCCAAAACTCCAAAACTCCAATACTCCAAAACTCCAAAACTCCAAAACTCCAAAACACCGAAACTCCGAAACTCCGAAACTCCAAAACTCCAATACTCCAAAACTCCAAAACTCCAAAACACCGAAACTCCGAAACTCCGAAACTCCAAAACTCCAAAACTCCAAAACTCCGAATCTCCAAAACTCGGAAACTCCAAAACTCCGAATCTCCAAAACTCCAAAACTTCAAAACTCCGAAACTCCAAAACTCCGAAACTCCAAAACTCCAATACTCCAAAACTCCAAAACTCCAAAACACCGAAACTCCGAAACTCCGAAACTCCAAAACTCCAAAACTCCAAAACTCCGAATCTCCAAAACTCCGAAACTCCAAAACTCCGAATCTCCAAAACTCCAAAACTCCAAAACTCCGAAACTCCAAAACTCCGAAACTCCAAAACTCCAAAACTCCAATACTCCAAAACTCCAAAACTCCAATACTCCAAAACTCCGAAACTCCAAAACTCCAAAACTCAAAAACTCCAAAACTCCAAAACTCCAAAACTCCAAAACTCCGAAACTCCAAAACTCCGAAACTCCAAAACTCCGAAACTCCAAAACTCCGAAACTCCAAAACTCCGAATCTCCAAAACTCCAAAACTCCAAAACTCCGAAACTCCAAAACTCCGAAGCTCCAAAACTCCAAAACTCCAATACTCCAAAACTCCAAAACTCCAAAACACCGAAACTCCGAAACTCCGAAACTCCAAAACTCCAAAACTCCAAAACTCCGAAACTCCAAAACTCCGAAACTCCAAAACTCCAAAACTCCAAAACTCCAAAACTCCAAAACTCCGAAACTCCAAAACTCCAATACTCCAAAACTCCGAAACTCCAAAACTCCAAAACTCCAAAACTCCAATACTCCAAAACTCCGAAACTCCGAAACTCCAAAACTCCAAAACTCCAAAACTGCAAAACTCCAAAACTCCGAAACTCCGAAACTCCGAAACTCCAAAACTCCGAAACTCCAAAACTCGGAAACTCCAAAACTCCAAAGCTCCAAAACTCCAAAACTCCAAAACTCCGAAACTCCAAAACTCCGAATCTCCAAAACTCCGAAACTCCGAAACTCCGAAACTCCAAAACTCCGAAACTCCAAAACTCCAAAACTCCAAAACTCCAAAACTCCGAAACTCCAAAACTCCAAAACTCCGAAACTCCGAAACTCCGAAACTCCAAAACTCCAAAACTCCAAAACTCCGAAACTCCGAAACTCCGAAACTCCAAAACTCCGAAACTCCGAAACTCCGAATCTCCAAAACTCCAAAACTCCAAAACTCCGAAACTCCGAAACTCCGAATCTCCAAAACTCCAAAACTCCAAAACTCCGAAACTCCAAAACTCCAAAACTCCAATACTCCAAAACTCCGAAACTCCGAAACTCCAAAACTCCAATACTCCAAAACTCCGAAACTCCAAAACTCCAAAACTCCAAAACTCCAAAACTCCAAAACTCCGAAACTCCGAAACTCCGAAACTCCAAAACTCCGAAACTCCAAAACTCCGAAACTCCAAAACTCCAAAACTCCGAAACTCCAAAACTCCAAAACTCCGAAACTCCGAAACTCCAAAACTCGAAAACTCCGAAACTCCAAAACTCCAAAACTCCAATACTCCAAAACTCCAAAACTCCAAAACTCCAAAACTCCAAAACTCCGAAACACCAAAACTCCGAAACTCCGAAACTCCAAAACTCCAAAACTCCAAAACTCCGAAACTCCAAAACTCCGAATCTCCAAAACTCCAAAACTCCAAAACTCCGAAACTCCAAAACTCCAAAACTCCGAAACTCCAAAACTCCAAAACTCCAATACTCCAAAACTCCAAAACTCCAAAACACCGAAACTCCGAAACTCCGAAACTCCAAAACTCCAAAACTCCAAAACTCCGAAACTCCAAAACTCCAATACTCCAAAACTCCGAAACTCCAAAACTCCAAAACTCAAAAACTCCAAAACTCCAAAACTTCAAAACTCCAAAACTCCGAAACTCCAAAACTCCGAAACTCCAAAACTCCGAAACTCCAAAACTCCGAAACTCCAAAACTCCAAAACTCCAAAACTCCAAAACTCCAAAACTCCAAAACTCCGAAACTCCAAAACTCCAAAACTCCAAAACTCCAAAACTCCAATACTCCAAAACTCCAAAACTCCAAAACTCCAAAACTCCGAAACTCCAAAACTCCAAAACTCCAAAACTCCAAAACTCCAAAACTCCGAAACACCAAAATTCCGAAACTCCGAAACTCCAAAACTCCAAAACTCCGAAACTCCAAAACTCCGAATCTCCAAAACTCCAAAACTCCAAAACTCCGAAACTCCAAAACTCCGAAACTCCAAAACTCCAATACTCCAAAACTCCAAAACTCCAAAACACCGAAACTCCGAAACTCCGAAACTCCAAAACTCCAAAACTCCAAAACTCCGAAACTCCAAAACTCCAATACTCCAAAACTCCGAAACTCCAAAACTCCAAAACTCAAAAACTCCAAAACTCCAAAACTCCAAAACTCCGAATCTCCAAAACTCCAAAACTTCAAAACTCCGAAACTCCAAAACTCCGAAACTCCAAAACTCCAATACTCCAAAACTCCAAAACTCCAAAACACCGAAACTCCGAAACTCCGAAACTCCAAAACTCCAAAACTCCAAAACTCCAAAACTCCGAATCTCCAAAACTCGGAAACTCCAAAACTCCGAATCTCCAAAACTCCAAAACTTCAAAACTCCGAAACTCCAAAACTCCGAAACTCCAAAACTCCAATACTCCAAAACTCCAAAACTCCAAAACACCGAAACTCCGAAACTCCGAAACTCCAAAACTCCAAAACTCCAAAACTCCGAATCTCCAAAACTCCGAAACTCCAAAACTCCGAATCTCCAAAACTCCAAAACTCCAAAACTCCGAAACTCCAAAACTCCGAAACTCCAAAACTCCAAAACTCCAATACTCCAAAACTCCAAAACTCCAAAACACCAAAACTCCGAAACTCCGAAACTCCAAAACTCCAAAACTCCGAAACTCCAAAACTCCAATACTCCAAAACTCCGAAACTCCAAAACTCCAAAACTCAAAAACTCCAAAACTCCAAAACTTCAAAACTCCAAAACTCCGAAACTCCAAAACTCCGAAACTCCAAAACTCCGAAACTCCAATACTCCGAAACTCCAAAACTCCGAATCTCCAAAACACCGAAACTCCGAAACTCCAAAACTCCAAAACTCCAAAACTCCGAAACTCCAAAACTCCGAAAATCCAAAACTCCAAAACTCCAATACTCCAAAACTCCAAAACTCCAAAACACCGAAACTCCGAAACTCCGAAACTCCAAAACTCCGAAACTCCAAAACTCCGAAACTCCAAAACTCCGAAACTCCAAAACTCCGAATCTCCAAAACTCCAAAACTTCAAAACTCCGAAACTCCAAAACTCCGAAACTCCAAAACTCCAAAACTCCAAAACTCCAAAACTCCAAAACTCCGAAACTCCAAAACTCCGAAACTCCAAAACTCCAAAACTCCAATACTCCAAAACTCCAAAACTCCAAAACTCCAAAACTCCGAAACTCCAAAACTCCAAAACTCCAAAACTCCAAAACTCCAAAACTCCGAAACACCAAAACTCCGAAACTCCAAAACTCCGAATCTCCAAAACTCCAAAACTCCAAAACTCCGAAACTCCAAAATTCCGAAACTCCAAAACTCCAAAACTCAAAAACTCCAAAACTCCAAAACTCCAAAACTCCAAAACTCCGAAACTCCAAAACTCCGAAACTCCAAAACTCCGAAACTCCAAAACTCCGAAACTCCAAAACTCCGAATCTCCAAAACTCCAAAACTTCAAAACTCCGAAACTCCAAATCTCCGAAACTCCAAAACTCCAAAACTCCAAAACTCCAAAACTCCGAAACTCCAAAACTCCAAAACTCCAAAACTCCAAAACTCCGAAACTCCAAAACTCCGAAACTCCAAAACTCCAAAACTCCAATACTCCAAAACTCCAAAACTCCAAAACACCGAAACTCCGAAACTCCGAAACTCCAAAACTCCAAAACTCCAAAACTCCAAAACTCCGAATCTCCAAAACTCGGAAACTCCAAAACTCCAAAACTCCAAAACTCCAATACTCCGAAACTCCAAAACTCCAAAACTCCAAAACTCCGAAACTCCAAAAGTCCAAAACTCCAAAACTCCAAAACTCCAAAACTCCAAAACTCCAAAACTCCAAAACTCCAAAACTCCGAAACTCCAAAACTCCAAAACTCCAAAGCTCCAAAACTCCAAAACTCAAAAACTCCAAAACTCAAAAACTCCAAAACTCCAAAACTCCAAAATTCCGAAACTCCAAAACTCCGAAACTCCAAAACTCCGAAACTCCAAAACTCCAAAACTCCAATACTCCAAAACTCCAAAACTCCGAAACTCCAAAACTCCAAAACTCCAAAGCTCCAAAACTCCAAAACTCCAATACTCCAAAACTCCAAAACTCCAAAACTCCGAAACTCCAAAACTCCAATACTCCAAAACTCCGAAACTCCAAAACTCCGAAACTCCAAAACTCCAAAACTCCAATACTCCAAAACTCCAAAACTCCAAAACTCCAAAACACCGAAACTCCGAAACTCCGAAACTCCAAAACTCCAAAACTCCAAAACTCCAAAACTCCGAAACTCCAAAACTCCGAAACTCCAAAACTCCAAAACTCCAAAACTCCGAAACTCCAAAACTCCAATACTCCAAAACTCCGAAACTCCAAAACTCCAAAACTCAAAAACTCCAAAACTCCAAAACTCCAAAACTCCAAAACTCCGAAACTCCAAAACTCCGAAACTCCAAAACTCCGAAACTCCAAAACTCCGAAACTCCAAAACTCCGAATCTCCAAAACTCCGAAACTCCAAAACTCCGAAGCTCCAAAACTCCAAAACTCCAATACTCCAAAACTCCAAAACTCCAAAACACCGAAACTCCGAAACTCCGAAACTCCAAAACTCCAAAACTCCAAAACTCCGAAACTCCAAAACTCCGAAACTCCAAAACTCCAAAACTCCAAAACTCCAAAACTCCGAAACTCCAAAACTCCAATACTCCAAAACTCCGAAACTCCAAAACTCCAAAACTCCAAAACTCCAATACTCCAAAACTCCGAAACTCCGAAACTCCAAAACTCCAAAACTCCAAAACTGCAAAACTCCAAAACTCCGAAACTCCGAAACTCCGAAACTCCAAAACTCCGAAACTCCAAAACTCGGAAACTCCAAAACTCCAAAGCTCCAAAACTCCAAAACTCCAAAACTCCGAAACTCCAAAACTCCGAATCTCCAAAACTCCGAAACTCCGAAACTCCGAAACTCCGAAACTCCAAAACTCCGAAACTCCAAAACTCCAAAACTCCAAAACTCCAAAACTCCGAAACTCCAAAACTCCAAAACTCCAAAACTCCGAAACTCCGAAACTCCGAAACTCCAAAACTCCAAAACTCCAAAACTCCGAAACTCCGAAACTCCGAAACTCCAAAACTCCGAAACTCCGAAACTCCGAATCTCCAAAACTCCAAAACTCCAAAACTCCGAAACTCCGAAACTCCGAATCTCCAAAACTCCAAAACTCCAAAACTCCGAAACTCCAAAACTCCAAAACTCCAATACTCCAAAACTCCGAAACTCCGAAACTCCAAAACTCCAATACTCCAAAACTCCGAAACTCCAAAACTCCAAAACTCCAAAACTCCAAAACTCCAAAACTCCGAAACTCCGAAACTCCGAAACTCCAAAACTCCGAAACTCCAAAACTCCGAAACTCCAAAACTCCAAAACTCCGAAACTCCAAAACTCCAAAACTCCGAAACTCCGAAACTCCAAAACTCGAAAACTCCGAAACTCCAAAACTCCAAAACTCCAATACTCCAAAACTCCAAAACTCCAAAACTTCAAAACTCCGAAACACCAAAACTCCGAAACTCCGAAACTCCAAAACTCCAAAACTCCAAAACTCCGAAACTCCAAAACTCCGAATCTCCAAAACTCCAAAACTCCAAAACTCCGAAACTCCAAAACTCCAAAACTCCGAAACTCCAAAACTCCAAAACTCCAATACTCCAAAACTCCAAAACTCCAAAACACCGAAACTCCGAAACTCCGAAACTCCAAAACTCCAAAACTCCAAAACTCCGAAACTCCAAAACTCCAATACTCCAAAACTCCGAAACTCCAAAACTCCAAAACTCAAAAACTCCAAAACTCCAAAACTTCAAAACTCCAAAACTCCGAAACTCCAAAACTCCGAAACTCCAAAACTCCGAAACTCCAAAACTCCGAAACTCCAAAACTCCGAATCTCCAAAACTCCAAAACTTCAAAACTCCGAAACTCCAAAACTCCGAAACTCCAAAACTCCAAAACTCCAAAACTCCAAAACTCCAAAACTCCGAAACTCCAAAACTCCAAAACTCCAAAACTCCAAAACTCCAAAACTCCAATACTCCAAAACTCCAAAACTCCAAAACTCCAAAACTCCGAAACTCCAAAACTCCAAAACTCCAAAACTCCAAAACTCCAAAACTCCGAAACACCAAAATTCCGAAACTCCGAAACTCCAAAACTCCAAAACTCCAAAACTCCGAAACTCCAAAACTCCGAATCTCCAAAACTCCAAAACTCCAAAACTCCGAAACTCCAAAACTCCGAAACTCCAAAACTCCAATACTCCAAAACTCCAAAACTCCAAAACACCGAAACTCCGAAACTCCGAAACTCCAAAACTCCAAAACTCCAAAACTCCGAAACTCCAAAACTCCAATACTCCAAAACTCCGAAACTCCAAAACTCCAAAACTCAAAAACTCCAAAACTCCAAAACTCCAAAACTCCGAATCTCCAAAACTCCAAAACTTCAAAACTCCGAAACTCCAAAACTCCGAAACTCCAAAACTCCAATACTCCAAAACTCCAAAACTCCAAAACACCGAAACTCCGAAACTCCGAAACTCCAAAACTCCAAAACTCCAAAACTCCAAAACTCCGAATCTCCAAAACTCGGAAACTCCAAAACTCCGAATCTCCAAAACTCCAAAACTTCAAAACTCCGAAACTCCAAAACTCCGAAACTCCAAAACTCCAATACTCCAAAACTCCAAAACTCCAAAACACCGAAACTCCGAAACTCCGAAACTCCAAAACTCCAAAACTCCAAAACTCCGAATCTCCAAAACTCCGAAACTCCAAAACTCCGAATCTCCAAAACTCCAAAACTCCAAAACTCCGAAACTCCAAAACTCCGAAACTCCAAAACTCCAAAACTCCAATACTCCAAAACTCCAAAACTCCAAAACACCAAAACTCCGAAACTCCGAAACTCCAAAACTCCAAAACTCCAAAACTCCGAAACTCCAAAACTCCAATACTCCAAAACTCCGAAACTCCAAAACTCCAAAACTCAAAAACTCCAAAACTCCAAAACTTCAAAACTCCAAAACTCCGAAACTCCAAAACTCCGAAACTCCAAAACTCCGAAACTCCAATACTCCGAAACTCCAAAACTCCGAATCTCCAAAACACCGAAACTCCGAAACTCCAAAACTCCAAAACTCCAAAACTCCGAAACTCCAAAACTCCGAAAATCCAAAACTCCAAAACTCCAATACTCCAAAACTCCAAAACTCCAAAACACCGAAACTCCGAAACTCCGAAACTCCAAAACTCCGAAACTCCAAAACTCCGAATCTCCAAAACTCCAAAACTTCAAAACTCCGAAACTCCAAAACTCCGAAACTCCAAAACTCCAAAACTCCAAAACTCCAAAACTCCAAAACTCCAAAACTCCAAAACTCCGAAACTCCAAAACTCCAATACTCCAAAACTCCGAAACTCCAAAACTCCGAAACTCCAAAACTCCGAAACTCCAAAACTCCGAAACTCCAAAACTCCGAATCTCCAAAACTCCAAAACTTCAAAACTCCGAAACTCCAAAACTCCGAAACTCCAAAACTCCAAAACTCCAATACTCCAAAACTCCAAAACTCCAAAACTCCAAAACTCCGAAACTCCAAAACTCCAAAACTCCAAAACTCCAAAACTCCAAAACTCCGAAACACCAAAACTCCGAAACTCCGAAACTCCAAAACTCCAAAACTCCAAAACTCCGAAACTCCAAAACTCCGAATCTCCAAAACTCCAAAACTCCAAAACTCCGAAACTCCAAAACTCCGAAACTCCAAAACTCCAAAACTCCAATACTCCAAAACTCCGAAACTCCAAAACTCCAAAACTCAAAAACTCCAAAACTCCAAAACTCCAAAACTCCAAAACTCCGAAACTCCAAAACTCCGAAACTCCAAAACTCCGAAACTCCAAAACTCCGAAACTCCAAAACTCCGAATCTCCAAAACTCCAAAACTTCAAAACTCCGAAACTCCAAATCTCCGAAACTCCAAAACTCCAAAACTCCAAAACTCCAAAACTCCAAAACTCCAAAACTCCGAAACTCCAAAACTCCGAAACTCCAAAACTCCAAAACTCCAATACTCCAAAACTCCAAAACTCCAAAACTCCAAAACACCGAAACTCCGAAACTCCGAAACTCCAAAACTCCAAAACTCCAAAACTCCAAAACTCCGAATCTCCAAAACTCGGAAACTCCAAAACTCCAAAACTCCAAAACTCCAATACTCCGAAACTCCAAAACTCCAAAACTCCAAAACTCCGAAACTCCAAAAGTCCAAAACTCCAAAACTCCAAAACTCCAAAACTCCAAAACTCCAAAACTCCAAAACTCCGAAACTCCAAAACTCCAAAACTCCAAAGCTCCAAAACTCCAAAACTCAAAAACTCCAAAACTCAAAAACTCCAAAACTCCAAAACTCCAAAATTCCGAAACTCCAAAACTCCGAAACTCCAAAACTCCGAAACTCCAAAACTCCAAAACTCCAATACTCCAAAACTCCAAAACTCCGAAACTCCAAAACTCCAAAACTCCAAAGCTCCAAAACTCCAAAACTCCAATACTCCAAAACTCCAAAACTCCAAAACTCCGAAACTCCAAAACTACAATACTCCAAAACTCCGAAACTCCAAAACTCCGAAACTCCAAAACTCCAAAACTCCAATACTCCAAAACTCCAAAACTCCAAAACTCCAAAACACCGAAACTCCGAAACTCCGAAACTCCAAAACTCCAAAACTCCAAAACTCCAAAACTCCGAAACTCCAAAACTCCGAAACTCCAAAACTCCAAAACTCCAAAACTCCGAAACTCCAAAACTCCAATACTCCAAAACTCCGAAACTCCAAAACTCCAAAACTCAAAAACTCCAAAACTCCAAAACTCCAAAACTCCAAAACTCCGAAACTCCAAAACTCCGAAACTCCAAAACTCCGAAACTCCAAAACTCCGAAACTCCAAAACTCCGAATCTCCAAAACTCCAAAACTCCAAAACTCCGAAACTCCAAAACTCCGAAGCTCCAAAACTCCAAAACTCCAATACTCCAAAACTCCAAAACTCCAAAACACCGAAACTCCGAAACTCCGAAACTCCAAAACTCCAAAACTCCAAAACTCCGAAACTCCAAAACTCCGAAACTCCAAAACTCCAAAACTCCAAAACTCCAAAACTCCGAAACTCCAAAACTCCAATACTCCAAAACTCCGAAACTCCAAAACTCCAAAACTCCAAAACTCCAATACTCCAAAACTCCGAAACTCCGAAACTCCAAAACTCCAAAACTCCAAAACTGCAAAACTCCAAAACTCCGAAACTCCGAAACTCCAAAACTCCGAAACTCCAAAACTCGGAAACTCCAAAACTCCAAAGCTCCAAAACTCCAAAACTCCAAAACTCCGAAACTCCAAAACTCCGAATCTCCAAAACTCCGAAACTCCGAAACTCCGAAACTCCAAAACTCCGAAACTCCAAAACTCCAAAACTCCAAAACTCCAAAACTCCGAAACTCCGAAACTCCAAAACTCCAAAACTCCGAAACTCCGAAACTCCGAAACTCCAAAACTCCAAAACTCCAAAACTCCGAAACTCCGAAACTCCGAATCTCCAAAACTCCAAAACTCCGAAACTCCGAAACTCCGAAACTCCAAAACTCCAAAACTCCGAAACTCCGAAACTCCGAATCTCCAAAACTCCAAGACTCCAAAACTCCGAAACTCCAAAACTCCAAAACTCCAATACTCCAAAACTCCGAAACTCCGAAACTCCAAAACTCCAATACTCCAAAACTCCGAAACTCCAAAACTCCAAAACTCCAAAACTCCAAAACTCCAAAACTCCGAAACTCCGAAACTCCGAAACTCCAAAACTCCGAAACTCCAAAACTCCGAAACTCCAAAACTCCAAAACTCCGAAACTCCAAAACTCCAAAACTCCGAAACTCCGAAACTCCGAAACTCCAAAACTCGAAAACTCCGAAACTCCAAAACTCCAAAACTCCAATACTCCAAAACTCCAAAACTCCAAAACTCCAAAACTCCAAAACTCCGAAACACCAAAACTCCGAAACTCCGAAACTCCAAAACTCCAAAACTCCAAAACTCCGAAACTCCAAAACTCCGAATCTCCAAAACTCCAAAACTCCAAAACTCCGAAACTCCAAAACTCCAAAACTCCGAAACTCCAAAACTCCAAAACTCCAATACTCCAAAACTCCAAAACTCCAAAACACCGAAACTCCGAAACTCCGAAACTCCAAAACTCCAAAACTCCAAAACTCCGAAACTCCAAAACTCCAATACTCCAAAACTCCGAAACTCCAAAACTCCAAAACTCAAAAACTCCAAAACTCCAAAACTTCAAAACTCCAAAACTCCGAAACTCCAAAACTCCGAAACTTCAAAACTCCGAAACTCCAAAACTCCGAAACTCCAAAACTCCAAAACTCCAAAACTCCAATACTCCAAAACTCCGAAACTCCAAAACTCCAAAACTCAAAAACTCCAAAACTCCAAAACTTCAAAACTCCAAAACTCCGAATCTCCAAAACTCGGAAACTCCAAAACTCCAAAACTCCAAAACTCCAATACTCCGAAACTCCAAAACTCCAAAACTCCAAAACTCCGAAACTCCAAAAGTCCAAAACTCCAAAACTCCAAAACTCCAAAACTCCAAAACTCCAAAACTCCAAAACTCCGAAACTCCAAAACTCCAAAACTCCAAAGCTCCAAAACTCCAAAACTCAAAAACTCCAAAACTCAAAAACTCCAAAACTCCAAAACTCCAAAATTCCGAAACTCCAAAACTCCGAAACTCCAAAACTCCGAAACTCCAAAACTCCAAAACTCCAATACTCCAAAACTCCAAAACTCCGAAACTCCAAAACTCCAAAACTCCAAAGCTCCAAAACTCCAAAACTCCAATACTCCAAAACTCCAAAACTCCGAAACTCCAAAACTCCAATACTCCAAAACTCCGAAACTCCAAAACTCCGAAACTCCAAAACTCCAAAACTCCAATACTCCAAAACTCCAAAACTCCAAAACTCCAAAACACCGAAACTCCGAAACTCCGAAACTCCAAAACTCCAAAACTCCAAAACTCCAAAACTCCGAAACTCCAAAACTCCGAAACTCCAAAACTCCAAAACTCCAAAACTCCGAAACTCCAAAACTCCAATACTCCAAAACTCCGAAACTCCAAAACTCCAAAACTCAAAAACTCCAAAACTCCAAAACTCCAAAACTCCAAAACTCCGAAACTCCAAAACTCCGAAACTCCAAAACTCCGAAACTCCAAAACTCCGAAACTCCAAAACTCCGAATCTCCAATACTCCGAAACTCCAAAACTCCGAAACTCCAAAACTCCGAAGCTCCAAAACTCCAAAACTCCAATACTCCAAAACTCCAAAACTCCAAAACACCGAAACTCCGAAACTCCGAAACTCCAAAACTCCAAAACTCCAAAACTCCGAAACTCCAAAACTCCGAAACTCCAAAACTCCAAAACTCCAAAACTCCAAAACTCCGAAACTCCAAAACTCCAATACTCCAAAACTCCGAAACTCCAAAACTCCAAAACTCCAAAACTCCAATACTCCAAAACTCCGAAACTCCGAAACTCCAAAACTCCAAAACTCCAAAACTGCAAAACTCCAAAACTCCGAAACTCCGAAACTCCGAAACTCCAAAACTCCGAAACTCCAAAACTCGGAAACTCCAAAACTCCAAAGCTCCAAAACTCCAAAACTCCAAAACTCCGAAACTCCAAAACTCCGAATCTCCAAAACTCCGAAACTCCGAAACTCCGAAACTCCGAAACTCCAAAACTCCGAAACTCCAAAACTCCAAAACTCCAAAACTCCAAAACTCCGAAACTCCGAAACTCCAAAACTCCGAATCTCCAAAACTCCAAAACTTCAAAACTCCGAAACTCCAAAACTCCGAAACTCCAAAACTCCAAAACTCCAAAACTCCAAAACTCCAAAACTCCGAAACTCCAAAACTCCAAAACTCCAAAACTCCAAAACTCCAAAACTCCAATACTCCAAAACTCCAAAACTCCAAAACTCCAAAACTCCGAAACTCCAAAACTCCAAAACTCCAAAACTCCAAAACTCCAAAACTCCGAAACACCAAAATTCCGAAACTCCGAAACTCCAAAACTCCAAAACTCCAAAACTCCGAAACTCCAAAACTCCGAATCTCCAAAACTCCAAAACTCCAAAACTCCGAAACTCCAAAACTCCGAAACTCCAAAACTCCAAAACTCCAATACTCCAAAACTCCAAAACTCCAAAACACCGAAACTCCGAAACTCCGAAACTCCAAAACTCCAAAACTCCAAAACTCCGAAACTCCAAAACTCCAATACTCCAAAACTCCGAAACTCCAAAACTCCAAAACTCAAAAACTCCAAAACTCCAAAACTCCAAAACTCCGAATCTCCAAAACTCCAAAACTTCAAAACTCCGAAACTCCAAAACTCCGAAACTCCAAAACTCCAATACTCCAAAACTCCAAAACTCCAAAACACCGAAACTCCGAAACTCCGAAACTCCAAAACTCCAAAACTCCAAAACTCCAAAACTCCGAATCTCCAAAACTCGGAAACCCCAAAACTCCGAATCTCCAAAACTCCAAAACTTCAAAACTCCGAAACTCCAAAACTCCGAAACTCCAAAACTCCAATACTCCAAAACTCCAAAACTCCAAAACACCGAAACTCCGAAACTCCGAAACTCCAAAACTCCAAAACTCCAAAACTCCGAATCTCCAAAACTCCGAAACTCCAAAACTCCGAATCTCCAAAACTCCAAAACTCCAAAACTCCGAAACTCCAAAACTCCGAAACTCCAAAACTCCAAAACTCCAATACTCCAAAACTCCAAAACTCCAAAACACCAAAACTCCGAAACTCCGAAACTCCAAAACTCCAAAACTCCAAAACTCCGAAACTCCAAAACTCCAATACTCCAAAACTCCGAAACTCCAAAACTCCAAAACTCAAAAACTCCAAAACTCCAAAACTTCAAAACTCCAAAACTCCGAAACTCCAAAACTCCGAAACTCCAAAACTCCGAAACTCCAATACTCCGAAACTCCAAAACTCCGAATCTCCAAAACACCGAAACTCCGAAACTCCAAAACTCCAAAACTCCAAAACTCCGAAACTCCAAAACTCCGAAAATCCAAAACTCCAAAACTCCAATACTCCAAAACTCCAAAACTCCAAAACACCGAAACTCCGAAACTCCGAAACTCCAAAACTCCGAAACTCCAAAACTCCGAATCTCCAAAACTCCAAAACTTCAAAACTCCGAAACTCCAAAACTCCGAAACTCCAAAACTCCAAAACTCCAAAACTCCAAAACTCCAAAACTCCAAAACTCCAAAACTCCGAAACTCCAAAACTCCAATACTCCAAAACTCCGAAACTCCAAAACTCCGAAACTCCAAAACTCCGAAACTCCAAAACTCCGAAACTCCAAAACTCCGAATCTCCAAAACTCCAAAACTTCAAAACTCCGAAACTCCAAAACTCCGAAACTCCAAAACTCCAAAACTCCAATACTCCAAAACTCCAAAACTCCAAAACTCCAAAACTCCGAAACTCCAAAACTCCAAAACTCCAAAACTCCAAAACTCCAAAACTCCGAAACACCAAAACTCCGAAACTCCGAAACTCCAAAACTCCAAAACTCCAAAACTCCGAAACTCCAAAACTCCGAATCTCCAAAACTCCAAAACTCCAAAACTCCGAAATTCCAAAACTCCGAAACTCCAAAACTCCAAAACTCCAATACTCCAAAACTCCGAAACTCCAAAACTCCAAAACTCAAAAACTCCAAAACTCCAAAACTCCAAAACTCCAAAACTCCGAAACTCCAAAACTCCGAAACTCCAAAACTCCGAAACTCCAAAACTCCGAAACTCCAAAACTCCGAATCTCCAAAACTCCAAAACTTCAAAACTCCGAAACTCCAAATCTCCGAAACTCCAAAACTCCAAAACTCCAAAACTCCAAAACTCCGAAACTCCAAAACTCCAAAACTCCAAAACTCCGAAACTCCAAAACTCCGAAACTCCAAAACTCCAAAACTCCAATACTCCAAAACTCCAAAACTCCAAAACACCGAAACTCCGAAACTCCGAAACTCCAAAACTCCAAAACTCCAAAACTCCAAAACTCCGAATCTCCAAAACTCGGAAACTCCAAAACTCCAAAACTCCAAAACTCCAATACTCCGAAACTCCAAAACTCCAAAACTCCAAAACTCCGAAACTCCAAAAGTCCAAAACTCCAAAACTCCAAAACTCCAAAACTCCAAAACTCCAAAACTCCAAAACTCCGAAACTCCAAAACTCCAAAACTCCAAAGCTCCAAAACTCCAAAACTCAAAAACTCCAAAACTCAAAAACTCCAAAACTCCAAAACTCCAAAATTCCGAAACTCCAAAACTCCGAAACTCCAAAACTCCGAAACTCCAAAACTCCAAAACTCCAATACTCCAAAACTCCAAAACTCCGAAACTCCAAAACTCCAAAACTCCAAAGCTCCAAAACTCCAAAACTCCAATACTCCAAAACTCCAAAACTCCAAAACTCCGAAACTCCAAAACTACAATACTCCAAAACTCCGAAACTCCAAAACTCCGAAACTCCAAAACTCCAAAACTCCAATACTCCAAAACTCCAAAACTCCAAAACTCCAAAACACCGAAACTCCTAAACTCCGAAACTCCAAAACTCCAAAACTCCAAAACTCCAAAACTCCGAAACTCCAAAACTCCGAAACTCCAAAACTCCAAAACTCCAAAACTCCGAAACTCCAAAACTCCAATACTCCAAAACTCCGAAACTCCAAAACTCCAAAACTCAAAAACTCCAAAACTCCAAAACTCCAAAACTCCAAAACTCCGAAACTCCAAAACTCCGAAACTCCAAAACTCCGAAACTCCAAAACTCCGAAACTCCAAAACTCCGAATCTCCAAAACTCCAAAACTCCAAAACTCCGAAACTCCAAAACTCCGAAGCTCCAAAACTCCAAAACTCCAATACTCCAAAACTCCAAAACTCCAAAACACCGAAACTCCGAAACTCCGAAACTCCAAAACTCCAAAACTCCAAAACTCCGAAACTCCAAAACTCCGAAACTCCAAAACTCCAAAACTCCAAAACTCCAAAACTCCGAAACTCCAAAACTCCAATACTCCAAAACTCCGAAACTCCAAAACTCCAAAACTCCAAAACTCCAATACTCCAAAACTCCGAAACTCCGAAACTCCAAAACTCCAAAACTCCAAAACTGCAAAACTCCAAAACTCCGAAACTCCGAAACTCCAAAACTCCGAAACTCCAAAACTCGGAAACTCCAAAACTCCAAAGCTCCAAAACTCCAAAACTCCAAAACTCCGAAACTCCAAAACTCCGAATCTCCAAAACTCCGAAACTCCGAAACTCCGAAACTCCAAAACTCCGAAACTCCAAAACTCCAAAACTCCAAAACTCCAAAACTCCGAAACTCCAAAACTCCAAAACTCCAAAACTCCGAAACTCCGAAACTCCGAAACTCCAAAACTCCAAAACTCCAAAACTCCGAAACTCCGAAACTCCGAATCTCCAAAACTCCAAAACTCCGAAACTCCGAAACTCCGAAACTCCAAAACTCCAAAACTCCGAAACTCCGAAACTCCGAATCTCCAAAACTCCAAGACTCCAAAACTCCGAAACTCCAAAACTCCAAAACTCCAATACTCCAAAACTCCGAAACTCCAAAACTCCAAAACTCAAAAACTCCAAAACTCCAAAACTCCAAAACTCCAAAACTCCGAAACTCCAAAACTCCGAAACTCCAAAACTCCGAAACTCCAAAACTCCGAAACTCCAAAACTCCGAATCTCCAAAACTCCAAAACTTCAAAACTCCGAAACTCCAAATCTCCGAAACTCCAAAACTCCAAAACTCCAAAACTCCAAAACTCCGAAACTCCAAAACTCCAAAACT
This sequence comes from Amblyomma mixtum, assembly GCF_055824585.1. Lineage (NCBI taxonomy): Eukaryota > Metazoa > Arthropoda > Arachnida > Ixodida > Ixodidae > Amblyomma > Amblyomma mixtum. Next base: position 12,499,393 of record NW_028317651.1, read on the forward strand.
CCAAAACTCCGAAACTCCAAAACTCCGAAACTCCAAAACTCCAAAACTCCAATACTCCAAAACTCCAAAACTCCAAAACACCGAAACTCCGAAACTCCGAAACTCCAAAACTCCAAAACTCCAAAACTCCAAAACTCCGAATCTCCAAAACTCGGAAACTCCAAAACTCCAAAACTCCAAAACTCCAATACTCCGAAACTCCAAAACTCCAAAACTCCAAAACTCCGAAACTCCAAAAGTCCAAAACTCCAAAACTCCAAAACTCCAAAACTCCAAAACTCCAAAACTCCAAAACTCCGAAACTCCAAAACTCCAAAACTCCAAAGCTCCAAAACTCCAAAACTCAAAAACTCCAAAACTCAAAAACTCCAAAACTCCAAAACTCCAAAATTCCGAAACTCCAAAACTCCGAAACTCCAAAACTCCGAAACTCCAAAACTCCAAAACTCCAATACTCCAAAACTCCAAAACTCCGAAACTCCAAAACTCCAAAACTCCAAAGCTCCAAAACTCCAAAACTCCAATTCTCCAAAACTCCAAAACTCCAAAACTCCGAAACTCCAAAACTACAATACTCCAAAACTCCGAAACTCCAAAACTCCGAAACTCCAAAACTCCAAAACTCCAATACTCCAAAACTCCAAAACTCCAAAACTCCAAAACACCGAAACTCCTAAACTCCGAAACTCCAAAACTCCAAAACTCCAAAACTCCAAAACTCCGAAACTCCAAAACTCCGAAACTCCAAAACTCCAAAACTCCAAAACTCCGAAACTCCAAAACTCCAATACTCCAAAACTCCGAAACTCCAAAACTCCAAAACTCAAAAACTCCAAAACTCCAAAACTCCAAAACTCCAAAACTCCGAAACTCCAAAACTCCGAAACTCCAAAACTCCGAAACTCCAAAACTCCGAAACTCCAAAACTCCGAATCTCCAAAACTCCAAAACTCCAAAACTCCGAAACTCCAAAACTCCGAAGCTCCAAAACTCCAAAACTCCAATACTCCAAAACTCCAAAACTCCAAAACACCGAAACTCCGAAACTCCGAAACTCCAAAACTCCAAAACTCCAAAACTCCGAAACTCCAAAACTCCGAAACTCCAAAACTCCAAAACTCCAAAACTCCAAAACTCCGAAACTCCAAAACTCCAATACTCCAAAACTCCGAAACTCCAAAACTCCAAAACTCCAAAACTCCAATACTCCAAAACTCCGAAACTCCGAAACTCCAAAACTCCAAAACTCCAAAACTGCAAAACTCCAAAACTCCGAAACTCCGAAACTCCAAAACTCCGAAACTCCAAAACTCGGAAACTCCAAAACTCCAAAGCTCCAAAACTCCAAAACTCCAAAACTCCGAAACTCCAAAACTCCGAATCTCCAAAACTCCGAAACTCCGAAACTCCGAAACTCCAAAACTCCGAAACTCCAAAACTCCAAAACTCCAAAACTCCAAAACTCCGAAACTCCAAAACTCCAAAACTCCAAAACTCCGAAACTCCGAAACTCCGAAACTCCAAAACTCCAAAACTCCAAAACTCCGAAACTCCGAAACTCCGAATCTCCAAAACTCCAAAACTCCGAAACTCCGAAACTCCGAAACTCCAAAACTCCAAAACTCCGAAACTCCGAAACTCCGAATCTCCAAAACTCCAAGACTCCAAAACTCCGAAACTCCAAAACTCCAAAACTCCAATACTCCAAAACTCCGAAACTCCGAAACTCCAAAACTCCAATACTCCAAAACTCCGAAACTCCAAAACTCCAAAACTCCAAAACTCCAAAACTCCAAAACTCCGAAACTCCGAAACTCCGAAACTCCAAAACTCCGAAACTCCAAAACTCCGAAACTCCAAAACTCCAAAACTCCGAAACTCCAAAACTCCAAAACTCCGAAACTCCGAAACTCCAAAACTCGAAAACTCCGAAACTCCAAAACTCCAAAACTCCAATACTCCAAAACTCCAAAACTCCAAAACTCCAAAACTCCAAAACTCCGAAACACCAAAACTCCGAAACTCCGAAACTCCAAAACTCCAAAACTCCAAAACTCCGAAACTCCAAAACTCCGAATCTCCAAAACTCCAAAACTCCAAAACTCCGAAACTCCAAAACTCCAAAACTCCGAAACTCCAAAACTCCAAAACTCCAATACTCCAAAACTCCAAAACTCCAAAACACCGAAACTCCGAAACTCCGAAACTCCAAAACTCCAAAACTCCAAAACTCCGAAACTCCAAAACTCCAATACTCCAAAACTCCGAAACTCCAAAACTCCAAAACTCAAAAACTCCAAAACTCCAAAACTTCAAAACTCCAAAACTCCGAAACTCCAAAACTCCGAAACTTCAAAACTCCGAAACTCCAAAACTCCGAAACTCCAAAACTCCGAATCTCCAAAACTCCAAAACTTCAAAACTCCGAAACTCCAAAACTCCGAAACTCCAAAACTCCAAAACTCCAAAACTCCAAAACTCCAAAACTCCGAAACTCCAAAACTCCAAAACTCCAAAACTCCAAAACTCCAAAACTCCAATACTCCAAAACTCCAAAACTCCGAAACTCCAAAACTCCGAAACTCCAAAACTCCAAAACTCCAAAACTCCAAAACTCCGAAACACCATAACTCCGAAACTCCGAAACTCCAAAACTCCAAAACTCCGAAACTCCAAAACTCCGAATCTCCAAAACTCCAAAACTCCAAAACTCCGAAACTCCAAAACTCCAAAACTCCGAAACTCCAAAACTCCAATACTCCAAAACTCCAAAACTCCAAAACACCGAAACTCCGAAACTCCGAAACTCCAAAACTCCAAAACTCCAAAACTCCGAAACTCCAAAACTCCAATACTCCAAAACTGCGAAACTCCAAAACTCCAAAACTCAAAAACTCCAAAACTCCAAAACTCCAAAACTCCAAAACTCCGAATCTCCAAAACTCCAAAACTTCAAAACTCCGAAACTCCAAAACTCCGAAACTCCAAAACTCCAATACTCCAAAACTCCAAAACTCCAAAACACCGAAACTCCGAAACTCCGAAACTCCAAAACTCCAAAACTCCAAAACTCCAAAACTCCGAATCTCCAAAACTCGGAAACTCCAAAACTCCGAATCTCCAAAACTCCAAAACTTCAAAACTCCGAAACTCCAAAACTCCGAAACTCCAAAACTCCAATACTCCAAAACTCCAAAACTCCAAAACACCGAAACTCCGAAACTCCGAAACTCCAAAACTCCAAAACTCCAAAACTCCGAATCTCCAAAACTCCGAAACTCCAAAACTCCGAATCTCCAAAACTCCAAAACTCCAAAACTCCGAAACTCCAAAACTCCGAAACTCCAAAACTCCAAAACTCCAATACTCCAAAACTCCAAAACTCCAAAACACCAAAACTCCGAAACTCCGAAACTCCAAAACTCCAAAACTCCAAAACTCCGAAACTCCAAAACTCCAATACTCCAAAACTCCGAAACTCCAAAACTCCAAAACTCAAAAACTCCAAAACTCCAAAACTTCAAAACTCCAAAACTCCGAAACTCCAAAACTCCGAAACTCCAAAACTCCGAAACTCCAATACTCCGAAACTCCAAAACTCCGAATCTCCAAAACACCGAAACTCCGAAACTCCAAAACTCCAAAACTCCAAAACTCCGAAACTCCAAAACTCCGAAAATCCAAAACTCCAAAACTCCAATACTCCAAAACTCCAAAACTCCAAAACACCGAAACTCCGAAACTCCGAAACTCCAAAACTCCGAAACTCCAAAACTCCGAATCTCCAAAACTCCAAAACTTCAAAACTCCGAAACTCCAAAACTCCGAAACTCCAAAACTCCAAAACTCCAAAACTCCAAAACTCCAAAACTCCAAAACTCCAAAACTCCGAAACTCCAAAACTCCAATACTCCAAAACTCCGAAACTCCAAAACTCCGAAACTCCAAAACTCCGAAACTCCAAAACTCCGAAACTCCAAAACTCCGAATCTCCAAAACTCCAAAACTTCAAAACTCCGAAACTCCAAAACTCCGAAACTCCAAAACTCCAAAACTCCAATACTCCAAAACTCCAAAACTCCAAAACTCCAAAACTCCGAAACTCCAAAACTCCAAAACTCCAAAACTCCAAAACTCCAAAACTCCGAAACACCAAAACTCCGAAACTCCGAAACTCCAAAACTCCAAAACTCCAAAACTCCGAAACTCCAAAACTCCGAATCTCCAAAACTCCAAAACTCCAAAACTCCGAAACTCCAAAACTCCGAAACTCCAAAACTCCAAAACTCCAATACTCCAAAACTCCGAAACTCCAAAACTCCAAAACTCAAAAACTCCAAAACTCCAAAACTCCAAAACTCCAAAACTCCGAAACTCCAAAACTCCGAAACTCCAAAACTCCGAAACTCCAAAACTCCGAAACTCCAAAACTCCGAATCTCCAAAACTCCAAAACTTCAAAACTCCGAAACTCCAAATCTCCGAAACTCCAAAACTCCAAAACTCCAAAACTCCAAAACTCCGAAACTCCAAAACTCCAAAACTCCAAAACTCCGAAACTCCAAAACTCCGAAACTCCAAAACTCCAAAACTCCAATACTCCAAAACTCCAAAACTCCAAAACACCGAAACTCCGAAACTCCGAAACTCCAAAACTCCAAAACTCCAAAACTCCAAAACTCCGAATCTCCAAAACTCGGAAACTCCAAAACTCCAAAACTCCAAAACTCCAATACTCCGAAACTCCAAAACTCCAAAACTCCAAAACTCCGAAACTCCAAAAGTCCAAAACTCCAAAACTCCAAAACTCCAAAACTCCAAAACTCCAAAACTCCAAAACTCCGAAACTCCAAAACTCCAAAACTCCAAAGCTCCAAAACTCCAAAACTCAAAAACTCCAAAACTCAAAAACTCCAAAACTCCAAAACTCCAAAATTCCGAAACTCCAAAACTCCGAAACTCCAAAACTCCGAAACTCCAAAACTCCAAAACTCCAATACTCCAAAACTCCAAAACTCCGAAACTCCAAAACTCCAAAACTCCAAAGCTCCAAAACTCCAAAACTCCAATACTCCAAAACTCCAAAACTCCAAAACTCCGAAACTCCAAAACTACAATACTCCAAAACTCCGAAACTCCAAAACTCCGAAACTCCAAAACTCCAAAACTCCAATACTCCAAAACTCCAAAACTCCAAAACTCCAAAACACCGAAACTCCTAAACTCCGAAACTCCAAAACTCCAAAACTCCAAAACTCCGAAACTCCAAAACTCCGAAACTCCAAAACTCCAAAACTCCAAAACTCCGAAACTCCAAAACTCCAATACTCCAAAACTCCGAAACTCCAAAACTCCAAAACTCAAAAACTCCAAAACTCCAAAACTCCAAAACTCCAAAACTCCGAAACTCCAAAACTCCGAAACTCCAAAACTCCGAAACTCCAAAACTCCGAAACTCCAAAACTCCGAATCTCCAAAACTCCAAAACTCCAAAACTCCGAAACTCCAAAACTCCGAAGCTCCAAAACTCCAAAACTCCAATACTCCAAAACTCCAAAACTCCAAAACACCGAAACTCCGAAACTCCGAAACTCCAAAACTCCAAAACTCCAAAACTCCGAAACTCCAAAACTCCGAAACTCCAAAACTCCAAAACTCCAAAACTCCAAAACTCCGAAACTCCAAAACTCCAATACTCCAAAACTCCGAAACTCCAAAACTCCAAAACTCCAAAACTCCAATACTCCAAAACTCCGAAACTCCGAAACTCCAAAACTCCAAAACTCCAAAACTGCAAAACTCCAAAACTCCGAAACTCCGAAACTCCAAAACTCCGAAACTCCAAAACTCGGAAACTCCAAAACTCCAAAGCTCCAAAACTCCAAAACTCCAAAACTCCGAAACTCCAAAACTCCGAATCTCCAAAACTCCGAAACTCCGAAACTCCGAAACTCCAAAACTCCGAAACTCCAAAACTCCAAAACTCCAAAACTCCAAAACTCCGAAACTCCAAAACTCCAAAACTCCAAAACTCCGAAACTCCGAAACTCCGAAACTCCAAAACTCCAAAACTCCAAAACTCCGAAACTCCGAAACTCCGAATCTCCAAAACTCCAAAACTCCGAAACTCCGAAACTCCGAAACTCCAAAACTCCAAAACTCCGAAACTCCGAAACTCCGAATCTCCAAAACTCCAAGACTCCAAAACTCCGAAACTCCAAAACTCCAAAACTCCAATACTCCAAAACTCCGAAACTCCGAAACTCCAAAACTCCAATACTCCAAAACTCCGAAACTCCAAAACTCCAAAACTCCAAAACTCCAAAACTCCAAAACTCCGAAACTCCGAAACTCCGAAACTCCAAAACTCCGAAACTCCAAAACTCCGAAACTCCAAAACTCCAAAACTCCGAAACTCCAAAACTCCAAAACTCCGAAACTCCGAAACTCCGAAACTCCAAAACTCGAAAACTCCGAAACTCCAAAACTCCAAAACTCCAATACTCCAAAACTCCAAAACTCCAAAACTCCAAAACTCCAAAACTCCGAAACACCAAAACTCCGAAACTCCGAAACTCCAAAACTCCAAAACTCCAAAACTCCGAAACTCCAAAACTCCGAATCTCCAAAACTCCAAAACTCCAAAACTCCGAAACTCCAAAACTCCAAAACTCCGAAACTCCAAAACTCCAAAACTCCAATACTCCAAAACTCCAAAACTCCAAAACACCGAAACTCCGAAACTCCGAAACTCCAAAACTCCAAAACTCCAAAACTCCGAAACTCCAAAACTCCAATACTCCAAAACTCCGAAACTCCAAAACTCCAAAACTCAAAAACTCCAAAACTCCAAAACTTCAAAACTCCAAAACTCCGAAACTCCAAAACTCCGAAACTTCAAAACTCCGAAACTCCAAAACTCCGAAACTCCAAAACTCCGAATCTCCAAAACTCCAAAACTTCAAAACTCCGAAACTCCAAAACTCCGAAACTCCAAAACTCCAAAACTCCAAAACTCCAAAACTCCAAAACTCCGAAACTCCAAAACTCCAAAACTCCAAAACTCCAAAACTCCAAAACTCCAATACTCCAAAACTCCAAAACTCCGAAACTCCAAAACTCCGAAACTCCAAAACTCCAAAACTCCAAAACTCCAAAACTCCAAAACTCCGAAACACCATAACTCCGAAACTCCGAAACTCCAAAACTCCAAAACTCCGAAACTCCAAAACTCCGAATCTCCAAAACTCCAAAACTCCAAAACTCCGAAACTCCAAAACTCCAAAACTCCGAAACTCCAAAACTCCAATACTCCAAAACTCCAAAACTCCAAAACACCGAAACTCCGAAACTCCGAAACTCCAAAACTCCAAAACTCCAAAACTCCGAAACTCCAAAACTCCAATACTCCAAAACTGCGAAACTCCAAAACTCCAAAACTCAAAAACTCCAAAACTCCAAAACTCCAAAACTCCAAAACTCCGAATCTCCAAAACTCCAAAACTTCAAAACTCCGAAACTCCAAAACTCCGAAACTCCAAAACTCCAATACTCCAAAACTCCAAAACTCCAAAACACCGAAACTCCGAAACTCCGAAACTCCAAAACTCCAAAACTCCAAAACTCCAAAACTCCGAATCTCCAAAACTCGGAAACTCCAAAACTCCGAATCTCCAAAACTCCAAAACTTCAAAACTCCGAAACTCCAAAACTCCGAAACTCCAAAACTCCAATACTCCAAAACTCCAAAACTCCAAAACACCGAAACTCCGAAACTCCGAAACTCCAAAACTCCAAAACTCCAAAACTCCGAATCTCCAAAACTCCGAAACTCCAAAACTCCGAATCTCCAAAACTCCAAAACTCCAAAACTCCGAAACTCCAAAACTCCGAAACTCCAAAACTCCAAGACTCCAATACTCCAAAACTCCAAAACTCCAAAACACCGAAACTCCGAAACTCCGAAACTCCAAAACTCCAAAACTCCAAAACTCCGAAACTCCAAAACTCCAATACTCCAAAACTCCGAAACTCCAAAACTCCAAAACTCAAAAACTCCAAAACTCCAAAACTTCAAAACTCCAAAACTCCGAAACTCCAAAACTCCGAAACTCCAAAACTCCGAAACTCCAAAACTCCGAAACTCCAAAACTCCGAATCTCCAAAACACCGAAACTCCGAAACTCCAAAACTCCAAAACTCCAAAACTCCGAAACTCCAAAACTCCGAAAATCCAAAACTCCAAAACTCCAATACTCCAAAACTCCAAAACTCCAAAACACCGAAACTCCGAAACTCCGAAACTCCAAAACTCCGAAACTCCAAAACTCCGAATCTCCAAAACTCCAAAACTTCAAAACTCCGAAACTCCAAAACTCCGAAACTCCAAAACTCCAAAACTCCAAAACTCCAAAACTCCAAAACTCCAAAACTCCGAAACTCCAAAACTCCAATACTCCAAAACTCCGAAACTCCAAAACTCCGAAACTCCAAAACTCCGAAACTCCAAAACTCCGAAACTCCAAAACTCCGAATCTCCAAAACTCCAAAACTTCAAAACTCCGAAACTCCAAAACTCCGAAACTCCAAAACTCCAAAACTCCAAAACTCCAAAACTCCAAAACTCCGAAACTCCAAAACTCCGAAACTCCAAAACTCCAAAACTCCAATACTCCAAAACTCCAAAACTCCAAAACTCCAAAACTCCGAAACTCCAAAACTCCAAAACTCCAAAACTCCAAAACTCCAAAACTCCAAAACTCCGAAACACCAAAACTCCGAAACTCCGAAACTCCAAAACTCCAAAACTCCAAAACTCCGAAACTCCAAAACTCCGAATCTCCAAAACTCCAAAACTCCAAAACTCCGAAACTCCAAAACTCCGAAACTCCAAAACTCCAAAACTCCAATACTCCAAAACTCCGAAACTCCAAAACTCCAAAACTCAAAAACTCCAAAACTCCAAAACTCCAAAACTCCAAAACTCCGAAACTCCAAAACTCCGAAACTCCAAAACTCCGAAACTCCAAAACTCCGAAACTCCAAAACTCCGAATCTCCAAAACTCCAAAACTTCAAAACTCCGAAACTCCAAATCTCCGAAACTCCAAAACTCCAAAACTCCAAAACTCCAAAACTCCGAAACTCCAAAACTCCAAAACTCCAAAACTCCGAAACTCCAAAACTCCGAAACTCCAAAACTCCAAAACTCCAAAACTCCGAAACTCCAAAACTCCAATACTCCAAAACTCCGAAACTCCAAAACTCCAAAACTCAAAAACTCCAAAACTCCAAAACTCCAAAACTCCAAAACTCCGAAACTCCAAAACTCCGAAACTCCAAAACTCCGAATCTCCAAAACTCGGAAACTCCAAAACTCCAAAACTCCAATACTCCGAAACTCCAAAACTCCAAAACTCCAAAACTCCGAAACTCCAAAAGTCCAAAACTCCAAAACTCCAAAACTCCAAAACTCCAAAACTCCAAAACTCCAAAACTCCGAAACTCCAAAACTCCAAAACTCCAAAGCTCCAAAACTCCAAAACTCAAAAACTCCAAAACTCAAAAACTCCAAAACTCCAAAACTCCAAAATTCCGAAACTCCAAAACTCCGAAACTCCAAAACTCCGAAACTCCAAAACTCCAAAACTCCAAAACTCCAATACTCCAAAACTCCAAAACTCCGAAACTCCAAAACTCCAAAACTCCAAAGCTCCAAAACTCCAAAACTCCAATACTCCAAAACTCCAAAACTCCAAAACTCCGAAACTCCAAAACTCCAATACTCCAAAACTCCGAAACTCCAAAACTCCGAAACTCCAAAACTCCAAAACTCCAATACTCCAAAACTCCAAAACTCCAAAACTCCAAAACACCGAAACTCCGAAACTCCGAAACTCCAAAACTCCAAAACTCCAAAACTCCAAAACTCCGAAACTCCAAAACTCCGAAACTCCAAAACTCCAAAACTCCAAAACTCCGAAACTCCAAAACTCCAATACTCCAAAACTCCGAAACTCCAAAACTCCAAAACTCAAAAACTCCAAAACTCCAAAACTCCAAAACTCCAAAACTCCAAAACTCCGAAACTCCAAACCTCCGAAACTCCAAAACTCCGAAACTCCAAAACTCCGAAACTCCAAAACTCCGAATCTCCAAAACTCCAAAACTCCAAAACTCCGAAACTCCAAAACTCCGAAGCTCCAAAACTCCAAAACTCCAATACTCCAAAACTCCAAAACTCCAAAACACCGAAACTCCGAAACTCCGAAACTCCAAAACTCCAAAACTCCAAAACTCCGAAACTCCGAAACTCCAAAACTCCGAAACTCCAAAACTCCAAAACTCCAAAACTCCGAAACTCCAAAACTCCAATACTCCAAAACTCCGAAACTCCAAAACTCCAAAACTCCAAAACTCCAATACTCCAAAACTCCGAAACTCCGAAACTCCAAAACTCCAAAACTCCAAAACTGCAAAACTCCAAAACTCCGAAACTCCGAAACTCCGAAACTCCAAAACTCCGAAACTCCAAAACTCGGAAACTCCAAAACTCCAAAGCTCCAAAACTCCAAAACTCCAAAACTCCGAAACTCCAAAACTCCGAATCTCCAAAACTCCGAAACTCCGAAACTCCGAAACTCCAAAACTCCGAAACTCCAAAACTCCAAAACTCCAAAACTCCAAAACTCCGAAACTCCAAAACTCCAAAACTCCAAAACTCCGAAACTCCGAAACTCCGAAACTCCAAAACTCCAAAACTCCAAAACTCCGAAACTCCGAAACTCCGAAACTCCAAAACTCCGAAACTCCGAAACTCCGAATCTCCAAAACTCCAAAACTCCAAAACTCCGAAACTCCAAAACTCCAAAACTCCAATACTCCAAAACTCCGAAACTCCGAAACTCCAAAACTCCAATACTCCAAAACTCCGAAACTCCAAAACTCCAAAACTCCAAAACTCCAAAACTCCAATACTCCAAAACTCCGAAACTCCGAAACTCCAAAACTCCAATACTCCAAAACTCCGAAACTCCAAAACTCCAAAACTCCAAAACTCCAAAACTCCAAAACTCCAAAACTCCGAAACTCCGAAACTCCGAAACTCCAAAACTCCGAAACTCCAAAACTCCGAAACTCCAAAACTCCAAAACTCCGAAACTCCAAAACTCCAAAACTCCGAAACTCCGAAACTCCAAAACTCCAAAACTCCGAAACTCCGAAACTCCGAATCTTCAAAACTCCAAAACTCCAAAACTCCGAAACTCCAAAACTCCAATACTCCAAAACTCCGAAACTCCGAAACTCCAAAACTCCAAAACTCCGAAACTCCAAAACTCCGAAACTCCGAAACTCCGAAACTCCAAAACTCCAAAACTCCGAAACTCCAAAACTCCAAAACTCCAATACTCCAAAACTCCAAAACTCCGAAACTCCAAAACTCCGAAACTCCAAAACTCCAGAACTCCAAAACTCCGAAACTCCTAAACTCCGAAACTCCAAAACTCCAAAACTCCAATACTCCAAAACTCCAAAACTCCAAAACACCGAAACTCCGAAACTCCAAAACTCCAAAACTCCGAAACTCCAAAACTCCGAAACTCCAAAACTCCGAAACTCCAAAACTCCAAAACTCCGAAACTCCAAAACTCCAATACTCCAAAACTCCGAAACTCCAAAACTCCAAAACTCCAAAACCCCAATACTCCAAAACTCCGAAACTCCGAAACTCCAAAACTCCAAAACTCCAAAACTGCAAAACTCCAAAACTCCGAAACTCCGAAACTCCAAAACTCCGAAACTCCAAAACTCCGAAACTCCAAAACTCCGAATCTCCAAAACTCCAAAACTCCAAAACTCCGAAACTCCAAAACTCCAAAACTCCGAAACTCCAAAACTCCGAAACTCCAAAACTCCAAAACTCCAAAACTCCGAAACTCCAAAACTCCAAAACTCCAAAACTCCGAAACTCCAAAACACCGAAACTCCGAAACTCCGAAACTCCAAAACTCCAAAACTCCAAAACTCCAAAACTCCGAAACTCCGAAACTCCAAAACTCCGAAACTCCGAAACTCCAAAACTCCAAAACTCCGAAACTCCAAAACTCCAAAACGCCGAAACTCCGAAACTCCAAAACTCCAAAACTCCAAAACTCCGAAACTCCAAAACTCCAAAACTCCAAAACTCCGAAACTCCAATACTCCAAAACTCCGAAACTCCAAAACTCCAAAACTCGAAAACTCCAAAACTCCAAAACTCCGAAACTCCGAAACTCCGAAACTCCGAAACTCCAAAACTCCGAAACTCCAAAACTCCAAAACTCCAAAACTCCAAAACTCCGAAACTCCAAAACTCCAAAACTCCGAAACTCCGAAACTCCGAAACTCCAAAACTCCGAAACTCCTAAACTCCAAAACTCCGAAACTCCGAAACTCCAAAACTCCGAAACTCCGAAACTCCAAAACTCCAAAACTCCGAAACTCCGAAACTCCGAATCTCCAAAACTCCAAAACTCCAAAACTCCGAAACTCCAAAACTCCAAAACTCCAATACTCCAAAACTCCGAAACTCCGAAACTCCAAAACTCCAATACTCCAAAACTCCGAAACTCCAAAACTCCAAAACTCCAAAACTCCAAAACTCCGAAACTCCGAAACTCCGAAACTCCAAAACTCCGAAACTCCAAAACTCCAAAACTCCAAAACTCCAAAACTCCGAAACTCCAAAACTCCAAAACTCCGAAACTCCGAAACTCCAAAACTCCGAAACTCCAAAACTCCAAAACTCCGAAACTCCGAAACTCCGAAACTCCAAAACTCCAAAACTCCAAAACTCCGAAACTCTGAAACTCCGAATCTCCAAAACTCCAAAACTCCAAAACTCCGAAACTCCAAAACTCCAAAACTCCGAAACTCCAAAACTCCGAAACTCCGAAACTCCGAAACTCCGAAACTCCAAAACTCCAAAACTCCGAAACTCCAAAACTCCAAAACTCCAATACTCCAAAACTCGAAAACTCCGAAATTCCAAAACTCCGAAACTCCAAAACTCCAAAACTCCAAAACTCCAAAACTCCGAAACTCCAAAACTCCAATACTCCAAAACTCCAAAACTCCAAAACACCGAAACTCCGAAACTCCGAAACTCCAAAACTCCAAAACTCCAAAACTCCAAAACTCCAAAACTCCGAAACTCCAAAACTCAGAAACTCCAAAACTCCAAAACTCCAAAACTCCAATACTCCAAAACTCCGAAACTCCAAAACTCCAAAACTCCAATACTCCAAAACTCCGAAACTCCGAAACTCCAAAACTCCAAAACTCCAAAACTGCAAAACTCCAAAACTCCAAAACTCCGAAACTCCAAAACTCCAAAACTCCGAAACTCCGAAACTCCAAAACTCCGAAACTCCAAAACTCCAAAACTCCGAAACTCCGAAACTCTGAAACTCCAAAACTCCAAAACTCCGAAACTCCGAAACTCCGAATCTCCAAAACTCCAAAACTCCAAAACTCCGAAACTCCAAAACTCCAAAACTGCAAAACTCCAAAACTCCGAAACTCCGAAACTCCAAAACTCCGAAACTCCAAAACTCGGAAACTCCAAAACTCCAAAGCTCCAAAACTCCAAAAGTCCAAAACTCCGAAACTCCAAAACTCCAAAACTCCAAAACTGCAAAACTCCAAAACTCCGAAACTCCGAAACTCCGAAACTCCAAAACTCCAAAACTCCAAAACTCCAAAACTCCGAAACTCCAAAACTCCAATACTCCAAAACTCCGAAACTCCAAAACTCCAAAACTCCAAAACTCCAATACTCCAAAACTCCGAAACTCCGAAACTCCAAAACTCCAAAACTCCAAAACTGCAAAACTCCAAAACTCCGAAACTCCGAAACTCCGAAACTCCAAAACTCCGAAACTCCAAAACTCGGAAACTCCAAAACTCCAAAGCTCCAAAACTCCAAAACTCCAAAACTCCGAAACTCCAAAACTCCGAATCTCCAAAACTCCGAAACTCCGAAACTCCGAAACTCCAAAACTCCGAAACTCCAAAACTCCAAAACTCCAAAACTCCAAAACTCCGAAACTCCAAAACTCCAAAACTCCAAAACTCCGAAACTCCGAAACTCCGAAACTCCAAAACTCCAAAACTCCAAAACTCCGAAACTCCGAAACTCCGAAACTCCAAAACTCCGAAACTCCGAAACTCCGAATCTCCAAAACTCCAAAACTCCAAAACTCCGAAACTCCAAAACTCCAAAACTCCAATACTCCAAAACTCCGAAACTCCGAAACTCCAAAACTCCAATACTCCAAAACTCCGAAACTCCAAAACTCCAAAACTCCAAAACTCCAAAACTCCAATACTCCAAAACTCCGAAACTCCGAAACTCCAAAACTCCAATACTCCAAAACTCCGAAACTCCAAAACTCCAAAACTCCAAAACTCCAAAACTCCAAAACTCCAAAACTCCGAAACTCCGAAACTCCGAAACTCCAAAACTCCGAAACTCCAAAACTCCGAAACTCCAAAACTCCAAAACTCCGAAACTCCAAAACTCCAAAACTCCGAAACTCCGAAACTCCAAAACTCCAAAACTCCGAAACTCCGAAACTCCGAATCTTCAAAACTCCAAAACTCCAAAACTCCGAAACTCCAAAACTCCAATACTCCAAAACTCCGAAACTCCGAAACTCCAAAACTCCAAAACTCCGAAACTCCAAAACTCCGAAACTCCGAAACTCCGAAACTCCGAAACTCCGAAACTCCAAAACTCCAAAACTCCGAAACTCCAAAACTCCAAAACTCCAATACTCCAAAACTCCAAAACTCCGAAACTCCAAAACTCCGAAACTCCAAAACTCCAGAACTCCAAAACTCCGAAACTCCTAAACTCCGAAACTCCAAAACTCCAAAACTCCAATACTCCAAAACTCCAAAACTCCAAAACACCGAAACTCCGAAACTCCAAAACTCCAAAACTCCGAAACTCCAAAACTCCGAAACTCCAAAACTCCGAAACTCCAAAACTCCAAAACTCCGAAACTCCAAAACTCCAATACTCCAAAACTCCGAAACTCCAAAACTCCAAAACTCCAAAACCCCAATACTCCAAAACTCCGAAACTCCGAAACTCCAAAACTCCAAAACTCCAAAACTGCAAAACTCCAAAACTCCGAAACTCCGAAACTCCAAAACTCCGAAACTCCAAAACTCCGAAACTCCAAAACTCCGAATCTCCAAAACTCCAAAACTCCAAAACTCCGAAACTCCAAAACTCCAAAACTCCGAAACTCCAAAACTCCGAAACTCCAAAACTCCAAAACTCCAAAACTCCGAAACTCCAAAACTCCAAAACTCCAAAACTCCGAAACTCCAAAACACCGAAACTCCGAAACTCCGAAACTCCAAAACTCCAAAACTCCAAAACTCCAAAACTCCGAAACTCCGAAACTCCAAAACTCCGAAACTCCGAAACTCCAAAACTCCAAAACTCCGAAACTCCAAAACTCCAAAACTCCGAAACTCCGAAACTCCAAAACTCCAAAACTCCAAAACTCCGAAACTCCAAAACTCCAAAACTCCAAAACTCCGAAACTCCAATACTCCAAAACTCCGAAACTCCAAAACTCCAAAACTCGAAAACTCCAAAACTCCAAAACTCCGAAACTCCGAAACTCCGAAACTCCGAAACTCCAAAACTCCGAAACTCCAAAACTCCAAAACTCCAAAACTCCAAAACTCCGAAACTCCAAAACTCCAAAACTCCGAAACTCCGAAACTCCGAAACTCCAAAACTCCGAAACTCCTAAACTCCAAAACTCCGAAACTCCGAAACTCCAAAACTCCGAAACTCCGAAACTCCAAAACTCCAAAACTCCGAAACTCCGAAACTCCGAATCTCCAAAACTCCAAAACTCCAAAACTCCGAAACTCCAAAACTCCAAAACTCCAATACTCCAAAACTCCGAAACTCCGAAACTCCAAAACTCCAATACTCCAAAACTCCGAAACTCCAAAACTCCAAAACTCCAAAACTCCAAAACTCCGAAACTCCGAAACTCCGAAACTCCAAAACTCCGAAACTCCAAAACTCCAAAACTCCAAAACTCCAAAACTCCGAAACTCCAAAACTCCAAAACTCCGAAACTCCGAAACTCCAAAACTCCGAAACTCCAAAACTCCAAAACTCCGAAACTCCGAAACTCCGAAACTCCAAAACTCCAAAACTCCAAAACTCCGAAACTCTGAAACTCCGAATCTCCAAAACTCCAAAACTCCAAAACTCCGAAACTCCAAAACTCCAAAACTCCGAAACTCCAAAACTCCGAAACTCCGAAACTCCGAAACTCCGAAACTCCAAAACTCCAAAACTCCGAAACTCCAAAACTCCAAAACTCCAATACTCCAAAACTCGAAAACTCCGAAATTCCAAAACTCCGAAACTCCAAAACTCCAAAACTCCAAAACTCCAAAACTCCGAAACTCCAAAACTCCAATACTCCAAAACTCCAAAACTCCAAAACACCGAAACTCCGAAACTCCGAAACTCCAAAACTCCAAAACTCCAAAGCTCCAAAACTCCAAAACTCCGAAACTCCAAAACTCAGAAACTCCAAAACTCCAAAACTCCAAAACTCCAATACTCCAAAACTCCGAAACTCCAAAACTCCAAAACTCCAATACTCCAAAACTCCGAAACTCCGAAACTCCAAAACTCCAAAACTCCAAAACTGCAAAACTCCAAAACTCCAAAACTCCGAAACTCCAAAACTCCAAAACTCCGAAACTCCGAAACTCCAAAACTCCGAAACTCCAAAACTCCAAAACTCCGAAACTCCGAAACTCTGAAACTCCAAAACTCCAAAACTCCGAAACTCCGAAACTCCGAATCTCCAAAACTCCAAAACTCCAAAACTCCGAAACTCCAAAACTCCAAAACTGCAAAACTCCAAAACTCCGAAACTCCGAAACTCCAAAACTCCGAAACTCCAAAACTCGGAAACTCCAAAACTCCAAAGCTCCAAAACTCCAAAAGTCCAAAACTCCGAAACTCCAAAACTCCGAAACTCCAAAACTCCGAATCTCCAAAACTCCAAAACTCCAAAACTCCGAAACTCCAAAACTCCAAAACTCCGAAACTCCAAAACTCCGAAACTCCAAAACTCCAAAACTCCAAAACTCCGAAACTCCAAAACTCCAAAACTCCAAAACTCCGAAACTCCAAAACACCGAAACTCCGAAACTCCGAAACTCCAAAACTCCAAAACTCCAAAACTCCAAAACTCCGAAACTCCGAAACTCCAAAACTCCGAAACTCCGAAACTCCAAAACTCCAAAACTCCGAAACTCCAAAACTCCAAAACTCCAAAACTCCGAAACTCCGAAACTCCAAAACTCCAGAACTCCAAAACTCCGAAACTCCAAAACTCCAAAACTCCAAAACTCCGAAACTCCAATACTCCAAAACTCCGAAACTCCAAAACTCCAAAACTCGAAAACTCGAAAACTCCAAAACTCCGAAACTCCGAAACTCCGAAACTCCGAAACTCCAAAACTCCGAAACTCCAAAACTCCAAAACTCCAAAACTCCAAAACTCCGAAACTCCAAAACTCCAAAACTCCGAAACTCCGAAACTCCGAAACTCCAAAACTCCGAAACTCCAAAACTCCGAAACTCCTAAACTCCAAAACTCCGAAACTCCGAAACTCCAAAACTCCAAAACTCCGAAACTCCGAAACTCCGAAACTCCAAAACTCCAAAACTCCAATACTCCAAAACTCCGAAACTCCGAAACTCCAAAACTCCGAAACTCCAAAACTCCAAAACTCCAAAACTCCGAAACTCCAAAACTCCAATACTCCAAAACTCCGAAACTCCAAAACTCCAAAACTCAAAAACTCCAAAACTCCAAAACTCCAAAACTCCGAAACTCGAAAACTCCGAAACTCCAAAACTCCGAATCTCCAAAACTCCAAAACTCCAAAACTCCAAAACACCGAAACTCCGAAACTCCGAAACTCCGAAACTCCAAAACTCCAAAACTCCAAAACTCCGAAACTCCAAAACTCCAAAACTCCAAAACTCCAAAACTCCAATACTCCAAAACTCCGAAACTCCGAAACTCCAAAACTCCAAAACTCCAAAACTGCAAAACTCCAAAACTCCGAAACTCCGAAACTCCAAAACTCCAAAACTCCAAAACTCCGAAACTCCAAAACTCCAATACTCCAAAACTCCGAAACTCCAAAACTCCAAAACTCCAATACTCCAAAACTCCAAAACTCCAAAACTCCAAAACACCGAAACTCCGAAACTCCGAAACTCCAAAACTCCGAAACTCCGAAACTCCAAAACTCCGAAACTCCAAAACTCCAAAACTCCGAAACTCCGAAACTCCGAAACTCCAAAACTCCAAAACTCCAAAACTCCGAAACTCTGAAACTCCGAATCTCCAAAACTCCAAAACTCCAAAACTCCGAAACTCCAAAACTCCAAAACTCCGAAACTCCAAAACTCCGAAACTCCGAAACTCCGAAACTCCGAAACTCCAAAACTCCAAAACTCCGAAACTCCAAAACTCCAAAACTCCAATACTCCAAAACTCGAAAACTCCGAAATTCCAAAACTCCGAAACTCCAAAACTCCAAAACTCCAAAACTCCAAAACTCCGAAACTCCAAAACTCCAATACTCCAAAACTCCAAAACTCCAAAACACCGAAACTCCGAAACTCCGAAACTCCAAAACTCCAAAACTCCAAAGCTCCAAAACTCCAAAACTCCGAAACTCCAAAACTCAGAAACTCCAAAACTCCAAAACTCCAAAACTCCAATACTCCAAAACTCCGAAACTCCAAAACTCCAAAACTCCAATACTCCAAAACTCCGAAACTCCGAAACTCCAAAACTCCAAAACTCCAAAACTGCAAAACTCCAAAACTCCAAAACTCCGAAACTCCAAAACTCCAAAACTCCGAAACTCCGAAACTCCAAAACTCCGAAACTCCAAAACTCCAAAACTCCGAAACTCCGAAACTCTGAAACTCCAAAACTCCAAAACTCCGAAACTCCGAAACTCCGAATCTCCAAAACTCCAAAACTCCAAAACTCCGAAACTCCAAAACTCCAAAACTGCAAAACTCCAAAACTCCGAAACTCCGAAACTCCAAAACTCCGAAACTCCAAAACTCGGAAACTCCAAAACTCCAAAGCTCCAAAACTCCAAAAGTCCAAAACTCCGAAACTCCAAAACTCCGAAACTCCAAAACTCCGAATCTCCAAAACTCCAAAACTCCAAAACTCCGAAACTCCAAAACTCCAAAACTCCGAAACTCCAAAACTCCGAAACTCCAAAACTCCAAAACTCCAAAACTCCGAAACTCCAAAACTCCAAAACTCCAAAACTCCGAAACTCCAAAACACCGAAACTCCGAAACTCCGAAACTCCAAAACTCCAAAACTCCAAAACTCCAAAACTCCGAAACTCCGAAACTCCAAAACTCCGAAACTCCGAAACTCCAAAACTCCAAAACTCCGAAACTCCAAAACTCCAAAACTCCAAAACTCCGAAACTCCGAAACTCCAAAACTCCAGAACTCCAAAACTCCGAAACTCCAAAACTCCAAAACTCCAAAACTCCGAAACTCCAATACTCCAAAACTCCGAAACTCCAAAACTCCAAAACTCGAAAACTCGAAAACTCCAAAACTCCGAAACTCCGAAACTCCGAAACTCCGAAACTCCAAAACTCCGAAACTCCAAAACTCCAAAACTCCAAAACTCCAAAACTCCGAAACTCCAAAACTCCAAAACTCCGAAACTCCGAAACTCCGAAACTCCAAAACTCCGAAACTCCAAAACTCCGAAACTCCTAAACTCCAAAACTCCGAAACTCCGAAACTCCAAAACTCCAAAACTCCGAAACTCCGAAACTCCGAAACTCCAAAACTCCAAAACTCCAATACTCCAAAACTCCGAAACTCCGAAACTCCAAAACTCCGAAACTCCAAAACTCCAAAACTCCAAAACTCCGAAACTCCAAAACTCCAATACTCCAAAACTCCGAAACTCCAAAACTCCAAAACTCAAAAACTCCAAAACTCCAAAACTCCAAAACTCCGAAACTCGAAAACTCCGAAACTCCAAAACTCCGAATCTCCAAAACTCCAAAACTCCAAAACTCCAAAACACCGAAACTCCGAAACTCCGAAACTCCGAAACTCCAAAACTCCAAAACTCCAAAACTCCGAAACTCCAAAACTCCAAAACTCCAAAACTCCAAAACTCCAATACTCCAAAACTCCGAAACTCCGAAACTCCAAAACTCCAAAACTCCAAAACTGCAAAACTCCAAAACTCCGAAACTCCGAAACTCCAAAACTCCAAAACTCCAAAACTCCGAAACTCCAAAACTCCAATACTCCAAAACTCCGAAACTCCAAAACTCCAAAACTCCAATACTCCAAAACTCCAAAACTCCAAAACTCCAAAACACCGAAACTCCGAAACTCCGAAACTCCAAAACTCCAAAACTCCAAAACTCCAAAACTCCGAAACTCCAAAACTCCGAAACTCCAAAACTCCAAAACTCCAAAACTCCGAAACTCCAAAACTCCAATACTCCAAAACTCCGAAACTCCAAAACTCCAAAACTCAAAAACTCCAAAACTCCAAAACTCCAAAACTCCGAAACTCCAAAACTCCGAAACTCCAAAACTCCGAAACTCGAAAACTCCGAAACTCCAAAACTCCGAATCTCCAAAACTCCAAAACTCCAAAACTCCGAAACTCCAAAACTCCGAAGCTCCAAAACTCCAATACTCCAAAACTCCAAAACTCCAAAACACCGAAACTCCGAAACTCCGAAACTCCAAAACTCCAAAACTCCAAAACTCCGAAACTCCAAAACTCCGAAACTCCAAAACTCCAAAACTCCAAAACTCCGAAACTCCAAAACTCCAATACTCCAAAACTCCGAAACTCCAAAACTCCAAAACTCCAAAACTCCAATACTCCAAAACTCCGAAACTCCGAAACTCCAAAACTCCAAAACTCCAAAACTGCAAAACTCCAAAACTCCGAAACTCCGAAACTCCGAAACTCCAAAACTCCGAAACTCCAAAACTCGGAAACTCCAAAACTCCAAAGCTCCAAAACTCCAAAACTCCAAAACTCCGAAACTCCAAAACTCCGAATCTCCAAAACTCCGAAACTCCGAAACTCCGAAACTCCAAAACTCCGAAACTCCAAAACTCCAAAACTCCAAAACTCCAAAACTCCGAAACTCCAAAACTCCAAAACTCCAAAACTCCGAAACTCCGAAACTCCGAAACTCCAAAACTCCAAAACTCCAAAACTCCGAAACTCCGAAACTCCGAAACTCCAAAACTCCAAAACTCCGAAACTCCGAAACTCCAAAACTCCAAAACTCCAAAACTCCGAAACTCCGAAACTCCAAAACTCCAATACTCCAAAACTCCGAAACTCCGAAACTCCAAAACTCCAAAACTCCGAAACTCCAAAACTCCAAAACTCCGAAACTCCAAAACTCCGAAACTCCAAAACTCCAAAACTCCAAAACTCCGAAACTCCAAAACTCCAAAACTCCAAAACTCCGAAACTCCAAAACACCGAAACTCCGAAACTCCGAAACTCCAAAACTCCAAAACTCCAAAACTCCAAAACTCCGAAACTCCGAAACTCCAAAACTCCGAAACTCCGAAACTCCAAAACTCCAAAACTCCAAAACTCCAAAACTCCGAAACTCCGAAACTCCAAAACTCCAGAACTCCAAAACTCCGAAACTCCAAAACTCCAAAACTCCAAAACTCCGAAACTCCAATACTCCAAAACTCCGAAACTCCAAAACTCCAAAACTCGAAAACTCCAAAACTCCAAAACTCCGAAACTCCGAAACTCCGAAACTCCGAAACTCCAAAACTCCGAAACTCCAAAACTCCAAAACTCCAAAACTCCAAAACTCCGAAACTCCAAAACTCCAAAACTCCGAAACTCCGAAACTCCGAAACTCCAAAACTCCGAAACTCCTAAACTCCAAAACTCCGAAACTCCGAAACTCCAAAACTCCAAAACTCCGAAACTCCGAAACTCCGAATCTCCAAAACTCCAAAACTCCAAAACTCCGAAACTCCAAAACTCCAAAACTCCAATACTCCAAAACTCCGAAACTCCGAAACTCCAAAACTACAATACTCCAAAACTCCGAAACTCCAAAACTCCAAAACTCCAAAACTCCAAAACTCCGAAACTCCGAAACTCCGAAACTCCAAAACTCCGAAACTCCAAAACTCCAAAACTCCAAAACTCCGAAACTCCAAAACTCCAAAACTCCGAAACTCCGAAACTCCAAAACTCCGAAACTCCAAAACTCCAAAACTCCGAAACTCCGAAACTCCGAAACTCCAAAACTCCAAAACTCCAAAACTCCGAAACTCTGAAACTCCGAATCTCCAAAACTCCAAAACTCCAAAACTCCGAAACTCCAAAACTCCAAAACTCCGAAACTCCAAAACTCCGAAACTCCGAAACTCCGAAACTCCGAAACTCCGAAACTCCAAAACTCCAAAACTCCGAAACTCCAAAACTCCAAAACTCCAATACTCCAAAACTCCAAAACTCCGAAACTCCAAAACTCCGAAACTCCAAAACTCCAAAACTCCAAAACTCCAAAACTCCGAAACTCCAAAACTCCAATACTCCAAAACTCCAAAACTCCAAAACACCGAAACTCCGAAACTCCGAAACTCCAAAACTCCAAAACTCCAAAACTCCAAAACTCCAAAACTCCGAAACTCCAAAACTCAGAAACTCCAAAACTCCAAAACTCCAAAACTCCAATACTCCAAAACTCCGAAACTCCAAAACTCCAAAACTCCAATACTCCAAAACTCCGAAACTCCGAAACTCCAAAACTCCAAAACTCCAAAACTGCAAAACTCCAAAACTCCAAAACTCCGAAACTCCAAAACTCCAATACTCCGAAACTCCGAAACTCCAAAACTCCGAAACTCCAAAACTCCAAAACTCCAAAACACCGAAACTCCGAAACTCCGAAACTCCAAAACTCCAAAACTCCAAAACTCCAAAACTCCGAAACTCCGAAACTCCAAAACTCCGAAACTCCGAAACTCCAAAACTCCAAAACTCCGAAACTCCAAAACTCCAAAACTCCGAAACTCCGAAACTCCAAAACTCCAAAACTCCAAAACTCCGAAACTCCAAAACTCCAAAACTCCAAAACTCCGAAACTCCAATACTCCAAAACTCCGAAACTCCAAAACTCGAAAACTCGAAAACTCCAAAACTCCAAAACTCCGAAACTCCGAAACTCCGAAACTCCGAAACTCCAAAACTCCGAAACTCCAAAACTCCAAAACTCCAAAACTCCAAAACTCCGAAACTCCAAAACTCCAAAACTCCGAAACTCCGAAACTCCGAAACTCCAAAACTCCGAAACTCCTAAACTCCAAAACTCCGAAACTCCGAAACTCCAAAACTCCGAAACTCCGAAACTCCAAAACTCCAAAACTCCGAAACTCCGAAACTCCGAATCTCCAAAACTCCAAAACTCCAAAACTCCGAAACTCCAAAACTCCAAAACTCCAATACTCCAAAACTCCGAAACTCCGAAACTCCAAAACTCCAATACTCCAAAACTCCGAAACTCCAAAACTCCAAAACTCCAAAACTCCAAAACTCCGAAACTCCGAAACTCCGAAACTCCAAAACTCCGAAACTCCAAAACTCCAAAACTCCAAAACTCCAAAACTCCGAAACTCCAAAACTCCAAAACTCCGAAACTCCGAAACTCCAAAACTCCGAAACTCCAAAACTCCAAAACTCCGAAACTCCGAAACTCCGAAACTCCAAAACTCCAAAACTCCAAAACTCCGAAACTCTGAAACTCCGAATCTCCAAAACTCCAAAACTCCAAAACTCCGAAACTCCAAAACTCCAAAACTCCGAAACTCCAAAACTCCGAAACTCCGAAACTCCGAAACTCCGAAACTCCAAAACTCCAAAACTCCGAAACTCCAAAACTCCAAAACTCCAATACTCCAAAACTCGAAAACTCCGAAATTCCAAAACTCCGAAACTCCAAAACTCCAAAACTCCAAAACTCCAAAACTCCGAAACTCCAAAACTCCAATACTCCAAAACTCCAAAACTCCAAAACACCGAAACTCCGAAACTCCGAAACTCCAAAACTCCAAAACTCCAAAACTCCAAAACTCCAAAACTCCGAAACTCCAAAACTCAGAAACTCCAAAACTCCAAAACTCCAAAACTCCAATACTCCAAAACTCCGAAACTCCAAAACTCCAAAACTCCAATACTCCAAAACTCCGAAACTCCGAAACTCCAAAACTCCAAAACTCCAAAACTGCAAAACTCCAAAACTCC
This sequence comes from Amblyomma mixtum, assembly GCF_055824585.1. Classification (NCBI taxonomy): domain Eukaryota; kingdom Metazoa; phylum Arthropoda; class Arachnida; order Ixodida; family Ixodidae; genus Amblyomma; species Amblyomma mixtum. The sequence continues at coordinate 12,523,819 of NW_028317651.1, forward strand.
AAAACTCCGAAACTCCAAAACTCCAAAACTCCGAAACTCCGAAACTCCAAAACTCCGAAACTCCAAAACTCCAAAACTCCGAAACTCCGAAACTCTGAAACTCCAAAACTCCAAAACTCCGAAACTCCGAAACTCCGAATCTCCAAAACTCCAAAACTCCAAAACTCCGAAACTCCAAAACTCCAAAACTGCAAAACTCCAAAACTCCGAAACTCCGAAACTCCAAAACTCCGAAACTCCAAAACTCGGAAACTCAAAAACTCCAAAGCTCCAAAACTCCAAAAGTCCAAAACTCCGAAACTCCAAAACTCCGAAACTCCAAAACTCCGAATCTCCAAAACTCCAAAACTCCAAAACTCCGAAACTCCAAAACTCCAAAACTCCGAAACTCCAAAACTCCGAAACTCCAAAACTCCAAAACTCCAAAACTCCGAAACTCCAAAACTCCAAAACTCCAAAACTCCGAAACTCCAAAACACCGAAACTCCGAAACTCCGAAACTCCAAAACTCCAAAACTCCAAAACTCCAAAACTCCGAAACTCCGAAACTCCAAAACTCCGAAACTCCGAAACTCCAAAACTCCAAAACTCCGAAACTCCAAAACTCCAAAACTCCAAAACTCCGAAACTCCGAAACTCCAAAACTCCAGAACTCCAAAACTCCGAAACTCCAAAACTCCAAAACTCCAAAACTCCGAAACTCCAATACTCCAAAACTCCGAAACTCCAAAACTCCAAAACTCGAAAACTCCAAAACTCCAAAACTCCGAAACTCCGAAACTCCGAAACTCCGAAACTCCAAAACTCCGAAACTCCAAAACTCCAAAACTCCAAAACTCCAAAACTCCAAAACTCCGAAACTCCAAAACTCCAAAACTCCGAAACTCCTAAACTCCAAAACTCCGAAACTCCGAAACTCCAAAACTCCAAAACTCCGAAACTCCGAAACTCCGAAACTCCAAAACTCCAAAACTCCAATACTCCAAAACTCCGAAACTCCGAAACTCCAAAACTCCGAAACTCCAAAACTCCAAAACTCCAAAACTCCGAAACTCCAAAACTCCAATACTCCAAAACTCCGAAACTCCAAAACTCCAAAACTCAAAAACTCCAAAACTCCAAAACTCCAAAACTCCGAAACTCGAAAACTCCGAAACTCCAAAACTCCGAATCTCCAAAACTCCAAAACTCCAAAACTCCAAAACACCGAAACTCCGAAACTCCGAAACTCCGAAACTCCAAAACTCCAAAACTCCAAAACTCCGAAACTCCAAAACTCCAAAACTCCAAAACTCCAAAACTCCAATACTCCAAAACTCCGAAACTCCGAAACTCCAAAACTCCAATACTCCAAAACTCCGAAACTCCAAAACTCCAAAACTCCAAAACTCCAAAACTCCGAAACTCCGAAACTCCGAAACTCCAAAACTCCGAAACTCCAAAACTCCAAAACTCCAAAACTCCAAAACTCCGAAACTCCAAAACTCCAAAACTCCGAAACTCCGAAACTCCAAAACTCCGAAACTCCAAAACTCCAAAACTCCGAAACTCCGAAACTCCGAAACTCCGAAACTCCGAAACTCCAAAACTCCAAAACTCCAATACTCCAAAACTCCGAAACTCCGAAACTCCAAAACTCCAAAACTCCAAAACTCAAAAACTCCAAAACTCCAAAACTCCGAATCTCCAAAACTCCAAAACTCCAAAACTCCAAAACACCGAAACTCCGAAACTCCGAAACTCCGAAACTCCAAAACTCCAAAACTCCAAAACTCCGAAACTCCAAAACTCCAAAACTCCAAAACTCCAAAACTCCAATACTCCAAAACTCCGAAACTCCGAAACTCCAAAACTCCAATACTCCAAAACTCCGAAACTCCAAAACTCCAAAACTCCAAAACTCCAAAACTCCGAAACTCCGAAACTCCGAAACTCCAAAACTCCGAAACTCCAAAACTCCAAAACTCCAAAACTCCAAAACTCCGAAACTCCAAAACTCCGAAACTCCAAAACTCCGAAACTCCTAAACTCCAAAACTCCGAAACTCCGAAACTCCAAAACTCCAAAACTCCGAAACTCCGAAACTCCGAAACTCCAAAACTCCAAAACTCCAATACTCCAAAACTCCGAAACTCCGAAACTCCAAAACTCCGAAACTCCAAAACTCCAAAACTCCAAAACTCCGAAACTCCAAAACTCCAATACTCCAAAACTCCGAAACTCCAAAACTCCAAAACTCAAAAACTCCAAAACTCCAAAACTCCAAAACTCCGAAACTCGAAAACTCCGAAACTCCAAAACTCCGAATCTCCAAAACTCCAAAACTCCAAAACTCCAAAACACCGAAACTCCGAAACTCCGAAACTCCGAAACTCCAAAACTCCAAAACTCCAAAACTCCGAAACTCCAAAACTCCAAAACTCCAAAACTCCAAAACTCCAATACTCCAAAACTCCGAAACTCCGAAACTCCAAAACTCCAATACTCCAAAACTCCGAAACTCCAAAACTCCAAAACTCCAAAACTCCAAAACTCCGAAACTCCGAAACTCCGAAACTCCAAAACTCCGAAACTCCAAAACTCCAAAACTCCAAAACTCCAAAACTCCGAAACTCCAAAACTCCAAAACTCCGAAACTCCGAAACTCCAAAACTCCGAAACTCCAAAACTCCAAAACTCCGAAACTCCGAAACTCCGAAACTCCAAAACTCCAAAACTCCAAAACTCCGAAACTCTGAAACTCCGAATCTCCAAAACTCCAAAACTCCAAAACTCCGAAACTCCAAAACTCCAAAACTCCGAAACTCCAAAACTCCGAAACTCCGAAACTCCGAAACTCCGAAACTCCAAAACTCCAAAACTCCGAAACTCCAAAACTCCAAAACTCCAATACTCCAAAACTCGAAAACTCCGAAATTCCAAAACTCCGAAACTCCAAAACTCCAAAACTCCAAAACTCCAAAACTCCGAAACTCCAAAACTCCAATACTCCAAAACTCCAAAACTCCAAAACACCGAAACTCCGAAACTCCGAAACTCCAAAACTCCAAAACTCCAAAACTCCAAAACTCCAAAACTCCGAAACTCCAAAACTCAGAAACTCCAAAACTCCAAAACTCCAAAACTCCAATACTCCAAAACTCCGAAACTCCAAAACTCCAAAACTCCAATACTCCAAAACTCCGAAACTCCGAAACTCCAAAACTCCAAAACTCCAAAACTGCAAAACTCCAAAACTCCAAAACTCCGAAACTCCAAAACTCCAAAACTCCGAAACTCCGAAACTCCAAAACTCCGAAACTCCAAAACTCCAAAACTCCGAAACTCCGAAACTCTGAAACTCCAAAACTCCAAAACTCCGAAACTCCGAAACTCCGAATCTCCAAAACTCCAAAACTCCAAAACTCCGAAACTCCAAAACTCCAAAACTGCAAAACTCCAAAACTCCGAAACTCCGAAACTCCAAAACTCCGAAACTCCAAAACTCGGAAACTCAAAAACTCCAAAGCTCCAAAACTCCAAAAGTCCAAAACTCCGAAACTCCAAAACTCCGAAACTCCAAAACTCCGAATCTCCAAAACTCCAAAACTCCAAAACTCCGAAACTCCAAAACTCCAAAACTCCGAAACTCCAAAACTCCGAAACTCCAAAACTCCAAAACTCCAAAACTCCGAAACTCCAAAACTCCAAAACTCCAAAACTCCGAAACTCCAAAACACCGAAACTCCGAAACTCCGAAACTCCAAAACTCCAAAACTCCAAAACTCCAAAACTCCGAAACTCCGAAACTCCAAAACTCCGAAACTCCGAAACTCCAAAACTCCAAAACTCCGAAACTCCAAAACTCCAAAACTCCAAAACTCCGAAACTCCGAAACTCCAAAACTCCAGAACTCCAAAACTCCGAAACTCCAAAACTCCAAAACTCCAAAACTCCGAAACTCCAATACTCCAAAACTCCGAAACTCCAAAACTCCAAAACTCGAAAACTCCAAAACTCCAAAACTCCGAAACTCCGAAACTCCGAAACTCCGAAACTCCAAAACTCCGAAACTCCAAAACTCCAAAACTCCAAAACTCCAAAACTCCAAAACTCCGAAACTCCAAAACTCCAAAACTCCGAAACTCCGAAACTCCGAAACTCCAAAACTCCGAAACTCCAAAACTCCGAAACTCCTAAACTCCAAAACTCCGAAACTCCGAAACTCCAAAACTCCAAAACTCCGAAACTCCGAAACTCCGAAACTCCAAAACTCCAAAACTCCAATACTCCAAAACTCCGAAACTCCGAAACTCCAAAACTCCGAAACTCCAAAACTCCAAAACTCCAAAACTCCGAAACTCCAAAACTCCAATACTCCAAAACTCCGAAACTCCAAAACTCCAAAACTCAAAAACTCCAAAACTCCAAAACTCCAAAACTCCGAAACTCGAAAACTCCGAAACTCCAAAACTCCGAATCTCCAAAACTCCAAAACTCCAAAACTCCAAAACACCGAAACTCCGAAACTCCGAAACTCCGAAACTCCAAAACTCCAAAACTCCAAAACTCCGAAACTCCAAAACTCCAAAACTCCAAAACTCCAAAACTCCAATACTCCAAAACTCCGAAACTCCGAAACTCCAAAACTCCAAAACTCCAAAACTGCAAAACTCCAAAACTCCGAAACTCCGAAACTCCAAAACTCCAAAACTCCAAAACTCCGAAACTCCAAAACTCCAATACTCCAAAACTCCGAAACTCCAAAACTCCAAAACTCCAATACTCCAAAACTCCAAAACTCCAAAACTCCAAAACACCGAAACTCCGAAACTCCGAAACTCCAAAACTCCAAAACTCCAAAACTCCAAAACTCCGAAACTCCAAAACTCCGAAACTCCAAAACTCCAAAACTCCAAAACTCCGAAACTCCAAAACTCCAAAACTCCAAAACTCCGAAACTCCAAAACTCCAAAACTCCAAAACTCCGAAACTCCAAAACACCGAAACTCCGAAACTCCGAAACTCCAAAACTCCAAAACTCCAAAACTCCAAAACTCCGAAACTCCGAAACTCCAAAACTCCGAAACTCCGAAACTCCAAAACTCCAAAACTCCAAAACTCCAAAACTCCGAAACTCCGAAACTCCAAAACTCCAGAACTCCAAAACTCCGAAACTCCAAAACTCCAAAACTCCAAAACTCCGAAACTCCAATACTCCAAAACTCCGAAACTCCAAAACTCCAAAACTCGAAAACTCCAAAACTCCAAAACTCCGAAACTCCGAAACTCCGAAACTCCGAAACTCCAAAACTCCGAAACTCCAAAACTCCAAAACTCCAAAACTCCAAAACTCCGAAACTCCAAAACTCCAAAACTCCGAAACTCCGAAACTCCGAAACTCCAAAACTCCGAAACTCCTAAACTCCAAAACTCCGAAACTCCGAAACTCCAAAACTCCAAAACTCCGAAACTCCGAAACTCCGAATCTCCAAAACTCCAAAACTCCAAAACTCCGAAACTCCAAAACTCCAAAACTCCAATACTCCAAAACTCCGAAACTCCGAAACTCCAAAACTACAATACTCCAAAACTCCGAAACTCCAAAACTCCAAAACTCCAAAACTCCAAAACTCCGAAACTCCGAAACTCCGAAACTCCAAAACTCCGAAACTCCAAAACTCCAAAACTCCAAAACTCCGAAACTCCAAAACTCCAAAACTCCGAAACTCCGAAACTCCAAAACTCCGAAACTCCAAAACTCCAAAACTCCGAAACTCCGAAACTCCGAAACTCCAAAACTCCAAAACTCCAAAACTCCGAAACTCTGAAACTCCGAATCTCCAAAACTCCAAAACTCCAAAACTCCGAAACTCCAAAACTCCAAAACTCCGAAACTCCAAAACTCCGAAACTCCGAAACTCCGAAACTCCGAAACTCCGAAACTCCAAAACTCCAAAACTCCGAAACTCCAAAACTCCAAAACTCCAATACTCCAAAACTCCAAAACTCCGAAACTCCAAAACTCCGAAACTCCAAAACTCCAAAACTCCAAAACTCCAAAACTCCGAAACTCCAAAACTCCAATACTCCAAAACTCCAAAACTCCAAAACACCGAAACTCCGAAACTCCGAAACTCCAAAACTCCAAAACTCCAAAACTCCAAAACTCCAAAACTCCGAAACTCCAAAACTCAGAAACTCCAAAACTCCAAAACTCCAAAACTCCAATACTCCAAAACTCCGAAACTCCAAAACTCCAAAACTCCAATACTCCAAAACTCCGAAACTCCGAAACTCCAAAACTCCAAAACTCCAAAACTGCAAAACTCCAAAACTCCAAAACTCCGAAACTCCAAAACTCCAAAACTCCGAAACTCCGAAACTCCAAAACTCCGAAACTCCAAAACTCCAAAACTCCAAAACACCGAAACTCCGAAACTCCGAAACTCCAAAACTCCAAAACTCCAAAACTCCAAAACTCCGAAACTCCGAAACTCCAAAACTCCGAAACTCCGAAACTCCAAAACTCCAAAACTCCGAAACTCCAAAACTCCAAAACTCCGAAACTCCGAAACTCCAAAACTCCAAAACTCCAAAACTCCGAAACTCCAAAACTCCAAAACTCCAAAACTCCGAAACTCCAATACTCCAAAACTCCGAAACTCCAAAACTCCAAAACTCGAAAACTCCAAAACTCCAAAACTCCGAAACTCCGAAACTCCGAAACTCCAAAACTCCGAAACTCCAAAACTCCAAAACTCCAAAACTCCAAAACTCCGAAACTCCAAAACTCCAAAACTCCGAAACTCCGAAACTCCGAAACTCCAAAACTCCGAAACTCCTAAACTCCAAAACTCCGAAACTCCGAAACTCCAAAACTCCGAAACTCCGAAACTCCAAAACTCCAAAACTCCGAAACTCCGAAACTCCGAATCTCCAAAACTCCAAAACTCCAAAACTCCGAAACTCCAAAACTCCAAAACTCCAATACTCCAAAACTCCGAAACTCCGAAACTCCAAAACTCCAATACTCCAAAACTCCGAAACTCCAAAACTCCAAAACTCCAAAACTCCAAAACTCCGAAACTCCGAAACTCCGAAACTCCAAAACTCCGAAACTCCAAAACTCCAAAACTCCAAAACTCCAAAACTCCGAAACTCCAAAACTCCAAAACTCCGAAACTCCGAAACTCCAAAACTCCGAAACTCCAAAACTCCAAAACTCCGAAACTCCGAAACTCCGAAACTCCAAAACTCCAAAACTCCAAAACTCCGAAACTCTGAAACTCCGAATCTCCAAAACTCCAAAACTCCAAAACTCCGAAACTCCAAAACTCCAAAACTCCGAAACTCCAAAACTCCGAAACTCCGAAACTCCGAAACTCCGAAACTCCAAAACTCCAAAACTCCGAAACTCCAAAACTCCAAAACTCCAATACTCCAAAACTCGAAAACTCCGAAATTCCAAAACTCCGAAACTCCAAAACTCCAAAACTCCAAAACTCCAAAACTCCGAAACTCCAAAACTCCAATACTCCAAAACTCCAAAACTCCAAAACACCGAAACTCCGAAACTCCGAAACTCCAAAACTCCAAAACTCCAAAACTCCAAAACTCCAAAACTCCGAAACTCCAAAACTCAGAAACTCCAAAACTCCAAAACTCCAAAACTCCAATACTCCAAAACTCCGAAACTCCAAAACTCCAAAACTCCAATACTCCAAAACTCCGAAACTCCGAAACTCCAAAACTCCAAAACTCCAAAACTGCAAAACTCCAAAACTCCAAAACTCCGAAACTCCAAAACTCCAAAACTCCGAAACTCCGAAACTCCAAAACTCCGAAACTCCAAAACTCCAAAACTCCGAAACTCCGAAACTCTGAAACTCCAAAACTCCAAAACTCCGAAACTCCGAAACTCCGAATCTCCAAAACTCCAAAACTCCAAAACTCCGAAACTCCAAAACTCCAAAACTGCAAAACTCCAAAACTCCGAAACTCCGAAACTCCAAAACTCCGAAACTCCAAAACTCGGAAACTCAAAAACTCCAAAGCTCCAAAACTCCAAAAGTCCAAAACTCCGAAACTCCAAAACTCCGAAACTCCAAAACTCCGAATCTCCAAAACTCCAAAACTCCAAAACTCCGAAACTCCAAAACTCCAAAACTCCGAAACTCCAAAACTCCGAAACTCCAAAACTCCAAAACTCCAAAACTCCGAAACTCCAAAACTCCAAAACTCCAAAACTCCGAAACTCCAAAACACCGAAACTCCGAAACTCCGAAACTCCAAAACTCCAAAACTCCAAAACTCCAAAACTCCGAAACTCCGAAACTCCAAAACTCCGAAACTCCGAAACTCCAAAACTCCAAAACTCCGAAACTCCAAAACTCCAAAACTCCAAAACTCCGAAACTCCGAAACTCCAAAACTCCAGAACTCCAAAACTCCGAAACTCCAAAACTCCAAAACTCCAAAACTCCGAAACTCCAATACTCCAAAACTCCGAAACTCCAAAACTCCAAAACTCGAAAACTCCAAAACTCCAAAACTCCGAAACTCCGAAACTCCGAAACTCCGAAACTCCAAAACTCCGAAACTCCAAAACTCCAAAACTCCAAAACTCCAAAACTCCAAAACTCCGAAACTCCAAAACTCCAAAACTCCGAAACTCCGAAACTCCGAAACTCCAAAACTCCGAAACTCCAAAACTCCGAAACTCCTAAACTCCAAAACTCCGAAACTCCGAAACTCCAAAACTCCAAAACTCCGAAACTCCGAAACTCCGAAACTCCAAAACTCCAAAACTCCAATACTCCAAAACTCCGAAACTCCGAAACTCCAAAACTCCGAAACTCCAAAACTCCAAAACTCCAAAACTCCGAAACTCCAAAACTCCAATACTCCAAAACTCCGAAACTCCAAAACTCCAAAACTCAAAAACTCCAAAACTCCAAAACTCCAAAACTCCGAAACTCGAAAACTCCGAAACTCCAAAACTCCGAATCTCCAAAACTCCAAAACTCCAAAACTCCAAAACACCGAAACTCCGAAACTCCGAAACTCCGAAACTCCAAAACTCCAAAACTCCAAAACTCCGAAACTCCAAAACTCCAAAACTCCAAAACTCCAAAACTCCAATACTCCAAAACTCCGAAACTCCGAAACTCCAAAACTCCAAAACTCCAAAACTGCAAAACTCCAAAACTCCGAAACTCCGAAACTCCAAAACTCCAAAACTCCAAAACTCCGAAACTCCAAAACTCCAATACTCCAAAACTCCGAAACTCCAAAACTCCAAAACTCCAATACTCCAAAACTCCAAAACTCCAAAACTCCAAAACACCGAAACTCCGAAACTCCGAAACTCCAAAACTCCAAAACTCCAAAACTCCAAAACTCCGAAACTCCAAAACTCCGAAACTCCAAAACTCCAAAACTCCAAAACTCCGAAACTCCAAAACTCCAATACTCCAAAACTCCGAAACTCCAAAACTCCAAAACTCAAAAACTCCAAAACTCCAAAACTCCAAAACTCCGAAACTCCAAAACTCCGAAACTCCAAAACTCCGAAACTCGAAAACTCCGAAACTCCAAAACTCCGAATCTCCAAAACTCCAAAACTCCAAAACTCCGAAACTCCAAAACTCCGAAGCTCCAAAACTCCAATACTCCAAAACTCCAAAACTCCAAAACACCGAAACTCCGAAACTCCGAAACTCCAAAACTCCAAAACTCCAAAACTCCGAAACTCCAAAACTCCGAAACTCCAAAACTCCAAAACTCCAAAACTCCGAAACTCCAAAACTCCAATACTCCAAAACTCCGAAACTCCAAAACTCCAAAACTCCAAAACTCCAATACTCCAAAACTCCGAAACTCCGAAACTCCAAAACTCCAAAACTCCAAAACTGCAAAACTCCAAAACTCCGAAACTCCGAAACTCCGAAACTCCAAAACTCCGAAACTCCAAAACTCGGAAACTCCAAAACTCCAAAGCTCCAAAACTCCAAAACTCCAAAACTCCGAAACTCCAAAACTCCGAATCTCCAAAACTCCGAAACTCCGAAACTCCGAAACTCCAAAACTCCGAAACTCCAAAACTCCAAAACTCCAAAACTCCAAAACTCCGAAACTCCAAAACTCCAAAACTCCAAAACTCCGAAACTCCGAAACTCCGAAACTCCAAAACTCCAAAACTCCAAAACTCCGAAACTCCGAAACTCCGAAACTCCAAAACTCCAAAACTCCGAAACTCCGAAACTCCAAAACTCCAAAACTCCAAAACTCCGAAACTCCGAAACTCCAAAACTCCAATACTCCAAAACTCCGAAACTCCGAAACTCCAAAACTCCAAAACTCCGAAACTCCAAAACTCCAAAACTCCGAAACTCCAAAACTCCGAAACTCCAAAACTCCAAAACTCCAAAACTCCGAAACTCCAAAACTCCAAAACTCCAAAACTCCGAAACTCCAAAACACCGAAACTCCGAAACTCCGAAACTCCAAAACTCCAAAACTCCAAAACTCCAAAACTCCGAAACTCCGAAACTCCAAAACTCCGAAACTCCGAAACTCCAAAACTCCAAAACTCCAAAACTCCAAAACTCCGAAACTCCGAAACTCCAAAACTCCAGAACTCCAAAACTCCGAAACTCCAAAACTCCAAAACTCCAAAACTCCGAAACTCCAATACTCCAAAACTCCGAAACTCCAAAACTCCAAAACTCGAAAACTCCAAAACTCCAAAACTCCGAAACTCCGAAACTCCGAAACTCCGAAACTCCAAAACTCCGAAACTCCAAAACTCCAAAACTCCAAAACTCCAAAACTCCGAAACTCCAAAACTCCAAAACTCCGAAACTCCGAAACTCCGAAACTCCAAAACTCCGAAACTCCTAAACTCCAAAACTCCGAAACTCCGAAACTCCAAAACTCCAAAACTCCGAAACTCCGAAACTCCGAATCTCCAAAACTCCAAAACTCCAAAACTCCGAAACTCCAAAACTCCAAAACTCCAATACTCCAAAACTCCGAAACTCCGAAACTCCAAAACTACAATACTCCAAAACTCCGAAACTCCAAAACTCCAAAACTCCAAAACTCCAAAACTCCGAAACTCCGAAACTCCAAAACTCCGAAACTCCAAAACTCCAAAACTCCAAAACTCCGAAACTCCAAAACTCCAAAACTCCGAAACTCCGAAACTCCAAAACTCCGAAACTCCAAAACTCCAAAACTCCGAAACTCCGAAACTCCGAAACTCCAAAACTCCAAAACTCCAAAACTCCGAAACTCTGAAACTCCGAATCTCCAAAACTCCAAAACTCCAAAACTCCGAAACTCCAAAACTCCAAAACTCCGAAACTCCAAAACTCCGAAACTCCGAAACTCCGAAACTCCGAAACTCCGAAACTCCAAAACTCCAAAACTCCGAAACTCCAAAACTCCAAAACTCCAATACTCCAAAACTCCAAAACTCCGAAACTCCAAAACTCCGAAACTCCAAAACTCCAAAACTCCAAAACTCCGAAACTCCAAAACTCCAATACTCCAAAACTCCAAAACTCCAAAACACCGAAACTCCGAAACTCCGAAACTCCAAAACTCCAAAACTCCAAAACTCCAAAACTCCAAAACTCCGAAACTCCAAAACTCAGAAACTCCAAAACTCCAAAACTCCAAAACTCCAATACTCCAAAACTCCGAAACTCCAAAACTCCAAAACTCCAATACTCCAAAACTCCGAAACTCCGAAACTCCAAAACTCCAAAACTCCAAAACTGCAAAACTCCAAAACTCCAAAACTCCGAAACTCCAAAACTCCAAAACTCCGAAACTCCGAAACTCCAAAACTCCGAAACTCCAAAACTCCAAAACTCCGAAACTCCGAAACTCTGAAACTCCAAAACTCCAAAACTCCGAAACTCCGAAACTCCGAATCTCCAAAACTCCAAAACTCCAAAACTCCGAAACTCCAAAACTCCAAAACTCCGAAACTCCAAAACTCCGAAACTCCGAAACTCCGAAACTCCGAAACTCCAAAACTCCAAAACTCCGAAACTCCAAAACTCCAAAACTCCAATACTCCAAAACTCCAAAACTCCGAAACTCCAAAACTCCGAAACTCCAAAACTCCAATACTCCAAAACTCCGAAACTCCAAAACTCCAAAACTCCGAAACTCCAAAACTCCAAAACTCCAATACTCCAAAACTCCAAAACTCCAAAACACCGAAACTCCGAAACTCCGAAACTCCAAAACTCCAAAACTCCAAAACTCCGAAACTCCAAAACTCCGAAACTCCAAAACTCCAAAACTCCAAAACTCCAATACTCCAAAACTCCGAAACTCCGAAACTCCAAAACTCCAAAACTCCAAAACTGCAAAACTCCAAAACTCCGAAACTCCGAAACTCCAAAACTCCAAAACTCCAAAACTCCGAAACTCCAAAACTCCAATACTCCAAAACTCCGAAACTCCAAAACTCCGAAACTCCAAAACTCCAAAACTCCAATACTCCAAAACTCCAAAACTCCAAAACTCCAAAACACCGAAACTCCGAAACTCCGAAACACCAAAACTCCAAAACTCCAAAACTCCAAAACTCCGAAACTCCAAAACTCCGAAACTCCAAAACTCCAAAACTCCAAAACTCCGAAACTCCAAAACTCCAATACTCCAAAACTCCGAAACTCCAAAACTCCAAAACTCAAAAACTCCAAAACTCCAAAACTCCAAAACTCCGAAACTCCAAAACTCCGATACTCCAAAACTCCGAAACTCGAAAACTCCGAAACTCCAAAACTCCGAATCTCCAAAACTCCAAAACTCCAAAACTCCGAAACTCCAAAACTCCGAAGCTCCAAAACTCCAATACTCCAAAACTCCAAAACTCCAAAACACCGAAACTCCGAAACTCCGAAACTCCAAAACTCCAAAACTCCAAAACTCCGAAACTCCAAAACTCCGAAACTCCAAAACTCCAAAACTCCAAAACTCCGAAACTCCAAAACTCCAATACTCCAAAACTCCGAAACTCCAAAACTCCAAAACTCCAAAACTCCAATACTCCAAAACTCCGAAACTCCGAAACTCCAAAACTCCAAAACTCCAAAACTGCAAAACTCCAAAACTCCGAAACTCCGAAACTCCGAAACTCCAAAACTCCGAAACTCCAAAACTCGGAAACTCCAAAACTCCAAAGCTCCAAAACTCCAAAACTCCAAAACTCCGAAACTCCAAAACTCCGAAACTCCAAAACTCCAAAACTCCGAAACTCCGAAACTCCAAAACTCCAAAACTCCAAAACTCCGAAACTCCAAAACTCCAAAACTCCAAAACTCCGAAACTCCAATACTCCAAAACTCCGAAACTCCAAAACTCCAAAACTCGAAAACTCCAAAACTCCAAAACTCCGAAACTCCGAAACTCCGAAACTCCGAAACTCCAAAACTCCGAAACTCCAAAACTCCAAAACTCCAAAACTCCAAAACTCCGAAACTCCAAAACTCCAAAACTCCGAAACTCCGAAACTCCGAAACTCCAAAACTCCGAAACTCCTAAACTCCAAAACTCCGAAACTCCGAAACTCCAAAACTCCGAAACTCCGAAACTCCAAAACTCCAAAACTCCGAAACTCCGAAACTCCGAATCTCCAAAACTCCAAAACTCCAAAACTCCGAAACTCCAAAACTCCAAAACTCCAATACTCCAAAACTCCGAAACTCCGAAACTCCAAAACTCCAATACTCCAAAACTCCGAAACTCCAAAACTCCAAAACTCCAAAACTCCAAAACTCCGAAACTCCGAAACTCCGAAACTCCAAAACTCCGAAACTCCAAAACTCCAAAACTCCAAAACTCCAAAACTCCGAAACTCCAAAACTCCAAAACTCCGAAACTCCGAAACTCCAAAACTCCGAAACTCCAAAACTCCAAAACTCCGAAACTCCGAAACTCCGAAACTCCAAAACTCCAAAACTCCAAAACTCCGAAACTCTGAAACTCCGAATCTCCAAAACTCCAAAACTCCAAAACTCCGAAACTCCAAAACTCCAAAACTCCGAAACTCCAAAACTCCGAAACTCCGAAACTCCGAAACTCCGAAACTCCAAAACTCCAAAACTCCGAAACTCCAAAACTCCAAAACTCCAATACTCCAAAACTCGAAAACTCCGAAATTCCAAAACTCCGAAACTCCAAAACTCCAAAACTCCAAAACTCCAAAACTCCGAAACTCCAAAACTCCAATACTCCAAAACTCCAAAACTCCAAAACACCGAAACTCCGAAACTCCGAAACTCCAAAACTCCAAAACTCCAAAACTCCAAAACTCCAAAACTCCGAAACTCCAAAACTCAGAAACTCCAAAACTCCAAAACTCCAAAACTCCAATACTCCAAAACTCCGAAACTCCAAAACTCCAAAACTCCAATACTCCAAAACTCCGAAACTCCGAAACTCCAAAACTCCAAAACTCCAAAACTGCAAAACTCCAAAACTCCAAAACTCCGAAACTCCAAAACTCCAAAACTCCGAAACTCCGAAACTCCAAAACTCCGAAACTCCAAAACTCCAAAACTCCGAAACTCCGAAACTCTGAAACTCCAAAACTCCAAAACTCCGAAACTCCGAAACTCCGAATCTCCAAAACTCCAAAACTCCAAAACTCCGAAACTCCAAAACTCCAAAACTGCAAAACTCCAAAACTCCGAAACTCCGAAACTCCAAAACTCCGAAACTCCAAAACTCGGAAACTCAAAAACTCCAAAGCTCCAAAACTCCAAAAGTCCAAAACTCCGAAACTCCAAAACTCCGAAACTCCAAAACTCCGAATCTCCAAAACTCCAAAACTCCAAAACTCCGAAACTCCAAAACTCCAAAACTCCGAAACTCCAAAACTCCGAAACTCCAAAACTCCAAAACTCCAAAACTCCGAAACTCCAAAACTCCAAAACTCCAAAACTCCGAAACTCCAAAACACCGAAACTCCGAAACTCCGAAACTCCAAAACTCCAAAACTCCAAAACTCCAAAACTCCGAAACTCCGAAACTCCAAAACTCCGAAACTCCGAAACTCCAAAACTCCAAAACTCCGAAACTCCAAAACTCCAAAACTCCAAAACTCCGAAACTCCGAAACTCCAAAACTCCAGAACTCCAAAACTCCGAAACTCCAAAACTCCAAAACTCCAAAACTCCGAAACTCCAATACTCCAAAACTCCGAAACTCCAAAACTCCAAAACTCGAAAACTCCAAAACTCCAAAACTCCGAAACTCCGAAACTCCGAAACTCCGAAACTCCAAAACTCCGAAACTCCAAAACTCCAAAACTCCAAAACTCCAAAACTCCAAAACTCCGAAACTCCAAAACTCCAAAACTCCGAAACTCCGAAACTCCGAAACTCCAAAACTCCGAAACTCCAAAACTCCGAAACTCCTAAACTCCAAAACTCCGAAACTCCGAAACTCCAAAACTCCAAAACTCCGAAACTCCGAAACTCCGAAACTCCAAAACTCCAAAACTCCAATACTCCAAAACTCCGAAACTCCGAAACTCCAAAACTCCGAAACTCCAAAACTCCAAAACTCCAAAACTCCGAAACTCCAAAACTCCAATACTCCAAAACTCCGAAACTCCAAAACTCCAAAACTCAAAAACTCCAAAACTCCAAAACTCCAAAACTCCGAAACTCGAAAACTCCGAAACTCCAAAACTCCGAATCTCCAAAACTCCAAAACTCCAAAACTCCAAAACACCGAAACTCCAAAACTCCGAAACTCCGAAACTCCAAAACTCCAAAACTCCAAAACTCCGAAACTCCGAAACTCCGAAACTCCAAAACTCCAAAACTCCGAAACTCCGAAACTCCAAAACTCCAAAACTCCAAAACTCCGAAACTCCGAAACTCCAAAACTCCAATACTCCAAAACTCCGAAACTCCGAAACTCCAAAACTCCAAAACTCCGAAACTCCAAAACTCCAAAACTCCGAAACTCCAAAACTCCGAAACTCCAAAACTCCAAAACTCCAAAACTCCGAAACTCCAAAACTCCAAAACTCCAAAACTCCGAAACTCCAAAACACCGAAACTCCGAAACTCCGAAACTCCAAAACTCCAAAACTCCAAAACTCCAAAACTCCGAAACTCCGAAACTCCAAAACTCCGAAACTCCGAAACTCCAAAACTCCAAAACTCCAAAACTCCAAAACTCCGAAACTCCGAAACTCCAAAACTCCAGAACTCCAAAACTCCGAAACTCCAAAACTCCAAAACTCCAAAACTCCGAAACTCCAATACTCCAAAACTCCGAAACTCCAAAACTCCAAAACTCGAAAACTCCAAAACTCCAAAACTCCGAAACTCCGAAACTCCGAAACTCCAAAACTCCGAAACTCCAAAACTCCAAAACTCCAAAACTCCAAAACTCCGAAACTCCAAAACTCCAAAACTCCGAAACTCCGAAACTCCGAAACTCCAAAACTCCGAAACTCCTAAACTCCAAAACTCCGAAACTCCGAAACTCCAAAACTCCAAAACTCCGAAACTCCGAAACTCCGAATCTCCAAAACTCCAAAACTCCAAAACTCCGAAACTCCAAAACTCCAAAACTCCAATACTCCAAAACTCCGAAACTCCGAAACTCCAAAACTACAATACTCCAAAACTCCGAAACTCCAAAACTCCAAAACTCCAAAACTCCAAAACTCCGAAACTCCGAAACTCCAAAACTCCGAAACTCCAAAACTCCAAAACTCCAAAACTCCGAAACTCCAAAACTCCAAAACTCCGAAACTCCGAAACTCCAAAACTCCGAAACTCCAAAACTCCAAAACTCCGAAACTCCGAAACTCCGAAACTCCAAAACTCCAAAACTCCAAAACTCCGAAACTCTGAAACTCCGAATCTCCAAAACTCCAAAACTCCAAAACTCCGAAACTCCAAAACTCCAAAACTCCGAAACTCCAAAACTCCGAAACTCCGAAACTCCGAAACTCCGAAACTCCGAAACTCCAAAACTCCAAAACTCCGAAACTCCAAAACTCCAAAACTCCAATACTCCAAAACTCCAAAACTCCGAAACTCCAAAACTCCGAAACTCCAAAACTCCAAAACTCCAAAACTCCAAAACTCCGAAACTCCAAAACTCCAATACTCCAAAACTCCAAAACTCCAAAACACCGAAACTCCGAAACTCCGAAACTCCAAAACTCCAAAACTCCAAAACTCCAAAACTCCAAAACTCCGAAACTCCAAAACTCAGAAACTCCAAAACTCCAAAACTCCAAAACTCCAATACTCCAAAACTCCGAAACTCCAAAACTCCAAAACTCCAATACTCCAAAACTCCGAAACTCCGAAACTCCAAAACTCCAAAACTCCAAAACTGCAAAACTCCAAAACTCCAAAACTCCGAAACTCCAAAACTCCAAAACTCCGAAACTCCGAAACTCCAAAACTCCGAAACTCCAAAACTCCAAAACTCCGAAACTCCGAAACTCTGAAACTCCAAAACTCCAAAACTCCGAAACTCCGAAACTCCGAATCTCCAAAACTCCAAAACTCCAAAACTCCGAAACTCCAAAACTCCAAAACTCCGAAACTCCAAAACTCCGAAACTCCGAAACTCCGAAACTCCGAAACTCCAAAACTCCAAAACTCCGAAACTCCAAAACTCCAAAACTCCAATACTCCAAAACTCCAAAACTCCGAAACTCCAAAACTCCGAAACTCCAAAACTCCAATACTCCAAAACTCCGAAACTCCAAAACTCCAAAACTCCGAAACTCCAAAACTCCAAAACTCCAATACTCCAAAACTCCAAAACTCCAAAACACCGAAACTCCGAAACTCCGAAACTCCAAAACTCCAAAACTCCAAAACTCCGAAACTCCAAAACTCCGAAACTCCAAAACTCCAAAACTCCAAAACTCCAATACTCCAAAACTCCGAAACTCCGAAACTCCAAAACTCCAAAACTCCAAAACTGCAAAACTCCAAAACTCCGAAACTCCGAAACTCCAAAACTCCAAAACTCCAAAACTCCGAAACTCCAAAACTCCAATACTCCAAAACTCCGAAACTCCAAAACTCCGAAACTCCAAAACTCCAAAACTCCAATACTCCAAAACTCCAAAACTCCAAAACTCCAAAACACCGAAACTCCGAAACTCCGAAACACCAAAACTCCAAAACTCCAAAACTCCAAAACTCCGAAACTCCAAAACTCCGAAACTCCAAAACTCCAAAACTCCAAAACTCCGAAACTCCAAAACTCCAATACTCCAAAACTCCGAAACTCCAAAACTCCAAAACTCAAAAACTCCAAAACTCCAAAACTCCAAAACTCCGAAACTCCAAAACTCCGATACTCCAAAACTCCGAAACTCGAAAACTCCGAAACTCCAAAACTCCGAATCTCCAAAACTCCAAAACTCCAAAACTCCGAAACTCCAAAACTCCGAAGCTCCAAAACTCCAATACTCCAAAACTCCAAAACTCCAAAACACCGAAACTCCGAAACTCCGAAACTCCAAAACTCCAAAACTCCAAAACTCCGAAACTCCAAAACTCCGAAACTCCAAAACTCCAAAACTCCAAAACTCCGAAACTCCAAAACTCCAATACTCCAAAACTCCGAAACTCCAAAACTCCAAAACTCCAAAACTCCAATACTCCAAAACTCCGAAACTCCGAAACTCCAAAACTCCAAAACTCCAAAACTGCAAAACTCCAAAACTCCGAAACTCCGAAACTCCGAAACTCCAAAACTCCGAAACTCCAAAACTCGGAAACTCCAAAACTCCAAAGCTCCAAAACTCCAAAACTCCAAAACTCCGAAACTCCAAAACTCCGAATCTCCAAAACTCCGAAACTCCGAAACTCCGAAACTCCAAAACTCCGAAACTCCAAAACTCCAAAACTCCAAAACTCCAAAACTCCGAAACTCCAAAACTCCAAAACTCCAAAACTCCGAAACTCCGAAACTCCGAAACTCCAAAACTCCAAAACTCCAAAACTCCGAAACTCCGAAACTCCGAAACTCCAAAACTCCAAAACTCCGAAACTCCGAAACTCCAAAACTCCAAAACTCCAAAACTCCGAAACTCCGAAACTCCAAAACTCCAATACTCCAAAACTCCGAAACTCCGAAACTCCAAAACTCCAATACTCCAAAACTCCGAAACTCCAAAACTCCAAAACTCCAAAACTCCAAAACTCCAAAACTCCGAAACTCCGAAACTCCGAAACTCCAAAACTCCGAAACTCCAAAACTCCGAAACTCCAAAACTCCAAAACTCCGAAACTCCAAAACTCCAAAACTCCGAAACTCCGAAACTCCAAAACTCGAAAACTCCGAAACTCCAAAACTCCAAAACTCCAATACTCCAAAACTCCAAAACTCCGAAACTCCAAAACTCCAAAACTCCAAAGCTCCAAAACTCCAAAACTCCAAAACTCCGAAACTCCAAAACTCCAAAACTCCAAAACTCCGAAACACCAAAACCCCGAAACTCCGAAACTCGGAAACTCCAAAACTCCAAAACTCCAAAACTCCAAAACTCCGACACTCCAAAACTCCAAAACTCCGAAACTCCAAAACTCCAAAACTCCAAAACTCCGAAACTCCAAAACTCCAAAACTCCAAAACTCCGAAACTCCGAAACTCCAAAACTCGAAAACTCGAAAACTCCAAAACTCCAATACTCCAAAACTCCGAAACTCCGAAACTCCAAAACTCCAATACTCCAAAACTCCGAAACTCCAAAACTCCAAAACTCCGAAACTCCAAAACTCCAAAACTCCGAAACTCCGAAACTCCGAAACTCCGAAACTCCAAAACTCCAAAACTCCAAAACTCCGAAACTCCGAAACTCCGAAACTCCAAAACTCCAAAACTCCGAAACTCCGAAACTCCGAAACTCCGAAACTCCAAAACTCCGAAACTCCAAAACTCCAAAACCCCGAAACTCCGAAACTCCGAAACTCCAAAACTCCAAAACTCCGAAACTCCGAAACTCCGAATCTCCAAAACTCCAAAACTCCAAAACTCCGAAACTCCAAAACTCCAAAACTCCGAAACTCCAAAACTCCGAAACTCCGAAATTCCAAAACTCCAATACTCCAAAACTCCGAAACTCCAAAACTCCGAAACTCCAAAACTCCAAAACTCCAATACTCCAAAACTCCAAAACTCCAAAACACCGAAACTCCGAAACTCCAAAACTCCAAAACTCCAAAACTGCGAAACTCCGAAACTCCAAAACTCGAAAACTCCAAAACTCCAAAACTCCAATACTCCAAAACTCCGAAACTCCGAAACTCCAAAACTCCAAAACTCCAAAACTGCAAAACTCCAAAACTCCGAAACTCCAAAACTCCAAAACACCGAAACTCCGAAACTCCGAAACTCCAAAACTCCAAAACTCCAAAACTCCGAAACTCCAAAACTCCGAAACTCCAAAACTCCAAAACTCCAAAACTCCAATACTCCAAAACTCCGAAACTCCGAAACTCCAAAACTCCAAAACTCCAAAACTGCAAAACTCCAAAACTCCGAAACTCCGAAACTCCAAAACTCCAAAACTCCAAAACTCCGAAACTCCAAAACTCCAATACTCCAAAACTCCGAAACTCCAAAACTCCGAAACTCCAAAACTCCAAAACTCCAATACTCCAAAACTCCAAAACTCCAAAACTCCAAAACACCGAAACTCCGAAACTCCGAAACACCAAAACTCCAAAACTCCAAAACTCCAAAACTCCGAAACTCCAAAACTCCGAAACTCCAAAACTCCAAAACTCCAAAACTCCGAAACTCCAAAACTCCAATACTCCAAAACTCCGAAACTCCAAAACTCCAAAACTCAAAAACTCCAAAACTCCAAAACTCCAAAACTCCGAAACTCCAAAACTCCGATACTCCAAAACTCCGAAACTCGAAAACTCCGAAACTCCAAAACTCCGAATCTCCAAAACTCCAAAACTCCAAAACTCCGAAACTCCAAAACTCCGAAGCTCCAAAACTCCAATACTCCAAAACTCCAAAACTCCAAAACACCGAAACTCCGAAACTCCGAAACTCCGAAACTCCAAAACTCCAAAACTCCAAAACTCCGAAACTCCAAAACTCCGAAACTCCAAAACTCCAAAACTCCAAAACTCCGAAACTCCAAAACTCCAATACTCCAAAACTCCGAAACTCCAAAACTCCAAAACTCCAAAACTCCAATACTCCAAAACTCCGAAACTCCGAAACTCCAAAACTCCAAAACTCCAAAACTGCAAAACTCCAAAACTCCGAAACTCCGAAACTCCAAAACTCCGAAACTCCAAAACTCGGAAACTCCAAAACTCCAAAGCTCCAAAACTCCAAAACTCCAAAACTCCGAAACTCCAAAACTCCGAATCTCCAAAACTCCGAAACTCCGAAACTCCGAAACTCCAAAACTCCGAAACTCCAAAACTCCAAAACTCCAAAACTCCAAAACTCCGAAACTCCAAAACTCCAAAACTCCAAAACTCCGAAACTCCGAAACTCCGAAACTCCAAAACTCCAAAACTCCAAAACTCCGAAACTCCGAAACTCCGAAACTCCAAAACTCCAAAACTCCGAAACTCCGAAACTCCAAAACTCCAAAACTCCAAAACTCCGAAACTCCGAAACTCCAAAACTCCAATACTCCAAAACTCCGAAACTCCGAAACTCCAAAACTCCAATACTCCAAAACTCCGAAACTCCAAAACTCCAAAACTCCAAAACTCCAAAACTCCAAAACTCCGAAACTCCGAAACTCCGAAACTCCAAAACTCCGAAACTCCAAAACTCCGAAACTCCAAAACTCCAAAACTCCGAAACTCCAAAACTCCAAAACTCCGAAACTCCGAAACTCCAAAACTCGAAAACTCCGAAACTCCAAAACTCCAAAACTCCAAAACTCCAATACTCCAAAACTCCAAAACTCCGAAACTCCAAAACTCCAAAACTCCAAAGCTCCAAAACTCCAAAACTCCAAAACTCCGAAACTCCAAAACTCCAAAACTCCAAAACTCCGAAACACCAAAACCCCGAAACTCCGAAACTCGGAAACTCCAAAACTCCAAAACTCCAAAACTCCAAAACTCCGACACTCCAAAACTCCAAAACTCCGAAACTCCAAAACTCCAAAACTCCGAAACTCCAAAACTCCAAAACTCCAAAACTCCGAAACTCCGAAACTCCAAAACTCGAAAACTCGAAAACTCCAAAACTCCAATACTCCAAAACTCCGAAACTCCGAAACTCCAAAACTCCAATACTCCAAAACTCCGAAACTCCAAAACTCCAAAACTCCGAAACTCCAAAACTCCAAAACTCCGAAACTCCGAAACTCCGAAACTCCGAAACTCCAAAACTCCAAAACTCCAAAACTCCGAAACTCCGAAACTCCGAAACTCCAAAACTCCAAAACTCCGAAACTCCGAAACTCCGAAACTCCGAAACTCCAAAACTCCGAAACTCCAAAACTCCAAAACCCCGAAACTCCGAAACTCCGAAACTCCAAAACTCCAAAACTCCGAAACTCCGAAACTCCGAATCTCCAAAACTCCAAAACTCCAAAACTCCGAAACTCCAAAACTCCAAAACTCCGAAACTCCAAAACTCCGAAACTCCGAAATTCCAAAACTCCAATACTCCAAAACTCCGAAACTCCAAAACTCCGAAACTCCAAAACTCCAAAACTGCAATACTCCAAAACTCCAAAACTCCAAAACACCGAAACTCCGAAACTCCAAAACTCCAAAACTCCAAAACTGCGAAACTCCGAAACTCCAAAACTCGAAAACTCCAAAACTCCAAAACTCCAATACTCCAAAACTCCGAAACTCCGAAACTCCAAAACTCCAAAACTCCAAAACTGCAAAACTCCAAAACTCCGAAACTCCGAAACTCCAAAACTCCGAAACTCCAAAACTCCAAAGCTCCAAAACTCCAAAACTCCAAAACTCCGAAACTCCAAAACTCCGAAACTCCAAAACTCCGAATCTCCAAAACTCCAAAACTCCAAAACTCCGAAACTCCAAAACTCCAAAACTCCAATACTCCAAAACTCCGAAACTCCAAAACTCCAAAACTCCAAAACTCCAAAACTCCAAAACTCCGAAACTCCGAAACTCCGAAACTCCAAAACTCCGAAACTCCAAAACTCCGAAACTCCAAAACTCCAACACTCCGAAACTCCAAAACTCCAAAACTCCGAAACTCCGAAACTCCAAAACTCGAAAACTCCGAAACTCCAAAACTCCAAAACTCCAATACTCCAAAACTCCAAAACTCCGAAACTCCAAAACTCCAAAACTCCAAAGCTCCAAAACTCCAAAACTCCAAAACTCCGAAACTCCAAAACTCCAAAACTCCAAAACTCCGAAACACCAAAACCCCGAAACTCCGAAACTCGGAAACTCCAAAACTCCAAAACTCCAAAACTCCAAAACTCCAAAACTCCAAAACTCCAAAACTCCGAAACTCCAAAACTCCAAAACTCCGAAACTCCAAAACTCCAAAACTCCAAAACTCCGAAACTCCGAAACTCCAAAACTCGAAAACTCGAAAACTCCAAAACTCCAATACTCCAAAACTCCGAAACTCCGAAACTCCAAAACTCCAATACTCCAAAACTCCGAAACTCCAAAACTCCAAAACTCCGAAACTCCAAAACTCCAAAACTCCGAAACTCCGAAACTCCGAAACTCCGAAACTCCAAAACTCCAAAACTCCGAAACTCCGAAACTCCGAAACTCCAAAACTCCAAAACTCCGAAACTCCGAAACTCCGAAACTCCGAAACTCCAAAACTCCGAAACTCCAAAACTCCAAAACCCCGAAACTCCGAAACTCCGAAACTCCAAAACTCCAAAACTCCGAAACTCCGAAACTCCGAATCTCCAAAACTCCAAAACTCCAAAACTCCGAAACTCCAAAACTCCAAAACTCCGAAACTCCAAAACTCCGAAACTCCGAAATTCCAAAACTCCAATACTCCAAAACTCCGAAACTCCAAAACTCCGAAACTCCAAAACTCCAAAACTCCAATACTCCAAAACTCCAAAACTCCAAAACACCGAAACTCCGAAACTCCAAAACTCCAAAACTCCAAAACTCCGAAACTCCGAAACTCCAAAACTCGAAAACTCCAAAACTCCAAAACTCCAATACTCCAAAACTCCGAAACTCCGAAACTCCAAAACTCCAAAACTCCAAAACTGCAAAACTCCAAAACTCCGAAACTCCGAAACTCCAAAACTCCGAAACTCCAAAACTCCAAAGCTCCAAAACTCCAAAACTCCAAAACTCCGAAACTCCAAAACTCCGAAACTCCAAAACTCCGAATCTCCAAAACTCCAAAACTCCAAAACTCAAAAACTCCAAAACTCCAAAACTCCAAAACTCCAAAACTCCGAAACTCCAAAACGCCGAAACTCCGAAACTCCGAAACTCCAAAACTCCAAAACTCCGAAACTCCAAAACTCCAAAACTCCGAAACTCCGAAACTCCAAAACTCCAAAACTCCGAAACACCAAAACTCCAAAACTTTGAAACTCCGAAACTCCGAAACTCCAAAACTCCAAAACTCCGAAACTCCGAAACTCCAAAACTCCGAAACTCCAAAACTCCAAAACTCCGAAACTCCAAAACTCCGAAACTCCAAAACTCCAAAACTCCGAAACTCCAAAACTCCAAAACTCCAAAACTCCGAAACTCCAAAACGCCGAAAGTCCGAAACTCCGAAACTCCAAAACTCCAAAACTCCGAAACTCCAAAACTCCAAAACTCCGAAACTCCGAAACTCCAAAACTCCAAAACTCCGAAACTCCAAAACTCCAAAACTCCGAAACTCCGAAACTCCGAAACTCCAAAACTCCAAAACTCCGAAACTCCGAAACTCCAAAACTCCGAAACTCCAAAACTCCGAATCTCCGAAACTCCAAAACTCCAAAACTCCGAAACTCCAAAACTCCGAAACTCCGAAACTCCAAAACTCCGAAACTCCAAAACTCCAAAACTCCGAAACTCCAAAACTCCAAAACTCCAATACTCCAAAACTCCAAAACTCCGAAACTCCAAAACTCCGAAACTCCAAAACTCCAATACTCCAAAACTCCAATACTCCAAAACTCCGAAACTCCAAAACTCCAAAACTCCAAAACTCCGAAACTCCGAAACTCCAAAACTCCAAAACTCCAAAACTCCAAAACTCCGAAACTCCAAAACTCCAAAAGTCCAAAACTCCAAAACTCCAAAACTCCAAAACTCCAAAACTCCGAAACTCCAAAACTCCAAAACTCCAAAACTCCAAAACTCCAAAACTCCGAAACTCCAAAACTCCGAAACTCCAAAACTCCAAAACTCCAATACTCCAATACTCCAAAACTCCAAAACTCCAAAACACCGAAACTCCGAAACTCCGAAACTCCAAAACTCCAAAACTCCAAAACTCCGAATCTCCAAAACTCGGAAACTCCAAAACTCCAAAACTCCAAAACTCCAATACTCCGAAACTCCAAAACTCCAAAACTCCAAAACTCCGAAACTCCAAAACTCCGAAACTCCGAAACTCCAAAACTCCAAAACTCCAAAACTCTGAAACTCCAAAACTCCGAATCTCCAAAACTCCAAAACTCCAAAACTCCGAAACTCCAAAACTCCGAAACTCCAAAACTCCAATACTCCAAAACTCCGAAACTCCAAAAACTCCGAAACTCCAAAACTCCGAAACTCCAAAACTCCAATACTCCAAAACTCCAAAACTCCAAAACACCGAAACTCCGAAACTCCGAAACTCCAAAACTCCAAAACTCCAAAACTCCGAAACTCCAAAACTCCAAAACTCCAAAACTCCGAAACTCCAAAACTCCAAAACTCCGAAACTCCGAAACTCCGAAACTCCAAAACTCCAAAACTCCGAAACTCCGAAACTCCAAAACTCCGAAACTCCAAAACTCCGAAACACCAAAACTCCGAAACTCCGAAACTCCAAAACTCCAAAACTCCAAAACTCCGAAACTCCAAATTTCCGAATCTCCAAAACTCCAAAACTCCAAAACTCCGAAACTCCAAAACTCCAAAACTCCGAAACTCCAAAACTCCAAAACTCCAATACTCCAAAACTCCAAAACTCCAAAACACCGAAACTCCGAAACTCCGAAACTCCAAAACTCCAAAACTCCAAAACTCCGAAACTCCAAAACTCCAATACTCCAAAACTCCGAAACTCCAAAACTCCAAAACTCAAAAACTCCAAAACTCCAAAACTTCAAAACTCCAAAACTCCGAAACTCCAAAACTCCGAAACTCCAAAACTCCGAAACTCCAAAACTCCGAAACTCCAAAACTCCGAATCTCCAAAACTCCAAAACTTCAAAACTCCGAAACTCCAAAACTCCGAAACTCCAAAACTCCAAAACTCCAAAACTCCAAAACTCCGAAACTCCAAAACTCCAAAACTCCAAAACTCCAAAACTCCAAAACTCCAATACTCCAAAACTCCAAAACTCCAAAACTCCAAAACTCCGAAACTCTAAAACTCCAAAACTCCAAAACTCCAAAACTCCAAAACTCCGAAACACCAAAACTCCGAAACTCCGAAACTCCAAAACTCCAAAACTCCAAAACTCTGAAACTCCAAAACTCCGAATCTCCAAAACTCCAAAACTCCAAAACTCCGAAACTCCAAAACTCCGAAACTCCAAAACTCCAATACTCCAAAACTCCAAAACTCCAAAACAGCGAAACTCCGAAACTCCGAAACTCCAAAACTCCAAAACTCCAAAACTCCGAAACTCCAAAACTCCAATACTCCAAAACTCCGAAACTCCAAAACTCCAAAACTCAAAAACTCCAAAACTCCAAAACTCCAAAACTCCAAAACTCCGAATCTCCAAAACTCCAAAACTTCAAAACTCCGAAACTCCAAAACTCCGAAACTCCAAAACTCCAATACTCCAAAACTCCAAAACTCCAAAACACCGAAACTCCGAAACTCCGAAACTCCAAAACTCCAAAACTCCAAAACTCCAAAACTCCGAATCTCCAAAACTCGGAAACTCCAAAACTCCGAATCTCCAAAACTCCAAAACTTCAAAACTCCGAAACTCCAAAACTCCGAAACTCCAAAACTCCAATACTCCAAAACTCCAAAACTCCAAAACACCGAAACTCCGAAACTCCGAAACTCCAAAACTCCAAAACTCCAAAACTCCAAAACTCCAAAACTCCAAAACTCCAAAACTCCAAAACTCCAAAACTCCGAAACTCCAAAACTCCAAAACTCCGAAACTCCAAAACTCCGAAACTCCAAAACTCCAAAACTCCGAAACTCCAAAACTCCAAAACTCCAAAACTCCGAAACTCCAAAACGCCGAAAGTCCGAAACTCCGAAACTCCAAAACTCCAAAACTCCGAAACTCCAAAACTCCAAAACTCCGAAACTCCGAAACTCCAAAACTCCAAAACTCCGAAACTCCAAAACTCCAAAACTCCGAAACTCCGAAACTCCGAAACTCCAAAACTCCAAAACTCCAAAACTCCGAAACTCCAAAACTCCGAAACTCCAAAACTCCGAATCTCCGAAACTCCAAAACTCCAAAACTCCGAAACTCCAAAACTCCGAAACTCCGAAACTCCAAAACTCCGAAACTCCAAAACTCCAAAACTCCGAAACTCCAAAACTCCAAAACTCCAATACTCCAAAACTCCAAAACTCCGAAACTCCAAAACTCCGAAACTCCAAAACTCCAATACTCCAAAACTCCAATACTCCAAAACTCCGAAACTCCAAAACTCCAAAACTCCAAAACTCCGAAACTCCGAAACTCCAAAACTCCAAAACTCCAAAACTCCAAAACTCCGAAACTCCAAAACTCCAAAAGTCCAAAACTCCAAAACTCCAAAACTCCAAAACTCCAAAACTCCGAAACTCCAAAACTCCAAAACTCCAAAACTCCAAAACTCCAAAACTCCGAAACTCCAAAACTCCGAAACTCCAAAACTCCAAAACTCCAATACTCCAATACTCCAAAACTCCAAAACTCCAAAACACCGAAACTCCGAAACTCCGAAACTCCAAAACTCCAAAACTCCAAAACTCCGAATCTCCAAAACTCGGAAACTCCAAAACTCCAAAACTCCAAAACTCCAATACTCCGAAACTCCAAAACTCCAAAACTCCAAAACTCCGAAACTCCAAAACTCCAAAACTCCAAAACTCCAAAACTCCAAAACTCCGAAACACCAAAACTCCGAAACTCCGAAACTCCAAAACTCCAAAACTCCAAAACTCCGAAACTCCAAATCTCCGAATCTCCAAAACTCCAAAACTCCAAAACTCCGAAACTCCAAAACTCCAAAACTCCGAAACTCCAAAACTCCAAAACTCCAATACTCCAAAACTCCAAAACTCCAAAACACCGAAACTCCGAAACTCCGAAACTCCAAAACTCCAAAACTCCAAAACTCCGAAACTCCAAAACTCCAATACTCCAAAACTCCGAAATTCCAAAACTCCAAAACTCAAAAACTCCAAAACTCCAAAACTTCAAAACTCCAAAACTCCGAAACTCCAAAACTCCAAAACTCCAAAACTCCGACACTCCAAAACTCCAAAACTCCGAAACTCCAAAACTCCAAAACTCCGAAACTCCAAAACTCCAAAACTCCAAAACTCCGAAACTCCGAAACTCCAAAACTCGAAAACTCGAAAACTCCAAAACTCCAATACTCCAAAACTCCGAAACTCCGAAACTCCAAAACTCCAATACTCCAAAACTCCGAAACTCCAAAACTCCAAAACTCCGAAACTCCAAAACTCCAAAACTCCGAAACTCCGAAACTCCGAAACTCCGAAACTCCAAAACTCCAAAACTCCAAAACTCCGAAACTCCGAAACTCCGAAACTCCAAAACTCCAAAACTCCGAAACTCCGAAACTCCGAAACTCCGAAACTCCAAAACTCCGAAACTCCAAAACTCCAAAACCCCGAAACTCCGAAACTCCGAAACTCCAAAACTCCAAAACTCCGAAACTCCGAAACTCCGAATCTCCAAAACTCCAAAACTCCAAAACTCCGAAACTCCAAAACTCCAAAACTCCGAAACTCCAAAACTCCGAAACTCCGAAATTCCAAAACTCCAATACTCCAAAACTCCGAAACTCCAAAACTCCGAAACTCCAAAACTCCAAAACTCCAATACTCCAAAACTCCAAAACTCCAAAACACCGAAACTCCGAAACTCCAAAACTCCAAAACTCCAAAACTGCGAAACTCCGAAACTCCAAAACTCGAAAACTCCAAAACTCCAAAACTCCAATACTCCAAAACTCCGAAACTCCGAAACTCCAAAACTCCAAAACTCCAAAACTGCAAAACTCCAAAACTCCGAAACTCCGAAACTCCAAAACTCCGAAACTCCAAAACTCCAAAGCTCCAAAACTCCAAAACTCCAAAACTCCGAAACTCCAAAACTCCGAAACTCCAAAACTCCGAATCTCCAAAACTCCAAAACTCCAAAACTCCGAAACTCCAAAACTCCAAAACTCCAATACTCCAAAACTCCGAAACTCCAAAACTCCAAAACTCCAAAACTCCAAAACTCCAAAACTCCGAAACTCCGAAACTCCGAAACTCCAAAACTCCGAAACTCCAAAACTCCGAAACTCCAAAACTCCAACACTCCGAAACTCCAAAACTCCAAAACTCCGAAACTCCGAAACTCCAAAACTCGAAAACTCCGAAACTCCAAAACTCCAAAACTCCAATACTCCAAAACTCCAAAACTCCGAAACTCCAAAACTCCAAAACTCCAAAGCTCCAAAACTCCAAAACTCCAAAACTCCGAAACTCCAAAACTCCAAAACTCCAAAACTCCGAAACACCAAAACCCCGAAACTCCGAAACTCGGAAACTCCAAAACTCCAAAACTCCAAAACTCCAAAACTCCAAAACTCCAAAACTCCAAAACTCCGAAACTCCAAAACTCCAAAACTCCGAAACTCCAAAACTCCAAAACTCCAAAACTCCGAAACTCCGAAACTCCAAAACTCGAAAACTCGAAAACTCCAAAACTCCAATACTCCAAAACTCCGAAACTCCGAAACTCCAAAACTCCAATACTCCAAAACTCCGAAACTCCAAAACTCCAAAACTCCGAAACTCCAAAACTCCAAAACTCCGAAACTCCGAAACTCCGAAACTCCGAAACTCCAAAACTCCAAAACTCCGAAACTCCGAAACTCCGAAACTCCAAAACTCCAAAACTCCGAAACTCCGAAACTCCGAAACTCCGAAACTCCAAAACTCCGAAACTCCAAAACTCCAAAACCCCGAAACTCCGAAACTCCGAAACTCCAAAACTCCAAAACTCCGAAACTCCGAAACTCCGAATCTCCAAAACTCCAAAACTCCAAAACTCCGAAACTCCAAAACTCCAAAACTCCGAAACTCCAAAACTCCGAAACTCCGAAATTCCAAAACTCCAATACTCCAAAACTCCGAAACTCCAAAACTCCGAAACTCCAAAACTCCAAAACTCC
Source organism: Amblyomma mixtum (assembly GCF_055824585.1). Taxonomy (NCBI): domain Eukaryota; kingdom Metazoa; phylum Arthropoda; class Arachnida; order Ixodida; family Ixodidae; genus Amblyomma; species Amblyomma mixtum. Next base: position 12,554,372 of record NW_028317651.1, read on the forward strand.
AATACTCCAAAACTCCAAAACTCCAAAACACCGAAACTCCGAAACTCCAAAACTCCAAAACTCCAAAACTCCGAAACTCCGAAACTCCAAAACTCGAAAACTCCAAAACTCCAAAACTCCAATACTCCAAAACTCCGAAACTCCGAAACTCCAAAACTCCAAAACTCCAAAACTGCAAAACTCCAAAACTCCGAAACTCCGAAACTCCAAAACTCCGAAACTCCAAAACTCCAAAGCTCCAAAACTCCAAAACTCCAAAACTCCGAAACTCCAAAACTCCGAAACTCCAAAACTCCGAATCTCCAAAACTCCAAAACTCCAAAACTCAAAAACTCCAAAACTCCAAAACTCCAAAACTCCAAAACTCCGAAACTCCAAAACGCCGAAACTCCGAAACTCCGAAACTCCAAAACTCCAAAACTCCGAAACTCCAAAACTCCAAAACTCCGAAACTCCGAAACTCCAAAACTCCAAAACTCCGAAACACCAAAACTCCAAAACTTTGAAACTCCGAAACTCCGAAACTCCAAAACTCCAAAACTCCGAAACTCCGAAACTCCAAAACTCCGAAACTCCAAAACTCCAAAACTCCGAAACTCCAAAACTCCGAAACTCCAAAACTCCAAAACTCCGAAACTCCAAAACTCCAAAACTCCAAAACTCCGAAACTCCAAAACGCCGAAAGTCCGAAACTCCGAAACTCCAAAACTCCAAAACTCCGAAACTCCAAAACTCCAAAACTCCGAAACTCCGAAACTCCAAAACTCCAAAACTCCGAAACTCCAAAACTCCAAAACTCCGAAACTCCGAAACTCCGAAACTCCAAAACTCCAAAACTCCGAAACTCCGAAACTCCAAAACTCCGAAACTCCAAAACTCCGAATCTCCGAAACTCCAAAACTCCAAAACTCCGAAACTCCAAAACTCCGAAACTCCGAAACTCCAAAACTCCGAAACTCCAAAACTCCAAAACTCCGAAACTCCAAAACTCCAAAACTCCAATACTCCAAAACTCCAAAACTCCGAAACTCCAAAACTCCGAAACTCCAAAACTCCAATACTCCAAAACTCCAATACTCCAAAACTCCGAAACTCCAAAACTCCAAAACTCCAAAACTCCGAAACTCCGAAACTCCAAAACTCCAAAACTCCAAAACTCCAAAACTCCGAAACTCCAAAACTCCAAAAGTCCAAAACTCCAAAACTCCAAAACTCCAAAACTCCAAAACTCCGAAACTCCAAAACTCCAAAACTCCAAAACTCCAAAACTCCAAAACTCCGAAACTCCAAAACTCCGAAACTCCAAAACTCCAAAACTCCAATACTCCAATACTCCAAAACTCCAAAACTCCAAAACACCGAAACTCCGAAACTCCGAAACTCCAAAACTCCAAAACTCCAAAACTCCGAATCTCCAAAACTCGGAAACTCCAAAACTCCAAAACTCCAAAACTCCAATACTCCGAAACTCCAAAACTCCAAAACTCCAAAACTCCGAAACTCCAAAACTCCGAAACTCCGAAACTCCAAAACTCCAAAACTCCAAAACTCTGAAACTCCAAAACTCCGAATCTCCAAAACTCCAAAACTCCAAAACTCCGAAACTCCAAAACTCCGAAACTCCAAAACTCCAATACTCCAAAACTCCGAAACTCCAAAACTCCGAAACTCCAAAACTCCGAAACTCCAAAACTCCAATACTCCAAAACTCCAAAACTCCAAAACACCGAAACTCCGAAACTCCGAAACTCCAAAACTCCAAAACTCCAAAACTCCGAAACTCCAAAACTCCAAAACTCCAAAACTCCGAAACTCCAAAACTCCAAAACTCCGAAACTCCGAAACTCCGAAACTCCAAAACTCCAAAACTCCGAAACTCCGAAACTCCAAAACTCCGAAACTCCAAAACTCCGAAACACCAAAACTCCGAAACTCCGAAACTCCAAAACTCCAAAACTCCAAAACTCCGAAACTCCAAATTTCCGAATCTCCAAAACTCCAAAACTCCAAAACTCCGAAACTCCAAAACTCCAAAACTCCGAAACTCCAAAACTCCAAAACTCCAATACTCCAAAACTCCAAAACTCCAAAACACCGAAACTCCGAAACTCCGAAACTCCAAAACTCCAAAACTCCAAAACTCCGAAACTCCAAAACTCCAATACTCCAAAACTCCGAAACTCCAAAACTCCAAAACTCAAAAACTCCAAAACTCCAAAACTTCAAAACTCCAAAACTCCGAAACTCCAAAACTCCGAAACTCCAAAACTCCGAAACTCCAAAACTCCGAAACTCCAAAACTCCGAATCTCCAAAACTCCAAAACTTCAAAACTCCGAAACTCCAAAACTCCGAAACTCCAAAACTCCAAAACTCCAAAACTCCAAAACTCCGAAACTCCAAAACTCCAAAACTCCAAAACTCCAAAACTCCAAAACTCCAATACTCCAAAACTCCAAAACTCCAAAACTCCAAAACTCCGAAACTCTAAAACTCCAAAACTCCAAAACTCCAAAACTCCAAAACTCCGAAACACCAAAACTCCGAAACTCCGAAACTCCAAAACTCCAAAACTCCAAAACTCTGAAACTCCAAAACTCCGAATCTCCAAAACTCCAAAACTCCAAAACTCCGAAACTCCAAAACTCCGAAACTCCAAAACTCCAATACTCCAAAACTCCAAAACTCCAAAACAGCGAAACTCCGAAACTCCGAAACTCCAAAACTCCAAAACTCCAAAACTCCGAAACTCCAAAACTCCAATACTCCAAAACTCCGAAACTCCAAAACTCCAAAACTCAAAAACTCCAAAACTCCAAAACTCCAAAACTCCAAAACTCCGAATCTCCAAAACTCCAAAACTTCAAAACTCCGAAACTCCAAAACTCCGAAACTCCAAAACTCCAATACTCCAAAACTCCAAAACTCCAAAACACCGAAACTCCGAAACTCCGAAACTCCAAAACTCCAAAACTCCAAAACTCCAAAACTCCGAATCTCCAAAACTCGGAAACTCCAAAACTCCGAATCTCCAAAACTCCAAAACTTCAAAACTCCGAAACTCCAAAACTCCGAAACTCCAAAACTCCAATACTCCAAAACTCCAAAACTCCAAAACACCGAAACTCCGAAACTCCGAAACTCCAAAACTCCAAAACTCCAAAACTCCAAAACTCCAAAACTCCAAAACTCCAAAACTCCAAAACTCCAAAACTCCGAAACTCCAAAACTCCAAAACTCCGAAACTCCAAAACTCCGAAACTCCAAAACTCCAAAACTCCGAAACTCCAAAACTCCAAAACTCCAAAACTCCGAAACTCCAAAACGCCGAAAGTCCGAAACTCCGAAACTCCAAAACTCCAAAACTCCGAAACTCCAAAACTCCAAAACTCCGAAACTCCGAAACTCCAAAACTCCAAAACTCCGAAACTCCAAAACTCCAAAACTCCGAAACTCCGAAACTCCGAAACTCCAAAACTCCAAAACTCCAAAACTCCGAAACTCCAAAACTCCGAAACTCCAAAACTCCGAATCTCCGAAACTCCAAAACTCCAAAACTCCGAAACTCCAAAACTCCGAAACTCCGAAACTCCAAAACTCCGAAACTCCAAAACTCCAAAACTCCGAAACTCCAAAACTCCAAAACTCCAATACTCCAAAACTCCAAAACTCCGAAACTCCAAAACTCCGAAACTCCAAAACTCCAATACTCCAAAACTCCAATACTCCAAAACTCCGAAACTCCAAAACTCCAAAACTCCAAAACTCCGAAACTCCGAAACTCCAAAACTCCAAAACTCCAAAACTCCAAAACTCCGAAACTCCAAAACTCCAAAAGTCCAAAACTCCAAAACTCCAAAACTCCAAAACTCCAAAACTCCGAAACTCCAAAACTCCAAAACTCCAAAACTCCAAAACTCCAAAACTCCGAAACTCCAAAACTCCGAAACTCCAAAACTCCAAAACTCCAATACTCCAATACTCCAAAACTCCAAAACTCCAAAACACCGAAACTCCGAAACTCCGAAACTCCAAAACTCCAAAACTCCAAAACTCCGAATCTCCAAAACTCGGAAACTCCAAAACTCCAAAACTCCAAAACTCCAATACTCCGAAACTCCAAAACTCCAAAACTCCAAAACTCCGAAACTCCAAAACTCCAAAACTCCAAAACTCCAAAACTCCAAAACTCCGAAACACCAAAACTCCGAAACTCCGAAACTCCAAAACTCCAAAACTCCAAAACTCCGAAACTCCAAATCTCCGAATCTCCAAAACTCCAAAACTCCAAAACTCCGAAACTCCAAAACTCCAAAACTCCGAAACTCCAAAACTCCAAAACTCCAATACTCCAAAACTCCAAAACTCCAAAACACCGAAACTCCGAAACTCCGAAACTCCAAAACTCCAAAACTCCAAAACTCCGAAACTCCAAAACTCCAATACTCCATAACTCCGAAATTCCAAAACTCCAAAACTCAAAAACTCCAAAACTCCAAAACTTCAAAACTCCAAAACTCCGAAACTCCAAAACTCCGAAACTCCAAAACTCCGAAACTCCAAAACTCCGAAACTCCAAAACTCCGAATCTCCAAAACTCCAAAACTTCAAAACTCCGAAACTCCAAAACTCCGAAACTCCAAAACTCCAAAACTCCAAAACTCCAAAACTCCGAAACTCCAAAACTCCAAAACTCCAAAACTCCAAAACTCCAAAACTCCAATACTCCAAAACTCCAAAACTCCAAAACTCCAAAACTCCGAAACTCTAAAACTCCAAAACTCCAAAACTCCAAAACTCCAAAACTCCGAAACACCAAAACTCCGAAACTCCGAAACTCCAAAACTCCAAAACTCCAAAACTCTGAAACTCCAAAACTCCGAATCTCCAAAACTCCAAAACTCCAAAACTCCGAAACTCCAAAACTCCGAAACTCCAAAACTCCAATACTCCAAAACTCCAAAACTCCAAAACACCGAAACTCCGAAACTCCGAAACTCCAAAACTCCAAAACTCCAAAACTCCGAAACTCCAAAACTCCAATACTCCAAAACTCCGAAACTCCAAAACTCCAAAACTCAAAAACTCCAAAACTCCAAAACTCCAAAACTCCAAAACTCCGAATCTCCAAAACTCCAAAACTTCAAAACTCCGAAACTCCAAAACTCCGAAACTCCAAAACTCCAATACTCCAAAACTCCAAAACTCCAAAACACCGAAACTCCGAAACTCCGAAACTCCAAAACTCCAAAACTCCAAAACTCCAAAACTCCGAATCTCCAAAACTCGGAAACTCCAAAACTCCGAATCTCCAAAACTCCAAAACTTCAAAACTCCGAAACTCCAAAACTCCGAAACTCCAAAACTCCAATACTCCAAAACTCCAAAACTCCAAAACACCGAAACTCCGAAACTCCGAAACTCCAAAACTCCAAAACTCCAAAACTCCAAAACTCCAAAACTCCAAAACTCCAAAACTCCAAAACTCCAAAACTCCGAAACTCCAAAACTCCGAAACTCCAAAACTCCAAAACTCCAATACTCCAATACTCCAAAACTCCAAAACTCCAAAACACCGAAACTCCGAAACTCCGAAACTCCAAAACTCCAAAACTCCAAAACTCCGAATCTCCAAAACTCGGAAACTCCAAAACTCCAAAACTCCAAAACTCCAATACTCCGAAACTCCAAAACTCCAAAACTCCAAAACTCCGAAACTCCAAAACTCCAAAACTCCAAAACTCCAAAACTCCAAAACTCCGAAACACCAAAACTCCGAAACTCCGAAACTCCAAAACTCCAAAACTCCAAAACTCCGAAACTCCAAAACTCCGAATCTCCAAAACTCCAAAACTCCAAAACTCCGAAACTCCAAAACTCCAAAACTCCGAAACTCCAAAACTCCAATACTCCAATACTCCAAAACTCCAAAACTCCAAAACACCGAAACTCCGAAACTCCGAAACTCCAAAACTCCAAAACTCCAAAACTCCGAAACTCCAAAACTCCAATACTCCAAAACTCCGAAACTCCAAAACTCCAAAACTCAAAAACTCCAAAACTCCAAAACTTCAAAACTCCAAAACTCCGAAACTCCAAAACTCCGAAACTCCAAAACTCCGAAACTCCAAAACTCCGAAACTCCAAAACTCCGAATCTCCAAAACTCCAAAACTTCAAAACTCCGAAACTCCAAAACTCCGAAACTCCAAAACTCCAAAACTCCAAAACTCCAAAACTCCGAAACTCCAAAACTCCAAAACTCCAAAACTCCAAAACTCCAAAACTCCAATACTCCAAAACTCCAAAACTCCAAAACTCCAAAACTCCGAAACTCCAAAACTCCAAAACTCCAAAACTCCAAAACTCCGAAACACCAAAACTCCGAAACTCCGAAACTCCAAAACTCCAAAACTCCAAAACTCCGAAACTCCAAAACTCCGAATCTCCAAAACTCCAAAACTCCAAAACTCCGAAACTCCAAAACTCCGAAACTCCAAAACTCCAATACTCCAAAACTCCAAAACTCCAAAACACCGAAACTCCGAAACTCCGAAACTCCAAAACTCCAAAACTCCAAAACTCCGAAACTCCAAAACTCCAATACTCCAAAACTCCGAAACTCCAAAACTCCAAAACTCAAAAACTCCAAAACTCCAAAACTCCAAAACTCCAAAACTCCGAATCTCCAAAACTCCAAAACTTCAAAACTCCGAAACTCCGAAACTCCGAAACTCCAAAACTCCAAAACTCCAAAACTCCAAAACTCCGAATCTCCAAAACTCGGAAACTCCAAAACTCCGAATCTCCAAAACTCCAAAACTTCAAAACTCCGAAACTCCAAAACTCCGAAACTCCAAAACTCCAATACTCCAAAACTCCAAAACTCCAAAACACCGAAACTCCGAAACTCCGAAACTCCAAAACTCCAAAACTCCAAAACTCCGAATCTCCAAAACTCCGAAACTCCAAAACTCCGAATCTCCAAAACTCCAAAACTCCAAAACTCCGAAACTCCAAAACTCCGAAACTCCAAAACTCCAAAACTCCAATACTCCAAAACTCCAAAACTCCAAAACACCGAAACTCCGAAACTCCGAAACTCCAAAACTCCAAAACTCCAAAACTCCGAAACTCCAAAACTCCAATACTCCAAAACTCCGAAACTCCAAAACTCCAAAACTCAAAAACTCCAAAACTCCAAAACTTCAAAACTCCAAAACTCCGAAACTCCAAAACTCCGAAACTCCAAAACTCCGAAACTCCAAAACTCCGAAACTCCAAAACTCCGAATCTCCAAAACACCGAAACTCCGAAACTCCAAAACTCCAAAACTCCAAAACTCCGAAACTCCAAAACTCCGAAAATCCAAAACTCCAAAACTCCAATACTCCAAAACTCCAAAACTCCAAAACACCGAAACTCCGAAACTCCGAAACTCCAAAACTCCGAAACTCCAAAACTCCGAATCTCCAAAACTCCAAAACTTCAAAACTCCGAAACTCCAAAACTCCGAAACTCCAAAACTCCAAAACTCCAAAACTCCAAAACTCCGAAACTCCAAAACTCCAATACTCCAAAACTCCGAAACTCCAAAACTCCGAAACTCCAAAACTCCGAAACTCCAAAACTCCGAAACTCCAAAACTCCGAATCTCCAAAACTCCAAAACTTCAAAACTCCGAAACTCCAAAACTCCGAAACTCCAAAACTCCAAAACTCCAAAACTCCAAAACTCCAAAACTCCGAAACTCCAAAACTCCGAAACTCCAAAACTCCAAAACTCCAATACTCCAAAACTCCAAAACTCCAAAACTCCAAAACTCCGAAACTCCGAAACTCCAAAACTCCAAAACTCCAAAACTCCAAAACTCCGAAACACCAAAACTCCGAAACTCCGAAACTCCAAAACTCCAAAACTCCAAAACTCCGAAACTCCAAAACTCCGAATCTCCAAAACTCCAAAACTCCAAAACTCCGAAACTCCAAAACTCCGAAACTCCAAAACTCCAAAACTCCAATACTCCAAAACTCCGAAACTCCAAAACTCCAAAACTCAAAAACTCCAAAACTCCAAAACTCCAAAACTCCAAAACTCCGAAACTCCAAAACTCCGAAACTCCAAAACTCCGAAACTCCAAAACTCCGAAACTCCAAAACTCCGAATCTCCAAAACTCCAAAACTTCAAAACTCCGAAACTCCAAATCTCCGAAACTCCAAAACTCCAAAACTCCAAAACTCCAAAACTCCGAAACTCCAAAACTCCAAAACTCCAAAACTCCGAAACTCCAAAACTCCGAAACTCCAAAACTCCAAAACTCCAATACTCCAAAACTCCAAAACTCCAAAACACCGAAACTCCGAAACTCCGAAACTCCAAAACTCCAAAACTCCAAAACTCCAAAACTCCGAATCTCCAAAACTCGGAAACTCCAAAACTCCAAAACTCCAAAACTCCAATACTCCGAAACTCCAAAACTCCAAAACTCCAAAACTCCGAAACTCCAAAACTCCAAAACTCCAAAACTCCAAAACTCCAAAACTCCAAAACTCCAAAACTCCAAAACTCCAAAACTCCGAAACTCCAAAACTCCAAAACTCCAAAGCTCCCAAACTCCAAAACTCAAAAACTCCAAAACTCAAAAACTCCAAAACTCCAAAACTCCAAAACTCCGAAACTCCAAAACTCCGAAACTCCAAAACTCCGAAACTCCAAAACTCCAAAACTCCAATACTCCAAAACTCCAAAACTCCGAAACTCCAAAACTCCAAAACTCCAAAGCTCCAAAACTCCAAAACTCCAATACTCCAAAACTCCAAAACTCCAAAACTCCGAAACTCCAAAACTCCAATACTCCAAAACTCCGAAACTCCAAAACTCCGAAACTCCAAAACTCCAAAACTCCAATACTCCAAAACTCCAAAACTCCAAAACACCGAAACTCCGAAACTCCGAAACTCCAAAACTCCAAAACTCCAAAACTCCAAAACTCCGAAACTCCAAAACTCCAAAACTCCGAAACTCCAAAACTCCAATACTCCAAAACTCCGAAACTCCAAAACTCCAAAACTCAAAAACTCCAAAACTCCAAAACTCCAAAACTCCAAAACTCCGAAACTCCAAAACTCCGAAACTCCAAAACTCCGAAACTCCAAAACTCCGAAACTCCAAAACTCCGAATCTCCAAAACTCCAAAACTCCAAAACTCCGAAACTCCAAAACTCCGAAGCTCCAAAACTCCAAAACTCCAATACTCCAAAACTCCAAAACTCCAAAACACCGAAACTCCGAAACTCCGAAACTCCGAAACTCCAAAACTCCAAAACTCCAAAACTCCGAAACTCCAAAACTCCGAAACTCCAAAACTCCAAAACTCCAAAACTCCAAAACTCCGAAACTCCAAAACTCCAATACTCCAAAACTCCGAAACTCCAAAACTCCAAAACTCCAAAACTCCAATACTCCAAAACTCCGAAACTCCGAAACTCCAAAACTCCAAAACTCCAAAACTGCAAAACTCCAAAACTCCGAAACTCCGAAACTCCGAAACTCCAAAACTCCGAAACTCCAAAACTCGGAAACTCCAAAACTCCAAAGCTCCAAAACTCCAAAACTCCAAAACTCCGAAACTCCAAAACTCCGAATCTCCAAAACTCCGAAACTCCGAAACTCCGAAACTCCAAAACTCCGAAACTCCAAAACTCCAAAACTCCAAAACTCCAAAACTCCGAAACTCCAAAACTCCAAAACTCCAAAACTCCGAAACTCCGAAACTCCGAAACTCCAAAACTCCAAAACTCCAAAACTCCGAAACTCCGAAACTCCGAAACTCCAAAACTCCGAAACTCCGAAACTCCGAATCTCCAAAACTCCAAAACTCCAAAACTCCGAAACTCCAAAACTCCAAAACTCCAATACTCCAAAACTCCGAAACTCCGAAACTCCAAAACTCCAATACTCCAAAACTCCGAAACTCCAAAACTCCAAAACTCCAAAACTCCAAAACTCCAATACTCCAAAACTCCGAAACTCCGAAACTCCAAAACTCCAATACTCCAAAACTCCGAAACTCCAAAACTCCAAAACTCCAAAACTCCAAAACTCCAAAACTCCAAAACTCCGAAACTCCGAAACTCCGAAACTCCAAAACTCCGAAACTCCAAAACTCCGAAACTCCAAAACTCCAAAACTCCGAAACTCCAAAACTCCAAAACTCCGAAACTCCGAAACTCCGAATCTTCAAAACTCCAAAACTCCAAAACTCCGAAACTCCAAAACTCCAAAACTCCAATACTCCAAAACTCCGAAACTCCGAAACTCCAAAACTCCAAAACTCCGAAACTCCAAAACTCCGAAACTCCGAAACTCCGAAACTCCAAAACTCCAAAACTCCGAAACTCCAAAACTCCAAAACTCCAATACTCCAAAACTCCAAAACTCCGAAACTCCAAAACTCCGATACTCCAAAACTCCAAAACTCCAAAACTCCGAAACTCCTAAACTCCGAAACTCCAAAACTCCAAAACTCCAATACTCCAAAACTCCAAAACTCCAAAACACCGAAACTCCGAAACTCCAAAACTCCAAAACTCCGAAACTCCAAAACTCCGAAACTCCAAAACTCCGAAACTCCAAAACTCCGAAACTCCAAAACTCCAAAACTCCGAAACTCCAAAACTCCAATACTCCAAAACTCCGAAACTCCAAAACTCCAAAACTCCAATACTCCAAAACTCCGAAACTCCGAAACTCCAAAACTCCAAAACTCCAAAACTGCAAAACTCCAAAACTCCGAAACTCCGAAACTCCAAAACTCCGAAACTCCAAAACTCGGAAACTCCAAAACTCCAAAGCTCCAAAACTCCAAAAGTCCAAAACTCCGAAACTCCAAAACTCCGAAACTCCAAAACTCCGAATCTCCAAAACTCCAAAACTCCAAAACTCCGAAACTCCAAAACTCCAAAACTCCAAAACTCCGAAACTCCAAAACTCCGAAACTCCAAAACTCCAAAACTCCAAAACTCCGAAACTCCAAAACTCCAAAACTCCAAAACTCCGAAACTCCAAAACACCGAAACTCCGAAACTCCAAAACTCCAAAACTCCAAAACTCCAAAACTCCAAAACTCCGAAACTCCGAAACTCCAAAACTCCGAAACTCCGAAACTCCAAAACTCCAAAACTCCGAAACTCCAAAACTCCAAAACTCCAAAACTCCGAAACTCCGAAACTCCAAAACTCCAAAACTCCAAAACTCCGAAACTCCAAAACTCCAAAACTCCGAAACTCCAATACTCCAAAACTCCGAAACTCCAAAACTCCAAAACTCGAAAACTCCAAAACTCCAAAACTCCGAAACTCCGAAACTCCGAAACTCCGAAACTCCAAAACTCCGAAACTCCAAAACTCCAAAACTCCAAAACTCCAAAACTCCGAAACTCCAAAACTCCAAAACTCCGAAACTCCGAAACTCCGAAACTCCAAAACTCCGAAACTCCTAAACTCCAAAACTCCGAAACTCCGAAACTCCAAAACTCCAAAACTCCGAAACTCCGAAACTCCGAATCTCCAAAACTCCAAAACTCCAAAACTCCGAAACTCCAAAACTCCAAAACTCCAATACTCCAAAACTCCGAAACTCCGAAACTCCAAAACTCCAATACTCCAAAACTCCGAAACTCCAAAACTCCAAAACTCCAAAACTCCAAAACTCCGAAACTCCGAAACTCCGAAACTCCAAAACTCCGAAACTCCAAAACTCCAAAACTCCAAAACTCCGAAACTCCAAAACTCCAAAACTCCGAAACTCCGAAACTCCAAAACTCCGAAACTCCAAAACTCCAAAACTCCGAAACTCCGAAACTCCGAAACTCCAAAACTCCAAAACTCCAAAACTCCAAAACTCCGAAACTCTGAAACTCCGAATCTCCAAAACTCCAAAACTCCAAAACTCCGAAACTCCAAAACTCCAAAACTCCGAAACTCCAAAACTCCGAAACTCCGAAACTCCGAAACTCCGAAACTCCGAAACTCCAAAACTCCAAAACTCCGAAACTCCAAAACTCCAAAACTCCAATACTCCAAAACTCCAAAACTCTGAAACTCCAAAACTCCGAAACTCCAAAACTCCAAAACTCCAAAACTCCAAAACTCCGAAACTCCAAAACTCCAATACTCCAAAACTCCAAAACTCCAAAACACCGAAACTCCGAAACTCCGAAACTCCAAAACTCCAAAACTCCAAAACTCCAAAACTCCAAAACTCCGAAACTCCAAAACTCAGAAACTCCAAAACTCCAAAACTCCAAAACTCCAAAACTCCAATACTCCAAAACTCCGAAACTCCAAAACTCCAAAACTCCAATACTCCAAAACTCCGAAACTCCGAAACTCCAAAACTCCAAAACTCCAAAACTGCAAAACTCCAAAACTCCAAAACTCCGAAACTCCAAAACTCCAAAACTCCGAAACTCCGAAACTCCGAAACTCCAAAACTCCGAAACTCCAAAACTCCAAAACTCCGAAACTCCGAAACTGAAACTCCAAAACTCCAAAACTCCGAAACTCCGAAACTCCGAATCTCCAAAACTCCAAAACTCCAAAACTCCGAAACTCCAAAACTCCAAAACTCCGAAACTCCAAAACTCCGAAACTCCGAAACTCCGAAACTCCGAAACTCCGAAACTCCAAAACTCCGAAACTCCAAAACTCCAAAACTCCAATACTCCAAAACTCCAAAACACCGAAACTCCGAAACTCCGAAACTCCAAAACTCCAAAACTCCAAAACTCCGAAACTCCAAAACTCCGAAACTCCAAAACTCCAAAACTCCAAAACTCCAATACTCCAAAACTCCGAAACTCCGAAACTCCAAAACTCCAAAACTCCAAAACTGCAAAACTCCAAAACTCCGAAACTCCGAAACTCCAAAACTCCGAAACTCCAAAACTCGGAAACTCCAAAACTCCAAAACTCCAAAACTCCAAAACTCCAAAACTCCAAAACTCCGAAACTCCAAAACTCCGAAACTCCAAAACTCCGAAACTCCAAAACTCCGAATCTCCAAAACTCCAAAACTCCAAAACTCCGAAACTCCAAAACTCCAAAACTCCAATACTCCAAAACTCCAAAACTCCAAAACACCGAAACTCCGAAACTCCGAAACTCCAAAACTCCAAAACTCCAAAACTCCGAAACTCCAAAACTCCGAAACTCCGAAACTCCAAAACTCCAAAACTCCAAAACTCCGAAACTCCAAAACTCCAATACTCCAAAACTCCGAAACTCCAAAACTCCAAAACTCAAAAACTCCAAAACTCCAAAACTCCAAAACTTCAAAACTCCAAAACTCCGAAACTCCAAAACTCCGAAACTCCAAAACTCCGAAACTCCAAAACTCCGAAACTCCAAAACTCCGAATCTCCAAAACACCGAAACTCCGAAACTCCAAAACTCCAAAACTCCAAAACTCCGAAACTCCAAAACTCCGAAACTCCAAAACTCCAAAACTCCAATACTCCAAAACTCCAAAACTCCAAAACACCGAAACTCCGAAACTCCGAAACTCCAAAACTCCAAAACTCCAAAACTCCGAAACTCCAAAACTCCAATACTCCAAAACTCCGAAACTCCAAAACTCCGAAACTCCAAAACTCCGAAACTCCAAAACTCCGAAACTCCAAAACTCCGAATCTCCAAAACTCCAAAACTTCAAAACTCCGAAACTCCAAAACTCCGAAACTCCAAAACTCCAAAACTCCAAAACTCCGAATCTCCAAAACTCGGAAACTCCAAAACTCCAAAACTCCAAAACTCCAATACTCCGAAACTCCAAAACTCCGAAACTCCGAATCTCCAAAACTCCAAAACTCCAAAACTCCGAAACTCCAAAACTCCAAAACTCCAATACTCCAAAACTCCAATACTCCAAAACTCCGAAACTCCGAAACTCCAAAACTACAATACTCCAAAACTCCGAAACTCCAAAACTCCAAAACTCCAAAACTCCAAAACTCCGAAACTCCGAAACTCCGAAACTCCAAAACTCCGAAACTCCAAAACTCCAAAACTCCAAAACTCCGAAACTCCAAAACTCCAAAACTCCGAAACTCCGAAACTCCAAAACTCCGAAACTACAAAACTCCAAAACTCCGAAACTCCGAAACTCCGAAACTCCAAAACTCCAAAACTCCAAAACTCCGAAACTCTGAAACTCCGAATCTCCAAAACTCCAAAACTCCAAAACTCCGAAACTCCAAAACTCCAAAACTCCGAAACTCCAAAACTCCGAAACTCCGAAACTCCGAAACTCCGAAACTCCGAAACTCCAAAACTCCAAAACTCCGAAACTCCAAAACTCCAAAACTCCAATACTCCAAAACTCCAAAACTCCGAAACTCCAAAACTCCGAAACTCCAAAACTCCAAAACTCCAAAACTCCAAAACTCCGAAACTCCAAAACTCCAATACTCCAAAACTCCAAAACTCCAAAACACCGAAACTCCGAAACTCCGAAACTCCAAAACTCCAAAACTCCAAAACTCCAAAACTCCAAAACTCCGAAACTCCAAAACTCAGAAACTCCAAAACTCCAAAACTCCAAAACTCCAATACTCCAAAACTCCGAAACTCCAAAACTCCAAAACTCCAATACTCCAAAACTCCGAAACTCCGAAACTCCAAAACTCCAAAACTCCAAAACTGCAAAACTCCAAAACTCCAAAACTCCGAAACTCCAAAACTCCAAAACTCCGAAACTCCGAAACTCCAAAACTCCGAAACTCCAAAACTCCAAAACTCCGAAACTCCGAAACTCTGAAACTCCAAAACTCCAAAACTCCGAAACTCCGAAACTCCGAATCTCCAAAACTCCAAAACTCCAAAACTCCGAAACTCCAAAACTCCAAAACTCCGAAACTCCAAAACTCCGAAACTCCGAAACTCCGAAACTCCGAAACTCCAAAACTCCAAAACTCCGAAACTCCAAAACTCCAAAACTCCAATACTCCAAAACTCCAAAACTCCGAAACTCCAAAACTCCGAAACTCCAAAACTCCAATACTCCAAAACTCCGAAACTCCAAAACTCCAAAACTCCGAAACTCC
This sequence comes from Amblyomma mixtum, assembly GCF_055824585.1. Lineage (NCBI taxonomy): Eukaryota > Metazoa > Arthropoda > Arachnida > Ixodida > Ixodidae > Amblyomma > Amblyomma mixtum. The sequence continues at coordinate 12,569,474 of NW_028317651.1, forward strand.
AAAACTCCAAAACTCCAATACTCCAAAACTCCAAAACTCCAAAACACCGAAACTCCGAAACTCCGAAACTCCAAAACTCCAAAACTCCAAAACTCCGAAACTCCAAAACTCCGAAACTCCAAAACTCCAAAACTCCAAAACTCCAATACTCCAAAACTCCGAAACTCCGAAACTCCAAAACTCCAAAACTCCAAAACTGCAAAACTCCAAAACTCCGAAACTCCGAAACTCCAAAACTCCAAAACTCCAAAACTCCGAAACTCCAAAACTCCAATACTCCAAAACTCCGAAACTCCAAAACTCCGAAACTCCAAAACTCCAAAACTCCAATACTCCAAAACTCCAAAACTCCAAAACTCCAAAACTCCAAAACTCCAAAACACCGAAACTCCGAAACTCCGAAACACCAAAACTCCAAAACTCCAAAACTCCAAAACTCCGAAACTCCAAAACTCCGAAACTCCAAAACTCCAAAACTCCAAAACTCCGAAACTCCAAAACTCCAATACTCCAAAACTCCGAAACTCCAAAACTCCAAAACTCAAAAACTCCAAAACTCCAAAACTCCAAAACTCCGAAACTCCAAAACTCCGATACTCCAAAACTCCGAAACTCGAAAACTCCGAAACTCCAAAACTCCGAATCTCCAAAACTCCAAAACTCCAAAACTCCGAAACTCCAAAACTCCGAAGCTCCAAAACTCCAATACTCCAAAACTCCAAAACTCCAAAACACCGAAACTCCGAAACTCCGAAACTCCAAAACTCCAAAACTCCAAAACTCCGAAACTCCAAAACTCCGAAACTCCAAAACTCCAAAACTCCAAAACTCCGAAACTCCAAAACTCCAATACTCCAAAACTCCGAAACTCCAAAACTCCAAAACTCCAAAACTCCAATACTCCAAAACTCCGAAACTCCGAAACTCCAAAACTCCAAAACTCCAAAACTGCAAAACTCCAAAACTCCGAAACTCCGAAACTCCAAAACTCCGAAACTCCAAAACTCGGAAACTCCAAAACTCCAAAGCTCCAAAACTCCAAAACTCCAAAACTCCGAAACTCCAAAACTCCGAATCTCCAAAACTCCGAAACTCCGAAACTCCGAAACTCCAAAACTCCGAAACTCCAAAACTCCAAAACTCCAAAACTCCAAAACTCCGAAACTCCAAAACTCCAAAACTCCAAAACTCCGAAACTCCGAAACTCCGAAACTCCAAAACTCCAAAACTCCAAAACTCCGAAACTCCGAAACTCCGAAACTCCAAAACTCCAAAACTCCGAAACTCCGAAACTCCAAAACTCCAAAACTCCAAAACTCCGAAACTCCGAAACTCCAAAACTCCAATACTCCAAAACTCCGAAACTCCGAAACTCCAAAACTCCAATACTCCAAAACTCCGAAACTCCAAAACTCCAAAACTCCAAAACTCCAAAACTCCAAAACTCCGAAACTCCGAAACTCCGAAACTCCAAAACTCCGAAACTCCAAAACTCCGAAACTCCAAAACTCCAAAACTCCGAAACTCCAAAACTCCAAAACTCCGAAACTCCGAAACTCCAAAACTCGAAAACTCCGAAACTCCAAAACTCCAAAACTCCAATACTCCAAAACTCCAAAACTCCGAAACTCCAAAACTCCAAAACTCCAAAGCTCCAAAACTCCAAAACTCCAAAACTCCGAAACTCCAAAACTCCAAAACTCCAAAACTCCGAAACACCAAAACCCCGAAACTCCGAAACTCGGAAACTCCAAAACTCCAAAACTCCAAAACTCCAAAACTCCGACACTCCAAAACTCCAAAACTCCGAAACTCCAAAACTCCAAAACTCCAAAACTCCGAAACTCCAAAACTCCAAAACTCCAAAACTCCGAAACTCCGAAACTCCAAAACTCGAAAACTCGAAAACTCCAAAACTCCAATACTCCAAAACTCCGAAACTCCGAAACTCCAAAACTCCAATACTCCAAAACTCCGAAACTCCAAAACTCCAAAACTCCGAAACTCCAAAACTCCAAAACTCCGAAACTCCGAAACTCCGAAACTCCGAAACTCCAAAACTCCAAAACTCCAAAACTCCGAAACTCCGAAACTCCGAAACTCCAAAACTCCAAAACTCCGAAACTCCGAAACTCCGAAACTCCGAAACTCCAAAACTCCGAAACTCCAAAACTCCAAAACTCCGAAACTCCAAAACTCCGAAACTCCGAAATTCCAAAACTCCAATACTCCAAAACTCCGAAACTCCAAAACTCCGAAACTCCAAAACTCCAAAACTCCAATACTCCAAAACTCCAAAACTCCAAAACACCGAAACTCCGAAACTCCAAAACTCCAAAACTCCAAAACTCCGAAACTCCGAAACTCCAAAACTCGAAAACTCCAAAACTCCAAAACTCCAATACTCCAAAACTCCGAAACTCCGAAACTCCAAAACTCCAAAACTCCAAAACTGCAAAACTCCAAAACTCCGAAACTCCGAAACTCCAAAACTCCGAAACTCCAAAACTCCAAAGCTCCAAAACTCCAAAACTCCAAAACTCCGAAACTCCAAAACTCCGAAACTCCAAAACTCCGAATCTCCAAAACTCCAAAACTCCAAAACTCCGAAACTCCAAAACTCCAAAACTCCAATACTCCAAAACTCCGAAACTCCAAAACTCCAAAACTCCAAAACTCCAAAACTCCAAAACTCCGAAACTCCGAAACTCCGAAACTCCAAAACTCCGAAACTCCAAAACTCCGAAACTCCAAAACTCCAACACTCCGAAACTCCAAAACTCCAAAACTCCGAAACTCCGAAACTCCAAAACTCGAAAACTCCGAAACTCCAAAACTCCAAAACTCCAATACTCCAAAACTCCAAAACTCCGAAACTCCAAAACTCCAAAACTCCAAAGCTCCAAAACTCCAAAACTCCAAAACTCCGAAACTCCAAAACTCCAAAACTCCAAAACTCCGAAACACCAAAACCCCGAAACTCCGAAACTCGGAAACTCCAAAACTCCAAAACTCCAAAACTCCGACACTCCAAAACTCCAAAACTCCGAAACTCCAAAACTCCAAAACTCCGAAACTCCAAAACTCCAAAACTCCAAAACTCCGAAACTCCGAAACTCCAAAACTCGAAAACTCGAAAACTCCAAAACTCCAATACTCCAAAACTCCGAAACTCCGAAACTCCAAAACTCCAATACTCCAAAACTCCGAAACTCCAAAACTCCAAAACTCCGAAACTCCAAAACTCCAAAACTCCGAAACTCCGAAACTCCGAAACTCCGAAACTCCAAAACTCCAAAACTCCGAAACTCCGAAACTCCGAAACTCCAAAACTCCAAAACTCCGAAACTCCGAAACTCCGAAACTCCGAAACTCCAAAACTCCGAAACTCCAAAACTCCAAAACCCCGAAACTCCGAAACTCCGAAACTCCAAAACTCCAAAACTCCGAAACTCCAAAACTCCAAAACTCCGAAACTCCAAAACTCCGAATCTCCAAAACTCCGAAACTCCGAAACTCCGAAACTCCAAAACTCCGAAACTCCAAAACTCCAAAACTCCAAAACTCCAAAACTCCGAAACTCCAAAACTCCAAAACTCCAAAACTCCGAAACTCCGAAACTCCGAAACTCCAAAACTCCAAAACTCCAAAACTCCGAAACTCCGAAACTCCGAAACTCCAAAACTCCAAAACTCCGAAACTCCGAAACTCCAAAACTCCAAAACTCCAAAACTCCGAAACTCCGAAACTCCAAAACTCCAATACTCCAAAACTCCGAAACTCCGAAACTCCAAAACTCCAATACTCCAAAACTCCGAAACTCCAAAACTCCAAAACTCCAAAACTCCAAAACTCCAAAACTCCGAAACTCCGAAACTCCGAAACTCCAAAACTCCGAAACTCCAAAACTCCGAAACTCCAAAACTCCAAAACTCCGAAACTCCAAAACTCCAAAACTCCGAAACTCCGAAACTCCAAAACTCGAAAACTCCGAAACTCCAAAACTCCAAAACTCCAATACTCCAAAACTCCAAAACTCCGAAACTCCAAAACTCCAAAACTCCAAAGCTCCAAAACTCCAAAACTCCAAAACTCCGAAACTCCAAAACTCCAAAACTCCAAAACTCCGAAACACCAAAACCCCGAAACTCCGAAACTCGGAAACTCCAAAACTCCAAAACTCCAAAACTCCGACACTCCAAAACTCCAAAACTCCGAAACTCCAAAACTCCAAAACTCCAAAACTCCGAAACTCCAAAACTCCAAAACTCCAAAACTCCGAAACTCCGAAACTCCAAAACTCGAAAACTCGAAAACTCCAAAACTCCAATACTCCAAAACTCCGAAACTCCGAAACTCCAAAACTCCAATACTCCAAAACTCCGAAACTCCAAAACTCCAAAACTCCGAAACTCCAAAACTCCAAAACTCCGAAACTCCGAAACTCCGAAACTCCGAAACTCCAAAACTCCAAAACTCCAAAACTCCGAAACTCCGAAACTCCGAAACTCCAAAACTCCAAAACTCCGAAACTCCGAAACTCCGAAACTCCGAAACTCCAAAACTCCGAAACTCCAAAACTCCAAAACTCCGAAACTCCAAAACTCCGAAACTCCGAAATTCCAAAACTCCAATACTCCAAAACTCCGAAACTCCAAAACTCCGAAACTCCAAAACTCCAAAACTCCAATACTCCAAAACTCCAAAACTCCAAAACACCGAAACTCCGAAACTCCAAAACTCCAAAACTCCAAAACTCCGAAACTCCGAAACTCCAAAACTCGAAAACTCCAAAACTCCAAAACTCCAATACTCCAAAACTCCGAAACTCCGAAACTCCAAAACTCCAAAACTCCAAAACTGCAAAACTCCAAAACTCCGAAACTCCGAAACTCCAAAACTCCGAAACTCCAAAACTCCAAAGCTCCAAAACTCCAAAACTCCAAAACTCCGAAACTCCAAAACTCCGAAACTCCAAAACTCCGAATCTCCAAAACTCCAAAACTCCAAAACTCCGAAACTCCAAAACTCCAAAACTCCAATACTCCAAAACTCCGAAACTCCAAAACTCCAAAACTCCAAAACTCCAAAACTCCAAAACTCCGAAACTCCGAAACTCCGAAACTCCAAAACTCCGAAACTCCAAAACTCCGAAACTCCAAAACTCCAACACTCCGAAACTCCAAAACTCCAAAACTCCGAAACTCCGAAACTCCAAAACTCGAAAACTCCGAAACTCCAAAACTCCAAAACTCCAATACTCCAAAACTCCAAAACTCCGAAACTCCAAAACTCCAAAACTCCAAAGCTCCAAAACTCCAAAACTCCAAAACTCCGAAACTCCAAAACTCCAAAACTCCAAAACTCCGAAACACCAAAACCCCGAAACTCCGAAACTCGGAAACTCCAAAACTCCAAAACTCCAAAACTCCGACACTCCAAAACTCCAAAACTCCGAAACTCCAAAACTCCAAAACTCCGAAACTCCAAAACTCCAAAACTCCAAAACTCCGAAACTCCGAAACTCCAAAACTCGAAAACTCGAAAACTCCAAAACTCCAATACTCCAAAACTCCGAAACTCCGAAACTCCAAAACTCCAATACTCCAAAACTCCGAAACTCCAAAACTCCAAAACTCCGAAACTCCAAAACTCCAAAACTCCGAAACTCCGAAACTCCGAAACTCCGAAACTCCAAAACTCCAAAACTCCGAAACTCCGAAACTCCGAAACTCCAAAACTCCAAAACTCCGAAACTCCGAAACTCCGAAACTCCAAAACTCCGAAACTCCAAAACTCCAAAACCCCGAAACTCCGAAACTCCGAAACTCCAAAACTCCAAAACTCCGAAACTCCGAAACTCCGAATCTCCAAAACTCCAAAACTCCAAAACTCCGAAACTCCAAAACTCCAAAACTCCGAAACTCCAAAACTCCGAAACTCCGAAATTCCAAAACTCCAATACTCCAAAACTCCGAAACTCCAAAACTCCGAAACTCCAAAACTCCAAAACTCCAATACTCCAAAACTCCAAAACTCCAAAACACCGAAACTCCGAAACTCCAAAACTCCAAAACTCCAAAACTCCGAAACTCCGAAACTCCAAAACTCGAAAACTCCAAAACTCCAAAACTCCAATACTCCAAAACTCCGAAACTCCGAAACTCCAAAACTCCAAAACTCCAAAACTGCAAAACTCCAAAACTCCGAAACTCCGAAACTCCAAAACTCCGAAACTCCAAAACTCCAAAGCTCCAAAACTCCAAAACTCCAAAACTCCGAAACTCCAAAACTCCGAAACTCCAAAACTCCGAATCTCCAAAACTCCAAAACTCCAAAACTCCGAAACTCCAAAACTCCAAAACTCCAAAACTCCAAAACTCCGAAACTCCAAAACGCCGAAACTCCGAAACTCCGAAACTCCAAAACTCCAAAACTCCGAAACTCCAAAACTCCAAAACTCCGAAACTCCGAAACTCCAAAACTCCAAAACTCCGAAACACCAAAACTCCAAAACTTTGAAACTCCGAAACTCCGAAACTCCAAAACTCCAAAACTCCGAAACTCCGAAACTCCAAAACTCCGAAACTCCAAAACTCCAAAACTCCGAAACTCCAAAACTCCGAAACTCCAAAACTCCAAAACTCCGAAACTCCAAAACTCCAAAACTCCAAAACTCCGAAACTCCAAAACGCCGAAAGTCCGAAACTCCGAAACTCCAAAACTCCAAAACTCCGAAACTCCAAAACTCCAAAACTCCGAAACTCCGAAACTCCGAAACTCCAAAACTCCAAAACTCCGAAACTCCAAAACTCCAAAACTCCGAAACTCCAAAACTCCAAAACTCCAAAACTCCGAATCTCCAAAACTCGGAAACTCCAAAACTCCAAAACTCCAAAACTCCAATACTCCGAAACTCCAAAACTCCAAAACTCCAAAACTCCGAAACTCCAAAACTCCAAAACTCCAAAACTCCAAAACTCCAAAACTCCGAAACACCAAAACTCCGAAACTCCGAAACTCCAAAACTCCAAAACTCCAAAACTCCGAAACTCCAAATCTCCGAATCTCCAAAACTCCAAAACTCCAAAACTCCGAAACTCCAAAACTCCAAAACTCCGAAACTCCAAAACTCCAAAACTCCAATACTCCAAAACTCCAAAACTCCAAAACACCGAAACTCCGAAACTCCGAAACTCCAAAACTCCAAAACTCCAAAACTCCGAAACTCCAAAACTCCAATACTCCAAAACTCCGAAACTCCAAAACTCCAAAACTCAAAAACTCCAAAACTCCAAAACTTCAAAACTCCAAAACTCCGAAACTCCAAAACTCCGAAACTCCAAAACTCCGAAACTCCAAAACTCCGAAACTCCAAAACTCCGAATCTCCAAAACGCCAAAACTTCAAAACTCCGAAACTCCAAAACTCCGAAACTCCAAAACTCCAAAACTCCAAAACTCCAAAACTCCGAAACTCCAAAACTCCAAAACTCCAAAACTCCAATACTCCAAAACTCCAAAACTCCAAAACTCCAAAACTCCGAAACTCTAAAACTCCAAAACTCCAAAACTCCAAAACTCCAAAACTCCGAAACACCAAAACTCCGAAACTCCGAAACTCCAAAACTCCAAAACTCCAAAACTCCGAAACTCCAAAACTCCGAATCTCCAAAACTCCAAAACTCCAAAACTCCGAAACTCCAAAACTCCGAAACTCCAAAACTCCAATACTCCAAAACTCCAAAACTCCAAAACACCGAAACTCCGAAACTCCGAAACTCCAAAACTCCAAAACTCCAAAACTCCGAAACTCCAAAACTCCAATACTCCAAAACTCCGAAACTCCAAAACTCCAAAACTCAAAAACTCCAAAACTCCAAAACTCCAAAACTCCAAAACTCCGAATCTCCAAAACTCCAAAACTTCAAAACTCCGAAACTCCAAAACTCCGAAACTCCAAAACTCCAATACTCCAAAACTCCAAAACTCCAAAACACCGAAACTCCGAAACTCCGAAACTCCAAAACTCCAAAACTCCAAAACTCCAAAACTCCGAATCTCCAAAACTCGGAAACTCCAAAACTCCGAATCTCCAAAACTCCAAAACTTCAAAACTCCGAAACTCCAAAACTCCGAAACTCCAAAACTCCAATACTCCAAAACTCCAAAACTCCAAAACACCGAAACTCCGAAACTCCGAAACTCCAAAACTCCAAAACTCCAAAACTCCAAAACTCCAAAACTCCAAAACTCCAAAACTCCAAAACTCCGAAACTCCAAAACTCCGAAACTCCAAAACTCCAAAACTCCAATACTCCAATACTCCAAAACTCCAAAACTCCAAAACACCGAAACTCCGAAACTCCGAAACTCCAAAACTCCAAAACTCCAAAACTCCGAATCTCCAAAACTCGGAAACTCCAAAACTCCAAAACTCCAAAACTCCAATACTCCGAAACTCCAAAACTCCAAAACTCCAAAACTCCAAAACTCCGAAACTCCAAAACTCCAAAACTCCAAAACTCCAAAACTCCAAAACTCCGAAACACCAAAACTCCGAAACTCCGAAACTCCAAAACTCCAAAACTCCAAAACTCCGAAACTCCAAAACTCCGAATCTCCAAAACTCCAAAACTCCAAAACTCCGAAACTCCAAAACTCCAAAACTCCGAAACTCCAAAACTCCAATACTCCAATACTCCAAAACTCCAAAACTCCAAAACACCGAAACTCCGAAACTCCGAAACTCCAAAACTCCAAAACTCCAAAACTCCGAAACTCCAAAACTCCAATACTCCAAAACTCCGAAACTCCAAAACTCCAAAACTCAAAAACTCCAAAACTCCAAAACTTCAAAACTCCAAAACTCCGAAACTCCAAAACTCCGAAACTCCAAAACTCCGAAACTCCAAAACTCCGAAACTCCAAAACTCCGAATCTCCAAAACTCCAAAACTTCAAAACTCCGAAACTCCAAAACTCCGAAACTCCAAAACTCCAAAACTCCAAAACTCCAAAACTCCAAAACTCCGAAACTCCGAAACTCCAAAACTCCGAAACTCCAAAACTCCGAATCTCCGAAACTCCAAAACTCCAAAACTCCGAAACTCCAAAACTCCGAAACTCCGAAACTCCAAAACTCCGAAACTCCAAAACTCCAAAACTCCGAAACTCCAAAACTCCAAAACTCCAATACTCCAAAACTCCAAAACTCCGAAACTCCAAAACTCCGAAACTCCAAAACTCCAATACTCCAAAACTCCAATACTCCAAAACTCCGAAACTCCAAAACTCCAAAACTCCAAAACTCCGAAACTCCGAAACTCCAAAACTCCAAAACTCCAAAACTCCAAAACTCCGAAACTCCAAAACTCCAAAACTCCAAAACTCCAAAACTCCAAAACTCCAAAACTCCAAAACTCCGAAACTCCAAAACTCCAAAACTCCAAAACTCCAAAACTCCAAAACTCCGAAACTCCAAAACTCCGAAACTCCAAAACTCCAAAACTCCAATACTCCAATACTCCAAAACTCCAAAACTCCAAAACACCGAAACTCCGAAACTCCGAAACTCCAAAACTCCAAAACTCCAAAACTCCGAATCTCCAAAACTCGGAAACTCCAAAACTCCAAAACTCCAAAACTCCAATACTCCGAAACTCCAAAACTCCAAAACTCCAAAACTCCGAAACTCCAAAACTCCAAAACTCAAAAACTCCAAAACTCCAAAACTCCGAAACACCAAAACTCCGAAACTCCGAAACTCCAAAACTCCAAAACTCCAAAACTCCGAAACTCCAAATCTCCGAATCTCCAAAACTCCAAAACTCCAAAACTCCGAAACTCCAAAACTCCAAAACTCCGAAACTCCAAAACTCCAAAACTCCAATACTCCAAAACTCCAAAACTCCAAAACACCGAAACTCCGAAACTCCGAAACTCCAAAACTCCAAAACTCCAAAACTCCGAAACTCCAAAACTCCAATACTCCAAAACTCCGAAACTCCAAAACTCCAAAACTCAAAAACTCCAAAACTCCAAAACTTCAAAACTCCAAAACTCCGAAACTCCAAAACTCCGAAACTCCAAAACTCCGAAACTCCAAAACTCCGAAACTCCAAAACTCCGAATCTCCAAAACTCCAAAACTTCAAAACTCCGAAACTCCAAAACTCCGAAACTCCAAAACTCCAAAACTCCAAAACTCCAAAACTCCGAAACTCCAAAACTCCAAAACTCCAAAACTCCAAAACTCCAAAACTCCAATACTCCAAAACTCCGAAACTCCGAATCTCCAAAACTCCAAAACTCCAAAACTCCGAAACTCCAAAACTCCAAAACTCCGAAACTCCAAAACTCCGAAACTCCGAAATTCCAAAACTCCAATACTCCAAAACTCCGAAACTCCAAAACTCCGAAACTCCAAAACTCCAAAACTCCAATACTCCAAAACTCCAAAACTCCAAAACACCGAAACTCCGAAACTCCAAAACTCCAAAACTCCAAAACTCCGAAACTCCGAAACTCCAAAACTCGAAAACTCCAAAACTCCAAAACTCCAATACTCCAAAACTCCGAAACTCCGAAACTCCAAAACTCCAAAACTCCAAAACTGCAAAACTCCAAAACTCCGAAACTCCGAAACTCCAAAACTCCGAAACTCCAAAACTCCAAAGCTCCAAAACTCCAAAACTCCAAAACTCCGAAACTCCAAAACTCCGAAACTCCAAAACTCCGAATCTCCAAAACTCCAAAACTCCAAAACTCCGAAACTCCAAAACTCCAAAACTCCAAAACTCCAAAACTCCGAAACTCCAAAACGCCGAAACTCCGAAACTCCGAAACTCCAAAACTCCAAAACTCCGAAACTCCAAAACTCCAAAACTCCGAAACTCCGAAACTCCAAAACTCCAAAACTCCGAAACACCAAAACTCCAAAACTTTGAAACTCCGAAACTCCGAAACTCCAAAACTCCAAAACTCCGAAACTCCGAAACTCCAAAACTCCGAAACTCCAAAACTCCAAAACTCCGAAACTCCAAAACTCCGAAACTCCAAAACTCCAAAACTCCGAAACTCCAAAACTCCAAAACTCCAAAACTCCGAAACTCCAAAACGCCGAAAGTCCGAAACTCCGAAACTCCAAAACTCCAAAACTCCGAAACTCCAAAACTCCAAAACTCCGAAACTCCGAAACTCCAAAACTCCAAAACTCCGAAACTCCAAAACTCCAAAACTCCGAAACTCCAAAACTCCAAAACTCCAAAACTCCGAATCTCCAAAACTCGGAAACTCCAAAACTCCAAAACTCCAAAACTCCAATACTCCGAAACTCCAAAACTCCAAAACTCCAAAACTCCGAAACTCCAAAACTCCAAAACTCCAAAACTCCAAAACTCCAAAACTCCGAAACACCAAAACTCCGAAACTCCGAAACTCCAAAACTCCAAAACTCCAAAACTCCGAAACTCCAAATCTCCGAATCTCCAAAACTCCAAAACTCCAAAACTCCGAAACTCCAAAACTCCAAAACTCCGAAACTCCAAAACTCCAAAACTCCAATACTCCAAAACTCCAAAACTCCAAAACACCGAAACTCCGAAACTCCGAAACTCCAAAACTCCAAAACTCCAAAACTCCGAAACTCCAAAACTCCAATACTCCAAAACTCCGAAACTCCAAAACTCCAAAACTCAAAAACTCCAAAACTCCAAAACTTCAAAACTCCAAAACTCCGAAACTCCAAAACTCCGAAACTCCAAAACTCCGAAACTCCAAAACTCCGAAACTCCAAAACTCCGAATCTCCAAAACGCCAAAACTTCAAAACTCCGAAACTCCAAAACTCCGAAACTCCAAAACTCCAAAACTCCAAAACTCCAAAACTCCGAAACTCCAAAACTCCAAAACTCCAAAACTCCAATACTCCAAAACTCCAAAACTCCAAAACTCCAAAACTCCGAAACTCTAAAACTCCAAAACTCCAAAACTCCAAAACTCCAAAACTCCGAAACACCAAAACTCCGAAACTCCGAAACTCCAAAACTCCAAAACTCCAAAACTCCGAAACTCCAAAACTCCGAATCTCCAAAACTCCAAAACTCCAAAACTCCGAAACTCCAAAACTCCGAAACTCCAAAACTCCAATACTCCAAAACTCCAAAACTCCAAAACACCGAAACTCCGAAACTCCGAAACTCCAAAACTCCAAAACTCCAAAACTCCGAAACTCCAAAACTCCAATACTCCAAAACTCCGAAACTCCAAAACTCCAAAACTCAAAAACTCCAAAACTCCAAAACTCCAAAACTCCAAAACTCCGAATCTCCAAAACTCCAAAACTTCAAAACTCCGAAACTCCAAAACTCCGAAACTCCAAAACTCCAATACTCCAAAACTCCAAAACTCCAAAACACCGAAACTCCGAAACTCCGAAACTCCAAAACTCCAAAACTCCAAAACTCCAAAACTCCGAATCTCCAAAACTCGGAAACTCCAAAACTCCGAATCTCCAAAACTCCAAAACTTCAAAACTCCGAAACTCCAAAACTCCGAAACTCCAAAACTCCAATACTCCAAAACTCCAAAACTCCAAAACACCGAAACTCCGAAACTCCGAAACTCCAAAACTCCAAAACTCCAAAACTCCAAAACTCCAAAACTCCAAAACTCCAAAACTCCAAAACTCCGAAACTCCAAAACTCCGAAACTCCAAAACTCCAAAACTCCAATACTCCAATACTCCAAAACTCCAAAACTCCAAAACACCGAAACTCCGAAACTCCGAAACTCCAAAACTCCAAAACTCCAAAACTCCGAATCTCCAAAACTCGGAAACTCCAAAACTCCAAAACTCCAAAACTCCAATACTCCGAAACTCCAAAACTCCAAAACTCCAAAACTCCAAAACTCCGAAACTCCAAAACTCCAAAACTCCAAAACTCCAAAACTCCAAAACTCCGAAACACCAAAACTCCGAAACTCCGAAACTCCAAAACTCCAAAACTCCAAAACTCCGAAACTCCAAAACTCCGAATCTCCAAAACTCCAAAACTCCAAAACTCCGAAACTCCAAAACTCCAAAACTCCGAAACTCCAAAACTCCAATACTCCAATACTCCAAAACTCCAAAACTCCAAAACACCGAAACTCCGAAACTCCGAAACTCCAAAACTCCAAAACTCCAAAACTCCGAAACTCCAAAACTCCAATACTCCAAAACTCCGAAACTCCAAAACTCCAAAACTCAAAAACTCCAAAACTCCAAAACTTCAAAACTCCAAAACTCCGAAACTCCAAAACTCCGAAACTCCAAAACTCCGAAACTCCAAAACTCCGAAACTCCAAAACTCCGAATCTCCAAAACTCCAAAACTTCAAAACTCCGAAACTCCAAAACTCCGAAACTCCAAAACTCCAAAACTCCAAAACTCCAAAACTCCAAAACTCCGAAACTCCGAAACTCCAAAACTCCGAAACTCCAAAACTCCGAATCTCCGAAACTCCAAAACTCCAAAACTCCGAAACTCCAAAACTCCGAAACTCCGAAACTCCAAAACTCCGAAACTCCAAAACTCCAAAACTCCGAAACTCCAAAACTCCAAAACTCCAATACTCCAAAACTCCAAAACTCCGAAACTCCAAAACTCCGAAACTCCAAAACTCCAATACTCCAAAACTCCAATACTCCAAAACTCCGAAACTCCAAAACTCCAAAACTCCAAAACTCCAAAACTCCAAAACACCGAAACTCCGAAACTCCGAAACTCCAAAACTCCAAAACTCCAAAACTCCGAAACTCCAAAACTCCAATACTCCAAAACTCCGAAACTCCAAAACTCCAAAACTCAAAAACTCCAAAACTCCAAAACTCCAAAACTCCAAAACTCCGAATCTCCAAAACTCCAAAACTTCAAAACTCCGAAACTCCAAAACTCCGAAACTCCAAAACTCCAATACTCCAAAACTCCAAAACTCCAAAACACCGAAACTCCGAAACTCCGAAACTCCAAAACTCCAAAACTCCAAAACTCCAAAACTCCGAATCTCCAAAACTCGGAAACTCCAAAACTCCGAATCTCCAAAACTCCAAAACTTCAAAACTCCGAAACTCCAAAACTCCGAAACTCCAAAACTCCAATACTCCAAAACTCCAAAACTCCAAAACACCGAAACTCCGAAACTCCGAAACTCCAAAACTCCAAAACTCCAAAACTCCAAAACTCCAAAACTCCAAAACTCCAAAACTCCAAAACTCCGAAACTCCAAAACTCCGAAACTCCAAAACTCCAAAACTCCAATACTCCAATACTCCAAAACTCCAAAACTCCAAAACACCGAAACTCCGAAACTCCGAAACTCCAAAACTCCAAAACTCCAAAACTCCGAATCTCCAAAACTCGGAAACTCCAAAACTCCAAAACTCCAAAACTCCAATACTCCGAAACTCCAAAACTCCAAAACTCCAAAACTCCAAAACTCCGAAACTCCAAAACTCCAAAACTCCAAAACTCCAAAACTCCAAAACTCCGAAACACCAAAACTCCGAAACTCCGAAACTCCAAAACTCCAAAACTCCAAAACTCCGAAACTCCAAAACTCCGAATCTCCAAAACTCCAAAACTCCAAAACTCCGAAACTCCAAAACTCCAAAACTCCGAAACTCCAAAACTCCAATACTCCAATACTCCAAAACTCCAAAACTCCAAAACACCGAAACTCCGAAACTCCGAAACTCCAAAACTCCAAAACTCCAAAACTCCGAAACTCCAAAACTCCAATACTCCAAAACTCCGAAACTCCAAAACTCCAAAACTCAAAAACTCCAAAACTCCAAAACTTCAAAACTCCAAAACTCCGAAACTCCAAAACTCCGAAACTCCAAAACTCCGAAACTCCAAAACTCCGAATCTCCAAAACTCCAAAACTTCAAAACTCCGAAACTCCAAAACTCCGAAACTCCAAAACTCCAAAACTCCAAAACTCCAAAACTCCGAAACTCCAAAACTCCAAAACTCCAAAACTCCAAAACTCCAAAACTCCAATACTCCAAAACTCCAAAACTCCAAAACTCCAAAACTCCGAAACTCCAAAACTCCAAAACTCCAAAACTCCAAAACTCCGAAACACCAAAACTCCGAAACTCCGAAACTCCAAAACTCCAAAACTCCGAAACTCCAAAACTCCGAATCTCCAAAACTCCAAAACTCCAAAACTCCGAAACTCCAAAACTCCGAAACTCCAAAACTCCAATACTCCAAAACTCCAAAACTCCAAAACACCGAAACTCCGAAACTCCGAAACTCCAAAACTCCAAAACTCCAAAACTCCGAAACTCCAAAACTCCAATACTCCAAAACTCCGAAACTCCAAAACTCCAAAACTCAAAAACTCCAAAACTCCAAAACTCCAAAACTCCAAAACTCCGAATCTCCAAAACTCCAAAACTTCAAAACTCCGAAACTCCAAAACTCCGAAACTCCAAAACTCCAATACTCCAAAACTCCAAAACTCCAAAACACCGAAACTCCGAAACTCCGAAACTCCAAAACTCCAAAACTCCAAAACTCCAAAACTCCGAATCTCCAAAACTCGGAAACTCCAAAACTCCGAATCTCCAAAACTCCAAAACTTCAAAACTCCGAAACTCCAAAACTCCGAAACTCCAAAACTCCAATACTCCAAAACTCCAAAACTCCAAAACACCGAAACTCCGAAACTCCGAAACTCCAAAACTCCAAAACTCCAAAACTCCGAATCTCCAAAACTCCGAAACTCCAAAACTCCGAATCTCCAAAACTCCAAAACTCCAAAACTCCGAAACTCCAAAACTCCGAAACTCCAAAACTCCAAAACTCCAATACTCCAAAACTCCAAAACTCCAAAACACCGAAACTCCGAAACTCCGAAACTCCAAAACTCCAAAACTCCAAAACTCCGAAACTCCAAAACTCCAATACTCCAAAACTCCGAAACTCCAAAACTCCAAAACTCAAAAACTCCAAAACTCCAAAACTTCAAAACTCCAAAACTCCGAAACTCCAAAACTCCGAAACTCCAAAACTCCGAAACTCCAAAACTCCGAAACTCCAAAACTCCGAATCTCCAAAACACCGAAACTCCGAAACTCCAAAACTCCAAAACTCCAAAACTCCGAAACTCCAAAACTCCGAAAATCCAAAACTCCAAAACTCCAATACTCCAAAACTCCAAAACTCCAAAACACCGAAACTCCGAAACTCCGAAACTCCAAAACTCCGAAACTCCAAAACTCCGAATCTCCAAAACTCCAAAACTTCAAAACTCCGAAACTCCAAAACTCCGAAACTCCAAAACTCCAAAACTCCAAAACTCCAAAACTCCGAAACTCCAAAACTCCAATACTCCAAAACTCCGAAACTCCAAAACTCCGAAACTCCAAAACTCCGAAACTCCAAAACTCCGAAACTCCAAAACTCCGAATCTCCAAAACTCCAAAACTTCAAAACTCCGAAACTCCAAAACTCCGAAACTCCAAAACTCCAAAACTCCAAAACTCCAAAACTCCAAAACTCCGAAACTCCAAAACTCCGAAACTCCAAAACTCCAAAACTCCAATACTCCAAAACTCCAAAACTCCAAAACTCCAAAACTCCGAAACTCCGAAACTCCAAAACTCCAAAACTCCAAAACTCCAAAACTCCGAAACACCAAAACTCCGAAACTCCGAAACTCCAAAACTCCAAAACTCCAAAACTCCGAAACTCCAAAACTCCGAATCTCCAAAACTCCAAAACTCCAAAACTCCGAAACTCCAAAACTCCGAAACTCCAAAACTCCAAAACTCCAATACTCCAAAACTCCGAAACTCCAAAACTCCAAAACTCAAAAACTCCAAAACTCCAAAACTCCAAAACTCCAAAACTCCGAAACTCCAAAACTCCGAAACTCCAAAACTCCGAAACTCCAAAACTCCGAAACTCCAAAACTCCGAATCTCCAAAACTCCAAAACTTCAAAACTCCGAAACTCCAAATCTCCGAAACTCCAAAACTCCAAAACTCCAAAACTCCAAAACTCCGAAACTCCAAAACTCCAAAACTCCAAAACTCCGAAACTCCAAAACTCCGAAACTCCAAAACTCCAAAACTCCAATACTCCAAAACTCCAAAACTCCAAAACACCGAAACTCCGAAACTCCGAAACTCCAAAACTCCAAAACTCCAAAACTCCAAAACTCCGAATCTCCAAAACTCGGAAACTCCAAAACTCCAAAACTCCAAAACTCCAATACTCCGAAACTCCAAAACTCCAAAACTCCAAAACTCCGAAACTCCAAAACTCCAAAACTCCAAAACTCCAAAACTCCAAAACTCCAAAACTCCAAAACTCCAAAACTCCAAAACTCCGAAACTCCAAAACTCCAAAACTCCAAAGCTCCCAAACTCCAAAACTCAAAAACTCCAAAACTCAAAAACTCCAAAACTCCAAAACTCCAAAACTCCGAAACTCCAAAACTCCGAAACTCCAAAACTCCGAAACTCCAAAACTCCAAAACTCCAATACTCCAAAACTCCAAAACTCCGAAACTCCAAAACTCCAAAACTCCGAAACTCCAAAACTCCAAAACTCCAATACTCCAAAACTCCAAAACTCCAAAACACCGAAACTCCGAAACTCCGAAACTCCAAAACTCCAAAACTCCAAAACTCCAAAACTCCGAAACTCCAAAACTCCAAAACTCCGAAACTCCAAAACTCCAATACTCCAAAACTCCGAAACTCCAAAACTCAAAAACTCAAAAACTCCAAAACTCCAAAACTCCAAAACTCCAAAACTCCGAAACTCCAAAACTCCGAAACTCCAAAACTCCGAAACTCCAAAACTCCGAAACTCCAAAACTCCGAATCTCCAAAACTCCAAAACTCCAAAACTCCGAAACTCCAAAACTCCGAAGCTCCAAAACTCCAAAACTCCAATACTCCAAAACTCCAAAACTCCAAAACACCGAAACTCCGAAACTCCGAAACTCCGAAACTCCAAAACTCCAAAACTCCAAAACTCCGAAACTCCAAAACTCCGAAACTCCAAAACTCCAAAACTCCAAAACTCCGAAACTCCAAAACTCCAATACTCCAAAACTCCGAAACTCCAAAACTCCAAAACTCCAAAACTCCAAAACTCCAATACTCCAAAACTCCGAAACTCCGAAACTCCAAAACTCCAAAACTCCAAAACTGCAAAACTCCAAAACTCCGAAACTCCGAAACTCCGAAACTCCAAAACTCCGAAACTCCAAAACTCGGAAACTCCAAAACTCCAAAGCTCCAAAACTCCAAAACTCCAAAACTCCGACACTCCAAAACTCCGAATCTCCAAAACTCCGAAACTCCGAAACTCCGAAACTCCAAAACTCCGAAACTCCAAAACTCCAAAACTCCAAAACTCCAAAACTCCGAAACTCCAAAACTCCAAAACTCCAAAACTCCGAAACTCCGAAACTCCGAAACTCCAAAACTCCAAAACTCCAAAACTCCGAAACTCCGAAACTCCGAAACTCCAAAACTCCGAAACTCCGAAACTCCGAATCTCCAAAACTCCAAAACTCCAAAACTCCGAAACTCCAAAACTCCAAAACTCCAATACTCCAAAACTCCGAAACTCCGAAACTCCAAAACTCCAATACTCCAAAACTCCGAAACTCCAAAACTCCAAAACTCCAAAACTCCAAAACTCCAATACTCCAAAACTCCGAAACTCCGAAACTCCAAAACTCCAATACTCCAAAACTCCGAAACTCCAAAACTCCAAAACTCCAAAACTCCAAAACTCCAAAACTCCAAAACTCCGAAACTCCGAAACTCCGAAACTCCAAAACTCCGAAACTCCAAAACTCCGAAACTCCAAAACTCCAAAACTCCGAAACTCCAAAACTCCAAAACTCCGAAACTCCAAAACTCCAAAACTCCGAAACTCCGAAACTCCGAATCTTCAAAACTCCAAAACTCCAAAACTCCGAAACTCCAAAACTCCAAAACTCCAATACTCCAAAACTCCGAAACTCCGAAACTCCAAAACTCCAAAACTCCGAAACTCCAAAACTCCGAAACTCCGAAACTCCGAAACTCCGAAACTCCAAAACTCCAAAACTCCGAAACTCCAAAACTCCAAAACTCCAATACTCCAAAACTCCAAAACTCCGAAACTCCAAAACTCCGATACTCCAAAACTCCAAAACTCCGAATCTCCAAAACTCCGAAACTCCAAAACTCCGAATCTCCAAAACTCCAAAACTCCAAAACTCCGAAACTCCAAAACTCCGAAACTCCAAAACTCCAAAACTCCAATACTCCAAAACTCCAAAACTCCAAAACACCGAAACTCCGAAACTCCGAAACTCCAAAACTCCAAAACTCCAAAACTCCGAAACTCCAAAACTCCAATACTCCAAAACTCCGAAACTCCAAAACTCCAAAACTCAAAAACTCCAAAACTCCAAAACTTCAAAACTCCAAAACTCCGAAACTCCAAAACTCCGAAACTCCAAAACTCCGAAACTCCAAAACTCCGAAACTCCAAAACTCCGAATCTCCAAAACACCGAAACTCCGAAACTCCAAAACTCCAAAACTCCAAAACTCCGAAACTCCAAAACTCCGAAAATCCAAAACTCCAAAACTCCAATACTCCAAAACTCCAAAACTCCAAAACACCGAAACTCCGAAACTCCGAAACTCCAAAACTCCGAAACTCCAAAACTCCGAATCTCCAAAACTCCAAAACTTCAAAACTCCGAAACTCCAAAACTCCGAAACTCCAAAACTCCAAAACTCCAAAACTCCAAAACTCCGAAACTCCAAAACTCCAATACTCCAAAACTCCGAAACTCCAAAACTCCGAAACTCCAAAACTCCGAAACTCCAAAACTCCGAAACTCCAAAACTCCGAATCTCCAAAACTCCAAAACTTCAAAACTCCGAAACTCCAAAACTCCGAAACTCCAAAACTCCAAAACTCCAAAACTCCAAAACTCCAAAACTCCGAAACTCCAAAACTCCGAAACTCCAAAACTCCAAAACTCCAATACTCCAAAACTCCAAAACTCCAAAACTCCAAAACTCCGAAACTCCGAAACTCCAAAACTCCAAAACTCCAAAACTCCAAAACTCCGAAACACCAAAACTCCGAAACTCCGAAACTCCAAAACTCCAAAACTCCAAAACTCCGAAACTCCAAAACTCCGAATCTCCAAAACTCCAAAACTCCAAAACTCCGAAACTCCAAAACTCCGAAACTCCAAAACTCCAAAACTCCAATACTCCAAAACTCCGAAACTCCAAAACTCCAAAACTCAAAAACTCCAAAACTCCAAAACTCCAAAACTCCAAAACTCCGAAACTCCAAAACTCCGAAACTCCAAAACTCCGAAACTCCAAAACTCCGAAACTCCAAAACTCCGAATCTCCAAAACTCCAAAACTTCAAAACTCCGAAACTCCAAATCTCCGAAACTCCAAAACTCCAAAACTCCAAAACTCCAAAACTCCGAAACTCCAAAACTCCAAAACTCCAAAACTCCGAAACTCCAAAACTCCGAAACTCCAAAACTCCAAAACTCCAATACTCCAAAACTCCAAAACTCCAAAACACCGAAACTCCGAAACTCCGAAACTCCAAAACTCCAAAACTCCAAAACTCCAAAACTCCGAATCTCCAAAACTCGGAAACTCCAAAACTCCAAAACTCCAAAACTCCAATACTCCGAAACTCCAAAACTCCAAAACTCCAAAACTCCGAAACTCCAAAACTCCAAAACTCCAAAACTCCAAAACTCCAAAACTCCAAAACTCCAAAACTCCAAAACTCCAAAACTCCGAAACTCCAAAACTCCAAAACTCCAAAGCTCCCAAACTCCAAAACTCAAAAACTCCAAAACTCAAAAACTCCAAAACTCCAAAACTCCAAAACTCCGAAACTCCAAAACTCCGAAACTCCAAAACTCCGAAACTCCAAAACTCCAAAACTCCAATACTCCAAAACTCCAAAACTCCGAAACTCCAAAACTCCAAAACTCCGAAACTCCAAAACTCCAAAACTCCAATACTCCAAAACTCCAAAACTCCAAAACACCGAAACTCCGAAACTCCGAAACTCCAAAACTCCAAAACTCCAAAACTCCAAAACTCCGAAACTCCAAAACTCCAAAACTCCGAAACTCCAAAACTCCAATACTCCAAAACTCCGAAACTCCAAAACTCAAAAACTCAAAAACTCCAAAACTCCAAAACTCCAAAACTCCAAAACTCCGAAACTCCAAAACTCCGAAACTCCAAAACTCCGAAACTCCAAAACTCCGAAACTCCAAAACTCCGAATCTCCAAAACTCCAAAACTCCAAAACTCCGAAACTCCAAAACTCCGAAGCTCCAAAACTCCAAAACTCCAATACTCCAAAACTCCAAAACTCCAAAACACCGAAACTCCGAAACTCCGAAACTCCGAAACTCCAAAACTCCAAAACTCCAAAACTCCGAAACTCCAAAACTCCGAAACTCCAAAACTCCAAAACTCCAAAACTCCAAAACTCCGAAACTCCAAAACTCCAATACTCCAAAACTCCGAAACTCCAAAACTCCAAAACTCCAAAACTCCAAAACTCCAATACTCCAAAACTCCGAAACTCCGAAACTCCAAAACTCCAAAACTCCAAAACTGCAAAACTCCAAAACTCCGAAACTCCGAAACTCCGAAACTCCAAAACTCCGAAACTCCAAAACTCGGAAACTCCAAAACTCCAAAGCTCCAAAACTCCAAAACTCCAAAACTCCGACACTCCAAAACTCCGAATCTCCAAAACTCCGAAACTCCGAAACTCCGAAACTCCAAAACTCCGAAACTCCAAAACTCCAAAACTCCAAAACTCCAAAACTCCGAAACTCCAAAACTCCAAAACTCCAAAACTCCGAAACTCCGAAACTCCGAAACTCCAAAACTCCAAAACTCCAAAACTCCGAAACTCCGAAACTCCGAAACTCCAAAACTCCGAAACTCCGAAACTCCGAATCTCCAAAACTCCAAAACTCCAAAACTCCGAAACTCCAAAACTCCAAAACTCCAATACTCCAAAACTCCGAAACTCCGAAACTCCAAAACTCCAATACTCCAAAACTCCGAAACTCCAAAACTCCAAAACTCCAAAACTCCAAAACTCCAATACTCCAAAACTCCGAAACTCCGAAACTCCAAAACTCCAATACTCCAAAACTCCGAAACTCCAAAACTCCAAAACTCCAAAACTCCAAAACTCCAAAACTCCAAAACTCCGAAACTCCGAAACTCCGAAACTCCAAAACTCCGAAACTCCAAAACTCCGAAACTCCAAAACTCCAAAACTCCGAAACTCCAAAACTCCAAAACTCCGAAACTCCAAAACTCCAAAACTCCGAAACTCCGAAACTCCGAATCTTCAAAACTCCAAAACTCCAAAACTCCGAAACTCCAAAACTCCAAAACTCCAATACTCCAAAACTCCGAAACTCCGAAACTCCAAAACTCCAAAACTCCGAAACTCCAAAACTCCGAAACTCCGAAACTCCGAAACTCCGAAACTCCAAAACTCCAAAACTCCGAAACTCCAAAACTCCAAAACTCCAATACTCCAAAACTCCAAAACTCCGAAACTCCAAAACTCCGATACTCCAAAACTCCAAAACTCCAAAACTCCGAAACTCCTAAACTCCGAAACTCCAAAACTCCAAAACTCCAATACTCCAAAACTCCAAAACTCCAAAACACCGAAACTCCGAAACTCCAAAACTCCAAAACTCCGAAACTCCAAAACTCCGAAACTCCAAAACTCCGAAACTCCAAAACTCCGAAACTCCAAAACTCCAAAACTCCGAAACTCCAAAACTCCAATACTCCAAAACTCCGAAACTCCAAAACTCCAAAACTCCAATACTCCAAAACTCCGAAACTCCGAAACTCCAAAACTCCAAAACTCCAAAACTGCAAAACTCCAAAACTCCGAAACTCCGAAACTCCAAAACTCCGAAACTCCAAAACTCGGAAACTCCAAAACTCCAAAGCTCCAAAACTCCAAAAGTCCAAAACTCCGAAACTCCAAAACTCCGAAACTCCAAAACTCCGAATCTCCAAAACTCCAAAACTCCAAAACTCCGAAACTCCAAAACTCCAAAACTCCGAAACTCCAAAACTCCGAAACTCCAAAACTCCAAAACTCCAAAACTCCGAAACTCCAAAACTCCAAAACTCCAAAACTCCGAAACTCCAAAACACCGAAACTCCGAAACTCCAAAACTCCAAAACTCCAAAACTCCAAAACTCCAAAACTCCGAAACTCCGAAACTCCAAAACTCCGAAACTCTGAAACTCCAAAACTCCAAAACTCCGAAACTCCAAAACTCCAAAACTCCAAAACTCCGAAACTCCGAAACTCCAAAACTCCAAAACTCCAAAACTCCGAAACTCCAAAACTCCAAAACTCCAAAACTCCGAAACTCCAATACTCCAAAACTCCGAAACTCCAAAACTCCAAAACTCGAAAACTCCAAAACTCCAAAACTCCGAAACTCCGAAACTCCGAAACTCCGAAACTCCAAAACTCCGAAACTCCAAAACTCCAAAACTCCAAAACTCCGAAACTCCAAAACTCCAAAACTCCGAAACTCCGAAACTCCGAAACTCCAAAACTCCGAAACTCCTAAACTCCAAAACTCCGAAACTCCGAAACTCCAAAACTCCAAAACTCCGAAACTCCGAAACTCCGAATCTCCAAAACTCCAAAACTCCAAAACTCCGAAACTCCAAAACTCCAAAACTCCAATACTCCAAAACTCCGAAACTCCGAAACTCCAAAACTCCAATACTCCAAAACTCCGAAACTCCAAAACTCCAAAACTCCAAAACTCCAAAACTCCGAAACTCCGAAACTCCGAAACTCCAAAACTCCGAAACTCCAAAACTCCAAAACTCCAAAACTCCGAAACTCCAAAACTCCAAAACTCCGAAACTCCGAAACTCCAAAACTCCGAAACTCCAAAACTCCAAAACTCCGAAACTCCGAAACTCCGAAACTCCAAAACTCCAAAACTCCAAAACTCCAAAACTCCAAAACTCCGAAACTCTGAAACTCCGAATCTCCAAAACTCCAAAACTCCAAAACTCCGAAACTCCAAAACTCCAAAACTCCGAAACTCCAAAACTCCGAAACTCCGAAACTCCGAAACTCCGAAACTCCGAAACTCCAAAACTCCAAAACTCCGAAACTCCAAAACTCCAAAACTCCAATACTCCAAAACTCCAAAACTCTGAAACTCCAAAACTCCGAAACTCCAAAACTCCAAAACTCCAAAACTCCAAAACTCCGAAACTCCAAAACTCCAATACTCCAAAACTCCAAAACTCCAAAACACCGAAACTCCGAAACTCCGAAACTCCAAAACTCCAAAACTCCAAAACTCCAAAACTCCGAAACTCCAAAACTCAGAAACTCCAAAACTCCAAAACTCCAAAACTCCAAAACTCCAATACTCCAAAACTCCGAAACTCCAAAACTCCAAAACTCCAATACTCCAAAACTCCGAAACTCCGAAACTCCAAAACTCCAAAACTCCAAAACTGCAAAACTCCAAAACTCCAAAACTCCGAAACTCCAAAACTCCAAAACTCCGAAACTCCGAAACTCCGAAACTCCAAAACTCCGAAACTCCAAAACTCCAAAACTCCGAAACTCCGAAACTCTGAAACTCCAAAACTCCAAAACTCCGAAACTCCGAAACTCCGAATCTCCAAAACTCCAAAACTCCAAAACTCCGAAACTCCAAAACTCCAAAACTCCGAAACTCCAAAACTCCGAAACTCCGAAACTCCGAAACTCCGAAACTCCGAAACTCCAAAACTCCGAAACTCCAAAACTCCAAAACTCCAATACTCCAAAACTCCAAAACACCGAAACTCCGAAACTCCGAAACTCCAAAACTCCAAAACTCCAAAACTCCGAAACTCCAAAACTCCGAAACTCCAAAACTCCAAAACTCCAAAACTCCAATACTCCAAAACTCCGAAACTCCGAAACTCCAAAACTCCAAAACTGCAAAACTCCAAAACTCCGAAACTCCGAAACTCCAAAACTCCGAAACTCCAAAACTCGGAAACTCCAAAACTCCAAAACTCCAAAACTCCAAAACTCCAAAACTCCAAAACTCCGAAACTCCAAAACTCCGAAACTCCAAAACTCCGAAACTCCAAAACTCCGAATCTCCAAAACTCCAAAACTCCAAAACTCCGAAACTACAAAACTCCGAAACTCCAAAACTCCAAAACTCCAATACTCCAAAACTCCAAAACTCCAAAACACCGAAACTCCGAAACTCCGAAACTCCAAAACTCCAAAACTCCAAAACTCCGAAACTCCAAAACTCCGAAACTCCGAAACTCCAAAACTCCAAAACTCCAAAACTCCGAAACTCCAAAACTCCAATACTCCAAAACTCCGAAACTCCAAAACTCCAAAACTCAAAAACTCCAAAACTCCAAAACTCCAAAACTTCAAAACTCCAAAACTCCGAAACTCCAAAACTCCGAAACTCCAAAACTCCGAAACTCCAAAACTCCGAAACTCCAAAACTCCGAATCTCCAAAACACCGAAACTCCGAAACTCCAAAACTCCAAAACTCCAAAACTCCGAAACTCCAAAACTCCGAAACTCCAAAACTCCAATACTCCAAAACTCCAAAACTCCAAAACACCGAAACTCCGAAACTCCGAAACTCCAAAACTCCAAAACTCCAAAACTCCGAAACTCCAAAACTCCAATACTCCAAAACTCCGAAACTCCAAAACTCCGAAACTCCAAAACTCCGAAACTCCAAAACTCCGAAACTCCAAAACTCCGAATCTCCAAAACTCCAAAACTTCAAAACTCCGAAACTCCAAAACTCCGAAACTCCAAAACTCCAAAACTCCAAAACTCCGAATCTCCAAAACTCGGAAACTCCAAAACTCCAAAACTCCAAAACTCCAATACTCCGAAACTCCAAAACTCCAAAACTCCAAAACTCCGAAACTCCAAAACTCCAAAACTCCAAAACTCCAAAACTCCAAAACTCCGAAACACCAAAACTCCGAAACTCCGAAACTCCAAAACTCCAAAACTCCAAAACTCCGAAACTCCAAAACTCCGAATCTCCAAAACTCCAAAACTCCAAAACTCCGAAACTCCAAAACTCCAAAACTCCGAAACTCCAAAACTCCAAAACTCCAATACTCCAAAACTCCAAAACTCCAAAACACCGAAACTCCGAAACTCCGAAACTCCAAAACTCCAAAACTCCAAAACTCCGAAACTCCAAAACTCCAATACTCCAAAACTCCGAAACTCCAAAACTCCAAAACTCAAAAACTCCAAAACTCCAAAACTTCAAAACTCCAAAACTCCGAAACTCCAAAACTCCGAAACTCCAAAACTCCGAAACTCCAAAACTCCGAAACTCCAAAACTCCGAATCTCCAAAACTCCAAAACTTCAAAACTCCGAAACTCCAAAACTCCGAAACTCCAAAACTCCAAAACTCCAAAACTCCAAAACTCCGAAACTCCAAAACTCCAAAACTCCAAAACTCCAAAACTCCAAAACTCCAATACTCCAAAACTCCAAAACTCCAAATCTCCAAAACTCCGAAACTCTAAAACTCCAAAACTCCAAAACTCCAAAACTCCAAAACTCCAAAACTCCGAAACACCAAAACTCCGAAACTCCGAAACTCCAAAACTCCAAAACTCCAAAACTCCGAAACTCCAAAACTCCGAATCTCCAAAACTCCAAAACTCCAAAACTCCGAAACTCCAAAACTCCGAAACTCCAAAACTCCAATACTCCAAAACTCCAAAACTCCAAAACACCGAAACTCCGAAACTCCGAAACTCCAAAACTCCAAAACTCCAAAACTCCGAAACTCCAAAACTCCAATACTCCAAAACTCCGAAACTCCAAAACTCCAAAACTCAAAAACTCCAAAACTCCAAAACTCCAAAACTCCAAAACTCCGAATCTCCAAAACTCCAAAACTTCAAAACTCCGAAACTCCAAAACTCCGAAACTCCAAAACTCCAATACTCCAAAACTCCAAAACTCCAAAACACCGAAACTCCGAAACTCCGAAACTCCAAAACTCCAAAACTCCAAAACTCCAAAACTCCGAATCTCCAAAACTCGGAAACTCCAAAACTCCGAATCTCCAAAACTCCAAAACTTCAAAACTCCGAAACTCCAAAACTCCGAAACTCCAAAACTCCAATACTCCAAAACTCCAAAACTCCAAAACACCGAAACTCCGAAACTCCGAAACTCCAAAACTCCAAAACTCCAAAACTCCAAAACTCCAAAACTCCAAAACTCCAAAACTCCAAAACTCCGAAACTCCAAAACTCCGAAACTCCAAAACTCCAAAACTCCAATACTCCAATACTCCAAAACTCCAAAACTCCAAAACACCGAAACTCCGAAACTCCGAAACTCCAAAACTCCAAAACTCCAAAACTCCGAATCTCCAAAACTCGGAAACTCCAAAACTCCAAAACTCCAAAACTCCAATACTCCGAAACTCCAAAACTCCAAAACTCCAAAACTCCGAAACTCCAAAACTCCAAAACTCCAAAACTCCAAAACTCCGAAACACCAAAACTCCGAAACTCCGAAACTCCAAAACTCCAAAACTCCAAAACTCCGAAACTCCAAAACTCCGAATCTCCAAAACTCCAAAACTCCAAAACTCCGAAACTCCAAAACTCCAAAACTCCGAAACTCCAAAACTCCAAAACTCCAATACTCCAAAACTCCAAAACTCCAAAACACCGAAACTCCGAAACTCCGAAACTCCAAAACTCCAAAACTCCAAAACTCCGAAACTCCAAAACTCCAATACTCCAAAACTCCGAAACTCCAAAACTCCAAAACTCAAAAACTCCAAAACTCCAAAACTTCAAAACTCCAAAACTCCGAAACTCCAAAACTCCGAAACTCCAAAACTCCGAAACTCCAAAACTCCGAAACTCCAAAACTCCGAATCTCCAAAACTCCAAAACTTCAAAACTCCGAAACTCCAAAACTCCGAAACTCCAAAACTCCAAAACTCCAAAACTCCAAAACTCCGAAACTCCAAAACTCCAAAACTCCAAAACTCCAAAACTCCAAAACTCCAAAACTCCAATACTCCAAAACTCCAAAACTCCAAAACTCCAAAACTCCGAAACTCCAAAACTCCAAAACTCCAAAACTCCAAAACTCCGAAACACCAAAACTCCGAAACTCCGAAACTCCAAAACTCCAAAACTCCAAAACTCCGAAACTCCAAAACTCCGAATCTCCAAAACTCCAAAACTCCAAAACTCCGAAACTCCAAAACTCCGAAACTCCAAAACTCCAATACTCCAAAACTCCAAAACTCCAAAACACCGAAACTCCGAAACTCCGAAACTCCAAAACTCCAAAACTCCAAAACTCCGAAACTCCAAAACTCCAATACTCCAAAACTCCGAAACTCCAAAACTCCAAAACTCAAAAACTCCAAAACTCCAAAACTCCAAAACTCCAAAACTCCGAATCTCCAAAACTCCAAAACTTCAAAACTCCGAAACTCCAAAACTCCGAAACTCCAAAACTCCAATACTCCAAAACTCCAAAACTCCAAAACACCGAAACTCCGAAACTCCGAAACTCCAAAACTCCAAAACTCCAAAACTCCAAAACTCCGAATCTCCAAAACTCGGAAACTCCAAAACTCCGAATCTCCAAAACTCCAAAACTTCAAAACTCCGAAACTCCAAAACTCCGAAACTCCAAAACTCCAATACTCCAAAACTCCAAAACTCCAAAACACTGAAACTCCGAAACTCCGAAACTCCAAAACTCCAAAACTCCAAAACTCCGAATCTCCAAAACTCCGAAACTCCAAAACTCCGAATCTCCAAAACTCCAAAACTCCAAAACTCCGAAACTCCAAAACTCCGAAACTCCAAAACTCCAAAACTCCAATACTCCAAAACTCCAAAACTCCAAAACACCGAAACTCCGAAACTCCGAAACTCCAAAACTCCAAAACTCCAAAACTCCGAAACTCCAAAACTCCAATACTCCAAAACTCCGAAACTCCAAAACTCCAAAACTCAAAAACTCCAAAACTCCAAAACTTCAAAACTCCAAAACTCCGAAACTCCAAAACTCCGAAACTCCAAAACTCCGAAACTCCAAAACTCCGAAACTCCAAAACTCCGAATCTCCAAAACACCGAAACTCCGAAACTCCAAAACTCCAAAACTCCAAAACTCCGAAACTCCAAAACTCCGAAAATCCAAAACTCCAAAACTCCAATACTCCAAAACTCCAAAACTCCAAAACACCGAAACTCCGAAACTCCGAAACTCCAAAACTCCGAAACTCCAAAACTCCGAATCTCCAAAACTCCAAAACTTCAAAACTCCGAAACTCCAAAACTCCGAAACTCCAAAACTCCAAAACTCCAAAACTCCAAAACTCCGAAACTCCAAAACTCCAATACTCCAAAACTCCGAAACTCCAAAACTCCGAAACTCCAAAACTCCGAAACTCCAAAACTCCGAAACTCCAAAACTCCGAATCTCCAAAACTCCAAAACTTCAAAACTCCGAAACTCCAAAACTCCGAAACTCCAAAACTCCAAAACTCCAAAACTCCAAAACTCCAAAACTCCGAAACTCCAAAACTCCGAAACTCCAAAACTCCAAAACTCCAATACTCCAAAACTCCAAAACTCCAAAACTCCAAAACTCCGAAACTCCAAAACTCCAAAACTCCAAAACTCCAAAACTCCAAAACTCCGAAACACCAAAACTCCGAAACTCCGAAACTCCAAAACTCCAAAACTCCAAAACTCCGAAACTCCAAAACTCCGAATCTCCAAAACTCCAAAACTCCAAAACTCCGAAACTCCAAAACTCCGAAACTCCAAAACTCCAAAACTCCAATACTCCAAAACTCCGAAACTCCAAAACTCCAAAACTCAAAAACTCCAAAACTCCAAAACTCCAAAACTCCAAAACTCCGAAACTCCAAAACTCCGAAACTCCAAAACTCCGAAACTCCAAAACTCCGAAACTCCAAAACTCCGAATCTCCAAAACTCCAAAACTTCAAAACTCCGAAACTCCAAATCTCCGAAACTCCAAAACTCCAAAACTCCAAAACTCCAAAACTCCGAAACTCCAAAACTCCAAAACTCCAAAACTCCAAAACTCCGAAACTCCAAAACTCCGAAACTCCAAAACTCCAAAACTCCAATACTCCAAAACTCCAAAACTCCAAAACACCGAAACTCCGAAACTCCGAAACTCCAAAACTCCAAAACTCCAAAACTCCAAAACTCCGAATCTCCAAAACTCGGAAACTCCAAAACTCCAAAACTCCAAAACTCCAATACTCCGAAACTCCAAAACTCCAAAACTCCAAAACTCCGAAACTCCAAAACTCCAAAACTCCAAAACTCCAAAACTCCAAAACTCCAAAACTCCAAAACTCCAAAACTCCAAAACTCCGAAACTCCAAAACTCCAAAACTCCAAAGCTCCAAAACTCCAAAACTCAAAAACTCCAAAACTCAAAAACTCCAAAACTCCAAAACTCCAAAACTCCGAAACTCCAAAACTCCGAAACTCCAAAACTCCGAAACTCCAAAACTCCAAAACTCCAATACTCCAAAACTCCAAAACTCCGAAACTCCAAAACTCCAAAACTCCAAAGCTCCAAAACTCCAAAACTCCAATACTCCAAAACTCCAAAACTCCAAAACTCCGAAACTCCAAAACTCCAATACTCCAAAACTCCGAAACTCCAAAACTCCGAAACTCCAAAACTCCAAAACTCCAATACTCCAAAACTCCAAAACTCCAAAACACCGAAACTCCGAAACTCCGAAACTCCAAAACTCCAAAACTCCAAAACTCCAAAACTCCGAAACTCCAAAACTCCAAAACTCCGAAACTCCAAAACTCCAATACTCCAAAACTCCGAAACTCCAAAACTCCAAAACTCAAAAACTCCAAAACTCCAAAACTCCAAAACTCCAAAACTCCGAAACTCCAAAACTCCGAAACTCCAAAACTCCGAAACTCCAAAACTCCGAAACTCCAAAACTCCGAATCTCCAAAACTCCAAAACTCCAAAACTCCGAAACTCCAAAACTCCGAAGCTCCAAAACTCCAAAACTCCAATACTCCAAAACTCCAAAACTCCAAAACACCGAAACTCCGAAACTCCGAAACTCCGAAACTCCAAAACTCCAAAACTCCAAAACTCCGAAACTCCAAAACTCCGAAACTCCAAAACTCCAAAACTCCAAAACTCCAAAACTCCGAAACTCCAAAACTCCAATACTCCAAAACTCCGAAACTCCAAAACTCCAAAACTCCAAAACTCCAATACTCCAAAACTCCGAAACTCCGAAACTCCAAAACTCCAAAACTCCAAAACTGCAAAACTCCAAAACTCCGAAACTCCGAAACTCCGAAACTCCAAAACTCCGAAACTCCAAAACTCGGAAACTCCAAAACTCCAAAGCTCCAAAACTCCAAAACTCCAAAACTCCGAAACTCCAAAACTCCGAATCTCCAAAACTCCGAAACTCCGAAACTCCGAAACTCCAAAACTCCGAAACTCCAAAACTCCAAAACTCCAAAACTCCAAAACTCCGAAACTCCAAAACTCCAAAACTCCAAAACTCCGAAACTCCGAAACTCCGAAACTCCAAAACTCCAAAACTCCAAAACTCCGAAACTCCGAAACTCCGAAACTCCAAAACTCCGAAACTCCGAAACTCCGAATCTCCAAAACTCCAAAACTCCAAAACTCCGAAACTCCAAAACTCCAAAACTCCAATACTCCAAAACTCCGAAACTCCGAAACTCCAAAACTCCAATACTCCAAAACTCCGAAACTCCAAAACTCCAATACTCCAAAACTCCGAAACTCCGAAACTCCAAAACTCCAATACTCCAAAACTCCGAAACTCCAAAACTCCAAAACTCCAAAACTCCAAAACTCCAAAACTCCAAAACTCCGAAACTCCGAAACTCCGAAACTCCAAAACTCCGAAACTCCAAAACTCCGAAACTCCAAAACTCCAAAACTCCGAAACTCCAAAACTCCAAAACTCCGAAACTCCGAAACTCCAAAACTCCAAAACTCCGAAACTCCGAAACTCCGAATCTTCAAAACTCCAAAACTCCAAAACTCCGAAACTCCAAAACTCCAAAACTCCAATACTCCAAAACTCCGAAACTCCGAAACTCCAAAACTCCAAAACTCCGAAACTCCAAAACTCCGAAACTCCGAAACTCCGAAACTCCAAAACTCCAAAACTCCGAAACTCCAAAACTCCAAAACTCCAATACTCCAAAACTCCAAAACTCCGAAACTCCAAAACTCCGAAACTCCAAAACTCCAAAACTCCAAAACTCCGAAACTCCTAAACTCCGAAACTCCAAAACTCCAAAACTCCAATACTCCAAAACTCCAAAACTCCAAAACACCGAAACTCCGAAACTCCAAAACTCCAAAACTCCGAAACTCCAAAACTCCGAAACTCCAAAACTCCGAAACTCCAAAACTCCGAAACTCCAAAACTCCAAAACTCCGAAACTCCAAAACTCCAATACTCCAAAACTCCGAAACTCCAAAACTCCAAAACTCCAATACTCCAAAACTCCGAAACTCCGAAACTCCAAAACTCCAAAACTCCAAAACTGCAAAACTCCAAAACTCCGAAACTCCAAAACTCCGAAACTCCAAAACTCGGAAACTCCAAAACTCCAAAGCTCCAAAACTCCAAAAGTCCAAAACTCCGAAACTCCAAAACTCCGAAACTCCAAAACTCCAAAACTCCAAAACTCCGAAACTCCAAAACTCCAAAACTCCGAAACTCCAAAACTCCGAAACTCCAAAACTCCAAAACTCCAAAACTCCGAAACTCCAAAACTCCAAAACTCCAAAACTCCGAAACTCCAAAACACCGAAACTCCGAAACTCCAAAACTCCAAAACTCCAAAACTCCAAAACTCCAAAACTCCGAAACTCCGAAACTCCAAAACTCCGAAACTCCGAAACTCCAAAACTCCAAAACTCCGAAACTCCAAAACTCCAAAACTCCAAAACTCCGAAACTCCGAAACTCCAAAACTCCAAAACTCCAAAACTCCGAAACTCCAAAACTCCAAAACTCCAAAACTCCGAAACTCCAATACTCCAAAACTCCGAAACTCCAAAACTCCAAAACTCGAAAACTCCAAAACTCCAAAACTCCGAAACTCCGAAACTCCGAAACTCCGAAACTCCAAAACTCCGAAACTCCAAAACTCCAAAACTCCAAAACTCCAAAACTCCGAAACTCCAAAACTCCAAAACTCCGAAACTCCGAAACTCCGAAACTCCAAAACTCCGAAACTCCTAAACTCCAAAACTCCGAAACTCCGAAACTCCAAAACTCCAAAACTCCGAAACTCCGAAACTCCGAATCTCCAAAACTCCAAAACTCCAAAACTCCGAAACTCCAAAACTCCAAAACTCCAATACTCCAAAACTCCGAAACTCCGAAACTCCAAAACTCCAATACTCCAAAACTCCGAAACTCCAAAACTCCAAAACTCCAAAACTCCAAAACTCCGAAACTCCGAAACTCCGAAACTCCAAAACTCCGAAACTCCAAAACTCCAAAACTCCAAAACTCCGAAACTCCAAAACTCCAAAACTCCGAAACTCCGAAACTCCAAAACTCCGAAACTCCAAAACTCCAAAACTCCGAAACTCCGAAACTCCGAAACTCCAAAACTCCAAAACTCCAAAACTCCAAAACTCCGAAACTCTGAAACTCCGAATCTCCAAAACTCCAAAACTCCAAAACTCCGAAACTCCAAAACTCCAAAACTCCGAAACTCCAAAACTCCGAAACTCCGAAACTCCGAAACTCCGAAACTCCGAAACTCCAAAACTCCAAAACTCCGAAACTCCAAAACTCCAAAACTCCAATACTCCAAAACTCCAAAACTCCGAAACTCCAAAACTCCGAAACTCCAAAACTCCAAAACTCCAAAACTCCAAAACTCCGAAACTCCAAAACTCCAATACTCCAAAACTCCAAAACTCCAAAACACCGAAACTCCGAAACTCCGAAACTCCAAAACTCCAAAACTCCAAAACTCCAGAACTCCAAAACTCCGAAACTCCAAAACTCAGAAACTCCAAAACTCCAAAACTCCAAAACTCCAAAACTCCAATACTCCAAAACTCCGAAACTCCAAAACTCCAAAACTCCAATACTCCAAAACTCCGAAACTCCGAAACTCCAAAACTCCAAAACTCCAAAACTGCAAAACTCCAAAACTCCAAAACTCCGAAACTCCAAAACTCCAAAACTCCGAAACTCCGAAACTCCGAAACTCCAAAACTCCGAAACTCCAAAACTCCAAAACTCCGAAACTCCGAAACTCTGAAACTCCAAAACTCCAAAACTCCGAAACTCCGAAACTCCGAATCTCCAAAACTCCAAAACTCCAAAACTCCGAAACTCCAAAACTCCAAAACTCCGAAACTCCAAAACTCCGAAACTCCGAAACTCCGAAACTCCGAAACTCCGAAACTCCAAAACTCCAAAACTCCAATACTCCAAAACTCCAATACTCCAAAACTCCAAAACACCGAAACTCCGAAACTCCGAAACTCCAAAACTCCAAAACTCCAAAACTCCGAAACTCCGAAACTCCGAAACTCCAAAACTCCGAAACTCCAAAACTCCAAAACTCCGAAACTCCGAAACTCTGAAACTCCAAAACTCCAAAACTCCGAAACTCCGAAACTCCGAATCTCCAAAACTCCAAAACTCCAAAACTCCGAAACTCCAAAACTCCAAAACTCCGAAACTCCAAAACTCCGAAACTCCGAAACTCCGAAACTCCGAAACTCCGAAACTCCAAAACTCCGAAACTCCAAAACTCCAAAACTCCAATACTCCAAAACTCCAAAACTCCAAAACACCGAAACTCCGAAACTCCGAAACTCCAAAACTCCAAAACTCCAAAACTCCGAAACTCCAAAACTCCGAAACTCCAAAACTCCAA
Organism: Amblyomma mixtum; assembly: GCF_055824585.1. Taxonomy (NCBI): domain Eukaryota; kingdom Metazoa; phylum Arthropoda; class Arachnida; order Ixodida; family Ixodidae; genus Amblyomma; species Amblyomma mixtum. Next base: position 12,604,604 of record NW_028317651.1, read on the forward strand.
AACTCCAAAACTCCAATACTCCAAAACTCCGAAACTCCGAAACTCCAAAACTCCAAAACTCCAAAACTGCAAAACTCCAAAACTCCGAAACTCCAAAACTCCGAAACTCCAAAACTCGGAAACTCCAAAACTCCAAAACTCCAAAACTCCAAAACTCCAAAACTCCAAAACTCCAAAACTCCGAAACTCCAAAACTCCGAAACTCCAAAACTCCGAAACTCCCAAACTCCGAATCTCCAAAACTCCAAAACTCCAAAACTCCGAAACTACAAAACTCCGAAACTCCAAAACTCCAAAACTCCAATACTCCAAAACTCCAAAACACCGAAACTCCGAAACTCCGAAACTCCAAAACTCCAAAACTCCAAAACTCCGAAACTCCAAAACTCCGAAACTCCGAAACTCCAAAACTCCAAAACTCCAAAACTCCGAAACTCCAAAACTCCAATACTCCAAAACTCCGAAACTCCAAAACTCCAAAACTCAAAAACTCCAAAACTCCAAAACTCCAAAACTTCAAAACTCCAAAACTCCGAAACTCCAAAACTCCGAAACTCCAAAACTCCGAAACTCCAAAACTCCGAAACTCCAAAACTCCGAATCTCCAAAACACCGAAACTCCGAAACTCCAAAACTCCAAAACTCCAAAACTCCGAAACTCCAAAACTCCGAAACTCCAAAACTCCAAAACTCCAATACTCCAAAACTCCAAAACTCCAAAACACCGAAACTCCGAAACTCCGAAACTCCAAAACTCCAAAACTCCAAAACTCCGAAACTCCAAAACTCCAATACTCCAAAACTCCGAAACTCCAAAACTCCGAAACTCCAAAACTCCGAAACTCCAAAACTCCGAAACTCCAAAACTCCGAATCTCCAAAACTCCAAAACTTCAAAACTCCGAAACTCCAAAACTCCGAAACTCCAAAACTCCAAAACTCCAAAACTCCAAAACTCCAAAACTCCAAAACTCCGAAACTCCAAAACTCCGAAACTCCAAAACTCCAAAACTCCAATACTCCAAAACTCCAAAACTCCAAAACTCCAAAACTCCGAAACTCCAAAACTCCAAAACTCCAAAACTCCAAAACTCAAAAACTCCAAAACTCCAAAACTTCAAAACTCCAAAACTCCGAAACTCCAAAACTCCGAAACTCCAAAACTCCGAAACTCCAAAACTCCGAAACTCGAAAACTCCGAATCTCCAAAACTCCAAAACTTCAAAACTCCGAAACTCCAAAACTCCGAAACTCCAAAACTCCAAAACTCCAAAACTCCAAAACTCCGAAACTCCAAAACTCCAAAACTCCAAAACTCCAAAACTCCAATACTCCAAAACTCCAAAACTCCAAAACTCCAAAACTCCGAAACTCTAAAACTCCAAAACTCCAAAACTCCAAAACTCCAAAACTCCAAAACTCCGAAACACCAAAACTCCGAAACTCCGAAACTCCAAAACTCCAAAACTCCAAAACTCCGAAACTCCAAAACTCCGAATCTCCAAAACTCCAAAACTCCAAAACTCCGAAACTCCAAAACTCCGAAACTCCAAAACTCCAATACTCCAAAACTCCAAAACTCCAAAACACCGAAACTCCGAAACTCCGAAACTCCAAAACTCCAAAACTCCAAAACTCCGAAACTCCAAAACTCCAATACTCCAAAACTCCGAAACTCCAAAACTCCAAAACTCAAAAACTCCAAAACTCCAAAACTCCAAAACTCCAAAACTCCGAATCTCCAAAACTCCAAAACTTCAAAACTCCGAAACTCCAAAACTCCGAAACTCCAAAACTCCAATACTCCAAAACTCCAAAACTCCAAAACACCGAAACTCCGAAACTCCGAAACTCCAAAACTCCAAAACTCCAAAACTCCAAAACTCCGAATCTCCAAAACTCGGAAACTCCAAAACTCCGAATCTCCAAAACTCCAAAACTTCAAAACTCCGAAACTCCAAAACTCCGGAACTCCAAAACTCCAATACTCCAAAACTCCAAAACTCCAAAACACCGAAACTCCGACTCCAAAACTCCAAAACTCCAAAACTCCAAAACTCCAAAACTCCAAAACTCCAAAACTCCAAAACTCCGAAACTCCAAAACTCCGAAACTCCAAAACTCCAAAACTCCAATACTCCAATACTCCAAAACTCCAAAACTCCAAAACACCGAAACTCCGAAACTCCGAAACTCCAAAACTCCAAAACTCCAAAACTCCGAATCTCCAAAACTCGGAAACTCCAAAACTCCAAAACTCCAAAACTCCAATACTCCGAAACTCCAATACTCCAAAACTCCAAAACTCCAAAACACCGAAACTCCAAAACTCCAAAACTCCAAAACTCCGAAACTCCAATACTCCAAAACTCCGAAACTCCAAAACTCCAAAACTCAAAAACTCCAAAACTCCAAAACTTCAAAACTCCAAAACTCCGAAACTCCAAAACTCCGAAACTCCAAAACTCCGAAACTCCAAAACTCCGAAACTCCAAAACTCCGAATCTCCAAAACTCCAAAACTTCAAAACTCCGAAACTCCAAAACTCCGAAACTCCAAAACTCCAAAACTCCAAAACTCCAAAACTCCGAAACTCCAAAACTCCAAAACTCCAAAACTCCAAAACTCCAATACTCCAAAACTCCAAAACTCCAAAACTCCAAAACTCCGAAACTCCAAAACTCCAAAACTCCAAAACTCCAAAACTCCGAAACACCAAAACTCCGAAACTCCGAAACTCCAAAACTCCAAAACTCCAAAACTCCGAAACTCCAAAACTCCGAATCTCCAAAACTCCAAAACTCCAAAACTCCGAAACTCCAAAACTCCGAAACTCCAAAACTCCAATACTCCAAAACTCCAAAACTCCAAAACACCGAAACTCCGAAACTCCGAAACTCCAAAACTCCAAAACTCCAAAACTCCGAAACTCCAAAACTCCAATACTCCAAAACTCCGAAACTCCAAAACTCCAAAACTCAAAAACTCCAAAACTCCAAAACTCCAAAACTCCAAAACTCCGAATCTCCAAAACTCCAAAACTTCAAAACTCCGAAACTCCAAAACTCCGAAACTCCAAAACTCCAATACTCCAAAACTCCAAAACTCCAAAACACCGAAACTCCGAAACTCCGAAACTCCAAAACTCCAAAACTCCAAAACTCCAAAACTCCGAATCTCCAAAACTCGGAAACTCCAAAACTCCGAATCTCCAAAACTCCAAAACTTCAAAACTCCGAAACTCCAAAACTCCGAAACTCCAAAACTCCAATACTCCAAAACTCCAAAACTCCAAAACACCGAAACTCCGAAACTCCGAAACTCCAAAACTCCAAAACTCCAAAACTCCGAATCTCCAAAACTCCGAAACTCCAAAACTCCGAATCTCCAAAACTCCAAAACTCCAAAACTCCGAAACTCCAAAACTCCGAAACTCCAAAACTCCAAAACTCCAATACTCCAAAACTCCAAAACTCCAAAACACCGAAACTCCGAAACTCCGAAACTCCAAAACTCCAAAACTCCAAAACTCCGAAACTCCAAAACTCCAATACTCCAAAACTCCGAAACTCCAAAACTCCAAAACTCAAAAACTCCAAAACTCCAAAACTTCAAAACTCCAAAACTCCGAAACTCCAAAACTCCGAAACTCCAAAACTCCGAAACTCCAAAACTCCGAAACTCCAAAACTCCGAATCTCCAAAACACCGAAACTCCGAAACTCCAAAACTCCAAAACTCCAAAACTCCGAAACTCCAAAACTCCGAAAATCCAAAACTCCAAAACTCCAATACTCCAAAACTCCAAAACTCCAAAACACCGAAACTCCGAAACTCCGAAACTCCAAAACTCCGAAACTCCAAAACTCCGAATCTCCAAAACTCCAAAACTTCAAAACTCCGAAACTCCAAAACTCCGAAACTCCAAAACTCCAAAACTCCAAAACTCCAAAACTACGAAACTCCAAAACTCCAATACTCCAAAACTCCGAAACTCCAAAACTCCGAAACTCCAAAACTCCGAAACTCCAAAACTCCGAAACTCCAAAACTCCGAATCTCCAAAACTCCAAAACTTCAAAACTCCGAAACTCCAAAACTCCGAAACTCCAAAACTCCAAAACTCCAAAACTCCAAAACTCCGAAACTCCAAAACTCCAAAACTCCAATACTCCAAAACTCCAAAACTCCAAAACTCCAAAACTCCGAAACTCCAAAACTCCAAAACTCCAAAACTCCAAAACTCCAAAACTCCGAAACACCAAAACTCCGAAACTCCGAAACTCCAAAACTCCAAAACTCCAAAACTCCGAAACTCCAAAACTCCGAATCTCCAAAACTCCAAAACTCCAAAACTCCGAAACTCCAAAACTCCGAAACTCCAAAACTCCAAAACTCCAATACTCCAAAACTCCGAAACTCCAAAACTCCAAAACTCAAAAACTCCAAAACTCCAAAACTCCAAAACTCCAAAACTCCGAATCTCCAAAACTCCAAAACTTCAAAACTCCGAAACTCCAAAACTCCGAAACTCCAAAACTCCAATACTCCAAAACTCCAAAACTCCAAAACACCGAAACTCCGAAACTCCGAAACTCCAAAACTCCAAAACTCCAAAACTCCAAAACTCCGAATCTCCAAAACTCGGAAACTCCAAAACTCCGAATCTCCAAAACTCCAAAACTTCAAAACTCCGAAACTCCAAAACTCCGAAACTCCAAAACTCCAATACTCCAAAACTCCAAAACTCCAAAACACCGAAACTCCGACTCCAAAACTCCAAAACTCCAAAACTCCAAAACTCCAAAACTCCAAAACTCCAAAACTCCAAAACTCCGAAACTCCAAAACTCCGAAACTCCAAAACTCCAAAACTCCAATACTCCAATACTCCAAAACTCCAAAACTCCAAAACACCGAAACTCCGAAACTCCGAAACTCCAAAACTCCAAAACTCCAAAACTCCGAATCTCCAAAACTCGGAAACTCCAAAACTCCAAAACTCCAAAACTCCAATACTCCGAAACTCCAATACTCCAAAACTCCAAAACTCCAAAACACCGAAACTCCAAAACTCCAAAACTCCAAAACTCCGAAACTCCAATACTCCAAAACTCCGAAACTCCAAAACTCCAAAACTCAAAAACTCCAAAACTCCAAAACTTCAAAACTCCAAAACTCCGAAACTCCAAAACTCCGAAACTCCAAAACTCCGAAACTCCAAAACTCCGAAACTCCAAAACTCCGAATCTCCAAAACTCCAAAACTTCAAAACTCCGAAACTCCAAAACTCCGAAACTCCAAAACTCCGAAACTCCAAAACTCCGAAACTCCGAAACTCCAAAACTCCAAAACTCCAAAACTCCGAAACTCCAAAACTCCAATACTCCAAAACTCCGAAACTCCAAAACTCCAAAAGTCAAAAACTCCAAAACTCCAAAACTCCAAAACTTCAAAACTCCAAAACTCCGAAACTCCAAAACTCCGAAACTCCAAAACTCCGAAACTCCAAAACTCCGAAACTCCAAAACTCCGAATCTCCAAAACACCGAAACTCCGAAACTCCAAAACTCCAAAACTCCAAAACTCCGAAACTCCAAAACTCCGAAACTCCAAAACTCCAAAACTCCAATACTCCAAAACTCCAAAACTCCAAAACACCGAAACTCCGAAACTCCGAAACTCCAAAACTCCAAAACTCCAAAACTCCGAAACTCCAAAACTCCAATACTCCAAAACTCCGAAACTCCAAAACTCCGAAACTCCAAAACTCCGAAACTCCAAAACTCCGAAACTCCAAAACTCCGAATCTCCAAAACTCCAAAACTTCAAAACTCCGAAACTCCAAAACTCCGAAACTCCAAAACTCCAAAACTCCAAAACTCCAAAACTCCAAAACTCCAAAACTCCGAAACTCCAAAACTCCGAAACTCCAAAACTCCAAAACTCCAATACTCCAAAACTCCAAAACTCCAAAACTCCAAAACTCCGAAACTCCAAAACTCCAAAACTCCAAAACTCCAAAACTCAAAAACTCCAAAACTCCAAAACTTCAAAACTCCAAAACTCCGAAACTCCAAAACTCCGAAACTCCAAAACTCCGAAACTCCAAAACTCCGAAACTCGAAAACTCCGAATCTCCAAAACTCCAAAACTTCAAAACTCCGAAACTCCAAAACTCCGAAACTCCAAAACTCCAAAACTCCAAAACTCCAAAACTCCGAAACTCCAAAACTCCAAAACTCCAAAACTCCAAAACTCCAAAACTCCAATACTCCAAAACTCCAAAACTCCAAAACTCCAAAACTCCGAAACTCTAAAACTCCAAAACTCCAAAACTCCAAAACTCCAAAACTCCAAAACTCCGAAACACCAAAACTCCGAAACTCCGAAACTCCAAAACTCCAAAACTCCAAAACTCCGAAACTCCAAAACTCCGAATCTCCAAAACTCCAAAACTCCAAAACTCCGAAACTCCAAAACTCCGAAACTCCAAAACTCCAATACTCCAAAACTCCAAAACTCCAAAACACCGAAACTCCGAAACTCCGAAACTCCAAAACTCCAAAACTCCAAAACTCCGAAACTCCAAAACTCCAATACTCCAAAACTCCGAAACTCCAAAACTCCAAAACTCAAAAACTCCAAAACTCCAAAACTCCAAAACTCCAAAACTCCGAATCTCCAAAACTCCAAAACTTCAAAACTCCGAAACTCCAAAACTCCGAAACTCCAAAACTCCAATACTCCAAAACTCCAAAACTCCAAAACACCGAAACTCCGAAACTCCGAAACTCCAAAACTCCAAAACTCCAAAACTCCAAAACTCCGAATCTCCAAAACTCGGAAACTCCAAAACTCCGAATCTCCAAAACTCCAAAACTTCAAAACTCCGAAACTCCAAAACTCCGGAACTCCAAAACTCCAATACTCCAAAACTCCAAAACTCCAAAACACCGAAACTCCGACTCCAAAACTCCAAAACTCCAAAACTCCAAAACTCCAAAACTCCAAAACTCCAAAACTCCAAAACTCCGAAACTCCAAAACTCCGAAACTCCAAAACTCCAAAACTCCAATACTCCAATACTCCAAAACTCCAAAACTCCAAAACACCGAAACTCCGAAACTCCGAAACTCCAAAACTCCAAAACTCCAAAACTCCGAATCTCCAAAACTCGGAAACTCCAAAACTCCAAAACTCCAAAACTCCAATACTCCGAAACTCCAATACTCCAAAACTCCAAAACTCCAAAACACCGAAACTCCAAAACTCCAAAACTCCAAAACTCCGAAACTCCAATACTCCAAAACTCCGAAACTCCAAAACTCCAAAACTCAAAAACTCCAAAACTCCAAAACTTCAAAACTCCAAAACTCCGAAACTCCAAAACTCCGAAACTCCAAAACTCCGAAACTCCAAAACTCCGAAACTCCAAAACTCCGAATCTCCAAAACTCCAAAACTTCAAAACTCCGAAACTCCAAAACTCCGAAACTCCAAAACTCCAAAACTCCAAAACTCCAAAACTCCGAAACTCCAAAACTCCAAAACTCCAAAACTCCAAAACTCCAATACTCCAAAACTCCAAAACTCCAAAACTCCAAAACTCCGAAACTCCAAAACTCCAAAACTCCAAAACTCCAAAACTCCGAAACACCAAAACTCCGAAACTCCGAAACTCCAAAACTCCAAAACTCCAAAACTCCGAAACTCCAAAACTCCGAATCTCCAAAACTCCAAAACTCCAAAACTCCGAAACTCCAAAACTCCGAAACTCCAAAACTCCAATACTCCAAAACTCCAAAACTCCAAAACACCGAAACTCCGAAACTCCGAAACTCCAAAACTCCAAAACTCCAAAACTCCGAAACTCCAAAACTCCAATACTCCAAAACTCCGAAACTCCAAAACTCCAAAACTCAAAAACTCCAAAACTCCAAAACTCCAAAACTCCAAAACTCCGAATCTCCAAAACTCCAAAACTTCAAAACTCCGAAACTCCAAAACTCCGAAACTCCAAAACTCCAATACTCCAAAACTCCAAAACTCCAAAACACCGAAACTCCGAAACTCCGAAACTCCAAAACTCCAAAACTCCAAAACTCCAAAACTCCGAATCTCCAAAACTCGGAAACTCCAAAACTCCGAATCTCCAAAACTCCAAAACTTCAAAACTCCGAAACTCCAAAACTCCGAAACTCCAAAACTCCAATACTCCAAAACTCCAAAACTCCAAAACACCGAAACTCCGAAACTCCGAAACTCCAAAACTCCAAAACTCCAAAACTCCGAATCTCCAAAACTCCGAAACTCCAAAACTCCGAATCTCCAAAACTCCAAAACTCCAAAACTCCGAAACTCCAAAACTCCGAAACTCCAAAACTCCAAAACTCCAATACTCCAAAACTCCAAAACTCCAAAACACCGAAACTCCGAAACTCCGAAACTCCAAAACTCCAAAACTCCAAAACTCCGAAACTCCAAAACTCCAATACTCCAAAACTCCGAAACTCCAAAACTCCAAAACTCAAAAACTCCAAAACTCCAAAACTTCAAAACTCCAAAACTCCGAAACTCCAAAACTCCGAAACTCCAAAACTCCGAAACTCCAAAACTCCGAAACTCCAAAACTCCGAATCTCCAAAACACCGAAACTCCGAAACTCCAAAACTCCAAAACTCCAAAACTCCGAAACTCCAAAACTCCGAAAATCCAAAACTCCAAAACTCCAATACTCCAAAACTCCAAAACTCCAAAACACCGAAACTCCGAAACTCCGAAACTCCAAAACTCCGAAACTCCAAAACTCCGAATCTCCAAAACTCCAAAACTTCAAAACTCCGAAACTCCAAAACTCCGAAACTCCAAAACTCCAAAACTCCAAAACTCCAAAACTACGAAACTCCAAAACTCCAATACTCCAAAACTCCGAAACTCCAAAACTCCGAAACTCCAAAACTCCGAAACTCCAAAACTCCGAAACTCCAAAACTCCGAATCTCCAAAACTCCAAAACTTCAAAACTCCGAAACTCCAAAACTCCGAAACTCCAAAACTCCAAAACTCCAAAACTCCAAAACTCCAAAACTCCGAAACTCCAAAACTCCAAAACTCCAATACTCCAAAACTCCAAAACTCCAAAACTCCAAAACTCCGAAACTCCAAAACTCCAAAACTCCAAAACTCCAAAACTCCAAAACTCCGAAACACCAAAACTCCGAAACTCCGAAACTCCAAAACTCCAAAACTCCAAAACTCCGAAACTCCAAAACTCCGAATCTCCAAAACTCCAAAACTCCAAAACTCCGAAACTCCAAAACTCCGAAACTCCAAAACTCCAAAACTCCAATACTCCAAAACTCCGAAACTCCAAAACTCCAAAACTCAAAAACTCCAAAACTCCAAAACTCCAAAACTCCAAAACTCCGAATCTCCAAAACTCCAAAACTTCAAAACTCCGAAACTCCAAAACTCCGAAACTCCAAAACTCCAATACTCCAAAACTCCAAAACTCCAAAACACCGAAACTCCGAAACTCCGAAACTCCAAAACTCCAAAACTCCAAAACTCCAAAACTCCGAATCTCCAAAACTCGGAAACTCCAAAACTCCGAATCTCCAAAACTCCAAAACTTCAAAACTCCGAAACTCCAAAACTCCGAAACTCCAAAACTCCAATACTCCAAAACTCCAAAACTCCAAAACACCGAAACTCCGACTCCAAAACTCCAAAACTCCAAAACTCCAAAACTCCAAAACTCCAAAACTCCAAAACTCCAAAACTCCGAAACTCCAAAACTCCGAAACTCCAAAACTCCAAAACTCCAATACTCCAATACTCCAAAACTCCAAAACTCCAAAACACCGAAACTCCGAAACTCCGAAACTCCAAAACTCCAAAACTCCAAAACTCCGAATCTCCAAAACTCGGAAACTCCAAAACTCCAAAACTCCAAAACTCCAATACTCCGAAACTCCAATACTCCAAAACTCCAAAACTCCAAAACACCGAAACTCCAAAACTCCAAAACTCCAAAACTCCGAAACTCCAATACTCCAAAACTCCGAAACTCCAAAACTCCAAAACTCAAAAACTCCAAAACTCCAAAACTTCAAAACTCCAAAACTCCGAAACTCCAAAACTCCGAAACTCCAAAACTCCGAAACTCCAAAACTCCGAAACTCCAAAACTCCGAATCTCCAAAACTCCAAAACTTCAAAACTCCGAAACTCCAAAACTCCGAAACTCCAAAACTCCAAAACTCCAAAACTCCAAAACTCCGAAACTCCAAAACTCCAAAACTCCAAAACTCCAAAACTCCAAAACTCCAATACTCCAAAACTCCAAAACTCCAAAACTCCAAAACTCCGAAACTCCAAAACTCCAAAACTCCAAAACTCCAAAACTCCGAAACACCAAAACTCCGAAACTCCGAAACTCCAAAACTCCAAAACTCCAAAACTCCGAAACTCCAAAACTCCGAATCTCCAAAACTCCAAAACTCCAAAACTCCGAAACTCCAAAACTCCGAAACTCCAAAACTCCAATACTCCAAAACTCCAAAACTCCAAAACACCGAAACTCCGAAACTCCGAAACTCCAAAACTCCAAAACTCCAAAACTCCGAAACTCCAAAACTCCAATACTCCAAAACTCCGAAACTCCAAAACTCCAAAACTCAAAAACTCCAAAACTCCAAAACTCCAAAACTCCAAAACTCCGAATCTCCAAAACTCCAAAACTTCAAAACTCCGAAACTCCAAAACTCCGAAACTCCAAAACTCCAATACTCCAAAACTCCAAAACTCCAAAACACCGAAACTCCGAAACTCCGAAACTCCAAAACTCCAAAACTCCAAAACTCCAAAACTCCGAATCTCCAAAACTCGGAAACTCCAAAACTCCGAATCTCCAAAACTCCAAAACTTCAAAACTCCGAAACTCCAAAACTCCGAAACTCCAAAACTCCAATACTCCAAAACTCCAAAACTCCAAAACACCGAAACTCCGAAACTCCGAAACTCCAAAACTCCAAAACTCCAAAACTCCGAATCTCCAAAACTCCGAAACTCCAAAACTCCGAATCTCCAAAACTCCAAAACTCCAAAACTCCGAAACTCCAAAACTCCGAAACTCCAAAACTCCAAAACTCCAATACTCCAAAACTCCAAAACTCCAAAACACCGAAACTCCGAAACTCCGAAACTCCAAAACTCCAAAACTCCAAAACTCCGAAACTCCAAAACTCCAATACTCCAAAACTCCGAAACTCCAAAACTCCAAAACTCAAAAACTCCAAAACTCCAAAACTTCAAAACTCCAAAACTCCGAAACTCCAAAACTCCGAAACTCCAAAACTCCGAAACTCCAAAACTCCGAAACTCCAAAACTCCGAATCTCCAAAACACCGAAACTCCGAAACTCCAAAACTCCAAAACTCCAAAACTCCGAAACTCCAAAACTCCGAAAATCCAAAACTCCAAAACTCCAATACTCCAAAACTCCAAAACTCCAAAACACCGAAACTCCGAAACTCCGAAACTCCAAAACTCCGAAACTCCAAAACTCCGAATCTCCAAAACTCCAAAACTTCAAAACTCCGAAACTCCAAAACTCCGAAACTCCAAAACTCCAAAACTCCAAAACTCCAAAACTCCGAAACTCCAAAACTCCAATACTCCAAAACTCCGAAACTCCAAAACTCCGAAACTCCAAAACTCCGAAACTCCAAAACTCCGAAACTCCAAAACTCCGAATCTCCAAAACTCCAAAACTTCAAAACTCCGAAACTCCAAAACTCCGAAACTCCAAAACTCCAAAACTCCAAAACTCCAAAACTCCAAAACTCCGAAACTCCAAAACTCCAAAACTCCAATACTCCAAAACTCCAAAACTCCAAAACTCCAAAACTCCGAAACTCCAAAACTCCAAAACTCCAAAACTCCAAAACTCCAAAACTCCGAAACACCAAAACTCCGAAACTCCGAAACTCCAAAACTCCAAAACTCCAAAACTCCGAAACTCCAAAACTCCGAATCTCCAAAACTCCAAAACTCCAAAACTCCGAAACTCCAAAACTCCGAAACTCCAAAACTCCAAAACTCCAATACTCCAAAACTCCGAAACTCCAAAACTCCAAAACTCAAAAACTCCAAAACTCCAAAACTCCAAAACTCCGAAACTCCAAAACTCCGAAACTCCAAAACTCCGAAACTCCAAAACTCCGAAACTCCAAAACTCCGAATCTCCAAAACTCCAAAACTTCAAAACTCCAAAACTCCAATACTCCAAAACTCCAAAACTCCAAAACACCGAAACTCCGAAACTCCGAAACTCCAAAACTCCAAAACTCCAAAACTCCAAAACTCCGAATCTCCAAAACTCCAAAACTCCAAAACTCCAAAACTCCAAAACTCCAATACTCCGAAACTCCAAAACTCCAAAACTCCAAAACTCCGAAACTCCAAAACTCCAAAACTCCAAAACTCCAAAACTCCAAAACTCCAAAACTCCAAAACTCCAAAACTCCGAAACTCCAAAACTCCAAAACTCCAAAGCTCCAAAGCTCCAAAACTCCAAAACTCAAAAACTCCAAAACTCAAAAACTCCAAAACTCCAAAACTCCGAAACTCCAAAACTCCGAAACTCCAAAACTCCGAAACTCCAAAACTCCAAAACTCCAATACTCCAAAACTCCAAAACTCCGAAACTCCAAAACTCCAAAACTCCAAAGCTCCAAAACTCCAAAACTCCAATACTCCAAAACTCCAAAACTCCAAAACTCCGAAACTCCAAAACTCCAATACTCCAAAACTCCGAAACTCCAAAACTCCGAAACTCCAAAACTCCAAAACTCCAATACTCCAAAACTCCAAAACTCCAAAACACCGAAACTCCGAAACTCCGAAACTCCAAAACTCCAAAACTCCAAAACTCCAAAACTCCGAAACTCCAAAACTCCAAAACTCCGAAACTCCAAAACTCCAATACTCCAAAACTCCGAAACTCCAAAACTCCAAAACTCAAAAACTCCAAAACTCCAAAACTCCAAAACTCCAAAACTCCAAAACTCCGAAACTCCAAAACTCCGAAACTCCAAAACTCCGAAACTCCAAAACTCCGAAACTCCAAAACTCCGAATCTCCAAAACTCCAAAACTCCAAAACTCCGAAACTCCAAAACTCCGAAGCTCCAAAACTCCAAAACTCCAATACTCCAAAACTCCAAAACTCCAAAACACCGAAACTCCGAAACTCCGAAACTCCGAAACTCCAAAACTCCAAAACTCCAAAACTCCGAAACTCCAAAACTCCGAAACTCCAAAACTCCAAAACTCCAAAACTCCAAAACTCCGAAACTCCAAAACTCCAATACTCCAAAACTCCGAAACTCCAAAACTCCAAAACTCCAAAACTCCAATACTCCAAAACTCCGAAACTCCGAAACTCCAAAACTCCAAAACTCCAAAACTGCAAAACTCCAAAACTCCGAAACTCCGAAACTCCGAAACTCCAAAACTCCGAAACTCCAAAACTCGGAAACTCCAAAACTCCAAAGCTCCAAAACTCCAAAACTCCAAAACTCCGAAACTCCAAAACTCCGAATCTCCAAAACTCCGAAACTCCGAAACTCCGAAACTCCAAAACTCCGAAACTCCAAAACTCCAAAACTCCAAAACTCCAAAACTCCGAAACTCCAAAACTCCAAAACTCCAAAACTCCGAAACTCCGAAACTCCGAAACTCCAAAACTCCAAAACTCCAAAACTCCGAAACTCCGAAACTCCGAAACTCCAAAACTCCGAAACTCCGAAACTCCGAATCTCCAAAACTCCAAAACTCCAAAACTCCGAAACTCCAAAACTCCAAAACTCCAATACTCCAAAACTCCGAAACTCCGAAACTCCAAAACTCCAATACTCCAAAACTCCGAAACTCCAAAACTCCAAAACTCCAATACTCCAAAACTCCAAAACTCCAAAACACCGAAACTCCGAAACTCCAAAACTCCAAAACTCCGAAACTCCAAAACTCCGAAACTCCAAAACTCCGAAACTCCAAAACTCCAAAACTCCAAAACTCCAAAACTCCAAAACTCCAAAACTCCAAAACTCCAAAACTCCGAAACTCCGAAACTCCGAAACTCCAAAACTCCGAAACTCCAAAACTCCGAAACTCCAAAACTCCAAAACTCCGAAACTCCAAAACTCCAAAACTCCGAAACTCCAAAACTCCAATACTCCAAAACTCCGAAACTCCAAAACTCCAAAACTCCAATACTCCAAAACTCCAAAACTCCAAAACACCGAAACTCCGAAACTCCAAAACTCCAAAACTCCGAAACTCCAAAACTCCAAAACTCCAAAACTCCGAAACTCCAAAACTCCAAAACTCCAAAACTCCAAAACTCCAAAACTCCAAAACTCCAAAACTCCAAAACTCCGAAACTCCGAAACTCCGAAACTCCAAAACTCCGAAACTCCAAAACTCCGAAACTCCAAAACTCCAAAACTCCGAAACTCCAAAACTCCAAAACTCCGAAACTCCGAAACTCCAAAACTCCAAAACTCCGAAACTCCGAAACTCCGAATCTTCAAAACTCCAAAACTCCAAAACTCCGAAACTCCAAAACTCCAAAACTCCAATACTCCAAAACTCCGAAACTCCGAAACTCCAAAACTCCAAAACTCCGAAACTCCAAAACTCCGAAACTCCGAAACTCCGAAACTCCGAAACTCCAAAACTCCAAAACTCCGAAACTCCAAAACTCCAAAACTCCAATACTCCAAAACTCCAAAACTCCGAAACTCCAAAACTCCGAAACTCCAAAACTCCAAAACTCCAAAACTCCGAAACTCCTAAACTCCGAAACTCCAAAACTCCAAAACTCCAATACTCCAAAACTCCAAAACTCCAAAACACCGAAACTCCGAAACTCCAAAACTCCAAAACTCCGAAACTCCAAAACTCCGAAACTCCAAAACTCCGAAACTCCAAAACTCCAAAACTCCGAAACTCCAAAACTCCAATACTCCAAAACTCCGAAACTCCAAAACTCCAAAACTCCAATACTCCAAAACTCCGAAACTCCGAAACTCCAAAACTCCAAAACTCCAAAACTGCAAAACTCCAAAACTCCGAAACTCCGAAACTCCAAAACTCCGAAACTCCAAAACTCGGAAACTCCAAAACTCCAAAGCTCCAAAACTCCAAAAGTCCAAAACTCCGAAACTCCAAAACTCCGAAACTCCAAAACTCCGAATCTCCAAAACTCCAAAACTCCAAAACTCCGAAACTCCAAAACTCCAAAACTCCGAAACTCCAAAACTCCGAAACTCCAAAACTCCAAAACTCCAAAACTCCGAAACTCCGAAACTCCGAAACTCCAAAACTCCGAAACTCCAAAACTCGGAAACTCCAAAACTCCAAAGCTCCAAAACTCCAAAAGTCCAAAACTCCGAAACTCCAAAACTCCGAAACTCCAAAACTCCGAATCTCCAAAACTCCAAAACTCCAAAACTCCGAAACTCCAAAACTCCAAAACTCCGAAACTCCAAAACTCCGAAACTCCAAAACTCCAAAACTCCAAAACTCCGAAACTCCAAAACTCCAAAACTCCGAAACTCCAAAACACCGAAACTCCGAAACTCCAAAACTCCAAAACTCCAAAACTCCAAAACTCCAAAACTCCGAAACTCCGAAACTCCAAAACTCCGAAACTCCGAAACTCCAAAACTCCAAAACTCCGAAACTCCAAAACTCCAAAACTCCAAAACTCCGAAACTCCGAAACTCCAAAACTCCAAAACTCCAAAACTCCGAAACTCCAAAACTCCAAAACTCCAAAACTCCGAAACTCCAATACTCCAAAACTCCGAAACTCCAAAACTCCAAAACTCGAAAACTCCAAAACTCCAAAACTCCGAAACTCCGAAACTCCGAAACTCCGAAACTCCAAAACTCCGAAACTCCAAAACTCCAAAACTCCAAAACTCCAAAACTCCGAAACTCCAAAACTCCAAAACTCCGAAACTCCGAAACTCCAAAACTCCGAAACTCCTAAACTCCAAAACTCCGAAACTCCGAAACTCCAAAACTCCAAAACTCCGAAACTCCGAAACTCCGAATCTCCAAAACTCCAAAACTCCAAAACTCCGAAACTCCAAAACTCCAAAACTCCAATACTCCAAAACTCCGAAACTCCGAAACTCCAAAACTCCAATACTCCAAAACTCCGAAACTCCAAAACTCCAAAACTCCAAAACTCCAAAACTCCAAAACTCCGAAACTCCGAAACTCCGAAACTCCAAAACTCCGAAACTCCAAAACTCCAAAACTCCAAAACTCCGAAACTCCAAAACTCCAAAACTCCGAAACTCCGAAACTCCAAAACTCCGAAACTCCAAAACTCCAAAACTCCGAAACTCCGAAACTCCAAAACTCCAAAACTCCAAAACTCCAAAACTCCGAAACTCTGAAACTCCGAATCTCCAAAACTCCAAAACTCCAAAACTCCGAAACTCCAAAACTCCAAAACTCCGAAACTCCAAAACTCCGAAACTCCGAAACTCCGAAACTCCGAAACTCCAAAACTCCAAAACTCCGAAACTCCAAAACTCCAAAACTCCAATACTCCAAAACTCCAAAACTCCGAAACTCCAAAACTCCGAAACTCCAAAACTCCAAAACTCCAAAACTCCAAAACTCCGAAACTCCAAAACTCCAATACTCCAAAACTCCAAAACTCCAAAACACCGAAACTCCGAAACTCCGAAACTCCAAAACTCCAAAACTCCAAAACTCCAAAACTCCAAAACTCCGAAACTCCAAAACTCAGAAACTCCAAAACTCCAAAACTCCAAAACTCCAAAACTCCAATACTCCAAAACTCCGAAACTCCAAAACTCCAAAACTCCAATACTCCAAAACTCCGAAACTCCGAAACTCCAAAACTCCAAAACTCCAAAACTGCAAAACTCCAAAACTCCAAAACTCCGAAACTCCAAAACTCCAAAACTCCGAAACTCCGAAACTCCGAAACTTCAAAACTCCGAAACTCCAAAACTCCAAAACTCCGAAACTCCGAAACTCTGAAACTCCAAAACTCCAAAACTCCGAAACTCCGAAACTCCGAATCTCCAAAACTCCAAAACTCCAAAACTCCGAAACTCCAAAACTCCAAAACTCCGAAACTCCAAAACTCCGAAACTCCGAAACTCCGAAACTCCGAAACTCCGAAACTCCAAAACTCCGAAACTCCAAAACTCCAAAACTCCAATACTCCAAAACTCCAAAACTCCAAAACACCGAAACTCCGAAACTCCGAAACTCCAAAACTCCAAAACTCCAAAACTCCAAAACTCCGAAACTCCGAAACTCCGAAACTCCGAAACTCCAAAACTCCAAAACTCCGAAACTCCAAAACTCCAAAACTCCAATACTCCAAAACTCCAAAACTCCGAAACTCCAAAACTCCGAAACTCCAAAACTCCAAAACTCCAAAACTCCGAAACTCCTAAACTCCGAAACTCCAAAACTCCAAAACTCCAATACTCCAAAACTCCAAAACTCCAAAACACCGAAACTCCGAAACTCCAAAACTCCAAAACTCCGAAACTCCAAAACTCCGAAACTCCAAAACTCCGAAACTCCAAAACTCCAAAACTCCGAAACTCCAAAACTCCAATACTCCAAAACTCCGAAACTCCAAAACTCCAAAACTCCAATACTCCAAAACTCCGAAACTCCGAAACTCCAAAACTCCAAAACTCCAAAACTGCAAAACTCCAAAACTCCGAAACTCCGAAACTCCAAAACTCCGAAACTCCAAAACTCGGAAACTCCAAAACTCCAAAGCTCCAAAACTCCAAAAGTCCAAAACTCCGAAACTCCAAAACTCCGAAACTCCAAAACTCCGAATCTCCAAAACTCCAAAACTCCAAAACTCCGAAACTCCAAAACTCCAAAACTCCGAAACTCCAAAACTCCGAAACTCCAAAACTCCAAAACTCCAAAACTCCGAAACTCCGAAACTCCGAAACTCCAAAACTCCGAAACTCCAAAACTCGGAAACTCCAAAACTCCAAAGCTCCAAAACTCCAAAAGTCCAAAACTCCGAAACTCCAAAACTCCGAAACTCCAAAACTCCGAATCTCCAAAACTCCAAAACTCCAAAACTCCGAAACTCCAAAACTCCAAAACTCCGAAACTCCAAAACTCCGAAACTCCAAAACTCCAAAACTCCAAAACTCCGAAACTCCAAAACTCCAAAACTCCGAAACTCCAAAACACCGAAACTCCGAAACTCCAAAACTCCAAAACTCCAAAACTCCAAAACTCCAAAACTCCGAAACTCCGAAACTCCAAAACTCCGAAACTCCGAAACTCCAAAACTCCAAAACTCCGAAACTCCAAAACTCCAAAACTCCAAAACTCCGAAACTCCGAAACTCCAAAACTCCAAAACTCCAAAACTCCGAAACTCCAAAACTCCAAAACTCCAAAACTCCGAAACTCCAATACTCCAAAACTCCGAAACTCCAAAACTCCAAAACTCGAAAACTCCAAAACTCCAAAACTCCGAAACTCCGAAACTCCGAAACTCCGAAACTCCAAAACTCCGAAACTCCAAAACTCCAAAACTCCAAAACTCCAAAACTCCGAAACTCCAAAACTCCAAAACTCCGAAACTCCGAAACTCCGAAACTCCAAAACTCCGAAACTCCTAAACTCCAAAACTCCGAAACTCCGAAACTCCAAAACTCCAAAACTCCGAAACTCCGAAACTCCGAATCTCCAAAACTCCAAAACTCCAAAACTCCGAAACTCCAAAACTCCAAAACTCCAATACTCCAAAACTCCGAAACTCCGAAACTCCAAAACTCCAATACTCCAAAACTCCGAAACTCCAAAACTCCAAAACTCCAAAACTCCAAAACTCCAAAACTCCGAAACTCCGAAACTCCGAAACTCCAAAACTCCGAAACTCCAAAACTCCAAAACTCCAAAACTCCGAAACTCCAAAACTCCAAAACTCCGAAACTCCGAAACTCCAAAACTCCGAAACTCCAAAACTCCAAAACTCCGAAACTCCGAAACTCCGAAACTCCAAAACTCCAAAACTCCAAAACTCCAAAACTCCGAAACTCTGAAACTCCGAATCTCCAAAACTCCAAAACTCCAAAACTCCGAAACTCCAAAACTCCAAAACTCCGAAACTCCAAAACTCCGAAACTCCGAAACTCCGAAACTCCGAAACTCCAAAACTCCAAAACTCCGAAACTCCAAAACTCCAAAACTCCAATACTCCAAAACTCCAAAACTCCGAAACTCCAAAACTCCGAAACTCCAAAACTCCAAAACTCCAAAACTCCAAAACTCCGAAACTCCAAAACTCCAATACTCCAAAACTCCAAAACTCCAAAACACCGAAACTCCGAAACTCCGAAACTCCAAAACTCCAAAACTCCAAAACTCCAAAACTCCGAAACTCCAAAACTCAGAAACTCCAAAACTCCAAAACTCCAAAACTCCAAAACTCCAATACTCCAAAACTCCGAAACTCCAAAACTCCAAAACTCCAATACTCCAAAACTCCGAAACTCCGAAACTCCAAAACTCCAAAACTCCAAAACTGCAAAACTCCAAAACTCCAAAACTCCGAAACTCCAAAACTCCAAAACTCCGAAACTCCGAAACTCCGAAACTTCAAAACTCCGAAACTCCAAAACTCCAAAACTCCGAAACTCCGAAACTCTGAAACTCCAAAACTCCAAAACTCCGAAACTCCGAAACTCCGAATCTCCAAAACTCCAAAACTCCAAAACTCCGAAACTCCAAAACTCCAAAACTCCGAAACTCCAAAACTCCGAAACTCCGAAACTCCGAAACTCCGAAACTCCGAAACTCCAAAACTCCGAAACTCCAAAACTCCAAAACTCCAATACTCCAAAACTCCA
Organism: Amblyomma mixtum; assembly: GCF_055824585.1. NCBI lineage: Eukaryota > Metazoa > Arthropoda > Arachnida > Ixodida > Ixodidae > Amblyomma > Amblyomma mixtum. Next base: position 12,624,555 of record NW_028317651.1, read on the forward strand.
AAACTCCAAAACACCGAAACTCCGAAACTCCGAAACTCCAAAACTCCAAAACTCCAAAACTCCGAAACTCCAAAACTCCGAAACTCCAAAACTCCAAAACTCCAAAACTCCAATACTCCAAAACTCCGAAACTCCGAAACTCCAAAACTCCAAAACTCCAAAACTGCAAAACTCCAAAACTCCGAAACTCCGAAACTCCAAAACTCCGAAACTCCAAAACTCGGAAACTCCAAAACTCCAAAACTCCAAAACTCCAAAACTCCAAAACTCCAAAACTCCAAAACTCCGAAACTCCAAAACTCCGAAACTCCAAAACTCCGAAACTCCAAAACTCCGAATCTCCAAAACTCCAAAACTCCAAAACTCCGAAACTACAAAACTCCGAAACTCCAAAACTCCAAAACTCCAATACTCCAAAACTCCAAAACTCCAAAACACCGAAACTCCGAAACTCCGAAACTCCAAAACTCCAAAACTCCAAAACTCCGAAACTCCAAAACTCCGAAACTCCGAAACTCCAAAACTCCAAAACTCCAAAACTCCGAAACTCCAAAACTCCAATACTCCAAAACTCCGAAACTCCAAAACTCCAAAACTCAAAAACTCCAAAACTCCAAAACTCCAAAACTTCAAAACTCCAAAACTCCGAAACTCCAAAACTCCGAAACTCCAAAACTCCGAAACTCCAAAACTCCGAAACTCCAAAACTCCGAATCTCCAAAACACCGAAACTCCGAAACTCCAAAACTCCAAAACTCCAAAACTCCGAAACTCCAAAACTCCGAAACTCCAAAACTCCAAAACTCCAATACTCCAAAACTCCAAAACTCCAAAACACCGAAACTCCGAAACTCCGAAACTCCAAAACTCCAAAACTCCAAAACTCCGAAACTCCAAAACTCCAATACTCCAAAACTCCGAAACTCCAAAACTCCGAAACTCCAAAACTCCGAAACTCCAAAACTCCGAAACTCCAAAACTCCGAATCTCCAAAACTCCAAAACTTCAAAACTCCGAAACTCCAAAACTCCGAAACTCCAAAACTCCAAAACTCCAAAACTCCAAAACTCCAAAACTCCGAAACTCCAAAACTCCGAAACTCCAAAACTCCAAAACTCCAATACTCCAAAACTCCAAAACTCCAAAACTCCAAAACTCCGAAACTCCAAAACTCCAAAACTCCAAAACTCCAAAACTCCAAAACTCCGAAACACCAAAACTCCGAAACTCCGATACTCCAAAACTCCAAAACTCCAAAACTCCGAAACTCCAAAACTCCGAATCTCCAAAACTCCAAAACTCCAAAACTCCGAAACTCCAAAACTCCGAAACTCCAAAACTCCAAAACTCCAATACTCCAAAACTCCAAAACTCCAAAACACCGAAACTCCGAAACTCCGAAACTCCAAAACTCCAAAACTCCAAAACTCCGAAACTCCAAAACTCCAATACTCCAAAACTCCGAAACTCCAAAACTCCAAAACTCAAAAACTCCAAAACTCCAAAACTCCAAAACTCGAAAACTCCGAAACTCCAAAACTCCGAAACTCCAAAACTCCGAAACTCCAAAACTCCGAAACTCCAAAACTCCGAATCTCCAAAACTCCAAAACTTCAAAACTCCGAAACTCCAAATCTCCGAAACTCCAAAACTCCAAAACTCCAAAACTCCGAAACTCCAAAACTCCAAAACTCCAAAACTCCAAAACTCCAAAACTCCGAAACTCCAAAACTCCGAAACTCCAAAACTCCAAAACTCCAATACTCCAAAACTCCAAAACTCCAAAACACCGAAACTCCGAAACTCCGAAACTCCAAAACTCCAAAACTCCAAAACTCCGAATCTCCAAAACTCGGAAACTCCAAAACTCCAAAACTCCAATACTCCGAAACTCCAAAACTCCAAAACTCCAAAACTCCAAAACTCAAAAACTCCAAAACTCAAAAACTCCAAAACTCCAAAACTCCGAAACTCCAAAACTCCGAAACTCCAAAACTCCGAAACTCCAAAACTCCAAAACTCCAATACTCCAAAACTCCAAAACTCCGAAACTCCAAAACTCCAAAACTCCAAAGCTCCAAAACTCCAAAACTCCAATACTCCAAAACTCCAAAACTCCAAAACTCCGAAACTCCAAAACTCCAATACTCCAAAACTCCAAAACTCCGAAACTCCAAAACTCCGAAACTCCAAAACTCCAAAACTCCAATACTCCAAAACTCCAAAACTCCAAAACTCCAAAACTCCAAAACACCGAAACTCCGAAACTCCGAAACTCCAAAACTCCAAAACACCAAAACTCCAAAACTCCGAAACTCCAAAACTCCGAAACTCCAAAACTCCAAAACTCCAAAACTCCGAAACTCCAAAACTCCAATACTCCAAAACTCCGAAACTCCAAAACTCCAAAACTCAAAAACTCCAAAACTCCAAAACTCCAAAACTCCGAAACTCCAAAACTCCGAAACTCCAAAACTCCGAAACTCCAAAACTCCGAAACTCCAAAACTCCGAATCTCCAATACTCCAAAACTCCAAAACTCCGAAACTCCAAAACTCCGAAGCTCCAAAACTCCAAAACTCCAATCTCCAAAACTCCAAAACTCCAAAACACCGAAACTCCGAAACTCCGAAACTCCAAAACTCCAAAACTCCAAAACTCCAAAACTCCGAAACTCCAAAACTCCAAAACTCCAAAACTCCAAAACTCCGAAACTCCAAAACTCCAATACTCCAAAACTCCGAAACTCCAAAACTCCAAAACTCCAAAACTCCAATACTCCAAAACTCCGAAACTCCGAAACTCCAAAACTCCAAAACTCCAAAACTGCAAAACTCCAAAACTCCAAAACTCCAAAACTCCAATACTCCAAAACTCCGAAACTCCAAAACTCCAAAACTCCAATACTCCAAAACTCCGAAACTCCGAAACTCCAAAACTCCAAAACTCCAAAACTGCAAAACTCCAAAACTCCAAAACTCCGAAACTCCAAAACTCCAAAACTCCGAAACTCCGAAACTCCGAAACTCCAAAACTCCGAAACTCCAAAACTCCAAAACTCCGAAACTCCGAAACTCTGAAACTCCAAAACTCCAAAACTCCGAAACTCCGAAACTCCGAATCTCCAAAACTCCAAAACTCCAAAACTCCGAAACTCCAAAACTCCAAAACTCCGAAACTCCAAAACTCCGAAACTCCGAAACTCCGAAACTCCGAAACTCCAAAACTCCAAAACTCCGAAACTCCAAAACTCCAAAACTCCAATACTCCAAAACTCCAAAACTCCGAAACTCCAAAACTCCGAAACTCCAAAACTCCAATACTCCAAAACTCCGAAACTCCAAAACTCCAAAACTCCGAAACTCCAAAACTCCAAAACTCCAATACTCCAAAACTCCAAAACTCCAAAACACCGAAACTCCGAAACTCCGAAACTCCAAAACTCCAAAACTCCAAAACTCCGAAACTCCAAAACTCCGAAACTCCAAAACTCCAAAACTCCAAAACTCCAATACTCCAAAACTCCGAAACTCCGAAACTCCAAAACTCCAAAACTCCAAAACTCCGAAACTCCAAAACTCCGAAACTCCAAAACTCGGAAACTCCAAAACTCCAAAACTCCAAAACTCCAAAACTCCAAAACTCCGAAACTCCGAAACTCCAAAACTCCAAAACTCCAAAACTCCGAAACTCCAAAACTCCAATACTCCAAAACTCCGAAACTCCAAAACTCCGAAACTCCAAAACTCCGAAACTCCAAAACTCCGAATCTCCAAAACTCCAAAACTCCAAAACTCCGAAACTCCAAAACTCCAAAACTCCGAAACTCCAAAACTCCGAAACTCCAAAACTCCAAAACTCCAAAACTCCGAAACTCCAAAACTCCAAAACTCCAAAACTCCGAAACTCCAAAACACCGAAACTCCGAAACTCCGAAACTCCAAAACTCCAAAACTCCAAAACTCCAAAACTCCGAAACTCCGAAACTCCAAAACTCCGAAACTCCGAAACTCCAAAACTCCAAAACTCCGAAACTCCAAAACTCCAAAACTCCAAAACTCCGAAACTCCGAAACTCCAAAACTCCAAAACTCCAAAACTCCGAAACTCCAAAACTCCAAAACTCCAAAACTCCGAAACTCCAATACTCCAAAACTCCGAAACTCCAAAACTCCAAAACTCGAAAACTCCAAAACTCCAAAACTCCGAAACTCCGAAACTCCGAAACTCCGAAACTCCAAAACTCCGAAACTCCAAAACTCCAAAACTCCAAAACTCCAAAACTCCGAAACTCCAAAACTCCAAAACTCCGAAACTCCGAAACTCCGAAACTCCAAAACTCCGAAACTCCTAAACTCCAAAACTCCGAAACTCCGAAACTCCAAAACTCCAAAACTCCAAAACTCCGAAACTCCGAAACTCCGAAACTCCAAAACTCCGAAACTCCAAAACTCCAAAACTCCAAAACTCCGAAACTCCAAAACTCCAAAACTCCGAAACTCCGAAACTCCAAAACTCCGAAACTCCAAAACTCCAAAACTCCGAAACTCCGAAACTCCGAAACTCCAAAACTCCAAAACTCCAAAACTCCAAAACTCCGAAACTCTGAAACTCCGAATCTCCAAAACTCCAAAACTCCAAAACTCCGAAACTCCAAAACTCCAAAACTCCGAAACTCCAAAACTCCGAAACTCCGAAACTCCGAAACTCCGAAACTCCAAAACTCCAAAACTCCGAAACTCCAAAACTCCAAAACTCCAATACTCCAAAACTCCAAAACTCCGAAACTCCAAAACTCCGAAACTCCAAAACTCCAAAACTCCAAAACTCCGAAACTCCTAAACTCCGAAACTCCAAAACTCCAAAACTCCAATACTCCAAAACTCCAAAACTCCAAAACACCGAAACTCCGAAACTCCAAAACTCCAAAACTCCGAAACTCCAAAACTCCGAAACTCCAAAACTCCGAAACTCCAAAACTCCAAAACTCCGAAACTCCAAAACTCCAATACTCCAAAACTCCGAAACTCCAAAACTCCAAAACTCCAATACTCCAAAACTCCGAAACTCCGAAACTCCAAAACTCCAAAACTCCAAAACTGCAAAACTCCAAAACTCCGAAACTCCGAAACTCCAAAACTCCGAAACTCCAAAACTCGGAAACTCCAAAACTCCAAAGCTCCAAAACTCCAAAAGTCCAAAACTCCGAAACTCCAAAACTCCGAAACTCCAAAACTCCGAATCTCCAAAACTCCAAAACTCCAAAACTCCGAAACTCCAAAACTCCAAAACTCCGAAACTCCAAAACTCCGAAACTCCAAAACTCCAAAACTCCAAAACTCCGAAACTCCGAAACTCCGAAACTCCAAAACTCCAAAACTCCGAAACTCCAAAACTCGGAAACTCCAAAACTCCAAAGCTCCAAAACTCCAAAAGTCCAAAACTCCGAAACTCCAAAACTCCGAAACTCCAAAACTCCGAATCTCCAAAACTCCAAAACTCCAAAACTCCGAAACTCCAAAACTCCAAAACTCCAAAACTCCGAAACTCCAAAACTCCGAAACTCCAAAACTCCAAAACTCCAAAACTCCGAAACTCCAAAACTCCAAAACTCCGAAACTCCAAAACACCGAAACTCCGAAACTCCAAAACTCCAAAACTCCAAAACTCCAAAACTCCAAAACTCCGAAACTCCGAAACTCCAAAACTCCGAAACTCCGAAACTCCAAAACTCCAAAACTCCGAAACTCCAAAACTCCAAAACTCCAAAACTCCGAAACTCCGAAACTCCAAAACTCCAAAACTCCAAAACTCCGAAACTCCAAAACTCCAAAACTCCAAAACTCCGAAACTCCAATACTCCAAAACTCCGAAACTCCAAAACTCCAAAACTCGAAAACTCCAAAACTCCAAAACTCCGAAACTCCGAAACTCCGAAACTCCGAAACTCCAAAACTCCGAAACTCCAAAACTCCAAAACTCCAAAACTCCAAAACTCCGAAACTCCAAAACTCCAAAACTCCGAAACTCCGAAACTCCGAAACTCCAAAACTCCGAAACTCCTAAACTCCAAAACTCCGAAACTCCGAAACTCCAAAACTCCAAAACTCCGAAACTCCGAAACTCCGAATCTCCAAAACTCCAAAACTCCAAAACTCCGAAACTCCAAAACTCCAAAACTCCAATACTCCAAAACTCCGAAACTCCGAAACTCCAAAACTCCAATACTCCAAAACTCCGAAACTCCAAAACTCCAAAACTCCAAAACTCCAAAACTCCAAAACTCCGAAACTCCGAAACTCCGAAACTCCAAAACTCCGAAACTCCAAAACTCCTAAACTCCAAAACTCCGAAACTCCAAAACTCCAAAACTCCGAAACTCCGAAACTCCAAAACTCCGAAACTCCAAAACTCCAAAACTCCGAAACTCCGAAACTCCGAAACTCCAAAACTCCAAAACTCCAAAACTCCAAAACTCCGAAACTCTGAAACTCCGAATCTCCAAAACTCCAAAACTCCAAAACTCCGAAACTCCAAAACTCCAAAACTCCGAAACTCCAAAACTCCGAAACTCCGAAACTCCGAAACTCCGAAACTCCAAAACTCCAAAACTCCGAAACTCCAAAACTCCAAAACTCCAATACTCCAAAACTCCAAAACTCCGAAACTCCAAAACTCCGAAACTCCAAAACTCCAAAACTCCAAAACTCCAAAACTCCGAAACTCCAAAACTCCAATACTCCAAAACTCCAAAACTCCAAAACACCGAAACTCCGAAACTCCGAAACTCCAAAACTCCAAAACTCCAAAACTCCAAAACTCCAAAACTCCGAAACTCCAAAACTCAGAAACTCCAAAACTCCAAAACTCCAAAACTCCAAAACTCCAATACTCCAAAACTCCGAAACTCCAAAACTCCAAAACTCCAATACTCCAAAACTCCGAAACTCCGAAACTCCAAAACTCCAAAACTCCAAAACTGCAAAACTCCAAAACTCCAAAACTCCGAAACTCCAAAACTCCAAAACTCCGAAACTCCGAAACTCCGAAACTTCAAAACTCCGAAACTCCAAAACTCCAAAACTCCGAAACTCCGAAACTCTGAAACTCCAAAACTCCAAAACTCCGAAACTCCGAAACTCCGAATCTCCAAAACTCCAAAACTCCAAAACTCCGAAACTCCAAAACTCCAAAACTCCGAAACTCCAAAAATCCGAAACTCCGAAACTCCGAAACTCCGAAACTCCGAAACTCCAAAACTCCGAAACTCCAAAACTCCAAAACTCCAATACTCCAAAACTCCAAAACTCCAAAACACCGAAACTCCGAAACTCCGAAACTCCAAAACTCCAAAACTCCAAAACTCCGAAACTCCAAAACTCCGAAACTCCAAAACTCCAAAACTCCAAAACTCCAATACTCCAAAACTCCGAAACTCCGAAACTCCAAAACTCCAAAACTCCAAAACTGCAAAACTCCAAAACTCCGAAACTCCGAAACTCCAAAACTCCGAAACTCCAAAACTCGGAAACTCCAAAACTCCAAAACTCCAAAACTCCAAAACTCCAAAACTCCAAAACTCCAAAACTCCAAAACTCCGAAACTCCAAAACTCCGAAACTCCAAAACTCCGAAACTCCAAAACTCCGAATCTCCAAAACTCCAAAACTCCAAAACTCCGAAACTACAAAACTCCGAAACTCCAAAACTCCAAAACTCCAATACTCCAAAACTCCAAAACTCCAAAACACCGAAACTCCGAAACTCCGAAACTCCAAAACTCCAAAACTCCAAAACTCCGAAACTCCAAAACTCCGAAACTCCGAAACTCCAAAACTCCAAAACTCCAAAACTCCGAAACTCCAAAACTCCAATACTCCAAAACTCCGAAACTCCAAAACTCCAAAACTCAAAAACTCCAAAACTCCAAAACTCCAAAACTTCAAAACTCCAAAACTCCGAAACTCCAAAACTCCGAAACTCCAAAACTCCGAAACTCCAAAACTCCGAAACTCCAAAACTCCGAATCTCCAAAACACCGAAACTCCGAAACTCCAAAACTCCAAAACTCCAAAACTCCGAAACTCCAAAACTCCGAAACTCCAAAACTCCAAAACTCCAATACTCCAAAACTCCAAAACTCCAAAACACCGAAACTCCGAAACTCCGAAACTCCAAAACTCCAAAACTCCAAAACTCCGAAACTCCAAAACTCCAATACTCCAAAACTCCGAAACTCCAAAACTCCGAAACTCCAAAACTCCGAAACTCCAAAACTCCGAAACTCCAAAACTCCGAATCTCCAAAACTCCAAAACTTCAAAACTCCGAAACTCCAAAACTCCGAAACTCCAAAACTCCAAAACTCCAAAACTCCAAAACTCCAAAACTCCGAAACTCCAAAACTCCGAAACTCCAAAACTCCAAAACTCCAATACTCCAAAACTCCAAAACTCCAAAACTCCAAAACTCCGAAACTCCAAAACTCCAAAACTCCAAAACTCCAAAACTCCAAAACTCCGAAACACCAAAACTCCGAAACTCCGATACTCCAAAACTCCAAAACTCCAAAACTCCGAAACTCCAAAACTCCGAATCTCCAAAACTCCAAAACTCCAAAACTCCGAAACTCCAAAACTCCGAAACTCCAAAACTCCAAAACTCCAATACTCCAAAACTCCAAAACTCCAAAACACCGAAACTCCGAAACTCCGAAACTCCAAAACTCCAAAACTCCAAAACTCCGAAACTCCAAAACTCCAATACTCCAAAACTCCGAAACTCCAAAACTCCAAAACTCAAAAACTCCAAAACTCCAAAACTCGAAAACTCCGAAACTCCAAAACTCCGAAACTCCAAAACTCCGAAACTCCAAAACTCCGAAACTCCAAAACTCCGAATCTCCAAAACTCCAAAACTTCAAAACTCCGAAACTCCAAATCTCCGAAACTCCAAAACTCCAAAACTCCAAAACTCCAAAACTCCGAAACTCCAAAACTCCAAAACTCCAAAACTCCAAAACTCCAAAACTCCGAAACTCCAAAACTCCGAAACTCCAAAACTCCAAAACTCCAATACTCCAAAACTCCAAAACTCCGAAACTCCGAAAGTCCAAAACTCCGAAACTCCGAAACTCCAAAACTCCAAAACTCCGAAACTCCAAAACTCCAAAACTCCAAAACTCCGAAACTCCGAAACTCCAAAACTCCAAAACTCCAAAACTCCGAAACTCCAAAACTCCAAAACTCCAAAACTCCGAAACTCCAATACTCCAAAACTCCGAAACTCCAAAACTCCAAAACTCGAAAACTCCAAAACTCCAAAACTCCGAAACTCCGAAACTCCGAAACTCCAAAACTCCGAAACTCCAAAACTCCAAAACTCCAAAACTCCAAAACTCCGAAACTCCAAAACTCCAAAACTCCGAAACTCCGAAACTCCGAAACTCCAAAACTCCGAAACTCCTAAACTCCAAAACTCCGAAACTCCGAAACTCCAAAACTCCAAAACTCCGAAACTCCGAAACTCCGAATCTCCAAAACTCCAAAACTCCAAAACTCCGAAACTCCAAAACTCCAAAACTCCAATACTCCAAAACTCCGAAACTCCGAAACTCCAAAACTCCAATACTCCAAAACTCCGAAACTCCAAAACTCCAAAACTCCAAAACTCCAAAACTCCAAAACTCCGAAACTCCGAAACTCCGAAACTCCAAAACTCCGAAACTCCAAAACTCCAAAACTCCAAAACTCCGAAACTCCAAAACTCCAAAACTCCGAAACTCCGAAACTCCAAAACTCCGAAACTCCAAAACTCCAAAACTCCGAAACTCCGAAACTCCGAAACTCCAAAACTCCAAAACTCCAAAACTCCAAAACTCCGAAACTCTGAAACTCCGAATCTCCAAAACTCCAAAACTCCAAAACTCCGAAACTCCAAAACTCCAAAACTCCGAAACTCCAAAACTCCGAAACTCCGAAACTCCGAAACTCCGAAACTCCAAAACTCCAAAACTCCGAAACTCCAAAACTCCAAAACTCCAATACTCCAAAACTCCAAAACTCCGAAACTCCAAAACTCCGAAACTCCAAAACTCCAAAACTCCAAAACTCCAAAACTCCAAAACTCCGAAACTCCAAAACTCCAATACTCCAAAACTCCAAAACTCCAAAACACCGAAACTCCGAAACTCCGAAACTCCAAAACTCCAAAACTCCAAAACTCCAAAACTCCAAAACTCCGAAACTCCAAAACTCCGAAACTCCAAAACTCCAAAACTCCAATACTCCAAAACTCCAAAACTCCAAAACACCGAAACTCCGAAACTCCGAAACTCCAAAACTCCAAAACTCCAAAACTCCGAAACTCCAAAACTCCAATACTCCAAAACTCCGAAACTCCAAAACTCCAAAACTCAAAAACTCCAAAACTCCAAAACTCGAAAACTCCGAAACTCCAAAACTCCGAAACTCCAAAACTCCGAAACTCCAAAACTCCGAAACTCCAAAACTCCGAATCTCCAAAACTCCAAAACTTCAAAACTCCGAAACTCCAAATCTCCGAAACTCCAAAACTCCAAAACTCCAAAACTCCAAAACTCCGAAACTCCAAAACTCCAAAACTCCAAAACTCCAAAACTCCAAAACTCCGAAACTCCAAAACTCCGAAACTCCAAAACTCCAAAACTCCAATACTCCAAAACTCCAAAACTCCGAAACTCCGAAACTCCAAAACTCCGAAACTCCGAAACTCCAAAACTCCAAAACTCCGAAACTCCAAAACTCCAAAACTCCAAAACTCCGAAACTCCGAAACTCCAAAACTCCAAAACTCCAAAACTCCGAAACTCCAAAACTCCAAAACTCCAAAACTCCGAAACTCCAATACTCCAAAACTCCGAAACTCCAAAACTCCAAAACTCGAAAACTCCAAAACTCCAAAACTCCGAAACTCCGAAACTCCGAAACTCCGAAACTCCAAAACTCCGAAACTCCAAAACTCCAAAACTCCAAAACTCCAAAACTCCGAAACTCCAAAACTCCAAAACTCCGAAACTCCGAAACTCCGAAACTCCAAAACTCCGAAACTCCTAAACTCCAAAACTCCGAAACTCCGAAACTCCAAAACTCCAAAACTCCGAAACTCCGAAACTCCGAATCTCCAAAACTCCAAAACTCCAAAACTCCGAAACTCCAAAACTCCAAAACTCCAATACTCCAAAACTCCGAAACTCCGAAACTCCAAAACTCCAATACTCCAAAACTCCGAAACTCCAAAACTCCAAAACTCCAAAACTCCAAAACTCCAAAACTCCGAAACTCCGAAACTCCGAAACTCCAAAACTCCGAAACTCCAAAACTCCAAAACTCCAAAACTCCGAAACTCCAAAACTCCAAAACTCCGAAACTCCGAAACTCCAAAACTCCGAAACTCCAAAACTCCAAAACTCCGAAACTCCGAAACTCCGAAACTCCAAAACTCCAAAACTCCAAAACTCCAAAACTCCGAAACTCTGAAACTCCGAATCTCCAAAACTCCAAAACTCCAAAACTCCGAAACTCCAAAACTCCAAAACTCCGAAACTCCAAAACTCCGAAACTCCGAAACTCCGAAACTCCGAAACTCCAAAACTCCAAAACTCCGAAACTCCAAAACTCCAAAACTCCAATACTCCAAAACTCCAAAACTCCGAAACTCCAAAACTCCGAAACTCCAAAACTCCAAAACTCCAAAACTCCAAAACTCCAAAACTCCGAAACTCCAAAACTCCAATACTCCAAAACTCCAAAACTCCAAAACACCGAAACTCCGAAACTCCGAAACTCCAAAACTCCAAAACTCCAAAACTCCAAAACTCCAAAACTCCGAAACTCCAAAACTCAGAAACTCCAAAACTCCAAAACTCCAAAACTCCAAAACTCCAATACTCCAAAACTCCGAAACTCCAAAACTCCAAAACTCCAATACTCCAAAACTCCGAAACTCCGAAACTCCAAAACTCCAAAACTCCAAAACTGCAAAACTCCAAAACTCCAAAACTCCGAAACTCCAAAACTCCAAAACTCCGAAACTCCGAAACTCCGAAACTTCAAAACTCCGAAACTCCAAAACTCCAAAACTCCGAAACTCCGAAACTCTGAAACTCCAAAACTCCAAAACTCCGAAACTCCGAAACTCCGAATCTCCAAAACTCCAAAACTCCAAAACTCCGAAACTCCAAAACTCCAAAACTCCGAAACTCCAAAACTCCGAAACTCCGAAACTCCGAAACTCCGAAACTCCGAAACTCCAAAACTCCGAAACTCCAAAACTCCAAAACTCCAATACTCCAAAACTCCAAAACTCCAAAACACCGAAACTCCGAAACTCCGAAACTCCAAAACTCCAAAACTCCAAAACTCCGAAACTCCAAAACTCCGAAACTCCAAAACTCCAAAACTCCAAAACTCCAATACTCCAAAACTCCGAAACTCCGAAACTCCAAAACTCCAAAACTCCAAAACTGCAAAACTCCAAAACTCCGAAACTCCGAAACTCCAAAACTCCGAAACTCCAAAACTCGGAAACTCCAAAACTCCAAAACTCCAAAACTCCAAAACTCCAAAACTCCAAAACTCCAAAACTCCAAAACTCCGAAACTCCAAAACTCCGAAACTCCAAAACTCCGAAACTCCAAAACTCCGAATCTCCAAAACTCCAAAACTCCAAAACTCCGAAACTACAAAACTCCGAAACTCCAAAACTCCAAAACTCCAATACTCCAAAACTCCAAAACTCCAAAACACCGAAACTCCGAAACTCCGAAACTCCAAAACTCCAAAACTCCAAAACTCCGAAACTCCAAAACTCCGAAACTCCGAAACTCCAAAACTCCAAAACTCCAAAACTCCGAAACTCCAAAACTCCAATACTCCAAAACTCCGAAACTCCAAAACTCCAAAACTCAAAAACTCCAAAACTCCAAAACTCCAAAACTTCAAAACTCCAAAACTCCGAAACTCCAAAACTCCGAAACTCCAAAACTCCGAAACTCCAAAACTCCGAAACTCCAAAACTCCGAATCTCCAAAACACCGAAACTCCGAAACTCCAAAACTCCAAAACTCCAAAACTCCGAAACTCCAAAACTCCGAAACTCCAAAACTCCAAAACTCCAATACTCCAAAACTCCAAAACTCCAAAACACCGAAACTCCGAAACTCCGAAACTCCAAAACTCCAAAACTCCAAAACTCCGAAACTCCAAAACTCCAATACTCCAAAACTCCGAAACTCCAAAACTCCGAAACTCCAAAACTCCGAAACTCCAAAACTCCGAAACTCCAAAACTCCGAATCTCCAAAACTCCAAAACTTCAAAACTCCGAAACTCCAAAACTCCGAAACTCCAAAACTCCAAAACTCCAAAACTCCAAAACTCCAAAACTCCGAAACTCCAAAACTCCGAAACTCCAAAACTCCAAAACTCCAATACTCCAAAACTCCAAAACTCCAAAACTCCAAAACTCCGAAACTCCAAAACTCCAAAACTCCAAAACTCCAAAACTCCAAAACTCCGAAACACCAAAACTCCGAAACTCCGATACTCCAAAACTCCAAAACTCCAAAACTCCGAAACTCCAAAACTCCGAATCTCCAAAACTCCAAAACTCCAAAACTCCGAAACTCCAAAACTCCGAAACTCCAAAACTCCAAAACTCCAATACTCCAAAACTCCAAAACTCCAAAACACCGAAACTCCGAAACTCCGAAACTCCAAAACTCCAAAACTCCAAAACTCCGAAACTCCAAAACTCCAATACTCCAAAACTCCGAAACTCCAAAACTCCAAAACTCAAAAACTCCAAAACTCCAAAACTCGAAAACTCCGAAACTCCAAAACTCCGAAACTCCAAAACTCCGAAACTCCAAAACTCCGAAACTCCAAAACTCCGAATCTCCAAAACTCCAAAACTTCAAAACTCCGAAACTCCAAATCTCCGAAACTCCAAAACTCCAAAACTCCAAAACTCCAAAACTCCGAAACTCCAAAACTCCAAAACTCCAAAACTCCAAAACTCCAAAACTCCGAAACTCCAAAACTCCGAAACTCCAAAACTCCAAAACTCCAATACTCCAAAACTCCAAAACTCCAAAACACCGAAACTCCGAAACTCCGAAACTCCAAAACTCCAAAACTCCAAAACTCCAAAACTCCGAATCTCCAAAACTCGGAAACTCCAAAACTCCAAAACTCCAATACTCCGAAACTCCAAAACTCCAAAACTCCAAAACTCCAAAACTCAAAAACTCCAAAACTCAAAAACTCCAAAACTCCAAAACTCCGAAACTCCAAAACTCCGAAACTCCAAAACTCCGAAACTCCAAAACTCCAAAACTCCAATACTCCAAAACTCCAAAACTCCGAAACTCCAAAACTCCAAAACTCCAAAGCTCCAAAACTCCAAAACTCCAATACTCCAAAACTCCAAAACTCCAAAACTCCGAAACTCCAAAACTCCAATACTCCAAAACTCCAAAACTCCGAAACTCCAAAACTCCGAAACTCCAAAACTCCAAAACTCCAATACTCCAAAACTCCAAAACTCCAAAACTCCAAAACTCCAAAACACCGAAACTCCGAAACTCCGAAACTCCAAAACTCCAAAACACCAAAACTCCAAAACTCCGAAACTCCAAAACTCCGAAACTCCAAAACTCCAAAACTCCAAAACTCCGAAACTCCAAAACTCCAATACTCCAAAACTCCGAAACTCCAAAACTCCAAAACTCAAAAACTCCAAAACTCCAAAACTCCAAAACTCCGAAACTCCAAAACTCCGAAACTCCAAAACTCCGAAACTCCAAAACTCCGAAACTCCAAAACTCCGAATCTCCAAAACTCCAAAACTCCAAAACTCCGAAACTCCAAAACTCCGAAGCTCCAAAACTCCAAAACTCCAATCTCCAAAACTCCAAAACTCCAAAACACCGAAACTCCGAAACTCCGAAACTCCAAAACTCCAAAACTCCAAAACTCCAAAACTCCGAAACTCCAAAACTCCAAAACTCCAAAACTCCAAAACTCCGAAACTCCAAAACTCCAATACTCCAAAACTCCGAAACTCCAAAACTCCAAAACTCCAAAACTCCAATACTCCAAAACTCCGAAACTCCGAAACTCCAAAACTCCAAAACTCCAAAACTGCAAAACTCCAAAACTCCAAAACTCCAAAACTCCAATACTCCAAAACTCCGAAACTCCAAAACTCCAAAACTCCAATACTCCAAAACTCCGAAACTCCGAAACTCCAAAACTCCAAAACTCCAAAACTGCAAAACTCCAAAACTCCAAAACTCCGAAACTCCAAAACTCCAAAACTCCGAAACTCCGAAACTCCGAAACTCCAAAACTCCGAAACTCCAAAACTCCAAAACTCCGAAACTCCGAAACTCTGAAACTCCAAAACTCCAAAACTCCGAAACTCCGAAACTCCGAATCTCCAAAACTCCAAAACTCCAAAACTCCGAAACTCCAAAACTCCAAAACTCCGAAACTCCAAAACTCCGAAACTCCGAAACTCCGAAACTCCGAAACTCCAAAACTCCAAAACTCCGAAACTCCAAAACTCCAAAACTCCAATACTCCAAAACTCCAAAACTCCGAAACTCCAAAACTCCGAAACTCCAAAACTCCAATACTCCAAAACTCCGAAACTCCAAAACTCCAAAACTCCGAAACTCCAAAACTCCAAAACTCCAATACTCCAAAACTCCAAAACTCCAAAACACCGAAACTCCGAAACTCCGAAACTCCAAAACTCCAAAACTCCAAAACTCCGAAACTCCAAAACTCCGAAACTCCAAAACTCCAAAACTCCAAAACTCCAATACTCCAAAACTCCGAAACTCCGAAACTCCAAAACTCCAAAACTCCAAAACTGCAAAACTCCAAAACTCCGAAACTCCGAAACTCCAAAACTCCGAAACTCCAAAACTCGGAAACTCCAAAACTCCAAAACTCCAAAACTCCAAAACTCCAAAACTCCAAAACTCCGAAACTCCAAAACTCCGAAACTCCAAAACTCCGAAACTCCAAAACTCCGAATCTCCAAAACTCCAAAACTCCAAAACTCCGAAACTACAAAACTCCGAAACTCCAAAACTCCAAAACTCCAATACTCCAAAACTCCAAAACTCCAAAACACCGAAACTCCGAAACTCCGAAACTCCAAAACTCCAAAACTCCAAAACTCCGAAACTCCAAAACTCCGAAACTCCGAAACTCCAAAACTCCAAAACTCCAAAACTCCGAAACTCCAAAACTCCAATACTCCAAAACTCCGAAACTCCAAAACTCCGAAACTCCAAAACTCCGAAACTCCAAAACTCCGAATCTCCAAAACTCCAAAACTCCAAAACTCCGAAACTCCAAAACTCCAAAACTCCGAAACTCCAAAACTCCGAAACTCCAAAACTCCAAAACTCCAAAACTCCGAAACTCCAAAACTCCAAAACTCCAAAACTCCGAAACTCCAAAACACCGAAACTCCGAAACTCCGAAACTCCAAAACTCCAAAACTCCAAAACTCCAAAACTCCGAAACTCCGAAACTCCAAAACTCCGAAACTCCGAAACTCCAAAACTCCAAAACTCCGAAACTCCAAAACTCCAAAACTCCAAAACTCCGAAACTCCGAAACTCCAAAACTCCAAAACTCCAAAACTCCGAAACTCCAAAACTCCAAAACTCCAAAACTCCGAAACTCCAATACTCCAAAACTCCGAAACTCCAAAACTCCAAAACTCGAAAACTCCAAAACTCCAAAACTCCGAAACTCCGAAACTCCGAAACTCCGAAACTCCAAAACTCCGAAACTCCAAAACTCCAAAACTCCAAAACTCCAAAACTCCGAAACTCCAAAACTCCAAAACTCCGAAACTCCGAAACTCCGAAACTCCAAAACTCCGAAACTCCTAAACTCCAAAACTCCGAAACTCCGAAACTCCAAAACTCCAAAACTCCAAAACTCCGAAACTCCGAAACTCCGAAACTCCAAAACTCCGAAACTCCAAAACTCCAAAACTCCGAAACTCCAAAACTCCAAAACTCCGAAACTCCGAAACTCCAAAACTCCGAAACTCCAAAACTCCAAAACTCCGAAACTCCGAAACTCCGAAACTCCAAAACTCCAAAACTCCAAAACTCCAAAACTCCGAAACTCTGAAACTCCGAATCTCCAAAACTCCAAAACTCCAAAACTCCGAAACTCCAAAACTCCAAAACTCCGAAACTCCAAAACTCCGAAACTCCGAAACTCCGAAACTCCGAAACTCCGAAACTCCAAAACTCCAAAACTCCGAAACTCCAAAACTCCAAAACTCCAATACTCCAAAACTCCAAAACTCCGAAACTCCAAAACTCCGAAACTCCAAAACTCCAAAACTCCAAAACTCCAAAACTCCGAAACTCCAAAACTCCAATACTCCAAAACTCCGAAACTCCAAAACTCCAAAACTCCGAAACTCCGAAACTCTGAAACTCCAAAACTCCAAAACTCCGAAACTCCGAAACTCCGAATCTCCAAAACTCCAAAACTCCAAAACTCCGAAACTCCAAAACTCCAAAACTCCGAAACTCCAAAACTCCGAAACTCCGAAACTCCGAAACTCCGAAACTCCAAAACTCCAAAACTCCGAAACTCCAAAACTCCAAAACTCCAATACTCCAAAACTCCAAAACTCCGAAACTCCAAAACTCCGAAACTCCAAAACTCCAATACTCCAAAACTCCGAAACTCCAAAACTCCAAAACTCCGAAACTCCAAAACTCCAAAACTCCAATACTCCAAAACTCCAAAACACCGAAACTCCGAAACTCCGAAACTCCAAAACTCCAAAACTCCAAAACTCCGAAACTCCAAAACTCCGAAACTCCAAAACTCCAAAACTCCAAAACTCCAATACTCCAAAACTCCGAAACTCCGAAACTCCAAAACTCCAAAACTCCAAAACTGCAAAACTCCAAAACTCCGAAACTCCGAAACTCCAAAACTCCGAAACTCCAAAACTCGGAAACTCCAAAACTCCAAAACTCCAAAACTCCAAAACTCCAAAACTCCAAAACTCCGAAACTCCAAAACTCCGAAACTCCAAAACTCCGAAACTCCAAAACTCCGAATCTCCAAAACTCCAAAACTCCAAAACTCCGAAACTACAAAACTCCGAAACTCCAAAACTCCAAAACTCCAATACTCCAAAGCTCCAAAACTCCAAAACACCGAAACTCCGAAACTCCGAAACTCCAAAACTCCAAAACTCCAAAACTCCAAAACTCCGAAACTCCGAAACTCCGAAACTCCAAAACTCCAAAACTCCAAAACTCCGAAACTCCAAAACTCCAATACTCCAAAACTCCGAAACTCCAAAACTCCAAAACTCAAAAACTCCAAAACTCCAAAACTCCAAAACTTCAAAACTCCAAAACTCCAAAACTCCAAAACTCCGAAACTCCAAAAATCCAGAACTCCAAAACTCCAAAGCTGTAAAACTCCAAATGTCCAATAATCCGAAACTCCGAAAGTCCAAAACTCAAACAATCCAAAACTCCAAAAATCCAAAACTCCAAAAATCCAAAACTCCAAAATTCCGAAACTCGGAAACTCCAAAACTCGGAAACTCCAAAACTCCGAACCTCCAAAATCTCCAAAACTCCACAACACCGAATCTCCAAAACTCCGAAAACTCCAAAATTCCATACCTCCAAAATCCAAACCACTAAAACTCCAAAACTACAAAACTACAAAATTCTGGAACAACAAAACCCCGAATCTCCAAAAATCCATACCTCCAAAACTCCAAAAATCCAAAACTCCGAAACTCCAAAACTCCAAAAGTGCAAAAATCCAAAACTCCAAAAATCCAAAACTCCAAAACTCCAAAACTCCGAAACTCCGAAACTCCGAAACTCCGAAACACCAAAACTCCAAAACTCTGAAACTCCAAAACTCCAAAACTCCGAAACTCCGAAAATCCAGAACTCCAAAACTCCAAAACACCAAAGCTCTAAAACTCCAGACGTCCAATAATCCGAAACTCCGAAAGTCCAAAACTCCAAACATCCAAAACTCCAAAAATCCAAAACTTAAAATTCGAAACTCCAAAACTCCAAACCTCCGAAACTGCAAAACTCCAAAACTCCGAAACTCCAAAATTCCGAAACTCCAAAACTCCAAAGCTCTAAAACTCCATACCTCCAAAATCCAAACCTCTAAAACTCCAAAACTACAAAACTACAAAATTCTGGAACAACAAAACCCCGAATCTCCAAAAATCCATACCTCCAAAACTCCAAATATCCAAAACTCCGAAACTCCAAAACTCCAAAAGTGCAAAAATCCAAAACTCCAAAAATCCAAAACTCCAAAACTCCGAAACTCCAAAACTCCAAAACTCCGAAACTCCAAAACTCCGAAACTCCAAAACTCCAAAACTCCAAAACTCCGAAACTCCAAAACTCCAAAACTCCAAAACTCCGAAACTCCAAAACACCGAAACTCCGAAACTCCGAAACTCCAAAACTCCAAAACTCCAAAACTCCAAAACTCCGAAACTCCGAAACTCCAAAACTCCGAAACTCCGAAACTCCAAAACTCCAAAACTCCGAAACTCCAAAACTCCAAAACTCCAAAACTCCGAAACTCCGAAACTCCAAAACTCCAAAACTCCAAAACTCCGAAACTCCAAAACTCCAAAACTCCAAAACTCCGAAACTCCAATACTCCAAAACTCCGAAACTCCAAAACTCCAAAACTCGAAAACTCCAAAACTCCAAAACTCCGAAACTCCGAAACTCCGAAACTCCGAAACTCCAAAACTCCGAAACTCCAAAACTCCAAAACTCCAAAACTCCAAAACTCCGAAACTCCAAAACTCCAAAACTCCGAAACTCCGAAACTCCGAAACTCCAAAACTCCGAAACTCCTAAACTCCAAAACTCCGAAACTCCGAAACTCCAAAACTCCAAAACTCCAAAACTCCGAAACTCCGAAACTCCGAAACTCCAAAACTCCGAAACTCCAAAACTCCAAAACTCCAAAACTCCGAAACTCCAAAACTCCAAAACTCCGAAACTCCGAAACTCCAAAACTCCGAAACTCCAAAACTCCAAAACTCCGAAACTCCTAAACTCCGAAACTCCAAAACTCCAAA
This sequence comes from Amblyomma mixtum, assembly GCF_055824585.1. NCBI lineage: Eukaryota > Metazoa > Arthropoda > Arachnida > Ixodida > Ixodidae > Amblyomma > Amblyomma mixtum. The sequence goes on from NW_028317651.1 coordinate 12,644,737, forward strand.
ACTCCAAAACTCCAAAACTCCGAAACTCTGAAACTCCGAATCTCCAAAACTCCAAAACTCCAAAACTCCGAAACTCCAAAACTCCAAAACTCCGAAACTCCAAAACTCCGAAACTCCGAAACTCCGAAACTCCGAAACTCCGAAACTCCAAAACTCCAAAACTCCGAAACTCCAAAACTCCAAAACTCCAATACTCCAAAACTCCAAAACTCCGAAACTCCAAAACTCCGAAACTCCAAAACTCCAAAACTCCAAAACTCCAAAACTCCGAAACTCCAAAACTCCAATACTCCAAAACTCCGAAACTCCAAAACTCCAAAACTCCGAAACTCCGAAACTCTGAAACTCCAAAACTCCAAAACTCCGAAACTCCGAAACTCCGAATCTCCAAAACTCCAAAACTCCAAAACTCCGAAACTCCAAAACTCCAAAACTCCGAAACTCCAAAACTCCGAAACTCCGAAACTCCGAAACTCCGAAACTCCAAAACTCCAAAACTCCGAAACTCCAAAACTCCAAAACTCCAATACTCCAAAACTCCAAAACTCCGAAACTCCAAAACTCCGAAACTCCAAAACTCCAATACTCCAAAACTCCGAAACTCCAAAACTCCAAAACTCCGAAACTCCAAAACTCCAAAACTCCAATACTCCAAAACTCCAAAACACCGAAACTCCGAAACTCCGAAACTCCAAAACTCCAAAACTCCAAAACTCCGAAACTCCAAAACTCCGAAACTCCAAAACTCCAAAACTCCAAAACTCCAATACTCCAAAACTCCGAAACTCCGAAACTCCAAAACTCCAAAACTCCAAAACTGCAAAACTCCAAAACTCCGAAACTCCGAAACTCCAAAACTCCGAAACTCCAAAACTCGGAAACTCCAAAACTCCAAAACTCCAAAACTCCAAAACTCCAAAACTCCAAAACTCCGAAACTCCAAAACTCCGAAACTCCAAAACTCCGAAACTCCAAAACTCCGAATCTCCAAAACTCCAAAACTCCAAAACTCCGAAACTACAAAACTCCGAAACTCCAAAACTCCAAAACTCCAATACTCCAAAGCTCCAAAACTCCAAAACACCGAAACTCCGAAACTCCGAAACTCCAAAACTCCAAACATCCAAAACTCCAAAAATCCAAAACTTAAAATTCGAAACTCCAAAACTCCAAAACTCCGAAACTGCAAAACTCCAAAACTCCGAAACTCCAAAATTCCGAAACTCCAAAACTCCGAAACTCCGAAAATCTGGAACTCCAAAACTCCAAAACTCCAAAGCTCTAAAACTCCAAAACTCCAAAAATCCAAAACTCCAAAATTCCGAAACTCGGGAACTCCAAAACTCGGAAACTCCAAAACTCCAAAACTCCGAACCTCCAAAATCTCCAAAACTCCACAACACCGAATCTCCAAAACTCCGAAAACTCCAAAATTCCATACCTCCAAAATCCAAACCTCTAAAACTCCAAAACTACAAAACTACAAAATTCTGGAACAACAAAACCCCGAATCTCCAAAAATCCATACCTCCAAAACTCCAAAAATCCAAAACTCCGAAACTCCAAAACTCCAAAAGTGCAAAAATCCAAAACTCCAAAAATCCAAAACTCCAAAACTCCAAAACTCCGAAACTCCGAAACTCCGAAACACCAAAACTCCAAAACTCTGAAACTCCAAAACTCCAAAACTACAAAATTACGAAACTCCAAAACTGCAAAAATCCAAAACTCCAAAATTCCGAAACTCGGAAACTCCAAAACTACGAAACTCCGAAAATCCAGAACTCCAAAACTCCAAAACTCCAAAGCTCTAAAACTCCAGACGTCCAATAATCCGAAACTCCGAAAGTCCAAAACTCCAAACATCCAAAACTCCAAAAATCCAAAACTTAAAATTCGAAACTCCAAAACTCCAAAACTCCGAAACTGCAAAACTCCAAAACTCCGAAACTCCAAAATTCCGAAACTCCAAATCTCCGAAACTCCGAAAATCTGGAACTCCAAAACTCCAAAACTCCAAAGCTCTAAAACTCCATACCTCCAAAATCCAAACCTCTAAAACTCCAAAACTACAAAACTACAAAATTCTGGAACAACAAAACCCCGAATCTCCAAAAATCCATACCTCCAAAACTCCAAAAATCCAAAACTCCGAAACTCCAAAACTCCAAAAGTGCAAAAATCCAAAACTCCAAAAATCCAAAACTCCAAAACTCCAAAACTCCGAAACTCCGAAACTCCGAAACTCCGAAACACCAAAACTCCAAAACTCTGAAACTCCAAAACTCCAGAACTACAAAATTACGAAACTCCAAAACTGCAGAAATACAAAACTCCAAAATTCCGAAACTCGGAAACTCCAAAACTCCGAAACTCCGAAAATCCAGAACTCCAAAACTCCAAAACTCCAAAGCTCTAAAACTCCAGACGTCCAATAATCCGAAACTCCGAAAGTCCAAAACTCCAAACATCCAAAACTCCAAAAATCCAAAACTTAAAATTCGAAACTCCAAAACTCCAAAACTCCGAACCTCCAAAACTCCAAAACTCCACAACCCCTCAAAACTCAAAACCTCCAAAAATCCAAAACACCAAAACTCCAATGCTTTAAAAATCCAAAACTCCACAAATCCGAAACTCCAAAACTCCGAAACTCCGCAACCCCGAATCTCCAAAACTCTGAAACTCCAAAACTCCGAAACTCCAAAAATCCAGAACTCCAAAACTCCAAAGCTGTAAAACTCCAAATGTCCAATAATCCGAAACTCCGAAAGTCCAAAACTCAAACAATCCAAAACTCCAAAAATCCAAAACTCCAAAAATCCAAAACTCCAAAAAACCAAAACTCCAAAACTCCAAACCTCCAAACTTCGAAAACTCCCAAACCCCGAATCTCCAAAACTCGGAAACTCCAAAACTCCAAAAGTGCAAAAATCCAAAACTCCAAAACTCAAAATCTCCAGAACTCCAAAAATCCAAAACTCCAAAACTCCAAAACTCCGAAACTCCAAAACTCCGAAACTCGAAAACTCCTAAACTCCGAAACTCTGAAAATTCAAAACTCCAAAAAGTCAAAACTCCGAAAATCCGAAATTCCGAAACTCCACAACCCCAAATCTCCAAAACTCCACAAATCCAAAACTAGAAAACTCCAAAACTGCAAAACTGCAAAACTCCAAAACTCCGAAACTCCAAAACTCCAAAAGTCCGAAACTCCGAAACCACAAAAATCTGGAACTCCAAAACTCCAAAGCTCTAGAACTCCAAAACTGCAAAAATCCGAAACTCCAAAATTCCGAAACTCCACAACTCCGAATCTCCAAAACGGCGCAACTCTCAAACTCAAAAACTCCGAAACTCCAAAACTCCAAAACTCCGAAACTCCGAAAATCTGGAACTCCAAAACTCCAAAACTCCAAAGCTCTAAAACTCCAAAACTCCAAAACTCCAAAAATCCAAAACTCCAAAATTCCGAAACTCGGAAACTCCAAAACTCCGAACCTCCAAAACTCCAAAGCTCCACAACCCCTCAAAACTCAAAACCTCCAAAAATCCAAAACACCAAAACTCCAATGCTTTAAAAATCCAAAACTCCAAAAATCCAAAACTCCAAAAATCGAAAACTCCACAAATCCGAAACTCCAAAACTTCGAAACTCCAAAACTCTGAAACTCCAAAACTCCGAAACTCCAAAAATCCAAAACTCCAAAATTCCGAAACTCGGAAACTCCAAAACTTCGAAACTCCAAAACTCCGAACCTCCAAAACTCCAAAACTCCACACCCCTCAAAACTGAAAACTCCACAAATCCGAAACTCCAAAACTCCGAAACTCCAAAACTCTGAAACTCCACAACCCCTCAAAACTGAAAACCTCCAAAAATCCAAAACACCAAAACTCCAATGCTTTAAAAATCCAAAACTCCAAAAATCTAAAAACTTAAAAACTCCAAAACTCCACAAATCTGAAACTCGAAAACTCCGAAACTGACAAATTCCGAAACTCCGCAACCCCGAATCTCCAAAACTCTGAAACTCCAAAACTCCAAAAGTGCAAAAATCCAGAACTCCGAAACTCAAAAACTCCAAAAAACCAAAACTCCAAAACTCCAAACCTCCAAACTTCGAAAACTCCCAAACCCCGAATCTCCAAAACTCGGAAACTACAAAACTCCAAAAGTGCAAAAATTCAAAACTCCAATACTCAAAAACTCCAGAACTCCAAAACTCCAAAAATCCAAAACTCCAAAACTCCGAAACTCCGAAACTCCAAAACTCCGAAACTCGAAAACTCCAAAACTCCAAAACTGCAAAAATCCAAAACTCCAAAATTCCGAAACTCGGAAACTCCAAACCTCCGAACCTCCAAAATCTCCAAAGCTCCACAACCCCGAATCTCCAAAACTCCGAAACTCCAAAAATCCATACCTCCAAAATCCAAACTTCTAAAACTCCAAAACTCCAAAACTACAAAATTTTCGAACAACAAAACCCCAAATCTCCAAAAATCCATACCTCCAAAACTGCAACAATCCAAAACTCCGAAACTCCAAAACTCCTAAAGTTGAAAAATCCAAAACTCCAAAGCTCTAAAACTCCAAAAGTCCAATAATTCGAAACTCCGAAAGTCCAAAACTCCAGAAATCCAAGACTCCAAAAATCCAAAACTCCAAAAATCCAAAACTCGAAAACTCCAAAACTCGGAAACTCCAAAACTCGGAAACTCCAAAACTTCGAACCTCCAAAATCTCCAAAACTCCACAACCCCGAATCTCCAAAACTCCGAAACTCCAAAAATCCATACCTCCAAAATCCAAAATTCTAAAACTCCAAAACTACAAAACTACAAAATTCTCGAACACCAAAACCCCGAATCTCCAAAAATCCAAAAATCCGAAACTCCAAAACTCCAAAACACAAAAATTCCGAAACTCCACAACCCTGAACCTCTAAAACTCCAAAACTCCGAAACTCCGAAACTCCAAAACTCCGAAACTCCGGAAATCCGAAACTCCAAAACTCCAAAACTCCGAAACTCGAAAACTCCAAAACTCCGAAACTCCGGAAGTCCAAAACTCAAAAACTCCGAAACTCCGAAACTCCAAAACTCCAATAATCCGCAACTCCGAAAATCCAAAGCTCCAAAAATCCAAAACACAAAAACTCCAATGCTCCAAATATCCAAAACTCCAAAACTCGAAAAATCCGAAGCTCCAAAACATGAAAACTCCGAAACCCCGAATCTCCAAAACTCCAAAAATCCATACCTCCAAAATCCAAAATTCTAAAACTCCAAAACTGCAAAAACTACAAAATTCTGGAATAAAACCCCAAATCTCCAAAACTCCAAAAATCCAAAACTCCAAAAGTGCAAAATCCAAAACTCAAAAACTCCAAAACTCCAAAACTCTGAAACACCGAAATTACGAAAATCCGAAACTCCAAAACTCCGAAACTCCAAAACTCCGAAAGTCCAAAACTACAAAATTCCGAAACTCCAAAACTATTAAACTCCAAAATACTTAAACTCACAACACTGAATCTCCAAAACTCCGAAACTCCAAAGCTCTCAAACTTAAAATTCGAAACTCCAAAACACCAAAATTCCGAAACTCCAAAACTCCGAAACTCCGAAAATCTGGAACTCCAAAACTCCAAAACTCCAAAGCTCTAAAACTCCAAAACTCCAAAACTCCAAAAATCCAAAACTCCCAAATTCCGAAACTCGGAAACTCCAAAACTCGGAAACTCCAAAACTCCGAACCTCCAAAACTCCAAAACTCCACAACCCCTCAAAACTCAAAACCTCCAAAAATCCAAAACACCAAAACTCCAATGCTTTAAAAATCCAAAACTCCAAAAATCCAAAACTCCAAAAATCCAAAACTCCAAAACTCCAAAACTCCGAAACTCCGAAACTCCGAAACTCCGAAACACCAAAACTCCAAAACTCTGAAACTCCAAAACTCCAAAACTACAAAATTACGAAACTCCAAAACTGCAAAAATCCAAAACTCCAAAATTCCGAAACTCGGAAACTCCAAAACTCCGAAACTCCGAAAATCCAGAACTCCAAAACTCCAAAACTCCAAAGCTCTAAAACTCCAGACGTCCAATAATCCGAAACTCCGAAAGTCCAAAACTCCAAACATCCAAAACTCCAAAAATCCAAAACTTAAAATTCGAAACTCCAAAACTCCAAAACTCCGAAACTGCAAAACTCCAAAACTCCGAAACTCCAAAATTCCGAAACTCCAAAACTCCGAAACTCCGAAAATCTGGAACTCCAAAACTCCTAAACTCCAAAGCTCTAAAACTCCATACCTCCAAAATCCAAACCTCTAAAACTCCAAAACTCCAAAACTACAAAATTCTGGAACAACAAAACCCCGAATCTCCAAAAATCCATACCTCCAAAACTCCAAAAATCCAAAACTCCGAAACTCCAAAACTCCAAAAGTGCAAAAATCCAAAACTCCAAAAATCCAAAACTCCAAAACTCCAAAACTCCGAAACTCCGAAACTCCGAAACTCCGAAACACCAAAACTCCAAAACTCTGAAACTCCAAAACTCCAGAACTACAAAATTACGAAACTCCAAAACTGCAGAAATCCAAAACTCCAAAATTCCGAAACTCGGAAACTCCAAAACTCCGAAACTCCGAAAATCCAGAACTCCAAAACTCCAAAACTCCAAAGCTCAAAAACTCCAGACGTCCAATAATCCGAAACTCCGAAAGTCCAAAACTCCAAACATCCAAAACTCCAAAAATCCAAAACTTAAAATTCGAAACACCAAAACTCCAAAACTCCGAAACTGCAAAACTCCAAAACTCCGAAACTCCAAAATTCCGAAACTCCAAAACTCCGAAACTCCGAAAATCTGGAACTCCAAAACTTTAAAACTCCAAAGCTCTAAAACTCCAAAACTCCAAAAATCCAAAACTCCAAAACTCCACAACCCCTCAAAACTCAAAACCTCCAAAAATCCAAAACACCAAAACTCCAATGCTTTAAAAATCCAAAACTCCAAAAATCCAAAACTCCAAAAATTGAAAACTCCACAAATCCGAAACTCCAAAACTCCGAAACTCCGCAACCCCGAATCTCCAAAACTCTGAAACTCCAAAACTCCGAAACTCCAAAAATCCAGAACTCCAAAACTCCAAAGCTGTAAAACTCCAAATGTCCAATAATCCGAAACTCCAAAAGTCCAAAACTCAAACAATCCAAAACTCCAAAAATCCAAAACTCCAAAAATCCAAAACTCCAAAAAACCAAAACTCCAAAACTCCAAACCTCCAAACTTCGAAAACTCCCAAACCCCGAATCTCCAAAACTCGGAAACTCCAAAACTCCAAAAGTGCAAAAATCCAAAACTCCAAAACTCAAAATCTCCAGAACTCCAAAAATCCAAAACTCCAAAACTCCAAAACTCCGAAACTCCAAAACTCCGAAACTCGAAAACTCCTAAACTCCGAAACTCTGAAAATTCAAAACTCCAAAAAGTCAAACCTCCGAAAATCCGAAATTCCGAAACTCCACAACCCCAAATCTCCAAAACTCCACAAATCCAAAACTAGAAAACTCCAAAACTGCAAAACTGCAAAACTCCAAAACTCCGAAACTCCAAAACTCCAAAAGTCCGAAACTCTGAAACCACAAAAATCTGGAACTCCAAAACTCCAAAGCTCTAGAACTCCAAAACTGCAAAAATCCGAAACTCCAAAATTCCGAAACTCCACAACTCCGAATCTCTAAAACGGCGCAACTCAAACTCAAAAACTCCGAAACTCCAAAACTCCAAAACTCCGAAACTCCGAAAATCTGGAACTCCAAAACTCCAAAACTCCAAAGCTCTAAAACTCCAAAACTCCAAAACTCCAAAAATCCAAAACTCCAAAATTCCGAAACTCGGAAACTCCAAAACTCGGAAACTCCAAAACTCCGAACCTCCAAAACTCCAAAGCTCCACAACCCCTCAAAACTCAAAACCTCCAAAAATCCAAAACACCAAAACTCCAATGCTTTAAAAATCCAAAACTCCAAAAATCCAAAACTCCAAAAATCGAAAACTCCACAAATCCGAAACTCCAAAACTCCGAAACTCCAAAACTCTGAAACTCCAAAACTCCGAAACTCCAAAAATCCAAAACTCCAAAATTCCGAAACTCGGAAACTCCAAAACTTCGAAACTCCAAAACTCCGAACCTCCAAAACTCCAAAACTCCACACCCCTCAAAACTGAAAACTCCACAAATCCGAAACTCCAAAACTCCGAAACTCCAAAACTCTGAAAATCCACAACCCCTCAAAACTGAAAACCTCCAAAAATCCAAAACACCAAAACTCCAATGCTTTAAAAATCCAAAACTCCAAAAATCTAAAAACTTAAAAACTCCAAAACTCCACAAATCTGAAACTCCAAAACTCCGAAACTGACAAATTCCGAAACTCCGCAACCCCGAATCTCCAAAACTCTGAAACTCCAAAACTCCAAAAGTGCAAAAATCCAGAACTCCGAAACTCAAAAACTCCAAAAAACCAAAACTCCAAAACTCCAAACCTCCAAACTTCGAAAACTCCCAAACCCCGAATCTCCAAAACTCGGAAACTACAAAACTCCAAAAGTGCAAAAATTCAAAACTCCAATACTCAAAAACTCCAGAACTCCAAAACTCCAAAAATCCAAAACTCCAAAACTCCGAAACTCCGAAACTCCAAAACTCCGAAACTCGAAAACTCCAAAACTCCAAAACTGCAAAAATCCAAAACTCCAAAATTCCGAAACTCGGAAACTCCAAACCTCCGAACCTCCAAAATCTCCAAAGCTCCACAACCCCGAATCTCCAAAACTCCGAAACTCCAAAAATCCATACCTCCAAAATCCAAAATTCTAAAACTCCAAAACTCCAAAACTACAAAATTTTCGAACAACAAAACCCCAAATCTCCAAAAATCCATACCTCCAAAACTGCAACAATCCAAAACTCCGAAACTCCAAAACTCCTAAAGTTGAAAAATCCAAAACTCCAAAGCTCTAAAACTCCAAAAGTCCAATAATTCGAAACTCCGAAAGTCCAAAACTCCAAAAATCCAAGACTCCAAAAATCCAAAACTCCAAAAATCCAAAACTCGAAAACTCCAAAACTCGGAAACTCCAAAACTTCGAACCTCCAAAATCTCCAAAACTCCACAACCCCGAATCTCCAAAACTCCGAAACTCCAAAAATCCATACCTCCAAAATCCAAAATTCTAAAACTCCAAAACTACAAAACTACAAAATTCTCGAACAACAAAACCCCGAATCTCCAAAAATCCAAAAATCCGAAACTCCAAAACTCCAAAACTCATAAATTCCGAAACTCCAAAACACAAAAATTCCGAAACTCCACAACCCTGAACCTCTAAAACTCCAAAACTCCGAAACTCCGAAACTCCAAAATTCCGAAACTCCAAAACTCCGAAACTCCGAAAATCTGGAACTCCAAAACTTTAAAACTCCAAAGCTCTAAAACTCCAAAACTCCAAAAATCCAAAACTCCAAAACTCCACAACCCCTCAAAACTCAAAACCTCCAAAAATCCAAAACACCAAAACTCCAATGCTTTAAAAATCCAAAACTCCAAAAATCCAAAACTCCAAAAATTGAAAACTCCACAAATCCGAAACTCCAAAACTCCGAAACTCCGCAACCCCGAATCTCCAAAACTCTGAAACTCCAAAACTCCGAAACTCCAAAAATCCAGAACTCCAAAACTCCAAAGCTGTAAAACTCCAAATGTCCAATAATCCGAAACTCCAAAAGTCCAAAACTCAAACAATCCAAAACTCCAAAAATCCAAAACTCCAAAAATCCAAAACTCCAAAAAACCAAAACTCCAAAACTCCAAACCTCCAAACTTCGAAAACTCCCAAACCCCGAATCTCCAAAACTCGGAAACTCCAAAACTCCAAAAGTGCAAAAATCCAAAACTCCAAAACTCAAAATCTCCAGAACTCCAAAAATCCAAAACTCCAAAACTCCAAAACTCCGAAACTCCAAAACTCCGAAACTCGAAAACTCCTAAACTCCGAAACTCTGAAAATTCAAAACTCCAAAAAGTCAAAACTCCGAAAATCCGAAATTCCGAAACTCCACAACCCCAAATCTCCAAAACTCCACAAATCCAAAACTAGAAAACTCCAAAACTGCAAAACTGCAAAACTCCAAAACTCCGAAACTCCAAAACTCCAAAAGTCCGAAACTCTGAAACCACAAAAATCTGGAACTCCAAAACTCCAAAGCTCTAGAACTCCAAAACTGCAAAAATCCGAAACTCCAAAATTCCGAAACTCCACAACTCCGAATCTCTAAAACGGCGCAACTCAAACTCAAAAACTCCGAAACTCCAAAACTCCAAAACTCCGAAACTCCGAAAATCTGGAACTCCAAAACTCCAAAACTCCAAAGCTCTAAAACTCCAAAACTCCAAAACTCCAAAAATCCAAAACTCCAAAATTCCGAAACTCGGAAACTCCAAAACTCGGAAACTCCAAAACTCCGAACCTCCAAAACTCCAAAGCTCCACAACCCCTCAAAACTCAAAACCTCCAAAAATCCAAAACACCAAAACTCCAATGCTTTAAAAATCCAAAACTCCAAAAATCCAAAACTCCAAAAATCGAAAACTCCACAAATCCGAAACTCCAAAACTCCGAAACTCCAAAACTCTGAAACTCCAAAACTCCGAAACTCCAAAAATCCAAAACTCCAAAATTCCGAAACTCGGAAACTCCAAAACTTCGAAACTCCAAAACTCCGAACCTCCAAAACTCCAAAACTCCACACCCCTCAAAACTGAAAACTCCACAAATCCGAAACTCCAAAACTCCGAAACTCCAAAACTCTGAAACTCCACAACCCCTCAAAACTGAAAACCTCCAAAAATCCAAAACACCAAAACTCCAATGCTTTAAAAATCCAAAACTCCAAAAATCTAAAAACTTAAAAACTCCAAAACTCCACAAATCTGAAACTCCAAAACTCCGAAACTGACAAATTCCGAAACTCCGCAACCCCGAATCTCCAAAACTCTGAAACTCCAAAACTCCAAAAGTGCAAAAATCCAGAACTCCGAAACTCAAAAACTCCAAAAAACCAAAACTCCAAAACTCCAAACCTCCAAACTTCGAAAACTCCCAAACCCCGAATCTCCAAAACTCGGAAACTACAAAACTCCAAAAGTGCAAAAATTCAAAACTCCAATACTCAAAAACTCCAGAACTCCAAAACTCCAAAAATCCAAAACTCCAAAACTCCGAAACTCCGAAACTCCAAAACTCCGAAACTCGAAAACTCCAAAACTCCAAAACTGCAAAAATCCAAAACTCCAAAATTCCGAAACTCGGAAACTCCAAACCTCCGAACCTCCAAAATCTCCAAAGCTCCACAACCCCGAATCTCCAAAACTCCGAAACTCCAAAAATCCATACCTCCAAAATCCAAAATTCTAAAACTCCAAAACTCCAAAACTACAAAATTTTCGAACAACAAAACCCCAAATCTCCAAAAATCCATACCTCCAAAACTGCAACAATCCAAAACTCCGAAACTCCAAAACTCCTAAAGTTGAAAAATCCAAAACTCCAAAGCTCTAAAACTCCAAAAGTCCAATAATTCGAAACTCCGAAAGTCCAAAACTCCAAAAATCCAAGACTCCAAAAATCCAAAACTCCAAAAATCCAAAACTCGAAAACTCCAAAACTCGGAAACTCCAAAACTTCGAACCTCCAAAATCTCCAAAACTCCACAACCCCGAATCTCCAAAACTCCGAAACTCCAAAAATCCATACCTCCAAAATCCAAAATTCTAAAACTCCAAAACTACAAAACTACAAAATTCTCGAACAACAAAACCCCGAATCTCCAAAAATCCAAAAATCCGAAACTCCAAAACTCCAAAACTCATAAATTCCGAAACTCCAAAACACAAAAATTCCGAAACTCCACAACCCTGAACCTCTAAAACTCCAAAACTCCGAAACTCCGAAACTCCAAAACTCCGAAACTCCGGAAATCCGAAACTCCAAAACTCCAAAACTCCGAAACTCGAAAACTCCAAAACTCCGAAACTCCGGAATTCCAAAACTCAAAAACTCCGAAACTCCGAAACTCCAAAACTCCAATAATCCGCAACTCCGAAAATCCAAAGCTCCAAAAATCCAAAACACAAAAACTCCAATGCTCCAAATATCCAAAACTCCAAAACTCGAAAAATCCGAAGCTCCAAAACATGAAAACTCCGAAACCCCGAATCTCCAAAACTCCAAAAATCCATACCTCCAAAATCCAAAATTCTAAAACTCCAAAACTGCAAAAACTACAAAATTCTGGAATAAAACCCCAAATCTACAAAACTCCAAAAATCCAAAACTCCAAAAGTGCAAAATCCAAAACTCAAAAACTCCAAAACTCCAAAACTCTGAAACACCGAAATTACGAAAATCCGAAACTCCAAAACTCCGAAACTCCAAAACTCCAAAACTCCAAAACTCCGAAAGTCCAAAACTACAAAATTCCGAAACTCCAAAACTATTAAACTCCAAAATACTTAAACTCACAACACTGAATCTCCAAAACTCCGAAACTCCAAAGCTCTAAAACTTAAAATTCGAAACTCCAAAACACCAAAATTCCGAAACTCCAAAACTCCGAAACTCCGAAAATCTGGAACTCCAAAACTCCAAAACTCCAAAGCTCTAAAACTCCAAAACTCCAAAACTCCAAAAATCCAAAACTCCAAAATTCCGAAACTCGGAAACTCCAAAACTCGGAAACTCCAAAACTCCGAACCTCCAAAACTCCAAAACTCCACAACCCCTCAAAACTCAAAACCTCCAAAAATCCAAAACACCAAAACTCCAATGCTTTAAAAATCCAAAACTCCAAAAATCCAAAACTCCAAAAATCGAAAACTCCACAAATCCGAAACTCCAAAACTCCGAAACTCCAAAACTGTGAAACTCCAAAACTCCGAAACTCCAAAAATCCAAAACTCCAAAATTCCGAAACTCGGAAACTCCAAAACTCTGAAACTCCAAAACTCCGAACCTCCAAAACTCCAAAACTCCACAACCCCTCAAAACTGAAAACTCCACAAATCCGAAACTCCAAAATTCCGAAACTCCAAAACTCCGAACCTCCAAAACTCCAAAACTCCACAACCCCTCAAAACTGAAAACCTCCAAAAATCCAAAACACCAAAACTCCAATGCTTTAAAAATCCAAAACTCCAAAAATCTAAAAACTTAAAAACTCCAAAACTCCACAAATCTGAAACTCCAAAACACCGAAACTGACAAATTCCGAAACTCCGCAACCCCGAATCTCCAAAACTCTGAAACTCCAAAACTCCAAAAGTGCAAAAATCCAGAACTCCGAAACTCAAAAACTCCAAAAAACCAAAACTCCAAAACTCCAAACCTCCAAACTTCGAAAACTCCCAAACCCCGAATCTCCAAAACTCGGAAACTACAAAACTCCAAAAGTGCAAAAATCCAAAACTCCAATACTCAAAAACTCCAGAACTCCAAAACTCCAAAAATCCAAAACTCCAAAACTCCGAAATTCCGAAAATCCGAAACTCCAAAACTCCAAAACTCCGAAACTCCAAAACTCCACAAATCCAAAACTAGAAAACTCCAAAACTGCAAAACTCCAAAACTCCAAAACTCCAAAACTCCGAACCTCCAAAACTCCAAAAGTCCGAAACTCCAAAACCACAAAAATCTGGAACTCCAAAACTCCAAAGCTCTAGAACTCCAAAACTGCAAAAATCCGAAACTCCAAAATTCCGAAACTCCACAACTCCGAATCTCCAAAACGGCGCAACTCTCAAACTCAAAAACTCCGAAACTCCAAAACTCCAAAACTCCGAAACTCGGAAACTCTAAAACTCCAAAACTCCAATAATCCGAAACTCCGAAAATCCTAAACTCCAAAAATCCAAAACTCCGAAACTCCAAAACTCCAACACTCCGAAACTCCGAATTTCTGGAACTCCAAAACTCCAAAGCTCTAAAACTCCAAAACTCCAAAAATCCGAAACTCCTTAAATCCAAAACTAGAAAACTCCACAACTGCAAAAAACTGAAACTCCAAAATTCCGAAACTCCACAACCACGAATCTGCAAAACTGCGAAACTCCAAAACTCAGAAACTCCAAAACTCTGAACCCCCAAAACTACAAAACTTGAAACTCCGAAACTCCAAAACTCCGAAACTCCAAAACTCCAAAACTCCAAAACTGCAAAATTCTCGAACAACAAAACCCTGAATCTCCAAAAATACAAAAATTCGAAACTCCGAAACTCAAATTCCGAAACTCCACAACCCTGAACCTCCAAAACTCTGAAACTCCAAAACTTCGAAATTCCGAAACTCCAAAACTCCAAAACTCCAAAACTGCAAAACTCCAAAACTCCGAAACTCCGAAACTCTGGAACTCCGAAACTCCGAAACTCCAAAACTCCGAAACTCCAACAATCAATACCTTCAAAACTCCAAAACTACAAAATTCGGAAACTCCAAAACCCCGAATTTCCAAAACTCCGAAACTGCAATAGTCCGAAACTCTAAAGCTCCAAAAATCCGAAACTCTGAAAATTCAAAAATCCGAAACTCCAAAAATCCGGAACTCCACAACCCCGACTCTCCATACGGCGCAAATCCCACACTAAAAAACTCCGAAACTCCAAAACTCCGAAACTCGGAAACTCCAAAACTCCAAAACTCCAAAACTCCGGAACTCCAAAACTCAAAAATTCCGAAACTCCACAACCCTGAACCTCCAAAACTCCGAAACTCCAAAACTCCAAAACTCCAAAACTCCAAAACTCCGAAACTCCAAAACTGCGAAACTCGAAAACTCCAAAACTCCGAAACTCCGAAAGTCCAAAACTCAAAAACTCCAAAACTCCGAAACTCCAAAACTCCAATAATCTGCAACTCTGAAAATCCAAAGCTCCAAAAATCCAAAACACAAAAACTCCAATGCTCCAAAAATCCAAAACCCCAAATATCCAAAACTCCAAAAATCAAAAACTTAAAAACTCCAAAAATCGAAAAATCCGAAGCTCCAAACATGAAAACTCCGAAACCCCGAATCTCCAAAACTCCAAAACTCCAAAAATCCATACCTCCAAAATCCAAAATTCTAAAACTCCAAAACTCCAAAACTACAAAATTCTGGAACAACAAAACCCCAAATCTCCAAAAATCCATACCTCCAAAACTCCAAAAATCCAAAACTCCAAAAGTGCAAAATCCAAAACTCAAAAACTCCAAAACTCCAAAAATCCAAAACTCCAAAACTCCAAAACTCTGAAACACCGAAACTACAAAAATCCGAAACTCCAAAACTCCAAAACTCCGAATCTCCAAAACTACAAAATTCCGAAACTCCAAAACTATGAAACTCCAAAATACTTAAACTCACAACACTAAATCTCGAAAACTCCGAAACTCCAAAGCTCTAAAACTTAAAATTCGAAACTCCAAAACTCCAAAATTCCGAAACTGCAAAACTCCGAAAATCCGAAAATCTGGAACTCCAAAACTTCAAAGCTCTAAAACTCCAAAAGTCCAATAATACGAAACTCCAAAAGCCCAAAACTCAAACAATCCAAAACTCCAAAAATCCAACACTCCAAAAATCCAAAACTCCAAAATTCCTAAACTCGGAAACTCCAAAACTCCGAACCTCCAAAACTCCAAAACTCCACAACCCCTCCAAACTCAAAACTTCCAAAAATCCAAAACACCAAAACTCCAATGCTTTAAAAATCCAAAACTACAAAAATCGAAAACTTAAAAACTCCAAAATTCCACAAATCCGAAACTCCACAAATCCGAAACTCCAAAACTCCAAAACTCCGAAACTCCAATACTCTGAAACTCCAAAACTCCGAAACTCACAAATTCCAAAACTCCGCCACCCTGAATCTCCAAAACTGAAACTCCAAAACTCCGAAACTCAAAAATCCAGAACTCCAAAACTCCAAAGCTCTAAAACTCCAAAAATCCAATAATCCGAAACTCTGAAAGTCCAAAACTCCAAAAATCCAAAACTCCAAAAATCCAAAACTCCAAAAATCGAAAACTCGAAAAATCCAAAACTGTAAAAATCCAAAACTCCAAAATTCCGAAACTCGGAAACTCCAAAACTCCGAACCTCCAAAATCTCCAAAGCTCTAAAACTCCAAAACTCCAAAACTCCAAAAATCCAAAACTCCAAAATTCCGAAACTCGGAAACTCCAAAACTCGGAAACTCCAAAACTCCGAACCTCCAAAACTCCAAAACTCCACAACCCCTCAAAACTCAAAACCTCCAAAAGTCCAAAACACCAAAACTCCAATGCTTTAAAAATCGAAAACTCCAAAAATCCAAAACTCCAAAAATCGAAAACTCCACAAATCCGAAACTCCAAAACTCCGAAACTCCAAAACTCTGAAACTCCAAAACTCCGAAACTCACAAACTCCGAAACTCCGTAACCCCGAATCTCCAAAACTCTGAAACTCCAAAACTCCGAAACTTAAAATTCGAATCTCCAAAACTCCAAAATTCCGAAACTCCAAAACTCCGAAACTCCGAAAATCTGGAACTCCAAAACTCCAAAGCTCTAAAACTCCAAAAGTCCAATAATCCGAAACTCCGAAAGTCCAAAACTCCAAAAATCCAAAACTCCAAAAATCCAAAACTCGAAAACTCCAAAACTGCAAAAATCCAAAACTCCATAATTCCGAAACTCGGAAACTCCAAAACTCTGAACCTCCAAAATCTCCAAAGCTCCACAACCCCGAATCTCCAAAACTCTGAAACTCAAAAAATCCATACCTCCAAAATCCAAAATTCTAAAACTCCAAAACTCCAAAACTACAAAATATTGGAACAACAAAACCCCAAATCTCCAAAAATCCATACCTCCAAAACTTCAAAAATCCAAAACTCCGAAACTCCAAAACTCCAAAAGTGCAAAAATCCAAAACTCCAAAGCTCTAAAACTCCAAAAGTCCAATAATCCGAAACTCCGAAAGTCCAAAACTCCAAAAATCCAAGACTCCAAAAATCCAGAACTCCAAAAATCCAAAACTCGAAAACTCCAAAACTGCAAAAATCCAAAACTCCAAAATTCCGAAGCTCGGAAACTCCAAAACTCGGAAACTCCAAAACTCCGAACCTCCAAAATCTCCAAAACTCCACAACACCGAATCTCCAAAACTCCGAAAACTCCAAAATTCCATACCTCCAAAATCCAAACCTCTAAAACTCCAAAACTACAAAACTACAAAATTCTGGAACAACAAAACCCCGAATCTCCAAAAATCCATACCTCCAAAACTCCAAAAATCCAAAACTCCAAAACTCCAAAACTCCGAAACTCCGAAACTCCGACACACCAAAACTCCAAAACTACAAAATTACGAAACTCCAAAACTGCAAAAATCCAAAACTCCAAAATTCCGAAACTCGGAAACTCCAAAACTCCGAAACTCCGAAAATCCAGAACTCCAAAACTCCAAAACTCCAAAGCTCTAAAACTCCAGACGTCCAATAATCCGAAACTCCGAAAGTCCAAAACTCCAAACATCCAAAACTCCAAAAATCCAAAACTTAAAATTCGAAACTCCAAAACTCCAAAACTCCGAAACTGCAAAACTCCAAAACTCCGAAACTCCAAAATTCCGAAACTCCAAAACTCCGAAACTCCGAAAATCTGGAACTCCAAAACTCCAAAACTCCAAAGCTCTAAAACTCCAAAACTCCAAAACTCCAAAAATCCAAAACTCCAAAATTGCGAAACTCGGAAACTCCAAAACTCGGAAACTCCAAAACTCCGAACCTCCAAAACTCCAAAACTCCACAACCCCTCAAAACTCAAAACCTCCAAAAATCCAAAACACCAAAACTCCAATGCTTTCAAAATCCAAAACTCCAAAAATCCAAAACTCCAAAAATTGAAAACTCCACAAATCCGAAACTCCAAAACTCCGAAACTCTGCAACCCCGAATCTCCAAAACTCTGAAACTCCAAAACTCCGAAACTCCAAAAATCCAGAACTCCAAAACTCCAAAGCTGTAAAACTCCAAATGTCCAATAATCCGAAACTCCGAAAGTCCAAAACTCAAACAATCCAAAACTCCAAAAATCCAAAACTCCAAAAATCCAAAACTCCAAAATTCCGAAACTCGGAAACTCCAAAACTCGGAAACTCCAAAACTCCGAACCTCCAAAACTCCACAACCCCTCCAAACTCAAAACCTCCAAAAATCCAAAACACCAAAACTCCAATGCTTTAAAAATCCAAAACTCCAAAAATCAAAAACTCCAAAAATCGAAAACTTAAAAACTCCAAAACTCCACAAATCCGAAACTCCAAAACTCCGAAACTCAAAAATCCAGAACTCCAAAACTCCAAAGCTCTAAAGCTCCAAAAGTCCAATAATCCGAAACTCCGAAAGTCCAAAACTCAAACAATCCAGAACTCCAAAAATCCAAAACTTAAAATTCGAAACTCCAAAACTCCAAAATTCCGAAACTCCAAAACTCCGAAACTCCGAAAATCTGGAACTCCAAAACTCCAAAGCTCTAAAACTCCAAAAGTCCAATAATCCGAAACTCCGAAAGTCCAAAACTCCAATACTCCAAAACTCCGAAACTCCAAAACTCCAAAACTCCGAAACTCCAAAACTCCAAAACTCCAATACTCCAAAACTCCAAAACACCGAAACTCCGAAACTCCGAAACTCCAAAACTCCAAAACTCCAAAACTCCGAAACTCCAAAACTCCGAAACTCCAAAACTCCAAAACTCCAAAACTCCAATACTCCAAAACTCCGAAACTCCGAAACTCCAAAACTCCAAAACTCCAAAACTGCAAAACTCCAAAACTCCGAAACTCCGAAACTCCAAAACTCCGAAACTCCAAAACTCGGAAACTCCAAAACTCCAAAACTCCAAAACTCCAAAACTCCAAAACTCCAAAACTCCGAAACTCCAAAACTCCGAAACTCCAAAACTCCGAAACTCCAAAACTCCGAATCTCCAAAACTCCAAAACTCCAAAACTCCGAAACTACAAAACTCCGAAACTCCAAAACTCCAAAACTCCAATACTCCAAAGCTCCAAAACTCCAAAACACCGAAACTCCGAAACTCCGAAACTCCAAAACTCCAAAACTCCAAAACTCCAAAACTCCGAAACTCCGAAACTCCGAAACTCCAAAACTCCAAAACTCCAAAACTCCGAAACTCCAAAACTCCAATACTCCAAAACTCCGAAACTCCAAAACTCCAAAACTCAAAAACTCCAAAACTCCAAAACTCCAAAACTTCAAAACTCCAAAACTCCAAAACTCCGAAACTCCAAAAATCCAGAACTCCAAAACTCCAAAGCTGTAAAACTCCAAATGTCCAATAATCCGAAACTCCGAAAGTCCAAAACTCAAACAATCCAAAACTCCAAAAATCCAAAACTCCAAAAATCCAAAACTCCAAAATTCCGAAACTCGGAAACTCCAAAACTCGGAAACTCCAAAACTCCGAACCTCCAAAATCTCCAAAACTCCACAACACCGAATCTCCAAAACTCCGAAAACTCCAAAATTCCATACCTCCAAAATCCAAACCACTAAAACTCCAAAACTACAAAACTACAAAATTCTGGAACAACAAAACCCCGAATCTCCAAAAATCCATACCTCCAAAACTCCAAAAATCCAAAACTCCGAAACTCCAAAACTCCAAAAGTGCAAAAATCCAAAACTCCAAAAATCCAAAACTCCAAAACTCCAAAACTCCGAAACTCCGAAACTCCGAAACTCCGAAACACCAAAACTCCAAAACTCTGAAACTCCAAAACTCCAAAACTCCGAAACTCCGAAAATCCAGAACTCCAAAACTCCAAAACACCAAAGCTCTAAAACTCCAGACGTCCAATAATCCGAAACTCCGAAAGTCCAAAACTCCAAACATCCAAAACTCCAAAAATCCAAAACTTAAAATTCGAAACTCCAAAACTCCAAACCTCCGAAACTGCAAAACTCCAAAACTCCGAAACTCCAAAATTCCGAAACTCCAAAACTCCAAAGCTCTAAAACTCCATACCTCCAAAATCCAAACCTCTAAAACTCCAAAACTACAAAACTACAAAATTCTGGAACAACAAAACCCCGAATCTCCAAAAATCCATACCTCCAAAACTCCAAATATCCAAAACTCCGAAACTCCAAAACTCCAAAAGTGCAAAAATCCAAAACTCCAAAAATCCAAAACTCCAAAACTCCGAAACTCCGAAACTCCGAAACATCAAAACTCCAAAACTCTGAAACTCCAAAACTCAAAAACTCAAAAATTCCGAAACTCGGAAACTCCAAAACTCCGAAACTCCGAATATCCAGAACTCCAAAACTCCAAAACTCCAAAGCTCTAAAACTCCAGACGTCCAATAATCCGAAACTCCAAAAGTCCAAAACTCCAAACATCCAAAACTCCAAAAATCCAAAACTTAAAATTCGAAACTCCAAAACTCCAAAACTCCGAAACTGCAAAACTCCAAAACTCCGAAACTCCAAAATTCCGAAACTCCAAAACTCCGAAACTCCGAAAATCTGGAACTCCAAAACTCCAAAACTCCAAAGCTCTAAAACTCCAAAACTCCAAAAATCCAAAACTCCAAAATTCCGAAACTCGGGAACTCCAAAACTCGGAAACTCCAAAACTCCAAAACTCCGAACCTCCAAAATCTCCAAAACTCCACAACACCGAATCTCCAAAACTCCGAAAACTCCAAAATTCCATACCTCCAAAATCCAAACCTCTAAAACTCCAAAACTACAAAACTACAAAATTCTGGAACAACAAAACCCCGAATCTCCAAAAATCCATACCTCCAAAACTCCAAAAATCCAAAACTCCGAAACTCCAAAACTCCAAAAGTGCAAAAATCCAAAACTCCAAAAATCCAAAACTCCAAAACTCCAAAACTCCGAAACTCCGAAACTCCGAAACACCAAAACTCCAAAACTCTGAAACTCCAAAACTCCAAAACTACAAAATTACGAAACTCCAAAACTGCAAAAATCCAAAACTCCAAAATTCCGAAACTCGGAAACTCCAAAACTACGAAACTCCGAAAATCCAGAACTCCAAAACTCCAAAACTCCAAAGCTCTAAAACTCCAGACGTCCAATAATCCGAAACTCCGAAAGTCCAAAACTCCAAACATCCAAAACTCCAAAAATCCAAAACTTAAAATTCGAAACTCCAAAACTCCAAAACTCCGAAACTGCAAAACTCCAAAACTCCGAAACTCCAAAATTCCGAAACTCCAAATCTCCGAAACTCCGAAAATCTGGAACTCCAAAACTCCAAAACTCCAAAGCTCTAAAACTCCATACCTCCAAAATCCAAACCTCTAAAACTCCAAAACTACAAAACTACAAAATTCTGGAACAACAAAACCCCGAATCTCCAAAAATCCATACCTCCAAAACTCCAAAAATCCAAAACTCCGAAACTCCAAAACTCCAAAAGTGCAAAAATCCAAAACTCCAAAAATCCAAAACTCCAAAACTCCAAAACTCCGAAACTCCGAAACTCCGAAACTCCGAAACACCAAAACTCCAAAACTCTGAAACTCCAAAACTCCAGAACTACAAAATTACGAAACTCCAAAACTGCAGAAATACAAAACTCCAAAATTCCGAAACTCGGAAACTCCAAAACTCCGAAACTCCGAAAATCCAGAACTCCAAAACTCCAAAACTCCAAAGCTCTAAAACTCCAGACGTCCAATAATCCGAAACTCCGAAAGTCCAAAACTCCAAACATCCAAAACTCCAAAAATCCAAAACTTAAAATTCGAAACTCCAAAACTCCAAAACTCCGAACCTCCAAAACTCCAAAACTCCACAACCCCTCAAAACTCAAAACCTCCAAAAATCCAAAACACCAAAACTCCAATGCTTTAAAAATCCAAAACTCCACAAATCCGAAACTCCAAAACTCCGAAACTCCGCAACCCCGAATCTCCAAAACTCTGAAACTCCAAAACTCCGAAACTCCAAAAATCCAGAACTCCAAAACTCCAAAGCTGTAAAACTCCAAATGTCCAATAATCCGAAACTCCGAAAGTCCAAAACTCAAACAATCCAAAACTCCAAAAATCCAAAACTCCAAAAATCCAAAACTCCAAAAAACCAAAACTCCAAAACTCCAAACCTCCAAACTTCGAAAACTCCCAAACCCCGAATCTCCAAAACTCGGAAACTCCAAAACTCCAAAAGTGCAAAAATCCAAAACTCCAAAACTCAAAATCTCCAGAACTCCAAAAATCCAAAACTCCAAAACTCCAAAACTCCGAAACTCCAAAACTCCGAAACTCGAAAACTCCTAAACTCCGAAACTCTGAAAATTCAAAACTCCAAAAAGTCAAAACTCCGAAAATCCGAAATTCCGAAACTCCACAACCCCAAATCTCCAAAACTCCACAAATCCAAAACTAGAAAACTCCAAAACTGCAAAACTGCAAAACTCCAAAACTCCGAAACTCCAAAACTCCAAAAGTCCGAAACTCCGAAACCACAAAAATCTGGAACTCCAAAACTCCAAAGCTCTAGAACTCCAAAACTGCAAAAATCCGAAACTCCAAAATTCCGAAACTCCACAACTCCGAATCTCCAAAACGGCGCAACTCTCAAACTCAAAAACTCCGAAACTCCAAAACTCCAAAACTCCGAAACTCCGAAAATCTGGAACTCCAAAACTCCAAAACTCCAAAGCTCTAAAACTCCAAAACTCCAAAACTCCAAAAATCCAAAACTCCAAAATTCCGAAACTCGGAAACTCCAAAACTCCGAACCTCCAAAACTCCAAAGCTCCACAACCCCTCAAAACTCAAAACCTCCAAAAATCCAAAACACCAAAACTCCAATGCTTTAAAAATCCAAAACTCCAAAAATCCAAAACTCCAAAAATCGAAAACTCCACAAATCCGAAACTCCAAAACTTCGAAACTCCAAAACTCTGAAACTCCAAAACTCCGAAACTCCAAAAATCCAAAACTCCAAAATTCCGAAACTCGGAAACTCCAAAACTTCGAAACTCCAAAACTCCGAACCTCCAAAACTCCAAAACTCCACACCCCTCAAAACTGAAAACTCCACAAATCCGAAACTCCAAAACTCCGAAACTCCAAAACTCTGAAACTCCACAACCCCTCAAAACTGAAAACCTCCAAAAATCCAAAACACCAAAACTCCAATGCTTTAAAAATCCAAAACTCCAAAAATCTAAAAACTTAAAAACTCCAAAACTCCACAAATCTGAAACTCGAAAACTCCGAAACTGACAAATTCCGAAACTCCGCAACCCCGAATCTCCAAAACTCTGAAACTCCAAAACTCCAAAAGTGCAAAAATCCAGAACTCCGAAACTCAAAAACTCCAAAAAACCAAAACTCCAAAACTCCAAACCTCCAAACTTCGAAAACTCCCAAACCCCGAATCTCCAAAACTCGGAAACTACAAAACTCCAAAAGTGCAAAAATTCAAAACTCCAGTACTCAAAAACTCCAGAACTCCAAAACTCCAAAAATCCAAAACTCCAAAACTCCGAAACTCCGAAACTCCAAAACTCCGAAACTCGAAAACTCCAAAACTCCAAAACTGCAAAAATCCAAAACTCCAAAATTCCGAAACTCGGAAACTCCAAACCTCCGAACCTCCAAAATCTCCAAAGCTCCACAACCCCGAATCTCCAAAACTCCGAAACTCCAAAAATCCATACCTCCAAAATCCAAACTTCTAAAACTCCAAAACTCCAAAACTACAAAATTTTCGAACAACAAAACCCCAAATCTCCAAAAATCCATACCTCCAAAACTGCAACAATCCAAAACTCCGAAACTCCAAAACTCCTAAAGTTGAAAAATCCAAAACTCCAAAGCTCTAAAACTCCAAAAGTCCAATAATTCGAAACTCCGAAAGTCCAAAACTCCAGAAATCCAAGACTCCAAAAATCCAAAACTCCAAAAATCCAAAACTCGAAAACTCCAAAACTCGGAAACTCCAAAACTCGGAAACTCCAAAACTTCGAACCTCCAAAATCTCCAAAACTCCACAACCCCGAATCTCCAAAACTCCGAAACTCCAAAAATCCATACCTCCAAAATCCAAAATTCTAAAACTCCAAAACTACAAAACTACAAAATTCTCGAACACCAAAACCCCGAATCTCCAAAAATCCAAAAATCCGAAACTCCAAAACTCCAAAACACAAAAATTCCGAAACTCCACAACCCTGAACCTCTAAAACTCCAAAACTCCGAAACTCCGAAACTCCAAAACTCCGAAACTCCGGAAATCCGAAACTCCAAAACTCCAAAACTCCGAAACTCGAAAACTCCAAAACTCCGAAACTCCGGAAGTCCAAAACTCAAAAACTCCGAAACTCCGAAACTCCAAAACTCCAATAATCCGCAACTCCGAAAATCCAAAGCTCCAAAAATCCAAAACACAAAAACTCCAATGCTCCAAATATCCAAAACTCCAAAACTCGAAAAATCCGAAGCTCCAAAACATGAAAACTCCGAAACCCCGAATCTCCAAAACTCCAAAAATCCATACCTCCAAAATCCAAAATTCTAAAACTCCAAAACTGCAAAAACTACAAAATTCTGGAATAAAACCCCAAATCTCCAAAACTCCAAAAATCCAAAACTCCAAAAGTGCAAAATCCAAAACTCAAAAACTCCAAAACTCCAAAACTCTGAAACACCGAAATTACGAAAATCCGAAACTCCAAAACTCCGAAACTCCAAAACTCCGAAAGTCCAAAACTACAAAATTCCGAAACTCCAAAACTATTAAACTCCAAAATACTTAAACTCACAACACTGAATCTCCAAAACTCCGAAACTCCAAAGCTCTCAAACTTAAAATTCGAAACTCCAAAACACCAAAATTCCGAAACTCCAAAACTCCGAAACTCCGAAAATCTGGAACTCCAAAACTCCAAAACTCCAAAGCTCTAAAACTCCAAAACTCCAAAACTCCAAAAATCCAAAACTCCCAAATTCCGAAACTCGGAAACTCCAAAACTCGGAAACTCCAAAACTCCGAACCTCCAAAACTCCAAAACTCCACAACCCCTCAAAACTCAAAACCTCCAAAAATCCAAAACACCAAAACTCCAATGCTTTAAAAATCCAAAACTCCAAAAATCCAAAACTCCAAAAATCCAAAACTCCAAAACTCCAAAACTCCGAAACTCCGAAACTCCGAAACTCCGAAACACCAAAACTCCAAAACTCTGAAACTCCAAAACTCCAAAACTACAAAATTACGAAACTCCAAAACTGCAAAAATCCAAAACTCCAAAATTCCGAAACTCGGAAACTCCAAAACTCCGAAACTCCGAAAATCCAGAACTCCAAAACTCCAAAACTCCAAAGCTCTAAAACTCCAGACGTCCAATAATCCGAAACTCCGAAAGTCCAAAACTCCAAACATCCAAAACTCCAAAAATCCAAAACTTAAAATTCGAAACTCCAAAACTCCAAAACTCCGAAACTGCAAAACTCCAAAACTCCGAAACTCCAAAATTCCGAAACTCCAAAACTCCGAAACTCCGAAAATCTGGAACTCCAAAACTCCTAAACTCCAAAGCTCTAAAACTCCATACCTCCAAAATCCAAACCTCTAAAACTCCAAAACTCCAAAACTACAAAATTCTGGAACAACAAAACCCCGAATCTCCAAAAATCCATACCTCCAAAACTCCAAAAATCCAAAACTCCGAAACTCCAAAACTCCAAAAGTGCAAAAATCCAAAACTCCAAAAATCCAAAACTCCAAAACTCCAAAACTCCGAAACTCCGAAACTCCGAAACTCCGAAACACCAAAACTCCAAAACTCTGAAACTCCAAAACTCCAGAACTACAAAATTACGAAACTCCAAAACTGCAGAAATCCAAAACTCCAAAATTCCGAAACTCGGAAACTCCAAAACTCCGAAACTCCGAAAATCCAGAACTCCAAAACTCCAAAACTCCAAAGCTCAAAAACTCCAGACGTCCAATAATCCGAAACTCCGAAAGTCCAAAACTCCAAACATCCAAAACTCCAAAAATCCAAAACTTAAAATTCGAAACACCAAAACTCCAAAACTCCGAAACTGCAAAACTCCAAAACTCCGAAACTCCAAAATTCCGAAACTCCAAAACTCCGAAACTCCGAAAATCTGGAACTCCAAAACTTTAAAACTCCAAAGCTCTAAAACTCCAAAACTCCAAAAATCCAAAACTCCAAAACTCCACAACCCCTCAAAACTCAAAACCTCCAAAAATCCAAAACACCAAAACTCCAATGCTTTAAAAATCCAAAACTCCAAAAATCCAAAACTCCAAAAATTGAAAACTCCACAAATCCGAAACTCCAAAACTCCGAAACTCCGCAACCCCGAATCTCCAAAACTCTGAAACTCCAAAACTCCGAAACTCCAAAAATCCAGAACTCCAAAACTCCAAAGCTGTAAAACTCCAAATGTCCAATAATCCGAAACTCCAAAAGTCCAAAACTCAAACAATCCAAAACTCCAAAAATCCAAAACTCCAAAAATCCAAAACTCCAAAAAACCAAAACTCCAAAACTCCAAACCTCCAAACTTCGAAAACTCCCAAACCCCGAATCTCCAAAACTCGGAAACTCCAAAACTCCAAAAGTGCAAAAATCCAAAACTCCAAAACTCAAAATCTCCAGAACTCCAAAAATCCAAAACTCCAAAACTCCAAAACTCCGAAACTCCAAAACTCCAAAACTCGAAAACTCCTAAACTCCGAAACTCTGAAAATTCAAAACTCCAAAAAGTCAAAACTCCGAAAATCCGAAATTCCGAAACTCCACAACCCCAAATCTCCAAAACTCCACAAATCCAAAACTAGAAAACTCCAAAACTGCAAAACTGCAAAACTCCAAAACTCCGAAACTCCAAAACTCCAAAAGTCCGAAACTCTGAAACCACAAAAATCTGGAACTCCAAAACTCCAAAGCTCTAGAACTCCAAAACTGCAAAAATCCGAAACTCCAAAATTCCGAAACTCCACAACTCCGAATCTCTAAAACGGCGCAACTCAAACTCAAAAACTCCGAAACTCCAAAACTCCAAAACTCCGAAACTCCGAAAATCTGGAACTCCAAAACTCCAAAACTCCAAAGCTCTAAAACTCCAAAACTCCAAAACTCCAAAAATCCAAAACTCCAAAATTCCGAAACTCGGAAACTCCAAAACTCGGAAACTCCAAAACTCCGAACCTCCAAAACTCCAAAGCTCCACAACCCCTCAAAACTCAAAACCTCCAAAAATCCAAAACACCAAAACTCCAATGCTTTAAAAATCCAAAACTCCAAAAATCCAAAACTCCAAAAATCGAAAACTCCACAAATCCGAAACTCCAAAACTCCGAAACTCCAAAACTCTGAAACTCCAAAACTCCGAAACTCCAAAAATCCAAAACTCCAAAATTCCGAAACTCGGAAACTCCAAAACTTCGAAACTCCAAAACTCCGAACCTCCAAAACTCCAAAACTCCACACCCCTCAAAACTGAAAACTCCACAAATCCGAAACTCCAAAACTCCGAAACTCCAAAACTCTGAAACTCCACAACCCCTCAAAACTGAAAACCTCCAAAAATCCAAAACACCAAAACTCCAATGCTTTAAAAATCCAAAACTCCAAAAATCTAAAAACTTAAAAACTCCAAAACTCCACAAATCTGAAACTCCAAAACTCCGAAACTGACAAATTCCGAAACTCCGCAACCCCGAATCTCCAAAACTCTGAAACTCCAAAACTCCAAAAGTGCAAAAATCCAGAACTCCGAAACTCAAAAACTCCAAAAAACCAAAACTCCAAAACTCCAAACCTCCAAACTTCGAAAACTCCCAAACCCCGAATCTCCAAAACTCGGAAACTACAAAACTCCAAAAGTGCAAAAATTCAAAACTCCAATACTCAAAAACTCCAGAACTCCAAAACTCCAAAAATCCAAAACTCCAAAACTCCGAAACTCCGAAACTCCAAAACTCCGAAACTCGAAAACTCCAAAACTCCAAAACTGCAAAAATCCAAAACTCCAAAATTCCGAAACTCGGAAACTCCAAACCTCCGAACCTCCAAAATCTCCAAAGCTCCACAACCCCGAATCTCCAAAACTCCGAAACTCCAAAAATCCATACCTCCAAAATCCAAAATTCTAAAACTCCAAAACTCCAAAACTACAAAATTTTCGAACAACAAAACCCCAAATCTCCAAAAATCCATACCTCCAAAACTGCAACAATCCAAAACTCCGAAACTCCAAAACTCCTAAAGTTGAAAAATCCAAAACTCCAAAGCTCTAAAACTCCAAAAGTCCAATAATTCGAAACTCCGAAAGTCCAAAACTCCAAAAATCCAAGACTCCAAAAATCCAAAACTCCAAAAATCCAAAACTCGAAAACTCCAAAACTCGGAAACTCCAAAACTTCGAACCTCCAAAATCTCCAAAACTCCACAACCCCGAATCTCCAAAACTCCGAAACTCCAAAAATCCATACCTCCAAAATCCAAAATTCTAAAACTCCAAAACTACAAAACTACAAAATTCTCGAACAACAAAACCCCGAATCTCCAAAAATCCAAAAATCCGAAACTCCAAAACTCCAAAACTCATAAATTCCGAAACTCCAAAACACAAAAATTCCGAAACTCCACAACCCTGAACCTCTAAAACTCCAAAACTCCGAAACTCCGAAACTCCAAAATTCCGAAACTCCAAAACTCCGAAACTCCGAAAATCTGGAACTCCAAAACTTTAAAACTCCAAAGCTCTAAAACTCCAAAACTCCAAAAATCCAAAACTCCAAAACTCCACAACCCCTCAAAACTCAAAACCTCCAAAAATCCAAAACACCAAAACTCCAATGCTTTAAAAATCCAAAACTCCAAAAATCCAAAACTCCAAAAATTGAAAACTCCACAAATCCGAAACTCCAAAACTCCGAAACTCCGCAACCCCGAATCTCCAAAACTCTGAAACTCCAAAACTCCGAAACTCCAAAAATCCAGAACTCCAAAACTCCAAAGCTGTAAAACTCCAAATGTCCAATAATCCGAAACTCCAAAAGTCCAAAACTCAAACAATCCAAAACTCCAAAAATCCAAAACTCCAAAAATCCAAAACTCCAAAAAACCAAAACTCCAAAACTCCAAACCTCCAAACTTCGAAAACTCCCAAACCCCGAATCTCCAAAACTCGGAAACTCCAAAACTCCAAAAGTGCAAAAATCCAAAACTCCAAAACTCAAAATCTCCAGAACTCCAAAAATCCAAAACTCCAAAACTCCAAAACTCCGAAACTCCAAAACTCCAAAACTCCGAAACTCGAAAACTCCTAAACTCCGAAACTCTGAAAATTCAAAACTCCAAAAAGTCAAAACTCCGAAAATCCGAAATTCCGAAACTCCACAACCCCAAATCTCCAAAACTCCACAAATCCAAAACTAGAAAACTCCAAAACTGCAAAACTGCAAA
The DNA here is from genome assembly GCF_055824585.1 of Amblyomma mixtum. Taxonomy (NCBI): domain Eukaryota; kingdom Metazoa; phylum Arthropoda; class Arachnida; order Ixodida; family Ixodidae; genus Amblyomma; species Amblyomma mixtum. Next base: position 12,674,355 of record NW_028317651.1, read on the forward strand.
ACTCCAAAACTCCGAAACTCCAAAACTCCAAAAGTCCGAAACTCTGAAACCACAAAAATCTGGAACTCCAAAACTCCAAAGCTCTAGAACTCCAAAACTGCAAAAATCCGAAACTCCAAAATTCCGAAACTCCACAACTCCGAATCTCTAAAACGGCGCAACTCAAACTCAAAAACTCCGAAACTCCAAAACTCCAAAACTCCGAAACTCCGAAAATCTGGAACTCCAAAACTCCAAAACTCCAAAGCTCTAAAACTCCAAAACTCCAAAACTCCAAAAATCCAAAACTCCAAAATTCCGAAACTCGGAAACTCCAAAACTCGGAAACTCCAAAACTCCGAACCTCCAAAACTCCAAAGCTCCACAACCCCTCAAAACTCAAAACCTCCAAAAATCCAAAACACCAAAACTCCAATGCTTTAAAAATCCAAAACTCCAAAAATCCAAAACTCCAAAAATCGAAAACTCCACAAATCCGAAACTCCAAAACTCCGAAACTCCAAAACTCTGAAACTCCAAAACTCCGAAACTCCAAAAATCCAAAACTCCAAAATTCCGAAACTCGGAAACTCCAAAACTTCGAAACTCCAAAACTCCGAACCTCCAAAACTCCAAAACTCCACACCCCTCAAAACTGAAAACTCCACAAATCCGAAACTCCAAAACTCCGAAACTCCAAAACTCTGAAACTCCACAACCCCTCAAAACTGAAAACCTCCAAAAATCCAAAACACCAAAACTCCAATGCTTTAAAAATCCAAAACTCCAAAAATCTAAAAACTTAAAAACTCCAAAACTCCACAAATCTGAAACTCCAAAACTCCGAAACTGACAAATTCCGAAACTCCGCAACCCCGAATCTCCAAAACTCTGAAACTCCAAAACTCCAAAAGTGCAAAAATCCAGAACTCCGAAACTCAAAAACTCCAAAAAACCAAAACTCCAAAACTCCAAACCTCCAAACTTCGAAAACTCCCAAACCCCGAATCTCCAAAACTCGGAAACTACAAAACTCCAAAAGTGCAAAAATTCAAAACTCCAATACTCAAAAACTCCAGAACTCCAAAACTCCAAAAATCCAAAACTCCAAAACTCCGAAACTCCGAAACTCCAAAACTCCGAAACTCGAAAACTCCAAAACTCCAAAACTGCAAAAATCCAAAACTCCAAAATTCCGAAACTCGGAAACTCCAAACCTCCGAACCTCCAAAATCTCCAAAGCTCCACAACCCCGAATCTCCAAAACTCCGAAACTCCAAAAATCCATACCTCCAAAATCCAAAATTCTAAAACTCCAAAACTCCAAAACTACAAAATTTTCGAACAACAAAACCCCAAATCTCCAAAAATCCATACCTCCAAAACTGCAACAATCCAAAACTCCGAAACTCCAAAACTCCTAAAGTTGAAAAATCCAAAACTCCAAAGCTCTAAAACTCCAAAAGTCCAATAATTCGAAACTCCGAAAGTCCAAAACTCCAAAAATCCAAGACTCCAAAAATCCAAAACTCCAAAAATCCAAAACTCGAAAACTCCAAAACTCGGAAACTCCAAAACTTCGAACCTCCAAAATCTCCAAAACTCCACAACCCCGAATCTCCAAAACTCCGAAACTCCAAAAATCCATACCTCCAAAATCCAAAATTCTAAAACTCCAAAACTACAAAACTACAAAATTCTCGAACAACAAAACCCCGAATCTCCAAAAATCCAAAAATCCGAAACTCCAAAACTCCAAAACTCATAAATTCCGAAACTCCAAAACACAAAAATTCCGAAACTCCACAACCCTGAACCTCTAAAACTCCAAAACTCCGAAACTCCGAAACTCCAAAACTCCGAAACTCCGGAAATCCGAAACTCCAAAACTCCAAAACTCCGAAACTCGAAAACTCCAAAACTCCGAAACTCCGGAATTCCAAAACTCAAAAACTCCGAAACTCCGAAACTCCAAAACTCCAATAATCCGCAACTCCGAAAATCCAAAGCTCCAAAAATCCAAAACACAAAAACTCCAATGCTCCAAATATCCAAAACTCCAAAACTCGAAAAATCCGAAGCTCCAAAACATGAAAACTCCGAAACCCCGAATCTCCAAAACTCCAAAAATCCATACCTCCAAAATCCAAAATTCTAAAACTCCAAAACTGCAAAAACTACAAAATTCTGGAATAAAACCCCAAATCTACAAAACTCCAAAAATCCAAAACTCCAAAAGTGCAAAATCCAAAACTCAAAAACTCCAAAACTCCAAAACTCTGAAACACCGAAATTACGAAAATCCGAAACTCCAAAACTCCGAAACTCCAAAACTCCAAAACTCCAAAACTCCGAAAGTCCAAAACTACAAAATTCCGAAACTCCAAAACTATTAAACTCCAAAATACTTAAACTCACAACACTGAATCTCCAAAACTCCGAAACTCCAAAGCTCTAAAACTTAAAATTCGAAACTCCAAAACACCAAAATTCCGAAACTCCAAAACTCCGAAACTCCGAAAATCTGGAACTCCAAAACTCCAAAACTCCAAAGCTCTAAAACTCCAAAACTCCAAAACTCCAAAAATCCAAAACTCCAAAATTCCGAAACTCGGAAACTCCAAAACTCGGAAACTCCAAAACTCCGAACCTCCAAAACTCCAAAACTCCACAACCCCTCAAAACTCAAAACCTCCAAAAATCCAAAACACCAAAACTCCAATGCTTTAAAAATCCAAAACTCCAAAAATCCAAAACTCCAAAAATCGAAAACTCCACAAATCCGAAACTCCAAAACTCCGAAACTCCAAAACTGTGAAACTCCAAAACTCCGAAACTCCAAAAATCCAAAACTCCAAAATTCCGAAACTCGGAAACTCCAAAACTCTGAAACTCCAAAACTCCGAACCTCCAAAACTCCAAAACTCCACAACCCCTCAAAACTGAAAACTCCACAAATCCGAAACTCCAAAATTCCGAAACTCCAAAACTCCGAACCTCCAAAACTCCAAAACTCCACAACCCCTCAAAACTGAAAACCTCCAAAAATCCAAAACACCAAAACTCCAATGCTTTAAAAATCCAAAACTCCAAAAATCTAAAAACTTAAAAACTCCAAAACTCCACAAATCTGAAACTCCAAAACACCGAAACTGACAAATTCCGAAACTCCGCAACCCCGAATCTCCAAAACTCTGAAACTCCAAAACTCCAAAAGTGCAAAAATCCAGAACTCCGAAACTCAAAAACTCCAAAAAACCAAAACTCCAAAACTCCAAACCTCCAAACTTCGAAAACTCCCAAACCCCGAATCTCCAAAACTCGGAAACTACAAAACTCCAAAAGTGCAAAAATCCAAAACTCCAATACTCAAAAACTCCAGAACTCCAAAACTCCAAAAATCCAAAACTCCAAAACTCCGAAATTCCGAAAATCCGAAACTCCAAAACTCCAAAACTCCGAAACTCCAAAACTCCACAAATCCAAAACTAGAAAACTCCAAAACTGCAAAACTCCAAAACTCCAAAACTCCAAAACTCCGAACCTCCAAAACTCCAAAAGTCCGAAACTCCAAAACCACAAAAATCTGGAACTCCAAAACTCCAAAGCTCTAGAACTCCAAAACTGCAAAAATCCGAAACTCCAAAATTCCGAAACTCCACAACTCCGAATCTCCAAAACGGCGCAACTCTCAAACTCAAAAACTCCGAAACTCCAAAACTCCAAAACTCCGAAACTCGGAAACTCTAAAACTCCAAAACTCCAATAATCCGAAACTCCGAAAATCCTAAACTCCAAAAATCCAAAACTCCGAAACTCCAAAACTCCAACACTCCGAAACTCCGAATTTCTGGAACTCCAAAACTCCAAAGCTCTAAAACTCCAAAACTCCAAAAATCCGAAACTCCTTAAATCCAAAACTAGAAAACTCCACAACTGCAAAAAACTGAAACTCCAAAATTCCGAAACTCCACAACCACGAATCTGCAAAACTGCGAAACTCCAAAACTCAGAAACTCCAAAACTCTGAACCCCCAAAACTACAAAACTTGAAACTCCGAAACTCCAAAACTCCGAAACTCCAAAACTCCAAAACTCCAAAACTGCAAAATTCTCGAACAACAAAACCCTGAATCTCCAAAAATACAAAAATTCGAAACTCCGAAACTCAAATTCCGAAACTCCACAACCCTGAACCTCCAAAACTCTGAAACTCCAAAACTTCGAAATTCCGAAACTCCAAAACTCCAAAACTCCAAAACTGCAAAACTCCAAAACTCCGAAACTCCGAAACTCTGGAACTCCGAAACTCCGAAACTCCAAAACTCCGAAACTCCAACAATCAATACCTTCAAAACTCCAAAACTACAAAATTCGGAAACTCCAAAACCCCGAATTTCCAAAACTCCGAAACTGCAATAGTCCGAAACTCTAAAGCTCCAAAAATCCGAAACTCTGAAAATTCAAAAATCCGAAACTCCAAAAATCCGGAACTCCACAACCCCGACTCTCCATACGGCGCAAATCCCACACTAAAAAACTCCGAAACTCCAAAACTCCGAAACTCGGAAACTCCAAAACTCCAAAACTCCAAAACTCCGGAACTCCAAAACTCAAAAATTCCGAAACTCCACAACCCTGAACCTCCAAAACTCCGAAACTCCAAAACTCGAAAACTCCAAAACTCCAAAACTCCGAAACTCCAAAACTGCGAAACTCGAAAACTCCAAAACTCCGAAACTCCGAAAGTCCAAAACTCAAAAACTCCAAAACTCCGAAACTCCAAAACTCCAATAATCTGCAACTCTGAAAATCCAAAGCTCCAAAAATCCAAAACACAAAAACTCCAATGCTCCAAAAATCCAAAACCCCAAATATCCAAAACTCCAAAAATCAAAAACTTAAAAACTCCAAAAATCGAAAAATCCGAAGCTCCAAACATGAAAACTCCGAAACCCCGAATCTCCAAAACTCCAAAACTCCAAAAATCCATACCTCCAAAATCCAAAATTCTAAAACTCCAAAACTCCAAAACTACAAAATTCTGGAACAACAAAACCCCAAATCTCCAAAAATCCATACCTCCAAAACTCCAAAAATCCAAAACTCCAAAAGTGCAAAATCCAAAACTCAAAAACTCCAAAACTCCAAAAATCCAAAACTCCAAAACTCCAAAACTCTGAAACACCGAAACTACAAAAATCCGAAACTCCAAAACTCCAAAACTCCGAATCTCCAAAACTACAAAATTCCGAAACTCCAAAACTATGAAACTCCAAAATACTTAAACTCACAACACTAAATCTCGAAAACTCCGAAACTCCAAAGCTCTAAAACTTAAAATTCGAAACTCCAAAACTCCAAAATTCCGAAACTGCAAAACTCCGAAAATCCGAAAATCTGGAACTCCAAAACTTCAAAGCTCTAAAACTCCAAAAGTCCAATAATACGAAACTCCAAAAGCCCAAAACTCAAACAATCCAAAACTCCAAAAATCCAACACTCCAAAAATCCAAAACTCCAAAATTCCTAAACTCGGAAACTCCAAAACTCCGAACCTCCAAAACTCCAAAACTCCACAACCCCTCCAAACTCAAAACTTCCAAAAATCCAAAACACCAAAACTCCAATGCTTTAAAAATCCAAAACTACAAAAATCGAAAACTTAAAAACTCCAAAATTCCACAAATCCGAAACTCCACAAATCCGAAACTCCAAAACTCCAAAACTCCGAAACTCCAATACTCTGAAACTCCAAAACTCCGAAACTCACAAATTCCAAAACTCCGCCACCCTGAATCTCCAAAACTGAAACTCCAAAACTCCGAAACTCAAAAATCCAGAACTCCAAAACTCCAAAGCTCTAAAACTCCAAAAATCCAATAATCCGAAACTCTGAAAGTCCAAAACTCCAAAAATCCAAAACTCCAAAAATCCAAAACTCCAAAAATCGAAAACTCGAAAAATCCAAAACTGTAAAAATCCAAAACTCCAAAATTCCGAAACTCGGAAACTCCAAAACTCCGAACCTCCAAAATCTCCAAAGCTCTAAAACTCCAAAACTCCAAAACTCCAAAAATCCAAAACTCCAAAATTCCGAAACTCGGAAACTCCAAAACTCGGAAACTCCAAAACTCCGAACCTCCAAAACTCCAAAACTCCACAACCCCTCAAAACTCAAAACCTCCAAAAGTCCAAAACACCAAAACTCCAATGCTTTAAAAATCGAAAACTCCAAAAATCCAAAACTCCAAAAATCGAAAACTCCACAAATCCGAAACTCCAAAACTCCGAAACTCCAAAACTCTGAAACTCCAAAACTCCGAAACTCACAAACTCCGAAACTCCGTAACCCCGAATCTCCAAAACTCTGAAACTCCAAAACTCCGAAACTTAAAATTCGAATCTCCAAAACTCCAAAATTCCGAAACTCCAAAACTCCGAAACTCCGAAAATCTGGAACTCCAAAACTCCAAAGCTCTAAAACTCCAAAAGTCCAATAATCCGAAACTCCGAAAGTCCAAAACTCCAAAAATCCAAAACTCCAAAAATCCAAAACTCGAAAACTCCAAAACTGCAAAAATCCAAAACTCCATAATTCCGAAACTCGGAAACTCCAAAACTCTGAACCTCCAAAATCTCCAAAGCTCCACAACCCCGAATCTCCAAAACTCTGAAACTCAAAAAATCCATACCTCCAAAATCCAAAATTCTAAAACTCCAAAACTCCAAAACTACAAAATATTGGAACAACAAAACCCCAAATCTCCAAAAATCCATACCTCCAAAACTCCAAAAATCCAAAACTCCGAAACTCCAAAACTCCAAAAGTGCAAAAATCCAAAACTCCAAAGCTCTAAAACTCCAAAAGTCCAATAATCCGAAACTCCGAAAGTCCAAAACTCCAAAAATCCAAGACTCCAAAAATCCAGAACTCCAAAAATCCAAAACTCGAAAACTCCAAAACTGCAAAAATCCAAAACTCCAAAATTCCGAAGCTCGGAAACTCCAAAACTCGGAAACTCCAAAACTCCGAACCTCCAAAATCTCCAAAACTCCACAACACCGAATCTCCAAAACTCCGAAAACTCCAAAATTCCATACCTCCAAAATCCAAACCTCTAAAACTCCAAAACTACAAAACTACAAAATTCTGGAACAACAAAACCCCGAATCTCCAAAAATCCATACCTCCAAAACTCCAAAAATCCAAAACTCCAAAACTCCAAAACTCCGAAACTCCGAAACTCCGACACACCAAAACTCCAAAACTACAAAATTACGAAACTCCAAAACTGCAAAAATCCAAAACTCCAAAATTCCGAAACTCGGAAACTCCAAAACTCCGAAACTCCGAAAATCCAGAACTCCAAAACTCCAAAACTCCAAAGCTCTAAAACTCCAGACGTCCAATAATCCGAAACTCCGAAAGTCCAAAACTCCAAACATCCAAAACTCCAAAAATCCAAAACTTAAAATTCGAAACTCCAAAACTCCAAAACTCCGAAACTGCAAAACTCCAAAACTCCGAAACTCCAAAATTCCGAAACTCCAAAACTCCGAAACTCCGAAAATCTGGAACTCCAAAACTCCAAAACTCCAAAGCTCTAAAACTCCAAAACTCCAAAACTCCAAAAATCCAAAACTCCAAAATTGCGAAACTCGGAAACTCCAAAACTCGGAAACTCCAAAACTCCGAACCTCCAAAACTCCAAAACTCCACAACCCCTCAAAACTCAAAACCTCCAAAAATCCAAAACACCAAAACTCCAATGCTTTCAAAATCCAAAACTCCAAAAATCCAAAACTCCAAAAATTGAAAACTCCACAAATCCGAAACTCCAAAACTCCGAAACTCTGCAACCCCGAATCTCCAAAACTCTGAAACTCCAAAACTCCGAAACTCCAAAAATCCAGAACTCCAAAACTCCAAAGCTGTAAAACTCCAAATGTCCAATAATCCGAAACTCCGAAAGTCCAAAACTCAAACAATCCAAAACTCCAAAAATCCAAAACTCCAAAAATCCAAAACTCCAAAATTCCGAAACTCGGAAACTCCAAAACTCGGAAACTCCAAAACTCCGAACCTCCAAAACTCCACAACCCCTCCAAACTCAAAACCTCCAAAAATCCAAAACACCAAAACTCCAATGCTTTAAAAATCCAAAACTCCAAAAATCAAAAACTCCAAAAATCGAAAACTTAAAAACTCCAAAACTCCACAAATCCGAAACTCCAAAACTCCGAAACTCAAAAATCCAGAACTCCAAAACTCCAAAGCTCTAAAGCTCCAAAAGTCCAATAATCCGAAACTCCGAAAGTCCAAAACTCAAACAATCCAGAACTCCAAAAATCCAAAACTTAAAATTCGAAACTCCAAAACTCCAAAATTCCGAAACTCCAAAACTCCGAAACTCCGAAAATCTGGAACTCCAAAACTCCAAAGCTCTAAAACTCCAAAAGTCCAATAATCCGAAACTCCGAAAGTCCAAAACTCCAAAAATCCAAAACTCCAAAAATCCAAAACTCCAAAAATCGAAAACTCGAAAACTCCAAAACTGCAAAAATCCAAAACTCCAAAATTCCGAAACTCGGAAACTCCAAAACTCCGAACCTCCAAAATCTCCAAAGCTCCACAACTCGGAATCTCCAAAACTCCGAAACTCCAAAAATCCATACCTCCAAAATCCAAAATTCTAAAACTCCAAAACTCCAAAACTACAAAATTTTGGAACAACAAAACCCCAAATCTCCAAAAATCCATACCTCCAAAACTCCAAAAATCCAAAACTCCAAAACTCCAAAACTCCAAAAGTGCAAAAATCCAAGACACCAAAGCTCTAAAACTCCAAAAGTCCAATAATCCGAAACTCTGAAAGCCCAAAACTCCAAAAATCCAAGACTCCAAAAATCCAAAACTCCAAAAATCCAAAACTCGAAAACTTCAAAACTGCAAAAATCCAAAACTCCAAAATTCCGAAACTCGGAAACTCCAAAACTCGGAAACTCCAAAACTCCAAACCTCCAAAATCTCCAAAACTAAACCACCCCGAATCTCCAAAACTCCGAAACTCCAAAAATCCATACCTCCAAAATCCAAAATTCTAGAACTCCAAAACTACAAAAATACAAAATTCTGGAACAACAAAACCCCGAATCTCCAAAAATCCATACCTGCAAAATTCCAAAAATCCAAAACTCCAAAACCAAGACTCCAATAGTGCAAAAATCCAGAACTCCGAAACTCAAAAACTCCAAAAAACCAAAACTCCAAAACTCCAAACCTCCAAACTTCGAAAACTCCCAAACCCCGAATCTCCAAAACTCGGAAACTCCAAAACTCCAAAAGTGAAAAAATCCAAAACTCCAAAACTCAAAAACTCCAGAACTCCAAAAATCCAAAACTCCAAAACTCCAAAACTCCGAATCTCGAAAACTCCTAAACTCCGAAACTCTGAAAATTCAAAACTCCAAAAAGTCAAAACTCCGAAAATCCGAAATTCCGAAACTCCACAACCCCAAATCTCCAAAACTCCACAAATCCAAAACTAGAAAACTCCAAAACTGCAAAACTGCAAAACTCTAAAACTCCGAAACTCCAAAACTCCAAAAGTCCGAAACTCCGAAACCACAAAAATCTGGAACTCCTAAACTCCAAAGCTCTAGAACTCGAAAACTGCAAAAATCCGAAACTCCAAAATTCCGAAACTCCACAACTCCGAATCTCCAAAACGGCGCAACTCTCAAACTAAAAAACTCCGAAACTCCAAAACTCCAAAACTCCGAAACTCGGAAACTCTAAAACTCCAAAACTCCGAAACTCCGAAACTGAAAATCCTAAACTCCAAAAATCCAAAACTCCGAAACTCCAAAACTCCAACACTCCGAAACTCCGAATTTCTGGAACTCCAAAAATCGAAAACTTAAAAACTCCAAAACTCGAAAAATCCGAAGCTCCAAAACATGAAAACTCCGAAACCCCGAATCTCCAAAACTCCAAAAATCCAAACTCCAAAAGTGCAAAATCCCAAACTCAAAACTCTGAAACACCGAAATTACGAAAATCCAAACTCCAAATCTCCGAAACTCCAAAACTCCAAAACTCCAAAACTCCGAAACTCCAAAACTACAAAATTCTGAAACTCCAAAACTATGAAACTCCAAAATACTTAAACTCACAACACTGAATCTCCAAAACTCCGAAACTCCAAAGCTCTAAAACTTAAAATTCGAAACTCCAAAACTCCACAAATCCGAAACTCCAAAACTCCGAAACTCCAAAACTTTGAAACTCCAAAACTCCGAAACTCCAAAAATCCAAAACTCCAAAATTCCGAAACTCGGAAACTCCAAAACTTGGAAACTCCAAAACTCCGAACCTCCAAAACTCCAAAACTCTACAACCCCTCAAAACTGAGAACCTCCAAAAATCCAAAACACCAAAACTCCAATGCTTTAAAAATCCAAAACTCCAAAAATCTAAAAACTTAAAAACTCCAAAACTCCACAAATCTGAAACTCCAAAACTCCAAAACTCCGGAACTCCAAAACTCTGAAACTCCAAAACTCCGAAACTGACAAATTCCAAAACTCCGCAACCCCGAATCTCCAAAACTCTGAAACTCCAAAACTCCGAAACTCCAAAAATGCAGAACTCCAAAACTCCAAAGCTCTAAAACTCCAAAAGTCCAATAATCCGAAACTCCGAAAGTCCAAAACTCAAACAATCCAAAACTCCAAAAATCCAAATCTTAAAATTCGAAACTCCAAAACTCCAAAATTCCGAAACTCCAAAACTCCGAAACTCCGAAAATCTGGAACTCCGAAAATCTGGAACTCCAAAACTCCAAAAGTCCAATAATCCGAAACTCCGAAAGTCCAAAACTCCAAAAATCCAAAACTCCAAAAATCCAAAACTCCAAAAATCCAAAACTCGAAAACTCCAAAACTGCAAAAATCCAAAACTCCAAAATTCCGAAACTCGGAAACTCCAAAACTCTGAACCTCCAAAATCTCCAAAGCTCCACAACCCCGAATCTCCAAAACTCCGAAACTCCAAAAATCCATACCTCCAAAATCCAAAGTTCTAAAACTCCAAAACTCCAAAACTACAAAATTTTCGAACAAAACCCCAAATCTCCAAAAATCCATACCTCCAAAACTCCAAAAATCAAAAAAACTCCGAAACTCCAAAACTCCAAAAGTTGAAAAATCCAAAACTCCAAAGCTCTAACACTCCAAAAGACCAATAATCCGAAACTCCGAAAGTCCAAAACTCCAAAAATCCAAGACTCCAAAAATCCAAAACTCCAAAAATCCAAAACTCGAAAACTCCACTACTCCAAAGCTCTAAAACTCCAAAAGTCCAATAATCCGAAACTCCGAAAGTCCAAAACTCCAAAAATCCAAGACTCCAAAAATCTAAAACTCCAAAAATCCAAAACTCGAAAACTCCAAAACTGCAAAAATCCAAAACTCCAAAATTCCGAAACTCGGAAACTCCAAAACTCGGAAACTCCAAAACTCCGAACCTCCAAAATCTCCAAAACTCCACAACCCCGAATCTCCAAAACTCCGAAACTCCAAAAATCCATACCTCCAAAATCTAAAATTCTAAAACTCCAAAACTACAAAACTACAAAATTCTGGAACAACAAAACCCCGAATCTCCAAAAATCCAAAAATCCGAAACTCCAAAACTCCAAAACTCATAAATTCCGAAACTCCAAAACACAAAAATTCCGAAACTCCACAACCCTGAACCTCTAAATCTCCGAAACTCCAAAACTCCAAAACTCCGAAACTCCGAAACTCCCAAACTCCGAAACTCCGGAAATCCGAAACTCCAAAACTCCAGACTCCAAAACTCCGAAACTCGAAAACTCCAAAACTCCGAAACTCCGAAAGTCCAAAACTCAAAAACTCCGAAACTACGAAACTCCGAAACTCCAATAATCCGCAACTCCGAAAATCCAAAGCTCCAAAAATCCAAAACACAAAAACTCCAATGCTCCAAATATCCAAAACTCCAAAAATCGAAAACTTAAAAACTCCAAAACACGAAAAATCCGAAGCTCCAAAACATGAAAACTCCGAAACCCCGAATCTCCAAAACTCCAAAAATTCATACCTCCAAAATCCAAAATTCTAAAACTCCAAAACTCCAAAACTACAAAATTCTGGAACAAAACCCCAAATCTCCAAAACTCCAAAAATCCAAAACTCCAAAAGTGCAAAATCCAAAACTCAAAAACTCCAAAACTCCAAAACTCTGAAACACCGAAATTACGAAAATCTGAAACTCCAAAACTCAGAAACTCCAAAACTCCAAAACTCCGAAACTCCAAAACTACAAAATTCCGAAACTCCAAAACTATGAAACTCCAAAATACTTAAACTCACAACACTGAATCTCCAAAACTCCGAAACTCCAAAGCTCTAAAACTTAAAGTTCGAAACTCCAAAACTCCAAAATTCCGAAACTCGAAAACTCCGAAACTCTGAAAATCTGGAACTCCAAAACTCCAAAGCTCTAAAACTCCAAAAGTCCAATAATCCGAAACTCCGAAAGTCCAAAACTCCAAAAATCCAAAACTCCAAAAGTCCAAAACTCCAAAAATCCAAATCTCGAAAACTCCAAAACTGCAAAAATCCAAAACTCCAAAATTCCGAAACTCGGAAACTCCAAAACTCTGAACCTCCAAAATCTCCAAAGCTCCACAACCCCGAATCTCCAAAACTCTGAAACTCCAAAAATCCATACCTCCAAAATCCAAAATTCTAGAACTCCAAAACTACAAAAATACAAAATTCTGGAACAACAAAACCCCGAATCTCCAAAAATCCATACCTCCAAAATTCTAAAAATCCAAAACTCCAAAACCAAAACTCCAAAAGTGCAAAAATCCAGAACTCCGAAACTCAAAAACTCCAAAAAACCAAAACTCCAAAACTCCAAACCTCCAAACTTCGAAAACTCCCAAACCCCGAATCTCCAAAACTCGGAAACTCCAAAACTCCAAAAGTGCAAAAATCCAAAACTCCAAAACTCAAAAACTCCAGAACTCCAAAAATCCAAAACTCCAAAACTCCAAAACTCCGAAACTCCAAAACTCCGAAACTCGAAAACTCCTAAACTCCGAAACTCTGAAAATTCAAAACTCCAAAAAGTCAAAACTCCGAAAATCCGAAATTCCGAAACTCCACAACCCCAAATCTCCAAAACTCCACAAATCCAAAACTAGAAAACTCCAAAACTGCAAAACTGCAAAACTCCAAAACTCCGAAACTCCAAAAGTCCGAAACTCCGAAACCACAAAAATCTGGAACTCCAAAACTCCAAAGCTCTAGAACTCCAAAACTGCAAAAATCCGAAACTCCAAAATTCCGAAACTCCACAACTCCGAATCTCCAAAACGGCGCAACTCTCAAACTAAAAAACTCCGAAACTCCAAAACTCCAAAACTCCGAAACTCGGAAACTCTAAAACTCCAAAACTCCAATAATCCGAAACTCTGAAAATCCTAAACTCCAAAAATCCAAAACTCCGAAACTCCAAAACTCCAACACTCCGAAACTCCGAATTTCTGGAACTCCAAAACTCCAAAGCTCTAAAACTCCAAAACTCCAAAAATCCCAAACTCCTTAAATCCAAAACTAGAAAACTCCACAATTGCAAAAAACTGAAACTCCAAAATTCCGAAACTCCACAACCACGAATCTGCAAAACAGCGAAACTCCAAAACTCCAAAACTCCGAAACTCGAAAACTCCAAAACTCCGAAACTCCGAAAGTCCAAAACTCAAAAACTCCGAAACTCCGAAACTCCAATAATCCGCAACTCCGAAAATCCAAAGCTCCAAAAATCCAAAACACAAAAACTCCAATGCTCCAAATATCCAAAACTCCCAAAATCGAAAACTTAAAAACTCCAAAACTCGAAAAATCCGAAGCTCCAAAACATGAAAACTCCGAAACCCCAAATCTCCAAAACTCGAAAAATCCATACCTCCAAAATCCAAAATTCTAAAACTCCAAAACTACAAAACTACAAAATTCTAGAACAAAACCCCAAATCTCCAAAACTCCAAAAATCCAAAACTCCAAAAGTGCAAAATCCAAAACTCAAAAACTCCAAAACTCCAAAACTCTGGTACACCGAAATTACGAAAATCCGAAACTCCAAAACTCCGAAACTCCAAAACTCCAAAACTCCAAAACTCCGAAACTCAAAAACTACAAAATTCCGAAACTCCAAAACTATTAAACTCCAAAATACTTAAACTCACAACACTGAATCTCCAAAACTCCAAAACTCCAAAGCTCTAAAACTGCAAAAGTCCAAAACTCCAAAAATCCAAAACTCCAAAATTCCGAAACTCGGAAACTCCAAAACTTGGAAACTCCAAAACTCCGAACCTCCGGAAATCCGAAACTCCAAAACTCCGAAACTCGAAAACTCCAAAACTCCGAAACTCCGAAAGTCCAAAACTCAAAAACTCCGAAACTCCGAAACTCCGAAACTCCAATAATCCGCAACTCCGAAAATCCAAAGCTCCAAAAATCCAAAACACAAAAACTCCAATGCTCCAAATATCCAAAACTCCAAAACTCGAAAAATCCGAAGCTCCAAAACATGAAAACTCCGAAACCCCGAATCTCCAAAACTCCAAAAATCCATACCTCCAAAATCCAAAATTCTAAAACTCCAAAACTGCAAAAACTACAAAATTCTGGAATAAAACCCCAAATCTCCAAAACTCCAAAAATCCAAAACTCCAAAAGTGCAAAATCCAAAACTCAAAAACTCCAAAACTCCAAAACTCTGAAACACCGAAATTACGAAAATCCGAAACTCCAAAACTCCGAAACTCCAAAACTCCAAAACTCCGAAACTCCAAAACTACAAAATTCCGAAACTCCAAAACTATTAAACTCCAAAATACTTAAACTCACAACACTGAATCTCCAAAACTCCGAAACTCCAAAGCTCTAAAACTTAAAATTCCAAACTCCAAAACTCCAAAATTCCGAAACTCCAAAATTCCGAAACTCGGAAACTCCAAAACTCGGAAACTCCAAAACTCCAAAGCTCTAAAACTCCAAAACTCCAAAACTCCAAAAATCCAAAACTCCAAAATTCCGAAACTCGGAAACTCCAAAACTCGGAAACTCCAAAACTCCGAACCTCCAAAACTCCAAAACTCCACAACCCCTCAAAACTCAAAACCTCCAAAAATCCAAAACACCAAAACTCCAATGCTTTAAAAATCCAAAACTCCAAAAATCCAAAACTCCAAAAATCGAAAACTCCACAAATCCGAAACTTCAAAAGTCCGAAACTCCAAAACTCTGAAACTCCAAAACTCCGAAACTCCAAAAATCCAAAACTCCAAAATTCCGAAACTCGGAAACTCCAAAACTTGGAAACTCCAAAACTCCGAACCTCCAAAACTCGAAAACTCCACAACCCCTCAAAACTGAAAACTCCACAAATCCGAAACTCCAAAACTCCGAAACTCCAAAACTCTGAAACTCCAAAACTCCGAAACTCCAAAAATCCAAAACTCCAAAATTCCGAAACTCCAAAACTCCGAACCTCCAAAACTCCAAAACTCCACAACCCCTCAAAACTGAAAACCTCCAAAAATCCAAAATACCAAAACTCCAATGCTTTAAAAATCCAAAACTCCAAAAATCTAAAAACTTAAAAACTCCAAAACCCCACAAATCTGAAACTCCAAAACTCCAAAACTCCGAAACTGACAAATTCCGAAACTCCGCAACCCCGAATCTCCAAAACTCTGAAACTCCAAAACTCCAAAAGTGCAAAAATCCAGAACTCCGAAACTCAAAAACTCCAAAAAACCAAAACTCCAAAACTCCAAGCCTCCAAACTTCGAAAACTCCCAAACCCCGAATCTCCAAAACTCGGAAACTACAAAACTCCAAAAGTGCAAAAATCCAAAACTCCAATACTCAAAAACTCCAGAACTCCAAAACTCCAAAAATCCAAAACTCCAAAACTCCGAAACTCCGAAAATCCGAAACTCCAAAACTCCAAAACTTCGAAACTCCAAAAATCCGAAATTCCGAAACTCCACAACCCCAAATCTCCAAAACTCCACAAATCCAAAACTAGAAAACTCCAAAACTGCAAAACTGCAAAACTCCAAAACTCCCAACCTCCAAAACTCTAAAAGTACGAAACTCCAAAACCACAAAAATCTGGAACTCCAAAACTCCAAAGCTCTAGAACTCCAAAACTGCAAAAATCCGAAACTCCAAAATTCCGAAACTCCACAACTCCGAATCTCCAAAACGGCGCAACTCTCAAACTCAAAAATTCCGAAACTCCAAAACTCCAAAACTCCGAAACTCGGAAACTCGGAAACTCTAAAACTCCAAAACTCCAATAATCCGAAACTCCGAAAATCCTAAACTCCAAAAATTCAAAACTCCGAAACACCAAAACTCCAACACTCCGAAACTCCGAATTTCTGGAACTCCAAAACTCCAAAGCTCTAAAACTCCAAAACTCCAAAAATCCGAAACTCCTTAAATCCAAAACTAGAAAACTCCACAACTGCAAAAAACTGAAACTCCAAAATTCCGAAACTCCACAACCACGAATCTGCAAAACTGCGAAACTCCAAAACTCAGAAACTCCAAAACTCTGAACCCCAAAACTACAAAACTCCGAAACTCCAAAACTGCAAAATTCTGGAACAACAAAACCCTGAATCTCCAAAAATCCAAAAATCCGAAACTCCAAAACTCAAATTCCGAAACTCCACAACCCTGAACCTCCAAAACTCCGAAACTCCAAAACTTCGAAATTCCGAAACTCCAAAACTCCAAAACTCCAAAACTGCAAAACTCCAAAACTCCGAAACTCCGAAACTCCGAAACTCCGGAACTCCGAAACTCCGAAACTCCGAAACTCCAAAACTACAAAATTCGGAAACTCCAAAACCCCGAATTTCCAAAACTCCGAAACTGCAATAGTCCGAAACTCTAAAACTCCAAAAATCCGAAACTCTGAAAATTCAAAAATCCGAAACTCCAAAAATCCGGAACTCCACAACCCCGATTCTCCATACGGCGCAACTCCCAAACTAAAAAACTCCGAAACTCCAAAACTCTGAAACTCCAAAACTCCGAAACTCCAAAAATCCAAAACTCCAAAATTCCGAAACTCCAAAACTCCGAACCT
Source organism: Amblyomma mixtum (assembly GCF_055824585.1). Lineage (NCBI taxonomy): Eukaryota > Metazoa > Arthropoda > Arachnida > Ixodida > Ixodidae > Amblyomma > Amblyomma mixtum. The sequence continues at coordinate 12,691,549 of NW_028317651.1, forward strand.
CCAAAACTCCAAAACTCCACAACCCCTCAAAACTGAAAACCTCCAAACATCCAAAATACCAAAACTCCAATGCTTTAAAAATCCAAAACTCCAAAAATCTAAAAACTTAAAAACTCCAAAACTCCACAAATCTGAAACTCCAAAACTCCAAAACTCCGAAACTGACAAATTCCGAAACTCCGCAACCCCGAATCTCCAAAACTCTGAAACTCCAAAACTCCAAAAGTGCAAAAATCCAGAACTCCGAAACTCAAAAACTCCAAAAAACCACAACTCCAAAACTCCAAGCCTCCAAACTTCGAAAACTCCCAAACCCCGAATCTCCAAAACTCGGAAACTACAAAACTCCAAAAGTGCAAAAATCCAAAACTCCAATACTCAAAAACTCCAGAACTCCAAAACTCCAAAAATCCAAAACTCCAAAACTCCGAAACTCCGAAAATCCGAAACTCCAAAACTCCAAAACTTCGAAACTCCAAAAATCCGAAATTCCGAAACTCCACAACCCCAAATCTCCAAAACTCCACAAATCCAAAACTAGAAAACTCCAAAACTGCAAAACTGCAAAACTCCAAAACTCCCAACCACCAAAACTCTAAAAGTACGAAACTCCAAAACCACAAAAATCTGGAACTCCAAAACTCCAAAGCTCTAGAACTCCAAAACTGCAAAAATCCGAAACTCCAAAATTCCGAAACTCCACAACTCCGAATCTCCAAAACGGCGCAACTCTCAAACTCCAAAATTCCGAAACTCCACAACCACGAATCTGCAAAACTGCGAAACTCCAAAACTCAGAAACTCCAAAACTCTGAACCCCAAAAATACAAAACTTGAAACTCCGAAACTCCAAAACTCCGAAACTCCAAAACTCCAAAACTGCAAAATTCTGGAACAACAAAACCCTGAATCTCCAAAAATCCAAAAATCCGAAACTCCAAAACTCAAATTCCGAAACTCCACAACCCTGAACCTCCAAAACTCCGAAACTCCAAAACTTCGAAATTCCGAAACTCCAAAACTCCAAAACTCCAAAACTGCAAAACTCCAAAACTCCGAAACTCCGAAACTCCGGAACTCCGAAACTCCGAAACTCCGAAACTCCAAAACTCCGAAACTCCAACAATCAATACCTCCAAAACTCCAAAACTACAAAATTCGGAAACTCCAAAACCCCGAATTTCCAAAACTCCGAAACTGCAATAGTCCGAAACTCTAAAACTCCAAAAATCCGAAACTCTGAAAATTCAAAAATCCGAAACTCCAAAAATCCGGAACTCCACAACCCCGATTCTCCATACGGCGCAACTCCCAAACTAAAAAACTCCGAAACTCCAAAACTCCGAAAATCGGAAACTCCAAAACTCCAAAACTACAAAATTCTGGAACTCCAAAATTCTGAATCTCCAAAAATCCATACCTCCAAAACTCCAAAACTCCAAAACTCCGGAACTCCAAAACTCAAAAATTCCGAAACTCCACAACCCTGAACCTCCAAAACTCCGAAACTCCAAAACTCCAATAATCTGCAACTCTGAAAATCCAAAGCTCCAAAAATCCAAAACACAAAAACTCCAATGCTCCAAAAATCCAAAACCCCAAATATCCAAATCTCCAAAAATCGAAAACTTAAAAACTCCAAAAATCGAAAAATCCGAAGCTCCAAAACATGAAAACTCCGAAACCCCGAATCTCCAAAACTCCAAAACTCCAAAAATCCATACCTCCAAAATCCAAAATTCTAAAACTCCAAAACTCCAAAACTACAAAATTCTGGAACAACAAAACCCCAAATCTCCAAAAATCCATACCTCCAAAACTCCAAAAATCCAAAACTCCAAAAGTACAAAATCCAAAACTCAAAAACTCCAAAACTCCAAAAATCCAAAACTCCAAAACTCCAAAACTCTGAAACACCGAAACTACAAAAATCCGAAACTCCAAAACTCCAAAACTCCGAATCTCCAAAACTACAAAATTCCGAAACTCCAAAACTATGAAACTCCAAGATACTTAAACTCACAACACTAAATCTCCAAAACTCCGAAACTCCAAAGCTCTAAAACTTAAAATTCGAAACTCCAAAACTCCAAAATTCCGAAACTGCAAAACTCCGAAACTCCGAAAATCTGGAACTCCAAAACTCCAAAGCTCTAAAACTCCAAAAGTCCAATAATACGAAACTCCAAACGTCCAAAACTCAAACAATCCAAAACTCCAAAAATCCAAAACTCCAAAATTCCAAAACTCCAAAATTCCGAAACTCGGAAACTCAAAAATCCAGAACTCCAAAACTCCAAAGCTCTAAAACTCCAAAAGTCCAATAATCCGAAACTCCGAAAGTCCAAAACTCAAACAATCCAGAACTCCAAAAATCCAAACCTTAAAATTCGAAACTCCAAAACTCCAAAATTCCGAAACTCCGAAACTCCGAAACTCCGAAAATCTGGAACTCCAAAACTCAAAAGCTATAAAACTCCAAAAGTCCAATAATCCGAAACTCCGAAAGTCCGAAACTCCAAAAATCCAAAACTCCAAAAATCGAAAACTCGAAAAATCCAAAACTGGAAAAATCCAAAACTCCAAAATTCCGAAACTCGGAAACTCCAAAACTCCGAACCTCCAAAATCTCCAAAGCTCTAAAACTCCAAAACTCCAAAACTCCAAAATTCCGAAACTCGGAAACTCCAAAACTCGGAAACTCCAAAACTCCGAACCTCCAAAACTCCAAAACTCCAAAATTCCGATACTCGGAAACTCCAAAACTCCGAACCTCCAAAATCTCCAAAGCTCTAAAACTCCAAAACTCCAAAACTCCAAAAATCCAAAACTCCAAAATTCCGAAACTCGGAAACTCCAAAACTCGGAAACTCCAAAACTCCGAACCTCCAAAACTCCAAAACTCCACAACCCCTCAAAACTCAAAACCTCCAAAAATCCAAAACACCAAAATTCCAATGCTTTAAAAATCCAAAATTCCAAAAATTCAAAACTCCAAAAATCGAAAACTCCACAAATCCGAAACTACAAAACTCCGAAACTCCAAAACTCTGAAACTCCAAAACTCCGAAACTCCAAAAATCCAGAACTCCAAAACTCCAAAGCTGTAAAACTCCAAATGTCCGATAATCCGAAACTCCGAAAGTCCAAAACTCAAACAATCCAAAACTCCAAAAATCCAAAACTCCAAAAATCCAAAACTCCAAAATTCCGAAACTCGGAAACTCCAAAACTCGGAAACTCCAAAACTCCGAACCTCCAAAACTCCACAACCCCTCCAAACACAAAACCTCCAAAAATCCAAAACGCCAAAACTCCAATGCTTTAAAAATCCAAAAGTCCAAAAATCCAAAACTCCAAAAATCGAAAACTTAAAAACTCCAAAACTCCACAAATCCGAAACTCCAAAACTCCAAAACTCGGAAACTCCAAAACTCCGAACCTCCAAAATCTCCAAAGCTCCACAACCCCGAATCTCCGAAACTCCAAAACTCCAAAAGTTGAAAAATCCAAAACTCCAAAGCTCTAACACTCCAAAAGTCCAATAATCCGAAACTCCGAAAGTCCAAAACTCCAAAAATCCAAGACTCCAAAAATCCAAAACACCAAAACTCCAATGCTTTAAAAATCCAAAACTCCAAAAATCCAAAACTCCAAAAATTGAAAACTCCACAAATCCGAAACTCCAAAACTCCGAAACTCCAAAACTCTGAAACTCCAAAACTCCGAAACTCACAAACTCCGAAACTCCGCAAATCCGAATCTCCAAAACTCTGAAACTCCAAAACTCCGAAACTCCAAAAATCCAGAACTCCAAAACTCCAAAGCTGTAAAACTCCAAATGTCCAATAATCCGAAACTCCGAAAGTCCAAAACTCAAACAATCCAAAACTCCAAAAATCCAAAACTACAAAAATCCAAAACTCCAAAATTCCAAAATTCCGAAACTCGGAATCTCCAAAACTCGGAAACTCCAAAACTCCGAACCTCCAAAACTCCAAAACTCCACAACCCCTCCAAACTCAAAACCTCCAAAAATCCAAAACACCAAAACTCCAATGCTTGAAAAATCCAAAACTCCAAAAATCCAAAACTCCAAAAATCGACAACTTAAAAACTCCAAAACTCCGAAACTACAAAACTCTGAAACTCCAAAACTCCGAAACTCACAAATTCCGAAACTCCGCAACCCCGAATCTCCAAAACTGAAACTCCAAAACTCCGAAACTCAAAAATCCAGAACTCCAAAACTCCAAAGCTCTAAAGCTCCAAAAGTCCAATAATCCGAAACTCCGAAAGTCCAAAACTCAAACAATCCAGAACTCCAAAAATCCAAAACTTAAAATTCGAAACTCCAAATCTCCAAAATTCCGAAACTCCAAAACTCCGAAAATCTGGAACTCCAAAACTCCAAAGCTCTAAAACTCCAAAAGTCCAATAATCCGAAACTCCGAAAGTCCAAAACTCCAAAAATCCAAAACTCCAAAAATCCAAAACTCGAAAACTCCAAAACTGCAAAAATCCAAAACTCCAAAATTCCGAAACTCGGAAACTCCAAAACTCTGAACCTCCAAAATCTCCAAAGCTCCACAACCCCGAATCTCCAAAACTCTGAAACTCAAAAAATCCATACCTCCAAAATCCAAAATTCTAAAACTCCAAAACTCCAAAACTACAAAATATTGGAACAACAAAACACCAAATCTCCAAAAATCCATACCTCCAAAACTCCAAAAATCCAAAACTCCGAAACTCCAAAACTCCAAAAGTGCAAAAATCCAAAACTCCAAAGCTCTAAAACTCCAAAAGTCCAATAATCCGAAACTCCGAAAGTCCAAAACTCCAAAAATCCAAGACTCCAAAAATCCAAAACTCGAAAACTCCAAAAGTGCAAAAATCCAAAACTCCAAAACTCCAAAACTCCAGTAATCGAAAACTCCAAAACTCCAAAACTCCTAAACTCCTAAACTCCGCAACTCCGAAACTCCGAAACACCAAAACTCCAAAACTCTGAAACTCCAAAACTCCAAAACTACAAAATTACGAAACTCCAAAACTGCAAAAATCCAAAACTCCAAAATTCCGAAACTCGGAAACTCCACAACTCCGAAACTCCGAAACTCCGAAAATCCAGAACTCCAAAACTCCAAAACTCCAAAGCTCTAAAACTCCAGACGTCCAATAATCCGAAACTCCGAAAGTCCAAAACTCCAAACATCCAAAACTCCAAAAATTCAAAACTTAAAATTCGAAACTCCAAAACTCTAAAACTCCGAAACTGCAAAACTCCAAAACTCCAAAACTCCAAAATTCCGAAACTCCAAAACTCCGAAACTCCAAAGCTCTAAAACTCCAAAACTCCAAAACTCCAAAAATCCAAAACTCCAAAATTCCGAAACTCGGAAACTCCAAAAGTCGGAAACTCCAAAACTCCGAACCTCCAAAACTCCAAAACTCCACAACCCCTAAAAACTCAAAACCTCCAAAAATCCAAAACACCAAAACTCCAATGCTTTAAAAATCCAAAACTCCAAAAATCCAAAACTCCAAAAATTGAAAACTCCACAAATCCGAAACTCCAAAACTCCGAAACTCCAAAACTCTGAAACTCCAAAACTCCGAAACTCACAAACTCCGAAACTCCGCAACCCCGAATCTCCAAAACTCTGAAACTCCAAAACTCCGAAACTCCAAAAATCCAGAACTCCAAAACTCCAAAGCTGTAAAACTCCAAATGTCCAATAATCCGAAACTCCGAAAGTCCAAAACTCAAACAATCCAAAACTCCAAAAATCCAAAACTACAAAAATCCAAAACTCCAAAATTCCGAAACTCGGAAACTCCAGAACTCGGAAACTCCAAAACTCCGAACCTCCAAAACTCCACAACCCCTCCAAACTCAAAACGTCCAAAAATCCAAAACACCAAAACTCCAATGCTTTAAAAATCCAAAACTCCAAAAATCCAAAACTCCAAAAATCGAAAACTTAAAAACTCCAAAAATCCGAAACTCACAAATTCCGAAACTCCGCAACCCCGAATCTCCAAAACTGAATCTCCAAAACTCCAAAACTCCAAAACTCCAAAACTCCGAAACTCCAAAACTGCGAAACTCGAAAACTCCAAAACTCCGAAACTCCGAAAGTCCAAATATCAAAAACTCCAAAACTCCGAAACTCCAAAACTCCAATAATCTGCAACTCTGAAAATCCAAAGCTCCAAAAATCCAAAACACAAAAACTCCAATGCTCCAAAAATCCAAAACCCCAAATATCCAAAACTCCAAAATCGAAAACTTAAAAACTCCAAAAATCGAAAAATCCGAAGCTCCAAAACATGAAAACTCCGAAACCCCGAATCTCCAAAACTCCAAAACTCCAAAAATCCATATCTCCAAAATCCAAAATTCTAAAACTCCAAAACTCCAAAACTACAAAATTCTGGAACAACAAAACCCCAAATCTCCAAAAATCCATACCTCCAAAACTCCAAAAATCCAAAACTCCAAAAGTACAAAATCCAAAACTCAAAAACTCCAAAACTCCAAAAATCCAAAACTCCAAAACTCCAAAACTCTGAAACACCGAAACTACAAAAATCCGAAACTCCAAAACTCCAAAACTCCGAATCTCCAAAACTACAAAATTCCAAAACTCCAAAACTATGAAACTCCAAAATACTTAAACTCACAACACTAAATCTCCAAAACTCCGAAACTCCAAAGCTCTAAAACTTAAAATTCGAAACTCCAAAACTCCAAAATTCCGAAACTGCAAAACTCCGAAACTCCGAAAATCTGGAACTCCAAAACTCCAAAGCTCTAAAACTCCAAAAGTCCAAAACTCCAAAATTCCGAAACTCGGAAACTCCAAAACTCGGAAACTCCAAAACTCCGAACCTCCAAAACTCTAAAACTCCAAAATTCCGATACTCGGAAACTCCAAAACTCCGAACCTCCAAAATCTCCAAGGCTCTAAAACTCCAAAACTCCAAAAATCCAAAACTCCAAAATTCCGAAACTCGGAAACTCCAAAACTCGGAAACTCCAAAACTCCGAACCTCCAAAACTCCAAAACTCCACAACCCCTCAAAACTCAAAACCTCCAAAAATCCAAAACACCAAAATTCCAATGCTTTAAAAATCCAAAACTCCAAAAATTCAAAACTCCAAAAATCGAAAACTCCACAAATCCGAAACTCCAAAACTCCGAAACTCCAAAACTCTGAAACTCCAAAACTCCGAAACTCACAAACTCCGAAACTCCGCAACCCCGAATCTCCAAAACTCTGAAACTCCAAAACTCCGAAACTCCAAAAATCCAGAACTCCAAAACTCCAAAGCTGTAAAACTCCAAATGTCCAATAATCCGAAACTCCGAAAGTCCAAAAATCAAACAATCCAAAACTCCAAAAATCCAAAACTCCAAAAATCCAAAACTCCAAAATTCCGAAACTCGGAAACTCCAAAACTCGGAAACTCCAAAACTCCGAACCTCCAAAACTCCAAAACTCCACAACCCCTCCAAACACAAAACCTCCAAAAATCCAAAACGCCAAAACTCCAATGCTTTAAAAATCCAAAAGTCCAAAAATCCAAAACTCCAAAAATCGAAAACTTAAAAACTCCAAAACTCCACAAATCCGAAACTCCAAAACTCCAAAACTCGGAAACTCCAAAACTCCGAACCTCCAAAATCTCCAAAGCTCCACAACCCCGAATCTCCAAAACTCCGAAACTCCAAAAATCCATACCTCCAAAATCCAAAATTCTAAAACTCCAAAACTCCAAAACTACAAAATTTTCGAACAAAACCCCAAATCTCCAAAAATCCATACCTCCAAAACTCCAAAAATCCAATACTCCGAAACTCCAAAACTCCAAAAGTTGAAAAATCCGAAACTCCAAAGCTCTAACACTCCAAAAGTCCAATGATCCGAAACTCCGAAAGTCCAAAACTCCAAAAATCCAAGACTCCAAAAATCCAAAACTCCAAAAATCCAAAACTCGAAAACTACAATACTCCAAAGCTCTAAAACTCCAAAAGTCCAATAATTCAAAACTCCGAAAGTCCAAAACTCCAAACATCCAAGACTCCAAAAAATCCAGAACTCCAAAAATCCAGAACTCGAAAACTCCAAAACTGCAAAAATCCAAAACTCTAAAATTCCGAAACTCCAAAACTCCAAAAGTTGAAAAATCCAAAACTCCAAAGCTCTAACACTCCAAAAGTCCAATAATCCGAAACTCCGAAAGTCCAAAACTCCAAAAATCCAAGACTCCAAAAATCCAAAACTCCAAAAATCCAAAACTCGAAAACTCCAATACTCCAAAGCTCTAAAACTCCAAAAGTCCAATAATTCAAAACTCCAAAAATCGAAAACTAGAAAAATCCAAAACTGGAAAAATCCAAAACTCCAAAATTCCGAAACTCCAAAAATCCATACCTCCAAAATCCAAAATTCTAAAACTCCAAAACTCCAAAACTACAAAACTCCAAAAGTGCAAAAATCCAGAACTCCGAAACTCAAAAACTCCAAAAAACAAAAACTCCAAAACTCCAAACCTCCAAATTTTGAAAACTCCCAAACCCCGAATCTCCAAAACTCGGAAACTCCAAAACTCCAAAAGTGCAAAAATCCAAAACTCCAAAACTCAAAAACTCCAGAACTCCAAAACTCCAAAAATCCAAAACTCCAAAACTCCGAAACTCCGAAAATCCGAAACTCCAAAACTCCAAAACTCCGAAACTCCAAAACTCCGAAACTCGAAAACTCCTAAACTCCGAAATTCTGAAAATTCAAAACTCCAAAAAGTCAAAACTCCGAAACTCCGAAAATCCGAAATTCCGAAACTCCACAACCCCAAATCTCCAAAACTCCACAAATCCAAAACTAGAAAACTCCGAAACTGCAAAACTGCAAAACTCAAAAACTCCGAAACTCCAAAACTCCAAAACTCCGAAACTCGGAAACTCTAAAACTCCAAAACTCCAATAATCCGAAACTCCGAAAATCCTAAACTCCGAAAATCCAAAACTCCGAAATTCCAAAACTCACACACTCCGAAACTCCGAATTTCTGGAACTCCAAAACTCCAAAGCTCTAAAACTCCAAAACTCCAAAAATCCGAAACTCCTTAAATCCAAAACTAGAAAACTCCACAACTGCAAAAAACTGAAACTCCAAAATTCCGAAACTCCACAACCACGAATCTGCAAAACTGCGAAACTCCAAAACTCAGAAACTCCAAAACTCTGAACCCCCAAAACTACAAAACTTCAAACTCCGAAACTCCAAAACTCCGAAACTCCAAAACTCCAAAACTGCAAAATTCTTGAACAACAAAACCCTGAATCTCCAAAAATCCAAAAATCCGGAACTCCAAAACACAAATTCCGAAACTCCACAACCCTGAACCTCCAAAACTCCGAAACTCCAAAACTTCGAAATTCCGAAACTCCAAAACTCCAAAACTCCGAAACTGCAAAACTCCAAAACTCCGAAACTCCGGAACTCCGAAACTCCGAAACTCCGAAACTCCAAAACTCCGAAACTCCAACAATCAATACCTCCAAAACTCCAAAACTACAGAATTCAGAAACTCCAAAACCCCGAATTTCCAAAACTCCGAAACTGCAATAGTCCGAAACTCTAAAACTCCAAAAATCCGAAACTCCAAAACTGCGAAACTCCGAAAATCCGAAACTCCAAAACTCCAAAACTCCGAAACTCCAAAACTCCGAAACTCGAAAACTCCTAAACTCCGAAATTCTGAAAATTCAAAACTCCAAAAAGTCAAAACTCCGAAACTCCGAAAATCCGAAATTCCGAAACTCCACAACCCCAAATCTCCAAAACTCCACAAATCCAAAACTAGAAAACTCCGAAACTGCAAAACTGCAAAACTCAAAAACTCCGAAACTCCAAAACTCCAAAAGTCCAATAATTCAAAACTCCGAAAGTCCAAAACTCCAAACATCCAAAATCCAAAAATTCAAAACTTAAAATTCGAAACTCCAAAACTCCAAAACTCCGAATCTGCAAAACTCCAAAACTCCGAAACTCCAAAATTCCGAAACTCCAAAACTCCGAAACTCCAAAGCTCTAAAACTCCAAAACTCCAAAACTCCAAAAATCCAAAACTCCAAAATTCCGAAACTCGGAAACTCCAAAACTCGGAAACTCCAAAACTCCGAAACTCCAAAACTCCAAAACTCCACAACCCCTCAAAACTCAAAACCTCCAAAAATCCAAAACACCAAAACTCCAATGCTTTAAAAATCCAAAACTCCAAAAATCCAAAACTCCAAAAATTGAAAACTCCACAAATCCGAAACTCCAAAACTCCGAAACTCCAAAACTCTGAAACTCCAAAACTCCGAAACTCACAAACTCCGAAACTCCGCAAATCCGAATCTCCAAAACTCTGAAACTCCAAAACTCCGAAACTCCAAAAATGCAGAACTCCAAAACTCCAAAGCTGTAAAACTCCAAATGTCCAATAATACGAAACTCCGAAAGTCCAAAACTCAAACAATCCAAAACTCCAAAAATCCAAAACTACAAAAATCCAAAACTCCAAAATTCCAAAATTCCGAAACTCGGAAACTCCAAAACTCGGAAACTCCAAAACTCCGAACCTCCAAAACTCCAAAACTCCACAACCCCTCCAAACTCAAAACCTCCAAAAATCCAAAACACCAAAACTCCAATGCTTGAAAAATCCAAAACTCCAAAAATCCAAAACTCCAAAAATCGAAAACTTAAAAACTCCAAAACTCCAAAACTCCGAAACTACAAAACTCTGAAACTCCAAAACTCCGAAACTCACAAATTCCGAAACTCCGCAACCCCGAATCTCCAAAACTGAAACTCCAAAACTCCGAAACTCAAAAATCCAGAACTCCAAAACTCCAAAGCTCTAAAGCTCCAAAAGTCCAATAATCCGAAACTCCGAAAGTCCAAAACTCAAACAATCCAGAACTCCAAAAATCCAAAACTTAAAATTCGAAACTCCAAATCTCCAAAATTCCGAAACTCCAAAACTCCGAAACTCCGAAAATCTGGAACTCCAAAACTCCAAAGCTCTAAAACTCCAAAAGTCCAATAATCCGAAACTCCGAAAGTCCAAAACTCCAAAAATCCAAAACTCCAAAAATCCAAAACTCGAAAACTCCAAAACTGCAAAAATCCAAAACTCCAAAATTCCGAAACTCAGAAACTCCAAAACTCTGAACCTCCAAAATCTCCAAAGCTCCACAACCCCGAATCTCCAAAACTCTGAAACTCAAAAAATCCATACCTCCAAAATCCAAAATTCTAAAACTCCAAAACTCCGAAACTGCAAAACTCCAAAACTCCGAAACTCCGAAACTCCGGAACTCCGAAACTCCGAAACTCCAAAACTCCGAAACTCCAACAATCAATACCTCCAAAACTCCAAAACTACAGAATTCAGAAACTCCAAAACCCCGAATTTCCAAAACTCCGAAACTGCAATACTCCGAAACTCTAAAACTCCAAAAATCCGAAACTCTGAAAATTCAAAAATCCGAAACTCCAAAAATCCGGAACTCCACAACCCCGATTCTCCATACGGCGCAACTCCCAAACTAAAAAACTCCGAAACTCCAAAACTCCGAAACTCGGAAACTCCAAAACTCCAAAACCACAAAATTCTGGAACTCCAAAATTCTGAATCTCCAAAAATCCATACCTCCAAAACTCCAAAACTCCGGAACTCCAAAACTCAAAAATTCCGAAACTCCACAACGCTGAACCTCCAAAACTCCGAAACTCCAAAACTCCAAAACTCCAAAACTCCAAAACTCCGAAACTCCAAAACTGCGAAACTCGAAAACTCCAAAACTCCGAAAGTCCAAAACTCAAAAACTCCAAAACTCCGAAACTCCAAAACTCCAATAATCTGCAACTCTGAAAATCCAAAGCTCCAAAAATCCAAAACACAAAAACTCCAATGCTCCAAAAATCCAAAACCCCAAATATCCAAAACTCCAAAAATCGAAAAATCCGAAGCTCCAAAACATGAAAACTCCGAAACCCTGAATCTCCAAAACTCCAAAAATCCATACCTCCAAAATCCAAAACTCTAAAACTCCAAAACTCCAAAACTACAAAATTCTGGAACAACAAAACCCCAAATCTCCAAAAATCCATACCTCCAAAACTCCAAAAGTCCAAAACTCCAAAAGTGCAAAATCCAAAACTCAAAAACTCCAAAACTCCAAAAATCCAAAACTCCAAAACTCCAAAACTCTGAAACACCGAAACTACAAAAATCCGAAACTCCAAAACTCCGAATCTCCAAAACTACAAAATTCCGAAACTCCAAAACTATGAAACTCCAAAATACTTAAACTCACAACACTAAATCTCCAAAACTCCGAAACTCCAAAGCTCTAAAAGTGCAAAAATCCAGAACTCCGAAACTCAAAAACTCCAAAAAGCAAAAACTCCAAAACTCAAAAACTCCAAAATTCCGAAACTGCAAAACTCCGAAACTCCGAAAATCTGGAACTCCAAAACTCCAAAGCTCTAAAACTCCAAAAGTCCAATAATCCGAAACTCCGAAAGTCCAAAACTCCAAAAATCGAAAACTCGAAAACTCCAAAACTGCAAAAATCGAAAACTCCAAAATTCCGAAACTCGGAAACTCCAAAACTCCGAACCTCCAAAATCTCCAAAGCTCCACAACTGCGAATCTCCAAAACTCCGAAACTCCAAAAATCCATACCTCCAAAATCCAAAATTCTAAAACTCCAAAACTCCAAAACTACAAAATTTTGGAAACACAAAACCCCGAATCTCCAAAAATCCATACCTCCAAAACTCCAAAAATCCAAAACTCCAAAACTCCAAAACTCCAAAAGTGCAAAAATCCAGAACTCCGAAACTCAAAAACTCCAAAAAACAAAAACTCCAAAACTCCAAACCTCCAAATTTTGAAAACTCCCAAACCCCGAATCTCCAAAACTCGGAAACTCCAAAACTCCAAAAGTGCAAAAATCCAAAACTCCAAAACTCAAAAACTCCAGAACTCCAAAACTCCAAAAATCCAAAACTCCAAAACTCCGAAAATCCGAAACTCCAAAACTCCAAAACTCCGAAACTCCAAAACTCCGAAACTCGAAAACTCCTAAACTCCGAAATTCTGAAAATTCAAAACTCCAAAAAGTCAAAACTCCGAAACTCCGAAAATCCGAAATTCCGAAACTCCACAACCCCAAATCTCCAAAACTCCACAAATCCAAAACTAGAAAACTCCGAAACTGCAAAACTGCAAAACTCAAAAACTCCGAAACTCCAAAACTCCAAAACTCCGAAACTCGGAAACTCTAAAACTCCAAAACTCCAATAATCCGAAACTCCGAAAATCCTAAACTCCAAAAATCCAAAACTCCGAAATTCCAAAACTCACACACTCCGAAACTCCGAATTTCTGGAACTCCAAAACTCCAAAGCTCTAAAACTCCAAAACTCCAAAAATCCGAAACTCCTTAAATCCAAAACTAGAAAACTCCACAACTGCAAAAAACTGAAACTCCAAAATTCCGAAACTCCACAACCACGAATCTGCAAAACTGCGAAACTCCAAAACTCCGAAACTCCAAAACTCCAAAACTGCAAAATTCTGGAACAAAACCCTGAATCTCCAAAAATCCAAAAATCCGAAACTCCAAAACACAAATTCCCAAACTCCACAACCCTGAACCTCCAAAACTCCGAAACTCCAAAACTTCGAAATTCCGAAACTCCAAAACTCCAAAACTCCGAAACTGCAAAACTCCAAAACTCCGAAACTCCGAAACTCCGGAACTCCGAAACTCCGAAACTCCAAAACTCCGAAACTCCAACAATCAATACCTCCAAAACTCCAAAACTACAGAATTCAGAAACTCCAAAACCCCGAATTTCCAAAACTCCGAAACTGCAATAGTCCGAAACTCTAAAACTCCAAAAATCCGAAACTCTGAAAATTCAAAAATCCGAAACTCCAAAAATCCGGAACTCCACAACCCCGATTCTCCATACGGCGCAACTCCCAAACTAAAAAACTCCGAAACTCCAAAACTCCGAAACTCGGAAACTCCAAAACTCCAAAACCACAAAATTCTGGAACTCCAAAATTCTGAATCTCCAAAAATCCATACCTCCAAAACTCCAAAACTCCAAAACTCCGGAACTCCAAAACTCAAAAATTCCGAAACTCCACAACCCTGAACCTCCAAAACTCCGAAACTCCAAAACTCCAAAACTCCAAAACTCCAAAACTCCGAAACTCCAAAACTGCGAAACTCGAAAACTCCAAAACTCCGAAAGTCCAAAACTCAAAAACTCCAAAACTCCGAAACTCCAAAACTCCAATAATCTGCAACTCTGAAAATCCAAAGCTCCAAAAATCCAAAACACAAAAACTCCAATGCTCCAAAAATCCAAAACCCCAAATATCCAAAACTCCAAAAATCGAAAAATCCGAAGCTCCAAAACATGAAAACTCCGAAACCCTGAATCTCCAAAACTCCAAAAATCCATACCTCCAAAATCCAAAATTCTAAAACTCCAAAACTACAAAATTCTGGAACAACAAAACCCCAAATCTCCAAAAATCCATACCTCCAAAACTCCAAAAGTCCAAAACTCCAAAAGTGCAAAATCCAAAACTCAAAAACTCCAAAACTCCAAAAATCCAAAACTCCAAAACTCCAAAACTCTGAAACACCGAAACTACAAAAATCCGAACCTCCAAAACTCCAAAACTCCGAATCTCCAAAACTACAAAATTCCGAAACTCCAAAACTATGAAACTCCAAAATACTTAAACTCACAACACTAAATCTCCAAAACTCCGAAACTCCAAAGCTCTAAAAGTGCAAAAATCCAGAACTCCGAAACTCAAAAACTCCAAAAAGCAAAAACTCCAAAACACCAGAACTCCAAAATTCCGAAACTGCAAAACTCCGAAACTCCGAAAATCTGGAACTCCAAAACTCCAAAGCTCTAAAACTCCAAAAGTCCAATAATCCGAAACTCCGAAAGTCCAAAACTCCAAAAATCCAAAACTCCAAAAATCCAAAACTCAAAAACTCCAAAACTCCGAAACTCCAAAACTCCAATAATCTGCAACTCTGAAAATCCAAAGCTCCAAAAATCCAAAACACAAAAACTCCAATGCTCCAAAAATCCAAAACCCCAAATATCCAAAACTCCAAAAATCGAAAAATCCGAAGCTCCAAAACATGAAAACTCCGAAACCCTGAATCTCCAAAACTCCAAAAATCCATACCTCCAAAATCCAAAATTCTAAAACTCCAAAACTCCAAAACTACAAAATTCTGGAACAACAAAACCCCAAATCTCCAAAAATCCATACCTCCAAAACTCCAAAAGTCCAAAACTCCAAAAGTGCAAAATCCAAAACTCAAAAACTCCAAAACTCCAAAAATCCAAAACTCCAAAACTCCAAAACTCTCAAACACCGAAACTACAAAAATCCGAAACTCCAAAACTCCAAAACTCCGAATCTCCAAAACTACAAAATTCCGAAACTCCAAAACTATGAAACTCCAAAATACTTAAACTCACAACACTAAATCTCCAAAACTCCGAAACTCCAAAGCTCTAAAAGTGCAAAAATCCAGAACTCCGAAACTCAAAAAATCCAAAAAACAAAAACTCTAAAACTCGAAAACTCCAAAATTCCGAAACTGCAAAACTCCGAAACACCGAAAATCTGGAACTCCAAAACTCCAAAGCTCTAAAACTCCAAAAGTCCAATAATCCGAAACTCCGAAAGTCCAAAACTCCAAAAATCCAAAACTCCAAAAATCCAATACTCGAAAACTCCAAAACTGCAAAAATCCAAAACTCCAATATTCCGAAACTCGGAAACTCCAAAACTCTGAACCTCCAAAATCTCCAAAGCTCCACAACCCCGAATCTCCAAAACTCTGAAACTCCAAAAATCCATACCTCCAAATCCAAAATTCTAAAACTCCAAAACTACAAAACTACAAAATATTGGAACAACAAAACCCCAAATCTCCAAAAATCCATACCTCCAAAACTCCAAGAATCCAAAACTCCGAAACTCCATAACTCCAAAAGTGCAAAAATCCAAAACTCCAAAGCTCTAAAACTGCAAAAGTCCAATAATGCGAAACTCCGAAAGTCTAAAACTCCAAAAATCCAAGACTCCAAAAATCCAAAACTCCAAAAATTCAAAACTCGAAAACTCCAAAACTGCAAAAATCCAGAACTCCAAAATTCCGAAACTCGGAAACTCCAAAACTCGGAAACTGCAAAACTCCGAACCTCCAAAATCTCCAAAACTCCACAACCCCGAATCTCCAAAACTCCGAAAACTCCAAAATTCCATAGCTCCAAAATCCAAACTTCTAAAAGTCCAAAGCTACAAAACTACAAAATTCTGGAACAACAAAACCCCGAATCTCCAAAAATCCATACCTGCAAAACTCCGAAACTCCAAAACTCCAAAAGTGCAAAAATCCAAAACTCCAAAACTCAAAAACTCCAAAACTCCAAAAATCCAAAACTGCAAAACTCCAAAACTCCGAAACTCCGAAAATCCAAAACACCAAAACTCCAAAACTCTGAAACTCCAAAACTCCAAAGCTCTAACACTCCAAAAGTCCAATAATCCGAAACTCCGAAAGTCCAAAACTCCAAAAATCCAAGACTCCAAAAATCCAAAACTCCAAAAATCCAAAACTCGAAAACTCCAATACTCCAAAGCTCTAAAACTCCAAAAGTCCAATAATTCAAAACTCCGAAAGTCCAAAACTCCAAACATCCAAAACTCCAAAAATTCAAAACTTAAAATTCGAAACTCCAAAACTCCAAAACTCCAAAACTCCGAAACTGCAAAACTCCAAAACTCCGAAACTCCAAAATTCCGAAACTCCAAAACTCCGAAACTCCAAAGCTCTAAAACTCCAAAACTCCAAAACTCCAAAAATCCAAAACTCCAAAATTCCGAAACTCGGAAACTCCAAAACTCGGAAACTCCAAAACTCCGAAACTCCAAAACTCCAAAACTCCACAACCCCTCAAAACTCAAAACCTTCAAAAATCCAAAACACCAAAACTCCAATGCTTTAAAAATCCAAAACTCCAAAAATCCAAAACTCCAAAAATTGAAAACTCCACAAATCCGAAACTCCAAAACTCCGAAACTCCAAAACTCTGAAACTCCAAAACTCCGAAACTCACAAACTCCGAAACTCCGAAAATCCGAATCTCCAAAACTCTGAAACTCCAAAACTCCGAAACTCCAAAAATCCAGAACTCCAAAACTCCAAAGCTGTAAAACTCCAAATGTCCAATAATCCGAAACTCCGAAAGTCCAAAACTCAAACAATCCAAAACTCCAAAAATCCAAAACTACAAAAATCCAAAACTCCAAAATTCCAAAATTCCGAAACTCGGAAACTCCAAAACTCGGAAACTCCAAAACTCCGAACCTCCAAAACTCCAAAACTCCACAACCCCTCCAAACTCAAAACCTCCAAAAATCCAAAACACCAAAACTCCAATGCTTGAAAAATCCAAAACTCGAAAAATCCAAAACTCCAAAAATCGAAAACTTAAAAACTCCAAAACTCCAAAACTCCGAAACTACAAAACTCTGAAACTCCAAAACTCCGAAACTCACAAATTCCGAAACTCCGCAACCCCGAATCTCCAAAACTGAAACTCCAAAACTCCGAAACTCAAAAATCCAGAACTCCAAAACTCCAAAGCTCTAAAGCTCCAAAAGTCCAATAATCCGAAACTCCGAAAGTCCAAAACTCAAACAATCCAGAACTCCAAAAATCCAAAACTTAAAATTCGAAACTCCAAATCTCCAAAATTCCGAAACTCCAAAACTCCGAAACTCCGAAAATCTGGAACTCCAAAACTCCAAAGCTCTAAAACTCCAAAAGTCCAATAATCCGAAACTCCGAAAGTCCAAAACTCCAAAAATCCAAAACTCCAAAAATCCAAAACTCGAAAACTCCAAAACTCTGAACCTCCAAAATCTCCAAAGCTCCACAACCCCGAATCTCCAAAACTCTGAAACTCAAAAAATCCATACCTCCAAAATCCAAAATTCTAAAACTCCAAAACTCCAAAACTACAAAATATTGGAACAAAACCCCAAATCTCCAAAAATCCATACCTCCAAAACTCCAAAAATCCAAAACTCCGAAACTCCAAAACTCCAAAAGTGCAAAAATCCAAAACTCCAAAGCTCTAAAACTCCAAAAGTCCAATAATCCGAAACTCCGAAAGTCCAAAACTCCAAAAATCCAAGACTCCAAAAATCCAAAACTCGAAAACTCCAAAACTGCAAAAATCCAAAACTCCAAAATTCCGAAACTCGGAAACTCCAAAACTCGGAAACTCCAAAACTCCGAACCTCCAAAATCTCCAAAACTCCACAACA
This sequence comes from Amblyomma mixtum, assembly GCF_055824585.1. NCBI lineage: Eukaryota > Metazoa > Arthropoda > Arachnida > Ixodida > Ixodidae > Amblyomma > Amblyomma mixtum. The sequence continues at coordinate 12,710,015 of NW_028317651.1, forward strand.
CCGAATCTCCAAAACTCCGAAAACTCCAAAATTCCATACCTCCAAAACTCCAAAAATCCAAAACTCCGAAACTCCAAAACTCCAAAAGTGCAAAAATCCAAAACTCCAAAACTCCAAAACTCCAAAAATCGAAAACTCCAAAACTCCAAAACTCCTAAACTCCGAAACTCCGAAACTCCGAAACACCAAAACTCCAAAACTCTGAAACTCCAAAACTCCAAAACTACAAAATTACGAAACTCCAAAACTGCAAAAATCCAAAACTCCAAAATTCCGAAACTCGGAAACTCCAAAACTCCGAAACTCCGAAACTCCGAAAATCCAGAACTCCAAAACTCCAAAACTCCAAAGCTTTAAAACTCCAGACGTCCAATAATCCGAAACTCCAAAAGTCCAAAACTCCAAACATCCAAAACTCCAAAAATTCAAAACTTAAAATTCGAAACTCCAAAACTCTAAAACTCCGAAACTGCAAAACTCCAAAACTCCAAAACTCCAAAATTCTGAAACTCCAAAACTCCGAAACTCCAAAGCTCTAAAACTCCAAAACTCCAAAACTCCAAAAATCCAAAACTCCAAAATTCCGAAACTCGGAAACTCCAAAAGTCGGAAACTCCAAAACTCCGAACCTCCAAAACTCCAAAACTCCACAACCCCTCAAAACTCAAAACCTCCAAAAATCCAAAACACCAAAACTCCAATGCTTTAAAAATCCAAAACTCCAAAACTCCAAAACTCCAAAAATTGAAAACTCCACAAATCCGAAACTCCGCAACCCCGAATCTCCAAAACTCTGAAACTCCAAAACTCCGAAACTCCAAAAATCCAGAACTCCAAAACTTCAAAGCTGTAAAACTCCAAATGTCCAATAATCCGAAACTCCGAAAGTCCAAAACTCAAACAATCCAAAACTCCAAAAATCCAAAACTACAAAAATCCAAAACTCCAAAATTCCGAAACTCGGAAACTCCAAAACTCGGAAACTCCAAAACTCCGAACCTCCAAAACTCCAAAACTCCACAACCCCTCCAAACTCAAAACGTCCAAAAATCCAAAACACCAAAACTCCAATGCTTTAAAAATCCAAAACTCCAAAAATCCAAAACTCCAAAAATCGAAAACTTAAAAACTCCAAAACTCCAAAACTCCGAAACTACAAAACTCTGAAACTCCAAAACTCCGAAACTCACAAATTCCGAAACTCCGCAACCCCGAATCTCCAAAACTGAATCTCCAAAACTCCGAAACTCAAAAATCCAGAACTCCAAAACTCCAAAGCTCTAAAGCTCCAAAAGTCCAATAATCCGAAACTCCGAAAGTCCAAAACTCAAACAATCCAGAACTCCAAAAATCCAAAACTTAAAATTCGAAACTCCAAATCTCCAAAATTCCGAAACTCCAAACTCCGAAACTCCGAAAATCTGGAACTCCAAAACTCCAAAGCTCTAAAACTCCAAAAGTCCAATAATCCGAAACTCCGAAAGTCCAAAACTCCAAAAATCGAAAACTCGAAAACTCCAAAACTGCAAAAATCGAAAACTCCAAAATTCCGAAACTCGGAAACTCCAAAACTCCGAACCTCCAAAATCTCCAAAGCTCCACAACTGCGAATCTCCAAAACTCCGAAACTCCAAAAATCCATACCTCCAAAATCCAAAATTCTAAAACTTCAAAACTCCAAAACTACAAAATTTTGGAACAACAAAACCCCGAATCTCCAAAAATCCATACCTCCAAAACTCCAAAAATCCAAAACTCCAAAACTCCAAAAGTGCAAAAATCCAGAACTCCGAAACTCAAAAACTCCAAAAAACAAAAACTCCAAAACTCCAAACCTCCAAATTTTGAAAACTCCCAAACCCCGAATCTCCAAAACTCGGAAACTCCAAAACTCCAAAAGTGCAAAACTCCAAAACTCCGAAACTCCGAAAATCCGAAACTCCAAAACTCCAAAACTCCGAAACTCCAAAACTCCGAAACTCGAAAACTCCTAAACTCCGAAATTCTGAAAATTCAAAACTCCAAAAAGTCAAAACTCCGAAACTCCGAAAATCCGAAATTCCGAAACTCCACAACCCCAAATCTCCAAAACTCCACAAATCCAAAACTAGAAAACTCCAAAACTGCAAAACTGCAAAACTCCAAAACTCCGAACCTCCAAAACTCCAAAAGTCCGAAACTCCGAAACCACAAAAATCTGGAACTCCAAAACTCCAAAGCTCTAGAACTCCAAAACTGCAAAAATCCGAAACTCCAAAATTCCGAAACTCCACAACTCCGAATCTCCAAAACGGCGCAACTCTCAAACTCAAAAACTCCGAAACTCCAAAACTCCAAAACTCCGAAACTCGGAAACTCTAAAACTCCAAAACTCCAATAATCCGAAACTCCGAAAATCCTAAACTCCAAAAATCCAAAACTCCGAAATTCCAAAACTCACACACTCCGAAACTCCGAATTTCTGGAACTCCAAAACTCCAAAGCTCTAAAACTCCAAAACTCCAAAAATCCGAAACTCCTTAAATCCAAAACTAGAAAACTCCACAACTGCAAAAAACTGAAACTCCAAAATTCCGAAACTCCACAACCACGAATCTGCAAAACTGCGAAACTCCAAAACTCCGAAACTCCAAAACTCCAAAACTGCAAAATTCTAGAACAACAAAACCCTGAATCTCCAAAAATCCAAAAATCCGAAACTCCAAAACACAAATTCCGAAACTCCACAACCCTGAACCTCCAAAACTCCGAAACTCCAAAACTTCGAAATTCCGAAACTCCAAAACTCCAAAACTCCGAAACTTGCAAAACTCCAAAACTCCGAAACTCCGAAACTCCGGAACTCCGAAACTCCGAAACTCCAAAACTCCAAAACTCCGAAACTCCAACAATCAATACCTCCAAAACTCCAAAACTACAGAATTCAGAAACTCCAAAACCCCGAATTTCCAAAACTCCGAAACTGCAATAGTCCGAAACTCTAAAACTCCAAAAATCCGAAACTCTGAAAATTCGAAAATCCGAAACTCCAAAAATCCGGAACTTCACAACCCCGATTCTCCATACGGCGCAACTCCCAAACTAAAAAACTCCGAAACTCCAAAACTCCGAAACTCGGAAACTCCAAAACTCCAAAACCACAAAATTCTGGAACTCCAAAATTCTGAATCTCCAAAAATCCATACCTCCAAAACTCCAAAACTCCAAAACTCCGGAACTCCAAAACTCAAAAATTCCGAAACTCCACAACCCTGAACCTCCAAAACTCCGAAACTCCAAAACTCCAAAACTCCAAAACTCCAAAACTCCGAAACTCCAAAACTGCGAAACTCGAAAACTCCAAAACTCCGAAAGTCCAAAACTCCGAAAGTCCAAAACTCAAAAACTCCAAAACTCCGAAACTCCAAAACTCCAATAATCTGCAACTCTGAAAATCCAAAGCTCCAAAAATCCAAAACACAAAAACTCCAATGCTCCAAAAATCCAAAACCCGAAATATCCAAAACTCCAAAAATCGAAAAATCCGAAGCTCCAAAACATGAAAACTCCGAAACCCTGAATCTCCAAAACTCCAAAAATCCATACCTCCAAAATCCAAAATTCTAAAACTCCAAAACTCCAAAACTACAAAATTCTGCAACAACAAAACCCCAAATCTCCAAAAATCCATACCTCCAAAACTCCAAAAGTCCAAAACTCCAAAAGTGCAAAATCCAAAACTCAAAAACTCCAAAACTCCAAAAATCCAAAACTCCAAAACTCCAAAACTCTGAAACACCGAAACTACAAAAATCCGAAACTCCAAAACTCCAAAACTCCGAATCTCCAAAACTACAAAATTCCGAAACTCCAAAACTATGAAACTCCAAAATACTTAAACTCACAACACTAAATCTCCAAAACTCCGAAACTCCAAAGCTCTAAAAGTGCAAAAATCCAGAACTCCGAAACTCAAAAACTCCAAAAAACAAAAACTCCAAAACTCGAAAACTCCAAAATTCCGAAACTGCAAAACTCCGAAACTCCGAAAATCTGGAACTCCAAAACTCTGAAACTCCAAAACTCCAAAACTACAAAATTACGAAACTCCAAAACTGCAAAAATCCAAAACTCCAAAATTCCGAAACTCGGAAACTCCAAAACTCCGAAACTCCGAAACTCCGAAAATCCAGAACTCCAAAACTCCAAAGCTCTAAAACTCCAAAAGTCCAATAATCCGAAACTCCGAAAGTCCAAAACTCCAAAAATCGAAAACTCGAAAACTCCAAAACTGCAAAAATCGAAAACTCCAAAATTCCGAAACTCGGAAACTCCAAAACTCCGAACCTCCAAAATCTCCAAAGCTCCACAACTGCGAATCTCCAAAACTCCGAAACTCCAAAAATCCATACCTCCAAAATCCAAAATTCTAAAACTCCAAAACTCCAAAACTACAAAATTTTGGAACAACAAAACCCCGAATCTCCAAAAATCCATACCTCCAAAACTCCAAAAATCCAAAACTCCAAAACTCCAAAAGTGCAAAAATCCAGAACTCCGAAACTCAAAAACTCCAAAAAACAAAAACTCCAAAACTCCAAACCTCCAAATTTTGAAAACTCCCAAACCCCGAATCTCCAAAACTCGGAAACTCCAAAACTCCAAAAGTGCAAAACTCCAAAACTCCGAAACTCCGAAAATCCGAAACTCCAAAACTCCAAAACTCCGAAACTCCAAAACTCCGAAACTCGAAAACTCCTAAACTCCGAAATTCTGAAAATTCAAAACTCCAAAAAGTCAAAACTCCGAAACTCCGAAAATCCGAAATTCCGAAACTCCACAACCCCAAATCTCCAAAACTCCACAAATCCAAAACTAGAAAACTCCAAAACTGCAAAACTGCAAAACTCCAAAACTCCGAACCTCCAAAACTCCAAAAGTCCGAAACTCCGAAACCACAAAAATCTGGAACTCCAAAACTCCAAAGCTCTAGAACTCCAAAACTGCAAAAATCCGAAACTCCAAAATTCCGAAACTCCACAACTCCGAATCTCCAAAACGGCGCAACTCTCAAACTCAAAAACTCCGAAACTCCAAAACTCCAAAACTCCGAAACTCGGAAACTCTAAAACTCCAAAACTCCAATAATCCGAAACTCCGAAAATCCTAAACTCCAAAAATCCAAAACTCCGAAATTCCAAAACTCACACACTCCGAAACTCCGAATTTCTGGAACTCCAAAACTCCAAAGCTCTAAAACTCCAAAACTCCAAAAATCCGAAACTCCTTAAATCCAAAACTAGAAAACTCCACAACTGCAAAAAACTGAAACTCCAAAATTCCGAAACTCCACAACCACGAATCTGCAAAACTGCGAAACTCCAAAACTCCGAAACTCCAAAACTCCAAAACTGCAAAATTCTAGAACAACAAAACCCTGAATCTCCAAAAATCCAAAAATCCGAAACTCCAAAACACAAATTCCGAAACTCCACAACCCTGAACCTCCAAAACTCCGAAACTCCAAAACTTCGAAATTCCGAAACTCCAAAACTCCAAAACTCCGAAACTTGCAAAACTCCAAAACTCCGAAACTCCGAAACTCCGGAACTCCGAAACTCCGAAACTCCAAAACTCCAAAACTCCGAAACTCCAACAATCAATACCTCCAAAACTCCAAAACTACAGAATTCAGAAACTCCAAAACCCCGAATTTCCAAAACTCCGAAACTGCAATAGTCCGAAACTCTAAAACTCCAAAAATCCGAAACTCTGAAAATTCGAAAATCCGAAACTCCAAAAATCCGGAACTCCACAACCCCGATTCTCCATACGGCGCAACTCCCAAACTAAAAAACTCCGAAACTCCAAAACTCCGAAACTCGGAAACTCCAAAACTCCAAAACCACAAAATTCTGGAACTCCAAAATTCTGAATCTCCAAAAATCCATACCTCCAAAACTCCAAAACTCCAAAACTCCGGAACTCCAAAACTCAAAAATTCCGAAACTCCACAACCCTGAACCTCCAAAACTCCGAAACTCCAAAACTCCAAAACTCCAAAACTCCAAAACTCCGAAACTCCAAAACTGCGAAACTCGAAAACTCCAAAACTCCGAAAGTCCAAAACTCCGAAAGTCCAAAACTCAAAAACTCCAAAACTCCGAAACTCCAAAACTCCAATAATCTGCAACTCTGAAAATCCAAAGCTCCAAAAATCCAAAACACAAAAACTCCAATGCTCCAAAAATCCAAAACCCCAAATATCCAAAACTCCAAAAATCGAAAAATCCGAAGCTCCAAAACATGAAAACTCCGAAACCCTGAATCTCCAAAACTCCAAAAATCCATACCTCCAAAATCCAAAATTCTAAAACTCCAAAACTCCAAAACTACAAAATTCTGCAACAACAAAACCCCAAATCTCCAAAAATCCATACCTCCAAAACTCCAAAAGTCCAAAACTCCAAAAGTGCAAAATCCAAAACTCAAAAACTCCAAAACTCCAAAAATCCAAAACTCCAAAACTCCAAAACTCTGAAACACCGAAACTACAAAAATCCGAAACTCCAAAACTCCAAAACTCCGAATCTCCAAAACTACAAAATTCCGAAACTCCAAAACTATGAAACTCCAAAATACTTAAACTCACAACACTAAATCTCCAAAACTCCGAAACTCCAAAGCTCTAAAAGTGCAAAAATCCAGAACTCCGAAACTCAAAAACTCCAAAAAACAAAAACTCCAAAACTCGAAAACTCCAAAATTCCGAAACTGCAAAACTCCGAAACTCCGAAAATCTGGAACTCCAAAACTCCAAAGCTCTAAAACTCCAAAAGTCTAATAATCCGAAAGTCCGAAAGTCCAAAACTCCAAAAATCCAAAACTCCAAAAATCCAATACTCGAAAACTCCAAAACTGCAAAAATCCAAAACTCCAAAATTCCGAAACTCGGAAACTCCAAAACTCTGAACCTCCAAAATCTCCAAAGCTCCACAACCCCGAATCTCCAAAACTCTGAAACTCCAAAAATCCATACCTCCAAAATCCAAAATTCTAAAACTCCAAAACTACAAAACTACAAAATATTGGAACAACAAAACCCCAAATCTCCAAAAATCCATACCTCCAAAACTCCAAGAATCCAAAACTCCGAAACTCCAAAACTCCAAAAGTGCAAAAATCCAAAACTCCAAAGCTCTAAAACTCCAAAAGTCCAATAATGCGAAACTCCGAAAGTCCAAAACTCCAAAAATCCAAGACTCCAAAAATCCAAAACTCCAAAAATTCAAAACTCGAAAACTCCAAAACTGAAAAAATCCAAAACTCCAAAATTCCGAAACTCGGAAACTCCAAAACTCGGAAACTCCAAAACTCCGAACCTCCAAAATCTCCAAAACTCCACAACCCCGAATCTCCAAAACTCCGAAAACTCCAAAATTCCATACCTCCAAAATCCAAACTTCTAAAAGTCCAAAGCTACAAAACTACAAAATTCTGGAACAACAAAACCCCGAATCTCCAAAAATCCATACCTCCAAAACTCCGAAACTCCAAAACTCCAAAAGTGCAAAAATCCAAAACTCCAAAACTCACAAATCCAAAACTCGGAAACTCCAAAACTCGGAAACTCCAAAACTCCGAACCTCCAAAATCTCCAAAACTCCACAACCCCGAATCTCCAAAACTTCTAAAACTCCAAAACTACAAAACTACAAAATTCTGGAACAACAAAATCCGAATCTCCAAAAATCCATACCTCCAAAACTCCGAAACTCCAAAACTCCAAAAGTGCAAAAATCCAAAACTCCAAAACTCAAAAACTCCAAAACTCCAAAAATCCAAAACTCCAAAATTCCGAAACTCGGAAACTCCGAAACTCGGAAACTCCAAAACTCCGAACCTCCAAAACTCCACAACCCCTCAAAACTCAAAACTCCAAAAATCCAAAACTACAAAAATCGAAAACTCCACAAATCCGAAACTCCAAAACTCCGAACCTCCGAAACTCCACAACCCCTCCAAACTCAAAACCTCCAAAAATCCAAAACACCAAAACTCCAATGCTTTAAAAATCCAAAACTCCAAAAATCGAAAACTTAAAAACTCCAAAACTCCACAAATCCAAAACTCCAAAGCTCCAAAACTCCGAAACTCCAAAACTCTGAAACTCCAAAACTCTGAACCTCCAAAACTACAAAACTTGAAACTCCGAAACTCCAAAACTCCGAAACTCCGAAACTCCAAAACTCCAAAACTGCAAAATTCTGGAACAACAAAACCCTGAATCTCCAAAAATTCAAAAATCCGAAACTCCAAAACTCAAATTCCGAAACTCCACAACCCTGAACCTCAAAAACTCCGAAACTCCAAAACTTCGACATTCCGAAACTCCAAAACTCCAAAACTCCGAAACTGCAAAACTCCAAAACTCCGAAACTCCGAAACTCCAGAACTCCGAAATTCCGAAACTCCGAAACTCCAAAACTCCGAAACTCCAACAATCAATACCTCCAAAATTCCAAAACTACAGAATTCGGAAACTCCAAAACCCCGAATTTCCAAAACTCCGAAACTGCAATAGTCCGAAACTCTAAAACTCCAAAAATCCGAAACTCTGAAAATTCAATAATCCGAAACTCCAAAAATCCGGAACTCCACAACCCCGATTCTCCATACGGCGCAACTCCCAAACTAAAAAACTCCGAAACTCCAAAACTCCGAAACTCGGAAACTCCAAAACTCCAAAACTACAAAATTCTGGAACTCCAAAATTCTGAATCTCCAAAAATCCATACCTCCAAAACTCCAAAACTCCGGAACTCCAAAACTCAAAAATTCCGAAAATCCACAACCCTGAACCTCCAAAACTCCGAAACTCCAAAACTCCAAAACTCCAAAACTCCGAAACTCCAGAACTGCGAAACTCGAAAACTCCAAAACTCCGAAACCCCGAAAGTCCAAAAATCAAAAACTCCAAAACTCCGAAACTCCAAAACTCCAATAATCTGCAACTCTGAAAATCCAAAGCTCCAAAAATCCAAAACACAAAAACTCCAATGGTCCAAAAATCCAAAACTCCAAATATCCAAAACTCCAAAAATCGAAAACTTAAAAACTCCAAAAATCGGAAAATCCGAAGCTCCAAAAATTCCGAAACTCGGAAACTCCAAAACTCGGAAACTCCAAAACTCCGAACATCCAAAATCTCCAAAACTCCACAACCCCGAATCTCCAAAACTCCGAAAACTCCAAAATTCCATACCTCCAAAATCCAAACTTCTAAAAGTCCAAAATACAAAACTACAAAATTTTGGAACAACAAAACCCCGAATCTCCAAAAATCCATACCTCCAAAACTCCGAAACTCCAAAACTCCAAAAGTGCAAAAATCCAAAACTCCAAAACTCACAAATCCAAAACTGGGAAACTCCAAAACTCGGAAACTCCAAAACTCCGAACCTCCAAAATCTCCAAAAATCCACAACCCCGAATCTCCAAAACTCCGAAAACTCCAAAATTCCATACCACCAAAATCCAAACTTCTAAAACTCCAAAACTACAAAACTACAAAATTCTGGAACAACAAAATCCGAATCTCCAAAAATCCATACCTCCAAAACTCCGAAACTCCAAAACTCCAAAAGTGCAAAAATCCAAAACTCCAAAACTCAAAAACTCCAAAACTCCAAAAATCCAAAACTCCAAATCTCCGAAACTCCGAAAATCCAAAACACCAAAACTCCAAAACTCTGAAACTCCAAAACTCCAAAACTACAAAATTACGAAACTCCAAATCTGCAAAAATCCAGAACTCCAAAACTCCAAAGCTCTAAAACTCCAGACGTCCAATAATCCGAAACTCCGAAAGTCCAAAACTCCAAACATCCAAAACTCCAAAAATCCAAAACTTAAAATTCGAAACTCCAAAACTCCAAAATTCCGAAACTCCACAACCCTGAACCTCAAAAACTCCGAAACTCCAAAACTTCGACATTCCGAAACTCCAAAACTCCAAAACTCCGAAACTGCAAAACTCCAAAACTCCGAAACTCCGAAACTCCAGAACTCCGAAATTCCGAAACTCCGAAACTCCAAAACTCCGAAACTCCAACAATCAATACCTCCAAAATTCCAAAACTACAGAATTCGGAAACTCCAAAACCCCGAATTTCCAAAACTCCGAAACTGCAATAGTCCGAAACTCTAAAACTCCAAAAATCCGAAACTCTGAAAATTTAATAATCCGAAACTCCAAAAATCCGGAACTCCACAACCCCGATTCTCCATACGGCGCAACTCCCAAACTAAAAAACTCCGAAACTCAAAAACTTCGCAACTCGGAAACTCCAAAACTCCAAAACTACAAAATTCTGGAACTCCAAAATTCTGAATCTCCAAAAATCCATACCTCCAAAACTCCAAAACTCCGGAACTCCAAAACTCAAAAATTCCGAAAATCCACAACCCTGAACCTCCAAAACTCCGAAACTCCAAAACTCCAAAACTCCAAAACTCCAAAACTCCAAAACTCCGAAACTCCAGAACTGCGAAACTCGAAAACTCCAAAACTCCGAAACCCCGAAAGTCCAAAAATCAAAAACTCCAAAACTCCGAAACTCCAAAACTCCAATAATCTGCAACTCTGAAAATCCAAAGCTCCAAAAATCCAAAACACAAAAACTCCAATGCTCCAAAAATCCAAAACTCCAAATATCCAAAACTCCAAAAATCGAAAACTTAAAAACTCCAAAAATCGAAAAATCCGAAGCTCCAAAAATTCCGAAACTCGGAAACTCCAAAACTCCGAACATCCAAAATCTCCAAAACTCCACAACCCCGAATCTCCAAAACTGCGAAAACTCCAAAATTCCATACCTCCAAAATCCAAACTTCTAAAACTCCAAAACTACAAAACTACAAAATTCTGGAACAACAAAACCCCGAATCTCCAAAAATCCATACCTCCAAAACTCCGAAACTCCAAAACTCCAAAAGTGCAAAAATCCAAAACTCCAAAACTCACAAATCCAAAACTGGGAAACTCCAAAACTCGGAAACTCCAAAACTCCGAACCTCCAAAATCTCCAAAAATCCACAACCCCGAATCTCCAAAACTCCGAAAACTCCAAAATTCCATACCTCCAAAATCCAAACTTCTAAAACTCCAAAACTACAAAACTACAAAATTCTGGAACAACAAAATCCGAATCTCCAAAAATCCATAACTCCAAAACTCCGAAACTCCAAAACTCCAAAAGTGCAAAAATCCAAACCTCCAAAACTCCAAAACTCCAAAAATCCAAAACTCCAAATCTCCGAAACTCCGAAAATCCAAAACACCAAAACTCCAAAACTCTGAAACTCCAAAACTCCAAAACTACAAAATAACGAAACTCCAAATCTGCAAAAATCCAGAACTCCAAAACTCCAAAGCTCTAAAACTCCAGACGTCCAATAATCCGAAACTCCGAAAGTCCAAAACTCCAAACATCCAAAACTCCAAAAATCCAAAACTTAAAATTCGAAACTCCAAAACTCCAAAATTCCGAAACTCCAAAACTCCGAAACTCCGAAAATCTGGAACTCCAAAACTCCAAAGCTATAAAACTCCAAAAGTCCAATAATCCGAAACTCCGAAAGTCCAAAACTCCAAAAATCCAAAACTCCAAAAATCGAAAACTCCAAAACTCCAAAACTGCAAAAATCCAAAACTCCAAAATTCCGAAACTCGGAAGCTCCAAAACTCCGAACCTCCAAAATCTCCAAAGCTCTAAAACTCCAATACTCCAACACTCCAAAAATCCAAAACTCCAAAATTCCGAAACTCGGAAACTCCGAAACTCGGAAACTCCAAAACTCCGAACCTCCAAAACTCCACAACCCCTCAAAACTCAAAACCTCCAAAAATCCAAAACACCAAAACTCCAATGCTTTAAAAATCCAAAACTCCAAAAATCCAAAACTCCAAAAATCGAAAACTCCACAAATCCGAAACTCCAAAACTCCGAAACTCCAAAACTCTGCAACTCCAAAACTCCGAAACTCACAAACTCCGAAACTCCGCAACCCCGAATCTCCAAAACTCTGAAACTCCAAAACTCCGAAACTCCAAAAATCCAGAACTCCAAAACTCCAAAGCTGTAAAACTCCAAATGTCCAATAATCCGAAACTCCGAAAGTCCAAAACTCAAACAATCCAAAACTCCAAAAATCCAAAACTCCAAAAATCCAAAACTCCAAAATTCCGAAACTCGGAAACTCCAAAACTCAGAAACTCCAAAACTCCGAACCTCCAAAACTCCACAACCCCTCCAAACTCAAAACCTCCAAAAATCCAAAACACCAAAACTCCAATGCTTTAAAAATCCAAAACACCAAAAATCGAAAACTTAAAAACTCCAAAACTCCACAAATCCGAAACTCCAAAGCTCCAAAACTCCGAAACTCCAAAACTCTGAAACTCCAAAACTCTGAACCTCCAAAACTACAAAACTTGAAACTCCGAAACTCCAAAACTCCGAAACTCCAAAACTCCAAAACTGCAAAATTCTGGAACAACAAAACCCTGAATCTCCAAAAATTCAAAAATCCGAAACTCCAAAACTCAAATTCCGAAACTCCACAACCCTGAACCTCAAAAACTCCGAAACTCCAAAACTTCGACATTCCGAAACTCCAAAACTCCAAAACTCCGAAACTGCAAAACTCCAAAACTCCGAAACTCCGAAACTCCAGAACTCCGAAATTCCGAAACTCCGAAACTCCAAAACTCCGAAACTCCAACAATCAATACCTCCAAAATTCCAAAACTACAGAATTCGGAAACTCCAAAACCCCGAATTTCCAAAACTCCGAAACTGCAATAGTCCGAAACTCTAAAACTCCAAAAATCCGAAACTCTGAAAATTCAATAATCCGAAACTCCAAAAATCCGGAACTCCACAACCCCGATTCTCCATACGGCGCAACTCCCAAACTAAAAAACTCCGAAACTCCAAAACTCCGAAACTCGGAAACTCCAAAACTCCAAAACTACAAAATTCTGGAACTCCAAAATTCTGAATCTCCAAAAATCCATACCTCCAAAACTCCAAAACTCCGGAACTCCAAAACTCAAAAATTCCGAAAATCCACAACCCTGAACCTCCAAAACTCCGAAACTCCAAAACTCCAAAACTCCAAAACTCCAAAACTCCGAAACTCCAGAACTGCGAAACTCGAAAACTCCAAAACTCCGAAACCCCGAAAGTCCAAAAATCAAAAACTCCAAAACTCCGAAACTCCAAAACTCCAATAATCTGCAACTCTGAAAATCCAAAGCTCCAAAAATCCAAAACACAAAAACTCCAATGCTCCAAAAATCCAAAACTCCAAATATCCAAAACTCCAAAAATCGAAAACTTAAAAACTCCAAAAATCGAAAAATCCGAAGCTCCAAAAATTCCGAAACTCGGAAACTCCAAAACTCGGAAACTCCAAAACTCCGAACCTCCAAAATCTCCAAAACTCCACAACCCCGAATCTCCAAAACTCCGAAAACTCCAAAATTCCATACCTCCAAAATCCAAACTTCTAAAAGTCCAAAACTACAAAACTACAAAATTCTGGAAAAACAAAACCCCGAATCTCCAAAAATCCATACCTCCAAAACTCCGAAACTCCAAAACTCCAAAAGTGCAAAAATCCAAAACTCCAAAACTCAAAAATCCAAAACTCGGAAACTCCAAAACTCGGAAACTCCAAAACTCCGAACCTCCAAAATCTCCAAAACTCCACAACCCCGAATCTCCAAAACTCCGAAAACTCCAAAATTCCATACCTCCAAAATCCAAACTTCTAAAACTCCAAAACTATAAAACTACAAAATTCTGGAACAACAAAATCCGAATCTCCAAAAATCCATACCTCCAAAACTCCGAAACTCCAAAACTCCAAAAGTGCAAAAATCCAAAACTCCGAAACTCCAAAACTCCGAAACTCCAAAAATCCAAAACACCAAAACTCCAAAGCTCTGAAACTCCAAAACTCCAAAACTACAAAACTCCAAAACTACAAAATTACGAAACTCCAAAACTGCAAAAATCCAGAACTCCAAAACTCCAAAGCTCTAAAACTCCAGACGTCCAATAATCCGAAACTCCGAAAGTCCAAAACTCCAAACATCCAAAACTCCAAAACTCCAAAACTGTGGTCTACCAGATTCCTCTGTCCTGTGGCCGTACTTATATTGGCCAGACAGGTCGCTGTATTAATGTACGGCTTTTGGAGCACCAAAATTCTTTGGGAAAGAGTTCAACAAACTTGGCCAAGCATTGTCTCGAGTATCAGTGCACACCGTTTTTCGTTGACACCGAAATCTTGTTCATACATAACGATCGTAGCACGAGGGAAGTAGCAGAGGCATTTCATATCTTGAGGAAAGGAAACAGATGTGTCAGCCAGCCTTCAGTAGCATTGTCCTCTAAGGAAATGAAGTTGCTAAACAGTGGTTAGCACCGATAATCACACGTGCCTTTAGGAGACATTTTTATTACCCGATAAGTGTATTTTTGACAAAGCGCATGCGCGCGCTTTCTTCACGCCCTGCCTTGAAAAGCAGCGTGTTTTTCCAATAAACTTAGTTGCAAGTTCAGCGCCGTGTGTGTCTACTCTCCGTTCTCGTCCTGTGTCCTTGCGCTGTTTTTATCACAAGATCCAAAACTCCGAAACTGCAAAACTCGAGAACTCCGAAACTCCGAAATTCCGAAACTCCTAAACTCCGAAACTCCGAAAATCCGGAACTCCAAAACTCCAAAAGTGCAAAAATCCAAAACTCCAAAGCTCTAAAACTGCAAAAATCCAAAACTCCAAAATTCCGAAACTCGGAAACTCCAAAACTCGGAAACTCCAAAACTCCGAACCTCCAAAATCTCCAAAACTCCACAACACCGAATCTCGAAAACTCCAAAAACTCCAAAATTCCATACCTCCAAAATCCAAACTTCTAAAACTCCAAAACTACAAAACTACAAAATTCTGGAACAACAAAACCCCGAATCTCCAAAAATCCATACCTCCAAAACTCCGAAACTCCAAAACTCCAAAAGTGCAAAAATCCAAAACTCCAAAACTCAAAAACTCCAAAACTCCAAAAATCCAAAACTCCAAAACTCCAAAACTCCGAAACTCCGAAAATCCAGAACACCAAAACTCCAAAACTCTGAAACTCCAAAACTCCAAAACTCCAAAACTACAAAATTACGAAACTCCAAAACTGCAAAAATCCAGAACTCCAAAACTCCAAAGCTCTAAAACTCCAGACGTCCAATAATCCGAAACTCCGAAAGTCCAAAACTCCAAACATCCAAAACTCCAAAAATCCAAAACTTAAAATTCGAAACTCCAAAACTCCGAAACTGCAAAACTCGAGAACTCCGAAACACCAAAATTCCGAAACTCCTAAACTCCGAAACTCCGAAAATCTGGAACTCCAAAACTCCAAAACTCCAAAGCTCTAAAACTCCAAAACTCCAAATCTCCAAAAATCCAAAACTCCAAAATTCCGAAACTCGGAAACTCCAAAACTCGGAAACTCCAAAACTCCGAACCTCCAAAACTCCACAACCCCTCAAAACTCAAAACCTCCAAAAATCCAAAACACCAAAACTCCAATGCTTTAAAAATCCAAAACTCCAAAAATGCAAAACTCCAAAAATCGAAAACTTAAAAACTCCAAAACTCCACAAATCCGAAACTCCACAACTCTGAAACTCCAAAACTCCGAAACTCACAAATTCCGAAACTCCGCAACCCCGAATCTCCAAAACTCTGAAACTCCAAAACTCCGAAACTCCAAAAAACAGAACTCCAAAACTCCAAAGCTCTAAAACTCCAAATGTCCAATAATCCGAAACTCCGAAAGTCCAAAACTCCAAAAATCCAAAAATCCAAAACTCCAAAAATCCAAAACTCCAAAAATCCAAAACTCGAAAACTCCAAAACTGCAAAAATCCAAAACTCCAAAATTCCGAAACTCGGAAACTCCAAAACTCCGAACCTCCAAAATCTCCAAAACTCCACAACACCGAATCTCCAAAACTCCGAAAACTCCAAAATTCCATACCTCCAAAATCCAAACTTCTAAAACTCCAAAACTACAAAACTACAAAATTCTGGAACAACAAAACCCCGAATCTCCAAAAATCCATACCTCCAAAGCTCCGAAACTCCAAAACTCCAAAAGTGCAAAAATCCAAAACTCCAAAACTCAAAAACTCCAAAACTCCAAAAATCCAAAACTCCAAAACTCCAAAACTCCAAAACTCCAAAACTACAAAATTACGAAACTCCAAAACTGCAAAAATCCAGAACTCCAAAACTCCAAAGCTCTAAAACTCCAGACGTCCAATAATCCGAAACTCCGAAAGTCCAAAACTCCAAACATCCAAAACTCCAAAAATCCAAAACTTAAAATTCGGAACTCCAAAACTCTGAAACTGCAAAACTCGAGAACTCCGAAACTCCAAAATTAAGAAACTCCGAAACTCCGAAACTCCGAAAATCCGGAACTCCAAAACTCCAAAACTCCAAAGCTCTAAAACTCCAAAACTCCCAATCTCCAAAAATCCAAAACTCCAAAATTCCGAAACTCGGAAACTCCAAAACTCGGAAACTCCAAAACTCCGAACCTCCAAAACTCCAAAACTCCACAACCCCTCAAAACTCAAAACCTCCAAAAATCCAAAACACCAAAACTCCAATGCTTTAAAAATCCAAAACTCCAAAAATGCAAAACTCCAAAAATCGAAAACTTAAAAACTCCAAAACTCCACAAATCCGAAACTCCAAAACTCCGAAACTCACAAATTCTGAAACTCCGCAACCCCGAATCTCCAAAACTCTGAAACTCCAAAACTCCGAAACTCCAAAAAACAGAACTCCAAAACTCCAAAGCTCTAAAACTCCAAATGTCCAATAATCCGAAACTCCGAAAGTCCAAAACTCCAAAAATCCAATACTCCAAAAATCCAAAACTCCAAAAATCCAAAACTCGAAAACTCCAAAACTGCAAAAATCCAAAACTCCAAAATTCCGAAACTCGGAAACTCCAAAACTCCGAACCTCCAAAATCTCCAAAACTCCACAACCCCGAATCTCCAAAACTCCGAAAATCCAAAAATCCATACCTCCAAATCCAAACTTCTAAAACTCCAAAACTACAAAACTACAAAATTCTGGAACAACAACACTCCGAATCTCCAAAAATCCATACCTCCAAAACTCCAAAAATCCATAACTCCGAAACTCCAAAACTCCAAAAGTGCAAAAATACAAAACTCCAAAACTCAAAAACTCCGAACCTCCAAAAATCCAAAACTCCAAAGCTCCAAAACTCCGAAACTCCGAAAATCCAAAACACCAAAACTCCAAAACTCTGAAACTCCAAAACTCTAAAACTACAAAATTACGAAACTCCAAAACTGCAAAAATCCAAAACTCCAAAATTCCGAAACTCGGAAACTCCAAAACTCCGAAACTCCGAAACTCCGAAAATCCAGAACTCCAAAACTCCAAAGCTCTAAAACTCCAGACGTCCAATAATCCGAAACTCCGAAAGTCCAAAACTCCAAACATCCAAAACTCCAAAAATCCAAAACTTAAAATTCGAAACTCCAAAACTCCAAAACTCCGAAACTGCAAAACTCCAAAACTCCGAAACTCCAAAATTCCGAAACTCCAAAACTCCGAAACTCCGAAACTCCGGAACTCCAAAACTCCAAAACTCCAAAAATCCAAAACTCCAAAATTCCGAAACTCGGAAACCACAAAACTCGGAAACTCCAAAACTCCGAACCTCCAAAATCTCCAAAGCTCCACAACCCCGAATCTCCAAAACTCTGAAACTCCAAAAATTCATACCTCCAAAATCCAAAATTCTAAAACTCCAAAACTACAAAACTACAAAATATTGGAAAAACAAAACCCCAAATCTCCAAAAATCCATACCTCCAAAACTCCAAGAATCCAAAACTCCGAAACTCCAAAACTCCAAAAGTGCAAAAATCCAAAACTCCAAAGCTCTAAAACTCCAAAAGTCCAATAATCCGAAACTCGAAAGTCCAAAACTCCAAAAATCCAAGACTCCAAAAATCCAGAACTCCAAAAATTCAAAACTCGAAAACTCCAAAACTGCAAAAATCCAAAACTCCAAAATTCCGAAACTCGGAAACTCCAAAACTCGGAAACTCCAAAACTCCGAACCTCCAAAATCTCCAAAACTCCACAACCCCGAATCTCCAAAACTCCGAAAACTCCAAAATTCCATACCTCCGAAATCCAAACTTCTAAAAGTCCAAAACTACAAAACTACAAAATTCTGGAACAACAAAACCCCGAATCTCCAAAAATCCATACCTCCAAAACTCCGAAACTCCAAAACTCCAAAAGTGCAAAAATCCAAAACTCCAAAACTCACAAATCCAAAACTCGGAAACTCCAAAACTCGGAAAGTCCAAAACTCCGAACCTCCAAAATCTCCAACTCCACAACCCCGAATCTCCAAAACTCCGAAAACTCCAAAATTCCATACCTCCAAAATCCAAACTTCTCAAACTCCAAAACTACAAAACTACAAAATTCTGGAACAACAAAATCCGAATCTCCAAAAATCCATACCTCCAAAACTCCGAAACTCCAAAACTCCAAAAGTGCAAAAATCCAAAACTCCAAAACTCAAAAACTCCAAAACTCCAAAAATCCAAAACTCCAAAACTCCAAAACTCCGAAACTCCGAAAATCCAAAACACCAAAACTCCAAAACTCTGAAACTCCAAAACTCCAAAACTACAAAATTACGAAACTCCAAAACTGCAAAAATCCAGAACTCCAAAACTCCAAAGCTCTAAAACTCCAGATGTCCAATAATCCGAAACTCCGAAAGTCCAAAACTCCAAACATCCAAAACTCCAAAAATCCAAAACTTAAAATTCGAAACTCCAAAACTCCGAAACTGCAAAACTCGAGAACTCCGAAACTCCAAAATTCCGAAACTCCTAAACTCCGAAACTCCGAAAATCCGGAACTCCAAAACTCCAAAACTCCAAATCTCTAAAACTCCAAAACTCCAAATCTCCAAAAATCCAAAACTCCAAAATTCCGAAACTCGGAAACTCCAAAACTCGGAAACTCCAAAACTCCGAACCTCCAAAACTCCACAACCCCTCAAAACTCAAAACCTCCAAAAATCCAAAACACCAAAACTCCAATGCTTTAAAAATCCAAAACTCCAAAAATGCAAAACTCCAAAAATCGAAAACTTAAAAACTCCAAAACTCCACAAATCCGAAACTCCGCAACCCCGAATCTCCAAAACTCTGAAACTCCAAAACTCCGAAACTCCAAAAAACAGAACTCCAAAACTCCAAAGCTCTAAAACTCCAAATGTCCAATAATCCGAAACTCCGAAAGTCCAAAACTCCAAAAATCCAATACTACAAAAATCCAAAACTCCAAAAATCCAAAACTCGAAAACTCCAAAACTGCAAAAATCCAAAACTCCAAAATTCCGAAACTCGGAAACTCCAAAACTCCGAACCTCCAAAATCTCCAAAACTCCACAACCCCGAATCTCCAAAACTCTGAAACTCCAAAAATCCATACCTCCAAAATCCAAAATTCTAAAACTCCAAAACTACAAAACTACAAAATATTGGAAAAACAAAGCCCCAAATCTCCAAAAATCCATACCTCCAAAACTCCAAGAATCCAAAACTCCGAAACTCCAAAACTCCAAAAGTGCAAAAATACAAAACTCCAAAGCTCTAAAACTCCAAAAGTCCAATAATCCGAAACTCGAAAGTCCAAAACTCCAAAAATCCAAGACTCCAAAAATCCAGAACTCCAAAAATTCAAAACTCGAAAACTCCAAAACTGCAAAAATCCAAAACTCCAAAATTCCGAAACTCGGAAACTCCAAAACTCGGAAACTCCAAAACTCCGAACCTCCAAAATCTCTAAAACTCCACAACCCCGAATCTCCAAAACTCCGAAAACTCCAAAATTCCATACCTCCAAAATCCAAACTTCTAAAAGTCCAAAACTACAAAATTCTGGAACAACAAAACCCCGAATCTCCAAAAATCCATACCTCCAAAACTCCGAAACTCCAAAACTCCAAAAGTGCAAAAATCCAGAACTCCAAAACTCACAAATCCAAAACTCGGAAACTCCAAAACTCGGAAACTCCAAAACTCGGAAACTCCAAAACTCCCAACCTCCAAAATCTCCAAAACTCCACAACCCCGAATCTCCAAAACTCCGAAAATTCAAAAATCCATACCTCCAAATCCAAACTTCTAAAACTCCAAAACTACAAAACTACAAAATTCTGGAACACTCCGAATCTCCAAAAATCCATACCTCCAAAACTCCAAAAATCCATAACTCCGAAACTCCAAAACTCCAAAAGTGCAAAAATACAAAACTCCAAAACTCGAAAAACTCCGTAACTCCAAAAATCCAAAACTCCAAAGCTCCAAAACTCCGAAACTCCGAAAATCCAAAACACCAAAACTCCAAAACTCTGAAACTCCAAAACTCCAAAACTCCAAAACTCCACAACTCCAAAACTACAAAATTACGAAACTCAAAAAACTGCAAAAATCCAAAACTCCAAAATTCCGAAACTCGGAAACTCCAAAACTCCGAAACTCCGAAAATCCAGAACTCCAAAACTCCAAAGCTCTAAAACTCCAGACGTCCAATAATCCGAAACTCCGAAAGTCCAAAACTCCAAACATCCAAAACTCCAAAAATCCAAAACTTAAAATTCGAAACTCCAAAACTCCAAAACTACGAAACTGCAAAACTCCAAAACTCCGAAACTCCAAAATTCCGAAACTCCAAAACTCCGAAACTCCGAAAATCCGGAACTCCAAAACTCCAAAACTCCAAAAATCCAAAACTCCAAAATTCCGAAACTCGGAAACCACAAAACTCAGAAACTCCAAAACTCCGAACCTCCAAAATCTCCAAAGCTCCACAACCCCGAATCTCCAAAACTCTGAAACTCCAAAAATCCATACCTCCAGAATCCAAAATTCTAAAACTCCAAAACTACAAAACTACAAAATATTGGAAAAAGAAAACCCCAAATCTCCAAAAATCCATACCTCCAAAACTCCAAGGATCCAAAACTCCGAAACTCCAAAACTCCAAAAGTGCAAAAATCCAAAACTCCAAAGCTCTAAAACTCCAAAAATAGAAAACTTAAAAACTCCAAAAATCGAAAAATCCGAAGCTCCAAAAATTCCGAAACTCGGAAACTCCAAAACTCGGAAACTCCAAAACTCCGAACCTCCAAAATCTCCAAAGCTCCACAACCCCGAATCTCCAAAACTCTGAAACTCCAAAAATCCATACCTCCAAAATCCAAAATTCTAAAACTCCAAAACTACAAAACTACAAAATATTGGAAAAACAAAACCCCAAATCTCCAAAAATCCATACCTCCAAAACTCCAAGAATCCAAAACTCCAAAAATCCAAGACTCCAAAAATCCAGAACTCCAAAAATTCAAAACTCGAAAACTCCAAAACTGCAAAAATCCAAAACTCCAAAATTCCGAAACTCGGAAACTCCAAAACTCGGAAACTCCAAAACTCCGAACCTCCAAAATCTCTAAAACTCCACAACCCCGAATCTCCAAAACTCCGAAAACTCCAAAATTCCATACCTCCAAAATCCAAACTTCTAAAAGTCCAAAACTACAAAACTACAAAATTCTGGAACAACAAAACCCCGAATCTCCAAAAATCCATACCTCCAAAACTCCGAAACTCCAAAACTCCAAAAGTGCAAAAATCCAAAACTCCAAAACTCACAAATCCAAAACTCGGAAACTCCAAAACTCGGAAACTCCAAAACTCGGAAACTCCAAAACTCCGAACCTCCAAAATCTCCAAAACTCCACAACCCCGAATCTCCAAAACTCCGAAAACTCCAAAATTCCATACCTCCAAAATCCAAACTTCTCAAACTCCAAAACTACAAAACTACAAAATTCTGGAACAACAAAATCCGAATCTCCAAAAATCCATACCTCCAAAACTCCGAAACTCCAAAACTCCAAAAGTGCAAAAATCCAAAACTCCAAAACTCAAAAACTCCAAAACTCCAAAAATCCAAAACTCCAAAACTCCAAAACTCCGAAACTCCGAAAATCCAAAACACCAAAACTCCAAAACTCTGAAACTCCAAAACTCCAAAACTACAAAATTACGAAACTCCAAAACTGCAAAAATCCAGAACTCCAAAACTCCAAAGCTCTAAAACTCCAGACGTCCAATAATCCGAAACTCCGAAAGTCCAAAACTCCAAACATCCAAAACTCCAAAAATCCAAAACTTAAAATTCGAAACTCCAAAACTCCGAAACTGCAAAACTCGAGAACTCCGAAACTCCAAACTTCCGAAACTCCTAAACTCCGAAACTCCGAAAATCCGGAACTCCAAAACTCCAAAACTCCAAAGCTCTAAAACTCCAAAACTCCAAATCTCCAAAAATCCAAAACTCCAAAATTCCGAAACTCGGAAACTCCAAAACTCGGAAACTCCAAAACTCCGCACCTCCAAAACTCCACAACCCCTCAAAACTCAAAACCTCCAAAAATCCAAAACACCAAAACTCCAATGCTTTAAAAATCCAAAACTCCAAAAATGCAAAACTCCAAAAATCGAAAACTTAAAAACTCCAAAACTCCACAAATCTGAAACTCCAAAACTCCGAAACTCACAAATTCCGAAACTCCGCAACCCCGAATCTCCAAAACTCTGAAACTCCAAAACTCCGAAACTCCAAAAAACAGAACTCCAAAACTCCAAAGCTCTAAAACTCCAAATGTCCAATAATCCGAAACTCCGAAAGTCCAAAACTCCAAAAATCCAATACTCCAAAAATCCAAAACTCCAAAAATCCAAAACTCGAAAACTCCAAAACTGCAAAAATCCAAAACTCCAAAATTCCGAAACTCGGAAACTCCAAAACTCCGAACCTCCAAAATCTCCAAAACTCCACAACCCCGAATCTCCAAAACTCCGAAAATCCAAAAATCCATACCTCCAAATCCAAACTTCTAAAACTCCAAAACTACAAAACTACAAAATTCTGGAACAACAACACTCCGAATCTCCAAAAATCCATACCTCCAAAACTCCAAAAATCCATAACTCCGAAACTCCAAAACTCCAAAAGTGCAAAAATACAAAACTCCAAAACTCAAAAACTCCGAACCTCCAAAAATCCAAAACTCCAAAGCTCCAAAACTCCGAAACTCCGAAAATCCAAAACACCAAAACTCCAAAACTCTGAAACTCCAAAACTCCAAAACTACAAAATTACGAAACTCCAAAACTGCAAAAATCCAAAACTCCAAAATTCCGAAACTCGGAAACTCCAAAACTCCGAAACTCCGAAACTCCGAAAATCCAGAACTCCAAAACTCCAAAGCTCTAAAACTCCAGACGTCCAATAATCCGAAACTCCGAAAGTCCAAAACTCCAAACATCCAAAACTCCAAAAATCCAAAACTTAAAATTCGAAACTCCAAAACTCCAAAACTCCGAAACTGCAAAACTCCAAAACTCCGAAACTCCAAAATTCCGAAACTCCAAAACTCCGAAACTCCGAAAATCCGGAACTCCAAAACTCCAAAACTCCAAAAATCCAAAACTCCAAAATTCCGAAACTCGGAAACCACAAAACTCGGAAACTCCAAAACTCCGAACCTCCAAAATCTCCAAAGCTCCACAACCCCGAATCTCCAAAACTCTGAAACTCCAAAAATTCATACCTCCAAAATCCAAAATTCTAAAACTCCAAAACTACAAAACTACAAAATATTGGAAAAACAAAACCCCAAATCTCCAAAAATCCATACCTCCAAAACTCCAAGAATCCAAAACTCCGAAACTCCAAAACTCCAAAAGTGCAAAAATCCAAAACTCCAAAGCTCTAAAACTCCAAAAGTCCAATAATCCGAAACTCGAAAGTCCAAAACTCCAAAAATCCAAGACTCCAAAAATCCAGAACTCCAAAAATTCAAAACTCGAAAACTCCAAAACTGCAAAAATCCAAAACTCCAAAATTCCGAAACTCGGAAACTCCAAAACTCGGAAACTCCAAAACTCCGAACCTCCAAAATCTCCAAAACTCCACAACCCCGAATCTCCAAAACTCCGAAAACTCCAAAATTCCATACCTCCGAAATCCAAACTTCTAAAAGTCCAAAACTACAAAACTACAAAATTCTGGAACAACAAAACCCCGAATCTCCAAAAATCCATACCTCCAAAACTCCGAAACTCCAAAACTCCAAAAGTGCAAAAATCCAAAACTCCAAAACTCACAAATCCAAAACTCGGAAACTCCAAAACTCGGAAAGTCCAAAACTCCGAACCTCCAAAATCTCCAACTCCACAACCCTGAATCTCCAAAACTCCGAAAACTCCAAAATTCCATACCTCCAAAATCCAAACTTCTCAAACTCCAAAACTACAAAACTACAAAATTCTGGAACAACAAAATCCGAATCTCCAAAAATCCATACCTCCAAAACTCCGAAACTCCAAAACTCCAAAAGTGCAAAAATCCAAAACTCCAAAACTCAAAAACTCCAAAACTCCAAAAATCCAAAACTCCAAAACTCCAAAACTCCGAAACTCCGAAAATCCAAAACACCAAAACTCCAAAACTCTGAAACTCCAAAACTCCAAAACTACAAAATTACGAAACTCCAAAACTGCAAAAATCCAGAACTCCAGAACTCCAAAGCTCTAAAACTCCAGATGTCCAATAATCCGAAACTCCGAAAGTCCAAAACTCCAAACATCCAAAACTCCAAAAATCCAAAACTTAAAATTCGAAACTCCAAAACTCCGAAACTGCAAAACTCGAGAACTCCGAAACTCCAAAATTCCGAAACTCCTAAACTCCGAAACTCCGAAAATCCGGAACTCCAAAACTCCAAAACTCCAAATCTCTAAAACTCCAAAACTCCAAATCTCCAAAAATCCAAAACTCCAAAATTCCGAAACTCGGAAACTCCAAAACTCGGAAACTCCAAAACTCCGAACCTCCAAAACTCCACAACCCCTCAAAACTCAAAACCTCCAAAAATCCAAAACACCAAAACTCCAATGCTTTAAAAATCCAAAACTCCAAAAATGCAAAACTCCAAAAATCGAAAACTTAAAAACTCCAAAACTCCACAAATCCGAAACTCCAAAACTCCGAAACTCACAAACTCCGAAACTCCGCAACCCCGAATCTCCAAAACTCTGAAACTCCAAAACACCGAAACTCCAAAAAACAGAACTCCAAAACTCCAAAGCTCTAAAACTCCAAATGTCCAATAATCCGAAACTCCGAAAGTCCAAAACTCCAAAAATCCAATACTACAAAAATCCAAAACTCCAAAAATCCAAAACTCGAAAACTCCAAAACTGCAAAAATCCAAAACTCCAAAATTCCGAAACTCGGAAACTCCAAAACTCCGAACCTCCAAAATCTCCAAAACTCCACAACCCCGAATCTCCAAAACTCTGAAACTCCAAAAATCCATACCTCCAAAATCCAAAATTCTAAAACTACAAAACTACAAAATATTGGAAAAACAAAGCCCCAAATCTCCAAAAATCCATACCTCCAAAACTCCAAGAATCCAAAACTCCGAAACTCCAAAACTCCAAAAGTGCAAAAATCCAAAACTCCAAAGCTCTAAAACTCCAAAAGTCCAATAATCCGAAACTCGAAAGTCCAAAACTCCAAAAATCCAAGACTCCAAAAATCCAGAACTCCAAAAATTCAAAACTCGAAAACTCCAAAACTGCAAAAATCCAAAACTCCAAAATTCCGAAACTCGGAAACCCCAAAACTCGGAAACTCCAAAACTCCGAACCTCCAAAATCTCTAAAACTCCACAACCCCGAATCTCCAAAACTCAGAAAACTCCAAAATTCCATACCTCCAAAATCCAAACTTCTAAAAGTCCAAAACTACAAAATTCTGGAACAACAAAACCCCGAATCTCCAAAAATCCATACCTCCAAAACTCCGAAACTCCAAAACTCCAAAAGTGCAAAAATCCAAAACTCCAAAACTCACAAATCCAAAACTCGGAAACTCCAAAACTCGGAAACTCCAAAACTCGGAAACTCCAAAACTCCCAACCTCCAAAATCTCCAAAACTCCACAACCCCGAATCTCCAAAACTCCGAAAATCCAAAAATCCATACCTCCAAATCCAAACTTCTAAAACTCCAAAACTACAAAACTACAAAATTCTGGAACACTCCGAATCTCCAAAAATCCATACCTCCAAAACTCCAAAAATCCATAACTCCGAAACTCCAAAACTCCAAAAGTGCAAAAATACAAAACTCCAAAACTCAAAAACTCCGTAACTCCAAAAATCCAAAACTCCAAAGCTCCAAAACTCCGAAACTCCGAAAATCCAAAACACCAAAACTCCAAAACTCTGAAACTCCAAAACTCCAAAACTCCAAAACTCCAAAACTACAAAATTACGAAACTCCAAAACTGCAAAAATCCAAAACTCCAAAATTCCGAAACTCGGAAACTCCAAAACTCCGAAACTCCGAAACTCCGAAAATCCAGAACTCCAAAACTCCAAAGCTCTAAAACTCCAGACGTCCAATAATCCGAAACTCCGAAAGTCCAAAACTCCAAACATCCAAAACTCCAAAAATCCAAAACTTAAAATTCGAAACTCCAAAACTCCAAAACTCCGAAACTGCAAAACTCCAAAACTCCGAAACTCCAAAATCCCGAAACTCCAAAACTCCGAAACTCCGAAAATCCGGAACTCCAAAACTCCAAAACTCCAAAAATCCAAAACTCCAAAATTCCGAAACTCGGAAACCACAAAACTCAGAAACTCCAAAACTCCGAACCTCCAAAATCTCCAAAGCTCCACAACCCCGAATCTCCAAAACTCTGAAACTCCAAAAATCCATACCTCCCGAATCCAAAATTCTAAAACTCCAAAACTACAAAACTACAAAATATTGGAAAAACAAAACCCCAAATCTCCAAAAATCCATACCTCCAAAACTCCAAGGATCCAAAACTCCGAAACTCCAAAACTCCAAAAGTGCAAAAATCCAAAACTCCAAAGCTCTAAAACTCCAAAAATAGAAAACTTAAAAACTCCAAAAATCGAAAAATCCGAAGCTCCAAAAATTCCGAAACTCGGAAACTCCAAAACTCGGAAACTCCAAAACTCCGAACCTCCAAAATCTCCAAAGCTCCACAACCCCGAATCTCCAAAACTCTGAAACTCCAAAAATCCATACCTCCAAAATCCAAAATTCTAAAACTCCAAAACTACAAAACTACAAAATATTGGAAAAACAAAACCCCAAATCTCCAAAAATCCATACCTCCAAAACTCCAAGAATCCAAAACTCCAAAAATCCAAGACTCCAAAAATCCAGAACTCCAAAAATTCAAAACTCGAAAACTCCAAAACTGCAAAAATCCAAAACTCCAAAATTCCGAAACTCGGAAACTCCAAAACTCGGAAACTCCAAAACTCCGAACCTCCAAAATCTCTAAAACTCCACAACCCCGAATCTCCAAAACTCCGAAAACTCCAAAATTCCATACCTCCAAAATCCAAACTTCTAAAAGTCCAAAACTACAAAACTACAAAATTCTGGAACAACACAACCCCGAATCTCCAAAAATCCATACCTCCAAAACTCCGAAACTCCAAAACTCCAAAAGTGCAAAAATCCAAAACTCCAAAACTCACAAATCCAAAACTCGGAAACTCCAAAACTCGGAAACTCCAAAGCTCGGAAACTCCAAAACTCCGAACCTCCAAAATCTCCAAAACTCCACAACCCCGAATCTCCAAAACTCCGAAAACTCCAAAATTCCATACCTCCAAAATCCAAACTTCTCAAACTCCAAAACTACAAAACTACAAAATTCTGGAACAACAAAATCCGAATCTCCAAAAATCCATACCTCCAAAACTCCGAAACTCCAAAACTCCAAAAGTGCAAAAATCCAAAACTCCAAAACTCAAAAACTCCAAAACTCCAAAAATCCAAAACTCCAAAACTCCAAAACTCCGAAACTCCGAAAATCCAAAACACCAAAACTCCAAAACTCTGAAACTCCAAAACTCCAAAACTACAAAATTACGAAACTCCAAAACTGCAAAAATCCAGAACTCCAAAACTCCAAAGCTCTAAAACTCCAGACGTCCAATAATCCGAAACTCCGAAAGTCCAAAACTCCAAACATCCAAAACTCCAAAAATCCAAAACTTAAAATTCGAAACTCCAAAACTCCGAAACTGCAAAACTCGAGAACTCCGAAACTCCAAACTTCCGAAACTCCTAAACTCCGAAACTCCGAAAATCCGGAACTCCAAAACTCCAAAACTCCAAAGCTCTAAAACTCCAAAACTCCAAATCTCCAAAAATCCAAAACTCCAAAATTCCGAAACTCGGAAACTCCAAAACTCGGAAACTCCAAAACTCCGCACCTCCAAAACTCCACAACCCCTCAAAACTCAAAACCTCCAAAAATCCAAAACACCAAAACTCCAATGCTTTAAAAATCCAAAACTCCAAAAATGCAAAACTCCAAAAATCGAAAACTTAAAAACTCCAAAACTCCACAAATCCGAAACTCCAAAACTCCGAAACTCACAAATTCCGAAACTCCGCAACCCCGAATCTCCAAAACTCTGAAACTCCAAAACTCCGAAACTCCAAAAAACAGAACTCCAAAACTCCAAAGCTCTAAAACTCCAAATGTCCAATAATCCGAAACTCCGAAAGTCCAAAACTCCAAAAATCCAATACTCCAAAAATCCAAAACTCCAAAAATCCAAAACTCGAAAACTCCAAAACTGCAAAAATCCAAAACTCCAAAATTCCGAAACTCGGAAACTCCAAAACTCCGAACCTCCA
Source organism: Amblyomma mixtum (assembly GCF_055824585.1). Lineage (NCBI taxonomy): Eukaryota > Metazoa > Arthropoda > Arachnida > Ixodida > Ixodidae > Amblyomma > Amblyomma mixtum. The sequence goes on from NW_028317651.1 coordinate 12,738,982, forward strand.
AAATCTCCAAAACTCCACAACCCCGAATCTCCAAAACTCCGAAAATCCAAAAATCCATACCTCCAAATCCAAACTTCTAAAACTCCAAAACTACAAAACTACAAAATTCTGGAACACTCCGAATCTCCAAAAATCCATACCTCCAAAACTCCAAAAATCCATAACTCCGAAACTCCAAAACTCCAAAAGTGCAAAAATACAAAACTCCAAAACTCAAAAACTCCGAACCTCCAAAAATCCAAAACTCCAAAGCTCCAAAACTCCGAAACTCCGAAAATCCAAAACACCAAAACTCCAAAACTCTGAAACTCCAAAACTCCAAAACTACAAAATTACGAAACTCCAAAACTGCAAAAATCCAAAACTCCAAAATTCCGAAACTCGGAAACTCCAAAACTCCGAAACTCCGAAACTCCGAAAATCCAGAACTCCAAAACTCCAAAGCTCTAAAACTCCAGACGTCCAATAATCCGAAACTCCGAAAGTCCAAAACTCCAAACATCCAAAACTCCAAAAATCCAAAACTTAAAATTCGAAACTCCAAAACTCCAAAACTCCGAAACTGCAAAACTCCAAAACTCCGAAACTCCAAAATTCCGAAACTCCAAAACTCCGAAACTCCGAAAATCCGGAACTCCAAAACTCCAAAACTCCAAAAATCCAAAACTCCAAAATTCCGAAACTCGGAAACCACAAAACTCGGAAACTCCAAAACTCCGAACCTCCAAAATCTCCAAAGCTCCACAACCCCGAATCTCCAAAACTCTGAAACTCCAAAAATTCATACCTCCAAAATCCAAAATTCTAAAACTCCAAAACTACAAAACTACAAAATATTGGAAAAACAAAACCCCAAATCTCCAAAAATCCATACCTCCAAAACTCCAAGAATCCAAAACTCCGAAACTCCAAAACTCCAAAAGTGCAAAAATCCAAAACTCCAAAGCTCTAAAACTCCAAAAGTCCAATAATCCGAAACTCGAAAGTCCAAAACTCCAAAAATCCAAGACTCCAAAAATCCAGAACTCCAAAAATTCAAAACTCGAAAACTCCAAAACTGCAAAAATCCAAAACTCCAAAATTCCGAAACTCGGAAACTCCAAAACTCGGAAACTCCAAAACTCCGAACCTCCAAAATCTCCAAAACTCCACAACCCCGAATCTCCAAAACTCCGAAAACTCCAAAATTCCATACCTCCGAAATCCAAACTTCTAAAAGTCCAAAACTACAAAACTACAAAATTCTGGAACAACAAAACCCCGAATCTCCAAAAATCCATACCTCCAAAACTCCGAAACTCCAAAACTCCAAAAGTGCAAAAATCCAAAACTCCAAAACTCACAAATCCAAAACTCGGAAACTCCAAAACTCGGAAAGTCCAAAACTCCGAACCTCCAAAATCTCCAACTCCACAACCCCGAATCTCCAAAACTCCGAAAACTCCAAAATTCCATACCTCCAAAATCCAAACTTCTCAAACTCCAAAACTACAAAACTACAAAATTCTGGAACAACAAAATCCGAATCTCCAAAAATCCATACCTCCAAAACTCCGAAACTCCAAAACTCCAAAAGTGCAAAAATCCAAAACTCCAAAACTCAAAAACTCCAAAACTCCAAAAATCCAAAACTCCAAAACTCCAAAACTCCGAAACTCCGAAAATCCAAAACACCAAAACTACAAAATTACGAAACTCCAAAACTGCAAAAATCCAGAACTCCAAAACTCCAAAGCTCTAAAACTCCAGATGTCCAATAATCCGAAACTCCGAAAGTCCAAAACTCCAAACATCCAAAACTCCAAAAATCCAAAACTTAAAATTCGAAACTCCAAAACTCCGAAACTGCAAAACTCGAGAACTCCGAAACTCCAAAATTCCGAAACTCCTAAACTCCGAAACTCCGAAAATCCGGAACTCCAAAACTCCAAAACTCCAAATCTCTAAAACTCCAAAACTCCAAATCTCCAAAAATCCAAAACTCCAAAATTCCGAAACTCGGAAACTCCAAAACTCGGAAACTCCAAAACTCCGAAACTCGGAAACTCCAAAACTCCACAACCCCTCAAAACTCAAAACCTCCAAAAATCCAAAACACCAAAACTCCAATGCTTTAAAAATCCAAAACTCCAAAAATGCAAAACTCCAAAAATCGAAAACTTAAAAACTCCAAAACTCCACAAATCCGAAACTCCAAAACTCCGAAACTCACAAACTCCGAAACTCCGCAACCCCGAATCTCCAAAACTCTGAAACTCCAAAACACCGAAACTCCAAAAAACAGAACTCCAAAACTCCAAAGCTCTAAAACTCCAAATGTCCAATAATCCGAAACTCCGAAAGTCCAAAACTCCAAAAATCCAATACTACAAAAATCCAAAACTCCAAAAATCCAAAACTCGAAAACTCCAAAACTGCAAAAATCCAAAACTCCAAAATTCCGAAACTCGGAAACTCCAAAACTCCGAACCTCCAAAATCTCCAAAACTCCACAACCCCGAATCTCCAAAACTCTGAAACTCCAAAAATCCATACCTCCAAAATCCAAAATTCTAAAACTCCAAAACTACAAAACTACAAAATATTGGAAAAACAAAGCCCCAAATCTCCAAAAATCCATACCTCCAAAACTCCAAGAATCCAAAACTCCGAAACTCCAAAAACTCCAAAAGTGCAAAAATCCAAAACTCCAAAGCTCTAAAACTCCAAATGTCCAATAATCCGAAACTCGAAAGTCCAAAACTCCAAAAATCCAAGACTCCAAAAATCCAGAACTCCAAAAATTCAAAACTCGAAAACTCCAAAACTGCAAAAATCCAAAACTCCAAAATTCCGAAACTCGGAAACTCCAAAACTCGGAAACTCCAAAACTCCGAACCTCCAAAATCTCTAAAACTCCACAACCCCGAATCTCCAAAACTCAGAAAACTCCAAAATTCCATACCTCCAAAATCCAAACTTCTAAAAGTCCAAAACTACAAAATTCTGGAACAACAAAACCCCGAATCTCCAAAAATCCATACCTCCAAAACTCCGAAACTCCAAAACTCCAAAAGTGCAAAAATCCAAAACTCCAAAACTCACAAATCCAAAACTCGGAAACTCCAAAACTCGGAAACTCCAAAACTCGGAAACTCCAAAACTCCCAACCTCCAAAATCTCCAAAACTCCACAACCCCGAATCTCCAAAACTCCGAAAATCCAAAAATCCATACCTCCAAATCCAAACTTCTAAAACTCCAAAACTACAAAACTACAAAATTCTGGAACACTCCGAATCTCCAAAAATCCATACCTCCAAAACTCCAAAAATCCATAACTCCGAAACTCCAAAACTCCAAAAGTGCAAAAATACAAAACTCCAAAACTCAAAAACTCCGTAACTCCAAAAATCCAAAACTCCAAAGCTCCAAAACTCCGAAACTCCGAAAATCCAAAACACCAAAACTCCAAAACTCTGAAACTCCAAAACTCCAAAACTCCAAAACTCCAAAACTCCAAAACTACAAAATTACGAAACTCCAAAACTGCAAAAATCCAAAACTCCAAAATTCCGAAACTCGGAAACTCCAAAACTCCGAAACTCCGAAACTCCGAAAATCCAGAACTCCAAAACTCCAAAGCTCTAAAACTCCAGACGTCCAATAATCCGAAACTCCGAAAGTCCAAAACTCCAAACATCCAAAACTCCAAAAATCCAAAACTTAAAATTCGAAACTCCAAAACTCCAAAACTCCGAAACTGCAAAACTCCAAAACTCCGAAACTCCAAAATTCCGAAACTCCAAAACTCCGAAACTCCGAAAATCCGGAACTCCAAAACTCCAAAACTCCAAAAATCCAAAACTCCAAAATTCCGAAACTCGGAAACCACAAAACTCAGAAACTCCAAAACTCCGAACCTCCAAAATCTCCAAAGCTCCACAACCCCGAATCTCCAAAACTCTGAAACTCCAAAAATCCATACCTCCCGAATCCAAAATTCTAAAACTCCAAAACTACAAAACTACAAAATATTGGAAAAACAAAACCCCAAATCTCCAAAAATCCATACCTCCAAAACTCCAAGGATCCAAAACTCCGAAACTCCAAAACTCCAAAAGTGCAAAAATCCAAAACTCCAAAGCTCTAAAACTCCAAAAATAGAAAACTTAAAAACTCCAAAAATCGAAAAATCCGAAGCTCCAAAAATTCCGAAACTCGGAAACTCCAAAACTCGGAAACTCCAAAACTCCGAACCTCCAAAATCTCCAAAGCTCCACAACCCCGAATCTCCAAAACTCTGAAACTCCAAAAATCCATACCTCCAAAATCCAAAATTCTAAAACTCCAAAACTACAAAACTACAAAATATTGGAAAAACAAAACCCCAAATCTCCAAAAATCCATACCTCCAAAACTCCAAGAATCCAAAACTCCAAAAATCCAAGACTCCAAAAATCCAGAACTCCAAAAATTCAAAACTCGAAAACTCCAAAACTGCAAAAATCCAAAACTCCAAAATTCCGAAACTCGGAAACTCCAAAACTCGGAAACTCCAAAACTCCGAACCTCCAAAATCTCTAAAACTCCACAACCCCGAATCTCCAAAACTCCGAAAACTCCAAAATTCCATACCTCCAAAATCCAAACTTCTAAAAGTCCAAAACTACAAAACTACAAAATTCTGGAACAACAAAACCCCGAATCTCCAAAAATCCATACCTCCAAAACTCCGAAACTCCAAAACTCCAAAAGTGCAAAAATCCAAAACTCCAAAACTCACAAATCCAAAACTCGGAAACTCCAAAACTCGGAAACTCCAAAACTCGGAAACTCCAAAACTCCGAACCTCCAAAATCTCCAAAACTCCACAACCCCGAATCTCCAAAACTCCGAAAACTCCAAAATTCCATACCTCCCAAATCCAAACTTCTCAAACTCCAAAACTACAAAACTACAAAATTCTGGAACAACAAAATCCGAATCTCCAAAAATCCATACCTCCAAAACTCCGAAACTCCAAAACTCCAAAAGTGCAAAAATCCAAAACTCCAAAACTCAAAAACTCCAAAACTCCAAAAATCCAAAACTCCAAAACTCCAAAACTCCGAAACTCCGAAAATCCAAAACACCAAAACTCCAAAACTCTGAAACTCCAAAACTCCAAAACTACAAAATTACGAAACTCCAAAACTGCAAAAATCCAGAACGCCAAAACTCCAAAGCTCTAAAACTCCAGACGTCCAATAATCCGAAACTCCGAAAGTCCAAAACTCCAAACATCCAAAACTCCAAAAATCCAAAACTTAAAATTCGAAACTCCAAAACTCCGAAACTGCAAAACTCGAGAACTCCGAAACTCCAAACTTCCGAAACTCCTAAACTCCGAAACTCCGAAAATCCGGAACTCCAAAACTCCAAAACTCCAAAGCTCTAAAACTCCAAAACTCCAAATCTCCAAAAATCCAAAACTCCAAAATTCCGAAACTCGGAAACTCCAAAACTCGGAAACTCCAAAACTCCGCACCTCCAAAACTCCACAACCCCTCAAAACTCAAAACCTCCAAAAATCCAACACACCAAAACTCCAATGCTTTAAAAATCCAAAACTCCAAAAATGCAAAACTCCAAAAATCGAAAACTTAAAAACTCCAAAACTCCACAAATCCGAAACTCCAAAACTCCGAAACTCACAAATTCCGAAACTCCGCAACCCCGAATCTCCAAAACTCTGAAACTCCAAAACTCCGAAACTCCAAAAAACAGAACTCCAAAACTCCAAAGCTCTAAAACTCCAAATGTCCAATAATCCGAAACTCCGAAAGTCCAAAACTCCAAAAATCCAATACTCCAAAAATCCAAAACTCCAAAAATCCAAAACTCGAAAACTCCAAAACTGCAAAAATCCAAAACTCCAAAATTCCGAAACTCGGAAACTCCAAAACTCCGAACCTCCAAAATCTCCAAAACTCCACAACCCCGAATCTCCAAAACTCCGAAAATCCAAAAATCCATACCTCCAAATCCAAACTTCTAAAACTCCAAAACTACAAAACTACAAAATTCTGGAACACTCCGAATCTCCAAAAATCCATACCTCCAAAACTCCAAAAATCCATAACTCCGAAACTCCAAAACTCCAAAAGTGCAAAAATACAAAACTCCAAAACTCAAAAACTCCGAAACTCCAAAAATCCAAAACTCCAAAGCTCCAAAACTCCGAAACTCCGAAAATCCAAAACACCAAAACTCCAAAACTCTGAAACTCCAAAACTCCAAAACTCCAAAACTACAAAATTACGAAACTCCAAAACTGCAAAAATCCAAAACTCCAAAATTCCGAAACTCGGAAACTCCAAAACTCCGAAACTCCGAAACTCCGAAAATCCAGAACTCTAAAACTCCAAAGCTCTAAAACTCCAGACGTCCAATAATCCGAAACTCCGAAAGTCCAAAACTCCAAACATCCAAAACTCCAAAAATCCAAAACTTAAAATTCGAAACTCCAAAACTCCAAAACTCCGAAACTGCAAAACTCCAAAACTCCGAAACTCCAAAATTCCGAAACTCCAAAACTCCGAAACTCCGAAAATCCGGAACTCCAAAACTCCAAAACTCCAAAAATCCAAAACTCCAAAATTCCGAAACTCGGAAACCACAAAACTCAGAAACTCCAAAACTCCGAACCTCCAAAATCTCCAAAGCTCCACAACCCCGAATCTCCAAAACTCTGAAACTCCAAAAATCCATACCTCCAGAATCCAAAATTCTAAAACTCCAAAACTACAAAACTACAAAATATTGGAAAAACAAAACCCCAAATCTCCAAAAATCCATACCTCCAGTGGTTACTGCGTCGGCGCATGTGCGCATACTCCAGCTCTCCGACTGTGGCGCACTGATGCAGCGGGGCGTATAAAAGCTGAACTCCTGGCCCTGGACGAACCATTGCTGAGGACGATTCAGGCACGAACGCATCGGCCCGACGCTCATCCTACTTTTCGTATTACAGTTGGCCCGGCTGTCTGGATCACCGTCGCGGCTTCCCGGTTCGCCAACACGTGCTAACGATTGCCAACGCAACTTGCTGGCTTCTACTAACTTCGTCACACCGGGCCCAGTGGTTACTGCGTCGGCGCATGTGCGCATACTCCAGCTCTCCGACTGTGGCGCACTGATGCAGCGGGGCGTATAAAAGCTGAACTCCTGGCCCTGGACGAACCATTGCTGAGGACGATTCAGGCACGAACGCATCGGCCCGACGCTCATCCTACTTTTCGTATTACAGGTCTGTAATACTCTTTACTTGTACACACATTTTGTAGTTTGTGCCTGGGTCGTCCTAAAGCAATGAGTGATGATGAAGGGTCCGGTACCCCGTCTAACACGAAAGAAAAGAGTGAAAAGCTATTCGACAAGGCTCCAACTACTGTGAAAGAAGTTGGAAGTTTTCTTGTGAAGCTTAATAGCAAGTTGGAAGCCTTGGGAAAGAACCTGAACCATGAGCTTGGCACCCTGCGGGGATCAGTCGAATTTATGAATGAAAGTTTTGAAGAATTTAAGAAAGAACTGGCCGAGTCTCGTCGGGAGATAAGCGAGCTTAAGGAAGAGCAGAATTATCTAAAGCATGAAAACAGTGAACTTTCGAAACAGCTGCAGCGTACTAGAGCAGAGCTAACTGAACTTCAGCAGTACAGTCGCAGAAATAACCTTGAGTTAAAAGGCATCCCTACTACTGACAGCGAGTCACTGACAGGCATTGTCTCCGCTCTTGCCACGAAAGTTGGAGCAGAAATAACGGTGAACGATATTGACCTCGTGCATCGAGTGCCAACAAAAGACAGGAACAAATCGAATATCATCGTTAAGTTCAGGTCAAGTGATGCCCGTGATAAACTGCTCGAGTCGGCAAAAAAAACTCGCTTAATCACATCGGACCTTGGCATTTCTGGATCAACATCCGTGTTCGTAAACGAACATCTTTGCCCAGAGTATAAAGTGTTGCTTGCTAGGGCTATAGCGGCGAAGAAACTTCACAACTGGAAGTATGCATGGGTATCTCGTGGCCGGATCTTGGCTCGAAAAGCAGACAACTCGGACGTGATCCGAATTGCTACAGAGGCCGACCTCGGCCTTATAGTCTAGTTCACTCAAAATGCTGACTGTACGAACCACTCATAAATTTTTCACGTCAAATGAATCACGCACCATACTGCATTGCAATGTAAGGAGCATAGCTAGAAATTTTGACGGCCTTTGTACGTTTCTAGCAGAGCACAGCTTTCTTTACGATGTTATAGCCATTACGGAAACCTGGCTGATGCCCGGTGAAAGCTATAACATTCCCAATTATGTATTTCTATCCCGTCCCCGCATTTCGAACAATCGAGGAGGAGGGGTGGGTTTGTACATTAAAAAGACCCTTGCACACTGCGAATGTCCGTTTCTTAACGCATCCGTCAGTAGCAGTTCGGAATTTCTATTTGTTGAACTTGAAGGTGTCATGGTTGGTGTTGTTTATAGAGCCCCCCACGCAGATCGCAGTAGGTTTGTGAATGATCTTGAATCTGTTTGTATACACGTAACCGATATGAACAAAAAAGCAATCATCGTCGGCGATACTAATATTGATACTTTAGGTGCCAACCACAGTGAATACACTGACCTGTTATTTTCATATGGATTTACGAGTCTTATCTCTACTCCGACCCGAATCGCAGGTTCCAGCTCGACATGCCTCGACCATGTTCTATGCAATTTCGTGCCACCTAATTATTTGGCTGGGGCATATGATACGGCAGTGGCAGATCACTTCGCGATTGCCTTCTTATACCGCGTAGACGATAGAGATAGCCGTAGAACTTCTGACAGCACGTGCGAACATAGGAAGAAAATTGACTATCAAAAATGCGCACTCAGGCTCTCTGAAATGAGCTTTGCAGACCTCGCCGATATGAATGCCAATGAACACTGCTGCAGCCTTGTCGATAGAATTAAAGCTGTGATAAATGATTCTAGTTTTACGCAGAAAAAAACGTACTATACACATCCAGTGTGCCCTTGGATGACAGCAGCTGTGCTAAACATGATAAAAACGCGCGATCACTGGCACACCAAAATGAAACAAAACAGAGGGAACGCATATTATAGTGCTCAGTATAAGATTCATAGGAATAAAGCTGTTGCTACCATGAGTGTACAGAAGAAGCTATATTTTAGTAACCAAATAAACGCATGCGCCGGCAATTCTAAGAAACTCTGGGCTACAGTGAACTCGATAATTCAGCCTACTTCATCAAACCGAATACTTCCTGACCTGGCCCTTTCCGCAGATAAACACCTGCTATCAGATCAGTTTAACGATCATTTCTGCTCAGTGGGTGCTGATTTACGGTTAAGTATGGGTCTCACAGACGATCCTTCTCTGCCTGAGTATCTTGAAAAGACCTTCGGTTTTATAGAAATAAGCAGTGACGAAGTAATGAGTGCACTTAATTCAATGGATGCCACTAAGGCCACGGGTCTCGATGGTATTCCGGTTTCCATAATTAAAAACAACAGTGGCGTCTTAGCTGCCACCTTAGCCTCTTTATTTAATAAAGCGTTTCTGTCCGGCATCTATCCTGATACTTTGAAGCTCGCCAAGGTAGTCCCTATCTACAAAAGTGGGAATCCTAATGAACTCGGAAACTATAGGCCGATCTCAATCCTTAGCTGTATCAACACTCTCTTCGAAAAACTATTGGCAAAAAGAATTACGCAATTCCTGACTAAAAATGCAATTCTGTCAACGTCCCAACATGGTTTTCAGAAATTTAGATCGACCACCACGGCTGTGCTTTCTATAACTGACTCAATCAATGAAGCACTCAATAATAACAATATTTCTGTTGGTGTATTCCTGGATATTAAGAAGGCATTCGACACTGTGGATCTCGATATTTTATGCAAGAAACTAGAACGATATGGGTTCAGAGGTGTATCACTCGATTTCTTTAGAAGCTATTTAACTGGGCGACGGCAGTGTGTTATTATTGACGAACACGCGTCAAGTTCGCGTTCTATTTCCGTAGGTGTTCCGCAGGGCTCAGTACTGGGGCCTATACTTTTTACACTCTACATAAACAACTTACCCGATTGCCTAATAAATACCCGTGCCATTATGTACGCCGACGATACCTCATTGTTGGTGACCGCTAACTCCGTTGAAACAGCCAAGCATATTTTAAACTCAGAACTTCAGAGAGTCAATAAATGGTTTTTAACAAATAGACTCACTTTGAACATAGGCAAGACTAAATATGTTATATTTGCATCCCCTTATAAAAAATACCAGAATACCTGCTCCGCAATATCGATAGGAGATAAAGAAATTGAAGAAGTTAAAACTATTCAGTACTTGGGTATAACCTTAGACGCTGCATTAAACTGGAAACCGCATATCGAAAAATTGCGCAGCAAACTATGTTATGCATGTTTCGTTCTGGCCAAAGCTCGGCGACATTTCGAAATACACACACTAAAAACAATATACTTTAGCTTTTTCCAGTCCCAATTAACTTACTGTATAGAATCATGGGGGTTCACTTACATCACTTACATTGAACCTGTTTTACGCCTGCAGAAGCGGGCACTGAGAATAATGACTTGCACAACACCGTATACGCCTTCTCGCCCTTTGTTTTTTAGACTCCAAATAATGCCGGCATTGCAGCTTCGAGATTTTCGCGTTGCACTACTTGTACTAAGAGTCCTCTCCGGCACCTCCCCGTTTCCTTTGAACACATTCCATAGAGCCCCAACTAACAGCCGTTCAGCAGCACAGGGAAGATTTCTGGTTCCTACATCTCGCAATGACTATGGCCAGCGCCGCTTCGAGTATCAAGGGGTAAAAACTTGGAATAAAATCCCCTGTGCAGTCTTTGCAACGTCTAATCCTTATATTTCACTGAAGACCTTTTTTCTGTCACAAATAATTACCTGATTTACAATGCAAATCGCTTTGTGATTGTTTCTTATTATTCTCTGTAGTGTCTATGTTGGGTTTGCCATTTATATGTTATTGAATAATCACTTCTAAGGCAACTGCGTTTATTTTGTATAAAGAATGCTGTTCCTGCCTTCGTGTTTTTTTGCACACTCTTCTATTTTTTTGTAGTGAGCCCTCTTGTATTTCTGTAATTTGAACCCTCTTGCTTGTACGCTTTTCATTTTTCCACCATTCTTATGTGTATTATTTTGGCATGAATGTAGAAAGCATTTGTCCTCACTAATATCTTTGCTTTTATTGCATGGATCCATAACTAGCCTTTGGCTAAGGATCCAGACAGTAATGTTATGTACTGTGCTGAAGAAATGATAATAAAAAGAATTGAATTGAATTGAACTCCAAGAATCCAAAACTCCGAAACTCCAAAACTCCAAAAGTGCAAAAATCCAAAACTCCAAAGCTCTAAAACTCCAAAAGTCCAATAATCCGAAACTCGAAAGTCCAAAACTCCAAAAATCCAAGACTCCAAAAATCCAGAACTCCAAAAATTCAAAACTCGAAAACTCCAAAACTGCAAAAATCCAAAACTCCAAAATTCCGAAACTCGGAAACTCCAAAACTCGGAAACTCCAAAACTCCGAACCTCCAAAATCTCTAAAACTCCACAACCCCGAATCTCCAAAACTCCGAAAACTCCAAAATTCCATACCTCCAAAATCCAAACTTCTAAAAGTCCAAAACTACAAAACTACAAAATTCTGGAACAACAAAACCCCGAATCTCCAAAAATCCATACCTCCAATACTCCGAAACTCCAAAAGTGCAAAAATCCAAAACTCCAAAACTCACAAATCCAAAACTCGGAAACTCCAAAACTCGGAAACTCCAAAACTGGGAAACTCCAAAACTCCGAACCTCCAAAATCTCCAAAACTCCACAACCCCGAATCTCCAAAACTCCGAAAACTCCAAAATTCCATACCTCCAAAATCCAAACTTCTCAAACTCCAAAACTACAAACCTACAAAATTCTGGAACAACAAAATCCGAATCTCCAAAAATCCATACCTCCAAAACTCCGAAACTCCAAAACTCCAAAAGTGCACAAATCCAAAACTCCAAAACTCAAAAACTCCAAAACTCCAAAAATCCAAAACTCCAAAACTCCAAAACTCCGAAACTCCGAAAATCCAAAACACCAAAACTCCAAAACTCTGAAACTCCAAAACTCCAAAACTACAAAATTACGAAACTCCAAAACTGCAAAAATCCAGAACTCCAAAACTCCAAAGCTCTAAAACTCCAGACGTCCAATAATCCGAAACTCCGAAAGTCCAAAACTCCAAACATCCAAAACTCCAAAAATCCAAAACTTAAAATTCGAAACTCCAAAACTCCGAAACTGCAAAACTCGAGAACTCCGAAACTCCAAAATTCCGAAACTCCTAAACTCCGAAACTCCGAAAATCCGGAACTCCAAAACTCCAAAACTCCAAAGCTCTAAAACTCCAAAACTCCAAATCTCCAAAAATCCAAAACTCCAAAATTCCGAAACTCGGAAACTCCAAAACTCGGAAACTCCAAAACTCCGCACCTCCAAAACTCCACAACCCCTCAAAACTCAAAACCTCCAAAAATCCAAAACACCAAAACTCCAATGCTTTAAAAATCCAAAACTCCAAAAATGCAAAACTCCAAAAATCGAAAATTTAAAAACTCCAAAACTCCACAAATCCGAAACTCCAAAACTCCGAAACTCACAAATTCCGAAACTCCGCAACCCCGAATCTCCAAAACTCTGAAACTCCAAAACTCCGAAACTCCAAAAAACAGAACTCCAAAACTCCAAAGCTCTAAAACTCCAAATGTCCAATAATCCGAAACTCCGAAAGTCCAAAACTCCAAAAATCCAATACTCCAGAAATCCAAAACTCCAAAAATCCAAAACTCGAAAACTCCAAAACTGCAAAAATCCAAAACTCCAAAATTCCGAAACTCGGAAACTCCAAAACTCCGAACCTCCAAAATCTCCAAAACTCCACAACCCCGAATCTCCAAAACTCCGAAAATCCAAAAATCCATACCTCCAAATCCAAACTTCTAAAACTCCAAAACTACAAAACTACAAAATTCTGGAACACTCCGAATCTCCAAAAATCCATACCTCCAAAACTCCAAAAATCCATAACTCCGAAACTCCAAAACTCCAAAAGTGCAAAAATACAAAACTCCAAAACTCAAAAACTCCGAAACTCCAAAAATCCAAAACTCCAAAGCTCCAAAACTCCGAAACTCCGAAAATCCAAAACACCAAAACTCCAAAACTCTGAAACTCCAAAACTCCAAAACTCCAAAACTCCAAAACTACAAAATTACGAAACTCCAAAACTGCAAAAATCCAAAACTCCAAAATTCCGAAACTCGGAAACTCCAAAACTCCGAAACTCCGAAACTCCGAAAATCCAGAACTCTAAAACTCCAAAGCTCTAAAACTCCAGACGTCCAATAATCCGAAACTCCGAAAGTCCAAAACTCCAAACATCCAAAACTCCAAAAATCCAAAACTTAAAATTCGAAACTCCAAAACTCCAAAACTCCGAAACTGCAAAACTCCAAAACTCCGAAACTCCAAAATTCCGAAACTCCAAAACTCCGAAACTCCGAAAATCCGGAACTCCAAAACTCCAAAACTCCAAAAATCCAAAACTCCAAAATTCCGAAACTCGGAAACCACAAAACTCAGAAACTCCAAAACTCCGAACCTCCAAAATCTCCAAAGCTCCACAACCCCGAATCTCCAAAACTCTGAAACTCCAAAAATCCATACCTCCAGAATCCAAAATTCTAAAACTCCAAAACTACAAAACTACAAAATATTGGAAAAACAAAACCCCAAATCTCCAAAAATCCATACCTCCAAAACTCCAAGAATCCAAAACTCCGAAACTCCAAAACTCCAAAAGTGCAAAAATCCAAAACTCCAAAGCTCTAAAACTCCAAAAATAGAAAACTTAAAAACTCCAAAAATCGAAAAATCCGAAGCTCCAAAAATTCCGAAACTCGGAAACTCCAAAACTCGGAAACTCCAAAACTCCGAACCTCCAAAATCTCCAAAGCTCCACAACCCCGAATCTCCAAAACTCTGAAACTCCAAAAATCCATACCTCCAGAATCCAAAATTCTAAAACTCCAAAACTACAAAACTACAAAATATTGGAAAAACAAAACCCCAAATCTCCAAAAATCCATACCTCCAAAACTCCAAGAATCCAAAACTCCGAAACTCCAAAACTCCAAAAGTGCAAAAATCCAAAACTCCAAAGCTCTAAAACTCCAAAAATAGAAAACTTAAAAACTCCAAAAATCGAAAAATCCGAAGCTCCAAAAATTCCGAAACTCGGAAACTCCAAAACTCGGAAACTCCAAAACTCCGAACCTCCAAAATCTCCAAAACTCCACAACCCCGAATCTCCAAAACTCCGAAAACTCCAAAATTCCATACCTCCAAAATCCAAACTTCTAAAAGTCCAAAACTACAAAACTACAAAATTCTGGAACAACAAAACCCCGAATCTCCAAAAATCCATACCTCCAAAACTCCGAAACTCCAAAACTCCAAAAGTGCAAAAATCCAAAACTCCAAAACTCAAAAATCCAAAACTCGGAAACTCCAAAACTCGGAAACTCAAAAACTCCGAACCTCCAAAATCTCCAAAACTCCACAACCCCGAATCTCCAAAACTCCGAAAACTCCAAAATTCCATACCTCCAAAATCCAAACTTCTAAAACTCCAAAACTATAAAACTACAAAATTCTGGAACAACAAAATCCGAATCTCCAAAAATCCATACCTCCAAAACTCCGAAACTCCAAAACTCCAAAAGTGCAAAAATCCAAAACTCCGAAACTCCAAAACTCCGAAACTCCGAAAATCCAAAACACCAAAACTCCAAAACTCTCAAAAACTCCAAAACTCCAAAACTCCAAAACTACAAAATTACGAAACTCCAAAACTGCAAAAATCCAGAACTCCAAAACTCCAAAGCTCTAAAACTCCAGACGTCCAATAATCCGAAACTCCGAAAGTCCAAAACTCCAAACATCCAAAACTCCAAAAATCCAATACTTAAAATTCGAAACTCCAAAACTCCGAAACTGCAAAACTTGAGAACTCCGAAACTCCAAAATTCCGAAACTCCTAAACTCCGAAACTCCGAAAATCCGGAACTCCAAAACTCCAAAAGTGCAAAAATCCAAAACTCCAAAGCTCTAAAACTCCAAAAGTCCAATAATCCGAAACTCCGAAAGTCCAAAACTCCAAAAATCCAAGACTCCAAAAATCCAAAACTCCAAAAATCCAAGACTCGAAAACTCCAAAACTGCAAAAATCCAAAACTCCAAAATTCCGAAACTCAGAAACTCCAAAACTCGGAAACTCCAAAACTCCGAACCTCCAAAATCTCCAACACTCCACAACACCGAATCTCCAAAACTCCGAAAACTAAAATTCCATACCTCCGAAATCCAAACTTCTAAAACTCCAAAACTACAAAACTACAAAATTCTGGAACAACAAAATCCCGAATCTCCAAAAATCCATACCTCCAAAACTCCGAAACTAAAAAACTCCAAAAGTGCAAAAATCCAAAACTCCAAAACTCAAAAACTCCAAAACTCCAAAAATCCAAAACTCCAAAACTCCAAAGCTCCGAAACTCCGAAAATCCAAAACACCAAAACTCCAAAACTCTGAAACTCCAAAACTCCAAAACTACAAAATTACGAAACTCCAAAACTGCAAAAATCCAGAACTCCAAAACTCCAAAGCTCTAAAACTCCAGATGTCCAATAATCCGAAACTCCGAAAGTCCAAAACTCCAAACATCCAAAACTCCAAAAATCCAAAACTTAAAATTCGAAACTCCAAAACTCCGAAACTGCAAAACTCGAGAACTCCGAAACTCCAAAATTCCGAAACTCCTAAACTCCGAAACTCCGAAAATCCGGAACTCCAAAACTCCAAAACTCCAAATCTCTAAAACTCCAAAACTCCAAATCTCCAAAAATCCAAAACTCCAAAATTCCGAAACTCGGAAACTCCAAAACTCGGAAACTCCAAAACTCCGAACCTCCAAAACTCCACAACCCCTCAAAACTCAAAACCTCCAAAAATCCAAAACACCAAAACTCCAATGCTTTAAAAATCCAAAACTCCAAAAATGCAAAACTCCAAAAATCGAAAACTTAAAAACTCCAAAACTCCACAAATCCGAAACTCCGCAACCCCGAATCTCCAAAACTCTGAAACTCCAAAACTCCGAAACTCCAAAAAACAGAACTCCAAAACTCCAAAGCTCTAAAACTCCAAATGTCCAATAATCCGAAACTCCGAAAGTCCAAAACTCCAAAAATCCAATACTACAAAAATCCAAAACTCCAAAAATCAAAACTCGAAAACTCCAAAACTGCAAAAATCCAAAACTCCAAAATTCCGAAACTCGGAAACTCCAAAACTCCGAACCTCCAAAATCTCCAAAACTCCACAACCCCGAATCTCCAAAACTCTGAAACTCCAAAAATCCATACCTCCAAAATCCAAAATTCTAAAACTCCAAAACTACAAAACTACAAAATATTGGAAAAACAAAGCCCCAAATCTCCAAAAATCCATACCTCCAAAACTCCAAGAATCCAAAACTCCGAAACTCCAAAACTCCAAAAGTGCAAAAATACAAAACTCCAAAGCTCTAAAACTCCAAAAGTCCAATAATCCGAAACTCGAAAGTCCAAAACTCCAAAAATCCAAGACTCCAAAAATCCAGAACTCCAAAAATTCAAAACTCGAAAACTCCAAAACTGCAAAAATCCAAAACTCCAAAATTCCGAAACTCGGAAACTCCAAAACTCGGAAACTCCAAAACTCCGAACCTCCAAAATCTCTAAAACTCCACAACCCCGAATCTCCAAAACTCCGAAAACTCCAAAATTCCATACCTCCAAAATCCAAACTTCTAAAAGTCCAAAACTACAAAATTCTGGAACAACAAAACCCCGAATCTCCAAAAATCCATACCTCCAAAACTCCGAAACTCCAAAACTCCAAAAGTGCAAAAATCCAAAACTCCAAAACTCACAAATCCAAAACTCGGAAACTCCAAAACTCGGAAACTCCAAAACTCGGAAACTCCAAAACTCCCAACCTCCAAAATCTCCAAAACTCCACAACCCCGAATCTCCAAAACTCCGAAAATTCAAAAATCCATACCTCCAAATCCAAACTTCTAAAACTCCAAAACTACAAAACTACAAAATTCTGGAACACTCCGAATCTCCAAAAATCCATACCTCCAAAACTCCAAAAATCCATAACTCCGAAACTCCAAAACTCCAAAAGTGCAAAAATACAAAACTCCAAAACTCGAAAAACTCCGTAACTCCAAAAATCCAAAACTCCAAAGCTCCAAAACTCCGAAACTCCGAAAATCCAAAACACCAAAACTCCAAAACTCTGAAACTCCAAAACTCCAAAACTCCAAAACTCCACAACTCCAAAACTACAAAATTACGAAACTCAAAAAACTGCAAAAATCCAAAACTCCAAAATTCCGAAACTCGGAAACTCCAAAACTCCGAAACTCCGAAACTCCGAAAATCCAGAACTCCAAAACTCCAAAGCTCTAAAACTCCAGACGTCCAATAATCCGAAACTCCGAAAGTCCAAAACTCCAAACATCCAAAACTCCAAAAATCCAAAACTTAAAATTCGAAACTCCAAAACTCCAAAACTACGAAACTGCAAAACTCCAAAACTCCGAAACTCCAAAATTCCGAAACTCCAAAACTCCGAAACTCCGAAAATCCGGAACTCCAAAACTCCAAAACTCCAAAAATCCAAAACTCCAAAATTCCGAAACTCGGAAACCACAAAACTCAGAAACTCCAAAACTCCGAACCTCCAAAATCTCCAAAGCTCCACAACCCCGAATCTCCAAAACTCTGAAACTCCAAAAATCCATACCTCCAGAATCCAAAATTCTAAAACTCCAAAACTACAAAACTACAAAATATTGGAAAAAGAAAACCCCAAATCTCCAAAAATCCATACCTCCAAAACTCCAAGGATCCAAAACTCCGAAACTCCAAAACTCCAAAAGTGCAAAAATCCAAAACTCCAAAGCTCTAAAACTCCAAAAATAGAAAACTTAAAAACTCCAAAAATCGAAAAATCCGAAGCTCCAAAAATTCCGAAACTCGGAAACTCCAAAACTCGGAAACTCCAAAACTCCGAACCTCCAAAATCTCCAAAGCTCCACAACCCCGAATCTCCAAAACTCTGAAACTCCAAAAATCCATACCTCCAAAATCCAAAATTCTAAAACTCCAAAACTACAAAACTACAAAATATTGGAAAAACAAAACCCCAAATCTCCAAAAATCCATACCTCCAAAACTCCAAGAATCCAAAACTCCAAAAATCCAAGACTCCAAAAATCCAGAACTCCAAAAATTCAAAACTCGAAAACTCCAAAACTGCAAAAATCCAAAACTCCAAAATTCCGAAACTCGGAAACTCCAAAACTCGGAAACTCCAAAACTCCGAACCTCCAAAATCTCTAAAACTCCACAACCCCGAATCTCCAAAACTCCGAAAACTCCAAAATTCCATACCTCCACAATCCAAACTTCTAAAAGTCCAAAACTACAAAACTACAAAATTCTGGAACAACAAAACCCCGAATCTCCAAAAATCCATACCTCCAAAACTCCGAAACTCCAAAACTCCAAAAGTGCAAAAATCCAAAACTCCAAAACTCACAAATCCAAAACTCGGAAACTCCAAAACTCGGAAACTCCAAAACTCGGAAACTCCAAAACTCCGAACCTCCAAAATCTCCAAAACTCCACAACCCCGAATCTCCAAAACTCCGAAAACTCCAAAATTCCATACCTCCAAAATCCAAACTTCTCAAACTCCAAAACTACAAAACTACAAAATTCTGGAACAACAAAATCCGAATCTCCAAAAATCCATACCTCCAAAACTCCGAAACTCCAAAACTCCAAAAGTGCAAAAATCCAAAACTCCAAAACTCAAAAACTCCAAAACTCCAAAAATCCAAAACTCCAAAACTCCAAAACTCCGAAACTCCGAAAATCCAAAACACCAAAACTCCAAAACTCTGAAACTCCAAAACTCCAAAACTACAAAATTACGAAACTCCAAAACTGCAAAAATCCAGAACTCCAAAACTCCAAAGCTCTAAAACTCCAGACGTCCAATAATCCGAAACTCCGAAAGTCCAAAACTCCAAACATCCAAAACTCCAAAAATCCAAAACTTAAAATTCGAAACTCCAAAACTCCGAAACTGCAAAACTCGAGAACTCCGAAACTCCAAACTTCCGAAACTCCTAAACTCCGAAACTCCGAAAATCCGGAACTCCAAAACTCCAAAACTCCAAAGCTCTAAAACTCCAAAACTCCAAATCTCCAAAAATCCAAAACTCCAAAATTCCGAAACTCGGAAACTCCAAAACTCGGAAACTCCAAAACTCCGCACCTCCAAAACTCCACAACCCCTCAAAACTCAAAACCTCCAAAAATCCAAAACACCAAAACTCCAATGCTTTAAAAATCCAAAACTCCAAAAATGCAAAACTCCAAAAATCGAAAACTTAAAAACTCCAAAACTCCACAAATCCGAAACTCCAAAACTCCGAAACTCACAAATTCCGAAACTCCGCAACCCCGAATCTCCAAAACTCTGAAACTCCAAAACTCCGAAACTCCAAAAAACAGAACTCCAAAACTCCAAAGCTCTAAAACTCCAAATGTCCAATAATCCGAAACTCCGAAAGTCCAAAGCTCCAAAAATCCAATACTCCAAAAATCCAAAACTCCAAAAATCCAAAACTCGAAAACTCCAAAACTGCAAAAATCCAAAACTCCAAAATTCCGAAACTCGGAAACTCCAAAACTCCGAACCTCCAAAATCTCCAAAACTCCACAACCCCGAATCTCCAAAACTCCGAAAATCCAAAAATCCATACCTCCAAATCCAAACTTCTAAAACTCCAAAACTACAAAACTACAAAATTCTGGAACACTCCGAATCTCCAAAAATCCATACCTCCAAAACTCCAAAAATCCATAACTCCGAAACTCCAAAACTCCAAAAGTGCAAAAATACAAAACTCCAAAACTCAAAAACTCCGAACCTCCAAAAATCCAAAACTCCAAAGCTCCAAAACTCCGAAACTCCGAAAATCCAAAACACCAAAACTCCAAAACTCTGAAACTCCAAAACTCCAAAACTACAAAATTACGAAACTCCAAAACTGCAAAAATCCAAAACTCCAAAATTCCGAAACTCGGAAACTCCAAAACTCCGAAACTCCGAAACTCCGAAAATCCAGAACTCCAAAACTCCAAAGCTCTAAAACTCCAGACGTCCAATAATCCGAAACTCCGAAAGTCCAAAACTCCAAACATCCAAAACTCCAAAAATCCAAAACTTAAAATTCGAAACTCCAAAACTCCAAAACTCCGAAACTGCAAAACTCCAAAACTCCGAAACTCCAAAATTCCGAAACTCCAAAACTCCGAAACTCCGAAAATCCGGAACTCCAAAACTCCAAAACTCCAAAAATCCAAAACTCCAAAATTCCGAAACTCGGAAACCACAAAACTCAGAAACTCCAAAACTCCGAACCTCCAAAATCTCCAAAGCTCCACAACCCCGAATCTCCAAAACTCTGAAACTCCAAAAATCCATACCTCCAGAATCCAAAATTCTAAAACTCCAAAACTACAAAACTACAAAATATTGGAAAAACAAAACCCCAAATCTCCAAAAATCCATACCTCCAAAACTCCAAGAATCCAAAACTCCGAAACTCCAAAACTCCAAAAGTGCAAAAATCCAAAACTCCAAAGCTCTAAAACTCCAAAAATAGAAAACTTAAAAACTCCAAAAATCGAAAAATCCGAAGCTCCAAAAATTCCGAAACTCGGAAACTCCAAAACTCGGAAACTCCAAAACTCCGAACCTCCAAAATCTCCAAAGCTCCACAACCCCGAATCTCCAAAACTCTGAAACTCCAAAAATCCATACCTCCAGAATCCAAAATTCTAAAACTCCAAAACTACAAAACTACAAAATATTGGAAAAACAAAACCCCAAATCTCCAAAAATCCATACCTCCAAAACTCCAAGAATCCAAAACTCCGAAACTCCAAAACTCCAAAAGTGCAAAAATCCAAAACTCCAAAGCTCTAAAACTCCAAAAATAGAAAACTTAAAAACTCCAAAAATCGAAAAATCCGAAGCTCCAAAAATTCCGAAACTCGGAAACTCCAAAACTCGGAAACTCCAAAACTCCGAACCTCCAAAATCTCCAAAACTCCACAACCCCGAATCTCCAAAACTCCGAAAACTCCAAAATTCCATACCTCCAAAATCCAAACTTCTAAAAGTCCAAAACTACAAAACTACAAAATTCTGGAACAACAAAATCCGAATCTCCAAAAATCCATACCTCCAAAACTCCGAAACTCCAAAACTCCAAAAGTGCAAAAATCCAAAACTCCAAAACTCAAAAACTCCAAAACTCCAAAAATCCAAAACTCCAAAACTCCAAAACTCCGAAACTCCGAAAATCCAAAACACCAAAACTCCAAAACTCTGAAACTCCAAAACTCCAAAACTACAAAATTACGAAACTCCAAAACTGCAAAAATCCAGAACTCCAAAACTCCAAAGCTCTAAAACTCCAGACGTCCAATAATCCGAAACTCCGAAAGTCCAAAACTCCAAACATCCAAAACTCCAAAAATCCAAAACTTAAAATTCGAAACTCCAAAACTCCGAAACTGCAAAACTCGAGAACTCCGAAACTCCAAACTTCCGAAACTCCTAAACTCCGAAACTCCGAAAATCCGGAACTCCAAAACTCCAAAACTCCAAAGCTCTAAAACTCCAAAACTCCAAATCTCCAAAAATCCAAAACTCCAAAATTCCGAAACTCGGAAACTCCAAAACTCGGAAACTCCAAAACTCCGCACCTCCAAAACTCCACAACCCCTCAAAACTCAAAACCTCCAAAAATCCAAAACACCAAAACTCCAATGCTTTAAAAATCCAAAACTCCAAAAATGCAAAACTCCAAAAATCGAAAACTTAAAAACTCCAAAACTCCACAAATCCGAAACTCCAAAACTCCGAAACTCACAAATTCCGAAACTCCGCAACCCCGAATCTCCAAAACTCTGAAACTCCAAAACTCCGAAACTCCAAAAAACAGAACTCCAAAACTCCAAAGCTCTAAAACTCCAAATGTCCAATAATCCGAAACTCCGAAAGTCCAAAGCTCCAAAAATCCAATACTCCAAAAATCCAAAACTCCAAAAATCCAAAACTCGAAAACTCCAAAACTGCAAAAATCCAAAACTCCAAAATTCCGAAACTCGGAAACTCCAAAACTCCGAACCTCCAAAATCTCCAAAACTCCACAACCCCGAATCTCCAAAACTCCGAAAATCCAAAAATCCATACCTCCAAATCCAAACTTCTAAAACTCCAAAACTACAAAACTACAAAATTCTGGAACACTCCGAATCTCCAAAAATCCATACCTCCAAAACTCCAAAAATCCATAACTCCGAAACTCCAAAACTCCAAAAGTGCAAAAATACAAAACTCCAAAACTCAAAAACTCCGAACCTCCAAAAATCCAAAACTCCAAAGCTCCAAAACTCCGAAACTCCGAAAATCCAAAACACCAAAACTCCAAAACTCTGAAACTCCAAAACTCCAAAACTACAAAATTACGAAACTCCAAAACTGCAAAAATCCAAAACTCCAAAATTCCGAAACTCGGAAACTCCAAAACTCCGAAACTCCGAAACTCCGAAAATCCAGAACTCCAAAACTCCAAAGCTCTAAAACTCCAGACGTCCAATAATCCGAAACTCCGAAAGTCCAAAACTCCAAACATCCAAAACTCCAAAAATCCAAAACTTAAAATTCGAAACTCCAAAACTCCAAAACTCCGAAACTGCAAAACTCCAAAACTCCGAAACTCCAAAATTCCGAAACTCCAAAACTCCGAAACTCCGAAAATCCGGAACTCCAAAACTCCAAAACTCCAAAAATCCAAAACTCCAAAATTCCGAAACTCGGAAACCACAAAACTCAGAAACTCCAAAACTCCGAACCTCCAAAATCTCCAAAGCTCCACAACCCCGAATCTCCAAAACTCTGAAACTCCAAAAATCCATACCTCCAGAATCCAAAATTCTAAAACTCCAAAACTACAAAACTACAAAATATTGGAAAAACAAAACCCCAAATCTCCAAAAATCCATACCTCCAAAACTCCAAGAATCCAAAACTCCGAAACTCCAAAACTCCAAAAGTGCAAAAATCCAAAACTCCAAAGCTCTAAAACTCCAAAAATAGAAAACTTAAAAACTCCAAAAATCGAAAAATCCGAAGCTCCAAAAATTCCGAAACTCGGAAACTCCAAAACTCGGAAACTCCAAAACTCCGAACCTCCAAAATCTCCAAAGCTCCACAACCCCGAATCTCCAAAACTCTGAAACTCCAAAAATCCATACCTCCAGAATCCAAAATTCTAAAACTCCAAAACTACAAAACTACAAAATATTGGAAAAACAAAACCCCAAATCTCCAAAAATCCATACCTCCAAAACTCCAAGAATCCAAAACTCCGAAACTCCAAAACTCCAAAAGTGCAAAAATCCAGAACTCCAAAGCTCTAAAACTCCAAAAATAGAAAACTTAAAAACTCCAAAAATCGAAAAATCCGAAGCTCCAAAAATTCCGAAACTCGGAAACTCCAAAACTCGGAAACTCCAAAACTCCGAACCTCCAAAATCTCCAAAACTCCACAACCCCGAATCTCCAAAACTCCGAAAACTCCAAAATTCCATACCTCCAAAATCCAAACTTCTAAAAGTCCAAAACTACAAAACTACAAAATTCTGGAACAACAAAACCCCGAATCTCCAAAAATCCATACCTCCAAAACTCCGAAACTCCAAAACTCCAAAAGTGCAAAAATCCAAAACTCCAAAACTCAAAAATCCAAAACTCGGAAACTCCAAAACTCGGAAACTCAAAAACTCCGAACCTCCAAAATCTCCAAAACTCCACAACCCCGAATCTCCAAAACTCCGAAAACTCCAAAATTCCATACCTCCAAAATCCAAACTTCTAAAACTCCAAAACTATAAAACTACAAAATTCTGGAACAACAAAATCCGAATCTCCAAAAATCCATACCTCCAAAACTCCGAAACTCCAAAACTCCAAAAGTGCAAAAATCCAAAACTCCGAAACTCCAAAACTCCGAAACTCCGAAAATCCAAAACACCAAAACTCCAAAACTCTCAAAAACTCCAAAACTCCAAAACTCCAAAACTACAAAATTACGAAACTCCAAAACTGCAAAAATCCAGAACTCCAAAACTCCAAAGCTCTAAAACTCCAGACGTCCAATAATCCGAAACTCCGAAAGTCCAAAACTCCAAACATCCAAAACTCCAAAAATCCAATACTTAAAATTCGAAACTCCAAAACTCCGAAACTGCAAAACTTGAGAACTCCGAAACTCCAAAATTCCGAAACTCCTAAACTCCGAAACTCCGAAAATCCGGAACTCCAAAACTCCAAAAGTGCAAAAATCCAAAACTCCAAAGCTCTAAAACTCCAAAAGTCCAATAATCCGAAACTCCGAAAGTCCAAAACTCCAAAAATCCAAGACTCCAAAAATCCAAAACTCCAAAAATCCAAGACTCGAAAACTCCAAAACTGCAAAAATCCAAAACTCCAAAATTCCGAAACTCAGAAACTCCAAAACTCGGAAACTCCAAAACTCCGAACCTCCAAAATCTCCAACACTCCACAACACCGAATCTCCAAAACTCCGAAAACTAAAATTCCATACCTCCGAAATCCAAACTTCTAAAACTCCAAAACTACAAAACTACAAAATTCTGGAACAACAAAATCCCGAATCTCCAAAAATCCATACCTCCAAAACTCCGAAACTAAAAAACTCCAAAAGTGCAAAAATCCAAAACTCCAAAACTCAAAAACTCCAAAACTCCAAAAATCCAAAACTCCAAAACTCCAAAGCTCCGAAACTCCGAAAATCCAAAACACCAAAACTCCAAAACTCTGAAACTCCAAAACTCCAAAACTACAAAATTACGAAACTCCAAAACTGCAAAAATCCAGAACTCCAAAACTCCAAAGCTCTAAAACTCCAGATGTCCAATAATCCGAAACTCCGAAAGTCCAAAACTCCAAACATCCAAAACTCCAAAAATCCAAAACTTAAAATTCGAAACTCCAAAACTCCGAAACTGCAAAACTCGAGAACTCCGAAACTCCAAAATTCCGAAACTCCTAAACTCCGAAACTCCGAAAATCCGGAACTCCAAAACTCCAAAACTCCAAATCTCTAAAACTCCAAAACTCCAAATCTCCAAAAATCCAAAACTCCAAAATTCCGAAACTCGGAAACTCCAAAACTCGGAAACTCCAAAACTCCGAACCTCCAAAACTCCACAACCCCTCAAAACTCAAAACCTCCAAAAATCCAAAACACCAAAACTCCAATGCTTTAAAAATCCAAAACTCCAAAAATGCAAAACTCCAAAAATCGAAAACTTAAAAACTCCAAAACTCCACAAATCCGAAACTCCGCAACCCCGAATCTCCAAAACTCTGAAACTCCAAAACTCCGAAACTCCAAAAAACAGAACTCCAAAACTCCAAAGCTCTAAAACTCCAAATGTCCAATAATCCGAAACTCCGAAAGTCCAAAACTCCAAAAATCCAATACTACAAAAATCCAAAACTCCAAAAATCAAAACTCGAAAACTCCAAAACTGCAAAAATCCAAAACTCCAAAATTCCGAAACTCGGAAACTCCAAAACTCCGAACCTCCAAAATCTCCAAAACTCCACAACCCCGAATCTCCAAAACTCTGAAACTCCAAAAATCCATACCTCCAAAATCCAAAATTCTAAAACTCCAAAACTACAAAACTACAAAATATTGGAAAAACAAAGCCCCAAATCTCCAAAAATCCATACCTCCAAAACTCCAAGAATCCAAAACTCCGAAACTCCAAAACTCCAAAAGTGCAAAAATACAAAACTCCAAAGCTCTAAAACTCCAAAAGTCCAATAATCCGAAACTCGAAAGTCCAAAACTCCAAAAATCCAAGACTCCAAAAATCCAGAACTCCAAAAATTCAAAACTCGAAAACTCCAAAACTGCAAAAATCCAAAACTCCAAAATTCCGAAACTCGGAAACTCCAAAACTCGGAAACTCCAAAACTCCGAACCTCCAAAATCTCTAAAACTCCACAACCCCGAATCTCCAAAACTCCGAAAACTCCAAAATTCCATACCTCCAAAATCCAAACTTCTAAAAGTCCAAAACTACAAAATTCTGGAACAACAAAACCCCGAATCTCCAAAAATCCATACCTCCAAAACTCCGAAACTCCAAAACTCCAAAAGTGCAAAAATCCAAAACTCCAAAACTCACAAATCCAAAACTCGGAAACTCCAAAACTCGGAAACTCCAAAACTCGGAAACTCCAAAACTCCCAACCTCCAAAATCTCCAAAACTCCACAACCCCGAATCTCCAAAACTCCGAAAATTCAAAAATCCATACCTCCAAATCCAAACTTCTAAAACTCCAAAACTACAAAACTACAAAATTCTGGAACACTCCGAATCTCCAAAAATCCATACCTCCAAAACTCCAAAAATCCATAACTCCGAAACTCCAAAACTCCAAAAGTGCAAAAATACAAAACTCCAAAACTCGAAAAACTCCGTAACTCCAAAAATCCAAAACTCCAAAGCTCCAAAACTCCGAAACTCCGAAAATCCAAAACACCAAAACTCCAAAACTCTGAAACTCCAAAACTCCAAAACTCCAAAACTCCACAACTCCAAAACTACAAAATTACGAAACTCAAAAAACTGCAAAAATCCAAAACTCCAAAATTCCGAAACTCGGAAACTCCAAAACTCCGAAACTCCGAAACTCCGAAAATCCAGAACTCCAAAACTCCAAAGCTCTAAAACTCCAGACGTCCAATAATCCGAAACTCCGAAAGTCCAAAACTCCAAACATCCAAAACTCCAAAAATCCAAAACTTAAAATTCGAAACTCCAAAACTCCAAAACTACGAAACTGCAAAACTCCAAAACTCCGAAACTCCAAAATTCCGAAACTCCAAAACTCCGAAACTCCGAAAATCCGGAACTCCAAAACTCCAAAACTCCAAAAATCCAAAACTCCAAAATTCCGAAACTCGGAAACCACAAAACTCAGAAACTCCAAAACTCCGAACCTCCAAAATCTCCAAAGCTCCACAACCCCGAATCTCCAAAACTCTGAAACTCCAAAAATCCATACCTCCAGAATCCAAAATTCTAAAACTCCAAAACTACAAAACTACAAAATATTGGAAAAAGAAAACCCCAAATCTCCAAAAATCCATACCTCCAAAACTCCAAGGATCCAAAACTCCGAAACTCCAAAACTCCAAAAGTGCAAAAATCCAAAACTCCAAAGCTCTAAAACTCCAAAAATAGAAAACTTAAAAACTCCAAAAATCGAAAAATCCGAAGCTCCAAAAATTCCGAAACTCGGAAACTCCAAAACTCGGAAACTCCAAAACTCCGAACCTCCAAAATCTCCAAAGCTCCACAACCCCGAATCTCCAAAACTCTGAAACTCCAAAAATCCATACCTCCAAAATCCAAAATTCTAAAACTCCAAAACTACAAAACTACAAAATATTGGAAAAACAAAACCCCAAATCTCCAAAAATCCATACCTCCAAAACTCCAAGAATCCAAAACTCCAAAAATCCAAGACTCCAAAAATCCAGAACTCCAAAAATTCAAAACTCGAAAACTCCAAAACTGCAAAAATCCAAAACTCCAAAATTCCGAAACTCGGAAACTCCAAAACTCGGAAACTCCAAAACTCCGAACCTCCAAAATCTCTAAAACTCCACAACCCCGAATCTCCAAAACTCCGAAAACTCCAAAATTCCATACCTCCACAATCCAAACTTCTAAAAGTCCAAAACTACAAAACTACAAAATTCTGGAACAACAAAACCCCGAATCTCCAAAAATCCATACCTCCAAAACTCCGAAACTCCAAAACTCCAAAAGTGCAAAAATCCAAAACTCCAAAACTCACAAATCCAAAACTCGGAAACTCCAAAACTCGGAAACTCCAAAACTCGGAAACTCCAAAACTCCGAACCTCCAAAATCTCCAAAACTCCACAACCCCGAATCTCCAAAACTCCGAAAACTCCAAAATTCCATACCTCCAAAATCCAAACTTCTCAAACTCCAAAACTACAAAACTACAAAATTCTGGAACAACAAAATCCGAATCTCCAAAAATCCATACCTCCAAAACTCCGAAACTCCAAAACTCCAAAAGTGCAAAAATCCAAAACTCCAAAACTCAAAAACTCCAAAACTCCAAAAATCCAAAACTCCAAAACTCCAAAACTCCGAAACTCCGAAAATCCAAAACACCAAAACTCCAAAACTCTGAAACTCCAAAACTCCAAAACTACAAAATTACGAAACTCCAAAACTGCAAAAATCCAGAACTCCAAAACTCCAAAGCTCTAAAACTCCAGACGTCCAATAATCCGAAACTCCGAAAGTCCAAAACTCCAAACATCCAAAACTCCAAAAATCCAAAACTTAAAATTCGAAACTCCAAAACTCCGAAACTGCAAAACTCGAGAACTCCGAAACTCCAAACTTCCGAAACTCCTAAACTCCGAAACTCCGAAAATCCGGAACTCCAAAACTCCAAAACTCCAAAGCTCTAAAACTCCAAAACTCCAAATCTCCAAAAATCCAAAACTCCAAAATTCCGAAACTCGGAAACTCCAAAACTCGGAAACTCCAAAACTCCGCACCTCCAAAACTCCACAACCCCTCAAAACTCAAAACCTCCAAAAATCCAAAACACCAAAACTCCAATGCTTTAAAAATCCAAAACTCCAAAAATGCAAAACTCCAAAAATCGAAAACTTAAAAACTCCAAAACTCCACAAATCCGAAACTCCAAAACTCCGAAACTCACAAATTCCGAAACTCCGCAACCCCGAATCTCCAAAACTCTGAAACTCCAAAACTCCGAAACTCCAAAAAACAGAACTCCAAAACTCCAAAGCTCTAAAACTCCAAATGTCCAATAATCCGAAACTCCGAAAGTCCAAAGCTCCAAAAATCCAATACTCCAAAAATCCAAAACTCCAAAAATCCAAAACTCGAAAACTCCAAAACTGCAAAAATCCAAAACTCCAAAATTCCGAAACTCGGAAACTCCAAAACTCCGAACCTCCAAAATCTCCAAAACTCCACAACCCCGAATCTCCAAAACTCCGAAAATCCAAAAATCCATACCTCCAAATCCAAACTTCTAAAACTCCAAAACTACAAAACTACAAAATTCTGGAACAACAACACTCCGAATCTCCAAAAATCCATACCTCCAAAACTCCAAAAATCCATAACTCCGAAACTCCAAAACTCCAAAAGTGCAAAAATACAAAACTCCAAAACTCAAAAACTCCGAACCTCCAAAAATCCAAAACTCCAAAGCTCCAAAACTCCGAAACTCCGAAAATCCAAAACACCAAAACTCCAAAACTCTGAAACTCCAAAACTCCAAAACTACAAAATTACGAAACTCCAAAACTGCAAAAATCCAAAACTCCAAAATTCCGAAACTCGGAAACTCCAAAACTCCGAAACTCCGAAACTCCGAAAATCCAGAACTCCAAAACTCCAAAGCTCTAAAACTCCAGACGTCCAATAATCCGAAACTCCGAAAGTCCAAAACTCCAAACATCCAAAACTCCAAAAATCCAAAACTTAAAATTCGAAACTCCAAAACTCCAAAACTCCGAAACTGCAAAACTCCAAAACTCCGAAACTCCAAAATTCCGAAACTCCAAAACTCCGAAACTCCGAAAATCCGGAACTCCAAAACTCCAAAACTCCAAAAATCCAAAACTCCAAAATTCCGAAACTCGGAAACCACAAAACTCAGAAACTCCAAAACTCCGAACCTCCAAAATCTCCAAAGCTCCACAACCCCGAATCTCCAAAACTCTGAAACTCCAAAAATCCATACCTCCAGAATCCAAAATTCTAAAACTCCAAAACTACAAAACTACAAAATATTGGAAAAACAAAACCCCAAATCTCCAAAAATCCATACCTCCAAAACTCCAAGAATCCAAAACTCCGAAACTCCAAAACTCCAAAAGTGCAAAAATCCAAAACTCCAAAGCTCTAAAACTCCAAAAGTCCAATAATCCGAAACTCGAAAGTCCAAAACTCCAAAAATCCAAGACTCCAAAAATCCAGAACTCCAAAAATTCAAAACTCGAAAACTCCAAAACTGCAAAAATCCAAAACTCCAAAATTCCGAAACTCGGAAACTCCAAAACTCGGAAACTCCAAAACTCCGAACCTCCAAAATCTCCAAAACTCCACAACCCCGAATCTCCAAAACTCCGAAAACTCCAAAATTCCATACCTCCGAAATCCAAACTTCTAAAAGTCCAAAACTACAAAACTACAAAATTCTGGAACAACAAAACCCCGAATCTCCAAAAATCCATACCTCCAAAACTCCGAAACTCCAAAACTCCAAAAGTGCAAAAATCCAAAACTCCAAAACTCACAAATCCAAAACTCGGAAACTCCAAAACTCGGAAAGTCCAAAACTCCGAACCTCCAAAATCTCCAACTCCACAACCCCGAATCTCCAAAACTCCGAAAACTCCAAAATTCCATACCTCCAAAATCCAAACTTCTCAAACTCCAAAACTACAAAACTACAAAATTCTGGAACAACAAAATCCGAATCTCCAAAAATCCATACCTCCAAAACTCCGAAACTCCAAAACTCCAAAAGTGCAAAAATCCAAAACTCCAAAACTCAAAAACTCCAAAACTCCAAAAATCCAAAACTCCAAAACTCCAAAACTCCGAAACTCCGAAAATCCAAAACACCAAAACTCCAAAACTCTGAAACTCCAAAACTCCAAAACTACAAAATTACGAAACTCCAAAACTGCAAAAATCCAGAACTCCAAAACTCCAAAGCTCTAAAACTCCAGATGTCCAATAATCCGAAACTCCGAAAGTCCAAAACTCCAAACATCCAAAACTCCAAAAATCCAAAACTTAAAATTCGAAACTCCAAAACTCCGAAACTGCAAAACTCGAGAACTCCGAAACTCCAAAATTCCGAAACTCCTAAACTCCGAAACTCCGAAAATCCGGAACTCCAAAACTCCAAAACTCCAAATCTCTAAAACTCCAAAACTCCAAATCTCCAAAAATCCAAAACTCCAAAATTCCGAAACTCGGAAACTCCAAAACTCGGAAACTCCAAAACTCCGAAACTCGGAAACTCCAAAACTCCACAACCCCTCAAAACTCAAAACCTCCAAAAATCCAAAACACCAAAACTCCAATGCTTTAAAAATCCAAAACTCCAAAAATGCAAAACTCCAAAAATCGAAAACTTAAAAACTCCAAAACTCCACAAATCCGAAACTCCAAAACTCCGAAACTCACAAACTCCGAAACTCCGCAACCCCGAATCTCCAAAACTCTGAAACTCCAAAACACCGAAACTCCAAAAAACAGAACTCCAAAACTCCAAAGCTCTAAAACTCCAAATGTCCAATAATCCGAAACTCCGAAAGTCCAAAACTCCAAAAATCCAATACTACAAAAATCCAAAACTCCAAAAATCCAAAACTCGAAAACTCCAAAACTGCAAAAATCCAAAACTCCAAAATTCCGAAACTCGGAAACTCCAAAACTCCGAACCTCCAAAATCTCCAAAACTCCACAACCCCGAATCTCCAAAACTCTGAAACTCCAAAAATCCATACCTCCAAAATCCAAAATTCTAAAACTCCAAAACTACAAAACTACAAAATATTGGAAAAACAAAGCCCCAAATCTCCAAAAATCCATACCTCCAAAACTCCAAGAATCCAAAACTCCGAAACTCCAAAAACTCCAAAAGTGCAAAAATCCAAAACTCCAAAGCTCTAAAACTCCAAAAGTCCAATAATCCGAAACTCGAAAGTCCAAAACTCCAAAAATCCAAGACTCCAAAAATCCAGAACTCCAAAAATTCAAAACTCGAAAACTCCAAAACTGCAAAAATCCAAAACTCCAAAATTCCGAAACTCGGAAACTCCAAAACTCGGAAACTCCAAAACTCCGAACCTCCAAAATCTCTAAAACTCCACAACCCCGAATCTCCAAAACTCAGAAAACTCCAAAATTCCATACCTCCAAAATCCAAACTTCTAAAAGTCCAAAACTACAAAATTCTGGAACAACAAAACCCCGAATCTCCAAAAATCCATACCTCCAAAACTCCGAAACTCCAAAACTCCAAAAGTGCAAAAATCCAAAACTCCAAAACTCACAAATCCAAAACTCGGAAACTCCAAAACTCGGAAACTCCAAAACTCGGAAACTCCAAAACTCCCAACCTCCAAAATCTCCAAAACTCCACAACCCCGAATCTCCAAAACTCCGAAAATCCAAAAATCCATACCTCCAAATCCAAACTTCTAAAACTCCAAAACTACAAAACTACAAAATTCTGGAACACTCCGAATCTCCAAAAATCCATACCTCCAAAACTCCAAAAATCCATAACTCCGAAACTCCAAAACTCCAAAAGTGCAAAAATACAAAACTCCAAAACTCAAAAACTCCGTAACTCCAAAAATCCAAAACTCCAAAGCTCCAAAACTCCGAAACTCCGAAAATCCAAAACACCAAAACTCCAAAACTCTGAAACTCCAAAACTCCAAAACTCCAAAACTCCAAAACTCCAAAACTACAAAATTACGAAACTCCAAAACTGCAAAAATCCAAAACTCCAAAATTCCGAAACTCGGAAACTCCAAAACTCCGAAACTCCGAAACTCCGAAAATCCAGAACTCCAAAACTCCAAAGCTCTAAAACTCCAGACGTCCAATAATCCGAAACTCCGAAAGTCCAAAACTCCAAACATCCAAAACTCCAAAAATCCAAAACTTAAAATTCGAAACTCCAAAACTCCAAAACTCCGAAACTGCAAAACTCCAAAACTCCGAAACTCCAAAATTCCGAAACTCCAAAACTCCGAAACTCCGAAAATCCGGAACTCCAAAACTCCAAAACTCCAAAAATCCAAAACTCCAAAATTCCGAAACTCGGAAACCACAAAACTCAGAAACTCCAAAACTCCGAACCTCCAAAATCTCCAAAGCTCCACAACCCCGAATCTCCAAAACTCTGAAACTCCAAAAATCCATACCTCCCGAATCCAAAATTCTAAAACTCCAAAACTACAAAACTACAAAATATTGGAAAAACAAAACCCCAAATCTCCAAAAATCCATACCTCCAAAACTCCAAGGATCCAAAACTCCGAAACTCCAAAACTCCAAAAGTGCAAAAATCCAAAACTCCAAAGCTCTAAAACTCCAAAAATAGAAAACTTAAAAACTCCAAAAATCGAAAAATCCGAAGCTCCAAAAATTCCGAAACTCGGAAACTCCAAAACTCGGAAACTCCAAAACTCCGAACCTCCAAAATCTCCAAAGCTCCACAACCCCGAATCTCCAAAACTCTGAAACTCCAAAAATCCATACCTCCAAAATCCAAAATTCTAAAACTCCAAAACTGCAAAACTACAAAATATTGGAAAAACAAAACCCCAAATCTCCAAAAATCCATACCTCCAAAACTCCAAGAATCCAAAACTCCAAAAATCCAAGACTCCAAAAATCCAGAACTCCAAAAATTCAAAACTCGAAAACTCCAAAACTGCAAAAATCCAAAACTCCAAAATTCCGAAACTCGGAAACTCCAAAACTCGGAAACTCCAAAACTCCGAACCTCCAAAATCTCTAAAACTCCACAACCCCGAATCTCCAAAACTCCGAAAACTCCAAAATTCCATACCTCCAAAATCCAAACTTCTAAAAGTCCAAAACTACAAAACTACAAAATTCTGGAACAACAAAACCCCGAATCTCCAAAAATCCATACCTCCAAAACTCCGAAACTCCAAAACTCCAAAAGTGCAAAAATCCAAAACTCCAAAACTCACAAATCCAAAACTCGGAAACTCCAAAACTCGGAAACTCCAAAACTCGGAAACTCCAAAACTCCGAACCTCCAAAATCTCCAAAACTCCACAACCCCGAATCTCCAAAACTCCGAAAACTCCAAAATTCCATACCTCCAAAATCCAAACTTCTCAAACTCCAAAACTACAAAACTACAAAATTCTGGAACAACAAAATCCGAATCTCCAAAAATCCATACCTCCAAAACTCCGAAACTCCAAAACTCCAAAAGTGCAAAAATCCAAAACTCCAAAACTCAAAAACTCCAAAACTCCAAAAATTCAAAACTCCAAAACTCCAAAACTCCGAAACTCCGAAAATCCAAAACACCAAAACTCCAAAACTCTGAAACTCCAAAACTCCAAAACTACAAAATTACGAAACTCCAAAACTGCAAAAATCCAGAACTCCAAAACTCCAAAGCTCTAAAACTCCAGACGTCCAATAATCCGAAACTCCGAAAGTCCAAAACTCCAAACATCCAAAACTCCAAAAATCCAAAACTTAAAATTCGAAACTCCAAAACTCCGAAACTGCAAAACTCGAGAACTCCGAAACTCCAAACTTCCGAAACTCCTAAACTCCGAAACTCCGAAAATCCGGAACTCCAAAACTCCAAAACTCCAAAGCTCTAAAACTCCAAAACTCCAAATCTCCAAAAATCCAAAACTCCAAAATTCCGAAACTCGGAAACTCCAAAACTCGGAAACTCCAAAACTCCGCACCTCCAAAACTCCACAACCCCTCAAAACTCAAAACCTCCAAAAATCCAAAACACCAAAACTCCAATGCTTTAAAAATCCAAAACTCCAAAAATGCAAAACTCCAAAAATCGAAAACTTAAAAACTCCAAAACTCCACAAATCCGAAACTCCAAAACTCCGAAACTCACAAATTCCGAAACTCCGCAACCCCGAATCTCCAAAACTCTGAAACTCCAAAACTCCGAAACTCCAAAAAACAGAACTCCAAAACTCCAAAGCTCTAAAACTCCAAATGTCCAATAATCCGAAACTCCGAAAGTCCAAAACTCCAAAAATCCAATACTCCAAAAATCCAAAACTCCAAAAATCCAAAACTCGAAAACTCCAAAACTGCAAAAATCCAAAACTCCAAAATTCCGAAACTCGGAAACTCCAAAACTCCGAACCTCCAAAATCTCCAAAACTCCACAACCCCGAATCTCCAAAACTCCGAAAATCCAAAAATCCATACCTCCAAATCCAAACTTCTAAAACTCCAAAACTACAAAACTACAAAATTCTGGAACACTCCGAATCTCCAAAAATCCATACCTCCAAAACTCCAAAAATCCATAACTCCGAAACTCCAAAACTCCAAAAGTGCAAAAATACAAAACTCCAAAACTCAAAAACTCCGAAACTCCAAAAATCCAAAACTCCAAAGCTCCAAAACTCCGAAACTCCGAAAATCCAAAACACCAAAACTCCAAAACTCTGAAACTCCAAAACTCCAAAACTCCAAAACTACAAAATTACGAAACTCCAAAACTGCAAAAATCCAAAACTCCAAAATTCCGAAACTCGGAAACTCCAAAACTCCGAAACTCCGAAACTCCGAAAATCCAGAACTCTAAAACTCCAAAGCTCTAAAACTCCAGACGTCCAATAATCCGAAACTCCGAAAGTCCAAAACTCCAAACATCCAAAACTCCAAAAATCCAAAACTTAAAATTCGAAACTCCAAAACTCCAAAACTCCGAAACTGCAAAACTCCAAAATTCCGAAACTCCAAAATTCCGAAACTCCAAAACTCCGAAACTCCGAAAATCCGGAACTCCAAAACTCCAAAACTCCAAAAATCCAAAACTCCAAAATTCCGAAACTCGGAAACCACAAAACTCAGAAACTCCAAAACTCCGAACCTCCAAAATCTCCAAAGCTCCACAACCCCGAATCTCCAAAACTCTGAAACTCCAAAAATCCATACCTCCAGAATCCAAAATTCTAAAACTCCAAAACTACAAAACTACAAAATATTGGAAAAACAAAACCCCAAATCTCCAAAAATCCATACCTCCAGTGGTTACTGCGTCGGCGCATGTGCGCATACTCCAGCTCTCCGACTGTGGCGCACTGATGCAGCGGGGCGTATAAAAGCTGAACTCCTGGCCCTGGACGAACCATTGCTGAGGACGATTCAGGCACGAACGCATCGGCCCGACGCTCATCCTACTTTTCGTATTACAGTTGGCCCGGCTGTCTGGATCACCGTCGCGGCTTCCCGGTTCGCCAACACGTGCTAACGATTGCCAACGCAACTTGCTGTCTTCTACTAACTTCGTCACACCGGGCCCAGTGGTTACTGCGTCGGCGCATGTGCGCATACTCCAGCTCTCCGACTGTGGCGCACTGATGCAGCGGGGCGTATAAAAGCTGAACTCCTGGCCCTGGACGAACCATTGCTGAGGACGATTCAGGCACGAACGCATCGGCCCGACGCTCATCCTACTTTTCGTATTACAGGTCTGTAATACTCTTTACTTGTACACACATTTTGTAGTTTGTGCCTGGGTCGTCCTAAAGCAATGAGTGATGATGAAGGGTCCGGTACCCCGTCTAACACGAAAGAAAAGAGTGAAAAGCTATTCGACAAGGCTCCAACTACTGTGAAAGAAGTTGGAAGTTTTCTTGTGAAGCTTAATAGCAAGTTGGAAGCCTTGGGAAAGAACCTGAACCATGAGCTTGGCACCCTGCGGGGATCAGTCGAATTTATGAATGAAAGTTTTGAAGAATTTAAGAAAGAACTGGCCGAGTCTCGTCGGGAGATAAGCGAGCTTAAGGAAGAGCAGAATTATCTAAAGCATGAAAACAGTGAACTTTCGAAACAGCTGCAGCGTACTAGAGCAGAGCTAACTGAACTTCAGCAGTACAGTCGCAGAAATAACCTTGAGTTAAAAGGCATCCCTACTACTGACAGCGAGTCACTGACAGGCATTGTCTCCGCTCTTGCCACGAAAGTTGGAGCAGAAATAACGGTGAACGATATTGACCTCGTGCATCGAGTGCCAACAAAAGACAGGAACAAATCGAATATCATCGTTAAGTTCAGGTCAAGTGATGCCCGTGATAAACTGCTCGAGTCGGCAAAAAAAACTCGCTTAATCACATCGGACCTTGGCATTTCTGGATCAACATCCGTGTTCGTAAACGAACATCTTTGCCCAGAGTATAAAGTGTTGCTTGCTAGGGCTATAGCGGCGAAGAAACTTCACAACTGGAAGTATGCATGGGTATCTCGTGGCCGGATCTTGGCTCGAAAAGCAGACAACTCGGACGTGATCCGAATTGCTACAGAGGCCGACCTCGGCCTTATAGTCTAGTTCACTCAAAATGCTGACTGTACGAACCACTCATAAATTTTTCACGTCAAATGAATCACGCACCATACTGCATTGCAATGTAAGGAGCATAGCTAGAAATTTTGACGGCCTTTGTACGTTTCTAGCAGAGCACAGCTTTCTTTACGATGTTATAGCCATTACGGAAACCTGGCTGATGCCCGGTGAAAGCTATAACATTCCCAATTATGTATTTCTATCCCGTCCCCGCATTTCGAACAATCGAGGAGGAGGGGTGGGTTTGTACATTAAAAAGACCCTTGCACACTGCGAATGTCCGTTTCTTAACGCATCCGTCAGTAGCAGTTCGGAATTTCTATTTGTTGAACTTGAAGGTGTCATGGTTGGTGTTGTTTATAGAGCCCCCCACGCAGATCGCAGTAGGTTTGTGAATGATCTTGAATCTGTTTTTATACACGTAACCGATATGAACAAAAAAGCAATCATCGTCGGCGATACTAATATTGATACTTTAGGTGCCAACCACAGTGAATACACTGACCTGTTATTTTCATATGGATTTACGAGTCTTATCTCTACTCCGACCCGAATCGCAGGTTCCAGCTCGACATGCCTCGACCATGTTCTATGCAATTTCGTGCCACCTAATTATTTGGCTGGGGCATATGATACGGCAGTGGCAGATCACTTCGCGATTGCCTTCTTATACCGCGTAGACGATAGAGATAGCCGTAGAACTTCTGACAGCACGTGCGAACATAGGAAGAAAATTGACTATCAAAAATGCGCACTCAGGCTCTCTGAAATGAGCTTTGCAGACCTCGCCGATATGAATGCCAATGAACACTGCTGCAGCCTTGTCGATAGAATTAAAGCTGTGATAAATGATTCTAGTTTTACGCAGAAAAAAACGTACTATACACATCCAGTGTGCCCTTGGATGACAGCAGCTGTGCTAAACATGATAAAAACGCGCGATCACTGGCACACCAAAATGAAACAAAACAGAGGGAACGCATATTATAGTGCTCAGTATAAGATTCATAGGAATAAAGCTGTTGCTACCATGAGTGTACAGAAGAAGCTATATTTTAGTAACCAAATAAACGCATGCGCCGGCAATTCTAAGAAACTCTGGGCTACAGTGAACTCGATAATTCAGCCTACTTCATCAAACCGAATACTTCCTGACCTGGCCCTTTCCGCAGATAAACACCTGCTATCAGATCAGTTTAACGAGCATTTCTGCTCAGTGGGTGCTGATTTACGTTTAAGTATGGGTCTCACAGACGATCCTTCTCTGCCTGAGTATCTTGAAAAGACCTTCGGTTTTATAGAAATAAGCAGTGACGAAGTAATGAGTGCACTTAATTCAATGGATGCCACTAAGGCCACGGGTCTCGATGGTATTCCGGTTTCCATAATTAAAAACAACAGTGGCGTCTTAGCTGCCACCTTAGCCTCTTTATTTAATAAAGCGTTTCTGTCCGGCATCTATCCTGATACTTTGAAGCTCGCCAAGGTAGTCCCTATCTACAAAAGTGGGAATCCTAATGAACTCGGAAACTATAGGCCGATCTCAATCCTTAGCTGTATCAACACTCTCTTCGAAAAACTATTGGCAAAAAGAATTACGCAATTCCTGACTAAAAATGCAATTCTGTCAACGTCCCAACATGGTTTTCAGAAATTTAGATCGACCACCACGGCTGTGCTTTCTATAACTGACTCAATCAATGAAGCACTCAATAATAACAATATTTCTGTTGGTGTATTCCTGGATATTAAGAAGGCATTCGACACTGTGGATCTCGATATTTTATGCAAGAAACTAGAACGATATGGGTTCAGAGGTGTATCACTCGATTTCTTTAGAAGCTATTTAACTGGGCGACGGCAGTGTGTTATTATTGACGAACACGCGTCAAGTTCGCGTTCTATTTCCGTAGGTGTTCCGCAGGGCTCAGTACTGGGGCCTATACTTTTTACACTCTACATAAACAACTTACCCGATTGCCTAATAAATACCCGTGCCATTATGTACGCCGACGATACCTCATTGTTGGTGACCGCTAACTCCGTTGAAACAGCCAAGCATATTTTAAACTCAGAACTTCAGAGAGTCAATAAATGGTTTTTAACAAATAGACTCACTTTGAACATAGGCAAGACTAAATATGTTATATTTGCATCCCCTTATAAAAAATACCAGAATACCTGCTCCGCAATATCGATAGGAGATAAAGAAATTGAAGAAGTTAAAACTATTCAGTACTTGGGTATAACCTTAGACGCTGCATTAAACTGGAAACCGCATATCGAAAAATTGCGCAGCAAACTATGTTATGCATGTTTCGTTCTGGCCAAAGCTCGGCGACATTTCGAAATACACACACTAAAAACAATATACTTTAGCTTTTTCCAGTCCCAATTAACTTACTGTATAGAATCATGGGGGTTCACTTACATCACTTACATTGAACCTGTTTTACGCCTGCAGAAGCGGGCACTGAGAATAATGACTTGCACAACACCGTATACGCCTTCTCGCCCTTTGTTTTTTAGACTCCAAATAATGCCGGCATTGCAGCTTCGAGATTTTCGCGTTGCACTACTTGTACTAAGAGTCCTCTCCGGCACCTCCCCGTTTCCTTTGAACACATTCCATAGAGCCCCAACTAACAGCCGTTCAGCAGCACAGGGAAGATTTCTGGTTCCTACATCTCGCAATGACTATGGCCAGCGCCGCTTCGAGTATCAAGGGGTAAAAACTTGGAATAAAATCCCCTGTGCAGTCTTTGCAACGTCTAATCCTTATATTTCACTGAAGACCTTTTTTCTGTCACAAATAATTACCTGATTTACAATGCAAATCGCTTTGTGATTGTTTCTTATTATTCTCTGTAGTGTCTATGTTGGGTTTGCCATTTATATGTTATTGAATAATCACTTCTAAGGCAACTGCGTTTATTTTGTATAAAGAATGCTGTTCCTGCCTTCGTGTTTTTTTGCACACTCTTCTATTTTTTTGTAGTGAGCCCTCTTGTATTTCTGTAATTTGAACCCTCTTGCTTGTACGCTTTTCATTTTTCCACCATTCTTATGTGTATTATTTTGGCATGAATGTAGAAAGCATTTGTCCTCACTAATATCTTTGCTTTTATTGCATGGATCCATAACTAGCCTTTGGCTAAGGATCCAGACAGTAATGTTATGTACTGTGCTGAAGAAATGATAATAAAAAGAATTGAATTGAATTGAACTCCAAGAATCCAAAACTCCGAAACTCCAAAACTCCAAAAGTGCAAAAATCCAAAACTCCAAAGCTCTAAAACTCCAAAAGTCCAATAATCCGAAACTCGAAAGTCCAAAACTCCAAAAATCCAAGACTCCAAAAATCCAGAACTCCAAAAATTCAAAACTCGAAAACTCCAAAACTGCAAAAATCCAAAACTCCAAAATTCCGAAACTCGGAAACTCCAAAACTCGGAAACTCCAAAACTCCGAACCTCCAAAATCTCTAAAACTCCACAACCCCGAATCTCCAAAACTCCGAAAACTCCAAAATTCCATACCTCCAAAATCCAAACTTCTAAAAGTCCAAAACTACAAAACTACAAAATTCTGGAACAACAAAACCCCGAATCTCCAAAAATCCATACCTCCAATACTCCGAAACTCCAAAACTCCAAAAGTGCAAAAATCCAAAACTCCAAAACTCACAAATCCAAAACTCAGAAACTCCAAAACTCGGAAACTCCAAAACTCGGAAACTCCAAAACTCGGAAACTCCAAAACTCCGAACCTCCAAAATCTCCAAAACTCCACAACCCCGAATCTCCAAAACTCCGAAAACTCCAAAATTCCATACCTCCAAAATCCAAACTTCTCAAACTCCAAAACTACAAAACTACAAAATTCTGGAACAACAAAATCCGAATCTCCAAAAATCCATACCTCCAAAACTCCGAAACTCCAAAACTCCAAAAGTGCACAAATCCAAAACTCCAAAACTCAAAAACTCCAAAACTCCAAAAATCCAAAACTCCAAAACTCCAAAACTCCGAAACTCCGAAAATCCAAAACACCAAAACTCCAAAACTCTGAAACTCCAAAACTCCAAAACTACAAAATTACGAAACTCCAAAACTGCAAAAATCCAGAACTCCAAAACTCCAAAGCTCTAAAACTCCAGACGTCCAATAATCCGAAACTCCGAAAGTCCAAAACTCCAAACATCCAAAACTCCAAAAATCCAAAACTTAAAAGTCGAAACTCCAAAACTCCGAAACTGCAAAACTCGAGAA
Source organism: Amblyomma mixtum (assembly GCF_055824585.1). NCBI lineage: Eukaryota > Metazoa > Arthropoda > Arachnida > Ixodida > Ixodidae > Amblyomma > Amblyomma mixtum. The sequence goes on from NW_028317651.1 coordinate 12,780,846, forward strand.
CTCCGAAACTCCAAAATTCCGAAACTCCTAAACTCCGAAACTCCGAAAATCCGGAACTCCAAAACTCCAAAACTCCAAAGCTCTAAAACTCCAAAACTCCAAATCTCCAAAAATCCAAAACTCCAAAATTCCGAAACTCGGAAACTCCAAAACTCGGAAACTCCAAAACTCCGCACCTCCAAAACTCCACAACCCCTCAAAACTCAAAACCTCCAAAAATCCAAAACACCAAAACTCCAATGCTTTAAAAATCCAAAACTCCAAAAATGCAAAACTCCAAAAATCGAAAATTTAAAAACTCCAAAACTCCACAAATCCGAAACTCCAAAACTCCGAAACTCACAAATTCCGAAACTCCGCAACCCCGAATCTCCAAAACTCTGAAACTCCAAAACTCCGAAACCCCAAAAAACAGAACTCCAAAACTCCAAAGCTCTAAAACTCCAAATGTCCAATAATCCGAAACTCCGAAAGTCCAAAACTCCAAAAATCCAATACTCCAGAAATCCAAAACTCCAAAAATCCAAAACTCGAAAACTCCAAAACTGCAAAAATCCAAAACTCCAAAATTCCGAAACTCGGAAACTCCAAAACTCCGAACCTCCAAAATCTCCAAAACTCCACAACCCCGAATCTCCAAAACTCCGAAAATCCAAAAATCCATACCTCCAAATCCAAACTTCTAAAACTCCAAAACTACAAAACTACAAAATTCTGGAACACTCCGAATCTCCAAAAATCCATACCTCCAAAACTCCAAAAATCCATAACTCCGAAACTCCAAAACTCCAAAAGTGCAAAAATACAAAACTCCAAAACTCAAAAACTCCGAAACTCCAAAAATCCAAAACTCCAAAGCTCCAAAACTCCGAAACTCCGAAAATCCAAAACACCAAAACTCCAAAACTCTGAAACTCCAAAACTCCAAAACTCCAAAACTCCAAAACTACAAAATTACGAAACTCCAAAACTGCAAAAATCCAAAACTCCAAAATTCCGAAACTCGGAAACTCCAAAACTCCGAAACTCCGAAACTCCGAAAATCCAGAACTCTAAAACTCCAAAGCTCTAAAACTCCAGACGTCCAATAATCCGAAACTCCGAAAGTCCAAAACTCCAAATATCCAAAACTCCAAAAATCCAAAACTTAAAATTCGAAACTCCAAAACTCCAAAACTCCGAAACTGCAAAACTCCAAAACTCCGAAACTCCAAAATTCCGAAACTCCAAAACTCCGAAACTCCGAAAATCCGGAACTCCAAAACTCCAAAACTCCAAAAATCCAAAACTCCAAAATTCCGAAACTCGGAAACCACAAAACTCAGAAACTCCAAAACTCCGAACCTCCAAAATCTCCAAAGCTCCACAACCCCGAATCTCCAAAACTCTGAAACTCCAAAAATCCATACCTCCAGAATCCAAAATTCTAAAACTCCAAAACTACAAAACTACAAAATATTGGAAAAACAAAACCCCAAATCTCCAAAAATCCATACCTCCAAAACTCCAAGAATCCAAAACTCCGAAACTCCAAAACTCCAAAAGTGCAAAAATCCAAAACTCCAAAGCTCTAAAACTCCAAAAATAGAAAACTTAAAAACTCCAAAAATCGAAAAATCCGAAGCTCCAAAAATTCCGAAACTCGGAAACTCCAAAACTCGGAAACTCCAAAACTCCGAACCTCCAAAATCTCCAAAGCTCCACAACCCCGAATCTCCAAAACTCTGAAACTCCAAAAATCCATACCTCCAGAATCCAAAATTCTAAAACTCCAAAACTACAAAACTACAAAATATTGGAAAAACAAAACCCCAAATCTCCAAAAATCCATACCTCCAAAACTCCAAGAATCCAAAACTCCGAAACTCCAAAACTCCAAAAGTGCAAAAATCCAAAACTCCAAAGCTCTAAAACTCCAAAAATAGAAAACTTAAAAACTCCAAAAATCGAAAAATCCGAAGCTCCAAAAATTCCGAAACTCGGAAACTCCAAAACTCGGAAACTCCAAAACTCCGAACCTCCAAAATCTCCAAAACTCCACAACCCCGAATCTCCAAAACTCCGAAAACTCCAAAATTCCATACCTCCAAAATCCAAACTTCTAAAAGTCCAAAACTACAAAACTACAAAATTCTGGAACAACAAAACCCCGAATCTCCAAAAATCCATACCTCCAAAACTCCGAAACTCCAAAACTCCAAAAGTGCAAAAATCCAAAACTCCAAAACTCAAAAATCCAAAACTCGGAAACTCCAAAACTCGGAAACTCAAAAACTCCGAACCTCCAAAATCTCCAAAACTCCACAACCCCGAATCTCCAAAACTCCGAAAACTCCAAAATTCCATACCTCCAAAATCCAAACTTCTAAAACTCCAAAACTATAAAACTACAAAATTCTGGAACAACAAAATCCGAATCTCCAAAAATCCATACCTCCAAAACTCCGAAACTCCAAAACTCCAAAAGTGCAAAAATCCAAAACTCCGAAACTCCAAAACTCCGAAACTCCGAAAATCCAAAACACCAAAACTCCAAAACTCTCAAAAACTCCAAAACTCCAAAACTCCAAAACTACAAAATTACGAAACTCCAAAACTGCAAAAATCCAGAACTCCAAAACTCCAAAGCTCTAAAACTCCAGACGTCCAATAATCCGAAACTCCGAAAGTCCAAAACTCCAAACATCCAAAACTCCAAAAATCCAATACTTAAAATTCGAAACTCCAAAACTCCGAAACTGCAAAACTTGAGAACTCCGAAACTCCAAAATTCCGAAACTCCTAAACTCTGAAACTCCGAAAATCCGGAACTCCAAAACTCCAAAAGTGCAAAAATCCAAAACTCCAAAGCTCTAAAACTCCAAAAGTCCAATAATCCGAAACTCCGAAAGTCCAAAACTCCAAAAATCCAAGACTCCAAAAATCCAAAACTCCAAAAATCCAAGACTCGAAAACTCCAAAACTGCAAAAATCCAAAACTCCAAAATTCCGAAACTCAGAAACTCCAAAACTCGGAAACTCCAAAACTCCGAACCTCCAAAATCTCCAACACTCCACAACACCGAATCTCCAAAACTCCGAAAACTAAAATTCCATACCTCCGAAATCCAAACTTCTAAAACTCCAAAACTACAAAACTACAAAATTCTGGAACAACAAAATCCCGAATCTCCAAAAATCCATACCTCCAAAACTCCGAAACTAAAAAACTCCAAAAGTGCAAAAATCCAAAACTCCAAAACTCAAAAACTCCAAAACTCCAAAAATCCAAAACTCCAAAACTCCAAAGCTCCGAAACTCCGAAAATCCAAAACACCAAAACTCCAAAACTCTGAAACTCCAAAACTCCAAAACTCCAAAACTCCAAAACTACAAAATTACGAAACTCCAAAACTCCGAAACTCCAAAACTGCGAAACTCGAAAACTCCAAAACTCCGAAACCCCGAAAGTCCAAAAATCAAAAACTCCAAAACTCCGAAACTCCAAAACTCCAATAATCTGCAACTCTGAAAATCCAAAGCTCCAAAAATCCAAAACACAAAAACTCCAATGCTCCAAAATTCAAAACTCCAAATATCCAAAACTCCAAAAATCGAAAACTTAAAAACTCCAAAAATCGAAAAATCCGAAGCTCCAAAAATTCCGAAACTCGGAAACTCCAAAACTCGGAAACTCCAAAACTCCGAACCTCCAAAATCTCCAAAACTCCACAACCCCGAATCTCCAAAACTCCGAAAACTCCAAAATTCCATACCTCCAAAATCCAAACTTCTAAAAGTCCAAAACTACAAAACTACAAAATTCTGGAACAACAAAACCCCGAATCTCCAAAAATCCATACCTCCAAAACTCCGAAACTCCAAAACTCCAAAAGTGCAAAAATCCAAAACTCCAAAACTCACAAATCCAAAACTGGGAAACTCCAAAACTCGGAAACTCCAAATCTCCGAACCTCCAAAATCTCCAAAAATCCACAACCCCGAATCTCCAAAACTCCGAAAACTCCAAAATTCCATACCTCCAAAATCCAAACTTCTAAAACTCCAAAACTACAAAACTACAAAATTCTGGAACAACAAAATCCGAATCTCCAAAAATCCATACCTCCAAAACTCCGAAACTCCAAAACTCCAAAAGTGCAAAAATCCAAAACTCCAAAACTCAAAAACTCCAAAACTCCAAAAATCCAAAACTCCAAATCTCCGAAACTCCGAAAATCCAAAACACCAAAACTCCAAAACTCTGAAACTCCAAAACTCCAAAACTACAAAATTACGAAACTCCAAATCTGCAAAAATCCAGAACTCCAAAACTCCAAAGCTCTAAAACTCCAGACGTCCAATAATCCGAAACTCCGAAAGTCCAAAACTCCAAACATCCAAAACTCCAAAAATCCAAACCTTAAAATTCGAAACTCCAAAACTCCAAAATTCCGAAACTCCAAAACTCCGAAACTCCGAAAATCTGGAACTCCAAAACTCCAAAGCTATAAAACTCCAAAAGTCCAATAATCCGAAACTCCGAAAGTCCAAAACTCCAAAAATCCAAAACTCCAAAAATCGAAAACTCCAAAACTCCAAAACTGCAAAAATCCAAAACTCCAAAATTTCGAAACTCGGAAGCTCCAAAACTCCGAACCTCCAAAATCTCCAAAGCTCTAAAACTCCAAAACTCCAACACTCCAAAAATCCAAAACTCCAAAATTCCGAAACTCGGAAACTCCGAAACTCGGAAACTCCAAAACTCCGAACCTCCAAAACTCCACAACCCCTCAAAACTCAAAACCTCCAAAAATCCAAAACACCAAAACTCCAATGCTTTAAAAATCCAAAACTCCAAAAATCCAAAACTCCAAAAATCGAAAACTCCACAAATCCGAAACTCCAAAACTCCGAAACTCCAAAACTCTGCAACTCCAAAACTCCGAAACTCACAAACTCCGAAACTCCGCAACCCCGAATCTCCAAAACTCTGAAACTCCAAAACTCCGAAACTCCAAAAATCCAGAACTCCAAAACTCCAAAGCTGTAAAACTCCAAATGTCCAATAATCCGAAACTCCGAAAGTCCAAAACTCAAACAATCCAAAACTCCAAAAATCCAAAACTCCAAAAATCCAAAACTCCAAAAATCCGAAACTCTGAAAATTCAATAATCCGAAACTCCAAAAATCCGGAACTCCACAACCCCGATTCTCCATACGGCGCAACTCCCAAACTAAAAAACTCCGAAACTCCAAAACTCCGAAACTCGGAAACTCCAAAACTCCAAAACTACAAAATTCTGGAACTCCAAAATTCTGAATCTCCAAAAATCCATACCTCCAAAACTCCAAAACTCCGGAACTCCAAAACTCAAAAATTCCGAAAATCCACAACCCTGAACCTCAAAAACTCCGAAACTCCAAAACTCCAAAGCTCCAAAACTCCAAAACTCCGAAACTCCAAAACTGCGAAACTCGAAAACTCCAAAACTCCGAAACCCCGAAAGTCCAAAAATTAAAAACTCCAAAACTCCGAAACTCCAAAACTCCAATAATCTGCAACTCTGAAAATCCAAAGCTCCAAAAATGCAAAACACAAAAACTCCAATGCTCCAAAAATACAAAACTCCAAATATCCAAAACTCCAAAAATAGAAAACTTAAAAACTCCAAAAATCGAAAAATCCGAAGCTCCAAAAATTCCGAAACTCGGAAACTCCAAAACTCGGAAACTCCAAAACTCCGAACCTCCAAAATCTCCAAAACTCCACAACCCCGAATCTCCAAAACTCCGAAAACTCCAAAATTCCATACCTCCAAAATCCAAACTTCTAAAAGTCCAAAACTACAAAACTACAAAATTCTGGAACAACAAAACCCCGAATCTCCAAAAATCCATACCTCCAAAACTCCGAAACTCCAAAACTCCAAAAGTGCAAAAATCCAAAACTCCAAAACTCAAAAATCCAAAACTCGGAAACTCCAAAACTCGGAAACTCAAAAACTCCGAACCTCCAAAATCTCCAAAACTCCACAACCCCGAATCTCCAAAACTCCGAAAACTCCAAAATTCCATACCTCCAAAATCCAAACTTCTAAAACTCCAAAACTATAAAACTACAAAATTCTGGAACAACAAAATCCGAATCTCCAAAAATCCATACCTCCAAAACTCCGAAACTCCAAAACTCCAAAAGTGCAAAAATCCAAAACTCCGAAACTCCAAAACTCCGAAACTCCGAAAATCCAAAACACCAAAACTCCAAAACTCTCAAAAACTCCAAAACTCCAAAACTCCAAAACTACAAAATTACGAAACTCCAAAACTGCAAAAATCCAGAACTCCAAAACTCCAAAGCTCTAAAACTCCAGACGTCCAATAATCCGAAACTCCGAAAGTCCAAAACTCCAAACATCCAAAACTCCAAAAATCCAATACTTAAAATTCGAAACTCCAAAACTCCGAAACTGCAAAACTTGAGAACTCCGAAACTCCAAAATTCCGAAACTCCTAAACTCCGAAACTCCGAAAATCCGGAACTCCAAAACTCCAAAAGTGCAAAAATCCAAAACTCCAAAGCTCTAAAACTCCAAAAGTCCAATAATCCGAAACTCCGAAAGTCCAAAACTCCAAAAATCCAAGACTCCAAAAATCCAAAACTCCAAAAATCCAAGACTCGAAAACTCCAAAACTGCAAAAATCCAAAACTCCAAAATTCCGAAACTCAGAAACTCCAAAACTCGGAAACTCCAAAACTCCGAACCTCCAAAATCTCCAACACTCCACAACACCGAATCTCCAAAACTCCGAAAACTAAAATTCCATACCTCCGAAATCCAAACTTCTAAAACTCCAAAACTACAAAACTACAAAATTCTGGAACAACAAAATCCCGAATCTCCAAAAATCCATACCTCCAAAACTCCGAAACTAAAAAACTCCAAAAGTGCAAAAATCCAAAACTCCAAAACTCAAAAACTCCAAAACTCCAAAAATCCAAAACTCCAAAACTCCAAAGCTCCGAAACTCCGAAAATCCAAAACACCAAAACTCCAAAACTCTGAAACTCCAAAACTCCAAAACTCCAAAACTCCAAAACTACAAAATTACGAAACTCCAAAACTCCGAAACTCCAAAACTGCGAAACTCGAAAACTCCAAAACTCCGAAACCCCGAAAGTCCAAAAATCAAAAACTCCAAAACTCCGAAACTCCAAAACTCCAATAATCTGCAACTCTGAAAATCCAAAGCTCCAAAAATCCAAAACACAAAAACTCCAATGCTCCAAAATTCAAAACTCCAAATATCCAAAACTCCAAAAATCGAAAACTTAAAAACTCCAAAAATCGAAAAATCCGAAGCTCCAAAAATTCCGAAACTCGGAAACTCCAAAACTCGGAAACTCCAAAACTCCGAACCTCCAAAATCTCCAAAACTCCACAACCCCGAATCTCCAAAACTCCGAAAACTCCAAAATTCCATACCTCCAAAATCCAAACTTCTAAAAGTCCAAAACTACAAAACTACAAAATTCTGGAACAACAAAACCCCGAATCTCCAAAAATCCATACCTCCAAAACTCCGAAACTCCAAAACTCCAAAAGTGCAAAAATCCAAAACTCCAAAACTCACAAATCCAAAACTGGGAAACTCCAAAACTCGGAAACTCCAAATCTCCGAACCTCCAAAATCTCCAAAAATCCACAACCCCGAATCTCCAAAACTCCGAAAACTCCAAAATTCCATACCTCCAAAATCCAAACTTCTAAAACTCCAAAACTACAAAACTACAAAATTCTGGAACAACAAAATCCGAATCTCCAAAAATCCATACCTCCAAAACTCCGAAACTCCAAAACTCCAAAAGTGCAAAAATCCAAAACTCCAAAACTCAAAAACTCCAAAACTCCAAAAATCCAAAACTCCAAATCTCCGAAACTCCGAAAATCCAAAACACCAAAACTCCAAAACTCTGAAACTCCAAAACTCCAAAACTACAAAATTACGAAACTCCAAATCTGCAAAAATCCAGAACTCCAAAACTCCAAAGCTCTAAAACTCCAGACGTCCAATAATCCGAAACTCCGAAAGTCCAAAACTCCAAACATCCAAAACTCCAAAAATCCAAACCTTAAAATTCGAAACTCCAAAACTCCAAAATTCCGAAACTCCAAAACTCCGAAACTCCGAAAATCTGGAACTCCAAAACTCCAAAGCTATAAAACTCCAAAAGTCCAATAATCCGAAACTCCGAAAGTCCAAAACTCCAAAAATCCAAAACTCCAAAAATCGAAAACTCCAAAACTCCAAAACTGCAAAAATCCAAAACTCCAAAATTTCGAAACTCGGAAGCTCCAAAACTCCGAACCTCCAAAATCTCCAAAGCTCTAAAACTCCAAAACTCCAACACTCCAAAAATCCAAAACTCCAAAATTCCGAAACTCGGAAACTCCGAAACTCGGAAACTCCAAAACTCCGAACCTCCAAAACTCCACAACCCCTCAAAACTCAAAACCTCCAAAAATCCAAAACACCAAAACTCCAATGCTTTAAAAATCCAAAACTCCAAAAATCCAAAACTCCAAAAATCGAAAACTCCACAAATCCGAAACTCCAAAACTCCGAAACTCCAAAACTCTGCAACTCCAAAACTCCGAAACTCACAAACTCCGAAACTCCGCAACCCCGAATCTCCAAAACTCTGAAACTCCAAAACTCCGAAACTCCAAAAATCCAGAACTCCAAAACTCCAAAGCTGTAAAACTCCAAATGTCCAATAATCCGAAACTCCGAAAGTCCAAAACTCAAACAATCCAAAACTCCAAAAATCCAAAACTCCAAAAATCCAAAACTCCAAAAATCCGAAACTCTGAAAATTCAATAATCCGAAACTCCAAAAATCCGGAACTCCACAACCCCGATTCTCCATACGGCGCAACTCCCAAACTAAAAAACTCCGAAACTCCAAAACTCCGAAACTCGGAAACTCCAAAACTCCAAAACTACAAAATTCTGGAACTCCAAAATTCTGAATCTCCAAAAATCCATACCTCCAAAACTCCAAAACTCCGGAACTCCAAAACTCAAAAATTCCGAAAATCCACAACCCTGAACCTCAAAAACTCCGAAACTCCAAAACTCCAAAGCTCCAAAACTCCAAAACTCCGAAACTCCAAAACTGCGAAACTCGAAAACTCCAAAACTCCGAAACCCCGAAAGTCCAAAAATTAAAAACTCCAAAACTCCGAAACTCCAAAACTCCAATAATCTGCAACTCTGAAAATCCAAAGCTCCAAAAATGCAAAACACAAAAACTCCAATGCTCCAAAAATACAAAACTCCAAATATCCAAAACTCCAAAAATCGAAAACTTAAAAACTCCAAAAATCGAAAAATCCGAAGCTCCAAAAATTCCGAAACTCGGAAACTCCAAAACTCGGAAACTCCAAAACTCCGAACCTCCAAAATCTCCAAAACTCCACAACCCCGAATCTCCAAAACTCCGAAAACTCCAAAATTCTATACCTCCAAAATCCAAACGTCTAAAAGTCCAAAACTACAAAACTACAAAATTCTGGAACAACAAAACCCCGAATCTCCAAAAATCCATACCTCCAAAACTCCGAAACTCCAAAACTCCAAAAGTGCAAAAATCCAAAACTCCGAAACTCCAAAACTCCGAAATTCCAAAAATCCAAAACACCAAAACTCCAAAGCTCTGAAACTCCAAAACTCCAAAACTCCAAAACTACAAAATTACGAAACTCCAAAACTGCAAAAATCCAGAACTCCAAAATTCCAAAGCTCTAAAACTCCAGACGTCCAATAATCCGAAACTCCGAAAGTCCAAAACTCCAAACATCCAAAACTCCAAAACTCCAAAACTCCGAAACTGCAAAACTCGAGAACTCCGAAACTCCGAAATTCCGAAACTCCTAAACTCCGAAACTCCGAAAATCCGGAACTCCAAAACTCCAAAAGTGCAAAAATCCAAAACTCCAAAGCTCTAAAACTCCAAAAGTCCAATAATACGGAACTCCGAAAGTCCAAAACTCCAAAAATCCAAGACTCCAAAAATCCAAAACTCCAAAAATCCAAAACTCGAAAACTCCAAAACTGCAAAAATCCAAAACTCCAAAATTCCGAAACTCGGAAACTCCAAAACTCGGAAACTCCAAAACTCCGAACCTCCAAAATCTCCAAAACTCCACAACACCGAATCTCCAAAACTCCAAAAACTCCAAAATTCCATACCTCCAAAATCCAAACTTCTAAAACTCCAAAACTACAAAACTACAAAATTCTGGAACAACAAAACCCCGAATCTCCAAAAATCCATACCTCCAAAACTCCGAAACTCCAAAACTCCAAAAGTGCAAAAATCCAAAACTCCAAAACTCAAAAACTACCAAAACTCCAAAAATCCAAAACTCCAAAACTCCAAAACTCCGAAACTCCGAAAATCCAGAACACCAAAACTCCAAAACTGAAACTCCAAAACTCCAAAACTCCAAAACTACAAAATTACGAAACTCCAAAACTGCAAAAATCCAGAACTCCAAAACTCCAAAGCTCTAAAACTCCAGACGTCCAATAATCCGAAACTCCGAAAGTCCAAAACTCCAAACATCCAAAACTCCAAAAATCCAAAACTTAAAATTCGAAACTCCAAAACTCCGAAACTGCAAAACTCGAGAACTCCGAAACTCCAAAATTCCGAAACTCCTAAACTCCGAAACTCCGAAAATCTGGAACTCCAAAACTCCAAAACTCCAAAGCTCTAAAACTCCAAAACTCCAAATCTCCAAAAATCCAAAACTCCAAAATTCCGAAACTCGGAAACTCCAAAACTCGGAAACTCCAAAACTCCGAACCTCCAAAACTCCACAACCCCTCAAAACTCAAAACCTCCAAAAATCCAAAACACCAAAACTCCAATGCTTTAAAAATCCAAAACTCCAAAAATGCAAAACTCCAAAAATCGAAAACTTAAAAACTCCAAAACTCCACAAATCCGAAACTCCAAAACTCTGAAACTCCAAAACTCCGAAACTCACAAATTCCGAAACTCCGCAACCCCGAATCTCCAAAACTCTGAAACTCCAAAACTCCGAAACTCCAAAAAAGAGAACTAAAACTCCAAAGCTCTAAAACTCCAAATGTCCAATAATCCGAAACTCCGAAAGTCCAAAACTCCAAAAATCCAAAAATCCAAAACTCCAAAAATCCAAAACTCCAAAAATCCAAAACTCGAAAACTCCAAAACTGCAAAAATCCAAAACTCCAAAATTCTGAAACTCGGAAACTCCAAAACTCCGAACCTCCAAAATCTCCAAAACTCCACAACACCGAATCTCCAAAACTCCGAAAACTCCAAAATTCCATACCTCCAAAATCCAAACTTCTAAAACTCCAAAACTACAAAACTACAAAATTCTGGAACAACAAAACCCCGAATCTCCAAAAATCGATACCTCCAAAACTCCGAAACTCCAAAACTCCAAAAGTGCAAAAATCCAAAACTCCAAAACTCAAAAACTCCAAAACTCCAAAAATCCAAAACTCCAAAACTCCGAAACTCCGAAAATCCAAAACACCAAAACTCCAAAACTCTGAAACTCCAAAACTCCAAAACTACAAAATTACGAAACTCCAAATCTACAAAAATCCAGAACTCCAAAACTCCAAAGCTCTAAAACTCCAGACGTCCAATAATCCGAAACTCCGAAAGTCCAAAACTCCAAACATCCAAAACTCCAAAAATCCAAAACTTAAAATTCGAAACTCCAAAACTCCAAAATTCCGAAACTCCAAAACTCCGAAACTCCGAAAATCTGGAACTCCATAACTCCAAAGCTATAAAACTCCAAAAGTCCAATAATCCGAAACTCCGAAAGTCCAAAACTCCAAAAATCCAAAACTCCAAAAATCGAAAACTCCAAAACTGCAAAAATCCAAAACTCCAAAATTCCGAAACTCGGAAGCTCCAAAACTCCGAACCTCCAAAATCTCCAAAGCTCTAAAACTCCAAAACTCCAACACTCCAAAAATCCAAAACTCCAAAATTCCGAAACTCGGAAACTCCGAAACTCGGAAACTCCAAAACTCTGAACCTCCAAAACTCCACAACCCCTCAAAACTCAAAACCTCCAAAAATCCAAAACACCAAAACTCCAATGCTTTAAAAATCCAAAACTCCAAAAATCAAAAACTCCAAAAATCGAAAACTCCACAAATCCGAAACTCCAAAACTCCGAAACTCCAAAACTCTGCAACTCCAAAACTCCGAAACTCACAAACTCCGAAACTCCGCAACCCCGAATCTCCAAAACTCTGAAACTCCAAAACTCCGAAACTCCAAAAATCCAGAACTCCAAAACTCCAAAGCTGTAAAACTCCAAATGTCCAATAATCCGAAACTCCGAAAGTCCAAAACTCAAACAATCCAAAACTCCAAAAATCCAAAACTCCAAAAATCCAAAACTCCAAAATTCCGAAACTCGGAAACTCCAAAACTCGGAAACTCCAAAACTCCGAACCTCCAAAACTCCACAACCCCTCCAAACTCAAAACCTCCAAAAATCCAAAACACCAAAACTCCAATGCTTTAAAAATCCAAAACTCCAAAAATCGAAAACTTAAAAACTCCAAAACTCCACAAATCCGAAACTCCAAAGCTCCAAAACTCCGAAACTCCAAAACTCTGAAACTCCAAAACTCTGAACCTCCAAAACTACAAAACTTGAAACTCCGAAACTCCAAAACTCCGAAACTCCAAAACTCCAAAACTGCAAAATTCTGGAACAACAAAACCCTGAATCTCTAAAAATTTAAAAATCCGAAACTCCAAAACTCAAATTCCGAAACTCCACAACCCTGAACCTCAAAAACTCCGAAACTCCAAAACTTCGACATTCCGAAACTCCAAAACTCCAAAACTCCGAAACTGCAAAACTCCAAAACTCCGAAACTCGGAAACTCCAAAACTCGGAAACTCCAAAACTCCGAACCTCCAAAATCTCCAAAACTCCACAACACCGAATCTCCAAAACTCCAAAAACTCCAAAATTCCATACCTCCAAAATCCAAACTTCTAAAACTCCAAAACTACAAAACTACAAAATTCTGGAACAACAAAACCCCGAATCTCCAAAAATCCATACCTCCAAAACTCCGAAACTCCAAAACTCCAAAAGTGCAAAAATCCAAAACTCCAAAACTCAAAAACTCCAAAACTCCAAAAATCCAAAACTCCAAAACTCCAAAACTCCGAAACTCCGAAAATCCAGAACACCAAAACTCCAAAACTCTGAAACTCCAAAACTCCAAAACTCCAAAACTACAAAATTACGAAACTCCAAAACTGCAAAAATCCAGAACTCCAAAACTCCAAAGCTCTAAAACTCCAGACGTCCAATAATCCGAAACTCCGAAAGTCCAAAACTCCAAACATCCAAAACTCCAAAAATCCAAAACTTAAAATTCGAAACTCCAAAACTCCGAAACTGCAAAACTCGAGAACTCCGAAACTCCAAAATTCCGAAACTCCTAAACTCCGAAACTCCGAAAATCTGGAACTCCAAAACTCCAAAACTCCAAAGCTCTAAAACTCCAAAACTCCAAATCTCCAAAAATCCAAAACTCCAAAATTCCGAAACTCGGAAACTCCAAAACTCGGAAACTCCAAAACTCCGAACCTCCAAAACTCCACAACCCCTCAAAACTCAAAACCTCCAAAAATCCAAAACACCAAAACTCCAATGCTTTAAAAATCCAAAACTCCAAAAATGCAAAACTCCAAAAATCGAAAACTTAAAAACTCCAAAACTCCACAAATCCGAAACTCCAAAACTCCGAAACTCACAGATTCCGAAACTCCGCAACCCCGAATCTCCAAAACTCTGAAACTCCAAAACTCCGAAACTCCAAAAAAGAGAACTCCAAAACTCCAAAGCTCTAAAACTCCAAATGTCCAATAATCCGAAACTCCGAAAGTCCAAAACTCCAAAAATCCAAAAATCCAAAACTCCAAAAATCCAAAACTCCAAAAATCCAAAACTCGAAAACTCCAAAACTGCAAAAATCCAAAACTCCAAAATTCTGAAACTCGGAAACTCCAAAACTCCGAACCTCCAAAATCTCCAAAACTCCACAACACCGAATCTCCAAAACTCCGAAAACTCCAAAATTCCATACCTCCAAAATCCAAACTTCTAAAACTCCAAAACTACAAAACTACAAAATTCTGGAACAACAAAACCCCGAATCTCCAAAAATCGATACCTCCAAAACTCCGAAACTCCAAAACTCCAAAAGTGCAAAAATCCAAAACTCCAAAACTCAAAAACTCCAAAACTCCAAAAATCCAAAACTCCAAAACTCCGAAACTCCGAAAATCCAAAACACCAAAACTCCAAAACTCTGAAACTCCAAAACTCCAAAACTACAAAATTACGAAACTCCAAATCTGCAAAAATCCAGAACTCCAAAACTCCAAAGCTCTAAAACTCCAGACGTCCAATAATCCGAAACTCCGAAAGTCCAAAACTCCAAACATCCAAAACTCCAAAAATCCAAAACTTAAAATTCGAAACTCCAAAACTCCAAAATTCCGAAACTCCAAAACTCCGAAACTCCGAAAATCTGGAACTCCATAACTCCAAAGCTATAAAACTCCAAAAGTCCAATAATCCGAAACTCCGAAAGTCCAAAACTCCAAAAATCCAAAACTCCAAAAATCGAAAACTCCAAAACTCCAAAACTGCAAAAATCCAAAACTCCAAAATTCCGAAACTCGGAAGCTCCAAAACTCCAACACTCCAAAAATCCAAAACTCCAAAATTCCGAAACTCGGAAACTCCGAAACTCGGAAACTCCAAAACTCCGAACCTCCAAAACTCCACAACCCCTCAAAACTCAAAACCTCCAAAAATCCAAAACACCAAAACTCCAATGCTTTAAAAATCCAAAACTCCAAAAATCCAAAACTCCAAAAATCGAAAACTCCACAAATCCGAAACTCCAAAACTCCGAAACTCCAAAACTCTGCAACTCCAAAACTCCGAAACTCACAAACTCCGAAACTCCGCAACCCCGAATCTCCAAAACTCTGAAACTCCAAAACTCCGAAACTCCAAAAATCCAGAACTCCAAAACTCCAAAGCTGTAAAACTCCAAATGTCCAATAATCCGAAACTCCGAAAGTCCAAAACTCAAACAATCCAAAACTCCAAAAATCCAAAACTCCAAAAATCCAAAACTCCAAAATTCCGAAACTCGGAAACTCCAAAACTCGGAAACTCCAAAACTCCGAACCTCCAAAACTCCACAACCCCTCCAAACTCAAAACCTCCAAAAATCCAAAACACCAAAACTCCAATGCTTTAAAAATCCAAAACTCCAAAAATCGAAAACTTAAAAACTCCAAAACTCCACAAATCCGAAACTCCAAAGCTCCAAAACTCCGAAACTCCAAAACTCTGAAACTCCAAAACTCTGAACCTCCAAAACTACAAAACTTGAAACTCCGAAACTCCAAAACTCCGAAACTCCAAAACTCCAAAACTGCAAAATTCTGGAACAACAAAACCCTGAATCTCCAAAAATTTAAAAATCCGAAACTCCAAAACTCAAATTCCGAAACTCCACAACCCTGAACCTCAAAAACTCCGAAACTCCAGAACTCCGAAATTCCGAAACTCCGAAACTCCAAAACTCCGAAACTCCAACAATCAATACCTCCAAAATTCCAAAACTACAGAATTCGGAAACTCCAAAACCCCGAATTTCCAAAACTCCGAAACTGCAATAGTCCGAAACTCTAAAACTCCAAAAATCCGAAACTCTGAAAATTCAATAATCCGAAACTCCAAAAATCCGGAACTCCACAACCCCGATTCTCCATACGGCGCAACTCCCAAACTAAAAAACTCCGAAACTCCAAAACACCGAAACTCGGAAACTCCAAAACTCCAAAACTACAAAATTCTGGAACTCCAAAATTCTGAATCTCCAAAAATCCATACCTCCAAAACTCCAAAACTCCGGAACTCCAAAACTCAAAAATTCCGAAAATCCACAACCCTGAACCTCCAAAACTCCGAAACTCCAAAACTCCAAAGCTCCAAAACTCCAAAACTCCGAAACTCCAAAACTGCGAAACTCGAAAACTCCAAAACTCCGAAACCCCGAAAGTCCAAAAATCAAAAACTCCAAAACTCCGAAACTCCAAAACTCCAATAATCTGCAACTCTGAAAATCCAAAGCTCCAAAAATGCAAAACACAAAAACTCCAATGCTCCAAAAATCCAAAACTCCAAATATCCAAAACTCCAAAAATCGAAAACTTAAAAACTCCAAAAATCGAAAAATCCGAAGCTCCAAAAATTCCGAAACTCGGAAACTCCAAAACTCGGAAACTCCAAAACTCCGAACCTCCAAAATCTCCAAAACTCCACAACCCCGAATCTCCAAAACTCCGAAACTGCCAAACTCGAGAACTCCGAAACTCCGAAATTCCGAAACTCCTAAACTCCGAAACTCCGAAAATCCGGAACTCCAAAACTCCAAAAGTGCAAAAATCCAAAACTCCAAAGCTCTAAAACTCCAAAAGTCCAATAATACGAAACTCCGAAAGTCCAAAACTCCAAAAATCCAAGACTCCAAAAATCCAAAACTCCAAAAATCCAAAACTCGAAAACTCCAAAACTGCAAAAATCCAAAACTCCAAAATTCCGAAACTCGGAAACTCCAAAACTCGGAAACTCCAAAACTCCGAACCTCCAAAATCTCCAAAACTCCACAACACCGAATCTCCAAAACTCCAAAAACTCCAAAATTCCATACCTCCAAAATCCAAACTACTAAACCTCCAAAACTACAAAACTACAAAATTCTGGAACAACAAAACCCCGAATCTCCAAAAATCCATACCTCCAAAACTCCGAAACTCCAAAACTCCAAAAGTGCAAAAATCCAAAACTCCAAAACTCAAAAACTCCAAAACTCCAAAAATCCAAAACTCCAAAACTCCAAAACTCCGAAACTCCGAAAATCCAGAACACCAAAACTCCAAAACTCTGAAACTCCAAAACTCCAAAACTCCAAAACTACAAAATTACGAAACTCCAAAACTGCAAAAATCCAGAACTCCAAAACTCCAAAGCTCTAAAACTCCAGACGTCCAATAATCCGAAACTCCGAAAGTCCAAAACTCCAAACATCCAAAACTCCAAAAATCCAAAACTTAAAATTCGAAACTCCAAAACTCCGAAACTGCAAAACTCGAGAACTCCGAAACTCCAAAATTCCGAAACTCCTAAACTCCGAAACTCCGAAAATCTGGAACTCCAAAACTCCAAAACTCCAAAGCTCTAAAACTCCAAAACTCCAAATCTCCAAAAATCCAAAACTCCAAAATTCCGAAACTCGGAAACTCCAAAACTCGGAAACTCCAAAACTCCGAACCTCCAAAACTCCACAACCCCTCAAAACTCAAAACCTCCAAAAATCCAAAACACCAAAACTCCAATGCTTTAAAAATCCAAAACTCCAAAAATGCAAAACTCCAAAAATCGAAAACTTAAAAACTCCAAAACTCCACAAATCCGAAACTCCAAAACTCTGAAACTCCAAAACTCCGAAACTCACAAATTCCGAAACTCCGCAACCCCGAATCTCCAAAACTCTGAAACTCCAAAACTCCGAAACTCCAAAAAACAGAACTCCAAAACTCCAAAGCTCTAAAACTCCAAATGTCCAATAATCCGAAACTCCGAAAGTCCAAAACTCCAAAAATCCAAAAATCCAAAACTCCAAAAATCCAAAACTCCAAAAATCCAAAACTCGAAAACTCCAAAACTGCAAAAATCCAAAACTCCAAAATTCTGAAACTCGGAAACTCCAAAACTCCGAACCTCCAAAATCTCCAAAACTCCACAACACCGAATCTCCAAAACTCCGAAAACTCCAAAATTCCATACCTCCAAAATCCAAACTTCTAAAACTCCAAAACTACAAAACTACAAAATTCTGGAACAACAAAACCCCGAATCTCCAAAAATCGATACCTCCAAAACTCCGAAACTCCAAAACTCCAAAAGTGCAAAAATCCAAAACTCCAAAACTCAAAAACTCCAAAACTCCAAAAATCCAAAACTCCAAATCTCCGAAACTCCGAAAATCCAAAACACCAAAACTCCAAAACTCTGAAACTCCAAAACTCCAAAACTCCAAAACTACAAAATTACGAAACTCCAAAACTGCAAAAATCCAGAACTCCAAAACTCCAAAGCTCTAAAACTCCAGACGTCCAATAATCCGAAACTCCGAAAGTCCAAAACTCCAAACATCCAAAACTCCAAAAATCCAAAACTTAAAATTCGAAACTCCAAAACTCCAAAATTCCGAAACTCCAAAACTCCGAAACTCCGAAAATCTGGAACTCCATAACTCCAAAGCTATAAAACTCCAAAAGTCCAATAATCCGAAACTCCGAAAGTCCAAAACTCCAAAAATCCAAAACTCCAAAAATCGAAAACTCCAAAACTCCAAAACTGCAAAAATCCAAAACTCCAAAATTCCGAAACTCGGAAGCTCCAAAACTCCGAACCTCCAAAATCTCCAAAGCTCTAAAACTCCAAAACTCCAACACTCCAAAAATCCAAAACTCCAAAATTCCGAAACTCGGAAACTCCGAAACTCGGAAACTCCAAAACTCCGAACCTCCAAAACTCCACAACCCCTCAAAACTCAAAACCTCCAAAAATCCAAAACACCAAAACTCCAATGCTTTAAAAATCCAAAACTCCAAAAATCCAAAACTCCAAAAATCGAAAACTCCACAAATCCGAAACTCCAAAACTCCGAAACTCCAAAACTCTGCAACTCCAAAACTCCGAAACTCACAAACTCCGAAACTCCGCAACCCCGAATCTCCAAAACTCTGAAACTCCAAAACTCCGAAACTCCAAAAATCCAGAACTCCAAAACTCCAAAGCTGTAAAACTCAAAATGTCCAATAATCCGAAACTCCGAAAGTCCAAAACTCAAACAATCCAAAACTCCAAAAATCCAAAACTCCAAAAATCCAAAACTCCAAAATTCCGAAACTCGGAAACTCCAAAACTCGGAAACTCCAAAACTCCGAACCTCCAAAACTCCACAACCCCTCCAAACTCAAAACCTCCAAAAATCCAAAACACCAAAACTCCAATGCTTTAAAAATCCAAAACTCCAAAAATCGAAAACTTAAAAACTCCAAAACTCCACAAATCCGAAACTCCAAAGCTCCAAAACTCCGAAACTCCAAAACTCTGAAACTCCAAAACTCTGAACCTCCAAAACTACAAAACTTGAAACTCCGAAACTCCAAAACTCCGAAACTCCAAAACTCCAAAACTGCAAAATTCTGGAACAACAAAACCCTGAATCTCCAAAAATTTAAAAATCCGAAACTCCAAAACTCAAATTCCGAAACTCCACAACCCTGAACCTCAAAAACTCCGAAACTCCAAAACTTCGACATTCCGAAACTCCAAAACTCCAAAACTCCGAAACTGCAAAACTCCAAAACTCCGAAACTCCGAAACTCCAGAACTCCGAAATTCCGAAACTCCGAAACTCCAAAACTCCGAAACTCCAACAATCAATACCTCCAAAATTCCAAAACTACAGAATTCGGAAACTCCAAAACCCCGAATTTCCAAAACTCCGAAACTGCAATAGTCCGAAACTCTAAAACTCCAAAAATCCGAAACTCTGAAAATTCAATAATCCGAAAATCCAAAAATCCGGAACTCCACAACCCCGATTCTCCATACGGCGCAACTCCCAAACTAAAAAACTCCGAAACTCCAAAACACCGAAACTCGGAAACTCCAAAACTCCAAAACTACAAAATTCTGGAACTCCAAAATTCTGAATCTCCAAAAATCCATACCTCCAAAACTCCAAAACTCCGGAACTCCAAAACTCAAAAATTCCGAAAATCCACAAACCTGAACCTCCAAAACTCCGAAACTCCAAAACTCCAAAGCTCCAAAACTCCAAAACTCCGAAACTCCAAAACTGCGAAACTCGAAAACTCCAAAACTCCGAAACCCCGAAAGTCCAAAAATCAAAAACTCCAAAACTCCGAAACTCCAAAACTCCAATAATCTGCAACTCTGAAAATCCAAAGCTCCAAAAATGCAAAACACAAAAACTCCAATGCTCCAAAAATCCAAAACTCGAAATATCCAAAACTCCAAAAATCGAAAACTTAAAAACTCCAAAAATCGAAAAATCCGAAGCTCCAAAAATTCCGAAACTCGGAAACTCCAAAACTCGGAAACTCCAAAACTCCGAACCTCCAAAATCTCCAAAACTCCACAACCCCGAATCTCCAAAACTCCGAAACTGCAAAACTCGAGAACTCCGAAACTCCGAAATTCCGAAACTCCTAAACTCCGAAACTCCGAAAATCCGGAACTCCAAAACTCCAAAAGTGCAAAAATCCAAAACTCCAAAGCTCTAAAACTCCAAAAGTCCAATAATACGAAACTCCGAAAGTCCAAAACTCCAAAAATCCAAGACTCCAAAAATCCAAAACTCCAAAAATCCAAAACTCGAAAACTCCAAAACTGCAAAAATCCAAAACTCCAAAATTCCGAAACTCGGAAACTCCAAAACTCGGAAACTCCAAAACTCCGAACCTCCAAAATCTCCAAAACTCCACAACATTGAATCTCCAAAACTCCAAAAACTCCAAAATTCCATACCTCCAAAATCCAAACTACTAAACCTCCAAAACTACAAAACTACAAAATTCTGGAACAACAAAACCCCGAATCTCCAAAAATCCATACCTCCAAAACTCCGAAACTCCAAAACTCCAAAAGTGCAAAAATCCAAAACTCCAAAACTCAAAAACTCCAAAACTCCAAAAATCCAAAACTCCAAAACTCCAAAACTCCGAAACTCCGAAAATCCAGAACACCAAAACTCCAAAACTCTGAAACTCCAAAACTCCAAAGCTCCAAAACTCCAAAACTCCGAAACTCCAAAACTGCGAAACTCGAAAACTCCAAAACTCCGAAACCCCGAAAGTCCAAAAATCAAAAACTCCAAAACTCCGAAACTCCAAAACTCCAATAATCTGCAACTCTGAAAATCCAAAGCTCCAAAAATGCAAAACACAAAAACTCCAATGCTCCAAAAATCCAAAACTCCAAATATCCAAAACTCCAAAAATCGAAAACTTAAAAACTCCAAAAATCGAAAAATCCGAAGCTCCAAAAATTCCGAAACTCGGAAACTCCAAAACTCGGAAACTCCAAAACTCCGAACCTCCAAAATCTCCAAAACTCCACAACCCCGAATCTCCAAAACTCCGAAACTGCCAAACTCGAGAACTCCGAAACTCCGAAATTCCGAAACTCCTAAACTCCGAAACTCCGAAAATCCGGAACTCCAAAACTCCAAAAGTGCAAAAATCCAAAACTCCAAAGCTCTAAAACTCCAAAAGTCCAATAATACGAAACTCCGAAAGTCCAAAACTCCAAAAATCCAAGACTCCAAAAATCCAAAACTCCAAAAATCCAAAACTCGAAAACTCCAAAACTGCAAAAATCCAAAACTCCAAAATTCCGAAACTCGGAAACTCCAAAACTCGGAAACTCCAAAACTCCGAACCTCCAAAATCTCCAAAACTCCACAACACCGAATCTCCAAAACTCCAAAAACTCCAAAATTCCATACCTCCAAAATCCAAACTACTAAACCTCCAAAACTACAAAACTACAAAATTCTGGAACAACAAAACCCCGAATCTCCAAAAATCCATACCTCCAAAACTCCGAAACTCCAAAACTCCAAAAGTGCAAAAATCCAAAACTCCAAAACTCAAAAACTCCAAAACTCCAAAAATCCAAAACTCCAAAACTCCAAAACTCCGAAACTCCGAAAATCCAGAACACCAAAACTCCAAAACTCTGAAACTCCAAAACTCCAAAACTCCAAAACTACAAAATTACGAAACTCCAAAACTGCAAAAATCCAGAACTCCAAAACTCCAAAGCTCTAAAACTCCAGACGTCCAATAATCCGAAACTCCGAAAGTCCAAAACTCCAAACATCCAAAACTCCAAAAATCCAAAACTTAAAATTCGAAACTCCAAAACTCCGAAACTGCAAAACTCGAGAACTCCGAAACTCCAAAATTCCGAAACTCCTAAACTCCGAAACTCCGAAAATCTGGAACTCCAAAACTCCAAAACTCCAAAGCTCTAAAACTCCAAAACTCCAAATCTCCAAAAATCCAAAACTCCAAAATTCCGAAACTCGGAAACTCCAAAACTCGGAAACTCCAAAACTCCGAACCTCCAAAACTCCACAACCCCTCAAAACTCAAAACCTCCAAAAATCCAAAACACCAAAACTCCAATGCTTTAAAAATCCAAAACTCCAAAAATGCAAAACTCCAAAAATCGAAAACTTAAAAACTCCAAAACTCCACAAATCCGAAACTCCAAAACTCTGAAACTCCAAAACTCCGAAACTCACAAATTCCGAAACTCCGCAACCCCGAATCTCCAAAACTCTGAAACTCCAAAACTCCGAAACTCCAAAAAACAGAACTCCAAAACTCCAAAGCTCTAAAACTCCAAATGTCCAATAATCCGAAACTCCGAAAGTCCAAAACTCCAAAAATCCAAAAATCCAAAACTCCAAAAATCCAAAACTCCAAAAATCCAAAACTCGAAAACTCCAAAACTGCAAAAATCCAAAACTCCAAAATTCTGAAACTCGGAAACTCCAAAACTCCGAACCTCCAAAATCTCCAAAACTCCACAACACCGAATCTCCAAAACTCCGAAAACTCCAAAATTCCATACCTCCAAAATCCAAACTTCTAAAACTCCAAAACTACAAAACTACAAAATTCTGGAACAACAAAACCCCGAATCTCCAAAAATCGATACCTCCAAAACTCCGAAACTCCAAAACTCCAAAAGTGCAAAAATCCAAAACTCCAAAACTCAAAAACTCCAAAACTCCAAAAATCCAAAACTCCAAATCTCCGAAACTCCGAAAATCCAAAACACCAAAACTCCAAAACTCTGAAACTCCAAAACTCCAAAACTCCAAAACTACAAAATTACGAAACTCCAAAACTGCAAAAATCCAGAACTCCAAAACTCCAAAGCTCTAAAACTCCAGACGTCCAATAATCCGAAACTCCGAAAGTCCAAAACTCCAAACATCCAAAACTCCAAAAATCCAAAACTTAAAATTCGAAACTCCAAAACTCCAAAATTCCGAAACTCCAAAACTCCGAAACTCCGAAAATCTGGAACTCCATAACTCCAAAGCTATAAAACTCCAAAAGTCCAATAATCCGAAACTCCGAAAGTCCAAAACTCCAAAAATCCAAAACTCCAAAAATCGAAAACTCCAAAACTCCAAAACTGCAAAAATCCAAAACTCCAAAATTCCGAAACTCGGAAGCTCCAAAACTCCGAACCTCCAAAATCTCCAAAGCTCTAAAACTCCAAAACTCCAACACTCCAAAAATCCAAAACTCCAAAATTCCGAAACTCGGAAACTCCGAAACTCGGAAACTCCAAAACTCCGAACCTCCAAAACTCCACAACCCCTCAAAACTCAAAACCTCCAAAAATCCAAAACACCAAAACTCCAATGCTTTAAAAATCCAAAACTCCAAAAATCCAAAACTCCAAAAATCGAAAACTCCACAAATCCGAAACTCCAAAACTCCGAAACTCCAAAACTCTGCAACTCCAAAACTCCGAAACTCACAAACTCCGAAACTCCGCAACTCCGAATCTCCAAAACTCTGAAACTCCAAAACTCCGAAACTCCAAAAATCCAGAACTCCAAAACTCCAAAGCTGTAAAACTCCAAATGTCCAATAATCCGAAACTCCGAAAGTCCAAAACTCAAACAATCCAAAACTCCAAAAATCCAAAACTCCAAAAATCCAAAACTCCAAAATTCCGAAACTCGGAAACTCCAAAACTCGGAAACTCCAAAACTCCGAACCTCCAAAACTCCACAACCCCTCCAAACTCAAAACCTCCAAAAATCCAAAACACCAAAACTCCAATGCTTTAAAAATCCAAAACTCCAAAAATCGAAAACTTAAAAACTCCAAAACTCCACAAATCCGAAACTCCAAAGCTCCAAAACTCCGAAACTCCAAAACTCTGAAACTCCAAAACTCTGAACCTCCAAAACTACAAAACTTGAAACTCCGAAACTCCAAAACTCCGAAACTCCAAAACTCCAAAACTGCAAAATTCTGGAACAACAAAACCCTGAATCTCCAAAAATTTAAAAATCCGAAACTCCAAAACTCAAATTCCGAAACTCCACAACCCTGAACCTCAAAAACTCCGAAACTCCAAAACTTCGACATTCCGAAACTCCAAAACTCCAAAACTCCGAAACTGCAAAACTCCAAAACTCCGAAACTCCGAAACTCCAGAACTCCGAAATTCCGAAACTCCGAAACTCCAAAACTCCGAAACTCCAACAATCAATACCTCCAAAATTCCAAAACTACAGAATTCGGAAACTCCAAAACCCCGAATTTCCAAAACTCCGAAACTGCAATAGTCCGAAACTCTAAAACTCCAAAAATCCGAAACTCTGAAAATTCAATAATCCGAAAATCCAAAAATCCGGAACTCCACAACCCCGATTCTCCATACGGCGCAACTCCCAAACTAAAAAACTCCGAAACTCCAAAACACCGAAACTCGGAAACTCCAAAACTCCAAAACTACAAAATTCTGGAACTCCAAAATTCTGAATCTCCAAAAATCCATACCTCCAAAACTCCAAAACTCCGGAACTCCAAAACTCAAAAATTCCGAAAATCCACAAACCTGAACCTCCAAAACTCCGAAACTCCAAAACTCCAAAGCTCCAAAACTCCAAAACTCCGAAACTCCAAAACTGCGAAACTCGAAAACTCCAAAACTCCGAAACCCCGAAAGTCCAAAAATCAAAAACTCCAAAACTCCGAAACTCCAAAACTCCAATAATCTGCAACTCTGAAAATCCAAAGCTCCAAAAATGCAAAACACAAAAACTCCAATGCTCCAAAAATCCAAAACTCGAAATATCCAAAACTCCAAAAATCGAAAACTTAAAAACTCCAAAAATCGAAAAATCCGAAGCTCCAAAAATTCCGAAACTCGGAAACTCCAAAACTCGGAAACTCCAAAACTCCGAACCTCCAAAATCTCCAAAACTCCACAACCCCGAATCTCCAAAACTCCGAAACTGCAAAACTCGAGAACTCCGAAACTCCGAAATTCCGAAACTCCTAAACTCCGAAACTCCGAAAATCCGGAACTCCAAAACTCCAAAAGTGCAATAATCCAAAACTCCAAAGCTCTAAAACTCCAAAAGTCCAATAATACGAAACTCCGAAAGTCCAAAACTCCAAAAATCCAAGACTCCAAAAATCCAAAACTCCAAAAATCCAAAACTCGAAAACTCCAAAACTGCAAAAATCCAAAACTCCAAAATTCCGAAACTCGGAAACTCCAAAACTCGGAAACTCCAAAACTCCGAACCTCCAAAATCTCCAAAACTCCACAACATTGAATCTCCAAAACTCCAAAAACTCCAAAATTCCATACCTCCAAAATCCAAACTACTAAACCTCCAAAACTACAAAACTACAAAATTCTGGAACAACAAAACCCCGAATCTCCAAAAATCCATACCTCCAAAACTCCGAAACTCCAAAACTCCAAAAGTGCAAAAATCCAAAACTCCAAAACTCAAAAACTCCAAAACTCCAAAAATCCAAAACTCCAAAACTCCAAAACTCCGAAACTCCGAAAATCCAGAACACCAAAACTCCAAAACTCTGAAACTCCAAAACTCCAAAGCTCCAAAACTCCAAAACTCCGAAACTCCAAAACTGCGAAACTCGAAAACTCCAAAACTCCGAAACCCCGAAAGTCCAAAAATCAAAAACTCCAAAACTCCGAAACTCCAAAACTCCAATAATCTGCAACTCTGAAAATCCAAAGCTCCAAAAATGCAAAACACAAAAACTCCAATGCTCCAAAAATCCAAAACTCCAAATATCCAAAACTCCAAAAATCGAAAACTTAAAAACTCCAAAAATCGAAAAATCCGAAGCTCCAAAAATTCCGAAACTCGGAAACTCCAAAACTCGGAAACTCCAAAACTCCGAACCTCCAAAATCTCCAAAACTCCACAACCCCGAATCTCCAAAACTCCGAAACTGCAAAACTCGAGAACTCCGAAACTCCGAAATTCCGAAACTCCTAAACTCCGAAACTCCGAAAATCCGGAACTCCAAAACTCCAAAAGTGCAAAAATCCAAAACTCCAAAGCTCTAAAACTCCAAAAGTCCAATAATACGAAACTCCGAAAGTCCAAAACTCCAAAAATCCAAGACTCCAAAAATCCAAAACTCCAAAAATCCAAAACTCGAAAACTCCAAAACTGCAAAAATCCAAAACTCCAAAATTCCGAAACTCGGAAACTCCAAAACTCGGAAACTCCAAAACTCCGAACCTCCAAAATCTCCAAAACTCCACAACACCGAATCTCCAAAACTCCAAAAACTCCAAAATTCCATACCTCCAAAATCCAAACTACTAAACCTCCAAAACTACAAAACTACAAAATTCTGGAACAACAAAACCCCGAATCTCCAAAAATCCATACCTCCAAAACTCCGAAACTCCAAAACTCCAAAAGTGCAAAAATCCAAAACTCCAAAACTCAAAAACTCCAAAACTCCAAAAATCCAAAACTCCAAAACTCCAAAACTCCGAAACTCCGAAAATCCAGAACAACAAAACTCCAAAACTCTGAAACTCCAAAACTCCAAAACTCCAAAACTACAAAATTACGAAACTCCAAAACTGCAAAAATCCAGAACTCCAAAACTCCAAAGCTCTAAAACTCCAGACGTCCAATAATCCGAAACTCCGAAAGTCCAAAACTCCAAACATCCAAAACTCCAAAAATCCAAAACTTAAAATTCGAAACTCCAAAACTCCGAAACTGCAAAACTCGAGAACTCCGAAACTCCAAAATTCCGAAACTCCTAAACTCCGAAACTCCGAAAATCTGGAACTCCAAAACTCCAAAACTCCAAAGCTCTAAAACTCCAAAACTCCAAATCTCCAAAAATCCAAAACTCCAAAATTCCGAAACTCGGAAACTCCAAAACTCGGAAACTCCAAAACTCCGAACCTCCAAAACTCCACAACCCCTCAAAACTCAAAACCTCCAAAAATCCAAAACACCAAAACTCCAATGCTTTAAAAATCCAAAACTCCAAAAATGCAAAACTCCAAAAATCGAAAACTTAAAAACTCCAAAACTCCACAAATCCGAAACTCCAAAACTCTGAAACTCCAAAACTCCGAAACTCACAAATTCCGAAACTCCGCAACCCCGAATCTCCAAAACTCTGAAACTCCAAAACTCCGAAACTCCAAAAAACAGAACTCCAAAACTCCAAAGCTCTAAAACTCCAAATGTCCAATAATCCGAAACTCCGAAAGTCCAAAACTCCAAAAATCCAAAAATCCAAAACTCCAAAAATCCAAAACTCCAAAAATCCAAAACTCGAAAACTCCAAAACTGCAAAAATCCAAAACTCCAAAATTCTGAAACTCGGAAACTCCAAAACTCCGAACCTCCAAAATCTCCAAAACTCCACAACACCGAATCTCCAAAACTCCGAAAACTCCAAAATTCCATACCTCCAAAATCCAAACTTCTAAAACTCCAAAACTACAAAACTACAAAATTCTGGAACAACAAAACCCCGAATCTCCAAAAATCGATACCTCCAAAACTCCGAAACTCCAAAACTCCAAAAGTGCAAAAATCCAAAACTCCAAAACTCAAAAACTCCAAAACTCCAAAAATCCAAAAATCCAAATCTCCGAAACTCCGAAAATCCAAAACACCAAAACTCCAAAACTCTGAAACTCCAAAACTCCAAAACTCCAAAACTACAAAATTACGAAACCCCAAGCAGCACACCAACAATGGACCGACGCTGGCATAATGCTGGTCAAAACCGGCTCGAAAGTCGTACCGACGTCGGCATTGGGGCAAAAAGTTACTTTTTCCAACCTTGGCCTGATGTTCGGACCAACACTGAACCGACATTCATGCCACTATCAGACCACTGTTCAGCCGCTCTGCCAACACTGAACCGACATTCATGCCACTCTCAGACCACTGTTCAGCCGCTCTACCAACACTGAACCGACATTCATGCCACTCTCAGACCACTGTTCAGCCGCTCTACCAACACTGAACCGACATTCATGCCACTCTCAGACCACTGTTCAGCCGCTCTACCAACACTGAACCGACATTCACGCCGCTATTGTACCCACTTTCAGCCGCTCTACCAACACTGAACCGACATTCATGCCACTATCAGACCACTGTTCAGCCGCTCTACCAACACCAGCTTGACATACCACAATTAGGCCACTGTTCAGCCTTTCTGCTAACGCTTGCCCGAAGTTTATGCCATTGCATTTCCAGTTCAGCGAATATTCACATTCCAGTTAATGTTCGCATTGGGAAAGCCATGGGTTTTGGCATTGCAAAGCTGCAATCATCTCTTCTATACACATGCACAACAAAATGAGGCAACGAAAGAATCCAACTGAGAAACAATTTATTAAATAATTAGGCACCGTGGCTGGGGACGCGCGGTTGCGCGAGTCCTGCGAGGCAGCGAGGGCCGCGCAGGAGGCGGGACCTTGGGAAGGAGCCAGGGCCGCGCAGGAGGAGGATTTCTGGGAGGTGGGGGCCGCTTGGGGAAGGGAGGGCACTGTGCTGGGGGCTGAAGCACAGGGGCTCGCAGTGGTTGCCAGGCCGGCAGCGGTACTTGGCAGAAACGCTTCGGCAAAACGCCTTTTGCGTCCGCCGCCACGGTCCACCGAACCTGGCAACCACTTCCTAATAAACCCCTGCGCTTCCACCACATCCGCCCCCGTCTTCTCACAGATGGCATCTGCATAAGATAAGCGTTCATTTTAGGCCAGCAGAAAAAGTTTGCTCGTTAACAGAAATCAAGATTATTTCAGCAACAGAGAAAACAGAAAAGGCCACAAGTACATGTAAACTCAAAGTGCGTGCCAGAATGAAAGGACTACAGTATCCAAATACAACTTGAGGAGAAAATCCACCTGAAAGCTCTTCTAACCAACTGTATAAAGCTGCTGCGACATCACGGTCGACCACTTTGCACTACTAACATATGGGAGCACAAATGGCTGGCAGATACAAGGCACGACTACGATCCATGACAAGAGATGGATGTGACTGATGGGAGGGCTTTCTTTGAAAGGCATCTGCTGACTCATATATCTTCAGATGCACATGGAAGAAAACTGCAAATGACTACCCCCATAAAAACAGTAACAAAATATTCACCTGTAATGAAAAAGAAAACTGGTAAAGTATCAACTGAAAAGAAGAAAAGAAAACAAAGCGCAGCAGAACCTGGTGCATGTTCTTCCACTCATCTTTTAAAATTCAGTTAAAAGCTACTGCAACAACATACCTGTTGCCACCTTGCATAACTTCAGGGCAATAAATGACCACTTGCCCTTGCGGCCATGGAGGCTGTACATCCTCTGTACAGCCACCCCCATGATGGCGGTCATTATGTTGGAGCCCACCTCCCTCAGGCCCTTGCCCCCCAGGCAGACCAGCTGCTTTCGCTGAAAAGAAACACCACAGGTGCACAAGCTATTAGGCACAAACATCAATTATAATTTCATTTAGTTTAGCAGAATCAAATAGCTAAGACAATTGTGTGACTACCTGTCAACAGCCCATGCGAGTACCTACAATCATAATGCATAATTTCTGTATGATACAATAGCTTGACTAGTTGCTACCAGCAGAAAGCACCGCCACCAATATGGACATTCTTTTTTTTCCCAGTTTACTAAGAGCAGGGAAACTTTAGCGATTAAGCAAAGGTGGCCAACTCCTACCCATTATGCTTTGCATCTTGGACATTATTATATTATAACTATAATGCTTTTTGCAGATATCTATGTGCTGGATGTGTTTTCTCTGCACAGCCGTTACGCTAAAATTGATTTGGTTTGTAGAACTTAAAGTTCCAAAGTGACTCAGGCTATGATGAGGGACACCATAGTGGATGGCTCCGGAAGTTTCGACCACGTGGGGTCTTTAACATGCGCCACTGACATCACACTGCACACGGGCGCCTTGCTTTTCGCCTCCATGGAAAACTGGCCATCACGGCTGGGTTTGAACCTGAGTCTTTGGGTTCAGCAGTCGAGTGCCCTAACCACTGAGCCACCATGGCGGGGCTCACTACCCTGAAATTGAGCAGTCTAATTAATGCTATACAAAGGGCGCTTATTTAAATCCCCAAGCACCTGAGTAAAGCTGCGTGCTTAGCAACCACATTTAATTAAACGATGTTGCTTGTTTTTGGCAGCAGATTAAGTAATGAAATGTGCATAATGTGAGCAAAAGACAGGGAAGAGGTGGGTTAAAGCTGCCCCATTATTTGGGAAACCTAGCCGAAATTAAAGACGCGCTGAGAGAGGACCAACTTCCAGCTGTGTTCACAGCAGTTCATGCAACAGTATATTAACCGAAAGCTCAGCTTCCTGTAAAACAGACCTTACAACATCCTTAATGTTAGCTACAAAGTCCACTGCTGAACTAAATTAAAACAGCACAACAATAAATGACAAATGTAAGGAAAATGAGGGGCTCGTTATGAGACACATACGAAGAAAGGCAGCCACAGGCAACAAAAGCATAGGGGATTTTTTTTTGCTGTTGATCTATGTAAAACAATAATGTAATCACAGAAATATGTGACTGAGAAAAAAATTTGTTGGAACCAAGTCTGTTATGCAACGACCGGCCACCGGCAGAGCTCTGGAAAACTACATCGAATGACATTGAGTGACACCATCTGAGAGCAACTGCCCCAAAAAAGCCTGTGACTGCACCGCCAAATACCAAGCTACTACAAGATGTGACAGGTGCAATGCTTCACACAGAACCAGCATCAGTAGCTTGGTTTGCTGTTTAGCGCTCCTTCTCGCCAAAACGCTCTGATGCGACAGCAGTCTCGCAGGTGGCATTTTCTTTGCATTGCGTGGCTGAAACATGATGTGACAACTGGCACTTGCCGTAAGCAATATTGCGAGCACCACATGTTCAGCACTGCTACTGAGCCCAACAAATTGATAGGAGCCAAAGAGCAGATAAAGAGAGTCCCCTAACAGCTGTCCCGACACGTGATGCAGTTTTTGCAAGCTCTGCTACCGGCTGGGCATTGCGTACCACTTTTGCTTCCAACAGTAAATCTCACCACACAAGGAATCGACAGGCGTTCCAGTGAACACTCTCAAAAATTCCTAAAGAAGCGCAAGTTCGATATGGGAAAACATTTTTTTTTTTGGAGGAACGATCTCTCAGCAGTGGTGGACATAATTTACTGCATAACTGTGCGTGTGTACCTGCAAATATTTCTTCTATTTTGAACTCCCTATTCTTAGGAATTCCTGAAAATGTTCACTGAAACAGCCAGTGTGTATATCAGCAAGCAACTTTCATGAACAAGACATTTACATTAACAAAACACACTGTGACAGCACACTCCAGCACAACAGTAGGAATTATATCTATGAAGAGCATGTTATTCACACAGCACGGCATGCAAATACTCTTGGAGCTCAAGATTTCTTCACAAACCTCGGAATTACATTATGCATGCAATTCGTTAGTAGGCATTCATTTTTTCCAGACACGAATTATCAGAAACATTAAATCACCAGTCCAGCAGCCACGCTGTCGTCCTGGACGGCAGCTTCCACAGTGTCCAACTCCTCGGGGGAGAATGCGGGCAGTGCAAGGGTGGGAGGCGGTGGCGAGGGGGGACACTGGCCGAGTCATCTGCTCCAGCTGCCGGTCCGACCGCAGCAGCACGTGATCCTCCAGCCTTTGTAACCGCTGCATTAAGTCGCGCTGCTGTTGTCGGACCTCCAGCACCAGGCGCATCAGCTTCAGCAGGGTAGCTGAAACTGAAGCAATCAACAATTTCAGTGAGAGCAGGGTTAACCTGGGCGCAATAATGTCATTTGCACACTGAGGTACAATAAAGAACAGTATGAGGCTAACAGTAGGCAGCAACACACTCTGTACTATGCTCCTAAACTTCCACCAGTTTTTATCCTCCAGGACACTTCTAATTCATGTTCTATTCCTTGCTAGCCTAATTTAAATGCCATAAATGTCACCATGCACTGACAAACACCTAGGTAAAATGGAGCTGCTCTATGTGTGATAGCTAGCACAGAACCTGCAGCCTTGTTGTGTAAAGGACTTCTCAGTCTACGAGGGGGTACCCAAAAGAAACCGGACTTATTTTTGTTTGAACTTATTTGTTCACATTTTAAGCAAAGACCTTCAAATCTCCTTCAAAGTATTCCCCACTTGCAATGATACGCTTGTCGAATCTTTCATTCCATTTTTCAAAACATTTTTTAAATTCATCTTTTGTGATGCTTGACAGCGCCTCCGTCGTTTTTTTCTCCACCTCAGCAACATCAGCGAAACGCTTTCCATTCACCTATTTTTTCATTCCAGGAAACAAAGAAAGTAGCACGGGGCAAGGTCGGGAGAGTATGAGGGTTGAGGAATAGGGGTCATGCCATTTTTGGTCCAAAATTGTCGTAGAGACAGGGCTATGTGAGCAGGGGCATTGCCATGATGGAAAAAGCAGTCACCCGACCGCCACAAATCTGGCCGCTTCCACCGCACACTCTTGCCCAATCTTTTCAAAACATCCAAGTAGAAAGCCTGGCTAACTGTCTGACCCTGCGGAACAAATTCTCAATGGACGACTCCTCTCACGTCGAAAAAACAAATCAGCATTGTTTTGAGGTTTGGTTTCACCTGACGAGCTTTCTTGAGGCGAGGTGAATTTGAAGTTTTCCATTGGCATGATTGTTGCTTTGATTCAGGATTCGATTCAGGAACACTTGAGTTGTCCCCATAGCATCGTCCTTGTACGTCTTTCTTAATATTTCAAGTTTCCATTCAACTTTTTCCAAGCAAAAATCAGAATTTCACCGGCGCACGCTGTTCACGAAAATCAGCCATTGCAATAACGACGTTCAGGCAAAACAGTCGTCACTCTAAAACTCTGCCTAAACTAGTCTAACCTCCTTCAACGACGGCACTCGGCTTACTGACTCTGGAATGTTCGTTCTATGCGCTCCTAGTGGCAAAACGCGGTACCACAGAAGCTTTGCCGACCAAAAAATTTAGTCCGGTTTCTTTTGGGTACCCCCTCGTATGAGCTTCGCCAATTTTTACATTGCTTCATGGGCATTTCCACTGCTATTGCACCATGGCAGAGATGGCAGCAGTTAGTCGCAAATGGATTCTTCCAGTGTCATGAGAAGCATGTGCTAATAGAAGCCAGAAAGGAGAGCAGGCCTGTGCCCTTAAAGGGCCACTGACCAGGGTCCGGACATTTTTGAAAAACAAGCCCACTGCATAGATGAGGCATCGAAGATAACCTCTGCAAAATACTAGAGCCATGCGCGCCCCGAAAAGCTGCGAAAATTCAAATCAAAGCCCGTTCGTTCTTTCCTTCCTTCAAAAACGGGCCCCGCCCACTACTCTGCACCCCGCTGACGTCAAGGGTGGCTACTTTCGCTAAAGGCACTCCATTGGTGCATCGTTCTGACTGACGGGAGAAGGTTGGGCGTAGCCTTGGCGTCGCGTCGTCTGCACAAGGCTTTCCGCAGCGCCTTCTGTTCTGGCTCATGCCTCCAAACCCGCATGAAGGAAAAAAAAAAAAAAACTGCGGAGGGAGCGTGCGGCGACAGCCTTGAACCCTTGCCATAAAAAGTAAAAAATAGTAAAACTGAGGGAGTTGGTTCGCCCCCCCCTCCCCCCCCGCCGTGATCACGTCACGAGACGCTCTGCGTGCGCGCTCCCTTCTCAGTTTCTTTTCTTCTATGCGAGCCCCCCAAAACAAGGTTTTAATTAGTAGTGCAGCAGAGCCTTTCCCTCGCTCGTCCACTTGAGCGCTCCGCACAGACACCGCTTATCCTCCATGCATCTTGCGTACTCCCTGACTCCAATGAACGACATGGGCTTCGGAGCGGAGAAAAGACACAAACACACAGAACACAAACACACATGAAGAAAAGCAAACGGGCGGTTGCCGGGTCCGCACTTCGCCGTGTGTTTCGAACAGAAACGACTTCCGCCCATCCGCTCGTGAAACGGTGGGGAGGCCTAAAAAAAAAAATGAAAAGGTGGCTCGCTAACTGGGAATGACAAACAGATGTATGAAAGGGTGCGCTCGCTAACAAGTCTAGGTGGTCGAGCCGATCGCGCCTCTCGATCGTTCAGTGTGCGGAGAACGCGGCGAAACACCGCGAGGAGACCCAAAGAGCAAAACAGAGAGGGTGTTAGGAAGCCCGCAGCGCCCCCTCTCCCCTCGAACAGCGCCCCAGCAGCAAAAACCAAGAAAAGAATTCTATTGAAGGCGGGGCCATGACGTAACCCCGTGACGCACTCCACAGACACCACGCCTCCGGCTTACGTCGGAGAAGGAAGGGGTGATTTTGCCTTGCCGAGCCTACTCGACGAGGAGCGGGAGAGAAGAATTTCGAGGAGGGAATGGAAGGAGAGGAGGCTCGCTGAAAGAGAGGTAGAGAGTGTCTGCTGAGCTGGGGTGGTCCGTGGCCCTTTAATATAGCATTGCACCATTTGGAAAGTATTGCTTACGGCAACACCCACATTGGCCAAAATGCTGGAGGTAGACATCTGTTCTAACTGCAAGTGCCGGCAGGGATCAATGCATTAAAACTGCAACAAAGATAGCCCTTATGGAATCATAGCCCTTAGCTGACAAGCGAAATGCAACAAAGAGGTGGACCAAACGTTTCTTGCTAGGCACAGGAGGTGCCAAACCGTTGAGAAATAAAACAAGGTCACATTTATCTCTTACCACGCATCCATTTTGCTGCAGCCAAGACAAGACTAGGAGCCAGCTGATGTGCTCCACAAGGCAGTTAGGCTGTTCAGTTCTTTCCTAAGCAAGAGGTCCTCCTTCAGAGCATGCCACTATTATTGGCTGCTTATCTCCTTCAGCACCCTTTATGGGAGCTTTGTGATATTGCAATTAATTTTTTTCAGCACATTTCGCTGCATCCAAGGCACTGCACTCACTTCCAACCAATAAACTTTTAAAATAGTTTGAAAACAATGAAAAATTACAATATGGGCCTTGCTGACCTGTGTGCCTCTGGAAGCGACCAAATTATGCTGGTAAGGAAACAAATGCACAGAACATGGGACTACTGTGTAGAGTGCAATTTGTAGGAGTGGCTTCCTGGTGGTGATGTAGGCAGAGAGAGGCAACAGAAATGCCAGGATCCAAAAGAACCCAACAAAAGCACAACATACAGCTCTTGGGAAGGGCACACAACAACCAGTCCACTATGAATCACAAGAGGAGAAAGCAATGGAAGTACTAGGTTGTAAATTCCAGTACCACTTCAGTTCAATACAATCGTTTTTGAGAAATACATGTGATGATTTTCAGAGTGACCCCTTTCAAAGCACATAGTTTGAAACTAGAAATGTGCTCCTAGCACCATTGCAAGAGCCACTGACGAGAACTCCATGCAAATATCTTCCTGAATAAGTATATTCTCTAGATCTTTCTGGGCCTGTTGACTGCTGCTCGGCAGCAGCAGGTACAATGAGAAATTTAAAATTTGCTCTGTTTTTCTATAAGGCAAAGCAGATCTAGCTTCTACATCTTGTCGTGTCACTTGATACTAGACAAAATAGGAGTGTAATTAAAAGAAAGGAACACAGTGAAAAGACGGGACAAGCAGCATTTGTCCTCTCCTCTCACTGTGTCCCCATGTTTGACTTGCATTTCTCTTTTTGCACAAAAGTAAACAAAGTGAAAATCTCACCATCAACAGTCCCAGCTGTCGACTCCTCCAGCTCGCTGGGTGGCGCACTGTTTTCGCTCACGCTCTCCCCAGCGTGATTCAGTGGGGCTGAAGATGAACATGTGTCATTGATGGCAATCCAGGAAGTACAGAACACACTACTGTGTACAACCACAATGTCACATTTCTATCCTAATTGAATGCAGAAATGCTACTTCAGGATATTTTTGGAGAAGGGACAGAACAGTTGCATGGCCAGGCTGTTTTGCATACAGGTGATCTTAAAACACAATAGACACAAAATTACAAAGTTCAGAAACAAATTCCTGGTTATATAGAGATGCCCCCCAGGCAATAGTAACACTTCCTTTGGCCGAAAAGATATTTTAATTTGGTTTCAATCACAGGCTGTACAAAGACTTCATAATTCAAAACCCACCAAAACCGACACCTCCATGACAAGTAGTTGACGTGACAAACAATGTCACATCATGCAGATACCTATGACACATAAAAGAACGTTGTGATCCGACTGCGGCGGCGCGTTTCGATGGAGGCGAAAAAAGGCGCCCGTGTGCTGTGCGATGTCAGTACATGTTAAAGATCCCCAGTCGGCTGAAATTACCCCAGGGCGCTGCGGCACCTCTTTCTTCCTTTCTTCTCACACTCCCTCCTTTATCCCTTCCCTTATGAATGTCCACCGAAATGCGAGAGAATTACTGCACCACTTTGTTTCCTGAAAAATCAGTTTTCAATTTTTTAAATATGTGTCTATAGTACTTCAATAATTACATTTCTCATGCACCAGCATGGTGCATTGGTACCGTATTTTCCGGTGTATAAGACGCGGCTTTTTTTCAAAAATCTTGCTGGTGCGTCCTATACAAGGGTGCGTCTTATATGCGAATTTTTCGTTTTTTTTTAGAGAGTTCAGAAATTACTCAGGTTCATTTTCAAGCTTTTTTTACCGAAAAAATATCACTAGCAATGATGCGGTTGTAACACGGTTAATACTTCAATACGGGGACCACCGTGCGCAACTTTTTTTAGGTGAACTTTATCATGAAACAACGGGGATGACGACTTCCGGGATCACAAACACACCGTTTCGGAGGCCCCAAGCAAAAGTAATGTGAAATGCCAAAAGATGACAACAATCACGCTTCTCACCATTGTCAAGACAAGCCAGGACAAGCCGGCGTTCTTATTTTAGCCACCCTTTCCCACTTTGTTTGCTCCATGTACGTATGCGAAGAGAATATTTCAGTCGTGTTGCCACCAGAAATGGGCGAACTTTTTGATAGCGCATCCGAAGGTGAAGACTTCCAAGGTTTTAAGTAGAAATAAAATGTTCTTATGGACATATGGGAGAGTTTTTTCGTTTTTCTTTCTTTTTTCTAAAACGTGGGCAGGAATGGCGTGAGTGTTGCCTTTTTCGACCACTTAGCGTTGCTTAAGAATTTCTCACAAGTACGGTGAATTTCGTGATGGTCGCGTAAGCGTGTTTAATTGATCCTCACTAGCCCAACTGGGTAAACTGGGGTGCGTCTTATATAAGGGTGCGTCTTATATAGCAACTTTTTCAATTACAGCCTGCATATATGGCGGGTGCGTGTTATACACCGGAAAATACGGTACATTTAAGGACACAAAAGAAACTGTCATGGCGAAACCAAAAACAGAGAGCGGAATATATGTCATGTGAATAGAAACCTGTTCACAGTACTGTTAACGTGGGTAAGAGAGTTTGCCACGAAATGGTTACTGGCAGATTCACTGCTGATCTGAGAGCATGGCAAATGTAAAAAGCTGATGCCAAGTCTGAGCACGTTCTATTTCTCTGCAAGTGCAATTAGCTACGGTGGAGTTTTTTTTCCCAGATTTTGCAAGCATACTACCATAAATTCCCAATCAAAACTAACACAATGTCGACCTTACATTAAATAGAAATGAGAAATGGTGTTTTAGTTTTAAGGCGGTTAACATCCAAAGACGACTCAGGCTATGAGGGACGCCGTAGTGAAGGGCTCCGGAAATTTCGGCCACCTGGGGTTCTTCAACGTGCACTGACATCGCACAGTACACGGGCCTCTAGAATTTCGCCTCCATCAAAATTCGACCGCCTTGGCCGGGATCGAACCCGCGTCTTTCGGGTCAGCAGCCGAGCGCCGTAACCACTGAGCCACCGCGGCGGCTTAACAAATGAGAATTCATGTCGTACGTGGTGACGGCAGCTGTACAACATCGTTGTGGCCCTCATTTCCTAAAAAATAATTGCACATGAACGTCTTGTTGAGTATGCAAAATAATTTCTCATCAATAAAGAAATATGAGAATTTCAATTACCAGAAACTGCCGAGCTTTCTAGGGCTGAAGTGAACTCGTAGCGCCGCACCTTTTTTTCGGCGCTCTTGTAGGATCCTGCAAACATTCTCAATATCTCGACAAAAACCATGTCATCTCCAAGCAACAGTACGGATTTCAAAAAAACAAAACAACTGAGGCCGCCTTAATCAAAGAAAAGCTAATTGAAAACATAGAAAATAAACTGCTAACAGTTGGCATATTCCTTGATATGAGGAAAGCGTTTGACTCGGTTAACCATAAGATATTGCTTGAAAAAATGCAGTGTTATGGAATACGCGGCGTTCCTTTAACCTTATTTGCTAGCTACCTTGACAACCGATCTTAAACAACTATCATTAACGGTATTTCATCTGGGATCGGTCAGATTGTGTCTGGTGTGCCACAGGGCTCCGTTCTAGAACCAACATTGTTCTTATTATATATTAATGATATCGTCAACCTTCGTCCAGCAGACAACATTATAATCTATGCAGACGATACTAACGTATTTTTTTCAGGGCAAGATAGTAATATTTTGCAAGCAGCCTCCAATAGTTGGTTATCCCAATTGTCTGTTTGGTTAAAATCAAATAGGTTAGAACTTAATGTCAGGAAAACAAAGTACATACTGTTTAGAGCCAAAAATAATGAAGTTCCGAACAACTTCCAAATTCACTTCGAGCAAGCTCCTATAACTCGTGTCAGCTCTACAATGTTCCTTGGAGTCATTTTTGAAGAACATTTACTCTGGACAGATCATGTAAACTACGTTAGCACTAAAATGGCTCGCTCTGTTGGTATCCTAAATAAATTTCGCACAATACTGCCTCGAAAATTCAAACTACAAATTTATTTCTCTCTAGTCTTTTCGCATGTACAATATTGTTTGTTGATCTGGGGAACAACTACCTCAACCAATCTTGTGAAAGTACTTACTTTACAAAAAAGAGCTGTACGAGCGATTGATAACTTACATTACAGTGAGAGCACAGGTCCTTCCTTCCTCAACCATAGACTGCTAACCATCACGGCCGCTTACCACAAGAAGCTTGCTGTTTATATCAGAAACCTTATGAAAGGAAACTGGCAGACTTTCGAGAGCACATATTTAATTGCCCAAACATCATACAGTCTTAGGCACCCTCAATACCATGCATCAAAATCCCGTACAAACTATGGGTTCCAAAAACTAACTCACATAATTCCTCATATGGGTTCCAAAAACTAACTCACATAATTCCTCATACATTAAACACCTATCCATATTTAACAGAATTGTCACTACAAAATATGTCCGAGGTCAGATTTAGGAAAACTGTTCATGAATATTTTTGTTATAGCTAGTTGTGGTGTGTTTTTACCTAATCAGTTTTTGTCTGTTATGTTTTGATCTTAGTTTTGTTGTGCTTAGCTCTATGCATGCCTGATCTCTGTTTCGTTGTCAATATATCCGCTGCTTTTCTAGTTTCTGTTACTTATGGAAACTTTGTACCATTGCCAAGTGCCACTATGTTTTTTTGTTTTTTACATGGGGAGGGCAGGCCTCTGTCAGGCGCTACTAGGCGCCTTTAGCTTGCTCTCCCTTGTTTGCAGTCTCTGTACTGGCCAAACAAAACCAATAAATGAAAATGAAAAATTACAAATCAAAAACCAAACTCTTGAGCAATCTACATGAAAATTCTACTTCATATGAAATAAAGCAACATTTCTCACATTGCTGGGATCCATTGACACCACACTACACACACACAAAAAAATAATGTGAGTGTATCATGCTGGTATTTCAGGATGAACATCTTAGAGCAGCCTGATTGTTAGAATAGACAAGGAAATGCTCCAGCTCATTTTATATCGCAGTTTACTGTGTTTTATATTCCAACCAATTATTTGGCACATTTCAGGACAACCAGTTCACACTGCAAGTCACGCCATTATGCACGTAGTTTAAATATGCTTGCTTTCTGGCATTTGTAATTTCCAGGTAGCAAACAGCATATATAAGGCCAAGGTACAGTGTGGCAATGACACAGGCATCTTACATCCCTGTCAGACGGGCATTTCGAAGGCTCTCAAACTGATAGTCTATCACCTCACGCTGAGTGCTGCTACAAAGGCAGTTTTAATGGCCATTGAGTATATAGTCTATCGAGTCAAAGCAGTGTGCAACTCTTTAGCGAGATTTCAAGGGCCCTCGAGCATTGTACAAGGTTGTTAGCATTGTTTCGAGCGGCACCAAAGCATGCTCTCATGCATGATATGTTCACAGTAGAAAAACGTGAACAAAGATTACCCTCCCAAATTTTAATGCAAGTACCAAACTTTAGCTTCTACAAAGATTTAAAGATTGTGTCAGTCTGGTTTAAAGTGCATTACTTTCATACTCGGCATAGCAGAAGACTGAAACACCAGCGGTATTAGTATTCCCAGAGCACTACAAACTGCGACAGCAAATCACCTAAAACGGCAGTGCCTTTCAAGACAAGGCAACTGACCTGCAATAATAACTCAAAACCTCCTACGATCCCAAATAAGGCTGTTTCTGTGCCGATGCTCGAGAAGCTGCATGTGTGTGCGCACATGTTAGTCAAACACACTAATTTTTTTCGGCTGGTAAAGCCCTTTTGTAAAACCATGGTCAGTGTGACCATTACCAGAGCATGGGAAATGATGGCCGGCACACGAAAGCACGCGGCGCTGCCACCCCAGTCCTGCCACGGTAGATCCCGAAGTGATCCAAAAGCTTCACTGCCCACACTGACCAACAGCCACTGCTGTCTCCATTTCACTTCACCCACAGCCGATTGTGCGGCAGTGACAGGATCCCGAAGTTCCACTCGCTTTTCTCAGTGCTTGTTAAGCAAATCACTCGTGTATACAATTAATGAGTGCTTCAAGATTCCTGCAGGAATGCACCGATTCGTAAATTGCAAGTATGTACACCCCAGCGTGTTTGTTTACAAAGCTAGCGTACAAGTGGCTGTATATTGCTCATTTGTACAGGATGAGACGCAAGGTA
This sequence comes from Amblyomma mixtum, assembly GCF_055824585.1. Classification (NCBI taxonomy): domain Eukaryota; kingdom Metazoa; phylum Arthropoda; class Arachnida; order Ixodida; family Ixodidae; genus Amblyomma; species Amblyomma mixtum. The sequence continues at coordinate 12,822,211 of NW_028317651.1, forward strand.
AGTTCACATTACCAAAAATGTTCTCTTCTGTTTCTCACCAGTTGTAGCTTTATTTGTTCACACACTGTAACAGTGCTGCAAGAAGCGTCAAGGATGTGACTTCCAACATTGGGATATTAGAGGATCTCCACTTCCCGCTAATTACATGTGCATGCTTTATTCGATATGACTAGTACTTAATTTTAAATTGTTTAATCCAGAAGCATGCTTGGTGACCATTTGCATTAAATAAAGGCTCCAAATTTGTTGCCCACAAGCAGCGCCGACTCAGCCTCTGGTCTGCCGAAGACAGATCGAGTGACCATCCGCCGGTTGGTTTCATCGGTCGCAGGCTTTAGGCGATCACTGGTTGCGCTGGTATCGTCACCGGTATAATGTGAAAGATTGGTGCATCAATCAGCTAAGGCCTATACCGCCCAGCCCACCGAGTGCAACCATGCCTTAACTATGCCAATAGAAACATAGATTAAGTTTATCATTTTAGCAGAGTAACACGTTCATGACACTCCCGCATGAGGGAGGACCACTACTTCATTTATGCACAAAAGGAAGGAGACATGTCCTTTGACAGTGTAGCCTGCATTGCAGATGACACTCTGCCATCTATTGTGACATCACATGAGCAGTTCAATATGGTGGCCACTCTCAGTGGGAACAGCTTCCCGATCACGATTTCTATCGCATTTTTTTTTAAAAATAAAGCGCCCCACGTACTAATACTTCCAGGAGTGGAATCAGACTTTCATATTATTCCCAGAAGCGCAAAACTGCCTTTCCTCAAAAACCAATTTACCAATATGTCGAATGACCCTGTCATAGCCCCTTCAAGTGCACCGGGATTTTTTTTCCAATTTCACTAATAATACTGCTGTGGCTTCATTCCTCAGCACCTAACCACAACACTGCCATTTGAGAGTGCACAGCACTACTGCATGTAAACACTGTTCTGGGCTGCTTTGCTGACTTGATGCCCGTTCAGCTGCCTGTATAGCAACACTCAGGCCAACAGACCATCAGTTTGAAAGCCTGTGAAACACTCATGTGGCAGAGGCATTGTTTTATACCCCTGTCACACGGGCACTTTCGATGCTCATTGAACTCGATCGGCATCGAGATTTTCGAGCACGCTTGAAGCATCCGGTGCTACACGGGCATTTTCAATGCTCCTTGAGAAGTTTCCCTCATGTGTGTTAGGTGGCGCCAAATGTTCCTCTAACAGCCATAACAAGGTGATGTCCGGCAACATTGTGCAGTCGGGGCCAGCGGCAGCCAAATCCGTAGCCAGACGTGCGACGCTCCTCTGTACCTCTGCTGTTGTGCGATGCCGAGGGTCCGCAAGGCCTCCGCGATTTCTGCGTAGCCTACGGCGTTTCTCTTCTGGCGCCGCAAATTATCTAGGCGGTCTAGCCAGCAGTCGATGAGAGCGGCTGTCTCGCGCTCGCTCCATAGTTTGCGCGTCGACTATAGTTCACTATAGCGTCGACGAACGGAGGACGCCATCTTTGTTGTTTACATGACGGCGAAGCTAGGAGCGGGGTGTCGAGATTATTTATAAATATGTTTGCATATAAGCAGGCATAGTGCCTGAAAATGTTCTGTCTTGCATTATATTCAATTACAACAACAACAGTTGTAGTTTTGTTTTGTCAACTAATGTTTATTTTTATAGCTTCGTGAGTGCGAGAGTGCTTTCGATTGTGCTTGGAACCTCAAGCACGCTTGAGGGACCGGCATCGAGTCAAGCAGGATCGAGCTCGATTGCGCTTGAAAGTGGCCGTGTGACAACCGTCGATCTGCATTGAGTTCGATGAGCATTGACTCAATGAGGATCGAAAGTGCCCGTGTGACAGGGGTATTATTTACAATTAAAAGTGTGATTCTGATTTCTAGGATTTAACAGCTTTAAGCTATGAAGAATGACGTAGCGGAAGACTCCAGATTAATTTAGACCACATGGGGTTGTTTAACATGCACTGATATTACAGAGCACAAACGCATTCTGCACTGCTCCATTTCACCACAGACAGGATGTAACCTGGGCCCTCGGCTCAGCAGTATGGACCACTCAGCCACTGCGACAGGCTTACAATTCAAACTGAACTAAATGTAAACAGCTGAATGAGTTGGTTCTGAATTTGCATTATGAAACACTGTCTCAGTGCACAACAAACATGGATGAGGAAAGAGCACACAACGCAAAGCATCAATTGATGTCTGGCATTTGTATTGTGTGCTCTTTCCTTGTCTGTGCTTTTTGTGTGCCAAAAAATGTTTCATAATGCAAAAAAAAAAAAATTACCACACTAAACCTTTCTGTACTAAATATTATTAAGCATACTGAGTGCAGCACTAATTCTGGGAACTACAGGTCTTCAAAAACAAGGCACTAATGAGTTTCAGAAGTAGTTCATCAGCTTACAAGTGCAATAGCTAACAGTTCATTCTGCTCCTCTTTTTGACAGCTGGCTAAGCGGTGGCTATCAACATGACTTCTTACTCGTAATTTAGCCATGCAGAGGTGAAGACTCACAGAAGCTAGCAAAGAGGCCTTTACAATCGCTGATGAAGCTACCATCAATATGTCTGCAATAAGACTACTTATGGCAAGTGGTAACGACGACCGCTGGGCAACGCATCCACTCCCCTCCGAGAGCTGGCTCGGCCTCAGCTTTTGCGAGCGGCGTCACCTCCGAGCTCCTGGCCACAGGCCAGTAGCACTCTTCTTTTGTCTCTGTGAGCCATCCGACAGGAATGACTGCAAGGCAGTCGTCCTCGAGAGGAAACTTCACCACAGCGAATGGTTTTGACATGCTGCACAGAGGAAACACGACAAAAGATTAATGGGGAAACAAGGATTTTTACCAGACACTGTCTGTGCCATACTCTACTGGCACTTGCCTGTTTGGGTGCCGAAAACTTCACACTACCATGACAACTGACAGGTACTCTTACAACCATCTCGTTCTACTTTGCAACGCACTTCTGAACTTTCATGAGTTGAGAGTTACAAGTGTCACGAGCGCCTGCAATTTGGGACTTATTTAAACAATATTTCTGTGCCTGCTGTCATGTGAACCAAATAACAGCCAGCAATAGTGGCGTGCAACTTCACTGCATTGAACATCAAACTGAGTGCAGTCTACCAGGAGCACAGCGATGAAAAAGAAACCAGTAAAACGCAAGATTGACCAAATGAGGAAGAGAGAAAACAAGCGCGTTCAATTAGCGAGCTCGAAACTAGCACTCGCTATATGTAGAGTCACACTGATCTAGACTTTGTAATACAAGGCTCTGAGTAGCGGGAAGGGTCACACATAAATAAAAAGTACTCAATTTTTTTTCTGTAACCGATCACTGGCAGGAGCAGCATTACTTCTGGCAGTACAGAAGAATTGTGTTCATTCATCCTGTCACATTTCTCTCATCGCACGGAGACTCGCAACGCAACAATGTCAACACTGCCAAGGAAGCATTTGTCAATCAAGCACAAGGCATGCAGGCTGCGACTCTGTGACGTCCGACATGCATGCCTGAACCAAGCGATTAGCCTCACAAAAGCAAAAATTGGCGATGAAAAACACTCAACTGCATCGCACGTGGCAACTGGTTGGTCATGGGGGGCGCCGCAGAGAACGGCTCCGGAAATTTCGACCACCTGGGGTTCTTTAGAGTGCACCGATATCGCGCACAGTACACGGGTCTCCAGAATTTCGCCTCCATCGAAATTCGACCGCCGCAGCCGGGATCGAACCCGCGTATTTCGAGTCAGCAGCCGAGCGCCGTAACCACGTGACGACTGTCATTGCGATCATGATCATAATATCTATACACGTACATAAATGTACGATGTGCCGTGAGAAACAAACCCTCTCAGAAGCAATGCGCCAACAAGATTTGCCGGGATAGTGCGTTCACCCTGATGAAGGAACACACAAACACACACGACATTTAGAAGCGCTTCCCTTCGTGTACGTGTGTTACTTCATATTATCCCAACCCTTACACGCAGTTACACCTTGCAATGCGCCGCTGAGTTAATCAAAAGACAACTGCTGACAAGTTAGATAAAGGGGCGACACACGAGGCGTGCTCCTTGTCCTCACTCTTGACAAGTTCACAAGTAAATATTAGCTGACAACTAACATGAAAGGGAAAAAAGGACAGAATGTATACTTACGCAAGCAGTGCCTTCTGGTTCCCCTCGGTGACTCGCGCGTGCCGCCACCAAACTTGAAAAAGCTTGAAGAAATAAAAATTCACAAGCGCGCGCTTCGCTGCCAAACGTCCAAACGAAATGACCACAAGCTATGGATTGGGATTGGCTTGGAACGCACGTGGGAGCGAGAGCGGATGCCTACGTTTATGCGTAAAGCGGTGGATAAATACACGTTTAGTTTCGGAAAATTTCTTTGAAGCTTAGTGTTGACAACACCGCCAAGAATAATTTTTATCAATTTTTTTACACTTCAATTTATTAATGAGCAAAACATCTTATTTTACGCGACAGCGTATAAAGCTAAGATGGAATGGCATGGCTACTTTTGACTACTTTCAGCTCAAGTTTTGGCTCCTTTTAAAATGTTCCCAACGGCAACCCTGCCCGCGAGTCATGCCGCGAGTACAGTTACAGTGCACTGTAGTACAGTGGCACTGTACCGCGAGTGCTCGCGCTTGTTTTTCTTTTGTGGTGTGGAGGTGTTGGTCGTACTGCCTGTCTGCTGTCCCTTTGTGCGGCTGTTGCGGTTCCCGTCTTTCACCGCAAAGCTTCTGCATTTCGCCATGAATGCAAAGCAACGCAAGTACCGTATCGTTGAAAAAGAATACCGTGAGATCTTGCAAGATCTCGGTATTTCACAACGGCCGGTCGCATCTACGTCTTCAAGCTTGGATCAAGGCGGCAGGAAACGATCGCACCCCCCAACTCTTGCTACCGTCCGAAGCAACCACGCGACGCAGAAGCGAAGTGCGCGCTGAAGACGCGTGATTGAAATCTATAACCGTAATCAATATGAAGACGATTAACCGATAGCGATTAATACGTCCCTATCGAAAAATCTCGTATATATGTGTCATATGTGTCTGGTTCATACGAGATATGGAATATCTCGTATGATTATGGAATATCTCGTATGTGTCATATGACACATATGTGTCTGGTTTACAATTATTGGGAAAGGAAAGGGAAGGGCTGGGGTGGAATTTTAAGGCAATTAACAATAAAATAGCTTCCATTGAAGTTAGTAAACTAAAGAAAGTAAAAAAAAAAAATCGGACGCGAAAAAAAAAACTACGCGTCGTTCCGGATTCGAACCACTGACCTAGAGATTTAGAGCTCACTACACTACCCACTACACCACTGCTGGCATGGCAAAAAAATGGTTTACATTTCGATGACAAGACTTATGCTATGCTTCCCAATACTATAGAATTCGACGGTTAGGTGCGAGGACAAATGTTTATTTTTAAGGTATAAGGAGCTGAACTACAGCCGATTGTACTTCCACTGATATTGTGGATCTTGATGTGCTCTGTGATAAGCATTGAAAGATCTGATATTTGTATGTATTTTAATTTTCACAGCGCCTGCACCATTGATCGTAGTACTCTCATTGCGCACATATTGTTAACTACAGTCGGAGCTCTTGCATGAAAATACCTGGCGTTATTAGCTCAACTAAGCCCAGAAGGCAACATTTGCCTTCTGGCTGAACGTTTGTCCAAGCACATTGGAAACGCCTAACGTCACAAGCAGAGAATCAAGGAGAAAAATATTTGAAACAGGCCAAGAGTTTTTTTTATGCGTTGGTTGGGCACTTGTTAATCGCTTGTTCATCCCTTTTCCGCGTGTTTCAAACAGCAAGGCCCACTCTATAAGAGGCACTCATCAGCGGCTATGTGTTTCGCACGAGATTGATGTAAGCTGATACGGTGCATATCGGAGCTCTTGTGTACGCACGAGTGTCGCGTGTCAGTTAAAGTATGCCACATATGTAATAAGTCCATACAAGTCACCTTTCCGTAGCGCGTGAACTACTATATATGCAGCAGATGTGTTCATCTGTGACATTTGTGACGCGTATGAGCTCGTACGCAGCCTATACGCGTTCATACGAGACACATTAATTTGTGACACACATGAACTCGTATGAAGTATATGTGCTGATACGAGGCGCATTTGTCGACACATATGGCTCATATGGTGCCCATATGAGTCAAACGAGGCACATATGAACTCGTATGAAGCCTATATGTGTTCACATGAGGCACATATACTGACACATATAACTCATATGGGCTGCATACGAGGCAAAGGGAGAGAACGAGTACCGTGGAGGCGCAGTGCCTTCGCATTCTTCCAATTCGAGTTCCCGCAGACGATGTAACGTTTTTTTCTTAAGCTATATGTATCTCTTATATAAGCGCATGGTCAGCGCTGTCCTACCATGGAGCAAACGCACGTTACTGTTTACCCATTCCTGCTTTAATGGAGTGCTCGACACGTTGCGCCATGCATATAGTTTTGGTGCTGTTCTGCAGGTATACCGCATTAACTGCGACGCCCAAGCACATCAAGGTACAGCGGATTTAACGTTAGAATCGAGAAGTTATTTTTATAAAATGCTATTTATAGTTTTTGAAATTCAGGCCTGAAAATCGGTGCTGCATATATGTTTCTCCGACTCGCATTCTTTCATTGCACGACTGGACTTTTTACATTTACACAGAACGAAGACCTTAAAGGGGGAAATAATCGCATGCATGCATGCAACTTTGCATATTTTAGTTTAAAAAACTGAGATTTAAAAAATCTCACAGGAGGTTATGCGGGTTTTTACGAAGATATCATTATCTACGCCCCGAACTATATATGCTTATAAATAATTAACAATGTGTGAGCTATATATATATATATATATATCGCGCCTATCGCCGCAATTGAGAAAACTAAGAAGTCACAATAGCAACTGCATGATGCTCCATAGCAGTCGGCAAGTTGCGTTGCCTATTGCAGGAATTGGCCAGCTTCTAAGTATGGCAAAGTCAATGCAGGGGAAACATTCGACAAAGTGGTCCAATACTGCCAACTTCTAAAAATGGCTGAGCCAAGGCGGGTGAAACGTCCGAGAAATTGGTCCAATACTACCAACTTCTAAAAATGGCTGAGCCAAGGCGGGGAAAACGTCCGAGAAATTGGTCCAATACTACCAACTTCTAAAAATGGCTGAGCCAAGGCGGGGAAAACGTCCGAGAAATTGGTCCAATACTGCCAACTTCTAAAAATGGCTGAGCCAAGGCTGGGAGAACGTCTGAGAAATTGGTCCAATACTGCCAACTTCTAAAAATGGCTGAGCCAAGGCTGGGAGAACAGAGGCAACGCGGGGCCTTCACAGGGCTGTCGTTTGCCAACTCAGATCCTACATTGGACCGATGTCATGTGCTGCTTGGGACTCCAAAACTGCAAAAATCCAGAACTCCAAAACTCCAAAGCTCTAAAACTCCAGACGTCCAATAATCCGAAACTCCGAAAGTCCAAAACTCCAAACATCCAAAACTCCAAAAATCCAAAACTTAAAATTCGGAACTCCAAAACTCTGAAACTGCAAAACTCGAGAACTCCGAAACTCCAAAATTCCGAAACTCCGAAACTCCGAAACTCCGAAAATCCGGAACTCCAAAACTCCAAAACTCCAAAGCTCTAAAACTCCAAAACTCCAAATCTCCAAAAATCCAAAACTCCAAAATTCCGAAACTCGGAAACTCCAAAACTCGGAAACTCCAAAACTCCGAACCTCCAAAACTCCAAAACTCCACAACCCCTCAAAACTCAAAACCTCCAAAAATCCAAAACACCAAAACTCCAATGCTTTAAAAATCCAAAACTCCAAAAATGCAAAACTCCAAAAATCGAAAACTTAAAAACTCCAAAACTCCACAAATCCGAAACTCCAAAACTCCGAAACTCACAAATTCCGAAACTCCGCAACCCCGAATCTCCAAAACTCTGAAACTCCAAAACTCCGAAACTCCAAATAACAGAACTCCAAAACTCCAAAGCTCTAAAACTCCAAATGTCCAATAATCCGAAACTCCGAAAGTCCAAAACTCCAAAAATCCAATACTCCAAAAATCCAAAACTCCAAAAATCCAAAACTCGAAAACTCCAAAACTGCAAAAATCCAAAACTCCAAAATTCCGAAACTCGGAAACTCCAAAACTCCGAACCTCCAAAATCTCCAAAACTCCACAACCCCGAATCTCCAAAACTCCGAAAATCCAAAAATCCATACCTCCAAATCCAAACTTCTAAAACTCCAAAACTACAAAACTACAAAATTCTGGAACAACAACACTCCGAATCTCCAAAAATCCATACCTCCAAAACTCCAAAAATCCATAACTCCGAAACTCCAAAACTCCAAAAGTGCAAAAATACAAAACTCCAAAACTCAAAAACTCCGAAACTCCAAAAATCCAAAACTCCAAAGCTCCAAAACTCCGAAACTCCGAAAATCCAAAACACCAAAACTCCAAAACTCTGAAACTCCAAAACTCCAAAACTACAAAATTACGAAACTCCAAAACTGCAAAAATCCAGAACTCCAAAATTCCGAAACTCGGAAACTCCAAAACTCCGAAACTCCGAAACTCCGAAAATCCAGAACTCCAAAACTCCAAAGCTCTAAAACTCCAGACGTCCAATAATCCGAAACTCCGAAAGTCCAAAACTCCAAACATCCAAAACTCCAAAAATCCAAAACTTAAAATTCGAAACTCCAAAACTCCAAAACTCCGAAACTGCAAAACTCCAAAACTCCGAAACTCCAAAACTCCGAAACTCCGAAAATCCGGAACTCCAAAACTCCAAAACTCCAAAAATCCAAAACTCCAAAATTCCGAAACTCGGACACCACAAAACTCGGAAACTCCAAAACTCCGAACCTCCAAAATCTCCAAAGCTCCACAACCCCGAATCTCCAAAACTCTGAAACTCCAAAAATCCATACCTCCAAAATCCAAAATTCTAAAACTCCAAAACTACAAAACTACAAAATATTGGAAAAACAAAACCCCAAATCTCCAAAAATCCATACCTCCAAAACTCCAAGAATCCAAAACTCCGAAACTCCAAAACTCCAAAAGTGCAAAAATCCAAAACTCCAAAGCTCTAAAACTCCAAAAGTCCAATAATCCGAAACTCGAAAGTCCAAAACTCCAAAAATCCAAGACTCCAAAAATCCAGAACTCCAAAAATTCAAAACTCGAAAACTCCAAAACTGCAAAAATCCAAAACTCCAAAATTCCGAAACTCGGAAACTCCAAAACTCGGAAACTCCAAAACTCCGAACCTCCAAAATCTCCAAAACTCCACAACCCCGAATCTCCAAAACTCCGAAAACTCCAAAATTCCATACCTCCAAAATCCAAACTTCTAAAAGTCCAAAACTACAAAACTACAAAATTCTGGAACAACAAAACCCCGAATCTCCAAAAATCCATACCTCTAAAACTCCGAAACTCCAAAACTCCAAAAGTGCAAAAATCCAAAACTCCAAAACTCACAAATCCAAAACTCGGAAACTCCAAAACTGGGAAAGTCCAAAACTCCGAACCTCCAAAATCTCCAAAACTCCACAACCCCGAATCTCCAAAACTCCGAAAACTCCAAAATTCCATACCTCCAAAATCCAAACTTCTCAAACTCCAAAACAACAAAACTACAAAATTCTGGAACAACAAAATCCGAATCTCCAAAAATCCATACCTCCAAAACTCCGAAACTCCAAAACTCCAAAAGTGCAAAAATCCAAAACTCCAAAACTCAAAAACTCCAAAACTCCAAAAATCCAAAACTCCAAAACTCCAAAACTCCGAAACTCCGAAAATCCAAAACACCAAAACTCCAGAACTCTGAAACTCCAAAACTCCAAAACTACAAAATTACGAAACTCCAAAACTGCAAAAATCCAGAACTCCAAAACTCCAAAGCTCTAAAACTCCAGATGTCCAATAATCCGAAACTCCGAAAGTCCAAAACTCCAAACATCCAAAACTCCAAAAATCCAAAACTTAAAATTCGAAACTCCAAAACTCCGAAACTGCAAAGCTCGAGAACTCCGAAACTCCAAAATTCCGAAACTCCTAAACTCCGAAACTCCGAAAATCCGGAACTCCAAAACTCCAAAACTCCAAAGCTCTAAAACTCCAAAACTCCAAATCTCCAAAAATCCAAAACTCCAAAATTCCGAAACTCGGAAACTCCAAAACTCGGAAACTCCAAAACTCCGAACCTCCAAAACTCCACAACCCCTCAAAACTCAAAACCTCCAAAAATCCAAAACACCAAAACTCCAATGCTTTAAAAATCCAAAACTCCAAAAATGCAAAACTCCAAAAATCGAAAACTTAAAAACTCCAAAGCTCCACAAATCCGAAACTCCAAAACTCCGAAACTCACAAATTCCGAAACTCCGCAACCCCGAATCTCCAAAACTCTGAAACTCCAAAACTCCGAAACTCCAAAAAACAGAACTCCAAAACTCCAAAGCTCTAAAACTCCAAATGTCCAATAATCCGAAACTCCGAAAGTCCAAAACTCCAAAAATCCAATACTACAAAAATCCAAAACTCCAAAAATCCAAAACTCGAAAACTCCAAAACTGCAAAAATCCAAAACTCCAAAATTCCGGAACTCGGAAACTCCAAAACTCCGAACCTCCAAAATCTCCAAAACTCCACAACCCCGAATCTCCAAAACTCCGAAAATCCAAAAATCCATACCTCCAAATCCAAACTTCTAAAACTCCAAAACTACAAAACTACAAAATTCTGGAACAACAACACCCCGAATCTCCAAAAATCCATACCTCCAAAACTCCAAAAATCCATAACTCCGAAACTCCAAAAGTGCAAAAATACAAAACTCCAAAACTCAAAAACTCCGAAACTCCAAAAATCCAAAACTCCAAAGCTCCAAAACTCCGAAACTCCGAAAATCCAAAACACCAAAACTCCAAAACTCTGAAACTCCAAAACTCCAATACTCCAAAACTCCAAAACTACAAAATTACGAAACTCCAAAACTGCAAAAATCCAAAACTCCAAAATTCCGAAACTCGGAATCTCCAAAACTCCGAAACTCCGAAACTCCGAAAATCCAGAACTCCAAAACTCCAAAGCTCTAAAACTCCAGATGTCCAATAATCCGAAACTCCGAAAGTCCAAAACTCCAAACATCCAAAACTCCAAAAATCCAAAACTTAAAATTCGAAACTCCAAAACTCCAAAACTCCGAAACTGCAAAACTCCAAAACTCCGAAACTCCAAAATTCCGAAACTCCAAAACTCCGAAACTCCGAAAATCCGGAACTCCAAAACTCCAAAACTCCAAAAATCCAAAACTCCAAAATTCCGAAACTCGGAAACCACAGAACTCGGAAACTCCAAAACTCCGAACCTCCAAAATCTCCAAAGCTCCACAACCCCGAATCTCCAAAACTCTGAAACTCCAAAAATCCATACCTCCAAAATCCAAAATTCTAAAACTCCAAAACTACAAAACTACAAAATATTGGAAAAACAAACCCCAAATCTCCAAAAATCCATACCTCCAAAACTCCAAGAATCCAAAACTCCGAAACTCCAAAACTCCAAAAGTGCAAAAATCCATAACTACAAAGCTCTAAAACTCCAAAAGTCCAATAATCCGAAACTCGAAAGTCCAAAACTCCAAAAATCCAAGACTCCAAAAATCCAGAACTCCAAAAATTCAAAACTCGAAAACTCCAAAACTGCAAACATCCAAAACTCCAAAATTCCGAAACTCGAAAACTCCAAAACTCGGAAACTCCAAAACTCCGAACCTCCAAAATCTCTAAAACTCCACAACCCCGAATCTCCAAAACTCCGAAAACTCCAAAATTCCATACCTCCAAAATCCAAATTTCTAAAAGTCCAAAACTACAAAACTACAAAATTCTGGAACAACAAAACCCCGAATCTCCAAAAATCCATACCTCCAAAACTCCGAAACTCCAAAACTCCAAAAGTGCAAAAATCCAAAACTCCAAAACTCACAAATCCAAAACTCGGAAACTCCAAAACTCGGAAACTCCAAAACTCGGAAACTCCAAAACTCCGAACCTCCAAAATCTCCAAAACTCCACAACCCCGAATCTCCAAAACTCCGAAACTCCAAAACTCCAAAAGTGCAAAAATCCAAAACTCCAAAACTCAAAAACTCCCAAACTCCAAAAATCCAAAACTCCAAAACTCCAAAACTCCGAAACTCCGAAAATCCAAAACACCAAAACTCCAAAACTCTGAAACTCCAAAACTCCAAAACTACAAAATTACGAAACTCCAAAACTGCAAAAATCCAGAACTCCAAAACTCCAAAGCTCTAAAACTCCAGATGTCCAATAATCCGAAACTCCGAAAGTCCAAAACTCCAAACATCCAAAACTCCAAAAATCCAAAACTTAAAATTCGAAACTCCAAAACTCCGAAACTGCAAAACTCGAGAACTCCGAAACTCCAAAATTCCGAAACTCCTAAACTCCGAAACTCCGAAAATCCGGAACTCCAAAATTCCGAAACTCGGAAACCACAAAACTCAGAAACTCCAAAACTCCGAACCTCCAAAATCTCCAAAGCTCCACAACCCCGAATCTCCAAAACTCTGAAACTCCAAAAATCCATACCTCCAGAATCCAAAATTCTAAAACTCCAAAACTACAAAACTACAAAATATTGGAAAAACAAAACCCCAAATCTCCAAAAATCCATACCTCCAAAACTCCAAGAATCCAAAACTCCGAAACTCCAAAACTCCAAAAGTGCAAAAATCCAAAACTCCAAAGCTCTAAAACTCCAAAAATCGAAAAATCCGAAGCTCCAAAAATTCCGAAACTCGGAAACTCCAAAACTCGGAAACTCCAAAACTCCGAACCTCCAAAATCTCCAAAACTCCACAACCCCGAATCTCCAAAACTCCGAAAACTCCAAAATTCCATACCTCCAAAATCCAAACTTCTAAAAGTCCAAAACTACAAAACTACAAAATTCTGGAACAACAAAACCCCGAATCTCCAAAAATCCATACCTCCAAAACTCCGAAACTCCAAAACTCCAAAAGTGCAAAAATCCAAAACTCCAAAACTCAAAAATCCAAAACTCGGAAACTCCAAAACTCGGAAACTCAAAAACTCCGAACCTCCAAAATCTCCAAAACTCCACAACCCCGAATCTCCAAAACTCCGAAAACTCCAAAATTCCATACCTCAAAAATCCAAACTTCTAAAACTCCAAAACTATAAAACTACAAAATTCTGGAACAACAAAATCCGAATCTCCAAAAATCCATACCTCCAAAACTCCGAAACTCCAAAACTCCAAAAGTGCAAAAATCCAAAACTCCGAAACTCCAAAACTCCGAAACTCCGAAAATCCAAAACACCAAAACTCCAAAACTCTCAAAAACTCCAAAACTCCAAAACTCCAAAACTACAAAATTACGAAACTCCAAAACTGCAAAAATCCAGAACTCCAAAACTCCAAAGCTCTAAAACTCCAGACGTCCAATAATCCGAAACTCCGAAAGTCCAAAACTCCAAACATCCAAAACTCCAAAAATCCAAAACTTAAAATTCGAAACTCCAAAACTCCGAAACTGCAAAACTCGAGAACTCCGAAACTCCAAAATTCCGAAACTCCTAAACTCCGAAACTCCGAAAATCCGGAACTCCAAAATTCCGAAACTCGGAAACCACAAAACTCAGAAACTCCAAAACTCCGAACCTCCAAAATCTCCAAAGCTCCCCAACCCCGAATCTCCAAAACTCTGAAACTCCAAAAATCCATACCTCCAGAATCCAAAATTCTAAAACTCCAAAACTACAAAACTACAAAATATTGGAAAAACAAAACCCCAAATCTCCAAAAATCCATACCTCCAAAACTCCAAGAATCCAAAACTCCGAAACTCCAAAACTCCAAAAGTGCAAAAATCCAAAACTCCAAAGCTCTAAAACTCCAAAAATAGAAAACTTAAAAACTCCAAAAATCGAAAAATCCGAAGCTCCAAAAATTCCGAAACTCGGAAACTCCAAAACTCGGAAACTCCAAAACTCCGAACCTCCAAAATCTCCAAAACTCCACAACCCCGAATCTCCAAAACTCCGAAAACTCCAAAATTCCATACCTCCAAAATCCAAACTTCTAAAAGTCCAAAACTACAAAACTACAAAATTCTGGAACAACAAAACCCCGAATCTCCAAAAATCCATACCTCCAAAACTCCGAAACTCCAAAACTCCAAAAGTGCAAAAATCCAAAACTCCAAAACTCAAAAATCCAAAACTCGGAAACTCCAAAACTCGGAAACTCAAAAACTCCGAACCTCCAAAATCTCCAAAACTCCACAACCCCGAATCTCCAAAACTCCGAAAACTCCAAAATTCCATACCTCAAAAATCCAAACTTCTAAAACTCCAAAACTATAAAACTACAAAATTCTGGAACAACAAAATCCGAATCTCCAAAAATCCATACCTCCAAAACTCCGAAACTCCAAAACTCCGAAACTCCGAAAATCCAAAACACCAAAACTCCAAAACTCTCAAAAACTCCAAAACTCCAAAACTCCAAAACTACAAAATTACGAAACTCCAAAACTGCAAAAATCCAGAACTCCAAAACTCCAAAGCTCTAAAGCTCCAGACGTCCAATAATCCGAAACTCCGAAAGTCCAAAACTCCAAACATCCAAAACTCCAAAAATCCAAAACTCTCCAAAACTCCAAAACTCCAAAACTCCCAAACTACAAAATTACGAAACTCCAAAACTGCAAAAATCCAGAACTCCAAAACTCCAAAGCTCTAAAACTCCAAAAGTCCAATAATCCGAAACTCTGAAAGTCCAAAACTCCAAAAATCCAAGACTCCAAAAATCCAAAACTCCAAAAATCCAAGACTCGAAAACTCCAAAACTGCAAAAATCCAAAACTCCAAAATTCCGAAACTCAGAAACTCCAAAACTCGGAAACTCCAAAACTCCGAACCTCCAAAATCTCCAAAACTCCACAACACCGAATCTCCAAAACTCCGAAAACTCCAAAATTCCATACCTCCGAAATCCAAACTTCTAAAACTCCAAAACTACAAAACTACAAAATTCTGGAACAACAAAATCCCGAATCTCCAAAAATCCATACCTCCAAAACTCCGAAACTAAAAAACTCCAAAAGTGCAAAAATCCAAAACTCCAAAACTCAAAAACTCCAAAACTCCAAAAATCCAAAACTCCAAAACTCCAAAACTCCGAAACTCCGAAAATCCAAAACACCAAAACTCCAAAACTCTGAAACTCCAAAACTCCAAAACTCCAAAACTACAAAATTACGAAACTCCAAAACTGCAAAAATCGAGAACTCCAAAACTCCAAAGCTCTAAAACTCCAGACGTCCAATAATCCGAAACTCCGAAAGTCCAAAACTCCAAACATCCAAAACTCCAAAAATCCAAAACTTAAAATTCGAAACTCCAAAACTCCAAAACTCCGAAACTGCAGAACTCCAAAACTCCGAAACTCCAAAATTCCGAAACTCCAAAACTCCGAAACTCCAAAGCTCTAAAACTCCAAAACTCCAAAACTCCAAAAATCCAAAACTCCAAAATTCCGAAACTCGGAAACTCCAAAACTCGGAAACTCCAAAACTCCGAACCTCCAAAACTCCAAAACTCCACAACCCCTCAAAACTCAAAACCTCCAAAAATCCAAAACACCAAAACTCCAATGCTTTAAAAATCCAAAACTCCAAAAATCCAAAACTCCAAAAATTGAAAACTCCACAAATCCGAAACTCCGAAACTCTGAAACTCCAAAACTCCGAAACTCACAAACTCCGAAACTCCGCAACCCCGAATCTCCAAAACTCTGAAACTCCAAAACTCCGAAACTCCAAAAATCCAGAACTCCAAAATTCCAAAGCTGTAAAACTCCAAATGTCCAATAATCCGAAAGTCCAAAACTCAAACAATCCAAAACTCCAAAAATCCAAAACTCCAAAAATCCAAAACTCCAAAATTCCGAAACTCGGAAACTCCAAAACTCGGAAACTCCAAAACTCCGAACCTCCAAAACTCCAAAACTCCACAACCCCTCCAAACACAAAACCTCCAAAAATCCAAAACACCAAAACTCCAATGCTTTAAAAATCCAAAACTCCAAAACTCCGAAACTCCAAAACTCCAAAAGTGCAAAAATACAAAACTCCAAAACTCAAAAACTCCCAAACTCCAAAGCTCCAAAACTCCGAAACTCCGAAAATCCAAAACACCAA
Source organism: Amblyomma mixtum (assembly GCF_055824585.1). Taxonomy (NCBI): domain Eukaryota; kingdom Metazoa; phylum Arthropoda; class Arachnida; order Ixodida; family Ixodidae; genus Amblyomma; species Amblyomma mixtum. Next base: position 12,838,550 of record NW_028317651.1, read on the forward strand.
AACTCCAAAACTCTGAAACTCCAAAACTCCAAAACTCCAAAACTCCAAAACTACAAAATTACGAAACTCCAAAACTGCAAAAATCCAAAACTCCAAAATTCCGAAACTCCGAAACTCCGAAAATCCAGAACTCCAAAACTCCAAAGCTCTAAAACTCCAGACGTCCAATAATCCGAAACTCCGAAAGTCCAAAACTCCAAACATCCAAAACTCCAAAAATCCAAAACTTAAAATTCGAAACTCCAAAACTCCAAAACTCCGAAACTGCAAAACTCCAAAACTCCGAAACTCCAAAATTCCGAAACTCCAAAACTCCGAAACTCCGAAAATCCGGAACTCCAAAACTCCAAAACTCCAAAAATCCAAAACTCCAAAATTCCGAAACTCGGAAACCACAAAACTCAGAAACTCCAAAACTCCCAGCAATACTTTGATTTGAGCTAGTTGGTTGTAGCTTGACATGTTTACGCAAAAGGCGTACTGGCGCTAAAAAACGAAGACAACATACACAACAGGACAGGACTGGCGCCAACTTCCAACTAGTTTATTCACAGAAAAAAACCACTTAAGAACCACACTGCATGCAAAAAAATACAGACAAACCAGAAACAAGGGGTGACTTAACAAAGATGCACGTGCCAAACGGACCAAAGGAATGATTATAACGCTGCAAGAGACCCACTCAGAAACCTAATCTCTTCTTCTGACAATGACACAGATGGCTTGCTTATGCAGATATCGCCCCTCTGTTTGATGTAATAGGCTTCTATTATTTCACGCTCTAATCTGTCTTTTGATCTTGCAATGAATTTGGTGTTCTCAAAACCAGGACGGCATTTGCAGCTTTTGCAGTGAGTGGCCATGTGGCTGCCATAGCCATTTTTTACAGCAATCTTGTGCTGCCTCACTCTTTCATTGTAGCACTGACCTGTCTGGCCGATATATTCCTTGCCGCAGCTTAGAGGAACAACATACACAACATCAGCCGTGCATTCAGTGGCGCGAATTTGGTGTTTCTTTTTGCACTGCTTAACCTTTCTTACTCTGTTGAAAGTGCAAACGCGCGACAGCTTGCAGGGAGCAGAAAGCACCACGTTGATCTTATATCTGCTGGCCACTTTCTTCAGGTTGTGCGAAAGCTGGTGAATATAGGGAATCACCACCGTCGGTTGTTTTTCTTTATCCTTGTTTTTTTGACCCTGTTCTCCCATCAACATCCGCTTGCGCTTCTTAACCAGGTCCTCACTAATGCTAGTTATGAGGTGTTCTGGGTACCCGGCTTGATGAAAGCGTTCAATTTGCGCATCGAAGCTCTGTGCCATCTCATGCTCACACGATTTATCCAAGGCTGCATTCAAGCATGTCGCAACGATTCCGCGCTTAATTAGCTTGGAATGTGCACTACTAAAAGGCAGTAGCTCTTTGCACGATCTCGGGTTGTAGGACCAACAAACATGGCGGTCCTGCTTAAATTGAAGTTTCAAATCAAGAAACTGCAGGCTATTGTTGTGGGGAACTTCATGCGTGAAACGGAGCCCTTTTGATTCACTGGTGAAAATGGTGACTATGTCTTCAAGGATGGCGCTTGGTTTTGAACCTACATGATCGGTTAGCACAATTAGGTAGTCATCCACGTATCTAAATACCCTAACAACGTTAGAGGTCAATAAAAGCCGGTCACTAACACGTTTGTCAACACACGATAAATAAATGTCACTTAAAATAGGGGCAAGGGACGACCCAATACAAACACCATCACGCTGAATGTAAAACTGATCGCTGAAAAAAACTGCAGTAGATGAAAGGTAAAATTCTAAAAGTGTTAAGAAATCATCACAGCTAATACCTGTTTCGTCCTGAAATGACAGTTCGCCTATGCATGCAATCTTCTCTTTGATACAAATCAACATTTCGGTATGCGGTATGGAATAGTACAGGTCGGTAACATCAATTGAAAAAGCAGACAGTGCTCCAGGCAACCCATTGCTTAGTTCTTGAACAACCTCATTGGAGCTGCGGATAAGAAAGGGGTCGTCTAGCGGAAGGGACTTTAAGTGTCGCTGAAGAAAACGGCCAACGCACACCTGCCAGGATCCTTTCTCTGAAACAATCGTGCGTAGGGGGCACCCTGGCTTATGAGATTTGCCCGTAAAGAAAACCTCCAGGAACTCTCTGTCAGCATCCTTAACCAGTTTCTTCAGCGAATCCAAATTCATGTCAGTTAACAGCTTTACTGCGGTGTTCTTAGCCTTGGCGGGATTGAACTTCACTGCGACGAAGTGCTTCTGCAGAGCTTCAGCTGCTTTCTCTTTCAAAAGCTTCTCGGGAAGAACAATAAAGCCCCCTTCCTTGTCGCTTTGAAGTATCTCAAGGTTGTTTTTCCCCAGGTAGTCCTTGATCTTCTTAAAGGGAGGATAAGAAGTCCGACTGCGACTCACATGGTGCATCAGGCAATCCAAGGCATCCGAAGTCGCTCGGTCTTCATCCTTGTCCCCAGCTCTTTTGGCGACATTCCTGGTCATGGCAAGGTGAAGGGCCCCAAGTTCAGCTTTGAGCCACGGATGAAGAAACCTGAGCTCCTTGCCATGACCAGGAATGTCGCCAAAAGAGCTGGGGACAAGGATGAAGACCGAGCGACTTCGGATGCCTTGGATTGCCTGATGCACCATGTGAGTCGCAGTCGGACTTCTTATCCTCCCTTTAAGAAGATCAAGGACTACCTGGGGAAAAACAACCTTGAGATACTTCAAAGCGACAAGGAAGGGGGCTTTATTGTTCTTCCCGAGAAGCTTTTGAAAGAGAAAGCAGCTGAAGCTCTGCAGAAGCACTTCGTCGCAGTGAAGTTCAATCCCGCCAAGGCTAAGAACACCGCAGTAAAGCTGTTAACTGACATGAATTTGGATTCGCTGAAGAAACTGGTTAAGGATGCTGACAGAGAGTTCCTGGAGGTTTTCTTTACGGGCAAATCTCATAAGCCAGGGTGCCCCCTACGCACGATTGTTTCAGAGAAAGGATCCTGGCAGGTGTGCGTTGGCCGTTTTCTTCAGCGACACTTAAAGTCCCTTCCGCTAGACGACCCCTTTCTTATCCGCAGCTCCAATGAGGTTGTTCAAGAACTAAGCAATGGGTTGCCTGGAGCACTGTCTGCTTTTTCAATTGATGTTACCGACCTGTACTATTCCATACCGCATACCGAAATGTTGATTTGTATCAAAGAGAAGATTGCATGCATAGGCGAACTGTCATTTCAGGACGAAACAGGTATTAGCTGTGATGATTTCTTAACACTTTTAGAATTTTACCTTTCATCTACTGCAGTTTTTTTCAGCGATCAGTTTTACATTCAGCGTGATGGTGTTTGTATTGGGTCGTCCCTTGCCCCTATTTTAAGTGACATTTATTTATCGTGTGTTGACAAACGTGTTAGTGACCGGCTTTTATTGACCTCTAACGTTGTTAGGGTATTTAGATACGTGGATGACTACCTAATTGTGCTAACCGATCATGTAGGTTCAAAACCAAGCGCCATCCTTGAAGACATAGTCACCATTTTCACCAGTGAATCAAAAGGGCTCCGTTTCACGCATGAAGTTCCCCACAACAATAGCCTGCAGTTTCTTGATTTGAAACTTCAATTTAAGCAGGACCGCCATGTTTGTTGGTCCTACAACCCGAGATCGTGCAAAGAGCTACTGCCTTTTAGTAGTGCACATTCCAAGCTAATTAAGCGCGGAATCGTTGCGACATGCTTGAATGCAGCCTTGGATAAATCGTGTGAGCATGAGATGGCACAGAGCTTCGATGCGCAAATTGAACGCTTTCATCAAGCCGGGTACCCAGAACACCTCATAACTAGCATTAGTGAGGACCTGGTTAAGAAGCGCAAGCGGATGTTGATGGGAGAACAGGGTCAAAAAAACAAGGATAAAGAAAAACAACCGACGGTGGTGATTCCCTATATTCACCAGCTTTCGCACAACCTGAAGAAAGTGGCCAGCAGATATAAGATCAACGTGGTGCTTTCTGCTCCCTGCAAGCTGTCGCGCGTTTGCACTTTCAACAGAGTAAGAAAGGTTAAGCAGTGCAAAAAGAAACACCAAATTCGCGCCACTGAATGCACGGCTGATGTTGTGTATGTTGTTCCTCTAAGCTGCGGCAAGGAATATATCGGCCAGACAGGTCAGTGCTACAATGAAAGAGTGAGGCAGCACAAGATTGCTGTAAAAAATGGCTATGGCAGCCACATGGCCACTCACTGCAAAAGCTGCAAATGCCGTCCTGGTTTTGAGAACACCAAATTCATTGCAAGATCAAAAGACAGATTAGAGCGTGAAATAATAGAAGCCTATTACATCAAACAGAGGGGCGATATCTGCATAAGCAAGCCATCTGTGTCATTGTCAGAAGAAGAGATTAGGTTTCTGAGTGGGTCTCTTGCAGCGTTATAATCATTCCTTTGGTCCGTTTGGCACGTGCATCTTTGTTAAGTCACCCCTTGTTTCTGGTTTGTCTGTATTTTTTTGCATGCAGTGTGGTTCTTAAGTGGTTTTTTTTCTGTGAATAAACTAGTTGGAAGTTGGCGCCAGTCCTGTCCTGTTGTGTATGTTGTCTTCGTTTTTTAGCGCCAGTACGCCTTTTGCGTAAACATGTCCAAAACTCCGAACCTCCAAAATCTCCAAAGCTCCACAACCCCGAATCTCCAAAACTCTGAAACTCCAAAAATCCATACCTCCAGAATCCAAAATTCTAAAACTCCAAAACTACAAAACTACAAAATATTGGAAAAACAAAACCCCAAATCTCCAAAAATCCATACCTCCAAAACTCCAAGAATCCAAAACTCCGAAACTCCAAAACTCCAAAAGTGCAAAAATCCAAAACTCCAAAGCTCTAAAACTTCAAAAATAGAAAAATCCGAAGCTCCAAAAATTCCGAAACTCGGAAACTCCAAAACTCGGAAACTCCAAAACTCCGAACCTCCAAAATCTCCAAAACTCCACAACCCCGAATCTCCAAAACTCCGAAAACTCCAAAATTCCATACCTCCAAAATCCAAACTTCTAAAAGTCCAAAACTACAAAACTACAAAATTCTGGAACAACAAAACCCCGAATCTCCAAAAATCCATACCTCCAAAACTCCGAAACTCCAAAACTCCAAAAGTGCAAAAATCCAAAACTCCAAAACTCAAAAACTCCAAAACTCCAAAAATCCAAAACTCCAAAACTCCAAAACTCCGAAACTCCGAAAATCCAAAACACCAAAACTCCAAAACTCTGAAACTCCAAAACTCCAAAACTACAAAATTACGAAACTCCAAAACTGCAAAAATCCAGAACTCCAAAACTCCAAAGCTCTAAAACTCCAGACGTCCAATAATCCGAAACTCCGAAAGTCCAAAACTCCAAACATCCAAAACTCCAAAAATCCAAAACTTAAAATTCGAAACTCCAAAACTCCGAAACTGCAAAACTCGAGAACTCCGAAACTCCAAAATTCCGAAACTCCTAAACTCCGAAACTCCGAAAATCCGGAACTCCAAAACTCCAAAACTCCAAAGCTCTAAAACTCCAAAACTCCAAATCTCCAAAAATCCAAAACTCCAAAATTCCGAAACTCGGAAACTCCAAAACTCGGAAACTCCAAAACTCCGCACCTCCAAAACTCCACAACCCCTCAAAACTCAAAACCTCCAAAAATCCAAAACACCAAAACTCCAATGCTTTAAAAATCCAAAACTCCAAAAATGCAAAACTCCAAAAATCGAAAACTTAAAAACTCCAAAACTCCACAAATCCGAAACTCCAAAACTCCGAAACTCACAAATTCCGAAACTCCGCAACCCCGAATCTCCAAAACTCTGAAACTCCAAAACTCCGAAACTCCAAAAAACAGAACTCCAAAACTCCAAAGCTCTAAAACTCCAAATGTCCAATAATCCGAAACTCCGAAAGTCCAAAACTCCAAAAATCCAATACTCCAAAAATCCAAAACTCCAAAAATCCAAAACTCGAAAACTCCAAAACTGGAAAAATCCAAAACTCCAAAATTCCGAAACTCGGAAACTCCAAAACTCCGAACCTCCAAAATCTCCAAAACTCCACAACCCCAAATCTCCAAAACTCCGAAAATCCAAAAATCCATACCTCCAAATCCAAACTTCTAAAACTCCAAAACTACAAAACTACAAAATTCTGGAACACTCCGAATCTCCAAAAATCCATACCTCCAAAACTCCAAAAATCCATAACTCCGAAACTCCAAAACTCCAAAAGTGCAAAAATACAAAACTCCAAAACTCAAAAACTCCGAAACTCCAAAAATCCAAAACTCCAAAGCTCCAAAACTCCGAAACTCCGAAAATCCAAAACACCAAAACTCGAAAACTCTGAAACTCCAAAACTCCAAAACTCCAGAACTCCAAAACTACAAAATTACGAAACTCCAAAACTGCAAAAATCCAAAACTCCAAAATTCCGAAACTCGGAAACTCCAAAACTCCGAAACTCCGAAACTCCGAAAATCCAGAACTCCAAAACTCCAAAGCTCTAAAACTCCAGACGTCCAATAATCCGAAACTCCGAAAGTCCAAAACTCCAAACATCCAAAACTCCAAAAATCCAAAACTTAAAATTCGAAACTCCAAAACTCCAAAACTCCGAAACTGCAAAACTCCAAAACTCCGAAACTCCAAAATTCCGAAACTCCAAAACTCCGAAACTCCAAAATTCCGAAACTCGGAAACCACAAAACTCAGAAACTCCAAAACTCCGAACCTCCAAAATCTCCAAAGCTCCACAACCCCGAATCTCCAAAACTCTGAAACTCCAAAAATCCATACCTCCAGAATCCAAAATTCTAAAACTCCAAAACTACAAAACTACAAAATATTGGAAAAACAAAACCCCAAATCTCCAAAAATCCATACCTCCAAAACTCCAAGAATCCAAAACTCCGAAACTCCAAAACTCCAAAAGTGCAAAAATCCAAAACTCCAAAGCTCTAAATCTCCAAAAATAAAAAACTTAAAAACTCCAAAAATCGAAAAATCCGAAGCTCCAAAAATTCCGAAACTCGGAAACTCCAAAACTCGGAAACTCCAAAACTCCGAACCTCCAAAATCTCCAAAGCTCCACAACCCCGAATCTCCAAAACTCTGAAACTCCAAAAATCCATACCTCCAAAATCCAAAATTCTAAAACTCCAAAACTACAAAACTACAAAATATTGGAAAAACAAAACCCCAAATCTCCAAAAATCCATACCTCCAAAACTCCAAGAATCCAAAACTCCGAAACTCCAAAACTCCAAAAGTGCAAAAATCCAAAACTCCAAAGCTCTAAAACTCCAAAAGTCCAATAATCCGAAACTCGAAAGTCCAAAACTCCAAAAATCCAAGACTCCAAAAATCCAGAACTCCAAAAATTCAAAACTCGAAAACTCCAAAACTGCAAAAATCCAAAACTCCAAAATTCCGAAACTCGGAAACTCCAAAACTCGGAAACTCCAAAACTCCGAACCTCCAAAATCTCTAAAACTCCACAACCCCGAATCTCCAAAACTCCGAAAACTCCAAAATTCCATACCTCCAAAATCCAAACTTCTAAAAGTCCAAAACTACAAAACTACAAAATTCTGGAACAACAAAACCCCGAATCTCCAAAAATCCATACCTCCAAAACTCCGAAACTCCAAAACTCCAAAAGTGCAAAAATCCAAAACTCCAAAACTCACAAATCCAAAACTCGGAAACTCCAAAACTCGGAAACTCCAAAACTCGGAAACTCCAAAACTCCGAACCTCCAAAATCTCCAAAACTCCACAACCCCGAATCTCCAAAACTCCGAAAACTCCAAAATTCCATACCTCCAAAATCCAAACTTCTCAAACTCCAAAACTACAAAACTACAAAATTCTGGAACAACAAAATCCGAATCTCCAAAAATCCATACCTCCAAAACTCCGAAACTCCAAAACTCCAAAAGTGCAAAAATCCAAAACTCCAAAACTCAAAAACTCCAAAACTCCAAAAATCCAAAACTCCAAAACTCCAAAACTCCGAAACTCCGAAAATCCAAAACACCAAAACTCCAAAACTCTGAAACTCCAAAACTCCAAAACTACAAAATTACGAAACTCCAAAACTGCAAAAATCCAGAACTCCAAAACTCCAAAGCTCTAAAACTCCAGACGTCCAATAATCCGAAACTCCGAAAGTCCAAAACTCCAAACATCCAAAACTCCAAAAATCCAAAACTTAAAATTCGAAACTCCAAAACTCCGAAACTGCAAAACTCGAGAACTCCGAAACTCCAAAATTCCGAAACTCCTAAACTCCGAAACTCCGAAAATCCGGAACTCCAAAATTCCGAAACTCGGAAACCACAAAACTCAGAAACTCCAAAACTCCGAACCTCCAAAATCTCCAAAGCTCCACAACCCCGAATCTCCAAAACTCTGAAACTCCAAAAATCCATACCTCCAGAATCCAAAATTCTAAAACTCCAAAACTACAAAACTACAAAATATTGGAAAAACAAAACCCCAAATCTCCAAAAATCCATACCTCCAAAACTCCAAGAATCCAAAACTCCGAAACTCCAAAACTCCAAAAGTGCAAAAATCCAAAACTCCAAAGCTCTAAAACTCCAAAAATAGAAAACTTAAAAACTCCAAAAATCGAAAAATCCGAAGCTCCAAAAATTCCGAAACTCGGAAACTCCAAAACTCGGAAACTCCAAAACTCCGAACCTCCAAAATCTCCAAAACTCCACAACCCCGAATCTCCAAAACTCCGAAAACTCCAAAATTCCATACCTCCAAAATCCAAACTTCTAAAAGTCCAAAACTACAAAACTACAAAATTCTGGAACAACAAAACCCCGAATCTCCAAAAATCCATACCTCCAAAACTCCGAAACTCCAAAACTCCAAAAGTGCAAAAATCCAAAACTCCAAAACTCAAAAATCCAAAACTCGGAAACTCCAAAACTCGGAAACTCCAAAACTCGGAAACTCCAAAACTCCGAACCTCCAAAATCTCCAAAACTCCACAACCCCGAATCTCCAAAACTCTGAAAACTCCAAAATTCCACACCTCCAAAATCCAAACTTCTCGAACTCCAAAACTACAAAACTACAAAATTCTGGAACAACAAAATCCGAATCACCAAAAATCCATACCTCCAAAACTCCGAAACTCCAAAACTCCAAAAGTGCAAAAATCCAAAACTCCAAAACTCAAAAACTCCAAAACTCCAAAAATCCAAAACTCCAAAACTCCAAAACTCCGAAACTCCGAAAATCCAAAACACCAAAACTCCAAAACTCTGAAACTCCAAAACTCCAAAACTACAAAATTACGAAACTCCAAAACTGCAAAAATCCAGAACTCCAAAACTCCAAAGCTCTAAAACTCCAGACGTCCAATAATCCGAAACTCCGAAAGTCCAAAACTCCAAACATCCAAAACTCCAAAAATCCAAAACTTAAAATTCGAAACTCCAAAACTCCGAAACTGCAAAACTCGAGAACTCCGAAACTCCAAAATTCCGAAACTCCTAAACTCCGAAACTCCGAAAATCCGGAACTCCAAAACTCCAAAGCTCTAAAACTCCAAAACTCCAAATCTCCAAAAATCCAAAACTCCAAAATTCCGAAACTCGGAAACTCCAAAACTCGGAAACTCCAAAACTCCGCACCTCCAAAACTCCACAACCCCTCAAAACTCAAAACCTCCAAAAATCCAAAACACCAAAACTCCAATGCTTTAAAAATCCAAAACTCCAAAAATGCAAAACTCCAAAAATCGAAAACTTAAAAACTCCAAAACTCCACAAATCCGAAACTCCAAAACTCCGAAACTCACAAATTCCGAAACTCCGCAACCCCGAATCTCCAAAACTCTGAAACTCCAAAACTCCGAAACTCCAAAAAACAGAACTCCAAAACTCCAAAGCTCTAAAACTCCAAATGTCCAATAATCCGAAACTCCGAAAGTCCAAAACTCCAAAAATCCAATACTCCAAAAATCCAAAACTCCAAAAATCCAAAACTCGAAAACTCCAAAACTGCAAAAATCCAAAACTCCAAAATTCCGAAACTCGGAAACTCCAAAACTCCGAACCTCCAAAATCTCCAAAACTCCACAACCCCGAATCTCCAAAACTCCGAAAATCCAAAAATCCATACCTCCAAATCCAAACTTCTAAAACTCCAAAACTACAAACTACAAAATTCTGGAACACTCCGAATCTCAAAAAATCCATACCTCCAAAACTCCAAAAATCCATAACTCCGAAACTCCAAAACTCCAAAAGTGCAAAAATACAAAACTCCAAAACTCAAAAACTCCGAAACTCCAAAAATCCAAAACTCCAAAGCTCCAAAACTCCGAAACTCCGAAAATCCAAAACACCAAAACTCGAAAACTCTGAAACTCCAAAACTCCAAAACTCCAAAACTCCAAAACTACAAAATTACGAAACTCCAAAACTGCAAAAATCCAAAACTCCAAAATTCCGAAACTCGGAAACTCCAAAACTCCGAAACTCCGAAACTCCGAAAATCCAGAACTCCAAAACTCCAAAGCTCTAAAACTCCAGACGTCCAATAATCCGAAACTCCGAAAGTCAAAAACTCCAAACATCCAAAACTCCAAAAATCCAAAACTTAAAATTCGAAACTCCAAAACTCCAAAACTCCGAAACTGCAAAACTCCAAAACTCCGAAACTCCAAAATTCCGAAACTCCAAAACTCCGAAACTCCGAAAATCCGGAACTCCAAAACTCCAAAACTCCAAAAATCCAAAACTCCAAAATTCCGAAACTCGGAAACCACAAAACTCAGAAACTCCAAAACTCCGAACCTCCAAAATCTCCAAAGCTCCACAACCCCGAATCTCCAAAACTCTGAAACTCCAAAAATCCATACCTCCAGAATCCAAAATTCTAAAACTCCAAAACTACAAAACTACAAAATATTGGAAAAATAAAACCCCAAATCTCCAAAAATCCATACCTCCAAAACTCCAAGAATCCAAAACTCCGAAACTCCAAAACTCCAAAAGTGCAAAAATCCAAAACTCCAAAGCTCTAAAACTCCAAACATAGAAAACTTAAAAACTCCAAAAATCGAAAAATCCGAAGCTCCAAAAATTCCGAAACTCGGAAACTCCAAAACTCGGAAACTCCAAAACTCCGAACCTCCAAAATCTCCAAAGCTCCACAACCCCGAATCTCCAAAACTCTGAAACTCCAAAAATCCATACCTCCAAAATCCAAAATTCTAAAACTCCAAAACTACAAAACTACAAAATATTGGAAAAACAAAACCCCAAATCTCCAAAAATCCATACCTCCAAAACTCCAAGAATCCAAAACTCCGAAACTCCAAAACTCCAAAAGTGCAAAAATCCAAAACTCCAAAGCTCTAAAACTCCAAAAGTCCAATAATCCGAAACTCGAAAGTCCAAAACTCCAAAAATCCAAGACTCCAAAAATCCAGAACTCCAAAAATTCAAAACTCGAAAACTCCAAAACTGCAAAAGTCCAAAACTCCAAAATTCCGAAACTCGGAAACTCCAAAACTCGGAAACTCCAAAACTCCGAACCTCCAAAATCTCTAAAACTCCACAACCCCGAATCTCCAAAACTCCGAAAACTCCAAAATTCCATACCTCCAAAATCCAAACTTCTAAAAGTCCAAAACTATAAAACTACAAAATTCTGGAACAACAAAATCCGAATCTCCAAAAATCCATACCTCCAAAACTCCGAAACTCCAAAACTCCAAAAGTGCAAAAATCCAAAACTCCAAAACTCACAAATCCAAAACTCGGAAACTCCAAAACTCGGAAACTCCAAAACTCGGAAACTCCAAAACTCCGAACCTCCAAAATCTCCAAAACTCCACAACCCCGAATCTCCAAAACTCCGAAAACTCCAAAATTCCATACCTCCAAAATCCAAACTTCTCAAACTCCAAAACTACAAAACTACAAAATTCTGGAACAACAAAATCCGAATCTCCAAAAATCCATACCTCCAAAACTCCGAAACTCCAAAACTCCAAAAGTGCAAAAATCCAAAACTCCAAAACTCAAAAACTCCAAAACTCCAAAAATCCAAAACTCCAAAACTCCAAAACTCCGAAACTCCGAAAATCCAAAACACCAAAACTCCAAAACTCTGAAACTCCAAAACTCCAAAACTACAAAATTACGAAACTCCAAAACTGCAAAAATCCAGAACTCCAAAACTCCAAAGCTCTAAAACTCCAGACGTCCAATAATCCGAAACTCCGAAAGTCCAAAACTCCAAACATCCAAAACTCCAAAAATCCAAAACTTAAAATTCAAACTCCAAAACTCCGAAACTGCAAAACTCGAGAACTCCGAAACTCCAAAATTCCGAAACTCCTAAACTCCGAAACTCCGAAAATCCGGAACTCCAAAATTCCGAAACTCGGAAACCACAAAACTCAGAAACTCCAAAACTCCGAACCTCCAAAATCTCCAAAGCTCCACAACCCCGAATCTCCAAAACTCTGAAACTCCAAAAATCCATACCTCCAGAATCCAAAATTCTAAAACTCCAAAACTACAAAACTACAAAATATTGGAAAAACAAAACCCCAAATCTCCAAAAATCCATACCTCCAAAACTCCAAGAATCCAAAACTCCGAAACTCCAAAACTCCAAAAGTGCAAAAATCCAAAACTCCAAAGCTCTAAAACTCCAAAAATAGAAAACTTAAAAACTCCAAAAATCGAAAAATCCGAAGCTCCAAAAATTCCGAAACTCGGAAACTCCAAAACTCGGAAACTCCAAAACTCCGAACCTCCAAAATCTCCAAAACTCCACAACCCCGAATCTCCAAAACTCCGAAAACTCCAAAATTCCATACCTCCAAAATCCAAACTTCTAAAAGTCCAAAACTACAAAACTACAAAATTCTGGAACAACAAAACCCCGAATCTCCAAAAATCCATACCTCCAAAACTCCGAAACTCCAAAACTCCAAAAGTGCAAAAATCCAAAACTCCAAAACTCAAAAATCCAAAACTCGGAAACTCCAAAACTCGGAAACTCCAAAACTCGGAAACTCCAAAACTCCGCACCTCCAAAACTCCACAACCCCTCAAAACTCAAAACCTCCAAAAATCCAAAACACCAAAACTCCAATGCTTTAAAAATCCAAAACTCCAAAAATGCAAAACTCCAAAAATCGAAAACTTAAAAACTCCAAAACTCCACAAATCCGAAACTCCAAAACTCCGAAACTCACAAATTCCGAAACTCCGCAACCCCGAATCTCCAAAACTCTGAAACTCCAAAACTCCGAAACTCCAAAAAACAGAACTCCAAAACTCCAAAGCTCTAAAACTCCAAATGTCCAATAATCCGAAACTCCGAAAGTCCAAAACTCCAAAAATCCAATACTCCAAAAATCCAAAACTCCAAAAATCCAAAACTCGAAAACTCCAAAACTGGAAAAATCCAAAACTCCAAAATTCCGAAACTCGGAAACTCCAAAACTCCGAACCTCCAAAATCTCCAAAACTCCACAACCCCAAATCTCCAAAACTCCGAAAATCCAAAAATCCATACCTCCAAATCCAAACTTCTAAAACTCCAAAACTACAAAACTACAAAATTCTGGAACACTCCGAATCTCCAAAAATCCATACCTCCAAAACTCCAAAAATCCATAACTCCGAAACTCCAAAACTCCAAAAGTGCAAAAATACAAAACTCCAAAACTCAAAAACTCCGAAACTCCAAAAATCCAAAACTCCAAAGCTCCAAAACTCCGAAACTCCGAAAATCCAAAACACCAAAACTCGAAAACTCTGAAACTCCAAAACTCCAAAACTCCAGAACTCCAAAACTACAAAATTACGAAACTCCAAAACTGCAAAAATCCAAAACTCCAAAATTCCGAAACTCGGAAACTCCAAAACTCCGAAACTCCGAAACTCCGAAAATCCAGAACTCCAAAACTCCAAAGCTCTAAAACTCCAGACGTCCAATAATCCGAAACTCCGAAAGTCCAAAACTCCAAACATCCAAAACTCCAAAAATCCAAAACTTAAAATTCGAAACTCCAAAACTCCAAAACTCCGAAACTGCAAAACTCCAAAACTCCGAAACTCCAAAATTCCGAAACTCCAAAACTCCGAAACTCCGAAAATCCGGAACTCCAAAACTCCAAAACTCCAAAAATCCAAAACTCCAAAATTCCGAAACTCGGAAACCACAAAACTCAGAAACTCCAAAACTCCGAACCTCCAAAATCTCCAAAGCTCCACAACCCCGAATCTCCAAAACTCTGAAACTCCAAAAATCCATACCTCCAGAATCCAAAATTCTAAAACTCCAAAACTACAAAACTACAAAATATTGGAAAAACAAAACCCCAAATCTCCAAAAATCCATACCTCCAAAACTCCAAGAATCCAAAACTCCGAAACTCCAAAACTCCAAAAGTGCAAAAATCCAAAACTCCAAAGCTCTAAAACTCCAAAAATAAAAAACTTAAAAACTCCAAAAATCGAAAAATCCGAAGCTCCAAAAATTCCGAAACTCGGAAACTCCAAAACTCGGAAACTCCAAAACTCCGAACCTCCAAAATCTCCAAAGCTCCACAACCCCGAATCTCCAAAACTCTGAAACTCCAAAAATCCATACCTCCAAAATCCAAAATTCTAAAACTCCAAAACTACAAAACTACAAAATATTGGAAAAACAAAACCCCAAATCTCCAAAAATCCATACCTCCAAAACTCCAAGAATCCAAAACTCCGAAACTCCAAAACTCCAAAACTGCAAAAATCCAAAACTCCAAAGCTCTAAAACTCCAAAAGTCCAATAATCCGAAACTCGAAAGTCCAAAACTCCAAAAATCCAAGACTCCAAAAATCCAGAACTCCAAAAATTCAAAACTCGAAAACTCCAAAACTGCAAAAATCCAAAACTCCAAAATTCCGAAACTCGGAAACTCCAAAACTCGGAAACTCCAAAACTCCGAACCTCCAAAATCTCTAAAACTCCACAACCCCGAATCTCCAAAACTCCGAAAACTCCAAAATTCCATACCTCCAAAATCCAAACTTCTAAAAGTCCAAAACTACAAAACTACAAAATTCTGGAACAACAAAACCCCGAATCTCCAAAAATCCATACCTCCAAAACTCCGAAACTCCAAAACTCCAAAAGTGCAAAAATCCAAAACTCCAAAACTCACAAATCCAAAACTCGGAAACTCCAAAACTCGGAAACTCCAAAACTCGGAAACTCCAAAACTCCGAACCTCCAAAATCTCCAAAACTCCACAACCCCGAATCTCCAAAACTCCGAAAACTCCAAAATTCCATACCTCCAAAATCCAAACTTCTCAAACTCCAAAACTACAAAACTACAAAATTCTGGAACAACAAAATCCGAATCTCCAAAAATCCATACCTCCAAAACTCCGAAACTCCAAAACTCCAAAAGTGCAAAAATCCAAAACTCCAAAACTCAAAAACTCCAAAACTCCAAAAATCCAAAACTCCAAAACTCCAAAACTCCGAAACTCCGAAAATCCAAAACACCAAAACTCCAAAACTCTGAAACTCCAAAACTCCAAAACTACAAAATTACGAAACTCCAAAACTGCAAAAATCCAGAACTCCAAAACTCCAAAGCTCTAAAACTCCAGACGTCCAATAATCCGAAACTCCGAAAGTCCAAAACTCCAAACATCCAAAACTCCAAAAATCCAAAACTTAAAATTCGAAACTCCAAAACTCCGAAACTGCAAAACTCGAGAACTCCGAAACTCCAAAATTCCGAAACTCCTAAACTCCGAAACTCCGAAAATCCGGAACTCCAAAATTCCGAAACTCGGAAACCACAAAACTCAGAAACTCCAAAACTCCGAACCTCCAAAATCTCCAAAGCTCCACAACCCCGAATCTCCAAAACTCTGAAACTCCAAAAATCCATACCTCCAGAATCCAAAATTCTAAAACTCCAAAACTACAAAACTACAAAATATTGGAAAAACAAAACCCCAAATCTCCAAAAATCCATACCTCCAAAACTCCAAGAATCCAAAACTCCGAAACTCCAAAACTCCAAAAGTGCAAAAATCCAAAACTCCAAAGCTCTAAAACTCCAAAAATAGAAAACTTAAAAACTCCAAAAATCGAAAAATCCGAAGCTCCAAAAATTCCGAAACTCGGAAACTCCAAAACTCGGAAACTCCAAAACTCCGAACCTCCAAAATCTCCAAAACTCCACAACCCCGAATCTCCAAAACTCCGAAAACTCCAAAATTCCATACCTCCAAAATCCAAACTTCTAAAAGTCCAAAACTACAAAACTACAAAATTCTGGAACAACAAAACCCCGAATCTCCAAAAATCCATACCTCCAAAACTCCGAAACTCCAAAACTCCAAAAGTGCAAAAATCCAAAACTCCAAAACTCAAAAATCCAAAACTCGGAAACTCCAAAACTCGGAAACTCCAAAACTCGGAAACTCCAAAACTCCGAACCTCCAAAATCTCCAAAACTCCACAACCCCGAATCTCCAAAACTCTGAAAACTCCAAAATTCCACACCTCCAAAATCCAAACTTCTCGAACTCCAAAACTACAAAACTACAAAATTCTGGAACAACAAAATCCGAATCACCAAAAATCCATACCTCCAAAACTCCGAAACTCCAAAACTCCAAAAGTGCAAAAATCCAAAACTCCAAAACTCAAAAACTCCAAAACTCCAAAAATCCAAAACTCCAAAACTCCAAAACTCCGAAACTCCGAAAATCCAAAACACCAAAACTCCAAAACTCTGAAACTCCAAAACTCCAAAACTACAAAATTACGAAACTCCAAAACTGCAAAAATCCAGAACTCCAAAACTCCAAAGCTCTAAAACTCCAGACGTCCAATAATCCGAAACTCCGAAAGTCCAAAACTCCAAACATCCAAAACTCCAAAAATCCAAAACTTAAAATTCGAAACTCCAAAACTCCGAAACTGCAAAACTCGAGAACTCCGAAACTCCAAAATTCCGAAACTCCTAAACTCCGAAACTCCGAAAATCCGGAACTCCAAAACTCCAAAGCTCTAAAACTCCAAAACTCCAAATCTCCAAAAATCCAAAACTCCAAAATTCCGAAACTCGGAAACTCCAAAACTCGGAAACTCCAAAACTCCGCACCTCCAAAACTCCACAACCCCTCAAAACTCAAAACCTCCAAAAATCCAAAACACCAAAACTCCAATGCTTTAAAAATCCAAAACTCCAAAAATGCAAAACTCCAAAAATCGAAAACTTAAAAACTCCAAAACTCCACAAATCCGAAACTCCAAAACTCCGAAACTCACAAATTCCGAAACTCCGCAACCCCGAATCTCCAAAACTCTGAAACTCCAAAACTCCGAAACTCCAAAAAACAGAACTCCAAAACTCCAAAGCTCTAAAACTCCAAATGTCCAATAATCCGAAAC
Source organism: Amblyomma mixtum (assembly GCF_055824585.1). NCBI lineage: Eukaryota > Metazoa > Arthropoda > Arachnida > Ixodida > Ixodidae > Amblyomma > Amblyomma mixtum. The sequence goes on from NW_028317651.1 coordinate 12,856,054, forward strand.
TCCGAAAGTCCAAAACTCCAAAAATCCAATACTCCAAAAATCCAAAACTCCAAAAATCCAAAACTCGAAAACTCCAAAACTGCAAAAATCCAAAACTCCAAAATTCCGAAACTCGGAAACTCCAAAACTCCGAACCTCCAAAATCTCCAAAACTCCACAACCCCGAATCTCCAAAACTCCGAAAATCCAAAAATCCATACCTCCAAATCCAAACTTCTAAAACTCCAAAACTACAAAACTACAAAATTCTGGAACACTCCGAATCTCAAAAAATCCATACCTCCAAAACTCCAAAAATCCATAACTCCGAAACTCCAAAACTCCAAAAGTGCAAAAATACAAAACTCCAAAACTCAAAAACTCCGAAACTCCAAAAATCCAAAACTCCAAAGCTCCAAAACTCCGAAACTCCGAAAATCCAAAACACCAAAACTCGAAAACTCTGAAACTCCAAAACTCCAAAACTCCAAAACTCCAAAACTACAAAATTACGAAACTCCAAAACTGCAAAAATCCAAAACTCCAAAATTCCGAAACTCGGAAACTCCAAAACTCCGAAACTCCGAAACTCCGAAAATCCAGAACTCCAAAACTCCAAAGCTCTAAAACTCCAGACGTCCAATAATCCGAAACTCCGAAAGTCAAAAACTCCAAACATCCAAAACTCCAAAAATCCAAAACTTAAAATTCGAAACTCCAAAACTCCAAAACTCCGAAACTGCAAAACTCCAAAACTCCGAAACTCCAAAATTCCGAAACTCCAAAACTCCGAAACTCCGAAAATCCGGAACTCCAAAACTCCAAAACTCCAAAAATCCAAAACTCCAAAATTCCGAAACTCGGAAACCACAAAACTCAGAAACTCCAAAACTCCGAACCTCCAAAATCTCCAAAGCTCCACAACCCCGAATCTCCAAAACTCTGAAACTCCAAAAATCCATACCTCCAGAATCCAAAATTCTAAAACTCCAAAACTACAAAACTACAAAATATTGGAAAAATAAAACCCCAAATCTCCAAAAATCCATACCTCCAAAACTCCAAGAATCCAAAACTCCGAAACTCCAAAACTCCAAAAGTGCAAAAATCCAAAACTCCAAAGCTCTAAAACTCCAAAAATAGAAAACTTAAAAACTCCAAAAATCGAAAAATCCGAAGCTCCAAAAATTCCGAAACTCGGAAACTCCAAAACTCGGAAACTCCAAAACTCCGAACCTCCAAAATCTCCAAAGCTCCACAACCCCGAATCTCCAAAACTCTGAAACTCCAAAAATCCATACCTCCAAAATCCAAAATTCTAAAACTCCAAAACTACAAAACTACAAAATATTGGAAAAACAAAACCCCAAATCTCCAAAAATCCATACCTCCAAAACTCCAAGAATCCAAAACTCCGAAACTCCAAAACTCCAAAAGTGCAAAAATCCAAAACTCCAAAGCTCTAAAACTCCAAAAGTCCAATAATCCGAAACTCGAAAGTCCAAAACTCCAAAAATCCAAGACTCCAAAAATCCAGAACTCCAAAAATTCAAAACTCGAAAACTCCAAAACTGCAAAAGTCCAAAACTCCAAAATTCCGAAACTCGGAAACTCCAAAACTCGGAAACTCCAAAACTCCGAACCTCCAAAATCTCTAAAACTCCACAACCCCGAATCTCCAAAACTCCGAAAACTCCAAAATTCCATACCTCCAAAATCCAAACTTCTAAAAGTCCAAAACTATAAAACTACAAAATTCTGGAACAACAAAATCCGAATCTCCAAAAATCCATACCTCCAAAACTCCGAAACTCCAAAACTCCAAAAGTGCAAAAATCCAAAACTCCAAAACTCACAAATCCAAAACTCGGAAACTCCAAAACTCGGAAACTCCAAAACTCGGAAACTCCAAAACTCCGAACCTCCAAAATCTCCAAAACTCCACAACCCCGAATCTCCAAAACTCCGAAAACTCCAAAATTCCATACCTCCAAAATCCAAACTTCTCAAACTCCAAAACTACAAAACTACAAAATTCTGGAACAACAAAATCCGAATCTCCAAAAATCCATACCTCCAAAACTCCGAAACTCCAAAACTCCAAAAGTGCAAAAATCCAAAACTCCAAAACTCAAAAACTCCAAAACTCCAAAAATCCAAAACTCCAAAACTCCAAAACTCCGAAACTCCGAAAATCCAAAACACCAAAACTCCAAAACTCTGAAACTCCAAAACTCCAAAACTACAAAATTACGAAACTCCAAAACTGCAAAAATCCAGAACTCCAAAACTCCAAAGCTCTAAAACTTCAGACGTCCAATAATCCGAAACTCCGAAAGTCCAAAACTCCAAACATCCAAAACTCCAAAAATCCAAAACTTAAAATTCGAAACTCCAAAACTCCGAAACTGCAAAACTCGAGAACTCCGAAACTCCAAAATTCCGAAACTCCTAAACTCCGAAACTCCGAAAATCCGGAACTCCAAAACTCCAAAACTCCAAAGCTCTAAAACTCCAAAACTCCAAATCTCCAAAAATCCAAAACTCCAAAATTCCGAAACTCGGAAACTCCAAAACTCGGAAACTCCAAAACTCCGCACCTCCAAAACTCCACAACCCCTCAAAACTCAAAACCTCCAAAAATCCAAAACACCAAAACTCCAATGCTTTAAAAATCCAAAACTCCAAAAATGCAAAACTCCAAAAATCGAAAACTTAAAAACTCCAAACTCCACAAATCCGAAACTCCAAAACTCCGAAACTCACAAATTCCGAAACTCCGCAACCCCGAATCTCCAAAACTCTGAAACTCCAAAACTCCGAAACTCCAAAAAACAGAACTCCAAAACTCCAAAGCTCTAAAACTCCAAATGTCCAATAATCCGAAACTCCGAAAGTCCAAAACTCCAAAAATCCAATACTCCAAAAATCCAAAACTCCAAAAATCCAAAACTCGAAAACTCCAAAACTGCAAAAATCCAAAACTCCAAAATTCCGAAACTCGGAAACTCCAAAACTCCGAACCTCCAAAATCTCCAAAACTCCACAACCCCGAATCTCCAAAACTCCGAAAATCCAAAAATCCATACCTCCAAATCCAAACTTCTAAAACTCCAAAACTACAAAACTACAAAATTCTGGAACACTCCGAATCTCAAAAAATCCATACCTCCAAAACTCCAAAAATCCATAACTCCGAAACTCCAAAACTCCAAAAGTGCAAAAATACAAAACTCCAAAACTCAAAAACTCCGAAACTCCAAAAATCCAAAACTCCAAAGCTCCAAAACTCCGAAACTCCGAAAATCCAAAACACCAAAACTCCAAAACTCTGAAACTCCAAAACTCCAAAACTCCAAAACTCCAAAACTACAAAATTACGAAACTCCAAAACTGCAAAAATCCAAAACTCCAAAATTCCGAAACTCGCAAACTCCAAATCTCCGAAACTCCGAAACTCCGAAAATCCAGAACTCCAAAACTCCAAAGCTCTAAAACTCCAGACGTCCAATAATCCGAAACTCCGAAAGTCAAAAACTCCAAACATCCAAAACTCCAAAAATCCAAAACTTAAAATTCGAAACTCCAAAACTCCAAAACTCCGAAACTGCAAAACTCCAAAACTCCGAAACTCCAAAATTCCGAAACTCCAAAACTCCGAAACTCCGAAAATCCGGAACTCCAAAACTCCAAAACTCCAAAAATCCAAAACTCCAAAATTCCGAAACTCGGAAACCACAAAACTCAGAAACTCCAAAACTCCGAACCTCCAAAATCTCCAAAGCTCCACAACCCCGAATCTCCAAAACTCTGAAACTCCAAAAATCCATACCTCCAGAATCCAAAATTCTAAAACTCCAAAACTACAAAACTACAAAATATTGGAAAAATAAAACCCCAAATCTCCAAAAATCCATACCTCCAAAACTCCAAGAATCCAAAACTCCGAAACTCCAAAACTCCAAAAGTGCAAAAATCCAAAACTCCAAAGCTCTAAAACTCCAAAAATAGAAAACTTAAAAACTCCAAAAATCGAAAAATCCGAAGCTCCAAAAATTCCGAAACTCGGAAACTCCAAAACTCGGAAACTCCAAAACTCCGAACCTCCAAAATCTCCAAAGCTCCACAGCCCCGAATCTCCAAAACTCTGAAACTCCAAAAATCCATACCTCCAAAATCCAAAATTCTAAAACTCCAAAACTACAAAACTACAAAATATTGGAAAAACAAAACCCCAAATCTCCAAAAATCCATACCTCCAAAACTCCAAGAATCCAAAACTCCGAAACTCCAAAACTCCAAAAGTGCAAAAATCCAAAACTCCAAAGCTCTAAAACTCCAAAAGTCCAATAATCCGAAACTCGAAAGTCCAAAACTCCAAAAATCCAAGACTCCAAAAATCCAGAACTCCAAAAATTCAAAACTCGAAAACTCCAAAACTGCAAAAGTCCAAAACTCCAAAATTCCGAAACTCGGAAACTCCAAAACTCGGAAACTCCAAAACTCCGAACCTCCAAAATCTCTAAAACTCCACAACCCCGAATCTCCAAAACTCCGAAAACTCCAAAATTCCATACCTCCAAAATCCAAACTTCTAAATGTCCAAAACTATAAAACTACAAAATTCTGGAACAACAAAATCCGAATCTCCAAAAATCCATACCTCCAACACTCCGAAACTCCAAAACTCCAAAAGTGCAAAAATCCAAAACTCCGAAACTCCAAAACTCCGAAACTCCGAAAATCCAAAACACCAAAACTCCAAAACTCTCAAAAACTCCAAAACTCCAAAACTCCAAAACTACAAAATTACGAAACTCCAAAACTGCAAAAATCCAGAACTCCAAAACTCCAAAGCTCTAAAACTCCAGACGTCCAATAATCCGAAAGTCCGAAAGTCCAAAACTCCAAACATCCAAAACTCCAAAAATCCAATACTTAAAATTCGAAACTCCAAAACTCCGAAACTGCAAAACTTGAGAACTCCGAAACTCCAAAATTCCGAAACTCCTAAACTCCGAAACTCCGAAAATCCGGAACTCCAAAACTCCAAAAGTGCAAAAATCCAAAACTCCAAAGCTCTAAAACTCCAAAAGTCCAATAATCCGAAACTCCGAAAGTCCAAAACTCCAAAAATCCAAGACTCCAAAAATCCAAACCTCCAAAAATCCAAGACTCGAAAACTCCAAAACTGCAAAAATCCAAAACTCCAAAATTCCGAAACTCAGAAACTCCAAAACTCCGAACCTCCAAAATCTCCAAAACTCCACAACACCGAATCTCCAAAACTCCGAAAACTCCAAAATTCCATACCTCCGAAATCCAAACTTCTAAAACTCCTACAAAACTACAAAATTCTGGAACAACAAAATCCCGAATCTCCAAAAATCCATACCTCCAAAACTCCGAAACTAAAAAACTCCAAAAGTGCAAAAATCCAAAACTCCAAAACTCAAAAACTCCAAAACTCCAAAAATCCAAAACTCCAAAACTCCAAAACTCCGAAACTCCGAAAATCCAAAACACCAAAACTCCAAAACTCTGAAACTCCAAAACTCCAAAACTCCAAAACTACAAAATTACGAAACTCCAAAACTGCAAAAATCGAGAACTCCAAAACTCCAAAGCTCTAAAACTCCAGACGTCCAATAATCCGAAACTCCGAAAGTCCAAAACTCCAAACATCCAAAACTCCAAAAATCCAAAACTTAAAATTCGAAACTCCAAAACACCGAAACTGCAGAACTCCAAAACTCCAAAACTCCAAAATTCCGAAACTCCAAAACTCCGAAACTCCAAAGCTCCAAAACTCCAAAACTCCAAAACTCCAAAAATCCAAAACTCCAAAATTCCGAAACTCGGAAACTCCAAAACTCGGAAACTCCAAAACTCCGAACCTCCAAAACTCCAAAACTCCACAACCCCTCAAAACTCAAAACCTCCAAAAATCCAAAACACCAAAACTCCAATGCTTTAAAAATCCAAAACTCCAAAAATCCAAAACTTCAAAAATTGAAAACTCCACAAATCCGAAACTCCGAAACTCTGAAACTCCAAAACTCCGAAACTCACAAACTCCGAAACTCCGCAACCCCGAATCTCCAAAACTCTGAAACTCCAAAACTCCGAAACTCCAAAAATCCAGAACTCCAAAATTCCAAAGCTGTAAAACTCCAAATGTCCAATAATCCGAAAGTCCAAAACTCAAACAATCTAAAACTCCAAAAATCCAAAACTCCAAAAATCCAAAACTCCAAAATTCCGAAACTCGGAAACTCCAAAACTCGGAAACTCCAAAACTCCGAACCTCCAAAACTCCAAAACTCCACAACCCCTCCAAACACAAAACCTCCAAAAATCCAAAACACCAAAACTCCAATGCTTTAAAAATCCAAAACTCCAAAAATCCAAAACTCCAAAAATCGAAAACTTAAAAACTCCAAAACTCCAAAACTCCGAAACTCCAAAACTCCAAAAGTGCAAAAATACAAAACTCCAAAACTCAAAAACTCCGAAACTCCAAAAATCCAAAACTCCAAAGCTCCAAAACTCCGAAACTCCGAAAATCCAAAACACCAAAACTCCAAAACTCTGAAACTCCAAAACTCCAAAACTCCAAAACTCCAAAACTACAAAATTACGAAACTCCAAAACTGCAAAAATCCAAAACTCCAAAATTCCGAAACTCGGAAACTCCAAAACTCCGAAACTCCGAAACTCCGAAAATCCAGAACTCCAAAACTCCAAAGCTCTAAAACTCCAGACGTCCAATAATCCGAAACTCCGAAAGTCCAAAACTCCAAACATCCAAAACTCCAAAAATCCAAAACTTAAAATTCGAAACTCCAAAACTCCAAAACTCCGAAACTGCAAAACTCCAAAACTCCGAAACTCCAAAATTCCGAAACTCCAAAACTCCGAAACTCCAAAACTCCGAAACTCCGAAAATCCGGAACTCCAAAACTCCAAAACTCCAAAAATCCAAAACTCCAAAATTCCGAAACTCGGAGACCACAAAACTCAGAAACTCCAAAACTCCGAACCTCCAAAATCTCCAAAGCTCCACAACCCCGAATCTGCAAAACTCTGAAACTCCAAAAATCCATACCTCCAGAATCCAAAATTCTAAAACTCCAAAACTACAAAACTACAAAATATTGGAAAAACAAAACCCCAAATCTCCAAGAATCCATACCTCCAAAACTCCAAGAATCCAAAACTCCGAAACTCCAAAACTCCAAAAGTGCAAAAATCCAAAACTCCAAAGCTCTAAAACTCCAAAAATCGAAAAATCCGAAGCTCCAAAAATTCCGAAACTCGGAAACTCCAAAACTCCGAACCTCCAAAATCTCCAAAACTCCACAACCCCGAATCTCCAAAACTCCGAAAACTCCAAAATTCCATACCTCCAAAATCCAAACTTCTAAAAGTCCAAAACTACAAAACTACAAAATTCTGGAACAACAAAACCCCGAATCTCCAAAAATCCATACCTCCAAAACTCCGAAACTCCAAAACTCCAAAAGTGCAAAAATCCAAAACTCCAAAACTCAAAAATCCAAAACTCGGAAACTCCAAAACTCGGAAACTCAAAAACTCCGAACCTCCAAAGTCTCCAAAACTCCACAACCCCGAATCTCCAAAACTCCGAAAACTCCAAAATTCCATACCTCCAAAATCCAAACTTCTAAAACTCCAAAACTATAAAACTACAAAATTCTGGAACAACAAAATCCGAATCTCCAAAAATCCATACCTCCAAAACTCCGAAACTCCAAAACTCCAAAAGTGCAAAAATCCAAAACTCCGAAACTCCAAAACTCCGAAACTCCGAAAATCCAAAACACCAAAACTCCAAAAACTCCAAAACTCCAAAACTCCAAAACTACAAAATTACGAAACTCCAAAACTGCAAAAATCCAGAACTCCAAAACTCCAAAGCTCTAAAACTCCAGACGTCCAATAATCCGAAACTCCGAAAGTCCAAAACTCCAAACATCCAAAACTCCAAAAATCCAATACTTAAAATTCGAAACTCCAAAACTCCGAAGCTGCAAAACTCGAGAACTCCGAAACTCCAAAATTCTGAAACTCCTAAACTCCGAAACTCCGAAAATCTGGAACTCCAAAACTCCAAAAGTGCAAAAATCCAAAACTCCAAAGCTCTAAAACTCCAAAAGTCCAATAATCCGAAACTCCGAAAGTCCAAAACTCCAAAAATCCAAGACTCCAAAAATCCAAAACTCCAAAAATCCAAGACTCGAAAACTCCAAAACTGCAAAAATCCAAAACTCCAAAATTCCGAAACTCAGAAACTCCAAAACTCGGAAACTCCAAAACTCCGAACCTCCAAAATCTCCAAAACTCCACAACACCGAATCTCCAAAACTCCGAAAACTCCAAAATTCCATACCTCCGAAATCCAAACTTCTAAAACTCCAAAACTACAAAACTACAAAATTCTGGAACAACAAAATCCCGAATCTCCAAAAATCCATACCTCCAAAACTCCGAAACTAAAAAACTCCAAAAGTGCAAAAATCCAAAACTCCAAAACTCAAAAACTCCAAAACTCCAAAAATCCAAAACTCCAAAACTCCAAAACTCCGAAACTCCGAAAATCCAAAACACCAAAACTCCAAAACTCTGAAACTCCAAAACTCCAAAACTCCAAAACTACAAAATTACGAAACTCCAAAACTGCAAAAATCGAGAACTCCAAAACTCCAAAGCTCTAAAACTCCAGACGTCCAATAATCCGAAACTCCGAAAGTCCAAAACTCCAAACATCCAAAACTCCAAAAATCCAAAACTTAAAATTCGAAACTCCAAAACTCCAAAACTCCGAAACTGCAGAACTCCAAAACTCCGAAACTCCAAAATTCCGAAACTCCAAAACTCCGAAACTCACAAACTCCGAAACTCCGCAACCCCGAATCTCCAAAACTCTGAAACTCCAAAACTCCGAAACTCCAAAAATCCAGAACTCCAAAATTCCAAAGCTGTAAAACTCCAAATGTCCAATAATCCGAAATTCCAAAACTCAAACAATCCAAAACTCCAAAAATCCAAAACTCCAAAAATCCAAAACTCCAAAATTCCGAAACTCGGAAACTCCAAAACTCGGAAACTCCAAAACTCCGAACCTCCAAAACTCCAAAACTCCACAACCCCTCCAAACACAAAACCTCCAAAAATCCAAAACACCAAAACTCCAATGCTTTAAAAATCCAAAACTCCAAAAATCCAAAACTCCAAAAATCGAAAACTTAAAAACTCCAAAACTCCAAAACTCCGAAACTCCAAAACTCCAAAAGTGCAAAAATACAAAACTCCAAAACTCAAAAACTCCGAAACTCCAAAAATCCAAAACTCCAAAGCGCCAAAACTCCGAAACTCCGAAAATCCAAAACACCAAAACTCCAAAACTCTGAAACTCCAAAACTCCAAAACTCCAAAACTAAAAAATTACGAAACTCCAAAACTGCAAAAATCCAAAACACCAAAATTCCGAAACTCGGAAACGCCAAAACTCCGAAACTCCGAAAATCCAGAACTCCAAAACTCCAAAGCTCTAAAACTCCAGACGCCCAATAATCCGAAACTCCGAAAGTCCAAAACTCCAAAACTCCGAAACTGCAGAACTCCAAAACTCCGAAACTCCAAAATTCCGAAACTCCAAAACTCCGAAACTCCAAAGCTCTAAAACTCCAAAACTCCAAAACTCCAAAAATCCAAAACTCCAAAATTCCGAAACTCGGAAACTCCAAAACTCGGAAACTCCAAAACTCCGAACCTCCAAAACTCCAAAACTCCACAACCCCTCAAAACTCAAAACCTCCAAAAATCCAAAACACCAAAACTCCAATGCTTTAAAAATCCAAAACTCCAAAAATCCAAAACTCCAAAAATTGAAAACTCCACAAATCCGAAACTCCGAAACTCCGAAACTCCGCAACCCCGAATCTCCAAAACTCTGAAACTCCAAAACTCCGAAACTCCAAAAATCCAGAACTCCAAAATTCCAAAGCTGTAAAACTCCAAATGTCCAATAATCCGAAAGTCCAAAACTCAAACAATCCAAAACTCCAAAAATCCAAAAATTCCAAAAATCCAAAACTCCAAAATTCCGAAACTCGGAAACTCCAAAACTCGGAAACTCCAAAACTCCGAACCTCCAAAACTCCAAAACTCCACAACCCCTCCAAACACAAAACCTCCAAAAATCCAAAACACCAAAACTCCAATGCTTTAAAAATCCAAAACTCCAAAAATCCAAAACTCCAAAAATCGAAAACTTAAAAACTCCAAAACTCCAAAACTCCGAAACTCCAAAACTCCAAAAGTGCAAAAATACAAAACTCCAAAACTCAAAAACTCCGAAACTCCAAAAATCCAAAACTCCAAAGCTCCAAAACTCCGAAACTCCGAAAATCCAAAACACCAAAACTCCAAAACTCTGAAACTCCAAAACTCCAAAACTCCAAAACTACAAAATTACGAAACTCCAAAACTGCAAAAATCCAAAACTCCAAAATTCCGAAACTCGGAAACTCCAAAAGTCCGAAGCTCTAAAACTCCAGACGTCCAATAATCCGAAACTCCGAAAGTCCAAAACTCCAAACATCCAAAACTCCAAAAATCCAAAACTTAAAATTCGAAACTCCAAAACTCCAAAACTCCGAAACTGCAAAACTCCAAAACTCCGAAACTCCAAAATTCCGAAACTCCAAAACTCCGAAACTCCGAAAATCCGGAACTCCAAAACTCCAAAACTCCAAAAATCCAAAACTCCAAAATTCCGAAACTCGGAAACCACAAAACTCAGAAACTCCAAAACTCCGAACCTCCAAAATCTCCAAAGCTCCACAACCCCGAATCTCCAAAACTCTGAAACTCCAAAAATCCATACCTCCAGAATCCAAAATTCTAAAACTCCAAAACTACAAAACTACAAAATATTGGAAAAACAAAACCCCAAATCTCATAAATCCATACCTCCAAAACTCCAAGAATCCAAAACTCCGAAACTCCAAAACTCCAAAAGTGCAAAAATCCAAAAATCCAAAGCTCTAAAACTCCAAAAATCGAAAAATCCGAAGCTCCAAAAATTCCGAAACTCGGAAACTCCAAAACTCGGAAACTCCAAAACTCCGAACCTCCAAAAACTCCAAAACTCCACAACCCCGACTCTCCAAAACTCCGAAAACTCCAAAATTCCATACCTCCAAAATCCAAACTTCTAAAAGTCCAAAACTACAAAACTACAAAATTCTGGAACAACAAAACCCCGAATCTCCAAAAATCCATACCTCCAAAACTCCGAAACTCCAAAACTCCAAAAGTGCAAAAATCCAAAACTCCAAAACTCAAAAATCCAAAACTTGGAAACTCCAAAACTCGGAAACTCAAAAACTCCGAAAACTCCAAAATTCCATACCTCCAAAATCCAAACTTCTAAAACTCCAAAACTATAAAACTACAAAATTCTGGAACAACAAAATCCGAATCTCCAAAAATCCATACCTCCAAAACTCCGAAACTCCAAAACTCCAAAAGTGCAAAAATCCAAAACTCCGAAACTCCAAAACTCCGAAACTCCGAAAATCCAAAACACCAAAACTCCAAAACTCTCAAAAACTCCAAAACTCCAAAACTCCAAAACTACAAAATTACGAAACTCCAAAACTGCAAAAATCCAGAACTCCAAAACTCCAAAGCTCTAAAACTCCAGACGTCCAATAATCCGAAACTCCGAAAGTCCAAAACTCCAAACATCCAAAACTCCAAAAATCCAATACTTAAAATTCGAAACTCCAAAACTCCGAAACTGCAAAACTTGAGAACTCCGAAACTCCAAAATTCCGAAACTCCTAAACTCCGAAACTCCGAAAATTCGGAACTCCAAAACTCCAAAAGTGCAAAAATCCAAAACTCCAAAGCTCTAAAACTCCAAAAGTCCAATAATCCGAAACTCCGAAAGTCCAAAACTCCAAAAATCCAAGACTCCAAAAATCCAAAACTCCAAAAATCCAAGACTCGAAAACTCCAAAACTGCAAAAATCCAAAACTCCAAAATTCCGAAACTCAGAAACTCCAAAACTCGGAAACTCCAAAACTCCGAACCTCCAAAATCTCCAAAACTCCACAACACCGAATCTCCAAAACTCCGAAAACTCCAAAATTCCATACCTCCGAAATCCAAACTTCTAAAACTCCAAAACTACAAAACTACAAAATTCTGGAACAACAAAATCCCGAATCTCCAAAAATCCATACCTCCAAAACTCCGAAACTAAAAAACTCCAAAAGTGCAAAAATCCAAAACTCCAAAACTCAAAAACTCCAAAACTCCAAAAATCCAAAACTCCAAAACTCCGAAACTCCGAAAATCCAAAACACCAAAACTCCAAAACTCTGAAACTCCAAAACTCCAAAACTCCAAAACTACAAAATTACGAAACTCCAAAACTGCAAAAATCGAGAACTCCAAAACTCCAAAGCTCTAAAACTCCAGACGTCCAATAATCCGAAACTCCGAAAGTCCAAAACTCCAAACATCCAAAACTCCAAAAATCCAAAACTTAAAATTCGAAACTCCAAAACTCCAAAACTCCGAAACTGCAGAACTCCAAAACTCCAAAACTCCAAAATTCCGAAACTAAAAAACTCCGAAACTCCAAAGCTCCAAAACTCCAAAACTCCAAAACTCCAAAAATCCAAAACTCCAAAATTCCGAAACTCGGAAACTCCAAAACTCGGAAACTCCAAAACTCCGAACCTCCAAAACTCCAAAACTCCACAACCCCTCAAAACTCAAAACCTCCAAAAATCCAAAACACCAAAACTCCAATGCTTTAAAAATCCAAAACTCCAAAAATCTAAAACTCCAAAAATTGAAAACTCCACAAATCCGAAACTCCGAAACTCTGAAACTCCAAAACTCCGAAACTCACAAACTCCGAAACTCTGCAACCCCGAATCTCCAAAACTCTGAAACTCCAAAACTCCGAAACTCCAAAAATCCAGAACTCCAAAATTATAAAGCTGTAAAACTCCAAATGTCCAATAATCCGAAAGTCCAAAACTCAAACAATCTAAAACTCCAAAAATCCAAAACTCCAAAAATCCAAAACTCCAAAAATCCAAAACTCCAAAATTCCGAAACTCGGAAACTCCAAAACTCGGAAACTCCAAAACTCCGAACCTCCAAAACTCCAAAACTCCACAACCCCTCCAAACACAAAACCTCCAAAAATCCAAAACACCAAAACTCCAATGCTTTAAAAATCCAAAACTCCAAAAATCCAAAACTCCAAAAATCGAAAACTTAAAAACTCCAAAACTCCAAAACTCCGAAACTCCAAAACTCCAAAAGTGCAAAAATACAAAACTCCAAAACTCAAAAACTCCGAAACTCCAAAAATCCAAAACTCCAAAGCTCCAAAACTCCGAAACTCCGAAAATCCAAAACACCAAAACTCCAAAACTCTGAAACTCCAAAACTCCAAATCTCCAAAACTCCAAAACTACAAAATTACGAAACTCCAAAACTGCAAAAATCCAAAACTCCAAAATTCCGAAACTCGGAAACTCCAAAACTCCGAAACTCCGAAACTCCGAAAATCCAGAACTCCAAAACTCCAAAGCACTAAAACTCCAGACGTCCAATAATCCGAAACTCCGAAAGTCCAAAACTCCAAACATCCAAAACTCCAAAAATCCAAAACTTAAAATTCGAAACTCCAAAACTCCAAAACTCCGAAACTCCGAAACTGCAAAACTCCAAAACTCCGAAACTCCAAAATTCCGAAACTCCAAAACTCCGAAACTCCGAAAATCCGGAACTCCAAAACTCCAAAACTCCAAAAATCCAAAACTCCAAAATTCCGAAACTCGGAAACCACAAAACTCAGAAACTCCAAAACTCCGAACCTCCAAAATCTCCAAAGCTCCACAACCCCGAATCTGCAAAACTCTGAAACTCCAAAAATCCATACCTCCAGAATCCAAAATTCTAAAACTCCAAAACTACAAAACTACAAAATATTGGAAAAACAAAACCCCAAATCTCCAAAAATCCATACCTCCAAAACTCCAAGAATCCAAAACTCCGAAACTCCAAAACTCCAAAAGTGCAAAAATCCGAAACTCCAAAGCTCTAAAACTCCAAAAATCGAAAAATCCGAAGCTCCAAAAATTCCGAAACTCGGAAACTCCAAAACTCGGAAACTCCAAAACTCCGAACCTCCAAAATCTCCAAAACTCCACAACCCCGAATCTCCAAAACTCCGAAAACTCCAAAATTCCATACCTCCAAAATCCAAACTTCTAAAAGTCCAAAACTACAAAACTACAAAATTCTGGAACAACAAAACCCCGAATCTCCAAAAATCCATACCTCCATAACTCCGAAACTCCAAAACTCCAAAAGTGCAAAAATCCAAAACTCCAAAACTCAAAAATCCAAAACTCGGAAACTCAAAAACTCGGAAACTCAAAAACTCCGAACCTCCAAAATCTCCAAAACTCCACAACCCCGAATCTCCAAAACTCCGAAAACTCCAAAATTCCATACCTCCAAAATCCAAACTTCTAAAACTCCAAAACTATAAAACTACAAAATTCTGGAACAACAAAATCCGAATCTCCAAAAATCCATACCTCCAAAACTCCGAAACTCCAAAACTCCAAAAGTGCAAAAATCCAAAACTCCGAAACTCCAAAACTCCGAAACTCCGAAAATCCAAAACACCAAAACTCCAAAAACTCCAAAACTCCAAAACTCCAAAACTACAAAAATACGAAACTCCAAAACTGCAAAAATCCAGAACTCCAAAACTCCAAACCTCTAAAACTCCAGACGTCCAATAATCCGAAACTCCGAAAGTCCAAAACTCCAAACATCCAAAACTCCAAAAATCCAATACTTAAAATTCGAAACTCCAAAACTCCGAAGCTGCAAAACTCGAGAACTCCGAAACTCCAAAATTCTGAAACTCCTAAACTCCGAAACTCCGAAAATCTGGAACTCCAAAACTCCAAAAGTGCAAAAATCCAAAACTCCAAAGCTCTAAAACTCCAAAAGTCCAATAATCCGAAACTCCGAAAGTCCAAAACTCCAAAAATCCAAGACTCCAAAAATCCAAAACTCCAAAAATCCAAGACTCGAAAACTCCAAAACTGCAAAAATCCAAAACTCCAAAATTCCGAAACTCAGAAACTCCAAAACTCGGAAACTCCAAAACTCCGAACCTCCAAAATCTCCAAAACTCCACAACACCGAATCTCCAAAACTCCGAAAACTCCAAAATTCCATACCTCCGAAATCCAAACTTCTAAAACTCCAAAACTACAAAACTACAAAATTCTGGAACAACAAAATCCCGAATCTCCAAAAATCCATACCTCCAAAACTCCGAAACTAAAAAACTCCAAAAGTGCAAAAATCCAAAACTCCAAAACTCAAAAACTCCAAAACTCCAAAAATCCAAAACTCCAAAACTCCAAAACTCCGAAACTCCGAAAATCCAAAACACCAAAACTCCAAAACTCTGAAACTCCAAAACTCCAAAACTCCAAAACTACAAAATTACGAAACTCCAAAACTGCAAAAATCGAGAACTCCAAAACTCCAAAGCTCTAAAACTCCAGACGTCCAATAATCCGAAACTCCGAAAGTCCAAAACTCCAAACATCCAAAACTCCAAAAATCCAAAACTTAAAATTCGAAACTCCAAAACTCCAAAACTCCGAAACTGCAGAACTCCAAAACTCCGAAACTCCAAAATTCCGAAACTCCAAAACTCCGAAACTCCAAAGCTCTAAAACTCCAAAACTCCAAAACTCCAAAAATCCAAAACTCCAAAATTCCGAAACTCGGAAACTCCAAAACTCGGAAACTCCAAAACTCAGAACCTCCAAAACTCCAAAACTCCACAACCCCTCAAAACTCAAAACCTCCAAAAATCCAAAACACCAAAACTCCAATGCTTTAAAAATCCAAAACTCCAAAAATCCAAAACTCCAAAAATTGAAAACTCCACAAGTCCGAAACTCCGAAACTCTGAAACTCCAAAACTCCGAAACTCACAAACTCCGAAACTCCGCAACCCCGAATCTCCAAAACTGAAACTCCAAAACTCCGAAACTCCAAAAATCCAGAACTCCAAAATTCCAAAGCTGTAAAACTCCAAATGTCCAATAATCCGAAATTCCAAAACTCAAACAATCCAAAACTCCAAAAATCCAAAACTCCAAAAATCCAAAACTCCAAAATTCCGAAACTCGGAAACTCCAAAACTCGGAAACTCCAAAACTCCGAACCTCCAAAACTCCAAAACTCCACAACCCCTCCAAACACAAAACCTCCAAAAATCCAAAACACCAAAACTCCAATGCTTTAAAAATCCAAAACTCCAAAAATCCAAAACTCCAAAAATTGAAAACTTAAAAACTCCAAAACTCCAAAACTCCGAAACTCCAAAACTCCAAAAGTGCAAAAATACAAAACTCCAAAACTCAAAAACTCCGAAACTCCAAAAATCCAAAACTCCAAAGCGCCAAAACTCCGAAACTCCGAAAATCCAAAACACCAAAACTCCAAAACTCTGAAACTCCAAAACTCCAAAACTCCAAAACTCCAAAACTAAAAAATTACGAAACTCCAAAACTGCAAAAATCCAAAACTCCAAAATTCCGAAACTCGGAAACGCCAAAACTCCGAAACTCCGAAACTCCGAAAATCCAGAACTCCAAAACTCCAAAGCTCTAAAACTCCAGACGTCCAATAATCCGAAACTCCAAAAGTCCAAAACTCCAAAACTCCGAAACTGCAGAACTCCAAAACTCCGAAACTCCAAAATTCCGAAACTCCAAAACTCCGAAACTCCAAAGCTCTAAAACTCCAAAACTCCAAAACTCCAAAAATCCAAAACTCCAAAATTCCGAAACTCGGAAACTCCAAAACTCGGAAACTCCAAAACTCCGAACCTCCAAAACTCCAAAACTCCACAACCCCTCAAAACTCAAAACCTCCAAAAATCCAAAACACCAAAACTCCAATGCTTTAAAAATCCAAAACTCCAAAAATCCAAAACTCCAAAAAGTGAAAACTCCACAAATCCGAAACTCCGAAACTCCGAAACTCCGCAACCCCGAATCTCCAAAACTCTGAAACTCCAAAACTCCGAAACTCCAAAAATCCAGAACTCCAAAATTCCAAAGCTGTAAAACTCCAAATGTCCAATAATCCGAAAGTCCAAAACTCAAACAATCCAAAACTCCAAAAATCCAAAACTCCAAAAATCCAAAACTCCAAAATTCCGAAACTCGGAAACTCCAAAACTCGGAAACTCCAAAACTCCGAACCTCCAAAACTCCAAAACTCCACAACCCCTCCAAACACAAAACCTCCAAAAATCCAAAACACCAAAACTCCAATGCTTTAAAAATCCAAAACTCCAAAAATCCAAAACTCCAAAAATCGAAAACTTAAAAACTCCAAAACTCCAAAACTCCGAAACTCCAAAACTCCAAAAGTGCAAAAATACAAAACTCAAAAACTCAAAAACTCCGAAACTCCAAAAATCCAAAACTCCAAAGCTCCAAAACTCCGAAACTCCGAAAATCCAAAACACCAAAACTCCAAAACTCTGAAACTCCAAAACTCCAAAACTCCAAAACTACAAAATTACGAAACTCCAAAACTGCAAAAATCCAAAACTCCAAAATTCCGAAACTCGGAAACTCCAAAACTCCGAAACTCCGAAACTCCGAAAATCCAGAACTCCAAAACTCCAAAGCTCTAAAACTCCAGACGTCCAATAATCCGAAACTCCGAAAGTCCAAAACTCCAAACATCCAAAACTCCAAAAATCCAAAACTTAAAATTCGAAACTCCAAAACTCCAAAACTCCGAAACTGCAAAACTCCAAAACTCCGAAACTCCAAAATTCCGAAACTCCAAAACTCCGAAACTCCGAAAATCCGGAACTCCAAAACTCCAAAAATCCAAAACTCCAAAAATCCAAAACTCCAAAATTCTGAAACTCGGAAACTCCAAAACTCCGAACCTCCAAAACTCCAAAACTCCACAACCCCTCCAAACACAAAACCTCCAAAAATCCAAAACACCAAAACTCCAATGCTTTAAAAATCCAAAACTCCAAAAATCCAAAACTCCAAAAATCGAAAACTTAAAAACTCCAAAACTCCAAAACTCCGAAACTCCAAAACTCCAAAAGTGCAAAAATACAAAACTCCAAAACTCAAAAACTCCGAAACTCCAGAAATCCAAAACTCCAAAGCTCCAAAACTCCGAAACTCCGAAAATCCAAAACACCAAAACTCCAAAACTCTGAAACTCCAAAACTCCAAAACTCCAAAACTCCAAAACTACAAAATTACGAAACTCCAAAACTGCAAAAATCCAAAACTCCAAAATTCCGAAACTCGGAAACTCCAAAAGTCCGAAACTCCGAAACTCCGAAAATCCAGAACTCCAAAACTCCAAAGCTCTAAAACTCCAGACGTCCAATAATCCGAAACTCCGAAAGTCCAAAACTCCAAACATCCAAAACTCCAAAAATCCAAAACTTAAAATTCGAAACTCCAAAACTCCAAAACTCCGAAACTGCAAAACTCCAAAACTCCGAAACTCCAAAATTCCGAAACTCCAAAACTCCGAAACTCCGAAAATCCGGAACTCCAAAACTCCAAAACTCCAAAAATCCAAAACTCCAAAATTCCGAAACTCGGAAACCACAAAACTCAGAAACTCCAAAACTCCGCACCTCCAAAATCTCCAAAGCTCCACAACCCCGAATCTCCAAAACTCTGAAACTCCAAAAATCCATACCTCCAGAATCCAAAATTCTAAAACTCCAAAACTACAAAACTACAAAATATTGGAAAAACAAAACCCCAAATCTCATAAATCCATACCTCCAAAACTCCGAAACTCCAAAACTCCAAAAGTGCAAAAATCCAAAACTCCAAAACTCAAAAATCCAAAACTCGGAAACTCCAAAACTCGGAAACTCAAAAACTCCGAACCTCCAAAATCTCCAAAACTCCACAACCCCGAATCTCCAAAACTCCGAAAACTCCAAAATTCCATACCTCCAAAATCCAAACTTCTAAAACTCCAAAGCTCTAAAACTCCAGACGTCCAATAATCCGAAACTCCGAAAGTCCAAAACTCCAAACATCCAAAACTCCAAAAATCCAATACTTAAAATTCGAAACTCCAAAACTCCGAAACTGCAAAACTTGAGAACTCCGAAACTCCAAAATTCCGAAACTCCTAAACTCCGAAACTCCGAAAATTCGGAACTCCAAAACTCCAAAAGTGCAAAAATCCAAAACTCCAAAGCTCTAAAACTCCAAAAGTCCAATAATCCGAAACTCCGAAAGTCCAAAACTCCAAAAATCCAAGACTCCAAAAATCCAAAACTCCAAAAATCCAAGACTCGAAAACTCCAAAACTGCAAAAATCCAAAACTCCAAAAATCGAAAACTTAAAAACTCCAAAACTCCAAAACTCCGAAACTCCAAAACTCCAAAAGTGCAAAAATACAAAACTCCAAAACTCAAAAACTCCGAAACTCCAAAAATCCAAAACTCCAAAGCTCCAAAACTCCGAAACTCCGAAAATCCAAAACACCAAAACTCCAAAACTCTGAAACTCCAAAACTCCAAAACTCCAAAACTACAAAATTACGAAACTCCAAAACTGCAAAAATCCAAAACTCCAAAATTCCGAAACTCGGAAACTCCAAAACTCCGAAACTCCGAAACTCTGAAAATCCAGAACTCCAAAACTCCAAAGCTCTAAAACTCCAGACGTCCAATAATCCGAAACTCCGAAAGTCCAAAACTCCAAACATCCAAAACTCCAAAAATCCAAAACTTAAAATTCGAAACTCCAAAACTCCAAAACTCCGAAACTGCAAAACTCCAAAACTCCGAAACTCCAAAATTCCGAAACTCCAAAACTCCGAAACTCCGAAAATCCGGAACTCCAAAACTCCAAAAATCCAAAACTCCAAAAATCCAAAACTCCAAAATTCTGAAACTCGGAAACTCCAAAACTCCGAACCTCCAAAACTCCAAAACTCCACAACCCCTCCAAACACAAAACCTCCAAAAATCCAAAACACCAAAACTCCAATGCTTTAAAAATCCAAAACTCCAAAAATCCAAAACTCCAAAAATCGAAAACTTAAAAACTCCAAAACTCCAAAACTCCGAAACTCCAAAACTCCAAAAGTGCAAAAATACAAAACTCCAAAACTCAAAAACTCCGAAACTCCAGAAATCCAAAACTCCAAAGCTCCAAAACTCCGAAACTCCGAAAATCCAAAACACCAAAACTCCAAAACTCTGAAACTCCAAAACTCCAAAACTCCAAAACTCCAAAACTCCAAAACTACAAAATTACGAAACTCCAAAACTGCAAAAATCCAAAACTCCAAAATTCCGAAACTCGGAAACTCCAAAAGTCCGAAACTCCGAAACTCCGAAAATCCAGAACTCCAAAACTCCAAAGCTCTAAAACTCCAGACGTCCAATAATCCGAAACTCCGAAAGTCCAAAACTCCAAACATCCAAAACTCCAAAAATCCAAAACTTAAAATTCGAAACTCCAAAACTCCAAAACTCCGAAACTGCAAAACTCCAAAACTCCGAAACTCCAAAATTCCGAAACTCCAAAACTCCGAAACTCCGAAAATCCGGAACTCCAAAACTCCAAAACTCCAAAAATCCAAAACTCCAAAATTCCGAAACTCGGAAACCACAAAACTCAGAAACTCCAAAACTCCGCACCTCCAAAATCTCCAAAGCTCCACAACCCCGAATCTCCAAAACTCTGAAACTCCAAAAATCCATACCTCCAGAATCCAAAATTCTAAAACTCCAAAACTACAAAACTACAAAATATTGGAAAAACAAAACCCCAAATCTCATAAATCCATACCTCCAAAACTCCGAAACTCCAAAACTCCAAAAGTGCAAAAATCCAAAACTCCAAAACTCAAAAATCCAAAACTCGGAAACTCCAAAACTCGGAAACTCAAAAACTCCGAACCTCCAAAATCTCCAAAACTCCACAACCCCGAATCTCCAAAACTCCGAAAACTCCAAAATTCCATACCTCCAAAATCCAAACTTCTAAAACTCCAAAACTATAAAACTACAAAATTCTGGAACAACAAAATCCGAATCTCCAAAAATCCATACCTCCAAAACTCCGAAACTCCAAAACTCCAAAAGTGCAAAAATCCAAAACTCCAAAGCTCTAAAACTCCAGACGTCCAATAATCCGAAACTCCGAAAGTCCAAAACTCCAAACATCCAAAACTCCAAAAATCCAATACTTAAAATTCGAAACTCCAAAACTCCGAAACTGCAAAACTTGAGAACTCCGAAACTCCAAAATTCCGAAACTCCTAAACTCCGAAACTCCGAAAATTCGGAACTCCAAAACTCCAAAAGTGCAAAAATCCAAAACTCCAAAGCTCTAAAACTCCAAAAGTCCAATAATCCGAAACTCCGAAAGTCCAAAACTCCAAAAATCCAAGACTCGAAAACTCCAAAACTGCAAAAATCCAAAACTCCAAAATTCCGAAACTCAGAAACTCCAAAACTCGGAAACTCCAAAACTCCGAACCTCCAAAATCTCCAAAACTCCACAACACCGAATCTCCAAAACTCCGAAAACTCCAAAATTCCATACCTCCGAAATCCAAACTTCTAAAACTCCAAAACTACAAAACTACAAAATTCTGGAACAAAATCCCGAATCTCCAAAAATCCATACCTCCAAAACTCCGAAACTAAAAAACTCCAAAAGTGGAAAAATCCAAAACTCCAAAACTCAAAAACTCCAAAACTCCAAAAATCCAAAACTCCAAAACTCCAAAACTCCGAAACTCCGAAAATCCAAAACACCAAAACTCCAAAACTCTGAAACTCCAAAACTCCAAAACTACAAAATTACGAAACTCCAAAACTGCAAAAATCGAGAACTCCAAAACTCCAAAGCTCTAAAACTCCAGACGTCCAATAATCCGAAACTCCAAAAGTCCAAAACTCCAAACATCCAAAACTCCAAAAATCCAAAACTTAAAATTCGAAACTCCAAAACTCCAAAACTCCGAAACTGCAGAACTCCAAAACTCCGAAACTCCAAAATTCCGAAACTCCAAAACTCCGAAACTCCAAAGCTCTAAAACTCCAAAACTCCAAAACTCCAAAAATCCAAAACTCCAAAATTCCGAAACTCGGAAACTCCAAAACTCGGAAACTCCAAAACTCCGAACCTCCAAAACTCCAAAACTCCACAACCCCTCAAAACTCAAAACCTCCAAAAATCCAAAGCACCAAAACTCCAATGCTTTAAAAATCCAAAACTCCAAAAATCCAAAACTCCAAAAATTGAAAACTCCACAAATCCGAAACTCCGAAACTCTGAAACTCCAAAACTCCGAAACTCACAAACTCCGAAACTCCGCAACCCCGAATCTCCAAAACTCTGAAACTCCAAAACTCCGAAACTCCAAAAATCCAGAACTCCAAAATTCCAAAGCTGTAAAACTCCAAATGTCCAATAATCCGAAAGTCCAAAACTCAAACAATCCAAAACTCCAAAAATCCAAAACTCCAAAAATCCAAAACTCCAAAATTCTGAAACTCGGAAACTCCAAAACTCGGAAACTCCAAAACTCCGCACCTCCAAAACTCCAAAACTCCACAACCCCTCCAAACACAAAACCTCCAAAAATCCAAAACACCAAAACTCCAATGCTTTAAAAATCCAAAACTCCAAAAATCCAAAACTCCAAAAATCGAAAACTTAAAAACTCCAGAACTCCAAAACTCCGAAACTCCAAAACTCCAAAAGTGCAAAAATACAAAACTCCAAAACTCAAAAACTCCGAAACTCCAAAAATCCAAAACTCCAAAGCGCCAAAACTCCGAAACTCCGAAAATCCAAAACACCAAAACTCCAAAACTCTGAAACTCCAAAACTCCAAAACTCCAAAACTACAAAACTACAAAATTACGAAACTCCAAAACTGCAAAAATCCAAAACTCCAAAATTCCGAAACTCGGAAACGCCAAAACTCCGAAACTCCGAAACTCCGAAAATCCAGAACTCCAAAACTCCAAAGCTCTAAAACTCCAGACGTCCAATAATCCGAAACTCCGAAAGTCCAAAACTCCAAAACTCCGAAACTGCAGAACTCCAAAACTCCGAAACTCCAAAATTCCGAAACTCCAAAACTCCGAAACTCCAAAGCTCTAAAACTCCAAAACTCCAAAACTCCAAAAATCCAAAACTCCAAAATTCCGAAACTCGGAAACTCCAAAACTCGGAAACTCCAAAACTCCGAACCTCCAAAACTCCAAAACTCCACAACCCCTCAAAACTCAAAACCTCCAAAAATCCAAAACACCAAAACTCCAATGCTTTAAAAATCCAAAACTCCAAAAATCCAAAACTCCAAAAATTGAAAACTCCACAAATCCGAAACTCCGAAACTCCGAAACTCCGCAACCCCGAATCTCCAAAACTCTGAAACTCCAAAACTCCGAAACTCCAAAAATCCAGAAATCCAAAATTCCAAAGCTGTAAAACTCCAAATGTCCAATAATCCGAAAGTCCAAAACTCAAACAATCCAAAACTCCAAAAATCCAAAACTCCAAAAATCCAAAACTCCAAAATTCCGAAACTCGTAAACTCCAAAACTCGGAAACTCCAAAACTCCGAACCTCCAAAACTCCAAAACTCCACAACCCCTCCAAACACAAAACCTCCAAAAATCCAAAACACCAAAACTCCAATGCTTTAAAAATCCAAAACTCCAAAAATCCAAAACTCCAAAAATCGAAAACTTAAAAACTCCAAAACTCCAAAACTCCGAAACTCCAAAACTCCAAAAGTGCAAAAATACAAAACTCCAAAACTCAAAAACTCCGAAACTCCAAAAATCCAAAACTCCAAAGCTCCAAAACTCCGAAACTCCGAAAATCCAAAACACCAAAACTCCAAAACTCTGAAACTCCAAAACTCCAAAACTACAAAATTACGAAACTCCAAAACTGCAAAAATCCAAAACTCCAAAATTCCGAAACTCGGAAACTCCAAAACTCCGAAACTCCGAAACTCCGAAAATCCAGAACTCCAAAACTCCAAAGCTCTAAAACTCCAGACGTCCAATAATCCGAAACTCCGAAAGTCCAAAACTCCAAACATCCAAAACTCCAAAAATCCAAAACTTAAAATTCGAAACTCCAAAACTCCAAAACTCCGAAACTGCAAAACTCCAAAACTCCGAAACTCCAAAATTCCGAAACTCCAAAACTCCGAAACTCCGAAAATCCGGAACTCCAAAACTCCAAAACTCCAAAAATCCAAAACTCCAAAAATCCAAAACTCCAAAATTCCGAAACTCGGAAACTCCAAAACTCGGAAACTCCAAAACTCCGAACCTCCAAAACTCCAAAACTCCACAACCCCTCCAAACACAAAACCTCCAAAAATCCAAAACACCAAAACTCCAATGCTTTAAAAATCCAAAACTCCAAAAATCCAAAACTCCAAAAATCCAAAACTCCAAAAATCGAAAACTTAAAAACTCCAAAACTCCAAAACTCCGAAACTCCAAAACTCCAAAGTGCAAAAATACAAAACTCCAAAACTCAAAAACTCCGAAACTCCAAAAATCCAAAACTCCAAAGCTCCAAAACTCCGAAACTCCGAAAATCCAAAACACCAAAACTCCAAAACTCTGAAACTCCAAAACTCCAAAACTCCAAAACTCCAAAACTACAAAATTACGAAACTCCAAAACTGCAAAAATCCAAAACTCCAAAATTCCGAAACTCGGAAACTCCAAAAGTCCGAAACTCCGAAACTCCGAAAATCCAGAACTCCAAAACTCCAAAGCTCTAAAACTCCAGACGTCCAATAATCCGAAACTCCGAAAGTCCAAAACTCCAAACATCCAAAACTCCAAAAATCCAAAACTTAAAATTCGAAACTCCAAAACTCCAAAACTCCGAAACTGCAAAACTCCAAAACTCCGAAACTCCAAAATTCCGAAACTCCAAAACTCCGAAACTCCGAAAATCCGGAACTCCAAAACTCCAAAACTCCAAAAATCCAAAACTCCAAAATTCCGAAACTCGGAAACCACAAAACTCAGAAACTCCAAAACTCCGAACCTCCAAAATCTCCAAAGCTCCACAACCCCGAATCTCCAAAACTCTGAAACTCCAAAAATCCATACCTCCAGAATCCAAAATTCTAAAACTCCAAAACTACAAAACTACAAAATATTGGAAAAACAAAACCCCAAATCTCATAAATCCATACCTCCAAAACTCCAAGAATCCAAAACTCCGAAACTCCAAAACTCCAAAAGTGCAAAAATCCAAAAATCCAAAGCTCTAAAACTCCAAAAATCGAAAAATCCGAAGCTCCAAAAATTCCGAAACTCGGAAACTCCAAAACTCGGAAACTCCAAAACTCCGAACCTCCAAAATCTCCAAAACTCCACAACCCCGACTCTCCAAAACTCCGAAAACTCCAAAATTCCATACCTCCAAAATCCAAACTTCTAAAAGTCCAAAACTACAAAACTACAAAATTCTGGAACAACAAAACCCCGAATCTCCAAAAATCCATACCTCCAAAACTCCGAAACTCCAAAACTCCAGAAGTGCAAAAATCCAAAACTCCAAAACTCAAAAATCCAAAACTTGGAAACTCCAAAACTCGGAAACTCAAAAACTCCGAACCTCCAAAATCTCCAAAACTCCACAACCCCGAATCTCCAAAACTCCGAAAACTCCAAAATTCCATACCTCCAAAATCCAAACTTCTAAAACTCCAAAACTATAAAACTACAAAATTCTGGAACAAAATCCGAATCTCCAAAAATCCATACCTCCAAAACTCCGAAACTCCAAAACTCCAAAAGTGCAAAAATCCAAAACTCCAAAACTCAAAAATCCAAAACTCGGAAACTCCAAAACTCGGAAACTCAAAAACTCCGAACCTCCAAAATCTCCAAAACTCCACAACCCCGAATCTCCAAAACTCCGAAAACTCCAAAATTCCATACATCCAAAATCCAAACTTCTAAAACTCCAAAACTATAAAACTACAAAATTCTGGAACAACAAAATCCGAATCTCCAAAAATCCATACCTCCAAAACTCCGAAACTCCAAAACTCCAAAAGTGCAAAAATCCAAAACTCCGAAACTCCAAAACTCCGAAACTCCGAAAATCCAAAACACCAAAACTCCAAAACTCCAAAACTCCAAAACTACAAAATTACGAAACTCCAAAACTGCAAAAATCCAGAACTCCAAAACTCCAAAGCTCTAAAACTCCAGACGTCCAATAATCCGAAACTCCGAAAGTCCAAAACTCCAAACATCCAAAACTCCAAAAATCCAATACTTAAAATTCGAAACTCCAAAACTCCGAAACTGCAAAACTCGAGAACTCCGAAACTCCAAAATTCCGAAACTCCTAAACTCCGAAACTCCGAAACTCCGAAAATCCGGAACTCCAAAACTCCAAAAGTGCAAAAATCCAAAACTCCAAAGCTCTAAAACTCCAAAAGTCCAATAATCCGAAACTCCGAAAGTCCAAAACTAAAAAAATCCAAGACTCCAAAAATCCAAAACTCCAAAAATCCAAGACTCGAAAACTCCAAAACTCCAAAAATCCAAAACTCCAAAATTCGAAACTCGGAAACCACAAAACTCAGAAACTCCAAAACTCCGAACCTCCAAAATCTCCAAAGCTCCACAACCCCGAATCTCCAAAACTCTGAAACTCCAAAAATCCATACCTCCAGAATCCAAAATTCTAAAACTCCAAAACTACAAAACTACAAAATATTGGAAAAACAAAACCCCAAATCTCCAAAAATCCATACCTCCAAAACTCCAAGAATCCAAAACTCCGAAACTCCAAAACTCCAAAAGTGCAAAAATCCAAAACTCCAAAGCTCTAAAACTCCAAAAATCGAAAAATCCGAAGCTCCAAAAATTCCGAAACTCGGAAACTCCAAAACTCGGAAACTCCAAAACTCCGAACCTCCAAAATCTCCAAAACTCCATAACCCCGAATCTCCAAAACTCCGAAAACTCCAAAATTCCATACCTCCAAAATCCAAACTTCTAAAAGTCCAAAACTACAAAACTACAAAATTCTGGAACAACAAAACCCCGAATCTCTAAAAATCCATACCTCCAAAACTCCGAAACTCCAAAACTCCAAAAGTGCAAAAATCCAAAACTCCAAAACTCAAAAATCCAAAACTCGGAAACTCCAAAACTCGGAAACTCAAAAACTCCGAACCTCCAAAATCTCCAAAACTCCACAACCCCGAATCTCCAAAACTCCGAAAACTCCAAAATTCCATACCTCCAAAATCCAAACTTCTAAAACTCCAAAACTATAAAACTACAAAATTCTGGAACAACAAAATCCGAATCTCCAAAAATCCATACCTCCAAAACTCCGAAACTCCAAAACTCCAAAAGTGCAAAAATCCAAAACTCCGAAACTCCAAAACTCCGAAACTCCGAAAATCCAAAACACCAAAACTCCAAAACTCTCAAAAACTCCAAAACTCCAAAACTCCAAAACTACAAAATTACGAAACTCCAAAACTGCAAAAATCCAGAACTCCAAAACTCCAAAGCTCTAAAACTCCAGACGTCCAATAATCCGAAACTCCGAAAGTCCAAAACTCCAAACATCCAAAACTCCAAAAATCCAATACTTAAAATTCAAAACTCCAAAACTCCGAAACTGCAAAACTCGAGAACTCCGAAACTCCAAAATTCCGAAACTCCTAAACTCCGAAACTCCGAAAATCTGGAACTCCAAAACTCCAAAAGTGCAAAAATCCAAAACTCCAAAGCTCTAAAACTCCAAAAGTCCAATAATCCGAAACTCCGAAAGTCCAAAACTAAAAAAATCCAAGACTCCAAAAATCCAAAACTCCAAAAATCCAAGACTCGAAAACTCCAAAACTGCAAAAATCCAAAACTCCCAAATTCCGAAACTCAGAAACTCCAAAACTCCGAACCTCCAAAATCTCCAAAACTCCACAACACCGAATCTCCAAAACTCCGAAAACTCCAAAATTCCATACCTCCGAAATCCAAACTTCTAAAACTCCAAAACTACAAAACTACAAAATTCTGGAACAACAAAATCCCGAATCTCCAAAAATCCATACCTCCAAAACTCCGAAACTAAAAAACTCCAAAAGTGCAAAAATCCAAAACTCCAAAACTCAAAAACTCCAAAACTCCAAAAATCCAAAACTCCAAAACTCCAAAACTCCGAAACTCCGAAAATCGAAAACACCAAAACTCCAAAACTCGGAAACTCCAAAACTCCAAAACTCCAAAACTACAAAATTACGAAACTCCAAAACTGCAAAAATCGAGAACTCCAAAACTCCAAAGCTCTAAAACTCCAGACGTTCAATAATCCGAAACTCCGAAAGTCCAAAACTCCAAACATCCAAAACTCCAAAAATCCAAAACTTAAAATTCGAAACTCCAAAACTCCAAAACTCCGAAACTGCAGAACTCCAAAACTCCGAAACTCCAAAATTCCGAAACTCCAAAACTCCGAAACTCCAAAGCTCTAAAACTCCAAAACTCCAAAACTCCAAAAATCCAAAACTCCAAAATTCCGAAACTCGGAAACTCCAAAACTCGGAAACTCCAAAACTCCGAACCTCCAAAACTCCAAAACTCCACAACCCCTCAAAACTCAAAACCTCCAAAAATCCAAAACACCAAAACTCCAATGCTTTAAAAATCCAAAACTCCAAAAATCCAAAATTCCAAAAATTGAAAACTCCACAAGTCCGAAACTCCGAAACTCTGAAACTCCAAAACTCCGAAACTCACAAACTCCGAAACTCCGCAACCCCGAATCTCCAAAACTCTGAAACTCCAAAACTCCGAAACTCCAAAAATCCAGAACTCCAAAATTCCAAAGCTGGAAAACTCCAAATGTCCAATAATCCGAAAGTCCAAAACTCAAACAATCCAAAACTCCAAAAATCCAAAACTCCAAAAATCCAAAACTCCAAAATTCTGAAACTCGGAAACTCCAAAACTCGGAAACTCCAAAACTCCGCACCTCCAAAACTCCAAAACTCCACAACCCCTCCAAACACAAAACCTCCAAAAATCCAAAACACCAAAACTCCAATGCTTTAAAAATCCAAAACTCCAAAAATCCAAAACTCCAAAAATCGAAAACTTAAAAACTCCAGAACTCCAAAACTCCGAAACTCCGAAAATCCAAAACACCAAAACTCCAAAACTCTGAAACTCCAAAACTCCAAAACTCCAAAACTCCAAAACTACAAAATTACGAAACTCCAAAACTGCAAAAATCCAAAACTCCAAAATTCCGAAACTCGGAAACGCCAAAACTCCGAAACTCCGAAACTCCGAAAATCCAGAACTCCAAAACTCCAAAGCTCTAAAACTCCAGACGTCCAACAATCCGAAACTCCGAAAGTCCAAAACTCCAAAACTCCGAAACTGCAGAACTCCAAAACTCCGAAACTCCAAAATTCCGAAACTCCAAAACTCCGAAACTCCAAAGCTCTAAAACTCCAAAACTCCAAAAATCCAAAACTCCAAAATTCCGAAACTCGGAAACTCCAAAACTCGGAAACTCCAAAACTCCGAACCTCCAAAACTCCACAACTCCACAACCCCTCAAAACTCAAAACCTCCAAAAATCCAAAACACCAAAACTCCAATGCTTTAAAAATCCAAAACTCCAAAAATCCAAAACTCCAAAAATTGAAAACTCCACAAATCCGAAACTCCGAAACTCCGCAACCCCGAATCTCCAAAACTCTGAAACTCCAAAACTCCGAAACTCCAAAAATCCAGAACTCCAAAATTCCAAAGCTGTAAAACTCCAAATGTCCAATAATCCGAAAGTCCAAAACTCAAACAATCCAAAACTCCAAAAATCCAAAACTCCAAAAATCCAAAACTCCAAAATTCCGAAACTCGGAAACTCCAAAACTCGGAAACTCCAAAACTCCGAACCTCCAAAACTCCACAACCCCTCCAAACACAAAACCTCCAAAAATCCAAAACACCAAAACTCCAATGCTTTAAAAATCCAAAACTCCAAAAATCCAAAACTCCAAAAATCGAAAACTTAAAAACTCCAAAACTCCAAAACTCGGAAACTCCAAAACTCCAAAAGTGCAAAAATACAAAACTCCAAAACTCAAAAACTCCGAAACTCCAAAAATCCAAAACTCCAAAGCTCCAAAACTCCGAAACTCCGAAAATCCAAAACACCAAAACTCCAAAACTCTGAAACTCCAAAACTCCAAAACTCCAAAACTCCAAAACTACAAAATTACGAAACTCCAAAACTGCAAAAATCCAAAACTCCAAAATTCCGAAACTCGGAAACTCCAAAAGTCCGAAACTCCGAAACTCCGAAAATCCAGAACTCCAAAACTCCAAAGCTCTAAAACTCCAGACGTCCAATAATCCGAAACTCCGAAAGTCCAAAACTCCAAACATCCAAAACTCCAAAAATCCAAAACTTAAAATTCGAAACTCCAAAACTCCAAAACTCCGAAACTGCAAAACTCCAAAACTCCGAAACTCCAAAATTCCGAAACTCCAAAACTCCGAAACTCCGAAAATCCGGAACTCCAAAACTCCAAAACTCCAAAAATCCAAAACTCCAAAATTCCGAAACTCGGAAACCACAAAACTCAGAAACTCCAAAACTCCGAACCTCCAAAATCTCCAAAGCTCCACAACCCCGAATCTCCAAAACTCTGATACTCCAAAAATCCATACCTCCAGAATCCAAAATTCTAAAACTCCAAAACTACAAAACTACAAAATATTGGAAAAACAAAACCCCAAATCTCATAAATCCATACCTCCAAAACTCCAAGAATCCAAAACTCCGAAACTCCAAAACTTCAAAAGTGCAAAAATCCAAAAATCCAAAGCTCTAAAACTCCAAAAATCGAAAAATCCGAAGCTCCAAAAATTCCGAAACTCGGAAACTCCAAAACTCGGAAACTCCAAAACTCCGAACCTCCAAAATCTCCAAAACTCCACAACCCCGACTCTCCAAAACTCCGAAAACTCCAAAATTCCATACCTCCAAAATCCAAACTTCTAAAAGTCCAAAACTACAAAACTACAAAATTCTGGAACAACAAAACCCCGAATCTCCAAAAATCCATACCTCCAAAACTCCGAAACTCCAAAACTCCAAAAGTGCAAAAATCCAAAACTCCAAAACTCAAAAATCCAAAACTTGGAAACTCCAAAACTCGGAAACTCAAAAACTCCGAACCTCCAAAATCTCCAAAACTCCACAACCCCGAATCTCCAAAACTCCGAAAACTCCAAAATTCCATACCTCCAAAATCCAAACTTCTAAAACTCCAAAACTATAAAACTACAAAATTCTGGAACAACAAAATCCGAATCTCCAAAAATCCATACCTCCAAAACTCCGAAACTCCAAAACTCCAAAAGTGCAAAAATCCAAAACTCCAAAACTCAAAAATCCAAAACTCGGAAACTCCAAAACTCGGAAACTCAAAAACTCCGAACCTCCAAAATCTCCAAAACTCCACAACCCCGAATCTCCAAAACTCCGAAAACTCCAAAATTCCATACCTCCAAAATCCAAACTTCTAAAACTCCAAAACTATAAAACTACAAAATTCTGGAACAACAAAATCCGAATCTCCAAAAATCCATACCTCCAAAACTCCGAAACTCCAAAACTCCAAAAGTGCAAAAATCCAAAACTCCGAAACTCCAAAACTCCGAAACTCCGAAAATCCAAAACACCAAAACTCCAAAACTCCAAAACTCCAAAACTACAAAATTACGAAACTCCAAAACTGCAAAAATCCAGAACTCCAAAACTCCAAAGTTCTAAAACTCCAGACGTCCAATAATCCGAAACTCCGAAAGTCCAAAACTCCAAACATCCAAAACTCCAAAAATCCAATACTTAAAATTCGAAACTCCAAAACTCCGAAACTGCAAAACTCGAGAACTCCGAAACTCCAAAATTCCGAAACTCCTAAACTCCGAAACTCCGAAAATCCGGAACTCCAAAACTCCAAAAGTGCAAAAATCCAAAACTCCAAAGCTCTAAAACTCCAAAAGTCCAATAATCCGAAACTCCGAAAGTACAAAACTAAAAAAATCCAAGACTCCAAAAATCCAAAACTCCAAAAATCCAAGACTCGAAAACTCCAAAACTGCAAAAATCCAAAACTCCAAAATTCCGAAACTCAGAAACTCCAAAACTCGGAAACTCCAAAACTCCGAACCTCCAAAATCTCCAAAACTCCACAACACCGAATCTCCAAAACTCCGAAAACTCCAAAATTCCATACCTCCAAAATCCAAACTTCTAAAACTCCAAAACTACAAAACTACAAAATTCTGGAACAACAAAATCCCGAATCTCCAAAAATCCATACCTCCAAAACTCCGAAACTAAAAAACTCCAAAAGTGCAAAAATCCAAAACTCCAAAACTCAAAAACTCCAAAACTCCAAAAATCCAAAACTCCAAAACTCCAAATCTCCGAAACTCCGAAAATCCAAAACACCAAAACTCCAAAACTCTGAAACTCCAAAACTCCAAAACTCCAAAACTACAAAATTATGAAACTCCAAAACTGCAAAAATCGAGAACTCCAAAACTCCAAAGCTCTAAAACTCCAGACGTTCAATAATCCGAAACTCCGAAAGTCCAAAACTCCAAACATCCAAAACTCCAAAAATCCAAAACTTAAAATTCGAAACTCCAAAACTCCAAAACTCCGAAACTGCAGAACTCCAAAACTCCGAAACTCCAAAATTCCGAAACTCCAAAACTCCGAAACTCCAAAGCTCTAAAACTCCAAAACTCCAAAAATCCAAAACTCCAAAATTCCGAAACTCGGAAACTCCAAAACTCGGAAACTCCAAAACTCCGAACCTCCAAAACTCCAAAACTCCACAACCCCTCAAAACTCAAAACCTCCAAAAATCCAAAACTCCAATGCTTTAAAAATCCAAAACTCCAAAAATCCAAAACTCCAAAAATTGAAAACTCCACAAGTCCGAAACTCCGAAACTCTGAAACTCCAAAACTCCGAAACTCACAAACTCCGAAACTCCGCAACCCCGAATCTCCAAAACTCTGAAACTCCAAAACTCCGAAACTCCAAAAATCCAGAACTCCAAAATTCCAAAGCTGTAAAACTCCAAATGTCCAATAATCCGAAAGTCCAAAACTCAAACAATCCAAAACTCCAAAAATCCAAAACTCCAAAAATCCAAAACTCCAAAATTCCGAAACTCCAAAATTCCGAAACTCCAAAACTCCGAAACTCCAAAGCTCTAAAACTCCAAAACTCCGAAACTCCAAAACTCCAAAAATCGAAAACTTAAAAACTCCAGAACTCCAAAACTCCGAAACTCCAAAACTCCAAAAGTGCAAAAATACAAAACTCCAAAGCTCAAAAACTCCGAAACTCCAAAAATCCAAAACTCCAAAGCTCCAAAACTCCGAAACTCCGAAAATCCAAAACACCAAAACTCCAAAACTCTGAAACTCCAAAACTCCAAAACTCCAAAACTACAAAATTACGAAACTCCAAAACTGCAAAAATCCAAAACTCCAAAATTCCAAAACTCGGAAACTCCAAAACTCCGAAACTCCGAAACTCCGAAAATCCAGAACTCCAAAACTCCAAAGCTCTAAAACTCCAGACGTCCAATAATCCGAAACTCCGAAAGTCCAAAACTCC
Organism: Amblyomma mixtum; assembly: GCF_055824585.1. Taxonomy (NCBI): domain Eukaryota; kingdom Metazoa; phylum Arthropoda; class Arachnida; order Ixodida; family Ixodidae; genus Amblyomma; species Amblyomma mixtum. Next base: position 12,889,916 of record NW_028317651.1, read on the forward strand.
AAACATCCAAAACTCCAAAAATCCAAAACTTAAAATTCGAAACTCCAAAACTCCAAAACTCCGAAACTGCAAAACTCCAAAACTCCAAAACTCCAAAATTCCGAAACTCCAAAACTCCGAAACTACAAAATTACGAAACTCCAAAACTGCAAAAATCCAGAACTCCAAAACTCCAAAGCTCTAAAACTCCAGACGTCCAATAATCCGAAACTCCGAAAGTCCAAAACTCCAAACATCCAAAACTCCAAAAATCCAATACTTAAAATTCGAAACTCCAAAACTCCGAAACTGCAAAACTTGAGAACTCCGAAAATCGAAAACTTAAAAACTCCAAAACTCCAAAACTCCGAAACTCCAAAACTCCAAAAGTGCAAAAATACAAAACTCCAAAACTCAAAAACTCCGAAACTCCAAAAATCCAAAACTCCAAAGCTCCAAAACTCCGAAACTCCGAAAATCCAAAACACCAAAACTCCAAAACTCTGAAACTCCAAAACTCCAAAACTCCAAAACTACAAAATTACGAAACTCCAAAACTGCAAAAATCCAAAACTCCAAAATTCCGAAACTCGGAAACTCCAAAACTCCGAAACTCCGAAACTCTGAAAATCCAGAACTCCAAAACTCCAAAGCTCTAAAACTCCAGACGTCCAATAATCCGAAACTCCGAAAGTCCAAAACTCCAAACATCCAAAACTCCAAAAATCCAAAACTTAAAATTCGAAACTCCAAAACTCCAAAACTCCGAAACTGCAAAACTCCAAAACTCCGAAACTCCAAAATTCCGAAACTCCAAAACTCCGAAACTCCGAAAATCCGGAACTCCAAAACTCCAAAAATCCAAAACTCCAAAAATCCAAAACTCCAAAATTCTGAAACTCGGAAACTCCAAAACTCGGAAACTCCAAAACTCCGAACCTCCAAAACTCCAAAACTCCACAACCCCTCCAAACACAAAACCTCCAAAAATCCAAAACACCAAAACTCCAATGCTTTAAAAATCCACTCCAAAAATCCAAAACTCCAAAAATCGAAAACTTAAAAACTCCAAAACTCCAAAACTCCGAAACTCCAAAACTCCAAAAGTGCAAAAATACAAAACTCCAAAACTCAAAAACTCCGAAACTCCAAAAATCCAAAACTCCAAAGCTCCAAAACTCTGAAACTCCGAAAATCCAAAACACCAAAACTCGAAAACTCTGAAACTCCAAAACTCCAAAACTCCAAAACTCCAAAACTCCAAAACTACAAAATTACGAAACTCCAAAACTGCAAAAATCCAAAACTCCAAAATTCCGAAACTCGGAAACTCCAAAAGTCCGAAACTCCGAAACTCCGAAAATCCAGAACTCCAAAACTCCAAAGCTCTAAAACTCCAGACGTCCAATAATCCGAAACTCCGAAAGTCCAAAACTCCAAACATCCAAAACTCCAAAAATCCAAAACTTAAAATTCGAAACTCCAAAACTCCAAAACTCCGAAACTGCAAAACTCCAAAACTCCGAAACTCCAAAATTCCGAAACTCCAAAACTCCGAAACTCCGAAAATCCGGAACTCCAAAACTCCAAAACTCCAAAAATCCAAAACTCCAAAATTCCGAAACTCGGAAACCACAAAACTCAGAAACTCCAAAACTCCGAACCTCCAAAATCTCCAAAGCTCCACAACCCCGAATCTCCAAAACTCTGAAACTCCAAAAATCCATACCTCCAGAATCCAAAATTCTAAAACTCCAAAACTACAAAACTACAAAATATTGGAAAAACAAAACCCCAAATCTCATAAATCCATACCTCCAAAACTCCAAGAATCCAAAACTCCGAAACTCCAAAACTCCAAAAGTGCAAAAATCCAAAAATCCAAAGCTCTAAAACTCCAAAAATCGAAAAATCCGAAGCTCCAAAAATTCCGAAACTCGGAAACTCCAAAACTCGGAAACTCCAAAACTCCGAACCTCCAAAATCTCCAAAACTCCACAACCCCGACTCTCCAAAACTCCGAAAACTCCAAAATTCCATACCTCCAAAATCCAAACTTCTAAAAGTCCAAAACTACAAAACTACAAAATTCTGGAACAACAAAACCCCGAATCTCCAAAAATCCATACCTCCAAAACTCCGAAACTCCAAAACTCCAAAAGTGCAAAAATCCAAAACTCCAAAACTCAAAAATCCAAAACTCGGAAACTCCAAAACTCCGAAACTCAAAAACTCCGAACCTCCAAAATCTCCAAAACTCCACAACCCCGAATCTCCAAAACTCCGAAAACTCCAAAATTCCATACCTCCAAAATCCAAACTTCTAAAACTCCAAAACTATAAACTACAAAATTCTGGAACAACAAAATCCGAATCTCCAAAAATCCATACCTCCAAAACTCCGAAACTCCAAAACTCCAAAAGTACAAAAATCCAAAACTCCAAAGCTCTAAAACTTCAGACGTCCAATAATCCGAAACTCCGAAAGTCCAAAACTCCAAACATCCAAAACTCCAAAAATCCAATACTTAAAATTCGAAACTCCAAAACTCCGAAACTGCAAAACTTGAGAACTCCGAAACTCCAAAATTCCGAAACTCCTAAACTCCGAAACTCCGAAATTTCGGAACTCCAAAACTCCAAAAGTGCAAAAATCCAAAACTCCAAAGCTCTAAAACTCCAAAAGTCCAATAATCCGAAACTCCGAAAGTCCAAAACTCCAAAAATCCAAGACTCCAAAAATCCAAAACTCCAAAAATCCAAGACTCGAAAACTCCAAAACTGCAAAAATCCAAAACTCCAAAATTCCGAAACTCAGAAACTCCAAAACTCGGAAACTCCAAAACTCCGAACCTCCAAAATCTCCAAAACTCCACAACACCGAATCTCCAAAACTCCGAAAACTCCAAAATTCCATACCTCCGAAATCCAAACTTCTAAAACTCCAAAACTACAAAACTACAAAATTCTGGAACAAAATCCCGAATCTCCAAAAATCCATACCTCCAAAACTCCGAAACTAAAAAACTCCAAAAGTGCAAAAATCCAAAACTCCAAAACTCAAAAACTCCAAAACTCCAAAAATCCAAAACTCCAAAACTCCGAAACTCCGAAAATCCAAAACACCAAAACTCCAAAACTCTGAAACTCCAAAACTCCAAAACTCCAAAACTACAAAATTACGAAACTCCAAAACTGCAAAAATCGAGAACTGCAAAACTCCAAAGCTCTAAAACTCCAGACGTCCAATAATCCGAAACTCCAAAAGTCCAAAACTCCAAACATCCAAAACTCCAAAAATCCAAAACTTAAAATTCGAAAATCCAAAACTCCAAAACTCCGAAACTGCAGAACTCCAAAACTCCGAAACTCCAAAATTCCGAAACTCCAAAACTCCGAAACTCCAAAGCTCTAAAACTCCAAAACTCCAAAACTCCAAAAATCCGAAACTCCAAAATTCCGAAACTCGGAAACTCCAAAACTCGGAAACTCCAAAACTCCGAACCTCCAAAACTCCAAAACTCCACAACCCCTCAAAACTCAAAACCTCCAAAAATCCAAAACACCAAAACTCCAATGCTTTAAAAATCCAAAACTCCAAAAATCCAAAACTCCAAAAATTGAAAACTCCACAAATCCGAAACTCCGAAACTCTGAAACTCCAAAACTCCGAAACTCACAAACTCCGAAACTCCGCAACCCCGAATCTCCAAAACTCTGAAACTCCAAAACTCCGAAACTCCAAAAATCCAGAACTCCAAAATTCCAAAGCTGTAAAACTCCAAATGTCCAATAATCCGAAAGTCCAAAACTCAAACAATCCAAAACTCCAAAAATCCAAAACTCCAAAAATCCAAAACTCCAAAATTCCGAAACTCGGAAACTCCAAAACTCGGAAACTCCAAAACTCCGAACCTCCAAAACTCCAAAACTCCACAACCCCTCCAAACACAAAACCTCCAAAAATCCAAAACACCAAAACTCCAATGCTTTAAAAATCCAAAACTCCAAAAATCCAAAACTCCAAAAATCGAAAACTTAAAAACTCCAAAACTCCAAAACTCCGAAACTCCAAAACTCCAAAAGTGCAAAAATACAAAACTCCAAAACTCAAAAACTCCGAAACTCCGAAAATCCAAAACTCCAAAGCTCCAAAACTCCGAAACTCCGAAAATCCAAAACACCAAAACTCCAAAACTCTGAAACTCCAAAACTCCAAAACTCCAAAACTACAAAATTACGAAACTCCAAAACTCCGAAACTCCGAAAATCCGGAACTCCAAAACTCCAAAACTCCAAAAAACCAAAACTCCAAAATTCCGAAACTCGGAAACCACAAAACTCAGAAACTCCAAAACTCCGAACCTCCAAAATCTCCAAAGCTCCACAACCCCGAATCTCCAAAACTCTGAAACTCCAAAAATCCATACCTCCAGAATCCAAAATTCTAAAACTCCAAAACTACAAAACTACAAAATATTGGAAAAACAAAACCCCAAATCTCATAAATCCATACCTCCAAAACTCCAAGAATCCAAAACTCCGAAACTCCAAAACTCCAAAAGTGCAAAAATCCAAAAATCCAAAGCTCTAAAACTCCAAAAATCGAAAAATCCGAAGCTCCAAAAATTCCGAAACTCGGAAACTCCAAAACTCGGAAACTCCAAAACTCCGAACCTCCAAAATCTCCAAAACTCCACAACCCCGACTCTCCAAAACTCCGAAAACTCCAAAATTCCATACCTCCAAAATCCAAACTTCTAAAAGTCCAAAACTACAAAACTACAAAATTCTGGACCAACAAAACCCCGAATCTCCAAAAATCCATACCTCCAAAACTCCGAAACTCCAAAACTCCAAAAGTGCAAAAATCCAAAACTCCAAAACTCAAAAATCCAAAACTCGGAAACTCCAAAACTCGGAAACTCAAAAACTCCGAACCTCCAAAATCTCCAAAACTCCACAACCCCGAATCTCCAAAACTCCGAAAACTCCAAAATTCCATACCTCCAAAATCCAAACTTCTAAAACTCCAAAACTATAAAACTACAAAATTCTGGAACAACAAAATCCGAATCTCCAAAAATCCATACCTCCAAAACTCCGAAACTCCAAAACTCCAAAAGTACAAAAATCCAAAACTCCAAAGCTCTAAAACTCCAAAAGTCCAATAATCCGAAACTCCGAAAGTCCAAAACTCCAAAAATCCAAGACTCCAAAAATCCAAAACTCCAAAAATCCAAGACTCGAAAACTCCAAAACTGCAAAAATCCAAAACTCCAAAATTCCGAAACTCAGAAACTCCAAAACTCGGAAACTCCAAAACTCCGAACCTCCAAAATCTCCAAAACTCCACAACACCGAATCTCCAAAACTCCGAAAACTCCAAAATTCCATACCTCCGAAATCCAAACTTCTAAAACTCCAAAACTACAAAACTACAAAATTCTGGAACAAAATCCCGAATCTCCAAAAATCCATACCTCCAAAACTCCGAAACTAAAAAACTCCAAAAGTGCAAAAATCCAAAACTCCAAAACTCAAAAACTCCAAAACTCCAAAACTCCAAAAATCCAAAACTCCAAAACTCCGAAACTCCGAAAATCCAAAACACCAAAACTCCAAAACTCTGAAACTCCAAAACTCCAAAACTCCAAAACTACAAAATTACGAAACTCCAAAACTGCAAAAATCGAGAACTGCAAAACTCCAAAGCTCTAAAACTCCAGACGTCCAATAATCCGAAACTCCAAAAGTCCAAAACTCCAAACATCCAAAACTCCAAAAATCCAAAACTTAAAATTCGAAAATCCAAAACTCCAAAACTCCGAAACTGCAGAACTCCAAAACTCCGAAACTCCAAAATTCCGAAACTCCAAAACTCCGAAACTCCAAAGCTCTAAAACTCCAAAACTCCAAAACTCCAAAAATCCGAAACTCCAAAATTCCGAAACTCGGAAACTCCAAAACTCGGAAACTCCAAAACTCCGAACCTCCAAAACTCCAAAACTCCACAACCCCTCAAAACTCAAAACCTCCAAAAATCCAAAACACCAAAACTCCAATGCTTTAAAAATCCAAAACTCCAAAAATCCAAAACTCCAAAAATTGAAAACTCCACAAATCCGAAACTCCGAAACTCTGAAACTCCAAAACTCCGAAACTCACAAACTCCGAAACTCCGCAACCCCGAATCTCCAAAACTCTGAAACTCCAAAACTCCGAAACTCCAAAAATCCAGAACTCCAAAATTCCAAAGCTGTAAAACTCCAAATGTCCAATAATCCGAAAGTCCAAAACTCAAACAATCCAAAACTCCAAAAATCCAAAACTCCAAAAATCCAAAACTCCAAAATTCCGAAACTCGGAAACTCCAAAACTCGGAAACTCCAAAACTCCGAACCTCCAAAACTCCAAAACTCCACAACCCCTCCAAACACAAAACCTCCAAAAATCCAAAACACCAAAACTCCAATGCTTTAAAAATCCAAAACTCCAAAAATCCAAAACTCCAAAAATCGAAAACTTAAAAACTCCAAAACTCCAAAACTCCGAAACTCCAAAACTCCAAAAGTGCAAAAATACAAAACTCCAAAACTCAAAAACTCCGAAACTCCGAAAATCCAAAACTCCAAAGCTCCAAAACTCCGAAACTCCGAAAATCCAAAACACCAAAACTCCAAAACTCTGAAACTCCAAAACTCCAAAACTCCAAAACTACAAAATTACGAAACTCCAAAACTCCGAAACTCCGAAAATCCGGAACTCCAAAACTCCAAAACTCCAAAAAACCAAAACTCCAAAATTCCGAAACTCGGAAACCACAAAACTCAGAAACTCCAAAACTCCGAACCTCCAAAATCTCCAAAGCTCCACAACCCCGAATCTCCAAAACTCCGAAACTCCAAAAATCCATACCTCCAGAATCCAAAATTCTAAAACTCCAAAACTACAAAACTACAAAATATTGGAAAAACAAAACCCCAAATCTCCAAAAATCCATACCTCCAAAACTCCAAGAATCCAAAACTCCGAAACTCCAAAACTCCAAAAGTGCAAAAATCCAAAACTCCAAAGCTCTAAAACTCCAAAAATCGAAAAATCCGAAGCTCCAAAAATTCCGAAACTCGGAAACTCCAAAACTCGGAAACTCCAAAACTCCGAACCTCCAAAATCTCCAAAACTCCACAACCCCGAATCTCCAAAACTCCGAAAACTCCAAAATTCCATACCTCCAAAATCCAAACTTCTAAAAGTCCAAAACTACAAAACTACAAAATTCTGGAACAACAAAACCCCGAATCTCCAAAAATCCATACCTCCAAAACTCCGAAACTCCAAAACTCCAAAAGTGCAAAAATCCAAAACTCCAAAACTCAAAAATCCAAAACTCGGAAACTCCAAAACTCGGAAACTCAAAAACTCCGAACCTCCAAAATCTCCAAAACTCCACAACCCCGAATCTCCAAAACTCCGAAAACTCCAAAATTCCATACCTCCAAAATCCAAACTTCTAAAACTCCAAAACTATAAAATTACAAAATTCTGGAACAACAAAATCCGAATCTCCAAAAATCCATACCTCCAAAACTCCGAAACTCCAAAACTCCAAAAGTGCAAAAATCCAAAACTCCGAAACTCCAAAACTCCGAAACTCCGAAAATCCAAAACACCAAAACTCCAAAACTCTCAAAAACTCCAAAACTCCAAAACTCCAAAACTACAAAATTACGAAACTCCAAAACTGCAAAAATCCAGAACTCCAAAACTCCAAAGCTCTAAAACTCCAGACGTCCAATAATCCGAAACTCCGAAAGTCCAAAACTCCAAACATCCAAAACTCCAAAAATCCAATACTTAAAATTCGAAACTCCAAAACTCCGAAACTGCAAAACTCGAGAACTCCGAAACTCCAAAATTCCGAAACTCCTAAACTCCGAAACTCCGAAAATCCGGAACTCCAAAACTCCAAAAGTGCAAAAATCCAAAACTCCAAAGCTCTAAAACTCCAAAAGTCCAATAATCCGAAACTCCGAAAGTCCAAAACTAAAAAAATCCAAGACTCCAAAAATCCAAAACTCCAAAAATCCAAGACTCGAAAACTCCAAAACTGCAAAAATACAAAACTCCAAAATTCCGAAACTCAGAAACTCCAAAACTCGGAAACTCCAAAACTCCGAACCTCCAAAATCTCCAAAACTCCACAACACCGAATCTCCAAAACTCCGAAAACTCCAAAATTCCATACCTCCGAAATCCAAACTTCTAAAACTCCAAAACTACAAAACTACAAAATTCTGGAACAACAAAATCCCGAATCTCCAAAAATCCATACCTCCAAAACTCCGAAACTAAAAAACTCCAAAAGTGCAAAAATCCAAAACTCCAAAACTCAAAAACTCCAAAACTCCAAAAATCCAAAACTCCAAAACTCCAAAACTCCGAAACTCCGAAAATCCAAAACACCAAAACTCCAAAACTCTGAAACTCCAAAACTCCAAAACTCCAAAACTACAAAATTACGAAACTCCAAAACTGCAAAAATCGAGAACTCCAAAACTCCAAAGCTCTAAAACTCCAGACGTTCAATAATCCGAAACTCCGAAAGTCCCAAACTCCAAACATCCAAAACTCCAAAAATCCAAAACTTAAAATTCGAAACTCCAAAACTCCAAAACTCCGAAACTGCAGAACTCCAAAACTCCGAAACTCCAAAATTCCGAAACTCCAAAACTCCGAAACTCCAAAGCTCTAAAACTCCAAAACTCCAAAACTCCAAAAATCCAAAACTCCAAAATTCCGAAACTCGGAAACTCCAAAACTCGGAAACTCCAAAACTCCGAACCTCCAAAACTCCAAAACTCCACAACCCCTCAAAACTCAAAACCTCCAAAAATCCAAAACACCAAAACTCCAATGCTTTAAAAATCCAAAACTCCAAAAATCCAAAACTCCAAAAATTGAAAACTCCACAAGTCCGAAACTCCGAAACTCTGAAACTCCAAAACTCCGAAACTCACAAACTCCGAAACTCCGCAACCCCGAATCTCCAAAACTCTGAAACTCCAAAACTCCGAAGCTCCAAAAATCCAGAACTCCAAAATTCCAAAGCTGTAAAACTCCAAATGTCCAATAATCCGAAAGTCCAAAACTCAAACAATCCAAAACTCCAAAAATCCAAAACTCCAAAAATCCAAAACTCCAAAATTCTGAAACTCGGAAACTCCAAAACTCGGAAACTCCAAAACTCCGCACCTCCAAAACTCCAAAACTCCACAACCCCTCCAAACTTAAAACCTCCAAAAATCCAAAACACCAAAACTCCAATGCTTTAAAAATCCAAAACTCCAAAAATCCAAAACTCCAAAAATCGAAAACTTAAAAACTCCAGAACTCCAAAACTCCGAAACTCCAAAACTCCAAAAGTGCAAAAATACAAAACTCCAAAACTCAAAAACTCCGAAACTCCAAAAATCCAAAACTCCAAAGCTCCAAAACTCCGAAACTCCGAAAATCCAAAACACCAAAACTCCAAAACTCTGAAACTCGAAAACTCCAAAACTCCAAAACTACAAAATTACGAAACTCCAAAACTCCGAAACTCCGAAAATCCGGAACTCCAAAACTCCAAAACTCCAAAAATCCAAAACTCCAAAATTCCGAAACTCGGAAACCACAAAACTAAGAAACTCCAAAACTCCGAACCTCCAAAATCTCCAAAGCTCCACAACCCCGAATCTCCAAAACTCTGAAACTCCAAAAATCCATACCTCCAGAATCCAAAATTCTAAAACTCCAAAACTACAAAACTACAAAATATTGGAAAAACAAAACCCCAAATCTCCAAAAATCCATACCTCCAAAACTCCAAGAATCCAAAACTCCGAAACTCCAAAACTCCAAAAGTGCAAAAATCCAAAACTCCAAAGCTCTAAAACTCCAAAAATCGAAAAATCCGAAGCTCCAAAAATTCCGAAACTCGGAAACTCCAAAACTCGGAAACTCCAAAACTCCGAACCTCCAAAATCTCCAAAACTCCACAACCCCGAATCTCCAAAACTCCGAAAACTCCAAAATTCCATACCTCCAAAATCCAAACTTCTAAAAGTCCAAAACTACAAAACTACAAAATTCTGGAACAACAAAACCCCGAATCTCCAAAAATCCATACCTCCAAAACTCCGAAACTCCAAAACTCCAAAAGTGCAAAAATCCAAAACTCCAAAACTCAAAAATCCAAAACTCGGAAACTCCAAAACTCGGAAACTCAAAAACTCCGAACCTCCAAAATCTCCAAAACTCCACAACCCCGAATCTCCAAAACTCCGAAAACTCCAAAATTCCATACCTCCAAAATCCAAACTTCTAAAACTCCAAAACTATAAAACTACAAAATTCTGGAACAAAAAATTCCGAATCTCCAAAAATCCATACCTCCAAAACTCCGAAACTCCAAAACTCCAAAAGTGCAAAAATCCAAAACTCCGAAACTCCAAAACTCCGAAACTCCGAAAATCCAAAACAACAAAACTCCAAAACTCTCAAAAACTCCAAAACTCCAAAACTCCAAAACTACAAAATTACGAAACTCCAAAACTGCAAAAATCCAGAACTCCAAAACTCCAAAGCTCTAAAACTCCAGACGTCCAATAATCCGAAACTCCGAAAGTCCAAAACTCCAAACATCCAAAACTCCAAAAATCCAATACTTAAAATTCGAAACTCCAAAACTCCGAAACTGCAAAACTCGAGAACTCCGAAACTCCAAAATTCCGAAACTCCTAAACTCCGAAACTCCGAAAATCCGGAACTCCAAAACTCCAAAAGTGCAAAAATCCAAAACTCCAAAGCTCTAAAACTCCAAAAGTCCAATAATCCGAAACTCCGAAAGTCCAAAACTAAAAAAATCCAAGACTCCAAAAATCCAAAACTCCAAAAATCCAAGACTCGAAAACTCCAAAACTGCAAAAATCCAAAACTCCAAAATTCCGAAACTCAGAAACTCCAAAACTCGGAAACTCCAAAACTCCGAACCTCCAAAATCTCCAAAACTCCACAACACCGAATCTCCAAAACTCCGAAAACTCCAAAATTCCATACCTCCGAAATCCAAACTTCTAAAACTCCAAAACTACAAAACTACAAAATTCTGGAACAACAAAATCCCGAATCTCCAAAAATCCATACCTTCAAAACTCCGAAACTAAAAAACTCCAAAAGTGCAAAAATCCAAAACTCCAAAACTCAAAAACTCCAAAACTCCAAAAATCCAAAACTCCAAAACTCCAAAACTCCGAAACTCCGAAAATCCAAAACACCAAAACTCCAAAACTCTGAAACTCCAAAACTCCAAAACTCCAAAACTACAAAATTACGAAACTCCAAAACTGCAAAAATCGAGAACTCCAAAACTCCAAAGCTCTAAAACTCCAGACGTTCAATAATCCGAAACTCCGAAAGTCCAAAACTCCAAACATCCAAAACTCCAAAAATCCAAAACTTAAAATTCGAAACTCCAAAACTCCAAAACTCCGAAACTGCAGAACTCCAAAACTCCGAAACTCCAAAATTCCGAAACTCCAAAACTCCGAAACTCCAAAGCTCTAAAACTCCAAAACTCCAAAACTCCAAAAATCCAAAACTCCAAAATTCGAAACTCCAAAACTCCAAAACTCCGAAACTGCAGAACTCCAAAACTCCGAAACTCCAAAATTCCGAAACTCCAAAACTCCGAAACTCCAAAGCTCTAAATCTCCAAAACTCCAAAACTCCAAAAATCCAAAACTCCAAAATTCCGAAACTCGGAAACTCCAAAACTCGGAAACTCCAAAACTCCGAACCTCCAAAACTCCAAAACTCCACAACCCCTCAAAACTCAAAACCTCCAAAAATCCAAAACACCAAAACTCCAATGCTTTAAAAATCCAAAACTCCAAAAATCCAAAACTCCAAAAATTGAAAACTCCACAAGTCCGAAACTCCGAAACTCTGAAACTCCAAAACTCCGAAACTCACAAACTCCGAAACTCCGCAACCCCGAATCTCCAAAACTCTGAAACTCCAAAACTCCGAAACTCCAAAAATCCAGAACTCCAAAATTCCAAAGCTGTAAAACTCCAAATGTCCAATAATCCGAAAGTCCAAAACTCAAACAATCCAAAACTCCAAAAATCCAAAACTCCAAAATTCTGAAACTCGGAAACTCCAAAACTCGGAAACTCCAAAACTCCGCACCTCCAAAACTCCAAAACTCCACAACCCCTCCAAACTTAAAACCTCCAAAAATCCAAAACACCAAAACTCCAATGCTTTAAAAATCCAAAACTCCAAAAATCCAAAACTCCAAAAATCGAAAACTTAAAAACTCCAGAACTCCAAAACTCCGAAACTCCAAAACTCCAAAAGTGCAAAAATACAAAACTCCAAAACTCAAAAACTCCGAAACTCCAAAAATCCAAAACTCCAAAGCTCCAAAACTCCAAAAATCGAAAACTTAAAAACTCCAAAACTCCAAAACTCCGAAACTCCAAAACTCCAAAAGTGCAAAAATACAAAACTCCAAAACTCAAAAACTCCGAAACTCCGAAAATCCAAAACTCCAAAGCTCCAAAACTCCGAAACTCCGAAAATCCAAAACACCAAAACTCCAAAACTCTGAAACTCCAAAACTCCAAAACTCCAAAACTACAAAATTACGAAACTCCAAAACTCCGAAACTCCGAAAATCCGGAACTCCAAAACTCCAAAACTCCAAAAAACCAAAACTCCAAAATTCCGAAACTCGGAAACCACAAAACTCAGAAACTCCAAAACTCCGAACCTCCAAAATCTCCAAAGCTCCACAACCCCGAATCTCCAAAACTCCGAAACTCCAAAAATCCATACCTCCAGAATCCAAAATTCTAAAACTCCAAAACTACAAAACTACAAAATATTGGAAAAACAAAACCCCAAATCTCCAAAAATCCATACCTCCAAAACTCCAAGAATCCAAAACTCCGAAACTCCAAAACTCCAAAAGTGCAAAAATCCAAAACTCCAAAGCTCTAAAACTCCAAAAATCGAAAAATCCGAAGCTCCAAAAATTCCGAAACTCGGAAACTCCAAAACTCGGAAACTCCAAAACTCCGAACCTCCAAAATCTCCAAAACTCCACAACCCCGAATCTCCAAAACTCCGAAAACTCCAAAATTCCATACCTCCAAAATCCAAACTTCTAAAAGTCCAAAACTACAAAACTACAAAATTCTGGAACAACAAAACCCCGAATCTCCAAAAATCCATACCTCCAAAACTCCGAAACTCCAAAACTCCAAAAGTGCAAAAATCCAAAACTCCAAAACTCAAAAATCCAAAACTCGGAAACTCCAAAACTCGGAAACTCAAAAACTCCGAACCTCCAAAATCTCCAAAACTCCACAACCCCGAATCTCCAAAACTCCGAAAACTCCAAAATTCCATACCTCCAAAATCCAAACTTCTAAAACTCCAAAACTATAAAACTACAAAATTCTGGAACAACAAAATCCGAATCTCCAAAAATCCATACCTCCAAAACTCCGAAACTCCAAAACTCCAAAAGTGCAAAAATCCAAAACTCCGAAACTCCAAAACTCCGAAACTCCGAAAATCCAAAACACCAAAACTCCAAAACTCTCAAAAACTCCAAAACTCCAAAACTCCAAAACTACAAAATTACGAAACTCCAAAACTGCAAAAATCCAGAACTCCAAAACTCCAAAGCTCTAAAACTCCAGACGTCCAATAATCCGAAACTCCGAAAGTCCAAAACTCCAAACATCCAAAACTCCAAAAATCCAATACTTAAAATTCGAAACTCCAAAACTCCGAAACTGCAAAACTCGAGAACTCCGAAACTCCAAAATTCCGAAACTCCTAAACTCCGAAACTCCGAAAATCCGGAACTCCAAAACTCCAAAAGTGCAAAAATCCAAAACTCCAAAGCTCTAAAACTCCAAAAGTCCAATAATCCGAAACTCCGAAAGTCCAAAACTAAAAAAATCCAAGACTCCAAAAATCCAAAACTCCAAAAATCCAAGACTCGAAAACTCCAAAACTGCAAAAATACAAAACTCCAAAATTCCGAAACTCAGAAACTCCAAAACTCGGAAACTCCAAAACTCCGAACCTCCAAAATCTCCAAAACTCCACAACACCGAATCTCCAAAACTCCGAAAACTCCAAAATTCCATACCTCCGAAATCCAAACTTCTAAAACTCCAAAACTACAAAACTACAAAATTCTGGAACAACAAAATCCCGAATCTCCAAAAATCCATACCTCCAAAACTCCGAAACTAAAAAACTCCAAAAGTGCAAAAATCCAAAACTCCAAAACTCAAAAACTCCAAAACTCCAAAAATCCAAAACTCCAAAACTCCAAAACTCCGAAACTCCGAAAATCCAAAACACCAAAACTCCAAAACTCTGAAACTCCAAAACTCCAAAACTCCAAAACTACAAAATTACGAAACTCCAAAACTGCAAAAATCGAGAACTCCAAAACTCCAAAGCTCTAAAACTCCAGACGTTCAATAATCCGAAACTCCGAAAGTCCCAAACTCCAAACATCCAAAACTCCAAAAATCCAAAACTTAAAATTCGAAACTCCAAAACTCCAAAACTCCGAAACTGCAGAACTCCAAAACTCCGAAACTCCAAAATTCCGAAACTCCAAAACTCCGAAACTCCAAAGCTCTAAAACTCCAAAACTCCAAAACTCCAAAAATCCAAAACTCCAAAATTCCGAAACTCGGAAACTCCAAAACTCGGAAACTCCAAAACTCCGAACCTCCAAAACTCCAAAACTCCACAACCCCTCAAAACTCAAAACCTCCAAAAATCCAAAACACCAAAACTCCAATGCTTTAAAAATCCAAAACTCCAAAAATCCAAAACTCCAAAAATTGAAAACTCCACAAGTCCGAAACTCCGAAACTCTGAAACTCCAAAACTCCGAAACTCACAAACTCCGAAACTCCGCAACCCCGAATCTCCAAAACTCTGAAACTCCAAAACTCCGAAGCTCCAAAAATCCAGAACTCCAAAATTCCAAAGCTGTAAAACTCCAAATGTCCAATAATCCGAAAGTCCAAAACTCAAACAATCCAAAACTCCAAAAATCCAAAACTCCAAAAATCCAAAACTCCAAAATTCTGAAACTCGGAAACTCCAAAACTCGGAAACTCCAAAACTCCGCACCTCCAAAACTCCAAAACTCCACAACCCCTCCAAACTTAAAACCTCCAAAAATCCAAAACACCAAAACTCCAATGCTTTAAAAATCCAAAACTCCAAAAATCCAAAACTCCAAAAATCGAAAACTTAAAAACTCCAGAACTCCAAAACTCCGAAACTCCAAAACTCCAAAAGTGCAAAAATACAAAACTCCAAAACTCAAAAACTCCGAAACTCCAAAAATCCAAAACTCCAAAGCTCCAAAACTCCGAAACTCCGAAAATCCAAAACACCAAAACTCCAAAACTCTGAAACTCGAAAACTCCAAAACTCCAAAACTACAAAATTACGAAACTCCAAAACTCCGAAACTCCGAAAATCCGGAACTCCAAAACTCCAAAACTCCAAAAATCCAAAACTCCAAAATTCCGAAACTCGGAAACCACAAAACTAAGAAACTCCAAAACTCCGAACCTCCAAAATCTCCAAAGCTCCACAACCCCGAATCTCCAAAACTCTGAAACTCCAAAAATCCATACCTCCAGAATCCAAAATTCTAAAACTCCAAAACTACAAAACTACAAAATATTGGAAAAACAAAACCCCAAATCTCCAAAAATCCATACCTCCAAAACTCCAAGAATCCAAAACTCCGAAACTCCAAAACTCCAAAAGTGCAAAAATCCAAAACTCCAAAGCTCTAAAACTCCAAAAATCGAAAAATCCGAAGCTCCAAAAATTCCGAAACTCGGAAACTCCAAAACTCGGAAACTCCAAAACTCCGAACCTCCAAAATCTCCAAAACTCCACAACCCCGAATCTCCAAAACTCCGAAAACTCCAAAATTCCATACCTCCAAAATCCAAACTTCTAAAAGTCCAAAACTACAAAACTACAAAATTCTGGAACAACAAAACCCCGAATCTCCAAAAATCCATACCTCCAAAACTCCGAAACTCCAAAACTCCAAAAGTGCAAAAATCCAAAACTCCAAAACTCAAAAATCCAAAACTCGGAAACTCCAAAACTCGGAAACTCAAAAACTCCGAACCTCCAAAATCTCCAAAACTCCACAACCCCGAATCTCCAAAACTCCGAAAACTCCAAAATTCCATACCTCCAAAATCCAAACTTCTAAAACTCCAAAACTATAAAACTACAAAATTCTGGAACAACAAAATCCGAATCTCCAAAAATCCATACCTCCAAAACTCCGAAACTCCAAAACTCCAAAAGTGCAAAAATCCAAAACTCCGAAACTCCAAAACTCCGAAACTCCGAAAATCCAAAACACCAAAACTCCAAAACTCTCAAAAACTCCAAAACTCCAAAACTACAAAATTACGAAACTCCAAAACTGCAAAAATCCAGAACTCCAAAACTCCAAAGCTCTAAAACTCCAGACGTCCAATAATCCGAAACTCCGAAAGTCCAAAACTCCAAACATCCAAAACTCCAAAAATCCAATACTTAAAATTCGAAACTCCAAAACTCCGAAACTGCAAAACTCGAGAACTCCGAAACTCCAAAATTCCGAAACTCCTAAACTCCGAAACTCCGAAAATCCGGAACTCCAAAACTCCAAAAGTGCAAAAATCCAAAACTCCAAAGCTCTAAAACTCCAAAAGTCCAATAATCCGAAACTCCGAAAGTCCAAAACTAAAAAAATCCAAGACTCCAAAAATCCAAAACTCCAAAAATCCAAGACTCGAAAACTCCAAAACTGCAAAAATACAAAACTCCAAAATTCCGAAACTCAGAAACTCCAAAACTCGGAAACTCCAAAACTCCGAACCTCCAAAATCTCCAAAACTCCACAACACCGAATCTCCAAAACTCCGAAAACTCCAAAATTCCATACCTCCGAAATCCAAACTTCTAAAACTCCAAAACTACAAAACTACAAAATTCTGGAACAACAAAATCCCGAATCTCCAAAAATCCATACCTCCAAAACTCCGAAACTAAAAAACTCCAAAAGTGCAAAAATCCAAAACTCCAAAACTCAAAAACTCCAAAACTCCAAAAATCCAAAACTCCAAAACTCCAAAACTCCGAAACTCCGAAAATCCAAAACACCAAAACTCCAAAACTCTGAAACTCCAAAACTCCAAAACTCCAAAACTACAAAATTACGAAACTCCAAAACTGCAAAAATCGAGAACTCCAAAACTCCAAAGCTCTAAAACTCCAGACGTTCAATAATCCGAAACTCCGAAAGTCCCAAACTCCAAACATCCAAAACTCCAAAAATCCAAAACTTAAAATTCGAAACTCCAAAACTCCAAAACTCCGAAACTGCAGAACTCCAAAACTCCGAAACTCCAAAATTCCGAAACTCCAAAACTCCGAAACTCCAAAGCTCTAAAACTCCAAAACTCCAAAACTCCAAAAATCCAAAACTCCAAAATTCCGAAACTCGGAAACTCCAAAACTCGGAAACTCCAAAACTCCGAACCTCCAAAACTCCAAAACTCCACAACCCCTCAAAACTCAAAACCTCCAAAAATCCAAAACACCAAAACTCCAATGCTTTAAAAATCCAAAACTCCAAAAATCCAAAACTCCAAAAATTGAAAACTCCACAAGTCCGAAACTCCGAAACTCTGAAACTCCAAAACTCCGAAACTCACAAACTCCGAAACTCCGCAACCCCGAATCTCCAAAACTCTGAAACTCCAAAACTCCGAAGCTCCAAAAATCCAGAACTCCAAAATTCCAAAGCTGTAAAACTCCAAATGTCCAATAATCCGAAAGTCCAAAACTCAAACAATCCAAAACTCCAAAAATCCAAAACTCCAAAAATCCAAAACTCCAAAATTCTGAAACTCGGAAACTCCAAAACTCGGAAACTCCAAAACTCCGCACCTCCAAAACTCCAAAACTCCACAACCCCTCCAAACTTAAAACCTCCAAAAATCCAAAACACCAAAACTCCAAAACTCTGAAACTCGAAAACTCCAAAACTCCAAAACTACAAAATTACGAAACTCCAAAACTCCGAAACTCCGAAAATCCGGAACTCCAAAACTCCAAAACTCCAAAAATCCAAAACTCCAAAATTCCGAAACTCGGAAACCACAAAACTAAGAAACTCCAAAACTCCGAACCTCCAAAATCTCCAAAGCTCCACAACCCCGAATCTCCAAAACTCTGAAACTCCAAAAATCCATACCTCCAGAATCCAAAATTCTAAAACTCCAAAACTACAAAACTACAAAATATTGGAAAAACAAAACCCCAAATCTCCAAAAATCCATACCTCCAAAACTCCAAGAATCCAAAACTCCGAAACTCCAAAACTCCAAAAGTGCAAAAATCCAAAACTCCAAAGCTCTAAAACTCCAAAAATCGAAAAATCCGAAGCTCCAAAAATTCCGAAACTCGGAAACTCCAAAACTCGGAAACTCCAAAACTCCGAACCTCCAAAATCTCCAAAACTCCACAACCCCGAATCTCCAAAACTCCGAAAACTCCAAAATTCCATACCTCCAAAATCCAAACTTCTAAAAGTCCAAAACTACAAAACTACAAAATTCTGGAACAACAAAACCCCGAATCTCCAAAAATCCATACCTCCAAAACTCCGAAACTCCAAAACTCCAAAAGTGCAAAAATCCAAAACTCCAAAACTCAAAAATCCAAAACTCGGAAACTCCAAAACTCGGAAACTCAAAAACTCCGAACCTCCAAAATCTCCAAAACTCCACAACCCCGAATCTCCAAAACTCCGAAAACTCCAAAATTCCATACCTCCAAAATCCAAACTTCTAAAACTCCAAAACTATAAAACTACAAAATTCTGGAACAACAAAATCCGAATCTCCAAAAATCCATACCTCCAAAACTCCGAAACTCCAAAACTCCAAAAGTGCAAAAATCCAAAACTCCGAAACTCCAAAACTCCGAAACTCCGAAAATCCAAAACACCAAAACTCCAAAACTCTCAAAAACTCCAAAACTCCAAAACTCCAAAACTACAAAATTACGAAACTCCAAAACTGCAAAAATCCAGAACTCCAAAACTCCAAAGCTCTAAAACTCCAGACGTCCAATAATCCGAAACTCCGAAAGTCCAAAACTCCAAACATCCAAAACTCCAAAAATCCAATACTTAAAATTCGAAACTCCAAAACTCCGAAACTGCAAAACTCGAGAACTCCGAAACTCCAAAATTCCGAAACTCCTAAACTCCGAAACTCCGAAAATCCGGAACTCCAAAACTCCAAAAGTGCAAAAATCCAAAACTCCAAAGCTCTAAAACTCCAAAAGTCCAATAATCCGAAACTCCGAAAGTCCAAAACTAAAAAAATCCAAGACTCCAAAAATCCAAAACTCCAAAAATCCAAGACTCGAAAACTCCAAAACTGCAAAAATACAAAACTCCAAAATTCCGAAACTCAGAAACTCCAAAACTCGGAAACTCCAAAACTCCGAACCTCCAAAATCTCCAAAACTCCACAACACCGAATCTCCAAAACTCCGAAAACTCCAAAATTCCATACCTCCGAAATCCAAACTTCTAAAACTCCAAAACTACAAAACTACAAAATTCTGGAACAACAAAATCCCGAATCTCCAAAAATCCATACCTCCAAAACTCCGAAACTAAAAAACTCCAAAAGTGCAAAAATCCAAAACTCCAAAACTCAAAAACTCCAAAACTCCAAAAATCCAAAACTCCAAAACTCCAAAACTCCGAAACTCCGAAAATCCAAAACACCAAAACTCCAAAACTCTGAAACTCCAAAACTCCAAAACTCCAAAACTACAAAATTACGAAACTCCAAAACTGCAAAAATCGAGAACTCCAAAACTCCAAAGCTCTAAAACTCCAGACGTTCAATAATCCGAAACTCCGAAAGTCCCAAACTCCAAACATCCAAAACTCCAAAAATCCAAAACTTAAAATTCGAAACTCCAAAACTCCAAAACTCCGAAACTGCAGAACTCCAAAACTCCGAAACTCCAAAATTCCGAAACTCCAAAACTCCGAAACTCCAAAGCTCTAAAACTCCAAAACTCCAAAACTCCAAAAATCCAAAACTCCAAAATTCCGAAACTCGGAAACTCCAAAACTCGGAAACTCCAAAACTCCGAACCTCCAAAACTCCAAAACTCCACAACCCCTCAAAACTCAAAACCTCCAAAAATCCAAAACACCAAAACTCCAATGCTTTAAAAATCCAAAACTCCAAAAATCCAAAACTCCAAAAATTGAAAACTCCACAAGTCCGAAACTCCGAAACTCTGAAACTCCAAAACTCCGAAACTCACAAACTCCGAAACTCCGCAACCCCGAATCTCCAAAACTCTGAAACTCCAAAACTCCGAAGCTCCAAAAATCCAGAACTCCAAAATTCCAAAGCTGTAAAACTCCAAATGTCCAATAATCCGAAAGTCCAAAACTCAAACAATCCAAAACTCCAAAAATCCAAAACTCCAAAAATCCAAAACTCCAAAATTCTGAAACTCGGAAACTCCAAAACTCGGAAACTCCAAAACTCCGCACCTCCAAAACTCCAAAACTCCACAACCCCTCCAAACTTAAAACCTCCAAAAATCCAAAACACCAAAACTCCAAAACTCTGAAACTCGAAAACTCCAAAACTCCAAAACTACAAAATTACGAAACTCCAAAACTCCGAAACTCCGAAAATCCGGAACTCCAAAACTCCAAAACTCCAAAAATCCAAAACTCCAAAATTCCGAAACTCGGAAACCACAAAACTAAGAAACTCCAAAACTCCGAACCTCCAAAATCTCCAAAGCTCCACAACCCCGAATCTCCAAAACTCTGAAACTCCAAAAATCCATACCTCCAGAATCCAAAATTCTAAAACTCCAAAACTACAAAACTACAAAATATTGGAAAAACAAAACCCCAAATCTCCAAAAATCCATACCTCCAAAACTCCAAGAATCCAAAACTCCGAAACTCCAAAACTCCAAAAGTGCAAAAATCCAAAACTCCAAAGCTCTAAAACTCCAAAAATCGAAAAATCCGAAGCTCCAAAAATTCCGAAACTCGGAAACTCCAAAACTCGGAAACTCCAAAACTCCGAACCTCCAAAATCTCCAAAACTCCACAACCCCGAATCTCCAAAACTCCGAAAACTCCAAAATTCCATACCTCCAAAATCCAAACTTCTAAAAGTCCAAAACTACAAAACTACAAAATTCTGGAACAACAAAACCCCGAATCTCCAAAAATCCATACCTCCAAAACTCCGAAACTCCAAAACTCCAAAAGTGCAAAAATCCAAAACTCCAAAACTCAAAAATCCAAAACTCGGAAACTCCAAAACTCGGAAACTCAAAAACTCCGAACCTCCAAAATCTCCAAAACTCCACAACCCCGAATCTCCAAAACTCCGAAAACTCCAAAATTCCATACCTCCAAAATCCAAACTTCTAAAACTCCAAAACTATAAAACTACAAAATTCTGGAACAACAAAATCCGAATCTCCAAAAATCCATACCTCCAAAACTCCGAAACTCCAAAACTCCAAAAGTGCAAAAATCCAAAACTCCGAAACTCCAAAACTCCGAAACTCCGAAAATCCAAAACACCAAAACTCCAAAACTCTCAAAAACTCCAAAACTCCAAAACTCCAAAACTACAAAATTACGAAACTCCAAAACTGCAAAAATCCAGAACTCCAAAACTCCAAAGCTCTAAAACTCCAGACGTCCAATAATCCGAAACTCCGAAAGTCCAAAACTCCAAACATCCAAAACTCCAAAAATCCAATACTTAAAATTCGAAACTCCAAAACTCCGAAACTGCAAAACTCGAGAACTCCGAAACTCCAAAATTCCGAAACTCCTAAACTCCGAAACTCCGAAAATCCGGAACTCCAAAACTCCAAAAGTGCAAAAATCCAAAACTCCAAAGCTCTAAAACTCCAAAAGTCCAATAATCCGAAACTCCGAAAGTCCAAAACTAAAAAAATCCAAGACTCCAAAAATCCAAAACTCCAAAAATCCAAGACTCGAAAACTCCAAAACTGCAAAAATACAAAACTCCAAAATTCCGAAACTCAGAAACTCCAAAACTCGGAAACTCCAAAACTCCGAACCTCCAAAATCTCCAAAACTCCACAACACCGAATCTCCAAAACTCCGAAAACTCCAAAATTCCATACCTCCGAAATCCAAACTTCTAAAACTCCAAAACTACAAAACTACAAAATTCTGGAACAACAAAATCCCGAATCTCCAAAAATCCATACCTCCAAAACTCCGAAACTAAAAAACTCCAAAAGTGCAAAAATCCAAAACTCCAAAACTCAAAAACTCCAAAACTCCAAAAATCCAAAACTCCAAAACTCCAAAACTCCGAAACTCCGAAAATCCAAAACACCAAAACTCCAAAACTCTGAAACTCCAAAACTCCAAAACTCCAAAACTACAAAATTACGAAACTCCAAAACTGCAAAAATCGAGAACTCCAAAACTCCAAAGCTCTAAAACTCCAGACGTTCAATAATCCGAAACTCCGAAAGTCCCAAACTCCAAACATCCAAAACTCCAAAAATCCAAAACTTAAAATTCGAAACTCCAAAACTCCAAAACTCCGAAACTGCAGAACTCCAAAACTCCGAAACTCCAAAATTCCGAAACTCCAAAACTCCGAAACTCCAAAGCTCTAAAACTCCAAAACTCCAAAACTCCAAAAATCCAAAACTCCAAAATTCCGAAACTCGGAAACTCCAAAACTCGGAAACTCCAAAACTCCGAACCTCCAAAACTCCAAAACTCCACAACCCCTCAAAACTCAAAACCTCCAAAAATCCAAAACACCAAAACTCCAATGCTTTAAAAATCCAAAACTCCAAAAATCCAAAACTCCAAAAATTGAAAACTCCACAAGTCCGAAACTCCGAAACTCTGAAACTCCAAAACTCCGAAACTCACAAACTCCGAAACTCCGCAACCCCGAATCTCCAAAACTCTGAAACTCCAAAACTCCGAAGCTCCAAAAATCCAGAACTCCAAAATTCCAAAGCTGTAAAACTCCAAATGTCCAATAATCCGAAAGTCCAAAACTCAAACAATCCAAAACTCCAAAAATCCAAAACTCCAAAAATCCAAAACTCCAAAATTCTGAAACTCGGAAACTCCAAAACTCGGAAACTCCAAAACTCCGCACCTCCAAAACTCCAAAACTCCACAACCCCTCCAAACTTAAAACCTCCAAAAATCCAAAACACCAAAACTCCAATGCTTTAAAAATCCAAAACTCCAAAAATCCAAAACTCCAAAAATCGAAAACTTAAAAACTCCAGAACTCCAAAACTCCGAAACTCCAAAACTCCAAAAGTGCAAAAATACAAAACTCCAAAACTCAAAAACTCCGAAACTCCAAAAATCCAAAACTCCAAAGCTCCAAAACTCCGAAACTCCGAAAATCCAAAACACCAAAACTCCAAAACTCTGAAACTCGAAAACTCCAAAACTCCAAAACTACAAAATTACGAAACTCCAAAACTCCGAAAATCCAAAACTCCAAAATTCCGAAACTCGGAAACCACAAAACTAAGAAACTCCAAAACTCCGAACCTCCAAAATCTCCAAAGCTCCACAAACCCGAATCTCCAAAACTCTGAAACTCCAAAAATCCATACCTCCAGAATCCAAAATTCTAAAACTCCAAAACTACAAAACTACAAAATATTGGAAAAACAAAACCCCAAATCTCCAAAAATCCATACCTCCAAAACTCCAAGAATCCAAAACTCCGAAACTCCAAAACTCCAAAAGTGCAAAAATCCAAAACTCCAAAGCTCTAAAACTCCAAAAATCGAAAAATCCGAAGCTCCAAAAATTCCGAAACTCGGAAACTCCAAAACTCGGAAACTCCAAAACTCCGAACCTCCAAAATCTCCAAAACTCCACAACCCCGAATCTCCAAAACTCCGAAAACTCCAAAATTCCATACCTCCAAAATCCAAACTTCTAAAAGTCCAAAACTACAAAACTACAAAATTCTGGAACAACAAAACCCCGAATCTCCAAAAATCCATACCTCCAAAACTCCGAAACTCCAAAACTCCAAAAGTGCAAAAATCCAAAACTCCAAAACTCAAAAATCCAAAACTCGGAAACTCCAAAACTCGGAAACTCAAAAACTCCGAACCTCCAAAATCTCCAAAACTCCACAACCCCGAATCTCCAAAACTCCGAAAACTCCAAAATTCCATACCTCCAAAATCCAAACTTCTAAAACTCCAAAACTATAAAACTACAAAATTCTGGAACAAAAAATTCCGAATCTCCAAAAATCCATACCTCCAAAACTCCGAAACTCCAAAACTCCAAAAGTGCAAAAATCCAAAACTCCGAAACTCCAAAACTCCGAAACTCCGAAAATCCAAAACAACAAAACTCCAAAACTCTCAAAAACTCCAAAACTCCAAAACTCCAAAACTACAAAATTACGAAACTCCAAAACTGCAAAAATCCAGAACTCCAAAACTCCAAAGCTCTAAAACTCCAGACGTCCAATAATCCGAAACTCCGAAAGTCCAAAACTCCAAACATCCAAAACTCCAAAAATCCAATACTTAAAATTCGAAACTCCAAAACTCCGAAACTGCAAAACTCGAGAACTCCGAAACTCCAAAATTCCGAAACTCCTAAACTCCGAAACTCCGAAAATCCGGAACTCCAAAACTCCAAAAGTGCAAAAATCCAAAACTCCAAAGCTCTAAAACTCCAAAAGTCCAATAATCCGAAACTCCGAAAGTCCAAAACTAAAAAAATCCAAGACTCCAAAAATCCAAAACTCCAAAAATCCAAGACTCGAAAACTCCAAAACTGCAAAAATCCAAAACTCCAAAATTCCGAAACTCAGAAACTCCAAAACTCGGAAACTCCAAAACTCCGAACCTCCAAAATCTCCAAAACTCCACAACACCGAATCTCCAAAACTCCGAAAACTCCAAAATTCCATACCTCCGAAATCCAAACTTCTAAAACTCCAAAACTACAAAACTACAAAATTCTGGAACAACAAAATCCCGAATCTCCAAAAATCCATACCTTCAAAACTCCGAAACTAAAAAACTCCAAAAGTGCAAAAATCCAAAACTCCAAAACTCAAAAACTCCAAAACTCCAAAAATCCAAAACTCCAAAACTCCAAAACTCCGAAACTCCGAAAATCCAAAACACCAAAACTCCAAAACTCTGAAACTCCAAAACTCCAAAACTCCAAAACTACAAAATTACGAAACTCCAAAACTGCAAAAATCGAGAACTCCAAAACTCCAAAGCTCTAAAACTCCAGACGTTCAATAATCCGAAACTCCGAAAGTCCAAAACTCCAAACATCCAAAACTCCAAAAATCCAAAACTTAAAATTCGAAACTCCAAAACTCCAAAACTCCGAAACTGCAGAACTCCAAAACTCCGAAACTCCAAAATTCCGAAACTCCAAAACTCCGAAACTCCAAAGCTCTAAAACTCCAAAACTCCAAAACTCCAAAAATCCAAAACTCCAAAATTCGAAACTCCAAAACTCCAAAACTCCGAAACTGCAGAACTCCAAAACTCCGAAACTCCAAAATTCCGAAACTCCAAAACTCCGAAACTCCAAAGCTCTAAATCTCCAAAACTCCAAAACTCCAAAAATCCAAAACTCCAAAATTCCGAAACTCGGAAACTCCAAAACTCGGAAACTCCAAAACTCCGAACCTCCAAAACTCCAAAACTCCACAACCCCTCAAAACTCAAAACCTCCAAAAATCCAAAACACCAAAACTCCAATGCTTTAAAAATCCAAAACTCCAAAAATCCAAAACTCCAAAAATTGAAAACTCCACAAGTCCGAAACTCCGAAACTCTGAAACTCCAAAACTCCGAAACTCACAAACTCCGAAACTCCGCAACCCCGAATCTCCAAAACTCTGAAACTCCAAAACTCCGAAACTCCAAAAATCCAGAACTCCAAAATTCCAAAGCTGTAAAACTCCAAATGTCCAATAATCCGAAAGTCCAAAACTCAAACAATCCAAAACTCCAAAAATCCAAAACTCCAAAATTCTGAAACTCGGAAACTCCAAAACTCGGAAACTCCAAAACTCCGCACCTCCAAAACTCCAAAACTCCACAACCCCTCCAAACTTAAAACCTCCAAAAATCCAAAACACCAAAACTCCAATGCTTTAAAAATCCAAAACTCCAAAAATCCAAAACTCCAAAAATCGAAAACTTAAAAACTCCAGAACTCCAAAACTCCGAAACTCCAAAACTCCAAAAGTGCAAAAATACAAAACTCCAAAACTCAAAAACTCCGAAACTCCAAAAATCCAAAACTCCAAAGCTCCAAAACTCCGAAACTCCGAAAATCCAAAACACCAAAACTCCAAAACTCTGAAACTCGAAAAC
This sequence comes from Amblyomma mixtum, assembly GCF_055824585.1. Lineage (NCBI taxonomy): Eukaryota > Metazoa > Arthropoda > Arachnida > Ixodida > Ixodidae > Amblyomma > Amblyomma mixtum. The sequence continues at coordinate 12,916,487 of NW_028317651.1, forward strand.
TCCAAAACTCCAAAACTACAAAATTACGAAACTCCAAAACTCCGAAACTCCGAAAATCCGGAACTCCAAAACTCCAAAACTCCAAAAATCCAAAACTCCAAAATTCCGAAACTCGGAAACCACAAAACTAAGAAACTCCAAAACTCCGAACCTCCAAAATCTCCAAAGCTCCACAACCCCGAATCTCCAAAACTCTGAAACTCCAAAAATCCATACCTCCAGAATCCAAAATTCTAAAACTCCAAAACTACAAAACTACAAAATATTGGAAAAACAAAACCCCAAATCTCCAAAAATCCATACCTCCAAAACTCCAAGAATCCAAAACTCCGAAACTCCAAAACTCCAAAAGTGCAAAAATCCAAAACTCCAAAGCTCTAAAACTCCAAAAATCGAAAAATCCGAAGCTCCAAAAATTCCGAAACTCGGAAACTCCAAAACTCGGAAACTCCAAAACTCCGAACCTCCAAAATCTCCAAAACTCCACAACCCCGAATCTCCAAAACTCCGAAAACTCCAAAATTCCATACCTCCAAAATCCAAACTTCTAAAAGTCCAAAACTACAAAACTACAAAATTCTGGAACAACAAAACCCCGAATCTCCAAAAATCCATACCTCCAAAACTCCGAAACTCCAAAACTCCAAAAGTGCAAAAATCCAAAACTCCAAAACTCAAAAATCCAAAACTCGGAAACTCCAAAACTCGGAAACTCAAAAACTCCGAACCTCCAAAATCTCCAAAACTCCACAACCCCGAATCTCCAAAACTCCGAAAACTCCAAAATTCCATACCTCCAAAATCCAAACTTCTAAAACTCCAAAACTATAAAACTACAAAATTCTGGAACAAAAAATTCCGAATCTCCAAAAATCCATACCTCCAAAACTCCGAAACTCCAAAACTCCAAAAGTGCAAAAATCCAAAACTCCGAAACTCCAAAACTCCGAAACTCCGAAAATCCAAAACAACAAAACTCCAAAACTCTCAAAAACTCCAAAACTCCAAAACTCCAAAACTACAAAATTACGAAACTCCAAAACTGCAAAAATCCAGAACTCCAAAACTCCAAAGCTCTAAAACTCCAGACGTCCAATAATCCGAAACTCCGAAAGTCCAAAACTCCAAACATCCAAAACTCCAAAAATCCAATACTTAAAATTCGAAACTCCAAAACTCCGAAACTGCAAAACTCGAGAACTCCGAAACTCCAAAATTCCGAAACTCCTAAACTCCGAAACTCCGAAAATCCGGAACTCCAAAACTCCAAAAGTGCAAAAATCCAAAACTCCAAAGCTCTAAAACTCCAAAAGTCCAATAATCCGAAACTCCGAAAGTCCAAAACTAAAAAAATCCAAGACTCCAAAAATCCAAAACTCCAAAAATCCAAGACTCGAAAACTCCAAAACTGCAAAAATCCAAAACTCCAAAATTCCGAAACTCAGAAACTCCAAAACTCGGAAACTCCAAAACTCCGAACCTCCAAAATCTCCAAAACTCCACAACACCGAATCTCCAAAACTCCGAAAACTCCAAAATTCCATACCTCCGAAATCCAAACTTCTAAAACTCCAAAACTACAAAACTACAAAATTCTGGAACAACAAAATCCCGAATCTCCAAAAATCCATACCTTCAAAACTCCGAAACTAAAAAACTCCAAAAGTGCAAAAATCCAAAACTCCAAAACTCAAAAACTCCAAAACTCCAAAAATCCAAAACTCCAAAACTCCAAAACTCCGAAACTCCGAAAATCCAAAACACCAAAACTCCAAAACTCTGAAACTCCAAAACTCCAAAACTCCAAAACTACAAAATTACGAAACTCCAAAACTGCAAAAATCGAGAACTCCAAAACTCCAAAGCTCTAAAACTCCAGACGTTCAATAATCCGAAACTCCGAAAGTCCAAAACTCCAAACATCCAAAACTCCAAAAATCCAAAACTTAAATTTCGAAACTCCAAAACTCCGAAACTGCAGAACTCCAAAACTCCGAAACTCCAAAATTCCGAAACTCCAAAACTCCGAAACTCCAAAGCTCTAAAACTCCAAAACTCCAAAACTCCAAAAATCCAAAACTCCAAAATTCCGAACCTCCAAAACTCCAAAACTCCACAACCCCTCAAAACTCAAAACCTCCAAAAATCCAAAACACCAAAACTCCAATGCTTTAAAAATCCAAAACTCCAAAAATCCAAAACTCCAAAAATTGAAAACTCCACAAGTCCGAAACTCCGAAACTCTGAAACTCCAAAACTCCGACACTCACAAACTCCGAAACTCCGCAACCCCGAATCTCCAAAACTCTGAAACTCCAAAACTCCGAAACTCCAAAAATCCAGAACTCCAAAATTCCAAAGCTGTAAAACTCCAAATGTCCAATAATCCGAAAGTCCAAAACTCAAACAATCCAAAACTCCAAAAATCCAAAACTCCAAAAATCCAAAACTCCAAAATTCCGAAACTCGGAAACTCCAAAACTCGGAAACTCCAAAACTCCGCACCTCCAAAACTCCAAAACTCCACAACCCCTCCAAACACAAAACCTCCAAAAATCCAAAACACCAAAACTCCAATGCTTTAAAAATCCAAAACTCCAAAAATCCAAAACTCCAAAAATCGAAAACTTAAAAACTCCAGAACTCCAAAACTCCGAAACTCCAAAACTCCAAAAGTGCAAAAATACAAAACTCCAAAACTCAAAAACTCCGAAACTCCAAAAATCCAAAACTCCAAAGCTCCAAAACTCCGAAACTCCGAAAATCCAAAACACCAAAACTCCAAAACTCTGAAACTCTGAAACTCCAAAACTCCAAAACTACAAAATTACGAAACTCCAAAACTGCAAAAATCCAAAACTCCAAAATTCCAAAACTCGGAAACTCCAAAACTCCGAAACTCCGAAACTCCGAAAATCCAGAACTCCAAAACTCCAAAGCTCTAAAACTCCAGTCGTCCAATAATCCGAAACTCCGAAAGTCCAAAACTCCAAACATCCAAAACTCCAAAAATCCAAAACTTAAAATTCGAAACTCCAAAACTCCAAAACTCCGAAACTGCAAAACTCCAAAACTCCGAAACTCCAAAATTCCGAAACTCAAAAACTCCGAAACTACAAAATTACGAAACTCCAAAACTGCAAAAATCCAGAACTCCAAAACTCCAAAGCTCTAAAACTCCAGACGTCCAATAATCCGAAACTCCGAAAGTCCAAAACTCCAAACATCCAAAACTCCAAAAATCCAATACTTAAAATTCGAAACTCCAAAACTCCGAAACTGCAAAACTTGAGAACTCCGAAACTCCAAAATTCCGAAACTCCTAAACTCCGACACTCCGAAAATTCGGAACTCCAAAACTCCAAAAGTGCAAAAATCCAAAACTCCAAAGCTCTAAAACTCCAAAAGTCCAATAATCCGAAACTCCGAAAGTCCAAAACTCCAAAAATCCAAGACTCCAAAAATCTAAAACTCCAAAAATCCAAGACTCGAAAACTCCAAAACTGCAAAAATCCAAAACTCCAAAATTCCGAAACTCAGAAACTCCAAAACTCGGAAACTCCAAAACTCCGAACCTCCAAAATCTCCAAAACACCACAACACCGAATCTCCAAAACTCTGAAACTCCAAAACTCCAAAACTCCAAAACTACAAAACTCCAAAACTACAAAATTACGAAACTCCAAAACTGCAAAATCGAGAACTCCAAAACTCCAAAGCTCTGAAACTCCAAAACTCCAAAACTCCAAAACTACAAAATTACGAAACTCCAAAACTGCAAAATCGAGAACTCCAAAACTCCAAAGCTCTAAAACTCCAGACGTCCAATAATCCGAAACTCCAAAAGTCCAAAACTCCAAACATCCAAAACTCCAAAAATCCAAAACTTAAAATTCGAAACTCCAAAAATCCAAAACTCCAAAATTCCGAAACTCGGAAACTCCAAAACTCGGAAACTCCAAAACTCCGAACCTCCAAAACTCCAAAACTCCACAACCCCTCAAAACTCAAAACCTCCAAAAATCCAAAACACCAAAACTCCAATGCTTTAAAAATCCAAAACTCCAAAAATCCAAAACTCCAAAAATTGAAAACTCCACAAATCCGAAACTCTGAAACTCTGAAACTCCAAAACTCCGAAACTCACAAACTCCGAAACTCCGCAACCCCGAATCTCCAAAACTCTGAAACTCCAAAACTCCGAAACTCCAAAAATCCAGAACTCCAAAATTCCAAAGCTGTAAAACTCCAAATGTCCAATAATCCGAAAGTCCAAAACTCAAACAATCCAAAACTCCAAGAATCCAAAACTCCAAAAATCCAAAACTCCAAAATTCCGAAACTCGGAAACTCCAAAACTCGGAAACTCCAAAACTCCGCACCTCCAAAACTCCAAAACTCCACAACCCCTCCAAACCCAAAACCTCCAAAAATCCAAAACACCAAAACTCCAATGCTTTAAAAATCCAAAACTCCAAAAATCCAAAACTCCAAAAATCGAAAACTTAAAAACTCCAGAACTCCAAAACTCCGAAACTCCAAAACTCCAAAAGTGCAAAAATACAAAACTCCAAAACTCAAAAACTCCGAAACTCCAAAAATCCAAAACTCCAAAGCTCCAAAACTCCGAAACTCCGAAAATCCAAAACACCAAAACTCCAAAACTCTGAAACTCCAAAACTCCAAAACTCCAAAACTACAAAATTACGAAACTCCAAAACTCCGAAACTCCAAAAATCCGGAACTCCAAAACTCCAAAACTCCAAAAATCCAAAACTCCAAAATTCCGAAACTCGGAAACCACAAAACTCAGAAACTCCAAAACTCCGAACCTCCAAAATCTCCAAAGCTCCACAACCCCGAATCTCCAAAACTCTGAAACTCCAAAAATCCATACCTCCAGAATCCAAAATTCTAAAACTCCAAAACTACAAAATATTGGAAAAACAAAACCCCAAATCTCCAAAAATCCATACCTCCAAAACTCCAAGAATCCAAAACTCCGAAACTCCAAAACTCCAAAAGTGCAAAAATCCAAAACTCCATAGCTCTAAAACTCCAAAAATCGAAAAATCCGAAGCTCCAAAAATTCCGAAACTCGGAAACTCCAAAACTCGGAAACTCCAAAACTCCGAACCTCCAAAATCTCCAAAACTCCACAACCCCGAATCTCCAAAACTCCGAAAACTCCAAAATTCTATACCTCCAAAATCCAAACTTCTAAAAGTCCAAAACTACAAAACTACAAAATTCTGGAACAACAAAACCCCGAATCTCCAAAAATCCATACCTCCAAAACTCCGAAACTCCAAAACTCCAAAAGTGCAAAAATCCAAAACTCCAAAACTCCAAAATCCAAAACTCGGAAACTCCAAAACTCGGAAACTCAAAAACTCCGAACCTCCAAAATCTCCAAAACTCCACAACCCCGAATCTCCAAAACTCCGAAAACTCCAAAATTCTATACCTCCAAAATCCAAACTTCTAAAACTCCAAAACTATAAAACTACAAAATTCTGGAACAACAAAATCCGAATCTCCAAAAATCCATACCTCCAAAACTCCGAAACTCCAAAACTCCAAAAGTGCAAAAATCCAAAACTCCGAAACTCCGAAAATCCAAAACACCAAAACTCCAAAACTCTCAAAAACTCCAAAACTCCAAAACTACAAAATTACGAAACTCCAAAACTGCAAAAATCCAGAACTCCAAAACTCCAAAGCTCTAAAACTCCAGACGTCCAATAATCCGAAACTCCGAAAGTCCAAAACTCCAAACATCCAAAACTCCAAAAATCCAATACTTAAAATTCGAAACTCCAAAACTCCGAAACTGCAAAACTCGAGAACTCCGAAACTCCAAAATTCCGAAACTCCTAAACTCCGAAACTCCGAAAATCCGGAACTCCAAAACTCCAAAAGTGCAAAAATCCAAAACTCCAAAGCTCTAAAACTCCAAAAGTCCAATAATCCGAAACTCCGAAAGTCCAAAACTAAAAAAACCCAAGACTCCAAAAATCCAAAACTCCAAAAATCCAAGACTCGAAAACTCCAAAACTGCAAAAATCCAAAACTCCAAAATTCCGAAACTCAGAAACTCCAAAACTCGGAAACTCCAAAACTCCGAACCTCCAAAATCTCCAAAACTCCACAACACCGAATCTCCAATACTCCGAAAACTCCAAAATTCCATACCTCCGAAATCCAAACTTCTAAAACTCCAAAACTACAAAACTACAAAATTCTGGAACAACAAAATCCCGAATCTCCAAAAATCCATACCTCCAAAACTCCGAAACTAAAAAACTCCAAAAGTGCAAAAATCCAAAACTCCAAAACTCAAAAACTCCAAAACTCCAAAAATCCAAAACTCCAAAACTCCAAAACTCCGAAACTCCGAAAATCCAAAACACCAAAACTCCAAAACTCTGAAACTCCAAAACTCCAAAACTCCAAAACTACAAAATTACGAAACTCCAAAACTGCAAAAATCGAGAACTCCAAAACTCCAAAGCTCTAAAACTCCAGACGTTCAATAATCCGAAACTCCGAAAGTCCAAAACTCCAAACATCCAAAACTCCAAAAATCCAAAACTTAAAATTCGAAACTCCAAAACTCCAAAACTCCGAAACTGCAGAACTCCAAAACTCCGAAACTCCAAAATTCCGAAACTCCAAAACTCCGAAACTCCAAAGCTCTAAAACTCCAAAACTCCAAAACTCCAAAAATCCAAAACTCCAAAATTCCGAAACTCGGAAACTCCAAAACTCGGAAACTCCAAAACTCCGAACCTCCAAAACTCCAAAACTCCACAACCCCTCAAAACTCAAAACCTCCAAAAATCCAAAACACCAAAACTCCAATGCTTTAAAAATCCAAAACTCCAAAAATCCAAAACTCCAAAAATTGAAAACTCCACAAGTCCGAAACTCCGAAACTCTGAAACTCCAAAACTCCGAAACTCACAAACTCCGAAACTCCGCAACCCCGAATCTCCAAAACTCTGAAACTCCAAAACTCCGAAACTCCAAAAATCCAGAACTCCAAAATTCCAAAGCTGTAAAACTCCAAATGTCCAATAATCCGAAAGTCCAAAACTCAAACAATCCAAAACTCCAAAAATCCAAAACTCCAAAAATCCAAAACTCCAAAATTCCGAAACTCGGAAACTCCAAAACTCGGAAACTCCAAAACTCCGCACCTCCAAAACTCCAAAACTCCACAACCCCTCCAAACACAAAACCTCCAAAAATCCAAAACTCCAATGCTTTAAAAATCCAAAACTCCAAAAATCCAAAACTCCAAAAATCGAAAACTTAAAAACTCCAGAACTCCAAAACTCCGAAACTCCAAAACTCCAAAAGTGCAAAAATACAAAACTCCAAAACTCAAAAACTCCGAAACTCCAAAAATCCAAAACTCCAAAGCTCCAAAACTCCGAAACTCCGAAAATCCAAAACACCAAAACTCCAAAACTCTGAAACTCCAAAACTCCAAAACTCCAAAACTACAAAATTACGAAACTCCAAAACTGCAAAAATCCAAAACTCCAAAATTCCAAAACTCGGAAACTCCAAAACTCCGAAACTCCGAAACTCCGAAACTCCGAAAATCCAGAACTCCAAAACTCCAAAGCTCTAAAACTCCAGACGTCCAATAATCCGAAACTCCGAAAGTCCAAAACTCCAAACATCCAAAACTCCAAAAATCCAAAACTTAAAATTCGAAACTCCAAAACTCCAAAACTCCGAAACTGCAAAACTCCAAAACTCCGAAACTCCAAAATTCCGAAACTCCAAAACTCCGAAACTCCGAAAATCCGGAACTCCAAAACTCCAAAACTCCAAAAATCCAAAACTCCAAAATTCCGAAACTCGGAAACCACAAAACTCAGAAACTCCAAAACTCCGAACCTCCAAAATCTCCAAAGCTCCACAACCCCGAATCTCCAAAACTCTGAAACTCCAAAAATCCATACCTCCAGAATCCAAAATTCTAAAACTCCAAAACTACAAAACTACAAAATATTGGAAAAACAAAACCCCAAATCTCCAAAAATCCATACCTCCAAAACTCCAAGAATCCAAAACTCCGAAACTCCAAAACTCCAAAAGTGCAAAAATCCAAAACTCCAAAGCTCTAAAACTCCAAAAATAGAAAACTCCGAAGCTCCAAAAATTCCGAAACTCGGAAACTCCAAAACTCGGAAACTCCAAAACTCCGAACCTCCAAAATCTCCAAAACTCCACAACCCCGAATCTCCAAAACTCCGAAAACTCCAAAATTCCATACCTCCAAAATCCAAACTTCTAAAAGTCCAAAACTACAAAACTACAAAATTCTGGAACAACAAAACCCCAAAACTCCAAAAATCCATACCTCCAAAACTCCGAAACTCCAAAACTCCAAAAGTGCAAAAATCCAAAACTCCAAAACTCAAACATCCAAAACTCGGAAACTCCAAAACTCGGAAACTCAAAAACTCCGAACCTCCAAAATCTCCAAAACTCCACAACCCCGAATCTCCAAAACTCCGAAAACTCCAAAATTCCATACCTCCAAAATCCAAACTTCTAAAACTCCAAAACTATAAAACTACAAAATTCTGGAACAACAAAATCCGAATCTCCAAAAATCCATACCTCCAAAACTCCGAAACTCCAAAACTCCAAAAGTGCAAAAATCCAAAACTCCGAAACTCCAAAACTCCGAAACTCCGAAAATCCAAAACACCAAAACTCCAAAACTCTCAAAAACTCCAAAACTCCAAAACTCCAAAACTACAAAATTACGAAACTCCAAAACTGCAAAAATCCAGAACTCCAAAACTCCAAAGCTCTAAAACTCCAGACGTCCAATAATCCGAAACTCCGAAAGTCCAAAACTCCAAAACTCCAAAAATCCAATACTTAAAATTCGAAACTCCAAAACTCCGAAACTGCAAAACTCGAGAACTCCGAAACTCCAAAATTCCGAAACTCCTAAACTCCGAAACTCCGAAAATCCGGAACTCCAGAACTCCAAAAGTGCAAAAATCCAAAACTCCAAAGCTCTAAAACTCCAAAAGTCCAATAATCCGAAACTCCGAAAGTCCAAAACTAAAAAAATCCAAGACTCCAAAAATCCAAAACTCCAAAAATCCAAGACTCGAAAACTCCAAAACTGCAAAAATCCAAAACTCCAAAATTCCGAAACTCAGAAACTCCAAAACTCGGAAACTCCAAAACTCCGAACCTCCAAAATCTCCAAAACTCCACAACACCGAATCTCCAAAACTCCGAAAACTCCAAAATTCCATACCTCCGAAATCCAAACTTCTAAAACTCCAAAACTACAAAACTACAAAATTCTGGAACAACAAAATCCCGAATCTCCAAAAATCCATACCTCCAAAACTCCGAAACTAAAAAACTCCAAAAGTGCAAAAATCCAAAACTCCAAAACTCAAAAACTCCAAAACTCCAAAAATCCAAAACTCCAAAACTCCAAAACTCCGAAACTCCGAAAATCCAAAACACCAAAACTCCAAAACTCTGAAACTCCAAAACTCCAAAACTCCAAAACTACAAAATTACGAAACTCCAAAACTGCAAAAATCGAGAACTCCAAAACTCCAAAGCTCTAAAACTCCAGACGTCCAATAATCCGAAACTCCGAAAGTCCAAAACTCCAAACATCCAAAACTCCAAAAATCCAAAACTTAAAATTCGAAACTCCAAAACTCCAAAACTCCGAAACTGCAGAACTCCAAAACTCCGAAACTCCAAAATTCCGAAACTCCAAAACTCCGAAACTCCAAAGCTCTAAAACTCCAAAATTCCATACCTCCGAAATCCAAACTTCTAAAACTCCAAAACTACAAAACTACAAAATTCTGGAACAACAAAATCCCGAATCTCCAAAAATCCATACCTCCAAAACTCCGAAACTAAAAAACTCCAAAAGTGCAAAAATCCAAAACTCCAAAACTCAAAAACTCCAAAACTCCAAAAATCCAAAACTCCAAAACTCCAAAACTCCGAAACTCCGAAAATCCAAAACACCAAAACTCCAAAACTCTGAAACTCCAAAACTCCAAAACTCCAAAACTACAAAATTACGAAACTCCAATACTGCAAAAATCGAGAACTCCAAAACTCCAAAGCTCTAAAACTCCAGACGTCCAATAATCCGAAACTCCGAAAGTCCAAAACTCCAAACATCCAAAACTCCAAAAATCCAAAACTTAAAATTCGAAACTCCAAAACTCCGAAACTGCAGAACTCCAAAACTCCGAAACTCCAAAATTCCGAAACTCCAAAACTCCGAAACTCCGAAACTCCAAAGCTCTAAAACTCCAAAACTCCAAAACTCCAAAAATCCAAAACTCCAAAATTCCGAAACTCGGAAACTCCAAAACTCGGAAACTCCAAAACTCCGAACCTCCAAAACTCCAAAACTCCACAACCCCTCAAAACTCAAAACCTCCAAAAATCCAAAACACCAAAACTCCAATGCTTTAAAAATCCAAAACTCCAAAAATCCAAAACTCCAAAAATTGAAAACTCCACAATTCCGAAACTCCGAAACTCTGAAACTCCAAAACTCCGAAACTCACAAACTCCGAAACTCCGCAACCCCGAATCTCCAAAACTCTGAAACTCCAAAACTCCGAAACTCCAAAAATCCAGAACTCCAAAATTCCAAAGCTGTAAAACTCCAAATGTCCAATAATCCGAAAGTCCAAAACTCAAACAATCCAAAACTCCAAAAATCCAAAACTCCAAAAATCCAAAACTCCAAAATTCCGAAACTCGGAAACTCCAAAACTCGGAAACTCCAAAACTCCGAACCTCCTAAACTCCAAAACTCCACAACCCCTCCAAACACAAAACCTCCAAAAATCCAAAACACCAAAACTCCAATGCTTTAAAAATCCAAAACTCCAAAAATCCAAAACTCCAAAAATTGAAAACTTAAAAACTCCAAAACTCCAAAACTCCGAAACTCCAAAACTCCAAAAGTGCAAAAATACAAAACTCCAAAACTCAAAAACTCCGAAACTCCAAAAATCCAAAACTCCAAAGCTCCAAAACTCCGAAACTCCGAAAATCCAAAACACCAAAACTCCAAAACTCTGAAACTCCAAAACTCCAAAACTCCAAAACTCCAAAACTACAAAATTACGAAACTCCAAAACTGCAAAAATCCAAAACTCCAAAATTCCGAAACTCGGAAACTCCAAAACTCCGAAACTCCGAAACTACGAAAATCCAGAACTCCAAAACTCCAAAGCTCTAAAACTCCAGACGTCCAATAATCCGAAACTCCGAAAGTCCAAAACTCCAAACATCCAAAACTCCAAAAATCCAAAACTTAAAATTCGAAACTCCAAAACTCCAAAACTCCGAAACTGCAAAACTCCAAAACTCCGAAACTCCAAAATTCCGGAACTCCAAAACTCCGAAACTCCGAAAATCCGGAACTCCAAAACTCCAAAACTCCAAAAATCCAAAACTCCAAAATTCCGAAACTCGGAAACCACAAAACTCAGAAACTCCAAAACTCCGAACCTCCAAAATCTCCAAAGCTCCACAACCCCGAATCTCCAAAACTCTGAAACTCCAAAAATCCATACCTCCAGAATCCAAAATTCTAAAACTCCAAAACTACAAAACTACAAAATATTGGAAAAACAAAACCCCAAATCTCCAAAAATCCATACCTCCAAAACTCCAAGAATCCAAAACTCCGAAACTCCAAAACTCCAAAAGTGCAAAAATCCAAAACTCCAAAGCTCTAAAACTCCAAAAATAGAAAACTTAAAAACTCCAAAAATCGAAAAATCCGAAGCTCCAAAAATTCCGAAACTCGGAAACTCCAAAACTCGGAAACTCCAAAACTCCGAACCTCCAAAATCTCCAAAACTCCACAACCCCGAATCTCCAAAACTCCGAAAACTCCAAAATTCCATACCTCCGAAATCCAAACTTCTAAAACTCCAAAACTACAAAACTACAAAATTCTGGAACAACAAAATCCCGAATCTCCAAAAATCCATACCTCCAAAACTCCGAAACTAAAAAACTCCAAAAGTGCAAAAATCCAAAACTCCAAAAATCCAAAACTCCGAAACTCCGAAAATCCAAAACACCAAAACTCCAAAACTCTGAAACTCCAAAACTCCAAAACTACAAAATTACGAAACTCCAAAACTGCAAAAATCGAGAACTCCAAAACTCCAAAGCTCTAAAACTCCAGACGTCCAATAATCCGAAACTCCGAAAGTCCAAAACTCCAAACATCCAAAACTCCAAAAATCCAAAACTTAAAATTCGAAACTCCAAAACTCCAAAACTCCGAAACTGCAGAACTCCAAAACTCCGAAACTCCAAAATTCCGAAACTCCAAAACTCCGAAACTCCAAAGCTCTAAAACTCCAAAACTCCAAAACTCCAAAAATCCAAAACTCCAAAATTCCGAAACTCTGAAACTCCAAAACTCGGAAACTCCAAAACTCCGAACCTCCAAAACTCCAAAACTCCACAACCCCTCAAAACTCAAAACCTCCAAAAATCCAAAACACCAAAACTCCAATGCTTTAAAAATCCAAAACTCCAAAAATCCAAAACTCCAAAAATTGAAAACTCCACAAATCCGAAACTCCGAAACTCTGAAACTCCAAAACTCCGAAACTCACAAACTCCGAAACTCCGCAACCCCGAATCTCCAAAACTCTGAAACTCCAAAACTCCGAAACTCCAAAAATCCAGAACTCCAAAATTCCAAAGCTGTAAAACTCCAAATGTCCAATAATCCGAAAGTCCAAAACTCAAACAATCCAAAACTCCAAAAATCCAAAACTCCAAAAATCCAAAACTCCAAAATTCCGAAACTCGGAAACTCCAAAACTCGGAAACTCCAAAACTCCGAACCTCCAAAACTCCAAAACTCCACAACCCCTCCAAACACAAAACCTCCAAAAATCCAAAACACCAAAACTCCAATGCTTTAAAAATCCAAAACTCCAAAAATCCAAAACTCCAAAAATCGAAAACTTAAAAACTCCAAAACTCCAAAAGTGCAAAAATACAAAACTCCAAAACTCAAAAACTCCGAAACTCCAAAAATCCAAAACTCCAAAGCTCCAAAACTCCGAAACTCCGAAAATCCAAAACACCAAAACTCCAAAACTCTGAAACTCCAAAACTCCAAAACTCCAAAACTACAAAATTACGAAACTCCAAAACTGCAAAAATCCAAAACTCCAAAATTCCGAAACTCGGAAACTTCAAAACTCCGAAACTCCGAAACTCCGAAAATCCAGAACTCCAAAACTCCAAAGCTCTAAAACTCCAGACGTCCAATAATCCGAAATTCCGAAAGTCCAAAACTCCAAACATCCAAAACTCCAAAAATCCAAAACTTAAAATTCGAAACTCCAAAACTCCAAAACTCCGAAACTGCAAAACTCCAAAACTCTGAAACTCCAAAATTCCGAAACTCCAAAGCTCTAAAACTCCAAAAATAGAAAACTTAAAAACTCCAAAAATCGAAAATTCCGAAGCTCCAAAAATTCCGAAACTCGGAAACTCCAAAACTCGGAAACTCCAAAACTCCGAACCTCCAAAATCTCCAAAACTCCACAACCCCGAATCTCCAAAACTCCGAAAACTCCAAAATTCCATACCTCCAAAATCCAAACTTCTAAAAGTCCAAAACTACAAAACTACAAAATTCTGGAACAACAAAACCCCGAATCTCCAAAAATCCATACCTCCAAAACTCCGAAACTCCAAAACTCCAAAAGTGCAAAAATCCAAAACTCCAAAACTCAAAAATCCAAAACTCGGAAACTCCAAAACTCGGAAACTCAAAAACTCCGAACCTCCAAAATCTCCAAAACTCCACAACCCCGAAACTCCAAAACTCCGAAAACTCCAAAATTCCATACCTCCAAAATCCAAACTTCTAAAACTCCAAAACTATAAAACTACAAAATTCTGGAACAACAAAATCCGAATCTCCAAAAATCCATACCTCCAAAACTCCGAAACTCCAAAACTCCAAAAGTGCAAAAATCCAAAACTCCGAAACTCCAAAACTCCGAAACTCCGAAAATCCAAAACACCAAAACTCCAAAACTCTCAAAAACTCCAAAACTCCAAAACTCCAAAACTCCAAAACTACAAAATTACGAAACTCCAAAACTGCAAAAATCCAGAACTCCAAAACTCCAAAGCTCTAAAACTCCAGACGTCCAATAATCCGAAACTCCGAAAGTCCAAAACTCCAAACATCCAAAACTCCAAAAATCCAAAACTTAAAATTCGAAACTCCAAAACTCCAAAACTCCGAAACTGCAGAACTCCAAAACTCCGAAACTCCAAAATTCCGAAACTCCAAAACTCCGAAACTCCAAAGCTCTAAAACTCCAAAACTCCAAAACTCCAAAAATCCAAAACTCCAAAATTCCGAAACTCGGAAACTCCAAAACTCGGAAACTCCAAAACTCCGAACCTCCAAAACTCCAAAACTCCACAACCCCTCAAAACTCAAAACCTCCAAAAATCCAAAACACCAAAACTCCAATGCTTTAAAAATCCAAAACTCCAAAAATCCAAAACTCCAAAAATTGAAAACTCCACAAATCCGAAACTCCGAAACTCTGAAACTCCAAAACTCCGAAACTCACAAACTCCGAAACTCCGCAACCCCGAATCTCCAAAACTCTGAAACTCCAAAACTCCGAAACTCCAAAAATCCAGAACTCCAAAATTCCAAAGCTGTAAAACTCCAAATGTCCAATAATCCGAAAGTCCAAAACTCAAACAATCCAAAACTCCGAAACTCCAAAACTCCAAAAGTGCAAAAATCCAAAACTCCAAAACTCAAAAATCCAAAACTCGGAAACTCCAAAACTCGGAAACTCAAAAACTCCGAACCTCCAAAATCTCCAAAACTCCACAACCCCGAAACTCCAAAACTCCGAAAACTCCAAAATTCCATACCTCCAAAATCCAAACTTCTAAAACTCCAAAACTATAAAACTACAAAATTCTGGAACAACAAAATCCGAATCTCGAAAAATCCATACCTCCAAAACTCCGAAACTCCAAAACTCCAAAAGTGCAAAAATCCAAAACTCCGAAACTCCAAAACTCCGAAACTCCGAAAATCCAAAACACCAAAACTCCAAAACTCTCAAAAACTCCAAAACTCCAAAACTCCAAAACTCCAAAACTACAAAATTACGAAACTCCAAAACTGCAAAAATCCAGAACTCCAAAACTCCAAAGCTCTAAAACTCCAGACGTCCAATAATCCGAAACTCCGAAAGTCCAAAACTCCAAACATCCAAAACTCCAAAAATCCAAAACTTAAAATTCGAAACTCCAAAACTCCAAAACTCCGAAACTGCAGAACTCCAAAACTCCGAAACTCCAAAATTCCGAAACTCCAAAACTCCGAAACTCCAAAGCTCTAAAACTCCAAAACTCCAAAACTCCAAAAATCCAAAACTCCAAAATTCCGAAACTCGGAAACTCCAAAACTCGGAAACTCCAAAACTCCGAACCTCCAAAACTCCAAAACTCCACAACCCCTCAAAACTCAAAACCTCCAAAAATCCAAAACACCAAAACTCCAATGCTTTAAAAATCCAAAACTCCAAAAATCCAAAACTCCAAAAATTGAAAACTCCACAAATCCGAAACTCCGAAACTCTGAAACTCCAAAACTCCGAAACTCACAAACTCCGAAACTCCGCAACCCCGAATCTCCAAAACTCTGAAACTCCAAAACTCCGAAACTCCAAAAATCCAGAACTCCAAAATTCCAAAGCTGTAAAACTCCAAATGTCCAATAATCCGAAAGTCCAAAACTCAAACAATCCAAAACTCCAAAAATCCAAAACTCCAAAAATCCAAAACTCCAAAATTCCGAAACTCGGAAACTCCAAAACTCGGAAACTCCAAAACTCCGAACCTCCAAAACTCCAAAACTCCACAACCCCTCCAAACACAAAACCTCCAAAAATCCAAAACACCAAAACTCCAATGCTTTAAAAATCCAAAACTCCAAAAATCCAAAACTCCAAAAATCGAAATCTTAAAAACTCCAAAACTCCAAAACTCCGAAACTCCAAAACTCCAAAAGTGCAAAAATACAAAACTCCAAAACTCAAAAACTCCGAAACTCCAAAAATCCAAAACTCCAAAGCTCCAAAACTCCGAAACTCCGAAAATCCAAAACACCAAAACTCCAAAACTCTGAAACTCCAAAACTCCAAAACTCGAAAACTCCAAAACTACAAAATTACGAAACTCCAAAACTGCAAAAATCCAAAACTCCAAAATTCCGAAACTCGGAAACACCAAAACTCCGAAACTCCGAAACTCCGAAAATCCAGAACTCCAAAACTCCAAAGCTCTAAAACTCCAGACGTCCAATAATCCGAAACTCCGAAAGTCCAAAACTCCAAACATCCAAAACTCCAAAAATCCAAAACTTAAAATTCGAAACTCCAAAACTCCAAAACTCCGAAACTGCAAAACTCCAAAACTCTGAAACTCCAAAATTCCGAAACTCCAAAGCTCTAAAACTCCAAAAACAGAAAACTTAAAAACTCCAAAAATCGAAAATTCCGAAGCTCCAAAAATTCCGAAACTCGGAAACTCCAAAACTCGGAAACTCCAAAACTCCGAACCTCCAAAATCTCCAAAACTCCACAACCCCGAATCTCCAAAACTCCGAAAACTCCAAAATTCCATACCTCCAAAATCCAAACTTCTAAAAGTCCAAAACTACAAAACTACAAAATTCTGGAACAACAAAACCCCGAATCTCCAAAAATCCATACCTCCAAAACTCCGAAACTCCAAAACTCCAAAAGTGCAAAAATCCAAAACTCCAAAACTCAAAAATCCAAAACTCGGAAACTCCAAAACTCGGAAACTCAAAAACTCCGAACCTCCAAAATCTCCAAAACTCCACAACCCCGAAACTCCAAAACTCCGAAAACTCCAAAATTCCATACCTCCAAAATCCAAACTTCTAAAACTCCAAAACTATAAAACTACAAAATTCTGGAACAACAAAATCCGAATCTCCAAAAATCCATACCTCCAAAACTCCGAAACTCCAAAACTCCAAAAGTGCAAAAATCCAAAACTCCGAAACTCCAAAACTCCGAAACTCCGAAAATCCAAAACACCAAAACTCCAAAACTCTCAAAAACTCCAAAACTCCAAAACTCCAAAACTACAAAATTACGAAACTCCAAAACTGCAAAAATCCAGAACTCCAAAACTCCAAAGCTCTAAAACTCCAGACGTCCAATAATCCGAAACTCCGAAAGTCCAAAACTCCAAACATCCAAAACTCCAAAAATCCAATACTTAAAATTCGAAACTCCAAAACTCCGAAACTGCAAAACTCGAGAACTCCGAAACTCCAAAATTCCGAAACTCCTAAACTCCGAAACTCCGAAAATCCGGAACTCCAAAACTCCAAAAGTGCAAAAATCCAAAACTCCAAAGCTCTAAAACTCCAAAAGTCCAATAATCCGAAACTCCGAAAGTCCAAAACTCCAAAAATCCAAGACTCCAAAAATCCAAAACTCCAAAAATCCAAGACTCGAAAACTCCAAAACTGCAAAAATCCAAAACTCCAAAATTCCGAAACTCAGAAACTCCAAAACTCCGAACCTCCAAAATCTCCAAAACTCCACAACACCGAATCTCCAAAACTCCGAAAACTCCAAAATTCCATACCTCCGAAATCCAAACTTCTAAAACTCCAAAACTACAAAACTACAAAATTCTGGAACAACAAAATCCCGAATCTCCAAAAATCCATACCTCCAAAACTCCGAAACTAAAAAACCCCAAAAGTGCAAAAATCCAAAACTCCAAAACTCAAAAACTCCAAAACTCCAAAAATCCAAAACTCCAAAACTCCGAAACTCCGAAAATCCAAAACACCAAAACTCCAAAACTCTGAAACTCCAAAACTCCAAAACTCCAAAACTACAAAATTACGAAACTCCAAAACCTCAATAATCGAGAACTCCAAAACTCCAAAGCTCTAAAACTCCAGACGTCCAATAATCCGAAACTCCGAAAGTCCAAAACTCCAAACATCCAAAACTCCAAAAATCCAAAACTTAAAATTCGAAACTCCAAAACTCCAAAACTCCGAAACTGCAGAACTCCAAAACTCCGAAACTCCAAAATTCCGAAACTCCAAAACTCCGAAACTCCAAAGCTCTAAAACTCCCAAACTCCAAAACTTCAAAAATCCAAAACTCCGAAATTTCCGAAACTCGGAAACTCCAAAACTCGGAAACTCCAAAACTCCGAACCTCCAAAACTCCACAACCCCTCAAAACTCAAAACCTCCAAAAATCCAAAACACCAAAACTCCAATGCTTTAAAAATCCAAAACTCCAAAAATCCAAAACTCCAAAAATTGAAAACTCCACAAATCCGAAACTCCGAAACTCTGAAACTCCAAAACTCCGAAACTCACAAACTCCGAAACTCCGCAACCCCGAATCTCCAAAACTCTGAAACTCCAAAACTCCGAAACTCCAAAAATCCAGAACTCCAAAATTCCAAAGCTGTAAAACTCCAAATGTCCAATAATCCGGAAGTCCAAAACTCAAACAATCCAAAACTCCAAAAATCCAAAACTCCAAAAATCCAAAACTCCAAAATTCCGAAACTCGGAAACTCCAAAACTCGGAAACTCCAAAACTCCGAACCTCCAAAACTCCAAAACTCCACAACCCCTCCAAACACAAAACCTCCAAAAATCCAAAACACCAAAACTCCAATGCTTTAAAAATCCAAAACTCTAAAAATCCAAAACTCCAAAAATCGAAAACTTAAAAACTCCAAAACTCCAAAACTCCGAATCTCCAAAACTGAAACTCCAAAACTCCGAAACTCAAAAATCCAGAACTCCAAAACTCCAAAGCTCTAAAGCTCCAAAAGTCCAAAAATCGAAAACTCGAAAACTCCAAAACTGCAAAAATCCAAAACTCCAAAATTCCGAAACTCGGAAACTCCAAAACTCCGAACCTCCAAAATCTCCAAAGCTCCACAACTCCGAATCTCCAAAACTCCGAAACTCCAAAAATCCATATCTCCAAAATCCAAAATTCTAAAACTCCAAAAATCCAAAACTACAAAATTTTGGAACAACAAAACCCCAAATCTCCAAAAATCCATACCTCCAAAACTCCAAAAATCCATAACTCCGAAACTCCAAAACTCCAAAAGTGCAAAAATACAAAACTCCAAAACTCAAAAACTCCGAAACTCCAAAAATCCAAAACTCCAAAGCTCCAAAACTCCGAAACTCCGAAAATCCAAAACACCAAAACTCCAAAACTCTGAAACTCCAAAACTCCAAAACTCCAAAACTACAAAATTCCGAAACTCGGAAACTCCAAAACTCCGAAACTCCGAAACTCACAAACTCCGAAACTCCGCAACCCCGAATCTCCAAAACTCTGAAACTCCAAAACTCCGAAACTCCAAAAATCCAGAACTCCAAAATTCCAAAGCTGTAAAACTCCAAATGTCCAATAATCCGAAAGTCCAAAACTCAAACAATCCAAAACTCCAAAAATCCAAAACTCCAAAAATCCAAAACTCCAAAATTCCGAAACTCGGAAACTCCAAAACTCGGAAACTCCAAAACTCCGAACCTCCAAAACTCCAAAACTCCACAACCCCTCCAAACACAAAACCTCCAAAAATCCAAAACACCAAAACTCCAATGCTTTAAAAATCCAAAACTCTAAAAATCCAAAACTCCAAAAATCGAAAACTTAAAAACTCCAAAACTCCAAAACTCCGAATCTCCAAAACTGAAACTCCAAAACTCCGAAACTCAAAAATCCAGAACTCCAAAACTCCAAAGCTCTAAAGCTCCAAAAGTCCAAAAATCGAAAACTCGAAAACTCCAAAACTGCAAAAATCCAAAACTCCAAAATTCCGAAACTCGGAAACTCCAAAACTCCGAACCTCCAAAATCTCCAAAGCTCCACAACTCCGAATCTCCAAAACTCCGAAACTCCAAAAATCCATATCTCCAAAATCCAAAATTCTAAAACTCCAAAAATCCAAAACTACAAAATTTTGGAACAACAAAACCCCAAATCTCCAAAAATCCATACCTCCAAAACTCCAAAAATCCATAACTCCGAAACTCC
Source organism: Amblyomma mixtum (assembly GCF_055824585.1). Lineage (NCBI taxonomy): Eukaryota > Metazoa > Arthropoda > Arachnida > Ixodida > Ixodidae > Amblyomma > Amblyomma mixtum. Next base: position 12,936,691 of record NW_028317651.1, read on the forward strand.
AAAACTCCAAAAGTGCAAAAATACAAAACTCCAAAACTCAAAAACTCCGAAACTCCAAAAATCCAAAACTCCAAAGCTCCAAAACTCCGAAACTCCGAAAATCCAAAACACCAAAACTCCAAAACTCTGAAACTCCAAAACTCCAAAACTCCAAAACTACAAAATTCCGAAACTCGGAAACTCCAAAACTCCGAAACTCCGAAACTCACATACTCCGAAACTCCGCAACCCCGAATCTCCAAAACTCTGAAACTCCAAAACTCCGAAACTCCAAAAATCCAGAACTCCAAAATTCCAAAGCTGTAAAACTCCAAATGTCCAATAATCCGAAAGTCCAAAACTCAAACAATCCAAAACTCCAAAAATCCAAAACTCCAAAAATCCAAAACTCCAAAATTCCGAAACTCGGAAACTCCAAAACTCGGAAACTCCAAAACTCCGAACCTCCAAAACTCCAAAACTCCACAACCCCTCCAAACACAAAACCTCCAAAAATCCAAAACACCAAAACTCCAATGCTTTAAAAATCCAAAACTCCAAAAATCCAAAACTCCAAAAATCGAAAACTTAAAAACTCCAAAACTCCAAAACTCCGAATCTCCAAAACTGAAACTCCAAAACTCCGAAACTCAAAAATCCAGAACTCCAAAACTCCAAAGCTCTAAAGCTCCAAAAGTCCAAAAATCGAAAACTCGAAAACTCCAAAACTGCAAAAATCCAAAACTCCAAAATTCCGAAACTCGGAAACTCCAAAACTCCGAACCTCCAAAATCTCCAAAGCTCCACAACTCCGAATCTCCAAAACTCCGAAACTCCAAAAATCCATATCTCCAAAATCCAAAATTCTAAAACTCCAAAAATCCAAAACTACAAAATTTTGGAACAACAAAACCCCAAATCTCCAAAAATCCATACCTCCAAAACTCCAAAAATCCATAACTCCGAAACTCCAAAACTCCAAAAGTGCAAAAATACAAAACTCCAAAACTCAAAAACTCCGAAACTCCAAAAATCCAAAACTCCAAAGCTCCAAAACTCCGAAACTCCGAAAATCCAAAACACCAAAACTCCAAAACTCTGAAACTCCAAAACTCCAAAACTCCAAAACTACAAAATTACGAAACTCCAAAACTGCAAAAATCCAAAACTCCAAAATTCCGAAACTCGGAAACTCCGAAACTCCGAAACTCTCAAAAACTCCAAAACTCCAAAACTCCAAAACTCCAAAACTACAAAATTACGAAACTCCAAAACTGCAAAAATCCAGAACTCCAAAACTCCAAAGCTCTAAAACTCCAGACGTCCAATAATCCGAAACTCCGAAAGTCCAAAACTCCAAACATCCAAAACTCCAAAAATCCAATACTTAAAATTCGAAACTCCAAAACTCCGAAACTGCAAAACTCGAGAACTCCGAAACTCCAAAATTCCGAAACTCCTAAACTCCGAAACTCCGAAAATCCGGAACTCCAAAACTCCAAAAGTGCAAAAATCCAAAACTCCAAAGCTCTAAAACTCCAAAAGTCCAATAATCCGAAACTCCGAAAGTCCAAAACTCCAAAAATCCAAGACTCCAAAAATCCAAAACTCCAAAAATCCAAGACTCGAAAACTCCAAAACTGCAAAAATCCAAAACTCCAAAATTCCGAAACTCAGAAACTCCAAAACTCGGAAACTCCAAAACTCCGAACCTCCAAAATCTCCAAAACTCCACAACACCGAATCTCCAAAACTCCGAAAACTCCAAAATTCCATACCTCCGAAATCCAAACTTCTAAAACTCCAAAACTACAAAACTACAAAATTCTGGAACAACAAAATCCCGAATCTCCAAAAATCCATACCTCCAAAACTCCGAAACTAAAAAACTCCAAAAGTGCAAAAATCCAAAACTCCAAAACTCAAAAACTCCAAAACTCCAAAAATCCAAAACTCCAAAACTCCAAAACTCCGAAACTCCGAAAATCCAAAACACCAAAACTCCAAAACTCTGAAACTCCAAAACTCCAAAACTCCAAAACTACAAAATTACGAAACTCCAAAACTGCAAAAATCGAGAACTCCAAAACTCCAAAGCTCTAAAACTCCAGACGTCCAATAATCCGAAACTCCGAAAGTCCAAAACTCCAAACATCCAAAACTCCAAAAATCCAAAACTTAAAATTCGAAACTCCAAAACTCCAAAACTCCGAAACTGCAGAACTCCAAAACTCCGAAACTCCAAAATTCCGAAACTCCAAAACTCCGAAACTCCAAAGCTCTAAAACTCCAAAACTCCAAAACTCCAAAAATCCAAAAGTCCAAAATTCCGAAACTCGGAAACTCCAAAACTCGGAAACTCCAAAACTCCGAACCTCCAAAACTCCAAAACTCCACAACCCCTCAAAACTCAAAACCTCCAAAAATCCAAAACACCAAAACTCCAATGCTTTAAAAATCCAAAACTCCAAAAATCCAAAACTCCAAAAATTGAAAACTCCACAAATCCGAAACTCCGAAACTCTGAAACTCCAAAACTCCGAAACTCACAAACTCCGAAACTCCGCAACCCCGAATCTCCAAAACTCTGAAACTCCAAAACTCCGAAACTCCAAAAATCCAGAACTCCAAAATTCCAAAGCTGTAAAACTCCAAATGTCCAATAATCCGAAAGTCCAAAACTCAAACAATCCAAAACTCCAAAAATCTAAAACTCCAAAAATCCAAAACTCCAAAATTCCGAAACTCCGAAACTCCAAAACTCGGAAACTCCAAAACTCCGAACCTCCAAAACTCCAAAACTCCACAACCCCTCCAAACACAAAACCTCCAAAAATCCAAAACACCAAAACTCCAATGCTTTAAAAATCCAAAACTCCAAAAATCCAAAACTCCAAAAATCGAGAACTTAAAAACTCCAAAACTCCAAAACTCCGAAACTCCAAAACTCCAAAAGTGCAAAAATACAAAACTCCAAAACTCAAAAACTCCGAAACTCCAAAAATCCAAAACTCCAAAGCTCCAAAACTCCGAAACTCCGAAAATCCAAAACACCAAAACTCCAAAACTCTGAAACTCCAAAACTCCAAAACTCCAAAACTACAAAATTACGAAACTCCAAAACTGCAAAAATCCAAAACTTAAAATTCGAAACTCCAAAACTCCAAAACTCCGAAACTGCAAAACTCCAAAACTCCGAAACTCCAAAATTCAGAAACTCCAAAACTCCGAAACTCCGAAAATCCGGAACTCCAAAACTCCAAAACTCCAAAAATCCAAAACTCCAAAATTCCGAAACTCGGAAACCACAAAACTCAGAAACTCCAAAACTCCGAACCTCCAAAATCTCCAAAGCTCCACAACCCCGAATCTCCAAAACTGAAACTCCAAAAATCCATACCTCCAGAATCCAAAATTCTAAAACTCCAAAACTACAAAACTACAAAATATTGGAAAAACAAAACCCCAAATCTCCAAAAATCCATACCTCCAAAACTCCAAGAATCCAAAACTCCGAAACTCCAAAACTCCAAAAGTGCAAAAATCCAAAACTCCAAAGCTCTAAAACTCCAAAAATAGAAAACTTAAAAACTCCAAAAATCGAAAAATCCGAAGCTCCAAAAATTCCGAAACTCGGAAACTCCAAAACTCGGAAACTCCAAAACTCCGAACCTCCAAAATCTCCAAAACTCCACAACCCCGAATCTCCAAAACTCCGAAAACTCCAAAATTCCATACCTCCAAAATCCAAACTTCTAAAAGTCCAAAACTACAATACTACAAAATTCTGGAACAACAAAACCCCGAATCTCCAAAAATCCATACCTCCAAAACTCCGAAACTCCAAAACTCCAAAAGTGCAAAAATCCAAAACTCCAAAACTCAAAAATCCAAAACTCGGAAACTCCAAAACTCGGAAACTCAAAAACTCCGAACCTCCAAAATCTCCAAAACTCCACAACCCCGAATCTCCAAAACTCCGAAAACTCCAAAATTCCATACCTCCAAAATCCAAACTTCTAAAACTCCAAAACTATAAAACTACAAAATTCTGGAACAACAAAATCCGAATCTCCAAAAATCCATACCTCCAAAACTCCGAAACTCCAAAACTCCAAAAGTGCAAAAATCCAAAACTCCGAAACTCCAAAACTCCGAAACTCCGAAAATCCAAAACACCAAAACTCCAAAACTCTCAAAAACTCCAAAACTCCAAAACTCCAAAACTACAAAATTACGAAACTCCAAAACTGCAAAAATCCAGAACTCCAAAACTCCAAAGCTCTAAAACTCCAGACGTCCAATAATCCGAAACTCCGAAAGTCCAAAACTCCAAACATCCAAAACTCCAAAAATCCAATACTTAAAATTCGAAACTCCAAAACTCCGAAACTGCAAAACTCGAGAACTCCGAAACTCCAAAATTCCGAAACTCCTAAACTCCGAAACTCCGAAAATCCGGAACTCCAAAACTCCAAAAGTGCAAAAATCCAAAACTCCAAAGCTCTAAAACTCCAAAAGTCCAATAATCCGAAACTCCGAAAGTCCAAAACTCCAAAAATCCAAGACTCCATAAATCCAAAACTCCAAAAATCCAAGACTCGAAAATTCCGAAACTCAGAAACTCCAAAACTCGGAAACTCCAAAACTCCGAACCTAAAAATCTCCAAAACTCCACAACACCGAATCTCCAAAACTCCGAAAACTCCAAAATTCCATACCTCCGAAATCCAAACTTCTAAAACTCCAAAACTACAAAACTACAAAATTCTGGAACAACAATATCCCGAATCTCCAAAAATCCATACCTCCAAAACTCCGAAACTAAAAAACTCCAAAAGTGCAAAAATCCAAAACTCCAAAACTCAAAAACTCCAAAAGTCCAAAAATCCAAAACTCCAAAACTACAAAACTCCGAAACTCCGAAAATCCAAAACACCAAAACTCCAAAACTCTGAAACTCCAAAACTCCAAAACTCCAAAACTACAAAATTACGAAACTCCAAAACTGCAAAAATCGAGAACTCCAAAACTCCAAAGCTCTGAAACTCCAGACGTCCAATAATCCGAAACTCCGAAAGTCCAAAACTCCAAACATCCAAAACTCCAAAAATCCAAAACTTAAAATTCGAAACTCCAAAACTCCAAAACTCCGAAACTGCAGAACTCCAAAACTCCGAAATTTCCAAAATTCCGAAACTCCAAAACTCCGAAACTCCAAAGCTCTAAAACTCCAAAACTCCAAAACTCCAAAAATCCAAAACTCCAAAATTCCGAAACTCGGAAACTCCAAAACTCGGAAACTCCAAAACTCCGAACCTCCAAAATCTCCAAAACTCCACAACACCGAATCTCCAAAACTCCGAAAACTCCAAAATTCCATACCTCCGAAATCCAAACTTCTAAAACTCCAAAACTACAAAACTACAAAATTCTGGAACAACAAAATCCCGAATCTCCAAAAATCCATACCTCCAAAACTCCGAAACTAAAAAACTCCAAAAGTGCAAAAATCCAAAACTCCAAAACTCAAAAACTCCAAAACTCCAAAAATCCAAAACTCCAAAACTCCAAAACTCCGAAACTCCGAAAATCCAAAACACCAAAACTCCAAAACTCTGAAACTCCAAAACTCCAAAACTACAAAATTACGAAACTCCAAAACTGCAAAAATCGAGAACTCCAAAACTCCAAAGCTCTAAAACTCCAGACGTCCAATAATCCGAAACTCCGAAAGTCCAAAACTCCAAACATCCAAAACTCCAAAAATCCAAAACTTAAAATTCGAAACTCCAAAACTCCGAAACTGCAGAACTCCAAAACTCCGGAACTCCAAAATTCCGAAACTCCAGAACTCCGAAACTCCAAAGCTCTAAAACTCCAAAACTCCAAAACTCCAAAAATCCAAAACTCCAAAATTCCGAAACTCGGAAACTCCAAAACTCGGAAACTCCAAAACTCCGAACCTCCAAAACTCCAAAACTCCACAACCCCTCAAAACTCAAAACCTCCAAAAATCCAAAACACCAAAACTCCAATGCTTTAAAAATCCAAAACTCCAAAAATCCAAAACTCCAAAAATTGAAAACTCCACAAATCCGAAACTCCGAAACTCTGAAACTCCAAAACTCCGAAACTCACAAACTCCGAAACTCCACAACCCCGAATCTCCAAAACTCTGAAACTCCAAAACTCCGAAACTCCAAAAATCCAGAACTCCAAAATTCCAAAGCTGTAAAACTCCAAATGTCCAATAATCCGAAAGTCCAAAACTCAAACAATCCAAAACTCCAAAAATCCAAAACTCCAAAATTCCGAAACTCGGAAACTCCAAAACTCGGAAACTCCAAAACTCCGAACCTCCAAAACTCCAAAACTCCACAACCCCTCCAAACACAAAACCTCCAAAAATCCAAAACACCAAAACTCCAATGCTTTAAAAATCCAAAACAACAAAAATCCAAAACTCCAAAAATCGAAAACTTAAAAACTCCAAAACTCCAAAACTCCGAAACTCCAAAACTCCAAAAGTGCAAAAATACAAAACTCCAAAACTCAAAAACTCCGAAACTCCAAAAATCCAAAACTCCAAAGCTCCAAAACTCCGAAACTCCGAAAATCCAAAACACCAAAACTCCAAAACTCTGAAACTCCAAAACTCCAAAACTCCAAAACTCCAAAACTACAAAATTACGAAACTCCAAAACTGCAAAAATCCAAAACTCCAAAATTCCGAAACTCGGAAACTCCAAAACTCCGAAACTCCGAAACTCCGAAAATCCAGAACTCCAAAACTCCAAAGCTCTAAAACTCCAGACGTCCAATAATCCGAAACTCCGAAAGTCCAAAACTCCAAACATCCAAAACTCCAAAAATCCAAAACTTAAAATTCGAAACTCCAAAACTCCAAAACTCCGAAACTGCAAAACTCCAAAACTCCGAAACTCCAAAATTCCGAAACTCCAAAACTCCGAAACTCCGAAATTCCGAAACTCCAAAACTCCGAAACTCCGAAAATCCGGAACTCCAAAACTCCAAAACTCCAAGAATCCAAAACTCCGAAACTCCAAAACTCCAAAAGTGCAAAAATCCAAAACTCCAAAGCTCTAAAACTCCAAAAATAGAAAACTTAAAAACTCCAAAAATCGAAAAATCCGAAGCTCCAAAAATTCCGAAACTCGGAAACTCCAAAACTCGGAAACTCCAAAACTCCGAACCTCCAAAATCTCCAAAACTCCACAACCCCGAATCTCCAAAACTCCGAAAACTCCAAAATTCCATACCTCCAAAACCCAAACTTCTAAAAGTCCAAAACTACAAAACTACAAAATTCTGGAACAACAAAACCCCGAATCTACAAAAATCCATACCTCCAAAACTCCGAAACTCCAAAACTCCAAAAGTGCAAAAATCCAAAACTCCAAAACTCAAAAATCCAAAACTCGGAAACTCCAAAACTCGGAAACTCAAAAACTCCGAACCTCCAAAATCTCCAAAACTCCACAACCCCGAATCTCCAAAACTCCGAAAACTCCAAAATTCCATACCTCCAAAATCCAAACTTCTAAAACTCCAAAACTATAAAACTACAAAATTCTGGAACAACAAAATCCGAATCTCCAAAAATCCATACCTCCAAAACTCCGAAACTCCAAAACTCCAAAAGTGCAAAAATCCAAAACTCCGAAACTCCAAAACTCCGAAACTCCGAAAATCCAAAACACCAAAAGTCCAAAACTCTCAAAAACTCCAAAACTACAAAATTACGAAACTCCAAAACTGCAAAAATCCAGAACTCCAAAACTCCAAAGCTCTAAAACTCCAGACGTCCAATAATCCGAAACTCCGAAAGTCCAAAACTCCAAACATACAAAACTCCAAAAATCCAATACTTAAAATTCGAAACTCCAAAACTCCGAAACTGCAAAACTCGAGAACTCCGAAACTCCAAAATTCCGAAACTCCTAAACTCCGAAACTCCGAAAATCCGGAACTCCAAAACTCCAAAAGTGCAAACATCCAAAACTCCAAAGCTCTAAAACTCCAAAAGTCCAATAATCCGAAACTCCGAAAGTCCAAAACTCCAAAAATCCAAGACTCCAAAAATCCAAAAATCCAAGACTCGAAAACTCCAAAACTGCAAAAATCCAAAACTCCAAAATTCCGAAACTCAGAAACTCCAAAACTCGGAAACTCCAAAACTCCGAACCTGCAAAATCTCCAAAACTCCACAACACCGAATCTCCAAAACTCCGAAAACTCCAAAATTCCATACCTCCGAAATCCAAACTTCTAAAACTCCAAAACTACAAAACTACAAAATTCTGGAACAACAAAATCCCTAATCTCCAAAAATCCATACCTCCAAAACTCCGAAACTAAAAAACTCCAAAAGTGCAAAAATCCAAAACTCCAAAACTCAAAAACTCCAAAACTCCAAAAATCCAAAACTCCAAAACTCCAAAACTCCGAAACTCCGAAAATCCAAAACACCAAAACTCCAAAACTCTGAAACTCCAAAACTCCAAAACTCCAAAACTACAAAATTACGAAACTCCAAAACTGCAAAAATCGAGAACTCCAAAACTCCAAAGCTCTAAAACTCCAGACGTCCAATAATCCGAAACTCCGAAAGTCCAAAACTCCAAACATCCAAAACTCGAAAAATCCAAAACTTAAAATTCGAAACTCCAAAACTCCAAAACTCCGAAACTGCAGAACTCCAAAACTCCGAAACTCCAAAATTCCGAAACTCCAAAACTCCGAAACTCCAAAGCTCTAAAACTCCAAAACTCCAAAACTCCAAAAATCCAAAACTCCAAAATTCCGAAACTCGGAAACTCCAAAACTCGGAAACTCCAAAACTCCGAACCTCCAAAACTCCAAAACTCCACAACCCCTCAAAACTCAAAACCTCCAAAAATCCAAAACACCAAAACTCCAATGCTTTAAATATCCAAAACTCCAAAAATCCAAAACTCCAAAAATTGAAAACTCCACAAATCCGAAACTCCGAAACTCTGAAACTCCAAAACTCCGAAACTCACAAACTCCGAAACTCCGCAACCCCGAATCTCAAAAACTCTGAAACTCCAAAACTCCGAAACTCCAAAAATCCAGAACTCCAAAATTCCAAAGCTGTAAAACTCCAAATGTCCAATAATCCGAAAGTCCAAAACTCAAACAATCCAAAACTCCAAAAATCCAAAACTCCAAAAATCCAAAACTCCAAAATTCCGAAACTCGGAAACTCCAAAACTCGGAAACTCCAAAACTCCGAACCTCCAAAACTCCAAAACTCCACAACCCCTCCAAACACAACACCTCCAAAAATCCAAAACACCAAAACTCCAATGCTTTAAAAATCCAAAACTCCAAAAATCCAAAACTCCAAAAATCGAAAACTTAAAAACTCCAAAACTCCAAAACTCCGAAACTCCAAAACTCCAAAAGTGCAAAAATACAAAACTCCAAAACTCAAAAACTCCGAAACTCCAAAAATCCAAAACTCCAAAGCTCCAAAACTCCGAAACTCCGAAAATCCAAAACACCAAAACTCCAAAACTCTGAAACTCCAAAACTCCAAAAGTGCAAAAATACAAAACTCCAAAACTCAAAAACTCCCAAACTCCAAAAATCCAAAACTCCAAAGCTCCAAAACTCCGAAACTCCGAAAATCCAAAACACCAAAACTCCAAAACTCTGAAACTCCAAAACTCCAAAACTCCAAAACTCCAAAACTACAAAATTACGAAACTCCAAAACTGCAAAAATCCAAAACTCCAAAATTCCGAAACTCGGAAACTCCAAAACTCCGAAACTCCGAAAATCCAGAACTCCAAAACTCCAAAGCTCTAAAACTCCAGACGTCCAATAATCCGAAACTCCGAAAGTCCAAAACTCCAAACATCCAAAACTCCAAAAATCCAAAACTTAAAATTCGAAACTCCAAAACTCCAAAACTCCGAAACTGCAAAACTCCAAAACTCCGAAACTCCAAAATTCCGAAACTCCAAAACTCCGAAACTCCGAAAATCCGGAACTCCAAAACTCCAAAACTCCAAAAATCCAAAACTCCAAAATTCCGAAACTCGGAAACCACAAAACTCAGAAACTCCAAAACTCCGAACCTCCAAAATCTCCAAAGCTCCACAACCCCGAATCTCCAAAACTCTGAAACTCCAAAAATCCATACCTCCAGAATCCAAAATTCTAAAACTCCAAAACTACAAAACTACAAAATATTGGAAAAACAAAACCCCAAATCTCCAAAAATCCATACCTCCAAAACTCCAAGAATCCAAAACTCCGAAACTCCAAAACTCCAAAAGTGCAAAAATCCAAAACTCCAAAGCTCTAAAACTCCAAAAATAGAAAACTTAAAAACTCCAAAAATCGAAAAATCCGAAGCTCCAAAAATTCCGAAACTCGGAAACTCCAAAACTCGGAAACTCCAAAACTCCGAACCTCCAAAATCTCCAAAACTCCACAACCCCGAATCTCCAAAACTCCGAAAACTCCAAAATTCCATACCTCCAAAATCCAAACTTCTAAAAGTCCAAAACTACAAAACTACAAAATTCTAGAACAACAAAACCCCGAATCTACAAAAATCCATACCTCCAAAACTCCGAAACTCCAAAACTCCAAAAGTGCAAAAATCCAAAACTCCAAAACTCAAAAATCCAAAATTCGGAAACTCCAAAACTCGGAAACTCAAAAACTCCGAACCTCCAAAATCTCCAAAACTCCACAACCCCGAATCTCCAAAACTCCGAAAACTCCAAAATTCCATACCTCCAAAATCCAAACTTCTAAAACTACAAAATTCTGGAACAACAAAATCCGAATCTCCAAAAATCCATACCTCCAAAACTCCGAAACTCCAAAACTCCGAAACTCCGAAAATCCAAAACACCAAAACTCCAAAACTCTCAAAAACTCCAAAACTCCAAAACTCCAAAACTACAAAATTACGAAACTCCAAAACTGCAAAAATCCAGAACTCCAAAACTCCAAAGCTCTAAAACTCCAGACGTCCAATAATCCGAAACTCCGAAAGTCCAAAACTCCAAACATACAAAACTCCAAAAATCCAATACTTAAAATTCGAAACTCCAAAACTCCGAAACTGCAAAACTCGAGAACTCCGAAAGCCCAAAACTCCAAAAATCCAAGACTCCAAAAATCCAAAACTCCAAAAATCCAAAACTCGAAAACTCCAAAACTGCAAAAATCCAAAACTCCAAAATTCCGAAACTCGGAAACTCCAAAACTCGGAAACTCCAAAACTCCAAACCTCCAAAATCTCCAAAACTAAACAACCCCGAATCTCCAAAACTCCGAAACTCCAAAAATCCATACCTCCAAAATCCAAAATTCTAGAACTCCAAAACTACAAAAATACAAAATTCTGGAACAACAAAACCCCGAATCTCCAAAAATCCATACCTCCAAAACTCCAAAAATCCAAAACTCCAAAACTCCAAAACTCCAAAAGTGCAAAAATCCAGAACTCCGAAACTCAAAAACTCCAAAAAACCAAAACTCCAAAACTCCAAACCTCCAAACTTCGAAAACTCCCAAACCCCGAATCTCCAAAACTCGGAAACTCCAAAACTCCAAAAGTGCAAAAATCCAAAACTCCAAAACTCCGAAACTCCGAAAATCCGAAACTCCAAAACTCCAAAACTCCGAAACTCCAAAACTCCGAAACTCGAAAACTCCTAAACTCCGAAACTCTGAAAATTCAAAACTCCAAAAAGTCAAAACTCCGAAACTCCGAAAATCCGAAATTTCGAAACTCCACAACCCCAAATCTCCAAAACTCCACAAATCGAAAACTAGAAAACTCCAAAACTGCAAAACTGCAAAACTCCAAAACTCCGAACCTCCAAAACTCCAAAAGTTCGAAACTCCGAAGCCACAAAAATCTGGAACTCCAAAACTCCAAAGCTCTAGAACTCCAAAACTGCAAAAATCCGAAACTCCAAAATTCCGAAACTCCACAACTCCGAAACTCGGAAACTCTAAAACTCCAAAACTCCAATAATCCGAAACTCCGAAAATCCTAAACTCCAAAAATCCAAAACTCCGAAACTCCAAAACTCCAACACTCCGAAACTCCGAATTTCTGGAACTCCAAAACTCCAAAGCTCTAAAACTCCAAAACTCCAAAAATCCGAAACTCCTTAAATCCAAAACTATAAAACTCCACAACTGCAAAAAACTGAAACTCCAAAATTCCGAAACTCCACAACCACGAATCTGCAAAACTGCGAAACTCCAAAACTCAGAAACTCCAAAACTCTGAACCCCCAAAACTACAAAACTTGAAACTCCGAAACTCCAAAACTCCGAAACTCCAAAACTCCAAAACTCCAAAACTGCAAAATTCTGGAACAACAAAACCCTGAATCTCCAAAAATCCAAAAATCCGAAACTCCAAAACTCAAATTCCGAAACTCCACAACCCTGAACCTCCAAAACACCGAAACTCCAAAACTTCGAAATTCCGAAACTCCAAAACTCCAAAACTCCGAAACTGCAAAACTCAAAAACTCCGAAACTCCGAAACTCCGGAACTCCGAAACTCCGAAACTCCGAAACTCCGAAACTCCAAAACTCCGAAACTCCAACAATCAATACCTCCAAAACTCCAAAACTACAGAATTCGGAAACTCCAAAACCCCGAATTTCCAAAACTCCGAAACTGCAATAGTCCGAAACTCTAAAACTCCAAAAATCCGAAACTCTGAAAATTCAAAACTCCGAAACTCCAAAACTCCGAAACTCGGAAACTCCAAAACTCCAAAACTACAAAATTCTGGAACTCCAAAATTCTGAATCTCCAAAAATCCATACCTCCAAAACTCCACAAATCCGAAACTCCAAAACTCCAAAACTCCGAAACTCCAAAACTCCAAAACTCCGAAACTCCAAAACTGCGAAACTCGAAAACTCCAAAACTCCGAAACTCCGAAAGTCCAAAACTCAAAAACTCCCAAACTTCGAAACTCCAAAACTCCAAAAATCGAAACTTAAAAACTCCAAAACTCCACAAATCCGAAACTCCAAAACTCCGAAACTCCAAAACTCTGAAACTCCAAAACTCCGAAACTCACAAATTCCGAAACTCCGCAACCCCGAATCTCCAAAACTGAAACTCCAAAACTCCGAAACTCAAAAATCCAGAACTCCAAAACTCCAAAGCTCTAAAACTCCAAAAGTCCAATAATTCGAAACTCCGAAAGTCCAAAACTCAAACAATCCAGAACTCCAAAAATCCAAAACTTAAAATTCGAAACTCCAAAACTCCAAAATTCCGAAACTCCAAAACTCCGAAACTCCGAAAATCTGGAACTCCAAAACTCCAAAGCTATAAAACTCCAAAAAAGTCCAATAATCCGAAACTCCGAAAGTCCAAAACTCCAAAAATCCAAAACTCCAAAAATCGAAAACTCGAAAACTCCAAAACTGCAAAAATCCAAAACTCCAAAATTCCGAAACTCGGAAACTCCAAAACTCCGAACCTCCAAAATCTCCAAAGCTCCACAACCCCGAATCTCCAAAACTCCGAAACTCCAAAAATCCATACCTCTAAAATCCAAAATTCTAAAACTCCAAAACTCCAAAACTACAAAATTTTGGAACAACAAAACCCCAAATCTCCAAAAATCCATACCTCCAAAACTCTAAAAATCCAAAACTCCGAAACTCCAAAACTCCAAAAGTGCAAAAATCCAGAACTCCAAAGCTCTAAAACTCCAAAAGTCCAATAATCCGAAACTCCGAAAGTCCAAAACTCCAAATATCCAAGACTCCAAAAATCCAAAACTCCAAAAATCCAAAACTCCAAAATTCCGAAACTCGGAAACTCCAAAACTCGGAAACTCCAAAACTCCGAACCTCCAAAACTCCAAAACTCCACAACCCCTCCAAACTCAAAACCTCCAAAAATCCAAAACACCAAAACTCCAATGCTTTAAAAATCCAAAACTCCAAATATCCAAAACTCCAGAACTCCAAAACTCCGAAACTCCAAAACTCTGAAACTCCAAAACTCTGAACCTCCAAAACTACAAAACTTGAAACTCCGAAACTCCAAAGCTCCGAAACTCCAAAACTCCAAAACTGCAAAATTCTGGAACAACAAAACCCTGAATCTCCAAAAATCCAAAAATCCGAAACTCCAAAACTCAAATTCCGAAACTCCACAACCCTGAACCTCAAAAACTCCGAAACTCCAAAACTTCGGAATTCCGAAACTCCGAAACTCCGAAACTCCGGAACTCCGAAACTCCGAAACTCCAAAACTCCGAAACTCCAACAATCAATACCTCCAAAATTCCAAAACTACAGAATTCGGAAACTCCATAACCCCGAATTTCCAAAACTCCGAAACTGCCATAGTCCGAAACTCTAAAACTCCAAAAATCCGAAACTCTGAAAATTCAAAAATCCGAAACTCCAAAAGTCCGGAACTCCACAACCCCGATTCTCCATACGGCGCAACTCCCAATCTAAAAAACTCCGAAACTCCAAAACTCCGAAACTCGGCAACTCCAAAACTCCAAAACTACAAAATTCTGGAACTCCAAATTTCTGAATCTCCAAAAATCCATACCTCCAAAACTCCAAAACTCCAAAACTCCGGAACTCCAAAACTCAAAAATTCCGAAACTCCACAACCCTGAACCTCCAAAACTCCGAAACTCCAAAACTCCAAAACTCCAAAACTCCAAAACTCCGAAACTCCAAAACTGCGAAACTCGAAAACTCGAAAACTCCAAAACTCCGAAACCCCGAAAGTCCAAAAATCAAAAACTCCAAAACTCCAATAATCTGCAACTCTGAAAATCCAAAGCTCCAAAAATCCAAAACACAAAAACTCCAATGTTTCAAAAATCCAAAACTCCAAATATCCAAAACTCCAAAAATCGAAAACTTAAAAACTCCAAAAATCGAAAAATCCGGAGCTCCAAAAATTCCGAAACTCGGAAACTCAAAAACTCCGAAACTCCAAAACTCTGAACCTCGAAAACTACAAAACTTGAAACTCCGAAACTCCAAAGCTCCGAAACTCCAAAACTCCAAAACTGCAAAATTCTGGAACAACAAAACCCTGAATCTCCAAAAATCCAAAAATCCGAAACTCCAAAACTCAAATTCCGAAACTCCACAACCCTGAACCTCAAAAACTCCGAAACTCCAAAACTTCGAAATTCCGAAACTCCAAAACTCCAAAACTCCAAAACTATAAAACTACAAAATTCTGGAACAACAAAATCCGAATCTCCAAAAATCCATACCTCCAAAACTCCGAAACTCCAAAACTCCAAAAGTGCAAAAGTCCAAAACTCCAAAAGTCAAAAACTCCAAAACTCCAAAAATCCAAAACTCCAAAGCTCCAAAACTCCGAAACTCCGAAAATCCAAAACACCAAAACTCCAAAACTCTGAAACTCCAAAACTCCAAAACCACAAAATTACGAAACTCCAAAACTGCAAAAATCCAGAACTCCAAAACTCCAAAGCTCTAAAACTCCAGACGTCCAATAATCCGAAACTCCGAAAGTCCAAAACTCCAAACATCCAAAACTCCAAAAATCCAAAACTTAAAATTCGAAACTCCAAAACTCCGAAACTGCAAAACTCGAGAACTCCGAAACTCCAAAATTCCGAAACTCCTAAACTCCGAAACTCCGAAAATCCGGAACTCCAAAACTCCAAAAGTGCAAAAATCCAAAACTCCAAAGCACTAAAACTCCAAAAGTCCAATAATCCGAAACTCCGAAAGTCCAAAACTCCAAAAATCCAAGACTCCAAAAATCCAAAACTCCAAAAATCCAAAACTCGAAAACTCCAAAACTGCAAAAATCCAAAACTCCAAAATTCCGAAACTCGGAAACTCCAAAACTCGGAAACTCCAAAACTCCGAACCTCCAAAATCTCCAAAACTCCACAACACCGAATCTCCAAAACTCCGAAAACTCCAAAATTCCATACCTCCAAAATCCAAACTTCTAAAACTCCAAAACTACAAAACTACAAAATTCAGGAACAACAAAACCCCGAATCTCCAAAAATCCATACCTCCAAAACTCCAAAAATCCAAAACTCCGAAACTCCAAAACTCCAAAAGATCAAAAATCCAAAACTCCAAAACTCCAAAACTCCAAAAATCCAAAACTCCAAAACTCCAAAACTCCTAAACTCCGAAACTCAGAAACTCCGAAACACCAAAACTCCGAAACTCCGAAAGTCCAAAACTCCAAACATCCAAAACTCCAAAAATCCAAAACTCCAAAATTCCGAAACTCGGAAACTCCAAAACTCGGAAACTCCAAAACTCCGAACCTCCAAAACTCCAAAACTCCACAACCCCTCAAAACTCAAAACCTCCAAAAATCCAAAACACCAAAACTCCAATGCTTTAAAAATCCAAAACTCCAAAAATCCAAAACTCCAAAAATTGAAAACTCCACAAATCCGAAACTCCGAAACTCTGAAACTCCAAAACTCCGAAACTCACAAACTCCGAAACTCCGCAACCCCGAATCTCCAAAACTCTGAAACTCCAAAACTCCGAAATTCCAAAAATCCAGAACTCCAAAATTCCAAAGCTGTAAAACTCCAAATGTCCAATAATCCGAAAGTCCAAAACTCAAACAATCCAAAACTCCAAAAATCCAAAACTCCAAAAATCCAAAACTCCAAAATTCCGAAACTCGGAAACTCCAAAACTCGGAAACTCCAAAACTCCGAACCTCCAAAACTCCAAAACTCCACAACCCCTCCAAACACAAAACCTCCAAAAATCCAAAATACCAAAACTCCAATGCTTTAAAAATCCAAAACTCCAAAAATCCAAAACTCCAAAAATCGAAAACTTAAAAACTCCAAAACTCCAAAACTCCGAATCTCCAAAACTGAAACTCCAAAACTCCGAAACTCAAAAATCCAGAACTCCAAAACTCCAAAGCTCTAAAGCTCCAAAAGTCCAAAAATCTAAAACTCGAAAACTCCAAAACTGCAAAAATCCAAAACTCCAAAATTCCGAAACTCGGAAACTCCAAAACTCCGAACCTCCAAAATCTCCAAAGCTCCACAACTCCGAATCTCCAAAACTCCGAAACTCCAAAAATCCATACCTCCAAAATCCAAAATTCTAAAACTCCAAAAATCCAAAACTACAAAATTTTGGAACAACAAAACCCCAAATCTCCAAAAATCCATACCTCCAAAACTCCAAAAATCCATAACTCCGAAACTCCAAAACTCCAAAAGTGCAAAAATACAAAACTCCAAAACTCAAAAACTCCGAAACTCCGAAAATCCAAAACTCCAAAGCTCCAAAACTCCGAAACTCCGAAAATCCAAAACACCAAAACTCCAAAACTCTGAAACTCCAAAACTCCAAAACTCCAAAACTACAAAATTACGAAACTCCAAAACTGCAAAAATCCAAAACTCCAAAATTCCGAAACTCGGAAACTCCAAAACTCCGAAACTCCGAAACTCCGAAAATCCAGAACTCCAAAACTCCAAAGCTCTAAAACTCCAGACGTCCAATAATCCGAAACTCCGAAAGTCCAAAACTCCAAACATCCAAAACTCCAAAAATCCAAAACTTAAAATTCGAAACTCCAAAACTCCAAAACTCCGAAACTGCAGAACTCCAAAACTCCGAAACTCCAAAATTCCGAAACTCCAAAACTCCGAAACTCCAAAGCTCTAAAACTCCAAAACTCCAAAACTCCAAAAATCCAAAACTCCAAAATTCCGAAACTCGGAAACTCCAAAACTCGGAAACTCCAAAACTCCGAACCTCCAAAACTCCAAAACTCCACAACCCCTCAAAACTCAAAACCTCCAAAAATCCAAAACACCAAAACTCCAATGCTTTAAAAATCCAAAACTCCAAAAATCCAAAACTCCAAAAATTGAAAACTCCACAAATCCGAAACTCCGAAACTCTGAAACTCCAAAACTCCGAAACTCACAAACTCCGAAACTCCGCAACCCCGAAAGTCCAAAAATCAAAAACTCCAAAACTCCAATAATCTGCAACTCTGAAAATCCAAAGCTCCAAAAATCCAAAACACAAAAACTCCAATGTTTCAAAAATCCAAAACTCCAAATATCCAAAACTCCAAAAATCGAAAACTTAAAAACTCCAAAAATCGAAAAATCCGAAGCTCCAAAAATTCCGAAACTCGGAAACTCAAAAACTCCGAAACTCCAAAACTCTGAACCTCCAAAACTACAAAACTTGAAACTCCGAAACTCCAAAGCTCCGAAACTCCAAAACTCCAAAACTGCAAAATTCTGGAACAACAAAACCCTGAATCTCCAAAAATCCAAAAATCCGAAACTCCAAAACTCAAATTCCGAAACTCCACAACCCTGAACCTCAAAAACTCCGAAACTCCAAAACTATAAAACTACAAAATTCTGGAACAACAAAATCCGAATCTCCAAAAATCCATACCTCCAAAACTCCGAAACTCCAAAACTCCAAAAGTGCAAAAGTCCAAAACTCCAAAAGTCAAAAACTCCAAAACTCCAAAAATCCAAAACTCCAAAACTCCAAAACTCCGAAACTCCGAAAATCCAAAACACCAAAACTCCAAAACTCTGAAACTCCAAAACTCCAAAACCACAAAATTACGAAACTCCAAAACTGCAAAAATCCAGAACTCCAAAACTCCAAAGCTCTAAAACTCCAGACGTCCAATAATCCGAAACTCCGAAAGTCCAAAACTCCAAACATCCAAAACTCCAAAAATCCAAAACTTAAAATTCGAAACTCCAAAACTCCGAAACTGCAAAACTCGAGAACTCCGAAACTCCAAAATTCCGAAACTCCTAAACTCCGAAACTCCGAAAATCCGGAACTCCAAAACTCCAAAAGTGCAAAAATCCAAAACTCCAAAGCACTAAAACTCCAAAAGTCCAATAATCCGAAACTCCGAAAGTCCAAAACTCCAAAAATCCAAGACTCCAAAAATCCAAAACTCCAAAAATCCAAAACTCGAAAACTCCAAAACTGCAAAAATCCAAAACTCCAAAATTCCGAAACTCGGAAACTCCAAAACTCGGAAACTCCAAAACTCCGAACCTCCAAAACTCCAAAACTCCACAACCCCTCAAAACTCAAAACCTCCAAAAATCCAAAACACCAAAACTCCAATGCTTTAAAAATCCAAAACTCCAAAAATCCAAAACTCCAAAAATTGAAAACTCCACAAATCCGAAACTCCGAAACTCTGAAACTCCAAAACTCCGAAACTCACAAACTCCGAAACTCCGCAACCCCGAATCTCCAAAACTCTGAAACTCCAAAACTCCGAAACTCCAAAAATCCAGAACTCCAAAATTCCAAAGCTGTAAAACTCCAAATGTCCAATAATCCGAAAGTCCAAAACTCAAACAATCCAAAACTCCAAAAATACAAAACTCCAAAAATCCAAAACTCCAAAATTCCGAAACTCGGAAACTCCAAAACTCGGAAACTCCAAAACTCCGAACCTCCAAAACTCCAAAACTCCACAACCCCTCCAAACACAAAACCTCCAAAAATCCAACACACCAAAACTCCAATGCTTTAAAAATCCAAAACTCCAAAAATCCAAAACTCCAAAAATCGAAAACTTAAAAACTCCAAAACTCCAAAACTCCGAATCTCCAAAACTGAAACTCCAAAACTCCGAAACTCAAAAATCCAGAACTCCAAAACTCCAAAGCTCTAAAGCTCCAAAAGTCCAAAAATCTAAAACTCGAAAACTCCAAAACTGCAAAAATCCAAAACTCCAAAATTCCGAAACTCGGAAACTCCAAAACTCCGAACCTCCAAAATCTCCAAAGCTCCACAACTCCGAATCTCCAAAACTCCGAAACTCCAAAAATCCATACCTCCAAAATCCAAAATTCTAAAACTCCAAAAATCCAAAACTACAAAATTTTGGAACAACAAAACCCCAAATCTCCAAAAATCCATACCTCCAAAACTCCAAAAATCCATAACTCCGAAACTCCAAAACTCCAAAAGTGCAAAAATACAAAACTCCAAAACTCAAAAACTCCGAAACTCCAAAAATCCAAAACTCCAAAGCTCCAAAACTCCGAAACTCCGAAAATCCAAAACACCAAAACTCCAAAACTCTGAAACTCCAAAACTCCAAAACTCCAAAACTACAAAATTACGAAACTCCAAAACTGCAAAAATCCAAAATGCCAAAATTCCGAAACTCGGAAACTCCAAAACTCCGAAACTCCGAAACTCCGAAAATCCAGAACTCCAAAACTCCAAAGCTCTAAAACTCCAGACGTCCAATAATCCGAAACTCCGAAAGTCCAAAACTCCAAACATCCAAAACTCCAAAAATCCAAAACTTAAAATTCGAAACTCCAAAACTCCAAAACTCCGAAACTGCAAAACTCCAAAACTCCGAAACTCCAAAATTCCGAAACTCCGAAAATCCAGAACTCCAAAACTCCAAAGCTCTAAAACTCCAGACGTCCAATAATCCGAAACTCCGAAAGTCCAAAACTCCAAACATCCAAAACTCCAAAATCCAAAACTTAAAATTCGAAACTCCAAAACTCCAAAACTCCGAAACTGCAAAACTCCAAAACTCGGAAACTCCAAAACTCCGAACCTCCAAAACTCCACAACCCCTCAAAACTCAAAACCTCCAAAAATCCAAAACACCAAAGCTCCAATGCTTTAAAAATCCAAATCTCCAAAAATCCAAAACTCCAAAAATCCAAAACTCCAAAAATCCAAAACTCCAAAAATCGAAAACTTAAAAACTCCAAAACTCCACAAATCCGAAACTCCAAAACTCCAAAACTCCGAAACTCCAAAACTCTGAAACTCCAAAACTCCGAAACTCACAAATTCCGAAACTCCGCAACTCCGAATCTCCAAAACTCGGAAACTCCAAAACTCCGAAACTCCAAAAATCCAGAACTCCACAACCCGGAATCTCCAAAACTGCGAAACTCCAAAAATCCATACCTCCAAAATCCAAAATTCTAAAACTCCAAAACTACAAAACTACAAAATTCTGGAACAACAAAACCCCGAACCTCCAAAAATCCAAAAATCCGAAACTCCAAAACTCATAAATTCCGAAACTCCAAAACACAAAAATTCCGAAACTCCACAACCCTGAACCTCTAAAACTCCGAAACTCCAAAACTCCAAAACTCCGAAACTCCGAAACTCCAAAACTCCGAAACTCCGAAAATCTGGAACTCCAAAACTCCAAAGCTATAAAACTCCAAAACTGAAAAAATCCAAAACTCCAAAATTCCGAAACTCGGAAACTCCAAAACTCCGAACCTCCAAAATCTCCAAAGCTCCACAACTCCGGATCTCCAAAACTCCGAAACTCCAAAAATCCATACCTCCAAAATCCAAAATTCTAAAACTCCAAAACTCCAAAACTACAAAATTTTGGAACAAAACCCCAAATCTCAAAAAATCCATACCTCCAAAACTCCAAAAATCCAAAACTCCGAAACTCCAAAAGTGCAAAAATCCAAAACACCAAAGCTCTAAAACTCCAAAAGTCCAATAATCCGAAACTCCGAAAGCCCAAAACTCCAAAAATCCAAGACTCCAAAAATCCAAAACTCCAAAAATCCAAAACTCGAAAACTCCAAAACTGCAAAAATCCAAAACTCCAAAATTCCGAAACTCGGAAACTCCAAAACTCGGAACCTCCAAAACTCCAAACCTCCAAAATCTCCAAAACTAAACAACCCCGAATCTCCAAAACTCCGAAACTCCAAAAATCCATACCTCCAAAATCCAAAATTCTAGAACTCCAAAACTACAAAAATACAAAAATCTGGAACAACAAAATCCCGAATCTCCAAAAATCCATACCTCCAAAACTCCGAAACTAAAAAACTCCAAAAGTGCAAAAATCCAAAACTCCAAAACTCAAAAACTCCAAAACTCCAAAAATCCAAAACTCCAAAACTCCAAAACTCCAAAACTCCGAAACTCCGAAAATCCAAAACACCAAAACTCCAAAACTCTGAAACTCCAAAACTCCAAAACTCCAAAACTACAAAATTACGAAACTCCAAAACTGCAAAAATCGAGAACTCCAAAACTCCAAAGCTCTAAAACTCCAGACGTCTAATAATCCGAAACTCCAAAAGTCCAAAACTCCAAACATCCAAAACTCCAAAAATCCAAAACTTAAAATTCGAAACTCCAAAACTCCAAAACTCCGAAACTGCAGAACTCCAAAACTCCGAAACTCCAAAATTCCGAAACTCCAAAACTCCGAAACTCCAAAGCTCTAAAACTCCAAAACTCCAAAACTCCAAAAATCCAAAACTCCAAAATTCCGAAACTACAAAATATTGGAACAACAAAACCCCAAATCTCCAAAAATCCATACCTCCAAAACTCCAAAAATACAAAACTCCGAAACTCCAAAACTCCAAAAGTGCAAAAATCCAGAACTCCAAAGCTCTAAAACTCCAAAAGTCCAATAATCCGAAACTCCGAAAGTCCAAAACTCCAAATATCCAAGACTCCAAAAATCCAAAACTCCAAAAATCCAAAACTCCAAAATTCTGAAACTCGGAAACTCCAAAACTCGGAAACTCCAAAACTCCGAACCTCCAAAACTCCAAAACTCCACAACCCCTCCAAACTCAAAACCTCCAAAAATCCAAAACACCAAAACTCCAATGCTTTAAAAATCCAAAACTCCAAATATCCAAAACTCCAGAACTCCAAAACTCCGAAACTCCAAAACTCTGAAACTCCAAAACTCTGAACCTCCAAAACTACAAAACTTGAAACTCCGAAACTCCAAAGCTCCGAAACTCCAAAACTCCAAAACTGCAAAATTCTGGAACAACAAAACCCTGAATCTCCAAAAATCCAAAAATCCGAAACTCCAAAACTCAAATTCCGAAACTCCACAACCCTGAACCTCAAAAACTCCGAAACTCCAAAACTTCGGAATTCCGTAACTCCGAAACTCCGAAACTCCGGAACTCCGAAACTCCGAAACTCCAAAACTCCGAAACTCCAACAATCAATACCTCCAAAATTCCAAAACTACAGAATTCGGAAACTCCATAACCCCGAATTTCCAAAACTCCGAAACTGCAATAGTCCGAAACTCTAAAACTCCAAAAATCCGAAACTCTGAAAATTCAAAAATCCGAAACTCCAAAAGTCCGGAACTCCACAACCCCGATTCTCCATACGGCGCAACTCCCAATCTAAAAAACTCCGAAACTCCAAAACTCCGAAACTCGGCAACTCCAAAACTCCAAAACTACAAAATTCTGGAACTCCAAATTTCTGAATCTCCAAAAATCCATACCTCCAAAACTCCAAAACTCCAAAACTCCGGAACTCCAAAACTCAAAAATTCCGAAACTCCACAACCCTGAACCTCCAAAACTCCGAAACTCCAAAACTCCAAAACTCCAAAACTCCAAAACTCCGAAACTCCAAAACTGCGAAACTCGAAAACTCGAAAACTCCAAAACTCCGAAACCCCGAAAGTCCAAAAATCAAAAACTCCAAAACTCCAATAATCTGCAACTCTGAAAATCCAAAGCTCCAAAAATCCAAAACACAAAAACTCCAATGTTTCAAAAATCCAAAACTCCAAATATCCAAAACTCCAAAAATCGAAAACTTAAAAACTCCAAAAATCGAAAAATCCGAAGCTCCAAAAATTCCGAAACTCGGAAACTCAAAAACTCCGAAACTCCAAAACTCTGAACCTCCAAAACTACAAAACTTGAAACTCCGAAACTCCAAAGCTCCGAAACTCCAAAACTCCAAAACTGCAAAATTCTGGAACAACAAAACCCTGAATCTCCAAAAATCCAAAAATCCGAAACTCCAAAACTCAAATTCCGAAACTCCACAACCCTGAACCTCAAAAACTCCGAAACTCCAAAACTTCGAAATTCCGAAACTCCAAAACTCCAAAACTATAAAACTACAAAATTCTGGAACAACAAAATCCGAATCTCCAAAAATCCATACCTCCAAAACTCCGAAACTCCAAAACTCCAAAAGTGCAAAAGTCCAAAACTCCAAAAGTCAAAAACTCCAAAACTCCAAAAATCCAAAACTCCAAAGCTCCAAAACTCCGAAACTCCGAAAATCCAAAACACCAAAACTCCAAAACTCTGAAACTCCAAAACTCCAAAACCACAAAATTACGAAACTCCAAAACTGCAAAAATCCAGAACTCCAAAAACTCCAAAGCTCTAAAACTCCAGACGTCCAATAATCCCAAACTCCGAAAGTCCAAAACTCCAAACATCCAAAACTCCAAAAATCCAAAACTTAAAATTCGAAACTCCAAAACTCCGAAACTGCAAAACTCGAGAACTCCGAAACTCCAAAATTCCGAAACTCCTAAACTCCGAAACTCCGAAAATCCGGAACTCCAAAACTCCAAAAGTGCAAAAATCCAAAACTCCAAAGCACTAAAACTCCAAAAGTCCAATAATCCGAAACTCCGAAAGTCCAAAACTCCAAAAATCCAAGACTCCAAAAATCCAAAACTCCAAAAATCCAAAACTCGAAAACTCCAAAACTGCAAAAATCCAAAACTCCAAAATTCCGAAACTCGGAAACTCCAAAACTCGGAAACTCCAAAACTCCGAACCTCCAAAATCTCCAAAACTCCACAACACCGAATCTCCAAAACTCCGAAAACTCCAAAATTCCATACCTCCAAAATCCAAACTTCTAAAACTCCAAAACTACAAAACTACAAAATTCAGGAACAACAAAACCCCGAATCTCCAAAAATCCATACCTCCAAAACTCCAAAAATCCAAAACTCCGAAACTCCAAAACTCCAAAAGTGCAAAAATCCAAAACTCCAAAACTCCAAAACTCCAAAAATCCAAAACTCCAAAACTCCAAAACTCCTAAACTCCGAAACTCAGAAACTCCGAAACACCAAAACTCCGAAACTCCGAAAGTCCAAAACTCCAAACATCCAAAACTCCAAAAATCCAAAACTCCAAAATTCCGAAACTCGGAAACTCCAAAACTCGGAAACTCCAAAACTCCGAACCTCCAAAACTCCAAAACTCCACAACCCCTCAAAACTCAAAACCTCCAAAAATCCAAAACACCAAAACTCCAATGCTTTAAAAATCCAAAACTCCAAAAATCCAAAACTCCAAAAATTGAAAACTCCACAAATCCGAAACTCCGAAACTCTGAAACTCCAAAACTCCGAAACTCACAAACTCCGAAACTCCGCAACCCCGAATCTCCAAAACTCTGAAACTCCAAAACTCCGAAACTCCAAAAATCCAGAACTCCAAAATTCCAAAGCTGTAAAACTCCAAATGTCCAATAATCCGAAAGTCCAAAACTCAAACAATCCAAAACTCCAAAAATCCAAAACTCCAAAAATCCAAAACTCCAAAATTCCGAAACTCGGAAACTCCAAAACTCGGAAACTCCAAAACTCCGAACCTCCAAAGCTCCAAAACTCCACAACCCCTCCAAACACAAAACCTCCAAAAATCCAAAATACCAAAACTCCAATGCTTTAAAAATCCAAAACTCCAAAAATCGAAAACTTAAAAACTCCAAAACTCCAAAACTCCGAATCTCCAAAACTGAAACTCCAAAACTCCGAAACTCAAAAATACAGAACTCCAAAACTCCAAAGCTCTAAAGCTCCAAAAGTCCAAAAATCTAAAACTCGAAAACTCCAAAACTGCAAAAATCCAAAACTCCAAAATTCCGAAACTCGGAAACTCCAAAACTCCGAACCTCCAAAATCTCCAAAGCTCCACAACTCCGAATCTCCAAAACTCCGAAACTCCAAAAATCCATACCTCCAAAATCCAAAATTCTAAAACTCCAAAAATCCAAAACTACAAAATTTTGGAACAAAACCCCAAATCTCCAAAAATCCATACCTCCAAAACTCCAAAAATCCATAACTCCGAAACTCCAAAACTCCAAAAGTGCAAAAATACAAAACTCCAAAACTCAAAAACTCCGAAACTCCAAAAATCCAAAACTCCAAAGCTCCAAAACTCCGAAACTCCGAAAATCCAAAACACCAAAACTCCAAAACTCTGAAACTCCAAAACTCCAAAACTACAAAATTACGAAACTCCAAAACTGCAAAAATCCAAAACTCCAAAATTCCGAAACTCGGAAACTCCAAAACTCCGAAACTCCGAAACTCCGAAAATCCAGAACTCCAAAACTCCAAAGCTCTAAAACTCCAGACGTCCAATAATCCGAAACTCCGAAAGTCCAAAACTCCAAACATCCAAAACTCCAAAAATCCAAAACTTAAAATTCGAAACTCCAAAACTCCAAAACTCCAAAAATCCAAAACTCCAAAATTCCGAAACTCGGAAACCACAAAACTCGGAAACTCCAAAACTCCGAACCTCCAAAACTCCACAACCCCTCAAAACTCAAAACCTCCAAAAATCCAAAACACCAAAGCTCCAATGCTTTAAAAATCCAAAACTCCAAAAATCCAAAACTCCAAAAATCCAAAACTCCAAAAATCGAAAACTTAAAAACTCCAAAACTCCACAAATCCGAAACTCCAAAACTCCAAAACTCCGAAACTCCAAAACTCTGAAACTCCAAAACTCCGAAACTCACAAATTCCGAAACTCCGCAACTCCGAATCTCCAAAACTCGGAAACTCCAAAACTCCGAAACTCCAAAAATCCAGAACTCCACAACCCGGAATCTCCAAAACTGCGAAACTCCAAAAATCCATACCTCCAAAATCCAAAATTCTAAAACTCCAAAACTACAAAACTACAAAATTCTGGAACAACAAAACCCCGAATCTCCAAAAATCCAAAAATCCGAAACTCCAAAACTCATAAATTCCGAAACTCCAAAACACAAAAATTCCAAAACTCCACAACCCTGAACCTCTAAAACTCCGAAACTCCAAAACTCCAAAACTCCGAAACTCCGAAACTCCAAAACTCCGAAACTCCGAAAATCTGGAACTCCAAAACTCCAAAGCTATAAAACTCCAAAACTGAAAAAATCCAAAACTCCAAAATTCCGAAACTCGGAAACTCCAAAACTCCGAACCTCCAAAATCTCCAAAGCTCCACAACTCCGGATCTCCAAAACTCCGAGACTCCAAAAATCCATACCTCCAAAATCCAAAATTCTAAAACTCCAAAACTCCAAAACTACAAAATTTTGGAACAAAACCCCAAATCTCAAAAAATCCATACCTCCAAAACTCCAAAAATCCAAAACTCCGAAACTCCAAAAGTGCAAAAATCCAAAACACCAAAGCTCTAAAACTCCAAAAGTCCAATAATCCGAAACTCCGAAAGCCCAAAACTCCAAAAATCCAAGACTCCAAAAATCCAAAACTCCAAAAATCCAAAACTCGAAAACTCCAAAACTGCAAAAATCCAAAACTCCAAAATTCCGAAACTCGGAAACTCCAAAACTCGGAAACTCCAAAACTCCAAACCTCCAAAATCTCCAAAACTAAACAACCCCGAATCTCCAAAACTCCGAAACTCCAAAAATCCATACCTCCAAAATCCAAAATTCTAGAACTCCAAAACTACAAAAACACAAAGTTCTGGAACAACAAAATCCCGAATCTCCAAAAATCCATACCTCCAAAACTCCCAAACTAAAGAACTCCAAAAGTGCAAAAATCCAAAACTCCAAAACTCAAAAACTCCAAAACTCCAAAAATCTAAAACTCCAAAACTCCAAAACTCCGAAACTCCGAAAATCCAAAACACCAAAACTCCAAAACTCTGAAACTCCAAAACTCCAAAACTCCAAAACTACAAAATTACGAAACTCCAAAACTGCAAAAATCGAGAACTCCAAAACTCCAAAGCTCTAAAACTCCAGACGTCTAATAATCCGAAACTCCGAAAGTCCAAAACTCCAAACATCCAAAACTCCAAAAATCCAAAACTTAAAATTCGAAACTCCAAAACTCCAAAACTCCGAAACTGCAGAACTCCAAAACTCCGAAACTCCAAAATTCCGAAACTCCAAAACTCCGAAACTCCAAAGCTCTAAAACTCCAAAACTCCAAAACTCCAAAAATCCAAAACTCCAAAATTCCGAAACTCGGAAACTCCAAAACTCGGAAACTCCAAAACTCCGAACCTCCAAAACTCCAAAACTCCACAACCCCTCAAAACTCAAAACCTCCAAAAATCCAAAACACCAAAACTCCAATGCTTTAAAAATCCAAAACTCCAAAAATCCAAAACTCCAAAAATTGAAAACTCCACAAATCCGAAACTCCGAAACTCTGAAACTCCAAAACTCCGAAACTCACAAACTCCGAAACTCCGCAACCCCGAAAGTCCAAAAATCAAAAACTCCAAAACTCCAATAATCTGCAACTCTGAAAATCCAAAGCTCCAAAAATCCAAAACACAAAAACTCCAATGTTTCAAAAATCCAAAACTCCAAATATCCAAAACTCCAAAAATCGAAAACTTAAAAACTCCAAAAATCGAAAAATCCGAAGCTCCAAAAATTCCGAAACTCGGAAACTCAAAAACTCCGAAACTCCAAAACTCTGAACCTCCAAAACTACAAAACTTGAAACTCCGAAACTCCAAAGCTCCGAAACTCCAAAACTCCAAAACTGCAAAATTCTGGAACAACAAAACCCTGAATCTCCAAAAATCCAAAAATCCGAAACTCCAAAACTCAAATTCCGAAACTCCACAACCCTGAACCTCAAAAACTCCGAAACTCCAAAACTTCGAAATTCCGAAACTCCAAAACTCCAAAACTCCAAAACTATAAAACTACAAAATTCTGGAACAACAAAATCCGAATCTCCAAAAATCCATACCTCCAAAACTCCGAAACTCCAAAACTCCAAAAGTGCAAAAGTCCAAAACTCCAAAAGTCAAAAACTCCAAAACTCCAAAAATCTAAAACTCCAAAACTCCAAAACTCCGAAACTCCGAAAATCCAAAACACCAAAACTCCAAAACTCTGAAACTCCAAAACTCCAAAACCACAAAATTACGAAACTCCAAAACTGCAAAAATCCAGAACTCCAAAACTCCAAAGCTCTAAAACTCCAGACGTCCAATAATCCGAAACTCCGAAAGTCCAAAACTCCAAACATCCAAAACTCCAAAAATCCAAAACTTAAAATTCGAAACTCCAAAACTCCGAAACTGCAAAACTCGAGAACTCCGAAAATCCGGAACTCCAAAACTCCAAAAGTGCAAAAATCCAAAACTCCAAAGCACTAAAACTCCAAAAGTCCAATAATCCGAAACTCCGAAAGTCCAAAACTCCAAAAATCCAAGACTCCAAAAATCCAAAACTCCAAAAATCCAAAACTCGAAAACTCCAAAACTGCAAAAATCCAAAACTCCAAAATTCCGAAACTCGGAAACTCCACAACTCGGAAACTCCAAAACTCCGAACCTCCAAAATCTCCAAAACTCCACAACACCGAATCTCCGAAACTCCCAAAACTCCAAAATTCCATACCTCCAAAATCCAAACTTCTAAAACTCCAAAACTACAAAACTACAAAATTCAGGAACAACAAAACCCCGAATCTCCAAAAATCCATACCTCCAAAAGTGCAAAAATCCAAAACTCCAAAACTCCAAAACTCCAAAAATCCAAAACTCCAAAACTCCAAAACTCCTAAACTCCGAAACTCAGAAACTCCGAAACACCAAAACTCCGAAACTCCGAAAGTCCAAAACTCCAAACATCCAAAACTCCAAAAATCCAAAACTCCAAAATTCCGAAACTCGGAAACTCCAAAACTCGGAAACTCCAAAACTCCGAACCTCCAAAACTCCAAAACTCCACAACCCCTCAAAACTCAAAACCTCCAAAAATCCAAAACACCAAAACTCCAATGCTTTAAAAATCCAAAACTCCAAAAATCCAAAACTCCAAAAATTGAAAACTCCACAAATCCGAAACTCCGAAACTCTGAAACTCCAAAACTCCGAAACTCACAAACTCCGAAACTCCGCAACCCCGAATCTCCAAAACTCTGAAACTCCAAAACTCCGAAACTCCAAAAATCCAGAACTCCAAAATTCCAAAGCTGTAAAACTCCAAATGTCCAATAATCCGAAAGTCCAAAACTCAAACAATCCAAAACTCCAAAAATCCAAAACTCCAAAAATCCAAAACTCCAAAATTCCGAAACTCGGAAACTCCAAAACTCGGAAACTCCAAAACTCCGAACCTCCAAAACTCCAAAACTCCACAACCCCTCCAAACACAAAACCTCCAAAAATCCAAAACACCAAAACTCCAATGCTTTAAAAATCCAAAACTCCAAAAATCCAAAACTCCAAAAATCGAAAACTTAAAAACTCCAAAACTCCAAAACTCCGAATCTCCAAAACTGAAACTCCAAAACTCCGAAACTCAAAAATCCAGAACTCCAAAACTCCAAAGCTCTAAAGCTCCAAAAGTCCAAAAATCTAAAACTCGAAAACTCCAAAACTGCTAAAATCCAAAACTCCAAAATTCCGAAACTCGGAAACTCCAAAACTCCGAACCTCCAAAATCTCCAAAGCTCCACAACTCCGAATCTCCAAAACTCCGAAACTCCAAAAATCCATACCTCCAAAATCCAAAATTCTAAAACTCCAAAAATCCAAAACTACAAAATTTTGGAACAACAAAACCCCAAATCTCCAAAAATCCATAACTCCGAAACTCCAAAACTCCAAAAGTGCAAAAATACAAAATTCCAAAACTCAAAAACTCCGAAACTCCAAAAATCCAAAACTCCAAAGCTCCAAAACTCCGAAACTCCGAAAATCCAAAACACCAAAACTCCAAAACTCTGAAACTCCAAAACTCCAAAACTCCAAAACTACAAAATTACGAAACTCCAAAACTGCAAAAATCCAGAACTCCAAAATTCCGAAACTCGGAAACTCCAAAACTCCGAAACTCCGAAACTCCGAAAATCCAGAACTCCAAAACTCCAAAGCTCTAAAACTCCAGACGTCCAATAATCCGAAACTCCGAAAGTCCAAAACTCCAAACATTCAAAACTCCAAAAATCCAAAACTTAAAATTCGAAACTCCAAAACTCCAAAACTCCGAAACTGCAAAACTCCAAAACTCCGAAACTCCAAAATTCCGAAACTCCAAAACTCCGAAACTCCGAAAATCCGGAACTCCAAAACTCCAAAACTCCAAAAATCCAAAACTCCAAAATTCCGAAACTCGGAAACCACAAAACTCGGAAACTCCAAAACTCCGAACCTCCAAAACTCCAAAACTCCACAACCCCTCAAAACTCAAAACCTCCAAAAATCCAAAACACCAAAACTCCAATGCTTTAAAAATCCAAAACTCCAAAAATCCAAAACTCCAAAAATTGAAAACTCCACAAATCCGAAACTCCGAAAC
This sequence comes from Amblyomma mixtum, assembly GCF_055824585.1. Taxonomy (NCBI): domain Eukaryota; kingdom Metazoa; phylum Arthropoda; class Arachnida; order Ixodida; family Ixodidae; genus Amblyomma; species Amblyomma mixtum. The sequence continues at coordinate 12,968,107 of NW_028317651.1, forward strand.
TCTGAAACTCCAAAACTCCGAAACTCACAAACTCCGAAACTCCGCAACCCCGAATCTCCAAAACTCTGAAACTCCAAAACTCCGAAACTCCAAAAATCCAGAACTCCAAAATTCCAAAGCTGTAAAACTCCAAATGTCCAATAATCCGAAAGTCCAAAACTCAAACAATCCAAAACTCCAAAAATACAAAACTCCAAAAATCCAAAACTCCAAAATTCCGAAACTCGGAAACTCCAAAACTCGGAAACTCCAAAACTCCGAACCTCCAAAACTCCAAAACTCCACAACCCCTCCAAACACAAAACCTCCAAAAATCCAACACACCAAAACTCCAATGCTTTAAAAATCCAAAACTCCAAAAATCCAAAACTCCAAAAATCGAAAACTTAAAAACTCCAAAACTCCAAAACTCCGAATCTCCAAAACTGAAACTCCAAAACTCCGAAACTCAAAAATCCAGAACTCCAAAACTCCAAAGCTCTAAAGCTCCAAAAGTCCAAAAATCTAAAACTCGAAAACTCCAAAACTGCAAAAATCCAAAACTCCAAAATTCCGAAACTCGGAAACTCCAAAACTCCGAACCTCCAAAATCTCCAAAGCTCCACAACTCCGAATCTCCAAAACTCCGAAACTCCAAAAATCCATACCTCCAAAATCCAAAATTCTAAAACTCCAAAAATCCAAAACTACAAAATTTTGGAACAACAAAACCCCAAATCTCCAAAAATCCATACCTCCAAAACTCCAAAAATCCATAACTCCGAAACTCCAAAACTCCAAAAGTGCAAAAATACAAAACTCCAAAACTCAAAAACTCCGAAACTCCAAAAATCCAAAACTCCAAAGCTCCAAAACTCCGAAACTCCGAAAATCCAAAACACCAAAACTCCAAAACTCTGAAACTCCAAAACTCCAAAACTCCAAAACTACAAAATTACGAAACTCCAAAACTGCAAAAATCCAAAATGCCAAAATTCCGAAACTCGGAAACTCCAAAACTCCGAAACTCCGAAACTCCGAAAATCCAGAACTCCAAAACTCCAAAGCTCTAAAACTCCAGACGTCCAATAATCCGAAACTCCGAAAGTCCAAAACTCCAAACATTCAAAACTCCAAAAATCCAAAACTTAAAATTCGAAACTCCAAAACTCCAAAACTCCGAAACTGCAAAACTCCAAAACTCCGAAACTCCAAAATTCCGAAACTCCAAAACTCCGAAACTCCGAAAATCCGGAACTCCAAAACTCCAAAACTCCAAAAATCCAAAACTCCAAAATTCCGAAACTCGGAAACCACAAAACTCGGAAACTCCAAAACTCCGAACCTCCAAAACTCCAAAACTCCACAACCCCTCAAAACTCAAAACCTCCAAAAATCCAAAACACCAAAACTCCAATGCTTTAAAAATCCAAAACTCCAAAAATCCAAAACTCCAAAAATTGAAAACTCCACAAATCCGAAACTCCGAAACTCTGAAACTCCAAAACTCCGAAACTCACAAACTCCGAAACTCCGCAACCCCGAATCTCCAAAACTCTGAAACTCCAAAACTCCGAAACTCCAAAAATCCAGAACTCCAAAATTCCAAAGCTGTAAAACTCCAAATGTCCAATAATCCGAAAGTCCAAAACTCAAACAATCCAAAACTCCAAAAATACAAAACTCCAAAAATCCAAAACTCCAAAATTCCGAAACTCGGAAACTCCAAAACTCGGAAACTCCAAAACTCCGAACCTCCAAAACTCCAAAACTCCACAACCCCTCCAAACACAAAACCTCCAAAAATCCAACACACCAAAACTCCAATGCTTTAAAAATCCAAAACTCCAAAAATCCAAAACTCCAAAAATCGAAAACTTAAAAACTCCAAAACTCCAAAACTCCGAATCTCCAAAACTGAAACTCCAAAACTCCGAAACTCAAAAATCCAGAACTCCAAAACTCCAAAGCTCTAAAGCTCCAAAAGTCCAAAAATCTAAAACTCGAAAACTCCAAAACTGCAAAAATCCAAAACTCCAAAATTCCGAAACTCGGAAACTCCAAAACTCCGAACCTCCAAAATCTCCAAAGCTCCACAACTCCGAATCTCCAAAACTCCGAAACTCCAAAAATCCATACCTCCAAAATCCAAAATTCTAAAACTCCAAAAATCCAAAACTACAAAATTTTGGAACAACAAAACCCCAAATCTCCAAAAATCCATACCTCCAAAACTCCAAAAATCCATAACTCCGAAACTCCAAAACTCCAAAAGTGCAAAAATACAAAACTCCAAAACTCAAAAACTCCGAAACTCCAAAAATCCAAAACTCCAAAGCTCCAAAACTCCGAAACTCCGAAAATCCAAAACACCAAAACTCCAAAACTCTGAAACTCCAAAACTCCAAAACTCCAAAACTACAAAATTACGAAACTCCAAAACTGCAAAAATCCAAAATGCCAAAATTCCGAAACTCGGAAACTCCAAAACTCCGAAACTCCGAAACTCCGAAAATCCAGAACTCCAAAACTCCAAAGCTCTAAAACTCCAGACGTCCAATAATCCGAAACTCCGAAAGTCCAAAACTCCAAACATCCAAAACTCCAAAAATCCAAAACTTAAAATTCGAAACTCCAAAACTCCAAAACTCCGAAACTGCAAAACTCCAAAACTCCGAAACTCCAAAATTCCGAAACTCCGAAAATCCGGAACTCCAAAACTCCAAAACTCCAAAAATCCAAAACTCCAAAATTCCGAAACTCGGAAACCACAAAACTCGGAAACTCCAAAACTCCGAACCTCCAAAACTCCACAACCCCTCAAAACTCAAAACCTCCAAAAATCCAAAACACCAAAGCTCCAATGCTTTAAAAATCCAAATCTCCAAAAATCCAAAACTCCAAAAATCCAAAACTCCAAAAATCCAAAACTCCAAAAATCGAAAACTTAAAAACTCCAAAACTCCACAAATCCGAAACTCCAAAACTCCAAAACTCCGAAACTCCAAAACTCTGAAACTCCAAAACTCCGAAACTCACAAATTCCGAAACTCCGCAACTCCGAATCTCCAAAACTCGGAAACTCCAAAACTTCGAAACTCCAAAATTCCAGAACTCCACAACCCGGAATCTCCAAAACTGCGAAACTCCAAAAATCCATACCTCCAAAATCCAAAATTCTAAAACTCCAAAACTACAAAACTACAAAATTCTGGAACAACAAAACCCCGAACCTCCAAAACTCCAAAACTCCGAAACTCCGAAACTCCAAAACTCCGAAACTCCGAAACTCCGAAAATCTGGAACTCCAAAACTCCAAAGCTATAAAACTCCAAAACTGAAAAAATCCAAAACTCCAAAATTCCGAAACTCGGAAACTCCAAAACTCCGAACCTCCAAAATCTCCAAAGCTCCACAACTCCGGATCTCCAAAACTCCGAAACTCCAAAAATCCATACCTCCAAAATCCAAAATTCTAAAACTCCAAAACTCCAAAACTGCAAAATTTTGGAACAAAACCCCAAATCTCAAAAAATCCATACCTCCAAAACTCCAAAAATCCAAAACTCCGAAACTCCAAAAGTGCAAAAATCCAAAACACCAAAGCTCTAAAACTCCAAAAGTCCAATAATCCGAAACTCCGAAAGCCCAAAACTCCAAAAATCCAAGACTCCAAAAATCCAAAACTCCAAAAATCCAAAACTCGAAAACTCCAAAACTGCAAAAATCCAAAACTCCAAAATTCCGAAACTCGGAAACTCCAAAACTCGGAAACTCCAAAACTCCAAACCTCCAAAATCTCCAAAACTAAACAACCCCGAATCTCCAAAACTCCGAAACTCCAAAAATCCATACCTCCAAAATCCAAAATTCTAGAACTCCAAAACTACAAAAATACAAAATTCTGGAACAACAAAATCCCGAATCTCCAAAAATCCATACCTCCAAAACTCCGAAACTAAAAAACTCCAAAAGTGCAAAAATCCAAAACTCCAAAACTCAAAAACTCCAAAACTCCAAAAATCCAAAACTCCAAAACTCCAAAACTCCGAAACTCCGAAAATCCAAAACACCAAAACTCCAAAACTCTGAAACTCCAAAACTCCAAAACTCCAAAACTACAAAATTACGAAACTCCAAAACTGCAAAAATCGAGAACTCCAAAACTCCAAAGCTCTAAAACTCCAGACGTCTAATAATCCGAAACTCCAAAAGTCCAAAACTCCAAACATCCAAAACTCCAAAAATCCAAAACTTAAAATTCGAAACTCCAAAACTCCAAAACTCCGAAACTGCAGAACTCCAAAACTCCGAAACTCCAAAATTCCGAAACTCCAAAACTCCGAAACTCCAAAGCTCTAAAACTCCAAAACTCCAAAACTCCAAAATTCCGAAACTCGGAAACTCCAAAACTCGGAAACTCCAAAACTCCGAACCTCCAAAACTCCAAAACTCCACAACCCCTCAAAACTCAAAACCTCCAAAAATCCAAAACACCAAAACTCCAATGCTTTAAAAATCCAAAACTCCAAAAATCCAAAACTCCAAAAATTGAAAACTCCACAAATCCGAAACTCCGAAACTCTGAAACTCCAAAACTCCGAAACTCACAAACTCCGAAACTCCGCAACCCCGAAAGTCCAAAAATCAAAAACTCCAAAACTCCAATAATCTGCAACTCTGAAAATCCAAAGCTCCAAAAATCCAAAACACAAAAACTCCAATGTTTCAAAAATCCAAAACTCCAAATATCCAAAACTCCAAAAATCGAAAACTTAAAAACTCCAAAAATCGAAAAATCCGAAGCTCCAAAAATTCCGAAACTCGGAAACTCAAAAACTCCGAAACTCCAAAACTCTGAACCTCCAAAACTACAAAACTTGAAACTCCGAAACTCCAAAGCTCCGAAACTCCAAAACTCCAAAACTCCGAAACTCACAAACTCCGAAACTCCGCAACCCCGAATCTGCAAAACTCTGAAACTCCAAAAATCCGAAACTCCAAAAATCCAGAACTCCAAAATTCCAAAGCTGTAAAACTCCAAATGTCCAATAATCCGAAAGTCCAAAACTCAAACAATCCAAAACTCCAAAAATCCAAAACTCCAAAAATCCAAAACTCCAAAATTCCGAAACTCGGACACTCCAAAACTCGGAAACTCCAAAACTCCGAACCTCCAAAACTCCAAAACTCCACAACCCCTCCAAACACAAAACCTCCAAAAATCCAAAACACCAAAACTCCAATGCTTTAAAAATCCAAAACTCCAAAAATCCAAAACTCCAAAAATCGAAAACTTAAAAACTCCAAAACTCCAAAACTCCGAAACTCCAAAACTCCAAAAGTGCAAAAATACAAAACTCCAAAACTCAAAAACTCCGAAACTCCAAAAATCCAAAACTCCAAAGCTCCAAAACTCCGAAACTCCGAAAATCCAAAACACCAAAACTCCAAAACTCTGAAACTCCAAAACTCCAAAACTCCAAAACTACAAAATTACGAAACTCCAAAACTGCAAAAATCCAAAACTCCAAAATTCCGAAACTCGGAAACTCCAAAACTCCGAAACTCCGAAACTCCGAAAATCCAGAACTCCAAAACTCCAAAGCTCTAAAACTCCAGACGTCCAATAATCCGAAACTCCGATAGTCCAAAACTCCAAACATCCAAAACTCCAAAAATCCAAAACTTAAAATTCGAAACTCCAAAACTCCAAAACTCCGAAACTGCAAAACTCCAAAACTCCGAAACTCCAAAATTCCGAAACTCCAAAACTCCGAAACTCCGAAAATCCGGAACTCCAAAACTCCAAAAATCCAAAACTCCAAAATTACGAAACTCGGAAACCACAAAACTCAGAAACTCCAAAACTCCAAACCTCCAAAATCTCCAAAGCTCCACAACCCCGAATCTCCAAAACTCTGAAACTCCAAAAATCCATACCTCCAGAATCCAAAATTCTAAAACTCCAAAACTACAAAACTACAAAATATTGGAAAAACAAAACCCCAAATCTCCAAAAATCCATACCTCCAAAACTCCAAGAATCCAAAACTCCGAAACTCCAAAACTCCAAAAGTGCAAAAATCCAAAACTCCAAAGCTCTAAAACTCCAAAAGTCCAATAATCCGAAACTCGAAAGTCCAAAACTCCAAAAATCCAAGACTCCAAAAATCCAGAACTCCAAAAATTCATAACTCGAAAACTCCAAAACTGCAAAAATCCAAAACTCCAAAATTCCGAAACTCAGAAACTCCAAAACTCGGAAACTCCAAAACTCCGAACCTCCAAAATCTCCAAAACTCCACAACACCGAATCTCCAAAACTCCGAAAACTCCAAAATTCCATACCTCCGAAATCCAAACTTCTAAAACTCCAAAACTACAAAACTACAAAATTCTGGAACAACAAAATCCCGAATCTCCAAAAATCCAAAACTCCAAAACTCAAAAACTCCAAAACTCCAAAAATCCAAAACTCCAAAACTCCAAAACTCCGAAACTCCGAAAATCCAAAACACCAAAACTCCAAAACTCTGAAACTCCAAAACTCCAAAACTCCAAAACTACAAAATTACGAAACTCCAAAACTGCAAAAATCGAGAACTCCAAAACTCCAAAGCTCTAAAACTCCAGACGTCCAATAATCCGAAACTCCGAAAGTCCAAAACTCCAAACATCCAAAACTCCAAAAATCCAAAACTTAAAATTCGAAACTCCAAAACTCCAAAACTCCGAAACTGCAGAACTCCAAAACTCCGAAACTCCAAAATTCCGAAACTCCAAAACTCCGAAACTCCAAAGCTCTAAAACTCCAAAACTCCAAAACTCCAAAAATCCAAAACTCCAAAATTCCGAAACTCGGAAACTCCAAAACTCGGAAACTCCAAAACTCCGAACCTCCAAAACTCCAAAACTCCACAACCCCTCAAAACTCAAAACCTCCAAAAATCCAAAACACCAAAACTCCAATGCTTTAAAAATCCAAAACTCCAAAAATCCAAAACTCCAAAAATTGAAAACTCCACAAATCCGAAACTCCGAAACTCTGAAACTCCAAAACTCCGAAACTCACAAACTCCGAAACTCCGCAACCCCGAATCTCCAAAACTCTGAAACTCCAAAACTCCGAAACTCCAAAAATCCAGAACTCCAAAATTCCAAAGCTGTAAAACTCCAAATGTCCAATAATCCGAAAGTCCAAAACTCAAACAATCCAAAACTCCAAAAATCCAAAACTCCAAAAATCCAAAACTCCAAAATTCCGAAACTCGGAAACTCCAAAACTCCGAACCTCCAAAACTCCAAAACTCCACAACCCCTCCAAACACAAAACCTCCAAAAATCCAAAACACCAAAACTCCAATGCTTTAAAAATCCAAAACTCCAAAAATCCAAAACTCCAAAAATCGAAAACTTAAAAACTCCAAAACTCCAAAACTCCGAAACTACAAAACTCTGAAACTCCAAAACTCCGAAACTCACAAATTCCGAAACTCTGCAACCCGGAATCTCCAAAACTGAAACTCCAAAACTCCGAAACTCAAAAATCCAGAACTCCAAAACTCCAAAGCTCTAAAGCTCCAAAAGTCCAAAAATCGAAAACTCGAAAACTCCAAAACTGCAAAAATTCAAAACTCCAAAATTCCGAAACTCGGAAACTCCAAAACTCCGAACCTCCAAAATCTCCAAAGCTCCACAACTCCGAATCTCCAAAACCCCGAAACTCCAAAAATCCATACCTCCAAAATCCAAAATTCTAAAACTCCAAAAATCCAAAACTCCAAAGCTCCAAAACTCCGAAACTCCGAAAATCCAAAACACCAAAACTCCAAAACTCTGAAACTCCAAAACTCCAAAACTCTAAAACTACAAAATTACGAAACTCCAAAACTGCAAAAATCCAAAACTCCAAAATTCCGAAACTCGGAAACTCCAAAACTCCGAAACTCCGAAAATCCAGAACTCCAAAACTCCAAAGCTCTAAAACTCCAGACGTCCAATAATCCGAAACTCCGAAAGTCCAAAACTCCAAACATCCAAAACTCCAAAAATCCAAAACTTAAAATTCGAAACTCCAAAACTCCAAAACTCCGAAACTGCAAAACTCCAAAACTCCGAAACTCCAAAATTCCGAAACTCCAAAACTCCGAAACTCCGAAAATCCAAAACTCCAAAAATCCAAAACTCCAAAAATCCAAAACTCCAAAAATCCAAAACTCCAAAAATCGAAAACTTAAAAACTCCAAAACTCCACAAATCCGAAACTCCAAAACTCCAAAACTCCGAAACTCCAAAACTCTGAAACTCCAAAACTCCGAAACTCACAAATTCCGAAACTCCGCAACTCCGAATCTCCAAAACCCGGAAAATCCAGAACTCCGAAACTCCAAAAATCCATACCTCCAAAATCCAAAATTCTAAAACTCCAAAACTACAAAACTACAAAATTCTTAAACAACAAAACCCCGAATCTCCAAAAATCCAAAAATCCGAAACTCCAAAACTCATAAATTCCGAAACTCCAAAACACAAAAATTCCGAAACTCCACAACCCTGAACCTCTAAAACTCCGAAACTCCAAAACTCCAAAACTCCGAAACTCCGAAACTCCAAAACTCCGAAACTCCGAAAATCTGGAACTCCAAAACTCCAAAGCTATAAAACTCCAAAACTGCAAAAATCCAAAACTCCAAAATTCCGAAACTCGGAAACTCCAAAACTCCGAATCTCCAAAATCTCCAAAGCTCCACAACTCCGGATCTCCAAAACTCCGAAACTCCAAAAATCCATACCTCCAAAATCCAAAATTCTAAAACTCCAAAACTGCAAAACTACAAAATTTTGGAACAAAACCCCAAATCTCAAAAAATCCATACCTCCAAAACTCCAAAAATCCAAAACTCCGAAACTCCAAAACTCCAAAAGTGCAAAAATCCAAAACACCAAAGCTCTAAAACTCCAAAAGTCCAATAATCCGAAACTCCGAAAGCCCAAAACTCCAAAAATCCAAGACTCCAAAAATCCAAAACTCCACAAATCCAAAACTCGAAAACTCCAAAACTGCAAAAATCCAAAACTCCAAAATTCCGAAACTCGGAAACTCCAAAACTCGGAAACTCCAAAACTCCAAACCTCCAAAATCTCCAAAACTAAACAACCCCGAATCTCCAAAACTCCGAAACTCCAAAAATCCATACCTCCAAAATCCAAAATTCTAGAACACCAAAACTACAAAAATACAAAATTCTGGAACAACAAAACCCCGAATCTCCAAAAATCCATACCTCCAAAACTCCAAAAATCCAAAACTCCAAAACTCCAAAAGTGCAAAAATCCAGAACTCCGAAACTGAAAAACTCCAAAAAACCAAAACTCCAAAACTCCAAACCTCCAAACTTCGAAAACTCCCAAACCCCGAATCTCCAAAACTCGGAAACTCCAAAACTCCAAAAGTGCAAAAATCCAAAACTCCAAAACTCCGAAACTCCGAAAATCCGAAACTCCAAAACTCCGAAACTCCAAAACTCCGAAACTCGAAAACTCCTAAACTCCGAAACTCTGAAAATTCAAAACTCCAAAAAGTCAAAACTCCGAAACTCCGAAAATCCGAAATTCCGAAACTCCACAACCCCAAATCTCCAAAACTCCACAAATCCAAAACTAGAAAACTCCAAAACTGCAAAACTGCAAAACTCCAAAACTCCGAACCTCCAAAACTCCAAAAGTTCGAAACTCCGAAGCCACAAAAATCTGGAACTCCAAAACTCCAAAGCTCTAGAACTCCAAAACTGCAAAAATCCGAAACTCCAAAATTCCGAAACTCCACAACTCCGAAACTCGGAAACTCTAAAACTCCAAAACTCCAATAATCCGAAACTCCGAAAATCCTAAACTCCAAAAATCCAAAACTCCGAAACTCCAAAACTCCAAAACTCCAAAACTCCGAAACTCCAAAACTCCAAAACTCCGAAACTCCAAAACTCCAAAACTCCAAAACTCCGAAACTCCAAAACTCCGAAACTCCAAAACTCCGAAACTCCGAAACTCCAAAACTCGAAAACTCCAAAACTCCAATACTCCAAAACTCAAAAACTCCAAAACACCGAAACTCCGAAACTCCGAAACTCCAAAACTCCAAAACTCCAAAACTCCAAAACTCCGAAACTCCAAAACTCCGAAACTCCAAAACTCCAAAACTCCAAAACTCCGAAACTCCAAAACTCCAATACTCCAAAACTCCGAAACTCCAAAACTCAAAAACTCCAAAACTCCAAAACTCCAAAACTCCGAAACTCCAAAACTCCGAAACTCCAAAACTCCGAAACTCCAAAACTCCGAAACTCCAAAACTCCGAATCTCCAAAACTCCAAAACTCCAAAACTCCGAAACTCCAAAACTCCGAAACTCCAAAACTCCAAAACTCCAATACTCCAAAACTCCAAAACTCCAAAACACCGAAACTCCGAAACTCCGAAACTCCAAAACTCCAAAACTCCAAAACTCCGAAACTCCAAAACTCCGAAACTCCAAAACTCCAAAACTCCAAAACTCCAAAACTCCGAAACTCCAAAACTCCAATACTCCGAAACTCCGAAACTCCAAAACTCCAAAACTCCAAAACTCCGAAACTCCGAAACTCCAAAACTCGAAAACTCCAAAACTCCAATACTCCAAAACTCCGAAACTCCGAAACTCCAAAACTCCAAAACTCCAAAACTCCAAAACTGCAAAACTCCAAAACTCCGAAACTCCGAAACTCCAAAACTCCGAAACTCCAACACTCCAAAACTCCGAAACTCCGAAACTCCGAAACTCCAAAACTCCGAATCTCCAAAACTCGGAAACTCCAAAACTCCAAAACTCCAAAACTCCAAAACTCCAAAACTCCGAAACTCCAAAACTCCAAAACTCCAAAACTCCAAAACTCCAAAACTCCGAAACTCCAAAACTCCGAAACTCCAAAACTCCAAAACTCCAATACTCCAAAACTCCAAAACTCCAAAACACCGAAACTCCGAAACTCCGAAACTCCAAAACTCCAGAACTCCAAAACTCCGAATCTCCAAAACTCGGAAACTCCAAAACTCCAAAACTCCAAAACTCCGAAACTCCAAAACTCCGAAACTCCGAAACTCCAAAACTCCAAAACTCCGAAACTCCAAAACTCCAAAACTCCAAAACTCCAAAACTCCAAAACTCGGAAACTCCAAAACTCCAAAACTCCAAAACTCCAAAACTCCGAAACTCCAAAACTCCGAAACTCCAAAACTCCGAATCTCCAAAACTCCAAAACTCCAAAACTCCGAAACTCCAAAACTCCAAAACTCCGAAACTCCAAAACTCCGAAACTCCAAAACTCCAAAACTCCAAAACTCCAAAACTCCGAAACTCCAAAACTCCAAAACTCCAAAACTCCGAAACTCCAAAACACCGAAACTCCGAAACTCCGAAACTCCAAAACTCCAAAACTCCAAAACTCCAAAACTCCGAAACTCCAAAACTCCGAAACTCCGGAACTCCAAAACTCCAAAACTCCGAAACTCCAAAACTCCAAAACTCCAAAACTCCGAAACTCCGAAACTCCAAAACTCCAAAACTCCAAAACTCCGAAACTCCAAAACTGCAAAAGTCCAAAACTCCAAAACTCCGAAACTCCAATACTCCAAAACTCCGAAACTCCAAAACTCCAAAACTCCAAAACTCCAAAACTCCAAAACTCCGAAACTCCGAAACTCCGAAACTCCGAAACTCCAAAACTCCGAAACTCCGAAACTCCAAAACTCCAAAACTCCAAAACTCCGAAACTCCAACACTCCAAAACTCCGAAACTCCGAAACTCCGAAACTCCAAAACTCCGAATCTCCAAAACTCGGAAACTCCAAAACTCCAAAACTCCAATACTCCAAAACTCCAAAACTCCAAAACACCGAAACTCCGAAACTCCGAAACTCCAAAACTCCAGAACTCCAAAACTCCGAATCTCCAAAACTCGGAAACTCCAAAACTCCAAAACTCCAAAACTCCGAAACTCCAAAACTCCGAAACTCCGAAACTCCAAAACTCCAAAACTCCGAAACTCCGAAACTCCGAAACTCCAAAACTCCGAATCTCCAAAACTCGGAAACTCCAAAACTCCAAAACTCCAAAACTCCAAAACTCCGAAACTCCAAAACTCCAAAACTCCAAAACTCCAAAACTCCGAAACTCCAAAACTCCGAAACTCCAAAACTCCAAAACTCCAATACTCCAAAACTCCAAAACTCCAAAACACCGAAACTCCGAAACTCCGAAACTCCAAAACTCCAAAACTCCAAAACTCCGAATCTCCAAAACTCGGAAACTCCAAAACTCCAAAACTCCAAAACTCCGAAACTCCAAAACTCCAAAACTCCAAAACTCCGAAACTCCAAAACTCCAAAACTCCAAAACTCCAAAACTCCAAAACTCCAAAACTCCAAAACTCCGAAACTCCAAAACTCCAAAACTCCAAAGCTCCAAAACTCCAAAACTCAAAAACTCAAAAACTCAAAAACTCCAAAACTCCAAAACTCCAAAACTCCGAAACTCCAAAACTCCGAAACTCCAAAACTCCGAAACTCCAAAACTCCAAAACTCCAATACTCCAAAACTCCAAAACTCCGAAACTCCAAAACTCCAAAACTCCAAAGCTCCAAAACTCCAAAACTCCAAAACTCCAATACTCCAAAACTCCAAAACTCCAAAACTCCGAAACTCCAAAACTCCAATACTCCAAAACTCCGAAACTCCAAAACTCCGAAACTCCAAAACTCCAAAACTCCAATACTCCAAAACTCCAAAACTCCAAAACACCGAAACTCCGAAACTCCAAAACTCCAAAACTCCAAAACTCCAAAACTCCAAAACTCCGAAACTCAAAAACTCCGAAACTCCAAAACTCCAAAACTCCAAAACTCCGAAACTCCAAAACTCCAATACTCCAATACTCCGAAACTCCAAAACTCCAAAACTCCGAAACTCCAATACTCCAAAACTTCAAAACTCCGAATCTCCAAAACTCCAAAACTCCGAAACTCCGAAACTCCAAAACTCCAAAACTACAAAACTCCAAAACTCCAAAACTCCAAAACTCCGAAACTCCGAAACTCCAAAACTCCGAATCTCCAAAACTCCAAAACTCGAAAACTCCGAAACTCCAAAACTCCAAAACTCCAATACTCCAAAACTCCAAAACTCCGAAACTCCAAAACTCCAAAACTCCAAAGCTCCAAAACTCCAAAACTCCAAAACTCCGAAACTCCAAAACTCCAAAACTCCAAAACTCCGAAACACCAAAACTCCGAAACTCCGAAACTCGGAAACTCCAAAACTCCAAAACTCCAAAACTCCAAAACTCCGAAACTCCAAAACTCCAAAACTCCGAAACTCCAAAACTCCAAAACTCCGAAACTCCAAAACTCCAAAACTCCGAAACTCCGAAACTCCAAAACTCGAAAACTCCAAAACTCCAAAACTCCAATACTCCAAAACTCCGAAACTCCGAAACTCCAAAACTCCAATACTCCAAAACTCCGAAACTCCAAAACTCCAAAACTCCGAAACTCCAAAACTCCAAAATCCGAAACTCCGAAACTCCAAAACTCCAAAACTCCGAAACTCCAAAACTCCAAAACTCCAAAACTCCGAAACTCCAAAACACCGAAACTCCGAAACTCCGAAACTCCAAAACTCCAAAACTCCAAAACTCCAAAACTCCGAAACTCCAAAACTCCGAAACTCCGAAACTCCAAAACTCCAAAACTCCGAAACTCCAAAACTCCAAAACTCCAAAACTCCGAAACTCCGAAACTCCAAAACTCCAAAACTCCAAAACTCCGAAACTCCAAAACTGCAAAAGTCCAAAACTCCAAAACTCCGAAACTCCAATACTCCAAAACTCCGAAACTCCAAAACTCCAAAACTACAAAACTCGAAAACTCCAAAACTCCGAAACTCCGAAACTCCGAAACTCCGAAACTCCAAAACTCCGAAACTCCGAAACTCCAAAACTCCAAAACTCCAAAACTCCGAAACTCCAACACTCCAAAACTCCGAAACTCCGAAACTCCGAAACTCCAAAACTCCGAATCTCCAAAACTCGGAAACTCCAAAACTCCAAAACTCCAAAACTCCAAAACTCCGAAACTCCAAAACTCCAAAACTCCAAAACTCCGAAACTCCGAAACTCCAAAACTCGAAAACTCCAAAACTCCAATACTCCAAAACTCCGAAACTCCGAAACTCCAAAACTCCAAAACTCCAAAACTCCAAAACTGCAAAACTCCAAAACTCCGAAACTCCGAAACTCCAAAACTCCGAAACTCCAAAACTCGGAAACTCCAAAACTCCAAAGCTCCAAAACTGCAAAACTCCAAAACTCCGAAACTCCGAAACTCCGAAACTCCAAAACTCCGAATCTCCAAAACTCCAAAACTCCAAAACTCCGAAACTCCAAAACTCCCAAACTCCGAAACTCCAAAACTCCGAAACTCCAAAACTCCAAAACTCCAAAACTCCAAAACTCCGAAACTCCAAAACTCCGAAACTCCAAAACTCCAAAACTCCAATACTCCAAAACTCCAAAACTCCAAAACACCGAAACTCCGAAACTCCGAAACTCCAAAACTCCAAAACTCCAAAACTCCGAAACTCCAAAACTCCGAAACTCCAAAACTCCAAAACTCCAAAACTCCAAAACTCCGAAACTCCAAAACTCCAATACTCCGAAACTCCGAAACTCCAAAACTCCAAAACTCCAAAACTCCGAAACTCCGAAACTCCAAAACTCGAAAACTCGAAAACTCCAATACTCCAAAACTCCGAAACTCCGAAACTCCAAAACTCCAAAACTCCAAAACTCCAAAACTGCAAAACTCCAAAACTCCGAAACTCCGAAACTCCAAAACTCCGAAACTCCAAAACTCGGAAACTCCAAAACTCCAAAGCTCCAAAACTGCAAAACTCCAAAACTCCGAAACTCCGAAACTCCGAAACTCCAAAACTCCGAATCTCCAAAACTCCAAAACTCCAAAACTCCGAAACTCCAAAACTCCCAAACTCCGAAACTCCAAAACTCCGAAACTCCAAAACTCCAAAACTCCAAAACTCCGGAACTCCGAAACTCCAAAACTCCAAAACTCCGAAACTCCAAAACTCCAAAACTCCAATACTCCAAAACTCCAAAACTCCGAAACTCCAAAACTCCGAAACTCCAAAACTCCAATACTCCGAAACTCCAAAACTCCAAAACTCCAAAACTGCAAAACTGCAAAACTCCGAAACTCCGAAACTCCAAAACTCCGAAACTCCAAAACTCGGAAACTCCAAAACTCCAAAACTCGGAAACTCCAAAACTCCAAAACTCCAAAACTCCAAAACTCCGAAACTCCAAAACTCCGAAACTCCAAAACTCCGAATCTCCAAAACTCCAAAACTCCGAAACTCCAAAACTCCAAAACTCCGAAACTCCAAAACTCCGAAACTCCAAAACTCCAAAACTCCAAAACTCCAAAACTCCGAAACTCCAAAACTCCAAAACTCCAAAACTCCGAAACTCCAAATCACCGAAACTCCGAAACTCCGAAACTCCAAAACTCCAAAACTCCAAAACTCCAAAACTCCGAAACTCCAAAACTCCGAAACTCCGAAACTCCAAAACTCCAAAACTCCGAAACTCCAAAACTCCAAAACTCCAAAACTCCAAAACTCCGAAACTCCAAAACTGCAAAAGTCCAAAACTCCAAAACTCCGAAACTCCAATACTCCAAAACTCCGAAACTCCAAAACTCCAAAACTCCAAAACTCCAAAACTCCAAAACTCCGAAACTCCGAAACTCCGAAACTCCGAAACTCCAAAACTCCGAAACTCCGAAACTCCAAAACTCCAAAACTCCAAAACTCCGAAACTCCAACACTCCAAAACTCCGAAACTCCGAAACTCCGAAACTCCAAAACTCCGAATCTCCAAAACTCGGAAACTCCAAAACTCCAAAACTCCAAAACTCCAAAACTCCGAAACTCCAAAACTCCAAAACTCCAAAACTCCAAAACTCCAAAACTCCGAAACTCCAAAACTCCAAAACTCCAAAACTCCAAAACTCCAAAACTCCAAAACTCCAAAACACCGAAACTCCGAAACTCCGAAACTCCAAAACTCGGAAACTCCAAAACTCCAAAACTCCAAAACTCCGAAACTCCAAAACTCCAAAACTCCGAAACTCCGAAACTCCAAAACTCCAAAACTCCAAAACTCCGAA
This sequence comes from Amblyomma mixtum, assembly GCF_055824585.1. Lineage (NCBI taxonomy): Eukaryota > Metazoa > Arthropoda > Arachnida > Ixodida > Ixodidae > Amblyomma > Amblyomma mixtum. The sequence goes on from NW_028317651.1 coordinate 12,984,363, forward strand.
ACTCCGAAACTCCAAAACTCGAAAACTCGAAAACTCCAATACTCCAAAACTCCGAAACTCCGAAACTCCAAAACTCCAAAACTCCAAAACTCCAAAACTGCAAAACTCCAAAACTCCGAAACTCCGAAACTCCAAAACTCCGAAACTCCAAAACTCGGAAACTCCAAAACTCCAAAGCTCCAAAACTGCAAAACTCCAAAACTCCGAAACTCCGAAACTCCGAAACTCCAAAACTCCGAATCTCCAAAACTCCAAAACTCCAAAACTCCGAAACTCCAAAACTCCCAAACTCCGAAACTCCAAAACTCCGAAACTCCAAAACTCCAAAACTCCGGAACTCCGAAACTCCAAAACTCCAAAACTCCGAAACTCCAAAACTCCAAAACTCCAATACTCCAAAACTCCAAAACTCCGAAACTCCAAAACTCCGAAACTCCAAAACTCCAATACTCCGAAACTCCAAAACTCCAAAACTCCAAAACTGCAAAACTGCAAAACTCCGAAACTCCGAAACTCCAAAACTCCGAAACTCCAAAACTCGGAAACTCCAAAACTCCAAAACTCGGAAACTCCAAAACTCCAAAACTCCAAAACTCCAAAACTCCGAAACTCCAAAACTCCGAAACTCCAAAACTCCGAATCTCCAAAACTCCAAAACTCCAAAACTCCGAAACTCCAAAACTCCAAAACTCCGAAACTCCAAAACTCCGAAACTCCAAAACTCCAAAACTCCAAAACTCCAAAACTCCGAAACTCCAAAACTCCAAAACTCCAAAACTCCGAAACTCCAAAACACCGAAACTCCGAAACTCCGAAACTCCAAAACTCCAAAACTCCAAAACTCCAAAACTCCGAAACTCCAAAACTCCGAAACTCCGAAACTCCAAAACTCCAAAACTCCGAAACTCCAAAACTCCAAAACTCCAAAACTCCGAAACTCCGAAACTCCAAAACTCCAAAACTCCAAAACTCCGAAACTCCAAAACTGCAAAAGTCCAAAACTCCAAAACTCCGAAACTCCAATACTCCAAAACTCCGAAACTCCAAAACTCCAAAACTCCAAAACTCCAAAACTCCAAAACTCCGAAACTCCGAAACTCCGAAACTCCAAAACTCCGAAACTCCGAAACTCCAAAACTCCAAAACTCCAAAACTCCGAAACTCCAACACTCCAAAACTCCGAAACTCCGAAACTCCGAAACTCCAAAACTCCGAATCTCCAAAACTCGGAAACTCCAAAACTCCAAAACTCCAAAACTCCAAAACTCCAAAACTCCGAAACTCCAAAACTCCAAAACTCCAAAACTCCAAAACTCCAAAACTCCGAAACTCCAAAACTCCGAAACTCCAAAACTCCAAAACTCCAATACTCCAAAACTCCAAAACTCCAAAACACCGAAACTCCGAAACTCCGAAACTCCAAAACTCCAGAACTCCAAAACTCCGAATCTCCAAAACTCGGAAACTCCAAAACTCCAAAACTCCAAAACTCCGAAACTCCAAAACTCCGAAACTCCGAAACTCCAAAACTCCAAAACTCCGAAACTCCAAAACTCCAAAACTCCAAAACTCCAAAACTCCGAAACTCCGAAACTCCAAAACTCCAAAACTCCAAAACTCCGAAACTCCAAAACTGCAAAACTCCAAAACTCCAAAACTCCGAAACTCCAATACTCCAAAACTCCGAAACTCCAAAACTCCAAAACTCCAAAACTCCGAAACTCCGAAACTCCGAAACTCCGAAACTCCAAAACTCCGAAACTCCAAAACTCCAAAACTCCAAAACTCCAAAACTCCGAAACTCCAAAACTCCAAAACTCCGAAACTCCGAAACTCCGAAACTCCAAAACTCCGAATCTCCAAAACTCGGAAACTCCAAAACTCCAAAACTCCAAAACTCCAAAACTCCAAAACTCCGAAACTCCAAAACTCCAAAACTCCAAAACTCCAAAACTCCGAAACTCCAAAACTCCGAAACTCCAAAACTCCAAAACTCCAATACTCCAAAACTCCAAAACTCCAAAACACCGAAACTCCGAAACTCCGAAACTCCAAAACTCCAAAACTCCAAAACTCCGAATCTCCAAAACTCGGAAACTCCAAAACTCCAAAACTCCAAAACTCCGAAACTCCAAAACTCCAAAACTCCAAAACTCCGAAACTCCAAAACTCCAAAACTCCAAAACTCCAAAACTCCAAAACTCCAAAACTCCAAAACTCCGAAACTCCAAAACTCCAAAACTCCAAAGCTCCAAAACTCCAAAACTCAAAAACTCAAAAACTCCAAAACTCCAAAACTCCAAAACTTCAAAACTCCGAAACTCCAAAACTCCGAAACTCCAAAACTCCGAAACTCCAAAACTCCAAAACTCCAATACTCCAAAACTCCAAAACTCCGAAACTCCAAAACTCCAAAACTCCAAAGCTCCAAAACTCCAAAACTCCAAAACTCCAATACTCCAAAACTCCAAAACTCCAAAACTCCGAAACTCCAAAACTCCAATACTCCAAAACTCCGAAACTCCAAAACTCCGAAACTCCAAAACTCCAAAACTCCAATACTCCAAAACTCCAAAACTCCAAAACACCGAAACTCCGAAACTCCAAAACTCCAAAACTCCAAAACTCCAAAACTCCAAAACTCCGAAACTCAAAAACTCCGAAACTCCAAAACTCCAAAACTCCAAAACTCCGAAACTCCAAAACTCCAATACTCCAATACTCCGAAACTCCAAAACTCCAAAACTCCGAAACTCCAATACTCCAAAACTTCAAAACTCCGAATCTCCAAAACTCCAAAACTCCGAAACTCCGAAACTCCAAAACTCCAAAACTACAAAACTCCAAAACTCCAAAACTCCAAAACTCCGAAACTCCGAAACTCCAAAACTCCGAATCTCCAAAACTCCAAAACTCGAAAACTCCGAAACTCCAAAACTCCAAAACTCCAATACTCCAAAACTCCAAAACTCCGAAACTCCAAAACTCCAAAACTCCAAAGCTCCAAAACTCCAAAACTCCAAAACTCCGAAACTCCAAAACTCCAAAACTCCGAAACACCAAAACTCCGAAACTCCGAAACTCGGAAACTCCAAAACTCCAAAACTCCAAAACTCCAAAACTCCGAAACTCCAAAACTCCAAAACTCCGAAACTCCAAAACTCCAAAACTCCGAAACTCCAAAACTCCAAAACTCCGAAACTCCGAAACTCCAAAACTCGAAAACTCCAAAACTCCAAAACTCCAATACTCCAAAACTCCGAAACTCCGAAACTCCAAAACTCCAATACTCCAAAACTCCGAAACTCCAAAACTCCAAAACTCCGAAACTCCAAAACTCCAAAATCCGAAACTCCGAAACTCCAAAACTCCAAAACTCCGAAACTCCAAAACTCCAAAACTCCAAAACTCCGAAACTCCAAAACACCGAAACTCCGAAACTCCGAAACTCCAAAACTCCAAAACTCCAAAACTCCAAAACTCCGAAACTCCAAAACTCCGAAACTCCGAAACTCCAAAACTCCAAAACTCCGAAACTCCAAAACTCCAAAACTCCAAAACTCCGAAACTCCGAAACTCCAAAACTCCAAAACTCCAAAACTCCGAAACTCCAAAACTGCAAAAGTCCAAAACTCCAAAACTCCGAAACTCCAATACTCCAAAACTCCGAAACTCCAAAACTCCAAAACTACAAAACTCGAAAACTCCAAAACTCCGAAACTCCGAAACTCCGAAACTCCGAAACTCCAAAACTCCGAAACTCCGAAACTCCAAAACTCCAAAACTCCAAAACTCCGAAACTCCAACACTCCAAAACTCCGAAACTCCGAAACTCCGAAACTCCAAAACTCCGAATCTCCAAAACTCGGAAACTCCAAAACTCCAAAACTCCAAAACTCCAAAACTCCAAAACTCCGAAACTCCAAAACTCCAAAACTCCAAAACTCCAAAACTCCAAAACTCCAAAACTCCGAAACTCCAAAACTCCGAAACTCCAAAACTCCAAAACTCCAATACTCCAAAACACCAAAACTCCAAAACACCGAAACTCCGAAACTCCGAAACTCCAAAACTCCAGAACTCCAAAACTCCGAATCTCCAAAACTCGGAAACTCCAAAACTCCAAAACTCCAAAACTCCGAAACTCCAAAACTCCGAAACTCCGAAACTCCAAAACTCCAAAACTCCGAAACTCCAAAACTCCAAAACTCCAAAACTCCGAAACTCCGAAACTCCAAAACTCCAAAACTCCAAAACTCCGAAACTCCAAAACTGCAAAACTCCAAAACTCCAAAACTCCAAAACTCCGAAACTCCAAAACTCCAAAACTCCGAAACTCCAAAACTCCAAAACTCCAAAACTCCGAAACTCCGAAACTCCAAAACTCGAAAACTCCAAAACTCCAAAACTCCGAAACTCCAAAACTCCAAAACTCCGAAACTCCGAAACTCCGAAACTCCAAAACTCCGAATCTCCAAAACTCGGAAACTCCAAAACTCCAAAACTCCAAAACTCCAAAACTCCAATACTCCAAAACACCAAAACTCCAAAACACCGAAACTCCGAAACTCCGAAACTCCAAAACTCCAGAACTCCAAAACTCCGAATCTCCAAAACTCGGAAACTCCAAAACTCCAAAACTCCAAAACTCCAAAACTCCAAAACTCCAAAACTCCAAAACTCCAAAACTCCGAAACTCCAAAACTCCAAAACTCCAAAGCTCCAAAACTCCAAAACTCAAAAACTCCAAAACTCAAAAACTCAAAAACTCCAAAACTCCAAAACTCCGAAACTCCAAAACTCCGAAACTCCAAAACTCCGAAACTCCAAAACTCCAAAACTCCAATACTCCAAAACTCCAAAACTCCGAAACTCCAAAACTCCAAAACTCCAAAGCTCCAAAACTCTAAAACTCCAAAACTCCAATACTCCAAAACTCCAAAACTCCAAAACTCCGAAACTCCAAAACTCCAATACTCCAAAACTCCGAAACTCCAAAACTCCGAAACTCCAAAACTCCAAAACTCCAATACTCCAAAACTCCAAAACTCCAAAACACCGAAACTCCGAAACTCCAAAACTCCAAAACTCCAAAACTCCAAAACTCCGAAACTCAAAAACTCCGAAACTCCAAAACTCCAAAACTCCGAAACTCCAAAACTCCAATACTCCAATACTCCGAAACTCCAAAACTCCAAAACTCCGAAACTCCAATACTCCAAAACTCCAAAACTCCAAAACTCCAAAGCTCCAAAACTCCAAAACTCCAAAACTCCGAAACTCCAAAACTCCAAAACTCCAAAACTCCGAAACACCAAAACTCCGAAACTCCGAAACTCGGAAACTCCAAAACTCCAAAACTCCAAAACTCCGAAACTCCAAAACTCCGAAACTCCAAAACTCCGAAACTCCGAAACTCCAAAACTCCAAAACTCCGAAACTCCAAAACTCCAAAACTCCAAAACTCCGAAACTCCGAAACTCCAAAACTCCAAAACTCCAAAACTCCGAAACTCCAAAACTGCAAAAGTCCAAAACTCCAAAACTCCGAAACTCCAATACTCCAAAACTCCGAAACTCCAAAACTCCAAAACTACAAAACTCGAAAACTCCAAAACTCCGAAACTCCGAAACTCCGAAACTCCAAAACTCCGAAACTCCGAAACTCCAAAACTCCAAAACTCCAAAACTCCAACACTCCAAAACTCCGAAACTCCGAAACTCCGAAACTCCAAAACTCCGAATCTCCAAAACTCGGAAACTCCAAAACTCCAAAACTCCAAAACTCCAAAACTCCAAAACTCCGAAACTCCAAAACTCCAAAACTCCAAAACTCCAAAACTCCAAAACTCCGAAACTCCAAAACTCCGAAACTCCAAAACTCCAAAACTCCAATACTCCAAAACACCAAAACTCCAAAACACCGAAACTCCGAAACTCCGAAACTCCAAAACTCCAGAACTCCAAAACTCCGAATCTCCAAAACTCGGAAACTCCAAAACTCCAAAACTCCAAAACTCCGAAACTCCAAAACTCCGAAACTCCGAAACTCCAAAACTCCAAAACTCCGAAACTCCAAAACTCCAAAACTCCAAAACTCCGAAACTCCGAAACTCCAAAACTCCAAAACTCCAAAACTCCGAAACTCCAAAACTGCAAAACTCCAAAACTCCAAAACTCCAAAACTCCGAAACTCCAAAACTCCAAAACTCCGAAACTCCAAAACTCCAAAACTCCAAAACTCCGAAACTCCGAAACTCCAAAACTCGAGAACTCCAAAACTCCAAAACTCCGAAACTCCAAAACTCCGAAACTCCGAAACTCCGAAACTCCAAAACTCCGAATCTCCAAAACTCGGAAACTCGGAAACTCCAAAACTCCAAAACTCCAAAACTCCAAAACTCCAAAACTCCGAAACTCCAAAACTCCAAAACTCCAAAACTCCGAAACTCCAAAACTCCGAAACTCCAAAACTCCAAAACTCCAATACTCCAAAACTCCAAAACTCCAAAACACCGAAACTCCGAAACTCCGAAACTCCAAAACTCCAAAACTCCAAAACTCCAAAACTCCGAATCTCCAAAACTCGGAAACTCCAAAACTCCAAAACTCCAAAACTCCGAAACTCCAAAACTCCAAAACTCCAAAACTCCGAAACTCCAAAACTCCAAAACTCCAAAACTCCAAAACTCCGAAACTCCAAAACTCCAATACTCCAAAACTCCGAAACTCCAAAACTCCGAAACTCCAAAACTCCAAAACTCCAATACTCCAAAACTCCAAAACTCCAAAACACCGAAACTCCGAAACTCCGAAACTCCGAAACTCCAAAACTCCAAAACTACAAAACTCCAAAACTCCAAAACTCCAAAACTCCGAAACTCCGAAACTCCAAAACTCCAAAACTCCAATACTCCAATACTCCGAAACTCCGAATCTCCAAAACTCCGAAACTCCGAAACTCCAAAACTCCAAAACTACAAAACTCCAAAACTCCAAAACTCCAAAACTCCGAAACTCCGAAACTCCAAAACTCCAAAACTCCGAAACTCCAATACTCCAAAACTTCAAAACTCCGAATCTCCAAAACTCCAAAACTCCGAAACTCCGAAACTCCAAAACTCCAAAACTACAAAACTCAAAAACTCCAAAACTCCAAAACTCCGAAACTCCAAAACTCCGAAACTCCAAAACTCCGAAACTCCAAAACTCCAAAACTCCAATACTCCAAAACTCCAAAACTCCGAAACTCCAAACCTCCAAAACTCCAAAGCTCCAAAACTCCAAAACTCCAAAACTCCAATACTCCAAAACTCCAAAACTCCAAAACTCCGAAACTCCAAAACTCCAATACTCCAAAACTCCGAAACTCCAAAACTCCGAAACTCCAAAACTCCAAAACTCCAATACTCCAAAACTCCAAAACTCCAAAACACCGAAACTCCGAAACTCCAAAACTCCAAAACTCCAAAACTCCAAAACTCCGAAACTCAAAAACTCCGAAACTCCAAAACTCCAAAACTCCGAAACTCCAAAACTCCAATACTCCAATACTCCGAAACTCCAAAACTCCAAAACTCCGAAACTCCAATACTCCAAAACTTCAAAACTCCGAATCTCCAAAACTCCAAAACTCCGAAACTCCGAAACTCCAAAACTCCAAAACTACAAAACTCCAAAACTCCAAAACTCCAAAACTCCGAAACTCCGAAACTCCAAAACTCCAAAACTCCGAAACTCCAATACTCCAAAACTTCAAAACTCCGAATCTCCAAAACTCCAAAACTCCGAAACTCCGAAACTCCAAAACTCCAAAACTACAAAACTCCAAAACTCCAAAACTCCAAAACTCCGAAACTCCGAAACTCCAAAACTCCGAATCTCCAAAACTCCAAAACTCGAAAACTCCGAAACTCCAAAACTCCAAAACTCCAATACTCCAAAACTCCAAAACTCCGAAACTCCAAAACTCCAAAACTCCAAAGCTCCAAAACTCCAAAACTCCAAAACTCCGAAACTCCAAAACTCCAAAACTCCAAAACTCCGAAACACCAAAACTCCGAAACTCCGAAACTCGGAAACTCCAAAACTCCAAAACTCCAAAACTCCAAAACTCCGAAACTCCAAAACTCCAAAACTCCGAAACTCCAAAACTCCAAAACTCCGAAACTCCAAAACTCCAAAACTCCGAAACTCCGAAACTCCAAAACTCGAAAACTCCAAAACTCCAAAACTCCAATACTCCAAAACTCCGAAACTCCGAAACTCCAAAACTCCAATACTCCAAAACTCCGAAACTCCAAAACTCCAAAACTCCGAAACTCCAAAACTCCAAAACTCCGAAACTCCGAAACTCCGAAACTCCAAAACTCCAAAACTCCAAAACTCCGAAACTCCGAAACTCCGAAACTCCAAAACTCCAAAACTCCGAAACTCCGAAACTCCGAAACTCCGAAACTCCAAAACTCCGAAACTCCAAAACTCCAAAACTCCGAAACTCCGAAACTCCAAAACTCCAAAACTCCGAAACTCCGAAACTCCGAATCTCCAAAACTCCAAAACTCCAAAACTCCGAAACTCCAAAACTCCAAAACTCCGAAACTCCAAAACTCCGAAACTCCAAAACTCCGAAACTCCGAAATTCCAAAACTCCAATACTCCAAAACTCCGAAACTCCAAAACTCCGAAACTCCAAAACTCCAAAACTCCAATACTCCAATACTCCAAAACTCCAAAACTCCAAAACACCGAAACTCCGAAACTCCGAAACTCCAAAACTCCAAAACTCCAAAACTCCAAAACTCCGAAACTCCAAAACTCCGAAACTCCAAAACTCCAAAACTCCAAAACTCCAATACTCCAAAACTCCGAAACTCCAAAACTCCAAAACTCCAATACTCCAAAACTCCGAAACTCCGAAACTCCAAAACTCCGAAACTCCAAAACTCCGAATCTCCAAAACTCCAATACTCCAAAACTCCGAAGCTCCAAAACTCCGAAACTCCAAAACTCCAAAATTCCGAAACTCCAAAACTCCAAAACTCCAAAACTCCGAAACTCCGAAACTCCAAAACTCCAAAACTCCAAAACTCCAAAACTCCGAAACTCCAAAACTCCAAAACTCCAAAACTCCGAAACTCCAAAACTCCAAAACTCCAAAACTCCGAAACTCCAAAACTCCAAAACTCCAAAACTCCGAAACTCCAAAACTCCAAAACTCCAAAACTCCGAAACTCCAAAACTCCGAAACTCCAAAACTCCGAAACTCCGAAACTCCAAAACTCGAAAACTCCAAAACTCCAATACTCCAAAACTCCAAAACTCCAAAACACCGGAACTCCGAAACTCCGAAACTCCAAAACTCCAAAACTCCAAAACTCCGAAACTCCAAAACTCCGAAACTCCAAAACTCCAAAACTCCAAAACTCCGAAACTCCAAAACTCCAATACTCCAAAACTCCGAAACTCCAAAACTCCAAAACTCTAAAACTCCAAAACTCCAAAACTCCAAAACTCCGAAACTCCAAGACTCCGAAACTCCAAAACTCCGAAACTCCAAAACTCCGAAACTCCAAAACTCCGAATCTCCAAAACTCCAAAACTCCAAAACTCCAAAACTGCAAAACTCCAAAACTCCGAAACTCCAAAACTCCAAAACTCCAAAACTCCGAAACTCCGAAACTCCAAAACTCCAAAACTCCAAAACTCCAAAACTCCGAAACTCCAAAACTCCAATACTCCAAAACTCCGAAACTCCAAAACTCCAAAACTCCAAAACTCCAAAACTCCAATACTCCAAAACTCCGAAACTCCGAAACTCCAAAACTCCAAAACTCCAAAACTGCAAAACTCCAAAACTCCGAAACTCCGAAACTCCAAAACTCCGAAACTCCAAAACTCGGAAACTCCAAAACTCCAAAGCTCCAAAACTCCAAAACTCCAAAACTCCGAAACTCCAAAACTCCGAAACTCCAAAACTCCGAATCTCCAAAACTCCAAAACTCCAAAACTCCGAAACTCCAAAACTCCAAAACTCCAAAACTCCGAAACTCCAAAACTCCGAAACTCCAAAACTCCAAAACTCCGAAACTCCAAAACTCCAAAACTCCGAAACTCCAAAACGCCGAAGCTCCGAAACTCCGAAACTCCAAAACTCCAAAACTCCGAAACTCCAAAACTCCAAAACTCCGAAACTCCGCAACTCCGAAACTCCAAAACTCCAAAACTCCGAAACTCCGAAACTCCAAAACTCCAAAACTCCAAAACTCCGAATCTCCGAAACTCCAAAACTCCAAAACTCCGAAACTCCAAAACTCCGAAACTCCGAAACTCCGAAACTCCGAAACTCCAAAACTCCAAAACTCCGAAACTCCAAAACTCCAAAACTCCAATACTCCAAAACTCCAAAACTCCGAAACTCCAAAACTCCGAAACTCCAAAACTCCAATACTCCAAAACTCCAATACTCCAAAACTCCGAAACTCCAAAACACCGAAACTCCGAAACTCCGAAACTCCAAAACTCCAAAACTCCAAAACTCCAAAACTCCGAAACTCCAAAACTCCGAAACTCCAAAACTCCAAAACTCCGAAACTCCAAAACTCCAAAACTCCAAAACTCCGAAACTCCGAAACTCCAAAACTCCAAAACTCCAAAACTCCAAAACTCCAAAACTCCGAAACTCCGAAACTCCAAAACTCCGAAACTCCAAAACTCCGAATCTCCAAAACTCCAAAACTCGAAAACTCCGAAACTCCAAAACTCCAAAACTCCAATACTCCAAAACTCCAAAACTCCGAAACTCCAAAACTCCAAAACTCCAAAGCTCCAAAACTCCAAAACTCCAAAACTCCGAAACTCCAAAACTCCAAAACTCCAAAACTCCGAAACACCAAAACTCCGAAACTCCGAAACTCGGAAACTCCAAAACTCCAAAACTCCAAAACTCCAAAACTCCAAAACTCCGAAACTCCAAAACTCCAAAACTCCGAAACTCCAAAACTCCAAAACTCCGAAACTCCAAAACTCCAAAACTCCAAAACTCCGAAACTCCGAAACTCGAAAACTCGAAAACTCCAAAACTCCAAAACTCCAATACTCCAAAACTCCGAAACTCCGAAACTCCAAAACTCCAATACTCCAAAACTCCGAAACTCCAAAACTCCAAAACTCCGAAACTCCAAAACTCCAAAACTCCGAAACTCCGAAACTCCGAAACTCCGAAACTCCAAAACTCCAAAACTCCAAAACTCCGAAACTCCGAAACTCCGAAACTCCAAAACTCCAAAACTCCGAAACTCCGAAACTCCGAAACTCCGAAACTCCAAAACTCCGAGACTCCAAAACTCCAAAACTCCGAAACTCCGAAACTCCAAAACTCCAAAACTCCGAAACTCCGAAACTCCGAATCTCCAAAACTCCAAAACTCCAAAACTCCGAAACTCCAAAACTCCGAAACTCCGAAATTCCAAAACTCCAATACTCCAAAACTCCGAAACTCCAAAACTCCGAAACTCCAAAACTCCAAAACTCCAATACTCCAAAACTCCAAAACTCCAAAACACCGAAACTCCGAAACTCCGAAACTCCAAAACTCCAAAACTCCAAAACTCCGAAACTCCAAAACTCCGAAACTCCAAAACTCCAAAACTCCAAAACTCCAAAACTCCAATACTCCAAAACTCCGAAACTCCAAAACTCCAAAACTCCAATACTCCAAAACTCCGAAACTCCGAAACTCCAAAACTCCAAAACTCCAAAACTGCAAAACTCCAAAACTCCGAAACTCCAAAACTCCGAAACTCCAAAACTCGGAAACTCCAAAACTCCAAAACTCCAAAACTCCAAAACTCCAAAACTCCGAAACTCCAAAACTCCGAAACTCCAAAACTCCGAATCTCCAAAACTCCAATACTCCAAAACTCCGAAGCTCCAAAACTCCGAAACTCCAAAACTCCAAAATTCCGAAACTCCAAAACTCCAAAACTCCAAAACTCCAAAACTCCGAAACTCCGAAACTCCAAAACTCCAAAACTCCAAAACTCCAAAACTCCGAAACTCCAAAACTCCAAAACTCCAAAACTCCGAAACTCCAAAACTCCAAAACTCCAAAACTCCAAAACTCCGAAACTCCAAAACTCCAAAACTCCAAAACTCCGAAACTCCAAAACTCCAAAACTCCAAAACTCCAAAACTCCGAAACTCCAAAACTCCGAAACTCCAAAACTCCGAAACTCCGAAACTCCAAAACTCGAAAACTCCAAAACTCCAATACTCCAAAACTCCAAAACTCCAAAACACCGGAACTCCGAAACTCCGAAACTCCAAAACTCCAAAACTCCAAAACTCCAAAACTCCGAAACTCCAAAACTCCGAAACTCCAAAACTCCAAAACTCCAAAACTCCGAAACTCCAAAACTCCAATACTCCAAAACTCCGAAACTCCAAAACTCCAAAACTCTAAAACTCCAAAACTCCAAAACTCCAAAACTCCGAAACTCCAAAACTCCGAAACTCCAAAACTCCGAAACTCCAAAACTCCGAAACTCCAAAACTCCGCATCTCCAAAACTCCAAAACTCCAAAACTCCAAAACTGCAAAACTCCAAAACTCCGAAACTCCAAAACTCCAAAACTCCAAAACTCCGAAACTCCGAAACTCCAAAACTCCAAAACTCCAAAACTCCAAAACTCCGAAACTCCAAAACTCCGAAACTCCAAAACTCCAAAACTCCAATACTCCAAAACTCCAAAACTCCGAAACTCCAAAACTCCAAAACTCCAAAGCTCCAAAACTCCAAAACTCCAAAACTCCAATACTCCAAAACTCCAAAACTCCAAAACTCCGAAACTCCAAAACTCCAATACTCCAAAACTCCGAAACTCCAAAACTCCGAAACTCCAAAACTCCAAAACTCCAATACTCCAAAACTCCAAAACTCCAAAACACCGAAACTCCGAAACTCCAAAACTCCAAAACTCCAAAACTCCAAAACTCCAAAACTCCGAAACTCAAAAACTCCGAAACTCCAAAACTCCAAAACTCCGAAACTCCAAAACTCCAATACTCCAATACTCCGAAACTCCGAAACTCCAAAACTCCAAAACTCCGAAACTCCAATACTCCAAAACTTCAAAACTCCGAATCTCCAAAACTCCAAAACTCCGAAACTCCGAAACTCCAAAACTCCAAAACTACAAAACTCCAAAACTCCAAAACTCCAAAACTCCGAAACTCCGAAACTCCAAAACTCCGAATCTCCAAAACTCCAAAACTCGAAAACTCCGAAACTCCAAAACTCCAAAACTCCAATACTCCAAAGCTCCAAAACTCCAAAACTCCAAAACTCCGAAACTCCAAATTTCCAAAACTCCAAAACTCCGAAACACCAAAACTCCGAAACTCCGAAACTCGGAAACTCCAAAACTCCAAAACTCCAAAACTCCAAAACTCCAAAACTCCGAAACTCCAAAACTCCAAAACTCCGAAACTCCAAAACTCCAAAACTCCGAAACTCCAAAACTCCAAAACTCCAAAACTCCGAAACTCCGAAACTCCGAAACTCCAGAACTCGAAAACTCCAAAACTCCAAAACTCCAATACTCCAAAACTCCGAAACTCCGAAACTCCAAAACTCCAATACTCCAAAACTCCGAAACTCCAAAACTCCAAAACTCCGAAACTCCAAAACTCCAAAACTCCGAAACTCCGAAACTCCGAAACTCCGAAACTCCAAAACTCCAAAACTCCAAAACTCCGAAACTCCGAAACTCCGAAACTCCAAAACTCCAAAACTCCGAAACTCCGAAACTCCGAAACTCCAAAACTCCGAAACTCCAAAACTCCAAAACTCCGAAACTCCGAAACTCCAAAACTCCAAAACTCCGAAACTCCGAAACTCCGAGTCTCCAAAACTCCAAAACTCCAAAACTCCGAAACTCCAAAACTCCAAAACTCCGAAACTCCAAAACTCCGAAACTCCGAAATTCCAAAACTCCAATACTCCAAAACTCCGAAACTCCAAAACTCCGAAACTCCAAAACTCCAAAACTCCAATACTCCAATACTCCAAAACTCCAAAACTCCAAAACACCGAAACTCCGAAACTCCGAAACTCCAAAACTCCAAAACTCCAAAACTCCGAAACTCCGAAACTCCGAAACTCCAAAACTCCAAAACTCCGAAACTCCGAAACTCCGAAACTCCGAAACTCCAAAACTCCGAAACTCCAAAACTCCAAAGCTCCGAAACTCCGAAACTCCAAAACTCCAAAACTCCGAAACTCCGAAACTCCGAATCTCCAAAACTCCAAAACTCCAAAACTCCGAAACTCCAAAACTCCAAAACTCCGAAACTCCAAAACTCCGAAACTCCGAAATTCCAAAACTCCAATACTCCAAAACTCCGAAACTCCAAAACTCCGAAACTCCAAAACTCCAAAACTCCAATACTCCAAAACTCCAAAACTCCAAAACACCGAAACTCCGAAACTCCGAAACTCCAAAACTCCAAAACTCCAAAACTCCGAAACTCCAAAACTCCGAAACTCCAAAACTCCAAAACTCCAAAACTCCAAAACTCCAATACTCCAAAACTCCGAAACTCCAAAACTCCAAAACTCCAATACTCCAAAACTCCGAAACTCCGAAACTCCAAAACTCCAAAACTCCAAAACTGCAAAACTCCAAAACTCCGAAACTCCAAAACTCCGAAACTCCAAAACTCGGAAACTCCAAAACTCCAAAACTCCAAAACTCCAAAACTCCAAAACTCCGAAACTCCAAAACTCCGAAACTCCAAAACTCCGAATCTCCAAAACTCCAATACTCCAAAACTCCGAAGCTCCAAAACTCCGAAACTCCAAAACTCCAAAATTCCGAAACTCCAAAACTCCAAAACTCCAAAACTCCAAAACTCCGAAACTCCGAAACTCCAAAACTCCAAAACTCCAAAACTCCAAAACTCCGAAACTCCAAAACTCCAAAACTCCAAAACTCCGAAACTCCAAAACTCCAAAACTCCAAAACTCCAAAACTCCGAAACTCCAAAACTCCAAAACTCCAAAACTCCGAAACTCCAAAACTCCAAAACTCCAAAACTCCGAAACTCCAAAACTCCGAAACTCCAAAACTCCGAAACTCCGAAACTCCAAAACTCCAAAACTCCAAAACTCCAATACTCCAAAACTCCAAAACTCCAAAACACCGGAACTCCGAAACTCCGAAACTCCAAAACTCCAAAACTCCAAAACTCCAAAACTCCGAAACTCCAAAACTCCGAAACTCCAAAACTCCAAAACTCCAAAACTCCGAAACTCCAAAACTCCAATACTCCAAAACTCCGAAACTCCAAAACTCCAAAACTCTAAAACTCCAAAACTCCAAAA
The DNA here is from genome assembly GCF_055824585.1 of Amblyomma mixtum. Taxonomy (NCBI): domain Eukaryota; kingdom Metazoa; phylum Arthropoda; class Arachnida; order Ixodida; family Ixodidae; genus Amblyomma; species Amblyomma mixtum. The sequence goes on from NW_028317651.1 coordinate 12,999,747, forward strand.
CTCCAAAACTCCGAAACTCCAAAACTCCGAAACTCCAAAACTCCGAAACTCCAAAACTCCGAAACTCCAAAACTCCGAATCTCCAAAACTCCAAAACTCCAAAACTCCAAAACTGCAAAACTCCAAAACTCCGAAACTCCAAAACTCCAAAACTCCAAAACTCCGAAACTCCGAAACTCCAAAACTGCAAAACTCCAAAACTCCAAAACTCCGAAACTCCAAAACTCCGAAACTCCAAAACTCCAAAACTCCAATACTCCAAAACTCCAAAACTCCGAAACTCCAAAACTCCAAAACTCCAAAGCTCCAAAACTCCAAAACTCCAAAACTCCAATACTCCAAAACTCCAAAACTCCAAAACTCCGAAACTCCAAAACTCCAATACTCCAAAACTCCGAAACTCCAAAACTCCGAAACTCCAAAACTCCAAAACTCCAATACTCCAAACTCCAAAACTCCAAAACACCGAAACTCCGAAACTCCAAAACTCCAAAACTCCAAAACTCCAAAACTCCGAAACTCAAAAACTCCGAAACTCCAAAACTCCAAAACTCCGAAACTCCAAAACTCCAATACTCCAATACTCCGAAACTCCAAAACTCCAAAACTCCGAAACTCCAATACTCCAAAACTTCAAAACTCCGAATCTCCAAAACTCCAAAACTCCGAAACTCCGAAACTCCAAAACTCCAAAACTACAAAACTCCAAAACTCCAAAACTCCAAAACTCCGAAACTCCGAAACTCCAAAACTCCGAATCTCCAAAACTCCAAAACTCGAAAACTCCGAAACTCCAAAACTCCAAAACTCCAATACTCCAAAACTCCAAAACTCCGAAACTCCAAAACTCCGAAACTCCAAAACTCCAAAACTCCAATACTCCAAAACTCCAAAACTCCAAAACACCGAAACTCCGAAACTCCAAAACTCCAAAACTCCAAAACTCCAAAACTCCAAAACTCCGAAACTCAAAAACTCCGAAACTCCAAAACTCCAAAACTCCGAAACTCCAAAACTCCAATACTCCAATACTCCGAAACTCCAAAACTCCAAAACTCCGAAACTCCAATACTCCAAAACTTCAAAACTCCGAATCTCCAAAACTCCAAAACTCCGAAACTCCGAAACTCCAAAACTCCAAAACTACAAAACTCCAAAACTCCAAAACTCCAAAACTCCGAAACTCCGAAACTCCAAAACTCCGAATCTCCAAAACTCCAAAACTCGAAAACTCCGAAACTCCAAAACTCCAAAACTCCAATACTCCAAAGCTCCAAAACTCCAAAACTCCAAAACTCCGAAACTCCAAATTTCCAAAACTCCAAAACTCCGAAACACCAAAACTCCGAAACTCCGAAACTCGGAAACTCCAAAACTCCAAAACTCCAAAACTCCGAAACTCCAAAACTCCAAAACTCCGAAACTCCAAAACTCCAAAACTCCGAAACTCCAAAACTCCAAAACTCCAAAACTCCGAAACTCCGAAACTCCAGAACTCGAAAACTCCAAAACTCCAAAACTCCAATACTCCAAAACTCCGAAACTCCGAAACTCCAAAACTCCAATACTCCAAAACTCCGAAACTCCAAAACTCCAAAACTCCGAAACTCCAAAACTCCAAAACTCCGAAACTCCGAAACTCCGAAACTCCGAAACTCCAAAACTCCAAAACTCCAAAACTCCGAAACTCCGAAACTCCGAAACTCCAAAACTCCAAAACTCCGAAACTCCGAAACTCCGAAACTCCGAAACTCCAAAACTCCGAAACTCCAAAACTCCAAAACTCCGAAACTCCGAAACTCCAAAACTCCAAAACTCCGAAACTCCGAAACTCCGAGTCTCCAAAACTCCAAAACTCCAAAACTCCGAAACTCCAAAACTCCAAAACTCCGAAACTCCAAAACTCCGAAACTCCGAAATTCCAAAACTCCAATACTCCAAAACTCCGAAACTCCAAAACTCCGAAACTCCAAAACTCCAAAACTCCAATACTCCAATACTCCAAAACTCCAAAACTCCAAAACACCGAAACTCCGAAACTCCGAAACTCCAAAACTCCAAAACTCCAAAACTCCGAAACTCCGAAACTCCGAAACTCCAAAACTCCAAAACTCCGAAACTCCGAAACTCCGAAACTCCGAAACTCCAAAACTCCGAAACTCCAAAACTCCAAAACTCCGAAACTCCGAAACTCCAAAACTCCAAAACTCCGAAACTCCGAAACTCCGAATCTCCAAAACTCCAAAACTCCAAAACTCCGAAACTCCAAAACTCCAAAACTCCGAAACTCCAAAACTCCGAAACTCCGAAATTCCAAAACTCCAATACTCCAAAACTCCGAAACTCCAAAACTCCGAAACTCCAAAACTCCAAAACTCCAATACTCCAAAACTCCAAAACTCCAAAACACCGAAACTCCGAAACTCCGAAACTCCAAAACTCCAAAACTCCAAAACTCCGAAACTCCAAAACTCCGAAACTCCAAAACTCCAAAACTCCAAAACTCCAAAACTCCAATACTCCAAAACTCCGAAACTCCAAAACTCCAAAACTCCAATACTCCAAAACTCCGAAACTCCGAAACTCCAAAACTCCAAAACTCCAAAACTGCAAAACTCCAAAACTCCGAAACTCCAAAACTCCGAAACTCCAAAACTCGGAAACTCCAAAACTCCAAAACTCCAAAACTCCAAAACTCCAAAACTCCGAAACTCCAAAACTCCGAAACTCCAAAACTCCGAATCTCCAAAACTCCAATACTCCAAAACTCCGAAGCTCCAAAACTCCGAAACTCCAAAACTCCAAAATTCCGAAACTCCAAAACTCCAAAACTCCAAAACTCCAAAACTCCGAAACTCCGAAACTCCAAAACTCCAAAACTCCAAAACTCCAAAACTCCGAAACTCCAAAACTCCAAAACTCCAAAACTCCGAAACTCCAAAACTCCAAAACTCCAAAACTCCAAAACTCCGAAACTCCAAAACTCCAAAACTCCAAAACTCCGAAACTCCAAAACTCCAAAACTCCAAAACTCCAAAACTCCGAAACTCCAAAACTCCGAAACTCCAAAACTCCGAAACTCCGAAACTCCAAAACTCGAAAACTCCAAAACTCCAATACTCCAAAACTCCAAAACTCCAAAACACCGGAACTCCGAAACTCCGAAACTCCAAAACTCCAAAACTCCAAAACTCCAAAACTCCGAAACTCCAAAACTCCGAAACTCCAAAACTCCAAAACTCCAAAACTCCGAAACTCCAAAACTCCAATACTCCAAAACTCCGAAACTCCAAAACTCCAAAACTCTAAAACTCCAAAACTCCAAAACTCCAAAACTCCAAAACTCCGAAACTCCAAAACTCCGAAACTCCAAAACTCCGAAACTCCAAAACTCCGAAACTCCAAAACTCCGAATCTCCAAAACTCCAAAACTCCAAAACTCCAAAACTGCAAAACTCCAAAACTCCGAAACTCCAAAACTCCAAAACTCCAAAACTCCGAAACTCCGAAACTCCAAAACTCCAAAACTCCAAAACTCCAAAACTCCGAAACTCCAAAACTCCGAAACTCCAAAACTCCAATACTCCAAAACTCCAAAACTCCGAAACTCCAAAACTCCAAAACTCCAAAGCTCCAAAACTCCAAAACTCCAAAACTCCAATACTCCAAAACTCCAAAACTCCAAAACTCCGAAACTCCAAAACTCCAATACTCCAAAACTCCGAAACTCCAAAACTCCGAAACTCCAAAACTCCAAAACTCCAATACTCCAAACTCCAAAACTCCAAAACACCGAAACTCCGAAACTCCAAAACTCCAAAACTCCAAAACTCCAAAACTCCAAAACTCCGAAACTCAAAAACTCCGAAACTCCAAAACTCCAAAACTCCGAAACTCCAAAACTCCAATACTCCAATACTCCGAAACTCCAAAACTCCAAAACTCCGAAACTCCAATACTCCAAAACTTCAAAACTCCGAATCTCCAAAACTCCAAAACTCCGAAACTCCGAAACTCCAAAACTCCAAAACTACAAAACTCCAAAACTCCAAAACTCCAAAACTCCGAAACTCCGAAACTCCAAAACTCCGAATCTCCAAAACTCCAAAACTCGAAAACTCCGAAACTCCAAAACTCCAAAACTCCAATACTCCAAAACTCCAAAACTCCGAAACTCCAAAACTCCAAAACTCCAAAGCTCCAAAACTCCAAAACTCCAAAACTCCGAAACTCCAAATTTCCAAAACTCCAAAACTCCGAAACACCAAAACTCCGAAACTCCGAAACTCGGAAACTCCAAAACTCCAAAACTCCAAAACTCCAAAACTCCAAAACTCCGAAACTCCAAAACTCCAAAACTCCGAAACTCCAAAACTCCAAAACTCCGAAACTCCAAAACTCCAAAACTCCAAAACTCCGAAACTCCGAAACTCCAGAACTCGAAAACTCCAAAACTCCAAAACTCCAATACTCCAAAACTCCGAAACTCCGAAACTCCAAAACTCCAATACTCCAAAACTCCGAAACTCCAAAACTCCAAAACTCCGAAACTCCAAAACTCCAAAACTCCGAAACTCCGAAACTCCGAAACTCCGAAACTCCAAAACTCCAAAACTCCAAAACTCCGAAACTCCGAAACTCCGAAACTCCAAAACTCCAAAACTCCGAAACTCCGAAACTCCGAAACTCCGAAACTCCAAAACTCCGAAATTCCAAAACTCCAAAACTCCGAAACTCCGAAACTCCAAAACTCCAAAACTCCGAAACTCCGAGTCTCCAAAACTCCAAAACTCCAAAACTCCGAAACTCCAAAACTCCAAAACTCCGAAACTCCAAAACTCCCAAACTCCGAAATTCCAAAACTCCAATACTCCAAAACTCCGAAACTCCAAAACTCCGAAACTCCAAAACTCCAAAACTCCAATACTCCAATACTCCAAAACTCCAAAACTCCAAAACTCCGAAACTCCGAAACTCCAAAACTCCAAAACTCCAAAACTCCAAAACTCCGAAACTCCAAAACTCCGAAACTCCAAAACTCCAAAACTCCAAAACTCCAATACTCCAAAACTCCGAAACTCCAAAACTCCAAAACTCCAATACTCCAAAACTCCGAAACTCCGAAACTCCAAAACTCCAAAACTCCAAAACTGCAAAACTCCAAAACTCCGAAACTCCAAAACTCCGAAACTCCAAAACTCGGAAACTCCAAAACTCCAAAACTCCAAAACTCCAAAACTCCGAAACTCCAATACTCCAAAACTCCAAAACTCCGAAACTCCAAAACTCCAAAACTCCAAAGCTCCAAAACTCCAAAACTCCAAAACTCCGAAACTCCAAATTTCCAAAACTCCAAAACTCCGAAACACCAAAACTCCGAAACTCCGAAACTCGGAAACTCCAAAACTCCAAAACTCCAAAACTCCAAAACTCCAAAACTCCGAAACTCCAAAACTCCAAAACTCCGAAACTCCAAAACTCCAAAACTCCGAAACTCCAAAACTCCAAAACTCCAAAACTCCGAAACTCCGAAACTCCAGAACTCGAAAACTCCAAAACTCCAAAACTCCAATACTCCAAAACTCCGAAACTCCGAAACTCCAAAACTCCAATACTCCAAAACTCCGAAACTCCAAAACTCCAAAACTCCGAAACTCCAAAACTCCAAAACTCCGAAACTCCGAAACTCCGAAACTCCGAAACTCCAAAACTCCAAAACTCCAAAACTCCGAAACTCCGAAACTCCGAAACTCCAAAACTCCAAAACTCCGAAACTCCGAAACTCCGAAACTCCGAAACTCCAAAACTCCGAAATTCCAAAACTCCAAAACTCCGAAACTCCGAAACTCCAAAACTCCAAAACTCCGAAACTCCGAAACTCCGAGTCTCCAAAACTCCAAAACTCCAAAACTCCGAAACTCCAAAACTCCAAAACTCCGAAACTCCAAAACTCCCAAACTCCGAAATTCCAAAACTCCAATACTCCAAAACTCCGAAACTCCAAAACTCCGAAACTCCAAAACTCCAAATCTCCAATACTCCAATACTCCAAAACTCCAAAACTCCAAAACTCCGAAACTCCGAAACTCCAAAACTCCAAAACTCCAAAACTCCAAAACTCCGAAACTCCAAAACTCCGAAACTCCAAAACTCCAAAACTCCAAAACTCCAATACTCCAAAACTCCGAAACTCCAAAACTCCAAAACTCCAATACTCCAAAACTCCGAAACTCCGAAACTCCAAAACTCCAAAACTCCAAAACTGCAAAACTCCAAAACTCCGAAACTCCAAAACTCCGAAACTCCAAAACTCGGAAACTCCAAAACTCCAAAACTCCAAAACTCCAAAACTCCGAAACTCCAAAACTCCGAAACTCCAAAACTCCGAATCTCCAAAACTCCAATACTCCAAAATTCCGACGCTCCAAAACTCCGAAACTCCAAAACTCCAAAATTCCGAAACTCCAAAACTCCAAAACTCCAAAACTCCGAAACTCCGAAACTCCAAAACTCCAAAACTCCAAAACTCCAAAACTCCAAAACTCCAAAACTCCAAAACTCCGAAACTCCAAAACTCCAAAACTCCAAAACTCCGAAACTCCAAAACTCCAAAACTCCAAAACTCCGAAACTCCAAAACTCCGAAACTCCAAAACTCCGAAACTCCGAAACTCCAAAACTCGAAAACTCCAAAACTCCAATACTCCAAAACTCCAAAACTCCAAAACACCGGAACTCCGAAACTCCGAAACTCCAAAACTCCAAAACTCCAAAACTCCAAAACTCCGAAACTCCAAAACTCCGAAACTCCAAAACTCCAAAACTCCAAAACTCCGAAACTCCAAAACTCCAATACTCCAAAACTCCGAAACTCCAAAACTCCAAAACTCTAAAACTCCAAAACTCCAAAACTCCAAAACTCCGAAACTCCAAAACTCCGAAACTCCAAAACTCCGAAACTCCAAAACTCCGAAACTCCAAGACTCCGAATCTCCAAAACTCCAAAACTCCAAAACTCCAAAACTGCAAAACTCCAAAACTCCGAAACTCCAAAACTCCAAAACTCCAAAACTCCGAAACTCCGAAACTCCAAAACTCGAAAACTCCAAAACTCCAAAACTCCGAAACTCCAAAACTCCAATACTCCAAAACTCCGAAACTCCAAAACTCCAAAACTCCAAAACTCCAAAACTCCAATACTCCAAAACTCCGAAACTCCGAAACTCCAAAACTCCAAAACTCCAAAACTGCAAAACTCCAAAACTCCGAAACTCCGAAACTCCGAAACTCCAAAACTCCGAAACTCCAAAACTCGGAAACTCCAAAACTCCAAAGCTCCAAAACTCCAAAACTCCAAAACTCCGAAACTCCAAAACTCCGAAACTCCAAAACTCCGAATCTCCAAAACTCCAAAACTCCAAAACTCCAAAACTCCGAAACTCCGAAACTCCAAAACTCGAAAACTCCAAAACTCCAATACTCCAAAACTCCAAAACTCCAAAACACCGGAACTCCGAAACTCCGAAACTCGGAAACTCCAAAACTCCAAAACTCCAAAACTCCAAAACTCCAAAACTCCGAAACTCCAAAACTCCAAAACTCCGAAACTCCAAAACTCCAAAACTCCGAAACTCCAAAACTCCAAAACTCCAAAACTCCGAAACTCCGAAACTCCAGAACTCGAAAACTCCAAAACTCCAAAACTCCAATACTCCAAAACTCCGAAACTCCGAAACTCCAAAACTCCAATACTCCAAAACTCCGAAACTCCAAAACTCCAAAACTCCGAAACTCCAAAACTCCAAAACTCCGAAACTCCGAAACTCCGAAACTCCGAAACTCCAAAACTCCAAAACTCCAAAACTCCGAAACTCCGAAACTCCGAAACTCCAAAACTCCAAAACTCCGAAACTCCGAAACTCCGAAACTCCGAAACTCCAAAACTCCGAAATTCCAAAACTCCAAAACTCCGAAACTCCGAAACTCCAAAACTCCAAAACTCCGAAACTCCGAAACTCCGAGTCTCCAAAACTCCAAAACTCCAAAACTCCGAAACTCCAAAACTCCAAAACTCCGAAACTCCAAAACTCCCAAACTCCGAAATTCCAAAACTCCAATACTCCAAAACTCCGAAACTCCAAAACTCCGAAACTCCAAAACTCCAAAACTCCAATACTCCAATACTCCAAAACTCCAAAACTCCAAAACACCGAAACTCCGAAACTCCGAAACTCCAAAACTCCAAAACTCCAAAACTCCAAAACTCCGAAACTCCAAAACTCCGAAACTCCAAAACTCCAAAACTCCAAAACTCCAATACTCCAAAACTCCGAAACTCCAAAACTCCAAAACTCCAATACTCCAAAACTCCGAAACTCCGAAACTCCAAAACTCCAAAACTCCAAAACTGCAAAACTCCAAAACTCCGAAACTCCAAAACTCCGAAACTCCAAAACTCGGAAACTCCAAAACTCCAAAACTCCAAAACTCCAAAACTCCGAAACTCCAAAACTCCGAAACTCCAAAACTCCGAATCTCCAAAACTCCAATACTCCAAAACTCCGAAGCTCCAAAACTCCGAAACTCCAAAACTCCAAAATTCCGAAACTCCAAAACTCCAAAACTCCAAAACTCCGAAACTCCGAAACTCCAAAACTCCAAAACTCCAAAACTCCAAAACTCCGAAACTCCAAAACTCCAAAACTCCAAAACTCCGAAACTCCAAAACTCCAAAACTCCAAAACTCCAAAACTCCGAAACTCCAAAACTCCAAAACTCCAAAACTCCGAAACTCCAAAACTCCAAAACTCCAAAACTCCGAAACTCCAAAACTCCGAAACTCCAAAACTCCGAAACTCCGAAACTCCAAAACTCGAAAACTCCAAAACTCCAATACTCCAAAACTCCAAAACTCCAAAACACCGGAACTCCGAAACTCCGAAACTCCAAAACTCCAAAACTCCAAAACTCCAAAACTCCGAAACTCCAAAACTCCGAAACTCCAAAACTCCAAAACTCCAAAACTCCGAAACTCCAAAACTCCAATACTCCAAAACTCCGAAACTCCAAAACTCCAAAACTCTAAAACTCCAAAACTCCAAAACTCCAAAACTCCGAAACTCCAAAACTCCGAAACTCCAAAACTCCGAAACTCCAAAACTCCGAAACTCCAAAACTCCGAATCTCCAAAACTCCAAAACTCCAAAACTCCAAAACTGCAAAACTCCAAAACTCCGAAACTCCAAAACTCCAAAACTCCAAAACTCCGAAACTCCGAAACTCCAAAACTCCAAAACTCCAAAACTCCAAAACTCCGAAACTCCAAAACTCCAATACTCCAAAACTCCGAAACTCCAAAACTCCAAAACTCCAAAACTCCAAAACTCCAATACTCCAAAACTCCGAAACTCCGAAACTCCAAAACTCCAAAACTCCAAAACTGCAAAACTCCAAAACTCCGAAACTCCGAAACTCCGAAACTCCAAAACTCCGAAACTCCAAAACTCGGAAACTCCAAAACTCCAAAGCTCCAAAACTCCAAAACTCCAAAACTCCGAAACTCCAAAACTCCGAAACTCCAAAACTCCGAATCTCCAAAACTCCAAAACTCCAAAACTCCGAAACTCCAAAACTCCGAAACTCCAAAACTCCAAAACTCCGAAACTCCAAAACTCCAAAACTCCGAAACTCCAAAACGCCGAAGCTCCGAAACTCCGAAACTCCAAAACTCCAAAACTCCGAAACTCCAAAACTCCAAAACTCCGAAACTCCGCAACTCCGAAACTCCAAAACTCCAAAACTCCGAAACTCCGAAACTCCAAAACTCCAAAACTCCAAAACTCCGAATCTCCGAAACTCCAAAACTCCAAAACTCCGAAACTCCAAAACTCCGAAACTCCGAAACTCCGAAACTCCGAAACTCCAAAACTCCAAAACTCCGAAACTCCAAAACTCCAAAACTCCAATACTCCAAAACTCCAAAACTCCGAAACTCCAAAACTCCGAAACTCCAAAACTCCAATACTCCAAAACTCCAATACTCCAAAACTCCGAAACTCCAAAACACCGAAACTCCGAAACTCCGAAACTCCAAAACTCCAAAACTCCAAAACTCCAAAACTCCGAAACTCCAAAACTCCGAAACTCCAAAACTCCAAAACTCCGAAACTCCAAAACTCCAAAACTCCAAAACTCCGAAATTCCGAAACTCCAAAACTCCAAAACTCCAAAACTCCAAAACTCCGAAACTCCGAAACTCCAAAACTCCGAAACTCCAAAACTCCGAATCTCCAAAACTCCAAAACTCGAAAACTCCGAAACTCCAAAACTCCAAAACTACAATACTCCAAAACTCCAAAACTCCGAAACTCCAAAACTCCAAAACTCCAAAGCTCCAAAACTCCAAAACTCCAAAACTCCGAAACTCCAAAACTCCAAAACTCCAAAACTCCGAAACACCAAAACTCCGAAACTCCGAAACTCGGAAACTCCAAAACTCCAAAACTCCAAAACTCCAAAACTCCGAAACTCCAAAACTCCAAAACTCCGAAACTCCAAAACTCCAAAACTCCGAAACTCCAAAACTCCAAAACTCCAAAACTCCGAATCTCCAAAACTCCAAAACTCCAAAACTCCGAAACTCCAAAACTCCAAAACTCCGAAACTCCAAAACTCCGAAACTCCAAAACTCCAAAACTCCGAAACTCCAAAACTCCAAAACTCCGAAACTCCAAAACGCCGAAGCTCCGAAACTCCGAAACTCCAAAACTCCAAAACTCCGAAACTCCAAAACTCCAAAACTCCGAAACTCCGCAACTCCGAAACTCCAAAACTCCAAAACTCCGAAACTCCGAAACTCCAAAACTCCAAAACTCCAAAACTCCGAATCTCCGAAACTCCAAAACTCCAAAACTCCGAAACTCCAAAACTCCGAAACTCCGAAACTCCGAAACTCCGAAACTCCAAAACTCCAAAACTCCGAAACTCCAAAACTCCAAAACTCCAATACTCCAAAACTCCAAAACTCCGAAACTCCAAAACTCCGAAACTCCAAAACTCCAATACTCCAAAACTCCAATACTCCAAAACTCCGAAACTCCAAAACACCGAAACTCCGAAACTCCGAAACTCCAAAACTCCAAAACTCCAAAACTCCAAAACTCCGAAACTCCAAAACTCCGAAACTCCAAAACTCCAAAACTCCGAAACTCCAAAACTCCAAAACTCCAAAACTCCGAAACTCCGAAACTCCAAAACTCCAAAACTCCAAAACTCCAAAACTCCAAAACTCCGAAACTCCGAAACTCCAAAACTCCGAAACTCCAAAACTCCGAATCTCCAAAACTCCAAAACTCGAAAACTCCGAAACTCCAAAACTCCAAAACTCCAATACTCCAAAACTCCAAAACTCCGAAACTCCAAAACTCCAAAACTCCAAAGCTCCAAAACTCCAAAACTCCAAAACTCCGAAACTCCAAAACTCCAAAACTCCAAAACTCCGAAACACCAAAACTCCGAAACTCCGAAACTCGGAAACTCCAAAACTCCAAAACTCCAAAACTCCAAAACTCCAAAACTCCGAAACTCCAAAACTCCAAAACTCCGAAACTCCAAAACTCCAAAACTCCGAAACTCCAAAACTCCAAAACTCCAAAACTCCGAAACTCCGAAACTCCAAAACTCGAAAACTCCAAAACTCCAAAACTCCAATACTCCAAAACTCCGAAACTCCGAAACTCCAAAACTCCAATACTCCAAAACTCCGAAACTCCAAAACTCCAAAACTCCGAAACTCCAAAACTCCAAAACTCCGAAACTCCGAAACTCCGAAACTCCGAAACTCCAAAACTCCAAAACTCCAAAACTCCGAAACTCCGAAACTCCGAAACTCCAAAACTCCAAAACTCCGAAACTCCGAAACTCCGAAACTCCGAAACTCCAAAACTCCGAAACTCCAAAACTCCAAAACTCCGAAACTCCGAAACTCCAAAACTCCAAAACTCCGAAACTCCCAAACTCCGAATCTCCAAAACTCCAGAACTCCAAAACTCCGAAACTCCAAAACTCCAAAACTCCGAAACTCCAAAACTCCGAAACTCCGAAATTCCAAAACTCCAATACTCCAAAACTCCGAAACTCCAAAACTCCGAAACTCCAAAACTCCAAAACTCCAATACTCCAAAACTCCAAAACTCCAAAACACCGAAACTCCGAAACTCCGAAACTCCAAAACTCCAAAACTCCAAAACTCCAAAACTCCGAAACTCCAAAACTCCGAAACTCCAAAACTCCAAAACTCCAAAACTCCAAAACTCCAATACTCCAAAACTCCGAAACTCCAAAACTCCAAAACTCCAATACTCCAAAACTCCGAAACTCCGAAACTCCAAAACTCCAAAACTCCAAAACTGCAAAACTCCAAAACTCCGAAACTCCAAAACTCCGAAACTCCAAAACTCGGAAACTCCAAAACTCCAAAACTCCAAAACTCCAAAACTCCAAAACTCCGAAACTCCGAAACTCCGAAACTCCGAAACTCCGAAACTCCAAAACTCCAAAACTCCAAAACTCCGAAACTCCAAAACTCCGAAACTCCAAAACTCCGAAACTCCGAAACTCCAAAACTCGAAAACTCCAAAACTCCAATACTCCAAAACTCCAAAACTCCAAAACACCGGAACTCCGAAACTCCGAAACTCCAAAACTCCAAAACTCCAAAACTCCAAAACTCCGAAACTCCAAAACTCCGAAACTCCAAAACTCCAAAACTCCAAAACCCCGAAACTCCAAAACTCCAATACTCCAAAACTCCGAAACTCCAAAACTCCAAAACTCTAAAACTCCAAAACTCCAAAACTCCAAAACTCCGAAACTCCAAAACTCCGAAACTCCAAAACTCCGAAACTCCAAAACTCCGAAACTCCAAAACTCCGAATCTCCAAAACTCCAAAACTCCAAAACTCCAAAACTCCAAAACTCCAAAACTGCAAAACTCCAAAACTCCAAAACTCCAAAACTCCAAAACTCCGAAACTCCGAAACTCCAAAACTCCAAAACTCCAAAACTCCAAAACTCCGAAACTCCAAAACTCCAATACTCCAAAACTCCGAAACTCCAAAACTCCAAAACTCCAAAACTCCAATACTCCAAAACTCCGAAACTCCGAAACTCCAAAACTCCAAAACTGCAAAACTCCAAAACTCCGAAACTCCGAAACTCCAAAACTCCGAAACTCCAAAACTCGGAAACTCCAAAACTCCAAAGCTCCAAAACTCCAAAACTCCAAAACTCCGAAACTCCAAAACTCCGAAACTCCAAAACTCCGAATCTCCAAAACTCCAAAACTCCAAAACTCCGAAACTCCAAAACTCCAAAACTCCGAAACTCCAAAACTCCGAAACTCCAAAACTCCAAAACTCCGAAACTCCAAAACTCCAAAACTCCGAAACTCCAAAACGCCGAAGCTCCGAAACTCCGAAACTCCAAAACTCCAAAACTCCGAAACTCCAAAACTCCAAAACTCCGAAACTCCGCAACTCCGAAACTCCAAAACTCCAAAACTCCGAAACTCCGAAACTCCAAAACTCCAAAACTCCAAAACTCCGAATCTCCGAAACTCCAAAACTCCAAAACTCCGAAACTCCAAAACTCCGAAACTCCGAAACTCCGAAACTCCGAAACTCCAAAACTCCAAAACTCCGAAACTCCAAAACTCCAAAACTCCAATACTCCAAAACTCCAAAACTCCGAAACTCCAAAACTCCGAAACTCCAAAACTCCAATACTCCAAAACTCCAATACTCCAAAACTCCGAAACTCCAAAACACCGAAACTCCGAAACTCCGAAACTCCAAAACTCCAAAACTCCAAAACTCCAAAACTCCGAAACTCCAAAACTCCGAAACTCCAAAACTCCAAAACTCCGAAACTCCAAAACTCCAAAACTCCAAAACTCCGAAACTCCGAAACTCCAAAACTCCAAAACTCCAAAACTCCAAAACTCCGAAACTCCAAAACACCAAAACTCCAAAACTCCAAAACTCCGAAACTCCAAAACTCCAAAACTCCAAAACTCCAAAACTCCGAAACTCCAAAACTCCAAAACTCCGAAACTCCAAAACTCCAAAACTCCAAAACTCCAAAACTCCAAAACTGCGAAACTCCAAAACTCCAAAACTCCAAAACTCCGAAACTGCAAAACTCCAAAACTCCAAAACTCCGAAACTCCAAAACTCCGAAACTCCAAAACTCCAAAACTCCGAAACTCCAAAACTCCAAAACTCCAAAACTCCCAAACTCCGAAACTCCAAAACTCGAAAACTCCAAAACTCCAATACTCCAAAACTCCGAAACTCCGAAACTCCAAAACTCCAATACTCCAAAACTCCGAAACTCCAAAACTCCAAAACTCCGAAACTCCAAAACTCGGAAACTCCAAAACTACAAAACTCCAAAACTCCAAAACTCCAAAACTCCGAAACTCCAAAACTCCGAAACTCCAAAACTCCGAATCTCCAAAACTCCAAAACTCGAAAACTCCGAAACTCCAAAACTCCAAAACTCCAATACTCCAAAACTCCAAAACTCCGAAACTCCAAAACTCCAAAACTCCAAAGCTCCAAAACTCCAAAACTCCAAAACTCCGAAACTCCAAAACTCCAAAACTCCAAAACTCCGAAACACCAAAACTCCGAAACTCCGAAACTCGGAAACTCCAAAACTCCAAAACTCCAAAACTCCAAAACTCCGAAACTCCAAAACTCCAAAACTCCAAAACTCCAAAACTCCAAAACTCCAAAACTCCAAAACTCCGAAACTCCAAAACTCCAAAACTCCAAAGCTCCAAAACTCCAAAACTCCAAAACTCCGAAACTCCAAAACTCCGAAACTCCAAAACTCCGAAACTCCAAAACTCCGAAACTTCAAAACTCCGAAACTCCAAAACTCCAAAACTCCGAAACTCCAAAACTCCGAATCTCCAAAACTCCAAAACTCCAAAACTCCGAAACTCCAAAACTCCGAAACTCCAAAACTCCAAAACTCCAATACTCCAAAACTCCAAAACTCCAAAACACCGAAACTCCGAAACTCCGAAACTCCAAAACTCCAAAACTCCAAAACTCCAAAACTCCGAAACTCCAAAACTCCGAAACTCCAAAACTCCAAAACTCCAAAACTCCGAAACTCCAAAACTCCAATACTCCAAAACTCCGAAACTCCAAAACTCCAAAACTCAGAAACTCCAAAACTCCAAAACTCCAAAACTCCAAAACTCCGAAACTCCAAAACTCCGAAACTCCAAAACTCCGAAACTCCAAAACTCCGAAACTCCAAAACTCCGAATCTCCAAAACTCCAAAACTCCAAAACTCCAAAACTCCGAAACTCCGAAACTCCAAAACTCCAAAACTCCGAAACTCCAAAACTCCGAAACTCCAAAACTCCAAAACTCCAAAACTCCGAAACTCCAAAACTCCAAAACTCCGAAACTCCAAAACTCCAAAACTCCAAAACTCCGAAACTCCGAAACTCCAAAACTCCAAAACTCCGAAATTCCAAAACTCCAATACTCCAAAACTCCGAAACTCCAAAACTCCGAAACTCCAAAACTCCAAAACTCCAATACTCCAAAACTCCAAAACTCCAAAACACCGAAACTCCGAAACTCCGAAACTCCAAAACTCCAAAACTCCAAAACTCCAAAACTCCGAAACTCCAAAACTCCGAAACTCCAAAACTCCAAAACTCCAAAACTCCAATACTCCAAAACTCCGAAACTCCAAAACTCCAAAACTCCAATACTCCAAAACTCCGAAACTCCGAAACTCCGAAACTCCAAAACTCCAAAACTCCAAAAATGCAAAACTCCAAAACTCCGAAACTCCAAAACTCCGAAACTCCAAAACTCCAAAACTCCAAAACTCCAAAACTCCAAAACTCCGAAACTCCAAAACTCCGAAACTCCAAAACTCCGAATCTCCAAAACTCCAATACTCCAAAACTCCGAAGCTCCAAAACTCCGAAACTCCAAAACTCCAAAATTCCGAAACTCCAAAACTCCAAAACTCCAAAACTCCAAAACTCCGAAACTCCGAAACTCCGAAACTCCAAAACTCCAAAACTCCGAAACTCCGAAACTCCGAAACTCCAAAACTCCGAAACTCCAAAACTCCAAAACTCCGAAACTCCGAAACTCCAAAACTCCAAAACTCCGAAACTCCGAAACTCCGAATCTCCAAAACTCCAAAACTCCAAAACTCCGAAACTCCAAAACTCCAAAACTCCGAAACTCCAAAACTCCGAAACTCCGAAATTCCAAAACTCCAATACTCCAAAACTCCGAAACTCCAAAACTCCGAAACTCCAAAACTCCAAAACTCCAATACTCCAAAACTCCAAAACTCCAAAACACCGAAACTCCGAAACTCCGAAACTCCAAAACTCCAAAACTCCAAAACTCCAAAACTCCAAAACTCCGAAACTCCAAAACTCCGAAACTCCAAAACTCCAAAACTCCGAAACTCCAAAACTCCGAATCTCCAAAACTCCAATACTCCAAAACTCCGAAGCTCCAAAACTCCGAAACTCCAAAACTCCAAAATTCCGAAACTCCAAAACTCCAAAACTCCAAAACTCCAAAACTCCGAAACTCCGAAACTCCAAAACTCCAAAACTCCAAAACTCCAAAACTCCGAAACTCCAAAACTCCAAAACTCCAAAACTCCGAAACTCCAAAACTCCAAAACTCCAAAACTCCAAAACTCCGAAACTCCAAAACTCCAAAACTCCAAAACTCCGAAACTCCAAAACTCCAAAACTCCAAAACTCCGAAACTCCAAAACTCCGAAACTCCAAAACTCCGAAACTCCGAAACTCCAAAACTCGAAAACTCCAAAACTCCAATACTCCAAAACTCCAAAACACCGGAACTCCGAAACTCCGAAACTCCAAAACTCCAAAACTCCAAAACTCCAAAACTCCGAAACTCCAAAACTCCGAAACTCCAAAACTCCAAAACTCCAAAACTCCGAAACTCCAAAACTCCAATACTCCAAAACTCCGAAACTCCAAAACTCCAAAACTCTAAAACTCCAAAACTCCAAAACTCCAAAACTCCGAAACTCCAAAACTCCGAAACTCCAAAACTCCGAAACTCCAAAACTCCGAAACTCCAAAACTCCGAATCTCCAAAACTCCAAAACTCCAAAACTCCAAAACTGCAAAACTCCAAAACTCCGAAACTCCAAAACTCCAAAACTCCAAAACTCCGAAACTCCGAAACTCCAAAACTCCAAAACTCCAAAACTCCGAAACTCCAAAACTCCAATACTCCAAAACTCCGAAACTCCAAAACTCCAAAACTCCAAAACTCCAAAACTCCAATACTCCAAAACTCCGAAACTCCGAAACTCCAAAACTCCAAAACTCCAAAACTGCAAAACTCCAAAACTCCGAAACTCCAAAACTCCGAAACTCCAAAACTCCGAAACTCCAAAACTCCGAATCTCCAAAACTCCAAAACTCCAAAACTCCGAAACTCCAAAACTCCAAAACTCCGAAACTCCAAAACTCCGAAACTCCAAAACTCCAAAACTCCGAAACTCCAAAACTCCAAAACTCCGAAACTCCAAAACGCCGAAGCTCCGAAACTCCGAAACTCCAAAACTCCAAAACTCCGAAACTCCAAAACTCCAAAACTCCGAAACTCCGCAACTCCGAAACTCCAAAACTCCAAAACTCCGAAACTCCGAAACTCCAAAACTCCAAAACTCCAAAACTCCGAATCTCCGAAACTCCAAAACTCCAAAACTCCGAAACTCCAAAACTCCGAAACTCCGAAACTCCGAAACTCCGAAACTCCAAAACTCCAAAACTCCGAAACTCCAAAACTCCAAAACTCCAATACTCCAAAACTCCAAAACTCCGAAACTCCAAAACTCCGAAACTCCAAAACTCCAATACTCCAAAACTCCAATACTCCAAAACTCCGAAACTCCAAAACACCGAAACTCCGAAACTCCGAAACTCCAAAACTCCAAAACTCCAAAACTCCAAAACTCCGAAACTCCAAAACTCCGAAACTCCAAAACTCCAAAACTCCGAAACTCCAAAACTCCAAAACTCCAAAACTCCGAAACTCCGAAACTCCAAAACTCCAAAACTCCAAAACTCCAAAACTCCGAAACTCCAAAACACCAAAACTCCAAAACTCCAAAACTCCGAAACTCCAAAACTCCAAAACTCCAAAACTCCAAAACTCCAAAACTCCGAAACTCCAAAACTCCAAAACTCCGAAACTCCAAAACTCCAAAACTCCAAAACTCCAAAACTGCGAAACTCCAAAACTCCAAAACTCCAAAACTCCGAAACTGCAAAACTCCAAAACTCCAAAACTCCGAAACTCCAAAACTCCGAAACTCCAAAACTCCAAAACTCCGAAACTCCAAAACTCCAAAACTCCAAAACTCCGAAACTCCGAAACTCCAAAACTCGAAAACTCCAAAACTCCAAAACTCCAATACTCCAAAACTCCGAAACTCCGAAACTCCAAAACTCCAATACTCCATAACTCCGAAACTCCAAAACTCCAAAACTCCGAAACTCCAAAACTCGGAAACTCCAAAACTACAAAACTCCAAAACTCCAAAACTCCAAAACTCCGAAACTCCAAAACTCCGAAACTCCAAAACTCCGAATCTCCAAAACTCCAAAACTCGAAAACTCCGAAACTCCAAAACTCCAAAACTCCAATACTCCAAAACTCCAAAACTCCGAAACTCCAAAACTCCAAAACTCCAAAGCTCCAAAACTCCAAAACTCCAAAACTCCGAAACTCCAAAACTCCAAAACTCCAAAACTCCGAAACACCAAAACTCCGAAACTCCGAAACTCGGAAACTCCAAAACTCCAAAACTCCAAAACTCGGAAACTCCAAAACTCCAAAACTCCAAAACTCCAAAACTCCAAAACTCCGAAACTCCAAAACTCCGAAACTCCAAAACTCCGAATCTCCAAAACTCCAATACTCCAAAACTCCGAAGCTCCAAAACTCCGAAACTCCAAAACTCCAAAATTCCGAAACTCCAAAACTCCAAAACTCCAAAACTCCAAAACTCCGAAACTCCGAAACTCCAAAACTCCAAAACTCCAAAACTCCAAAACTCCGAAACTCCAAAACTCCAAAACTCCAAAACTCCGAAACTCCAAAACTCCAAAACTCCAAAACTCCAAAACTCCGAAACTCCAAAACTCCAAAACTCCAAAACTCCGAAACTCCAAAACTCGAAAACTCCGAAACTCCGAAACTCCAAAACTCGAAAACTCCAAAACTCCAATACTCCAAAACTCCAAAACTCCAAAACACCGGAACTCCGAAACTCCGAAACTCCAAAACTCCAAAACTCCAAAACTCCAAAACTCCGAAACTCCAAAACTCCGAAACTCCAAAACTCCAAAACTCCAAAACTCCGAAACTCCAAAACTCCAATACTCCAAAACTCCGAAACTCCAAAACTCCAAAACTCTAAAACTCCAAAACTCCAAAACTCCAAAACTCCGAAACTCCAAAACTCCGAAACTCCAAAACTCCGAAACTCCAAAACTCCGAAACTCCAAAACTCCGAATCTCCAAAACTCCAAAACTCCAAAACTGCAAAACTCCAAAACTCCGAAACTCCAAAACTCCAAAACTCCAAAACTCCGAAACTCCGAAACTCCAAAACTCCAAAACTCCAAAACTCCAAAACTCCGAAACTCCAAAACTCCAATACTCCAAAACTCCGAAACTCCAAAACTCCAAAACTCCAAAACTCCAAAACTCCAAAACTCCAATACTCCAAAACTCCGAAACTCCGAAACTCCAAAACTCCAAAACTCCAAAACTGCAAAACTCCAAAACTCCGAAACTCCGAAACTCCAAAACTCCGAAACTCCAAAACTCGGAAACTCCAAAACTCCAAAGCTCCAAAACTCCAAAACTCCAAAACTCCGAAACTCCAAAACTCCGAAACTCCAAAACTCCGAATCTCCAAAACTCCAAAACTCCAAAACTCCGAAACTCCAAAACTCCAAAACTCCGAAACTCCAAAACTCCGAAACTCCAAAACTCCAAAACTCCGAAACTCCAAAACTCCAAAACTCCGAAACTCCAAAACGCCGAAGCTCCGAAACTCCGAAACTCCAAAACTCCAAAACTCCGAAACTCCAAAACTCCAAAACTCCGAAACTCCGCAACTCCGAAACTCCAAAACTCCAAAACTCCGAAACTCCGAAACTCCAAAACTCCAAAACTCCAAAACTCCGAATCTCCGAAACTCCAAAACTCCAAAACTCCGAAACTCCAAAACTCCGAAACTCCGAAACTCCGAAACTCCGAAACTCCAAAACTCCAAAACTCCGAAACTCCAAAACTCCAAAACTCCAATACTCCAAAACTCCAAAACTCCGAAACTCCAAAACTCCGAAACTCCAAAACTCCAATACTCCAAAACTCCAATACTCCAAAACTCCGAAACTCCAAAACACCGAAACTCCGAAACTCCGAAACTCCAAAACTCCAAAACTCCAAAACTCCAAAACTCCGAAACTCCAAAACTCCGAAACTCCAAAACTCCAAAACTCCGAAACTCCAAAACTCCAAAACTCCAAAACTCCGAAACTCCGAAACTCCAAAACTCCAAAACTCCAAAACTCCGAAACTCCAAAACACCAAAACTCCAAAACTCCAAAACTCCGAAACTCCAAGACTCCAAAACTCCAAAACTCCAAAACTCCAAAACTCCGAAACTCCAAAACTCCAAAACTCCGAAACTCCAAAACTCCAAAACTCCAAAACTCCAAAACTCCAAAACTGCGAAACTCCAAAACTCCAAAACTCCAAAACTCCGAAACTGCAAAACTCCAAAACTCCAAAACTCCGAAACTCCAAAACTCCGAAACTCCAAAACTCCAAAACTCCGAAACTCCAAAACTCCAAAACTCCAAAACTCCGAAACTCCGAAACTCCAAAACTCGAAAACTCCAAAACTCCAAAACTCCAAAACTCCAAAACTCCAATACTCCAAAACTCCGAAACTCCGAAACTCCAAAACTCCAATACTCCAAAACTCCGAAACTCCAAAACTCCAAAACTCCGAAACTCCAAAACTCGGAAACTCCAAAACTACAAAACTCCAAAACTCCAAAACTCCAAAACTCCGAAACTCCAAAACTCCGAAACTCCAAAACTCCGAATCTCCAAAACTCCAAAACTCGAAAACTCCGAAACTCCAAAACTCCAAAACTCCAATACTCCAAAACTCCAAAACTCCGAAACTCCAAACCTCCAAAACTCCAAAGCTCCAAAACTCCAAAACTCCAAAACTCCGAAACTCCAAAACTCCAAAACTCCAAAACTCCGAAACACCAAAACTCCGAAACTCCGAAACTCGGAAACTCCAAAACTCCAAAACTCCAAAACTCCAAAACTCCGAAACTCCAAAACTCCAAAACTCCAAAACTCCAAAACTCCAAAACTCCAAAACTTCGAAACTCCAAAACTCCAAAACTCCAAAGCTCCAAAACTCCAAAACTCCAAAACTCCGAAACTCCAAAACTCCGAAACTCCAAAACTCCGAAACTCCAAAACTCCGAAACTTCAAAACTCCGAAACTCCAAAACTCCAAAACTCCGAAACTCCAAAACTCCGAATCTCCAAAACTCCAAAACTCCGAAACTCCAAAACTCCAATACTCCAAAACTCCAATACTCCAAAACTCCGAAACTCCAAAACACCGAAACTCCGAAACTCCGAAACTCCAAAACTCCAAAACTCCAAAACTCCAAAACTCCGAAACTCCAAAACTCCGAAACTCCAAAACTCCAAAACTCCGAAACTCCAAAACTCCAAAACTCCAAAACTCCAAAACTCCGAAACTCCGAAACTCCAAAACTCCAAAACTCCAAAACTCCGAAACTCCAAAACTCCAATACTCCAAAACTCCGAAACTCCAAAACTCCAAAACTCTAAAACTCCAAAACTCCAAAACTCCAAAACTCCGAAACTCCAAAACTCCGAAACTCCAAAACTCCGAAACTCCAAAACTCCGAAACTCCAAAACTCCGAATCTCCAAAACTCCAAAACTCCAAAACTCCAAAACTGCAAAACTCCAAAACTCCGAAACTCCAAAACTCCAAAACTCCAAAACTCCGAAACTCCGAAACTCCAAAACTCCAAAACTCCAAAACTCCAAAACTCCAAAACTCCGAAACTCCAAAACTCCAATACTCCAAAACTCCGAAACTCCAAAACTCCAAAACTCCAAAACTCCAAAACTCCAATACTCCAAAACTCCGAAACTCCGAAACTCCAAAACTCCAAAACTCCAAAACTGCAAAACTCCGAAACTCCGAAACTCCGAAACTCCAAAACTCCGAAACTCCAAAACTCCAAAACTCCAAAACTCCAAAACTCCAAAACTGCGAAACTCCAAAACTCCAAAACTCCAAAACTCCGAAACTGCAAAACTCCAAAACTCCAAAACTCCGAAACTCCAAAACTCCGAAACTCCAAAACTCCAAAACTCCGAAACTCCAAAACTCCAAAACTCCAAAACTCCGAAACTCCGAAACTCCAAAACTCGAAAACTCCAAAACTCCAAAACTCCGAAACTCCGAAACTCCAAAACTCCAAAACTGCAAAACTCCAATACTCCAAAACTCCAATACTCCAAAACTCCGAAACTCCAAAACTCGGAAACTCCAAAACTCCGAAACTCCAAAACTCGGAAACTCCAAAACTCCGAAACTCCGAAACTCCAAAACTCCAAAACTCCAAAACTGCAAAACTCCAAAACTCCGAAACTCCAAAGCTCCAAAACTCCAAAACTCCAAAACTCCGAAACTCCAAAACTCCGAAACTCGAAAACTCCGAATCTCCAAAACTCCAAAACTCCAAAACTCCGAAACTCCAAAACTCCAAAACTCCGAAACTCCAAAACTCCGAAACTCCAAAACTCCAAAACTCCGAAACTCCAAAACTCCAAAACTCCGAAACTCCAAAACGCCGAAGCTCCGAAACTCCGAAACTCCAAAACTCCAAAACTCCGAAACTCCAAAACTCCAAAACTCCGAAACTCCGCAACTCCGAAACTCCAAAACTCCAAAACTCCAAAACTCCGAAACTCCGAAACTCCAAAACTCCAAAACTCCAAAACTCCGAATCTCCGAAACTCCAAAACTCCGAAACTCCAAAACTCCGAATCTCCAAAACTCCAAAACTCGAAAACTCCGAAACTCCAAAACTCCAAAACTCCAATACTCCAAAACTCCAATACTCCAAAACTCCGAAACTCCAAAACACCGAAACTCCGAAACTCCGAAACTCCAAAACTCCAAAACTCCAAAACTCCAAAACTCCGAAACTCCAAAACTCCGAAACTCCAAAACTCCAAAACTCCGAAACTCCAAAACTCCAAAACTCCAAAACTCCAAAACTCCGAAACTCCAAAACTCCAATACTCCAAAACTCCGAAACTCCAAAACTCCAAAACTCCAAAACTCCAAAACTCCAAAACTCCAATACTCCAAAACTCCGAAACTCCGAAACTCCAAAACTCCAAAACTCCAAAACTGCAAAACTCCAAAACTCCGAAACTCCGAAACTCCAAAACTCCGAAACTCCAAAACTCGGAAACTCCAAAACTCCAAAGCTCCAAAACTCCAAAACTCCAAAACTCCGAAACTCCAAAACTCCGAAACTCCAAAACTCCGAATCTCCAAAACTCCAAAACTCCAAAACTCCGAAACTCCAAAACTCCAAAACTCCGAAACTCCAAAACTCCGAAACTCCAAAACTCCAAAACTCCGAAACTCCAAAACTCCAAAACTCCGAAACTCCAAAACGCCGAAGCTCCGAAACTCCGAAACTCCAAAACTCCAAAACTCCGAAACTCCAAAACTCCAAAACTCCGAAACTCCGCAACTCCGAAACTCCAAAACTCCAAAACTCCGAAACTCCGAAACTCCAAAACTCCAAAACTCCAAAACTCCGAATCTCCGAAACTCCAAAACTCCAAAACTCCGAAACTCCAAAACTCCGAAACTCCGAAACTCCGAAACTCCGAAACTCCAAAACTCCAAAACTCCGAAACTCCAAAACTCCAAAACTCCAATACTCCAAAACTCCAAAACTCCGAAACTCCAAAACTCCGAAACTCCAAAACTCCAATACTCCAAAACTCCAATACTCCAAAACTCCGAAACTCCAAAACACCGAAACTCCGAAACTCCGAAACTCCAAAACTCCAAAACTCCAAAACTCCAAAACTCCGAAACTCCAAAACTCCGAAACTCCAAAACTCCAAAACTCCGAAACTCCAAAACTCCAAAACTCCAAAACTCCGAAACTCCGAAACTCCAAAACTCCAAAACTCCAAAACTCCGAAACTCCAAAACACCAAAACTCCAAAACTCCAAAACTCCGAAACTCCAAGACTCCAAAACTCCAAAACTCCAAAACTCCAAAACTCCGAAACTCCAAAACTCCAAAACTCCGAAACTCCAAAACTCCAAAACTCCAAAACTCCAAAACTCCAAAACTGCGAAACTCCAAAACTCCAAAACTCCAAAACTCCGAAACTGCAAAACTCCAAAACTCCAAAACTCCGAAACTCCAAAACTCCGAAACTCCAAAACTCCAAAACTCCGAAACTCCAAAACTCCAAAACTCCAAAACTCCGAAACTCCGAAACTCCAAAACTCGAAAACTCCAAAACTCCAAAACTCCAAAACTCCAAAACTCCAATACTCCAAAACTCCGAAACTCCGAAACTCCAAAACTCCAATACTCCAAAACTCCGAAACTCCAAAACTCCAAAACTCCGAAACTCCAAAACTCGGAAACTCCAAAACTACAAAACTCCAAAACTCCAAAACTCCAAAACTCCGAAACTCCAAAACTCCGAAACTCCAAAACTCCGAATCTCCAAAACTCCAAAACTCGAAAACTCCGAAACTCCAAAACTCCAAAACTCCAATACTCCAAAACTCCAAAACTCCGAAACTCCAAACCTCCAAAACTCCAAAGCTCCAAAACTCCAAAACTCCAAAACTCCGAAACTCCAAAACTCCAAAACTCCAAAACTCCGAAACACCAAAACTCCGAAACTCCGAAACTCGGAAACTCCAAAACTCCAAAACTCCAAAACTCCAAAACTCCGAAACTCCAAAACTCCAAAACTCCAAAACTCCAAAACTCCAAAACTCCAAAACTTCGAAACTCCAAAACTCCAAAACTCCAAAGCTCCAAAACTCCAAAACTCCAAAACTCCGAAACTCCAAAACTCCGAAACTCCAAAACTCCGAAACTCCAAAACTCCGAAACTTCAAAACTCCGAAACTCCAAAACTCCAAAACTCCGAAACTCCAAAACTCCGAATCTCCAAAACTCCAAAACTCCGAAACTCCAAAACTCCAATACTCCAAAACTCCAATACTCCAAAACTCCGAAACTCCAAAACACCGAAACTCCGAAACTCCGAAACTCCAAAACTCCAAAACTCCAAAACTCCAAAACTCCGAAACTCCAAAACTCCGAAACTCCAAAACTCCAAAACTCCGAAACTCCAAAACTCCAAAACTCCAAAACTCCAAAACTCCGAAACTCCGAAACTCCAAAACTCCAAAACTCCAAAACTCCGAAACTCCAAAACTCCAATACTCCAAAACTCCGAAACTCCAAAACTCCAAAACTCTAAAACTCCAAAACTCCAAAACTCCAAAACTCCGAAACTCCAAAACTCCGAAACTCCAAAACTCCGAAACTCCAAAACTCCGAAACTCCAAAACTCCGAATCTCCAAAACTCCAAAACTCCAAAACTCCAAAACTGCAAAACTCCAAAACTCCGAAACTCCAAAACTCCAAAACTCCAAAACTCCGAAACTCCGAAACTCCAAAACTCCAAAACTCCAAAACTCCAAAACTCCAAAACTCCGAAACTCCAAAACTCCAATACTCCAAAACTCCGAAACTCCAAAACTCCAAAACTCCAAAACTCCAAAACTCCAATACTCCAAAACTCCGAAACTCCGAAACTCCAAAACTCCAAAACTCCAAAACTGCAAAACTCCGAAACTCCGAAACTCCGAAACTCCAAAACTCCGAAACTCCAAAACTCCAAAACTCCAAAACTCCAAAACTCCAAAACTGCGAAACTCCAAAACTCCAAAACTCCAAAACTCCGAAACTGCAAAACTCCAAAACTCCAAAACTCCGAAACTCCAAAACTCCGAAACTCCAAAACTCCAAAACTCCGAAACTCCAAAACTCCAAAACTCCAAAACTCCGAAACTCCGAAACTCCAAAACTCGAAAACTCCAAAACTCCAAAACTCCGAAACTCCGAAACTCCAAAACTCCAAAACTGCAAAACTCCAATACTCCAAAACTCCAATACTCCAAAACTCCGAAACTCCAAAACTCGGAAACTCCAAAACTCCGAAACTCCAAAACTCGGAAACTCCAAAACTCCGAAACTCCGAAACTCCAAAACTCCAAAACTCCAAAACTGCAAAACTCCAAAACTCCGAAACTCCAAAGCTCCAAAACTCCAAAACTCCAAAACTCCGAAACTCCAAAACTCCGAAACTCGAAAACTCCGAATCTCCAAAACTCCAAAACTCCAAAACTCCGAAACTCCAAAACTCCAAAACTCCGAAACTCCAAAACTCCGAAACTCCAAAACTCCAAAACTCCGAAACTCCAAAACTCCAAAACTCCGAAACTCCAAAACGCCGAAGCTCCGAAACTCCGAAACTCCAAAACTCCAAAACTCCGAAACTCCAAAACTCCAAAACTCCGAAACTCCGCAACTCCGAAACTCCAAAACTCCAAAACTCCAAAACTCCGAAACTCCGAAACTCCAAAACTCCAAAACTCCAAAACTCCGAATCTCCGAAACTCCAAAACTCCGAAACTCCAAAACTCCGAATCTCCAAAACTCCAAAACTCGAAAACTCCGAAACTCCAAAACTCCAAAACTCCAATACTCCAAAACTCCAATACTCCAAAACTCCGAAACTCCAAAACACCGAAACTCCGAAACTCCGAAACTCCAAAACTCCAAAACTCCAAAACTCCAAAACTCCGAAACTCCAAAACTCCGAAACTCCAAAACTCCAAAACTCCGAAACTCCAAAACTCCAAAACTCCAAAACTCCGAAACTCCGAAACTCCAAAACTCCAAAACTCCAAAACTCCAAAACTCCGAAACTCCAAAACACCAAAACTCCAAAACTCCAAAACTCCGAAACTCCAAAACTCCAAAACTCCAAAACTCCAAAACTCCGAAACTCCAAAACTCCGAAACTCCAAAACTCCAAAACTCCAAAACTCCAAAACTCCAAAACTGCGAAACTCCAAAACTCCAAAACTCCAAAACTCCGAAACTGCAAAACTCCAAAACTCCAAAACTCCGAAACTCCAAAACTCCGAAACTCCAAAACTCCAAAACTCCGAAACTCCAAAACTCCAAAACTCCAAAACTCCGAAACTCCGAAACTCCAAAACTCGAAAACTCCAAAACTCCAAAACTCCAAAACTCCAAAACTCCAATACTCCAAAACTCCGAAACTCCGAAACTCCAAAACTCCAATACTCCAAAACTCCGAAACTCCAAAACTCCAAAACTCCAAAACTCCAAAACTCCGAAACTCCAAAACTCCGAAACTCCAAAACTCCGAATCTCCAAAACTCCAAAACTCGAAAACTCCGAAACTCCAAAACTCCAAAACTCCAATACTCCAAAACTCCAAAACTCCGAAACTCCAAAACTCCAAAACTCCAAAGCTCCAAAACTCCAAAACTCCAAAACTCCGAAACTCCAAAACTCCAAAACTCCAAAACTCCGAAACACCAAAACTCCGAAACTCCGAAACTCGGAAACTCCAAAACTCCAAAACTCCAAAACTCCAAAACTCCGAAACTCCAAAACTCCAAAACTCCAAAACTCCAAAACTCCAAAACTCCAAAACTCCAAAACTCCAAAACTCCGAAACTCCAAAACTCCAAAACTCCAAAGCTCCAAAACTCCAAAACTCCAAAACTCCGAAACTCCAAAACTCCGAAACTCCAAAACTCCGAAACTCCAAAACTCCGAAACTTCAAAACTCCGAAACTCCAAAACTCCAAAACTCCGAAACTCCAAAACTCCGAATCTCCAAAACTCCAAAACTCCAAAACTCCGAAACTCCAAAACTCCGAAACTCCAAAACTCCAAAACTCCAATACTCCAAAACTCCAAAACTCCAAAACACCGAAACTCCGAAACTCCGAAACTCCAAAACTCCAAAACTCCAAAACTCCGAAACTCCAAAACTCCGAAACTCCAAAACTCCAAAACTCCAAAACTCCGAAACTCCAAAACTCCAATACTCCAAAACTCCGAAACTCCAAAACTCCAAAACTCAGAAACTCCAAAACTCCAAAACTCCAAAACTCCGAAACTCCAAAACTCCGAAACTCCAAAACTCCGAAACTCTAAAACTCCGAAACTCCAAAACTCCGAATCTCCAAAACTCCAAAACTCCAAAACTCCAAAACTCCGAAACTCCGAAACTCCAAAACTCCAAAACTCCGAAACTCCAAAACTCCGAAACTCCAAAACTCCAAAACTCCAAAACTCCAAAACTCCGAAACTCCAAAACTCCAAAACTCCGAAACTCCAAAACTCCAAAACTCCAAAACTCCGAAACTCCGAAACTCCAAAACTCCAAAACTCCAAAACTCCGAAACTCCAAAACTGCAAAACTCCAAAACTCCAAAACTCCAAAACTCCAAAACTCCAAAACTCCAATACTCCAAAACTCCAAAACTCCAAAACACCGAAACTCCGAAACTCCAAAACTCCAAAACTCCAAAACTCCAAAACTCCAAAACTCCGAAACTCAAAAACTCCGAAACTCCAAAACTCCAAAACTCCAAAACTCCGAAACTCCAAAACTCCAATACTCCAATACTCCGAAACTCCAAAACTCCAAAACTCCGAAACTCCAATACTCCAAAACTTCAAAACTCCGAATCTCCAAAACTCCGAAACTCCGAAACTCCAAAACTCCAAAACTACAAAACTCCAAAACTCCAAAACTCCAAAACTCCGAAACTCCGAAACTCCAAAACTCCAAAACTCCAAAACTCCGAAACTCCAAAACTCCGAAACTCCGAAACTCCAAAACTCCAAAACTCCGAAACTCCAAAACTCCAAAACTCCAAAACTCCGAAACTCCGAAACTTCAAAACTCCAAAACTCCAAAACTCCGAAACTCCAAAACTGCAAAAGTCCAAAACTCCAAAACTCCGAAACTCCAATACTCCAAAACTCCGAAACTCCAAAACTCCAAAACTCCAAAACTCCAAAACTCCAAAACTCCAATACTCCGAAACTCCGAAACTCCAAAACTCCAAAACTCCAAAACTCCAAAACTCCGAAACTCCAAAACTCCGAAACTCCGAAACTCCAAAACTCCAAAACTCCGAAACTCCAAAACTCCAAAACTCCAAAACTCCGAAACTCCGAAACTCCAAAACTCCAAAACTCCAAAACTCCGAAACTCCAAAACTGCAAAAGTCCAAAACTCCAAAACTCCGAAACTCCAAAACTCCGAAACTCCAAAACTCCAAAACTCCAAAACTCCAAAACTCCAAAACTCCGAAACTCCGAAACTCCGAAACTCCAAAACTCCGAAACTCCGAAACTCCAAAACTCCAAAACTCCGAAACTCCAAAACTGCAAAAGTCCAAAACTCCAAAACTCCGAAACTCCAATACTCCAAAACTCCGAAACTCCAAAACTCCAAAACTCCAAAACTCCAAAACTCCAAAACTCCGAAACTCCGAAACTCCGAAACTCCGAAACTCCGAAACTCCGAAACTCCAAAACTCCAAAACTCCGAAACTCCAAAACTCCAAAACTCCAATACTCCAAAACTCCAAAACTCCGAAACTCCAAAACTCCAAAACTCCGAAACTCCAAAACTCCGAAACTCCAAAACTCCAATACTCCAAAACTCCAATACTCCAAAACTCCGAAACTCCAAAACACCGAAACTCCGAAACTCCGAAACTCCAAAACTCCAAAACTCCAAAACTCCAAAACTCCGAAACTCCAAAACTCCGAAACTCCAAAACTCCATTAAAACTTCTTGTTGGGCGAGTTGGTAGTTCATATTGAATTAGTTCATATTGTTAGTTCATATTGAATTAGGTAGTTCATATTGAATTTCCTCTCTTTTTTGTCCGTGTCTTTGTTTGCGCTATAATATTTCTAATTCAATCCAAAACTCCAAAACTCCGAAACTCCAAAACTCCAAAACTCCAAAACACCGCAACTCCGAAACTCCAAAACTCCAAAACTCCAAAACTCCAAAACTCCAAAACTCCGAAACTCCGAAACTCCAAAACTCCGAAACTCCAAAACTCCGAATCTCCAAAACTCCAAAACTCGAAAACTCCGAAACTCCAAAACTCCAAAACTCCAATACTCCGAAACTCCAAAACTCCGAAACTCCAAAACTCCGAAACTCCAAAACTCCGAAACTTCAAAACTCCGAAACTCCAAAACTCCAAAACTCCGAAACTCCAAAACTCCGAATCTCCAAAACTCCAAAACTCCGAAACTCCAAAACTCCGAAACTCCAAAACTCCAAAACTCCAATACTCCAAAACTCCAAAACTCCAAAACACCGAAACTCCGAAACTCCGAAACTCCAAAACTCCAAAACTCCAAAACTCCAAAACTCCGAAACTCCAAAACTCCGAAACTCCAAAACTCCAAAACTCCAAAACTCCGAAACTCCAAAACTCCAATACTCCAAAACTCCGAAACTCCAAAACTCCAAAACTCCAAAACTCCAAAACTCCGAAACTCCAAAACTCCGAAACTCCAAAACTCCGAAACTCCAAAACTCCGAAACTCCAAAACTCCGAATCTCCAAAACTCCAAAACTCCAAAACTCCAAAACTCCGAAACTCCGAAACTCCAAAACTCCAAAACTCCGAAACTCCAAAACTCCGAAACTCCAAAACTCCAAAACTCCAAAACTACGAAACTCCAAAACTCCAAAACTCCGAAACTCCAAAACTCCAAAACTCCAAAACTCCGAAACTCCGAAACTCCAAAACTCCAAAACTCCGAAATTCCAAAACTCCAATACTCCAAAACTCCGAAACTCCAAAACTCCGAAACTCCAAAACTCCAAAACTCCAATACTCCAAAACTCCAAAACTCCAAAACACCGAAACTCCGAAACTCCGAAACTCCAAAACTCCAAAACTCCAAAACTCCAAAACTCCGAAACTCCAAAACTCCGAAACTCCAAAACTCCAAAACTCCAAAACTCCAAAACTCCAATACTCCAAAACTCCGAAACTCAAAAACTCCAAAACTCCAATACTCCAAAACTCCGAAACTCCGAAACTCCGAAACTCCAAAACTCCAAAACTCCAAAAATGCAAAACTCCAAAACTCCGAAACTCCAAAACTCCGAAACTCCAAAACTCGGAAACTCCAAAACTCCAAAACTCCAAAACTCCAAAACTCCGAAACTCCAAAACTCCGAAACTCCAAAACTC
The DNA here is from genome assembly GCF_055824585.1 of Amblyomma mixtum. Classification (NCBI taxonomy): domain Eukaryota; kingdom Metazoa; phylum Arthropoda; class Arachnida; order Ixodida; family Ixodidae; genus Amblyomma; species Amblyomma mixtum. The sequence continues at coordinate 13,031,349 of NW_028317651.1, forward strand.
CGAATCTCCAAAACTCCAATACTCCAAAACTCCGAAGCTCCAAAACTCCGAAACTCCAAAACTCCAAAATTCCGAAACTCCAAAACTCCAAAACTCCAAAACTCCAAAACTCCGAAACTCCGAAACTCCGAAACTCCAAAACTCCAAAACTCCGAAACTCCGAAACTCCGAAACTCCAAAACTCCGAAACTCCAAAACTCCAAAACTCCGAAACTCCGAAACTCCAAAACTCCAAAACTCCGAAACTCCGAAACTCCGAATCTCCAAAACTCCAAAACTCCAAAACTCCGAAACTCCAAAACTCCAAAACTCCGAAACTCCAAAACTCCGAAACTCCGAAATTCCAAAACTCCAATACTCCAAAACTCCGAAACTCCAAAACTCCGAAACTCCAAAACTCCAAAACTCCAATACTCCAAAACTCCAAAACTCCAAAACACCGAAACTCCGAAACTCCGAAACTCCAAAACTCCAAAACTCCAAAACTCCAAAACTCCGAAACTCCAAAACTCCGAAACTCCAAAACTCCAAAACTCCAAAACTCCAAAACTCCAATACTCCAAAACTCCGAAACTCCAAAACTCCAAAACTCCAATACTCCAAAACTCCGAAACTCCGAAACTCCAAAACTCCAAAACTCCAAAACTGCAAAACTCCAAAACTCCGAAACTCCAAAACTCCGAAACTCCAAAACTCGGAAACTCCAAAACTCCAAAACTCCAAAACTCCAAAACTCCGAAACTCCAAAACTCCGAAACTCCAAAACTCCGAATCTCCAAAACTCCAATACTCCAAAACTCCGAAGCTCCAAAACTCCGAAACTCCAAAACTCCAAAATTCCGAAACTCCAAAACTCCAAAACTCCGAAACTCCGAAACTCCAAAACTCCAAAACTCCAAAACTCCAAAACTCCGAAACTCCAAAACTCCAAAACTCCAAAACTCCGAAACTCCAAAACTCCAAAACTCCAAAACTCCAAAACTCCGAAACTCCAAAACTCCAAAACTCCAAAACTCCGAAACTCCAAAACTCCAAAACTCCAAAACTCCGAAACTCCAAAACTCCGAAACTCCAAAACTCCGAAACTCCGAAACTCCAAAACTCGAAAACTCCAAAACTCCAATACTCCAAAACTCCAAAACTCCAAAACACCGGAACTCCGAAACTCCGAAACTCCAAAACTCCAAAACTCCAAAACTCCAAAACTCCGAAACTCCAAAACTCCGAAACTCCAAAACTCCAAAACTCCAAAACTCCGAAACTCCAAAACTCCAATACTCCAAAACTCCGAAACTCCAAAACTCCAAAACTCTAAAACTCCAAAACTCCAAAACTCCAAAACTCCGAAACTCCAAAACTCCGAAACTCCAAAACTCCGAAACTCCAAAACTCCGAAACTCCAAAACTCCGAATCTCCAAAACTCCAAAACTCCAAAACTCCAAAACTGCAAAACTCCAAAACTCCGAAACTCCAAAACTCCAAAACTCCAAAACTCCGAAACTCCGAAACTCCAAAACTCCAAAACTCCAAAACTCCGAAACTCCAAAACTCCAATACTCCAAAACTCCGAAACTCCAAAACTCCAAAACTCCAAAACTCCAAAACTCCAATACTCCAAAACTCCGAAACTCCGAAACTCCAAAACTCCAAAACTCCAAAACTGCAAAACTCCAAAACTCCGAAACTCCGAAACTCCAAAACTCCGAAACTCCAAAACTCGGAAACTCCAAAACTCCAAAGCTCCAAAACTCCAAAACTCCAAAACTCCGAAACTCCAAAACTCCGAAACTCCAAAACTCCGAATCTCCAAAACTCCAAAACTCCAAAACTCCGAAACTCCAAAACTCCAAAACTCCGAAACTCCGAAACTCCAAAACTCCGAAACTCCAAAACTCCAAAACTCCGAAACTCCAAAACTCCAAAACTCCGAAACTCCAAAACGCCGAAGCTCCGAAACTCCGAAACTCCAAAACTCCAAAACTCCGAAACTCCAAAACTCCAAAACTCCGAAACTCCGCAACTCCGAAACTCCAAAACTCCAAAACTCCGAATCTCCAAAACTCCAAAACTCCAATACTCCAAAACTCCGAAACTCCAAAACTCCAAAACTCCAAAACTCAGAAACTCCAAAACTCCGAAACTCCAAAACTCCAAAACTCCGAAACTCCAAAACTCCGAATCTCCAAAACTCCAAAACTCCAAAACTCCGAAACTCCAAAACTCCGAAACTCCAAAACTCCAAAACTCCAAAACTCCGAAACTCCAAAACTCCAAAACTCCAATACTAAAAAACTCCAAAACTCCAAAACACCGAAACTCCGAAACTCCGAAACTCCAAAACTCCAAAACTCCAAAACTCCAAAACTCCAAAACTCCGAAACTCCAAAACTCCAAAACTCCAATACTCCAAAACTCCGAAACTCCGAAACTCCAAAACTCCAAAACTCCAAAACTCCGAAACTTCAAAACTCCGAAACTCCAAAACTCCAAAACTCCGAAACTCCAAAACTCCGAATCTCCAAAACTCCAAAACTCCAAAACTCCGAAACTCCAAAACTCCGAAACTCCAAAACTCCAAAACTCCAATACTCCAAAACTCCAAAACTCCAAAACACCGAAACTCCGAAACTCCGAAACTCCAAAACTCCAAAACTCCAAAACTCCAAAACTCCGAAACTCCAAAACTCCGAAACTCCAAAACTCCAAAACTCCAAAACTCCGAAACTCCAAAACTCCAATACTCCAAAACTCCGAAACTCCAAAACTCCAAAACTCCAAAACTCAGAAACTCCAAAACTCCAAAACTCCAAAACTCCGAAACTCCAAAACTCCGAAACTCCAAAACTCCGAAACTCCAAAACTCCGAAACTCCAAAACTCCGAATCTCCAAAACTCCAAAACTCCAAAACTCCAAAACTCCGAAACTCCGAAACTCCAAAACTCCAAAACTCCGAAACTCCAAAACTCCGAAACTCCAAAACTCCAAAACTCCAAAACTCCAAAACTCCGAAACTCCAAAACTCCAAAACTCCGAAACTCCAAAACTCCAAAACTCCAAAACTCCGAAACTCCGAAACTCCAAAACTCCAAAACTCCGAAATTCCAAAACTCCAATACTCCAAAACTCCGAAACTCCAAAACTCCGAGACTCCAAAACTCCAAAACTCCAATACTCCAAAACTCCAAAACTCCAAAACACCGAAACTCCGAAACTCCGAAACTCCAAAACTCCAAAACTCCAAAACTCCAAAACTCCAAAACTCCGAAACTCCAAAACTCCAAAACTCCAATACTCCAAAACTCCGAAACTCCGAAACTCCAAAACTCCAAAACTCCAAAACTGCAAAACTCCAAAACTCCGAAACTCCAAAACTCCGAAACTCCAAAACTCGGAAACTCCAAAACTCCAAAACTCCAAAACTCCAAAACTCCGAAACTCCAAAACTCCGAAACTCCAAAACTCCGAATCTCCAAAACTCCAATACTCCAAAACTCCGAAGCTCCAAAACTCCGAAACTCCAAAACTCCAAAATTCCGAAACTCCAAAACTCCAAAACTCCAAAACTCCAAAACTCCGAAACTCCGAAACTCCAAAACTCCAAAACTCCAAAACTCCAAAACTCCGAAACTCCAAAACTCCAAAACTCCAAAACTCCGAAACTCCAAAACTCCAAAACTCCAAAACTCCAAAACTCCGAAACTCCAAAACTCCAAAACTCCAAAACTCCGAAACTCCAAAACTCGAAAACTCCGAAACTCCGAAACTCCAAAACTCGAAAACTCCAAAACTCCAATACTCCAAAACTCCAAAACTCCAAAACACCGGAACTCCGAAACTCCGAAACTCCAAAACTCCGAAACTCCAAAACTCCAAAACTCCAAAACTCCAAAACTCCGAAACTCCAAAACTCCGAAACTCCGAAACTCCAAAACTCCAAAACTCCGAAACTCCAAAACTCCAAAACTCCAAAACTCCGAAACTCCGAAACTTCAAAACTCCAAAACTCCAAAACTCCGAAACTCCAAAACTGCAAAAGTCCAAAACTCCAAAACTCCGAAACTCCAATACTCCAAAACTCCGAAACTCCAAAACTCCAAAACTCCAAAACTCCAAAACTCCAAAACTCCAATACTCCGAAACTCCGAAACTCCAAAACTCCAAAACTCCAAAACTCCAAAACTCCGAAACTCCAAAACTCCGAAACTCCGAAACTCCAAAACTCCAAAACTCCGAAACTCCAAAACTCCAAAACTCCAAAACTCCGAAACTCCGAAACTCCAAAACTCCAAAACTCCAAAACTCCAAAACTCCAAAACTCTAAAACTCCAAAACTCCAAAACTCCGAAACTCCAAAACTCCAAAACTCCAAAACTCCAAAACTCCAAAACTCCAAAACTCCGAAACTCCGAAACTCCGAAACTCCGAAACTCCAAAACTCCGAAACTCCGAAACTCCAAAACTCCAAAACTCCGAAACTCCAAAACTGCAAAAGTCCAAAACTCCAAAACTCCGAAACTCCAATACTCCAAAACTCCGAAACTCCAAAACTCCAAAACTCCAAAACTCCAAAACTCCAAAACTCCGAAACTCCGAAACTCCGAAACTCCGAAACTCCGAAACTCCGAAACTCCAAAACTCCAAAACTCCGAAACTCCAAAACTCCAAAACTCCAATACTCCAAAACTCCAAAACTCCGAAACTCCAAAACTCCAAAACTCCGAAACTCCAAAACTCCGAAACTCCAAAACTCCAATACTCCAAAACTCCAATACTCCAAAACTCCGAAACTCCAAAACACCGAAACTCCGAAACTCCGAAACTCCAAAACTCCAAAACTCCAAAACTCCAAAACTCCGAAACTCCAAAACTCCGAAACTCCAAAACTCCAAAACTCCGAAACTCCAAAACTCCAATACTCCAAAACTCCGAAACTCCAAAACTCCAAAACTCCAAAACTCCAAAACTCCAATACTCCAAAACTCCGAAACTCCGAAACTCCAAAACTCCAAAACTCCAAAACTGCAAAACTCCAAAACTCCGAAACTCCGAAACTCCAAAACTCCGAAACTCCAAAACTCGGAAACTCCAAAACTCCAAAGCTCCAAAACTCCAAAACTCCAAAACTCCGAAACTCCAAAACTCCGAAACTCCAAAACTCCGAATCTCCAAAACTCCAAAACTCCAAAACTCCGAAACTCCAAAACTCCAAAACTCCGAAACTCCAAAACTCCGAAACTCCAAAACTCCAAAACTCCGAAACTCCAAAACTCCAAAACTCCGAAACTCCAAAACGCCGAAGCTCCGAAACTCCGAAACTCCAAAACTCCAAAACTCCGAAACTCCAAAACTCCAAAACTCCGAAACTCCGCAACTCCGAAACTCCAAAACTCCAAAACTCCGAAACTCCGAAACTCCGAAACTCCAAAACTCCAAAACTCCAAAACTCCGAATCTCCGAAACTCCAAAACTCCAAAACTCCGAAACTCCAAAACTCCGAAACTCCGAAACTCCGAAACTCCGAAACTCCAAAACTCCAAAACTCCGAAACTCCAAAACTCCAAAACTCCAATACTCCAAAACTCCAAAACTCCGAAACTCCAAAACTCCGAAACTCCAAAACTCCAATACTCCAAAACTCCAATACTCCAAAACTCCGAAACTCCAAAACACCGAAACTCCGAAACTCCGAAACTCCAAAACTCCAAAACTCCAAAACTCCAAAACTCCGAAACTCCAAAACTCCGAAACTCCAAAACTCCAAAACTCCGAAACTCCAAAACTCCAAAACTCCAAAACTCCGAAACTCCGAAACTCCAAAACTCCAAAACTCCAAAACTCCAAAACTCCGAAACTCCAAAACACCAAAACTCCAAAACTCCAAAACTCCGAAACTCCAAAACTCCAAAACTCCAAAACTCCAAAACTCCAAAACTGCGAAACTCCAAAACTCCAAAACTCCAAAACTCCGAAACTGCAAAACTCCAAAACTCCAAAACTCCGAAACTCCAAAACTCCGAAACTCCAAAACTCCAAAACTCCGAAACTCCAAAACTCCAAAACTCCAAAACTCCGAAACTCCGAAACTCCAAAACTCGAAAACTCCAAAACTCCAAAACTCCAAAACTCCAAAACTCCAATACTCCAAAACTCCAAAACTCCGAAACTCCAAAACTCCAATACTCCAAAACTCCGAAACTCCAAAACTCCAAAACTCCGAAACTCCAAAACTCGGAAACTCCAAAACTACAAAACTCCAAAACTCCAAAACTCCAAAACTCCGAAACTCCAAAACTCCGAAACTCCAAAACTCCGAATCTCCAAAACTCCAAAACTCGAAAACTCCGAAACTCCAAAACTCCAAAACTCCAATACTCCAAAACTCCAAAACTCCGAAACTCCAAAACTCCAAAACTCCAAAGCTCCAAAACTCCAAAACTCCAAAACTCCGAAACTCCAAAACTCCAAAACTCCAAAACTCCGAAACACCAAAACTCCGAAACTCCGAAACTCGGAAACTCCAAAACTCCAAAACTCCAAAACTCCAAAACTCCGAAACTCCAAAACTCCAAAACTCCAAAACTCCAAAACTCCAAAACTCCAAAACTCCAAAACTCCGAAACTCCAAAACTCCAAAACTCCAAAGCTCCAAAACTCCAAAACTCCAAAACTCCGAAACTCGAAAACTCCGAAACTCCAAAACTCCGAAACTCCAAAACTCCGAAACTTCAAAACTCCGAAACTCCAAAACTCCAAAACTCCGAAACTCCAAAACTCCGAATCTCCAAAACTCCAAAACTCCAAAACTCCGAAGCTCCAAAACTCCGAAACTCCAAAACTCCAAAACTCCAATACTCCAAAACTCCAAAACTCCAAAACACCGAAACTCCGAAACTCCGAAACTCCAAAACTCCAAAACTCCAAAACTCCGAAACTCCAAAACTCCGAAACTCCAAAACTCCAAAACTCCAAAACTCCGAAACTCCAAAACTCCAATACTCCAAAACTCCGAAACTCCAAAACTCCAAAACTCAGAAACTCCAAAACTCCAAAACTCCAAAACTCCGAAACTCCAAAACTCCGAAACTCCAAAACTCCGAAACTCTAAAACTCCGAAACTCCAAAACTCCGAATCTCCAAAACTCCAAAACTCCAAAACTCCAAAACTCCGAAACTCCGAAACTCCAAAACTCCAAAACTCCGAAACTCCAAAACTCCGAAACTCCAAAACTCCAAAACTCCAAAACTCCAAAACTCCGAAACTCCAAAACTCCAAAACTCCGAAACTCCAAAACTCCAAAACTCCAAAACTCCGAAACTCCGAAACTCCAAAACTCCAAAACTCCAAAACTCCGAAACTCCAAAACTGCAAAACTCCAAAACTCCAAAACTCCAAAACTCCAGAACTCCAAAACTCCAATACTCCAAAACTCCAAAACTCCAAAACACCGAAACTCCGAAACTCCAAAACTCCAAAACTCCAAAACTCCAAAACTCCAAAACTCCGAAACTCAAAAACTCCGAAACTCCAAAACTCCAAAACTCCAAAACTCCGAAACTCCAAAACTCCAATACTCCAATACTCCGAAACTCCAAAACTCCAAAACTCCGAAACTCCAATACTCCAAAACTTCAAAACTCCGAATCTCCAAAACTCCGAAACTCCGAAACTCCAAAACTCCAAAACTACAAAACTCCAAAGCTCCAAAACTCCAAAACTCCGAAACTCCGAAACTCCAAAACTCCAAAACTCCAAAACTCCAAAACTCCGAAACTCCAAAACTCCGAAACTCCGAAACTCCAAAACTCCAAAACTCCGAAACTCCAAAACTCCAAAACTCCAAAACTCCGAAACTCCGAAACTCCAAAACTCCAAAACTCCAAAACTCCGAAACTCCAAAACTGCAAAAGTCCAAAACTCCAAAACTCCGAAACTCCAATACTCCAAAACTCCGAAACTCCAAAACTCCAAAACTCCAAAACTCCAAAACTCCAAAACTCCAATACTCCGAAACTCCGAAACTCCAAAACTCCAAAACTCCAAAACTCCAAAACTCCGAAACTCCAAAACTCCGAAACTCCGAAACTCCAAAACTCCAAAACTCCGAAACTCCAAAACTCCAAAACTCCAAAACTCCGAAACTCCGAAACTCCAAAACTCCAAAACTCCAAAACTCCGAAACTCCAAAACTGCAAAAGTCCAAAACTCCAAAACTCCGAAACTCCAAAACTCCGAAACTCCAAAACTCCAAAACTCCAAAACTCCAAAACTCCAAAACTCCGAAACTCCGAAACTCCGAAACTCCGAAACTCCAAAACTCCGAAACTCCGAAACTCCAAAACTCCAAAACTCCGAAACTCCAAAACTGCAAAAGTCCAAAACTCCAAAACTCCGAAACTCCAATACTCCAAAACTCCGAAACTCCAAAACTCCAAAACTCCAAAACTCCAAAACTCCAAAACTCCGAAACTCCGAAACTCCGAAACTCCGAAACTCCGAAACTCCGAAACTCCAAAACACCGCAACTCCGAAACTCCAAAACTCCAAAACTCCAAAACTCCAAAACTCCAAAACTCCGAAACTCCGAAACTCCAAAACTCCGAAACTCCAAAACTCCGAATCTCCAAAACTCCAAAACTCGAAAACTCCGAAACTCCAAAACTCCAAAACTCCAATACTCCAAAACTCCAAAACTCCGAAACTCCAAAACTCCAAAACTCCAAAGCTCAAAAACTCCAAAACTCCAAAACTCCGAAACTCCAAAACTCCAAAACTCCAAAACTCCGAAACACCAAAACTCCGAAACTCCGAAACTCGGAAACTCCAAAACTCCAAAACTCCAAAACTCCAAAACTCCAAAACTCCGAAACTCCAAAACTCCAAAACTCCGAAACTCCAAAACTCCAAAACTCCGAAACTCCAAAACTCCAAAACTCCAAAACTCCGAAACTCCGAAACTCCAAAACTCGAAAACTCCAAAACTCCAAAACTCCAATACTCCAAAACTCCTAAACTCCGAAACTCCAAAACTCCAATACTCCAAAACTCCGAAACTCCAAAACTCCAAAACTCCGAAACTCCGAAACTCCAAAACTGCAAAAGTCCAAAACTCCAAAACTCCGAAACTCCAAAACTCCGAAACTCCGAAACTCCAAAACTCCAAAACTCCGAAACTCCAAAACTCCAAAACTCCAAAACTCCGAAACTCCGAAACTCCAAAACTCCAAAACTCCAAAACTCCGAAACTCCAAAACTGCAAAAGTCCAAAACTCCAAAACTCCGAAACTCCAATACTCCAAAACTCCGAAACTCCAAAACTCCAAAACTCCAAAACTCCAAAACTCCAATACTCCGAAACTCCGAAACTCCAAAACTCCAAAACTCCAAAACTCCAAAACTCCGAAACTCCAAAACTCCGAAACTCCGAAACTCCAAAACTCCAAAACTCCGAAACTCCAAAACTCCAAAACTCCAAAACTCCGAAACTCCGAAACTCCAAAACTCCAAAACTCCAAAACTCCGAAACTCCAAAACTGCAAAAGTCCAAAACTCCAAAACTCCGAAACTCCAATACTCCAAAACTCCGAAACTCCAAAACTCCAAAACTCCAAAACTCCAAAACTCCAAAACTCCGAAACTCCGAAACTCCGAAACTCCAAAACTCCGAAACTCCGAAACTCCAAAACTCCAAAACTCCGAAACTCCAAAACTGCAAAAGTCCAAAACTCCAAAACTCCGAAACTCCAATACTCCAAAACTCCGAAACTCCAAAACTCCAAAACTCCAAAACTCCAAAACTCCAAAACTCCGAAACTCCGAAACTCCGAAACTCCGAAACTCCGAAACTCCAAAACTCCAAAACTCCGAAACTCCAAAACTCCAAAACTCCAATACTCCAAAACTCCAAAACTCCGAAACTCCAAAACTCCAAAACTCCGAAACTCCAAAACTCCGAAACTCCAAAACTCCAATACTCCAAAACTCCAATACTCCAAAACTCCGAAACTCCAAAACACCGAAACTCCGAAACTCCGAAACTCCAAAACTCCAAAACTCCGAAACTCCAAAACTCCGAAACTCCAAAACTCCAAAACTCCGAAACTCCAAAACTCCAAAACTCCAAAACTCCGAAACTCCGAAACTCCAAAACTCCAAAACTCCAAAACTCCAAAACTCCAAAACTCCGAAACTCCAAAACTCCGAAACTCCAAAACTCCGAATCTCCAAAACTCCAAAACTCGAAAACTCCGAAACTCCAAAACTCCAAAACTCCAATACTCCAAAACTCCAAAACTCCGAAACTCCAAAACTCCAAAACTCCAAAGCTCAAAAACTCCAAAACTCCAAAACTCCGAAACTCCAAAACTCCAAAACTCCAAAACTCCGAAACACCAAAACTCCGAAACTCCGAAACTCGGAAACTCCAAAACTCCAAAACTCCAAAACTCCAAAACTCCAAAACTCCGAAACTCCAAAACTCCAAAACTCCGAAACTCCAAAACTCCAAAACTCCGAAACTCCAAAACTCCAAAACTCCAAAACTCCGAAACTCCGAAACTCCAAAACTCGAAAACTCCAAAACTCCAAAACTCCAATACTCCAAAACTCCGAAACTCCGAAACTCCAAAACTCCAATACTCCAAAACTCCGAAACTCCAAAACTCCAAAACTCCGAAACTCCAAAACTCCAAAACTCCGAAACTCCGAAACTCCGAAACTCCGAAACTCCAAAACTCCAAAACTCCAAAACTCCGAAACTCCGAAACTCCGAAACTCCAAAACTCCAAAACTCCGAAACTCCGAAACTCCGAAACTCCAAAACTCCGAAACTCCAAAACTCCAAAACTCCGAAACTCCGAAACTCCAAAACTCCAAAACTCCGAAACTCCGAAACTCCGAATCTCCAAAACTCCAAAACTCCAAAACTCCGAAACTCCAAAACTCCAAAACTCCGAAACTCCAAAACTCCGAAACTCCGAAATTCCAAAACTCCAATACTCCAAAACTCCGAAACTCCAAAACTCCGAAACTCCAAAACTCCAAAACTCCAATACTCCAAAACTCCAAAACTCCAAAACACCGAAACTCCGAAACTCCGAAACTCCAAAACTCCAAAACTCCAAAACTCCAAAACTCCGAAACTCCAAAACTCCGAAACTCCAAAACTCCAAAACTCCAAAACTCCAAAACTCCGAAACTCCAAAACTCCAAAACTCCGAAACTCCAAAACTCCAAAACTCCGAAACTCCGAAACTCCAAAACGCCGAAGCTCCGAAACTCCGAAACTCCAAAACTCCAAAACTCCGAAACTCCAAAACTCCAAAACTCCGAAACTCCGCAACTCCGAAACTCCAAAACTCCAAAACTCCGAAACTCCGAAACTCCAAAACTCCAAAACTCCAAAACTCCGAATCTCCGAAACTCCAAAACTCCAAAACTCCGAAACTCCAAAACTCCGAAACTCCGAAACTCCGAAACTCCGAAACTCCAAAACTCCAAAACTCCGAAACTCCAAAACTCCAAAACTCCAATACTCCAAAACTCCAAAACTCCGAAACTCCAAAACTCCGAAACTCCAAAACTCCAATACTCCAAAACTCCAATACTCCAAAACTCCGAAACTCCAAAACACCGAAACTCCGAAACTCCGAAACTCCAAAACTCCAAAACTCCAAAACTCCAAAACTCCGAAACTCCAAAACTCCGAAACTCCAAAACTCCAAAACTCCGAAACTCCAAAACTCCAAAACTCCAAAACTCCGAAACTCCGAAACTCCAAAACTCCAAAACTCCAAAACTCCAAAACTCCGAAACTCCAAAACACCAAAACTCCAAAACTCCAAAACTCCGAAACTCCAAAACTCCAAAACTCCAAAACTCCAAAACTCCAAAACTCCGAAACTCCAAAACTCCAAAACTCCGAAACTCCAAAACTCCAAAACTCCAAAACTCCAAAACTCCAAAACTGCGAAACTCCAAAACTCCAAAACTCCAAAACTCCGAAACTGCAAAACTCCAAAACTCCAAAACTCCGAAACTCCAAAACTCCGAAACTCCAAAACTCCAAAACTCCAAAACTCCGAAACTCCAAAACTCCAAAACTCCAAAACTCCGAAACTCCGAAACTCCAAAACTCGAAAACTCCAAAACTCCAAAACTCCAATACTCCAAAACTCCGAAACTCCGAAACTCCAAAACTCCAATACTCCAAAACTCCGAAACTCCAAAACTCCAAAACTCCGAAACTCCAAAACTCGGAAACTCCAAAACTACAAAACTCCAAAACTCCAAAACTCCGAAACTCCAAAACTCCGAAACTCCAAAACTCCGAATCTCCAAAACTCCAAAACTCGAAAACTCCGAAACTCCAAAACTCCAAAACTCCAATACTCCAAAACTCCAAAACTCCGAAACTCCAAAACTCCAAAACTCCAAAGCTCCAAAACTCCAAAACTCCAAAACTCCGAAACTCCAAAACTCCAAAACTCCAAAACTCCGAAACACCAAAACTCCGAAACTCCAAAACTCCGAAACTCCGAAACTCCAAAACTCCAAAACTCCAAAACTCCAAAACTCCGAAACTCCGAAACTCCAAAACACCAAAACTCCAAAACTCCAAAACTCCGAAACTCCAAAACTCCAAAACTCCAAAACTCCAAAACTCCAAAACTCCGAAACTCCAAAACTCCAAAACTCCGAAACTCCAAAACTCCAAAACTCCAAAACTCCAAAACTCCGAAACTCCAAAACTCCGAAACTCCAAAACTCCAAAACTCCAAAACTCCGAAACTCCAAAACTCCAAAACTCCAAAACTCCGAAACTCCGAAACTCCAAAACTCGAAAACTCCAAAACTCCAAAACTCCAATACTCCAAAACTCCGAAACTCCGAAACTCCAAAACTCCAATACTCCAAAACTCCGAAACTCCAAAACTCCGAAACTCCGAAACTCCAAAACTCCAAAACTCCAAAACTCCGAAACTCCAAAACTGCAAAAGTCCAAAACTCCAAAACTCCGAAACTCCAAAACTCCGAAACTCCAAAACTCCAAAACTCCAAAACTCCAAAACTCCAAAACTCCGAAACTCCGAAACTCCGAAACTCCGAAACTCCAAAACTCCGAAACTCCGAAACTCCAAAACTCCAAAACTCCGAAACTCCAAAACTGCAAAAGTCCAAAACTCCAAAACTCCGAAACTCCAATACTCCAAAACTCCGAAACTCCAAAACTCCAAAACTCCAAAACTCCAAAACTCCAAAACTCCGAAACTCCGAAACTCCGAAACTCCGAAACTCCGAAACTCCGAAACTCCAAAACTCCAAAACTCCGAAACTCCAAAACTCCAAAACTCCGAATCTCCAAAACTCCAAAACTCGAAAACTCCGAAACTCCAAAACTCCAAAACTCCAATACTCCAAAACTCCAAAACTCCGAAACTCCAAAACTCCAAAACTCCAAAGCTCCAAAACTCCAAAACTCCAAAACTCCGAAACTCCAAAACTCCAAAACTCCAAAACTCCGAAACACCAAAACACCAAAACTCCGAAACTCCAAAACTCCGAAACTCCGAAACTCCAAAACTCCAAAACTCCAAAACTCCAAAACTCCGAAACTCCGAAACTCCAAAACACCAAAACTCCAAAACTCCAAAACTCCGAAACTCCAAAACTCCAAAACTCCAAAACTCCAAAACTCCAAAACTCCGAAACTCCAAAACTCCAAAACTCCGAAACTCCAAAACTCCAAAACTCCAAAACTCCAAAACTCCGAAACTCCAAAACTCCGAAACTCCAAAACTCCAAAACTCCAAAACTCCGAAACTCCAAAACTCCAAAACTCCAAAACTCCGAAACTCCGAAACTCCAAAACTCGAAAACTCCAAAACTCCAAAACTCCAATACTCCAAAACTCCGAAACTCCGAAACTCCAAAACTCCAATACTCCAAAACTCCGAAACTCCAAAACTCCGAAACTCCGAAACTCCAAAACTCCAAAACTCCGAAACTCCAAAACTCCAAAACTCCGAAACTCCAAAACTCCGAAACTCCAAAACTCCAATACTCCAAAACTCCAATACTCCAAAACTCCGAAACTCCAAAACACCGAAACTCCGAAACTCCGAAACTCCAAAACTCCAAAACTCCAAAACTCCAAAACTCCGAAACTCCAAAACTCCGAAACTCCAAAACTCCAAAACTCCGAAACTCCAAAACTCCAAAACTCCAAAACACCGCAACTCCGAAACTCCAAAACTCCAAAACTCCAAAACTCCAAAACTCCAAAACTCCGAAACTCCGAAACTCCAAAACTCCGAAACTCCAAAACTCCGAATCTCCAAAACTCCAAAACTCGAAAACTCCGAAACTCCAAAACTCCAAAACTCCAATACTCCAAAACTCCAAAACTCCGAAACTCCAAAACTCCAAAACTCCAAAGCTCAAAAACTCCAAAACTCCAAAACTCCGAAACTCCAAAACTCCAAAACTCCAAAACTCCGAAACACCAAAACTCCGAAACTCCGAAACTCGGAAACTCCAAAACTCCAAAACTCCAAAACTCCAAAACTCCAAAACTCCGAAACTCCAAAACTCCAAAACTCCGAAACTCCAAAACTCCAAAACTCCGAAACTCCAAAACTCCAAAACTCCAAAACTCCGAAACTCCGAAACTCCAAAACTCGAAAACTCCAAAACTCCAAAACTCCAATACTCCAAAACTCCGAAACTCCGAAACTCCAAAACTCCAATACTCCAAAACTCCGAAACTCCAAAACTCCAAAACTCCGAAACTCCGAAACTCCAAAACTGCAAAAGTCCAAAACTCCAAAACTCCGAAACTCCAAAACTCCGAAACTCCGAAACTCCAAAACTCCAAAACTCCGAAACTCCAAAACTCCAAAACTCCAAAACTCCGAAACTCCGAAACTCCAAAACTCCAAAACTCCAAAACTCCGAAACTCCAAAACTGCAAAAGTCCAAAACTCCAAAACTCCGAAACTCCAATACTCCAAAACTCCGAAACTCCAAAACTCCAAAACTCCAAAACTCCAAAACTCCAAAACTCCAATACTCCGAAACTCCGAAACTCCAAAACTCCAAAACTCCAAAACTCCAAAACTCCGAAACTCCAAAACTCCGAAACTCCGAAACTCCAAAACTCCAAAACTCCGAAACTCCAAAACTCCAAAACTCCAAAACTCCGAAACTCCGAAACTCCAAAACTCCAAAACTCCAAAACTCCGAAACTCCAAAACTGCAAAAGTCCAAAACTCCAAAACTCCGAAACTCCAATACTCCAAAACTCCGAAACTCCAAAACTCCAAAACTCCAAAACTCCAAAACTCCAAAACTCCGAAACTCCGAAACTCCGAAACTCCGAAACTCCAAAACTCCGAAACTCCGAAACTCCAAAACTCCAAAACTCCGAAACTCCAAAACTGCAAAAGTCCAAAACTCCAAAACTCCGAAACTCCAATACTCCAAAACTCCGAAACTCCAAAACTCCAAAACTCCAAAACTCCAAAACTCCAAAACTCCGAAACTCCGAAACTCCGAAACTCCGAAACTCCGAAACTCCGAAACTCCAAAACTCCAAAACTCCGAAACTCCAAAACTCCAATACTCCAAAACTCCAAAACTCCGAAACTCCAAAACTCCAAAACTCCGAAACTCCAAAACTCCGAAACTCCAAAACTCCAATACTCCAAAACTCCAATACTCCAAAACTCCGAAACTCCAAAACACCGAAACTCCGAAACTCCGAAACTCCAAAACTCCAAAACTCCAAAACTCCAAAACTCCGAAACTCCAAAACTCCGAAACTCCAAAACTCCAAAACTCCGAAACTCCAAAACTCCAAAACTCCAAAACTCCGAAACTCCGAAACTCCAAAACTCCAAAACTCCAAAACTCCAATACTCCAAAACTCCGAAACTCCAAAACTCCAAAACTCCGAAACTCCGAAACTCCAAAACTGCAAAAGTCCAAAACTCCAAAACTCCGAAACTCCAAAACTCCGAAACTCCGAAACTCCAAAACTCCAAAACTCCGAAACTCCAAAACTCCAAAACTCCAAAGCTCAAAAACTCCAAAACTCCAAAACTCCGAAACTCCAAAACTCCAAAACTCCAAAACTCCGAAACACCAAAACTCCGAAACTCCGAAACTCGGAAACTCCAAAACTCCAAAACTCCAAAACTCCAAAACTCCAAAACTCCGAAACTCCAAAACTCCAAAACTCCGAAACTCCAAAACTCCAAAACTCCGAAACTCCAAAACTCCAAAACTCCAAAACTCCGAAACTCCGAAACTCCAAAACTCGAAAACTCCAAAACTCCAAAACTCCAATACTCCAAAATTCCGAAACTCCGAAACTCCAAAACTCCAATACTCCAAAACTCCGAAACTCCAAAACTCCAAAACTCCGAAACTCCAAAACTCCAAAACTCCGAAACTCCGAAACTCCGAAACTCCGAAACTCCAAAACTCCAAAACTCCAAAACTCCGAAACTCCGAAACTCCAAAACTCCAAAACTCCGAAACTCCGAAACTCCGAAACTCCGAAACTCCAAAACTCCGAAACTCCAAAACTCCAAAACTCCGAAACTCCGAAACTCCAAAACTCCAAAACTCCGAAACTCCGAAACTCCGAATCTCCAAAACTCCAAAACTCCAAAACTCCGAAACTCCAAAACTCCAAAACTCCGAAACTCCAAAACTCCGAAACTCCGAAATTCCAAAACTCCAATACTCCAAAACTCCGAAACTCCAAAACTCCGAAACTCCAAAACTCCAAAACTCCAATACTCCAAAACTCCAAAACTCCAAAACTCCAAAACTCCAAAACTCCAAAACTCCAATACTCCAAAACTCCGAAACTCCGAAACTCCAAAACTCCAAAACTCCAAAACTGCAAAACTCCAAAACTCCGAAACTCCAAAACTCCGAAACTCCAAAACTCGGAAACTCCAAAACTCCAAAACTCCAAAACTCCAAAACTCCAAAACTCCGAAACTCCAAAACTCCGAAACTCCAAAACTCCGAATCTCCAAAACTCCAATACTCCAAAACTCCGAAGCTCCAAAACTCCGAAACTCCAAAACTCCAAAATTCCGAAACTCCAAAACTCCAAAACTCCAAAACTCCGAAACTCCGAAACTCCAAAACTCCAAAACTCCAAAACTCCGAAACTCCAAAACTCCAAAACTCCAAAACTCCGAAACTCCAAAACTCCAAAACTCCAAAACTCCAAAACTCCGAAACTCCAAAACTCCAAAACTCCAAAACTCCGAAACTCCAAAACTCCAAAACTCCAAAACTCCGAAACTCCAAAACTCCGAAACTCCAAAACTCCGAAACTCCGAAACTCCAAAACTCGAAAACTCCAAAACTCCAATACTCCAAAACTCCAAAACTCCAAAACACCGGAACTCCGAAACTCCGAAACTCCAAAACTCCAAAACTCCAAAACTCCAAAACTCCGAAACTCCAAAACTCCGAAACTCCAAAACTCCAAAACTCCAAAACTCCGAAACTCCAAAACTCCAATACTCCAAAACTCCGAAACTCCAAAACTCCAAAACTCTAAAACTCCAAAACTCCAAAACTCCAAAACTCCGAAACTCCAAAACTCCGAAACTCCAAAACTCCGAAACTCCAAAACTCCGAAACTCCAAAACTCCGAATCTCCAAAACTCCAAAACTCCAAAACTCCAAAACTGCAAAACTCCAAAACTCCGAAACTCCAAAACTCCAAAACTCCAAAACTCCGAAACTCCGAAACTCCAAAACTCCAAAACTCCAAAACTCCAAAACTCCGAAACTCCAAAACTCCAATACTCCAAAACTCCGAAACTCCAAAACTCCAAAACTCCAAAACTCCAAAACTCCAATACTCCAAAACTCCGAAACTCCGAAACTCCAAAACTCCAAAACTCCAAAACTGCAAAACTCCAAAACTCCGAAACTCCGAAACTCCAAAACTCCGAAACTCCAAAACTCGGAAACTCCAAAACTCCAAAGCTCCAAAACTCCAAAACTCCAAAACTCCGAAACTCCAAAACTCCGAAACTCCAAAACTCCGAATCTCCAAAACTCCAAAACTCCAAAACTCCGAAACTCCAAAACTCCAAAACTCCGAAACTCCAAAACTCCGAAACTCCAAAACTCCAAAACTCCGAAACTCCAAAACTCCAAAACTCCGAAACTCCAAAACGCCGAAGCTCCGAAACTCCGAAACTCCAAAACTCCAAAACTCCAAAACTCCGAAACTCCAAAACTCCAAAACTCCGAAACTCCGCAACTCCGAAACTCCAAAACTCCAAAACTCCGAAACTCCGAAACTCCAAAACTCCAAAACTCCAAAACTCCGAATCTCCGAAACTCCAAAACTCCAAAACTCCGAAACTCCAAAACTCCGAAACTCCGAAACTCCGAAACTCCGAAACTCCAAAACTCCAAAACTCCGAAACTCCAAAACTCCAAAACTCCAATACTCCAAAACTCCAAAACTCCGAAACTCCAAAACTCCGAAACTCCAAAACTCCAATACTCCAAAACTCCAATACTCCAAAACTCCGAAACTCCAAAACACCGAAACTCCGAAACTCCGAAACTCCAAAACTCCAAAACTCCAAAACTCCAAAACTCCGAAACTCCAAAACTCCGAAACTCCAAAACTCCAAAACTCCGAAACTCCAAAACTCCAAAACTCCAAAACTCCGAAACTCCGAAACTCCAAAACTCCAAAACTCCAAAACTCCAAAACTCCGAAACTCCAAAACACCAAAACTCCAAAACTCCAAAACTCCGAAACTCCAAAACTCCAAAACTCCAAAACTGCGAAACTCCAAAACTCCAAAACTCCAAAACTCCGAAACTGCAAAACTCCAAAACTCCAAAACTCCGAAACTCCAAAACTCCGAAACTCCAAAACTCCAAAACTCCAAAACTCCGAAACTCCAAAACTCCAAAACTCCAAAACTCCGAAACTCCGAAACTCCAAAACTCGAAAACTCCAAAACTCCAAAACTCCAATACTCCAAAACTCCGAAACTCCGAAACTCCAAAACTCCAATACTCCAAAACTCCGAAACTCCAAAACTCCAAAACTCCGAAACTCCAAAACTCGGAAACTCCAAAACTACAAAACTCCAAAACTCCAAAACTCCGAAACTCCAAAACTCCGAAACTCCAAAACTCCGAATCTCCAAAACTCCAAAACTCGAAAACTCCGAAACTCCAAAACTCCAAAACTCCAATACTCCAAAACTCCAAAACTCCGAAACTCCAAAACTCCAAAACTCCAAAGCTCCAAAACTCCAAAACTCCAAAACTCCGAAACTCCAAAACTCCAAAACTCCAAAACTCCGAAACACCAAAACTCCGAAACTCCAAAACTCCGAAACTCCGAAACTCCAAAACTCCAAAACTCCAAAACTCCAAAACTCCGAAACTCCAAAACACCAAAACTCCAAAACTCCAAAACTCCGAAACTCCAAAACTCCAAAACTCCAAAACTCCAAAACTCCGAAACTCCAAAACTCCAAAACTCCGAAACTCCAAAACTCCAAAACTCCAAAACTCCAAAACTCCAAAACTGCGAAACTCCAAAACTCCAAAACTCCAAAACTCCGAAACTGCAAAACTCCAAAACTCCAAAACTCCGAAACTCCAAAACTCCGCAACTCCAAAACTCCAAAACTCCAAAACTCCAAAACTCCGAAACTCCGAAACTCCAAAACTCGAAAACTCCAAAACTCCAAAACTCCAATACTCCAAAACTCCGAAACTCCGAAACTCCAAAACTCCAATACTCCAAAACTCCGAAACTCCAAAACTCCAAAACTCCGAAACTCCAAAACTCGGAAACTCCAAAACTACAAAACTCCAAAACTCCAAAACTCCAAAACTCCGAAACTCCAAAACTCCGAAACTCCAATACTCCAAAACTCCAAAACTCCAAAACTCCAAAACTCCAAAACTCCAAAACTCCAATACTCCAAAACTCCGAAACTCCGAAACTCCAAAACTCCAAAACTCCAAAACTGCAAAACTCCAAAACTCCGAAACTCCAAAACTCCGAAACTCCAAAACTCGGAAACTCCAAAACTCCAAAACTCCAAAACTCCAAAACTCCAAAACTCCGAAACTCCAAAACTCCGAAACTCCAAAACTCCGAATCTCCAAAACTCCAATACTCCAAAACTCCGAAGCTCCAAAACTCCGAAACTCCAAAACTCCAAAATTCCGAAACTCCAAAACTCCAAAACTCCAAAACTCCGAAACTCCGAAACTCCAAAACTCCAAAACTCCAAAACTCCGAAACTCCAAAACTCCAAAACTCCAAAACTCCGAAACTCCAAAACTCCAAAACTCCAAAACTCCAAAACTCCGAAACTCCAAAACTCCAAAACTCCAAAACTCCGAAACTCCAAAACTCCAAAACTCCAAAACTCCGAAACTCCAAAACTCCGAAACTCCAAAACTCCGAAACTCCGAAACTCCAAAACTCGAAAACTCCAAAACTCCAATACTCCAAAACTCCAAAACTCCAAAACACCGGAACTCCGAAACTCCGAAACTCCAAAACTCCAAAACTCCAAAACTCCAAAACTCCGAAACTCCAAAACTCCGAAACTCCAAAACTCCAAAACTCCGAAACTCCAAAACTCCAATACTCCAAAACTCCGAAACTCCAAAACTCCAAAACTCTAAAACTCCAAAACTCCAAAACTCCGAAACTCCAAAACTCCGAAACTCCAAAACTCCGAAACTCCAAAACTCCGAAACTCCAAAACTCCGAATCTCCAAAACTCCAAAACTCCAAAACTCCAAAACTGCAAAACTCCAAAACTCCGAAACTCCAAAACTCCAAAACTCCAAAACTCCGAAACTCCGAAACTCCAAAACTCCAAAACTCCAAAACTCCAAAACTCCGAAACTCCAAAACTCCAATACTCCAAAACTCCGAAACTCCAAAACTCCAAAACTCCAAAACTCCAAAACTCCAATACTCCAAAACTCCGAAACTCCGAAACTCCAAAACTCCAAAACTCCAAAACTGCAAAACTCCAAAACTCCGAAACTCCGAAACTCCAAAACTCCGAAACTCCAAAACTCGGAAACTCCAAAACTCCAAAGCTCCAAAACTCCAAAACTCCAAAACTCCGAAACTCCAAAACTCCGAAACTCCAAAACTCCGAATCTCCAAAACTCCAAAACTCCAAAACTCCGAAACTCCAAAACTCCAAAACTCCGAAACTCCAAAACTCCGAAACTCCAAAACTCCAAAACTCCGAAACTCCAAAACTCCAAAACTCCGAAACTCCAAAACGCCGAAGCTCCGAAACTCCGAAACTCCAAAACTCCAAAACTCCGAAACTCCAAAACTCCAAAACTCCGAAACTCCGCAACTCCGAAACTCCAAAACTCCAAAACTCCGAAACTCCGAAACTCCAAAACTCCAAAACTCCAAAACTCCGAATCTCCGAAACTCCAAAACTCCAAAACTCCGAAACTCCAAAACTCCGAAACTCCGAAACTCCGAAACTCCGAAACTCCAAAACTCCAAAACTCCGAAACTCCAAAACTCCAAAACTCCAATACTCCAAAACTCCAAAACTCCGAAACTCCAAAACTCCGAAACTCCAAAACTCCAATACTCCAAAACTCCAATACTCCAAAACTCCGAAACTCCAAAACACCGAAACTCCGAAACTCCGAAACTCCAAAACTCCAAAACTCCAAAACTCCAAAACTCCGAAACTCCAAAACTCCGAAACTCCAAAACTCCAAAACTCCGAAACTCCAAAACTCCAAAACTCCAAAACTCCGAAACTCCGAAACTCCAAAACTCCAAAACTCCAAAACTCCAAAACTCCGAAACTCCAAAACACCAAAACTCCAAAACTCCAAAACTCCGAAACTCCAAAACTCCAAAACTCCAAAACTGCGAAACTCCAAAACTCCAAAACTCCAAAACTCCGAAACTGCAAAACTCCAAAACTCCAAAACTCCGAAACTCCAAAACTCCGAAACTCCAAAACTCCAAAACTCCAAAACTCCGAAACTCCAAAACTCCAAAACTCCAAAACTCCGAAACTCCGAAACTCCAAAACTCGAAAACTCCAAAACTCCAAAACTCCAATACTCCAAAACTCCGAAACTCCGAAACTCCAAAACTCCAATACTCCAAAACTCCGAAACTCCAAAACTCCAAAACTCCGAAACTCCAAAACTCGGAAACTCCAAAACTACAAAACTCCAAAACTCCAAAACTCCGAAACTCCAAAACTCCGAAACTCCAAAACTCCGAATCTCCAAAACTCCAAAACTCGAAAACTCCGAAACTCCAAAACTCCAAAACTCCAATACTCCAAAACTCCAAAACTCCGAAACTCCAAAACTCCAAAACTCCAAAGCTCCAAAACTCCAAAACTCCAAAACTCCGAAACTCCAAAACTCCAAAACTCCAAAACTCCGAAACACCAAAACTCCGAAACTCCAAAACTCCGAAACTCCGAAACTCCAAAACTCCAAAACTCCAAAACTCCAAAACTCCGAAACTCCAAAACACCAAAACTCCAAAACTCCAAAACTCCGAAACTCCAAAACTCCAAAACTCCAAAACTCCAAAACTCCGAAACTCCAAAACTCCAAAACTCCGAAACTCCAAAACTCCAAAACTCCAAAACTCCAAAACTCCAAAACTGCGAAACTCCAAAACTCCAAAACTCCAAAACTCCGAAACTGCAAAACTCCAAAACTCCAAAACTCCGAAACTCCAAAACTCCGCAACTCCAAAACTCCAAAACTCCAAAACTCCAAAACTCCGAAACTCCGAAACTCCAAAACTCGAAAACTCCAAAACTCCAAAACTCCAATACTCCAAAACTCCGAAACTCCGAAACTCCAAAACTCCAATACTCCAAAACTCCGAAACTCCAAAACTCCAAAACTCCGAAACTCCAAAACTCGGAAACTCCAAAACTACAAAACTCCAAAACTCCAAAACTCCAAAACTCCGAAACTCCAAAACTCCGAAACTCCAAAACTCCGAATCTCCAAAACTCCAAAACTCGAAAACTCCGAAACTCCAAAACTCCAAAACTCCAATACTCCAAAACTCCAAAACTCCGAAACTCCAAAACTCCAAAACTCCAAAGCTCCAAAACTCCAAAACTCCAAAACTGCGAAACTCCAAAACTCCAAAACTCCAAAACTCCGAAACACCAAAACTCCGAAACTCCGAAACTCGGAAACTCCAAAACTCCAAAACTCCAAAACTCCAAAACTCCAAAACTCCGAAACTCCAACTCCAAAACTCCAAAACTCCAAAACTCCAAAACTCCAAAACTCCAAAACTCCAAAACTCCGAAACTCCAAAACTCCAAAACTCCAAAGCTCCAAAACTCCAAAACTCCAAAACTCCGAAACTCCAAAACTCCGAAACTCCAAAACTCCGAAACTCCAAAACTCCGAAACTTCAAAACTCCGAAACTCCAAAACTCCAAAACTCCGAAACTCCAAAACTCCGAATCTCCAAAACTCCAAAACTCCAAAACTCCGAAACTCCAAAACTCCGAAACTCCAAAACTCCAAAACTCCAATACTCCAAAACTCCAAAACTCCAAAACACCGAAACTCCGAAACTCCGAAACTCCAAAACTCCAAAACTCCAAAACTCCAAAACTCCGAAACTCCAAAACTCCGAAACTCCAAAACTCCAAAACTCCAAAACTCCGAAACTCCAAAACTCCAATACTCCAAAACTCCGAAACTCCAAAACTCCAAAACTCAAAAACTCCAAAACTCCAAAACTCCAAAACTCCAAAACTCCGAAACTCCAAAACTCCGAAACTCCAAAACTCCGAATCTCCAAAACTCCAAAACTCCAAAACTCCAAAACTCCGAAACTCCAAAACTCCAAAACTCCGAAACTCCAAAACTCCAAAACTCCAAAACTCCAAAACTCCAAAACTCCGAAACTCCAAAACTGCAAAAGTCCAAAACTCCAAAACTCCGAAACTCCAATACTCCAAAACTCCGAAACTCCAAAACTCCAAAACTCCAAAACTCCAAAACTCCAAAACTCCGAAACTCCGAAACTCCGAAACTCCGAAACTCCAAAACTCCGAAACTCCGAAACTCCAAAACTCCAAAACTCCAAAACTCCGAAACTCCAAAACTCCGGAACTCCAAAACTCCGAAACTCCAAAACTCCAAAACTCCAATACTCCAAAACTCCAAAACTCCAAAACACCGAAACTCCGAAACTCCGAAACTCCAAAACTCCAAAACTCCAAAACTCCAAAACTCCAAAACTCCGAAACTCCAAAACTCCAATACTCCAAAACTCCGAAACTCCAAAACTCCAAAACTCCAAAACTCCAAAACTCCAAAACTCCAAAACTCCGAAACTCCAAAACTCCAAAACTCCGAAACTCCAAAACTCCAAAACTCCAAAACTCCAAAACTCCAAAACTGCGAAACTCCAAAACTCCAAAACTCCAAAACTCCGAAACTGCAAAACTCCAAAACTCCGAAACTCCGAAACTCCAAAACTCCAAAACTCCAAAACTGCAAAACTCCAAAACTCCGAAACTCCGAAACTCCAAAACTCCAAAACTCCGAAACTCCAAAACGCCGAAGCTCCGAAACTCCGAAACTCCAAAACTCCAAAACTCCGAAACTCCAAAACTCCAAAACTCCGAAACTCCGCAACTCCGAAACTCCAAAACTCCAAAACTCCGAAACTCCGAAACTCCAAAACTCCAAAACTCCAAAACTCCAAAACTCCAAAACTCCGAAACTCCGAAACTCCAAAACTCCGAATCTCCAAAACTCCAATACTCCAAAACTCCGAAGCTCCAAAACTCCGAAACTCCAAAACTCCAAAATTCCGAAACTCCAAAACTCCAAAACTCCAAAACTCCGAAACTCCGAAACTCCAAAACTCCAAAACTCCAAAACTCCAAAACTCCGAAACTCCAAAACTCCAAAACTCCAAAACTCCGAAACTCCAAAACTCCAAAACTCCAAAACTCCAAAACTCCGAAACTCCAAAACTCCAAAACTCCAAAACTCCGAAACTCCAAAACTCCAAAACTCCAAAACTCCGAAACTCCAAAACTCCGAAACTCCAAAACTCCGAAACTCCGAAACTCCAAAACTCCAAAACTCCAAAACTCCAATACTCCAAAACTCCAAAACTCCAAAACACCGGAACTCCGAAACTCCGAAACTCCAAAACTCCAAAACTCCAAAACTCCAAAACTCCGAAACTCCAAAACTCCGAAACTCCAAAACTCCAAAACTCCAAAACTCCGAAACTCCAAAACTCCAATACTCCAAAACTCCGAAACTCCAAAACTCCAAAACTCTAAAACTCCAAAACTCCAAAACTCCAAAACTCCGAAACTCCAAAACTCCGAAACTCCAAAACTCCGAAACTCCAAAACTCCGAAACTCCAAAACTCCGAATCTCCAAAACTCCAAAACTCCAAAACTGCAAAACTCCAAAACTCCGAAACTCCAAAACTCCAAAACTCCAAAACTCCGAAACTCCGAAACTCCAAAACTCCAAAACTCCAAAACTCCAAAACTCCGAAACTCCAAAACTCCAATACTCCAAAACTCCGAAACTCCAAAACTCCAAAACTCCAAAACTCCAAAACTCCAATACTCCAAAACTCCGAAACTCCGAAACTCCAAAACTCCAAAACTCCAAAACTGCAAAACTCCAAAACTCCGAAACTCCGAAACTCCAAAACTCCGAAACTCCAAAACTCGGAAACTCCAAAACTCCAAAGCTCCAAAACTCCAAAACTCCAAAACTCCGAAACTCCAAAACTCCGAAACTCCAAAACTCCGAATCTCCAAAACTCCAAAACTCCAAAACTCCGAAACTCCAAAACTCCAAAACTCCGAAACTCCAAAACTCCGAAACTCCAAAACTCCAAAACTCCGAAACTCCAAAACTCCAAAACTCCGAAACTCCAAAACGCCGAAGCTCCGAAACTCCGAAACTCCAAAACTCCAAAACTCCGAAACTCCAAAACTCCAAAACTCCGAAACTCCGCAACTCCGAAACTCCAAAACTCCAAAACTCCGAAACTCCGAAACTCCAAAACTCCAAAACTCCAAAACTCCGAATCTCCGAAACTCCAAAACTCCAAAACTCCGAAACTGCAAAACTCCAAAACTCCAAAACTCCGAAACTCCAAAACTCCGAAACTCCAAAACTCCAAAACTCCAAAACTCCGAAACTCCAAAACTCCAATACTCCAAAACTCCGAAACTCCGAAACTCCAAAACTCCAATACTCCAAAACTCCGAAACTCCAAAACTCCAAAACTCCGAAACTCCAAAACTCGGAAACTCCAAAACTACAAAACTCCAAAACTCCAAAACTCCGAAACTCCAAAACTCCGAAACTCCAAAACTCCGAATCTCCAAAACTCGAAAACTCGAAAACTCCGAAACTCCAAAACTCCAAAACTCCAATACTCCAAAACTCCAAAACTCCGAAACTCCAAAACTCCAAAACTCCAAAGCTCCAAAACTCCAAAACTCCAAAACTCCGAAACTCCAAAACTCCAAAACTCCAAAACTCCGAAACACCAAAACTCCGAAACTCCAAAACTCCGAAACTCCGAAACTCCAAAACTCCAAAACTCCAAAACTCCAAAACTCCGAAACTAAAAAAAAACACCAAAACTCCAAAACTCCAAAACTCCGAAACTCCAAAACTCCAAAACTCCAAAACTCCAAAACTCCAAAACTCCGAAACTCCAAAACTCCAAAACTCCGAAACTCCAAAACTCCAAAACTCCAAAACTCCAAAACTCCAAAACTGCGAAACTCCAAAACTCCAAAACTCCAAAACTCCGAAACTGCAAAACTCCAAAACTCCAAAACTCCGAAACTCCAAAACTCCGAAACTCCAAAACTCCAAAACTCCAAAACTCCGAAACTCCAAAACTCCAAAACTCCAAAACTCCGAAACTCCGAAACTCCAAAACTCGAAAAGTCCAAAACTCCAAAACTCCAATACTCCAAAACTCCGAAACTCCGAAACTCCAAAACTCCAATACTCCAAAACTCCGAAACTCCAAAACTCCAAAACTCCGAAACTCCAAAACTCGGAAACTCCAAAACTACAAAACTCCAAAACTCCAAAACTCCAAAACTCCGAAACTCCAAAACTCCGAAACTCCAAAACTCCGAATCTCCAAAACTCCAAAACTCGAAAACTCCGAAACTCCAAAACTCCAAAACTCCAATACTCCAAAACTCCAAAACTCCGAAACTCCAAAACTCCAAAACTCCAAAGCTCCAAAACTCCAAAACTCCAAAACTCCGAAACTCCAAAACTCCAAAACTCCAAAACTCCGAAACACCAAAACTCCGAAACTCCGAAACTCGGAAACTCCAAAACTCCAAAACTCCAAAACTCCAAAACTCCGAAACTCCAAAACTCCAAAACTCCAAAACTCCAAAACTCCAAAACTCCAAAACTCCAAAACTCCGAAACTCCAAAACTCCAAAACTCCAAAGCTCCAAAACTCCAAAACTCCAAAACTCCGAAACTCCAAAACTCCGAAACTCCAAAACTCCGAAACTCCAAAACTCCGAAACTTCAAAACTCCGAAACTCCAAAACTCCAAAACTCCGAAACTCCAAAACTCCGAATCTCCAAAACTCCAAAACTCCAAAACTCCGAAACTCCAAAACTCCGAAACTCCAAAACTCCAAAACTCCAATACTCCAAAACTCCAAAACTCCAAAACACCGAAACTCCGAAACTCCGAAACTCCAAAACTCCAAAACTCCAAAACTCCAAAACTCCGAAACTCCAAAACTCCGAAACTCCAAAACTCCAAAACTCCAAAACTCCGAAACTCCAAAACTCCAATACTCCAAAACTCCGAAACTCCAAAACTCCAAAACTCAAAAACTCCAAAACTCCAAAACTCCAAAACTCCAAAACTCCGAAACTCCAAAACGCCGAAGCTCCGAAACTCCGAAACTCCAAAACTCCAAAACTCCGAAACTCCAAAACTCCAAAACTCCGAAACTCCGCAACTCCGAAACTCCAAAACTCCAAAACTCCGAAACTCCGAAACTCCAAAACTCCAAAACTCCAAAACTCCAAAACTCCAAAACTCCGAAACTCCGAAACTCCAAAACTCCGAATCTCCAAAACTCCAATACTCCAAAACTCCGAAGCTCCAAAACTCCGAAACTCCAAAACTCCAAAATTCCGAAACTCCAAAACTCCAAAACTCCAAAACTCCGAAACTCCGAAACTCCAAAACTCCAAAACTCCAAAACTCCAAAACTCCGAAACTCCAAAACTCCAAAACTCCAAAACTCCGAAACTCCAAAACTCCAAAACTCCAAAACTCCAAAACTCCGAAACTCCAAAACTCCAAAACTCCAAAACTCCGAAACTCCAAAACTCCAAAACTCCAAAACTCCGAAACTCCAAAACTCCGAAACTCCAAAACTCCGAAACTCCGAAACTCCAAAACTCCAAAACTCCAAAACTCCAATACTCCAAAACTCCAAAACTCCAAAACACCGGAACTCCGAAACTCCGAAACTCCAAAACTCCAAAACTCCAAAACTCCAAAACTCCGAAACTCCAAAACTCCGAAACTCCAAAACTCCAAAACTCCAAAACTCCGAAACTCCAAAACTCCAATACTCCAAAACTCCGAAACTCCAAAACTCCAAAACTCTAAAACTCCAAAACTCCAAAACTCCAAAACTCCGAAACTCCAAAACTCCGAAACTCCAAAACTCCGAAACTCCAAAACTCCGAAACTCCAAAACTCCGAATCTCCAAAACTCCAAAACTCCAAAACTCCAAAACTGCAAAACTCCAAAACTCCGAAACTCCAAAACTCCAAAACTCCAAAACTCCGAAACTCCGAAACTCCAAAACTCCAAAACTCCAAAACTCCAAAACTCCGAAACTCCAAAACTCCAATACTCCAAAACTCCGAAACTCCAAAACTCCAAAACTCCAAAACTCCAAAACTCCAATACTCCAAAACTCCGAAACTCCGAAACTCCAAAACTCCAAAACTCCAAAACTGCAAAACTCCAAAACTCCGAAACTCCGAAACTCCAAAACTCCGAAACTCCAAAACTCGGAAACTCCAAAACTCCAAAGCTCCAAAACTCCAAAACTCCAAAACTCCGAAACTCCAAAACTCCGAAACTCCAAAACTCCGAATCTCCAAAACTCCAAAACTCCAAAACTCCGAAACTCCAAAACTCCAAAACTCCGAAACTCCAAAACTCCGAAACTCCAAAACTCCAAAACTCCGAAACTCCAAAACTCCAAAACTCCGAAACTCCAAAACGCCGAAGCTCCGAAACTCCGAAACTCCAAAACTCCAAAACTCCGAAACTCCAAAACTCCAAAACTCCGAAACTCCGCAACTCCGAAACTCCAAAACTCCAAAACTCCGAAACTCCGAAACTCCAAAACTCCAAAACTCCAAAACTCCGAATCTCCGAAACTCCAAAACTCCAAAACTCCGAAACTGCAAAACTCCAAAACTCCAAAACTCCGAAACTCCAAAACTCCGAAACTCCAAAACTCCAAAACTCCAAAACTCCGAAACTCCAAAACTCCAATACTCCAAAACTCCGAAACTCCGAAACTCCAAAACTCCAATACTCCAAAACTCCGAAACTCCAAAACTCCAAAACTCCGAAACTCCAAAACTCGGAAACTCCAAAACTACAAAACTCCAAAACTCCAAAACTCCGAAACTCCAAAACTCCGAAACTCCAAAACTCCGAATCTCCAAAACTCGAAAACTCGAAAACTCCGAAACTCCAAAACTCCAAAACTCCAATACTCCAAAACTCCAAAACTCCGAAACTCCAAAACTCCAAAACTCCAAAGCTCCAAAACTCCAAAACTCCAAAACTCCGAAACTCCAAAACTCCAAAACTCCAAAACTCCGAAACACCAAAACTCCGAAACTCCAAAACTCCGAAACTCCGAAACTCCAAAACTCCAAAACTCCAAAACTCCAAAACTCCGAAACTCCAAAACTCCGAAACTCCAAAACTCCAAAACTCCAAAACTCCGAAACTCCAAAACTCCAAAACTCCAAAACTCCGAAACTCCGAAACTCCAAAACTCGAAAACTCCAAAACTCCAAAACTCCAATACTCCAAAACTCCGAAACTCCGAAACTCCAAAACTCCAATACTCCAAAACTCCGAAACTCCAAAACTCCAAAACTCCAAAACTCCAAAACTCCGAAACTCCAAAACTCCAAAACTCCAAAACTCCAAAACTCCAAAACTGCGAAACTCCAAAACTCCAAAACTCCAAAACTCCGAAACTGCAAAACTCCAAAACTCCAAAACTCCGAAACTCCAAAACTCCGAAACTCCAAAACTCCAAAACTCCAAAACTCCGAAACTCCAAAACTCCAAAACTCCAAAACTCCGAAACTCCGAAACTCCAAAACTCGAAAACTCCAAAACTCCAAAACTCCAATACTCCAAAACTCCGAAACTCCGAAACTCCAAAACTCCAAAACTCCGAAACTCCAAAACTCGGAAACTCCAAAACTACAAAACTCCAAAACTCCAAAACTCCAAAACTCCGAAACTCCAAAACTCCGAAACTCCAAAACTCCGAATCTCCAAAACTCCAAAACTCGAAAACTCCGAAACTCCAAAACTCCAAAACTCCAATACTCCAAAACTCCAAAACTCCGAAACTCCAAAACTCCGAAACTCCAAAACTCCAAAACTCCAAAACTCCGAAACTCCAAAACTCCAATACTCCAAAACTCCGAAACACCAAAACTCCAAAACTCCAAAACTCCGAAACTCCAAAACTCCAAAACTCCAAAACTCCAAAACTCCAAAACTCCGAAACTCCAAAACTCCAAAACTCCGAAACTCCAAAACTCCAAAACTCCAAAACTCCAAAACTCCAAAACTGCGAAACTCCAAAACTCCAAAACTCCAAAACTCCGAAACTGCAAAACTCCAAAACTCCAAAACTCCGAAACTCCAAAACTCCGAAACTCCAAAACTCCAAAACTCCAAAACTCCGAAACTCCAAAACTCCAAAACTCCAAAACTCCGAAACTCCGAAACTCCAAAACTCGAAAACTCCAAAACTCCAAAACTCCAATACTCCAAAACTCCGAAACTCCGAAACTCCAAAACTCCAATACTCCAAAACTCCGAAACTCCAAAACTCCAAAACTCCGAAACTCCAAAACTCGGAAACTCCAAAACTACAAAACTCCAAAACTCCAAAACTCCAAAACTCCGAAACTCCAAAACTCCGAAACTCCAAAACTCCGAATCTCCAAAACTCCAAAACTCGAAAACTCCGAAACTCCAAAACTCCAAAACTCCAATACTCCAAAACTCCAAAACTCCGAAACTCCAAAACTCCAAAACTCCAAAGCTCCAAAACTCCAAAACTCCAAAACTCCGAAACTCCAAAACTCCAAAACTCCAAAACTCCGAAACACCAAAACTCCGAAACTCCGAAACTCGGAAACTCCAAAACTCCAAAACTCCAAAACTCCAAAACTCCGAAACTCCAAAACTCCAAAACTCCAAAACTCCAAAACTCCAAAACTCCAAAACTCCAAAACTCCGAAACTCCAAAACTCCAAAACTCCAAAGCTCCAAAACTCCAAAACTCCAAAACTCCGAAACTCCAAAACTCCGAAACTCCAAAACTCCGAAACTCCAAAACTCCGAAACTTCAAAACTCCGAAACTCCAAAACTCCAAAACTCCGAAACTCCAAAACTCCGAATCTCCAAAACTCCAAAACTCCAAAACTCCGAAACTCCAAAACTCCGAAACTCCAAAACTCCAAAACTCCAATACTCCAAAACTCCAAAACTCCAAAACACCGAAACTCCGAAACTCCGAAACTCCAAAACTCCAAAACTCCAAAACTCCAAAACTCCGAAACTCCAAAACTCCGAAACTCCAAAAC
The DNA here is from genome assembly GCF_055824585.1 of Amblyomma mixtum. Taxonomy (NCBI): domain Eukaryota; kingdom Metazoa; phylum Arthropoda; class Arachnida; order Ixodida; family Ixodidae; genus Amblyomma; species Amblyomma mixtum. The sequence goes on from NW_028317651.1 coordinate 13,063,356, forward strand.
TCCAAAACTCCAAAACTCCGAAACTCCAAAACTCCAATACTCCAAAACTCCGAAACTCCAAAACTCCAAAACTCAAAAACTCCAAAACTCCAAAACTCCAAAACTCCAAAACTCCGAAACTCCAAAACTCCGAAACTCCAAAACTCCAAAACTCCGAAACTCCAAAACTCCAAAACTCCGAAACTCCAAAACTCCAAAACTCCAAAACTCCAAAACTCCAAAACTCCGAAACTCCAAAACTGCAAAAGTCCAAAACTCCAAAACTCCGAAACTCCAATACTCCAAAACTCCGAAACTCCAAAACTCCAAAACTCCAAAACTCCAAAACTCCAAAACTCCGAAACTCCGAAACTCCGAAACTCCGAAACTCCAAAACTCCGAAACTCCGAAACTCCAAAACTCCAAAACTCCAAAACTCCGAAACTCCAAAACTCCGAAACTCCAAAACTCCGAAACTCCAAAACTCCAAAACTCCAATACTCCAAAACTCCAAAACTCCAAAACACCGAAACTCCGAAACTCCGAAACTCCAAAACTCCAAAACTCCAAAACTCCAAAACTCCGAAACTCCAAAACTCCGAAACTCCAAAACTCCAAAACTCCAAAACTCCGAAACTCCAAAACTCCAAAACTCCAAAACTCCAAAACTGCGAAACTCCAAAACTCCAAAACTCCAAAACTCCGAAACTGCAAAACTCCAAAACTCCAAAACTCCGAAACTCCAAAACTCCGAAACTCCAAAACTCCAAAACTCCAAAACTCCGAAACTCCAAAACTCCAAAACTCCAAAACTCCAAAACTCCAATACTCCAAAACTCCGAAACTCCAAAACTCCAAAACTCCAAAACTCCGAAACTCCAAAACTCCGAAACTCCAAAACTCGGAAACTCCAAAACTCCAAAACTCCAAAACTCCAAAACTCCAAAACTCCGAAACTCCAAAACTCCGAAACTCCAAAACTCGGAAACTCCAAAACTCCAAAACTCCAAAACTCCAAAACTCCAAAACTCCGAAACTCCAAAACTCCGAAACTCCAAAACTCCAAAACTCCAAAACTCCAAAACTCCAAAACTCCGAAACTCCAAAACTCCGAAACTCCAAAACTCCGAATCTCCAAAACTCCAATACTCCAAAACTCCGAAGCTCCAAAACTCCGAAACTCCAAAACTCCAAAATTCCGAAACTCCAAAACTCCAAAACTCCAAAACTCCGAAACTCCGAAACTCCAAAACTCCAAAACTCCAAAACTCCAAAACTCCGAAACTCCAAAACTCCAAAACTCCAAAACTCCGAAACTCCAAAACTCCAAAACTCCAAAACTCCAAAACTCCGAAACTCCAAAACTCCAAAACTCCAAAACTCCGAAACTCCAAAACTCCAAAACTCCAAAACTCCGAAACTCCAAAACTCCGAAACTCCAAAACTCCGAAACTCCGAAACTCCAAAACTCGAAAACTCCAAAACTCCAATACTCCAAAACTCCAAAACTCCAAAACACCGGAACTCCGAAACTCCGAAACTCCAAAACTCCAAAACTCCAAAACTCCAAAACTCCGAAACTCCAAAACTCCGAAACTCCAAAACTCCAAAACTCCAAAACTCCAAAACTCCGAAACTCCAAAACTCCAATACTCCAAAACTCCGAAACTCCAAAACTCCAAAACTCTAAAACTCCAAAACTCCAAAACTCCAAAACTCCGAAACTCCAAAACTCCGAAACTCCAAAACTCCGAAACTCCAAAACTCCGAAACTCCAAAACTCCGAATCTCCAAAACTCCAAAACTCCAAAACTCCAAAACTGCAAAACTCCAAAACTCCGAAACTCCAAAACTCCAAAACTCCAAAACTCCGAAACTCCGAAACTCCAAAACTCCAAAACTCCAAAACTCCAAAACTCCGAAACTCCAAAACTCCAATACTCCAAAACTCCGAAACTCCAAAACTCCAAAACTCCAAAACTCCAAAACTCCAATACTCCAAAACTCCGAAACTCCGAAACTCCAAAACTCCAAAACTCCAAAACTGCAAAACTCCAAAACTCCGAAACTCCGAAACTCCAAAACTCCGAAACTCCAAAACTCGGAAACTCCAAAACTCCAAAGCTCCAAAACTCCAAAACTCCAAAACTCCGAAACTCCAAAACTCCGAAACTCCAAAACTCCGAATCTCCAAAACTCCAAAACTCCAAAACTCCGAAACTCCAAAACTCCAAAACTCCGAAACTCCAAAACTCCGAAACTCCAAAACTCCAAAACTCCGAAACTCCAAAACTCCAAAACTCCGAAACTCCAAAACGCCGAAGCTCCGAAACTCCGAAACTCCAAAACTCCAAAACTCCGAAACTCCAAAACTCCAAAACTCCGAAACTCCGCAACTCCGAAACTCCAAAACTCCAAAACTCCGAAACTCCGAAACTCCAAAACTCCAAAACTCCAAAACTCCGAATCTCCGAAACTCCAAAACTCCAAAACTCCGAAACTCCAAAACTCCGAAACTCCGAAACTCCGAAACTCCGAAACTCCAAAACTCCAAAACTCCGAAACTCCAAAACTCCAAAACTCCAATACTCCAAAACTCCAAAACTCCGAAACTCCAAAACTCCGAAACTCCAAAACTCCAATACTCCAAAACTCCAATACTCCAAAACTCCGAAACTCCAAAACACCGAAACTCCGAAACTCCGAAACTCCAAAACTCCAAAACTCCAAAACTCCAAAACTCCAAAACTCCGAAACTCCAAAACTCCGAAACTCCAAAACTCCAAAACTCCGAAACTCCAAAACTCCAAAACTCCAAAACTCCGAAACTCCGAAACTCCAAAACTCCAAAACTCCAAAACTCCGAAACTCCAAAACACCAAAACTCCAAAACTCCAAAACTCCGAAACTCCAAAACTCCAAAACTCCAAAACTCCAAAACTCCAAAACTCCAAAACTCCGAAACTCCAAAACTCCAAAACTCCGAAACTCCAAAACTCCAAAACTCCAAAACTCCAAAACTCCAAAACTGCGAAACTCCAAAACTCCAAAACTCCAAAACTCCGAAACTGCAAAACTCCAAAACTCCAAAACTCCGAAACTCCAAAACTCCGAAACTCCAAAACTCCAAAACTCCAAAACTCCGAAACTCCAAAACTCCAAAACTCCAAAACTCCGAAACTCCGAAACTCCAAAACTCGAAAACTCCAAAACTCCAAAACTCCAATACTCCAAAACTCCGAAACTCCGAAACTCCAAAACTCCAATACTCCAAAACTCCGAAACTCCAAAACTCCAAAACTCCGAAACTCCAAAACTCGGAAACTCCAAAACTACAAAACTCCAAAACTCCAAAACTCCGAAACTCCAAAACTCCGAAACTCCAAAACTCCGAATCTCCAAAACTCCAAAACTCGAAAACTCCGAAACTCCAAAACTCCAAAACTCCAATACTCCAAAACTCCAAAACTCCGAAACTCCAAAACTCCAAAACTCCAAAGCTCCAAAACTCCAAAACTCCAAAACTCCGAAACTCCAAAACTCCAAAACTCCAAAACTCCGAAACACCAAAACTCCGAAACTCCAAAACTCCGAAACTCCGAAACTCCAAAACTCCAAAACTCCAAAACTCCGAAACTCCGAAACTCCGAAACTCCAAAACTCGAAAACTCCAAAACTCCAAAACTCCAATACTCCAAAACTCCGAAACTCCGAAACTCCGAAACTCCAAAACTCCAATACTCCAAAACTCCGAAACTCCGAAACTCCAAAACTCCAATACTCCAAAACTCCGAAACTCCAAAACTCCAAAACTCCGAAACTGCAAAACTCGGAAACTCCAAAACTACAAAACTCCAAAACTCCAAAACTCCGAAACTCCAAAACTCCGAAACTCCAAAACTCCGAATCTCCAAAACTCGAAAACTCGAAAACTCCGAAACTCCAAAACTCCAAAACTCCAATACTCCAAAACTCCAAAACTCCGAAACTCCGAAACTCCGAAACTCCAAAACTCCAATACTCCAAAACTCCGAAACTCCGAAACTCCAAAACTCCAATACTCCAAAACTCCGAAACTCCAAAACTCCAAAACTCCGAAACTGCAAAACTCGGAAACTCCAAAACTACAAAACTCCAAAACTCCAAAACTCCGAAACTCCAAAACTCCGAAACTCCAAAACTCCGAATCTCCAAAACTCGAAAACTCGAAAACTCCGAAACTCCAAAACTCCAAAACTCCAATACTCCAAAACTCCAAAACTCCGAAACTCCAAAACTCCAAAACTCCAAAGCTCCAAAACTCCAAAACTCCAAAACTCCGAAACTCCAAAACTCCAAAACTCCGAAACACCAAAACTCCGAAACTCCAAAACTCCGAAACTCCGAAACTCCAAAACTCCAAAACTCCAAAACTCCAAAACTCCGAAACTCCAAAACACCAAAACTCCAAAACTCCAAAACTCCGAAACTCCAAAACTCCAAAACTCCAAAACTCCAAAACTCCAAAACTCCGAAACTCCAAAACTCCAAAACTCCGAAACTCCAAAACTCCAAAACTCCAAAACTCCAAAACTCCAAAACTCCAAAACTGCGAAACTCCAAAACTCCAAAACTCCAAAACTCCGAAACTGCAAAACTCCAAAACTCCAAAACTCCGAAACTCCAAAACTCCGAAACTCCAAAACTCCAAAACTCCAAAACTCCGAAACTCCAAAACTCCAAAACTCCAAAACTCCGAAACTCCGAAACTCCAAAACTCGAAAACTCCAAAACTCCAAAACTCCAATACTCCAAAACTCCGAAACTCCGAAACTCCAAAACTCCAATACTCCAAAACTCCGAAACTCCAAAACTCCAAAACTCCGAAACTCCAAAACTCGGAAACTCCAAAACTACAAAACTCCAAAACTCCAAAACTCCGAAACTCCAAAACTCCGAAACTCCAAAACTCCGAATCTCCAAAACTCGAAAACTCGAAAACTCCGAAACTCCAAAACTCCAAAACTCCAATACTCCAAAACTCCAAAACTCCGAAACTCCAAAACTCCAAAACTCCAAAGCTCCAAAACTCCAAAACTCCAAAACTCCGAAACTCCAAAACTCCAAAACTCCAAAACTCCGAAACACCAAAACTCCGAAACTCCAAAACTCCGAAACTCCGAAACTCCAAAACTCCAAAACTCCAAAACTCCAAAACTCCGAAACTCCAAAACACCAAAACTCCAAAACTCCAAAACTCCGAAACTCCAAAACTCCAAAACTCCGGAACTCCAAAACTCGGAAACTGCGAAACTCCAAAACTCCAAAACTCCAAAACTCCGAAACTGCAAAACTCCAAAACTCCAAAACTCCGAAACTCCAAAACTCCGAAACTCCAAAACTCCAAAACTCCAAAACTCCGAAACTCCAAAACTCCAAAACTCCAAAACTCCGAAACTCCGAAACTCCAAAACTCGAAAACTCCAAAACTCCAAAACTCCAATACTCCAAAACTCCGAAACTCCGAAACTCCAAAACTCCAATACTCCAAAACTCCGAAACTCCAAAACTCCAAAACTCCGAAACTCCAAAACTCGGAAACTCCAAAACTACAAAACTCCAAAACTCCAAAACTCCGAAACTCCAAAACTCCGAAACTCCAAAACTCCGAATCTCCAAAACTCCAAAACTCGAAAACTCCGAAACTCCAAAACTCCAAAACTCCAATACTCCAAAACTCCAAAACTCCGAAACTCCAAAACTCCAAAACTCCAAAGCTCCAAAACTCCAAAACTCCAAAACTCCGAAACTCCAAAACTCCAAAACTCCAAAACTCCGAAACACCAAAACTCCGAAACTCCAAAACTCCGAAACTCCGAAACTCCAAAACTCCAAAACTCCAAAACTCCGAAACTCCGAAACTCCGAAACTCCAAAACTCGAAAACTCCAAAACTCCAAAACTCCAATACTCCAAAACTCCGAAACTCCGAAACTCCGAAACTCCAAAACTCCAATACTCCAAAACTCCGAAACTCCGAAACTCCAAAACTCCAATACTCCAAAACTCCGAAACTCCAAAACTCCAAAACTCCGAAACTGCAAAACTCGGAAACTCCAAAACTACAAAACTCCAAAACTCCAAAACTCCGAAACTCCAAAACTCCGAAACTCCAAAACTCCGAATCTCCAAAACTCGAAAACTCGAAAACTCCGAAACTCCAAAACTCCAAAACTCCAATACTCCAAAACTCCAAAACTCCGAAACTCCAAAACTCCAAAACTCCAAAGCTCCAAAACTCCAAAACTCCAAAACTCCGAAACTCCAAAACTCCAAAACTCCAAAACTCCGAAACACCAAAACTCCGAAACTCCAAAACTCCGAAACTCCGAAACTCCAAAACTCCAAAACTCCAAAACTCCAAAACTCCGAATCTCCAAAACTCCAAAACTCGAAAACTCCGAAACTCCAAAACTCCAAAACTCCAATACTCCAAAACTCCAAAACTCCGAAACTCCAAAACTCCAAAACTCCAAAGCTCCAAAACTCCAAAACTCCAAAACTCCGAAACTCCAAAACTCCAAAACTCCAAAACTCCGAAACACCAAAACTCCGAAACTCCAAAACTCCGAAACTCCGAAACTCCAAAACTCCAAAACTCCAAAACTCCGAAACTCCGAAACTCCGAAACTCCAAAACTCGAAAACTCCAAAACTCCAAAACTCCAATACTCCAAAACTCCGAAACTCCGAAACTCCGAAACTCCAAAACTCCAATACTCCAAAACTCCGAAACTCCGAAACTCCAAAACTCCAATACTCCAAAACTCCGAAACTCCAAAACTCCAAAACTCCGAAACTCCAAAACTCCGAAACTCCAAAACTCCGAATCTCCAAAACTCGAAAACTCGAAAACTCCGAAACTCCAAAACTCCAAAACTCCAATACTCCAAAACTCCAAAACTCCGAAACTCCGAAACTCCGAAACTCCAAAACTCCAATACTCCAAAACTCCGAAACTCCGAAACTCCAAAACTCCAATACTCCAAAACTCCGAAACTCCAAAACTCCAAAACTCCGAAACTGCAAAACTCGGAAACTCCAAAACTACAAAACTCCAAAACTCCAAAACTCCGAAACTCCAAAACTCCGAAACTCCAAAACTCCGAATCTCCAAAACTCGAAAACTCGAAAACTCCGAAACTCCAAAACTCCAAAACTCCAATACTCCAAAACTCCAAAACTCCGAAACTCCAAAACTCCAAAACTCCAAAGCTCCAAAACTCCAAAACTCCAAAACTCCGAAACTCCAAAACTCCAAAACTCCGAAACACCAAAACTCCGAAACTCCAAAACTCCGAAACTCCGAAACTCCAAAACTCCAAAACTCCAAAACTCCAAAACTCCGAAACTCCAAAACACCAAAACTCCAAAACTCCAAAACTCCGAAACTCCAAAACTCCAAAACTCCAAAACTCCAAAACTCCAAAACTCCGAAACTCCAAAACTCCAAAACTCCGAAACTCCAAAACTCCAAAACTCCAAAACTCCAAAACTCCAAAACTCCAAAACTGCGAAACTCCAAAACTCCAAAACTCCAAAACTCCGAAACTGCAAAACTCCAAAACTCCAAAACTCCGAAACTCCAAAACTCCGAAACTCCAAAACTCCAAAACTCCAAAACTCCGAAACTCCAAAACTCCAAAACTCCAAAACTCCGAAACTCCGAAACTCCAAAACTCGAAAACTCCAAAACTCCAAAACTCCAATACTCCAAAACTCCGAAACTCCGAAACTCCAAAACTCCAATACTCCAAAACTCCGAAACTCCAAAACTCCAAAACTCCGAAACTCCAAAACTCGGAAACTCCAAAACTACAAAACTCCAAAACTCCAAAACTCCGAAACTCCAAAACTCCGAAACTCCAAAACTACGAATCTCCAAAACTCGAAAACTCGAAAACTCCGAAACTCCAAAACTCCAAAACTCCAATACTCCAAAACTCCAAAACTCCGAAACTCCAAAACTCCAAAACTCCAAAGCTCCAAAACTCCAAAACTCCAAAACTCCGAAACTCCAAAACTCCAAAACTCCAAAACTCCGAAACACCAAAACTCCGAAACTCCAAAACTCCGAAACTCCGAAACTCCAAAACTCCAAAACTCCAAAACTCCAAAACTCCGAAACTCCAAAACACCAAAACTCCAAAACTCCAAAACTCCGAAACTCCAAAACTCCAAAACTCCGGAACTCCAAAACTCGGAAACTGCGAAACTCCAAAACTCCAAAACTCCAAAACTCCGAAACTGCAAAACTCCAAAACTCCAAAACTCCGAAACTCCAAAACTCCGAAACTCCAAAACTCCAAAACTCCAAAACTCCGAAACTCCAAAACTCCAAAACTCCAAAACTCCGAAACTCCGAAACTCCAAAACTCGAAAACTCCAAAACTCCAAAACTCCAATACTCCAAAACTCCGAAACTCCGAAACTCCAAAACTCCAATACTCCAAAACTCCGAAACTCCAAAACTCCAAAACTCCGAAACTCCAAAACTCGGAAACTCCAAAACTACAAAACTCCAAAACTCCAAAACTCCGAAACTCCAAAACTCCGAAACTCCAAAACTCCGAATCTCCAAAACTCCAAAACTCGAAAACTCCGAAACTCCAAAACTCCAAAACTCCAATACTCCAAAACTCCAAAACTCCGAAACTCCAAAACTCCAAAACTCCAAAGCTCCAAAACTCCAAAACTCCAAAACTCCGAAACTCCAAAACTCCAAAACTCCAAAACTCCGAAACACCAAAACTCCGAAACTCCAAAACTCCGAAACTCCGAAACTCCAAAACTCCAAAACTCCAAAACTCCGAAACTCCGAAACTCCGAAACTCCAAAACTCGAAAACTCCAAAACTCCAAAACTCCAATACTCCAAAACTCCGAAACTCCGAAACTCCGAAACTCCAAAACTCCAATACTCCAAAACTCCGAAACTCCGAAACTCCAAAACTCCAATACTCCAAAACTCCGAAACTCCAAAACTCCAAAACTCCGAAACTGCAAAACTCGGAAACTCCAAAACTACAAAACTCCAAAACTCCAAAACTCCGAAACTCCAAAACTCCGAAACTCCAAAACTCCGAATCTCCAAAACTCGAAAACTCGAAAACTCCGAAACTCCAAAACTCCAAAACTCCAATACTCCAAAACTCCAAAACTCCGAAACTCCAAAACTCCAAAACTCCAAAGCTCCAAAACTCCAAAACTCCAAAACTCCGAAACTCCAAAACTCCAAAACTCCAAAACTCCGAAACACCAAAACTCCGAAACTCCAAAACTCCGAAACTCCGAAACTCCAAAACTCCAAAACTCCAAAACTCCAAAACTCCGAAACTCCAAAACACCAAAACTCCAAAACTCCAAAACTCCGAAACTCCAAAACTCCAAAACTCCAAAACTCCAAAACTCCAAAACTCCGAAACTCCAAAACTCCAAAACTCCGAAACTCCAAAACTCCAAAACTCCAAAACTCCAAAACTCCAAAACTGCGAAACTCCAAAACTCCAAAACTCCAAAACTCCGAAACTGCAAAACTCCAAAACTCCAAAACTCCGAAACTCCAAAACTCCGAAACTCCAAAACTCCAAAACTCCAAAACTCCGAAACTCCAAAACTCCAAAACTCCAAAACTCCGAAACTCCGAAACTCCAAAACTCGAAAACTCCAAAACTCCAAAACTCCAATACTCCAAAACTCCGAAACTCCAAAACTCCAAAACTCCGAAACTCCAAAACTCGGAAACTCCAAAACTACAAAACTCCAAAACTCCAAAACTCCGAAACTCCAAAACTCCGAAACTCCAAAACTCCGAATCTCCAAAACTCGAAAACTCGAAAACTCCGAAACTCCAAAACTCCAAAACTCCAATACTCCAAAACTCCAAAACTCCGAAACTCCAAAACTCCAAAACTCCAAAGCTCCAAAACTCCAAAACTCCAAAACTCCGAAACTCCAAAACTCCAAAACTCCAAAACTCCGAAACACCAAAACTTCGAAACTCCAAAACTCCGAAACTCCGAAACTCCAAAACTCCAAAACTCCAAAACTCCAAAACTCCGAAACTCCAAAACACCAAAACTCCAAAACTCCAAAACTCCGAAACTCCAAAACTCCAAAACTCCGGAACTCCAAAACTCCAAAACTCCAAAACTCCAAAACTCCAAAACTGCGAAACTCCAAAACTCCAAAACTCCGAAACTCCAAAACTCCAAAACTCCAAAACTCCAAAACTCCAAAACTGCGAAACTCCAAAACTCCAAAACTCCAAAACTCCAAAACTCCGAAACTGCAAAACTCCAAAACTCCAAAACTCCGAAACTCCAAAACTCCGAAACTCCAAAACTCCAAAACTCCAAAACTCCGAAACTCCAAAACTCCAAAACTCCAAAACTCCGAAACTCCGAAACTCCAAAACTCGAAAACTCCAAAACTCCAAAACTCCAATACTCCAAAACTCCGAAACTCCGAAACTCCAAAACTCCAATACTCCAAAACTCCGAAACTCCAAAACTCCAAAACTCCGAAACTCCAAAACTCGGAAACTCCAAAACTACAAAACTCCAAAACTCCAAAACTCCAAAACTCCGAAACTCCAAAACTCCGAAACTCCAAAACTCCGAATCTCCAAAACTCCAAAACTCGAAAACTCCGAAACTCCAAAACTCCAAAACTCCAATACTCCAAAACTCCAAAACTCCGAAACTCCAAAACTCCAAAACTCCAAAGCTCCAAAACTCCAAAACTCCAAAACTCCGAAACTCCAAAACTCCAAAACTCCAAAACTCCGAAACACCAAAACTCCGAAACTCCGAAACTCGGAAACTCCAAAACTCCAAAACTCCAAAACTCCAAAACTCCGAAACTCCAAAACTCCAAAACTCCAAAACTCCAAAACTCCAAAACTCCAAAACTCCAAAACTCCGAAACTCCAAAACTCCAAAACTCCAAAGCTCCAAAACTCCAAAACTCCAAAACTCCGAAACTCCAAAACTCCGAAACTCCAAAACTCCGAAACTCCAAAACTCCGAAACTTCAAAACTCCGAAACTCCAAAACTCCAAAACTCCGAAACTCCAAAACTCCGAATCTCCAAAACTCCAAAACTCCAAAACTCCGAAACTCCAAAACTCCGAAACTCCAAAACTCCAAAACTCCAATACTCCAAAACTCCAAAACTCCAAAACACCGAAACTCCGAAACTCCGAAACTCCAAAACTCCAAAACTCCAAAACTCCAAAACTCCGAAACTCCAAAACTCCGAAACTCCAAAACTCCAAAACTCCAAAACTCCGAAACTCCAAAACTCCAATACTCCAAAACTCCGAAACTCCAAAACTCCAAAACTCAAAAACTCCAAAACTCCAAAACTCCAAAACTCCGAAACTCCAAAACTCCGAAACTCCAAAACTCCGAATCTCCAAAACTCCAAAACTCCAAAACTCCAAAACTCCGAAACTCCAAAACTCCAAAACTCCGAAACTCCAAAACTCCAAAACTCCAAAACTCCAAAACTCCGAAACTCCAAAACTGCAAAAGTCCAAAACTCCAAAACTCCGAAACTCCAATACTCCAAAACTCCGAAACTCCAAAACTCCAAAACTCCAAAACTCCAAAACTCCAAAACTCCGAAACTCCGAGACTCCGAAACTCCGAAACTCCAAAACTCCGAAACTCCGAAACTCCAAAACTCCAAAACTCCAAAACTCCGAAACTCCAAAACTCCGAAACTCCAAAACTCCGAAACTCCAAAACTCCAAAACTCCAATACTCCAAAACTCCAAAACTCCAAAACACCGAAACTCCGAAACTCCGAAACTCCAAAACTCCAAAACTCCAAAACTCCAAAACTCCGAAACTCCAAAACTCCGAAACTCCAAAACTCCAAAACTCCAAAACTCCGAAACTCCAAAACTCCAAAACTCCAAAACTCCAAAACTGCAAAACTCCAAAACTCCAAAACTCCAAAACTCCGAAACTGCAAAACTCCAAAACTCCAAAACTCCGAAACTCCAAAACTCCGAAACTCCAAAACTCCAAAACTCCAAAACTCCGAAACTCCAAAACTCCAAAACTCCAAAACTCCAAAACTCCAATACTCCAAAACTCCGAAACTCCAAAACTCCAAAACTCCGAAACTCCAAAACTCCAAAACTCCAAAACTCCGAAACTCCAAAACTCCAAAACTCCAAAACTCCGAAACTCCAAAACTCCAAAACTCCGAAACTCCAAAACTCCGAAACTCCGAAACTCCAAAACTCGAAAACTCCAAAACTCCAATACTCCAAAACTCCAAAACTCCAAAACACCGGAACTCCGAAACTCCGAAACTCCAAAACTCCAAAACTCCAAAACTCCAAAACTCCGAAACTCCAAAACTCCGAAACTCCAAAACTCCAAAACTCCAAAACTCCGAAACTCCAAAACTCCAATACTCCAAAACTCCGAAACTCCAAAACTCCAAAACTCTAAAACTCCAAAACTCCAAAACTCCAAAACTCCGAAACTCCAAAACTCCGAAACTCCAAAACTCCGAAACTCCAAAACTCCGAAACTCCAAAACTCCGAATCTCCAAAACTCCAAAACTCCAAAACTCCAAAACTGCAAAACTCCAAAACTCCGAAACTCCAAAACTCCAAAACTCCAAAACTCCGAAACTCCGAAACTCTAAAACTCCAAAACTCCAAAACTCCAAAACTCCGAAACTCCAAAACTCCAATACTCCAAAACTCCGAAACTCCAAAACTCCAAAACTCCAAAACTCCAAAACTCCAATACTCCAAAACTCCAAAACTGCAAAACTCCAAAACTCCGAAACTCCGAAACTCCAAAACTCCGAAACTCCAAAACTCGGAAACTCCAAAACTCCAAAGCTCCAAAACTCCAAAACTCCAAAACTCCGAAACTCCAAAACTCCGAAACTCCAAAACTCCGAATCTCCAAAACTCCAAAACTCCAAAACTCCGAAACTCCAAAACTCCAAAACTCCGAAACTCCAAAACTCCGAAACTCCAAAACTCCAAAACTCCGAAACTCCAAAACTCCAAAACTCCGAAACTCCAAAACGCCGAAGCTCCGAAACTCCGAAACTCCAAAACTCCAAAACTCCGAAACTCCAAAACTCCAAAACTCCGAAACTCCGCAACTCCGAAACTCCAAAACTCCAAAACTCCGAAACTCCGAAACTCCAAAACTCCAAAACTCCAAAACTCCGAATCTCCGAAACTCCAAAACTCCAAAACTCCGAAACTCCGAAACTCCAAAACTCGGAAACTCCAAAACTACAAAACTCCAAAACTCCAAAACTCCGAAACTCCAAAACTCCGAAACTCCAAAACTCCGAATCTCCAAAACTCCAAAACTCGAAAACTCCGAAACTCCAAAACTCCAAAACTCCAATACTCCAAAACTCCAAAACTCCGAAACTCCAAAACTCCAAAACTCCAAAGCTCCAAAACTCCAAAACTCCAAAACTCCGAAACTCCAAAACTCCAAAACTCCAAAACTCCGAAACACCAAAACTCCGAAACTCCAAAACTCCGAAACTCCGAAACTCCAAAACTCCAAAACTCCAAAACTCCGAAACTCCGAAACTCCGAAACTCCAAAACTCGAAAACTCCAAAACTCCAAAACTCCAATACTCCAAAACTCCGAAACTCCGAAACTCCGAAACTCCAAAACTCCAATACTCCAAAACTCCGAAACTCCGAAACTCCAAAACTCCAATACTCCAAAACTCCGAAACTCCAAAACTCCAAAACTCCGAAACTGCAAAACTCGGAAACTCCAAAACTACAAAACTCCAAAACTCCAAAACTCCGAAACTCCAAAACTCCGAAACTCCAAAACTCCGAATCTCCAAAACTCGAAAACTCGAAAACTCCGAAACTCCAAAACTCCAAAACTCCAATACTCCAAAACTCCAAAACTCCGAAACTCCAAAACTCCAAAACTCCAAAGCTCCAAAACTCCAAAACTCCAAAACTCCGAAACTCCAAAACTCCAAAACTCCAAAACTCCGAAACACCAAAACTCCGAAACTCCAAAACTCCGAAACTCCGAAACTCCAAAACTCCAAAACTCCAAAACTCCAAAACTCCGAAACTCCAAAACACCAAAACTCCAAAACTCCAAAACTCCGAAACTCCAAAACTCCAAAACTCCAAAACTCCAAAACTCCAAAACTCCGAAACTCCAAAACTCCAAAACTCCGAAACTCCAAAACTCCAAAACTCCAAAACTCCAAAACTCCAAAACTGCGAAACTCCAAAACTCCAAAACTCCAAAACTCCGAAACTGCAAAACTCCAAAACTCCAAAACTCCGAAACTCCAAAACTCCGAAACTCCAAAACTCCAAAACTCCAAAACTCCGAAACTCCAAAACTCCAAAACTCCAAAACTCCGAAACTCCGAAACTCCAAAACTCGAAAACTCCAAAACTCCAAAACTCCAATACTCCAAAACTCCGAAACTCCGAAACTCCAAAACTCCAATACTCCAAAACTCCGAAACTCCAAAACTCCAAAACTCCGAAACTCCAAAACTCGGAAACTCCAAAACTACAAAACTCCAAAACTCCAAAACTCCGAAACTCCAAAACTCCGAAACTCCAAAACTCCGAATCTCCAAAACTCGAAAACTCGAAAACTCCGAAACTCCAAAACTCCAAAACTCCAATACTCCAAAACTCCAAAACTCCGAAACTCCAAAACTCCAAAACTCCAAAGCTCCAAAACTCCAAAACTCCAAAACTCCGAAACTCCAAAACTCCAAAACTCCAAAACTCCGAAACACCAAAACTCCGAAACTCCAAAACTCCGAAACTCCGAAACTCCAAAACTCCAAAACTCCAAAACTCCAAAACTCCGAAACTCCAAAACACCAAAACTCCAAAACTCCAAAACTCCGAAACTCCAAAACTCCAAAACTCCGGAACTCCAAAACTCCAAAACTCCAAAACTCCAAAACTGCGAAACTCCAAAACTCCAAAACTCCGAAACTCCAAAACTCCAAAACTCCAAAACTCCAAAACTCCAAAACTGCGAAACTCCAAAACTCCAAAACTCCAAAACTCCGAAACTGCAAAACTCCAAAACTCCAAAACTCCGAAACTCCAAAACTCCGAAACTCCAAAACTCCAAAACTCCAAAACTCCGAAACTCCAAAACTCCAAAACTCCAAAACTCCGAAACTCCGAAACTCCAAAACTCGAAAACTCCAAAACTCCAAAACTCCAATACTCCAAAACTCCGAAACTCCGAAACTCCAAAACTCCAATACTCCAAAACTCCGAAACTCCAAAACTCCAAAACTCCGAAACTCCAAAACTCGGAAACTCCAAAACTACAAAACTCCAAAACTCCAAAACTCCAAAACTCCGAAACTCCAAAACTCCGAAACTCCAAAACTCCGAATCTCCAAAACTCCAAAACTCGAAAACTCCGAAACTCCAAAACTCCAAAACTCCAATACTCCAAAACTCCAAAACTCCGAAACTCCAAAACTCCAAAACTCCAAAGCTCCAAAACTCCAAAACTCCAAAACTCCGAAACTCCAAAACTCCAAAACTCCAAAACTCCGAAACACCAAAACTCCGAAACTCCGAAACTCGGAAACTCCAAAACTCCAAAACTCCAAAACTCCAAAACTCCGAAACTCCAAAACTCCAAAACTCCAAAACTCCAAAACTCCAAAACTCCAAAACTCCGAAACTCCAAAACTCCAAAACTCCAAAGCTCCAAAACTCCAAAACTCCAAAACTCCGAAACTCCAAAACTCCGAAACTCCAAAACTCCGAAACTCCAAAACTCCGAAACTTCAAAACTCCGAAACTCCAAAACTCCAAAACTCCGAAACTCCAAAACTCCGAATCTCCAAAACTCCAAAACTCCAAAACTCCGAAACTCCAAAACTCCGAAACTCCAAAACTCCAAAACTCCAATACTCCAAAACTCCAAAACTCCAAAACACCGAAACTCCGAAACTCCGAAACTCCAAAACTCCAAAACTCCAAAACTCCAAAACTCCGAAACTCCAAAACTCCGAAACTCCAAAACTCCAAAACTCCAAAACTCCGAAACTCCAAAACTCCAATACTCCAAAACTCCGAAACTCCAAAACTCCAAAACTCAAAAACTCCAAAACTCCAAAACTCCAAAACTCCGAAACTCCAAAACTCCGAAACTCCAAAACTCCGAATCTCCAAAACTCCAAAACTCCAAAACTCCAAAACTCCGAAACTCCAAAACTCCAAAACTCCGAAACTCCAAAACTCCAAAACTCCAAAACTCCAAAACTCCGAAACTCCAAAACTGCAAAAGTCCAAAACTCCAAAACTCCGAAACTCCAATACTCCAAAACTCCGAAACTCCAAAACTCCAAAACTCCAAAACTCCAAAACTCCAAAACTCCGAAACTCCGAGACTCCGAAACTCCGAAACTCCAAAACTCCGAAACTCCGAAACTCCAAAACTCCAAAACTCCAAAACTCCGAAACTCCAAAACTCCGAAACTCCAAAACTCCGAAACTCCAAAACTCCAAAACTCCAATACTCCAAAACTCCAAAACTCCAAAACACCGAAACTCCGAAACTCCGAAACTCCAAAACTCCAAAACTCCAAAACTCCAAAACTCCGAAACTCCAAAACTCCGAAACTCCAAAACTCCAAAACTCCAAAACTCCGAAACTCCAAAACTCCAAAACTCCAAAACTCCAAAACTGCAAAACTCCAAAACTCCAAAACTCCAAAACTCCGAAACTGCAAAACTCCAAAACTCCAAAACTCCGAAACTCCAAAACTCCGAAACTCCAAAACTCCAAAACTCCAAAACTCCGAAACTCCAAAACTCCAAAACTCCAAAACTCCAAAACTCCAATACTCCAAAACTCCGAAACTCCAAAACTCCAAAACTCCGAAACTCCAAAACTCCAAAACTCCAAAACTCCGAAACTCCAAAACTCCAAAACTCCAAAACTCCGAAACTCCAAAACTCCAAAACTCCGAAACTCCAAAACTCCGAAACTCCGAAACTCCAAAACTCGAAAACTCCAAAACTCCAATACTCCAAAACTCCAAAACTCCAAAACACCGGAACTCCGAAACTCCGAAACTCCAAAACTCCAAAACTCCAAAACTCCAAAACTCCGAAACTCCAAAACTCCGAAACTCCAAAACTCCAAAACTCCAAAACTCCGAAACTCCAAAACTCCAATACTCCAAAACTCCGAAACTCCAAAACTCCAAAACTCTAAAACTCCAAAACTCCAAAACTCCAAAACTCCGAAACTCCAAAACTCCGAAACTCCAAAACTCCGAAACTCCAAAACTCCGAAACTCCAAAACTCCGAATCTCCAAAACTCCAAAACTCCAAAACTCCAAAACTGCAAAACTCCAAAACTCCGAAACTCCAAAACTCCAAAACTCCAAAACTCCGAAACTCCGAAACTCTAAAACTCCAAAACTCCAAAACTCCAAAACTCCGAAACTCCAAAACTCCAATACTCCAAAACTCCGAAACTCCAAAACTCCAAAACTCCAAAACTCCAAAACTCCAATACTCCAAAACTCCAAAACTGCAAAACTCCAAAACTCCGAAACTCCGAAACTCCAAAACTCCGAAACTCCAAAACTCGGAAACTCCAAAACTCCAAAGCTCCAAAACTCCAAAACTCCAAAACTCCGAAACTCCAAAACTCCGAAACTCCAAAACTCCGAATCTCCAAAACTCCAAAACTCCAAAACTCCGAAACTCCAAAACTCCAAAACTCCGAAACTCCAAAACTCCGAAACTCCAAAACTCCAAAACTCCGAAACTCCAAAACTCCAAAACTCCGAAACTCCAAAACGCCGAAGCTCCGAAACTCCGAAACTCCAAAACTCCAAAACTCCGAAACTCCAAAACTCCAAAACTCCGAAACTCCGCAACTCCGAAACTCCAAAACTCCAAAACTCCGAAACTCCGAAACTCCAAAACTCCAAAACTCCAAAACTCCGAATCTCCGAAACTCCAAAACTCCAAAACTCCGAAACTCCAAAACTCCGAAACTCCGAAACTCCGAAACTCCGAAACTCCAAAACTCCAAAACTCCGAAACTCCAAAACTCCAAAACTCCAATACTCCAAAACTCCAAAACTCCGAAACTCCAAAACTCCGAAACTCCAAAACTCCAATACTCCAAAACTCCAATACTCCAAAACTCCGAAACTCCAAAACACCGAAACTCCGAAACTCCGAAACTCCAAAACTCCAAAACTCCAAAACTCCAAAACTCCGAAACTCCAAAACTCCGAAACTCCAAAACTCCAAAACTCCGAAACTCCAAAACTCCAAAACTCCAAAACTCCGAAACTCCGAAACTCCAAAACTCCAAAACTCCAAAACTCCGAAACTCCAAAACACCAAAACTCCAAAACTCCAAAACTCCGAAACTCCAAAACTCCAAAACTCCAAAACTCCAAAACTCCAAAACTCCGAAACTCCAAAACTCCAAAACTCCGAAACTCCAAAACTCCAAAACTCCAAAACTCCAAAACTCCAAAACTGCGAAACTCCAAAACTCCAAAACTCCGAAACTGCAAAACTCCAAAACTCCAAAACTCCGAAACTCCAAAACTCCGAAACTCCAAAACTCCAAAACTCCAAAACTCCGAAACTCCAAAACTCCAAAACTCCGAAACTCCGAAACTCCAAAACTCGAAAACTCCAAAACTCCAAAACTCCAATACTCCAAAACTCCGAAACTCCGAAACTCCAAAACTCCAATACTCCAAAACTCCGAAACTCCAAAACTCCAAAACTCCGAAACTCCAAAACTCGGAAACTCCAAAACTACAAAACTCCAAAACTCCAAAACTCCGAAACTCCAAAACTCCGAAACTCCAAAACTCCGAATCTCCAAAACTCCAAAACTCGAAAACTCCGAAACTCCAAAACTCCAAAACTCCAATACTCCAAAACTCCAAAACTCCGAAACTCCAAAACTCCAAAACTCCAAAGCTCCAAAACTCCAAAACTCCAAAACTCCGAAACTCCAAAACTCCAAAACTCCAAAACTCCGAAACACCAAAACTCCGAAACTCCAAAACTCCGAAACTCCGAAACTCCAAAACTCCAAAACTCCAAAACTCCAAAACTCCGAAACTCCAAAACACCAAAACTCCAAAACTCCAAAACTCCGAAACTCCAAAACTCCAAAACTCCAAAACTCCAAAACTCCGAAACTCCAAAACTCCAAAACTCCGAAACTCCAAAACTCCAAAACTCCAAAACTCCAAAACTCCAAAACTGCGAAACTCCAAAACTCCAAAACTCCAAAACTCCGAAACTGCAAAACTCCAAAACTCCAAAACTCCGAAACTCCAAAACTCCGAAACTCCAAAACTCCAAAACTCCAAAACTCCGAAACTCCAAAACTCCAAAACTCCAAAACTCCGAAACTCCGAAACTCCAAAACTCGAAAACTCCAAAACTCCAAAACTCCAATACTCCAAAACTCCGAAACTCCGAAACTCCAAAACTCCAATACTCCAAAACTCCGAAACTCCAAAACTCCAAAACTCCGAAACTCCAAAACTCGGAAACTCCAAAACTACAAAACTCCAAAACTCCAAAACTCCAAAACTCCGAAACTCCAAAACTCCGAAACTCCAAAACTCCGAATCTCCAAAACTCCAAAACTCGAAAACTCCGAAACTCCAAAACTCCAAAACTCCAATACTCCAAAACTCCAAAACTCCGAAACTCCAAAACTCCAAAACTCCAAAGCTCCAAAACTCCAAAACTCCAAAACTCCGAAACTCCAAAACTCCAAAACTCCAAAACTCCGAAACACCAAAACTCCGAAACTCCGAAACTCGGAAACTCCAAAACTCCAAAACTCCAAAACTCCAAAACTCCGAAACTCCAAAACTCCAAAACTCCAAAACTCCAAAACTCCAAAACTCCAAAACTCCAAAACTCCGAAACTCCAAAACTCCAAAACTCCAAAGCTCCAAAACTCCAAAACTCCAAAACTCCGAAACTCCAAAACTCCGAAACTCCAAAACTCCGAAACTCCAAAACTCCGAAACTTCAAAACTCCGAAACTCCAAAACTCCAAAACTCCGAAACTCCAAAACTCCGAATCTCCAAAACTCCAAAACTCCAAAACTCCGAAACTCCAAAACTCCGAAACTCCAAAACTCCAAAACTCCAATACTCCAAAACTCCAAAACACCGAAACTCCGAAACTCCGAAACTCCAAAACTCCAAAACTCCGAAACTCCAAAACTCCGAATCTCCAAAACTCCAAAACTCCAAAACTCCAAAACTCCGAAACTCCAAAACTCCAAAACTCCGAAACTCCAAAACTCCAAAACTCCAAAACTCCAAAACTCCAAAACTCCGAAACTCCAAAACTGCAAAAGTCCAAAACTCCAAAACTCCGAAACTCCAATACTCCAAAACTCCGAAACTCCAAAACTCCAAAACTCCAAAACTCCAAAACTCCAAAACTCCGAAACTCCGAAACTCCGAAACTCCGAAACTCCAAAACTCCGAAACTCCGAAACTCCAAAACTCCAAAACTCCAAAACTCCGAAACTCCAAAACTCCGAAACTCCAAAACTCCGAAACTCCAAAACTCCAAAACTCCAATACTCCAAAACTCCAAAACTCCAAAACACCGAAACTCCGAAACTCCGAAACTCCAAAACTCCAAAACTCCAAAACTCCGAAACTCCAAAACTCCGAAACTCCAAAACTCCAAAACTCCAAAACTCCGAAACTCCAAAACTCCAATACTCCAAAACTCCGAAACTCCAAAACTCCAAAACTCCAAAACTCCAAAACTCCAAAACTCCAAAACTCCAAAACTCCGAAACTCCAAAACTCCAAAACTCCGAAACTCCAAAACTCCAAAACTCCAAAACTCCAAAACTCCAAAACTGCGAAACTCCAAAACTCCAAAACTCCAAAACTCCGAAACTGCAAAACTCCAAAACTCCAAAACTCCGAAACTCCAAAACTCCGAAACTCCAAAACTCCAAAACTCCAAAACTCCGAAACTCCAAAACTCCAAAACTCCGAAACTCCAAAACTCCAAAACTCCAAAACTCCGAAACACCAAAACTCCGAAACTCCGAAACTCGGAAACTCCAAAACTCCAAAACTCCAAAACTCCAAAACTCCGAAACTCCAAAACTCCAAAACTCCAAAACTCCAAAACTCCGAAACTCCAAAACTCCAAAACTCCAAAACTCCAAAACTCCAAAACTCCGAAACTCCAAAACTCCAATACTCCAAAACTCCGAAACTCCAAAACTCCAAAACTCCAAAACTCCAAAACTCCAAAACTCCAAAACTCCGAAACTCCAAAACTCCAAAACTCCGAAACTCCAAAACTCCAAAACTCCAAAACTCCAAAACTCCAAAACTGCGAAACTCCAAAATTCCAAAACTCCAAAACTCCGAAACTGCAAAACTCCAAAACTCCGAAACTCCGAAACTCCAAAACTCCAAAACTCCAAAACTGCAAAACTCCAAAACTCCGAAACTCCGAAACTCCAAAACTCCAAAACTCCGAAACTCCAAAACGCCGAAGCTCCGAAACTCCGAAACTCCAAAACTCCAAAACTCCGAAACTCCAAAACTCCAAAACTCCGAAACTCCGCAACTCCGAAACTCCAAAACTCCAAAACTCCGAAACTCCGAAACTCCAAAACTCCAAAACTCCAAAACTCCAAAACTCCAAAACTCCGAAACTCCGAAACTCCAAAACTCCGAATCTCCAAAACTCCAATACTCCAAAACTCCGAAGCTCCAAAACTCCGAAACTCCAAAACTCCAAAATTCCGAAACTCCAAAACTCCAAAACTCCAAAACTCCGAAACTCCGAAACTCCAAAACTCCAAAACTCCAAAACTCCAAAACTCCGAAACTCCAAAACTCCAAAACTCCAAAACTCCGAAACTCCAAAACTCCAAAACTCCAAAACTCCAAAACTCCGAAACTCCAAAACTCCAAAACTCCAAAACTCCGAAACTCCAAAACTCCAAAACTCCAAAACTCCGAAACTCCAAAACTCCGAAACTCCAAAACTCCGAAACTCCGAAACTCCAAAACTCCAAAACTCCAAAACTCCAATACTCCAAAACTCCAAAACTCCAAAACACCGGAACTCCGAAACTCCGAAACTCCAAAACTCCAAAACTCCAAAACTCCAAAACTCCGAAACTCCAAAACTCCGAAACTCCAAAACTCCAAAACTCCAAAACTCCGAAACTCCAAAACTCCAATACTCCAAAACTCCGAAACTCCAAAACTCCAAAACTCTAAAACTCCAAAACTCCAAAACTCCAAAACTCCGAAACTCCAAAACTCCGAAACTCCAAAACTCCGAAACTCCAAAACTCCGAAACTCCAAAACTCCGAATCTCCAAAACTCCAAAACTCCAAAACTCCAAAACTGCAAAACTCCAAAACTCCGAAACTCCAAAACTCCAAAACTCCAAAACTCCGAAACTCCGAAACTCCAAAACTCCAAAACTCCAAAACTCCAAAACTCCGAAACTCCAAAACTCCAATACTCCAAAACTCCGAAACTCCAAAACTCCAAAACTCCAAAACTCCAAAACTCCAATACTCCAAAACTCCGAAACTCCGAAACTCCAAAACTCCAAAACTCCAAAACTGCAAAACTCCAAAACTCCGAAACTCCGAAACTCCAAAACTCCGAAACTCCAAAACTCGGAAACTCCAAAACTCCAAAGCTCCAAAACTCCAAAACTCCAAAACTCCGAAACTCCAAAACTCCGAAACTCCAAAACTCCGAATCTCCAAAACTCCAAAACTCCAAAACTCCGAAACTCCAAAACTCCAAAACTCCGAAACTCCAAAACTCCGAAACTCCAAAACTCCAAAACTCCGAAACTCCAAAACTCCAAAACTCCGAAACTCCAAAACGCCGAAGCTCCGAAACTCCGAAACTCCAAAACTCCAAAACTCCGAAACTCCAAAACTCCAAAACTCCGAAACTCCGCAACTCCGAAACTCCAAAACTCCAAAACTCCGAAACTCCGAAACTCCAAAACTCCAAAACTCCAAAACTCCGAATCTCCGAAACTCCAAAACTCCAAAACTCCGAAACTGCAAAACTCCAAAACTCCAAAACTCCGAAACTCCAAAACTCCGAAACTCCAAAACTCCAAAACTCCAAAACTCCGAAACTCCAAAACTCCAATACTCCAAAACTCCGAAACTCCGAAACTCCAAAACTCCAATACTCCAAAACTCCGAAACTCCAAAACTCCAAAACTCCGAAACTCCAAAACTCGGAAACTCCAAAACTACAAAACTCCAAAACTCCAAAACTCCGAAACTCCAAAACTCCGAAACTCCAAAACTCCGAATCTCCAAAACTCGAAAACTCGAAAACTCCGAAACTCCAAAACTCCAAAACTCCAATACTCCAAAACTCCAAAACTCCGAAACTCCAAAACTCCAAAACTCCAAAGCTCCAAAACTCCAAAACTCCAAAACTCCGAAACTCCAAAACTCCAAAACTCCAAAACTCCGAAACACCAAAACTCCGAAACTCCAAAACTCCGAAACTCCGAAACTCCAAAACTCCAAAACTCCAAAACTCCAAAACTCCGAAACTAAAAAAAAACACCAAAACTCCAAAACTCCAAAACTCCGAAACTCCAAAACTCCAAAACTCCAAAACTCCAAAACTCCAAAACTCCGAAACTCCAAAACTCCAAAACTCCGAAACTCCAAAACTCCAAAACTCCAAAACTCCAAAACTCCAAAACTGCGAAACTCCAAAACTCCAAAACTCCAAAACTCCGAAACTGCAAAACTCCAAAACTCCAAAACTCCGAAACTCCAAAACTCCGAAACTCCAAAACTCCAAAACTCCAAAACTCCGAAACTCCAAAACTCCAAAACTCCAAAACTCCGAAACTCCGAAACTCCAAAACTCGAAAACTCCAAAACTCCAAAACTCCAATACTCCAAAACTCCGAAACTCCGAAACTCCAAAACTCCAATACTCCAAAACTCCGAAACTCCAAAACTCCAAAACTCCGAAACTCCAAAACTCGGAAACTCCAAAACTACAAAACTCCAAAACTCCAAAACTCCAAAACTCCGAAACTCCAAAACTCCGAAACTCCAAAACTCCGAATCTCCAAAACTCCAAAACTCGAAAACTCCGAAACTCCAAAACTCCAAAACTCCAATACTCCAAAACTCCAAAACTCCGAAACTCCAAAACTCCAAAACTCCAAAGCTCCAAAACTCCAAAACTCCAAAACTCCGAAACTCCAAAACTCCAAAACTCCAAAACTCCGAAACACCAAAACTCCGAAACTCCGAAACTCGGAAACTCCAAAACTCCAAAACTCCAAAACTCCAAAACTCCGAAACTCCAAAACTCCAAAACTCCAAAACTCCAAAACTCCAAAACTCCAAAACTCCAAAACTCCGAAACTCCAAAACTCCAAAACTCCAAAGCTCCAAAACTCCAAAACTCCAAAACTCCGAAACTCCAAAACTCCGAAACTCCAAAACTCCGAAACTCCAAAACTCCGAAACTTCAAAACTCCGAAACTCCAAAACTCCAAAACTCCGAAACTCCAAAACTCCGAATCTCCAAAACTCCAAAACTCCAAAACTCCGAAACTCCAAAACTCCGAAACTCCAAAACTCCAAAACTCCAATACTCCAAAACTCCAAAACTCCAAAACACCGAAACTCCGAAACTCCGAAACTCCAAAACTCCAAAACTCCAAAACTCCAAAACTCCGAAACTCCAAAACTCCGAAACTCCAAAACTCCAAAACTCCAAAACTCCGAAACTCCAAAACTCCAATACTCCAAAACTCCGAAACTCCAAAACTCCAAAACTCAAAAACTCCAAAACTCCAAAACTCCAAAACTCCGAAACTCCAAAACTCCGAAACTCCAAAACTCCAAAACTCCGAAACTCCAAAACTCCAAAACTCCGAAACTCCAAAACTCCAAAACTCCAAAACTCCAAAACTCCAAAACTCCGAAACTCCAAAACTGCAAAAGTCCAAAACTCCAAAACTCCGAAACTCCAATACTCCAAAACTCCGAAACTCCAAAACTCCAAAACTCCAAAACTCCAAAACTCCAAAACTCCGAAACTCCGAAACTCCGAAACTCCGAAACTCCAAAACTCCGAAACTCCGAAACTCCAAAACTCCAAAACTCCAAAACTCCGAAACTCCAAAACTCCGAAACTCCAAAACTCCGAAACTCCAAAACTCCAAAACTCCAATACTCCAAAACTCCAAAACTCCAAAACACCGAAACTCCGAAACTCCGAAACTCCAAAACTCCAAAACTCCAAAACTCCAAAACTCCGAAACTCCAAAACTCCGAAACTCCAAAACTCCAAAACTCCAAAACTCCGAAACTCCAAAACTCCAAAACTCCAAAACTCCAAAACTGCGAAACTCCAAAACTCCAAAACTCCAAAACTCCGAAACTGCAAAACTCCAAAACTCCAAAACTCCGAAACTCCAAAACTCCGAAACTCCAAAACTCCAAAACTCCAAAACTCCGAAACTCCAAAACTCCAAAACTCCAAAACTCCAAAACTCCAATACTCCAAAACTCCGAAACTCCAAAACTCCAAAACTCCAATACTCCAAAACTCCGAAACTCCGAAACTCCAAAACTCCAAAACTCCAAAACTGCAAAACTCCAAAACTCCGAAACTCCAAAACTCCGAAACTCCAAAACTCGGAAACTCCAAAACTCCAAAACTCCAAAACTCCAAAACTCCAAAACTCCGAAACTCCAAAACTCCGAAACTCCAAAACTCGGAAACTCCAAAACTCCAAAACTCCAAAACTCCAAAACTCCAAAACTCCGAAACTCCAAAACTCCGAAACTCCAAAACTCCAAAACTCCAAAACTCCAAAACTCCAAAACTCCGAAACTCCAAAACTCCGAAACTCCAAAACTCCGAATCTCCAAAACTCCAATACTCCAAAACTCCGAAGCTCCAAAACTCCGAAACTCCAAAACTCCAAAATTCCGAAACTCCAAAACTCCAAAACTCCAAAACTCCGAAACTCCGAAACTCCAAAACTCCAAAACTCCAAAACTCCAAAACTCCGAAACTCCAAAACTCCAAAACTCCAAAACTCCGAAACTCCAAAACTCCAAAACTCCAAAACTCCAAAACTCCGAAACTCCAAAACTCCAAAACTCCAAAACTCCGAAACTCCAAAACTCCAAAACTCCAAAACTCCGAAACTCCAAAACTCCGAAACTCCAAAACTCCGAAACTCCGAAACTCCAAAACTCGAAAACTCCAAAACTCCAATACTCCAAAACTCCAAAACTCCAAAACACCGGAACTCCGAAACTCCGAAACTCCAAAACTCCAAAACTCCAAAACTCCAAAACTCCGAAACTCCAAAACTCCGAAACTCCAAAACTCCAAAACTCCAAAACTCCGAAACTCCAAAACTCCAATACTCCAAAACTCCGAAACTCCAAAACTCCAAAACTCTAAAACTCCAAAACTCCAAAACTCCAAAACTCCGAAACTCCAAAACTCCGAAACTCCAAAACTCCGAAACTCCAAAACTCCGAAACTCCAAAACTCCGAATCTCCAAAACTCCAAAACTCCAAAACTCCAAAACTGCAAAACTCCAAAACTCCGAAACTCCAAAACTCCAAAACTCCAAAACTCCGAAACTCCGAAACTCCAAAACTCCAAAACTCCAAAACTCCAAAACTCCGAAACTCCAAAACTCCAATACTCCAAAACTCCGAAACTCCAAAACTCCAAAACTCCAAAACTCCAAAACTCCAATACTCCAAAACTCCGAAACTCCGAAACTCCAAAACTCCAAAACTCCAAAACTGCAAAACTCCAAAACTCCGAAACTCCGAAACTCCAAAACTCCGAAACTCCAAAACTCGGAAACTCCAAAACTCCAAAGCTCCAAAACTCCAAAACTCCAAAACTCCGAAACTCCAAAACTCCGAAACTCCAAAACTCCGAATCTCCAAAACTCCAAAACTCCAAAACTCCGAAACTCCAAAACTCCAAAACTCCGAAACTCCAAAACTCCGAAACTCCAAAACTCCAAAACTCCGAAACTCCAAAACTCCAAAACTCCGAAACTCCAAAACGCCGAAGCTCCGAAACTCCGAAACTCCAAAACTCCAAAACTCCGAAACTCCAAAACTCCAAAACTCCGAAACTCCGCAACTCCGAAACTCCAAAACTCCAAAACTCCGAAACTCCGAAACTCCAAAACTCCAAAACTCCAAAACTCCGAATCTCCGAAACTCCAAAACTCCAAAACTCCGAAACTCCAAAACTCCGAAACTCCGAAACTCCGAAACTCCGAAACTCCAAAACTCCAAAACTCCGAAACTCCAAAACTCCAAAACTCCAATACTCCAAAACTCCAAAACTCCGAAACTCCAAAACTCCGAAACTCCAAAACTCCAATACTCCAAAACTCCAATACTCCAAAACTCCGAAACTCCAAAACACCGAAACTCCGAAACTCCGAAACTCCAAAACTCCAAAACTCCAAAACTCCAAAACTCCAAAACTCCGAAACTCCAAAACTCCGAAACTCCAAAACTCCAAAACTCCGAAACTCCAAAACTCCAAAACTCCAAAACTCCGAAACTCCGAAACTCCAAAACTCCAAAACTCCAAAACTCCGAAACTCCAAAACACCAAAACTCCAAAACTCCAAAACTCCGAAACTCCAAAACTCCAAAACTCCAAAACTCCAAAACTCCAAAACTCCAAAACTCCGAAACTCCAAAACTCCAAAACTCCGAAACTCCAAAACTCCAAAACTCCAAAACTCCAAAACTCCAAAACTGCGAAACTCCAAAACTCCAAAACTCCAAAACTCCGAAACTGCAAAACTCCAAAACTCCAAAACTCCGAAACTCCAAAACTCCGAAACTCCAAAACTCCAAAACTCCAAAACTCCGAAACTCCAAAACTCCAAAACTCCAAAACTCCGAAACTCCGAAACTCCAAAACTCGAAAACTCCAAAACTCCAAAACTCCAATACTCCAAAACTCCGAAACTCCGAAACTCCAAAACTCCAATACTCCAAAACTCCGAAACTCCAAAACTCCAAAACTCCGAAACTCCAAAACTCGGAAACTCCAAAACTACAAAACTCCAAAACTCCAAAACTCCGAAACTCCAAAACTCCGAAACTCCAAAACTCCGAATCTCCAAAACTCCAAAACTCGAAAACTCCGAAACTCCAAAACTCCAAAACTCCAATACTCCAAAACTCCAAAACTCCGAAACTCCAAAACTCCAAAACTCCAAAACTCCAAAACTCCGAAACTCCAAAACTCCAAAACTCCAAAACTCCGAAACACCAAAACTCCGAAACTCCAAAACTCCGAAACTCCGAAACTCCAAAACTCCAAAACTCCAAAACTCCGAAACTCCGAAACTCCGAAACTCCAAAACTCGAAAACTCCAAAACTCCAAAACTCCAATACTCCAAAACTCCGAAACTCCGAAACTCCGAAACTCCAAAACTCCAATACTCCAAAACTCCGAAACTCCGAAACTCCAAAACTCCAATACTCCAAAACTCCGAAACTCCAAAACTCCAAAACTCCGAAACTGCAAAACTCGGAAACTCCAAAACTACAAAACTCCAAAACTCCAAAACTCCGAAACTCCAAAACTCCGAAACTCCAAAACTCCGAATCTCCAAAACTCGAAAACTCGAAAACTCCGAAACTCCAAAACTCCAAAACTCCAATACTCCAAAACTCCAAAACTCCGAAACTCCAAAACTCCAAAACTCCAAAGCTCCAAAACTCCAAAACTCCAAAACTCCGAAACTCCAAAACTCCAAAACTCCAAAACTCCGAAACACCAAAACTCCGAAACTCCAAAACTCCGAAACTCCGAAACTCCAAAACTCCAAAACTCCAAAACTCCAAAACTCCGAAACTCCAAAACACCAAAACTCCAAAACTCCAAAACTCCGAAACTCCAAAACTCCAAAACTCCAAAACTCCAAAACTCCAAAACTCCGAAACTCCAAAACTCCAAAACTCCGAAACTCCAAAACTCCAAAACTCCAAAACTCCAAAACTCCAAAACTCCAAAACTGCGAAACTCCAAAACTCCAAAACTCCAAAACTCCGAAACTGCAAAACTCCAAAACTCCAAAACTCCGAAACTCCGCAACTCCGAAACTCCAAAACTCCAAAACTCCGAAACTCCGAAACTCCAAAACTCCAAAACTCCAAAACTCCGAATCTCCGAAACTCCAAAACTCCAAAACTCCGAAACTGCAAAACTCCAAAACTCCAAAACTCCGAAACTCCAAAACTCCGAAACTCCAAAACTCCAAAACTCCAAAACTCCGAAACTCCAAAACTCCAATACTCCAAAACTCCGAAACTCCGAAACTCCAAAACTCCAATACTCCAAAACTCCGAAACTCCAAAACTCCAAAACTCCGAAACTCCAAAACTCGGAAACTCCAAAACTACAAAACTCCAAAACTCCAAAACTCCGAAACTCCAAAACTCCGAAACTCCAAAACTCCGAATCTCCAAAACTCGAAAACTCGAAAACTCCGAAACTCCAAAACTCCAAAACTCCAATACTCCAAAACTCCAAAACTCCGAAACTCCAAAACTCCAAAACTCCAAAGCTCCAAAACTCCAAAACTCCAAAACTCCGAAACTCCAAAACTCCAAAACTCCAAAACTCCGAAACACCAAAACTCCGAAACTCCAAAACTCCGAAACTCCGAAACTCCAAAACTCCAAAACTCCAAAACTCCAAAACTCCGAAACTAAAAAAAAACACCAAAACTCCAAAACTCCAAAACTCCGAAACTCCAAAACTCCAAAACTCCAAAACTCCAAAACTCCAAAACTCCGAAACTCCAAAACTCCAAAACTCCGAAACTCCAAAACTCCAAAACTCCAAAACTCCAAAACTCCAAAACTGCGAAACTCCAAAACTCCAAAACTCCAAAACTCCGAAACTGCAAAACTCCAAAACTCCAAAACTCCGAAACTCCAAAACTCCGAAACTCCAAAACTCCAAAACTCCAAAACTCCGAAACTCCAAAACTCCAAAACTCCAAAACTCCGAAACTCCGAAACTCCAAAACTCGAAAACTCCAAAACTCCAAAACTCCAATACTCCAAAACTCCGAAACTCCGAAACTCCAAAACTCCAATACTCCAAAACTCCGAAACTCCAAAACTCCAAAACTCCGAAACTCCAAAACTCGGAAACTCCAAAACTACAAAACTCCAAAACTCCAAAACTCCAAAACTCCGAAACACCAAAACTCCGAAACTCCGAAACTCGGAAACTCCAAAACTCCAAAACTCCAAAACTCCAAAACTCCGAAACTCCAAAACTCCAAAACTCCAAAACTCCAAAACTCCAAAACTCCAAAACTCCAAAACTCCGAAACTCCAAAACTCCAAAACTCCAAAGCTCCAAAACTCCAAAACTCCAAAACTCCGAAACTCCAAAACTCCGAAACTCCAAAACTCCGAAACTCCAAAACTCCGAAACTTCAAAACTCCGAAACTCCAAAACTCCAAAACTCCGAAACTCCAAAACTCCGAATCTCCAAAACTCCAAAACTCCAAAACTCCGAAACTCCAAAACTCCGAAACTCCAAAACTCCAAAACTCCAATACTCCAAAACTCCAAAACTCCAAAACACCGAAACTCCGAAACTCCGAAACTCCAAAACTCCAAAACTCCAAAACTCCAAAACTCCGAAACTCCAAAACTCCGAAACTCCAAAACTCCAAAACTCCAAAACTCCGAAACTCCAAAACTCCAATACTCCAAAACTCCGAAACTCCAAAACTCCAAAACTCAAAAACTCCAAAACTCCAAAACTCCAAAACTCCAAAACTCCGAAACTCCAAAACTCCGAAACTCCAAAACTCCAAAACTCCGAAACTCCAAAACTCCAAAACTCCGAAACTCCAAAACTCCAAAACTCCAAAACTCCAAAACTCCAAAACTCCGAAACTCCAAAACTGCAAAAGTCCAAAACTCCAAAACTCCGAAACTCCAATACTCCAAAACTCCGAAACTCCAAAACTCCAAAACTCCAAAACTCCAAAACTCCAAAACTCCGAAACTCCGAAACTCCGAAACTCCGAAACTCCAAAACTCCGAAACTCCGAAACTCCAAAACTCCAAAACTCCAAAACTCCGAAACTCCAAAACTCCGAAACTCCAAAACTCCGAAACTCCAAAACTCCAAAACTCCAATACTCCAAAACTCCAAAACTCCAAAACACCGAAACTCCGAAACTCCGAAACTCCAAAACTCCAAAACTCCAAAACTCCAAAACTCCGAAACTCCAAAACTCCGAAACTCCAAAACTCCAAAACTCCAAAACTCCGAAACTCCAAAACTCCAAAACTCCAAAACTCCAAAACTGCGAAACTCCAAAACTCCAAAACTCCAAAACTCCGAAACTGCAAAACTCCAAAACTCCAAAACTCCGAAACTCCAAAACTCCGAAACTCCAAAACTCCAAAACTCCAAAACTCCGAAACTCCAAAACTCCAAAACTCCAAAACTCCAAAACTCCAATACTCCAAAACTCCGAAACTCCAAAACTCCAAAACTCCAATACTCCAAAACTCCGAAACTCCGAAACTCCAAAACTCCAAAACTCCAAAACTGCAAAACTCCAAAACTCCGAAACTCCAAAACTCCGAAACTCCAAAACTCGGAAACTCCAAAACTCCAAAACTCCAAAACTCCAAAACTCCAAAACTCCGAAACTCCAAAACTCCGAAACTCCAAAACTCGGAAACTCCAAAACTCCAAAACTCCAAAACTCCAAAACTCCAAAACTCCGAAACTCCAAAACTCCGAAACTCCAAAACTCCAAAACTCCAAAACTCCAAAACTCCAAAACTCCGAAACTCCAAAACTCCGAAACTCCAAAACTCCGAATCTCCAAAACTCCAATACTCCAAAACTCCGAAGCTCCAAAACTCCGAAACTCCAAAACTCCAAAATTCCGAAACTCCAAAACTCCAAAACTCCAAAACTCCGAAACTCCGAAACTCCAAAACTCCAAAACTCCAAAACTCCAAAACTCCGAAACTCCAAAACTCCAAAACTCCAAAACTCCGAAACTCCAAAACTCCAAAACTCCAAAACTCCAAAACTCCGAAACTCCAAAACTCCAAAACTCCAAAACTCCGAAACTCCAAAACTCCAAAACTCCAAAACTCCGAAACTCCAAAACTCCGAAACTCCAAAACTCCGAAACTCCGAAACTCCAAAACTCGAAAACTCCAAAACTCCAATACTCCAAAACTCCAAAACTCCAAAACACCGGAACTCCGAAACTCCGAAACTCCAAAACTCCAAAACTCCAAAACTCCAAAACTCCGAAACTCCAAAACTCCGAAACTCCAAAACTCCAAAACTCCAAAACTCCGAAACTCCAAAACTCCAATACTCCAAAACTCCGAAACTCCAAAACTCCAAAACTCTAAAACTCCAAAACTCCAAAACTCCAAAACTCCGAAACTCCAAAACTCCGAAACTCCAAAACTCCGAAACTCCAAAACTCCGAAACTCCAAAACTCCGAATCTCCAAAACTCCAAAACTCCAAAACTCCAAAACTGCAAAACTCCAAAACTCCGAAACTCCAAAACTCCAAAACTCCAAAACTCCGAAACTCCGAAACTCCAAAACTCCAAAACTCCAAAACTCCAAAACTCCGAAACTCCAAAACTCCAATACTCCAAAACTCCGAAACTCCAAAACTCCAAAACTCCAAAACTCCAAAACTCCAATACTCCAAAACTCCGAAACTCCGAAACTCCAAAACTCCAAAACTCCAAAACTGCAAAACTCCAAAACTCCGAAACTCCGAAACTCCAAAACTCCGAAACTCCAAAACTCGGAAACTCCAAAACTCCAAAGCTCCAAAACTCCAAAACTCCAAAACTCCGAAACTCCAAAACTCCGAAACTCCAAAACTCCGAATCTCCAAAACTCCAAAACTCCAAAACTCCGAAACTCCAAAACTCCAAAACTCCGAAACTCCAAAACTCCGAAACTCCAAAACTCCAAAACTCCGAAACTCCAAAACTCCAAAACTCCGAAACTCCAAAACGCCGAAGCTCCGAAACTCCGAAACTCCAAAACTCCAAAACTCCAAAACTCCGAATCTCCGAAACTCCAAAACTCCAAAACTCCGAAACTCCAAAACTCCGAAACTCCGAAACTCCGAAACTCCGAAACTCCAAAACTCCAAAACTCCGAAACTCCAAAACTCCAAAACTCCAATACTCCAAAACTCCAAAACTCCGAAACTCCAAAACTCCGAAACTCCAAAACTCCAATACTCCAAAACTCCAATACTCCAAAACTCCGAAACTCCAAAACACCGAAACTCCGAAACTCCGAAACTCCAAAACTCCAAAACTCCAAAACTCCAAAACTCCAAAACTCCGAAACTCCAAAACTCCGAAACTCCAAAACTCCAAAACTCCGAAACTCCAAAACTCCAAAACTCCAAAACTCCGAAACTCCGAAACTCCAAAACTCCAAAACTCCAAAACTCCGAAACTCCAAAACACCAAAACTCCAAAACTCCAAAACTCCGAAACTCCAAAACTCCAAAACTCCAAAACTCCAAAACTCCAAAACTCCAAAACTCCGAAACTCCAAAACTCCAAAACTCCGAAACTCCAAAACTCCAAAACTCCAAAACTCCAAAACTCCAAAACTGCGAAACTCCAAAACTCCAAAACTCCAAAACTCCGAAACTGCAAAACTCCAAAACTCCAAAACTCCGAAACTCCAAAACTCCGAAACTCCAAAACTCCAAAACTCCAAAACTCCGAAACTCCAAAACTCCAAAACTCCAAAACTCCGAAACTCCGAAACTCCAAAACTCGAAAACTCCAAAACTCCAAAACTCCAATACTCCAAAACTCCGAAACTCCGAAACTCCAAAACTCCAATACTCCAAAACTCCGAAACTCCAAAACTCCAAAACTCCGAAACTCCAAAACTCGGAAACTCCAAAACTACAAAACTCCAAAACTCCAAAACTCCGAAACTCCAAAACTCCGAAACTCCAAAACTCCGAATCTCCAAAACTCCAAAACTCGAAAACTCCGAAACTCCAAAACTCCAAAACTCCAATACTCCAAAACTCCAAAACTCCGAAACTCCAAAACTCCAAAACTCCAAAGCTCCAAAACTCCAAAACTCCAAAACTCCGAAACTCCAAAACTCCAAAACTCCAAAACTCCGAAACACCAAAACTCCGAAACTCCAAAACTCCGAAACTCCGAAACTCCAAAACTCCAAAACTCCAAAACTCCGAAACTCCGAAACTCCGAAACTCCAAAACTCGAAAACTCCAAAACTCCAAAACTCCAATACTCCAAAACTCCGAAACTCCGAAACTCCGAAACTCCAAAACTCCAATACTCCAAAACTCCGAAACTCCGAAACTCCAAAACTCCAATACTCCAAAACTCCGAAACTCCAAAACTCCAAAACTCCGAAACTGCAAAACTCGGAAACTCCAAAACTACAAAACTCCAAAACTCCAAAACTCCGAAACTCCAAAACTCCGAAACTCCAAAACTCCGAATCTCCAAAACTCGAAAACTCGAAAACTCCGAAACTCCAAAACTCCAAAACTCCAATACTCCAAAACTCCAAAACTCCGAAACTCCAAAACTCCAAAACTCCAAAGCTCCAAAACTCCAAAACTCCAAAACTCCGAAACTCCAAAACTCCAAAACTCCAAAACTCCGAAACACCAAAACTCCGAAACTCCAAAACTCCGAAACTCCGAAACTCCAAAACTCCAAAACTCCAAAACTCCAAAACTCCGAAACTCCAAAACACCAAAACTCCAAAACTCCAAAACTCCGAAACTCCAAAACTCCAAAACTCCAAAACTCCAAAACTCCAAAACTCCGAAACTCCAAAACTCCAAAACTCCGAAACTCCAAAACTCCAAAACTCCAAAACTCCAAAACTCCAAAACTCCAAAACTGCGAAACTCCAAAACTCCAAAACTCCAAAACTCCGAAACTGCAAAACTCCAAAACTCCAAAACTCCGAAACTCCAAAACTCCGAAACTCCAAAACTCCAAAACTCCAAAACTCCGAAACTCCAAAACTCCAAAACTCCAAAACTCCGAAACTCCGAAACTCCAAAACTCGAAAACTCCAAAACTCCAAAACTCCAATACTCCAAAACTCCGAAACTCCGAAACTCCAAAACTCCAATACTCCAAAACTCCGAAACTCCAAAACTCCAAAACTCCGAAACTCCAAAACTCGGAAACTCCAAAACTACAAAACTCCAAAACTCCAAAACTCCGAAACTCCAAAACTCCGAAACTCCAAAACTCCGAATCTCCAAAACTCGAAAACTCGAAAACTCCGAAACTCCAAAACTCCAAAACTCCAATACTCCAAAACTCCAAAACTCCGAAACTCCAAAACTCCAAAACTCCAAAGCTCCAAAACTCCAAAACTCCAAAACTCCGAAACTCCAAAACTCCAAAACTCCAAAACTCCGAAACACCAAAACTCCGAAACTCCAAAACTCCGAAACTCCGAAACTCCAAAACTCCAAAACTCCAAAACTCCAAAACTCCGAAACTCCAAAACACCAAAACTCCAAAACTCCAAAACTCCGAAACTCCAAAACTCCAAAACTCCGGAACTCCAAAACTCGGAAACTGCGAAACTCCAAAACTCCAAAACTCCAAAACTCCGAAACTGCAAAACTCCAAAACTCCAAAACTCCGAAACTCCAAAACTCCGAAACTCCAAAACTCCAAAACTCCAAAACTCCGAAACTCCAAAACTCCAAAACTCCAAAACTCCGAAACTCCGAAACTCCAAAACTCGAAAACTCCAAAACTCCAAAACTCCAATACTCCAAAACTCCGAAACTCCGAAACTCCAAAACTCCAATACTCCAAAACTCCGAAACTCCAAAACTCCAAAACTCCGAAACTCCAAAACTCGGAAACTCCAAAACTACAAAACTCCAAAACTCCAAAACTCCGAAACTCCAAAACTCCGAAACTCCAAAACTCCGAATCTCCAAAACTCCAAAACTCGAAAACTCCGAAACTCCAAAACTCCAAAACTCCAATACTCCAAAACTCCAAAACTCCGAAACTCCAAAACTCCAAAACTCCAAAGCTCCAAAACTCCAAAACTCCAAAACTCCGAAACTCCAAAACTCCAAAACTCCAAAACTCCGAAACACCAAAACTCCGAAACTCCAAAACTCCGAAACTCCGAAACTCCAAAACTCCAAAACTCCAAAACTCCGAAACTCCGAAACTCCGAAACTCCAAAACTCGAAAACTCCAAAACTCCAAAACTCCAATACTCCAAAACTCCGAAACTCCGAAACTCCGAAACTCCAAAACTCCAATACTCCAAAACTCCGAAACTCCGAAACTCCAAAACTCCAATACTCCAAAACTCCGAAACTCCAAAACTCCAAAACTCCGAAACTGCAAAACTCGGAAACTCCAAAACTACAAAACTCCAAAACTCCAAAACTCCGAAACTCCAAAACTCCGAAACTCCAAAACTCCGAATCTCCAAAACTCGAAAACTCGAAAACTCCGAAACTCCAAAACTCCAAAACTCCAATACTCCAAAACTCCAAAACTCCGAAACTCCAAAACTCCAAAACTCCAAAGCTCCAAAACTCCAAAACTCCAAAACTCCGAAACTCCAAAACTCCAAAACTCCAAAACTCCGAAACACCAAAACTCCGAAACTCCAAAACTCCGAAACTCCGAAACTCCAAAACTCCAAAACTCCAAAACTCCAAAACTCCGAAACTCCAAAACACCAAAACTCCAAAACTCCAAAACTCCGAAACTCCAAAACTCCAAAACTCCAAAACTCCAAAACTCCAAAACTCCGAAACTCCAAAACTCCAAAACTCCGAAACTCCAAAACTCCAAAACTCCAAAACTCCAAAACTCCAAAACTGCGAAACTCCAAAACTCCAAAACTCCAAAACTCCGAAACTGCAAAACTCCAAAACTCCAAAACTCCGAAACTCCAAAACTCCGAAACTCCAAAACTCCAAAACTCCAAAACTCCGAAACTCCAAAACTCCAAAACTCCAAAACTCCGAAACTCCGAAACTCCAAAACTCGAAAACTCCAAAACTCCAAAACTCCAATACTCCAAAACTCCGAAACTCCGAAACTCCAAAACTCCAATACTCCAAAACTCCGAAACTCCAAAACTCCAAAACTCCGAAACTCCAAAACTCGGAAACTCCAAAACTACAAAACTCCAAAACTCCAAAACTCCGAAACTCCAAAACTCCGAAACTCCAAAACTCCGAATCTCCAAAACTCGAAAACTCGAAAACTCCGAAACTCCAAAACTCCAAAACTCCAATACTCCAAAACTCCAAAACTCCGAAACTCCAAAACTCCAAAACTCCAAAGCTCCAAAACTCCAAAACTCCAAAACTCCGAAACTCCAAAACTCCAAAACTCCAAAACTCCGAAACACCAAAACTCCGAAACTCCAAAACTCCGAAACTCCGAAACTCCAAAACTCCAAAACTCCAAAACTCCAAAACTCCGAAACTCCAAAACACCAAAACTCCAAAACTCCAAAACTCCGAAACTCCAAAACTCCAAAACTCCGGAACTCCAAAACTCCAAAACTCCAAAACTCCAAAACTCCAAAACTGCGAAACTCCAAAACTCCAAAACTCCGAAACTCCGAAACTCCAAAACTCCAATACTCCAAAACTCCGAAACTCCAAAACTCCAAAACTCCGAAACTCCAAAACTCGGAAACTCCAAAACTACAAAACTCCAAAACTCCAAAACTCCAAAACTCCGAAACTCCAAAACTCCGAAACTCCAAAACTCCGAATCTCCAAAACTCCAAAACTCGAAAACTCCGAAACTCCAAAACTCCAAAACTCCAATACTCCAAAACTCCAAAACTCCGAAACTCCAAAACTCCAAAACTCCAAAGCTCCAAAACTCCAAAACTCCAAAACTCCGAAACTCCAAAACTCCAAAACTCCAAAACTCCGAAACACCAAAACTCCGAAACTCCGAAACTCGGAAACTCCAAAACTCCAAAACTCCAAAACTCCAAAACTCCGAAACTCCAAAACTCCAAAACTCCAAAACTCCAAAACTCCAAAACTCCAAAACTCCAAAACTCCGAAACTCCAAAACTCCAAAACTCCAAAGCTCCAAAACTCCAAAACTCCAAAACTCCGAAACTCCAAAACTCCGAAACTCCAAAACTCCGAAACTCCAAAACTCCGAAACTTCAAAACTCCGAAACTCCAAAACTCCAAAACTCCGAAACTCCAAAACTCCGAATCTCCAAAACTCCAAAACTCCAAAACTCCGAAACTCCAAAACTCCGAAACTCCAAAACTCCAAAACTCCAATACTCCAAAACTCCAAAACTCCAAAACACCGAAACTCCGAAACTCCGAAACTCCAAAACTCCAAAACTCCAAAACTCCAAAACTCCGAAACTCCAAAACTCCGAAACTCCAAAACTCCAAAACTCCAAAACTCCGAAACTCCAAAACTCCAATACTCCAAAACTCCGAAACTCCAAAACTCCAAAACTCAAAAACTCCAAAACTCCAAAACTCCAAAACTCCGAAACTCCAAAACTCCGAAACTCCAAAACTCCGAATCTCCAAAACTCCAAAACTCCAAAACTCCAAAACTCCGAAACTCCAAAACTCCAAAACTCCGAAACTCCAAAACTCCAAAACTCCAAAACTCCAAAACTCCGAAACTCCAAAACTGCAAAAGTCCAAAACTCCAAAACTCCGAAACTCCAATACTCCAAAACTCCGAAACTCCAAAACTCCAAAACTCCAAAACTCCAAAACTCCAAAACTCCGAAACTCCGAGACTCCGAAACTCCGAAACTCCAAAACTCCGAAACTCCGAAACTCCAAAACTCCAAAACTCCAAAACTCCGAAACTCCAAAACTCCGAAACTCCAAAACTCCGAAACTCCAAAACTCCAAAACTCCAATACTCCAAAACTCCAAAACTCCAAAACACCGAAACTCCGAAACTCCGAAACTCCAAAACTCCAAAACTCCAAAACTCCAAAACTCCGAAACTCCAAAACTCCGAAACTCCAAAACTCCAAAACTCCAAAACTCCGACTCCAAAACTCCAAAACTCCAAAACTCCAAAACTGCAAAACTCCAAAACTCCAAAACTCCAAAACTCCGAAACTGCAAAACTCCAAAACTCCAAAACTCCGAAACTCCAAAACTCCGAAACTCCAAAACTCCAAAACTCCAAAACTCCGAAACTCCAAAACTCCAAAACTCCAAAACTCCAAAACTCCAATACTCCAAAACTCCGAAACTCCAAAACTCCAAAACTCCGAAACTCCAAAACTCCAAAACTCCAAAACTCCGAAACTCCAAAACTCCAAAACTCCAAAACTCCGAAACTCCAAAACTCCAAAACTCCGAAACTCCAAAACTCCGAAACTCCGAAACTCCAAAACTCGAAAACTCCAAAACTCCAATACTCCAAAACTCCAAAACTCCAAAACACCGGAACTCCGAAACTCCGAAACTCCAAAACTCCAAAACTCCAAAACTCCAAAACTCCGAAACTCCAAAACTCCGAAACTCCAAAACTCCAAAACTCCAAAACTCCGAAACTCCAAAACTCCAATACTCCAAAACTCCGAAACTCCAAAACTCCAAAACTCTAAAACTCCAAAACTCCAAAACTCCAAAACTCCGAAACTCCAAAACTCCGAAACTCCAAAACTCCGAAACTCCAAAACTCCGAAACTCCAAAACTCCGAATCTCCAAAACTCCAAAACTCCAAAACTCCAAAACTGCAAAACTCCAAAACTCCGAAACTCCAAAACTCCAAAACTCCAAAACTCCGAAACTCCGAAACTCTAAAACTCCAAAACTCCAAAACTCCAAAACTCCGAAACTCCAAAACTCCAATACTCCAAAACTCCGAAACTCCAAAACTCCAAAACTCCAAAACTCCAAAACTCCAATACTCCAAAACTCCAAAACTGCAAAACTCCAAAACTCCGAAACTCCGAAACTCCAAAACTCCGAAACTCCAAAACTCGGAAACTCCAAAACTCCAAAGCTCCAAAACTCCAAAACTCCAAAACTCCGAAACTCCAAAACTCCGAAACTCCAAAACTCCGAATCTCCAAAACTCCAAAACTCCAAAACTCCGAAACTCCAAAACTCCAAAACTCCGAAACTCCAAAACTCCGAAACTCCAAAACTCCAAAACTCCGAAACTCCAAAACTCCAAAACTCCGAAACTCCAAAACGCCGAAGCTCCGAAACTCCGAAACTCCAAAACTCCAAAACTCCGAAACTCCAAAACTCCAAAACTCCGAAACTCCGCAAC
The DNA here is from genome assembly GCF_055824585.1 of Amblyomma mixtum. NCBI lineage: Eukaryota > Metazoa > Arthropoda > Arachnida > Ixodida > Ixodidae > Amblyomma > Amblyomma mixtum. Next base: position 13,103,856 of record NW_028317651.1, read on the forward strand.
TCCGAAACTCCAAAACTCCAAAACTCCGAAACTCCGAAACTCCAAAACTCCAAAACTCCAAAACTCCGAATCTCCGAAACTCCAAAACTCCAAAACTCCGAAACTCCAAAACTCCGAAACTCCGAAACTCCGAAACTCCGAAACTCCAAAACTCCAAAACTCCGAAACTCCAAAACTCCAAAACTCCAATACTCCAAAACTCCAAAACTCCGAAACTCCAAAACTCCGAAACTCCAAAACTCCAATACTCCAAAACTCCAATACTCCAAAACTCCGAAACTCCAAAACACCGAAACTCCGAAACTCCGAAACTCCAAAACTCCAAAACTCCAAAACTCCAAAACTCCGAAACTCCAAAACTCCGAAACTCCAAAACTCCAAAACTCCGAAACTCCAAAACTCCAAAACTCCAAAACTCCGAAACTCCGAAACTCCAAAACTCCAAAACTCCAAAACTCCGAAACTCCAAAACACCAAAACTCCAAAACTCCAAAACTCCGAAACTCCAAAACTCCAAAACTCCAAAACTCCAAAACTCCAAAACTCCGAAACTCCAAAACTCCAAAACTCCGAAACTCCAAAACTCCAAAACTCCAAAACTCCAAAACTCCAAAACTGCGAAACTCCAAAACTCCAAAACTCCGAAACTGCAAAACTCCAAAACTCCAAAACTCCGAAACTCCAAAACTCCGAAACTCCAAAACTCCAAAACTCCAAAACTCCGAAACTCCAAAACTCCAAAACTCCGAAACTCCGAAACTCCAAAACTCGAAAACTCCAAAACTCCAAAACTCCAATACTCCAAAACTCCGAAACTCCGAAACTCCAAAACTCCAATACTCCAAAACTCCGAAACTCCAAAACTCCAAAACTCCGAAACTCCAAAACTCGGAAACTCCAAAACTACAAAACTCCAAAACTCCAAAACTCCGAAACTCCAAAACTCCGAAACTCCAAAACTCCGAATCTCCAAAACTCCAAAACTCGAAAACTCCGAAACTCCAAAACTCCAAAACTCCAATACTCCAAAACTCCAAAACTCCGAAACTCCAAAACTCCAAAACTCCAAAGCTCCAAAACTCCAAAACTCCAAAACTCCGAAACTCCAAAACTCCAAAACTCCAAAACTCCGAAACACCAAAACTCCGAAACTCCAAAACTCCGAAACTCCGAAACTCCAAAACTCCAAAACTCCAAAACTCCAAAACTCCGAAACTCCAAAACACCAAAACTCCAAAACTCCAAAACTCCGAAACTCCAAAACTCCAAAACTCCAAAACTCCAAAACTCCGAAACTCCAAAACTCCAAAACTCCGAAACTCCAAAACTCCAAAACTCCAAAACTCCAAAACTCCAAAACTGCGAAACTCCAAAACTCCAAAACTCCAAAACTCCGAAACTGCAAAACTCCAAAACTCCAAAACTCCGAAACTCCAAAACTCCGAAACTCCAAAACTCCAAAACTCCAAAACTCCGAAACTCCAAAACTCCAAAACTCCAAAACTCCGAAACTCCGAAACTCCAAAACTCGAAAACTCCAAAACTCCAAAACTCCAATACTCCAAAACTCCGAAACTCCGAAACTCCAAAACTCCAATACTCCAAAACTCCGAAACTCCAAAACTCCAAAACTCCGAAACTCCAAAACTCGGAAACTCCAAAACTACAAAACTCCAAAACTCCAAAACTCCAAAACTCCGAAACTCCAAAACTCCGAAACTCCAAAACTCCGAATCTCCAAAACTCCAAAACTCGAAAACTCCGAAACTCCAAAACTCCAAAACTCCAATACTCCAAAACTCCAAAACTCCGAAACTCCAAAACTCCAAAACTCCAAAGCTCCAAAACTCCAAAACTCCAAAACTCCGAAACTCCAAAACTCCAAAACTCCAAAACTCCGAAACACCAAAACTCCGAAACTCCGAAACTCGGAAACTCCAAAACTCCAAAACTCCAAAACTCCAAAACTCCGAAACTCCAAAACTCCAAAACTCCAAAACTCCAAAACTCCAAAACTCCAAAACTCCAAAACTCCAAAACTCCGAAACTCCAAAACTCCAAAACTCCAAAGCTCCAAAACTCCAAAACTCCAAAACTCCGAAACTCCAAAACTCCGAAACTCCAAAACTCCGAAACTCCAAAACTCCGAAACTTCAAAACTCCGAAACTCCAAAACTCCAAAACTCCGAAACTCCAAAACTCCGAATCTCCAAAACTCCAAAACTCCAAAACTCCGAAACTCCAAAACTCCGAAACTCCAAAACTCCAAAACTCCAATACTCCAAAACTCCAAAACACCGAAACTCCGAAACTCCGAAACTCCAAAACTCCAAAACTCCGAAACTCCAAAACTCCGAATCTCCAAAACTCCAAAACTCCAAAACTCCAAAACTCCGAAACTCCAAAACTCCAAAACTCCGAAACTCCAAAACTCCAAAACTCCAAAACTCCAAAACTCCAAAACTCCGAAACTCCAAAACTGCAAAAGTCCAAAACTCCAAAACTCCGAAACTCCAATACTCCAAAACTCCGAAACTCCAAAACTCCAAAACTCCAAAACTCCAAAACTCCAAAACTCCGAAACTCCGAAACTCCGAAACTCCGAAACTCCAAAACTCCGAAACTCCGAAACTCCAAAACTCCAAAACTCCAAAACTCCGAAACTCCAAAACTCCGAAACTCCAAAACTCCGAAACTCCAAAACTCCAAAACTCCAATACTCCAAAACTCCAAAACTCCAAAACACCGAAACTCCGAAACTCCGAAACTCCAAAACTCCAAAACTCCAAAACTCCGAAACTCCAAAACTCCGAAACTCCAAAACTCCAAAACTCCAAAACTCCGAAACTCCAAAACTCCAATACTCCAAAACTCCGAAACTCCAAAACTCCAAAACTCCAAAACTCCAAAACTCCAAAACTCCAAAACTCCAAAACTCCGAAACTCCAAAACTCCAAAACTCCGAAACTCCAAAACTCCAAAACTCCAAAACTCCAAAACTCCAAAACTGCGAAACTCCAAAACTCCAAAACTCCAAAACTCCGAAACTGCAAAACTCCAAAACTCCAAAACTCCGAAACTCCAAAACTCCGAAACTCCAAAACTCCAAAACTCCAAAACTCCGAAACTCCAAAACTCCAAAACTCCAAAACTCCAAAACTCCAATACTCCAAAACTCCGAAACTCCAAAACTCCAAAACTCCAATACTCCAAAACTCCGAAACTCCGAAACTCCAAAACTCCAAAACTCCAAAACTGCAAAACTCCAAAACTCCGAAACTCCAAAACTCCGAAACTCCAAAACTCCGAATCTCCAAAACTCCAATACTCCAAAACTCCGAAGCTCCAAAACTCCGAAACTCCAAAACTCCAAAACTCCAAAACTGCAAAACTCCAAAACTCCGAAACTCCGAAACTCCAAAACTCCGAAACTCCAAAACTCGGAAACTCCAAAACTCCAAAGCTCCAAAACTCCAAAACTCCAAAACTCCGAAACTCCAAAACTCCGAAACTCCAAAACTCCGAATCTCCAAAACTCCAAAACTCCAAAACTCCGAAACTCCAAAACTCCAAAACTCCGAAACTCCAAAACTCCGAAACTCCAAAACTCCAAAACTCCGAAACTCCAAAACTCCAAAACTCCGAAACTCCAAAACGCCGAAGCTCCGAAACTCCGAAACTCCAAAACTCCAAAACTCCGAAACTCCAAAACTCCAAAACTCCGAAACTCCGCAACTCCGAAACTCCAAAACTCCAAAACTCCGAAACTCCGAAACTCCAAAACTCCAAAACTCCAAAACTCCGAATCTCCGAAACTCCAAAACTCCAAAACTCCGAAACTCCAAAACTCCGAAACTCCGAAACTCCGAAACTCCGAAACTCCAAAACTCCAAAACTCCGAAACTCCAAAACTCCAAAACTCCAATACTCCAAAACTCCAAAACTCCGAAACTCCAAAACTCCGAAACTCCAAAACTCCAATACTCCAAAACTCCAATACTCCAAAACTCCGAAACTCCAAAACACCGAAACTCCGAAACTCCGAAACTCCAAAACTCCAAAACTCCAAAACTCCAAAACTCCGAAACTCCAAAACTCCGAAACTCCAAAACTCCAAAACTCCGAAACTCCAAAACTCCAAAACTCCAAAACTCCGAAACTCCGAAACTCCAAAACTCCAAAACTCCAAAACTCCGAAACTCCAAAACACCAAAACTCCAAAACTCCAAAACTCCGAAACTCCAAAACTCCAAAACTCCAAAACTCCAAAACTCCAAAACTCCAAAACTCCGAAACTCCAAAACTCCAAAACTCCGAAACTCCAAAACTCCAAAACTCCAAAACTCCAAAACTCCAAAACTGCGAAACTCCAAAACTCCAAAACTCCGAAACTGCAAAACTCCAAAACTCCAAAACTCCGAAACTCCAAAACTCCGAAACTCCAAAACTCCAAAACTCCAAAACTCCGAAACTCCAAAACTCCAAAACTCCAAAACTCCGAAACTCCGAAACTCCAAAACTCGAAAACTCCAAAACTCCAAAACTCCAATACTCCAAAACTCCGAAACTCCGAAACTCCAAAACTCCAATACTCCAAAACTCCGAAACTCCAAAACTCCAAAACTCCGAAACTCCAAAACTCGGAAACTCCAAAACTACAAAACTCCAAAACTCCAAAACTCCGAAACTCCAAAACTCCGAAACTCCAAAACTCCGAATCTCCAAAACTCCAAAACTCGAAAACTCCGAAACTCCAAAACTCCAAAACTCCAATACTCCAAAACTCCAAAACTCCGAAACTCCAAAACTCCAAAACTCCAAAGCTCCAAAACTCCAAAACTCCAAAACTCCGAAACTCCAAAACTCCAAAACTCCAAAACTCCGAAACACCAAAACTCCGAAACTCCAAAACTCCGAAACTCCGAAACTCCAAAACTCCAAAACTCCAAAACTCCAAAACTCCGAAACTCCAAAACACCAAAACTCCAAAACTCCAAAACTCCGAAACTCCAAAACTCCAAAACTCCAAAACTCCAAAACTCCAAAACTCCGAAACTCCAAAACTCCAAAACTCCGAAACTCCAAAACTCCAAAACTCCAAAACTCCAAAACTCCAAAACTGCGAAACTCCAAAACTCCAAAACTCCAAAACTCCGAAACTGCAAAACTCCAAAACTCCAAAACTCCGAAACTCCAAAACTCCGAAACTCCAAAACTCCAAAACTCCAAAACTCCGAAACTCCAAAACTCCAAAACTCCAAAACTCCGAAACTCCGAAACTCCAAAACTCGAAAACTCCAAAACTCCAAAACTCCAATACTCCAAAACTCCGAAACTCCGAAACTCCAAAACTCCAATACTCCAAAACTCCGAAACTCCAAAACTCCAAAACTCCGAAACTCCAAAACTCGGAAACTCCAAAACTACAAAACTCCAAAACTCCAAAACTCCAAAACTCCGAAACTCCAAAACTCCGAAACTCCAAAACTCCGAATCTCCAAAACTCCAAAACTCGAAAACTCCGAAACTCCAAAACTCCAAAACTCCAATACTCCAAAACTCCAAAACTCCGAAACTCCAAAACTCCAAAACTCCAAAGCTCCAAAACTCCAAAACTCCAAAACTCCGAAACTCCAAAACTCCAAAACTCCAAAACTCCGAAACACCAAAACTCCGAAACTCCGAAACTCGGAAACTCCAAAACTCCAAAACTCCAAAACTCCAAAACTCCGAAACTCCAAAACTCCAAAACTCCAAAACTCCAAAACTCCAAAACTCCAAAACTCCAAAACTCCAAAACTCCGAAACTCCAAAACTCCAAAACTCCAAAGCTCCAAAACTCCAAAACTCCAAAACTCCGAAACTCCAAAACTCCGAAACTCCAAAACTCCGAAACTCCAAAACTCCGAAACTTCAAAACTCCGAAACTCCAAAACTCCAAAACTCCGAAACTCCAAAACTCCGAATCTCCAAAACTCCAAAACTCCAAAACTCCGAAACTCCAAAACTCCGAAACTCCAAAACTCCAAAACTCCAATACTCCAAAACTCCAAAACACCGAAACTCCGAAACTCCGAAACTCCAAAACTCCAAAACTCCGAAACTCCAAAACTCCGAATCTCCAAAACTCCAAAACTCCAAAACTCCAAAACTCCGAAACTCCAAAACTCCAAAACTCCGAAACTCCAAAACTCCAAAACTCCAAAACTCCAAAACTCCAAAACTCCGAAACTCCAAAACTGCAAAAGTCCAAAACTCCAAAACTCCGAAACTCCAATACTCCAAAACTCCGAAACTCCAAAACTCCAAAACTCCAAAACTCCAAAACTCCAAAACTCCGAAACTCCGAAACTCCGAAACTCCGAAACTCCAAAACTCCGAAACTCCGAAACTCCAAAACTCCAAAACTCCAAAACTCCGAAACTCCAAAACTCCGAAACTCCAAAACTCCGAAACTCCAAAACTCCAAAACTCCAATACTCCAAAACTCCAAAACTCCAAAACACCGAAACTCCGAAACTCCGAAACTCCAAAACTCCAAAACTCCAAAACTCCGAAACTCCAAAACTCCGAAACTCCAAAACTCCAAAACTCCAAAACTCCGAAACTCCAAAACTCCAATACTCCAAAACTCCGAAACTCCAAAACTCCAAAACTCCAAAACTCCAAAACTCCAAAACTCCAAAACTCCAAAACTCCGAAACTCCAAAACTCCAAAACTCCGAAACTCCAAAACTCCAAAACTCCAAAACTCCAAAACTCCAAAACTGCGAAACTCCAAAACTCCAAAACTCCAAAACTCCGAAACTGCAAAACTCCAAAACTCCAAAACTCCGAAACTCCAAAACTCCGAAACTCCAAAACTCCAAAACTCCAAAACTCCGAAACTCCAAAACTCCAAAACTCCAAAACTCCAAAACTCCAATACTCCAAAACTCCGAAACTCCAAAACTCCAAAACTCCAATACTCCAAAACTCCGAAACTCCGAAACTCCAAAACTCCAAAACTCCAAAACTGCAAAACTCCAAAACTCCGAAACTCCAAAACTCCGAAACTCCAAAACTCCGAATCTCCAAAACTCCAATACTCCAAAACTCCGAAGCTCCAAAACTCCGAAACTCCAAAACTCCAAAATTCCGAAACTCCAAAACTCCAAAACTCCAAAACTCCGAAACTCCGAAACTCCAAAACTCCAAAACTCCAAAACTCCAAAACTCCGAAACTCCAAAACTCCAAAACTCCAAAACTCCGAAACTCCAAAACTCCAAAACTCCAAAACTCCAAAACTCCGAAACTCCAAAACTCCAAAACTCCAAAACTCCGAAACTCCAAAACTCCAAAACTCCAAAACTCCGAAACTCCAAAACTCCGAAACTCCAAAACTCCGAAACTCCGAAACTCCAAAACTCGAAAACTCCAAAACTCCAATACTCCAAAACTCCAAAACTCCAAAACACCGGAACTCCGAAACTCCGAAACTCCAAAACTCCAAAACTCCAAAACTCCAAAACTCCGAAACTCCAAAACTCCGAAACTCCAAAACTCCAAAACTCCAAAACTCCGAAACTCCAAAACTCCAATACTCCAAAACTCCGAAACTCCAAAACTCCAAAACTCTAAAACTCCAAAACTCCAAAACTCCAAAACTCCGAAACTCCAAAACTCCGAAACTCCAAAACTCCGAAACTCCAAAACTCCGAAACTCCAAAACTCCGAATCTCCAAAACTCCAAAACTCCAAAACTCCAAAACTGCAAAACTCCAAAACTCCGAAACTCCAAAACTCCAAAACTCCAAAACTCCGAAACTCCGAAACTCCAAAACTCCAAAACTCCAAAACTCCAAAACTCCGAAACTCCAAAACTCCAATACTCCAAAACTCCGAAACTCCAAAACTCCAAAACTCCAAAACTCCAATACTCCAAAACTCCGAAACTCCGAAACTCCAAAACTCCAAAACTCCAAAACTGCAAAACTCCAAAACTCCGAAACTCCGAAACTCCAAAACTCCGAAACTCCAAAACTCGGAAACTCCAAAACTCCAAAGCTCCAAAACTCCAAAACTCCAAAACTCCGAAACTCCAAAACTCCGAAACTCCAAAACTCCAAAACTCCGAATCTCCAAAACTCCAAAACTCCAAAACTCCGAAACTCCAAAACTCCAAAACTCCGAAACTCCAAAACTCCGAAACTCCAAAACTCCAAAACTCCGAAACTCCAAAACTCCAAAACTCCGAAACTCCAAAACGCCGAAGCTCCGAAACTCCGAAACTCCAAAACTCCAAAACTCCGAAACTCCAAAACTCCAAAACTCCGAAACTCCGCAACTCCGAAACTCCAAAACTCCAAAACTCCGAAACTCCGAAACTCCAAAACTCCAAAACTCCAAAACTCCAAAACTCCGAATCTCCGAAACTCCTAAACTCCAAAACTCCGAAACTCCAAAACTCCGAAACTCCGAAACTCCGAAACTCCGAAACTCCAAAACTCCAAAACTCCGAAACTCCAAAACTCCAAAACTCCAAAACTCCAATACTCCAAAACTCCAAAACTCCGAAACTCCAAAACTCCGAAACTCCAAAACTCCAATACTCCAAAACTCCAATACTCCAAAACTCCGAAACTCCAAAACACCGAAACTCCGAAACTCCGAAACTCCAAAACTCCAAAACTCCAAAACTCCAAAACTCCGAAACTCCAAAACTCCGAAACTCCAAAACTCCAAAACTCCGAAACTCCAAAACTCCAAAACTCCAAAACTCCGAAACTCCGAAACTCCAAAACTCCAAAACTCCAAAACTCCAAAACTCCGAAACTCCAAAACTCCAAAACTCCGAAACTCCAAAACTCCAAAACTCCAAAACTCCAAAACTCCAAAACTCCGAAACTCCAAAACTCCAAAACTCCGAAACTCCAAAACTCCAAAACTCCAAAACTCCAAAACTCCAAAACTGCGAAACTCCAAAACTCCAAAACTCCAAAACTCCGAAACTGCAAAACTCCAAAACTCCAAAACTCCGAAACTCCAAAACTCCGAAACTCCAAAACTCCAAAACTCCAAAACTCCGAAACTCCAAAACTCCAAAACTCCAAAACTCCGAAACTCCGAAACTCCAAAACTCGAAAACTCCAAAACTCCAAAACTCCAATACTCCAAAACTCCGAAACTCCGAAACTCCAAAACTCCAATACTCCAAAACTCCAAAACTCCAAAACTCCGAAACTCCAAAACTCCGAAACTCCAAAACTCCGAATCTCCAAAACTCCAAAACTCCAAAACTCCAAAACTCCGAAACTCCAAAACTCCGAAACTCCAAAACTCCGAAACTCCAAAACTCCGAAACTCCAAAACTCCAAAACTCCAAAACTCCGAAACTCCAAAACTCCAATACTCCAAAACTCCGAAACTCCAAAACTCCAAAACTCAAAAACTCCAAAACTCCAAAACTCCGAAACTCCAAAACTCCGAAACTCCAAAACTCCGAATCTCCAAAACTCCAAAACTCCAAAACTCCAAAACTCCGAAACTCCAAAACTCCAAAACTCCGAAACTCCAAAACTCCGAAACTCCAAAACTCCGAATCTCCAAAACTCCAAAACTCCAAAACTCCAAAACTCCGAAACTCCAAAACTCCAAAACTCCGAAACTCCAAAACTCCAAAACTCCAAAACTCCAAAACTCCAAAACTCCGAAACTCCAAAACTGCAAAAGTCCAAAACTCCAAAACTCCGAAACTCCAATACTCCAAAACTCCGAAACTCCAAAACTCCAAAACTCCAAAACTCCAAAACTCCAAAACTCCGAAACTCCGAAACTCCGAAACTCCGAAACTCCAAAACTCCGAAACTCCGAAACTCCAAAACTCCAAAACTCCAAAACTCCGAAACTCCAAAACTCCGAAACTCCAAAACTCCGAAACTCCAAAACTCCAAAACTCCAATACTCCAAAACTCCAAAACTCCAAAACACCGAAACTCCGAAACTCCGAAACTCCAAAACTCCAAAACTCCAAAACTCCAAAACTCCGAAACTCCAAAACTCCGAAACTCCAAAACTCCAAAACTCCAAAACTCCGAAACTCCAAAACTCCAATACTCCAAAACTCCGAAACTCCAAAACTCCAAAACTCCAAAACTCCAAAACTCCAAAACTCCAAAACTCCAAAACTCCGAAACTCCAAAACTCCAAAACTCCGAAACTCCAAAACTCCAAAACTCCAAAACTCCAAAACTCCAAAACTGCGAAACTCCAAAACTCCAAAACTCCAAAACTCCGAAACTGCAAAACTCCAAAACTCCAAAACTCCGAAACTCCAAAACTCCGAAACTCCAAAACTCCAAAACTCCAAAACTCCGAAACTCCAAAACTCCAAAACTCCAAAACTCCGAAACTCCGAAACTCCAAAACTCGAAAACTCCAAAACTCCAAAACTCCAATACTCCAAAACTCCGAAACTCCGAAACTCCAAAACTCCAATACTCCAAAACTCCGAAACTCCAAAACTCCAAAACTCCGAAACTCCAACTCGGAAACTCCAAAACTACAAAACTCCAAAACTCCAAAACTCCAAAACTCCAAAACTCCGAAACTCCAAAACTCCGAAACTCCAAAACTCCGAATCTCCAAAACTCCAAAACTCGAAAACTCCGAAACTCCAAAACTCCAAAACTCCAATACTCCAAAACTCCAAAACTCCGAAACTCCAAAACTCCAAAACTCCAAAACTCCAAAACTCCGAAACTCCAAAACTCCAAAACTCCGAAACTCCAAAACTCCAAAACTCCAAAACTCCAAAACTCCAAAACTGCGAAACTCCAAAACTCCAAAACTCCAAAACTCCGAAACTGCAAAACTCCAAAACTCCAAAACTCCGAAACTCCAAAACTCCGAAACTCCAAAACTCCGAAACTCCAAAACTCCGAATCTCCGAATCTCCAAAACTCCAAAACTCGAAAACTCCGAAACTCCAAAACTCCAAAACTCCAATACTCCAAAACTCCAAAACTCCGAAACTCCAAAACTCCAAACCTCCAAAGCTCCAAAACTCCAAAACTCCAAAACTCCAAAACTCCGAAACTCCAAAACTCCAAAACTCCAAAACTCCGAAACACCAAAACTCCGAAACTCCGAAACTCGGAAACTCCAAAACTCCAAAACTCCAAAACTCCAAAACTCCGAAACTCCAAAACTCCAAAACTCCAAAACTCCAAAACTCCAAAACTCCAAAACTCCAAAACTCCGAAACTCCAAAACTCCAAAACTCCAAAGCTCCAAAACTCCAAAACTCCAAAACTCCGAAACTCCAAAACTCCGAAACTCCAAAACTCCGAAACTCCAAAACTCCGAAACTTCAAAACTCCGAAACTCCAAAACTCCAAAACTCCGAAACTCCAAAACTCCGAATCTCCAAAACTCCAAAACTCCAAAACTCCGAAACTCCAAAACTCCGAAACTCCAAAACTCCAAAACTCCAATATTCCAAAACTCCAAAACTCCAAAACACCGAAACTCCGAAACTCCGAAACTCCAAAACTCCAAAACTCCAAAACTCCAAAACTCCGAAACTCCAAAACTCCGAAACTCCAAAACTCCAAAACTCCAAAACTCCGAAACTCCAAAACTCCAATACTCCAAAACTCCGAAACTCCAAAACTCCAAAACTCAAAAACTCCAAAACTCCAAAACTCCAAAACTCCAAAACTCCGAAACTCCAAAACTCCGAAACTCCAAAACTCCGAAACTCCAAAACTCCGAATCTCCAAAACTCCGAAACTCCAAAACTCCGAAACTCCAAAACTCCGAAACTCCAAAACTCCAAAACTCCAAAACTCCGAAACTCCAAAACTCCAATACTCCAAAACTCCGAAACTCCAAAACTCCAAAACTCAAAAACTCCAAAACTCCAAAACTCCAAAACTCCAAAACTCCGAAACTCCAAAACTCCGAAACTCCAAAACTCCGAAACTCCAAAACTCCGAATCTCCAAAACTCCGAAACTCCAAAACTCCGAAACTCCAAAACTCCGAAACTCCAAAACTCCAAAACTCCAATATTCCAAAACTCCAAAACTCCAAAACACCGAAACTCCGAAACTCCGAAACTCCAAAACTCCAAAACTCCAAAACTCCAAAACTCCGAAACTCCAAAACTCCGAAACTCCAAAACTCCAAAACTCCAAAACTCCGAAACTCCAAAACTCCAATACTCCAAAACTCCGAAACTCCAAAACTCCAAAACTCAAAAACTCCAAAACTCCAAAACTCCAAAACTCCAAAACTCCGAAACTCCAAAACTCCGAAACTCCAAAACTCCGAAACTCCAAAACTCCGAATCTCCAAAACTCCAAAACTCCAAAACTCCAAAACTCCGAAACTCCAAAACTCCAAAACTCCGAAACTCCAAAACTCCGAAACTCCAAAACTCCAAAACTCCAAAACTCCAAAACTCCGAAACTCCAAAACTCCAATACTCCAAAACTCCGAAACTCCAAAACTCCAAAACTCCAAAACTCCAATACTCCAAAACTCCGAAACTCCGAAACTCCAAAACTCCAAAACTCCAAAACTGCAAAACTCCAAAACTCCGAAACTCCAAAACTCCGAAACTCCAAAACTCGGAAACTCCAAAACTCCAAAACTCCAAAACTCCAAAACTCCAAAACTCCGAAACTCCAAAACTCCGAAACTCCAAAACTCCGAATCTCCAAAACTCCAAAACTCCAAAACTCCAAAACTCCGAAACTCCAAAACTCCAAAACTCCGAAACTCCAAAACTCCAAAACTCCGAAACTCCAAAACTCCAAAACTCCAAAACTCCGAAACTCCAAAACACCGAAACTCCGAAACTCCGAAACTCCAAAACTCCAAAACTCCAAAACTCCAAAACACCGAAACTCCAAAACTCCGAAACTCCGAAACTCCAAAACTCCAAAACTCCGAAACTCCAAAACTCCAAAACTCCAAAACTCCGAAACTCCGAAACTCCAAAACTCCAAAACTCCAAAACTCCGAAACTCCAAAACTGCAAAACTCCAAAACTCCAAAACTCCGAAACTCCAATACTCCAAAACTCCGAAACTCCAAAACTCCAAAACTCCAAAACTCCAAAACTCCGAAACTCCAAAACACCGAAACTCCGAAACTCCGAAACTCCAAAACTCCAAAACTCCAATACTCCAAAACTCCAAAACTCCGAAACTCCAAAACTCCGAAACTCCAAAACTCCAATACTCCAAAACTCCAATACTCCAAAACTCCGAAACTCCAAAACACCGAAACTCCGAAACTCCGAAACTCCAAAACTCCAAAACTCCAAAACTCCAAAACTCCGAAACTCCAAAACTCCGAAACTCCAAAACTCCAAAACTCCGAAACTCCAAAACTCCAAAACTCCAAAACTCCGAAACTCCGAAACTCCAAAACTCCAAAACTCCAAAACTCCGAAACTCCAAAACACCAAAACTCCAAAACTCCAAAACTCCGAAACTCCAAAACTCCAAAACTCCAAAACTCCAAAACTCCAAAACTCCAAAACTCCGAAACTCCAAAACTCCAAAACTCCGAAACTCCAAAACTCCAAAACTCCAAAACTCCAAAACTCCAAAACTGCGAAACTCCAAAACTCCAAAACTCCGAAACTGCAAAACTCCAAAACTCCAAAACTCCGAAACTCCAAAACTCCGAAACTCCAAAACTCCAAAACTCCAAAACTCCGAAACTCCAAAACTCCAAAACTCCAAAACTCCGAAACTCCGAAACTCCAAAACTCGAAAACTCCAAAACTCCAAAACTCCAATACTCCAAAACTCCGAAACTCCGAAACTCCAAAACTCCAATACTCCAAAACTCCGAAACTCCAAAACTCCAAAACTCCGAAACTCCAAAACTCGGAAACTCCAAAACTACAAAACTCCAAAACTCCAAAACTCCGAAACTCCAAAACTCCGAAACTCCAAAACTCCGAATCTCCAAAACTCCAAAACTCGAAAACTCCGAAACTCCAAAACTCCAAAACTCCAATACTCCAAAACTCCAAAACTCCGAAACTCCAAAACTCCAAAACTCCAAAGCTCCAAAACTCCAAAACTCCAAAACTCCGAAACTCCAAAACTCCAAAACTCCAAAACTCCGAAACACCAAAACTCCGAAACTCCAAAACTCCGAAACTCCGAAACTCCAAAACTCCAAAACTCCAAAACTCCAAAACTCCGAAACTCCAAAACACCAAAACTCCAAAACTCCAAAACTCCGAAACTCCAAAACTCCAAAACTCCAAAACTCCAAAACTCCAAAACTCCGAAACTCCAAAACTCCAAAACTCCGAAACTCCAAAACTCCAAAACTCCAAAACTCCAAAACTCCAAAACTGCGAAACTCCAAAACTCCAAAACTCCAAAACTCCGAAACTGCAAAACTCCAAAACTCCAAAACTCCGAAACTCCAAAACTCCGAAACTCCAAAACTCCAAAACTCCAAAACTCCGAAACTCCAAAACTCCAAAACTCCAAAACTCCGAAACTCCGAAACTCCAAAACTCGAAAACTCCAAAACTCCAAAACTCCAATACTCCAAAACTCCGAAACTCCGAAACTCCAAAACTCCAATACTCCAAAACTCCGAAACTCCAAAACTCCAAAACTCCGAAACTCCAAAACTCGGAAACTCCAAAACTACAAAACTCCAAAACTCCAAAACTCCAAAACTCCGAAACTCCAAAACTCCGAAACTCCAAAACTCCGAATCTCCAAAACTCCAAAACTCGAAAACTCCGAAACTCCAAAACTCCAAAACTCCAATACTCCAAAACTCCAAAACTCCGAAACTCCAAAACTCCAAAACTCCAAAGCTCCAAAACTCCAAAACTCCAAAACTCCGAAACTCCAAAACTCCAAAACTCCAAAACTCCGAAACACCAAAACTCCGAAACTCCGAAACTCGGAAACTCCAAAACTCCAAAACTCCAAAACTCCAAAACTCCGAAACTCCAAAACTCCAAAACTCCAAAACTCCAAAACTCCAAAACTCCAAAACTCCAAAACTCCAAAACTCCGAAACTCCAAAACTCCAAAACTCCAAAGCTCCAAAACTCCAAAACTCCAAAACTCCGAAACTCCAAAACTCCGAAACTCCAAAACTCCGAAACTCCAAAACTCCGAAACTTCAAAACTCCGAAACTCCAAAACTCCAAAACTCCGAAACTCCAAAACTCCGAATCTCCAAAACTCCAAAACTCCAAAACTCCGAAACTCCAAAACTCCGAAACTCCAAAACTCCAAAACTCCAATACTCCAAAACTCCAAAACACCGAAACTCCGAAACTCCGAAACTCCAAAACTCCAAAACTCCGAAACTCCAAAACTCCGAATCTCCAAAACTCCAAAACTCCAAAACTCCAAAACTCCGAAACTCCAAAACTCCAAAACTCCGAAACTCCAAAACTCCAAAACTCCAAAACTCCAAAACTCCAAAACTCCGAAACTCCAAAACTGCAAAAGTCCAAAACTCCAAAACTCCGAAACTCCAATACTCCAAAACTCCGAAACTCCAAAACTCCAAAACTCCAAAACTCCAAAACTCCAAAACTCCGAAACTCCGAAACTCCGAAACTCCGAAACTCCAAAACTCCGAAACTCCGAAACTCCAAAACTCCAAAACTCCAAAACTCCGAAACTCCAAAACTCCGAAACTCCAAAACTCCGAAACTCCAAAACTCCAAAACTCCAATACTCCAAAACTCCAAAACTCCAAAACACCGAAACTCCGAAACTCCGAAACTCCAAAACTCCAAAACTCCAAAACTCCGAAACTCCAAAACTCCGAAACTCCAAAACTCCAAAACTCCAAAACTCCGAAACTCCAAAACTCCAATACTCCAAAACTCCGAAACTCCAAAACTCCAAAACTCCAAAACTCCAAAACTCCAAAACTCCAAAACTCCAAAACTCCGAAACTCCAAAACTCCAAAACTCCGAAACTCCAAAACTCCAAAACTCCAAAACTCCAAAACTCCAAAACTGCGAAACTCCAAAACTCCAAAACTCCAAAACTCCGAAACTGCAAAACTCCAAAACTCCAAAACTCCGAAACTCCAAAACTCCGAAACTCCAAAACTCCAAAACTCCAAAACTCCGAAACTCCAAAACTCCAAAACTCCAAAACTCCAAAACTCCAATACTCCAAAACTCCGAAACTCCAAAACTCCAAAACTCCAATACTCCAAAACTCCGAAACTCCGAAACTCCAAAACTCCAAAACTCCAAAACTGCAAAACTCCAAAACTCCGAAACTCCAAAACTCCGAAACTCCAAAACTCCGAATCTCCAAAACTCCAATACTCCAAAACTCCGAAGCTCCAAAACTCCGAAACTCCAAAACTCCAAAATTCCGAAACTCCAAAACTCCAAAACTCCAAAACTCCGAAACTCCGAAACTCCAAAACTCCAAAACTCCAAAACTCCAAAACTCCGAAACTCCAAAACTCCAAAACTCCAAAACTCCGAAACTCCAAAACTCCAAAACTCCAAAACTCCAAAACTCCGAAACTCCAAAACTCCAAAACTCCAAAACTCCGAAACTCCAAAACTCCAAAACTCCAAAACTCCGAAACTCCAAAACTCCGAAACTCCAAAACTCCGAAACTCCGAAACTCCAAAACTCGAAAACTCCAAAACTCCAATACTCCAAAACTCCAAAACTCCAAAACACCGGAACTCCGAAACTCCGAAACTCCAAAACTCCAAAACTCCAAAACTCCAAAACTCCGAAACTCCAAAACTCAGAAACTCCAAAACTCCAAAACTCCAAAACTCCGAAACTCCAAAACTCCAATACTCCAAAACTCCGAAACTCCAAAACTCCAAAACTCTAAAACTCCAAAACTCCAAAACTCCAAAACTCCGAAACTCCAAAACTCCGAAACTCCAAAACTCCGAAACTCCAAAACTCCGAAACTCCAAAACTCCGAATCTCCAAAACTCCAAAACTCCAAAACTCCAAAACTGCAAAACTCCAAAACTCCGAAACTCCAAAACTCCAAAACTCCAAAACTCCGAAACTCCGAAACTCCAAAACTCCAAAACTCCAAAACTCCAAAACTCCGAAACTCCAAAACTCCAATACTCCAAAACTCCGAAACTCCAAAACTCCAAAACTCCAAAACTCCAAAACTCCAATACTCCAAAACTCCGAAACTCCGAAACTCCAAAACTCCAAAACTCCAAAACTGCAAAACTCCAAAACTCCGAAACTCCGAAACTCCAAAACTCCGAAACTCCAAAACTCGGAAACTCCAAAACTCCAAAGCTCCAAAACTCCAAAACTCCAAAACTCCGAAACTCCAAAACTCCGAAACTCCAAAACTCCAAAACTCCGAATCTCCAAAACTCCAAAACTCCAAAACTCCGAAACTCCAAAACTCCAAAACTCCGAAACTCCAAAACTCCGAAACTCCAAAACTCCAAAACTCCGAAACTCCAAAACTCCAAAACTCCGAAACTCCAAAACGCCGAAGCTCCGAAACTCCGAAACTCCAAAACTCCAAAACTCCGAAACTCCAAAACTCCAAAACTCCGAAACTCCGCAACTCCGAAACTCCAAAACTCCAAAACTCCGAAACTCCGAAACTCCAAAACTCCAAAACTCCAAAACTCCAAAACTCCGAATCTCCGAAACTCCTAAACTCCAAAACTCCGAAACTCCAAAACTCCGAAACTCCGAAACTCCGAAACTCCGAAACTCCAAAACTCCAAAACTCCGAAACTCCAAAACTCCAAAACTCCAAAACTCCAATACTCCAAAACTCCAAAACTCCGAAACTCCAAAACTCCGAAACTCCAAAACTCCAATACTCCAAAACTCCAATACTCCAAAACTCCGAAACTCCAAAACACCGAAACTCCGAAACTCCGAAACTCCAAAACTCCAAAACTCCAAAACTCCAAAACTCCGAAACTCCAAAACTCCGAAACTCCAAAACTCCAAAACTCCGAAACTCCAAAACTCCAAAACTCCAAAACTCCGAAACTCCGAAACTCCAAAACTCCAAAACTCCAAAACTCCAAAACTCCGAAACTCCAAAACTCCAAAACTCCGAAACTCCAAAACTCCAAAACTCCAAAACTCCAAAACTCCAAAACTCCGAAACTCCAAAACTCCAAAACTCCGAAACTCCAAAACTCCAAAACTCCAAAACTCCAAAACTCCAAAACTGCGAAACTCCAAAACTCCAAAACTCCAAAACTCCGAAACTGCAAAACTCCAAAACTCCAAAACTCCGAAACTCCAAAACTCCGAAACTCCAAAACTCCAAAACTCCAAAACTCCGAAACTCCAAAACTCCAAAACTCCAAAACTCCGAAACTCCGAAACTCCAAAACTCGAAAACTCCAAAACTCCAAAACTCCAATACTCCAAAACTCCGAAACTCCGAAACTCCAAAACTCCAATACTCCAAAACTCCGAAACTCCAAAACTCCAAAACTCCGAAACTCCAAAACTCGGAAACTCCAAAACTACAAAACTCCAAAACTCCAAAACTCCGAAACTCCAAAACTCCGAAACTCCAAAACTCCGAATCTCCAAAACTCCAAAACTCCAAAACTCCGAAACTCCAAAACTCCAAAACTCCAATACTCCAAAACTCCAAAACTCCGAAACTCCAAAACTCCAAAACTCCAAAGCTCCAAAACTCCAAAACTCCAAAACTCCGAAACTCCAAAACTCCAAAACTCCAAAACTCCGAAACACCAAAACTCCGAAACTCCAAAACTCCGAAACTCCGAAACTCCAAAACTCCAAAACTCCAAAACTCCAAAACTCCGAAACTCCAAAACACCAAAACTCCAAAACTCCAAAACTCCGAAACTCCAAAACTCCAAAACTCCAAAACTCCAAAACTCCAAAACTCCGAAACTCCAAAACTCCAAAACTCCGAAACTCCAAAACTCCAAAACTCCAAAACTCCAAAACTCCAAAACTGCGAAACTCCAAAACTCCAAAACTCCAAAACTCCGAAACTGCAAAACTCCAAAACTCCAAAACTCCGAAACTCCAAAACTCCGAAACTCCAAAACTCCAAAACTCCAAAACTCCGAAACTCCAAAACTCCAAAACTCCAAAACTCCGAAACTCCGAAACTCCAAAACTCGAAAACTCCAAAACTCCAAAACTCCAATACTCCAAAACTCCGAAACTCCGAAACTCCAAAACTCCAATACTCCAAAACTCCGAAACTCCAAAACTCCAAAACTCCGAAACTCCAAAACTCGGAAACTCCAAAACTACAAAACTCCAAAACTCCAAAACTCCAAAACTCCGAAACTCCAAAACTCCGAAACTCCAAAACTCCGAATCTCCAAAACTCCAAAACTCGAAAACTCCGAAACTCCAAAACTCCAAAACTCCAATACTCCAAAACTCCAAAACTCCGAAACTCCAAAACTCCAAAACTCCAAAGCTCCAAAACTCCAAAACTCCAAAACTCCGAAACTCCAAAACTCCAAAACTCCAAAACTCCGAAACACCAAAACTCCGAAACTCCGAAACTCGGAAACTCCAAAACTCCAAAACTCCAAAACTCCAAAACTCCGAAACTCCAAAACTCCAAAACTCCAAAACTCCAAAACTCCAAAACTCCAAAACTCCAAAACTCCGAAACTCCAAAACTCCAAAACTCCAAAGCTCCAAAACTCCAAAACTCCAAAACTCCGAAACTCCAAAACTCCGAAACTCCAAAACTCCGAAACTCCGAAACTCCAAAACTCCGAAACTTCAAAACTCCGAAACTCCAAAACTCCAAAACTCCGAAACTCCAAAACTCCGAATCTCCAAAACTCCAAAACTCCAAAACTCCGAAACTCCAAAACTCCGAAACTCCAAAACTCCAAAACTCCAATACTCCAAAACTCCAAAACTCCAAAACACCGAAACTCCGAAACTCCGAAACTCCAAAACTCCAAAACTCCAAAACTCCAAAACTCCGAAACTCCAAAACTCCGAAACTCCAAAACTCCAAAACTCCAAAACTCCGAAACTCCAAAACTCCAATACTCCAAAACTCCGAAACTCCAAAACTCCAAAACTCAAAAACTCCAAAACTCCAAAACTCCAAAACTCCGAAACTCCAAAACTCCGAAACTCCAAAACTCCGAATCTCCAAAACTCCAAAACTCCAAAACTCCAAAACTCCGAAACTCCAAAACTCCAAAACTCCGAAACTCCAAAACTCCAAAACTCCAAAACTCCAAAACTCCAAAACTCCGAAACTCCAAAACTGCAAAAGTCCAAAACTCCAAAACTCCGAAACTCCAATACTCCAAAACTCCGAAACTCCAAAACTCCAAAACTCCAAAACTCCAAAACTCCAAAACTCCGAAACTCCGAAACTCCGAAACTCCGAAACTCCAAAACTCCGAAACTCCGAAACTCCAAAACTCCAAAACTCCAAAACTCCGAAACTCCAAAACTCCGAAACTCCAAAACTCCGAAACTCCAAAACTCCAAAACTCCAATACTCCAAAACTCCAAAACTCCAAAACACCGAAACTCCGAAACTCCGAAACTCCAAAACTCCAAAACTCCAAAACTCCAAAACTCCAAAACTCCGAAACTCCAAAACTCCGAAACTCCAAAACTCCAAAACTCCAAAACTCCGAAACTCCAAAACTCCAATACTCCAAAACTCCGAAACTCCAAAACTCCAAAACTCCAAAACTCCAAAACTCCAAAACTCCAAAACTCCGAAACTCCAAAACTCCAAAACTCCGAAACTCCAAAACTCCAAAACTCCAAAACTCCAAAACTCCAAAACTGCGAAACTCCAAAACTCCAAAACTCCAAAACTCCGAAACTGCAAAACTCCAAAACTCCAAAACTCCGAAACTCCAAAACTCCGAAACTCCAAAACTCCAAAACTCCAAAACTCCGAAACTCCAAAACTCCAAAACTCCAAAACTCCGAAACTCCGAAACTCCAAAA
Organism: Amblyomma mixtum; assembly: GCF_055824585.1. NCBI lineage: Eukaryota > Metazoa > Arthropoda > Arachnida > Ixodida > Ixodidae > Amblyomma > Amblyomma mixtum. The sequence goes on from NW_028317651.1 coordinate 13,124,829, forward strand.
CTCGAAAACTCCAAAACTCCAAAACTCCAATACTCCAAAACTCCGAAACTCCGAAACTCCAAAACTCCAATACTCCAAAACTCCGAAACTCCAAAACTCCAAAACTCCGAAACTCCAACTCGGAAACTCCAAAACTACAAAACTCCAAAACTCCAAAACTCCAAAACTCCAAAACTCCGAAACTCCAAAACTCCGAAACTCCAAAACTCCGAATCTCCAAAACTCCAAAACTCGAAAACTCCGAAACTCCAAAACTCCAAAACTCCAATACTCCAAAACTCCAAAACTCCGAAACTCCAAAACTCCAAAACTCCAAAACTCCAAAACTCCGAAACTCCAAAACTCCAAAACTCCGAAACTCCAAAACTCCAAAACTCCAAAACTCCAAAACTCCAAAACTGCGAAACTCCAAAACTCCAAAACTCCAAAACTCCGAAACTGCAAAACTCCAAAACTCCAAAACTCCGAAACTCCAAAACTCCGAAACTCCAAAACTCCGAAACTCCAAAACTCCGAATCTCCAAAACTCCAAAACTCGAAAACTCCGAAACTCCAAAACTCCAAAACTCCAATACTCCAAAACTCCAAAACTCCGAAACTCCAAAACTCCAAACCTCCAAAGCTCCAAAACTCCAAAACTCCAAAACTCCAAAACTCCGAAACTCCAAAACTCCAAAACTCCAAAACTCCGAAACACCAAAACTCCGAAACTCCGAAACTCGGAAACTCCAAAACTCCAAAACTCGAAAACTCCGAAACTCCAAAACTCCAAAACTCCAATACTCCAAAACTCCAAAACTCCGAAACTCCAAAACTCCAAAACTCCAAAACTCCAAAACTCCGAAACTCCAAAACTCCAAAACTCCGAAACTCCAAAACTCCAAAACTCCAAAACTCCAAAACTCCAAAACTGCGAAACTCCAAAACTCCAAAACTCCAAAACTCCGAAACTGCAAAACTCCAAAACTCCAAAACTCCGAAACTCCAAAACTCCGAAACTCCAAAACTCCGAAACTCCAAAACTCCGAATCTCCGAATCTCCAAAACTCCAAAACTCGAAAACTCCGAAACTCCAAAACTCCAAAACTCCAATACTCCAAAACTCCAAAACTCCGAAACTCCAAAACTCCAAACCTCCAAAGCTCCAAAACTCCAAAACTCCAAAACTCCAAAACTCCGAAACTCCAAAACTCCAAAACTCCAAAACTCCGAAACACCAAAACTCCGAAACTCCGAAACTCCGAAACTCCAAAACTCCAAAACTCCAAAACTCCGAAACTCCAAAACTCCAATACTCCAAAACTCCGAAACTCCAAAACTCCAAAACTCAAAAACTCCAAAACTCCAAAACTCCAAAACTCCGAAACTCCAAAACTCCGAAACTCCAAAACTCCGAATCTCCAAAACTCCAAAACTCCAAAACTCCAAAACTCCGAAACTCCAAAACTCCAAAACTCCGAAACTCCAAAACTCCGAAACTCCAAAACTCCGAATCTCCAAAACTCCAAAACTCCAAAACTCCAAAACTCCGAAACTCCAAAACTCCAAAACTCCGAAACTCCAAAACTCCAAAACTCCAAAACTCCAAAACTCCAAAACTCCGAAACTCCAAAACTGCAAAAGTCCAAAACTCCAAAACTCCGAAACTCCAATACTCCAAAACTCCGAAACTCCAAAACTCCAAAACTCCAAAACTCCAAAACTCCAAAACTCCGAAACTCCGAAACTCCGAAACTCCGAAACTCCAAAACTCCGAAACTCCGAAACTCCAAAACTCCAAAACTCCAAAACTCCGAAACTCCAAAACTCCGAAACTCCAAAACTCCGAAACTCCAAAACTCCAAAACTCCAATACTCCAAAACTCCAAAACTCCAAAACACCGAAACTCCGAAACTCCGAAACTCCAAAACTCCAAAACTCCAAAACTCCAAAACTCCGAAACTCCAAAACTCCGAAACTCCAAAACTCCAAAACTCCAAAACTCCGAAACTCCAAAACTCCAATACTCCAAAACTCCGAAACTCCAAAACTCCAAAACTCCAAAACTCCAAAACTCCAAAACTCCAAAACTCCAAAACTCCGAAACTCCAAAACTCCAAAACTCCGAAACTCCAAAACTCCAAAACTCCAAAACTCCAAAACTCCAAAACTGCGAAACTCCAAAACTCCAAAACTCCAAAACTCCGAAACTGCAAAACTCCAAAACTCCAAAACTCCGAAACTCCAAAACTCCGAAACTCCAAAACTCCAAAACTCCAAAACTCCGAAACTCCAAAACTCCAAAACTCCAAAACTCCGAAACTCCGAAACTCCAAAACTCGAAAACTCCAAAACTCCAAAACTCCAATACTCCAAAACTCCGAAACTCCGAAACTCCAAAACTCCAATACTCCAAAACTCCGAAACTCCAAAACTCCAAAACTCCGAAACTCCAACTCGGAAACTCCAAAACTACAAAACTCCAAAACTCCAAAACTCCAAAACTCCAAAACTCCGAAACTCCAAAACTCCGAAACTCCAAAACTCCGAATCTCCAAAACTCCAAAACTCGAAAACTCCGAAACTCCAAAACTCCAAAACTCCAATACTCCAAAACTCCAAAACTCCGAAACTCCAAAACTCCAAAACTCCAAAACTCCAAAACTCCGAAACTCCAAAACTCCAAAACTCCGAAACTCCAAAACTCCAAAACTCCAAAACTCCAAAACTCCAAAACTGCGAAACTCCAAAACTCCAAAACTCCAAAACTCCGAAACTGCAAAACTCCAAAACTCCAAAACTCCGAAACTCCAAAACTCCGAAACTCCAAAACTCCGAAACTCCAAAACTCCGAATCTCCGAATCTCCAAAACTCCAAAACTCGAAAACTCCGAAACTCCAAAACTCCAAAACTCCAATACTCCAAAACTCCAAAACTCCGAAACTCCAAAACTCCAAACCTCCAAAGCTCCAAAACTCCAAAACTCCAAAACTCCAAAACTCCGAAACTCCAAAACTCCAAAACTCCAAAACTCCGAAACACCAAAACTCCGAAACTCCGAAACTCGGAAACTCCAAAACTCCAAAACTCCAAAACTCCAAAACTCCGAAACTCCAAAACTCCAAAACTCCAAAACTCCAAAACTCCAAAACTCCAAAACTCCAAAACTCCGAAACTCCAAAACTCCAAAACTCCAAAGCTCCAAAACTCCAAAACTCCAAAACTCCGAAACTCCAAAACTCCGAAACTCCAAAACTCCGAAACTCCAAAACTCCGAAACTTCAAAACTCCGAAACTCCAAAACTCCAAAACTCCGAAACTCCAAAACTCCGAATCTCCAAAACTCCAAAACTCCAAAACTCCGAAACTCCAAAACTCCGAAACTCCAAAACTCCAAAACTCCAATATTCCAAAACTCCAAAACTCCAAAACACCGAAACTCCGAAACTCCGAAACTCCAAAACTCCAAAACTCCAAAACTCCAAAACTCCGAAACTCCAAAACTCCGAAACTCCAAAACTCCAAAACTCCGAAACTCCAAAACTCCAATACTCCAAAACTCCGAAACTCCAAAACTCCAAAACTCAAAAACTCCAAAACTCCAAAACTCCAAAACTCCAAAACTCCGAAACTCCAAAACTCCGAAACTCCAAAACTCCGAAACTCCAAAACTCCGAATCTCCAAAACTCCGAAACTCCAAAACTCCGAAACTCCAAAACTCCGAAACTCCAAAACTCCAAAACTCCAAAACTCCGAAACTCCAAAACTCCAATACTCCAAAACTCCGAAACTCCAAAACTCCAAAACTCAAAAACTCCAAAACTCCAAAACTCCAAAACTCCAAAACTCCGAAACTCCAAAACTCCGAAACTCCAAAACTCCGAAACTCCAAAACTCCGAATCTCCAAAACTCCGAAACTCCAAAACTCCGAAACTCCAAAACTCCGAAACTCCAAAACTCCAAAACTCCAATATTCCAAAACTCCAAAACTCCAAAACACCGAAACTCCGAAACTCCGAAACTCCAAAACTCCAAAACTCCAAAACTCCAAAACTCCGAAACTCCAAAACTCCGAAACTCCAAAACTCCAAAACTCCAAAACTCCGAAACTCCAAAACTCCAATACTCCAAAACTCCGAAACTCCAAAACTCCAAAACTCAAAAACTCCAAAACTCCAAAACTCCAAAACTCCAAAACTCCGAAACTCCAAAACTCCGAAACTCCAAAACTCCGAAACTCCAAAACTCCGAATCTCCAAAACTCCAAAACTCCAAAACTCCAAAACTCCGAAACTCCAAAACTCCAAAACTCCGAAACTCCAAAACTCCGAAACTCCAAAACTCCAAAACTCCAAAACTCCAAAACTCCGAAACTCCAAAACTCCAATACTCCAAAACTCCGAAACTCCAAAACTCCAAAACTCCAAAACTCCAATACTCCAAAACTCCGAAACTCCGAAACTCCAAAACTCCAAAACTCCAAAACTGCAAAACTCCAAAACTCCGAAACTCCAAAACTCCGAAACTCCAAAACTCGGAAACTCCAAAACTCCAAAACTCCAAAACTCCAAAACTCCAAAACTCCGAAACTCCAAAACTCCGAAACTCCAAAACTCCGAATCTCCAAAACTCCAAAACTCCAAAACTCCAAAACTCCGAAACTCCAAAACTCCAAAACTCCGAAACTCCAAAACTCCAAAACTCCGAAACTCCAAAACTCCAAAACTCCAAAACTCCGAAACTCCAAAACACCGAAACTCCGAAACTCCGAAACTCCAAAACTCCAAAACTCCAAAACTCCAAAACACCGAAACTCCAAAACTCCGAAACTCCGAAACTCCAAAACTCCAAAACTCCGAAACTCCAAAACTCCAAAACTCCAAAACTCCGAAACTCCGAAACTCCAAAACTCCAAAACTCCAAAACTCCGAAACTCCAAAACTGCAAAACTCCAAAACTCCAAAACTCCGAAACTCCAATACTCCAAAACTCCGAAACTCCAAAACTCCAAAACTCCAAAACTCCAAAACTCCGAAACTCCAAAACACCGAAACTCCGAAACTCCGAAACTCCAAAACTCCAAAACTCCAATACTCCAAAACTCCAAAACTCCGAAACTCCAAAACTCCGAAACTCCAAAACTCCAATACTCCAAAACTCCAATACTCCAAAACTCCGAAACTCCAAAACACCGAAACTCCGAAACTCCGAAACTCCAAAACTCCAAAACTCCAAAACTCCAAAACTCCGAAACTCCAAAACTCCGAAACTCCAAAACTCCAAAACTCCGAAACTCCAAAACTCCAAAACTCCAAAACTCCGAAACTCCGAAACTCCAAAACTCCAAAACTCCAAAACTCCGAAACTCCAAAACACCAAAACTCCAAAACTCCAAAACTCCGAAACTCCAAAACTCCAAAACTCCAAAACTCCAAAACTCCAAAACTCCAAAACTCCGAAACTCCAAAACTCCAAAACTCCGAAACTCCAAAACTCCAAAACTCCAAAACTCCAAAACTCCAAAACTGCGAAACTCCAAAACTCCAAAACTCCGAAACTGCAAAACTCCAAAACTCCAAAACTCCGAAACTCCAAAACTCCGAAACTCCAAAACTCCAAAACTCCAAAACTCCGAAACTCCAAAACTCCAAAACTCCAAAACTCCGAAACTCCGAAACTCCAAAACTCGAAAACTCCAAAACTCCAAAACTCCAATACTCCAAAACTCCGAAACTCCGAAACTCCAAAACTCCAATACTCCAAAACTCCGAAACTCCAAAACTCCAAAACTCCGAAACTCCAAAACTCGGAAACTCCAAAACTACAAAACTCCAAAACTCCAAAACTCCGAAACTCCAAAACTCCGAAACTCCAAAACTCCGAATCTCCAAAACTCCAAAACTCGAAAACTCCGAAACTCCAAAACTCCAAAACTCCAATACTCCAAAACTCCAAAACTCCGAAACTCCAAAACTCCAAAACTCCAAAGCTCCAAAACTCCAAAACTCCAAAACTCCGAAACTCCAAAACTCCAAAACTCCAAAACTCCGAAACACCAAAACTCCGAAACTCCAAAACTCCGAAACTCCGAAACTCCAAAACTCCAAAACTCCAAAACTCCAAAACTCCGAAACTCCAAAACACCAAAACTCCAAAACTCCAAAACTCCGAAACTCCAAAACTCCAAAACTCCAAAACTCCAAAACTCCAAAACTCCGAAACTCCAAAACTCCAAAACTCCGAAACTCCAAAACTCCAAAACTCCAAAACTCCAAAACTCCAAAACTGCGAAACTCCAAAACTCCAAAACTCCAAAACTCCGAAACTGCAAAACTCCAAAACTCCAAAACTCCGAAACTCCAAAACTCCGAAACTCCAAAACTCCAAAACTCCAAAACTCCGAAACTCCAAAACTCCAAAACTCCAAAACTCCGAAACTCCGAAACTCCAAAACTCGAAAACTCCAAAACTCCAAAACTCCAATACTCCAAAACTCCGAAACTCCGAAACTCCAAAACTCCAATACTCCAAAACTCCGAAACTCCAAAACTCCAAAACTCCGAAACTCCAAAACTCGGAAACTCCAAAACTACAAAACTCCAAAACTCCAAAACTCCAAAACTCCGAAACTCCAAAACTCCGAAACTCCAAAACTCCGAATCTCCAAAACTCCAAAACTCGAAAACTCCGAAACTCCAAAACTCCAAAACTCCAATACTCCAAAACTCCAAAACTCCGAAACTCCAAAACTCCAAAACTCCAAAGCTCCAAAACTCCAAAACTCCAAAACTCCGAAACTCCAAAACTCCAAAACTCCAAAACTCCGAAACACCAAAACTCCGAAACTCCGAAACTCGGAAACTCCAAAACTCCAAAACTCCAAAACTCCAAAACTCCGAAACTCCAAAACTCCAAAACTCCAAAACTCCAAAACTCCAAAACTCCAAAACTCCAAAACTCCAAAACTCCGAAACTCCAAAACTCCAAAACTCCAAAGCTCCAAAACTCCAAAACTCCAAAACTCCGAAACTCCAAAACTCCGAAACTCCAAAACTCCGAAACTCCAAAACTCCGAAACTTCAAAACTCCGAAACTCCAAAACTCCAAAACTCCGAAACTCCAAAACTCCGAATCTCCAAAACTCCAAAACTCCAAAACTCCGAAACTCCAAAACTCCGAAACTCCAAAACTCCAAAACTCCAATACTCCAAAACTCCAAAACACCGAAACTCCGAAACTCCGAAACTCCAAAACTCCAAAACTCCGAAACTCCAAAACTCCGAATCTCCAAAACTCCAAAACTCCAAAACTCCAAAACTCCGAAACTCCAAAACTCCAAAACTCCGAAACTCCAAAACTCCAAAACTCCAAAACTCCAAAACTCCAAAACTCCGAAACTCCAAAACTGCAAAAGTCCAAAACTCCAAAACTCCGAAACTCCAATACTCCAAAACTCCGAAACTCCAAAACTCCAAAACTCCAAAACTCCAAAACTCCAAAACTCCGAAACTCCGAAACTCCGAAACTCCGAAACTCCAAAACTCCGAAACTCCGAAACTCCAAAACTCCAAAACTCCAAAACTCCGAAACTCCAAAACTCCGAAACTCCAAAACTCCGAAACTCCAAAACTCCAAAACTCCAATACTCCAAAACTCCAAAACTCCAAAACACCGAAACTCCGAAACTCCGAAACTCCAAAACTCCAAAACTCCAAAACTCCGAAACTCCAAAACTCCGAAACTCCAAAACTCCAAAACTCCAAAACTCCGAAACTCCAAAACTCCAATACTCCAAAACTCCGAAACTCCAAAACTCCAAAACTCCAAAACTCCAAAACTCCAAAACTCCAAAACTCCAAAACTCCGAAACTCCAAAACTCCAAAACTCCGAAACTCCAAAACTCCAAAACTCCAAAACTCCAAAACTCCAAAACTGCGAAACTCCAAAACTCCAAAACTCGAAAACTCCGAAACTGCAAAACTCCAAAACTCCAAAACTCCGAAACTCCAAAACTCCGAAACTCCAAAACTCCAAAACTCCAAAACTCCGAAACTCCAAAACTCCAAAACTCCAAAACTCCAAAACTCCAATACTCCAAAACTCCGAAACTCCAAAACTCCAAAACTCCAATACTCCAAAACTCCGAAACTCCGAAACTCCAAAACTCCAAAACTCCAAAACTGCAAAACTCCAAAACTCCGAAACTCCAAAACTCCGAAACTCCAAAACTCCGAATCTCCAAAACTCCAATACTCCAAAACTCCGAAGCTCCAAAACTCCGAAACTCCAAAACTCCAAAATTCCGAAACTCCAAAACTCCAAAACTCCAAAACTCCAAAACTCCGAAACTCCAAAACTCCGAAACTCCAAAACTCCGAAACTCCAAAACTCCGAATCTCCAAAACTCCAAAACTCGAAAACTCCGAAACTCCAAAACTCCAAAACTCCAATACTCCAAAACTCCAAAACTCCGAAACTCCAAAACTCCAAACCTCCAAAGCTCCAAAACTCCAAAACTCCAAAACTCCAAAACTCCGAAACTCCAAAACTCCAAAACTCCAAAACTCCGAAACACCAAAACTCCGAAACTCCGAAACTCGGAAACTCCAAAACTCCAAAACTCGAAAACTCCGAAACTCCAAAACTCCAAAACTCCAATACTCCAAAACTCCAAAACTCCGAAACTCCAAAACTCCAAAACTCCAAAACTCCGAAACTCCAAAACTCCGAAACTCCAAAACTCCGAAACTCCAAAACTCCAAAACTCCAATACTCCAAAACTCCAAAACTCCAAAACACCGAAACTCCGAAACTCCGAAACTCCAAAACTCCAAAACTCCAAAACTCCAAAACTCCAAAACTCCGAAACTCCAAAACTCCGAAACTCCAAAACTCCAAAACTCCAAAACTCCGAAACTCCAAAACTCCAATACTCCAAAACTCCGAAACTCCAAAACTCCAAAACTCCAAAACTCCAAAACTCCAAAACTCCAAAACTCCAAAACTCCGAAACTCCAAAACTCCAAAACTCCGAAACTCCAAAACTCCAAAACTCCAAAACTCCAAAACTCCAAAACTGCGAAACTCCAAAACTCCAAAACTCCAAAACTCCGAAACTGCAAAACTCCAAAACTCCAAAACTCCGAAACTCCAAAACTCCGAAACTCCAAAACTCCAAAACTCCAAAACTCCGAAACTCCAAAACTCCAAAACTCCAAAACTCCGAAACTCCGAAACTCCAAAACTCGAAAACTCCAAAACTCCAAAACTCCAATACTCCAAAACTCCGAAACTCCGAAACTCCAAAACTCCAATACTCCAAAACTCCGAAACTCCAAAACTCCAAAACTCCGAAACTCCAACTCGGAAACTCCAAAACTACAAAACTCCAAAACTCCAAAACTCCAAAACTCCAAAACTCCGAAACTCCAAAACTCCGAAACTCCAAAACTCCGAATCTCCAAAACTCCAAAACTCGAAAACTCCGAAACTCCAAAACTCCAAAACTCCAATACTCCAAAACTCCAAAACTCCGAAACTCCAAAACTCCAAAACTCCAAAACTCCAAAACTCCGAAACTCCAAAACTCCAAAACTCCGAAACTCCAAAACTCCAAAACTCCAAAACTCCAAAACTCCAAAACTGCGAAACTCCAAAACTCCAAAACTCCAAAACTCCGAAACTGCAAAACTCCAAAACTCCAAAACTCCGAAACTCCAAAACTCCGAAACTCCAAAACTCCGAAACTCCAAAACTCCGAATCTCCAAAACTCCAAAACTCGAAAACTCCGAAACTCCAAAACTCCAAAACTCCAATACTCCAAAACTCCAAAACTCCGAAACTCCAAAACTCCAAACCTCCAAAGCTCCAAAACTCCAAAACTCCAAAACTCCAAAACTCCGAAACTCCAAAACTCCAAAACTCCAAAACTCCGAAACACCAAAACTCCGAAACTCCGAAACTCGGAAACTCCAAAACTCCAAAACTCGAAAACTCCGAAACTCCAAAACTCCAAAACTCCAATACTCCAAAACTCCAAAACTCCGAAACTCCAAAACTCCAAAACTCCAAAACTCCAAAACTCCGAAACTCCAAAACTCCAAAACTCCGAAACTCCAAAACTCCAAAACTCCAAAACTCCAAAACTCCAAAACTGCGAAACTCCAAAACTCCAAAACTCCAAAACTCCGAAACTGCAAAACTCCAAAACTCCAAAACTCCGAAACTCCAAAACTCCGAAACTCCAAAACTCCGAAACTCCAAAACTCCGAATCTCCGAATCTCCAAAACTCCAAAACTCCAAAACTCCAATACTCCAAAACTCCGAAACTCCAAAACTCCAAAACTCCAAAACTCCAAAACTCCAAAACTCCAAAACTCCAAAACTCCGAAACTCCAAAACTCCAAAACTCCGAAACTCCAAAACTCCAAAACTCCAAAACTCCAAAACTCCAAAACTGCGAAACTCCAAAACTCCAAAACTCCAAAACTCCGAAACTGCAAAACTCCAAAACTCCAAAACTCCGAAACTCCAAAACTCCGAAACTCCAAAACTCCAAAACTCCAAAACTCCGAAACTCCAAAACTCCAAAACTCCAAAACTCCGAAACTCCGAAACTCCAAAACTCGAAAACTCCAAAACTCCAAAACTCCAATACTCCAAAACTCCGAAACTCCGAAACTCCAAAACTCCAATACTCCAAAACTCCGAAACTCCAAAACTCCAAAACTCCGAAACTCCAACTCGGAAACTCCAAAACTACAAAACTCCAAAACTCCAAAACTCCAAAACTCCGAAACACCAAAACTCCGAAACTCCGAAACTCGGAAACTCCAAAACTCCAAAACTCGAAAACTCCGAAACTCCAAAACTCCAAAACTCCAATACTCCAAAACTCCAAAACTCCGAAACTCCAAAACTCCAAAACTCCAAAACTCCAAAACTCCGAAACTCCAAAACTCCAAAACTCCGAAACTCCAAAACTCCAAAACTCCAAAACTCCAAAACTCCAAAACTGCGAAACTCCAAAACTCCAAAACTCCAAAACTCCGAAACTGCAAAACTCCAAAACTCCAAAACTCCGAAACTCCAAAACTCCGAAACTCCAAAACTCCGAAACTCCAAAACTCCGAATCTCCGAATCTCCAAAACTCCAAAACTCCAAAACTCCAATACTCCAAAACTCCGAAACTCCAAAACTCCAAAACTCCAAAACTCCAAAACTCCAAAACTCCAAAACTCCAAAACTCCGAAACTCCAAAACTCCAAAACTCCGAAACTCCAAAACTCCAAAACTCCAAAACTCCAAAACTCCAAAACTGCGAAACTCCAAAACTCCAAAACTCCAAAACTCCGAAACTGCAAAACTCCAAAACTCCAAAACTCCGAAACTCCAAAACTCCGAAACTCCAAAACTCCAAAACTCCAAAACTCCGAAACTCCAAAACTCCAAAACTCCAAAACTCCGAAACTCCGAAACTCCAAAACTCGAAAACTCCAAAACTCCAAAACTCCAATACTCCAAAACTCCGAAACTCCGAAACTCCAAAACTCCAATACTCCAAAACTCCGAAACTCCAAAACTCCAAAACTCCGAAACTCCAACTCGGAAACTCCAAAACTACAAAACTCCAAAACTCCAAAACTCCAAAACTCCAAAACTCCGAAACTCCAAAACTCCGAAACTCCAAAACTCCGAATCTCCAAAACTCCAAAACTCGAAAACTCCGAAACTCCAAAACTCCAAAACTCCAATACTCCAAAACTCCAAAACTCCGAAACTCCAAAACTCCAAAACTCCAAAACTCCAAAACTCCGAAACTCCAAAACTCCAAAACTCCGAAACTCCAAAACTCCAAAACTCCAAAACTCCAAAACTCCAAAACTGCGAAACTCCAAAACTCCAAAACTCCAAAACTCCGAAACTGCAAAACTCCAAAACTCCAAAACTCCGAAACTCCAAAACTCCGAAACTCCAAAACTCCGAAACTCCAAAACTCCGAATCTCCGAATCTCCAAAACTCCAAAACTCGAAAACTCCGAAACTCCAAAACTCCAAAACTCCAATACTCCAAAACTCCAAAACTCCGAAACTCCAAAACTCCAAACCTCCAAAGCTCCAAAACTCCAAAACTCCAAAACTCCAAAACTCCGAAACTCCAAAACTCCAAAACTCCAAAACTCCGAAACACCAAAACTCCGAAACTCCGAAACTCGGAAACTCCAAAACTCCAAAACTCCAAAACTCCAAAACTCCGAAACTCCAAAACTCCAAAACTCCAAAACTCCAAAACTCCAAAACTCCAAAACTCCAAAACTCCGAAACTCCAAAACTCCAAAACTCCAAAGCTCCAAAACTCCAAAACTCCAAAACTCCGAAACTCCAAAACTCCGAAACTCCAAAACTCCGAAACTCCAAAACTCCGAAACTTCAAAACTCCGAAACTCCAAAACTCCAAAACTCCGAAACTCCAAAACTCCGAATCTCCAAAACTCCAAAACTCCAAAACTCCGAAACTCCAAAACTCCGAAACTCCAAAACTCCAAAACTCCAATATTCCAAAACTCCAAAACTCCAAAACACCGAAACTCCGAAACTCCGAAACTCCAAAACTCCAAAACTCCAAAACTCCAAAACTCCGAAACTCCAAAACTCCGAAACTCCAAAACTCCAAAACTCCAAAACTCCGAAACTCCAAAACTCCAATACTCCAAAACTCCGAAACTCCAAAACTCAAAAACTCAAAAACTCCAAAACTCCAAAACTCCAAAACTCCAAAACTCCGAAACTCCAAAACTCCGAAACTCCAAAACTCCGAAACTCCAAAACTCCGAATCTCCAAAACTCCGAAACTCCAAAACTCCGAAACTCCAAAACTCCGAAACTCCAAAACTCCAAAACTCCAAAACTCCGAAACTCCAAAACTCCAATACTCCAAAACTCCGAAACTCCAAAACTCCAAAACTCAAAAACTCCAAAACTCCAAAACTCCAAAACTCCAAAACTCCGAAACTCCAAAACTCCGAAACTTCAAAACTCCGAAACTCCAAAACTCCAAAACTCCGAAACTCCAAAACTCCGAATCTCCAAAACTCCAAAACTCCAAAACTCCGAAACTCCAAAACTCCGAAACTCCAAAACTCCAAAACTCCAATACTCCAAAACTCCAAAACACCGAAACTCCGAAACTCCGAAACTCCAAAACTCCAAAACTCCGAAACTCCAAAACTCCGAATCTCCAAAACTCCAAAACTCCAAAACTCCAAAACTCCAATACTCCAAAACTCCAAAACACCGAAACTCCGAAACTCCGAAACTCCAAAACTCCAAAACTCCGAAACTCCAAAACTCCGAATCTCCAAAACTCCAAAACTCCAAAACTCCAAAACTCCGAAACTCCAAAACTCCAAAACTCCGAAACTCCAAAACTCCAAAACTCCAAAACTCCAAAACTCCAAAACTCCGAAACTCCAAAACTGCAAAAGTCCAAAACTCCAAAACTCCGAAACTCCAATACTCCAAAACTCCGAAACTCCAAAACTCCAAAACTCCAAAACTCCAAAACTCCAAAACTCCGAAACTCCGAAACTCCGAAACTCCGAAACTCCAAAACTCCGAAACTCCGAAACTCCAAAACTCCAAAACTCCAAAACTCCGAAACTCCAAAACTCCGAAACTCCAAAACTCCGAAACTCCAAAACTCCAAAACTCCAATACTCCAAAACTCCAAAACTCCAAAACACCGAAACTCCGAAACTCCGAAACTCCAAAACTCCAAAACTCCAAAACTCCGAAACTCCAAAACTCCGAAACTCCAAAACTCCAAAACTCCAAAACTCCGAAACTCCAAAACTCCAATACTCCAAAACTCCGAAACTCCAAAACTCCAAAACTCCAAAACTCCAAAACTCCAAAACTCCAAAACTCCAAAACTCCGAAACTCCAAAACTCCAAAACTCCGAAACTCCAAAACTCCAAAACTCCAAAACTCCAAAACTCCAAAACTGCGAAACTCCAAAACTCCAAAACTCGAAAACTCCGAAACTGCAAAACTCCAAAACTCCAAAACTCCGAAACTCCAAAACTCCGAAACTCCAAAACTCCAAAACTCCAAAACTCCGAAACTCCAAAACTCCAAAACTCCAAAACTCCAAAACTCCAATACTCCAAAACTCCGAAACTCCAAAACTCCAAAACTCCAATACTCCAAAACTCCGAAACTCCGAAACTCCAAAACTCCAAAACTCCAAAACTGCAAAACTCCAAAACTCCGAAACTCCAAAACTCCGAAACTCCAAAACTCCGAATCTCCAAAACTCCAATACTCCAAAACTCCGAAGCTCCAAAACTCCGAAACTCCAAAACTCCAAAATTCCGAAACTCCAAAACTCCAAAACTCCAAAACTCCAAAACTCCGAAACTCCAAAACTCCGAAACTCCAAAACTCCGAAACTCCAAAACTCCGAATCTCCAAAACTCCAAAACTCGAAAACTCCGAAACTCCAAAACTCCAAAACTCCAATACTCCAAAACTCCAAAACTCCGAAACTCCAAAACTCCAAACCTCCAAAGCTCCAAAACTCCAAAACTCCAAAACTCCAAAACTCCGAAACTCCAAAACTCCAAAACTCCAAAACTCCGAAACACCAAAACTCCGAAACTCCGAAACTCGGAAACTCCAAAACTCCAAAACTCGAAAACTCCGAAACTCCAAAACTCCAAAACTCCAATACTCCAAAACTCCAAAACTCCGAAACTCCAAAACTCCAAAACTCCAAAACTCCGAAACTCCAAAACTCCGAAACTCCAAAACTCCGAAACTCCAAAACTCCAAAACTCCAATACTCCAAAACTCCAAAACTCCAAAACACCGAAACTCCGAAACTCCGAAACTCCAAAACTCCAAAACTCCAAAACTCCAAAACTCCAAAACTCCGAAACTCCAAAACTCCGAAACTCCAAAACTCCAAAACTCCAAAACTCCGAAACTCCAAAACTCCAATACTCCAAAACTCCGAAACTCCAAAACTCCAAAACTCCAAAACTCCAAAACTCCAAAACTCCAAAACTCCAAAACTCCGAAACTCCAAAACTCCAAAACTCCGAAACTCCAAAACTCCAAAACTCCAAAACTCCAAAACTCCAAAACTGCGAAACTCCAAAACTCCAAAACTCCAAAACTCCGAAACTGCAAAACTCCAAAACTCCAAAACTCCGAAACTCCAAAACTCCGAAACTCCAAAACTCCAAAACTCCAAAACTCCGAAACTCCAAAACTCCAAAACTCCAAAACTCCGAAACTCCGAAACTCCAAAACTCGAAAACTCCAAAACTCCAAAACTCCAATACTCCAAAACTCCGAAACTCCGAAACTCCAAAACTCCAATACTCCAAAACTCCGAAACTCCAAAACTCCAAAACTCCGAAACTCCAACTCGGAAACTCCAAAACTACAAAACTCCAAAACTCCAAAACTCCAAAACTCCAAAACTCCGAAACTCCAAAACTCCGAAACTCCAAAACTCCGAATCTCCAAAACTCCAAAACTCGAAAACTCCGAAACTCCAAAACTCCAAAACTCCAATACTCCAAAACTCCAAAACTCCGAAACTCCAAAACTCCAAAACTCCAAAACTCCAAAACTCCGAAACTCCAAAACTCCAAAACTCCGAAACTCCAAAACTCCAAAACTCCAAAACTCCAAAACTCCAAAACTGCGAAACTCCAAAACTCCAAAACTCCAAAACTCCGAAACTGCAAAACTCCAAAACTCCAAAACTCCGAAACTCCAAAACTCCGAAACTCCAAAACTCCGAAACTCCAAAACTCCGAATCTCCAAAACTCCAAAACTCGAAAACTCCGAAACTCCAAAACTCCAAAACTCCAATACTCCAAAACTCCAAAACTCCGAAACTCCAAAACTCCAAACCTCCAAAGCTCCAAAACTCCAAAACTCCAAAACTCCAAAACTCCGAAACTCCAAAACTCCAAAACTCCAAAACTCCGAAACACCAAAACTCCGAAACTCCGAAACTCGGAAACTCCAAAACTCCAAAACTCGAAAACTCCGAAACTCCAAAACTCCAAAACTCCAATACTCCAAAACTCCAAAACTCCGAAACTCCAAAACTCCAAAACTCCAAAACTCCAAAACTCCGAAACTCCAAAACTCCAAAACTCCGAAACTCCAAAACTCCAAAACTCCAAAACTCCAAAACTCCAAAACTGCGAAACTCCAAAACTCCAAAACTCCAAAACTCCGAAACTGCAAAACTCCAAAACTCCAAAACTCCGAAACTCCAAAACTCCGAAACTCCAAAACTCCGAAACTCCAAAACTCCGAATCTCCGAATCTCCAAAACTCCAAAACTCCAAAACTCCAATACTCCAAAACTCCGAAACTCCAAAACTCCAAAACTCCAAAACTCCAAAACTCCAAAACTCCAAAACTCCAAAACTCCGAAACTCCAAAACTCCAAAACTCCGAAACTCCAAAACTCCAAAACTCCAAAACTCCAAAACTCCAAAACTGCGAAACTCCAAAACTCCAAAACTCCAAAACTCCGAAACTGCAAAACTCCAAAACTCCAAAACTCCGAAACTCCAAAACTCCGAAACTCCAAAACTCCAAAACTCCAAAACTCCGAAACTCCAAAACTCCAAAACTCCAAAACTCCGAAACTCCGAAACTCCAAAACTCGAAAACTCCAAAACTCCAAAACTCCAATACTCCAAAACTCCGAAACTCCGAAACTCCAAAACTCCAATACTCCAAAACTCCGAAACTCCAAAACTCCAAAACTCCGAAACTCCAACTCGGAAACTCCAAAACTACAAAACTCCAAAACTCCAAAACTCCAAAACTCCAAAACTCCGAAACTCCAAAACTCCGAAACTCCAAAACTCCGAATCTCCAAAACTCCAAAACTCGAAAACTCCGAAACTCCAAAACTCCAAAACTCCAATACTCCAAAACTCCAAAACTCCGAAACTCCAAAACTCCAAAACTCCAAAACTCCAAAACTCCGAAACTCCAAAACTCCAAAACTCCGAAACTCCAAAACTCCAAAACTCCAAAACTCCAAAACTCCAAAACTGCGAAACTCCAAAACTCCAAAACTCCAAAACTCCGAAACTGCAAAACTCCAAAACTCCAAAACTCCGAAACTCCAAAACTCCGAAACTCCAAAACTCCGAAACTCCAAAACTCCGAATCTCCGAATCTCCAAAACTCCAAAACTCGAAAACTCCGAAACTCCAAAACTCCAAAACTCCAATACTCCAAAACTCCAAAACTCCGAAACTCCAAAACTCCAAACCTCCAAAGCTCCAAAACTCCAAAACTCCAAAACTCCAAAACTCCGAAACTCCAAAACTCCAAAACTCCAAAACTCCGAAACACCAAAACTCCGAAACTCCGAAACTCGGAAACTCCAAAACTCCAAAACTCCAAAACTCCAAAACTCCGAAACTCCAAAACTCCAAAACTCCAAAACTCCAAAACTCCAAAACTCCAAAACTCCAAAACTCCGAAACTCCAAAACTCCAAAACTCCAAAGCTCCAAAACTCCAAAACTCCAAAACTCCGAAACTCCAAAACTCCGAAACTCCAAAACTCCGAAACTCCAAAACTCCGAAACTTCAAAACTCCGAAACTCCAAAACTCCAAAACTCCGAAACTCCAAAACTCCGAATCTCCAAAACTCCAAAACTCCAAAACTCCGAAACTCCAAAACTCCGAAACTCCAAAACTCCAAAACTCCAATATTCCAAAACTCCAAAACTCCAAAACACCGAAACTCCGAAACTCCGAAACTCCAAAACTCCAAAACTCCAAAACTCCAAAACTCCGAAACTCCAAAACTCCGAAACTCCAAAACTCCAAAACTCCAAAACTCCGAAACTCCAAAACTCCAATACTCCAAAACTCCGAAACTCCAAAACTCAAAAACTCAAAAACTCCAAAACTCCAAAACTCCAAAACTCCAAAACTCCGAAACTCCAAAACTCCGAAACTCCAAAACTCCGAAACTCCAAAACTCCGAATCTCCAAAACTCCGAAACTCCAAAACTCCGAAACTCCAAAACTCCGAAACTCCAAAACTCCAAAACTCCAAAACTCCGAAACTCCAAAACTCCAATACTCCAAAACTCCGAAACTCCAAAACTCCAAAACTCAAAAACTCCAAAACTCCAAAACTCCAAAACTCCAAAACTCCGAAACTCCAAAACTCCGAAACTCCAAAACTCCGAAACTCCAAAACTCCGAATCTCCAAAACTCCGAAACTCCAAAACTCCGAAACTCCAAAACTCCGAAACTCCAAAACTCCAAAACTCCAATATTCCAAAACTCCAAAACTCCAAAACACCGAAACTCCGAAACTCCGAAACTCCAAAACTCCAAAACTCCAAAACTCCAAAACTCCGAAACTCCAAAACTCCGAAACTCCAAAACTCCAAAACTCCAAAACTCCGAAACTCCAAAACTCCAATACTCCAAAACTCCGAAACTCCAAAACTCCAAAACTCAAAAACTCCAAAACTCCAAAACTCCAAAACTCCAAAACTCCGAAACTCCAAAACTCCGAAACTCCAAAACTCCGAAACTCCAAAACTCCGAATCTCCAAAACTCCAAAACTCCAAAACTCCAAAACTCCGAAACTCCAAAACTCCAAAACTCCGAAACTCCAAAACTCCGAAACTCCAAAACTCCAAAACTCCAAAACTCCAAAACTCCAAAACTCCGAAACTCCAAAACTCCAATACTCCAAAACTCCGAAACTCCAAAACTCCAAAACTCCAAAACTCCAATACTCCAAAACTCCGAAACTCCGAAACTCCAAAACTCCAAAACTCCAAAACTGCAAAACTCCAAAACTCCGAAACTCCAAAACTCCGAAACTCCAAAACTCGGAAACTCCAAAACTCCAAAACTCCAAAACTCCAAAACTCCAAAACTCCGAAACTCCAAAACTCCGAAACTCCAAAACTCCGAATCTCCAAAACTCCAAAACTCCAAAACTCCAAAACTCCGAAACTCCAAAACTCCAAAACTCCGAAACTCCAAAACTCCAAAACTCCGAAACTCCAAAACTCCAAAACTCCAAAACTCCGAAACTCCAAAACACCGAAACTCCGAAACTCCGAAACTCCAAAACTCCAAAACTCCAAAACTCCAAAACACCGAAACTCCAAAACTCCGAAACTCCGAAACTCCAAAACTCCAAAACTCCGAAACTCCAAAACTCCAAAACTCCAAAACTCCGAAACTCCGAAACTCCAAAACTCCAAAACTCCAAAACTCCGAAACTCCAAAACTGCAAAACTCCAAAACTCCAAAACTCCGAAACTCCAATACTCCAAAACTCCGAAACTCCAAAACTCCAAAACTCCAAAACTCCAAAACTCCGAAACTCCAAAACACCGAAACTCCGAAACTCCGAAACTCCAAAACTCCAAAACTCCAATACTCCAAAACTCCAAAACTCCGAAACTCCAAAACTCCGAAACTCCAAAACTCCAATACTCCAAAACTCCAATACTCCAAAACTCCGAAACTCCAAAACACCGAAACTCCGAAACTCCGAAACTCCAAAACTCCAAAACTCCAAAACTCCAAAACTCCGAAACTCCAAAACTCCGAAACTCCAAAACTCCAAAACTCCGAAACTCCAAAACTCCAAAACTCCAAAACTCCGAAACTCCGAAACTCCAAAACTCCAAAACTCCAAAACTCCGAAACTCCAAAACACCAAAACTCCAAAACTCCAAAACTCCGAAACTCCAAAACTCCAAAACTCCAAAACTCCAAAACTCCAAAACTCCAAAACTCCGAAACTCCAAAACTCCAAAACTCCGAAACTCCAAAACTCCAAAACTCCAAAACTCCAAAACTCCAAAACTGCGAAACTCCAAAACTCCAAAACTCCGAAACTGCAAAACTCCAAAACTCCAAAACTCCGAAACTCCAAAACTCCGAAACTCCAAAACTCCAAAACTCCAAAACTCCGAAACTCCAAAACTCCAAAACTCCAAAACTCCGAAACTCCGAAACTCCAAAACTCGAAAACTCCAAAACTCCAAAACTCCAATACTCCAAAACTCCGAAACTCCGAAACTCCAAAACTCCAATACTCCAAAACTCCGAAACTCCAAAACTCCAAAACTCCGAAACTCCAAAACTCGGAAACTCCAAAACTACAAAACTCCAAAACTCCAAAACTCCGAAACTCCAAAACTCCGAAACTCCAAAACTCCGAATCTCCAAAACTCCAAAACTCGAAAACTCCGAAACTCCAAAACTCCAAAACTCCAATACTCCAAAACTCCAAAACTCCGAAACTCCAAAACTCCAAAACTCCAAAGCTCCAAAACTCCAAAACTCCAAAACTCCGAAACTCCAAAACTCCAAAACTCCAAAACTCCGAAACACCAAAACTCCGAAACTCCAAAACTCCGAAACTCCGAAACTCCAAAACTCCAAAACTCCAAAACTCCAAAACTCCGAAACTCCAAAACACCAAAACTCCAAAACTCCAAAACTCCGAAACTCCAAAACTCCAAAACTCCAAAACTCCAAAACTCCAAAACTCCGAAACTCCAAAACTCCAAAACTCCGAAACTCCAAAACTCCAAAACTCCAAAACTCCAAAACTCCAAAACTGCGAAACTCCAAAACTCCAAAACTCCAAAACTCCGAAACTGCAAAACTCCAAAACTCCAAAACTCCGAAACTCCAAAACTCCGAAACTCCAAAACTCCAAAACTCCAAAACTCCGAAACTCCAAAACTCCAAAACTCCAAAACTCCGAAACTCCGAAACTCCAAAACTCGAAAACTCCAAAACTCCAAAACTCCAATACTCCAAAACTCCGAAACTCCGAAACTCCAAAACTCCAATACTCCAAAACTCCGAAACTCCAAAACTCCAAAACTCCGAAACTCCAAAACTCGGAAACTCCAAAACTACAAAACTCCAAAACTCCAAAACTCCAAAACTCCGAAACTCCAAAACTCCGAAACTCCAAAACTCCGAATCTCCAAAACTCCAAAACTCGAAAACTCCGAAACTCCAAAACTCCAAAACTCCAATACTCCAAAACTCCAAAACTCCGAAACTCCAAAACTCCAAAACTCCAAAGCTCCAAAACTCCAAAACTCCAAAACTCCGAAACTCCAAAACTCCAAAACTCCAAAACTCCGAAACACCAAAACTCCGAAACTCCGAAACTCGGAAACTCCAAAACTCCAAAACTCCAAAACTCCAAAACTCCGAAACTCCAAAACTCCAAAACTCCAAAACTCCAAAACTCCAAAACTCCAAAACTCCAAAACTCCAAAACTCCGAAACTCCAAAACTCCAAAACTCCAAAGCTCCAAAACTCCAAAACTCCAAAACTCCGAAACTCCAAAACTCCGAAACTCCAAAACTCCGAAACTCCAAAACTCCGAAACTTCAAAACTCCGAAACTCCAAAACTCCAAAACTCCGAAACTCCAAAACTCCGAATCTCCAAAACTCCAAAACTCCAAAACTCCGAAACTCCAAAACTCCGAAACTCCAAAACTCCAAAACTCCAATACTCCAAAACTCCAAAACACCGAAACTCCGAAACTCCGAAACTCCAAAACTCCAAAACTCCGAAACTCCAAAACTCCGAATCTCCAAAACTCCAAAACTCCAAAACTCCAAAACTCCGAAACTCCAAAACTCCAAAACTCCGAAACTCCAAAACTCCAAAACTCCAAAACTCCAAAACTCCAAAACTCCGAAACTCCAAAACTGCAAAAGTCCAAAACTCCAAAACTCCGAAACTCCAATACTCCAAAACTCCGAAACTCCAAAACTCCAAAACTCCAAAACTCCAAAACTCCGAAACTCCGAAACTCCGAAACTCCGAAACTCCAAAACTCCGAAACTCCGAAACTCCAAAACTCCAAAACTCCAAAACTCCGAAACTCCAAAACTCCGAAACTCCAAAACTCCGAAACTCCAAAACTCCAAAACTCCAATACTCCAAAACTCCAAAACTCCAAAACACCGAAACTCCGAAACTCCGAAACTCCAAAACTCCAAAACTCCAAAACTCCGAAACTCCAAAACTCCGAAACTCCAAAACTCCAAAACTCCAAAACTCCGAAACTCCAAAACTCCAATACTCCAAAACTCCGAAACTCCAAAACTCCAAAACTCCAAAACTCCAAAACTCCAAAACTCCAAAACTCCAAAACTCCGAAACTCCAAAACTCCAAAACTCCGAAACTCCAAAACTCCAAAACTCCAAAACTCCAAAACTCCAAAACTGCGAAACTCCAAAACTCCAAAACTCGAAAACTCCGAAACTGCAAAACTCCAAAACTCCAAAACTCCGAAACTCCAAAACTCCGAAACTCCAAAACTCCAAAACTCCAAAACTCCGAAACTCCAAAACTCCAAAACTCCAAAACTCCAAAACTCCAATACTCCAAAACTCCGAAACTCCAAAACTCCAAAACTCCAATACTCCAAAACTCCGAAACTCCGAAACTCCAAAACTCCAAAACTCCAAAACTGCAAAACTCCAAAACTCCGAAACTCCAAAACTCCGAAACTCCAAAACTCCGAATCTCCAAAACTCCAATACTCCAAAACTCCGAAGCTCCAAAACTCCGAAACTCCAAAACTCCAAAATTCCGAAACTCCAAAACTCCAAAACTCCAAAACTCCGAAACTCCGAAACTCCAAAACTCCAAAACTCCAAAACTCCAAAACTCCGAAACTCCAAAACTCCAAAACTCCAAAACTCCGAAACTCCAAAACTCCAAAACTCCAAAACTCCAAAACTCCGAAACTCCAAAACTCCAAAACTCCAAAACTCCGAAACTCCAAAACTCCAAAACTCCAAAACTCCGAAACTCCAAAACTCCGAAACTCCAAAACTCCGAAACTCCGAAACTCCAAAACTCGAAAACTCCAAAACTCCAATACTCCAAAACTCCAAAACTCCAAAACACCGGAACTCCGAAACTCCGAAACTCCAAAACTCCAAAACTCCAAAACTCCAAAACTCCGAAACTCCAAAACTCCGAAACTCCAAAACTCCAAAACTCCAAAACTCCGAAACTCCAAAACTCCAATACTCCAAAACTCCGAAACTCCAAAACTCCAAAACTCTAAAACTCCAAAACTCCAAAACTCCAAAACTCCGAAACTCCAAAACTCCGAAACTCCAAAACTCCGAAACTCCAAAACTCCGAAACTCCAAAACTCCGAATCTCCAAAACTCCAAAACTCCAAAACTCCAAAACTGCAAAACTCCAAAACTCCGAAACTCCAAAACTCCAAAACTCCAAAACTCCGAAACTCCGAAACTCCAAAACTCCAAAACTCCAAAACTCCAAAACTCCGAAACTCCAAAACTCCAATACTCCAAAACTCCGAAACTCCAAAACTCCAAAACTCCAAAACTCCAAAACTCCAATACTCCAAAACTCCGAAACTCCGAAACTCCAAAACTCCAAAACTCCAAAACTGCAAAACTCCAAAACTCCGAAACTCCGAAACTCCAAAACTCCGAAACTCCAAAACTCGGAAACTCCAAAACTCCAAAGCTCCAAAACTCCAAAACTCCAAAACTCCGAAACTCCAAAACTCCGAAACTCCAAAACTCCAAAACTCCGAATCTCCAAAACTCCAAAACTCCAAAACTCCGAAACTCCAAAACTCCAAAACTCCGAAACTCCAAAACTCCGAAACTCCAAAACTCCAAAACTCCGAAACTCCAAAACTCCAAAACTCCGAAACTCCAAAACGCCGAAGCTCCGAAACTCCGAAACTCCAAAACTCCAAAACTCCGAAACTCCAAAACTCCAAAACTCCGAAACTCCGCAACTCCGAAACTCCAAAACTCCAAAACTCCGAAACTCCGAAACTCCAAAACTCCAAAACTCCAAAACTCCAAAACTCCGAATCTCCGAAACTCCTAAACTCCAAAACTCCGAAACTCCAAAACTCCGAAACTCCGAAACTCCGAAACTCCGAAACTCCAAAACTCCAAAACTCCGAAACTCCAAAACTCCAAAACTCCAAAACTCCAATACTCCAAAACTCCAAAACTCCGAAACTCCAAAACTCCGAAACTCCAAAACTCCAATACTCCAAAACTCCAATACTCCAAAACTCCGAAACTCCAAAACACCGAAACTCCGAAACTCCGAAACTCCAAAACTCCAAAACTCCAAAACTCCAAAACTCCGAAACTCCAAAACTCCGAAACTCCAAAACTCCAAAACTCCGAAACTCCAAAACTCCAAAACTCCAAAACTCCGAAACTCCGAAACTCCAAAACTCCAAAACTCCAAAACTCCAAAACTCCGAAACTCCAAAACTCCAAAACTCCGAAACTCCAAAACTCCAAAACTCCAAAACTCCAAAACTCCAAAACTCCGAAACTCCAAAACTCCAAAACTCCGAAACTCCAAAACTCCAAAACTCCAAAACTCCAAAACTCCAAAACTGCGAAACTCCAAAACTCCAAAACTCCAAAACTCCGAAACTGCAAAACTCCAAAACTCCAAAACTCCGAAACTCCAAAACTCCGAAACTCCAAAACTCCAAAACTCCAAAACTCCGAAACTCCAAAACTCCAAAACTCCAAAACTCCGAAACTCCGAAACTCCAAAACTCGAAAACTCCAAAACTCCAAAACTCCAATACTCCAAAACTCCGAAACTCCGAAACTCCAAAACTCCAATACTCCAAAACTCCGAAACTCCAAAACTCCAAAACTCCGAAACTCCAAAACTCGGAAACTCCAAAACTACAAAACTCCAAAACTCCAAAACTCCGAAACTCCAAAACTCCGAAACTCCAAAACTCCGAATCTCCAAAACTCCAAAACTCCAAAACTCCGAAACTCCAAAACTCCAAAACTCCAATACTCCAAAACTCCAAAACTCCGAAACTCCAAAACTCCAAAACTCCAAAGCTCCAAAACTCCAAAACTCCAAAACTCCGAAACTCCAAAACTCCAAAACTCCAAAACTCCGAAACACCAAAACTCCGAAACTCCAAAACTCCGAAACTCCGAAACTCCAAAACTCCAAAACTCCAAAACTCCAAAACTCCGAAACTCCAAAACACCAAAACTCCAAAACTCCAAAACTCCGAAACTCCAAAACTCCAAAACTCCAAAACTCCAAAACTCCAAAACTCCGAAACTCCAAAACTCCAAAACTCCGAAACTCCAAAACTCCAAAACTCCAAAACTCCAAAACTCCAAAACTGCGAAACTCCAAAACTCCAAAACTCCAAAACTCCGAAACTGCAAAACTCCAAAACTCCAAAACTCCGAAACTCCAAAACTCCGAAACTCCAAAACTCCAAAACTCCAAAACTCCGAAACTCCAAAACTCCAAAACTCCAAAACTCCGAAACTCCGAAACTCCAAAACTCGAAAACTCCAAAACTCCAAAACTCCAATACTCCAAAACTCCGAAACTCCGAAACTCCAAAACTCCAATACTCCAAAACTCCGAAACTCCAAAACTCCAAAACTCCGAAACTCCAAAACTCGGAAACTCCAAAACTACAAAACTCCAAAACTCCAAAACTCCAAAACTCCGAAACTCCAAAACTCCGAAACTCCAAAACTCCGAATCTCCAAAACTCCAAAACTCGAAAACTCCGAAACTCCAAAAC
Organism: Amblyomma mixtum; assembly: GCF_055824585.1. Lineage (NCBI taxonomy): Eukaryota > Metazoa > Arthropoda > Arachnida > Ixodida > Ixodidae > Amblyomma > Amblyomma mixtum. The sequence goes on from NW_028317651.1 coordinate 13,150,496, forward strand.
TCCAAAACTCCAATACTCCAAAACTCCAAAACTCCGAAACTCCAAAACTCCAAAACTCCAAAGCTCCAAAACTCCAAAACTCCAAAACTCCGAAACTCCAAAACTCCAAAACTCCAAAACTCCGAAACACCAAAACTCCGAAACTCCGAAACTCGGAAACTCCAAAACTCCAAAACTCCAAAACTCCAAAACTCCGAAACTCCAAAACTCCAAAACTCCAAAACTCCAAAACTCCAAAACTCCAAAACTCCAAAACTCCGAAACTCCAAAACTCCAAAACTCCAAAGCTCCAAAACTCCAAAACTCCAAAACTCCGAAACTCCAAAACTCCGAAACTCCAAAACTCCGAAACTCCGAAACTCCAAAACTCCGAAACTTCAAAACTCCGAAACTCCAAAACTCCAAAACTCCGAAACTCCAAAACTCCGAATCTCCAAAACTCCAAAACTCCAAAACTCCGAAACTCCAAAACTCCGAAACTCCAAAACTCCAAAACTCCAATACTCCAAAACTCCAAAACTCCAAAACACCGAAACTCCGAAACTCCGAAACTCCAAAACTCCAAAACTCCAAAACTCCAAAACTCCGAAACTCCAAAACTCCGAAACTCCAAAACTCCAAAACTCCAAAACTCCGAAACTCCAAAACTCCAATACTCCAAAACTCCGAAACTCCAAAACTCCAAAACTCAAAAACTCCAAAACTCCAAAACTCCAAAACTCCGAAACTCCAAAACTCCGAAACTCCAAAACTCCGAATCTCCAAAACTCCAAAACTCCAAAACTCCAAAACTCCGAAACTCCAAAACTCCAAAACTCCGAAACTCCAAAACTCCAAAACTCCAAAACTCCAAAACTCCAAAACTCCGAAACTCCAAAACTGCAAAAGTCCAAAACTCCAAAACTCCGAAACTCCAATACTCCAAAACTCCGAAACTCCAAAACTCCAAAACTCCAAAACTCCAAAACTCCAAAACTCCGAAACTCCGAAACTCCGAAACTCCGAAACTCCAAAACTCCGAAACTCCGAAACTCCAAAACTCCAAAACTCCAAAACTCCGAAACTCCAAAACTCCGAAACTCCAAAACTCCGAAACTCCAAAACTCCAAAACTCCAATACTCCAAAACTCCAAAACTCCAAAACACCGAAACTCCGAAACTCCGAAACTCCAAAACTCCAAAACTCCAAAACTCCAAAACTCCGAAACTCCAAAACTCCGAAACTCCAAAACTCCAAAACTCCAAAACTCCGAAACTCCAAAACTCCAATACTCCAAAACTCCGAAACTCCAAAACTCCAAAACTCCAAAACTCCAAAACTCCAAAACTCCAAAACTCCAAAACTCCGAAACTCCAAAACTCCAAAACTCCGAAACTCCAAAACTCCAAAACTCCAAAACTCCAAAACTCCAAAACTGCGAAACTCCAAAACTCCAAAACTCCAAAACTCCGAAACTGCAAAACTCCAAAACTCCAAAACTCCGAAACTCCAAAACTCCGAAACTCCAAAACTCCAAAACTCCAAAACTCCGAAACTCCAAAACTCCAAAACTCCAAAACTCCGAAACTCCGAAACTCCAAAACTCGAAAACTCCAAAACTCCAAAACTCCAATACTCCAAAACTCCGAAACTCCGAAACTCCAAAACTCCAATACTCCAAAACTCCGAAACTCCAAAACTCCAAAACTCCGAAACTCCAACTCGGAAACTCCAAAACTACAAAACTCCAAAACTCCAAAACTCCAAAACTCCAAAACTCCGAAACTCCAAAACTCCGAAACTCCAAAACTCCGAATCTCCAAAACTCCAAAACTCGAAAACTCCGAAACTCCAAAACTCCAAAACTCCAATACTCCAAAACTCCAAAACTCCGAAACTCCAAAACTCCAAAACTCCAAAACTCCAAAACTCCGAAACTCCAAAACTCCAAAACTCCGAAACTCCAAAACTCCAAAACTCCAAAACTCCAAAACTCCAAAACTGCGAAACTCCAAAACTCCAAAACTCCAAAACTCCGAAACTGCAAAACTCCAAAACTCCAAAACTCCGAAACTCCAAAACTCCGAAACTCCAAAACTCCGAAACTCCAAAACTCCGAATCTCCAAAACTCCAAAACTCGAAAACTCCGAAACTCCAAAACTCCAAAACTCCAATACTCCAAAACTCCAAAACTCCGAAACTCCAAAACTCCAAACCTCCAAAGCTCCAAAACTCCAAAACTCCAAAACTCCAAAACTCCGAAACTCCAAAACTCCAAAACTCCAAAACTCCGAAACACCAAAACTCCGAAACTCCGAAACTCGGAAACTCCAAAACTCCAAAACTCCAAAACTCCAAAACTCCGAAACTCCAAAACTCCAAAACTCCAAAACTCCAAAACTCCAAAACTCCAAAACTCCAAAACTCCAAAACTCCGAAACTCCAAAACTCCAAAACTCCAAAGCTCCAAAACTCCAAAACTCCAAAACTCCGAAACTCCAAAACTCCGAAACTCCAAAACTCCGAAACTCCAAAACTCCGAAACTTCAAAACTCCGAAACTCCAAAACTCCAAAACTCCGAAACTCCAAAACTCCGAATCTCCAAAACTCCAAAACTCCAAAACTCCGAAACTCCAAAACTCCGAAACTCCAAAACTCCAAAACTCCAATATTCCAAAACTCCAAAACTCCAAAACACCGAAACTCCGAAACTCCGAAACTCCAAAACTCCAAAACTCCAAAACTCCAAAACTCCGAAACTCCAAAACTCCGAAACTCCAAAACTCCAAAACTCCAAAACTCCGAAACTCCAAAACTCCAATACTCCAAAACTCCGAAACTCCAAAACTCCAAAACTCAAAAACTCCAAAACTCCAAAACTCCAAAACTCCAAAACTCCGAAACTCCAAAACTCCGAAACTCCAAAACTCCGAAACTCCAAAACTCCGAATCTCCAAAACTCCGAAACTCCAAAACTCCAAAACTCCAAAACTCCGAAACTCCAAAACTCGAAAACTCCAAAACTCCAAAACTCCAATACTCCAAAACTCCGAAACTCCGAAACTCCAAAACTCCAATACTCCAAAACTCCGAAACTCCAAAACTCCAAAACTCCGAAACTCCAAAACTCGGAAACTCCAAAACTACAAAACTCCAAAACTCCAAAACTCCGAAACTCCAAAACTCCGAAACTCCAAAACTCCGAATCTCCAAAACTCCAAAACTCCAAAACTCCGAAACTCCAAAACTCCAAAACTCCAATACTCCAAAACTCCAAAACTCCGAAACTCCAAAACTCCAAAACTCCAAAGCTCCAAAACTCCAAAACTCCAAAACTCCGAAACTCCAAAACTCCAAAACTCCAAAACTCCGAAACACCAAAACTCCGAAACTCCAAAACTCCGAAACTCCGAAACTCCAAAACTCCAAAACTCCAAAACTCCAAAACTCCGAAACTCCAAAACACCAAAACTCCAAAACTCCAAAACTCCGAAACTCCAAAACTCCAAAACTCCAAAACTCCAAAACTCCAAAACTCCGAAACTCCAAAACTCCAAAACTCCGAAACTCCAAAACTCCAAAACTCCAAAACTCCAAAACTCCAAAACTGCGAAACTCCAAAACTCCAAAACTCCAAAACTCCGAAACTGCAAAACTCCAAAACTCCAAAACTCCGAAACTCCAAAACTCCGAAACTCCAAAACTCCAAAACTCCAAAACTCCGAAACTCCAAAACTCCAAAACTCCAAAACTCCGAAACTCCGAAACTCCAAAACTCGAAAACTCCAAAACTCCAAAACTCCAATACTCCAAAACTCCGAAACTCCGAAACTCCAAAACTCCAATACTCCAAAACTCCGAAACTCCAAAACTCCAAAACTCCGAAACTCCAAAACTCGGAAACTCCAAAACTACAAAACTCCAAAACTCCAAAACTCCAAAACTCCGAAACTCCAAAACTCCGAAACTCCAAAACTCCGAATCTCCAAAACTCCAAAACTCGAAAACTCCGAAACTCCAAAACTCCAAAACTCCAATACTCCAAAACTCCAAAACTCCGAAACTCCAAAACTCCAAAACTCCAAAGCTCCAAAACTCCAAAACTCCAAAACTCCGAAACTCCAAAACTCCAAAACTCCAAAACTCCGAAACACCAAAACTCCGAAACTCCGAAACTCGGAAACTCCAAAACTCCAAAACTCCAAAACTCCAAAACTCCGAAACTCCAAAACTCCAAAACTCCAAAACTCCAAAACTCCAAAACTCCAAAACTCCAAAACTCCGAAACTCCAAAACTCCAAAACTCCAAAGCTCCAAAACTCCAAAACTCCAAAACTCCGAAACTCCAAAACTCCGAAACTCCAAAACTCCGAAACTCCGAAACTCCAAAACTCCGAAACTTCAAAACTCCGAAACTCCAAAACTCCAAAACTCCGAAACTCCAAAACTCCGAATCTCCAAAACTCCAAAACTCCAAAACTCCGAAACTCCAAAACTCCGAAACTCCAAAACTCCAAAACTCCAATACTCCAAAACTCCAAAACTCCAAAACACCGAAACTCCGAAACTCCGAAACTCCAAAACTCCAAAACTCCAAAACTCCAAAACTCCGAAACTCCAAAACTCCGAAACTCCAAAACTCCAAAACTCCAAAACTCCGAAACTCCAAAACTCCAATACTCCAAAACTCCGAAACTCCAAAACTCCAAAACTCAAAAACTCCAAAACTCCAAAACTCCAAAACTCCGAAACTCCAAAACTCCGAAACTCCAAAACTCCGAATCTCCAAAACTCCAAAACTCCAAAACTCCAAAACTCCGAAACTCCAAAACTCCAAAACTCCGAAACTCCAAAACTCCAAAACTCCAAAACTCCAAAACTCCAAAACTCCGAAACTCCAAAACTGCAAAAGTCCAAAACTCCAAAACTCCGAAACTCCAATACTCCAAAACTCCGAAACTCCAAAACTCCAAAACTCCAAAACTCCAAAACTCCAAAACTCCGAAACTCCGAAACTCCGAAACTCCGAAACTCCAAAACTCCGAAACTCCGAAACTCCAAAACTCCAAAACTCCAAAACTCCGAAACTCCAAAACTCCGAAACTCCAAAACTCCGAAACTCCAAAACTCCAAAACTCCAATACTCCAAAACTCCAAAACTCCAAAACACCGAAACTCCGAAACTCCGAAACTCCAAAACTCCAAAACTCCAAAACTCCAAAACTCCGAAACTCCAAAACTCCGAAACTCCAAAACTCCAAAACTCCAAAACTCCGAAACTCCAAAACTCCAATACTCCAAAACTCCGAAACTCCAAAACTCCAAAACTCCAAAACTCCAAAACTCCAAAACTCCAAAACTCCAAAACTCCGAAACTCCAAAACTCCAAAACTCCGAAACTCCAAAACTCCAAAACTCCAAAACTCCAAAACTCCAAAACTGCGAAACTCCAAAACTCCAAAACTCCAAAACTCCGAAACTGCAAAACTCCAAAACTCCAAAACTCCGAAACTCCAAAACTCCGAAACTCCAAAACTCCAAAACTCCAAAACTCCGAAACTCCAAAACTCCAAAACTCCAAAACTCCGAAACTCCGAAACTCCAAAACTCGAAAACTCCAAAACTCCAAAACTCCAATACTCCAAAACTCCGAAACTCCGAAACTCCAAAACTCCAATACTCCAAAACTCCGAAACTCCAAAACTCCAAAACTCCGAAACTCCAACTCGGAAACTCCAAAACTACAAAACTCCAAAACTCCAAAACTCCAAAACTCCAAAACTCCGAAACTCCAAAACTCCGAAACTCCAAAACTCCGAATCTCCAAAACTCCAAAACTCGAAAACTCCGAAACTCCAAAACTCCAAAACTCCAATACTCCAAAACTCCAAAACTCCGAAACTCCAAAACTCCAAAACTCCAAAACTCCAAAACTCCGAAACTCCAAAACTCCAAAACTCCGAAACTCCAAAACTCCAAAACTCCAAAACTCCAAAACTCCAAAACTGCGAAACTCCAAAACTCCAAAACTCCAAAACTCCGAAACTGCAAAACTCCAAAACTCCAAAACTCCGAAACTCCAAAACTCCGAAACTCCAAAACTCCGAAACTCCAAAACTCCGAATCTCCAAAACTCCAAAACTCGAAAACTCCGAAACTCCAAAACTCCAAAACTCCAATACTCCAAAACTCCAAAACTCCGAAACTCCAAAACTCCAAACCTCCAAAGCTCCAAAACTCCAAAACTCCAAAACTCCAAAACTCCGAAACTCCAAAACTCCAAAACTCCAAAACTCCGAAACACCAAAACTCCGAAACTCCGAAACTCGGAAACTCCAAAACTCCAAAACTCCAAAACTCCAAAACTCCGAAACTCCAAAACTCCAAAACTCCAAAACTCCAAAACTCCAAAACTCCAAAACTCCAAAACTCCAAAACTCCGAAACTCCAAAACTCCAAAACTCCAAAGCTCCAAAACTCCAAAACTCCAAAACTCCGAAACTCCAAAACTCCGAAACTCCAAAACTCCGAAACTCCAAAACTCCGAAACTTCAAAACTCCGAAACTCCAAAACTCCAAAACTCCGAAACTCCAAAACTCCGAATCTCCAAAACTCCAAAACTCCAAAACTCCGAAACTCCAAAACTCCGAAACTCCAAAACTCCAAAACTCCAATATTCCAAAACTCCAAAACTCCAAAACACCGAAACTCCGAAACTCCGAAACTCCAAAACTCCAAAACTCCAAAACTCCAAAACTCCGAAACTCCAAAACTCCGAAACTCCAAAACTCCAAAACTCCAAAACTCCGAAACTCCAAAACTCCAATACTCCAAAACTCCGAAACTCCAAAACTCCAAAACTCAAAAACTCCAAAACTCCAAAACTCCAAAACTCCAAAACTCCGAAACTCCAAAACTCCGAAACTCCAAAACTCCGAAACTCCAAAACTCCGAATCTCCAAAACTCCGAAACTCCAAAACTCCGAAACTCCAAAACTCCGAAACTCCAAAACTCCAAAACTCCAAAACTCCGAAACTCCAAAACTCCAATACTCCAAAACTCCGAAACTCCAAAACTCCAAAACTCAAAAACTCCAAAACTCCAAAACTCCAAAACTCCAAAACTCCGAAACTCCAAAACTCCGAAACTCCAAAACTCCGAAACTCCAAAACTCCGAATCTCCAAAACTCCGAAACTCCAAAACTCCGAAACTCCAAAACTCCGAAACTCCAAAACTCCAAAACTCCAATATTCCAAAACTCCAAAACTCCAAAACACCGAAACTCCGAAACTCCGAAACTCCAAAACTCCAAAACTCCAAAACTCCAAAACTCCGAAACTCCAAAACTCCGAAACTCCAAAACTCCAAAACTCCAAAACTCCGAAACTCCAAAACTCCAATACTCCAAAACTCCGAAACTCCAAAACTCCAAAACTCAAAAACTCCAAAACTCCAAAACTCCAAAACTCCAAAACTCCGAAACTCCAAAACTCCGAAACTCCAAAACTCCGAAACTCCAAAACTCCGAATCTCCAAAACTCCAAAACTCCAAAACTCCAAAACTCCGAAACTCCAAAACTCCAAAACTCCGAAACTCCAAAACTCCGAAACTCCAAAACTCCAAAACTCCAAAACTCCAAAACTCCAAAACTCCGAAACTCCAAAACTCCAATACTCCAAAACTCCGAAACTCCAAAACTCCAAAACTCCAAAACTCCAATACTCCAAAACTCCGAAACTCCGAAACTCCAAAACTCCAAAACTCCAAAACTGCAAAACTCCAAAACTCCGAAACTCCAAAACTCCGAAACTCCAAAACTCGGAAACTCCAAAACTCCAAAACTCCAAAACTCCAAAACTCCAAAACTCCGAAACTCCAAAACTCCGAAACTCCAAAACTCCGAATCTCCAAAACTCCAAAACTCCAAAACTCCAAAACTCCGAAACTCCAAAACTCCAAAACTCCGAAACTCCAAAACTCCAAAACTCCGAAACTCCAAAACTCCAAAACTCCAAAACTCCGAAACTCCAAAACACCGAAACTCCGAAACTCCGAAACTCCAAAACTCCAAAACTCCAAAACTCCAAAACACCGAAACTCCAAAACTCCGAAACTCCGAAACTCCAAAACTCCAAAACTCCGAAACTCCAAAACTCCAAAACTCCAAAACTCCGAAACTCCGAAACTCCAAAACTCCAAAACTCCAAAACTCCGAAACTCCAAAACTGCAAAACTCCAAAACTCCAAAACTCCGAAACTCCAATACTCCAAAACTCCGAAACTCCAAAACTCCAAAACTCCGAAACTCCAAAACTCCAAAACTCCAAAACTCCGAAACTCCAAAACACCGAAACTCCGAAACTCCGAAACTCCAAAACTCCAAAACTCCAAAACTCCAAAACACCGAAACTCCAAAACTCCGAAACTCCGAAACTCCAAAACTCCAAAACTCCGAAACTCCAAAACTCCAAAACTCCAAAACTCCGAAACTCCGAAACTCCAAAACTCCAAAACTCCAAAACTCCGAAACTCCAAAACTGCAAAACTCCAAAACTCCAAAACTCCGAAACTCCAATACTCCAAAACTCCGAAACTCCAAAACTCCAAAACTCCAAAACTCCAAAACTCCAAAACTCCGAAACTCCGAAACTCCGAAACTCCGAAACTCCAAAACTCCGAAACTCCAAAACTCCAAAACTCCAAAACTCCAAAACTCCGAAACTCCAAAACTCCAAAACTCCGAAACTCCGAAACTCCGAAACTCCAAAACTCCAAAACTCCAAAACTCCGAAACTCCAAAACTCCAAAACTCCAAAACTCCAAAACTCCAAAACTGCGAAACTCCAAAACTCCAAAACTCCAAAACTCCGAAACTGCAAAACTCCAAAACTCCAAAACTCCGAAACTCCAAAACTCCGAAACTCCAAAACTCCAAAACTCCAAAACTCCGAAACTCCAAAACTCCAAAACTCCAAAACTCCGAAACTCCGAAACTCCAAAACTCGAAAACTCCAAAACTCCAAAACTCCAATACTCCAAAACTCCGAAACTCCGAAACTCCAAAACTCCAATACTCCAAAACTCCGAAACTCCAAAACTCCAAAACTCCGAAACTCCAACTCGGAAACTCCAAAACTACAAAACTCCAAAACTCCAAAACTCCAAAACTCCAAAACTCCGAAACTCCAAAACTCCGAAACTCCAAAACTCCGAATCTCCAAAACTCCAAAACTCGAAAACTCCGAAACTCCAAAACTCCAAAACTCCAATACTCCAAAACTCCAAAACTCCGAAACTCCAATACTCCAAAACTCCGAAACTCCAAAACTCCAAAACTCCGAAACTCCAAAACTCCAAAACTCCAAAACTCCGAAACTCCAAAACACCGAAACTCCGAAACTCCGAAACTCCAAAACTCCAAAACTCCAAAACTCCAAAACTCCAATACTCCAAAACTCCGAAACTCCAAAACTCCAAAACTCCAATACTCCAAAACTCCGAAACTCCGAAACTCCAAAACTCCAAAACTCCAAAACTGCAAAACTCCAAAACTCCGAAACTCCAAAACTCCGAAACTCCAAAACTCCGAATCTCCAAAACTCCAATACTCCAAAACTCCGAAGCTCCAAAACTCCGAAACTCCAAAACTCCAAAATTCCGAAACTCCAAAACTCCAAAACTCCAAAACTCCGAAACTCCGAAACTCCAAAACTCCAAAACTCCAAAACTCCAAAACTCCGAAACTCCAAAACTCCAAAACTCCAAAACTCCGAAACTCCAAAACTCCAAAACTCCAAAACTCCAAAACTCCGAAACTCCAAAACTCCAAAACTCCAAAACTCCGAAACTCCAAAACTCCAAAACTCCAAAACTCCGAAACTCCAAAACTCCGAAACTCCAAAACTCCGAAACTCCGAAACTCCAAAACTCGAAAACTCCAAAACTCCAATACTCCAAAACTCCAAAACTCCAAAACACCGGAACTCCGAAACTCCGAAACTCCAAAACTCCAAAACTCCAAAACTCCAAAACTCCGAAACTCCAAAACTCCGAAACTCCAAAACTCCAAAACTCCAAAACTCCGAAACTCCAAAACTCCAATACTCCAAAACTCCGAAACTCCAAAACTCCAAAACTCTAAAACTCCAAAACTCCAAAACTCCAAAACTCCGAAACTCCAAAACTCCGAAACTCCAAAACTCCGAAACTCCAAAACTCCGAAACTCCAAAACTCCGAATCTCCAAAACTCCAAAACTCCAAAACTCCAAAACTGCAAAACTCCAAAACTCCGAAACTCCAAAACTCCAAAACTCCAAAACTCCGAAACTCCGAAACTCCAAAACTCCAAAACTCCAAAACTCCAAAACTCCGAAACTCCAAAACTCCAATACTCCAAAACTCCGAAACTCCAAAACTCCAAAACTCCAAAACTCCAAAACTCCAATACTCCAAAACTCCGAAACTCCGAAACTCCAAAACTCCAAAACTCCAAAACTGCAAAACTCCAAAACTCCGAAACTCCGAAACTCCAAAACTCCGAAACTCCAAAACTCGGAAACTCCAAAACTCCAAAGCTCCAAAACTCCAAAACTCCAAAACTCCGAAACTCCAAAACTCCGAAACTCCAAAACTCCAAAACTCCGAATCTCCAAAACTCCAAAACTCCAAAACTCCGAAACTCCAAAACTCCAAAACTCCGAAACTCCAAAACTCCGAAACTCCAAAACTCCAAAACTCCGAAACTCCAAAACTCCAAAACTCCGAAACTCCAAAACGCCGAAGCTCCGAAACTCCGAAACTCCAAAACTCCAAAACTCCGAAACTCCAAAACTCCAAAACTCCGAAACTCCGCAACTCCGAAACTCCAAAACTCCAAAACTCCGAAACTCCGAAACTCCAAAACTCCAAAACTCCAAAACTCCAAAACTCCGAATCTCCGAAACTCCTAAACTCCAAAACTCCGAAACTCCAAAACTCCGAAACTCCGAAACTCCGAAACTCCGAAACTCCAAAACTCCAAAACTCCGAAACTCCAAAACTCCAAAACTCCAAAACTCCAATACTCCAAAACTCCAAAACTCCGAAACTCCAAAACTCCGAAACTCCAAAACTCCAATACTCCAAAACTCCAATACTCCAAAACTCCGAAACTCCAAAACACCGAAACTCCGAAACTCCGAAACTCCAAAACTCCAAAACTCCAAAACTCCAAAACTCCGAAACTCCAAAACTCCGAAACTCCAAAACTCCAAAACTCCGAAACTCCAAAACTCCAAAACTCCAAAACTCCGAAACTCCGAAACTCCAAAACTCCAAAACTCCAAAACTCCAAAACTCCGAAACTCCAAAACTCCAAAACTCCGAAACTCCAAAACTCCAAAACTCCAAAACTCCAAAACTCCAAAACTCCGAAACTCCAAAACTCCAAAACTCCGAAACTCCAAAACTCCAAAACTCCAAAACTCCAAAACTCCAAAACTGCGAAACTCCAAAACTCCAAAACTCCAAAACTCCGAAACTGCAAAACTCCAAAACTCCAAAACTCCGAAACTCCAAAACTCCGAAACTCCAAAACTCCAAAACTCCAAAACTCCGAAACTCCAAAACTCCAAAACTCCAAAACTCCGAAACTCCGAAACTCCAAAACTCGAAAACTCCAAAACTCCAAAACTCCAATACTCCAAAACTCCGAAACTCCGAAACTCCAAAACTCCAATACTCCAAAACTCCGAAACTCCAAAACTCCAAAACTCCGAAACTCCAAAACTCGGAAACTCCAAAACTACAAAACTCCAAAACTCCAAAACTCCGAAACTCCAAAACTCCGAAACTCCAAAACTCCGAATCTCCAAAACTCCAAAACTCCAAAACTCCGAAACTCCAAAACTCCAAAACTCCAATACTCCAAAACTCCAAAACTCCGAAACTCCAAAACTCCAAAACTCCAAAGCTCCAAAACTCCAAAACTCCAAAACTCCGAAACTCCAAAACTCCAAAACTCCAAAACTCCGAAACACCAAAACTCCGAAACTCCAAAACTCCGAAACTCCGAAACTCCAAAACTCCAAAACTCCAAAACTCCAAAACTCCGAAACTCCAAAACACCAAAACTCCAAAACTCCAAAACTCCGAAACTCCAAAACTCCAAAACTCCAAAACTCCAAAACTCCAAAACTCCGAAACTCCAAAACTCCAAAACTCCGAAACTCCAAAACTCCAAAACTCCAAAACTCCAAAACTCCAAAACTGCGAAACTCCAAAACTCCAAAACTCCAAAACTCCGAAACTGCAAAACTCCAAAACTCCAAAACTCCGAAACTCCAAAACTCCGAAACTCCAAAACTCCAAAACTCCAAAACTCCGAAACTCCAAAACTCCAAAACTCCAAAACTCCGAAACTCCGAAACTCCAAAACTCGAAAACTCCAAAACTCCAAAACTCCAATACTCCAAAACTCCGAAACTCCGAAACTCCAAAACTCCAATACTCCAAAACTCCGAAACTCCAAAACTCCAAAACTCCGAAACTCCAAAACTCGGAAACTCCAAAACTACAAAACTCCAAAACTCCAAAACTCCAAAACTCCGAAACTCCAAAACTCCGAAACTCCAAAACTCCGAATCTCCAAAACTCCAAAACTCGAAAACTCCGAAACTCCAAAACTCCAAAACTCCAATACTCCAAAACTCCAAAACTCCGAAACTCCAAAACTCCAAAACTCCAAAGCTCCAAAACTCCAAAACTCCAAAACTCCGAAACTCCAAAACTCCAAAACTCCAAAACTCCGAAACACCAAAACTCCGAAACTCCGAAACTCGGAAACTCCAAAACTCCAAAACTCCAAAACTCCAAAACTCCGAAACTCCAAAACTCCAAAACTCCAAAACTCCAAAACTCCAAAACTCCAAAACTCCAAAACTCCGAAACTCCAAAACTCCAAAACTCCAAAGCTCCAAAACTCCAAAACTCCAAAACTCCGAAACTCCAAAACTCCGAAACTCCAAAACTCCGAAACTCCGAAACTCCAAAACTCCGAAACTTCAAAACTCCGAAACTCCAAAACTCCAAAACTCCGAAACTCCAAAACTCCGAATCTCCAAAACTCCAAAACTCCAAAACTCCGAAACTCCAAAACTCCGAAACTCCAAAACTCCAAAACTCCAATACTCCAAAACTCCAAAACTCCAAAACACCGAAACTCCGAAACTCCGAAACTCCAAAACTCCAAAACTCCAAAACTCCAAAACTCCGAAACTCCAAAACTCCGAAACTCCAAAACTCCAAAACTCCAAAACTCCGAAACTCCAAAACTCCAATACTCCAAAACTCCGAAACTCCAAAACTCCAAAACTCAAAAACTCCAAAACTCCAAAACTCCAAAACTCCGAAACTCCAAAACTCCGAAACTCCAAAACTCCGAATCTCCAAAACTCCAAAACTCCAAAACTCCAAAACTCCGAAACTCCAAAACTCCAAAACTCCGAAACTCCAAAACTCCAAAACTCCAAAACTCCAAAACTCCAAAACTCCGAAACTCCAAAACTGCAAAAGTCCAAAACTCCAAAACTCCGAAACTCCAATACTCCAAAACTCCGAAACTCCAAAACTCCAAAACTCCAAAACTCCAAAACTCCAAAACTCCGAAACTCCGAAACTCCGAAACTCCGAAACTCCAAAACTCCGAAACTCCGAAACTCCAAAACTCCAAAACTCCAAAACTCCGAAACTCCAAAACTCCGAAACTCCAAAACTCCGAAACTCCAAAACTCCAAAACTCCAATACTCCAAAACTCCAAAACTCCAAAACACCGAAACTCCGAAACTCCGAAACTCCAAAACTCCAAAACTCCAAAACTCCAAAACTCCGAAACTCCAAAACTCCGAAACTCCAAAACTCCAAAACTCCAAAACTCCGAAACTCCAAAACTCCAATACTCCAAAACTCCGAAACTCCAAAACTCCAAAACTCCAAAACTCCAAAACTCCAAAACTCCAAAACTCCAAAACTCCGAAACTCCAAAACTCCAAAACTCCGAAACTCCAAAACTCCAAAACTCCAAAACTCCAAAACTCCAAAACTGCGAAACTCCAAAACTCCAAAACTCCAAAACTCCGAAACTGCAAAACTCCAAAACTCCAAAACTCCGAAACTCCAAAACTCCGAAACTCCAAAACTCCAAAACTCCAAAACTCCGAAACTCCAAAACTCCAAAACTCCAAAACTCCGAAACTCCGAAACTCCAAAACTCGAAAACTCCAAAACTCCAAAACTCCAATACTCCAAAACTCCGAAACTCCGAAACTCCAAAACTCCAATACTCCAAAACTCCGAAACTCCAAAACTCCAAAACTCCGAAACTCCAACTCGGAAACTCCAAAACTACAAAACTCCAAAACTCCAAAACTCCAAAACTCCAAAACTCCGAAACTCCAAAACTCCGAAACTCCAAAACTCCGAATCTCCAAAACTCCAAAACTCGAAAACTCCGAAACTCCAAAACTCCAAAACTCCAATACTCCAAAACTCCAAAACTCCGAAACTCCAAAACTCCAAAACTCCAAAACTCCAAAACTCCGAAACTCCAAAACTCCAAAACTCCGAAACTCCAAAACTCCAAAACTCCAAAACTCCAAAACTCCAAAACTGCGAAACTCCAAAACTCCAAAACTCCAAAACTCCGAAACTGCAAAACTCCAAAACTCCAAAACTCCGAAACTCCAAAACTCCGAAACTCCAAAACTCCGAAACTCCAAAACTCCGAATCTCCAAAACTCCAAAACTCGAAAACTCCGAAACTCCAAAACTCCAAAACTCCAATACTCCAAAACTCCAAAACTCCGAAACTCCAAAACTCCAAACCTCCAAAGCTCCAAAACTCCAAAACTCCAAAACTCCAAAACTCCGAAACTCCAAAACTCCAAAACTCCAAAACTCCGAAACACCAAAACTCCGAAACTCCGAAACTCGGAAACTCCAAAACTCCAAAACTCCAAAACTCCAAAACTCCGAAACTCCAAAACTCCAAAACTCCAAAACTCCAAAACTCCAAAACTCCAAAACTCCAAAACTCCGAAACTCCAAAACTCCAAAACTCCAAAGCTCCAAAACTCCAAAACTCCAAAACTCCGAAACTCCAAAACTCCGAAACTCCAAAACTCCGAAACTCCAAAACTCCGAAACTTCAAAACTCCGAAACTCCAAAACTCCAAAACTCCGAAACTCCAAAACTCCGAATCTCCAAAACTCCAAAACTCCAAAACTCCGAAACTCCAAAACTCCGAAACTCCAAAACTCCAAAACTCCAATATTCCAAAACTCCAAAACTCCAAAACACCGAAACTCCGAAACTCCGAAACTCCAAAACTCCAAAACTCCAAAACTCCAAAACTCCGAAACTCCAAAACTCCGAAACTCCAAAACTCCAAAACTCCAAAACTCCGAAACTCCAAAACTCCAATACTCCAAAACTCCGAAACTCCAAAACTCCAAAACTCAAAAACTCCAAAACTCCAAAACTCCAAAACTCCAAAACTCCGAAACTCCAAAACTCCGAAACTCCAAAACTCCGAAACTCCAAAACTCCGAATCTCCAAAACTCCGAAACTCCAAAACTCCGAAACTCCAAAACTCCGAAACTCCAAAACTCCAAAACTCCAAAACTCCGAAACTCCAAAACTCCAATACTCCAAAACTCCGAAACTCCAAAACTCCAAAACTCAAAAACTCCAAAACTCCAAAACTCCAAAACTCCAAAACTCCGAAACTCCAAAACTCCGAAACTCCAAAACTCCGAAACTCCAAAACTCCGAATCTCCAAAACTCCGAAACTCCAAAACTCCGAAACTCCAAAACTCCGAAACTCCAAAACTCCAAAACTCCAATATTCCAAAACTCCAAAACTCCAAAACACCGAAACTCCGAAACTCCGAAACTCCAAAACTCCAAAACTCCAAAACTCCAAAACTCCGAAACTCCAAAACTCCGAAACTCCAAAACTCCAAAACTCCAAAACTCCGAAACTCCAAAACTCCAATACTCCAAAACTCCGAAACTCCAAAACTCCAAAACTCAAAAACTCCAAAACTCCAAAACTCCAAAACTCCAAAACTCCGAAACTCCAAAACTCCGAAACTCCAAAACTCCGAAACTCCAAAACTCCGAATCTCCAAAACTCCAAAACTCCAAAACTCCAAAACTCCGAAACTCCAAAACTCCAAAACTCCGAAACTCCAAAACTCCGAAACTCCAAAACTCCAAAACTCCAAAACTCCAAAACTCCAAAACTCCGAAACTCCAAAACTCCAATACTCCAAAACTCCGAAACTCCAAAACTCCAAAACTCCAAAACTCCAATACTCCAAAACTCCGAAACTCCGAAACTCCAAAACTCCAAAACTCCAAAACTGCAAAACTCCAAAACTCCGAAACTCCAAAACTCCGAAACTCCAAAACTCGGAAACTCCAAAACTCCAAAACTCCAAAACTCCAAAACTCCAAAACTCCGAAACTCCAAAACTCCGAAACTCCAAAACTCCGAATCTCCAAAACTCCAAAACTCCAAAACTCCAAAACTCCGAAACTCCAAAACTCCAAAACTCCGAAACTCCAAAACTCCAAAACTCCGAAACTCCAAAACTCCAAAACTCCAAAACTCCGAAACTCCAAAACACCGAAACTCCGAAACTCCGAAACTCCAAAACTCCAAAACTCCAAAACTCCAAAACACCGAAACTCCAAAACTCCGAAACTCCGAAACTCCAAAACTCCAAAACTCCGAAACTCCAAAACTCCAAAACTCCAAAACTCCGAAACTCCGAAACTCCAAAACTCCAAAACTCCAAAACTCCGAAACTCCAAAACTGCAAAACTCCAAAACTCCAAAACTCCGAAACTCCAATACTCCAAAACTCCGAAACTCCAAAACTCCAAAACTCCGAAACTCCAAAACTCCAAAACTCCAAAACTCCGAAACTCCAAAACACCGAAACTCCGAAACTCCGAAACTCCAAAACTCCAAAACTCCAAAACTCCAAAACACCGAAACTCCAAAACTCCGAAACTCCGAAACTCCAAAACTCCAAAACTCCGAAACTCCAAAACTCCAAAACTCCAAAACTCCGAAACTCCGAAACTCCAAAACTCCAAAACTCCAAAACTCCGAAACTCCAAAACTGCAAAACTCCAAAACTCCAAAACTCCGAAACTCCAATACTCCAAAACTCCGAAACTCCAAAACTCCAAAACTCCAAAACTCCAAAACTCCAAAACTCCGAAACTCCGAAACTCCGAAACTCCGAAACTCCAAAACTCCGAAACTCCAAAACTCCAAAACTCCAAAACTCCAAAACTCCGAAACTCCAAAACTCCAAAACTCCGAAACTCCGAAACTCCGAAACTCCAAAACTCCAAAACTCCAAAACTCCGAAACTCCAAAACTCCAAAACTCCAAAACTCCAAAACTCCAAAACTGCGAAACTCCAAAACTCCAAAACTCCAAAACTCCGAAACTGCAAAACTCCAAAACTCCAAAACTCCGAAACTCCAAAACTCCGAAACTCCAAAACTCCAAAACTCCAAAACTCCGAAACTCCAAAACTCCAAAACTCCAAAACTCCGAAACTCCGAAACTCCAAAACTCGAAAACTCCAAAACTCCAAAACTCCAATACTCCAAAACTCCGAAACTCCGAAACTCCAAAACTCCAATACTCCAAAACTCCGAAACTCCAAAACTCCAAAACTCCGAAACTCCAACTCGGAAACTCCAAAACTACAAAACTCCAAAACTCCAAAACTCCAAAACTCCAAAACTCCGAAACTCCAAAACTCCGAAACTCCAAAACTCCGAATCTCCAAAACTCCAAAACTCGAAAACTCCGAAACTCCAAAACTCCAAAACTCCAATACTCCAAAACTCCAAAACTCCGAAACTCCAAAACTCCAAAACTCCAAAACTCCAAAACTCCGAAACTCCAAAACTCCAAAACTCCGAAACTCCAAAACTCCAAAACTCCAAAACTCCAAAACTCCAAAACTGCGAAACTCCAAAACTCCAAAACTCCAAAACTCCGAAACTGCAAAACTCCAAAACTCCAAAACTCCGAAACTCCAAAACTCCGAAACTCCAAAACTCCGAAACTCCAAAACTCCGAATCTCCAAAACTCCAAAACTCGAAAACTCCGAAACTCCAAAACTCCAAAACTCCAATACTCCAAAACTCCAAAACTCCGAAACTCCAAAACTCCAAACCTCCAAAGCTCCAAAACTCCAAAACTCCAAAACTCCAAAACTCCGAAACTCCAAAACTCCAAAACTCCAAAACTCCGAAACACCAAAACTCCGAAACTCCGAAACTCGGAAACTCCAAAACTCCAAAACTCCAAAACTCCAAAACTCCGAAACTCCAAAACTCCAAAACTCCAAAACTCCAAAACTCCAAAACTCCAAAACTCCAAAACTCCAAAACTCCGAAACTCCAAAACTCCAAAACTCCAAAGCTCCAAAACTCCAAAACTCCAAAACTCCGAAACTCCAAAACTCCGAAACTCCAAAACTCCGAAACTCCAAAACTCCGAAACTTCAAAACTCCGAAACTCCAAAACTCCAAAACTCCGAAACTCCAAAACTCCGAATCTCCAAAACTCCAAAACTCCAAAACTCCGAAACTCCAAAACTCCGAAACTCCAAAACTCCAAAACTCCAATATTCCAAAACTCCAAAACTCCAAAACACCGAAACTCCGAAACTCCGAAACTCCAAAACTCCAAAACTCCAAAACTCCAAAACTCCGAAACTCCAAAACTCCGAAACTCCAAAACTCCAAAACTCCAAAACTCCGAAACTCCAAAACTCCAATACTCCGAAACTCCAAAACTCCAAAACTCAAAAACTCCAAAACTCCAAAACTCCAAAACTCCAAAACTCCGAAACTCCAAAACTCCGAAACTCCAAAACTCCGAAACTCCAAAACTCCGAATCTCCAAAACTCCGAAACTCCAAAACTCCGAAACTCCAAAACTCCGAAACTCCAAAACTCCAAAACTCCAAAACTCCGAAACTCCAAAACTCCAATACTCCAAAACTCCGAAACTCCAAAACTCCAAAACTCAAAAACTCCAAAACTCCAAAACTCCAAAACTCCAAAACTCCGAAACTCCAAAACTCCGAAACTCCAAAACTCCGAAACTCCAAAACTCCGAATCTCCAAAACTCCGAAACTCCAAAACTCCGAAACTCCAAAACTCCGAAACTCCAAAACTCCAAAACTCCAATATTCCAAAACTCCAAAACTCCAAAACACCGAAACTCCGAAACTCCGAAACTCCAAAACTCCAAAACTCCAAAACTCCAAAACTCCGAAACTCCAAAACTCCGAAACTCCAAAACTCCAAAACTCCAAAACTCCGAAACTCCAAAACTCCAATACTCCAAAACTCCGAAACTCCAAAACTCCAAAACTCAAAAACTCCAAAACTCCAAAACTCCAAAACTCCAAAACTCCGAAACTCCAAAACTCCGAAACTCCAAAACTCCGAAACTCCAAAACTCCGAATCTCCAAAACTCCAAAACTCCAAAACTCCAAAACTCCGAAACTCCAAAACTCCAAAACTCCGAAACTCCAAAACTCCGAAACTCCAAAACTCCAAAACTCCAAAACTCCAAAACTCCAAAACTCCGAAACTCCAAAACTCCAATACTCCAAAACTCCGAAACTCCAAAACTCCAAAACTCCAAAACTCCAATACTCCAAAACTCCGAAACTCCGAAACTCCAAAACTCCAAAACTCCAAAACTGCAAAACTCCAAAACTCCGAAACTCCAAAACTCCGAAACTCCAAAACTCGGAAACTCCAAAACTCCAAAACTCCAAAACTCCAAAACTCCAAAACTCCGAAACTCCAAAACTCCGAAACTCCAAAACTCCGAATCTCCAAAACTCCAAAACTCCAAAACTCCAAAACTCCGAAACTCCAAAACTCCAAAACTCCGAAACTCCAAAACTCCAAAACTCCGAAACTCCAAAACTCCAAAACTCCAAAACTCCGAAACTCCAAAACACCGAAACTCCGAAACTCCGAAACTCCAAAACTCCAAAACTCCAAAACTCCAAAACACCGAAACTCCAAAACTCCGAAACTCCGAAACTCCAAAACTCCAAAACTCCGAAACTCCAAAACTCCAAAACTCCAAAACTCCGAAACTCCGAAACTCCAAAACTCCAAAACTCCAAAACTCCGAAACTCCAAAACTGCAAAACTCCAAAACTCCAAAACTCCGAAACTCCAATACTCCAAAACTCCGAAACTCCAAAACTCCAAAACTCCGAAACTCCAAAACTCCAAAACTCCAAAACTCCGAAACTCCAAAACACCGAAACTCCGAAACTCCGAAACTCCAAAACTCCAAAACTCCAAAACTCCAAAACACCGAAACTCCAAAACTCCGAAACTCCGAAACTCCAAAACTCCAAAACTCCGAAACTCCAAAACTCCAAAACTCCAAAACTCCGAAACTCCGAAACTCCAAAACTCCAAAACTCCAAAACTCCGAAACTCCAAAACTGCAAAACTCCAAAACTCCAAAACTCCGAAACTCCAATACTCCAAAACTCCGAAACTCCAAAACTCCAAAACTCCAAAACTCCAAAACTCCAAAACTCCGAAACTCCGAAACTCCGAAACTCCGAAACTCCAAAACTCCGAAACTCCAAAACTCCAAAACTCCAAAACTCCAAAACTCCGAAACTCCAAAACTCCAAAACTCCGAAACTCCGAAACTCCGAAACTCCAAAACTCCGAATCTCCAAAACTCGGAAACTCCAAAACTCCAAAACTCCAAAACTCCAAAACTCCGAAACTCCAAAACTCCAAAACTCGGAAACTCCAAAACTCCAAAACTCCAAAACTCCAAAACTCCAAAACTCCGAAACTCCAAAACTCCGAAACTCCAAAACTCCGAATCTCCAAAACTCCAAAACTCCAAAACTCCAAAACTCCGAAACTCCAAAACTCCAAAACTCCGAAACTCCAAAACTCCAAAACTCCGAAACTCCAAAACTCCAAAACTCCAAAACTCCGAAACTCCAAAACACCGAAACTCCGAAACTCCGAAACTCCAAAACTCCAAAACTCCAAAACTCCAAAACACCGAAACTCCAAAACTCCGAAACTCCGAAACTCCAAAACTCCAAAACTCCGAAACTCCAAAACTCCAAAACTCCAAAACTCCGAAACTCCGAAACTCCAAAACTCCAAAACTCCAAAACTCCGAAACTCCAAAACTGCAAAACTCCAAAACTCCAAAACTCCGAAACTCCAATACTCCAAAACTCCGAAACTCCAAAACTCCAAAACTCCAAAACTCCAAAACTCCAAAACTCCGAAACTCCGAAACTCCGAAACTCCGAAACTCCAAAACTCCGAAACTCCAAAACTCCAAAACTCCAAAACTCCAAAACTCCGAAACTCCAAAACTCCAAAACTCCAAAACTCCAAAACTCCGAAACTCCAAAACTCCGAAACTCCAAAACTCCAAAACTCCAATACTCCAAAACTCCAAAACTCCAAAACACCGAAACTCCGAAACTCCGAAACTCCAAAACTCCAAAACTCCAAAACTCCGAATCTCCAAAACTCGGAAACTCCAAAACTCCAAAACTCCAAAACTCCAAAACTCCGAAACTCCAAAACTCCAAAACTCCGAAACTCCAAAACTCCAAAACTCCAAAACTCCAAAACTCCAAAACTCCAAAACTCCGAAACTCCAAAACTCCGAATCTCCAAAACTCCAAAACTCGAAAACTCCGAAACTCCAAAACTCCAAAACTCCAATACTCCAAAACTCCAAAACTCCGAAATTCCAAAACTCCGAAACTCCAAAACTCCAAAACTCCAATACTCCAAAACTCCAAAACTCCAAAACACCGAAACTCCGAAACTCCGAAACTCCAAGACTCCAAAACTCCAAAACTCCAAAACTCCGAAACTCCAAAACTCCGAAACTCCAAAACTCCAAAACTCCAAAACTCCAATACTCCAAAACTCCGAAACTCCAAAACTCCAAAACTCCAATACTCCAAAACTCCGAAACTCCGAAACTCCAAAACTCCAAAACTCCAAAACTGCAAAACTCCAAAACTCCGAAACTCCGAAACTCCAAAACTCCGAAACTCCAAAACTCGGAAACTCCAAAACTCCAAAACTCCAAAACTCCAAAACTCCGAAACTCCAAAACTCCGAAACTCCAAAACTCCGAATCTCCAAAACTCCAATACTCCAAAACTCCGAAACTCCAAAACTCCGAAACTCCAAAACTCCAAAACTCCGAAACTCCAAAACTCCAAAACTCCAAAACTCCGAAACTCCGAAACTCCAAAACTCCAAAACTCCAAAACTCCAAAACTCCAATACTCCAAAACTCCGAAACTCCAAAACTCCAATACTCCAATACTCCGAAACTCCAAAACTCCAAAACTCCGAAACTCCAATACACCAAAACTTCAAAACTCCGAATCTCCAAAACTCCAAAACTCCGAAACTCCGAAACTCCAAAACTCCAAAACTACAAAACTCCAAAACTCCAAAACTCCGAAACTCCGAAACTCCAATACTCCAAAACTTCAAAACTCCGAAACTCCAAAACTCCAAAACTCCAAAGCTCCAAAACTCCAAAACTCCAAAACTCCGAAACTCCAAAACTCCAAAACTCCAAAACTCCGAAACTCCAAAACTCCAAAACTCCAATACTCCAAAACTCCAAAACTCCGAAACTCCAAAACTCCAAAACTCCAAAGCTCCAAAACTCCAAAACTCCAATACTCCATAACTCCAAAACTCCAAAACTCCGAAACTCCAAAACTCCAATACTCCAAAACTCCGAAACTCCAAAACTCCGAAACTCCAAAACTCCAAAACTCCAATACTCCAAAACTCCAAAACTCCAAAACACCGAAACTCCGAAACTCCAAAACTCCAATACTCCAAAACTCCGAAACTCCAAAACTCCAATACTCCAATACTCCGAAACTCCAAAACTCCAAAACTCCGAAACTCCAATACACCAAAACTTCAAAACTCCGAATCTCCAAAACTCCAAAACTCCGAAACTCCGAAACTCCAAAACTCCAAAACTACAAAACTCCAAAACTCCAAAACTCCGAAACTCCGAAACTCCAATACTCCAAAACTCCAAAACTCCGAAACTCCAAAACTCCAAAACTCCAAAGCTCCAAAACTCCAAAACTCCAAAACTCCGAAACTCCAAAACTCCAAAACTCCAAAACTCCGAAACTCCAAAACTCCAAAACTCCAATACTCCAAAACTCCAAAACTCCGAAACTCCAAAACTCCAAAACTCCAAAGCTCCAAAACTCCAAAACTCCAATACTCCATAACTCCAAAACTCCAAAACTCCGAAACTCCAAAACTCCAATACTCCAAAACTCCGAAACTCCAAAACTCCGAAACTCCAAAACTCCAAAACTCCAATACTCCAAAACTCCAAAACTCCAAAACACCGAAACTCCGAAACTCCAAAACTCCAAAACTCCAAAACTCCAAAACTCCGAAACTCAAAAACTCCGAAACTCCAAAACTCCAAAACTCCAAAACTCCGAAACTCCAAAACTCTAATACTCCAATACTCCGAAACTCCAAAACTCCAAAACTCCGAAACTCCAATACTCCAAAACTTCAAAACTCCGAATCTCCAAAACTCCAAAACTCCGAAACTCCGAAACTCCAAAACTCCAAAACTACAAAACTCCAAAACTCCAAAACTCCAAAACTCCGAAACTCCGAAACTCCGAAACTCCAAAACTCCGAATCTCCAAAACTCCAAAACTCGAAAACTCCGAAACTCCAAAACTCCAAAACTCCAATACTCCAAAACTCCAAAACTCCGAAACTCCAAAACTCCAAAACTCCAAAGCGCCAAAACTCCAAAACTCCAAAACTCCGAAACTCCAAAACTCCAAAACTCCAAAACTCGGAAACTCCAAAACTCCAAAACTCCAAAACTCCAAAACTCCGAAACTCCAAAACTCCAAAACTCCGAAACTCCAAAACTCCAAAACTCCAAAACTCCAAAACTCCAAAACTCCAAAACTCCGAAACTCCAAAACTCCGAATCTCCAAAACTCCAAAACTCGAAAACTCCAAAACACCGAAACTCCAAAACTCCGAAACTCCGAAACTCCAAAACTCCAAAACTCCGAAACTCCAAAACTCCAAAACTCCAAAACTCCGAAACTCCGAAACTCCAAAACTCCAAAACTCCAAAACTCCGAAACTCCAAAACTGCAAAACTCCAAAACTCCAAAACTCCGAAACTCCAATACTCCAAAACTCCGAAACTCCAAAACTCCAAAACTCCAAAACTCCAAAACTCCAAAACTCCGAAACTCCGAAACTCCGAAACTCCGAAACTCCAAAACTCCGAAACTCCAAAACTCCAAAACTCCAAAACTCCGAAACTCCAAAACTCCAAAACTCCGAAACTCCGAAACTCCGAAACTCCAAAACTCCGAATCTCCAAAACTCGGAAACTCCAAAACTCCAAAACTCCAAAACTCCAAAACTCCGAAACTCCAAAACTCCAAAACTCGGAAACTCCAAAACTCCAAAACTCCAAAACTCCAAAACTCCGAAACTCCAAAACTCCGAAACTCCAAAACTCCGAATCTCCAAAACTCCAAAACTCCAAAACTCCAAAACTCCGAAACTCCAAAACTCCAAAACTCCGAAACTCCAAAACTCCAAAACTCCGAAACTCCAAAACTCCAAAACTCCAAAACTCCGAAACTCCAAAACACCGAAACTCCGAAACTCCGAAACTCCAAAACTCCAAAACTCCAAAACTCCAAAACACCGAAACTCCAAAACTCCGAAACTCCGAAACTCCAAAACTCCAAAACTCCGAAACTCCAAAACTCCAAAACTCCAAAACTCCGAAACTCCGAAACTCCAAAACTCCAAAACTCCAAAACTCCGAAACTCCAAAACTGCAAAACTCCAAAACTCCAAAACTCCGAAACTCCAATACTCCAAAACTCCGAAACTCCAAAACTCCAAAACTCCAAAACTCCAAAACTCCAAAACTCCGAAACTCCGAAACTCCGAAACTCCGAAACTCCAAAACTCCGAAACTCCAAAACTCCAAAACTCCAAAACTCCAAAACTCCGAAACTCCAAAACTCCAAAACTCCGAAACTCCGAAACTCCGAAACTCCAAAACTCCGAATCTCCAAAACTCGGAAACTCCAAAACTCCAAAACTCCAAAACTCCAAAACTCCGAAACTCCAAAACTCCAAAACTCCAAAACTCCAAAACTCCGAAACTCCAAAACTCCGAAACTCCAAAACTCCAAAACTCCAAAACTCCAAAACACCGAAACTCCGAAACTCCGAAACTCCAAAACTCCAAAACTCCAAAACTCCGAATCTCCAAAACTCGGAAACTCCAAAACTCCAAAACTCCAAAACTCCAAAACTCCGAAACTCCAAAACTCCAAAACTCCGAAACTCCAAAACTCCAAAACTCCAAAACTCCAAAACTCCAAAACTCCAAAACTCCGAAACTCCAAAACTCCGAATCTCCAAAACTCCAAAACTCGAAAACTCCGAAACTCCAAAACTCCAAAACTCCAATACTCCAAAACTCCAAAACTCCGAAATTCCAAAACTCCGAAACTCCAAAACTCCAAAACTCCAATACTCCAAAACTCCAAAACTCCAAAACACCGAAACTCCGAAACTCCGAAACTCCAAGACTCCAAAACTCCAAAACTCCAAAACTCCGAAACTCCAAAACTCCGAAACTCCAAAACTCCAAAACTCCAAAACTCCAATACTCCAAAACTCCGAAACTCCAAAACTCCAAAACTCCAATACTCCAAAACTCCGAAACTCCGAAACTCCAAAACTCCAAAACTCCAAAACTGCAAAACTCCAAAACTCCGAAACTCCGAAACTCCAAAACTCCGAAACTCCAAAACTCGGAAACTCCAAAACTCCAAAACTCCAAAACTCCAATACTCCAAAACTCCAAAACTCCGAAACTCCAAAACTCCATAACTCCAAAGCTCCAAAACTCCAAAACTCCAATACTCCATAACTCCAAAACTCCAAAACTCCGAAACTCCAAAACTCCAATACTCCAAAACTCCGAAACTCCAAAACTCCGAAACTCCAAAACTCCAAAACTCCAATACTCCAAAACTCCAAAACTCCAAAACACCGAAACTCCGAAACTCCAAAACTCCAAAACTCCAAAACTCCGAAACTCAAAAACTCCGAAACTCCAAAACTCCAAAACTCCAAAACTCCGAAACTCCAAAACTCTAATACTCCAATACTCCGAAACTCCAAAACTCCAAAACTCCGAAACTCCAATACTCCAAAACTTCAAAACTCCGAATCTCCAAAACTCCAAAACTCCGAAACTCCGAAACTCCAAAACTCCAAAACTACAAAACTCCAAAACTCCAAAACTCCAAAACTCCGAAACTCCGAAACTCCGAAACTCCAAAACTCCGAATCTCCAAAACTCCAAAACTCGAAAACTCCGAAACTCCAAAACTCCAAAACTCCAATACTCCAAAACTCCAAAACTCCGAAATTCCAAAACTCCAAAGCGCCAAAACTCCAAAACTCCAAAACTCCGAAACTCCAAAACTCCAAAACTCCAAAACTCCGAAACACCAAAACTCCGAAACTCCGAAACTCGGAAACTCCAAAACTCCAAAACTCCAAAACTCCAAAACTCCGAAACTCCGAAACTCCGAAACTCCAAAACTCCGAATCTCCAAAACTCGGAAACTCCAAAACTCCAAAACTCCAAAACTCCAAAACTCCGAAACTCCAAAACTCCAAAACTCCAAAACTCCAAAACTCCGAAACTCCAAAACTCCGAAACTCCAAAACTCCAAAACTCCAAAACTCCAAAACACCGAAACTCCGAAACTCCGAAACTCCAAAACTCCAAAACTCCAAAACTCCGAATCTCCAAAACTCGGAAACTCCAAAACTCCAAAACTCCAAAACTCCAAAACTCCGAAACTCCAAAACTCCAAAACTCCAAAACTCCGAAACTCCAAAACTCCAAAACTCCAAAACTCCAAAACTCCAAAACTCCGAAACTCCAAAACTCCGAATCTCCAAAACTCCAAAACTCGAAAACTCCGAAACTCCAAAACTCCAAAACTCCAATACTCCAAAACTCCAAAACTCCGAAATTCCAAAACTCCGAAACTCCAAAACTCCAAAACTCCAATACTCCAAAACTCCAAAACTCCAAAACACCGAAACTCCGAAACTCCGAAACTCCAAGACTCCAAAACTCCAAAACTCCAAAACTCCGAAACTCCAAAACTCCGAAACTCCAAAACTCCAAAACTCCAAAACTCCAATACTCCAAAACTCCGAAACTCCAAAACTCCAAAACTCCAATACTCCAAAACTCCGAAACTCCGAAACTCCAAAACTCCAAAACTGCAAAACTCCAAAACTCCGAAACTCCGAAACTCCAAAACTCCGAAACTCCAAAACTCGGAAACTCCAAAACTCCAAAACTCCAAAACTCCGAAACTCCAAAACTCCGAAACTCCAAAACTCCGAATCTCCAAAACTCCAATACTCCAAAACTCCGAAACTCCAAAACTCCGAAACTCCAAAACTCCAAAACTCCGAAACTCCAAAACTCCAAAACTCCAAAACTCCGAAACTCCGAAACTCCAAAACTCCAAAACTCCAAAACTCCAAAACTCCAATACTCCAAAACTCCGAAACTCCAAAACTCCAATACTCCAATACTCCGAAACTCCAAAACTCCAAAACTCCGAAACTCCAATACACCAAAACTTCAAAACTCCGAATCTCCAAAACTCCAAAACTCCGAAACTCCGAAACTCCAAAACTCCAAAACTACAAAACTCCAAAACTCCAAAACTCCGAAACTCCGAAACTCCAATACTCCAAAACTTCAAAACTCCGAAACTCCAAAACTCCAAAACTCCAAAGCTCCAAAACTCCAAAACTCCAAAACTCCGAAACTCCAAAACTCCAAAACTCCAAAACTCCAAAACTCCGAAACTCCGAAACTCCAATACTCCAAAACTTCAAAACTCCGAAACTCCAAAACTCCAAAACTCCAAAGCTCCAAAACTCCAAAACTCCAAAACTCCGAAACTCCAAAACTCCAAAACTCCAAAACTCCGAAACTCCAAAACTCCAAAACTCCAATACTCCAAAACTCCAAAACTCCGAAACTCCAAAACTCCAAAACTCCAAAGCTCCAAAACTCCAAAACTCCAATACTCCATAACTCCAAAACTCCAAAACTCCGAAACTCCAAAACTCCAATACTCCAAAACTCCGAAACTCCAAAACTCCGAAACTCCAAAACTCCAAAACTCCAATACTCCAAAACTCCAAAACTCCAAAACACCGAAACTCCGAAACTCCAAAACTCCAATACTCCAAAACTCCGAAACTCCAAAACTCCAATACTCCAATACTCCGAAACTCCAAAACTCCAAAACTCCGAAACTCCAATACACCAAAACTTCAAAACTCCGAATCTCCAAAACTCCAAAACTCCGAAACTCCGAAACTCCAAAACTCCAAAACTACAAAACTCCAAAACTCCAAAACTCCGAAACTCCGAAACTCCAATACTCCAAAACTCCAAAACTCCGAAACTCCAAAACTCCAAAACTCCAAAGCTCCAAAACTCCAAAACTCCAAAACTCCGAAACTCCAAAACTCCAAAACTCCAAAACTCCGAAACTCCAAAACTCCAAAACTCCAATACTCCAAAACACCAAAACTCCGAAACTCCAAAACTCCAAAACTCCAAAGCTCCAAAACTCCAAAACTCCAATACTCCATAACTCCAAAACTCCGAAACTCCAAAACTCCAATACTCCAAAACTCCGAAACTCCAAAACTCCGAAACTCCAAAACTCCAAAACTCCAATACTCCAAAACTCCAAAACTCCAAAACACCGAAACTCCGAAACTCCAAAACTCCAAAACTCCAAAACTCCGAAACTCAAAAACTCCGAAACTCCAAAACTCCAAAACTCCAAAACTCCGAAACTCCAAAACTCTAATACTCCAATACTCCGAAACTCCAAAACTCCAAAACTCCGAAACTCCAATACTCCAAAACTTCAAAACTCCGAATCTCCAAAACTCCAAAACTCCGAAACTCCGAAACTCCAAAACTCCAAAACTACAAAACTCCAAAACTCCAAAACTCCAAAACTCCGAAACTCCGAAACTCCGAAACTCCAAAACTCCGAATCTCCAAAACTCCAAAACTCGAAAACTCCGAAACTCCAAAACTCCAAAACTCCAATACTCCAAAACTCCAAAACTCCGAAACTCCAAAACTCCAAAGCGCCAAAACTCCAAAACTCCAAAACTCCGAAACTCCAAAACTCCAAAACTCCAAAACTCCGAAACACCAAAACTCCGAAACTCCGAAACTCGGAAACTCCAAAACTCCAAAACTCCAAAACTCCAAAACTCCGAAACTCCGAAACTCCGAAACTCCAAAACTCCGAATCTCCAAAACTCGGAAACTCCAAAACTCCAAAACTCCAAAACTCCAAAACTCCGAAACTCCAAAACTCCAAAACTCCAAAACTCCAAAACTCCGAAACTCCAAAACTCCGAAACTCCAAAACTCCAAAACTCCAAAACTCCAAAACACCGAAACTCCGAAACTCCGAAACTCCAAAACTCCAAAACTCCAAAACTCCGAATCTCCAAAACTCGGAAACTCCAAAACTCCAAAACTCCAAAACTCCAAAACTCCGAAACTCCAAAACTCCAAAACTCCGAAACTCCAAAACTCCAAAACTCCAAAACTCCAAAACTCCAAAACTCCAAAACTCCGAAACTCCAAAACTCCGAATCTCCAAAACTCCAAAACTCGAAAACTCCGAAACTCCAAAACTCCAAAACTCCAATACTCCAAAACTCCAAAACTCCGAAATTCCAAAACTCCGAAACTCCAAAACTCCAAAACTCCAATACTCCAAAACTCCAAAACTCCAAAACACCGAAACTCCGAAACTCCGAAACTCCAAGACTCCAAAACTCCAAAACTCCAAAACTCCGAAACTCCAAAACTCCGAAACTCCAAAACTCCAAAACTCCAATACTCCGAAACTCCAAAACTCCAAAACTCCGAAACTCCAATACACCAAAACTTCAAAACTCCGAATCTCCAAAACTCCAAAACTCCGAAACTCCGAAACTCCAAAACTCCAAAACTACAAAACTCCAAAACTCCAAAACTCCGAAACTCCGAAACTCCAATACTCCAAAACTTCAAAACTCCGAAACTCCAAAACTCCAAAACTCCAAAACTGCAAAACTCCAAAACTCCGAAACTCCGAAACTCCAAAACTCCGAAACTCCAAAACTCGGAAACTCCAAAACTCCAAAACTCCAAAACTCCGAAACTCCAAAACTCCGAAACTCCAAAACTCCGAATCTCCAAAACTCCAATACTCCAAAACTCCGAAACTCCAAAACTCCGAAACTCCAAAACTCCAAAACTCCGAAACTCCAAAACTCCAAAACTCCAAAACTCCGAAACTCCGAAACTCCAAAACTCCAAAACTCCAAAACTCCAAAACTCCAATACTCCAAAACTCCGAAACTCCAAAACTCCAATACTCCAATACTCCGAAACTCCAAAACTCCAAAACTCCGAAACTCCAATACACCAAAACTTCAAAACTCCGAATCTCCAAAACTCCAAAACTCCGAAACTCCGAAACTCCAAAACTCCAAAACTACAAAACTCCAAAACTCCAAAACTCCGAAACTCCGAAACTCCAATACTCCAAAACTTCAAAACTCCGAAACTCCAAAACTCCAAAACTCCAAAGCTCCAAAACTCCAAAACTCCAAAACTCCGAAACTCCAAAACTCCAAAACTCCAAAACTCCGAAACTCCAAAACTCCAAAACTCCAATACTCCAAAACTCCAAAACTCCGAAACTCCAAAACTCCAAAACTCCAAAGCTCCAAAACTCCAAAACTCCAATACTCCATAACTCCAAAACTCCAAAACTCCGAAACTCCAAAACTCCAATACTCCAAAACTCCGAAACTCCAAAACTCCGAAACTCCAAAACTCCAAAACTCCAATACTCCAAAACTCCAAAACTCCAAAACACCGAAACTCCGAAACTCCAAAACTCCAATACTCCAAAACTCCGAAACTCCAAAACTCCAATACTCCAATACTCCGAAACTCCAAAACTCCAAAACTCCGAAACTCCAATACACCAAAACTTCAAAACTCCGAATCTCCAAAACTCCAAAACTCCGAAACTCCGAAACTCCAAAACTCCAAAACTACAAAACTCCAAAACTCCAAAACTCCGAAACTCCGAAACTCCAATACTCCAAAACTCCAAAACTCCGAAACTCCAAAACTCCAAAACTCCAAAGCTCCAAAACTCCAAAACTCCAAAACTCCGAAACTCCAAAACTCCAAAACTCCAAAACTCCGAAACTCCAAAACTCCAAAACTCCAATACTCCAAAACTCCAAAACTCCGAAACTCCAAAACTCCAAAACTCCAAAGCTCCAAAACTCCAAAACTCCAATACTCCATAACTCCAAAACTCCAAAACTCCGAAACTCCAAAACTCCAATACTCCAAAACTCCGAAACTCCAAAACTCCGAAACTCCAAAACTCCAAAACTCCAATACTCCAAAACTCCAAAACTCCAAAACACCGAAACTCCGAAACTCCAAAACTCCAAAACTCCAAAACTCCGAAACTCAAAAACTCCGAAACTCCAAAACTCCAAAACTCCAAAACTCCGAAACTCCAAAACTCTAATACTCCAATACTCCGAAACTCCAAAACTCCAAAACTCCGAAACTCCAATACTCCAAAACTTCAAAACTCCGAATCTCCAAAACTCCAAAACTCCGAAACTCCGAAACTCCAAAACTCCAAAACTACAAAACTCCAAAACTCCAAAACTCCAAAACTCCGAAACTCCGAAACTCCGAAACTCCAAAACTCCGAATCTCCAAAACTCCAAAACTCGAAAACTCCGAAACTCCAAAACTCCAAAACTCCAATACTCCAAAACTCCAAAACTCCGAAACTCCAAAACTCCAAAGCGCCAAAACTCCAAAACTCCAAAACTCCGAAACTCCAAAACTCCAAAACTCCAAAACTCCGAAACACCAAAACTCCGAAACTCCGAAACTCGGAAACTCCAAAACTCCAAAACTCCAAAACTCCAAAACTCCGAAACTCCAAAACTCCAAAACTCCGAAACACCGAAACTCCGAAACTCCGAAACTCCAAAACTCCAAAACTCCAAAACTCCAAAACTCCGAAACTCCAAAACTCCGAAACTCCAAAACTCCAAAACTCCAAAACTCCAATACTCCAAAACTCCGAAACTCCAAAACTCCAAAACTCCAATACTCCAAAACTCCGAAACTCCGAAACACCAAAACTCCAAAACTCCAAAACTGCAAAACTCCAAAACTCCGAAACTCCGAAACTCCAAAACTCCGAAACTCCAAAACTCGGAAACTCCAAAACTCCAAAACTCCAAAACTCCGAAACTCCAAAACTCCGAAACTCCAAAACTCCGAATCTCCAAAACTCCAATACTCCAAAACTCCGAAACTCCAAAACTCCGAAACTCCAAAACTCCAAAACTCCGAAACTCCAAAACTCCAAAACTCCAAAACTCCGAAACTCCAATACACCAAAACTTCAAAACTCCGAATCTCCAAAACTCCAAAACTCCGAAACTCCGAAACTCCAAAACTCCAAAACTACAAAACTCCAAAACTCCAAAACTCCGAAACTCCGAAACTCCAATACTCCAAAACTCCAAAACTCCGAAACTCCAAAACTCCAAAACTCCAAAGCTCCAAAACTCCAAAACTCCAAAACTCCGAAACTCCAAAACTCCAAAACTCCAAAACTCCGAAACTCCAAAACTCCAAAACTCCAATACTCCAAAACTCCAAAACTCCGAAACTCCAAAACTCCAAAACTCCAAAGCTCCAAAACTCCAAAACTCCAATACTCCATAACTCCAAAACTCCAAAACTCCGAAACTCCAAAACTCCAATACTCCAAAACTCCGAAACTCCAAAACTCCGAAACTCCAAAACTCCAAAACTCCAATACTCCAAAACTCCAAAACTCCAAAACACCGAAACTCCGAAACTCCAAAACTCCAAAACTCCAAAACTCCGAAACTCAAAAACTCCGAAACTCCAAAACTCCAAAACTCCAAAACTCCGAAACTCCAAAACTCTAATACTCCAATACTCCGAAACTCCAAAACTCCAAAACTCCGAAACTCCAATACTCCAAAACTTCAAAACTCCGAATCTCCAAAACTCCAAAACTCCGAAACTCCGAAACTCCAAAACTCCAAAACTACAAAACTCCAAAACTCCAAAACTCCAAAACTCCGAAACTCCGAAACTCCGAAACTCCAAAACTCCGAATCTCCAAAACTCCAAAACTCGAAAACTCCGAAACTCCAAAACTCCAAAACTCCAATACTCCAAAACTCCAAAACTCCGAAACTCCAAAACTCCAAAGCGCCAAAACTCCAAAACTCCAAAACTCCGAAACTCCAAAACTCCAAAACTCCAAAACTCCGAAACACCAAAACTCCGAAACTCCGAAACTCGGAAACTCCAAAACTCCAAAACTCCAAAACTCCAAAACTCCGAAACTCCAAAACTCCAAAACTCCGAAACACCGAAACTCCGAAACTCCGAAACTCCAAAACTCCAAAACTCCAAAACTCCAAAACTCCGAAACTCCAAAACTCCGAAACTCCAAAACTCCAAAACTCCAAAACTCCAATACTCCAAAACTCCGAAACTCCAAAACTCCAAAACTCCAATACTCCAAAACTCCGAAACTCCGAAACACCAAAACTCCAAAACTCCAAAACTGCAAAACTCCAAAACTCCGAAACTCCGAAACTCCAAAACTCCGAAACTCCAAAACTCGGAAACTCCAAAACTCCAAAACTCCAAAACTCCAAAACTCCGAAACTCCAAAACTCCGAAACTCCAAAACTCCGAATCTCCAAAACTCCAATACTCCAAAACTCCGAAACTCCAAAACTCCGAAACTCCAAAACTCCAAAACTCCGAAACTCCAAAACTCCAAAACTCCAAAACTCCGAAACTCCGAAACTCCAAAACTCCAAAACTCCAAAACTCCAAAACTCCAATACTCCAAAACTACAAAACTCCAAAACTCCAATACTCCAATACTCCGAAACTCCAAAACTCCAAAACTCCGAAACTCCAATACTCCAAAACTTCAAAACTCCGAATCTCCAAAACTCCAAAACTCCGAAACTCCGAAACTCCAAAACTCCAAAACTACAAAACTCCAAAACTCCAAAACTCCAAAACTCCGAAACTCCGAAACTCCGAAACTCCAAAACTCCGAATCTCCAAAACTCCAAAACTCGAAAACTCCGAAACTCCAAAACTCCAAAACTCCAATACTCCAAAACTCCAAAACTCCGAAACTCCAAAACTCCAAAACTCCAAAGCTCCAAAACTCCAAAACTCCAAAACTCCGAAACTCCAAAACTCCAAAACTCCAAAACTCCGAAACACCAAAACTCCGAAACTCCGAAACTCGGAAACTCCAAAACTCCAAAACTCCAAAACTCCAAAACTCCGAAACTCCAAAACTCCAAAACTCCGAAACTCCAAAACTCCAAAACTCCGAAACTCCACAACTCCAAAACTCCAAAACTCCGAAACTCCGAAACTCCAAAACTCGAAAACTCCAAAACTCCAAAACTCCAATACTCCAAAACTCCGAAACTCCGAAACTCCAAAACTCCAATACTCCAAAACTCCGAAACTCCAAAACTCCAAAACTCCGAAACTCCAAAACTCCAAAACTCCGAAACTCCGAAACTCCGAAACTCCAAAACTCCAAAACTCCAAAACTCCGAAACTCCGAAACTCCGAAACTCCAAAACTCCGAAACTCCGAAACTCCGAAACTCCGAAACTCCAAAACTCCGAAACTCCAAAACTCCAAAACTCCGAAACTCCGAAACTCCGAAACTCCAAAACTCCAAAACTCCGAAACTCCGAAACTCTGAATCTCCAAAACTCCAAAACTCCAAAACTCCAAAACTCCGAAACTCCAAAACTCCAAAACTCCGAAACTCCAAAACTCCGAAACTCCGAAATTCCAAAACTCCGAAACTCCAAAACTCCAAAACTCCAATACTCCAAAACTCCAAAACTCCAAAACACCGAAACTCCGAAACTCCGAAACTCCAAAACTCCAAAACTCCAAAACTCCAAAACTCCAAAACTCCGAAACTCCAAAACTCCGAAACTCCAAAACTCCAAAACTCCAAAACTCCAATACTCCAAAACTCCGAAACTCCAAAACTCCAAAACTCCAATACTCCAAAACTCCGAAACTCCGAAACTCCAAAACTCCAAAACTCCAAAACTGCAAAACTCCAAAACTCCGAAACTCCGAAACTCCAAAACTCCGAAACTCCAAAACTCGGAAACTCCAAAACTCCAAAACTCCAAAACTCCAAAACTCCGAAACTCCAAAACTCCGAAACTCCAAAGCTCCGAATCTCCAAAACTCCAATACTCCAAAACTCCGAAACTCCAAAACTCCGAAACTCCAAAACTCCAAAACTCCGAAACTCCAAAACTCCAAAACTGCAAAACTCCGAAACTCCGAAACTCCAAAACTCCAAAACTCCAAAACTCCAATACTCCAAAACTCCGAAACTCCAAAACTCCAATACTCCAATACTCCGAAACTCCAAAACTCCAAAACTCCGAAACTCCAATACTCCAAAACTTCAAAACTCCGAATCTCCAAAACTCCAAAACTCCGAAACTCCGAAACTCCAAAACTACAAAACTACAAAACTCCAAAACTCCAAAACTCCGAAACTCCGAAACTCCGAAACTCCAAAACTCCGAATCTCCAAAACTCCAAAACTCGAAAACTCCGAAACTCCAAAACTCCAAAACTCCAATACTCCAAAACTCCAAAACTCCGAAACTCCAAAACTCCAAAACTCCAAAACTCCAAAGCTCCAAAACTCCAAAACTCCAAAACTCCGAAACTCCAAAACTCCAAAACTCCAAAACTCCGAAACACCAAAACTCCGAAACTCCGAAACTCGGAAACTCCAAAACTCCAAAACTCCAAAACTCCAAAACTCCGAAACTCCGAAATTCCAAAACTCCAATACTCCAAAACTCCGAAACTCCAAAACTCCGAAACTCCAAAACTCCAAAACTCCAATACTCCAAAACTCCAAAACTCCAAAACACCGAAACTCCGAAACTCCGAAACTCCAAAACTCCAAAACTCCAAAACTCCGAAACACCAAAACTCCGAAACTCCGAAACTCGGAAACTCCAAAACTCCAAAACTCCAAAACTCCAAAACTCCGAAACTCCAAAACTCCAAAACTCCGAAACTCCAAAACTCCAAAACTCCGAAAC
Organism: Amblyomma mixtum; assembly: GCF_055824585.1. Lineage (NCBI taxonomy): Eukaryota > Metazoa > Arthropoda > Arachnida > Ixodida > Ixodidae > Amblyomma > Amblyomma mixtum. The sequence goes on from NW_028317651.1 coordinate 13,187,030, forward strand.
TCCACAACTCCAAAACTCCAAAACTCCGAAACTCCGAAACTCCAAAACTCGAAAACTCCAAAACTCCAAAACTCCAATACTCCAAAACTCCGAAACTCCGAAACTCCAAAACTCCAATACTCCAAAACTCCGAAACTCCAAAACTCCAAAACTCCGAAACTCCAAAACTCCAAAACTCCGAAACTCCGAAACTCCGAAACTCCAAAACTCCAAAACTCCAAAACTCCGAAACTCCGAAACTCCGAAACTCCAAAACTCCAAAACTCCGAAACTCCGAAACTCCGAAACTCCGAAACTCCAAAACTCCGAAACTCCAAAACTCCAAAACTCCGAAACTCCGAAACTCCGAAACTCCAAAACTCCAAAACTCCGAAACTCCGAAACTCCGAATCTCCAAAACTCCAAAACTCCAAAACTCCAAAACTCCGAAACTCCAAAACTCCAAAACTCCGAAACTCCAAAACTCCGAAACTCCGAAATTCCAAAACTCCGAAACTCCAAAACTCCAAAACTCCAATACTCCAAAACTCCAAAACTCCAAAACACCGAAACTCCGAAACTCCGAAACTCCAAAACTCCAAAACTCCAAAACTCCAAAACTCCAAAACTCCGAAACTCCAAAACTCCGAAACTCCAAAACTCCAAAACTCCAAAACTCCAATACTCCAAAACTCCGAAACTCCAAAACTCCAAAACTCCAATACTCCAAAACTCCGAAACTCCGAAACTCCAAAACTCCAAAACTCCAAAACTGCAAAACTCCAAAACTCCGAAACTCCGAAACTCCAAAACTCCGAAACTCCAAAACTCGGAAACTCCAAAACTCCAAAACTCCAAAACTCCAAAACTCCGAAACTCCAAAACTCCGAAACTCCAAAACTCCGAATCTCCAAAACTCCAATACTCCAAAACTCCGAAACTCCAAAACTCCGAAACTCCAAAACTCCAAAACTCCGAAACTCCAAAACTCCAAAACTGCAAAACTCCGAAACTCCGAAACTCCAAAACTCCAAAACTCCAAAACTCCAATACTCCAAAACTCCGAAACTCCAAAACTCCAATACTCCAATACTCCGAAACTCCAAAACTCCAAAACTCCGAAACTCCAATACTCCAAAACTTCAAAACTCCGAATCTCCAAAACTCCAAAACTCCGAAACTCCGAAACTCCAAAACTACAAAACTACAAAACTCCAAAACTCCAAAACTCCGAAACTCCGAAACTCCGAAACTCCAAAACTCCGAATCTCCAAAACTCCAAAACTCGAAAACTCCGAAACTCCAAAACTCCAAAACTCCAATACTCCAAAACTCCAAAACTCCGAAACTCCAAAACTCCAAAACTCCAAAACTCCAAAGCTCCAAAACTCCAAAACTCCAAAACTCCGAAACTCCAAAACTCCAAAACTCCAAAACTCCGAAACACCAAAACTCCGAAACTCCGAAACTCGGAAACTCCAAAACTCCAAAACTCCGAAACTCCGAAACTCCAAAACTCCAAAACTACAAAACTCCAAAACTCCAAAACTCCAAAACTCCGAAACTCCGAAACTCCGAAACTCCAAAACTCCGAATCTCCAAAACTCCAAAACTCGAAAACTCCGAAACTCCAAAACTCCAAAACTCCAATACTCCAAAACTCCAAAACTCCGAAACTCCAAAACTCCAAAACTCCAAAGCTCCAAAACTCCAAAACTCCAAAACTCCGAAACTCCAAAACTCCAAAACTCCAAAACTCCGAAACACCAAAACTCCGAAACTCCGAAACTCGGAAACTCCAAAACTCCAAAACTCCAAAACTCCAAAACTCCGAAACTCCAAAACTCCAAAACTCCGAAACTCCAAAACTCCAAAACTCCGAAACTCCACAACTCCAAAACTCCAAAACTCCGAAACTCCGAAACTCCAAAACTCGAAAACTCCAAAACTCCAAAACTCCAATACTCCAAAACTCCGAAACTCCGAAACTCCAAAACTCCAATACTCCAAAACTCCGAAACTCCAAAACTCCAAAACTCCGAAACTCCAAAACTCCAAAACTCCGAAACTCCGAAACTCCGAAACTCCAAAACTCCAAAACTCCAAAACTCCGAAACTCCGAAACTCCGAAACTCCAAAACTCCGAAACTCCGAAACTCCGAAACTCCGAAACTCCAAAACTCCGAAACTCCAAAACTCCAAAACTCCGAAACTCCGAAACTCCGAAACTCCAAAACTCCAAAACTCCGAAACTCCGAAACTCTGAATCTCCAAAACTCCAAAACTCCAAAACTCCAAAACTCCGAAACTCCAAAACTCCAAAACTCCGAAACTCCAAAACTCCGAAACTCCGAAATTCCAAAACTCCGAAACTCCAAAACTCCAAAACTCCAATACTCCAAAACTCCAAAACTCCAAAACACCGAAACTCCGAAACTCCGAAACTCCAAAACTCCAAAACTCCAAAACTCCAAAACTCCAAAACTCCGAAACTCCAAAACTCCGAAACTCCAAAACTCCAAAACTCCAAAACTCCAATACTCCAAAACTCCGAAACTCCAAAACTCCAAAACTCCAATACTCCAAAACTCCGAAACTCCGAAACTCCAAAACTCCAAAACTCCAAAACTGCAAAACTCCAAAACTCCGAAACTCCGAAACTCCAAAACTCCGAAACTCCAAAACTCGGAAACTCCAAAACTCCAAAACTCCAAAACTCCAAAACTCCGAAACTCCAAAACTCCGAAACTCCAAAGCTCCGAATCTCCAAAACTCCAATACTCCAAAACTCCGAAACTCCAAAACTCCGAAACTCCAAAACTCCAAAACTCCGAAACTCCAAAACTCCAAAACTGCAAAACTCCGAAACTCCGAAACTCCAAAACTCCAAAACTCCAAAACTCCAATACTCCAAAACTCCGAAACTCCAAAACTCCAATACTCCAATACTCCGAAACTCCAAAACTCCAAAACTCCGAAACTCCAATACTCCAAAACTTCAAAACTCCGAATCTCCAAAACTCCAAAACTCCGAAACTCCGAAACTCCAAAACTACAAAACTACAAAACTCCAAAACTCCAAAACTCCGAAACTCCGAAACTCCGAAACTCCAAAACTCCGAATCTCCAAAACTCCAAAACTCGAAAACTCCGAAACTCCAAAACTCCAAAACTCCAATACTCCAAAACTCCAAAACTCCGAAACTCCAAAACTCCAAAACTCCAAAACTCCAAAGCTCCAAAACTCCAAAACTCCAAAACTCCGAAACTCCAAAACTCCAAAACTCCAAAACTCCGAAACACCAAAACTCCGAAACTCCGAAACTCGGAAACTCCAAAACTCCAAAACTCCAAAACTCCAAAACTCCGAAACTCCGAAATTCCAAAACTCCAATACTCCAAAACTCCGAAACTCCAAAACTCCGAAACTCCAAAACTCCAAAACTCCAATACTCCAAAACTCCAAAACTCCAAAACACCGAAACTCCGAAACTCCGAAACTCCAAAACTCCAAAACTCCAAAACTCCGAAACACCAAAACTCCGAAACTCCGAAACTCGGAAACTCCAAAACTCCAAAACTCCAAAACTCCAAAACTCCGAAACTCCAAAACTCCAAAACTCCGAAACTCCAAAACTCCAAAACTCCGAAACTCCACAACTCCAAAACTCCAAAACTCCGAAACTCCGAAACTCCAAAACTCGAAAACTCCAAAACTCCAAAACTCCAATACTCCAAAACTCCGAAACTCCGAAACTCCAAAACTCCAATACTCCAAAACTCCGAAACTCCAAAACTCCAAAACTCCGAAACTCCAAAACTCCAAAACTCCGAAACTCCGAAACTCCGAAACTCCAAAACTCCAAAACTCCAAAACTCCGAAACTCCGAAACTCCGAAACTCCAAAACTCCAAAACTCCGAAACTCCGAAACTCCGAAACTCCGAAACTCCAAAACTCCGAAACTCCAAAACTCCAAAACTCCGAAACTCCGAAACTCCGAAACTCCAAAACTCCAAAACTCCGAAACTCCGAAACTCCGAATCTCCAAAACTCCAAAACTCCAAAACTCCAAAACTCCGAAACTCCAAAACTCCAAAACTCCGAAACTCCAAAACTCCGAAACTCCGAAATTCCAAAACTCCGAAACTCCAAAACTCCAAAACTCCAATACTCCAAAACTCCAAAACTCCAAAACACCGAAACTCCGAAACTCCGAAACTCCAAAACTCCAAAACTCCAAAACTCCAAAACTCCAAAACTCCGAAACTCCAAAACTCCGAAACTCCAAAACTCCAAAACTCCAAAACTCCAATACTCCAAAACTCCGAAACTCCAAAACTCCAAAACTCCAATACTCCAAAACTCCGAAACTCCGAAACTCCAAAACTCCAAAACTCCAAAACTGCAAAACTCCAAAACTCCGAAACTCCGAAACTCCAAAACTCCGAAACTCCAAAACTCGGAAACTCCAAAACTCCAAAACTCCAAAACTCCAAAACTCCGAAACTCCAAAACTCCGAAACTCCAAAACTCCGAATCTCCAAAACTCCAATACTCCAAAACTCCGAAACTCCAAAACTCCGAAACTCCAAAACTCCAAAACTCCGAAACTCCAAAACTCCAAAACTGCAAAACTCCGAAACTCCGAAACTCCAAAACTCCAAAACTCCAAAACTCCAATACTCCAAAACTCCGAAACTCCAAAACTCCAATACTCCAATACTCCGAAACTCCAAAACTCCAAAACTCCGAAACTCCAATACTCCAAAACTTCAAAACTCCGAATCTCCAAAACTCCAAAACTCCGAAACTCCGAAACTCCAAAACTACAAAACTACAAAACTCCAAAACTCCAAAACTCCGAAACTCCGAAACTCCGAAACTCCAAAACTCCGAATCTCCAAAACTCCAAAACTCGAAAACTCCGAAACTCCAAAACTCCAAAACTCCAATACTCCAAAACTCCAAAACTCCGAAACTCCAAAACTCCAAAACTCCAAAACTCCAAAGCTCCAAAACTCCAAAACTCCAAAACTCCGAAACTCCAAAACTCCAAAACTCCAAAACTCCGAAACACCAAAACTCCGAAACTCCGAAACTCGGAAACTCCAAAACTCCAAAACTCCAAAACTCCAAAACTCCGAAACTCCGAAATTCCAAAACTCCAATACTCCAAAACTCCGAAACTCCAAAACTCCGAAACTCCAAAACTCCAAAACTCCAATACTCCAAAACTCCAAAACTCCAAAACACCGAAACTCCGAAACTCCGAAACTCCAAAACTCCAAAACTCCAAAACTCCAAAACTCCGAAACTCCAAAACTCCGAAACTCCAAAACTCCAAAACTCCAAAACTCCAATACTCCAAAACTCCGAAACTCCAAAACTCCAAAACTCCAATACTCCAAAACTCCGAAACTCCGAAACTCCAAAACTCCAAAACTCCAAAACTGCAAAACTCCAAAACTCCGAAACTCCGAAACTCCAAAACTCCGAAACTCCAAAACTCGGAAACTCCAAAACTCCAAAACTCCAAAACTCCAAAACTCCGAAACTCCAAAACTCCGAAACTCCAAAACTCCGAATCTCCAAAACTCCAATACTCCAAAACTCCGAAACTCCAAAACTCCGAAACTCCAAAACTGCAAAACTCCGAAACTCCAAAACTCCAAAACTCCAAAACTCCGAAACTCCGAAACTCCAAAACTCCAAAACTCCAAAACTCCAAAACTCCAATACTCCAAAACTCCGAAACTCCAAAACTCCAATACTCCAATACTCCGAAACTCCAAAACTCCAAAACTCCGAAACTCCAAAACTCCAAAACTCCGAAACTCCAAAACTCCGAATCTCCAAAACTCCAATACTCCAAAACTCCGAAACTCCAAAACTCCGAAACTCCAAAACTCCAAAACTCCGAAACTCCGAAACTCCGAAACTCCAAAACTCCGAAACTCCAAAACTCGGAAACTCCAAAACTCCAAAACTCCAAAACTCCAAAACTCCGAAACTCCAAAACTCCGAAACTCCAAAACTCCGAATCTCCAAAACTCCAATACTCCAAAACTCCGAAACTCCAAAACTCCGAAACTCCAAAACTCCAAAACTCCGAAACTCCAAAACTCCAAAACTGCAAAACTCCGAAACTCCAATACTCCGAAACTCCAAAACTCCGAAACTCCAATACTCCAAAACTTCAAAACTCCGAATCTCCAAAACTCCAAAACTCCGAAACTCCGAAACTCCGAAACTCCAAAACTACAAAACTACAAAACTCCAAAACTCCAAAACTCCGAAACTCCGAAACTCCGAAACTCCAAAACTCCGAATCTCCAAAACTCCAAAACTCGAAAACTCCGAAACTCCAAAACTCCAAAACTCCAATACTCCAAAACTCCAAAACTCCGAAACTCCAAAACTCCAAAACTCCAAAACTCCAAAGCTCCAAAACTCCAAAACTCCAAAACTCCGAAACTCCAAAACTCCAAAACTCCAAAACTCCGAAACACCAAAACTCCGAAACTCCGAAACTCGGAAACTCCAAAACTCCAAAACTCCAAAACTCCAAAACTCCGAAACTCCGAAATTCCAAAACTCCAATACTCCAAAACTCCGAAACTCCAAAACTCCGAAACTCCAAAACTCCAAAACTCCAATACTCCAAAACTCCAAAACTCCAAAACACCGAAACTCCGAAACTCCGAAACTCCAAAACTCCAAAACTCCAAAACTCCAAAACTCCGAAACTCCAATACTCCAAAACTCCAAAACTCCAATACTCCAAAACTCCGAAACTCCAAAACTCCAATACTCCAATACTCCGAAACTCCAAAACTCCGAAACTCCAATACTCCAAAACTCCAAAACTCCAAAACTCCGAAACTCCAAAACTCCGAATCTCCAAAACTCCAAAACTCGAAAACTCCAAAACACCGAAACTCCAAAACTCCGAAACTCCGAAACTCCAAAACTCCAAAACTCCGAAACTCCAAAACTCCAAAACTCCAAAACTCCGAAACTCCGAAACTCCAAAACTCCAAATTCCAAAACTCCGAAACTCCAAAACTGCAAAACTCCAAAACTCCGAAACTCCGAAACTCCAATACTCCAAAACTCCGAAACTCCAAAACTCCAAAACTCCAAAACTCCAAAACTCCAAAACTCCGAAACTCCGAAACTCCGAAACTCCGAAACTCCAAAACTCCGAAACTCCAAAACTCCAAAACTCCAAAACTCCGAAACTCCAAAACTCCAAAACTCCGAAACTCCGAAACTCCGAAACTCCAAAACTCCGAATCTCCAAAACTCGGAAACTCCAAAACTCCAAAACTCCAAAACTCCAAAACTCCGAAACTCCAAAACTCCAAAACTCGGAAACTCCAAAACTCCAAAACTCCAAAACTCCAAAACTCCGAAACTCCAAAACTCCGAAACTCCAAAACTCCGAATCTCCAAAACTCCAAAACTCCAAAACTCCAAAACTCCGAAACTCCAAAACTCCAAAACTCCGAAACTCCAAAACTCCAAAACTCCGAAACTCCAAAACTCCAAAACTCCAAAACTCCGAAACTCCAAAACACAGAAACTCCGAAACTCCGAAACTCCAAAACTCCAAAACTCCAAAACTCCAAAACACCGAAACTCCAAAACTCCGAAACTCCGAAACTCCAAAACTCCAAAACTCCGAAACTCCAAAACTCCAAAACTCCAAAACTCCGAAACTCCGAAACTCCAAAACTCCAAAACTCCAAAACTCCGAAACTCCAAAACTGCAAAACTCCAAAACTCCAAAACTCCGAAACTCCAATACTCCAAAACTCCGAAACTCCAAAACTCCAAAACTCCAAAACTCCAAAACTCCAAAACTCCGAAACTCCGAAACTCCGAAACTCCGAAACTCCAAAACTCCGAAACTCCAAAACTCCAAAACTCCAAAACTCCAAAACTCCGAAACTCCAAAACTCCAAAACTCCGAAACTCCGAAACTCCGAAACTCCAAAACTCCGAATCTCCAAAACTCGGAAACTCCAAAACTCCAAAACTCCAAAACTCCGAAACTCCAAAACTCCAAAACTCCAAAACTCCAAAACTCCGAAACTCCAAAACTCCGAAACTCCAAAACTCCAAAACTCCAAAACTCCAAAACACCGAAACTCCGAAACTCCGAAACTCCAAAACTCCAAAACTCCAAAACTCCGAATCTCCAAAACTCGGAAACTCCAAAACTCCAAAACTCCAAAACTCCAAAACTCCGAAACTCCAAAACTCCAAAACTCCGAAACTCCAAAACTCCAAAACTCCAAAACTCCAAAACTCCAAAACTCCAAAACTCCGAAACTCCAAAACTCCGAATCTCCAAAACTCCAAAACTCGAAAACTCCGAAACTCCAAAACTCCAAAACTCCAATACTCCAAAACTCCAAAACTCCGAAATTCCAAAACTCCGAAACTCCAAAACTCCAAAACTCCAATACTCCAAAACTCCAAAACTCCAAAACACCGAAACTCCGAAACTCCGAAACTCCAAGACTCCAAAACTCCAAAACTCCAAAACTCCGAAACTCCAAAACTCTGAAACTCCAAAACTCCAAAACTCCAAAACTCCAATACTCCAAAACTCCGAAACTCCAAAACTCCAAAACTCCAATACTCCAAAACTCCGAAACTCCGAAACTCCGAAACTCCAAAACTCCAAAACTCCAAAACTCCAAAACTCCAATACTCCAAAACTCCGAAACTCCAAAACTCCAATACTCCAATACTCCAATACTCCGAAACTCCAAAACTCCAAAACTCCGAAACTCCAATACACCAAAACTTCAAAACTCCGAATCTCCAAAACTCCAAAACTCCGAAACTCCGAAACTCCAAAACTCCAAAACTACAAAACTCCAAAACTCCGAAACTCCGAAACTCCGAAACTCCAAAACTCCAAAACTCCAAAACTCCGAAACTCCGAAACTCCGAAACTCCAAAACTCCAAAACTCCGAAACTCCGAAACTCCGAAACTCCGAAACTCCAAAACTCCGAAACTCCAAAACTCCAAAACTCCGAAACTCCGAAACTCCGAAACTCCAAAACTCCAAAACTCCGAAACTCCGAAACTCCGAATCTCCAAAACTCCGAATCTCCAAAACTCCAAAACTCGAAAACTCCGAAACTCCAAAACTCCAAAACTCCAATACTCCAAAACTCCAAAACTCCGAAACTCCAAAACTCCAAAACTCCAAAGCTCCAAAACTCCAAAACTCCAAAACTCCGAAACTCCAAAACTCCAAAACTCCAAAACTCCGAAACACCAAAACTCCGAAACTCCGAAACTCGGAAACTCCAAAACTCCAAAACTCCAAAACTCCAAAACTCCGAAACTCCAAAACTCCAAAACTCCGAAACTCCAAAACTCCAAAACTCCGAAACTCCACAACTCCAAAACTCCAAAACTCCGAAACTCCGAAACTCCAAAACTCGAAAACTCCAAAACTCCAAAACTCCAATACTCCAAAACTCCGAAACTCCGAAACTCCAAAACTCCAATACTCCAAAACTCCGAAACTCCAAAACTCCAAAACTCCGAAACTCCAAAACTCCAAAACTCCGAAACTCCGAAACTCCGAAACTCCAAAACTCCAAAACTCCAAAACTCCGAAACTCCGAAACTCCGAAACTCCAAAACTCCAAAACTCCGAAACTCCGAAACTCCGAAACTCCGAAACTCCAAAACTCCGAAACTCCAAAACTCCAAAACTCCGAAACTCCGAAACTCCGAAACTCCGAAACTCCAAAACTCCAAAACTCCGAAACTCCGAAACTCCGAATCTCCAAAACTCCAAAACTCCAAAACTCCGAAACTCCAAAACTCCAAAACTCCGAAACTCCAAAACTCCGAAACTCCGAAATTCCAAAACTCCGAAACTCCAAAACTCCAAAACTCCAATACTCCAAAACTCCAAAACTCCAAAACACCGAAACTCCGAAACTCCGAAACTCCAAAACTCCAAAACTCCAAAACTCCAAAACTCCGAAACTCCAAAACTCCGAAACTCCAAAACTCCAAAACTCCAAAACTCCAATACTCCAAAACTCCGAAACTCCAAAACTCCAAAACTCCAATACTCCAAAACTCCGAAACTCCGAAACTCCAAAACTCCAAAACTCCAAAACTGCAAAACTCCAAAACTCCGAAACTCCGAAACTCCAAAACTCCGAAACTCCAAAACTCGGAAACTCCAAAACTCCAAAACTCCAAAACTCCAAAACTCCGAAACTCCAAAACTCCGAAACTCCAAAACTCCGAATCTCCAAAACTCCAATACTCCAAAACTCCGAAACTCCAAAACTCCGAAACTCCAAAACTCCAAAACTCCGAAACTCCAAAACTCCAAAACTGCAAAACTCCGAAACTCCGAAACTCCAAAACTCCAAAACTCCAAAACTCCAATACTCCAAAACTCCGAAACTCCAAAACTCCAATACTCCAATACTCCGAAACTCCAAAACTCCAAAACTCCGAAACTCCAATACTCCAAAACTTCAAAACTCCGAATCTCCAAAACTCCAAAACTCCGAAACTCCGAAACTCCAAAACTACAAAACTACAAAACTCCAAAACTCCAAAACTCCGAAACTCCGAAACTCCGAAACTCCAAAACTCCGAATCTCCAAAACTCCAAAACTCGAAAACTCCGAAACTCCAAAACTCCAAAACTCCAATACTCCAAAACTCCAAAACTCCGAAACTCCAAAACTCCAAAACTCCAAAACTCCAAAGCTCCAAAACTCCAAAACTCCAAAACTCCGAAACTCCAAAACTCCAAAACTCCAAAACTCCGAAACACCAAAACTCCGAAACTCCGAAACTCGGAAACTCCAAAACTCCAAAACTCCAAAACTCCAAAACTCCGAAACTCCGAAATTCCAAAACTCCAATACTCCAAAACTCCGAAACTCCAAAACTCCGAAACTCCAAAACTCCAAAACTCCAATACTCCAAAACTCCAAAACTCCAAAACACCGAAACTCCGAAACTCCGAAACTCCAAAACTCCAAAACTCCAAAACTCCGAAACACCAAAACTCCGAAACTCCGAAACTCGGAAACTCCAAAACTCCAAAACTCCAAAACTCCAAAACTCCGAAACTCCAAAACTCCAAAACTCCGAAACTCCAAAACTCCAAAACTCCGAAACTCCACAACTCCAAAACTCCAAAACTCCGAAACTCCGAAACTCCAAAACTCGAAAACTCCAAAACTCCAAAACTCCAATACTCCAAAACTCCGAAACTCCGAAACTCCAAAACTCCAATACTCCAAAACTCCGAAACTCCAAAACTCCAAAACTCCGAAACTCCAAAACTCCAAAACTCCGAAACTCCGAAACTCCGAAACTCCAAAACTCCAAAACTCCAAAACTCCGAAACTCCGAAACTCCGAAACTCCAAAACTCCAAAACTCCGAAACTCCGAAACTCCGAAACTCCGAAACTCCAAAACTCCGAAACTCCAAAACTCCAAAACTCCGAAACTCCGAAACTCCGAAACTCCAAAACTCCAAAACTCCGAAACTCCGAAACTCCGAATCTCCAAAACTCCAAAACTCCAAAACTCCAAAACTCGGAAACTCCAAAACTCCAAAACTCCGAAACTCCAAAACTCCGAAACTCCGAAATTCCAAAACTCCGAAACTCCAAAACTCCAAAACTCCAATACTCCAAAACTCCAAAACTCCAAAACACCGAAACTCCGAAACTCCGAAACTCCAAAACTCCAAAACTCCAAAACTCCAAAACTCCAAAACTCCGAAACTCCAAAACTCCGAAACTCCAAAACTCCAAAACTCCAAAACTCCAATACTCCAAAACTCCGAAACTCCAAAACTCCAAAACTCCAATACTCCAAAACTCCGAAACTCCGAAACTCCAAAACTCCAAAACTCCAAAACTGCAAAACTCCAAAACTCCGAAACTCCGAAACTCCAAAACTCCGAAACTCCAAAACTCGGAAACTCCAAAACTCCAAAACTCCAAAACTCCAAAACTCCGAAACTCCAAAACTCCGAAACTCCAAAACTCCGAATCTCCAAAACTCCAATACTCCAAAACTCCGAAACTCCAAAACTCCGAAACTCCAAAACTCCAAAACTCCGAAACTCCAAAACTCCAAAACTGCAAAACTCCGAAACTCCGAAACTCCAAAACTCCAAAACTCCAAAACTCCAATACTCCAAATCTCCGAAACTCCAAAACTCCAATACTCCAATACTCCGAAACTCCAAAACTCCAAAACTCCGAAACTCCAATACTCCAAAACTTCAAAACTCCGAATCTCCAAAACTCCAAAACTCCGAAACTCCGAAACTCCAAAACTACAAAACTACAAAACTCCAAAACTCCAAAACTCCGAAACTCCGAAACTCCGAAACTCCAAAACTCCGAATCTCCAAAACTCCAAAACTCGAAAACTCCGAAACTCCAAAACTCCAAAACTCCAATACTCCAAAACTCCAAAACTCCGAAACTCCAAAACTCCAAAACTCCAAAACTCCAAAGCTCCAAAACTCCAAAACTCCAAAACTCCGAAACTCCAAAACTCCAAAACTCCAAAACTCCGAAACACCAAAACTCCGAAACTCCGAAACTCGGAAACTCCAAAACTCCAAAACTCCAAAACTCCAAAACTCCGAAACTCCGAAATTCCAAAACTCCAATACTCCAAAACTCCGAAACTCCAAAACTCCGAAACTCCAAAACTCCAAAACTCCAATACTCCAAAACTCCAAAACTCCAAAACACCGAAACTCCGAAACTCCGAAACTCCAAAACTCCAAAACTCCAAAACTCCAAAACTCCGAAACTCCAAAACTCCGAAACTCCAAAACTCCAAAACTCCAAAACTCCAATACTCCAAAACTCCGAAACTCCAAAACTCCAAAACTCCAATACTCCAAAACTCCGAAACTCCGAAACTCCAAAACTCCAAAACTCCAAAACTGCAAAACTCCAAAACTCCGAAACTCCGAAACTCCAAAACTCCGAAACTCCAAAACTCGGAAACTCCAAAACTCCAAAACTCCAAAACTCCAAAACTCCGAAACTCCAAAACTCCGAAACTCCAAAACTCCGAATCTCCAAAACTCCAATACTCCAAAACTCCGAAACTCCAAAACTCCGAAACTCCAAAACTGCAAAACTCCGAAACTCCAAAACTCCAAAACTCCAAAACTCCGAAACTCCGAAACTCCAAAACTCCAAAACTCCAAAACTCCAAAACTCCAATACTCCAAAACTCCGAAACTCCAAAACTCCAATACTCCAATACTCCGAAACTCCAAAACTCCAAAACTCCGAAACTCCAAAACTCCAAAACTCCGAAACTCCAAAACTCCGAATCTCCAAAACTCCAATACTCCAAAACTCCGAAACTCCAAAACTCCGAAACTCCAAAACTCCAAAACTCCGAAACTCCGAAACTCCGAAACTCCAAAACTCCGAAACTCCAAAACTCGGAAACTCCAAAACTCCAAAACTCCAAAACTCCAAAACTCCGAAACTCCAAAACTCCGAAACTCCAAAACTCCGAATCTCCAAAACTCCAATACTCCAAAACTCCGAAACTCCAAAACTCCGAAACTCCAAAACTCCAAAACTCCGAAACTCCAAAACTCCAAAACTGCAAAACTCCGAAACTCCAATACTCCGAAACTCCAAAACTCCGAAACTCCAATACTCCAAAACTTCAAAACTCCGAATCTCCAAAACTCCAAAACTCCGAAACTCCGAAACTCCGAAACTCCAAAACTACAAAACTACAAAACTCCAAAACTCCAAAACTCCGAAACTCCGAAACTCCGAAACTCCAAAACGAATCTCCAAAACTCCAAAACTCGAAAACTCCGAAACTCCAAAACTCCAAAACTCCAATACTCCAAAACTCCAAAACTCCGAAACTCCAAAACTCCAAAACTCCAAAACTCCAAAGCTCCAAAACTCCAAAACTCCAAAACTCCGAAACTCCAAAACTCCAAAACTCCGAAACACCAAAACTCCGAAACTCCGAAACTCGGAAACTCCAAAACTCCAAAACTCCAAAACTCCAAAACTCCGAAACTCCGAAATTCCAAAACTCCAATACTCCAAAACTCCGAAACTCCAAAACTCCGAAACTCCAAAACTCCAAAACTCCAATACTCCAAAACTCCAAAACTCCAAAACACCGAAACTCCGAAACTCCGAAACTCCAAAACTCCAAAACTCCAAAACTCCAAAACTCCGAAACTCCAATACTCCAAAACTCCAAAACTCCAATACTCCAAAACTCCGAAACTCCAAAACTCCAATACTCCAATACTCCGAAACTCCAAAACTCCGAAACTCCAATACTCCAAAACTCCAAAACTCCAAAACTCCGAAACTCCAAAACTCCGAATCTCCAAAACTCCAAAACTCGAAAACTCCAAAACACCGAAACTCCAAAACTCCGAAACTCCGAAACTCCAAAACTCCAAAACTCCGAAACTCCAAAACTCCAAAACTCCGAAACTCCGAAACTCCAAAACTCCAAATTCCAAAACTCCGAAACTCCAAAACTGCAAAACTCCAAAACTCCAAAACTCCGAAACTCCAATACTCCAAAACTCCGAAACTCCAAAACTCCAAAACTCCAAAACTCCAAAACTCCAAAACTCCGAAACTCCGAAACTCCGAAACTCCGAAACTCCAAAACTCCGAAACTCCAAAACTCCAAAACTCCAAAACTCCGAAACTCCAAAACTCCAAAACTCCGAAACTCCGAAACTCCGAAACTCCAAAACTCCGAATCTCCAAAACTCGGAAACTCCAAAACTCCAAAACTCCAAAACTCCAAAACTCCGAAACTCCAAAACTCCAAAACTCGGAAACTCCAAAACTCCAAAACTCCAAAACTCCAAAACTCCGAAACTCCAAAACTCCGAAACTCCAAAACTCCGAATCTCCAAAACTCCAAAACTCCAAAACTCCAAAACTCCGAAACTCCAAAACTCCAAAACTCCGAAACTCCAAAACTCCAAAACTCCGAAACTCCAAAACTCCAAAACTCCAAAACTCCGAAACTCCAAAACACAGAAACTCCGAAACTCCGAAACTCCAAAACTCCAAAACTCCAAAACTCCAAAACACCGAAACTCCAAAACTCCGAAACTCCGAAACTCCAAAACTCCAAAACTCCGAAACTCCAAAACTCCAAAACTCCAAAACTCCGAAACTCCGAAACTCCAAAACTCCAAAACTCCAAAACTCCGAAACTCCAAAACTGCAAAACTCCAAAACTCCAAAACTCCGAAACTCCAATACTCCAAAACTCCGAAACTCCAAAACTCCAAAACTCCAAAACTCCAAAACTCCAAAACTCCGAAACTCCGAAACTCCGAAACTCCGAAACTCCAAAACTCCGAAACTCCAAAACTCCAAAACTCCAAAACTCCAAAACTCCGAAACTCCAAAACTCCAAAACTCCGAAACTCCGAAACTCCGAAACTCCAAAACTCCGAATCTCCAAAACTCGGAAACTCCAAAACTCCAAAACTCCAAAACTCCAAAACTCCGAAACTCCAAAACTCCAAAACTCCAAAACTCCAAAACTCCGAAACTCCAAAACTCCGAAACTCCAAAACTCCAAAACTCCAAAACTCCAAAACACCGAAACTCCGAAACTCCGAAACTCCAAAACTCCAAAACTCCAAAACTCCGAATCTCCAAAACTCGGAAACTCCAAAACTCCAAAACTCCAAAACTCCGAAACTCCAAAACTCCAAAACTCCGAAACTCCAAAACTCCAAAACTCCAAAACTCCAAAACTCCAAAACTCCAAAACTCCGAAACTCCAAAACTCCGAATCTCCAAAACTCCAAAACTCGAAAACTCCGAAACTCCAAAACTCCAAAACTCCAATACTCCAAAACTCCAAAACTCCGAAATTCCAAAACTCCGAAACTCCAAAACTCCAAAACTCCAATACTCCAAAACTCCAAAACTCCAAAACACCGAAACTCCGAAACTCCGAAACTCCAAGACTCCAAAACTCCAAAACTCCAAAACTCCGAAACTCCAAAACTCTGAAACTCCAAAACTCCAAAACTCCAAAACTCCAATACTCCAAAACTCCGAAACTCCAAAACTCCAAAACTCCAATACTCCAAAACTCCGAAACTCCGAAACTCCGAAACTCCAAAACTCCAAAACTCCAAAACTCCAAAACTCCAATACTCCAAAACTCCGAAACTCCAAAACTCCAATACTCCAATACTCCAATACTCCGAAACTCCAAAACTCCAAAACTCCGAAACTCCAATACACCAAAACTTCAAAACTCCGAATCTCCAAAACTCCAAAACTCCGAAACTCCGAAACTCCAAAACTCCAAAACTACAAAACTCCAAAACTCCAAAACTCCGAAACTCCGAAACTCCAATACTCCAAAACTTCAAAACTCCGAAACTCCAAAACTCCAAAACTCCAAAGCTCCAAAACTCCAAAACTCCAAAACTCCGAAACTCCAAAACTCCAAAACTCCAAAACTCCGAAACTCCAAAACTCCAAAACTCCAATACTCCAAAACTCCAAAACTCCGAAACTCCAAAACTCCAAAACTCCAAAGCTCCAAAACTCCAAAACTCCAATACTCCATAACTCCAAAACTCCAAAACTCCGAAACTCCAAAACTCCAATACTCCAAAACTCCGAAACTCCAAAACTCCGAAACTCCAAAACTCCAAAACTCCAATACTCCAAAACTCCAAAACTCCAAAACACCGAAACTCCGAAACTCCAAAACTCCAATACTCCAAAACTCCGAAACTCCAAAACTCCAATACTCCAATACTCCGAAACTCCAAAACTCCAAAACTCCGAAACTCCAATACACCAAAACTTCAAAACTCCGAATCTCCAAAACTCCAAAACTCCGAAACTCCGAAACTCCAAAACTCCAAAACTACAAAACTCCAAAACTCCAAAACTCCGAAACTCCGAAACTCCAATACTCCAAAACTCCAAAACTCCGAAACTCCAAAACTCCAAAACTCCAAAGCTCCAAAACTCCAAAACTCCAAAACTCCGAAACTCCAAAACTCCAAAACTCCAAAACTCCGAAACTCCAAAACTCCAAAACTCCAATACTCCAAAACTCCAAAACTCCGAAACTCCAAAACTCCAAAACTCCAAAGCTCCAAAACTCCAAAACTCCAATACTCCATAACTCCAAAACTCCAAAACTCCGAAACTCCAAAACTCCAATACTCCAAAACTCCGAAACTCCAAAACTCCGAAACTCCAAAACTCCAAAACTCCAATACTCCAAAACTCCAAAACTCCAAAACACCGAAACTCCGAAACTCCAAAACTCCAAAACTCCAAAACTCCAAAACTCCGAAACTCAAAAACTCCGAAACTCCAAAACTCCAAAACTCCAAAACTCCGAAACTCCAAAACTCTAATACTCCAATACTCCGAAACTCCAAAACTCCAAAACTCCGAAACTCCAATACTCCAAAACTTCAAAACTCCGAATCTCCAAAACTCCAAAACTCCGAAACTCCGAAACTCCAAAACTCCAAAACTACAAAACTCCAAAACTCCAAAACTCCAAAACTCCGAAACTCCGAAACTCCGAAACTCCAAAACTCCGAATCTCCAAAACTCCAAAACTCGAAAACTCCGAAACTCCAAAACTCCAAAACTCCAATACTCCAAAACTCCAAAACTCCGAAACTCCAAAACTCCAAAACTCCAAAGCGCCAAAACTCCAAAACTCCAAAACTCCGAAACTCCAAAACTCCAAAACTCCAAAACTCCGAAACACCAAAACTCCGAAACTCCGAAACTCGGAAACTCCAAAACTCCAAAACTCCAAAACTCCAAAACTCCGAAACTCCAAAACTCCAAAACTCCGAAACACCGAAACTCCGAAACTCCGAAACTCCAAAACTCCAAAACTCCAAAACTCCAAAACTCCGAAACTCCAAAACTCCGAAACTCCAAAACTCCAAAACTCCAAAACTCCAATACTCCAAAACTCCGAAACTCCAAAACTCCAAAACTCCAATACTCCAAAACTCCGAAACTCCGAAACACCAAAACTCCAAAACTCCAAAACTGCAAAACTCCAAAACTCCGAAACTCCGAAACTCCAAAACTCCGAAACTCCAAAACTCGGAAACTCCAAAACTCCAAAACTCCAAAACTCCAAAACTCCGAAACTCCAAAACTCCGAAACTCCAAAACTCCGAATCTCCAAAACTCCAATACTCCAAAACTCCGAAACTCCAAAACTCCGAAACTCCAAAACTCCAAAACTCCGAAACTCCAAAACTCCAAAACTCCAAAACTCCGAAACTCCGAAACTCCAAAACTCCAAAACTCCAAAACTCCAAAACTCCAATACTCCAAAACTACAAAACTCCAAAACTCCAAAACTCCGAAACTCCGAAACTCCGAAACTCCAAAACTCCGAATCTCCAAAACTCGGAAACTCCAAAACTCCAAAACTCCAAAACTCCAAAACTCCGAAACTCCAAAACTCCAAAACTCGGAAACTCCAAAACTCCAAAACTCCAAAACTCCAAAACTCCGAAACTCCAAAACTCCGAAACTCCAAAACTCCGAATCTCCAAAACTCCAAAACTCCAAAACTCCAAAACTCCGAAACTCCAAAACTCCAAAACTCCGAAACTCCAAAACTCCAAAACTCCGAAACTCCAAAACTCCAAAACTCCAAAACTCCGAAACTCCAAAACACAGAAACTCCGAAACTCCGAAACTCCAAAACTCCAAAACTCCAAAACTCCAAAACACCGAAACTCCAAAACTCCGAAACTCCGAAACTCCAAAACTCCAAAACTCCGAAACTCCAAAACTCCAAAACTCCAAAACTCCGAAACTCCGAAACTCCAAAACTCCAAAACTCCAAAACTCCGAAACTCCAAAACTGCAAAACTCCAAAACTCCAAAACTCCGAAACTCCAATACTCCAAAACTCCGAAACTCCAAAACTCCAAAACTCCAAAACTCCAAAACTCCAAAACTCCGAAACTCCGAAACTCCGAAACTCCGAAACTCCAAAACTCCGAAACTCCAAAACTCCAAAACTCCAAAACTCCAAAACTCCGAAACTCCAAAACTCCAAAACTCCGAAACTCCGAAACTCCGAAACTCCAAAACTCCGAATCTCCAAAACTCGGAAACTCCAAAACTCCAAAACTCCAAAACTCCGAAACTCCAAAACTCCAAAACTCCAAAACTCCAAAACTCCGAAACTCCAAAACTCCGAAACTCCAAAACTCCAAAACTCCAAAACTCCAAAACACCGAAACTCCGAAACTCCGAAACTCCAAAACTCCAAAACTCCAAAACTCCGAATCTCCAAAACTCGGAAACTCCAAAACTCCAAAACTCCAAAACTCCAAAACTCCGAAACTCCAAAACTCCAAAACTCCGAAACTCCAAAACTCCAAAACTCCAAAACTCCAAAACTCCAAAACTCCAAAACTCCGAAACTCCAAAACTCCGAATCTCCAAAACTCCAAAACTCGAAAACTCCGAAACTCCAAAACTCCAAAACTCCAATACTCCAAAACTCCAAAACTCCGAAATTCCAAAACTCCGAAACTCCAAAACTCCAAAACTCCAATACTCCAAAACTCCAAAACTCCAAAACACCGAAACTCCGAAACTCCGAAACTCCAAGACTCCAAAACTCCAAAACTCCAAAACTCCGAAACTCCAAAACTCTGAAACTCCAAAACTCCAAAACTCCAAAACTCCAATACTCCAAAACTCCGAAACTCCAAAACTCCAAAACTCCAATACTCCAAAACTCCGAAACTCCGAAACTCCGAAACTCCAAAACTCCAAAACTCCAAAACTCCAAAACTCCAATACTCCAAAACTCCGAAACTCCAAAACTCCAATACTCCAATACTCCAATACTCCGAAACTCCAAAACTCCAAAACTCCGAAACTCCAATACACCAAAACTTCAAAACTCCGAATCTCCAAAACTCCAAAACTCCGAAACTCCGAAACTCCAAAACTCCAAAACTACAAAACTCCAAAACTCCGAAACTCCGAAACTCCGAAACTCCAAAACTCCAAAACTCCAAAACTCCGAAACTCCGAAACTCCGAAACTCCAAAACTCCAAAACTCCGAAACTCCGAAACTCCGAAACTCCGAAACTCCAAAACTCCGAAACTCCAAAACTCCAAAACTCCGAAACTCCGAAACTCCGAAACTCCAAAACTCCAAAACTCCGAAACTCCGAAACTCCGAATCTCCAAAACTCCGAATCTCCAAAACTCCAAAACTCGAAAACTCCGAAACTCCAAAACTCCAAAACTCCAATACTCCAAAACTCCAAAACTCCGAAACTCCAAAACTCCAAAACTCCAAAGCTCCAAAACTCCAAAACTCCAAAACTCCGAAACTCCAAAACTCCAAAACTCCAAAACTCCGAAACACCAAAACTCCGAAACTCCGAAACTCGGAAACTCCAAAACTCCAAAACTCCAAAACTCCAAAACTCCGAAACTCCAAAACTCCAAAACTCCGAAACTCCAAAACTCCAAAACTCCGAAACTCCACAACTCCAAAACTCCAAAACTCCGAAACTCCGAAACTCCAAAACTCGAAAACTCCAAAACTCCAAAACTCCAATACTCCAAAACTCCGAAACTCCGAAACTCCAAAACTCCAATACTCCAAAACTCCGAAACTCCAAAACTCCAAAACTCCGAAACTCCAAAACTCCAAAACTCCGAAACTCCGAAACTCCGAAACTCCAAAACTCCAAAACTCCAAAACTCCGAAACTCCGAAACTCCGAAACTCCAAAACTCCAAAACTCCGAAACTCCGAAACTCCGAAACTCCGAAACTCCAAAACTCCGAAACTCCAAAACTCCAAAACTCCGAAACTCCGAAACTCCGAAACTCCGAAACTCCAAAACTCCAAAACTCCGAAACTCCGAAACTCCGAATCTCCAAAACTCCAAAACTCCAAAACTCCGAAACTCCAAAACTCCAAAACTCCGAAACTCCAAAACTCCGAAACTCCGAAATTCCAAAACTCCGAAACTCCAAAACTCCAAAACTCCAATACTCCAAAACTCCAAAACTCCAAAACACCGAAACTCCGAAACTCCGAAACTCCAAAACTCCAAAACTCCAAAACTCCAAAACTCCAAAACTCCGAAACTCCAAAACTCCGAAACTCCAAAACTCCAAAACTCCAAAACTCCAATACTCCAAAACTCCGAAACTCCAAAACTCCAAAACTCCAATACTCCAAAACTCCGAAACTCCGAAACTCCAAAACTCCAAAACTCCAAAACTGCAAAACTCCAAAACTCCGAAACTCCGAAACTCCAAAACTCCGAAACTCCAAAACTCGGAAACTCCAAAACTCCAAAACTCCAAAACTCCAAAACTCCGAAACTCCAAAACTCCGAAACTCCAAAACTCCGAATCTCCAAAACTCCAATACTCCAAAACTCCGAAACTCCAAAACTCCGAAACTCCAAAACTCCAAAACTCCGAAACTCCAAAACTCCAAAACTGCAAAACTCCGAAACTCCGAAACTCCAAAACTCCAAAACTCCAAAACTCCAATACTCCAAAACTCCGAAACTCCAAAACTCCAATACTCCAATACTCCGAAACTCCAAAACTCCAAAACTCCGAAACTCCAATACTCCAAAACTTCAAAACTCCGAATCTCCAAAACTCCAAAACTCCGAAACTCCGAAACTCCAAAACTACAAAACTACAAAACTCCAAAACTCCAAAACTCCGAAACTCCGAAACTCCGAAACTCCAAAACTCCGAATCTCCAAAACTCCAAAACTCGAAAACTCCGAAACTCCAAAACTCCAAAACTCCAATACTCCAAAACTCCAAAACTCCGAAACTCCAAAACTCCAAAACTCCAAAACTCCAAAGCTCCAAAACTCCAAAACTCCAAAACTCCGAAACTCCAAAACTCCAAAACTCCAAAACTCCGAAACACCAAAACTCCGAAACTCCGAAACTCGGAAACTCCAAAACTCCAAAACTCCAAAACTCCGAAACTCCGAAATTCCAAAACTCCAATACTCCAAAACTCCGAAACTCCAAAACTCCGAAACTCCAAAACTCCAAAACTCCAATACTCCAAAACTCCAAAACTCCAAAACACCGAAACTCCGAAACTCCGAAACTCCAAAACTCCAAAACTCCAAAACTCCGAAACACCAAAACTCCGAAACTCCGAAACTCGGAAACTCCAAAACTCCAAAACTCCAAAACTCCAAAACTCCGAAACTCCAAAACTCCAAAACTCCGAAACTCCAAAACTCCAAAACTCCGAAACTCCACAACTCCAAAACTCCAAAACTCCGAAACTCCGAAACTCCAAAACTCGAAAACTCCAAAACTCCAAAACTCCAATACTCCAAAACTCCGAAACTCCGAAACTCCAAAACTCCAATACTCCAAAACTCCGAAACTCCAAAACTCCAAAACTCCGAAACTCCAAAACTCCAAAACTCCGAAACTCCGAAACTCCGAAACTCCAAAACTCCAAAACTCCAAAACTCCGAAACTCCGAAACTCCGAAACTCCAAAACTCCAAAACTCCGAAACTCCGAAACTCCGAAACTCCGAAACTCCAAAACTCCGAAACTCCAAAACTCCAAAACTCCGAAACTCCGAAACTCCGAAACTCCAAAACTCCAAAACTCCGAAACTCCGAAACTCCGAATCTCCAAAACTCCAAAACTCCAAAACTCCAAAACTCGGAAACTCCAAAACTCCAAAACTCCGAAACTCCAAAACTCCGAAACTCCGAAATTCCAAAACTCCGAAACTCCAAAACTCCAAAACTCCAATACTCCAAAACTCCAAAACTCCAAAACACCGAAACTCCGAAACTCCGAAACTCCAAAACTCCAAAACTCCAAAACTCCAAAACTCCAAAACTCCGAAACTCCAAAACTCCGAAACTCCAAAACTCCAAAACTCCAAAACTCCAATACTCCAAAACTCCGAAACTCCAAAACTCCAAAACTCCAATACTCCAAAACTCCGAAACTCCGAAACTCCAAAACTCCAAAACTCCAAAACTGCAAAACTCCAAAACTCCGAAACTCCGAAACTCCAAAACTCCGAAACTCCAAAACTCGGAAACTCCAAAACTCCAAAACTCCAAAACTCCAAAACTCCGAAACTCCAAAACTCCGAAACTCCAAAACTCCGAATCTCCAAAACTCCAATACTCCAAAACTCCGAAACTCCAAAACTCCGAAACTCCAAAACTCCAAAACTCCGAAACTCCAAAACTCCAAAACTGCAAAACTCCGAAACTCCGAAACTCCAAAACTCCAAAACTCCAAAACTCCAATACTCCAAAACTCCGAAACTCCAAAACTCCAATACTCCAATACTCCGAAACTCCAAAACTCCAAAACTCCGAAACTCCAATACTCCAAAACTTCAAAACTCCGAATCTCCAAAACTCCAAAACTCCGAAACTCCGAAACTCCAAAACTACAAAACTACAAAACTCCAAAACTCCAAAACTCCGAAACTCCGAAACTCCGAAACTCCAAAACTCCGAATCTCCAAAACTCCAAAACTCGAAAACTCCGAAACTCCAAAACTCCAAAACTCCAATACTCCAAAACTCCAAAACTCCGAAACTCCAAAACTCCAAAACTCCAAAACTCCAAAGCTCCAAAACTCCAAAACTCCAAAACTCCGAAACTCCAAAACTCCAAAACTCCAAAACTCCGAAACACCAAAACTCCGAAACTCCGAAACTCGGAAACTCCAAAACTCCAAAACTCCAAAACTCCAAAACTCCGAAACTCCGAAATTCCAAAACTCCAATACTCCAAAACTCCGAAACTCCAAAACTCCGAAACTCCAAAACTCCAAAACTCCAATACTCCAAAACTCCAAAACTCCAAAACACCGAAACTCCGAAACTCCGAAACTCCAAAACTCCAAAACTCCAAAACTCCAAAACTCCGAAACTCCAAAACTCCGAAACTCCAAAACTCCAAAACTCCAAAACTCCAATACTCCAAAACTCCGAAACTCCAAAACTCCAAAACTCCAATACTCCAAAACTCCGAAACTCCGAAACTCCAAAACTCCAAAACTCCAAAACTGCAAAACTCCAAAACTCCGAAACTCCGAAACTCCAAAACTCCGAAACTCCAAAACTCGGAAACTCCAAAACTCCAAAACTCCAAAACTCCAAAACTCCGAAACTCCAAAACTCCGAAACTCCAAAACTCCGAATCTCCAAAACTCCAATACTCCAAAACTCCGAAACTCCAAAACTCCGAAACTCCAAAACTGCAAAACTCCGAAACTCCAAAACTCCAAAACTCCAAAACTCCGAAACTCCGAAACTCCAAAACTCCAAAACTCCAAAACTCCAAAACTCCAATACTCCAAAACTCCGAAACTCCAAAACTCCAATACTCCAATACTCCGAAACTCCAAAACTCCAAAACTCCGAAACTCCAAAACTCCAAAACTCCGAAACTCCAAAACTCCGAATCTCCAAAACTCCAATACTCCAAAACTCCGAAACTCCAAAACTCCGAAACTCCAAAACTCCAAAACTCCGAAACTCCGAAACTCCGAAACTCCAAAACTCCGAAACTCCAAAACTCGGAAACTCCAAAACTCCAAAACTCCAAAACTCCAAAACTCCGAAACTCCAAAACTCCGAAACTCCAAAACTCCGAATCTCCAAAACTCCAATACTCCAAAACTCCGAAACTCCAAAACTCCGAAACTCCAAAACTCCAAAACTCCGAAACTCCAAAACTCCAAAACTGCAAAACTCCGAAACTCCAATACTCCGAAACTCCAAAACTCCGAAACTCCAATACTCCAAAACTTCAAAACTCCGAATCTCCAAAACTCCAAAACTCCGAAACTCCGAAACTCCGAAACTCCAAAACTACAAAACTACAAAACTCCAAAACTCCAAAACTCCGAAACTCCGAAACTCCGAAACTCCAAAACGAATCTCCAAAACTCCAAAACTCGAAAACTCCGAAACTCCAAAACTCCAAAACTCCAATACTCCAAAACTCCAAAACTCCGAAACTCCAAAACTCCAAAACTCCAAAACTCCAAAGCTCCAAAACTCCAAAACTCCAAAACTCCGAAACTCCAAAACTCCAAAACTCCGAAACACCAAAACTCCGAAACTCCGAAACTCGGAAACTCCAAAACTCCAAAACTCCAAAACTCCAAAACTCCGAAACTCCGAAATTCCAAAACTCCAATACTCCAAAACTCCGAAACTCCAAAACTCCGAAACTCCAAAACTCCAAAACTCCAATACTCCAAAACTCCAAAACTCCAAAACACCGAAACTCCGAAACTCCGAAACTCCAAAACTCCAAAACTCCAAAACTCCAAAACTCCGAAACTCCAATACTCCAAAACTCCAAAACTCCAATACTCCAAAACTCCGAAACTCCAAAACTCCAATACTCCAATACTCCGAAACTCCAAAACTCCGAAACTCCAATACTCCAAAACTCCAAAACTCCAAAACTCCGAAACTCCAAAACTCCGAATCTCCAAAACTCCAAAACTCGAAAACTCCAAAACACCGAAACTCCAAAACTCCGAAACTCCGAAACTCCAAAACTCCAAAACTCCGAAACTCCAAAACTCCAAAACTCCGAAACTCCGAAACTCCAAAACTCCAAATTCCAAAACTCCGAAACTCCAAAACTGCAAAACTCCAAAACTCCAAAACTCCGAAACTCCAATACTCCAAAACTCCGAAACTCCAAAACTCCAAAACTCCAAAACTCCAAAACTCCAAAACTCCGAAACTCCGAAACTCCGAAACTCCGAAACTCCAAAACTCCGAAACTCCAAAACTCCAAAACTCCAAAACTCCGAAACTCCAAAACTCCAAAACTCCGAAACTCCGAAACTCCGAAACTCCAAAACTCCGAATCTCCAAAACTCGGAAACTCCAAAACTCCAAAACTCCAAAACTCCAAAACTCCGAAACTCCAAAACTCCAAAACTCGGAAACTCCAAAACTCCAAAACTCCAAAACTCCAAAACTCCGAAACTCCAAAACTCCGAAACTCCAAAACTCCGAATCTCCAAAACTCCAAAACTCCAAAACTCCAAAACTCCGAAACTCCAAAACTCCAAAACTCCGAAACTCCAAAACTCCAAAACTCCGAAACTCCAAAACTCCAAAACTCCAAAACTCCGAAACTCCAAAACACAGAAACTCCGAAACTCCGAAACTCCAAAACTCCAAAACTCCAAAACTCCAAAACACCGAAACTCCAAAACTCCGAAACTCCGAAACTCCAAAACTCCAAAACTCCGAAACTCCAAAACTCCAAAACTCCAAAACTCCGAAACTCCGAAACTCCAAAACTCCAAAACTCCAAAACTCCGAAACTCCAAAACTGCAAAACTCCAAAACTCCAAAACTCCGAAACTCCAATACTCCAAAACTCCGAAACTCCAAAACTCCAAAACTCCAAAACTCCAAAACTCCAAAACTCCGAAACTCCGAAACTCCGAAACTCCGAAACTCCAAAACTCCGAAACTCCAAAACTCCAAAACTCCAAAACTCCAAAACTCCGAAACTCCAAAACTCCAAAACTCCGAAACTCCGAAACTCCGAAACTCCAAAACTCCGAATCTCCAAAACTCGGAAACTCCAAAACTCCAAAACTCCAAAACTCCAAAACTCCGAAACTCCAAAACTCCAAAACTCCAAAACTCCAAAACTCCGAAACTCCAAAACTCCGAAACTCCAAAACTCCAAAACTCCAAAACTCCAAAACACCGAAACTCCGAAACTCCGAAACTCCAAAACTCCAAAACTCCAAAACTCCGAATCTCCAAAACTCGGAAACTCCAAAACTCCAAAACTCCAAAACTCCGAAACTCCAAAACTCCAAAACTCCGAAACTCCAAAACTCCAAAACTCCAAAACTCCAAAACTCCAAAACTCCAAAACTCCGAAACTCCAAAACTCCGAATCTCCAAAACTCCAAAACTCGAAAACTCCGAAACTCCAAAACTCCAAAACTCCAATACTCCAAAACTCCAAAACTCCGAAATTCCAAAACTCCGAAACTCCAAAACTCCAAAACTCCAATACTCCAAAACTCCAAAACTCCAAAACACCGAAACTCCGAAACTCCGAAACTCCAAGACTCCAAAACTCCAAAACTCCAAAACTCCGAAACTCCAAAACTCTGAAACTCCAAAACTCCAAAACTCCAAAACTCCAATACTCCAAAACTCCGAAACTCCAAAACTCCAAAACTCCAATACTCCAAAACTCCGAAACTCCGAAACTCCGAAACTCCAAAACTCCAAAACTCCAAAACTCCAAAACTCCAATACTCCAAAACTCCGAAACTCCAAAACTCCAATACTCCAATACTCCAATACTCCGAAACTCCAAAACTCCAAAACTCCGAAACTCCAATACACCAAAACTTCAAAACTCCGAATCTCCAAAACTCCAAAACTCCGAAACTCCGAAACTCCAAAACTCCAAAACTACAAAACTCCAAAACTCCAAAACTCCGAAACTCCGAAACTCCAATACTCCAAAACTTCAAAACTCCGAAACTCCAAAACTCCAAAACTCCAAAGCTCCAAAACTCCAAAACTCCAAAACTCCGAAACTCCAAAACTCCAAAACTCCAAAACTCCGAAACTCCAAAACTCCAAAACTCCAATACTCCAAAACTCCAAAACTCCGAAACTCCAAAACTCCAAAACTCCAAAGCTCCAAAACTCCAAAACTCCAATACTCCATAACTCCAAAACTCCAAAACTCCGAAACTCCAAAACTCCAATACTCCAAAACTCCGAAACTCCAAAACTCCGAAACTCCAAAACTCCAAAACTCCAATACTCCAAAACTCCAAAACTCCAAAACACCGAAACTCCGAAACTCCAAAACTCCAATACTCCAAAACTCCGAAACTCCAAAACTCCAATACTCCAATACTCCGAAACTCCAAAACTCCAAAACTCCGAAACTCCAATACACCAAAACTTCAAAACTCCGAATCTCCAAAACTCCAAAACTCCGAAACTCCGAAACTCCAAAACTCCAAAACTACAAAACTCCAAAACTCCAAAACTCCGAAACTCCGAAACTCCAATACTCCAAAACTCCAAAACTCCGAAACTCCAAAACTCCAAAACTCCAAAGCTCCAAAACTCCAAAACTCCAAAACTCCGAAACTCCAAAACTCCAAAACTCCAAAACTCCGAAACTCCAAAACTCCAAAACTCCAATACTCCAAAACTCCAAAACTCCGAAACTCCAAAACTCCAAAACTCCAAAGCTCCAAAACTCCAAAACTCCAATACTCCATAACTCCAAAACTCCAAAACTCCGAAACTCCAAAACTCCAATACTCCAAAACTCCGAAACTCCAAAACTCCGAAACTCCAAAACTCCAAAACTCCAATACTCCAAAACTCCAAAACTCCAAAACACCGAAACTCCGAAACTCCAAAACTCCAAAACTCCAAAACTCCAAAACTCCGAAACTCAAAAACTCCGAAACTCCAAAACTCCAAAACTCCAAAACTCCGAAACTCCAAAACTCTAATACTCCAATACTCCGAAACTCCAAAACTCCAAAACTCCGAAACTCCAATACTCCAAAACTTCAAAACTCCGAATCTCCAAAACTCCAAAACTCCGAAACTCCGAAACTCCAAAACTCCAAAACTACAAAACTCCAAAACTCCAAAACTCCAAAACTCCGAAACTCCGAAACTCCGAAACTCCAAAACTCCGAATCTCCAAAACTCCAAAACTCGAAAACTCCGAAACTCCAAAACTCCAAAACTCCAATACTCCAAAACTCCAAAACTCCGAAACTCCAAAACACCAAAACTCCAAAGCGCCAAAACTCCAAAACTCCAAAACTCCGAAACTCCAAAACTCCAAAACTCCAAAACTCCGAAACACCAAAACTCCGAAACTCCGAAACTCGGAAACTCCAAAACTCCAAAACTCCAAAACTCCAAAACTCCGAAACTCCAAAACTCCAAAACTCCGAAACACCGAAACTCCGAAACTCCGAAACTCCAAAACTCCAAAACTCCAAAACTCCAAAACTCCGAAACTCCAAAACTCCGAAACTCCAAAACTCCAAAACTCCAATACTCCAAAACTCCGAAACTCCAAAACTCCAAAACTCCAATACTCCAAAACTCCGAAACTCCGAAACACCAAAACTCCAAAACTCCAAAACTGCAAAACTCCAAAACTCCGAAACTCCGAAACTCCAAAACTCCGAAACTCCAAAACTCGGAAACTCCAAAACTCCAAAACTCCAAAACTCCAAAACTCCGAAACTCCAAAACTCCGAAACTCCAAAACTCCGAATCTCCAAAACTCCAATACTCCAAAACTCCGAAACTCCAAAACTCCGAAACTCCAAAACTCCAAAACTCCGAAACTCCAAAACTCCAAAACTCCAAAACTCCGAAACTCCGAAACTCCAAAACTCCAAAACTCCAAAACTCCAAAACTCCAATACTCCAAAACTACAAAACTCCAAAACTCCAATACTCCAATACTCCGAAACTCCAAAACTCCAAAACTCCGAAACTCCAATACTCCAAAACTTCAAAACTCCGAATCTCCAAAACTCCAAAACTCCGAAACTCCGAAACTCCAAAACTCCAAAACTACAAAACTCCAAAACTCCAAAACTCCAAAACTCCGAAACTCCGAAACTCCGAAACTCCAAAACTCCGAATCTCCAAAACTCCAAAACTCGAAAACTCCGAAACTCCAAAACTCCAAAACTCCAATACTCCAAAACTCCAAAACTCCGAAACTCCAAAACTCCAAAACTCCAAAGCTCCAAAACTCCAAAACTCCAAAACTCCAAAACTCCGAAACTCCAAAACTCCAAAACTCCAAAACTCCGAAACACCAAAACTCCGAAACTCCGAAACTCGGAAACTCCAAAACTCCAAAACTCCAAAACTCCAAAACTCCGAAACTCCAAAACTCCAAAACTCCGAAACTCCAAAACTCCAAAACTCCGAAACTCCACAACTCCAAAACTCCAAAACTCCGAAACTCCGAAACTCCAAAACTCGAAAACTCCAAAACTCCAAAACTCCAATACTCCAAAACTCCGAAACTCCGAAACTCCAAAACTCCAATACTCCAAAACTCCGAAACTCCAAAACTCCAAAACTCCGAAACTCCAAAACTCCAAAACTCCGAAACTCCGAAACTCCGAAACTCCAAAACTCCAAAACTCCAAAACTCCGAAACTCCGAAACTCCGAAACTCCAAAACTCCAAAACTCCGAAACTCCGAAACTCCGAAACTCCGAAACTCCAAAACTCCGAAACTCCAAAACTCCAAAACTCCGAAACTCCGAAACTCCGAAACTCCAAAACTCCAAAACTCCGAAACTCCGAAACTCCGAATCTCCAAAACTCCAAAACTCCAAAACTCCAAAACTCCGAAACTCCAAAACTCCAAAACTCCGAAACTCCAAAACTCCGAAACTCCGAAATTCCAAAACTCCGAAACTCCAAAACTCCAAAACTCCAATACTCCAAAACTCCAAAACTCCAAAACACCGAAACTCCGAAACTCCGAAACTCCAAAACTCCAAAACTCCAAAACTCCAAAACTCCGAAACTCCAAAACTCCGAAACTCCAAAACTCCAAAACTTCAAAACTCCGAATCTCCAAAACTCCAAAACTCCGAAACTCCGAAACTCCAAAACTACAAAACTACAAAACTCCAAAACTCCAAAACTCCGAAACTCCGAAACTCCGAAACTCCAAAACTCCGAATCTCCAAAACTCCAAAACTCGAAAACTCCGAAACTCCAAAACTCCAAAACTCCAATACTCCAAAACTCCGAAACTCCAAAACTCCAAAACTCCAAAACTCCAAAGCTCCAAAACTCGAAAACTCCAAAACTCCGAAACTCCAAAACTCCAAAACTCCAAAACTCCGAAACACCAAAACTCCGAAACTCCGAAACTCGGAAACTCCAAAACTCCAAAACTCCAAAACTCCAAAACTCCGAAACTCCGAAATTCCAAAACTCCAATACTCCAAAACTCCGAAACTCCAAAACTCCGAAACTCCAAAACTCCAAAACTCCAATACTCCAAAACTCCAAAACTCCAAAACACCGAAACTCCGAAACTCCGAAACTCCAAAACTCCAAAACTCCAAAACTCCAAAACTCCAAAACTCCGAAACTCCAAAACTCCGAAACTCCAAAACTCCAAAACTCCAAAACTCCAATACTCCAAAACTCCGAAACTACAAAACTCCAAAACTCCAATACTCCAAAACTCCGAAACTCCGAAACTCCAAAACTCCAAAACTCCAAAACTGCAAAACTCCAAAACTCCGAAACTCCGAAACTCCAAAACTCCGAAACTCCAAAACTCGGAAACTCCAAAACTCCAAAACTCCAAAACTCCAAAACTCCGAAACTCCAAAACTCCGAAACTCCAAAACTCCGAATCTCCAAAACTCCAATACTCCAAAACTCCGAAACTCCAAAACTCCGAAACTCCAAAACTGCAAAACTCCGAAACTCCAAAACTCCAAAACTCCAAAACTCCGAAACTCCGAAACTCCAAAACTCCAAAACTCCAAAACTCCAAAACTCCAATACTCCAAAACTCCGAAACTCCAAAACTCCAATACTCCAATACTCCGAAACTCCAAAACTCCAAAACTCCGAAACTCCAATACTCCAAAACTTCAAAACTCCGAATCTCCAAAACTCCAAAACTCCGAAACTCCGAAACTCCAAAACTCCTAAACTACAAAACTCCAAAACTCCAAAACTCCAAAACTCCGAAACTCCGAAACTCCGAAACTCCAAAACTCCGAATCTCCAAAACTCCAAAACTCGAAAACTCCGAAACTCCAAAACTCCAAAACTCCAATACTCCAAAACTCCAAAACTCCGAAACTCCAAAACTCCAAAACTCCAAAGCTCCAAAACTCCAAAACTCCAAAACTCCGAAACTCCAAAACTCCAAAACTCCAAAACTCCAAAACTCCGAAACTCCAAAACTCCGAAACTCCAAAACTCCGAATCTCCAAAACTCCAATACTCCAAAACTCCGAAACTCCAAAACTCCGAAACTCCAAAACTCCAAAACTCCGAAACTCCGAAACTCCAAAACTCCGAAACTCCAAAACTCGGAAACTCCAAAACTCCAAAACTCCAAAACTCCAAAACTCCGAAACTCCAAAACTCCGAAACTCCAAAACTCCGAATCTCCAAAACTCCAATACTCCAAAACTCCGAAACTCCAAAACTCCGAAACTCCAAAACTCCAAAACTCCGAAACTCCAAAACTCCAAAACTGCAAAACTCCGAAACTCCAATACTCCGAAACTCCAAAACTCCGAAACTCCAATACTCCAAAACTTCAAAACTCCGAATCTCCAAAACTCCAAAACTCCGAAACTCCGAAACTCCAAAACTACAAAACTACAAAACTCCAAAACTCCAAAACTCCGAAACTCCGAAACTCCGAAACTCCAAAACTCCGAATCTCCAAAACTCCAAAACTCGAAAACTCCGAAACTCCAAAACTCCAAAACTCCAATACTCCAAAACTCCAAAACTCCGAAACTCCAAAACTCCAAAACTCCAAAACTCCAAAGCTCCAAAACTCCAAAACTCCAAAACTCCGAAACTCCAAAACTCCAAAACTCCAAAACTCCGAAACACCAAAACTCCGAAACTCCGAAACTCGGAAACTCCAAAACTCCAAGACTCCAAAACTCCAAAACTCCGAAACTCCGAAATTCCAAAACTCCAATACTCCAAAACTCCGAAACTCCAAAACTCCGAAACTCCAAAACTCCAAAACTCCAATACTCCAAAACTCCAAAACTCCAAAACACCGAAACTCCGAAACTCCGAAACTCCAAAACTCCAAAACTCCAAAACTCCAAAACTCCGAAACTCCAATACTCCAAAACTCCAAAACTCCAATACTCCAAAACTCCGAAACTCCAAAACTCCAATACTCCAATACTCCGAAACTCCAAAACTCCGAAACTCCAATACTCCAAAACTTCAAAACTCCGAATCTCCAAAACTCCAAAACTCCGAAACTCCGAAACTCCAAAACTACAAAACTACAAAACTCCAAAACTCCAAAACTCCGAAACTCCGAAACTCCGAAACTCCAAAACTCCGAATCTCCAAAACTCCAAAACTCGAAAACTCCAAAACTCCGAAACTCCGAAATTCCAAAACTCCGAAACTCCAAAACTCCAAAACTCCAATACTCCAAAACTCCACAACTCCAAAACACCGAAACTCCGAAACTCCGAAACTCCAAAACTCCAAAACTCTAAAACTCCAAAACTCCGAAACTCCAAAACTCCGAAACTCCAAAACTCCAAAACTCCAAAACTCCAATACTCCAAAACTCCGAAACTCCAAAACTCCAAAACTCCAATACTCCAAAACTCCGAAACTCCGAAACTCCAAAACTCCAAAACTCCAAAACTGCAAAACTCCAAAACTCCGAAACTCCGAAACTCCAAAACTCCGAAACTCCAAAACTCGGAAACTCCAAAACTCCAAAACTCCAAAACTCCAAAACTCCGAAACTCCAAAACTCCGAAACTCCAAAACTCCGAATCTCCAAAACTCCAATACTCCAAAACTCCGAAACTCCAAAACTCCGAAACTCCAAAACTCCAAAACTCCGAAACTCCAAAACTCCAAAACTGCAAAACTCCGAAACTCCGAAACTCCAAAACTCCAAAACTCCAAAACTCCAAAACTCCAATACTCCAAAACTCCGAAACTCCAAAACTCCAATACTCCAATACTCCGAAACTCCAAAACTCCGAAACTCCAATACTCCAAAACTTCAAAACTCCGAATCTCCAAAACTCCAAAACTCCGAAACTCCGAAACTCCAAAACTACAAAACTACAAAACTCCAAAACTCCAAAACTCCGAAACTCCGAAACTCCGAAACTCCAAAACTCCGAATCTCCAAAACTCCAAAACTCGAAAACTCCGAAACTCCAAAACTCCAAAACTCCAATACTCCAAAACTCCAAAACTCCGAAACTCCAAAACTCCAAAACTCCAAAACTCCAAAACTCCGAAACTCCGAAACTCGGAAACTCCAAAACTCCAAAACTCCAAAACTCCAAAACTCCGAAACTCCGAAATTCCAAAACTCCAATACTCCAAAACTCCGAAACTCCAAAACTCCGAAACTCCAAAACTCCAAAACTCCAATACTCGAAAACTCCAAAACTCCAAAACACCGAAACTCCGAAACTCCGAAACTCCAAAACTCCAAAACTCCAAAACTCCAAAACTCCGAAACTCCAAAACTCCGAAACTCCAAAACTCCAAAACTCCAAAACTCCAATACTCCAAAACTCCGAAACTCCAAAACTCCAAAACTCCAATACTCCAAAACTCCGAAACTCCAAAACTCCAAAACTGCAAAACTCCAAAACTCCGAAACTCCGAAACTCCAAAACTCCGAAACTCCAAAACTCGGAAACTCCAAAACTCCAAAACTCCAAAACTCCAAAACTCCGAAACTCCAAAACTCCGAAACTCCAAAACTCCGAATCTCCAAAACTCCAATACTCCAAAACTCCGAAACTCCAAAACTCCGAAACTCCAAAACTGCAAAACTCCGAAACTCCAAAACTCCAAAACTCCAAAACTCCGAAACTCCGAAACTCCAAAACTCCAAAACTCCAAAACTCCAAAACTCCAATACTCCAAAACTCCGAAACTCCAAAACTCCAATACTCCAATACTCCGAAACTCCAAAACTCCAAAACTCCGAAACTCCAATACTCCAAAACTTCAAAACTCCGAATCTCCAAAACTCCAAAACTCCGAAACTCCGAAACTCCAAAACTCCTAAACTACAAAACTCCAAAACTCCAAAACTCCAAAACTCCGAAACTCCGAAACTCCGAAACTCCAAAACTCCGAATCTCCAAAACTCCAAAACTCGAAAACTCCGAAACTCCAAAACTCCAAAACTCCAATACTCCAAAACTCCAATACTCCAAAACTCCAAAACTCCAAAACACCGAAACTCCGAAACTCCGAAACTCCAAGACTCCAAAACTCCAAAACTCCAAAACTCCGAAACTCCAAAACTCCGAAACTCCAAAACTCCAAAACTCCAAAACTCCAATACTCCAAAACTCCGAAACTCCAAAACTCCAAAACTCCAATACTCCAAAACTCCGAAACTCCGAAACTCCAAAACTCCAAAACTCCAAAACTGCAAAACTCCAAAACTCCGAAACTCCGAAACTCCAAAACTCCGAAACTCCAAAACTCGGAAACTCCAAAACTCCAAAACTCCAAAACTCCAAAACTCCAAAACTCCGAAACTCCAAAACTCCGAAACTCCAAAACTCCGAATCTCCAAAACTCCAATACTCCAAAACTCCGAAACTCCAAAACTCCGAAACTCCAAAACTCCAAAACTCCGAAACTCCAAAACTCCAAAACTCCAAAACTCCGAAACTCCGAAACTCCAAAACTCCAAAACTCCAAAACTCCAAAACTCCAATACTCCAAAACTCCGAAACTCCAAAACTCCAATACTCCAATACTCCGAAACTCCAAAACTCCAAAACTCCGAAACTCCAATACACCAAAACTTCAAAACTCCGAATCTCCAAAACTCCAAAACTCCGAAACTCCGAAACTCCAAAACTCCAAAACTACAAAACTCCAAAACTCCAAAACTCCGAAACTCCGAAACTCCAATACTCCAAAACTTCAAAACTCCGAAACTCCAAAACTCCAAAACTCCAAAGCTCCAAAACTCCAAAACTCCAAAACTCCGAAACTCCAAAACTCCAAAACTCCAAAACTCCGAAACTCCAAAACTCCAAAACTCCAATACTCCAAAACTCCAAAACTCCGAAACTCCAAAACTCCAAAACTCCAAAGCTCCAAAACTCCAAAACTCCAATACTCCATAACTCCAAAACTCCAAAACTCCGAAACTCCAAAACTCCAATACTCCAAAACTCCGAAACTCCAAAACTCCGAAACTCCAAAACTCCAAAACTCCAATACTCCAAAACTCCAAAACTCCAAAACACCGAAACTCCGAAACTCCAAAACTCCAATACTCCAAAACTCCGAAACTCCAAAACTCCAATACTCCAATACTCCGAAACTCCAAAACTCCAAAACTCCGAAACTCCAATACACCAAAACTTCAAAACTCCGAATCTCCAAAACTCCAAAACTCCGAAACTCCGAAACTCCAAAACTCCAAAACTACAAAACTCCAAAACTCCAAAACTCCGAAACTCCAAAACTCCAAAACTCCAAAACTCCGAAACTCCAAAACTCCAAAACTCCAATACTCCAAAACTCCAAAACTCCGAAACTCCAAAACTCCAAAACTCCAAAGCTCCAAAACTCCAAAACTCCAATACTCCATAACTCCAAAACTCCAAAACTCCGAAACTCCAAAACTCCAATACTCCAAAACTCCGAAACTCCAAAACTCCGAAACTCCAAAACTCCAAAACTCCAATACTCCAAAACTCCAAAACTCCAAAACACCGAAACTCCGAAACTCCAAAACTCCAAAACTCCAAAACTCCAAAACTCCGAAACTCAAAAACTCCGAAACTCCAAAACTCCAAAACTCCAAAACTCCGAAACTCCAAAACTCTAATACTCCAATACTCCGAAACTCCAAAACTCCAAAACTCCGAAACTCCAATACTCCAAAACTTCAAAACTCCGAATCTCCAAAACTCCAAAACTCCGAAACTCCGAAACTCCAAAACTCCAAAACTACAAAACTCCAAAACTCCAAAACTCCAAAACTCCGAAACTCCGAAACTCCGAAACTCCAAAACTCCGAATCTCCAAAACTCCAAAACTCGAAAACTCCGAAACTCCAAAACTCCAAAACTCCAATACTCCAAAACTCCAAAACTCCGAAACTCCAAAACTCCAAAACTCCAAAGCGCCAAAACTCCAAAACTCCAAAACTCCGAAACTCCAAAACTCCAAAACTCCAAAACTCCGAAACACCAAAACTCCGAAACTCCGAAACTCGGAAACTCCAAAACTCCAAAACTCCAAAACTCCGAAACTCCAAAACTCCAAAACTCCGAAACACCGAAACTCCGAAACTCCGAAACTCCAAAACTCCAAAACTCCAAAACTCCAAAACTCCGAAACTCCAAAACTCCGAAACTCCAAAACTCCAAAACTCCAAAACTCCAATACTCCAAAACTCCGAAACTCCAAAACTCCAAAACTCCAATACTCCAAAACTCCGAAACTCCGAAACACCAAAACTCCAAAACTCCAAAACTGCAAAACTCCAAAACTCCGAAACTCCGAAACTCCAAAACTCCGAAACTCCAAAACTCGGAAACTCCAAAACTCCAAAACTCCAAAACTCCAAAACTCCGAAACTCCAAAACTCCGAAACTCCAAAACTCCGAATCTCCAAAACTCCAATACTCCAAAACTCCGAAACTCCAAAACTCCGAAACTCCAAAACTCCAAAACTCCGAAACTCCAAAACTCCAAAACTCCAAAACTCCGAAACTCCGAAACTCCAAAACTCCAAAACTCCAAAACTCCGAAACTCCGAAACTCCAAAACTCCGAAACTCCAAAACTCGGAAACTCCAAAACTCCAAAACTCCAAAACTCCAAAACTCCGAAACTCCAAAACTCCGAAACTCCAAAACTCCGAATCTCCAAAACTCCAATACTCCAAAACTCCGAAACTCCAAAACTCCAAAACTCCGAAACTCCAATACTCCAAAACTTCAAAACTCCGAATCTCCAAAACTCCAAAACTCCGAAACTCCGAAACTCCAAAACTCCTAAACTACAAAACTCCAAAACTCCAAAACTCCAAAACTCCGAAACTCCGAAACTCCGAAACTCCAAAACTCCGAATCTCCAAAACTCCAAAACTCGAAAACTCCGAAACTCCAAAACTCCAAAACTCCAATACTCCAAAACTCCAATACTCCAAAACTCCAAAACTCCAAAACACCGAAACTCCGAAACTCCGAAACTCCAAGACTCCAAAACTCCAAAACTCCAAAACTCCGAAACTCCAAAACTCCGAAACTCCAAAACTCCAAAACTCCAATACTCCAATACTCCGAAACTCCAAAACTCCAAAACTCCGAAACTCCAATACACCAAAACTTCAAAACTCCGAATCTCCAAAACTCCAAAACTCCGAAACTCCGAAACTCCAAAACTCCAAAACTACAAAACTCCAAAACTCCAAAACTCCGAAACTCCGAAACTCCAATACTCCAAAACTCCAAAACTCCGAAACTCCAAAACTCCAAAACTCCAAAGCTCCAAAACTCCAAAACTCCAAAACTCCGAAACTCCAAAACTCCAAAACTCCAAAACTCCGAAACTCCAAAACTCCAAAACTCCAATACTCCAAAACTCCAAAACTCCGAAACTCCAAAACTCCAAAACTCCAAAGCTCCAAAACTCCAAAACTCCAATACTCCATAACTCCAAAACTCCAAAACTCCGAAACTCCAAAACTCCAATACTCCAAAACTCCGAAACTCCAAAACTCCGAAACTCCAAAACTCCAAAACTCCAATACTCCAAAACTCCAAAACTCCAAAACACCGAAACTCCGAAACTCCAAAACTCCAAAACTCCAAAACTCCAAAACTCCGAAACTCAAAAACTCCGAAACTCCAAAACTCCAAAACTCCAAAACTCCGAAACTCCAAAACTCTAATACTCCAATACTCCGAAACTCCAAAACTCCAAAACTCCGAAACTCCAATACTCCAAAACTTCAAAACTCCGAATCTCCAAAACTCCAAAACTCCGAAACTCCGAAACTCCAAAACTCCAAAACTACAAAACTCCAAAACTCCAAAACTCCAAAACTCCGAAACTCCGAAACTCCGAAACTCCAAAACTCCGAATCTCCAAAACTCCAAAACTCGAAAACTCCGAAACTCCAAAACTCCAAAACTCCAATACTCCAAAACTCCAAAACTCCGAAACTCCAAAACTCCAAAACTCCAAAGCGCCAAAACTCCAAAACTCCAAAACTCCGAAACTCCAAAACTCCAAAACTCCAAAACTCCGAAACACCAAAACTCCGAAACTCCGAAACTCGGAAACTCCAAAACTCCAAAACTCCAAAACTCCAAAACTCCGAAACTCCGAAACTCCAAAACTACAAAACTACAAAACTCCAAAACTCCAAAACTCCAAAACTCCAAAACTCCAAAACTCCAAAACTCCGAAACTCCAATACTCCAAAACTTCAAAACTCCGAATCTCCAAAACTCCAAAACTCCGAAACTCCGAAACTCCAAAACTACAAAACTACAAAACTCCAAAACTCCAAAACTCCGAAACTCCGAAACTCCGAAACTCCAAAACTCCGAATCTCCAAAACTCCAAAACTCGAAAACTCCAAAACTCCGAAACTCCGAAATTCCAAAACTCCGAAACTCCAAAACTCCAAAACTCCAATACTCCAAAACTCCACAACTCCAAAACACCGAAACTCCGAAACTCCGAAACTCCAAAACTCCAAAACTCTAAAACTCCAAAACTCCGAAACTCCAAAACTCCGAAACTCCAAAACTCCAAAACTCCAAAACTCCAATACTCCAAAACTCCGAAACTCCAAAACTCCAAAACTCCAATACTCCAAAACTCCGAAACTCCGAAACTCCAAAACTCCAAAACTCCAAAACTGCAAAACTCCAAAACTCCGAAACTCCGAAACTCCAAAACTCCGAAACTCCAAAACTCGGAAACTCCAAAACTCCAAAACTCCAAAACTCCAAAACTCCGAAACTCCAAAACTCCGAAACTCCAAAACTCCGAATCTCCAAAACTCCAATACTCCAAAACTCCGAAACTCCAAAACTCCGAAACTCCAAAACTCCAAAACTCCGAAACTCCAAAACTCCAAAACTGCAAAACTCCGAAACTCCGAAACTCCAAAACTCCAAAACTCCAAAACTCCAAAACTCCAATACTCCAAAACTCCGAAACTCCAAAACTCCAATACTCCAATACTCCGAAACTCCAAAACTCCGAAACTCCAATACTCCAAAACTTCAAAACTCCGAATCTCCAAAACTCCAAAACTCCGAAACTCCGAAACTCCAAAACTACAAAACTACAAAACTCCAAAACTCCAAAACTCCGAAACTCCGAAACTCCGAAACTCCAAAACTCCGAATCTCCAAAACTCCAAAACTCGAAAACTCCGAAACTCCAAAACTCCAAAACTCCAATACTCCAAAACTCCAAAACTCCGAAACTCCAAAACTCCAAAACTCCAAAACTCCAAAGCTCCAAAACTCCAAAACTCCAAAACCCCGAAACTCCAAAACTCCAAAACTCCAAAACTCCGAAACACCAAAACTCCGAAACTCCGAAACTCGGAAACTCCAAAACTCCAAAACTCCAAAACTCCAAAACTCCGAAACTCCGAAATTCCAAAACTCCAATACTCCAAAACTCCGAAACTCCAAAACTCCGAAACTCCAAAACTCCAAAACTCCAATACTCGAAAACTCCAAAACTCCAAAACACCGAAACTCCGAAACTCCGAAACTCCAAAACTCCAAAACTCCAAAACTCCAAAACTCCGAAACTCCAAAACTCCGAAACTCC
This sequence comes from Amblyomma mixtum, assembly GCF_055824585.1. NCBI lineage: Eukaryota > Metazoa > Arthropoda > Arachnida > Ixodida > Ixodidae > Amblyomma > Amblyomma mixtum. Next base: position 13,227,768 of record NW_028317651.1, read on the forward strand.
AAAACTCCAAAACTCCAAAACTCCAATACTCCAAAACTCCGAAACTCCAAAACTCCAAAACTCCAATACTCCAAAACTCCGAAACTCCAAAACTCCAAAACTGCAAAACTCCAAAACTCCGAAACTCCGAAACTCCAAAACTCCGAAACTCCAAAACTCGGAAACTCCAAAACTCCAAAACTCCAAAACTCCGAAACTCCAAAACTCCGAAACTCCAAAACTCCGAATCTCCAAAACTCCAATACTCCAAAACTCCGAAACTCCAAAACTCCGAAACTCCAAAACTGCAAAACTCCGAAACTCCAAAACTCCAAAACTCCAAAACTCCGAAACTCCGAAACTCCAAAACTCCAAAACTCCAAAACTCCAAAACTCCAATACTCCAAAACTCCGAAACTCCAAAACTCCAATACTCCAATACTCCGAAACTCCAAAACTCCAAAACTCCGAAACTCCAATACTCCAAAACTTCAAAACTCCGAATCTCCAAAACTCCAAAACTCCGAAACTCCGAAACTCCAAAACTCCTAAACTACAAAACTCCAAAACTCCAAAACTCCAAAACTCCGAAACTCCGAAACTCCGAAACTCCAAAACTCCGAATCTCCAAAACTCCAAAACTCGAAAACTCCGAAACTCCAAAACTCCAAAACTCCAATACTCCAAAACTCCAATACTCCAAAACTCCAAAACTCCAAAACACCGAAACTCCGAAACTCCGAAACTCCAAGACTCCAAAACTCCAAAACTCCAAAACTCCGAAACTCCAAAACTCCGAAACTCCAAAACTCCAAAACTCCAAAACTCCAATACTCCAAAACTCCGAAACTCCAAAACTCCAAAACTCCAATACTCCAAAACTCCGAAACTCCGAAACTCCAAAACTCCAAAACTCCAAAACTGCAAAACTCCAAAACTCCGAAACTCCGAAACTCCAAAACTCCGAAACTCCAAAACTCGGAAACTCCAAAACTCCAAAACTCCAAAACTCCAAAACTCCAAAACTCCGAAACTCCAAAACTCCGAAACTCCAAAACTCCGAATCTCCAAAACTCCAATACTCCAAAACTCCGAAACTCCAAAACTCCGAAACTCCAAAACTCCAAAACTCCGAAACTCCAAAACTCCAAAACTCCAAAACTCCGAAACTCCGAAACTCCAAAACTCCAAAACTCCAAAACTCCAAAACTCCAATACTCCAAAACTCCGAAACTCCAAAACTCCAATACTCCAATACTCCGAAACTCCAAAACTCCAAAACTCCGAAACTCCAATACACCAAAACTTCAAAACTCCGAATCTCCAAAACTCCAAAACTCCGAAACTCCGAAACTCCAAAACTCCAAAACTACAAAACTCCAAAACTCCAAAACTCCGAAACTCCGAAACTCCAATACTCCAAAACTTCAAAACTCCGAAACTCCAAAACTCCAAAACTCCAAAGCTCCAAAACTCCAAAACTCCAAAACTCCGAAACTCCAAAACTCCAAAACTCCAAAACTCCGAAACTCCAAAACTCCAAAACTCCAATACTCCAAAACTCCAAAACTCCGAAACTCCAAAACTCCAAAACTCCAAAGCTCCAAAACTCCAAAACTCCAATACTCCATAACTCCAAAACTCCAAAACTCCGAAACTCCAAAACTCCAATACTCCAAAACTCCGAAACTCCAAAACTCCGAAACTCCAAAACTCCAAAACTCCAATACTCCAAAACTCCAAAACTCCAAAACACCGAAACTCCGAAACTCCAAAACTCCAATACTCCAAAACTCCGAAACTCCAAAACTCCAATACTCCAATACTCCGAAACTCCAAAACTCCAAAACTCCGAAACTCCAATACACCAAAACTTCAAAACTCCGAATCTCCAAAACTCCAAAACTCCGAAACTCCGAAACTCCAAAACTCCAAAACTACAAAACTCCAAAACTCCAAAACTCCGAAACTCCAAAACTCCAAAACTCCAAAACTCCGAAACTCCAAAACTCCAAAACTCCAATACTCCAAAACTCCAAAACTCCGAAACTCCAAAACTCCAAAACTCCAAAGCTCCAAAACTCCAAAACTCCAATACTCCATAACTCCAAAACTCCAAAACTCCGAAACTCCAAAACTCCAATACTCCAAAACTCCGAAACTCCAAAACTCCGAAACTCCAAAACTCCAAAACTCCAATACTCCAAAACTCCAAAACTCCAAAACACCGAAACTCCGAAACTCCAAAACTCCAAAACTCCAAAACTCCAAAACTCCGAAACTCAAAAACTCCGAAACTCCAAAACTCCAAAACTCCAAAACTCCGAAACTCCAAAACTCTAATACTCCAATACTCCGAAACTCCAAAACTCCAAAACTCCGAAACTCCAATACTCCAAAACTTCAAAACTCCGAATCTCCAAAACTCCAAAACTCCGAAACTCCGAAACTCCAAAACTCCAAAACTACAAAACTCCAAAACTCCAAAACTCCAAAACTCCGAAACTCCGAAACTCCGAAACTCCAAAACTCCGAATCTCCAAAACTCCAAAACTCGAAAACTCCGTAACTCCAAAACTCCAAAACTCCAATACTCCAAAACTCCAAAACTCCGAAACTCCAAAACTCCAAAACTCCAAAGCGCCAAAACTCCAAAACTCCAAAACTCCGAAACTCCAAAACTCCAAAACTCCAAAACTCCGAAACACCAAAACTCCGAAACTCCGAAACTCGGAAACTCCAAAACTCCAAAACTCCAAAACTCCGAAACTCCAAAACTCCAAAACTCCGAAACACCGAAACTCCGAAACTCCGAAACTCCAAAACTCCAAAACTCCAAAACTCCAAAACTCCGAAACTCCAAAACTCCGAAACTCCAAAACTCCAAAACTCCAAAACTCCAATACTCCAAAACTCCGAAACTCCAAAACTCCAAAACTCCAATACTCCAAAACTCCGAAACTCCGAAACACCAAAACTCCAAAACTCCAAAACTGCAAAACTCCAAAACTCCGAAACTCCGAAACTCCAAAACTCCGAAACTCCAAAACTCGGAAACTCCAAAACTCCAAAACTCCAAAACTCCAAAACTCCGAAACTCCAAAACTCCGAAACTCCAAAACTCCGAATCTCCAAAACTCCAATACTCCAAAACTCCGAAACTCCAAAACTCCGAAACTCCAAAACTCCAAAACTCCGAAACTCCAAAACTCCAAAACTCCAAAACTCCGAAACTCCGAAACTCCAAAACTCCAAAACTCCAAAACTCCGAAACTCCGAAACTCCAAAACTCCGAAACTCCAAAACTCGGAAACTCGGAAACTCCAAAACTCCAAAACTCCAAAACTCCGAAACTCCAAAACTCCGAAACTCCAAAACTCCGAATCTCCAAAACTCCAATACTCCAAAACTCCGAAACTCCAAAACTCCAAAACTCCGAAACTCCAATACTCCAAAACTTCAAAACTCCGAATCTCCAAAACTCCAAAACTCCGAAACTCCGAAACTCCAAAACTCCTAAACTACAAAACTCCAAAACTCCAAAACTCCAAAACTCCGAAACTCCGAAACTCCGAAACTCCAAAACTCCGAATCTCCAAAACTCCAAAACTCGAAAACTCCGAAACTCCAAAACTCCAAAACTCCAATACTCCAAAACTCCAAAACTCCGAAACTCCAAAACTCCAAAACTCCAAAGCGCCAAAACTCCAAAACTCCAAAACTCCGAAACTCCAAAACTCCAAAACTCCAAAACTCCGAAACACCAAAACTCCGAAACTCCGAAACTCGGAAACTCCAAAACTCCAAAACTCCAAAACTCCGAAACTCCAAAACTCCAAAACTCCGAAACACCGAAACTCCGAAACTCCGAAACTCCAAAACTCCAAAACTCCAAAACTCCAAAACTCCGAAACTCCAAAACTCCGAAACTCCAAAACTCCAAAACTCCAAAACTCCAATACTCCAAAACTCCGAAACTCCAAAACTCCAAAACTCCAATACTCCAAAACTCCGAAACTCCGAAACACCAAAACTCCAAAACTCCAAAACTGCAAAACTCCAAAACTCCGAAACTCCGAAACTCCAAAACTCCGAAACTCCAAAACTCGGAAACTCCAAAACTCCAAAACTCCAAAACTCCAAAACTCCGAAACTCCAAAACTCCGAAACTCCAAAACTCCGAATCTCCAAAACTCCAATACTCCAAAACTCCGAAACTCCAAAACTCCGAAACTCCAAAACTCCAAAACTCCGAAACTCCAAAACTCCAAAACTCCAAAACTCCGAAACTCCGAAACTCCAAAACTCCAAAACTCCAAAACTCCGAAACTCCGAAACTCCAAAACTCCGAAACTCCAAAACTCGGAAACTCGGAAACTCCAAAACTCCAAAACTCCAAAACTCCGAAACTCCAAAACTCCGAAACTCCAAAACTCCGAATCTCCAAAACTCCAATACTCCAAAACTCCGAAACTCCAAAACTCCAAAACTCCGAAACTCCAATACTCCAAAACTTCAAAACTCCGAATCTCCAAAACTCCAAAACTCCGAAACTCCGAAACTCCAAAACTCCTAAACTACAAAACTCCAAAACTCCAAAACTCCAAAACTCCGAAACTCCGAAACTCCGAAACTCCAAAACTCCGAATCTCCAAAACTCCAAAACTCGAAAACTCCGAAACTCCAAAACTCCAAAACTCCAATACTCCAAAACTCCAATACTCCAAAACTCCAAAACTCCAAAACACCGAAACTCCGAAACTCCGAAACTCCAAGACTCCAAAACTCCAAAACTCCAAAACTCCGAAACTCCAAAACTCCGAAACTCCAAAACTCCAAAACTCCAATACTCCAATACTCCGAAACTCCAAAACTCCAAAACTCCGAAACTCCAATACACCAAAACTTCAAAACTCCGAATCTCCAAAACTCCAAAACTCCGAAACTCCGAAACTCCAAAACTCCAAAACTACAAAACTCCAAAACTCCAAAACTCCGAAACTCCGAAACTCCAATACTCCAAAACTCCAAAACTCCGAAACTCCAAAACTCCAAAACTCCAAAGCTCCAAAACTCCAAAACTCCAAAACTCCGAAACTCCAAAACTCCAAAACTCCAAAACTCCGAAACTCCAAAACTCCAAAACTCCAATACTCCAAAACTCCAAAACTCCGAAACTCCAAAACTCCAAAACTCCAAAGCTCCAAAACTCCAAAACTCCAATACTCCATAACTCCAAAACTCCAAAACTCCGAAACTCCAAAACTCCAATACTCCAAAACTCCGAAACTCCAAAACTCCGAAACTCCAAAACTCCAAAACTCCAATACTCCAAAACTCCAAAACTCCAAAACACCGAAACTCCGAAACTCCAAAACTCCAAAACTCCAAAACTCCAAAACTCCGAAACTCAAAAACTCCGAAACTCCAAAACTCCAAAACTCCAAAACTCCGAAACTCCAAAACTCTAATACTCCAATACTCCGAAACTCCAAAACTCCAAAACTCCGAAACTCCAATACTCCAAAACTTCAAAACTCCGAATCTCCAAAACTCCAAAACTCCGAAACTCCGAAACTCCAAAACTCCAAAACTACAAAACTCCAAAACTCCAAAACTCCAAAACTCCGAAACTCCGAAACTCCGAAACTCCAAAACTCCGAATCTCCAAAACTCCAAAACTCGAAAACTCCGAAACTCCAAAACTCCAAAACTCCAATACTCCAAAACTCCAAAACTCCGAAACTCCAAAACTCCAAAACTCCAAAGCGCCAAAACTCCAAAACTCCAAAACTCCGAAACTCCAAAACTCCAAAACTCCAAAACTCCGAAACACCAAAACTCCGAAACTCCGAAACTCGGAAACTCCAAAACTCCAAAACTCCAAAACTCCAAAACTCCGAAACTCCAAAACTCCAAAACTCCGAAACACCGAAACTCCGAAACTCCGAAACTCCAAAACTCCAAAACTCCAAAACTCCAAAACTCCGAAACTCCAAAACTCCGAAACTCCAAAACTCCAAAACTCCAAAACTCCAATACTCCAAAACTCCGAAACTCCAAAACTCCAAAACTCCAATACTCCAAAACTCCGAAACTCCGAAACACCAAAACTCCAAAACTCCAAAACTGCAAAACTCCAAAACTCCGAAACTCCGAAACTCCAAAACTCCGAAACTCCAAAACTCGGAAACTCCAAAACTCCAAAACTCCAAAACTCCAAAACTCCGAAACTCCAAAACTCCGAAACTCCAAAACTCCGAATCTCCAAAACTCCAATACTCCAAAACTCCGAAACTCCAAAACTCCGAAACTCCAAAACTCCAAAACTCCGAAACTCCAAAACTCCAAAACTCCAAAACTCCGAAACTCCGAAACTCCAAAACTCCAAAACTCCAAAACTCCAATACTCCAAAACTACAAAACTCCAAAACTCCAATACTCCAATACTCCGAAACTCCAAAACTCCAAAACTCCGAAACTCCAATACTCCAAAACTTCAAAACTCCGAATCTCCAAAACTCCAAAACTCCGAAACTCCGAAACTCCGAAACTCCAAAACTCCAAAACTACAAAACTCCAAAACTCCAAAACTCCAAAACTCCGAAACTCCGAAACTCCGAAACTCCAAAACTCCGAATCTCCAAAACTCCAAAACTCGAAAACTCCGAAACTCCAAAACTCCAAAACTCCAATACTCCAAAACTCCAAAACTCCGAAACTCCAAAACTCCAAAACTCCAAAGCTCCAAAACTCCAAAACTCCAAAACTCCGAAACTCAAAACTCCGAAACACCAAAACTCCGAAACTCCGAAACTCGGAAACTCCAAAACTCCAAAACTCCAAAACTCCAAAACTCCGAAACTCCAAAACTCCAAAACTCCGAAACTCCAAAACTCCAAAACTCCGAAACTCCACAACTCCAAAACTCCAAAACTCCGAAACTCCGAAACTCCAAAACTCGAAAACTCCAAAACTCCAAAACTCCAATACTCCAAAACTCCGAAACTCCGAAACTCCAAAACTCCAATACTCCAAAACTCCGAAACTCCAAAACTCCAAAACTCCGAAACTCCAAAACTCCAAAACTCCGAAACTCCGAAACTCCGAAACTCCAAAACTCCAAAACTCCGAAACTCCGAAACTCCGAAACTCCGAAACTCCAAAACTCCAAAACTCCGAAACTCCGAAACTCCGAAACTCCAAAACTCCGAAACTCCAAAACTCCAAAACTCCGAAACTCCGAAACTCCGAAACTCCAAAACTCCAAAACTCCGAAACTCCGAAACTCCGAATCTCCAAAACTCCAAAACTCCAAAACTCCAAAACTCCGAAACTCCAAAACTCCAAAACTCCGAAACTCCAAAACTCCGAAACTCCGAAATTCCAAAACTCCGAAACTCCAAAACTCCAAAACTCCAATACTCCAAAACTCCAAAACTCCAAAACACCGAAACTCCGAAACTCCGAAACTCCAAAACTCCAAAACTCCAAAACTCCAAAACTCCGAAACTCCAAAACTCCGAAACTCCAAAACTCCAAAACTCCAAAACTCCAATACTCCAAAACTCCGAAACTCCAAAACTCCAAAACTCCAATACTCCAAAACTCCGAAACTCCGAAACTCCAAAACTCCAAAACTCCAAAACTGCAAAACTCCAAAACTCCGAAACTCCGAAACTCCAAAACTCCGAAACTCCAAAACTCGGAAACTCCAAAACTCCAAAACTCCAAAACTCCGAAACTCCAAAACTCCGAAACTCCAAAACTCCGAATCTCCAAAACTCCAATACTCCAAAACTCCGAAACTCCAAAACTCCGAAACTCCAAAACTCCAAAACTCCGAAACTCCAAAACTCCAAAACTGCAAAACTCCGAAACTCCGAAACTCCAAAACTCCAAAACTCCAAAACTCCAAAACTCCAATACTCCAAAACTCCGAAACTCCAAAACTCCAATACTCCAATACTCCGAAACTCCAAAACTCCAAAACTCCGAAACTCCAATACTCCAAAACTTCAAAACTCCGAATCTCCAAAACTCCAAAACTCCGAAACTCCGAAACTCCAAAACTACAAAACTACAAAACTCCAAAACTCCAAAACTCCGAAACTCCGAAACTCCGAAACTCCAAAACTCCGAATCTCCAAAACTCCAAAACTCGAAAACTCCGAAACTCCAAAACTCCAAAACTCCAATACTCCAAAACTCCAAAACTCCGAAACTCCAAAACTCCAAAACTCCAAAACTCCAAAGCTCCAAAACTCCAAAACTCCAAAACTCCGAAACTCCAAAACTCCAAAACTCCAAAACTCCGAAACACCAAAACTCCGAAACTCCGAAACTCGGAAACTCCAAAACTCCAAAACTCCAAAACTCCAAAACTCCGAAACTCCGAAATTCCAAAACTCCAATACTCCAAAACTCCGAAACTCCAAAACTCCGAAACTCCAAAACTCCAAAACTCCAATACTCCAAAACTCCAAAACTCCAAAACACCGAAACTCCGAAACTCCGAAACTCCAAAACTCCAAAACTCCAAAACTCCAAAACTCCGAAACTCCAAAACTCCGAAACTCCAAAACTCCAAAACTCCAAAACTCCAATACTCCAAAACTCCGAAACTCCAAAACTCCAAAACTCCAATACTCCAAAACTCCGAAACTCCGAAACTCCAAAACTCCAAAACTCCAAAACTGCAAAACTCCAAAACTCCGAAACTCCGAAACTCCAAAACTCCGAAACTCCAAAACTCGGAAACTCCAAAACTCCAAAACTCCAAAACTCCAAAACTCCGAAACTCCAAAACTCCGAAACTCCAAAACTCCGAATCTCCAAAACTCCAATACTCCAAAACTCCGAAACTCCAAAACTCCGAAACTCCAAAACTGCAAAACTCCGAAACTCCAAAACTCCAAAACTCCAAAACTCCGAAACTCCGAAACTCCAAAACTCCAAAACTCCAAAACTCCAAAACTCCAATACTCCAAAACTCCGAAACTCCAAAACTCCAATACTCCAATACTCCGAAACTCCAAAACTCCAAAACTCCGAAACTCCAATACTCCAAAACTTCAAAACTCCGAATCTCCAAAACTCCAAAACTCCGAAACTCCGAAACTCCAAAACTCCTAAACTACAAAACTCCAAAACTCCAAAACTCCAAAACTCCGAAACTCCGAAACTCCGAAACTCCAAAACTCCGAATCTCCAAAACTCCAAAACTCGAAAACTCCGAAACTCCAAAACTCCAAAACTCCAATACTCCAAAACTCCAAAACTCCGAAACTCCAAAACTCCAAAACTCCAAAGCTCCAAAACTCCAAAACTCCAAAACTCCGAAACTCCAAAACTCCAAAACTCCAAAACTCCAAAACTCCGAAACTCCAAAACTCCGAAACTCCAAAACTCCGAATCTCCAAAACTCCAATACTCCAAAACTCCGAAACTCCAAAACTCCGAAACTCCAAAACTCCAAAACTCCGAAACTCCGAAACTCCAAAACTCCGAAACTCCAAAACTCGGAAACTCCAAAACTCCAAAACTCCAAAACTCCAAAACTCCGAAACTCCAAAACTCCGAAACTCCAAAACTCCGAATCTCCAAAACTCCAATACTCCAAAACTCCGAAACTCCAAAACTCCGAAACTCCAAAACTCCAAAACTCCGAAACTCCAAAACTCCAAAACTGCAAAACTCCGAAACTCCAATACTCCGAAACTCCAAAACTCCGAAACTCCAATACTCCAAAACTTCAAAACTCCGAATCTCCAAAACTCCAAAACTCCGAAACTCCGAAACTCCAAAACTACAAAACTACAAAACTCCAAAACTCCAAAACTCCGAAACTCCGAAACTCCGAAACTCCAAAACTCCGAATCTCAAAAACTCCAAAACTCGAAAACTCCGAAACTCCAAAACTCCAAAACTCCAATACTCCAAAACTCCAAAACTCCGAAACTCCAAAACTCCAAAACTCCAAAACTCCAAAGCTCCAAAACTCCAAAACTCCAAAACTCCGAAACTCCAAAACTCCAAAACTCCAAAACTCCGAAACACCAAAACTCCGAAACTCCGAAACTCGGAAACTCCAAAACTCCAAAACTCCAAAACTCCAATACTCCGAAACTCCGAAATTCCAAAACTCCAATACTCCAAAACTCCGAAACTCCAAAACTCCGAAACTCCAAAACTCCAAAACTCCAATACTCCAAAACTCCAAAACTCCAAAACACCGAAACTCCGAAACTCCGAAACTCCAAAACTCCAAAACTCCAAAACTCCAAAACTCCGAAACTCCAATACTCCAAAACTCCAAAACTCCAATACTCCAAAACTCCGAAACTCCAAAACTCCAATACTCCAATACTCCGAAACTCCAAAACTCCGAAACTCCAATACTCCAAAACTTCAAAACTCCGAATCTCCAAAACTCCAAAACTCCGAAACTCCGAAACTCCAAAACTACAAAACTACAAAACTCCAAAACTCCAAAACTCCGAAACTCCGAAACTCCGAAACTCCAAAACTCCGAATCTCCAAAACTCCAAAACTCGAAAACTCCAAAACTCCGAAACTCCGAAATTCCAAAACTCCGAAACTCCAAAACTCCAAAACTCCAATACTCCAAAACTCCAAAACTCCAAAACACCGAAACTCCGAAACTCCGAAACTCCAAAACTCCAAAACTCTAAAACTCCAAAACTCCGAAACTCCAAAACTCCGAAACTCCAAAACTCCAAAACTCCAAAACTCCAATACTCCAAAACTCCGAAACTCCAAAACTCCAAAACTCCAATACTCCAAAACTCCGAAACTCCGAAACTCCAAAACTCCAAAACTCCAAAACTGCAAAACTCCAAAACTCCGAAACTCCGAAACTCCAAAACTCCGAAACTCCAAAACTCGGAAACTCCAAAACTCCAAAACTCCAAAACTCCAAAACTCCGAAACTCCAAAACTCCGAAACTCCAAAACTCCGAATCTCCAAAACTCCAATACTCCAAAACTCCGAAACTCCAAAACTCCGAAACTCCAAAACTCCAAAACTCCGAAACTCCAAAACTCCAAAACTGCAAAACTCCGAAACTCCGAAACTCCAAAACTCCAAAACTCCAAAACTCCAAAACTCCAATACTCCAAAACTCCGAAACTCCAAAACTCCAATACTCCAATACTCCGAAACACCAAAACTCCGAAACTCCAATACTCCAAAACTTCAAAACTCCGAATCTCCAAAACTCCAAAACTCCGAAACTCCGAAACTCCAAAACTACAAAACTACAAAACTCCAAAACTCCAAAACTCCGAAACTCCGAAACTCCGAAACTCCAAAACTCCGAATCTCCAAAACTCCAAAACTCGAAAACTCCGAAACTCCAAAACTCCAAAACTCCGAAACTCCAAAACTCCAAAACTCCAAAACTCCGAAACACCAAAACTCCGAAACTCCGAAACTCGGAAACTCCAAAACTCCAAAACTCCAAAACTCCAAAACTCCGAAACTCCAAAACTCCAAGACTCCGAAACTCCAAAACTCCAAAACTCCGAAACTCCAAAACTCCAAAACTCCAAAACTCCGAAACTCCGAAACTCCAAAACTCGAAAACTCCAAAACTCCAAAACTCCAATACTCCAAAACTCCAAAACTCCAAAACTCCAAAACTCCAAAACTCCAAAACTCCGAAACTCCAAAACTCCGAAACTCCAAAACTCCGAATCTCCAAAACTCCAATACTCCAAAACTCCGAAGCTCCAAAACTCCGAAACTCCAAAACTCCAAAACTCCGAAACTCCAAAACTCCAAAACTCCAAAACTCCGAAACTCCGAAACTCCAAAACTCCAAAACTCCAAAACTCCAAAACTCCGAAACTCCAAAACTCCAAAACTCCAAAACTCCGAAACTCCAAAACTCCAAAACTCCAAAACTCCAAAACTCCGAAACTCCAAAACTCCAAAACTCCAAAACTCCGAAACTCCAAAACTCCAAAACTCCAAAACTCCGAAACTCCAAAACTCCGAAACTCCAAAACTCCGAAACTCCGAAACTCCAAAACTCGAAAACTCCAAAACTCCAATACTCCAAAACTCCAAAACTCCAAAACACCGGAACTCCGAAACTCCGAAACTCCAAAACTCCAAAACTCCAAAACTCCAAAACTCCGAAACTCCAAAACTCCGAAACTCCAAAACTCCAAAACTCCAAAACTCCGAAACTCCAAAACTCCAATACTCCAAAACTCCGAAACTCCAAAACTCCAAAACTCTAAAACTCCAAAACTCCAAAACTCCAAAACTCCGAAACTCCAAAACTCCGAAACTCCAAAACTCCGAAACTCCAAAACTCCGAAACTCCAAAACTCCGAATCTCCAAAACTCCAAAACTCCAAAACTCCAAAACTCCAAAACTCCGAAACTCCAAAACTCCAAAACTCCGAAACTCCAAAATTCCGAAACTCCAAAACTCCAAAACTCCGAAACTCCAAAACTCCAAAACTCCGAAACTCCAAAACGCCGAAGCTCCGAAACTCCAAAACGCCGAAGCTCCGAAACTCCGAAACTCCAAAACTCCAAAACTCCGAAACTCCGAAACTCCGAAACTCCAAATCTCCGAAACTCCAAAACTCCAAAACTCCGAAACTCCGCAACTCCAAAACGCCGAAGCTCCGAAACTCCGAAACTCCGAAACTCCAAAACTCCGAAACTCCAAAACTCCGAAACTCCGAAACACCAAAACTCCAAAACTCCAAAACTGCAAAACTCCAAAACTCCGAAACTCCGAAACTCCAAAACTCCGAAACTCCAAAACTCGGAAACTCCAAAACTCCAAAACTCCAAAACTCCAAAACTCCGAAACTCCAAAACTCCGAAACTCCAAAACTCCGAATCTGCAAAACTCCAATACTCCAAAACTCCGAAACTCCAAAACTCCGAAACTCCACAACTCCAAAACTCCGAAACTCCAAAACTCCAAAACTCCAAAACTCCGAAACTCCGAAACTCCAAAACTCCAAAACTCCAAAACTCCAAAACTCCAATACTCCAAAACTACAAAACTCCAAAACTCCAATACTCCAATACTCCGAAACTCCAAAACTCCAAAACTCCGAATCTCCAAAACTCCAAAACTCGAAAACTCCGAAACTCCAAAACTCCAAAACTCGAAAACTCCGAAACTCCAAAACTCCGAAACTCCAAAACTCCAAAACTCCAAAGCTCCAAAACTCCAAAACTCCAAAACTCCGAAACTCCAAAACTCCAAAACTCCAAAACTCCGAAACACCAAAACTCCGAAACTCCGAAACTCGGAAACTCCAAAACTCCAAAACTCCAAAACTCCAAAACTCCGAAACTCCAAAACTCCAAAACTCCGAAACTCCAAAACTCCAAAACTCCGAAACTCCGAAACTCCAAAACTCCAAAACTCCGAAACTCCAAAACTCCAAAACTCCAAAACTCCGAAACTCCGAAACTCCAAAACTCGAAAACTCCAAAACTCCAAAACTCCAATACTCCAAAACTCCAAAACTCCAAAACTCCAAAACTCCAAAACTCCAAAACTCCGAAACTCCAAAACTCCGAAACTCCAAAACTCCGAATCTCCAAAACTCCAATACTCCAAAACTCCGAAGCTCCAAAACTCCGAAACTCCAAAACTCCAAAACTCCGAAACTCCAAAACTCCAAAACTCCAAAACTCCGAAACTCCGAAACTCCAAAACTCCAAAACTCCAAAACTCCAAAACTCCGAAACTCCAAAACTCCAAAACTCCAAAACTCCGAAACTCCAAAACTCCAAAACTCCAAAACTCCAAAACTCCAAAACTCCGAAACTCCAAAACTCCAAAACTCCAAAACTCCGAAACTCCAAAACTCCAAAACTCCAAAACTCCGAAACTCCAAAACTCCGAAACTCCAAAACTCCGAAACTCCGAAACTCCAAAACTCGAAAACTCCAAAACTCCAATACTCCAAAACTCCAAAACTCCAAAACACCGGAACTCCGAAACTCCGAAACTCCAAAACTCCAAAACTCCAAAACTCCAAAACTCCGAAACTCCAAAACTCCGAAACTCCAAAACTCCAAAACTCCAAAACTCCGAAACTCCAAAACTCCAATACTCCAAAACTCCGAAACTCCAAAACTCCAAAACTCTAAAACTCCAAAACTCCAAAACTCCAATACTCCAAAACTTCAAAACTCCGAATCTCCAAAACTCCAAAACTCCGAAACTCCGAAACTCCAAAACTCCTAAACTACAAAACTCCAAAACTCCAAAACTCCAAAACTCCGAAACTCCGAAACTCCGAAACTCCAAAACTCCGAATCTCCAAAACTCCAAAACTCGAAAACTCCGAAACTCCAAAACTCCAAAACTCCAATACTCCAAAACTCCAATACTCCAAAACTCCAAAACTCCAAAACACCGAAACTCCGAAACTCCGAAACTCCAAGACTCCAAAACTCCAAAACTCCAAAACTCCGAAACTCCAAAACTCCGAAACTCCAAAACTCCAAAACTCCAAAACTCCAATACTCCAAAACTCCGAAACTCCAAAACTCCAAAACTCCAATACTCCAAAACTCCGAAACTCCGAAACTCCAAAACTCCAAAACTCCAAAACTGCAAAACTCCAAAACTCCGAAACTCCGAAACTCCGAAACTCCGAAACTCCAAAACTCGGAAACTCCAAAACTCCAAAACTCCAAAACTCCAAAACTCCAAAACTCCGAAACTCCAAAACTCCGAAACTCCAAAACTCCGAATCTCCAAAACTCCAATACTCCAAAACTCCGAAACTCCAAAACTCCGAAACTCCAAAACTCCGAAACTCCAAAACTCCAAAACTCCAAAACTCCAAAACTCCGAAACTCCAAAACTCCGAAACTCCAAAACTCCGAATCTCCAAAACTCCAATACTCCAAAACTCCGAAACTCCAAAACTCCGAAACTCCAAAACTCCAAAACTCCGAAACTCCAAAACTCCAAAACTCCAAAACTCCGAAACTCCGAAACTCCAAAACTCCAAAACTCCAAAACTCCAAAACTCCGAAACTCCGAAACTCCGAAACTCCAAAACTCCGAAACTCCGAAACTCCAAAACTCCAAAACTCCAAAACTCCGAAACTCCAAAACTCCAAAACTCCGAAACTCCGAAACTCCGAAACTCCAAAACTCCGAATCTCCAAAACTCGGAAACTCCAAAACTCCAAAACTCCAAAACTCCAAAACTCCAAAACTCCGAAACTCCAAAACTCCGAAACTCCAAAACTCCAAAACTCCAATACTCCAAAACTCCAAAACACCGAAACTCCGAAACTCCGAAACTCCAAAACTCCAGAACTCCAAAACTCCGAATCTCCAAAACTCGGAAACTCCAAAACTCGGAAACTCCAAAACTCCAAAACTCCAAAACTCCAAAACTCCAAAACTCCGAAACTCCAAAACTCCAAAACTCCGAAACTCCAAAACTCCGAAACTCCAAAACTCCAAAACTCCAATACTCCAAAACTCCAAAACTCCAAAACACCGAAACTCCGAAACTCCGAAACTCCAAAACTCCAGAACTCCAAAACTCCGAATCTCCAAAACTCGGAAACTCCAAAACTCCGAAACTCCAAAACTCCAAAACTCCAAAACTCCGAAACTCCGAAACTCCAAAACTCCAAAACTCCAAAACTCCGAAACTCCAAAACTGCAAAAGTCCAAAACTCCACAACTCCAAAACTCCGAATCTCCAAAACTCCAATACTCCAAAACTCCGAAGCTCCAAAACTCCGAAACTCCAAAACTCCAAAACTCCGAAACTCCAAAACTCCAAAACTCCGAAACTCCGAAACTCCAAAACTCCAAAACTCCAAAACTCCAAAACTCCGAAACTCCAAAACTCCGAAACTCCAAAACTCCAAAACTCCAAAACTCCGAAACTCCAAAACTCCAAAACTCCAAAACTCCAAAACTCCGAAACTCCAAAACTCCAAAACTCCAAAACTCCGAAACTCCAAAACTCCAAAACTCCAAAACTCCGAAACTCCAAAACTCCGAAACTCCAAAACTCCGAAACTCCGAAACTCCAAAACTCGAAAACTCCAAAACTCCAATACTCCAAAACTCCAAAACTCCAAAACACCGGAACTCCGAAACTCCGAAACTCCAAAACTCCAAAACTCCGAAACTCCGAAACTCCAAAACTCGAAAACTCCAAAACTCCAATACTCCAAAACTCCAAAACTCCAAAACACCGGAACTCCGAAACTCCGAAACTCCAAAACTCCAAAACTCCAAAACTCCAAAACTCCAAAACTCCGAAACTCCAAAACTCCAATACTCCAAAACTCCGAAACTCCAAAACTCCAAAACTCTAAAACTCCAAAACTCCAAAACTCCAAAACTCCGAAACTCCAAAACTCCGAAACTCCAAAACTCCGAAACTCCAAAACTCCGAAACTCCAAAACTCCGAATCTCCAAAACTCCAAAACTCCAAAACTCCAAAACTGCAAAACTCCAAAACTCCGAAACTCCAAAACTCCAAAACTCCAAAACTCCGAAACTCCAAAACTCCGAAACTCCAAAACTCCAAAACTCCAATACTCCAAAACTCCGAAACTCCGAAACTCCAAAACTCCAAAACTCCAAAACTGCAAAACTCCAAAACTCCGAAACTCCGAAACTCCAAAACTCCGAAACTCCAAAACTCGGAAACTCCAAAACTCCAAAGCTCCAAAACTCCAAAACTCCAAAACTGCGAAACTCCAAAACTCCAAAACTCCAAAACTCCGAAACTCCAAAACTCCGAAACTCCAAAACTCCAAAACTCCAAAACTCCAAAACTCCAATACTCCAAAACTCCGAAACTCCAAAACTCCAAAACTCCAATACTCCAAAACTCCGAAACTCCGACTCCAAAACTCCAAAACTCCAAAACTGCAAAACTCCAAAACTCCGAAACTCCAAAACTCCGAAACTCCAAAACTCGGAAACTCCAAAACTCCAAAACTCCAAAACTCCAAAACTCCAAAACTCCGAAACTCCAAAACTCCGAAACTCCAAAACTCCGAATCTCCAAAACTCCAATACTCCAAAACTCCGAAGCTCCAAAACTCCGAAACTCCAAAACTCCAAAACTCCGAAACTCCAAAACTCCAAAACTCCAAAACTCCGAAACTCCGAAACTCCAAAACTCCAAAACTCCAAAACTCCAAAACTCCGAAACTCCAAAACTCCAAAACTCCAAAACTCCGAAACTCCAAAACTCCAAAACTCCAAAACTCCAAAACTCCGAAACTCCAAAACTCCAAAACTCCAAAACTCCGAAACTCCAAAACTCCAAAACTCCAAAACTCCGAAACTCCAAAACTCCGAAACTCCAAAACTCCGAAACTCCGAAACTCCAAAACTCGAAAACTCCAAAACTCCAATACTCCAAAACTCCAAAACTCCAAAACACCGGAACTCCGAAACTCCGAAACTCCAAAACTCCAAAACTCCGAAACTCCGAAACTCCAAAACTCGAAAACTCCAAAACTCCAATACTCCAAAACTCCCAAACTCCAAAACACCGGAACTCCGAAACTCCGAAACTCCGAAACTCCAAAACTCCAAAACTCCAAAACTCCAAAACTCCAAAACTCCGAAACTCCAAAACTCCAATACTCCAAAACTCCGAAACTCCAAAACTCCAAAACTCTAAAACTCCAAAACTCCAAAACTCCAAAACTCCGAAACTCCAAAACTCCGAAACTCCAAAACTCCGAAACTCCAAAACTCCGAAACTCCAAAACTCCGAATCTCCAAAACTCCAAAACTCCAAAACTCCAAAACTGCAAAACTCCAAAACTCCGAAACTCCAAAACTCCAAAACTCCAAAACTCCGAAACTCCAAAACTCCGAAACTCCAAAACTCCAAAACTCCAAAACTCCAAAACTCCGAAACTCCAAAACTCCAATACTCCAAAACTAAGAAACTCCAAAACTCCAAAACTCCAAAACTCCAAAACTCCGAATCTCCAAAACTCCGAAACTCCAAAACTCCAAAACTCCGAAACTCCAATACTCCAAAACTTCAAAACTCCGAATCTCCAAAACTCCAAAACTCCGAAACTCCGAAACTCCAAAACTCCTAAACTACAAAACTCCAAAACTCCAAAACTCCAAAACTCCGAAACTCCGAAACTCCGAAACTCCAAAACTCCGAATCTCCAAAACTCCAAAACTCGAAAACTCGAAAACTCCGAAACTCCAAAACTCCAAAACTCCAATACTCCAAAACTCCAAAACTCCGAAACTCCAAAACTCCAAAACTCCAAAGCTCCAAAACTCCAAAACTCCAAAACTCCGAAACTCCAAAACTCCAAAACTCCAAAACTCCGAAACACCAAAACTCCGAAACTCCGAAACTCGGAAACTCCAAAACTCCAAAACTCCAAAACTCCAAAACTCCGAAACTCCAAAACTCCAAAACTCCGAAACTCCAAAACTCCAAAACTCCGAAACTCCAAAACTCCAAAACTCCAAAACTCCGAAACTCCGAAACTCCAAAACTCGAAAACTCCAAAACTCCAAAACTCCAATACTCCAAAACTCCAAAACTCCAAAACTCCAAAACTCCAAAACTCCGAAACTCCAAAACTCCAAAACTCCAAAACTCCGAAACTCCGAAACTCCAAAACTCCAAAACTCCAAAACTCCGAAACTCCAAAACTGCAAAAGTCCAAAACTCCACAACTCCAAAACTCCGAATCTCCAAAACTCCAATACTCCAAAACTCCGAAGCTCCAAAACTCCGAAACTCCAAAACTCCAAAACTCCGAAACTCCAAAACTCCAAAACTCCGAAACTCCGAAACTCCAAAACTCCAAAACTCCAAAACTCCGAAACTCCAAAACTCCAAAACTCCAAAACTCCGAAACTCCAAAACTCCAAAACTCCAAAACTCCAAAACTCCGAAACTCCAAAACTCCAAAACTCCAAAACTCCGAAACTCCAAAACTCCAAAACTCCAAAACTCCGAAACTCCAAAACTCCGAAACTCCAAAACTCCGAAACTCCGAAACTCCAAAACTCGAAAACTCCAAAACTCCAATACTCCAAAACTCCAAAACTCCAAAACACCGGAACTCCGAAACTCCGAAACTCCAAAACTCCAAAACTCCGAAACTCCGAAACTCCAAAACTCGAAAACTCCAAAACTCCAATACTCCAAAACTCCAAAACTCCAAAACACCGGAACTCCGAAACTCCGAAACTCCAAAACTCCAAAACTCCAAAACTCCAAAACTCCAAAACTCCAAAACTCCGAAACTCCAAAACTCCAATACTCCAAAACTCCGAAACTCCAAAACTCCAAAACTCTAAAACTCCAAAACTCCAAAACTCCAAAACTCCGAAACTCCAAAACTCCGAAACTCCAAAACTCCGAAACTCCAAAACTCCGAAACTCCAAAACTCCGAATCTCCAAAACTCCAAAACTCCAAAACTCCAAAACTGCAAAACTCCAAAACTCCGAAACTCCAAAACTCCAAAACTCCAAAACTCCGAAACTCCAAAACTCCGAAACTCCAAAACTCCAAAACTCCAAAACTCCAAAACTCCAAAACTCCGAAACTCCAAAACTCCAATACTCCAAAACTAAGAAACTCCAAAACTCCAAAACTCCAAAACTCCAAAACTCCAATACTCCAAAACTCCGAAACTCCGAAACTCCAAAACTCCAAAACTCCAAAACTGCAAAACTCCAAAACTCCGAAACTCCGAAACTCCAAAACTCCGAAACTCCAAAACTCGGAAACTCCAAAACTCCAAAGCTCCAAAACTCCAAAACTCCAAAACTCCGAAACTCCAAAACTCCAAAACTCCAAAACTCCAAAACTCCGAAACTCCAAAACTCCGAAACTCCAAAACTCCAAAACTCCAAAACTCCAAAACTCCAATACTCCAAAACTCCGAAACTCCAAAACTCCAAAACTCCAATACTCCAAAACTCCGAAACTCCGAAACTCCAAAACTCCAAAACTCCAAAACTGCAAAACTCCAAAACTCCGAAACTCCAAAACTCCGAAACTCCAAAACTCGGAAACTCCAAAACTCCAAAACTCCAAAACTCCAAAACTCCAAAACTCCGAAACTCCAAAACTCCGAAACTCCAAAACTCCGAATCTCCAAAACTCCAATACTCCAAAACTCCGAAGCTCCAAAACTCCGAAACTCCAAAACTCCAAAACTCCGAAACTCCAAAACTCCAAAACTCCAAAACTCCGAAACTCCGAAACTCCAAAACTCCAAAACTCCAAAACTCCAAAACTCCGAAACTCCAAAACTCCAAAACTCCAAAACTCCGAAACTCCAAAACTCCAAAACTCCAAAACTCCAAAACTCCGAAACTCCAAAACTCCAAAACTCCAAAACTCCGAAACTCCAAAACTCCAAAACTCCAAAACTCCGAAACTCCAAAACTCCGAAACTCCAAAACTCCGAAACTCCGAAACTCCAAAACTCGAAAACTCCAAAACTCCAATACTCCAAAACTCCAAAACTCCAAAACACCGGAACTCCGAAACTCCGAAACTCCAAAACTCCAAAACTCCGAAACTCCGAAACTCCAAAACTCGAAAACTCCAAAACTCCAAAACTTCAAAACTCCGAATCTCCAAAACTCCAAAACTCCGAAACTCCGAAACTCCAAAACTCCAAAACTACAAAACTCCAAAACTCCAAAACTCCAAAACTCCGAAACTCCGAAACTCCAAAACTCCAAAACTCCAAAACTCCAAAACTCCGAAACTCCAAAACTCCGAAACTCCGAAACTCCAAAACTCCAAAACTCCGAAACTCCAAAACTCCAAAACTCCAAAACTCCGAAACTCCGAAACTCCAAAACTCCAAAACTCCGAAACTCCAAAACTGCAAAAGTCCAAAACTCCAAAACTCCGAAACTCCAATACTCCAAAACTCCGAAACTCCAAAACTCCAAAACTCCAAAACTCCAAAACTCCAATACTCCGAAACTCCGAAACTCCAAAACTCCAAAACTCCAAAACTCCAAAACTCCGAAACTCCAAAACTCCGAAACTCCGAAACTCCAAAACTCCAAAACTCCGAAACTCCAAAACTCCAAAACTCCAAAACTCCGAAACTCCGAAACTCCAAAACTCCAAAACTCCAAAACTCCGAAACTCCAAAACTGCAAAAGTCCAAAACTCCAAAACTCCGAAACTCCAATACTCCAAAACTCCGAAACTCCAAAACTCCAAAACTCCAAAACTCCAAAACTCCAAAACTCCAAAACTCCGAAACTCCGAAACTCCGAAACTCCAAAACTCCGAAACTCCGAAACTCCAAAACTCCAAAACTCCAAAACTCCGAAACTCCAAAACTCCAAAACTCCGAAACTCCGAAACTCCGAAACTCCAAAACTCCGAATCTCCAAAACTCGGAAACTCCAAAACTCCAAAACTCCAAAACTCCAAAACTCCAAAACTCCGAAACTCCAAAACTCCGAAACTCCAAAACTCCAAAACTCCAATACTCCAAAACTCCAAAACACCGAAACTCCGAAACTCCGAAACTCCAAAACTCCAGAACTCCAAAACTCCGAATCTCCAAAACTCGGAAACTCCAAAACTCCAAAACTCCAAAACTCCAAAACTCCGAAACTCCAAAACTCCGAAACTCCGAAACTCCACAACTCCAAAACTCCGAAACTCCAAAACTCCAAAACTCCAAAACTCCGAAACTCCGAAACTCCAAAACTCCAAAACTCCAAAACTCCGAAACTCCGAAACTCCAAAACTCCAAAACTCCAAAACTCCAAAACTCCGAAACTCCAAAACTCCAAAACTCCAAAACTCCGAAACTCCAAAACTCCAAAACTCCAAAACTCCAAAACTCCGAAACTCCAAAACTCCAAAACTCCAAAACTCCGAAACTCCAAAACTCCAAAACTCCAAAACTCCGAAACTCCAAAACTCCGAAACTCCAAAACTCCGAAACTCCGAAACTCCAAAACTCGAAAACTCCAAAACTCCAATACTCCAAAACTCCAAAACTCCAAAACACCGGAACTCCGAAACTCCGAAACTCCAAAACTCCAAAACTCCGAAACTCCGAAACTCCAAAACTCGAAAACTCCAAAACTCCAATACTCCAAAACTCCCAAACTCCAAAACACCGGAACTCCGAAACTCCGAAACTCCGAAACTCCAAAACTCCAAAACTCCAAAACTCCAAAACTCCAAAACTCCGAAACTCCAAAACTCCAATACTCCAAAACTCCGAAACTCCAAAACTCCAAAACTCTAAAACTCCAAAACTCCAAAACTCCAAAACTCCGAAACTCCAAAACTCCGAAACTCCAAAACTCCGAAACTCCAAAACTCCGAAACTCCAAAACTCCGAATCTCCAAAACTCCAAAACTCCAAAACTCCAAAACTGCAAAACTCCAAAACTCCGAAACTCCAAAACTCCAAAACTCCAAAACTCCGAAACTCCAAAACTCCGAAACTCCAAAACTCCAAAACTCCAAAACTCCAAAACTCCGAAACTCCAAAACTCCAATACTCCAAAACTAAGAAACTCCAAAACTCCAAAACTCCAAAACTCCAAAACTCCGAATCTCCAAAACTCCGAAACTCCAAAACTCCAAAACTCCGAAACTCCAATACTCCAAAACTTCAAAACTCCGAATCTCCAAAACTCCAAAACTCCGAAACTCCGAAACTCCAAAACTCCTAAACTACAAAACTCCAAAACTCCAAAACTCCAAAACTCCGAAACTCCGAAACTCCGAAACTCCAAAACTCCGAATCTCCAAAACTCCAAAACTCGAAAACTCGAAAACTCCGAAACTCCAAAACTCCAAAACTCCAATACTCCAAAACTCCAAAACTCCGAAACTCCAAAACTCCAAAACTCCAAAGCTCCAAAACTCCAAAACTCCAAAACTCCGAAACTCCAAAACTCCAAAACTCCAAAACTCCGAAACACCAAAACTCCGAAACTCCGAAACTCGGAAACTCCAAAACTCCAAAACTCCAAAACTCCAAAACTCCGAAACTCCAAAACTCCAAAACTCCGAAACTCCAAAACTCCAAAACTCCGAAACTCCAAAACTCCAAAACTCCAAAACTCCGAAACTCCGAAACTCCAAAACTCGAAAACTCCAAAACTCCAAAACTCCAATACTCCAAAACTCCAAAACTCCAAAACTCCAAAACTCCAAAACTCCGAAACTCCAAAACTCCAAAACTCCAAAACTCCGAAACTCCGAAACTCCAAAACTCCAAAACTCCAAAACTCCGAAACTCCAAAACTGCAAAAGTCCAAAACTCCACAACTCCAAAACTCCGAATCTCCAAAACTCCAATACTCCAAAACTCCGAAGCTCCAAAACTCCGAAACTCCAAAACTCCAAAACTCCGAAACTCCAAAACTCCAAAACTCCGAAACTCCGAAACTCCAAAACTCCAAAACTCCAAAACTCCGAAACTCCAAAACTCCAAAACTCCAAAACTCCGAAACTCCAAAACTCCAAAACTCCAAAACTCCAAAACTCCGAAACTCCAAAACTCCAAAACTCCAAAACTCCGAAACTCCAAAACTCCAAAACTCCAAAACTCCGAAACTCCAAAACTCCGAAACTCCAAAACTCCGAAACTCCGAAACTCCAAAACTCGAAAACTCCAAAACTCCAATACTCCAAAACTCCAAAACTCCAAAACACCGGAACTCCGAAACTCCGAAACTCCAAAACTCCAAAACTCCGAAACTCCGAAACTCCAAAACTCGAAAACTCCAAAACTCCAATACTCCAAAACTCCAAAACTCCAAAACACCGGAACTCCGAAACTCCGAAACTCCAAAACTCCAAAACTCCAAAACTCCAAAACTCCAAAACTCCAAAACTCCGAAACTCCAAAACTCCAATACTCCAAAACTCCGAAACTCCAAAACTCCAAAACTCTAAAACTCCAAAACTCCAAAACTCCAAAACTCCGAAACTCCAAAACTCCGAAACTCCAAAACTCCGAAACTCCAAAACTCCGAAACTCCAAAACTCCGAATCTCCAAAACTCCAAAACTCCAAAACTCCAAAACTGCAAAACTCCAAAACTCCGAAACTCCAAAACTCCAAAACTCCAAAACTCCGAAACTCCAAAACTCCGAAACTCCAAAACTCCAAAACTCCAAAACTCCAAAACTCCAAAACTCCGAAACTCCAAAACTCCAATACTCCAAAACTAAGAAACTCCAAAACTCCAAAACTCCAAAACTCCAAAACTCCAATACTCCAAAACTCCGAAACTCCGAAACTCCAAAACTCCAAAACTCCAAAACTGCAAAACTCCAAAACTCCGAAACTCCGAAACTCCAAAACTCCGAAACTCCAAAACTCGGAAACTCCAAAACTCCAAAGCTCCAAAACTCCAAAACTCCAAAACTCCGAAACTCCAAAACTCCAAAACTCCAAAACTCCAAAACTCCGAAACTCCAAAACTCCGAAACTCCAAAACTCCAAAACTCCAAAACTCCAAAACTCCAATACTCCAAAACTCCGAAACTCCAAAACTCCAAAACTCCAATACTCCAAAACTCCGAAACTCCGAAACTCCAAAACTCCAAAACTCCAAAACTGCAAAACTCCAAAACTCCGAAACTCCAAAACTCCGAAACTCCAAAACTCGGAAACTCCAAAACTCCAAAACTCCAAAACTCCAAAACTCCAAAACTCCGAAACTCCAAAACTCCGAAACTCCAAAACTCCGAATCTCCAAAACTCCAATACTCCAAAACTCCGAAGCTCCAAAACTCCGAAACTCCAAAACTCCAAAACTCCGAAACTCCAAAACTCCAAAACTCCAAAACTCCGAAACTCCGAAACTCCAAAACTCCAAAACTCCAAAACTCCAAAACTCCGAAACTCCAAAACTCCAAAACTCCAAAACTCCGAAACTCCAAAACTCCAAAACTCCAAAACTCCAAAACTCCGAAACTCCAAAACTCCAAAACTCCAAAACTCCGAAACTCCAAAACTCCAAAACTCCAAAACTCCGAAACTCCAAAACTCCGAAACTCCAAAACTCCGAAACTCCGAAACTCCAAAACTCGAAAACTCCAAAACTCCAATACTCCAAAACTCCAAAACTCCAAAACACCGGAACTCCGAAACTCCGAAACTCCAAAACTCCAAAACTCCGAAACTCCGAAACTCCAAAACTCGAAAACTCCAAAACTCCAAAACTTCAAAACTCCGAATCTCCAAAACTCCAAAACTCCGAAACTCCGAAACTCCAAAACTCCAAAACTACAAAACTCCAAAACTCCAAAACTCCAAAACTCCGAAACTCCGAAACTCCAAAACTCCAAAACTCCAAAACTCCAAAACTCCGAAACTCCAAAACTCCGAAACTCCGAAACTCCAAAACTCCAAAACTCCGAAACTCCAAAACTCCAAAACTCCAAAACTCCGAAACTCCGAAACTCCAAAACTCCAAAACTCCGAAACTCCAAAACTGCAAAAGTCCAAAACTCCAAAACTCCGAAACTCCAATACTCCAAAACTCCGAAACTCCAAAACTCCAAAACTCCAAAACTCCAAAACTCCAATACTCCGAAACTCCGAAACTCCAAAACTCCAAAACTCCAAAACTCCAAAACTCCGAAACTCCAAAACTCCGAAACTCCGAAACTCCAAAACTCCAAAACTCCGAAACTCCAAAACTCCAAAACTCCAAAACTCCGAAACTCCGAAACTCCAAAACTCCAAAACTCCAAAACTCCGAAACTCCAAAACTGCAAAAGTCCAAAACTCCAAAACTCCGAAACTCCAATACTCCAAAACTCCGAAACTCCAAAACTCCAAAACTCCAAAACTCCAAAACTCCAAAACTCCAAAACTCCGAAACTCCGAAACTCCGAAACTCCAAAACTCCGAAACTCCGAAACTCCAAAACTCCAAAACTCCAAAACTCCGAAACTCCAAAACTCCAAAACTCCGAAACTCCGAAACTCCGAAACTCCAAAACTCCGAATCTCCAAAACTCGGAAACTCCAAAACTCCAAAACTCCAAAACTCCAAAACTCCAAAACTCCGAAACTCCAAAACTCCGAAACTCCAAAACTCCAAAACTCCAATACTCCAAAACTCCAAAACACCGAAACTCCGAAACTCCGAAACTCCAAAACTCCAGAACTCCAAAACTCCGAATCTCCAAAACTCGGAAACTCCAAAACTCCAAAACTCCAAAACTCCAAAACTCCGAAACTCCAAAACTCCGAAACTCCGAAACTCCACAACTCCAAAACTCCGAAACTCCAAAACTCCAAAACTCCAAAACTCCGAAACTCCGAAACTCCAAAACTCCAAAACTCCAAAACTCCGAAACTCCAAAACTGCAAAACTCCAAAACTCCAAAACTCCAAAACTCCAATACTCCAAAACTCCGAAACTCCGAAACTCCAAAACTCCAATACTCCAAAACTCCGAAACTCCAAAACTCCAAAACTCCGAAACTCCAAAACTCCAAAACTCCGAAACTCCGAAACTCCGAAACTCCGAAACTCCAAAACTCCAAAACTCCAAAACTCCGAAACTCCGAAACTCCGAAACTCCAAAACTCCAAACCTCCGAAACTCCGAAACTCCGAAACTCCGAAACTCCAAAACTCCGAAACTCCAAAACTCCAAAACTCCGAAACTCCGAAACTCCAAAACTCCAAAACTCCGAAACTCCGAAACTCCGAATCTCCAAAACTCCAAAACTCCAAAACTCCGAAACTCCGAAACTCCAAAACTCCAAAACTCCGAAACTCCAAAACTCCGAAACTCCGAAATTCCAAAACTCCAATACTCCAAAACTCCGAAACTCCAAAACTCCGAAACTCCAAAACTCCAAAACTCCAATACTCCAAAACTCCAAAACTCCAAAACACCGAAACTCCGAAACTCCGAAACTCCAAAACTCCAAAACTCCAAAACTCCAAAACTCCGAAACTCCAAAACTCCGAAACTCCAAAACTCCAAAACTCCAAAACTCCAAAACTCCAATACTCCAAAACTCCGAAACTCCAAAACTCCAAAACTCCAATACTCCAAAACTCCGAAACTCCGAAACTCCAAAACTCCAAAACTCCAAAACTCCAAAACTGCAAAACTCCAAAACTCCGAAACTCCAAAACTCCGAAACTCCAAAACTCGGAAACTCCAAAACTCCAAAACTCCAAAACTCCAAAACTCCGAAACTCCAAAACTGCAAAACTCCAAAACTCCAAAACTCCAAAACTCCAAAACTCCAAAACTCCAATACTCCAAAACTCCAAAACTCCAAAACACCGAAACTCCGAAACTCCAAAACTCCAAAACTCCAAAACTCCGAAACTCAAAAACTCCGAAACTCCAAAACTCCAAAACTCCAAAACTCCGAAACTCCAAAACTCCAATACTCCAATACTCCGAAACTCCAAAACTCCAAAACTCCCAAACTCCAATACTCCAAAACTTCAAAACTCCGAATCTCCAAAACTCCAAAACTCCGAAACTCCGAAACTCCAAAACTCCAAAACTACAAAACTCCAAAACTCCAAAACTCCAAAACTCCGAAACTCCGAAACTCCAAAACTCCAAAACTCCAAAACTCCGAAACTCCAAAACTCCGAAACTCCGAAACTCCAAAACTCCAAAACTCCGAAACTCCAAAACTCCAAAACTCCAAAACTCCGAAACTCCGAAACTCCAAAACTCCAAAACTCCAAAACTCCGAAACTCCAAAACTGCAAAAGTCCAAAACTCCAAAACTCCGAAACTCCAATACTCCAAAACTCCGAAACTCCAAAACTCCAAAACTCCAAAACTCCAAAACTCCAAAACTCCAATACTCCGAAACTCCGAAACTCCAAAACTCCAAAACTCCAAAACTCCAAAACTCCGAAACTCCAAAACTCCGAAACTCCGAAACTCCAAAACTCCAAAACTCCGAAACTCCAAAACTCCAAAACTCCAAAACTCCGAAACTCCGAAACTCCAAAACTCCAAAACTCCAAAACTCCGAAACTCCAAAACTGCAAAAGTCCAAAACTCCAAAACTCCGAAACTCCAATACTCCAAAACTCCGAAACTCCAAAACTCCAAAACTCCAAAACTCCAAAACTCCAAAACTCCGAAACTCCGAAACTCCGAAACTCCGAAACTCCAAAACTCCGAAACTCCGAAACTCCAAAACTCCAAAACTCCAAAACTCCGAAACTCCAAAACTCCAAAACTCCGAAACTCCGAAACTCCGAAACTCCAAAACTCCGAATCTCCAAAACTCGGAAACTCCAAAACTCCAAAACTCCAAAACTCCAAAACTCCAAAACTCCGAAACTCCAAAACTCCAAAACTCCGAAACTCCAAAACTCCGAAACTCCAAAACTCCAAAACTCCAATACTCCAAAACTCCAAAACTCCAAAACACCGAAACTCCGAAACTCCGAAACTCCAAAACTCCAGAACTCCAAAACTCCGAATCTCCAAAACTCGGAAACTCCAAAACTCCGAAACTCCAAAACTCCAAAACTCCAAAACTCCGAAACTCCGAAACTCCAAAACTCCAAAACTCCAAAACTCCGAAACTCCAAAACTGCAAAAGTCCAAAACTCCACAACTCCAAAACTCCGAATCTCCAAAACTCCAATACTCCAAAACTCCGAAGCTCCAAAACTCCGAAACTCCAAAACTCCAAAACTCCGAAACTCCAAAACTCCAAAACTCCGAAACTCCGAAACTCCAAAACTCCAAAACTCCAAAACTCCAAAACTCCGAAACTCCAAAACTCCGAAACTCCAAAACTCCAAAACTCCAAAACTCCGAAACTCCAAAACTCCAAAACTCCAAAACTCCAAAACTCCGAAACTCCAAAACTCCAAAACTCCAAAACTCCAAAACTCCGAAACTCCAAAACTCCAAAACTCCAAAACTCCGAAACTCCAAAACTCCGAAACTCCAAAACTCCGAAACTCCGAAACTCCAAAACTCGAAAACTCCAAAACTCCAATACTCCAAAACTCCAAAACTCCAAAACACCGGAACTCCGAAACTCCGAAACTCCAAAACTCCAAAACTCCGAAACTCCGAAACTCCAAAACTCCAAAACTCCAAAACTCCAATACTCCAAAACTCCAAAACTCCAAAACACCGGAACTCCGAAACTCCGAAACTCCAAAACTCCAAAACTCCAAAACTCCAAAACTCCAAAACTCCGAAACTCCAAAACTCCAATACTCCAAAACTCCGAAACTCCAAAACTCCAAAACTCTAAAACTCCAAAACTCCAAAACTCCAAAACTCCGAAACTCCAAAACTCCGAAACTCCAAAACTCCGAAACTCCAAAACTCCGAAACTCCAAAACTCCGAATCTCCAAAACTCCAAAACTCCAAAACTCCAAAACTGCAAAACTCCAAAACTCCGAAACTCCAAAACTCCAAAACTCCAAAACTCCGAAACTCCAAAACTCCGAAACTCCAAAACTCCAAAACTCCAAAACTCCAAAACTCCAAAACTCCGAAACTCCAAAACTCCAATACTCCAAAACTAAGAAACTCCAAAACTCCAAAACTCCAAAACTCCAAAACTCCAATACTCCAAAACTCCGAAACTCCGAAACTCCAAAACTCCAAAACTCCAAAACTGCAAAACTCCAAAACTCCGAAACTCCGAAACTCCAAAACTCCGAAACTCCAAAACTCGGAAACTCCAAAACTCCAAAGCTCCAAAACTCCAAAACTCCAAAACTGCGAAACTCCAAAACTCCAAAACTCCAAAACTCCAAAACTCCGAAACTCCAAAACTCCGAAACTCCAAAACTCCAAAACTCCAAAACTCCAAAACTCCAATACTCCAAAACTCCGAAACTCCAAAACTCCAAAACTCCAATACTCCAAAACTCCGAAACTCCGAAACTCCAAAACTCCAAAACTCCAAAACTGCAAAACTCCAAAACTCCGAAACTCCAAAACTCCGAAACTCCAAAACTCGGAAACTCCAAAACTCCAAAACTCCAAAACTCCAAAACTCCAAAACTCCGAAACTCCAAAACTCCGAAACTCCAAAACTCCGAATCTCCAAAACTCCAATACTCCAAAACTCCGAAACTCCAAAACTCCAAAACTCCGAAACTCCGAAACTCCGAAACTCCAAAACTCCGAATCTCCAAAACTCGGAAACTCCAAAACTCCAAAACTCCAAAACTCCAAAACTCCAAAACTCCGAAACTCCAAAACTCCAAAACTCCGAAACTCCAAAACTCCGAAACTCCAAAACTCCAAAACTCCAAAACTCCAAAACACCGAAACTCCGAAACTCCGAAACTCCAAAACTCCAGAACTCCAAAACTCCGAATCTCCAAAACTCGGAAACTCCAAAACTCCGAAACTCCAAAACTCCAAAACTCCAAAACTCCGAAACTCCGAAACTCCAAAACTCCAAAACTCCAAAACTCCGAAACTCCAAAACTGCAAAAGTCCAAAACTCCACAACTCCAAAACTCCGAATCTCCAAAACTCCAATACTCCAAAACTCCGAAGCTCCAAAACTCCGAAACTCCAAAACTCCAAAACTCCGAAACTCCAAAACTCCAAAACTCCGAAACTCCGAAACTCCAAAACTCCAAAACTCCAAAACTCCAAAACTCCGAAACTCCAAAACTCCGAAACTCCAAAACTCCAAAACTCCAAAACTCCGAAACTCCAAAACTCCGAAACTCCAAAACTCGGAAACTCCAAAACTCCAAAACTCCAAAACTCCAAAACTCCAAAACTCCGAAACTCCAAAACTCCGAAACTCCAAAACTCCAAAACTCCGAAACTCCAAAACTCCAAAACTCCGAAACTCCGAAACTCCGAAACTCCAAAACTCCGAATCTCCAAAACTCGGAAACTCCAAAACTCCAAAACTCCAAAACTCCAAAACTCCAAAACTCCAATACTCCAAAACTAAGAAACTCCAAAACTCCAAAACTCCAAAACTCCAAAACTCCAAAGCTCCAAAACTCCAAAACTCCAAAACTCCGAAACTCCAAAACTCCAAAACTCCAAAACTCCGAAACACCAAAACTCCGAAACTCCGAAACTCGGAAACTCCAAAACTCCAAAACTCCAAAACTCCAAAACTCCGAAACTCCGAAATTCCAAAACTCCAATACTCCAAAACTCCGAAACTCCAAAACTCCGAAACTCCAAAACTCCAAAACTCCAATACTCCAAAACTCCAAAACTCCAAAACACCGAAACTCCGAAACTCCGAAACTCCAAAACTCCAAAACTCCAAAACTCCGAAACTCCAAAACTCCGAAACTCCAAAACTCCAAAACTCCAAAACTCCAATACTCCAAAACTCCGAAACTCCAAAACTCCAAAACTCCAATACTCCAAAACTCCGAAACTCCGAAACTCCAAAACTCCAAAACTCCAAAACTGCAAAACTCCAAAACTCCGAAACTCCGAAACTCCAAAACTCCGAAACTCCAAAACTCGGAAACTCCAAAACTCCAAAACTCCAAAACTCCGAAACTCCAAAACTCCGAAACTCCAAAACTCCGAATCTCCAAAACTCCAATACTCCAAAACTCCGAAACTCCAAAACTCCGAAACTCCAAAACTCCAAAACTCCGAAACTCCAAAACTCCAAAACTCCAAAACTCCGAAACTCCGAAACTCCAAAACTCCAAAACTCCAAAACTCCAAAACTCCAATACTCCAAAACTCCGAAACTCCAAAACTCCAATACTCCAATACTTCGAAACTCCAAAACTCCAAAACTCCGAAACTCCAATACTCCAAAACTTCAAAACTCCGAATCTCCAAAACTCCAAAACTCCGAAACTCCGAAACTCCAAAACTCCTAAACTACAAAACTCCAAAACTCCAAAACTCCAAAACTCCGAAACTCCGAAACTCCGAAACTCCAAAACTCCGAATCTCCAAAACTCCAAAACTCGAAAACTCGAAAACTCCGAAACTCCAAAACTCCAAAACTCCAATACTCCAAAACTCCAAAACTCCGAAACTCCAAAACTCCAAAACTCCAAAGCTCCAAAACTCCAAAACTCCAAAACTCCGAAACTCCAAAACTCCAAAACTCCAAAACTCCGAAACACCAAAACTCCGAAACTCCGAAACTCGGAAACTCCAAAACTCCAAAACTCCAAAACTCCAAAACTCCGAAACTCCAAAACTCCAAAACTCCGAAACTCCAAAACTCCAAAACTCCGAAACTCCAAAACTCCAAAACTCCAAAACTCCGAAACTCCGAAACTCCAAAACTCGAAAACTCCAAAACTCCAAAACTCCAATACTCCAAAACTCCAAAACTCCAAAACTCCAAAACTCCAAAACTCCAAAACTCCGAAACTCCAAAACTCCAAAACTCCAAAACTCCGAAACTCCGAAACTCCAAAACTCCAAAACTCCAAAACTCCGAAACTCCAAAACTGCAAAAGTCCAAAACTCCACAACTCCAAAACTCCGAATCTCCAAAACTCCAATACTCCAAAACTCCGAAGCTCCAAAACTCCGAAACTCCAAAACTCCAAAACTCCGAAACTCCAAAACTCCAAAACTCCGAAACTCCGAAACTCCAAAACTCCAAAACTCCAAAACTCCAAAACTCCGAAACTCCAAAACTCCAAAACTCCAAAACTCCGAAACTCCAAAACTCCAAAACTCCAAAACTCCAAAACTCCGAAACTCCAAAACTCCAAAACTCCAAAACTCCGAAACTCCAAAACTCCAAAACTCCAAAACTCCGAAACTCCAAAACTCCGAAACTCCAAAACTCCGAAACTCCGAAACTCCAAAACTCGAAAACTCCAAAACTCCAATACTCCAAAACTCCAAAACTCCAAAACACCGGAACTCCGAAACTCCGAAACTCCAAAACTCCAAAACTCCGAAACTCCGAAACTCCAAAACTCGAAAACTCCAAAACTCCAATACTCCAAAACTCCAAAACTCCAAAACACCGGAACTCCGAAACTCCGAAACTCCAAAACTCCAAAACTCCAAAACTCCAAAACTCCAAAACTCCAAAACTCCGAAACTCCAAAACTCCAATACTCCAAAACTCCGAAACTCCAAAACTCCAAAACTCTAAAACTCCAAAACTCCAAAACTCCAAAACTCCGAAACTCCAAAACTCCGAAACTCCAAAACTCCGAAACTCCAAAACTCCGAAACTCCAAAACTCCGAATCTCCAAAACTCCAAAACTCCAAAACTCCAAAACTGCAAAACTCCAAAACTCCGAAACTCCAAAACTCCAAAACTCCAAAACTCCGAAACTCCAAAACTCCGAAACTCCAAAACTCCAAAACTCCAAAACTCCAAAACTCCAAAACTCCGAAACTCCAAAACTCCAATACTCCAAAACTAAGAAACTCCAAAACTCCAAAACTCCAAAACTCCAAAACTCCAATACTCCAAAACTCCGAAACTCCGAAACTCCAAAACTCCAAAACTCCAAAACTGCAAAACTCCAAAACTCCGAAACTCCGAAACTCCAAAACTCCGAAACTCCAAAACTCGGAAACTCCAAAACTCCAAAGCTCCAAAACTCCAAAACTCCAAAACTCCGAAACTCCAAAACTCCAAAACTCCAAAACTCCAAAACTCCGAAACTCCAAAACTCCGAAACTCCAAAACTCCAAAACTCCAAAACTCCAAAACTCCAATACTCCAAAACTCCGAAACTCCAAAACTCCAAAACTCCAATACTCCAAAACTCCGAAACTCCGAAACTCCAAAACTCCAAAACTCCAAAACTGCAAAACTCCAAAACTCCGAAACTCCAAAACTCCGAAACTCCAAAACTCGGAAACTCCAAAACTCCAAAACTCCAAAACTCCAAAACTCCAAAACTCCGAAACTCCAAAACTCCGAAACTCCAAAACTCCGAATCTCCAAAACTCCAATACTCCAAAACTCCGAAGCTCCAAAACTCCGAAACTCCAAAACTCCAAAACTCCGAAACTCCAAAACTCCAAAACTCCAAAACTCCGAAACTCCGAAACTCCAAAACTCCAAAACTCCAAAACTCCAAAACTCCGAAACTCCAAAACTCCAAAACTCCGAAACTCCAAAACTCCAAAACTCCAAAACTCCAAAACTCCGAAACTCCAAAACTCCAAAACTCCAAAACTCCGAAACTCCAAAACTCCAAAACTCCAAAACTCCGAAACTCCAAAACTCCGAAACTCCAAAACTCCGAAACTCCGAAACTCCAAAACTCGAAAACTCCAAAACTCCAATACTCCAAAACTCCAAAACTCCAAAACACCGGAACTCCGAAACTCCGAAACTCCAAAACTCCAAAACTCCGAAACTCCGAAACTCCAAAACTCGAAAACTCCAAAACTCCAATACTCCAAAACTCCCAAACTCCAAAACACCGGAACTCCGAAACTCCGAAACTCCAAAACTCCAAAACTCCAAAACTCCAAAACTCCAAAACTCCAAAACTCCGAAACTCCAAAACTCCAATACTCCAAAACTCCGAAACTCCAAAACTCCAAAACTCCAATACTCCAAAACTCCAAAACTCCGAAACTCCAAAACTCCAAAACTCCAAAGCTCCAAAACTCCAAAACTCCGAAACTCCAAAACTCCAAAACTCCAAAACTCCGAAACACCAAAACTCCGAAACTCCGAAACTCGGAAACTCCAAAACTCCAAAACTCCAAAACTCCAAAACTCCGAAACTCCAAAACTCCAAAACTCCAAAACTCCAAAACTCCAAAACTCCAAAACTCCGAAACTCCAAAACTCCAAAACTCCAAAGCTCCAAAACTCCAAAACTCCAAAACTCCGAAACTCCAAAACTCCGAAACTCCAAACTCCGAAACTCCAAAACTCCGAAACTTCAAAACTCCGAAACTCCAAAACTCCAAAACTCCGAAACTCCAAAACTCCGAATCTCCAAAACTCCAAAACTCCAAAACTCCGAAACTCCAAAACTCCGAAACTCCAAAACTCCAAAACTCCAATACTCCAAAACTCCAAAACTCCAGAACACCGAAACTCCGAAACTCCGAAACTCCAAAACTCCAAAACTCCAAAACTCCAAAACTCCGAAACTCCAAAACTCCGAAACTCCAAAACTCCAAAACTCCAAAACTCCGAAACTCCAAAACTCCAATACTCCAAAACTCCGAAACTCCAAAACTCCAAAACTCAAAAACTCCAAAACTCCAAAACTCCAAAACTCCAAAACTCCGAAACTCCAAAACTCCGAAACTCCAAAACTCCGAAACTCCAAAACTCCGAAACTCCAAAACTCCGAATCTCCAAAACTCCAAAACTCCAAAACTCCAAAACTCCGAAACTCCAAAACTCCAAAACTCCGAAACTCCAAAACTCCGAAACTCCAAAACTCCAAAACTCCAAAACTCCAAAACTCCGAAACTCCAAAACTCCAAAACTCCGAAACTCCAAAACTCCAAAACTCCAAAACTCCGAAACTCCGAAACTCCAAAACTCCAAAACTCCAAAACTCCGAAACTCCAAAACTGCAAAACTCCAAAACTCCAAAACTCCAAAACTCCAAAACTCCAAAACTCCAATACTCCAAAACTCCAAAACTCCAAAACACCGAAACTCCGAAACTCCAAAACTCCAAAACTCCAAAACTCCGAAACTCAAAAACTCCAAAACTCCGAAACTCCAATACTCCAAAACTTCAAAACTGCGAATCTCCAAAACTCCAAAACTCCGAAACTCCGAAACTCCAAAACTCCAAAACTACAAAACTCCAAAACTCCAAAACTCCAAAACTCCGAAACTCCGAAACTCCAAAACTCCAAAACTCCAAAA
The DNA here is from genome assembly GCF_055824585.1 of Amblyomma mixtum. Classification (NCBI taxonomy): domain Eukaryota; kingdom Metazoa; phylum Arthropoda; class Arachnida; order Ixodida; family Ixodidae; genus Amblyomma; species Amblyomma mixtum. The sequence goes on from NW_028317651.1 coordinate 13,263,584, forward strand.
CTCCAAAACTCCGAAACTCCAAAACTCCGAAACTCCGAAACTCCAAAACTCCAAAACTCCGAAACTCCAAAACTCCAAAACTCCAAAACTCCGAAACTCCGAAACTCCAAAACTCCAAAACTCCGAAACTCCAAAACTGCAAAAGTCCAAAACTCCAAAACTCCGAAACTCCAATACTCCAAAACTCCGAAACTCCAAAACTCCAAAACTCCAAAACTCCAAAACTCCAATACTCCGAAACTCCGAAACTCCAAAACTCCAAAACTCCAAAACTCCAAAACTCCGAAACTCCAAAACTCCGAAACTCCGAAACTCCAAAACTCCAAAACTCCGAAACTCCAAAACTCCAAAACTCCAAAACTCCGAAACTCCGAAACTCCAAAACTCCAAAACTCCAAAACTCCGAAACTCCAAAACTGCAAAAGTCCAAAAACTCCAAAACTCCGAAACTCCAATACTCCAAAACTCCGAAACTCCAAAACTCCAAAACTCCAAAACTCCAAAACTCCAAAACTCCAAAACTCCAAAACTCCGAAACTCCGAAACTCCGAAACTCCGAAACTCCAAAACTCCGAAACTCCGAAACTCCAAAACTCCAAAACTCCAAAACTCCGAAACTCCAAAACTCCAAAACTCCGAAACTCCAAAACTCCGAAACTCCAAAACTCCGAAACTCCAAAACTCCGAATCTCCAAAACTCCAAAACTCCAAAACTCCAAAACTGCAAAACTCCAAAACTCCGAAACTCCAAAACTCCAAAACTCCAAAACTCCGAAACTCCAAAACTCCGAAACTCCAAAACTCCAAAACTCCAAAACTCCAAAACTCCAAAACTCCGAAACTCCAAAACTCCAATACTCCAAAACTAAGAAACTCCAAAACTCCAAAACTCCAAAACTCCAAAACTCCAATACTCCAAAACTCCGAAACTCCGAAACTCCAAAACTCCAAAACTCCAAAACTGCAAAACTCCAAAACTCCGAAACTCCGAAACTCCAAAACTCCGAAACTCCAAAACTCGGAAACTCCAAAACTCCAAAGCTCCAAAACTCCAAAACTCCAAAACTGCGAAACTCCAAAACTCCAAAACTCCAAAACTCCAAAACTCCGAAACTCCAAAACTCCGAAACTCCAAAACTCCAAAACTCCAAAACTCCAAAACTCCAATACTCCAAAACTCCGAAACTCCAAAACTCCAAAACTCCAATACTCCAAAACTCCGAAACTCCGAAACTCCAAAACTCCAAAACTCCAAAACTGCAAAACTCCAAAACTCCGAAACTCCAAAACTCCGAAACTCCAAAACTCGGAAACTCCAAAACTCCAAAACTCCAAAACTCCAAAACTCCAAAACTCCGAAACTCCAAAACTCCGAAACTCCAAAACTCCGAATCTCCAAAACTCCAATACTCCAAAACTCCGAAACTCCACAACTCCAAAACTCCGAAACTCCGAAACTCCGAAACTCCAAAACTCCGAATCTCCAAAACTCGGAAACTCCAAAACTCCAAAACTCCAAAACTCCAAAACTCCAAAACTCCGAAACTCCAAAACTCCAAAACTCCGAAACTCCAAAACTCCGAAACTCCAAAACTCCAAAACTCCAATACTCCAAAACTCCAAAACTCCAAAACACCGAAACTCCGAAACTCCGAAACTCCAAAACTCCAGAACTCCAAAACTCCGAATCTCCAAAACTCGGAAACTCCAAAACTCCGAAACTCCAAAACTCCAAAACTCCAAAACTCCGAAACTCCGAAACTCCAAAACTCCAAAACTCCAAAACTCCGAAACTCCAAAACTGCAAAAGTCCAAAACTCCACAACTCCAAAACTCCGAATCTCCAAAACTCCAATACTCCAAAACTCCGAAGCTCCAAAACTCCGAAACTCCAAAACTCCAAAACTCCGAAACTCCAAAACTCCAAAACTCCGAAACTCCGAAACTCCAAAACTCCAAAACTCCAAAACTCCAAAACTCCGAAACTCCAAAACTCCGAAACTCCAAAACTCCAAAACTCCAAAACTCCGAAACTCCAAAACTCCGAAACTCCAAAACTCGGAAACTCCAAAACTCCAAAACTCCAAAACTCCAAAACTCCAAAACTCCGAAACTCCAAAACTCCGAAACTCCAAAACTCCAAAACTCCGAAACTCCAAAACTCCAAAACTCCGAAACTCCGAAACTCCGAAACTCCAAAACTCCGAATCTCCAAAACTCGGAAACTCCAAAACTCCAAAACTCCAAAACTCCAAAACTCCAAAACTCCAATACTCCAAAACTAAGAAACTCCAAAACTCCAAAACTCCAAAACTCCAAAACTCCAAAGCTCCAAAACTCCAAAACTCCAAAACTCCGAAACTCCAAAACTCCAAAACTCCAAAACTCCGAAACACCAAAACTCCGAAACTCCGAAACTCGGAAACTCCAAAACTCCAAAACTCCAAAACTCCAAAACTCCGAAACTCCGAAATTCCAAAACTCCAATACTCCAAAACTCCGAAACTCCAAAACTCCGAAACTCCAAAACTCCAAAACTCCAATACTCCAAAACTCCAAAACTCCAAAACACCGAAACTCCGAAACTCCGAAACTCCAAAACTCCAAAACTCCAAAACTCCGAAACTCCAAAACTCCGAAACTCCAAAACTCCAAAACTCCAAAACTCCAATACTCCAAAACTCCGAAACTCCAAAACTCCAAAACTCCAATACTCCAAAACTCCGAAACTCCGAAACTCCAAAACTCCAAAACTCCAAAACTGCAAAACTCCAAAACTCCGAAACTCCGAAACTCCAAAACTCCGAAACTCCAAAACTCGGAAACTCCAAAACTCCAAAACTCCAAAACTCCGAAACTCCAAAACTCCGAAACTCCAAAACTCCGAATCTCCAAAACTCCAATACTCCAAAACTCCGAAACTCCAAAACTCCGAAACTCCAAAACTCCAAAACTCCGAAACTCCAAAACTCCAAAACTCCAAAACTCCGAAACTCCGAAACTCCAAAACTCCAAAACTCCAAAACTCCAAAACTCCAATACTCCAAAACTCCGAAACTCCAAAACTCCAATACTCCAATACTTCGAAACTCCAAAACTCCAAAACTCCGAAACTCCAATACTCCAAAACTTCAAAACTCCGAATCTCCAAAACTCCAAAACTCCGAAACTCCGAAACTCCAAAACTCCTAAACTACAAAACTCCAAAACTCCAAAACTCCAAAACTCCGAAACTCCGAAACTCCGAAACTCCAAAACTCCGAATCTCCAAAACTCCAAAACTCGAAAACTCGAAAACTCCGAAACTCCAAAACTCCAAAACTCCAATACTCCAAAACTCCAAAACTCCGAAACTCCAAAACTCCAAAACTCCAAAGCTCCAAAACTCCAAAACTCCAAAACTCCGAAACTCCAAAACTCCAAAACTCCAAAACTCCGAAACACCAAAACTCCGAAACTCCGAAACTCGGAAACTCCAAAACTCCAAAACTCCAAAACTCCAAAACTCCGAAACTCCAAAACTCCAAAACTCCGAAACTCCAAAACTCCAAAACTCCGAAACTCCAAAACTCCAAAACTCCAAAACTCCGAAACTCCGAAACTCCAAAACTCGAAAACTCCAAAACTCCAAAACTCCAATACTCCAAAACTCCAAAACTCCAAAACTCCAAAACTCCAAAACTCCAAAACTCCGAAACTCCAAAACTCCAAAACTCCAAAACTCCGAAACTCCGAAACTCCAAAACTCCAAAACTCCAAAACTCCGAAACTCCAAAACTGCAAAAGTCCAAAACTCCACAACTCCAAAACTCCGAATCTCCAAAACTCCAATACTCCAAAACTCCGAAGCTCCAAAACTCCGAAACTCCAAAACTCCAAAACTCCGAAACTCCAAAACTCCAAAACTCCGAAACTCCGAAACTCCAAAACTCCAAAACTCCAAAACTCCAAAACTCCGAAACTCCAAAACTCCAAAACTCCAAAACTCCGAAACTCCAAAACTCCAAAACTCCAAAACTCCAAAACTCCGAAACTCCAAAACTCCAAAACTCCAAAACTCCGAAACTCCAAAACTCCAAAACTCCAAAACTCCGAAACTCCAAAACTCCGAAACTCCAAAACTCCGAAACTCCGAAACTCCAAAACTCGAAAACTCCAAAACTCCAATACTCCAAAACTCCAAAACTCCAAAACACCGGAACTCCGAAACTCCGAAACTCCAAAACTCCAAAACTCCGAAACTCCGAAACTCCAAAACTCGAAAACTCCAAAACTCCAATACTCCAAAACTCCAAAACTCCAAAACACCGGAACTCCGAAACTCCGAAACTCCAAAACTCCAAAACTCCAAAACTCCAAAACTCCAAAACTCCAAAACTCCGAAACTCCAAAACTCCAATACTCCAAAACTCCGAAACTCCAAAACTCCAAAACTCTAAAACTCCAAAACTCCAAAACTCCAAAACTCCGAAACTCCAAAACTCCGAAACTCCAAAACTCCGAAACTCCAAAACTCCGAAACTCCAAAACTCCGAATCTCCAAAACTCCAAAACTCCAAAACTCCAAAACTGCAAAACTCCAAAACTCCGAAACTCCAAAACTCCAAAACTCCAAAACTCCGAAACTCCAAAACTCCGAAACTCCAAAACTCCAAAACTCCAAAACTCCAAAACTCCAAAACTCCGAAACTCCAAAACTCCAATACTCCAAAACTAAGAAACTCCAAAACTCCAAAACTCCAAAACTCCAATACTCCAAAACTCCGAAACTCCGAAACTCCAAAACTCCAAAACTCCAAAACTGCAAAACTCCAAAACTCCGAAACTCCGAAACTCCAAAACTCCGAAACTCCAAAACTCGGAAACTCCAAAACTCCAAAGCTCCAAAACTCCAAAACTCCAAAACTCCGAAACTCCAAAACTCCAAAACTCCAAAACTCCAAAACTCCGAAACTCCAAAACTCCGAAACTCCAAAACTCCAAAACTCCAAAACTCCAAAACTCCAATACTCCAAAACTCCGAAACTCCAAAACTCCAAAACTCCAATACTCCAAAACTCCGAAACTCCGAAACTCCAAAACTCCAAAACTCCAAAACTGCAAAACTCCAAAACTCCGAAACTCCAAAACTCCGAAACTCCAAAACTCGGAAACTCCAAAACTCCAAAACTCCAAAACTCCAAAACTCCAAAACTCCGAAACTCCAAAACTCCGAAACTCCAAAACTCCGAATCTCCAAAACTCCAATACTCCAAAACTCCGAAGCTCCAAAACTCCGAAACTCCAAAACTCCAAAACTCCGAAACTCCAAAACTCCAAAACTCCAAAACTCCGAAACTCCGAAACTCCAAAACTCCAAAACTCCAAAACTCCAAAACTCCGAAACTCCAAAACTCCAAAACTCCGAAACTCCAAAACTCCAAAACTCCAAAACTCCAAAACTCCGAAACTCCAAAACTCCAAAACTCCAAAACTCCGAAACTCCAAAACTCCAAAACTCCAAAACTCCGAAACTCCAAAACTCCGAAACTCCAAAACTCCGAAACTCCGAAACTCCAAAACTCGAAAACTCCAAAACTCCAATACTCCAAAACTCCAAAACTCCAAAACACCGGAACTCCGAAACTCCGAAACTCCAAAACTCCAAAACTCCGAAACTCCGAAACTCCAAAACTCGAAAACTCCAAAACTCCAATACTCCAAAACTCCCAAACTCCAAAACACCGGAACTCCGAAACTCCGAAACTCCAAAACTCCAAAACTCCAAAACTCCAAAACTCCAAAACTCCAAAACTCCGAAACTCCAAAACTCCAATACTCCAAAACTCCGAAACTCCAAAACTCCAAAACTCCAATACTCCAAAACTCCAAAACTCCGAAACTCCAAAACTCCAAAACTCCAAAGCTCCAAAACTCCAAAACTCCAAAACTCCGAAACTCCAAAACTCCAAAACTCCAAAACTCCGAAACACCAAAACTCCGAAACTCCGAAACTCGGAAACTCCAAAACTCCAAAACTCCAAAACTCCAAAACTCCGAAACTCCAAAACTCCAAAACTCCAAAACTCCAAAACTCCAAAACTCCAAAACTCCGAAACTCCAAAACTCCAAAACTCCAAAGCTCCAAAACTCCAAAACTCCAAAACTCCGAAACTCCAAAACTCCGAAACTCCAAACTCCGAAACTCCAAAACTCCGAAACTTCAAAACTCCGAAACTCCAAAACTCCAAAACTCCGAAACTCCAAAACTCCGAATCTCCAAAACTCCAAAACTCCAAAACTCCGAAACTCCAAAACTCCGAAACTCCAAAACTCCAAAACTCCAATACTCCAAAACTCCAAAACTCCAGAACACCGAAACTCCGAAACTCCGAAACTCCAAAACTCCAAAACTCCAAAACTCCAAAACTCCGAAACTCCAAAACTCCGAAACTCCAAAACTCCAAAACTCCAAAACTCCGAAACTCCAAAACTCCAATACTCCAAAACTCCGAAACTCCAAAACTCCAAAACTCAAAAACTCCAAAACTCCAAAACTCCAAAACTCCAAAACTCCGAAACTCCAAAACTCCGAAACTCCAAAACTCCGAAACTCCAAAACTCCGAAACTCCAAAACTCCGAATCTCCAAAACTCCAAAACTCCAAAACTCCAAAACTCCGAAACTCCAAAACTCCAAAACTCCGAAACTCCAAAACTCCGAAACTCCAAAACTCCAAAACTCCAAAACTCCAAAACTCCGAAACTCCAAAACTCCAAAACTCCGAAACTCCAAAACTCCAAAACTCCAAAACTCCGAAACTCCGAAACTCCAAAACTCCAAAACTCCAAAACTCCGAAACTCCAAAACTGCAAAACTCCAAAACTCCAAAACTCCAAAACTCCAAAACTCCAATACTCCAAAACTCCAAAACTCCAAAACACCAAAACTCCGAAACTCCAAAACTCCGAAACTCCGAAACTCCAAAACTCCAAAACTCCGAAACTCCAAAACTCCAAAACTCCAAAACTCCGAAACTCCGAAACTCCAAAACTCCAAAACTCCGAAACTCCAAAACTGCAAAAGTCCAAAACTCCAAAACTCCGAAACTCCAATACTCCAAAACTCCGAAACTCCAAAACTCCAAAACTCCAAAACTCCAAAACTCCAATACTCCGAAACTCCGAAACTCCAAAACTCCAAAACTCCAAAACTCCAAAACTCCGAAACTCCAAAACTCCGAAACTCCGAAACTCCAAAACTCCAAAACTCCGAAACTCCAAAACTCCAAAACTCCAAAACTCCGAAACTCCGAAACTCCAAAACTCCAAAACTCCAAAACTCCGAAACTCCAAAACTGCAAAAGTCCAAAAACTCCAAAACTCCGAAACTCCAATACTCCAAAACTCCGAAACTCCAAAACTCCAAAACTCCAAAACTCCAAAACTCCAAAACTCCAAAACTCCAAAACTCCGAAACTCCGAAACTCCGAAACTCCGAAACTCCAAAACTCCGAAACTCCGAAACTCCAAAACTCCAAAACTCCAAAACTCCGAAACTCCAAAACTCCAAAACTCCGAAACTCCGAAACTCCGAAACTCCAAAACTCCGAATCTCCAAAACTCGGAAACTCCAAAACTCCAAAACTCCAAAACTCCAAAACTCCAAAACTCCGAAACTCCAAAACTCCGAAACTCCAAAACTCCAAAACTCCAATACTCCAAAACTCCAAAACACCGAAACTCCGAAACTCCGAAACTCCAAAACTCCAGAACTCCAAAACTCCGAATCTCCAAAACTCGGAAACTCCAAAACTCCAAAACTCCAAAACTCCAAAACTCCGAAACTCCAAAACTCCGAAACTCCGAAACTCCAAAACTCCAACACTCCGAAACTCCGAAACTCCAAAACTCCAAAACTCCAAAACTCCGAAACTCCAAAACTGCAAAACTCCAAAACTCCAAAACTCCGAAACTCCAATACTCCAAAACTCCAAAACTCCGAAACTCCAAAACTCCGAAACTCCAAAACTCCGAAACTCCAAAACTCCAAAACTCCAATACTCCAAAACTCCAAAACTCCGAAACTCCAAAACTCCAAAACTCCAAAGCTCCAAAACTCCAAAACTCCAAAACTCCAATACTCCAAAACTCCAAAACTCCAAAACTCCGAAACTCCAAAACTCCAATACTCCAAAACTCCGAAACTCCAAAACTCCGAAACTCCAAAACTCCAAAACTCCAATACTCCAAAACTCCAAAACTCCAAAACACCGAAACTCCGAAACTCCAAAACTCCAAAACTCCAAAACTCCAAAACTCCAAAACTCCGAAACTCAAAAACTCCGAAGCTCCAAAACTCCAAAACTCCAAAACTCCGAAACTCCAAAACTCCAATACTCCAATACTCCGAAACTCCAAAACTCCAAAACTCCGAAACTCCAATACTCCAAAACTTCAAAACTCCGAATCTCCAAAACTCCAAAACTCCGAAACTCCGAAACTCCAAAACTCCAAAACTACAATACTCCAAAACTCCAAAACTCCAAAACTCCGAAACTCCGAAACTCCAAAACTCCGATTCTCCAAAACTCCAAAACTCGAAAACTCCGAAACTCCAAAACTCCAAAACTCCAATACTCCAAAACTCCAAAACTCCGAAACTCCAAAACTCCAAAACTCCAAAGCTCCAAAACTCCAAAACTCCAAAACTCCGAAACTCCAAAACTCCAAAACTCCAAAACTCCGAAACACCAAAACTCCGAAACTCCGAAACTCGGAAACTCCAAAACTCCAAAACTCCAAAACTCCAAAACTCCAAAACTCCGAAACTCCAAAACTCCAAAACTCCGAAACTCCAAAACTCCAAAACTCCGAAACTCCAAAACTCCAAAACTCCAAAACTCCGAAACTCCGAAACTCCAAAACTCGAAAACTCCAAAACTCCAAAACTCCAATACTCCAAAACTCCGAAACTCCGAAACTCCAAAACTCCAATACTCCAAAACTCCGAAACTCCAAAACTCCAAAACTCCGAAACTCCAAAACTCCAAAACTCCGAAACTCCGAAACTCCGAAACTCCGAAACTCCAAAACTCCAAAACTCCAAAACTCCGAAACTCCGAAACTCCGAAACTCCAAAACTCCAAACCTCCGAAACTCCGAAACTCCGAAACTCCAAAACTCCGAAACTCCAAAACTCCAAAACTCCGAAACTCCGAAACTCCAAAACTCCAAAACTCCGAAACTCCGAAACTCCGAATCTCCAAAACTCCAAAACTCCAAAACTCCGAAACTCCGAAACTCCAAAACTCCAAAACTCCGAAACTCCAAAACTCCGAAACTCCGAAATTCCAAAACTCCAATACTCCAAAACTCCGAAACTCCAAAACTCCGAAACTCCAAAACTCCAAAACTCCAATACTCCAAAACTCCAAAACTCCAAAACACCGAAACTCCGAAACTCCGAAACTCCGAAACTCCAAAACTCCAAAACTCCAAAACTCCAAAACTGCGAAACTCCAAAACTCCGAAACTCCAAAACTCCAAAACTCCAAAACTCCAAAACTCCAATACTCCAAAACTCCGAAACTCCAAAACTCCAAAACTCCAATACTCCAAAACTCCGAAACTCCGAAACTCCAAAACTCCAAAACTCCAAAACTCCAAAACTGCAAAACTCCAAAACTCCGAAACTCCAAAACTCCGAAACTCCAAAACTCGGAAACTCCAAAACTCCAAAACTCCAAAACTCCGAAACTCCAAAACTGCAAAACTCCAAAACTCCAAAACTCCAAAACTCCAAAACTCCAAAACTCCAAAACTCCAATACTCCAAAACTCCAAAACTCCAAAACACCGAAACTCCGAAACTCCAAAACTCCAAAACTCCAAAACTCCGAAACTCAAAAACTCCGAAACTCCAAAACTCCAAAACTCCAAAACTCCGAAACTCCAAAACTCCAATACTCCAATACTCCGAAACTCCAAAACTCCAAAACTCCCAAACTCCAATACTCCAAAACTTCAAAACGCCGAATCTCCAAAACTCCAAAACTCCGAAACTCCGAAACTCCAAAACTCCAAAACTACAAAACTCCAAAACTCCGAAACTCCAAAACTCCGAAACTCCGAAACTCCAAAACTCCAAAACTCCAAAACTCCAAAACTCCGAAACTCCAAAACTCCGAAACTCCGAAACTCCAAAACTCCAAAACTCCGAAACTCCAAAACTCCAAAACTCCAAAACTCCGAAACTCCGAAACTCCAAAACTCCAAAACTCCAAAACTCCGAAACTCCAAAACTGCAAAAGTCCAAAACTCCAAAACTCCGAAACTCCAATACTCCAAAACTCCGAAACTCCAAAACTCCAAAACTCCAAAACTCCAAAACTCCAAAACTCCAATACTCCGAAACTCCGAAACTCCAAAACTCCAAAACTCCAAAACTCCAAAACTCCGAAACTCCAAAACTCCGAAACTCCAAAACTCCAAAACTCCGAAACTCCAAAACTCCAAAACTCCAAAACTCCGAAACTCCGAAACTCCAAAACTCCAAAACTCCAAAACTCCGAAACTCCAAAACTGCAAAAGTCCAAAACTCCAAAACTCCGAAACTCCAATACTCCAAAACTCCGAAACTCCAAAACTCCAAAACTCCAAAACTCCAAAACTCCAAAACTCCGAAACTCCGAAACTCCGAAACTCCGAAACTCCAAAACTCCGAAACTCCGAAACTCCAATACTCCAAAACTCCAAAACTCCAAAACACCGAAACTCCGAAACTCCGAAACTCCAAAACTCCAGAACTCCAAAACTCCGAATCTCCAAAACTCGGAAACTCCAAAACTCCGAAACTCCAAAACTCCAAAACTCCAAAACTCCGAAACTCCGAAACTCCAAAACTCCAAAACTCCGAAACTCCAAAACTGCAAAAGTCCAAAACTCCACAACTCCAAAACTCCGAATCTCCAAAACTCCAATACTCCAAAACTCCGAAGCTCCAAAACTCCGAAACTCCAAAACTCCAAAACTCCGAAACTCCAAAACTCCAAAACTCCGAAACTCCGAAACTCCAAAACTCCAAAACTCCAAAACTCCGAAACTCCAAAACTCCGAAACTCCAAAACTCCAAAACTCCAAAACTCCGAAACTCCAAAACTCCAAAACTCCAAAACTCCAAAACTCCGAAACTCCAAAACTCCAAAACTCCAAAACTCCGAAACTCCAAAACTCCAAAACTCCAAAACTCCGAAACTCCAAAACTCCGAAACTCCAAAACTCCGAAACTCCGAAACTCCAAAACTCGAAAACTCCAAAACTCCAATACTCCAAAACTCCAAAACTCCAAAACACCGGAACTCCGAAACTCCGAAACTCCAAAACTCCAAAACTCCGAAACTCCGAAACTCCAAAACTCGAAAACTCCAAAACTCCAATACTCCAAAACTCCAAAACTCCAAAACACCGGAACTCCGAAACTCCGAAACTCCAAAACTCCAAAACTCCAAAACTCCAAAACTCCAAAACTCCGAAACTCCAAAACTCCAATACTCCAAAACTCCGAAACTCCAAAACTCCAAAACTCTAAAACTCCAAAACTCCAAAACTCCAAAACTCCGAAACTCCAAAACTCCGAAACTCCAAAACTCCGAAACTCCAAAACTCCGAAACTCCAAAACTCCGAATCTCCAAAACTCCAAAACTCCAAAACTCCGAAACTCCAAAACTCCGAAACTCCGAAATTCCAAAACTCCGAAACTCCAAAACTCCAAAACTCCAATACTCCAAAACTCCAAAACTCCAAAACACCGAAACTCCGAAACTCCGAAACTCCAAAACTCCAAAACTCCAAAACTCCAAAACTCCGAAACTCCAAAACTCCGAAACTCCAAAACTCCAAAACTGCAAAACTCCAATACTCCAAAACTCCGAAACTCCAAAACTCCAAAACTCCAATACTCCAAAACTCCGAAACTCCGAAACTCCAAAACTCCAAAACTCCAAAACTGCAAAACTCCAAAACTCCGAAACTCCGAAACTCCAAAACTCCGAAACTCAAAAACTCGGAAACTCCAAAACTCCAAAACTCCAAAACTCCAAAACTCCGAAACTCCAAAACTCCGAAACTCCAAAACTCCGAATCTCCAAAACTCCAATACTCCAAAACTCCGAAACTCCAAAACTCCGAAACTCCAAAACTCCAAAACTCCGAAACTCCAAAACTCCAAAACTCCAAAACTCCGAAACTCCGAAACTCCAAAACTCCAAAACTCCAAAACTCCAAAACTCCAAAACTCCAATACTCCAAAACTCCGAAACTCCGAAACTCCAAAACTCCAATACTCCAATACTCCGAAACTCCAAAACTCCAAAACTCCGAAACTCCAATACTCCAAAACTTCAAAACTCCGAATCTCCAAAACTCCAAAACTCCGAAACTCCGAAACTCCAAAACTCCAAAACTCCGAAACTCCAAAACTCCGAAACTCCAAAACTCCAAAACTCCAAAACTCCAAAACTCCAAAACTCCGAAACTCCAAAACTCCAATACTCCAAAACTAAGAAACTCCAAAACTCCAAAACTCCAAAACTCCAATACTCCAAAACTCCGAAACTCCGAAACTCCAAAACTCCAAAACTCCAAAACTGCAAAACTCCAAAACTCCGAAACTCCGAAACTCCAAAACTCCGAAACTCCAAAACTCGGAAACTCCAAAACTCCAAAGCTCCAAAACTCCAAAACTCCAAAACTCCGAAACTCCAAAACTCCGAAACTCCAAAACTCCGAATCTCCAAAACTCCAAAACTCCAAAACTCCAAAACTCCGAAACTCCAAAACTCCAAAACTCCGAAACTCCAAAACTCCGAAACTCCAAAACTCCGAAACTCCAAAACTCCGAATCTCCAAAACTCCAATACTCCAAAACTCCGAAGCTCCAAAACTCCGAAACTCCAAAACTCCAAAACTCCGAAACTCCAAAACTCCAAAACTCCAAAACTCCGAAACTCCGAAACTCCAAAACTCCAAAACTCCAAAACTCCAAAACTCCGAAACTCCAAAACTCCAAAACTCCAAAACTCCGAAACTCCAAAACTCCAAAACTCCAAAACTCCAAAACTCCGAAACTCCAAAACTCCAAAACTCCAAAACTCCGAAACTCCAAAACTCCAAAACTCCAAAACTCCGAAACTCCAAAACTCCGAAACTCCAAAACTCCGAAACTCCGAAACTCCAAAACTCGAAAACTCCAAAACTCCAATACTCCAAAACTCCAAAACTCCAAAACACCGGAACTCCGAAACTCCGAAACTCCAAAACTCCAAAACTCCGAAACTCCGAAACTCCAAAACTCGAAAACTCCAAAACTCCAATACTCCAAAACTCCAAAACTCCAAAACACCGCAACTCCGAAACTCCGAAACTCCAAAACTCCAAAACTCCAAAACTCCAAAACTCCAAAACTCCGAAACTCCAAAACTCCGAAACTCCAAAACTCCAAAACTCCAAAACTCCAATACTCCAAAACTCCGAAACTCCAAAACTCCAAAACTCCAATACTCCAAAACTCCGAAACTCCGAAACTCCAAAACTCCAAAACTCCAAAACTGCAAAACTCCAAAACTCCGAAACTCCGAAACTCCAAAACTCCGAAACTCCAAAACTCGGAAACTCCAAAACTCCAAAACTCCAAAACTCCAAAACTCCGAAACTCCAAAACTCCGAAACTCCAAAACTCCGAATCTCCAAAACTCCAATACTCCAAAACTCCGAAACTCCAAAACTCCGAAACTCCAAAACTCCAAAACTCCGAAACTCCAAAACTCCAAAACTCCAAAACTCCGAAACTCCGAAACTCCAAAACTCCAAAACTCCAAAACTCCAAAACTCCAATACTCCAAAACTCCGAAACTCAAAAACTCCAAAACTCCGAAACTCCAATACTCCAAAACTTCAAAACTCCGAATCTCCAAAACTCCAAAACTCCGAAACTCCGAAACTCCAAAACTCCAAAACTACAAAACTCCAAAACTCCAAAACTCCAAAACTCCGAAACTCCGAAACTCCAAAACTCCAAAACTCCAAAACTCCAAAACTCCGAAACTCCAAAACTCCGAAACTCCGAAACTCCAAAACTCCAAAACTCCGAAACTCCAAAACTCCAAAACTCCAAAACTCCGAAACTCCGAAACTCCAAAACTCCAAAACTCCGAAACTCCAAAACTGCAAAAGTCCAAAACTCCAAAACTCCGAAACTCCAATACTCCAAAACTCCGAAACTCCAAAACTCCAAAACTCCAAAACTCCAAAACTCCAATACTCCGAAACTCCGAAACTCCAAAACTCCAAAACTCCAAAACTCCAAAACTCCGAAACTCCAAAACTCCGAAACTCCGAAACTCCAAAACTCCAAAACTCCGAAACTCCAAAACTCCAAAACTCCAAAACTCCGAAACTCCGAAACTCCAAAACTCCAAAACTCCAAAACTCCGAAACTCCAAAACTGCAAAAGTCCAAAACTCCAAAACTCCGAAACTCCAATACTCCAAAACTCCGAAACTCCAAAACTCCAAAACTCCAAAACTCCAAAACTCCAAAACTCCAAAACTCCGAAACTCCGAAACTCCGAAACTCCGAAACTCCAAAACTCCGAAACTCCGAAACTCCGAAACTCCAAAACTCCAAAACTCCAAAACTCCGAAACTCCAAAACTCCAAAACTCCGAAACTCCGAAACTCCGAAACTCCAAAACTCCGAATCTCCAAAACTCGGAAACTCCAAAACTCCAAAACTCCAAAACTCCAAAACTCCAAAACTCCGAAACTCCAAAACTCCGAAACTCCAAAACTCCAAAACTCCAATACTCCAAAACTCCAAAACACCGAAACTCCGAAACTCCGAAACTCCAAAACTCCAGAACTCCAAAACTCCGAATCTCCAAAACTCGGAAACTCCAAAACTCCAAAACTCCAAAACTCCAAAACTCCGAAACTCCAAAACTCCGAAACTCCGAAACTCCACAACTCCAAAACTCCGAAACTCCAAAACTCCAAAACTCCAAAACTCCAAAACTCCAAAACTCCGAAACTCAAAAACTCCGAAGCTCCAAAACTCCAAAACTCCAAAACTCCGAAACTCCAAAACTCCAATACTCCAATACTCCGAAACTCCAAAACTCCAAAACTCCGAAACTCCAATACTCCAAAACTTCAAAACTCCGAATCTCCAAAACTCCAAAACTCCGAAACTCCGAAACTCCAAAACTCCAAAACTACAATACTCCAAAACTCCAAAACTCCAAAACTCCGAAACTCCGAAACTCCAAAACTCCGATTCTCCAAAACTCCAAAACTCGAAAACTCCGAAACTCCAAAACTCCAAAACTCCAATACTCCAAAACTCCAAAACTCCGAAACTCCAAAACTCCAAAACTCCAAAGCTCCAAAACTCCAAAACTCCAAAACTCCGAAACTCCAAAACTCCAAAACTCCAAAACTCCGAAACACCAAAACTCCGAAACTCCGAAACTCGGAAACTCCAAAACTCCAAAACTCCAAAACTCCAAAACTCCAAAACTCCGAAACTCCAAAACTCCAAAACTCCGAAACTCCAAAACTCCAAAACTCCGAAACTCCAAAACTCCAAAACTCCAAAACTCCGAAACTCCGAAACTCCAAAACTCGAAAACTCCAAAACTCCAAAACTCCAATACTCCAAAACTCCGAAACTCCGAAACTCCAAAACTCCAATACTCCAAAACTCCGAAACTCCAAAACTCCAAAACTCCGAAACTCCAAAACTCCAAAACTCCGAAACTCCGAAACTCCGAAACTCCGAAACTCCAAAACTCCAAAACTCCAAAACTCCGAAACTCCGAAACTCCGAAACTCCAAAACTCCAAACCTCCGAAACTCCGAAACTCCGAAACTCCAAAACTCCGAAACTCCAAAACTCCAAAACTCCGAAACTCCGAAACTCCAAAACTCCAAAACTCCGAAACTCCGAAACTCCGAATCTCCAAAACTCCAAAACTCCAAAACTCCGAAACTCCGAAACTCCAAAACTCCAAAACTCCGAAACTCCAAAACTCCGAAACTCCGAAATTCCAAAACTCCAATACTCCAAAACTCCGAAACTCCAAAACTCCGAAACTCCAAAACTCCAAAACTCCAATACTCCAAAACTCCAAAACTCCAAAACACCGAAACTCCGAAACTCCGAAACTCCGAAACTCCAAAACTCCAAAACTCCAAAACTCCAAAACTGCGAAACTCCAAAACTCCGAAACTCCAAAACTCCAAAACTCCAAAACTCCAAAACTCCAATACTCCAAAACTCCGAAACTCCAAAACTCCAAAACTCCAATACTCCAAAACTCCGAAACTCCGAAACTCCAAAACTCCAAAACTCCAAAACTCCAAAACTGCAAAACTCCAAAACTCCGAAACTCCAAAACTCCGAAACTCCAAAACTCGGAAACTCCAAAACTCCAAAACTCCAAAACTCCGAAACTCCAAAACTGCAAAACTCCAAAACTCCAAAACTCCAAAACTCCAAAACTCCAAAACTCCAAAACTCCAATACTCCAAAACTCCAAAACTCCAAAACACCGAAACTCCGAAACTCCAAAACTCCAAAACTCCAAAACTCCGAAACTCAAAAACTCCGAAACTCCAAAACTCCAAAACTCCAAAACTCCGAAACTCCAAAACTCCAATACTCCAATACTCCGAAACTCCAAAACTCCAAAACTCCCAAACTCCAATACTCCAAAACTTCAAAACGCCGAATCTCCAAAACTCCAAAACTCCGAAACTCCGAAACTCCAAAACTCCAAAACTACAAAACTCCAAAACTCCGAAACTCCAAAACTCCGAAACTCCGAAACTCCAAAACTCCAAAACTCCAAAACTCCAAAACTCCGAAACTCCAAAACTCCGAAACTCCGAAACTCCAAAACTCCAAAACTCCGAAACTCCAAAACTCCAAAACTCCAAAACTCCGAAACTCCGAAACTCCAAAACTCCAAAACTCCAAAACTCCGAAACTCCAAAACTGCAAAAGTCCAAAACTCCAAAACTCCGAAACTCCAATACTCCAAAACTCCGAAACTCCAAAACTCCAAAACTCCAAAACTCCAAAACTCCAAAACTCCAATACTCCGAAACTCCGAAACTCCAAAACTCCAAAACTCCAAAACTCCAAAACTCCGAAACTCCAAAACTCCGAAACTCCGAAACTCCAAAACTCCAAAACTCCGAAACTCCAAAACTCCAAAACTCCAAAACTCCGAAACTCCGAAACTCCAAAACTCCAAAACTCCAAAACTCCGAAACTCCAAAACTGCAAAAGTCCAAAACTCCAAAACTCCGAAACTCCAATACTCCAAAACTCCGAAACTCCAAAACTCCAAAACTCCAAAACTCCAAAACTCCAAAACTCCGAAACTCCGAAACTCCGAAACTCCGAAACTCCAAAACTCCGAAACTCCGAAACTCCAATACTCCAAAACTCCAAAACTCCAAAACACCGAAACTCCGAAACTCCGAAACTCCAAAACTCCAGAACTCCAAAACTCCGAATCTCCAAAACTCGGAAACTCCAAAACTCCGAAACTCCAAAACTCCAAAACTCCAAAACTCCGAAACTCCGAAACTCCAAAACTCCAAAACTCCGAAACTCCAAAACTGCAAAAGTCCAAAACTCCACAACTCCAAAACTCCGAATCTCCAAAACTCCAATACTCCAAAACTCCGAAGCTCCAAAACTCCGAAACTCCAAAACTCCAAAACTCCGAAACTCCAAAACTCCAAAACTCCGAAACTCCGAAACTCCAAAACTCCAAAACTCCAAAACTCCGAAACTCCAAAACTCCGAAACTCCAAAACTCCAAAACTCCAAAACTCCGAAACTCCAAAACTCCAAAACTCCAAAACTCCAAAACTCCGAAACTCCAAAACTCCAAAACTCCAAAACTCCGAAACTCCAAAACTCCAAAACTCCAAAACTCCGAAACTCCAAAACTCCGAAACTCCAAAACTCCGAAACTCCGAAACTCCAAAACTCGAAAACTCCAAAACTCCAATACTCCAAAACTCCAAAACTCCAAAACACCGGAACTCCGAAACTCCGAAACTCCAAAACTCCAAAACTCCGAAACTCCGAAACTCCAAAACTCGAAAACTCCAAAACTCCAATACTCCAAAACTCCAAAACTCCAAAACACCGGAACTCCGAAACTCCGAAACTCCAAAACTCCAAAACTCCAAAACTCCAAAACTCCAAAACTCCGAAACTCCAAAACTCCAATACTCCAAAACTCCGAAACTCCAAAACTCCAAAACTCTAAAACTCCAAAACTCCAAAACTCCAAAACTCCGAAACTCCAAAACTCCGAAACTCCAAAACTCCGAAACTCCAAAACTCCGAAACTCCAAAACTCCGAATCTCCAAAACTCCAAAACTCCAAAACTCCGAAACTCCAAAACTCCGAAACTCCGAAATTCCAAAACTCCGAAACTCCAAAACTCCAAAACTCCAATACTCCAAAACTCCAAAACTCCAAAACACCGAAACTCCGAAACTCCGAAACTCCAAAACTCCAAAACTCCAAAACTCCAAAACTCCGAAACTCCAAAACTCCGAAACTCCAAAACTCCAAAACTGCAAAACTCCAATACTCCAAAACTCCGAAACTCCAAAACTCCAAAACTCCAATACTCCAAAACTCCGAAACTCCGAAACTCCAAAACTCCAAAACTCCAAAACTGCAAAACTCCAAAACTCCGAAACTCCGAAACTCCAAAACTCCGAAACTCAAAAACTCGGAAACTCCAAAACTCCAAAACTCCAAAACTCCAAAACTCCGAAACTCCAAAACTCCGAAACTCCAAAACTCCGAATCTCCAAAACTCCAATACTCCAAAACTCCGAAACTCCAAAACTCCGAAACTCCAAAACTCCAAAACTCCGAAACTCCAAAACTCCAAAACTCCAAAACTCCGAAACTCCGAAACTCCAAAACTCCAAAACTCCAAAACTCCAAAACTCCAAAACTCCAATACTCCAAAACTCCGAAACTCCGAAACTCCAAAACTCCAATACTCCAATACTCCGAAACTCCAAAACTCCAAAACTCCGAAACTCCAATACTCCAAAACTTCAAAACTCCGAATCTCCAAAACTCCAAAACTCCGAAACTCCGAAACTCCAAAACTCCAAAACTCCGAAACTCCAAAACTCCGAAACTCCAAAACTCCAAAACTCCAAAACTCCAAAACTCCAAAACTCCGAAACTCCAAAACTCCAATACTCCAAAACTAAGAAACTCCAAAACTCCAAAACTCCAAAACTCCAATACTCCAAAACTCCGAAACTCCGAAACTCCAAAACTCCAAAACTCCAAAACTGCAAAACTCCAAAACTCCGAAACTCCGAAACTCCAAAACTCCGAAACTCCAAAACTCGGAAACTCCAAAACTCCAAAGCTCCAAAACTCCAAAACTCCAAAACTCCGAAACTCCAAAACTCCGAAACTCCAAAACTCCGAATCTCCAAAACTCCAAAACTCCAAAACTCCAAAACTCCGAAACTCCAAAACTCCAAAACTCCGAAACTCCAAAACTCCGAAACTCCAAAACTCCGAAACTCCAAAACTCCGAATCTCCAAAACTCCAATACTCCAAAACTCCGAAGCTCCAAAACTCCGAAACTCCAAAACTCCAAAACTCCGAAACTCCAAAACTCCAAAACTCCAAAACTCCGAAACTCCGAAACTCCAAAACTCCAAAACTCCAAAACTCCAAAACTCCGAAACTCCAAAACTCCAAAACTCCAAAACTCCGAAACTCCAAAACTCCAAAACTCCAAAACTCCAAAACTCCGAAACTCCAAAACTCCAAAACTCCAAAACTCCGAAACTCCAAAACTCCAAAACTCCAAAACTCCGAAACTCCAAAACTCCGAAACTCCAAAACTCCGAAACTCCGAAACTCCAAAACTCGAAAACTCCAAAACTCCAATACTCCAAAACTCCAAAACTCCAAAACACCGGAACTCCGAAACTCCGAAACTCCAAAACTCCAAAACTCCGAAACTCCGAAACTCCAAAACTCGAAAACTCCAAAACTCCAATACTCCAAAACTCCAAAACTCCAAAACACCGCAACTCCGAAACTCCGAAACTCCAAAACTCCAAAACTCCAAAACTCCAAAACTCCAAAACTCCGAAACTCCAAAACTCCGAAACTCCAAAACTCCAAAACTCCAAAACTCCAATACTCCAAAACTCCGAAACTCCAAAACTCCAAAACTCCAATACTCCAAAACTCCGAAACTCCGAAACTCCAAAACTCCAAAACTCCAAAACTGCAAAACTCCAAAACTCCGAAACTCCGAAACTCCAAAACTCCGAAACTCCAAAACTCGGAAACTCCAAAACTCCAAAACTCCAAAACTCCAAAACTCCGAAACTCCAAAACTCCGAAACTCCAAAACTCCGAATCTCCAAAACTCCAATACTCCAAAACTCCGAAACTCCAAAACTCCGAAACTCCAAAACTCCAAAACTCCGAAACTCCAAAACTCCAAAACTCCAAAACTCCGAAACTCCGAAACTCCAAAACTCCAAAACTCCAAAACTCCAAAACTCCAATACTCCAAAACTCCGAAACTCAAAAACTCCAAAACTCCGAAACTCCAATACTCCAAAACTTCAAAACTCCGAATCTCCAAAACTCCAAAACTCCGAAACTCCGAAACTCCAAAACTCCAAAACTACAAAACTCCAAAACTCCAAAACTCCAAAACTCCGAAACTCCGAAACTCCAAAACTCCAAAACTCCAAAACTCCAAAACTCCGAAACTCCAAAACTCCGAAACTCCGAAACTCCAAAACTCCAAAACTCCGAAACTCCAAAACTCCAAAACTCCAAAACTCCGAAACTCCGAAACTCCAAAACTCCAAAACTCCGAAACTCCAAAACTGCAAAAGTCCAAAACTCCAAAACTCCGAAACTCCAATACTCCAAAACTCCGAAACTCCAAAACTCCAAAACTCCAAAACTCCAAAACTCCAATACTCCGAAACTCCGAAACTCCAAAACTCCAAAACTCCAAAACTCCAAAACTCCGAAACTCCAAAACTCCGAAACTCCGAAACTCCAAAACTCCAAAACTCCGAAACTCCAAAACTCCAAAACTCCAAAACTCCGAAACTCCGAAACTCCAAAACTCCAAAACTCCAAAACTCCGAAACTCCAAAACTGCAAAAGTCCAAAACTCCAAAACTCCGAAACTCCAATACTCCAAAACTCCGAAACTCCAAAACTCCAAAACTCCAAAACTCCAAAACTCCAAAACTCCAAAACTCCGAAACTCCGAAACTCCGAAACTCCGAAACTCCAAAACTCCGAAACTCCGAAACTCCGAAACTCCAAAACTCCAAAACTCCAAAACTCCGAAACTCCAAAACTCCAAAACTCCGAAACTCCGAAACTCCGAAACTCCAAAACTCCGAATCTCCAAAACTCGGAAACTCCAAAACTCCAAAACTCCAAAACTCCAAAACTCCAAAACTCCGAAACTCCAAAACTCCGAAACTCCAAAACTCCAAAACTCCAATACTCCAAAACTCCAAAACACCGAAACTCCGAAACTCCGAAACTCCAAAACTCCAGAACTCCAAAACTCCGAATCTCCAAAACTCGGAAACTCCAAAACTCCAAAACTCCAAAACTCCAAAACTCCGAAACTCCAAAACTCCGAAACTCCGAAACTCCACAACTCCAAAACTCCGAAACTCCAAAACTCCAAAACTCCAAAACTCCGAAACTCCGAAACTCCAAAACTCCAAAACTCCAAAACTCCGAAACTCCAAAACTGCAAAACTCCAAAACTCCAAAACTCCGAAACTCCAATACTCCAAAACTCCAAAACTCCGAAACTCCAAAACTCCGAAACTCCAAAACTCCGAAACTCCAAAACTCCAAAACTCCAATACTCCAAAACTCCAAAACTCCGAAACTCCAAAACTCCAAAACTCCAAAGCTCCAAAACTCCAAAACTCCAAAACTCCAATACTCCAAAACTCCAAAACTCCAAAACTCCGAAACTCCAAAACTCCAATACTCCAAAACTCCGAAACTCCAAAACTCCGAAACTCCAAAACTCCAAAACTCCAATACTCCAAAACTCCAAAACTCCAAAACACCGAAACTCCGAAACTCCAAAACTCCAAAACTCCAAAACTCCAAAACTCCAAAACTCCGAAACTCAAAAACTCCGAAGCTCCAAAACTCCAAAACTCCAAAACTCCGAAACTCCAAAACTCCAATACTCCAATACTCCGAAACTCCAAAACTCCAAAACTCCGAAACTCCAATACTCCAAAACTTCAAAACTCCGAATCTCCAAAACTCCAAAACTCCGAAACTCCGAAACTCCAAAACTCCAAAACTACAATACTCCAAAACTCCAAAACTCCAAAACTCCGAAACTCCGAAACTCCAAAACTCCGATTCTCCAAAACTCCAAAACTCGAAAACTCCGAAACTCCAAAACTCCAAAACTCCAATACTCCAAAACTCCAAAACTCCGAAACTCCAAAACTCCAAAACTCCAAAACTCCAATACTCCAAAACTCCAAAACTCCAAAACACCGAAACTCCGAAACTCCGAAACTCCAAAACTCCAGAACTCCAAAACTCCGAATCTCCAAAACTCGGAAACTCCAAAACTCCGAAACTCCAAAACTCCAAAACTCCAAAACTCCGAAACTCCGAAACTCCAAAACTCCAAAACTCCAAAACTCCGAAACTCCAAAACTGCAAAAGTCCAAAACTCCACAACTCCAAAACTCCGAATCTCCAAAACTCCAATACTCCAAAACTCCGAAGCTCCAAAACTCCGAAACTCCAAAACTCCAAAACTCCGAAACTCCAAAACTCCAAAACTCCGAAACTCCGAAACTCCAAAACTCCAAAACTCCAAAACTCCGAAACTCCAAAACTCCGAAACTCCAAAACTCCAAAACTCCAAAACTCCGAAACTCCAAAACTCCAAAACTCCAAAACTCCAAAACTCCGAAACTCCAAAACTCCAAAACTCCAAAACTCCGAAACTCCAAAACTCCAAAACTCCGAAACTCCAAAACTCCGAAACTCCAAAACTCCGAAACTCCGAAACTCCAAAACTCGAAAACTCCAAAACTCCAATACTCCAAAACTCCAAAACTCCAAAACACCGGAACTCCGAAACTCCGAAACTCCAAAACTCCAAAACTCCGAAACTCCGAAACTCCAAAACTCGAAAACTCCAAAACTCCAATACTCCAAAACTCCAAAACTCCAAAACACCGGAACTCCGAAACTCCGAAACTCCAAAACTCCAAAACTCCAAAACTCCAAAACTCCGAAACTCCAAAACTCCAATACTCCAAAACTCCGAAACTCCAAAACTCCAAAACTCTAAAACTCCAAAACTCCAAAACTCCAAAACTCCGAAACTCCAAAACTCCGAAACTCCAAAACTCCGAAACTCCAAAACTCCGAAACTCCAAAACTCCGAATCTCCAAAACTCCAAAACTCCAAAACTCCAAAACTGCAAAACTCCAAAACTCCGAAACTCCAAAACTCCAAAACTCCAAAACTCCGAAACTCCAAAACTCCGAAACTCCAAAACTCCAAAACTCCAAAACTCCAAAACTCCAAAACTCCGAAACTCCAAAACTCCAATACTCCAAAACTAAGAAACTCCAAAACTCCAAAACTCCAAAACTCCAAAACTCCAATACTCCAAAACTCCGAAACTCCGAAACTCCAAAACTCCAAAACTCCAAAACTGCAAAACTCCAAAACTCCGAAACTCCGAAACTCCAAAACTCCGAAACTCCAAAACTCGGAAACTCCAAAACTCCAAAGCTCCAAAACTCCAAAACTCCAAAACTGCGAAACTCCAAAACTCCAAAACTCCAAAACTCCAAAACTCCGAAACTCCAAAACTCCGAAACTCCAAAACTCCAAAACTCCAAAACTCCAAAACTCCAATACTCCAAAACTCCGAAACTCCAAAACTCCAAAACTCCAATACTCCAAAACTCCGAAACTCCGAAACTCCAAAACTCCAAAACTCCAAAACTGCAAAACTCCAAAACTCCGAAACTCCAAAACTCCGAAACTCCAAAACTCGGAAACTCCAAAACTCCAAAACTCCAAAACTCCAAAACTCCAAAACTCCGAAACTCCAAAACTCCGAAACTCCAAAACTCCGAATCTCCAAAACTCCAATACTCCAAAACTCCGAAGCTCCAAAACTCCGAAACTCCAAAACTCCAAAACTCCGAAACTCCAAAACTCCAAAACTCCAAAACTCCGAAACTCCGAAACTCCAAAACTCCAAAACTCCAAAACTCCAAAACTCCGAAACTCCAAAACTCCAAAACTCCAAAACTCCGAAACTCCAAAACTCCAAAACTCCAAAACTCCAAAACTCCGAAACTCCAAAACTCCAAAACTCCGAAACTCCAAAACTCCAAAACTCCAAAACTCCGAAACTCCAAAACTCCGAAACTCCAAAACTCCGAAACTCCGAAACTCCAAAACTCGAAAACTCCAAAACTCCAATACTCCAAAACTCCAAAACTCCAAAACACCGGAACTCCGAAACTCCGAAACTCCAAAACTCCAAAACTCCAAAACTCCAAAACTCCAAAACTCCAAAACTCCAAAACTCCAAAACTCCGAAACTCCAAAACTCCGAAACTCCAAAACTCCGAAACTCCAAAACTCCGAAACTCCAAAACTCCGAATCTCCAAAACTCCAAAACTCCAAAACTCCAAAACTGCAAAACTCCAAAACTCCGAAACTCCAAAACTCCAAAACTCCGAAACTCCAAAACTCCGAAACTCCAAAACTCCAAAACTCCAAAACTCCAAAACTCCGAAACTCCAAAACTCCAATACTCCAAAACTAAGAAACTCCAAAACTCCAAAACTCCAAAACTCCAAAACTCCAAAGCTCCAAAACTCCAAAACTCCAAAACTCCGAAACTCCAAAACTCCAAAACTCCAAAACTCCGAAACACCAAAACTCCGAAACTCCGAAACTCCAAAACTCCGAAACTCCGAAACTCCACAACTCCAAAACTCCGAAACTCCAAAACTCCAAAACTCCAAAACTCCGAAACTCCGAAACTCCAAAACTCCAAAACTCCAAAACTCCGAAACTCCAAAACTGCAAAACTCCAAAACTCCAAAACTCCGAAACTCCAATACTCCAAAACTCCAAAACTCCGAAACTCCAAAACTCCGAAACTCCAAAACTCCGAAACTCCAAAACTCCAAAACTCCAATACTCCAAAACTCCAAAACTCCGAAACTCCAAAACTCCAAAACTCCAAAGCTCCAAAACTCCAAAACTCCAAAACTCCAATACTCCAAAACTCCAAAACTCCAAAACTCCGAAACTCCAAAACTCCAATACTCCAAAACTCCGAAACTCCAAAACTCCGAAACTCCAAAACTCCAAAACTCCAATACTCCAAAACTCCAAAACTCCAAAACACCGAAACTCCGAAACTCCAAAACTCCAAAACTCCAAAACTCCAAAACTCCAAAACTCCGAAACTCAAAAACTCCGAAGCTCCAAAACTCCAAAACTCCAAAACTCCGAAACTCCAAAACTCCAATACTCCAATACTCCGAAACTCCAAAACTCCAAAACTCCGAAACTCCAATACTCCAAAACTTCAAAACTCCGAATCTCCAAAACTCCAAAACTCCGAAACTCCGAAACTCCAAAACTCCAAAACTACAATACTCCAAAACTCCAAAACTCCAAAACTCCGAAACTCCGAAACTCCAAAACTCCGATTCTCCAAAACTCCAAAACTCGAAAACTCCGAAACTCCAAAACTCCAAAACTCCAATACTCCAAAACTCCAAAACTCCGAAACTCCAAAACTCCAAAACTCCAAAACTCCAATACTCCAAAACTCCAAAACTCCAAAACACCGAAACTCCGAAACTCCGAAACTCCAAAACTCCAGAACTCCAAAACTCCGAATCTCCAAAACTCGGAAACTCCAAAACTCCGAAACTCCAAAACTCCAAAACTCCAAAACTCCGAAACTCCGAAACTCCAAAACTCCAAAACTCCAAAACTCCGAAACTCCAAAACTGCAAAAGTCCAAAACTCCACAACTCCAAAACTCCGAATCTCCAAAACTCCAATACTCCAAAACTCCGAAGCTCCAAAACTCCGAAACTCCAAAACTCCAAAACTCCGAAACTCCAAAACTCCAAAACTCCGAAACTCCGAAACTCCAAAACTCCAAAACTCCAAAACTCCGAAACTCCAAAACTCCGAAACTCCAAAACTCCAAAACTCCAAAACTCCGAAACTCCAAAACTCCAAAACTCCAAAACTCCAAAACTCCGAAACTCCAAAACTCCAAAACTCCAAAACTCCGAAACTCCAAAACTCCAAAACTCCGAAACTCCAAAACTCCGAAACTCCAAAACTCCGAAACTCCGAAACTCCAAAACTCGAAAACTCCAAAACTCCAATACTCCAAAACTCCAAAACTCCAAAACACCGGAACTCCGAAACTCCGAAACTCCAAAACTCCAAAACTCCGAAACTCCGAAACTCCAAAACTCGAAAACTCCAAAACTCCAATACTCCAAAACTCCAAAACTCCAAAACACCGGAACTCCGAAACTCCGAAACTCCAAAACTCCAAAACTCCAAAACTCCAAAACTCCGAAACTCCAAAACTCCAATACTCCAAAACTCCGAAACTCCAAAACTCCAAAACTCTAAAACTCCAAAACTCCAAAACTCCAAAACTCCGAAACTCCAAAACTCCGAAACTCCAAAACTCCGAAACTCCAAAACTCCGAAACTCCAAAACTCCGAATCTCCAAAACTCCAAAACTCCAAAACTCCAAAACTGCAAAACTCCAAAACTCCGAAACTCCAAAACTCCAAAACTCCAAAACTCCGAAACTCCAAAACTCCGAAACTCCAAAACTCCAAAACTCCAAAACTCCAAAACTCCAAAACTCCGAAACTCCAAAACTCCAATACTCCAAAACTAAGAAACTCCAAAACTCCAAAACTCCAAAACTCCAAAACTCCAATACTCCAAAACTCCGAAACTCCGAAACTCCAAAACTCCAAAACTCCAAAACTGCAAAACTCCAAAACTCCGAAACTCCGAAACTCCAAAACTCCGAAACTCCAAAACTCGGAAACTCCAAAACTCCAAAGCTCCAAAACTCCAAAACTCCAAAACTGCGAAACTCCAAAACTCCAAAACTCCAAAACTCCAAAACTCCGAAACTCCAAAACTCCGAAACTCCAAAACTCCAAAACTCCAAAACTCCAAAACTCCAATACTCCAAAACTCCGAAACTCCAAAACTCCAAAACTCCAATACTCCAAAACTCCGAAACTCCGAAACTCCAAAACTCCAAAACTCCAAAACTGCAAAACTCCAAAACTCCGAAACTCCAAAACTCCGAAACTCCAAAACTCGGAAACTCCAAAACTCCAAAACTCCAAAACTCCAAAACTCCAAAACTCCGAAACTCCAAAACTCCGAAACTCCAAAACTCCGAATCTCCAAAACTCCAATACTCCAAAACTCCGAAGCTCCAAAACTCCGAAACTCCAAAACTCCAAAACTCCGAAACTCCAAAACTCCAAAACTCCAAAACTCCGAAACTCCGAAACTCCAAAACTCCAAAACTCCAAAACTCCAAAACTCCGAAACTCCAAAACTCCAAAACTCCAAAACTCCGAAACTCCAAAACTCCAAAACTCCAAAACTCCAAAACTCCGAAACTCCAAAACTCCAAAACTCCGAAACTCCAAAACTCCAAAACTCCAAAACTCCGAAACTCCAAAACTCCGAAACTCCAAAACTCCGAAACTCCGAAACTCCAAAACTCGAAAACTCCAAAACTCCAATACTCCAAAACTCCAAAACTCCAAAACACCGGAACTCCGAAACTCCGAAACTCCAAAACTCCAAAACTCCAAAACTCCAAAACTCCAAAACTCCAAAACTCCAAAACTCCAAAACTCCGAAACTCCAAAACTCCGAAACTCCAAAACTCCGAATCTCCAAAACTCCAAAACTCCAAAACTCCAAAACTGCAAAACTCCAAAACTCCGAAACTCCAAAACTCCAAAACTCCGAAACTCCAAAACTCCGAAACTCCAAAACTCCAAAACTCCAAAACTCCAAAACTCCAAAACTCCGAAACTCCAAAACTCCAATACTCCAAAACTAAGAAACTCCAAAACTCCAAAACTCCAAAACTCCAAAACTCCAAAGCTCCAAAACTCCAAAACTCCAAAACTCCGAAACTCCAAAACTCCAAAACTCCAAAACTCCGAAACACCAAAACTCCGAAACTCCGAAACTCGGAAACTCCAAAACTCCAAAACTCCAAAACTCCAAAACTCCGAAACTCCGAAATTCCAAAACTCCAATACTCCAAAACTCCGAAACTCCAAAACTCCGAAACTCCAAAACTCCAAAACTCCAATACTCCAAAACTCCAAAACTCCAAAACACCGAAACTCCGAAACTCCGAAACTCCAAAACTCCAAAACTCCAAAACTCCGAAACTCCAAAACTCCGAAACTCCAAAACTCCAAAACTCCAAAACTCCAATACTCCAAAACTCCCAAACTCCAAAACTCCAAAACTCCAATACTCCAAAACTCCGAAACTCCGAAACTCCAAAACTCCAAAACTCCAAAACTGCAAAACTCCAAAACTCCGAAACTCCGAAACTCCAAAACTCCGAAACTCCAAAACTCGGAAACTCCAAAACTCCAAAACTCCAAAACTCCAAAACTCCGAAACTCCAAAACTCCGAAACTCCAAAACTCCGAATCTCCAAAACTCCAATACTCCAAAACTCCGAAACTCCAAAACTCCGAAACTCCAAAACTCCAAAACTCCGAAACTCCAAAACTCCAAAACTCCAAAACTCCGAAACTCCGAAACTCCAAAACTCCAAAACTCCAAAACTCCAAAACTCCAATACTCCAAAACTCCGAAACTCCAAAACTCCAATACTCCAATACTCCGAAACTCCAAAACTCCAAAACTCCGAAACTCCAATACTCCAAAACTTCAAAACTCCGAATCTCCAAAACTCCAAAACTCCGAAACTCCGAAACTCCAAAACTCCTAAACTACAAAACTCCAAAACTCCAAAACTCCAAAACTCCGAAACTCCGAAACTCCGAAACTCCAAAACTCCGAATCTCCAAAACTCCAAAACTCGAAAACTCGAAAACTCCGAAACTCCAAAACTCCAAAACTCCAATACTCCAAAACTCCAAAACTCCGAAACTCCAAAACTCCAAAACTCCAAAGCTCCAAAACTCCAAAACTCCAAAACTCCGAAACTCCAAAACTCCAAAACTCCAAAACTCCGAAACACCAAAACTCCGAAACTCCGAAACTCGGAAACTCCAAAACTCCAAAACTCCAAAACTCCAAAACTCCGAAACTCCAAAACTCCAAAACTCCGAAACTCCAAAACTCCAAAACTCCGAAACTCCAAAACTCCAAAACTCCAAAACTCCGAAACTCCGAAACTCCAAAACTCGAAAACTCCAAAACTCCAAAACTCCAATACTCCAAAACTCCAAAACTCCAAAACTCCAAAACTCCAAAACTCCAAAACTCCGAAACTCCAAAACTCCAAAACTCCAAAACTCCGAAACTCCGAAACTCCAAAACTCCAAAACTCCAAAACTCCAAAACTCCAAAACTGCAAAAGTCCAAAACTCCACAACTCCAAAACTCCGAATCTCCAAAACTCCAATACTCCAAAACTCCGAAGCTCCAAAACTCCGAAACTCCAAAACTCCAAAACTCCGAAACTCCAAAACTCCAAAACTCCGAAACTCCGAAACTCCAAAACTCCAAAACTCCAAAACTCCAAAACTCCGAAACTCCAAAACTCCAAAACTCCAAAACTCCGAAACTCCAAAACTCCAAAACTCCAAAACTCCAAAACTCCGAAACTCCAAAACTCCAAAACTCCAAAACTCCGAAACTCCAAAACTCCAAAACTCCAAAACTCCGAAACTCCAAAACTCCGAAACTCCAAAACTCCTAAACTCCGAAACTCCAAAACTCGAAAACTCCAAAACTCCAATACTCCAAAACTCCAAAACTCCAAAACACCGGAACTCCGAAACTCCGAAACTCCAAAACTCCACAACTCCGAAACTCCGAAACTCCAAAACTCGAAAACTCCAAAACTCCAATACTCCAAAACTCCAAAACTCCAAAACACCGGAACTCCGAAACTCCGAAACTCCAAAACTCCAAAACTCCAAAACTCCAAAACTCCAAAACTCCAAAACTCCGAAACTCCAAAACTCCAATACTCCAAAACTCCGAAACTCCAAAACTCCAAAACTCTAAAACTCCAAAACTCCAAAACTCCAAAACTCCGAAACTCCAAAACTCCGAAACTCCAAAACTCCGAAACTCCAAAACTCCGAAACTCCAAAACTCCGAATCTCCAAAACTCCAAAACTCCAAAACTCCAAAACTGCAAAACTCCAAAACTCCGAAACTCCAAAACTCCAAAACTCCAAAACTCCGAAACTCCAAAACTCCGAAACTCCAAAACTCCAAAACTCCAAAACTCCAAAACTCCAAAACTCCGAAACTCCAAAACTCCAATACTCCAAAACTAAGAAACTCCAAAACTCCAAAACTCCAAAACTCCAAAACTCCAATACTCCAAAACTCCGAAACTCCGAAACTCCAAAACTCCAAAACTCCAAAACTGCAAAACTCCAAAACTCCGAAACTCCGAAACTCCAAAACTCCGAAACTCCAAAACTCGGAAACTCCAAAACTCCAAAGCTCCAAAACTCCAAAACTCCAAAACTCCAAAACTCCAAAACTCCGAAACTCCAAAACTCCGAAACTCCAAAACTCCAAAACTCCAAAACTCCAAAACTCCAATACTCCAAAACTCCGAAACTCCAAAACTCCAAAACTCCAATACTCCAAAACTCCGAAACTCCGAAACTCCAAAACTCCAAAACTCCAAAACTGCAAAACTCCAAAACTCCGAAACTCCAAAACTCCGAAACTCCAAAACTCGGAAACTCCAAAACTCCAAAACTCCAAAACTCCAAAACTCCAAAACTCCGAAACTCCAAAACTCCGAAACTCCAAAACTCCGAATCTCCAAAACTCCAATACTCCAAAACTCCGAAGCTCCAAAACTCCGAAACTCCAAAACTCCAAAACTCCGAAACTCCAAAACTCCAAAACTCCAAAACTCCGAAACTCCGAAACTCCAAAACTCCAAAACTCCAAAACTCCAAAACTCCGAAACTCCAAAACTCCAAAACTCCAAAACTCCGAAACTCCAAAACTCCAAAACTCCAAAACTCCAAAACTCCGAAACTCCAAAACTCCAAAACTCCAAAACTCCGAAACTCCAAAACTCCAAAACTCCAAAACTCCGAAACTCCAAAACTCCGAAACTCCAAAACTCCGAAACTCCGAAACTCCAAAACTCGAAAACTCCAAAACTCCAATACTCCAAAACTCCAAAACTCCAAAACACCGGAACTCCGAAACTCCGAAACTCCAAAACTCCAAAACTCCGAAACTCCGAAACTCCAAAACTCGAAAACTCCAAAACTCCAATACTCCAAAACTCCCAAACTCCAAAACACCGGAACTCCGAAACTCCGAAACTCCAAAACTCCAAAACTCCAAAACTCCAAAACTCCAAAACTCCAAAACTCCGAAACTCCAAAACTCCAATACTCCAAAACTCCGAAACTCCAAAACTCCAAAACTCTAAAACTCCAAAACTCCAAAACTCCAAAACTCCGAAACTCCAAAACTCCGAAACTCCAAAACTCCGAAACTCCAAAACTCCGAAACTCCAAAACTCCGAATCTCCAAAACTCCAAAACTCCAAAACTCCAAAACTGCAAAACTCCAAAACTCCGAAACTCCAAAACTCCAAAACTCCAAAACTCCGAAACTCCAAAACTCCGAAACTCCAAAACTCCAAAACTCCAAAACTCCAAAACTCCGAAACTCCAAAACTCCAATACTCCAAAACTAAGAAACTCCAAAACTCCAAAACTCCAAAACTCCAAAACTCCAAAGCTCCAAAACTCCAAAACTCCAAAACTCCGAAACTCCAAAACTCCAAAACTCCAAAACTCCGAAACACCAAAACTCCGAAACTCCGAAACTCGGAAACTCCAAAACTCCAAAACTCCAAAACTCCGAAACTCCGAAATTCCAAAACTCCAATACTCCAAAACTCCGAAACTCCAAAACTCCGAAACTCCAAAACTCCAAAACTCCAATACTCCAAAACTCCAAAACTCCAAAACACCGAAACTCCGAAACTCCAAAACTCCGAAACTCCAAAACTCCAAAACTCCAAAACTCCAATACTCCAAAACTCCGAAACTCCAAAACTCCAAAACTCCAATACTCCAAAACTCCGAAACTCCGAAACTCCAAAACTCCAAAACTGCAAAACTCCAAAACTCCGAAACTCCGAAACTCCAAAACTCCGAAACTCCAAAACTCGGAAACTCCAAAACTCCAAAACTCCAAAACTCCGAAACTCCAAAACTCCGAAACTCCAAAACTCCGAATCTCCAAAACTCCAATACTCCAAAACTCCGAAACTCCAAAACTCCGAAACTCCAAAACTCCAAAACTCCGAAACTCCAAAACTCCAAAACTCCAAAACTCCGAAACTCCGAAACTCCAAAACTCCAAAACTCCAAAACTCCAATACTCCAAAACTCCGAAACTCCAAAACTCCAATACTCCAATACTCCGAAACTCCAAAACTCCAAAACTCCGAAACTCCGAAACTCCGAAACTCCAAAACTCCAATACTCCAAAACTCCGAAACTCCAAAACTCCAAAACTCCGAAACTCCAAAACTCCAAAACTCCGAAACTCCGAAACTCCGAAACTCCGAAACTCCAAAACTCCAAAACTCCAAAACTCCGAAACTCCGAAACTCCGAAACTCCAAAACTCCAAACCTCCGAAACTCCGAAACTCCGAAACTCCAAAACTCCGAAACTCCAAAACTCCAAAACTCCGAAACTCCGAAACTCCAAAACTCCAAAACTCCGAAACTCCGAAACTCCGAAACTCCGAAACTCCAAAACTCCAAAACTCCAAAACTCCGAAACTCCGAAACTCCGAAACTCCAAAACTCCAAACCTCCGAAACTCCGAAACTCCGAAACTCCAAAACTCCGAAACTCCAAAACTCCAAAACTCCGAAACTCCGAAACTCCAAAACTCCAAAACTCCGAAACTCCGAAACTCCGAATCTCCAAAACTCCAAAACTCCAAAACTCCGAAACTCCGAAACTCCAAAACTCCAAAACTCCGAAACTCCAAAACTCCGAAACTCCGAAATTCCAAAACTCCAATACTCCAAAACTCCGAAACTCCAAAACTCCGAAACTCCAAAACTCCAAAACTCCAATACTCCAAAACTCCAAAACTCCAAAACACCGAAACTCCGAAACTCCGAAACTCCGAAACTCCAAAACTCCAAAACTCCAAAACTCCAAAACTGCGAAACTCCAAAACTCCGAAACTCCAAAACTCCAAAACTCCAAAACTCCAAAACTCCAATACTCCAAAACTCCGAAACTCCAAAACTCCAAAACTCCAATACTCCAAAACTCCGAAACTCCGAAACTCCAAAACTCCAAAACTCCAAAACTCCAAAACTGCAAAACTCCAAAACTCCGAAACTCCAAAACTCCGAAACTCCAAAACTCGGAAACTCCAAAACTCCAAAACTCCAAAACTCCGAAACTCCAAAACTGCAAAACTCCAAAACTCCAAAACTCCAAAACTCCAAAACTCCAAAACTCCAAAACTCCAATACTCCAAAACTCCAAAACTCCAAAACACCGAAACTCCGAAACTCCAAAACTCCAAAACTCCAAAACTCCGAAACTCAAAAACTCCGAAACTCCAAAACTCCAAAACTCCAAAACTCCGAAACTCCAAAACTCCAATACTCCAATACTCCGAAACTCCAAAACTCCAAAACTCCCAAACTCCAATACTCCAAAACTTCAAAACGCCGAATCTCCAAAACTCCAAAACTCCGAAACTCCGAAACTCCAAAACTCCAAAACTACAAAACTCCAAAACTCCGAAACTCCAAAACTCCGAAACTCCGAAACTCCAAAACTCCAAAACTCCAAAACTCCAAAACTCCGAAACTCCAAAACTCCGAAACTCCGAAACTCCAAAACTCCAAAACTCCGAAACTCCAAAACTCCAAAACTCCAAAACTCCGAAACTCCGAAACTCCAAAACTCCAAAACTCCAAAACTCCGAAACTCCAAAACTGCAAAAGTCCAAAACTCCAAAACTCCGAAACTCCAATACTCCAAAACTCCGAAACTCCAAAACTCCAAAACTCCAAAACTCCAAAACTCCAAAACTCCAATACTCCGAAACTCCGAAACTCCAAAACTCCAAAACTCCAAAACTCCAAAACTCCGAAACTCCAAAACTCCGAAACTCCGAAACTCCAAAACTCCAAAACTCCGAAACTCCAAAACTCCAAAACTCCAAAACTCCGAAACTCCGAAACTCCAAAACTCCAAAACTCCAAAACTCCGAAACTCCAAAACTGCAAAAGTCCAAAACTCCAAAACTCCGAAACTCCAATACTCCAAAACTCCGAAACTCCAAAACTCCAAAACTCCAAAACTCCAAAACTCCAAAACTCCGAAACTCCGAAACTCCGAAACTCCGAAACTCCAAAACTCCGAAACTCCGAAACTCCAATACTCCAAAACTCCAAAACTCCAAAACACCGAAACTCCGAAACTCCGAAACTCCAAAACTCCAGAACTCCAAAACTCCGAATCTCCAAAACTCGGAAACTCCAAAACTCCGAAACTCCAAAACTCCAAAACTCCAAAACTCCGAAACTCCGAAACTCCAAAACTCCAAAACTCCGAAACTCCAAAACTGCAAAAGTCCAAAACTCCACAACTCCAAAACTCCGAATCTCCAAAACTCCAATACTCCAAAACTCCGAAGCTCCAAAACTCCGAAACTCCAAAACTCCAAAACTCCGAAACTCCAAAACTCCAAAACTCCGAAACTCCGAAACTCCAAAACTCCAAAACTCCAAAACTCCGAAACTCCAAAACTCCGAAACTCCAAAACTCCAAAACTCCAAAACTCCGAAACTCCAAAACTCCAAAACTCCAAAACTCCAAAACTCCGAAACTCCAAAACTCCAAAACTCCAAAACTCCGAAACTCCAAAACTCCAAAACTCCAAAACTCCGAAACTCCAAAACTCCGAAACTCCAAAACTCCGAAACTCCGAAACTCCAAAACTCGAAAACTCCAAAACTCCAATACTCCAAAACTCCAAAACTCCAAAACACCGGAACTCCGAAACTCCGAAACTCCAAAACTCCAAAACTCCGAAACTCCGAAACTCCAAAACTCGAAAACTCCAAAACTCCAATACTCCAAAACTCCAAAACTCCAAAACACCGGAACTCCGAAACTCCGAAACTCCAAAACTCCAAAACTCCAAAACTCCAAAACTCCAAAACTCCGAAACTCCAAAACTCCAATACTCCAAAACTCCGAAACTCCAAAACTCCAAAACTCTAAAACTCCAAAACTCCAAAACTCCAAAACTCCGAAACTCCAAAACTCCGAAACTCCAAAACTCCGAAACTCCAAAACTCCGAAACTCCAAAACTCCGAATCTCCAAAACTCCAAAACTCCAAAACTCCGAAACTCCAAAACTCCGAAACTCCGAAATTCCAAAACTCCGAAACTCCAAAACTCCAAAACTCCAATACTCCAAAACTCCAAAACTCCAAAACACCGAAACTCCGAAACTCCGAAACTCCAAAACTCCAAAACTCCAAAACTCCAAAACTCCGAAACTCCAAAACTCCGAAACTCCAAAACTCCAAAACTGCAAAACTCCAATACTCCAAAACTCCGAAACTCCAAAACTCCAAAACTCCAATACTCCAAAACTCCGAAACTCCGAAACTCCAAAACTCCAAAACTCCAAAACTGCAAAACTCCAAAACTCCGAAACTCCGAAACTCCAAAACTCCGAAACTCAAAAACTCGGAAACTCCAAAACTCCAAAACTCCAAAACTCCAAAACTCCGAAACTCCAAAACTCCGAAACTCCAAAACTCCGAATCTCCAAAACTCCAATACTCCAAAACTCCGAAACTCCAAAACTCCGAAACTCCAAAACTCCAAAACTCCGAAACTCCAAAACTCCAAAACTCCAAAACTCCGAAACTCCGAAACTCCAAAACTCCAAAACTCCAAAACTCCAAAACTCCAAAACTCCAATACTCCAAAACTCCGAAACTCCGAAACTCCAAAACTCCAATACTCCAATACTCCGAAACTCCAAAACTCCAAAACTCCGAAACTCCAATACTCCAAAACTTCAAAACTCCGAATCTCCAAAACTCCAAAACTCCGAAACTCCGAAACTCCAAAACTCCAAAACTCCGAAACTCCAAAACTCCGAAACTCCAAAACTCCAAAACTCCAAAACTCCAAAACTCCAAAACTCCGAAACTCCAAAACTCCAATACTCCAAAACTAAGAAACTCCAAAACTCCAAAACTCCAAAACTCCAATACTCCAAAACTCCGAAACTCCGAAACTCCAAAACTCCAAAACTCCAAAACTGCAAAACTCCAAAACTCCGAAACTCCGAAACTCCAAAACTCCGAAACTCCAAAACTCGGAAACTCCAAAACTCCAAAGCTCCAAAACTCCAAAACTCCAAAACTCCGAAACTCCAAAACTCCGAAACTCCAAAACTCCGAATCTCCAAAACTCCAAAACTCCAAAACTCCAAAACTCCGAAACTCCAAAACTCCAAAACTCCGAAACTCCAAAACTCCGAAACTCCAAAACTCCGAAACTCCAAAACTCCGAATCTCCAAAACTCCAATACTCCAAAACTCCGAAGCTCCAAAACTCCGAAACTCCAAAACTCCAAAACTCCGAAACTCCAAAACTCCAAAACTCCAAAACTCCGAAACTCCGAAACTCCAAAACTCCAAAACTCCAAAACTCCAAAACTCCGAAACTCCAAAACTCCAAAACTCCAAAACTCCGAAACTCCAAAACTCCAAAACTCCAAAACTCCAAAACTCCGAAACTCCAAAACTCCAAAACTCCAAAACTCCGAAACTCCAAAACTCCAAAACTCCAAAACTCCGAAACTCCAAAACTCCGAAACTCCAAAACTCCGAAACTCCGAAACTCCAAAACTCGAAAACTCCAAAACTCCAATACTCCAAAACTCCAAAACTCCAAAACACCGGAACTCCGAAACTCCGAAACTCCAAAACTCCAAAACTCCGAAACTCCGAAACTCCAAAACTCGAAAACTCCAAAACTCCAATACTCCAAAACTCCAAAACTCCAAAACACCGCAACTCCGAAACTCCGAAACTCCAAAACTCCAAAACTCCAAAACTCCAAAACTCCGAAACTCCAAAACTCCGAAACTCCAAAACTCCAAAACTCCAAAACTCCAATACTCCAAAACTCCGAAACTCCAAAACTCCAAAACTCCAATACTCCAAAACTCCGAAACTCCGAAACTCCAAAACTCCAAAACTCCAAAACTGCAAAACTCCAAAACTCCGAAACTCCGAAACTCCAAAACTCCGAAACTCCAAAACTCGGAAACTCCAAAACTCCAAAACTCCAAAACTCCAAAACTCCGAAACTCCAAAACTCCGAAACTCCAAAACTCCGAATCTCCAAAACTCCAATACTCCAAAACTCCGAAACTCCAAAACTCCGAAACTCCAAAACTCCAAAACTCCGAAACTCCAAAACTCCAAAACTCCAAAACTCCGAAACTCCGAAACTCCAAAACTCCAAAACTCCAAAACTCCAAAACTCCAATACTCCAAAACTCCGAAACTCAAAAACTCCAAAACTCCGAAACTCCAATACTCCAAAACTTCAAAACTCCGAATCTCCAAAACTCCAAAACTCCGAAACTCCGAAACTCCAAAACTCCAAAACTACAAAACTCCAAAACTCCAAAACTCCAAAACTCCGAAACTCCGAAACTCCAAAACTCCAAAACTCCAAAACTCCAAAACTCCGAAACTCCAAAACTCCGAAACTCCGAAACTCCAAAACTCCAAAACTCCGAAACTCCAAAACTCCAAAACTCCAAAACTCCGAAACTCCGAAACTCCAAAACTCCAAAACTCCGAAACTCCAAAACTGCAAAAGTCCAAAACTCCAAAACTCCGAAACTCCAATACTCCAAAACTCCGAAACTCCAAAACTCCAAAACTCCAAAACTCCAAAACTCCAATACTCCGAAACTCCGAAACTCCAAAACTCCAAAACTCCAAAACTCCAAAACTCCGAAACTCCAAAACTCCGAAACTCCGAAACTCCAAAACTCCAAAACTCCGAAACTCCAAAACTCCAAAACTCCAAAACTCCGAAACTCCGAAACTCCAAAACTCCAAAACTCCAAAACTCCGAAACTCCAAAACTGCAAAAGTCCAAAACTCCAAAACTCCGAAACTCCAATACTCCAAAACTCCGAAACTCCAAAACTCCAAAACTCCAAAACTCCAAAACTCCAAAACTCCAAAACTCCGAAACTCCGAAACTCCGAAACTCCGAAACTCCAAAACTCCGAAACTCCGAAACTCCGAAACTCCAAAACTCCAAAACTCCAAAACTCCGAAACTCCAAAACTCCAAAACTCCGAAACTCCGAAACTCCAAAACTCCGAATCTCCAAAACTCGGAAACTCCAAAACTCCAAAACTCCAAAACTCCAAAACTCCAAAACTCCGAAACTCCAAAACTCCGAAACTCCAAAACTCCAAAACTCCAATACTCCAAAACTCCAAAACACCGAAACTCCGAAACTCCGAAACTCCAAAACTCCAGAACTCCAAAACTCCGAATCTCCAAAACTCGGAAACTCCAAAACTCCAAAACTCCAAAACTCCAAAACTCCGAAACTCCAAAACTCCGAAACTCCGAAACTCCACAACTCCAAAACTCCGAAACTCCAAAACTCCAAAACTCCAAAACTCCGAAACTCCGAAACTCCAAAACTCCAAAACTCCAAAACTCCGAAACTCCAAAACTGCAAAACTCCAAAACTCCAAAACTCCGAAACTCCAATACTCCAAAACTCCAAAACTCCGAAACTCCAAAACTCCGAAACTCCAAAACTCCGAAACTCCAAAACTCCAAAACTCCAATACTCCAAAACTCCAAAACTCCGAAACTCCAAAACTCCAAAACTCCAAAGCTCCAAAACTCCAAAACTCCAAAACTCCAATACTCCAAAACTCCAAAACTCCAAAACTCCGAAACTCCAAAACTCCAATACTCCAAAACTCCGAAACTCCAAAACTCCGAAACTCCAAAACTCCAAAACTCCAATACTCCAAAACTCCAAAACTCCAAAACACCGAAACTCCGAAACTCCAAAACTCCAAAACTCCAAAACTCCAAAACTCCAAAACTCCGAAACTCAAAAACTCCGAAGCTCCAAAACTCCAAAACTCCAAAACTCCGAAACTCCAAAACTCCAATACTCCAATACTCCGAAACTCCAAAACTCCAAAACTCCGAAACTCCAATACTCCAAAACTTCAAAACTCCGAATCTCCAAAACTCCAAAACTCCGAAACTCCGAAACTCCAAAACTCCAAAACTACAATACTCCAAAACTCCAAAACTCCAAAACTCCGAAACTCCGAAACTCCAAAACTCCGATTCTCCAAAACTCCAAAACTCGAAAACTCCGAAACTCCAAAACTCCAAAACTCCAATACTCCAAAACTCCAAAACTCCGAAACTCCAAAACTCCAAAACTCCAAAACTCCAATACTCCAAAACTCCAAAACTCCAAAACACCGAAACTCCGAAACTCCGAAACTCCAAAACTCCAGAACTCCAAAACTCCGAATCTCCAAAACTCGGAAACTCCAAAACTCCGAAACTCCAAAACTCCAAAACTCCAAAACTCCGAAACTCCGAAACTCCAAAACTCCAAAACTCCAAAACTCCGAAACTCCAAAACTGCAAAAGTCCAAAACTCCACAACTCCAAAACTCCGAATCTCCAAAACTCCAATACTCCAAAACTCCGAAGCTCCAAAACTCCGAAACTCCAAAACTCCAAAACTCCGAAACTCCAAAACTCCAAAACTCCGAAACTCCGAAACTCCAAAACTCCAAAACTCCAAAACTCCGAAACTCCAAAACTCCGAAACTCCAAAACTCCAAAACTCCAAAACTCCGAAACTCCAAAACTCCAAAACTCCAAAACTCCAAAACTCCGAAACTCCAAAACTCCAAAACTCCAAAACTCCGAAACTCCAAAACTCCAAAACTCCAAAACTCCGAAACTCCAAAACTCCGAAACTCCAAAACTCCGAAACTCCGAAACTCCAAAACTCGAAAACTCCAAAACTCCAATACTCCAAAACTCCAAAACTCCAAAACACCGGAACTCCGAAACTCCGAAACTCCAAAACTCCAAAACTCCGAAACTCCGAAACTCCAAAACTCGAAAACTCCAAAACTCCAATACTCCAAAACTCCAAAACTCCAAAACACCGGAACTCCGAAACTCCGAAACTCCAAAACTCCAAAACTCCAAAACTCCAAAACTCCGAAACTCCAAAACTCCAATACTCCAAAACTCCGAAACTCCAAAACTCCAAAACTCTAAAACTCCAAAACTCCAAAACTCCAAAACTCCGAAACTCCAAAACTCCGAAACTCCAAAACTCCGAAACTCCAAAACTCCGAAACTCCAAAACTCCGAATCTCCAAAACTCCAAAACTCCAAAACTCCAAAACTGCAAAACTCCAAAACTCCGAAACTCCAAAACTCCAAAACTCCAAAACTCCGAAACTCCAAAACTCCGAAACTCCAAAACTCCAAAACTCCAAAACTCCAAAACTCCAAAACTCCGAAACTCCAAAACTCCAATACTCCAAAACTAAGAAACTCCAAAACTCCAAAACTCCAAAACTCCAAAACTCCAATACTCCAAAACTCCGAAACTCCGAAACTCCAAAACTCCAAAACTCCAAAACTGCAAAACTCCAAAACTCCGAAACTCCGAAACTCCAAAACTCCGAAACTCCAAAACTCGGAAACTCCAAAACTCCAAAGCTCCAAAACTCCAAAACTCCAAAACTGCGAAACTCCAAAACTCCAAAACTCCAAAACTCCAAAACTCCGAAACTCCAAAACTCCGAAACTCCAAAACTCCAAAACTCCAAAACTCCAAAACTCCAATACTCCAAAACTCCGAAACTCCAAAACTCCAAAACTCCAATACTCCAAAACTCCGAAACTCCGAAACTCCAAAACTCCAAAACTCCAAAACTGCAAAACTCCAAAACTCCGAAACTCCAAAACTCCGAAACTCCAAAACTCGGAAACTCCAAAACTCCAAAACTCCAAAACTCCAAAACTCCAAAACTCCGAAACTCCAAAACTCCGAAACTCCAAAACTCCGAATCTCCAAAACTCCAATACTCCAAAACTCCGAAGCTCCAAAACTCCGAAACTCCAAAACTCCAAAACTCCGAAACTCCAAAACTCCAAAACTCCAAAACTCCGAAACTCCGAAACTCCAAAACTCCAAAACTCCAAAACTCCAAAACTCCGAAACTCCAAAACTCCAAAACTCCAAAACTCCGAAACTCCAAAACTCCAAAACTCCAAAACTCCAAAACTCCGAAACTCCAAAACTCCAAAACTCCGAAACTCCAAAACTCCAAAACTCCAAAACTCCGAAACTCCAAAACTCCGAAACTCCAAAACTCCGAAACTCCGAAACTCCAAAACTCGAAAACTCCAAAACTCCAATACTCCAAAACTCCAAAACTCCAAAACACCGGAACTCCGAAACTCCGAAACTCCAAAACTCCAAAACTCCAAAACTCCAAAACTCCAAAACTCCAAAACTCCAAAACTCCAAAACTCCGAAACTCCAAAACTCCGAAACTCCAAAACTCCGAAACTCCAAAACTCCGAAACTCCAAAACTCCGAATCTCCAAAACTCCAAAACTCCAAAACTCCAAAACTGCAAAACTCCAAAACTCCGAAACTCCAAAACTCCAAAACTCCGAAACTCCAAAACTCCGAAACTCCAAAACTCCAAAACTCCAAAACTCCAAAACTCCGAAACTCCAAAACTCCAATACTCCAAAACTAAGAAACTCCAAAACTCCAAAACTCCAAAACTCCAAAACTCCAAAGCTCCAAAACTCCAAAACTCCAAAACTCCGAAACTCCAAAACTCCAAAACTCCAAAACTCCGAAACACCAAAACTCCGAAACTCCGAAACTCGGAAACTCCAAAACTCCAAAACTCCAAAACTCCAAAACTCCGAAACTCCGAAATTCCAAAACTCCAATACTCCAAAACTCCGAAACTCCAAAACTCCGAAACTCCAAAACTCCAAAACTCCAATACTCCAAAACTCCAAAACTCCAAAACACCGAAACTCCGAAACTCCGAAACTCCAAAACTCCAAAACTCCAAAACTCCGAAACTCCAAAACTCCGAAACTCCAAAACTCCAAAACTCCAAAACTCCAATACTCCAAAACTCCCAAACTCCAAAACTCCAAAACTCCAATACTCCAAAACTCCGAAACTCCGAAACTCCAAAACTCCAAAACTCCAAAACTGCAAAACTCCAAAACTCCGAAACTCCGAAACTCCAAAACTCCGAAACTCCAAAACTCGGAAACTCCAAAACTCCAAAACTCCAAAACTCCAAAACTCCGAAACTCCAAAACTCCGAAACTCCAAAACTCCGAATCTCCAAAACTCCAATACTCCAAAACTCCGAAACTCCAAAACTCCGAAACTCCAAAACTCCAAAACTCCGAAACTCCAAAACTCCAAAACTCCAAAACTCCGAAACTCCGAAACTCCAAAACTCCAAAACTCCAAAACTCCAAAACTCCAATACTCCAAAACTCCGAAACTCCAAAACTCCAATACTCCAATACT
Source organism: Amblyomma mixtum (assembly GCF_055824585.1). NCBI lineage: Eukaryota > Metazoa > Arthropoda > Arachnida > Ixodida > Ixodidae > Amblyomma > Amblyomma mixtum. Next base: position 13,306,699 of record NW_028317651.1, read on the forward strand.
CCGAAACTCCAAAACTCCAAAACTCCGAAACTCCAATACTCCAAAACTTCAAAACTCCGAATCTCCAAAACTCCAAAACTCCGAAACTCCGAAACTCCAAAACTCCTAAACTACAAAACTCCAAAACTCCAAAACTCCAAAACTCCGAAACTCCGAAACTCCGAAACTCCAAAACTCCGAATCTCCAAAACTCCAAAACTCGAAAACTCGAAAACTCCGAAACTCCAAAACTCCAAAACTCCAATACTCCAAAACTCCAAAACTCCGAAACTCCAAAACTCCAAAACTCCAAAGCTCCAAAACTCCAAAACTCCAAAACTCCGAAACTCCAAAACTCCAAAACTCCAAAACTCCGAAACACCAAAACTCCGAAACTCCGAAACTCGGAAACTCCAAAACTCCAAAACTCCAAAACTCCAAAACTCCGAAACTCCAAAACTCCAAAACTCCGAAACTCCAAAACTCCAAAACTCCGAAACTCCAAAACTCCAAAACTCCAAAACTCCGAAACTCCGAAACTCCAAAACTCGAAAACTCCAAAACTCCAAAACTCCAATACTCCAAAACTCCAAAACTCCAAAACTCCAAAACTCCAAAACTCCAAAACTCCGAAACTCCAAAACTCCAAAACTCCAAAACTCCGAAACTCCGAAACTCCAAAACTCCAAAACTCCAAAACTCCAAAACTCCAAAACTGCAAAAGTCCAAAACTCCACAACTCCAAAACTCCGAATCTCCAAAACTCCAATACTCCAAAACTCCGAAGCTCCAAAACTCCGAAACTCCAAAACTCCAAAACTCCGAAACTCCAAAACTCCAAAACTCCGAAACTCCGAAACTCCAAAACTCCAAAACTCCAAAACTCCAAAACTCCGAAACTCCAAAACTCCAAAACTCCAAAACTCCGAAACTCCAAAACTCCAAAACTCCAAAACTCCGAAACTCCAAAACTCCAAAACTCCAAAACTCCGAAACTCCAAAACTCCAAAACTCCAAAACTCCGAAACTCCAAAACTCCGAAACTCCAAAACTCCTAAACTCCGAAACTCCAAAACTCGAAAACTCCAAAACTCCAATACTCCAAAACTCCAAAACTCCAAAACACCGGAACTCCGAAACTCCGAAACTCCAAAACTCCACAACTCCGAAACTCCGAAACTCCAAAACTCGAAAACTCCAAAACTCCAATACTCCAAAACTCCAAAACTCCAAAACACCGGAACTCCGAAACTCCGAAACTCCAAAACTCCAAAACTCCAAAACTCCAAAACTCCAAAACTCCAAAACTCCGAAACTCCAAAACTCCAATACTCCAAAACTCCGAAACTCCAAAACTCCAAAACTCTAAAACTCCAAAACTCCAAAACTCCAAAACTCCGAAACTCCAAAACTCCGAAACTCCAAAACTCCGAAACTCCAAAACTCCGAAACTCCAAAACTCCGAATCTCCAAAACTCCAAAACTCCAAAACTCCAAAACTGCAAAACTCCAAAACTCCGAAACTCCAAAACTCCAAAACTCCAAAACTCCGAAACTCCAAAACTCCGAAACTCCAAAACTCCAAAACTCCAAAACTCCAAAACTCCAAAACTCCGAAACTCCAAAACTCCAATACTCCAAAACTAAGAAACTCCAAAACTCCAAAACTCCAAAACTCCAAAACTCCAATACTCCAAAACTCCGAAACTCCGAAACTCCAAAACTCCAAAACTCCAAAACTGCAAAACTCCAAAACTCCGAAACTCCGAAACTCCAAAACTCCGAAACTCCAAAACTCGGAAACTCCAAAACTCCAAAGCTCCAAAACTCCAAAACTCCAAAACTCCAAAACTCCAAAACTCCGAAACTCCAAAACTCCGAAACTCCAAAACTCCAAAACTCCAAAACTCCAAAACTCCAATACTCCAAAACTCCGAAACTCCAAAACTCCAAAACTCCAATACTCCAAAACTCCGAAACTCCGAAACTCCAAAACTCCAAAACTCCAAAACTGCAAAACTCCAAAACTCCGAAACTCCAAAACTCCGAAACTCCAAAACTCGGAAACTCCAAAACTCCAAAACTCCAAAACTCCAAAACTCCAAAACTCCGAAACTCCAAAACTCCGAAACTCCAAAACTCCGAATCTCCAAAACTCCAATACTCCAAAACTCCGAAGCTCCAAAACTCCGAAACTCCAAAACTCCAAAACTCCGAAACTCCAAAACTCCAAAACTCCAAAACTCCGAAACTCCGAAACTCCAAAACTCCAAAACTCCAAAACTCCAAAACTCCGAAACTCCAAAACTCCAAAACTCCAAAACTCCGAAACTCCAAAACTCCAAAACTCCAAAACTCCAAAACTCCGAAACTCCAAAACTCCAAAACTCCAAAACTCCGAAACTCCAAAACTCCAAAACTCCAAAACTCCGAAACTCCAAAACTCCGAAACTCCAAAACTCCGAAACTCCGAAACTCCAAAACTCGAAAACTCCAAAACTCCAATACTCCAAAACTCCAAAACTCCAAAACACCGGAACTCCGAAACTCCGAAACTCCAAAACTCCAAAACTCCGAAACTCCGAAACTCCAAAACTCGAAAACTCCAAAACTCCAATACTCCAAAACTCCCAAACTCCAAAACACCGGAACTCCGAAACTCCGAAACTCCAAAACTCCAAAACTCCAAAACTCCAAAACTCCAAAACTCCAAAACTCCGAAACTCCAAAACTCCAATACTCCAAAACTCCGAAACTCCAAAACTCCAAAACTCTAAAACTCCAAAACTCCAAAACTCCAAAACTCCGAAACTCCAAAACTCCGAAACTCCAAAACTCCGAAACTCCAAAACTCCGAAACTCCAAAACTCCGAATCTCCAAAACTCCAAAACTCCAAAACTCCAAAACTGCAAAACTCCAAAACTCCGAAACTCCAAAACTCCAAAACTCCAAAACTCCGAAACTCCAAAACTCCGAAACTCCAAAACTCCAAAACTCCAAAACTCCAAAACTCCGAAACTCCAAAACTCCAATACTCCAAAACTAAGAAACTCCAAAACTCCAAAACTCCAAAACTCCAAAACTCCAAAGCTCCAAAACTCCAAAACTCCAAAACTCCGAAACTCCAAAACTCCAAAACTCCAAAACTCCGAAACACCAAAACTCCGAAACTCCGAAACTCGGAAACTCCAAAACTCCAAAACTCCAAAACTCCGAAACTCCGAAATTCCAAAACTCCAATACTCCAAAACTCCGAAACTCCAAAACTCCGAAACTCCAAAACTCCAAAACTCCAATACTCCAAAACTCCAAAACTCCAAAACACCGAAACTCCGAAACTCCGAAACTCCAAAACTCCAAAACTCCAAAACTCCGAAACTCCAAAACTCCGAAACTCCAAAACTCCAAAACTCCAAAACTCCAATACTCCAAAACTCCGAAACTCCAAAACTCCAAAACTCCAATACTCCAAAACTCCGAAACTCCGAAACTCCAAAACTCCAAAACTGCAAAACTCCAAAACTCCGAAACTCCGAAACTCCAAAACTCCGAAACTCCAAAACTCGGAAACTCCAAAACTCCAAAACTCCAAAACTCCGAAACTCCAAAACTCCGAAACTCCAAAACTCCGAATCTCCAAAACTCCAATACTCCAAAACTCCGAAACTCCAAAACTCCGAAACTCCAAAACTCCAAAACTCCGAAACTCCAAAACTCCAAAACTCCAAAACTCCGAAACTCCGAAACTCCAAAACTCCAAAACTCCAAAACTCCAATACTCCAAAACTCCGAAACTCCAAAACTCCAATACTCCAATACTCCGAAACTCCAAAACTCCAAAACTCCGAAACTCCAATACTCCAAAACTTCAAAACTCCGAATCTCCAAAACTCCAAAACTCCGAAACTCCGAAACTCCAAAACTCCTAAACTACAAAACTCCAAAACTCCAAAACTCCAAAACTCCGAAACTCCGAAACTCCGAAACTCCAAAACTCCGAATCTCCAAAACTCCAAAACTCGAAAACTCCGAAACTCCAAAACTCCAAAACTCCAATACTCCAAAACTCCAAAACTCCGAAACTCCAAAACTCCAAAACTCCAAAGCTCCAAAACTCCAAAACTCCAAAACTCCGAAACTCCAAAACTCCAAAACTCCAAAACTCCGAAACACCAAAACTCCGAAACTCCGAAACTCGGAAACTCCAAAACTCCAAAACTCCAAAACTCCGAAACTCCAAAACTCCAAAACTCCGAAACTCCAAAACTCCAAAACTCCGAAACTCCAAAACTCCAAAACTCCAAAACTCCGAAACTCCGAAACTCCAAAACTCGAAAACTCCAAAACTCCAAAACTCCAATACTCCAAAACTCCAAAACTCCAAAACTCCAAAACTCCAAAACTCCAAAACTCCGAAACTCCAAAACTCCGAAACTCCAAAACTCCGAATCTCCAAAACTCCAATACTCCAAAACTCCGAAGCTCCAAAACTCCGAAACTCCAAAACTCCAAAACTCCGAAACTCCAAAACTCCAAAACTCCAAAACTCCGAAACTCCGAAACTCCAAAACTCCAAAACTCCAAAACTCCAAAACTCCGAAACTCCAAAACTCCAAAACTCCAAAACTCCGAAACTCCAAAACTCCAAAACTCCAAAACTCCAAAACTCCGAAACTCCAAAACTCCAAAACTCCAAAACTCCGAAACTCCAAAACTCCAAAACTCCAAAACTCCGAAACTCCAAAACTCCGAAACTCCAAAACTCCGAAACTCCGAAACTCCAAAACTCCAAAACTCCAAAACTCCAATACTCCAAAACTCCAAAACTCCAAAACACCGGAACTCCGAAACTCCGAAACTCCAAAACTCCAAAACTCCAAAACTCCAAAACTCCGAAACTCCAAAACTCCGAAACTCCAAAACTCCAAAACTCCAAAACTCCGAAACTCCAAAACTCCAAAACTCCAAAACTCCAAAACTCCAATACTCCAAAACTCCGAAACTGCAAAACTCCAATACTCCAATACTCCGAAACTCCAAAACTCCAAAACACCGGAACTCCGAAACTCCGAAACTCCAAAACTCCAAAACTCCAAAACTCCAAAACTCCGAAACTCCAAAACTCCGAAACTCCAAAACTCCAAAACTCCAAAACTCCGAAACTCCAAAACTCCAAAACTCCAAAACTCCAAAACTCCAATACTCCAAAACTCCGAAACTCCAAAACTCCAATACTCCAATACTCCGAAACTCCAAAACTCCAAAACTCCGAAACTCCAATACTCCAAAACTTCAAAACTCCGAATCTCCAAAACTCCAAAACTCCGAAACTCCGAAACTCCAAAACTCCTAAACTACAAAACTACAAAACTCCAAAACTCCAAAACTCCAAAACTCCGAAACTCCGAAACTCCAAAACTCCGAATCTCCAAAACTCCAAAACTCGAAAACTCCGAAACTCCAAAACTCCAAAACTCCAATACTCCAAAACTCCAAAACTCCGAAACTCCAAAACTCCAAAACTCCAAAACACCGGAACTCCGAAACTCCGAAACTCCAAAACTCCAAAACTCCAAAACTCCAAAACTCCGAAACTCCAAAACTCCGAAACTCCAAAACTCCAAAACTCCAAAACTCCGAAACTCCAAAACTCCAATACTCCAAAACTCCGAAACTCCAAAACTCCAAAACTCTAGAACTCCAAAACTCCAAAACTCCAAAACTCCGAAACTCCAAAACTCCGAAACTCCAAAACTCCGAAACTCCGAAACTCCAAAACTCCGAAACTCCAAAACTCCAAAACTCCGAAACTCCAAAACTCCAAAACTCCAAAACTCCGAAACTCCAAAACTCCAAAACTCCAAAACTCCGAAACTCCAAAACTCCGAAACTCCAAAACTCCGAAACTCCGAAACTCCAAAACTCGAAAACTCCAAAACTCCAATACTCCAAAACTCCAAAACTCCAAAACACCGGAACTCCGAAACTCCGAAACTCCAAAACTCCAAAACTCCGAAACTCCGAAACTCCAAAACTCGAAAACTCCAAAACTCCAATACTCCAAAACTCCCAAACTCCAAAACACCGGAACTCCGAAACTCCGAAACTCCAAAACTCCAAAACTCCAAAACTCCAAAACTCCGAAACTCCAAAACTCCAATACTCCAAAACTCCGAAACTCCAAAACTCCAAAACTCTAAAACTCCAAAACTCCAAAACTCCAAAACTCCGAAACTCCAAAACTCCGAAACTCCAAAACTCCGAAACTCCAAAACTCCGAAACTCCAAAACTCCGAATCTCCAAAACTCCAAAACTCCAAAACTCCAAAACTGCAAAACTCCAAAACTCCGAAACTCCAAAACTCCAAAACTCCAAAACTCCGAAACTCCAAAACTCCGAAACTCCAAAACTCCAAAACTCCAAAACTCCAAAACTCCGAAACTCCAAAACTCCAATACTCCAAAACTAAGAAACTCCAAAACTCCAAAACTCCAAAACTCCAAAACTCCAAAGCTCCAAAACTCCAAAACTCCAAAACTCCGAAACTCCAAAACTCCAAAACTCCAAAACTCCGAAACACCAAAACTCCGAAACTCCGAAACTCGGAAACTCCAAAACTCCAAAACTCCAAAACTCCAAAACTCCGAAACTCCGAAATTCCAAAACTCCAATACTCCAAAACTCCGAAACTCCAAAACTCCGAAACTCCAAAACTCCAAAACTCCAATACTCCAAAACTCCAAAACTCCAAAACACCGAAACTCCGAAACTCCGAAACTCCAAAACTCCAAAACTCCAAAACTCCGAAACTCCAAAACTCCGAAACTCCAAAACTCCAAAACTCCAAAACTCCAATACTCCAAAACTCCGAAACTCCAAAACTCCAAAACTCCAATACTCCAAAACTCCGAAACTCCGAAACTCCAAAACTCCAAAACTCCAAAACTGCAAAACTCCAAAACTCCGAAACTCCGAAACTCCAAAACTCCGAAACTCCAAAACTCGGAAACTCCAAAACTCCAAAACTCCAAAACTCCAAAACTCCGAAACTCCAAAACTCCGAAACTCCAAAACTCCGAATCTCCAAAACTCCAATACTCCAAAACTCCGAAACTCCAAAACTCCGAAACTCCAAAACTCCAAAACTCCGAAACTCCAAAACTCCAAAACTCCAAAACTCCGAAACTCCGAAACTCCAAAACTCCAAAACTCCAAAACTCCAAAACTCCAATACTCCAAAACTCCGAAACTCCAAAACTCCAATACTCCAATACTCCGAAACTCCAAAACTCCAAAACTCCGAAACTCCAATACTCCAAAACTTCAAAACTCCGAATCTCCAAAACTCCAAAACTCCGAAACTCCGAAACTCCAAAACTCCTAAACTACAAAACTCCAAAACTCCAAAACTCCAAAACTCCGAAACTCCGAAACTCCGAAACTCCAAAACTCCGAATCTCCAAAACTCCAAAACTCCAAAACTCCGAAACTCCAAAACTCCAAAACTCCAATACTCCAAAACTCCAAAACTCCGAAACTCCAAAACTCCAAAACTCCAAAGCTCCAAAACTCCAAAACTCCAAAACTCCGAAACTCCAAAACTCCGAAACTCCAAAACTCCGAATCTCCAAAACTCCAATACTCCAAAACTCCAATACTCCAAAACTCCGAAACTCCAAAACTCCAATACTCCAATACTCCGAAACTCCAAAACTCCAAAACTCCGAAACTCCAATACTCCAAAACTTCAAAACTCCGAATCTCCAAAACTCCAAAACTCCGAAACTCCGAAACTCCAAAACTCCTAAACTACAAAACTCCAAAACTCCAAAACTCCAAAACTCCGAAACTCCGAAACTCCGAAACTCCAAAACTCCGAATCTCCAAAACTCCAAAACTCCAAAACTCCGAAACTCCAAAACTCCAAAACTCCAATACTCCAAAACTCCAAAACTCCGAAACTCCAAAACTCCAAAACTCCAAAGCTCCAAAACTCCAAAACTCCAAAACTCCGAAACTCCAAAACTCCAAAACTCCAAAACTCCGAAACACCAAAACTCCGAAACTCCGAAACTCGGAAACTCCAAAACTCCAAAACTCCAAAACTCCAAAACTCCGAAACTCCAAAACTCCAAAACTCCGAAACTCCAAAACTCCAAAACTCCGAAACTCCAAAACTCCAAAACTCCAAAACTCCGAAACTCCGAAACTCCAAAACTCGAAAACTCCAAAACTCCAAAACTCCAATACTCCAAAACTCCAAAACTCCAAAACTCCAAAACTCCAAAACTCCGAAACTCCAAAACTCCGAAACTCCAAAACTCCGAATCTCCAAAACTCCAATACTCCAAAACTCCGAAGCTCCAAAACTCCGAAACTCCAAAACTCCAAAACTCCGAAACTCCAAAACTCCAAAACTCCAAAACTCCGAAACTCCGAAACTCCAAAACTCCAAAACTCCAAAACTCCAAAACTCCGAAACTCCAAAACTCCAAAACTCCAAAACTCCGAAACTCCAAAACTCCAAAACTCCAAAACTCCGAAACTCGAAAACTCCAAAACTCCAAAACTCCGAAACTCCAAAACTCCAAAACTCCAAAACTCCGAAACTCCAAAACTCCGAAACTCCAAAACTCCGAAACTCCGAAACTCCAAAACTCCAAAACTCCAAAACTCCAATACTCCAAAACTCCAAAACTCCAAAACACCGGAACTCCGAAACTCCGAAACTCCAAAACTCCAAAACTCCAAAACTCCAAAACTCCGAAACTCCAAAACTCCGAAACTCCAAAACTCCAAAACTCCAAAACTCCGAAACTCCAAAACTCCAATACTCCAAAACTCCGAAACTCCAAAACTCCAAAACTCTAGAACTCCAAAACTCCAAAACTCCAAAACTCCGAAACTCCAAAACTCCGAAACTCCAAAACTCCGAAACTCCAAAACTCCAAAACTGCAAAACTCCAAAACTCCGAAACTCCAAAACTCCAAAACTCCAAAACTCCGAAACTCCAAAACTCCGAAACTCCAAAACTCCAAAACTCCAAAACTCCAAAACTCCGAAACTCCAAAACTCCAATACTCCAAAACTCCGAAACTCCAAAACTCCAAAACTCCAAAACTCCAAAACTCCGAAACTCCAAAACTCCGAAACTCCGAATCTCCAAAACTCCAAAACTCCAAAACTCCGAAACTCCAAAACTCCAAAACTCCGAAACTCCAAAACTCCGAAACTCCAAAACTCCAAAACTCCGAAACTCCAAAACTCCAAAACTCCGAAACTCCAAAACGCCGAAGCTCCGAAACTCCGAAACTCCAAAACTCCAAAACTCCGAAACTCCAAAACTCCAAAACTCCGAAACTCCGAAACTCCGAAACTCCAAATCTCCGAAACTCCAAAACTCCAAAACTCCGAAACTCCGCAACTCCGAAACTCCAAAACTCCAAAACTCCGAAACTCCGAAACTCCAAAACTCCAAAACTCCAAAACTCCGAATCTCCGAAACTCCAAAACTCCAAAACTCCGAAACTCCAAAACTCCGAAACTCCGAAACTCCGAAACTCCGAAACTCCAAAACTCCAAAACTCCGAAACTCCAAAACTCCAAAACTCCAATACTCCAAAACTCCAAAACTCCGAAACTCCAAAACTCCGAAACTCCAAAACTCCAATACTCCAAAACTCCAAAACTCCAAAACTCCGAAACTCCAAAACTCCAAAACTCCAAAACTCCAAAACTCCAAAACTGCGAAACTCCAAAACTCCAAAACTCCAAAACTCCGAAACTGCAAAACTCCAAAACTCCAAAACTCCGAAACTCCAAAACTCCGAAACCCCAAAACTCCAAAACTCCGAAACTCCAAAACTCCAAAACTCCAAAACTCCGAAACTCCGAAACTCCAAAACTCGAAAACTCCAAAACTCCAAAACTCCAATACTCCAAAACTCCGAAACTCCGAAACTCCAAAACTCCAATACTCCAAAACTCCGAAACTCCAAAACTCCAAAACTCCGAAACTCCAAAACTCGGAAACTCCAAAACTACAAAACTCCAAAACTCCAAAACTCCAAAACTCCGAAACTCCAAAACTCCGAAACTCCAAAACTCCGAATCTCCAAAACTCCAAAACTCGAAAACTCCGAAACTCCAAAACTCCAAAACTCCAATACTCCAAAACTCCAAAACTCCGAAACTCCAAAACTCCAAAACTCCAAAGCTCCAAAACTCCAAAACTCCAAAACTCCGAAACTCCAAAACTCCAAAACTCCAAAACTCCGAAACACCAAAACTCCGAAACTCCGAAACTCGGAAACTCCAAAACTCCAAAACTGCAAAACTCCAAAACTCCAAAACTCCAAAACTCCAAAACTCCAATACTCCAAAACTCCAAAACTCCAAAACACCGAAACTCCGAAACTCCAAAACTCCAAAACTCCAAAACTCCAAAACTCCGAAACTCCAAAACTCCAATACTCCAATACTCCGAAACTCCAAAACTCCAAAACTCCGAAACTCCAATACTCCAAAACTTCAAAACTCCGAATCTCCAAAACTCCAAAACTCCGAAACTCCGAAACTCCAAAACTCCAAAACTACAAAACTCCAAAACTCCAAAACTCCAAAACTCCGAAACTCCGAAACTCCAAAACTCCAAAACTCCAAAACTCCAAAACTCCGAAACTCCAAAACTCCGAAACTCCGAAACTCCAAAACTCCAAAACTCCGAAACTCCAAAACTCCAAAACTCCAAAACTCCGAAACTCCGAAACTCCAAAACTCCAAAACTCCAAAACTCCGAAACTCCAAAACTGCAAAAGTCCAAAACTCCAAAACTCCGAAACTCCAATACTCCAAAACTCCGAAACTCCAAAACTCCAAAACTCCAAAACTCCAAAACTCCAAAACTCCAATACTCCGAAACTCCGAAACTCCAAAACTCCAAAACTCCAAAACTCCAAAACTCCGAAACTCCAAAACTCCGAAACTCCGAAACTCCAAAACTCCAAAACTCCGAAACTCCAAAACTCCAAAACTCCAAAACTCCGAAACTCCGAAACTCCAAAACTCCAAAACTCCAAAACTCCGAAACTCCAAAACTGCAAAAGTCCAAAACTCCAAAACTCCGAAACTCCAATACTCCAAAACTCCGAAACTCCAAAACTCCAAAACTCCAAAACTCCAAAACTCCAAAACTCCGAAACTCCGAAACTCCGAAACTCCGAAACTCCAAAACTCCGAAACTCCGAAACTCCAAAACTCCAAAACTCCAAAACTCCGAAACTCCAAAACTCCAAAACTCCGAAACTCCGAAACTCCGAAACTCCAAAACTCCGAATCTCCAAAACTCGGAAACTCCAAAACTCCAAAACTCCAAAACTCCAAAACTCCAAAACTCCGAAACTCCAAAACTCCAAAACTCCAAAACTCCAAAACTCCAAAACTCCGAAACTCCAAAACTCCGAAACTCCAAAACTCCAAAACTCCAATACTCCAAAACTCCAAAACTCCAAAACACCGAAACTCCGAAACTCCGAAACTCCAAAACTCCAGAACTCCAAAACTCCGAATCTCCAAAACTCGGAAACTCCAAAACTCCAAAACTCCAAAACTCCAAAACTCCGAAACTCCACAACTCCAAAACTCCGAAACTCCAAAACTCCAAAACTCCAAAACTCCGAAACTCCAAAACTCCAAAACTCCAAAACTCCAAAACTCCGAAACTCCAAAACTGCAAAACTCCAAAACTCCAAAACTCCGAAACTCCAATACTCCAAAACTCCGAAACTCCAAAACTCCAAAACTCCAATACTCCGAAACTCCAAAACTCCGAAACTCCAAAACTCCAAAACTCCGAAACTCCAAAACTCCAAAACTCCAAAACTCCAAAACTCCGAAACTCCAAAACTCCAAAACTCCGAAACTCCAAAACTCCGAAACTCCAAAACTCCGAAACTCCAAAACTCCGAAACTCCAAAACTCCAAAACTCCAATACTCCAAAACTCCAAAACTCCGAAACTCCAAAACTCCGAAACTCCAAAACTCCAAAACTCCAAAACTCCAAAACTCCGAAACTCAAAAACTCCGAAGCTCCAAAACTCCAATACTCCAATACTCCGAAACTCCAAAACTCCAAAACTCCGAAACTCCAAAACTCCAAAACTCCAAAACTCCGAATCTCCAAAACTCGGAAACTCCAAAACTCCAAAACTCCAAAACTCCGAAACTCCAAAACTCCAAAACTCCAAAACTCCGAAACTCCAAAACTCCAAAACTCCAAAACTCCAAAACTCCAAAACTCCGAAACTCCAAAACTCCGAAACTCCAAAACTCCAAAACTCCAAAGCTCCAAAACTCCAAAACTCAAAAACTCCAAAACTCAAAAACTCCAAAACTCCAAAACTCCAAAACTCCGAAACTCCAAAACTCCGAAACTCCAAAACTCCGAAACTCCAAAACTCCAAAACTCCAAAACTCCAAAACTCCAAAACTCCGAAACTCCAAAACTCCAAAACTCCAAAGCTCCAAAACTCCAAAACTCCGAAACTCCAAAACTCCAAAACTCCAAAACTCCAAAACTCCGAAACTCCAAAACTCCAATACTCCAAAACTCCGAAACTCCAAAACTCCGAAACTCCAAAACTCCAATACTCCAAAACTCCAAAACTCCAAAACACCGAAACTCCGAAACTCCAAAACTCCAAAACTCCAAAACTCCAAAACTCCGAAACTCAAAAACTCCGAAGCTCCAAAACTCCAATACTCCAATACTCCGAAACTCCAAAACTCCAAAACTCCGAAACTCCAATACTCCAAAACTTCAAAACTCCGAATCTCCAAAACTCCAAAACTCCGAAACTCCGAAACTCCAAAACTCCGAATCTCCAAAACTCCAAAACTCCGAAACTCCGAAACTCCAAAACTCCAAAACTACAAAACTCCAAAACTCCAAAACTCCAAAACTCCGAAACTCCGAAACTCCAAAACTCCGATTCTCCAAAACTCCAAAACTCGAAAACTCCGAAACTCCAAAACTCCAAAACTCCAATACTCCAAAACTCCAAAACTCCGAAACTCCAAAACTCCAAAACTCCAATGCTCCAAAACTCCAAAACTCCGAAACACCAAAACTCCGAAACTCCGAAACTCGGAAACTCCAAAACTCCAAAACTCCAAAACTCCAAAACTCCAAAACTCCGAAACTCCAAAACTCCAAAACTCCGAAACTCCAAAACTCCAAAACTCCGAAACTCCAAAACTCCAAAACTCCAAAACTCCGAAACTCCGAAACTCCAAAACTCGAAAACTCCAAAACTCCAAAACTCCAATACTCCAAAACTCCGAAACTCCGAAACTCCAAAACTCCAATACTCCAAAACTCCGAAACTCCAAAACTCCAAAACTCCGAAACTCCAAAACTCCAAAACTCCGAAACTCCGAAACTCCGAAACTCCAAAACTCCAAAGCTCCAAAACTCCAAAACTCCAAAACTCCGAAACTCCAAAACTCCGAAACTCCAAAACTCCGAAACTCCAAAACTCCAAAACTCCAATACTCCAAAACTCCAAAACTCCAAAACACCGAAACTCCGAAACTCCGAAACTCCAAAACTCCAAAACTCCAAAACTCCGAATCTCCAAAACTCGGAAACTCCAAAACTCCAAAACTCCAAAACTCCAAAACTCCGAAACTCCAAAACTCCGAAACTCCGAAACTCCAAAACTCCAAAACTCCGAAACTCCAAAACTCCAAAACTCCAAAACTCCGAAACTCCGAAACTCCAAAACTCCAAAACTCCAAAACTCCGAAACTCCAAAACTCCAGAACTCCAAAACTCCGAATCTCCAAAACTCGGAAACTCCAAAACTCCAAAACTCCAAAACTCCGAAACTCCAAAACTCCGAAACTCCGAAACTCCACAACTCCAAAACTCCGAAACTCCAAAACTCCAAAACTCCAAAACTCCAAAACTCCGAAACTCCGAAACTCCAAAACTCCAAAACTCCAAAACTCCGAAACTCCAAAACTGCAAAACTCCAAAACTCCAAAACTCCGAAACTCCAATACTCCAAAACTCCGAAACTCCAAAACTCCAAAACTCCAAAACTCCGAAACTCCGAAACTCCGAAACTCCGAAACTCCGAAACTCCAAAACTCCGAAACTCCAAAACTCCAAAACTCCAAAACTCCAAAACTCCGAAACTCCAAAACTCCAAAACTCCGAAACTCCGAAACTCCAAAACTCCGAATCTCCAAAACTCGGAAACTCCAAAACTCCAAAACTCCAAAACTCCAAAACTCCAAAACTCGGAAACTCCAAGACTCCAAAACTCCAAAACTCCAAAACTCCAAAACTCCAAAACTCCAAAACTCCAAAACTCCGAAACTCCAAAACTCCAAAACTCCAATACTCCAAAACTCCAAAACTCCAAAACACCAAAACTCCGAAACTCCGAAACTCCAAAACTCCAAAACTCCAAAACTCCGAATCTCCAAAACTCGGAAACTCCAAAACTCCAAAACTCCAAAACTCCGAAACTCCAAAACTCCAAAACTCCAAAACTCCGAAACTCCAAAACTCCAAAACTCCAAAACTCCAAAACTCCAAAACTCCAAAACTCCGAAACTCCAAAACTCCAAAACTCCAAAGCTCCAAAACTCCAAAACTCAAAAACTCCAAAACTCAAAAACTCCAAACCTCCAAAACTCCAAAACTCCGAAACTCCAAAACTCCGAAACTCCAAAACTCCGAAACTCCAAAACTCCAAAACTCCAATACTCCAAAACTCCAAAACTCCGAAACTCCAAAACTCCAAAACTCCAAAGCTCCAAAACTCCAAAACTCCAAAACTCCAATACTCCAAAACTCCAAAACTCCAAAACTCCGAAACTCCAAAACTCCAATACTCCAAAACTCCGAAACTCCAAAACTCCGAAACTCCAAAACTCCAAAACTCCAATACTCCAAAACTCCAAAACTCCAAAACACCGAAACTCCGAAACTCCAAAACTCCAAAACTCCAAAACTCCAAAACTCCAAAACTCCGAAACTCAAAAACTCCGAAGCTCCAAAACTCCAAAACTCCAAAACTCCGAAACTCCAAAACTCCAATACTCCAATACTCCGAAACTCCAAAACTCCAAAACTCCGAAACTCCAATACTCCAAAACTTCAAAACTCCGAATCTCCAAAACTCCAAAACTCCGAAACTCCGAAACTCCAAAACTCCAAAACTACAAAACTCCAAAACTCCAAAACTCCAAAACTCCGAAACTCCGAAACTCCAAAACTCCGATTCTCCAAAACTCCAAAACTCGAAAACTCCGAAACTCCAAAACTCCAAAACTCCGAAACTCCAAAACTCCAAAACTCCAAAGCTCCAAAACTCCAAAACTCAAAAACTCCAAAACTCAAAAACTCCAAAACTCCAAAACTCCAAAACTCCGAAACTCCAAAACTCCGAAACTCCAAAACTCCGAAACTCCAAAACTCCAAAACTCCAAAACTCCAATACTCCAAAACTCCAAAACTCCGAAACTCCAAAACTCCAAAACTCCAAAGCTCCAAAACTCCAAAACTCCAAAACTCCGAAACTCCAAAACTCCAAAACTCCAAAACTCCAAAACTCCAAAACTCCGAAACTCAAAAACTCCGAAGCTCCAAAACTCCAAAACTCCAAAACTCCGAAACTCCAAAACTCCAATACTCCAATACTCCGAAACTCCAAAACTCGAAAACTCCGAAACTCCAATACTCCAAAACTTCAAAACTCCGAATCTCCAAAACTCCAAAACTCCGAAACTCCGAAACTCCAAAACTCCAAAACTACAAAACTCCAAAACTCCAAAACTCCAAAACTCCGAAACTCCGAAACTCCAAAACTCCGATTCTCCAAAACTCCAAAACTCGAAAACTCCGAAACTCCAAAACTCCAAAACTCCAATACTCCAAAACTCCAAAACTCCGAAACTCCAAAACTCCAAAACTCCAATGCTCCAAAACTCCAAAACTCCAAAACTCCGAAACTCCAAAACTCCAAAACTCCAAAACTCCGAAACACCAAAACTCCGAAACTCCGAAACTCGGAAACTCCAAAACTCCAAAACTCCAAAACTCCAAAACTCCAAAACTCCGAAACTCCAAAACTCCAAAACTCCGAAACTCCAAAACTCCAAAACTCCGAAACTCCAAAACTCCAAAACTCCAAAACTCCGAAACTCCGAAACTCCAAAACTCGAAAACTCCAAAACTCCAAAACTCCAATACTCCAAAACTCCGAAACTCCGAAACTCCAAAACTCCAATACTCCAAAACTCCGAAACTCCAAAACTCCAAAACTCCGAAACTCCAAAACTCCAAAACTCCGAAACTCCGAAACTCCAAAACTCCAAAGCTCCAAAACTCCAAAACTCCAAAACTCCAATACTCCAAAACTCCAAAACTCCAAAACTCCGAAACTCCAAAACTCCAATACTCCAAAACTCCGAAACTCCAAAACTCCGAAACTCCAAAACTCCAAAACTCCAATACTCCAAAACTCCAAAACTCCAAAACTCCGAAACTCCAAAACTCCGAAACTCCAAAACTCCGAAACTCCAAAACTCCAAAACTCCAAAACTCCAATACTCCAAAACTCCAAAACTCCGAAACTCCAAAACTCCAAAACTCCAAAGCTCCAAAACTCCAAAACTCCAAAACTCCGAAACTCCGAAACTCCAAAACTCCAAAACTCCAAAACTCCAAAACTCCAAAACTCCAAAACTCCAAAACTCCGAAACTCCAAAACTCCAAAACTCCAAAACTCCGAAACTCCGAAACTCCAAAACTCCAAAGCTCCAAAACTCCAAAACTCCAAAACTCCAAAACTCCAAAACTCCAAAACTCCGAAACTCCAAAACTCCGAAACTCCGAAACTCCAAAACTCCAAAACTCCAAAACTCCGAAACTCCAAAACTCCAAAACTCCGAAACTCCGAAACTCCGAAACTCCAAAACTCCGAATCTCCAAAACTCGGAAACTCCAAAACTCCAAAACTCCAAAACTCCAAAACTCCGAAACTCCAAAACTCCAAAACTCCAAAACTCCGAAACTCCAAAACTCCGAAACTCCGATTCTCCAAAACTCCAAAACTCGAAAACTCCGAAACTCCAAAACTCCAAAACTCCAAAACTCCGAAACTCCGAAACTCCGAAACTCCAAAACTCCAAACCTCCGAAACTCCGAAACTCCGAAACTCCGAAACTCCAAAACTCCGAAACTCCAAAACTCCAAAACTCCGAAACTCCGAAACTCCAAAACTCCAAAACTCCGAAACTCCGAAACTCCGAATCTCCAAAACTCCAAAACTCCAAAACTCCGAAACTCCGAAACTCCAAAACTCCAAAACTCCGAAACTCCAAAACTCCGAAACTCCGAAATTCCAAAACTCCAATACTCCAAAACTCCGAAACTCCAAAACTCCGAAACTCCAAAACTCCAAAACTCCAATACTCCAAAACTCCAAAACTCCAAAACACCGAAACTCCGAAACTCCGAAACTCCAAAACTCCAAAACTCCAAAACTCCAAAACTCCGAAACTCCAAAACTCCGAAACTCCAAAACTCCAAAACTCCAAAACTCCAAAACTCCAATACTCCAAAACTCCGAAACTCCAAAACTCCAAAACTCCAATACTCCAAAACTCCGAAACTCCGAAACTCCAAAACTCCAAAACTCCAAAACTGCAAAACTCCAAAACTCCGAAACTCCAAAACTCGGAAACTCCAAAACTCCAAAACTCCAAAACTCCAAAACTCCAAAACTCCAATACTCCAAAACTCCAAAACTCCAAAACACCGAAACTCCGAAACTCCAAAACTCCAAAACTCCTAAACTCCGAAACTCAGAAACTCCGAAACTCCAAAACTCCAAAACTCCAAAACTCCGAAACTCCAAAACTCCAATACTCCAATACTCCGAATCTCCAAAACTCCAAAACTCCGAAACTCCGAAACTCCAAAACTCCAAAACTACAAAACTCCAAAACTCCAAAACTCCAAAACTCCGAAACTCCGAAACTCCAAAACTCCAAAACTCCAAAACTCCAAAACTCCGAAACTCCAAAACTCCGAAACTCCGAAACTCCAAAACTCCAAAACTCCGAAACTCCAAAACTCCAAAACTCCAAAACTCCGAAACTCCGAAACTCCAAAACTCCAAAACTCCAAAACTCCGAAACTCCAAAACTGCAAAAGTCCAAAACTCCAAAACTCCGAAACTCCAATACTCCAAAACTCCGAAACTCCAAAACTCCAAAACTCCAAAACTCCAATACTCCGAAACTCCGAAACTCCAAAACTCCAAAACTCCAAAACTCCAAAACTCCGAAACTCCAAAACTCCGAAACTCCGAAACTCCGAAACTCCAAAACTCCAAAACTCCGAAACTCCAAAACTCCAAAACTCCAAAACTCCGAAACTCCGAAACTCCAAAACTCCAAAACTCCAAAACTCCGAAACTCCAAAACTGCAAAAGTCCAAAACTCCAAAACTCCGAAACTCCAATACTCCAAAACTCCGAAACTCCAAAACTTCAAAACTCCAAAACTCCAAAACTCCAAAACTCCGAAACTCCGAAACTCCGAAACTCCGAAACTCCAAAACTCCGAAACTCCGAAACTCCAAAACTCCAAAGCTCCAAAACTCCAAAACTCCAAAACTCCAATACTCCAAAACTCCAAAACTCCAAAACTCCGAAACTCCAAAACTCCAATACTCCAAAACTCCGAAACTCCAAAACTCCGAAACTCCAAAACTCCAAAACTCCAATACTCCAAAACTCCAAAACTCCAAAACTCCGAAACTCCAAAACTCCGAAACTCCAAAACTCCGAAACTCCAAAACTCCAAAACTCCAAAACTCCAATACTCCAAAACTCCAAAACTCCGAAACTCCAAAACTCCAAAACTCCAAAGCTCCAAAACTCCAAAACTCCAAAACTCCGAAACTCCGAAACTCCAAAACTCCAAAACTCCAAAACTCCAAAACTCCAAAACTCCAAAACTCCAAAACTCCGAAACTCCAAAACTCCAAAACTCCAAAACTCCGAAACTCCGAAACTCCAAAACTCCAAAGCTCCAAAACTCCAAAACTCCAAAACTCCAAAACTCCAAAACTCCAAAACTCCGAAACTCCAAAACTCCGAAACTCCGAAACTCCAAAACTCCAAAACTCCAAAACTCCGAAACTCCAAAACTCCAAAACTCCGAAACTCCGAAACTCCGAAACTCCAAAACTCCGAATCTCCAAAACTCGGAAACTCCAAAACTCCAAAACTCCAAAACTCCAAAACTCCGAAACTCCAAAACTCCAAAACTCCAAAACTCCGAAACTCCAAAACTCCGAAACTCCGATTCTCCAAAACTCCAAAACTCGAAAACTCCGAAACTCCAAAACTCCAAAACTCCAAAACTCCGAAAATCCGAAACTCCGAAACTCCAAAACTCCAAACCTCCGAAACTCCGAAACTCCGAAACTCCGAAACTCCAAAACTCCGAAACTCCAAAACTCCAAAACTCCGAAACTCCGAAACTCCAAAACTCCAAAACTCCGAAACTCCGAAACTCCGAATCTCCAAAACTCCAAAACTCCAAAACTCCGAAACTCCGAAACTCCAAAACTCCAAAACTCCGAAACTCCAAAACTCCGAAACTCCGAAATTCCAAAACTCCAATACTCCAAAACTCCGAAACTCCAAAACTCCGAAACTCCAAAACTCCAAAACTCCAATACTCCAAAACTCCAAAACTCCAAAACACCGAAACTCCGAAACTCCGAAACTCCAAAACTCCAAAACTCCAAAACTCCAAAACTCCGAAACTCCAAAACTCCGAAACTCCAAAACTCCAAAACTCCAAAACTCCAAAACTCCAATACTCCAAAACTCCGAAACTCCAAAACTCCAAAACTCCAATACTCCAAAACTCCGAAACTCCGAAACTCCAAAACTCCAAAACTCCAAAACTGCAAAACTCCAAAACTCCGAAACTCCAAAACTCCGAAACTCCAAAACTCGGAAACTCCAAAACTCCAAAACTCCAAAACTCCAAAACTCCAAAACTCCAATACTCCAAAACTCCAAAACTCCAAAACACCGAAACTCCGAAACTCCAAAACTCCAAAACTCCTAAACTCCGAAACTCAGAAACTCCGAAACTCCAAAACTCCAAAACTCCAAAACTCCGAAACTCCAAAACTCCAATACTCCAATACTCCGAATCTCCAAAACTCCAAAACTCCGAAACTCCGAAACTCCAAAACTCCAAAACTACAAAACTCCAAAACTCCAAAACTCCAAAACTCCGAAACTCCGAAACTCCAAAACTCCAAAACTCCAAAACTCCAAAACTCCGAAACTCCAAAACTCCGAAACTCCGAAACTCCAAAACTCCAAAACTCCGAAACTCCAAAACTCCAAAACTCCAAAACTCCGAAACTCCGAAACTCCAAAACTCCAAAACTCCAAAACTCCGAAACTCCAAAACTGCAAAAGTCCAAAACTCCAAAACTCCGAAACTCCAATACTCCAAAACTCCGAAACTCCAAAACTCCAAAACTCCAAAACTCCAAAACTCCAATACTCCGAAACTCCGAAACTCCAAAACTCCAAAACTCCAAAACTCCAAAACTCCGAAACTCCAAAACTCCGAAACTCCGAAACTCCGAAACTCCAAAACTCCAAAACTCCGAAACTCCAAAACTCCAAAACTCCAAAACTCCGAAACTCCGAAACTCCAAAACTCCAAAACTCCAAAACTCCGAAACTCCAAAACTGCAAAAGTCCAAAACTCCAAAACTCCGAAACTCCAATACTCCAAAACTCCGAAACTCCAAAACTTCAAAACTCCAAAACTCCAAAACTCCAAAACTCCGAAACTCCGAAACTCCGAAACTCCGAAACTCCAAAACTCCGAAACTCCGAAACTCCAAAACTCCAAAACTCCGAAACTCCAAAACTCCAAAACTCCGAAACTCCGAAACTCCGAAACTCCAAAACTCCGAATCTCCAAAACTCGGAAACTCCAAAACTCCAAAACTCCAAAACTCCAAAACTCCAAAACTCCGAAACTCCAAAACTCGGAAACTCCAAAACTCCAAAACTCCAAAACTCCGAAACTCCAAAACTCCGAAACTCCAAAACTCCAAAACTCCAATACTCCAAAACTCCAAAACTCCAAAACACCGAAACTCCGAAACTCCGAAACTCCAAAACTCCAGAACTCCAAAACTCCGAATCTCCAAAACTCGGAAACTCCAAAACTCCGAAACTCCAAAACTCCAAAACTCCAAAACTCCAATACTCCAAAACTCCAAAACTCCAAAACACCGGAACTCCGAAACTCCGAAACTCCAAAACTCCAAAACTCCGAAACTCCGAAACTCCAAAACTCGAAAACTCCAAAACTCCAATACTCCAAAACTCCAAAACTCCAAAACACCGGAACTCCGAAACTCCGAAACTCCGAAACTCCAAAACTCCAAAACTCCAAAACTCCAAAACTCCAAAACTCCGAAACTCCAAAACTCCAATACTCCAAAACTCCAAAACTCCAAAACTCCAAAACTCCGAAACTCCAAAACTCCGAAACTCCAAAACTCCAAAACTCCAATACTCCAAAACTCCAAAACTCCAAAACACCGAAACTCCGAAACTCCGAAACTCCAAAACTCCAAAACTCCAAAACTCCGAATCTCCAAAACTCGGAAACTCCAAAACTCCAAAACTCCAAAACTCCGAAACTCCAAAACTCCAAAACTCCAAAACTCCGAAACTCCAAAACTCCAAAACTCCAAAACTCCAAAACTCCAAAACTCCAAAACTCCAAAACTCCGAAACTCCAAAACTCCAAAACTCCAAAGCTCCAAAACTCCAAAACTCAAAAACTCCAAAACTCAAAAACTCCAAAACTCCAAAACTCCAAAACTCCGAAACTCCAAAACTCCGAAACTCCAAAACTCCGAAACTCCAAAACTCCAAAACTCCAATACTCCAAAACTCCAAAACTCCGAAACTCCAAAACTCCAAAACTCCAAAGCTCCAAAACTCCAAAACTCCAAAACTCCAATACTCCAAAACTCCAAAACTCCAAAACTCCGAAACTCCAAAACTCCAATACTCCAAAACTCCGAAACTCCAAAACTCCGAAACTCCAAAACTCCAAAACTCCAATACTCCAAAACTCCAAAACTCCAAAACACCGAAACTCCGAAACTCCAAAACTCCAAAACTCCAAAACTCCAAAACTCCAAAACTCCGAAACTCAAAAACTCCGAAGCTCCAAAACTCCAAAACTCCAAAACTCCGAAACTCCAAAACTCCAATACTCCAATACTCCGAAACTCCAAAACTCCAAAACTCCGAAACTCCAATACTCCAAAACTTCAAAACTCCGAATCTCCAAAACTCCAAAACTCCGAAACTCCGAAACTCCAAAACTCCAAAACTACAAAACTCCAAAACTCCAAAACTCCAAAACTCCGAAACTCCGAAACTCCAAAACTCCGATTCTCCAAAACTCCAAAACTCGAAAACTCCGAAACTCCAAAACTCCAAAACTCCAATACTCCAAAACTCCAAAACTCCGAAACTCCAAAACTCCAAAACTCCAATGCTCCAAAACTCCAAAACTCCAAAACTCCGAAACTCCAAAACTCCAAAACTCCAAAACTCCGAAACACCAAAACTCCGAAACTCCGAAACTCGGAAACTCCAAAACTCCAAAACTCCAAAACTCCAAAACTCCAAAACTCCGAAACTCCAAAACTCCAAAACTCCGAAACTCCAAAACTCCAAAACTCCGAAACTCCAAAACTCCAAAACTCCAAAACTCCGAAACTCCGAAACTCCAAAACTCGAAAACTCCAAAACTCCAAAACTCCAATACTCCAAAACTCCGAAACTCCGAAACTCCAAAACTCCAATACTCCAAAACTCCGAAACTCCAAAACTCCAAAACTCCGAAACTCCAAAACTCCAAAACTCCGAAACTCCGAAACTCCGAAACTCCGAAACTCCAAAACTCCAAAACTCCAAAACTCCGAAACTCCGAAACTCCGAAACTCCAAAACTCCAAACCTCCGAAACTCCGAAACTCCGAAACTCCGAAACTCCAAAACTCCGAAACTCCAAAACTCCAAAACTCCGAAACTCCGAAACTCCAAAACTCCAAAACTCCGAAACTCCGAAACTCCGAATCTCCAAAACTCCAAAACTCCAAAACTCCGAAACTCCGAAACTCCAAAACTCCAAAACTCCGAAACTCCAAAACTCCGAAACTCCGAAATTCCAAAACTCCAATACTCCAAAACTCCGAAACTCCAAAACTCCGAAACTCCAAAACTCCAAAACTCCAATACTCCAAAACTCCAAAACTCCAAAACACCGAAACTCCGAAACTCCGAAACTCCAAAACTCCAAAACTCCAAAACTCCAAAACTCCGAAACTCCAAAACTCCGAAACTCCAAAACTCCAAAACTCCAAAACTCCAAAACTCCAATACTCCAAAACTCCGAAACTCCAAAACTCCAAAACTCCAATACTCCAAAACTCCGAAACTCCGAAACTCCAAAACTCCAAAACTCCAAAACTGCAAAACTCCAAAACTCCGAAACTCCAAAACTCCGAAACTCCAAAACTCGGAAACTCCAAAACTCCAAAACTCCAAAACTCCAAAACTCCAAAACTCCAAAACTCCAAAACTCCAAAACTCCAATACTCCAAAACTCCAAAACTCCAAAACACCGAAACTCCGAAACTCCAAAACTCCAAAACTCCAAAACTCCGAAACTCAAAAACTCCGAAACTCCAAAACTCCAAAACTCCAAAACTCCGAAACTCCAAAACTCCAATACTCCAATACTCCGAATCTCCAAAACTCCAAAACTCCGAAACTCCGAAACTCCAAAACTCCAAAACTACAAAACTCCAAAACTCCAAAACTCCAAAACTCCGAAACTCCGAAACTCCAAAACTCCAAAACTCCAAAACTCCAAAACTCCGAAACTCCAAAACTCCGAAACTCCGAAACTCCAAAACTCCAAAACTCCGAAACTCCAAAACTCCAAAACTCCAAAACTCCGAAACTCCGAAACTCCAAAACTCCAAAACTCCAAAACTCCGAAACTCCAAAACTGCAAAAGTCCAAAACTCCAAAACTCCGAAACTCCAATACTCCAAAACTCCGAAACTCCAAAACTCCAAAACTCCAAAACTCCAAAACTCCAATAGTCCGAAACTCCGAAACTCCAAAACTCCAAAACTCCAAAACTCCGAAACTCCAAAACTCCGAAACTCCGAAACTCCAAAACTCCAAAACTCCGAAACTCCAAAACTCCAAAACTCCAAAACTCCGAAACTCCGAAACTCCAAAACTCCAAAACTCCAAAACTCCGAAACTCCAAAACTGCAAAAGTCCAAAACTCCAAAACTCCGAAACTCCAATACTCCAAAACTCCGAAACTCCAAAACTTCAAAACTCCAAAACTCCAAAACTCCAAAACTCCGAAACTCCGAAACTCCGAAACTCCGAAACTCCAAAACTCCGAAACTCCGAAACTCCAAAACTCCAAAACTCCGAAACTCCAAAACTCCAAAACTCCGAAACTCCGAAACTCCGAAACTCCAAAACTCCGAATCTCCAAAACTCGGAAACTCCAAAACTCCAAAACTCCAAAACTCCAAAACTCCAAAACTCCGAAACTCCAAAACTCCAAAACTCCAAAACTCCAAAACTCCAAAACTCCGAAACTCCAAAACTCCGAAACTCCAAAACTGCAAAACTCCAATACTCCAAAACTCCAAAACTCCAAAACACCGAAACTCCGAAACTCCGAAACTCCAAAACTCCAGAACTCCAAAACTCCGAATCTCCAAAACTCGGAAACTCCAAAACTCCGAAACTCCAAAACTCCAAAACTCCAAAACTCCAATACTCCAAAACTCCAAAACTCCAAAACACCGGAACTCCGAAACTCCGAAACTCCAAAACTCCAAAACTCCGAAACTCCGAAACTCCAAAACTCGAAAACTCCAAAACTCCAATACTCCAAAACTCCAAAACTCCAAAACACCGGAACTCCGAAACTCCGAAACTCCGAAACTCCAAAACTCCAAAACTCCAAAACTCCAAAACTCCAAAACTCCGAAACTCCAAAACTCCAATACTCCAAAACTCCGAAACTCCAAAACTCCAAAACTCTAAAACTCCAAAACTCCAAAACTCCGAAACTCCAAAACTCCGAAACTCCAAAACTCCGAAACTCCAAAACTCCGAATCTCCAAAACTCCAAAACTCCAAAACTCCAAAACTGCAAAACTCCAAAACTCCGAAACTCCAAAACTCCAAAACTCCAAAACTCCGAAACTCCAAAACTCCGAAACTCCAAAACTCCAAAACTCCAAAACTCCAAAACTCCGAAACTCCAAAACTCCAATACTCCAAAACTAAGAAACTCCAAAACTCCAAAACTCCAAAACTCCAAAACTCCAATACTCCAAAACTCCGAAACTCCGAAACTCCAAAACTCCAAAACTCCAAAACTGCAAAACTCCAAAACTCCGAAACTCCGAAACTCCAAAACTCCGAAACTCCAAAACTCGGAAACTCCAAAACTCCAAAGCTCCAAAACTCCAAAACTCCAAAAC
This sequence comes from Amblyomma mixtum, assembly GCF_055824585.1. NCBI lineage: Eukaryota > Metazoa > Arthropoda > Arachnida > Ixodida > Ixodidae > Amblyomma > Amblyomma mixtum. Next base: position 13,332,362 of record NW_028317651.1, read on the forward strand.
TCCGAAACTCCAAAACTCCAAAACTCCAAAACTCCGAAACTCCAAAACTCCAATACTCCAAAACTCCGAAGCTCCAAAACTCCGAAACTCCAAAACTCCAAAACTCCGAAACTCCAAAACTCCAAAACTCCAAAACTCCGAAACTCCGAAACTCCAAAACTCCAAAACTCCAAAACTCCAAAACTCCGAAACTCCAAAACTCCAAAACTCCAAAACTCCGAAACTCCAAAACTCCAAAACTCCAAAACTCCAAAACTCCGAAACTCCAAAACTCCAAAACTCCAAAACTCCGAAACTCCAAAACTCCAAAACTCCAAAACTCCGAAACTCCAAAACTCCGAAACTCCAAAACTCCGAAACTCCGAAACTCCAAAACTCGAAAACTCCAAAACTCCAATACTCCAAAACTCCAAAACTCCAAAACACCGGAACTCCGAAACTCCGAAACTCCAAAACTCCAAAACTCCGAAACTCCGAAACTCCAAAACTCGAAAACTCCAAAACTCCAATACTCCAAAACTCCAAAACTCCAAAACACCGGAACTCCGAAACTCCGAAACTCCAAAACTCCAAAACTCCAAAACTCCAAAACTCCAAAACTCCGAAACTCCAAAACTCCAATACTCCAAAACTCCGAAACTCCAAAACTCCAAAACTCTAAAACTCCAAAACTCCAAAACTCCAAAACTCCGAAACTCCAAAACTCCGAAACTCCAAAACTCCGAAACTCCAAAACTCCGAAACTCCAAAACTCCGAATCTCCAAAACTCCAAAACTCCAAAACTCCAAAACTGCAAAACTCCAAAACTCCGAAACTCCAAAACTCCAAAACTCCAAAACTCCGAAACTCCAAAACTCCGAAACTCCAAAACTCCAAAACTCCAAAACTCCAAAACTCCGAAACTCCAAAACTCCAATACTCCAAAACTAAGAAACTCCAAAACTCCAAAACTCCAAAACTCCAAAACTCCAAAGCTCCAAAACTCCAAAACTCCAAAACTCCGAAACTCCAAAACTCCAAAACTCCAAAACTCCGAAACACCAAAACTCCGAAACTCCGAAACTCGGAAACTCCAAAACTCCAAAACTCCAAAACTCCAAAACTCCGAAACTCCGAAATTCCAAAACTCCAAAACTCCAAAACTCCGAAACTCCGAAACTCCAAAACTCCAAAACTCCAAAACTCCAAAACTCCGAAACTCCAAAACTCCGAAACTCCGAAACTCCAAAACTCCAAAACTCCGAAACTCCAAAACTCCAAAACTCCAAAACTCCGAAACTCCGAAACTCCAAAACTCCAAAACTCCAAAACTCCGAAACTCCAAAACTGCAAAAGTCCAAAACTCCAAAACTCCGAAACTCCAATACTCCAAAACTCCGAAACTCCAAAACTCCAAAACTCCAAAACTCCAATACTCCGAAACTCCGAAACTCCAAAACTCCAAAACTCCAAAACTCCAAAACTCCGAAACTCCAAAACTCCGAAACTCCGAAACTCCAAAACTCCAAAACTCCGAAACTCCAAAACTCCAAAACTCCAAAACTCCGAAACTCCGAAACTCCAAAACTCCAAAACTCCAAAACTCCGAAACTCCAAAACTGCAAAAGTCCAAAACTCCAAAACTCCGAAACTCCAATACTCCAAAACTCCGAAACTCCAAAACTTCAAAACTCCAAAACTCCAAAACTCCAAAACTCCGAAACTCCGAAACTCCGAAACTCCGAAACTCCAAAACTCCGAAACTCCGAAACTCCAAAACTCCAAAACTCCGAAACTCCAAAACTCCAAAACTCCGAAACTCCGAAACTCCGAAACTCCAAAACTCCGAATCTCCAAAACTCGGAAACTCCAAAACTCCAAAACTCCAAAACTCCAAAACTCCAAAACTCCAAAACTCCGAAACTCCAAAACTCCAAAACTCCAAAACTCCGAAACTCCAAAACTCCGAAACTCCAAAACTCTAAAACTCCAAAACTCCAAAACTCCGAAACTCCAAAACTCCGAAACTCCAAAACTCCGAAACTCCAAAACTCCGAAACTCCAAAACTCCGAATCTCCAAAACTCCAAAACTCCAAAACTCCAAAACTGCAAAACTCCAAAACTCCGAAACTCCAAAACTCCAAAACTCCAAAACTCCGAAACTCCAAAACTCCGAAACTCCAAAACTCCAAAACTCCAAAACTCCAAAACTCCGAAACTCCAAAACTCCAATACTCCAAAACTAAGAAACTCCAAAACTCCAAAACTCCAAAACTCCAAAACTCCAATACTCCAAAACTCCGAAACTCCGAAACTCCAAAACTCCAAAACTCCAAAACTGCAAAACTCCAAAACTCCGAAACTCCAAAACTCCGAAACTCCAAAACTCGGAAACTCCAAAACTCCAAAGCTCCAAAACTCCAAAACTCCAAAACTCCGAAACTCCAAAACTCCAAAACTCCAAAACTCCAAAACTCCGAAACTCCAAAACTCCGAAACTCCAAAACTCCAAAACTCCAAAACTCCAAAACTCCAATACTCCAAAACTCCGAAACTCCAAAACTCCAAAACTCCAATACTCCAAAACTCCGAAACTCCGAAACTCCAAAACTCCAAAACTCCAAAACTGCAAAACTTCAAAACTCCGAAACTCCAAAACTCCGAAACTCCAAAACTCGGAAACTCCAAAACTCCAAAACTCCAAAACTCCAAAACTCCGAAACTCCAAAACTCCGCAACTCCAAAACTCCGAATCTCCAAAACTCCAATACTCCAAAACTCCGAAGCTCCAAAACTCCGAAACTCCAAAACTCCAAAACTCCGAAACTCCAAAACTCCAAAACTCCGAAACTCCGAAACTCCAAAACTCCAAAACTCCAAAACTCCAATACTCCAAAACTCCAAAACTCCAAAACACCGGAACTCCGAAACTCCGAAACTCCAAAACTCCAAAACTCCGAAACTCCGAAACTCCAAAACTCGAAAACTCCAAAACTCCAATACTCCAAAACTCCAAAACTCCAAAACACCGGAACTCCGAAACTCCGAAACTCCAAAAGTCCAAAACTCCAAAACTCCGAAACTCCAATACTCCAAAACTCCGAAACTCCAAAACTTCAAAACTCCAAAACTCCAAAACTCCAAAACTCCGAAACTCCGAAACTCCAAAACTCCAAAACTCCGAAACTCCAAAACTCCAAAACTCCAAAACTGCAAAAGTCCAAAACTCCAAAACTCCGAAACTCCAATACTCCAAAACTCCGAAACTCCAAAACTTCAAAACTCCAAAACTCCAAAACTCCAAAACTCCGAAACTCCGAAACTCCGAAACTCCGAAACTCCAAAACTCCGAAACTCCGAAACTCCAAAACTCCAAAACTCCGAAACTCCAAAACTCCAAAACTCCGAAACTCCGAAACTCCAAAACTCCGAATCTCCAAAACTCGGAAACTCCAAAACTCCAAAACTCCAAAACTCCAAAACTCCAAAACTCCGAAACTCCAAAACTCCAAAACTCCAAAACTCCAAAACTCCAAAACTCCGAAACTCCAAAACTCCGAAACTCCAAAACTGCAAAACTCCAATACTCCAAAACTCCAAAACTCCAAAACACCGAAACTCCGAAACTCCGAAACTCCAAAACTCCAGAACTCCAAAACTCCGAATCTCCAAAACTCGGAAACTCCAAAACTCCGAAACTCCAAAACTCCAAAACTCCAAAACTCCAATACTCCAAAACTCCAAAACACCGGAACTCCGAAACTCCGAAACTCCAAAACTCCAAAACTCCGAAACTCCGAAACTCCAAAACTCGAAAACTCCAAAACTCCAATACTCCAAAACTCCAAAACTCCAAAACACCGGAACTCCGAAACTCCGAAACTCCGAAACTCCAAAACTCCAAAACTCCAAAACTCCAAAACTCCAAAACTCCGAAACTCCAAAACTCCAATACTCCAAAACTCCGAAACTCCAAAACTCCAAAACTCTAAAACTCCAAAACTCCAAAACTCCGAAACTCCAAAACTCCGAAACTCCAAAACTCCGAAACTCCAAAACTCCGAAACTCCAAAACTCCGAATCTCCAAAACTCCAAAACTCCAAAACTCCAAAACTGCAAAACTCCAAAACTCCGAAACTCCAAAACTCCAAAACTCCAAAACTCCGAAACTCCAAAACTCCGAAACTCCAAAACTCCAAAACTCCAAAACTCCAAAACTCCGAAACTCCAAAACTCCAATACTCCAAAACTAAGAAACTCCAAAACTCCAAAACTCCAAAACTCCAAAACTCCAATACTCCAAAACTCCGAAACTCCGAAACTCCAAAACTCCAAAACTCCAAAACTGCAAAACTCCAAAACTCCGAAACTCCGAAACTCCAAAACTCCGAAACTCCAAAACTCGGAAACTCCAAAACTCCAAAGCTCCAAAACTCCAAAACTCCAAAACTCCGAAACTCCAAAACTCCAAAACTCCAAAACTCCGAAACTCCAAAACTCCGAAACTCCAAAACTCCAAAACTCCAGAACTCCAAAACTCCAATACTCCAAAACTCCGAAACTCCAAAACTCCAAAACTCCAAAACTCCGAAACTCCGAAACTCCAAAACTCCAAAACTCCAAAACTCCGAAACTCCAAAACTGCAAAAGTCCAAAACTCCAAAACTCCGAAACTCCAATACTCCAAAACTCCGAAACTCCAAAACTCCAAAACTCCAAAACTCCAATACTCCGAAACTCCGAAACTCCAAAACTCCAAAACTCCAAAACTCCAAAACTCCGAAACTCCAAAACTCCGAAACTCCGAAACTCCAAAACTCCAAAACTCCGAAACTCCAAAACTCCAAAACTCCAAAACTCCGAAACTCCGAAACTCCAAAACTCCAAAACTCCAAAACTCCGAAACTCCAAAACTGCAAAAGTCCAAAACTCCAAAACTCCGAAACTCCAATACTCCAAAACTCCGAAACTCCAAAACTTCAAAACTCCAAAACTCCAAAACTCCAAAACTCCGAAACTCCGAAACTCCGAAACTCCGAAACTCCAAAACTCCGAAACTCCGAAACTCCAAAACTCCAAAACTCCGAAACTCCAAAACTCCAAAACTCCGAAACTCCGAAACTCCGAAACTCCAAAACTCCGAATCTCCAAAACTCGGAAACTCCAAAACTCCAAAACTCCAAAACTCCAAAACTCCAAAACTCCAAAACTCCGAAACTCCAAAACTCCAAAACTCCAAAACTCCGAAACTCCAAAACTCCGAAACTCCAAAACTCCAAAACTCCAATACTCCAAAACTCCAAAACTCCAAAACACCGAAACTCCGAAACTCCGAAACTCCAAAACTCCAGAACTCCAAAACTCCGAATCTCCAAAACTCGGAAACTCCAAAACTCCGAAACTCCAAAACTCCAAAACTCCAAAACTCCAATACTCCAAAACTCCAAAACTCCAAAACACCGGAACTCCGAAACTCCGAAACTCCAAAACTCCAAAACTCCGAAACTCCGAAACTCCAAAACTCGAAAACTCCAAAACTCCAATACTCCAAAACTCCAAAACTCCAAAACACCGGAACTCCGAAACTCCGAAACTCCGAAACTCCAAAACTCCAAAACTCCAAAACTCCAAAACTCCAAAACTCCGAAACTCCAAAACTCCAATACTCCAAAACTCCGAAACTCCAAAACTCCAAAACTCTAAAACTCCAAAACTCCAAAACTCCGAAACTCCAAAACTCCGAAACTCCAAAACTCCGAAACTCCAAAACTCCGAAACTCCAAAACTCCGAATCTCCAAAACTCCAAAACTCCAAAACTCCAAAACTGCAAAACTCCAAAACTCCGAAACTCCAAAACTCCAAAACTCCAAAACTCCGAAACTCCAAAACTCCGAAACTCCAAAACTCCAAAACTCCAAAACTCCAAAACTCCGAAACTCCAAAACTCCAATACTCCAAAACTAAGAAACTCCAAAACTCCAAAACTCCAAAACTCCAAAACTCCAATACTCCAAAACTCCGAAACTCCGAAACTCCAAAACTCCAAAACTCCAAAACTGCAAAACTCCAAAACTCCGAAACTCCGAAACTCCAAAACTCCGAAACTCCAAAACTCGGAAACTCCAAAACTCCAAAGCTCCAAAACTCCAAAACTCCAAAACTCCGAAACTCCAAAACTCCAAAACTCCAAAACTCCAAAACTCCGAAACTCCAAAACTCCGAAACTCCAAAACTCCAAAACTCCAAAACTCCAAAACTCCAATACTCCAAAACTCCGAAACTCCAAAACTCCAAAACTCCAATACTCCAAAACTCCGAAACTCCGAAACTCCAAAACTCCAAAACTCCAAAACTGCAAAACTTCAAAACTCCGAAACTCCAAAACTCCGAAACTCCAAAACTCGGAAACTCCAAAACTCCAAAACTCCAAAACTCCAAAACTCCGAAACTCCAAAACTCCGCAACTCCAAAACTCCGAATCTCCAAAACTCCAATACTCCAAAACTCCGAAGCTCCAAAACTCCGAAACTCCAAAACTCCAAAACTCCGAAACTCCAAAACTCCAAAACTCCAAAACTCCGAAACTCCGAAACTCCAAAACTCCAAAACTCCAAAACTCCAATACTCCAAAACTCCAAAACTCCAAAACACCGGAACTCCGAAACTCCGAAACTCCAAAACTCCAAAACTCCGAAACTCCGAAACTCCAAAACTCGAAAACTCCAAAACTCCAATACTCCAAAACTCCAAAACTCCAAAACACCGGAACTCCGAAACTCCGAAACTCCAAAAGTCCAAAACTCCAAAACTCCGAAACTCCAATACTCCAAAACTCCGAAACTCCAAAACTTCAAAACTCCAAAACTCCAAAACTCCAAAACTCCGAAACTCCGAAACTCCAAAACTCCAAAACTCCGAAACTCCAAAACTCCAAAACTCCAAAACTGCAAAAGTCCAAAACTCCAAAACTCCGAAACTCCAATACTCCAAAACTCCGAAACTCCAAAACTTCAAAACTCCAAAACTCCAAAACTCCAAAACTCCGAAACTCCGAAACTCCGAAACTCCGAAACTCCAAAACTCCGAAACTCCGAAACTCCAAAACTCCAAAACTCCGAAACTCCAAAACTCCAAAACTCCGAAACTCCGAAACTCCGAAACTCCAAAACTCCGAATCTCCAAAACTCGGAAACTCCAAAACTCCAAAACTCCAAAACTCCAAAACTCCAAAACTCCGAAACTCCAAAACTCCAAAACTCCAAAACTCCAAAACTCCAAAACTCCGAAACTCCAAAACTCCGAAACTCCAAAACTGCAAAACTCCAATACTCCAAAACTCCAAAACTCCAAAACACCGAAACTCCGAAACTCCGAAACTCCAAAACTCCAGAACTCCAAAACTCCGAATCTCCAAAACTCGGAAACTCCAAAACTCCGAAACTCCAAAACTCCAAAACTCCAATACTCCAAAACTCCAAAACACCGGAACTCCGAAACTCCGAAACTCCAAAACTCCAAAACTCCGAAACTCCGAAACTCCAAAACTCGAAAACTCCAAAACTCCAATACTCCAAAACTCCAAAACTCCAAAACACCGGAACTCCGAAACTCCGAAACTCCGAAACTCCAAAACTCCAAAACTCCAAAACTCCAAAACTCCAAAACTCCGAAACTCCAAAACTCCAATACTCCAAAACTCCGAAACTCCAAAACTCCAAAACTCTAAAACTCCAAAACTCCAAAACTCCGAAACTCCAAAACTCCGAAACTCCAAAACTCCGAAACTCCAAAACTCCGAAACTCCAAAACTCCGAATCTCCAAAACTCCAAAACTCCAAAACTCCAAAACTGCAAAACTCCAAAACTCCGAAACTCCAAAACTCCAAAACTCCAAAACTCCGAAACTCCAAAACTCCGAAACTCCAAAACTCCAAAACTCCAAAACTCCAAAACTCCGAAACTCCAAAACTCCAATACTCCAAAACTAAGAAACTCCAAAACTCCAAAACTCCAAAACTCCAAAACTCCAATACTCCAAAACTCCGAAACTCCGAAACTCCAAAACTCCAAAACTCCAAAACTGCAAAACTCCAAAACTCCGAAACTCCGAAACTCCAAAACTCCGAAACTCCAAAACTCGGAAACTCCAAAACTCCAAAGCTCCAAAACTCCAAAACTCCAAAACTCCGAAACTCCAAAACTCCAAAACTCCAAAACTCCGAAACTCCAAAACTCCGAAACTCCAAAACTCCAAAACTCCAAAACTCCAAAACTCCAATACTCCAAAACTCCGAAACTCCAAAACTCCAAAACTCCAATACTCCAAAACTCCGAAACTCCGAAACTCCAAAACTCCAAAACTCCAAAACTGCAAAACTTCAAAACTCCGAAACTCCAAAACTCCGAAACTCCAAAACTCGGAAACTCCAAAACTCCAAAACTCCAAAACTCCGAAACTCCAAAACTCCGAAACTCCAAAACTCCGAATCTCCAAAACTCCAATACTCCAAAACTCCGAAGCTCCAAAACTCCGAAACTCCAAAACTCCAAAACTCCGAAACTCCAAAACTCCAAAACTCCAAAACTCCGAAACTCCGAAACTCCAAAACTCCAAAACTCCAAAACTCCAAAACTCCGAAACTCCAAAACTCCAAAACTCCAAAACTCCGAAACTCCAAAACTCCAAAACTCCAAAACTCCAAAACTCCGAAACTCCAAAACTCCAAAACTCCAAAACTCCGAAACTCCAAAACTCCAAAACTCCAAAACTCCGAAACTCCAAAACTCCGAAACTCCAAAACTCCGAAACTCCGAAACTCCAAAACTCGAAAACTCCAAAACTCCAATACTCCAAAACTCCAAAACTCCAAAACACCGGAACTCCGAAACTCCGAAACTCCAAAACTCCAAAACTCCGAAACTCCGAAACTCCAAAACTCGAAAACTCCAAAACTCCAATACTCCAAAACTCCAAAACTCCAAAACACCGGAACTCCGAAACTCCGAAACTCCAAAACTCCAAAACTCCAAAACTCCAAAACTCCAAAACTCCGAAACTCCAAAACTCCAATACTCCAAAACTCCGAAACTCCAAAACTCCAAAACTCTAAAACTCCAAAACTCCAAAACTCCAAAACTCCGAAACTCCAAAACTCCGAAACTCCAAAACTCCGAAACTCCAAAACTCCGAAACTCCAAAACTCCGAATCTCCAAAACTCCAAAACTCCAAAACTCCAAAACTGCAAAACTCCAAAACTCCGAAACTCCAAAACTCCAAAACTCCAAAACTCCGAAACTCCAAAACTCCGAAACTCCAAAACTCCAAAACTCCAAAACTCCAAAACTCCGAAACTCCAAAACTCCAATACTCCAAAACTAAGAAACTCCAAAACTCCAAAACTCCAAAACTCCAAAACTCCAAAGCTCCAAAACTCCAAAACTCCAAAACTCCGAAACTCCAAAACTCCAAAACTCCAAAACTCCGAAACACCAAAACTCCGAAACTCCGAAACTCGGAAACTCCAAAACTCCAAAACTCCAAAACTCCAAAACTCCGAAACTCCGAAATTCCAAAACTCCAAAACTCCAAAACTCCGAAACTCCGAAACTCCAAAACTCCAAAACTCCAAAACTCCAAAACTCCGAAACTCCAAAACTCCGAAACTCCGAAACTCCAAAACTCCAAAACTCCGAAACTCCAAAACTCCAAAACTCCAAAACTCCGAAACTCCGAAACTCCAAAACTCCAAAACTCCAAAACTCCGAAACTCCAAAACTGCAAAAGTCCAAAACTCCAAAACTCCGAAACTCCAATACTCCAAAACTCCGAAACTCCAAAACTCCAAAACTCCAAAACTCCAATACTCCGAAACTCCGAAACTCCAAAACTCCAAAACTCCAAAACTCCAAAACTCCGAAACTCCAAAACTCCGAAACTCCGAAACTCCAAAACTCCAAAACTCCGAAACTCCAAAACTCCAAAACTCCAAAACTCCGAAACTCCGAAACTCCAAAACTCCAAAACTCCAAAACTCCGAAACTCCAAAACTGCAAAAGTCCAAAACTCCAAAACTCCGAAACTCCAATACTCCAAAACTCCGAAACTCCAAAACTTCAAAACTCCAAAACTCCAAAACTCCAAAACTCCGAAACTCCGAAACTCCGAAACTCCGAAACTCCAAAACTCCGAAACTCCGAAACTCCAAAACTCCAAAACTCCGAAACTCCAAAACTCCAAAACTCCGAAACTCCGAAACTCCGAAACTCCAAAACTCCGAATCTCCAAAACTCGGAAACTCCAAAACTCCAAAACTCCAAAACTCCAAAACTCCAAAACTCCAAAACTCCGAAACTCCAAAACTCCAAAACTCCAAAACTCCGAAACTCCAAAACTCCGAAACTCCAAAACTCCAAAACTCCAATACTCCAAAACTCCAAAACTCCAAAACACCGAAACTCCGAAACTCCGAAACTCCAAAACTCCAGAACTCCAAAACTCCGAATCTCCAAAACTCGGAAACTCCAAAACTCCGAAACTCCAAAACTCCAAAACTCCAAAACTCCAATACTCCAAAACTCCAAAACTCCAAAACACCGGAACTCCGAAACTCCGAAACTCCAAAACTCCAAAACTCCGAAACTCCGAAACTCCAAAACTCGAAAACTCCAAAACTCCAATACTCCAAAACTCCAAAACTCCAAAACACCGGAACTCCGAAACTCCGAAACTCCGAAACTCCAAAACTCCAAAACTCCAAAACTCCAAAACTCCAAAACTCCGAAACTCCAAAACTCCAATACTCCAAAACTCCGAAACTCCAAAACTCCAAAACTCTAAAACTCCAAAACTCCAAAACTCCGAAACTCCAAAACTCCGAAACTCCAAAACTCCGAAACTCCAAAACTCCGAAACTCCAAAACTCCGAATCTCCAAAACTCCAAAACTCCAAAACTCCAAAACTGCAAAACTCCAAAACTCCGAAACTCCAAAACTCCAAAACTCCAAAACTCCGAAACTCCAAAACTCCGAAACTCCAAAACTCCAAAACTCCAAAACTCCAAAACTCCGAAACTCCAAAACTCCAATACTCCAAAACTAAGAAACTCCAAAACTCCAAAACTCCAAAACTCCAAAACTCCAATACTCCAAAACTCCGAAACTCCGAAACTCCAAAACTCCAAAACTCCAAAACTGCAAAACTCCAAAACTCCGAAACTCCGAAACTCCAAAACTCCGAAACTCCAAAACTCTTAAACTCCAAAACTCCAAAGCTCCAAAACTCCAAAACTCCAAAACTCCGAAACTCCAAAACTCCAAAACTCCAAAACTCCAAAACTCCGAAACTCCAAAACTCCGAAACTCCAAAACTCCAAAACTCCAAAACTCCAAAACTCCAATACTCCAAAACTCCGAAACTCCAAAACTCCAAAACTCCAATACTCCAAAACTCCGAAACTCCGAAACTCCAAAACTCCAAAACTCCAAAACTGCAAAACTTCAAAACTCCGAAACTCCAAAACTCCGAAACTCCAAAACTCGGAAACTCCAAAACTCCAAAACTCCAAAACTCCAAAACTCCGAAACTCCAAAACTCCGAAACTCCAAAACTCCGAATCTCCAAAACTCCAATACTCCAAAACTCCGAAGCTCCAAAACTCCGAAACTCCAAAACTCCAAAACTCCGAAACTCCAAAACTCCAAAACTCCAAAACTCCGAAACTCCGAAACTCCAAAACTCCAAAACTCCAAAACTCCAATACTCCAAAACTCCAAAACTCCAAAACACCGGAACTCCGAAACTCCGAAACTCCAAAACTCCAAAACTCCGAAACTCCGAAACTCCGAAACTCCAAAACTCGAAAACTCCAAAACTCCAATACTCCAAAACTCCAAAACTCCAAAACACCGGAACTCCGAAACTCCGAAACTCCAAAACTCCAAAACTCCAAAACTCCAAAACTCCAAAACTCCGAAACTCCAAAACTCCAATACTCCAAAACTCCGAAACTCCAAAACTCCAAAACTCTAAAACTCCAAAACTCCAAAACTCCAAAACTCCGAAACTCCAAAACTCCGAAACTCCAAAACTCCGAAACTCCAAAACTCCGAAACTCCAAAACTCCGAATCTCCAAAACTCCAAAACTCCAAAACTCCAAAACTGCAAAACTCCAAAACTCCGAAACTCCAAAACTCCAAAACTCCAAAACTCCGAAACTCCAAAACTCCGAAACTCCAAAACTCCAAAACTCCAAAACTCCAAAACTCCGAAACTCCAAAACTCCAATACTCCAAAACTAAGAAACTCCAAAACTCCGAAACTCCGAAATTCCAAAACTCCAATACTCCAAAACTCCGAAACTCCAAAACTCCGAAACTCCAAAACTCCAAAACTCCAATACTCCAAAACTCCAAAACTCCAAAACACCGAAACTCCGAAACTCCGAAACTCCAAAACTCCAAAACTCCAAAACTCCGAAACTCCAAAACTCCGAAACTCCAAAACTCCAAAACTCCAAAACTCCAAAACTCCAATACTCCAAAACTCCGAAACTCCAAAACTCCAAAACTCCAATACTCCAAAACTCCGAAACTCCGAAACTCCAAAACTCCAAAACTCCAAAACTGCAAAACTCCAAAACTCCGAAACTCCAAAACTCCGAAACTCCAAAACTCGGAAACTCCAAAACTCCAAAACTCCAAAACTCCAAAACTCCAAAACTCCAAAACTCCAAAACTCCAAAACTCCAAAACTCCAATACTCCAAAACTCCAAAACTCCAAAACACCGAAACTCCGAAACTCCAAAACTCCAAAACTCCAAAACTCCGAAACTCAAAAACTCCGAAACTCCAAAACTCCAAAACTCCAAAACTCCGAAACTCCAAAACTCCAATACTCCAATACTCCGAATCTCCAAAACTCCAAAACTCCGAAACTCCGAAACTCCAAAACTCCAAAACTACAAAACTCCAAAACTCCAAAACTCCAAAACTCCGAAACTCCGAAACTCCAAAACTCCAAAACTCCAAAACTCCAAAACTCCGAAACTCCAAAACTCCGAAACTCCGAAACTCCAAAACTCCAAAACTCCGAAACTCCAAAACTCCAAAACTCCAAAACTCCGAAACTCCGAAACTCCAAAACTCCAAAACTCCAAAACTCCGAAACTCCAAAACTGCAAAAGTCCAAAACTCCAAAACTCCGAAACTCCAAAACTCCAAAACTCCAAAACTGCAAAACTCCAAAACTCCGAAACTCCAAAACTCCAAAACTCCAAAACTCCGAAACTCCAAAACTCCGAAACTCCAAAACTCCAAAACTCCAAAACTCCAAAACTCCGAAACTCCAAAACTCCAATACTCCAAAACTAAGAAACTCCAAAACTCCAAAACTCCAAAACTCCAAAACTCCAATACTCCAAAACTCCGAAACTCCGAAACTCCAAAACTCCAAAACTCCAAAACTGCAAAACTCCAAAACTCCGAAACTCCGAAACTCCAAAACTCCGAAACTCCAAAACTCTTAAACTCCAAAACTCCAAAGCTCCAAAACTCCAAAACTCCAAAACTCCGAAACTCCAAAACTCCAAAACTCCAAAACTCCAAAACTCCGAAACTCCAAAACTCCGAAACTCCAAAACTCCAAAACTCCAAAACTCCAAAACTCCAATACTCCAAAACTCCGAAACTCCAAAACTCCAAAACTCCAATACTCCAAAACTCCGAAACTCCGAAACTCCAAAACTCCAAAACTCCAAAACTGCAAAACTTCAAAACTCCGAAACTCCAAAACTCCGAAACTCCAAAACTCGGAAACTCCAAAACTCCAAAACTCCAAAACTCCAAAACTCCGAAACTCCAAAACTCCGAAACTCCAAAACTCCGAATCTCCAAAACTCCAATACTCCAAAACTCCGAAGCTCCAAAACTCCGAAACTCCAAAACTCCAAAACTCCGAAACTCCAAAACTCCAAAACTCCAAAACTCCGAAACTCCGAAACTCCAAAACTCCAAAACTCCAAAACTCCAATACTCCAAAACTCCAAAACTCCAAAACACCGGAACTCCGAAACTCCGAAACTCCAAAACTACAAAACTCCGAAACTCCGAAACTCCGAAACTCCAAAACTCGAAAACTCCAAAACTCCAATACTCCAAAACTCCAAAACTCCAAAACACCGGAACTCCGAAACTCCGAAACTCCAAAACTCCAAAACTCCAAAACTCCAAAACTCCAAAACTCCGAAACTCCAAAACTCCAATACTCCAAAACTCCGAAACTCCAAAACTCCAAAACTCTAAAACTCCAAAACTCCAAAACTCCAAAACTCCGAAACTCCAAAACTCCGAAACTCCAAAACTCCGAAACTCCAAAACTCCGAAACTCCAAAACTCCGAATCTCCAAAACTCCAAAACTCCAAAACTCCAAAACTGCAAAACTCCAAAACTCCGAAACTCCAAAACTCCAAAACTCCAAAACTCCGAAACTCCAAAACTCCGAAACTCCAAAACTCCAAAACTCCAAAACTCCAAAACTCCGAAACTCCAAAACTCCAATACTCCAAAACTAAGAAACTCCAAAACTCCGAAACTCCGAAATTCCAAAACTCCAATACTCCAAAACTCCGAAACTCCAAAACTCCGAAACTCCAAAACTCCAAAACTCCAATACTCCAAAACTCCAAAACTCCAAAACACCGAAACTCCGAAACTCCGAAACTCCAAAACTCCAAAACTCCAAAACTCCGAAACTCCAAAACTCCGAAACTCCAAAACTCCAAAACTCCAAAACTCCAAAACTCCAATACTCCAAAACTCCGAAACTCCAAAACTCCAAAACTCCAATACTCCAAAACTCCGAAACTCCGAAACTCCAAAACTCCAAAACTCCAAAACTGCAAAACTCCAAAACTCCGAAACTCCAAAACTCCGAAACTCCAAAACTCGGAAACTCCAAAACTCCAAAACTCCAAAACTCCAAAACTCCAAAACTCCAAAACTCCAAAACTCCAAAACTCCAATACTCCAAAACTCCAAAACTCCAAAACACCGAAACTCCGAAACTCCAAAACTCCAAAACTCCAAAACTCCGAAACTCAAAAACTCCGAAACTCCAAAACTCCAAAACTCCAAAACTCCGAAACTCCAAAACTCCAATACTCCAATACTCCGAATCTCCAAAACTCCAAAACTCCGAAACTCCGAAACTCCAAAACTCCAAAACTACAAAACTCCAAAACTCCAAAACTCCAAAACTCCGAAACTCCGAAACTCCAAAACTCCAAAACTCCAAAACTCCAAAACTCCGAAACTCCAAAACTCCGAAACTCCGAAACTCCAAAACTCCAAAACTCCGAAACTCCAAAACTCCAAAACTCCAAAACTCCGAAACTCCGAAACTCCAAAACTCCAAAACTCCAAAACTCCGAAACTCCAAAACTGCAAAAGTCCAAAACTCCAAAACTCCGAAACTCCAATACTCCAAAACTCCGAAACTCCAAAACTCCAAAACTCCAAAACTCCAAAACTCCAATACTCCGAAACTCCAAAACTCCAAAACTCCAAAACTCCGAAACTCCAAAACTCCGAAACTCCGAAACTCCAAAACTCCAAAACTCCGAAACTCCAAAACTCCAAAACTCCAAAACTCCGAAACTCCGAAACTCCAAAACTCCAAAACTCCAAAACTCCGAAACTCCAAAACTGCAAAAGTCCAAAACTCCAAAACTCCGAAACTCCAATACTCCAAAACTCCGAAACTCCAAAACTTCAAAACTCCAAAACTCCAAAACTCCAAAACTCCGAAACTCCGAAACTCCGAAACTCCGAAACTCCAAAACTCCGAAACTCCGAAACTCCAAAACTCCAAAACTCCGAAACTCCAAAACTCCAAAACTCCGAAACTCCGAAACTCCGAAACTCCAAAACTCCGAATCTCCAAAACTCGGAAACTCCAAAACTCCAAAACTCCAAAACTCCAAAACTCCAAAACTCCGAAACTCCAAAACTCCAAAACTCCAAAACTCCAAAACTCCAAAACTCCGAAACTCCAAAACTCCGAAACTCCAAAACTCCAAAACTCCAATACTCCAAAACTCCAAAACTCCAAAACACCGAAACTCCGAAACTCCGAAACTCCAAAACTCCAGAACTCCAAAACTCCGAATCTCCAAAACTCGGAAACTCCAAAACTCCGAAACTCCAAAACTCCAAAACTCCAAAACTCCAATACTCCAAAACTCCAAAACTCCAAAACACCGGAACTCCGAAACTCCGAAACTCCAAAACTCCAAAACTCCGAAACTCCGAAACTCCAAAACTCGAAAACTCCAAAACTCCAATACTCCAAAACTCCAAAACTCCAAAACACCGGAACTCCGAAACTCCGAAACTCCGAAACTCCAAAACTCCAAAACTCCAAAACTCCAAAACTCCAAAACTCCGAAACTCCAAAACTCCAATACTCCAAAACTCCGAAACTCCAAAACTCCAAAACTCTAAAACTCCAAAACTCCAAAACTCCGAAACTCCAAAACTCCGAAACTCCAAAACTCCGAAACTCCAAAACTCCGAAACTCCAAAACTCCGAATCTCCAAAACTCCAAAACTCCAAAACTCCAAAACTGCAAAACTCCAAAACTCCGAAACTCCAAAACTCCAAAACTCCAAAACTCCGAAACTCCAAAACTCCGAAACTCCAAAACTCCAAAACTCCAAAACTCCAAAACTCCGAAACTCCAAAACTCCAATACTCCAAAACTAAGAAACTCCAAAACTCCAAAACTCCAAAACTCCAAAACTCCAATACTCCAAAACTCCGAAACTCCGAAACTCCAAAACTCCAAAACTCCAAAACTCCAAAACTGCAAAACTCCAAAACTCCGAAACTCCGAAACTCCAAAACTCCGAAACTCCAAAACTCGGAAACTCCAAAACTCCAAAGCTCCAAAACTCCAAAACTCCAAAACTCCGAAACTCCAAAACTCCAAAACTCCAAAACTCCGAAACTCCAAAACTCCGAAACTCCAAAACTCCAAAACTCCAAAACTCCAAAACTCCAATACTCCAAAACTCCGAAACTCCAAAACTCCAAAACTCCAATACTCCAAAACTCCGAAACTCCGAAACTCCAAAACTCCAAAACTCCAAAACTGCAAAACTTCAAAACTCCGAAACTCCAAAACTCCGAAACTCCAAAACTCGGAAACTCCAAAACTCCAAAACTCCAAAACTCCGAAACTCCAAAACTCCGAAACTCCAAAACTCCGAATCTCCAAAACTCCAATACTCCAAAACTCCGAAGCTCCAAAACTCCGAAACTCCAAAACTCCAAAACTCCGAAACTCCAAAACTCCAAAACTCCAAAACTCCGAAACTCCGAAACTCCAAAACTCCAAAACTCCAAAACTCCAAAACTCCGAAACTCCAAAACTCCAAAACTCCAAAACTCCGAAACTCCAAAACTCCAAAACTCCAAAACTCCAAAACTCCGAAACTCCAAAACTCCAAAACTCCAAAACTCCGAAACTCCAAAACTCCAAAACTCCAAAACTCCGAAACTCCAAAACTCCGAAACTCCAAAACTCCGAAACTCCGAAACTCCAAAACTCGAAAACTCCAAAACTCCAATACTCCAAAACTCCAAAACTCCAAAACACCGGAACTCCGAAACTCCGAAACTCCAAAACTCCAAAACTCCGAAACTCCGAAACTCCAAAACTCGAAAACTCCAAAACTCCAATACTCCAAAACTCCAAAACTCCAAAACACCGGAACTCCGAAACTCCGAAACTCCAAAACTCCAAAACTCCAAAACTCCAAAACTCCAAAACTCCGAAACTCCAAAACTCCAATACTCCAAAACTCCGAAACTCCAAAACTCCAAAACTCTAAAACTCCAAAACTCCAAAACTCCAAAACTCCGAAACTCCAAAACTCCGAAACTCCAAAACTCCGAAACTCCAAAACTCCGAAACTCCAAAACTCCGAATCTCCAAAACTCCAAAACTCCAAAACTCCAAAACTGCAAAACTCCAAAACTCCGAAACTCCAAAACTCCAAAACTCCAAAACTCCGAAACTCCAAAACTCCGAAACTCCAAAACTCCAAAACTCCAAAACTCCAAAACTCCGAAACTCCAAAACTCCAATACTCCAAAACTAAGAAACTCCAAAACTCCAAAACTCCAAAACTCCAAAACTCCAAAGCTCCAAAACTCCAAAACTCCAAAACTCCGAAACTCCAAAACTCCAAAACTCCAAAACTCCGAAACACCAAAACTCCGAAACTCCGAAACTCGGAAACTCCAAAACTCCAAAACTCCAAAACTCCAAAACTCCGAAACTCCGAAATTCCAAAACTCCAAAACTCCAAAACTCCGAAACTCCGAAACTCCAAAACTCCAAAACTCCAAAACTCCAAAACTCCGAAACTCCAAAACTCCGAAACTCCGAAACTCCAAAACTCCAAAACTCCGAAACTCCAAAACTCCAAAACTCCAAAACTCCGAAACTCCGAAACTCCAAAACTCCAAAACTCCAAAACTCCGAAACTCCAAAACTGCAAAAGTCCAAAACTCCAAAACTCCGAAACTCCAATACTCCAAAACTCCGAAACTCCAAAACTCCAAAACTCCAAAACTCCAATACTCCGAAACTCCGAAACTCCAAAACTCCAAAACTCCAAAACTCCAAAACTCCGAAACTCCAAAACTCCGAAACTCCGAAACTCCAAAACTCCAAAACTCCGAAACTCCAAAACTCCAAAACTCCAAAACTCCGAAACTCCGAAACTCCAAAACTCCAAAACTCCAAAACTCCGAAACTCCAAAACTGCAAAAGTCCAAAACTCCAAAACTCCGAAACTCCAATACTCCAAAACTCCGAAACTCCAAAACTTCAAAACTCCAAAACTCCAAAACTCCAAAACTCCGAAACTCCGAAACTCCGAAACTCCGAAACTCCAAAACTCCGAAACTCCGAAACTCCAAAACTCCAAAACTCCGAAACTCCAAAACTCCAAAACTCCGAAACTCCGAAACTCCGAAACTCCAAAACTCCGAATCTCCAAAACTCGGAAACTCCAAAACTCCAAAACTCCAAAACTCCAAAACTCCAAAACTCCGAAACTCCAAAACTCCAAAACTCCAAAACTCCAAAACTCCGAAACTCCAAAACTCCGAAACTCCAAAACTCCAAAACTCCAATACTCCAAAACTCCAAAACTCCAAAACACCGAAACTCCGAAACTCCGAAACTCCAAAACTCCAGAACTCCAAAACTCCGAATCTCCAAAACTCGGAAACTCCAAAACTCCGAAACTCCAAAACTCCAAAACTCCAAAACTCCAATACTCCAAAACTCCAAAACTCCAAAACACCGGAACTCCGAAACTCCGAAACTCCAAAACTCCAAAACTCCGAAACTCCGAAACTCCAAAACTCGAAAACTCCAAAACTCCAATACTCCAAAACTCCAAAACTCCAAAACACCGGAACTCCGAAACTCCGAAACTCCGAAACTCCAAAACTCCAAAACTCCAAAACTCCAAAACTCCAAAACTCCGAAACTCCAAAACTCCAATACTCCAAAACTCCGAAACTCCAAAACTCCAAAACTCTAAAACTCCAAAACTCCAAAACTCCGAAACTCCAAAACTCCGAAACTCCAAAACTCCGAAACTCCAAAACTCCGAAACTCCAAAACTCCGAATCTCCAAAACTCCAAAACTCCAAAACTCCAAAACTGCAAAACTCCAAAACTCCGAAACTCCAAAACTCCAAAACTCCAAAACTCCGAAACTCCAAAACTCCGAAACTCCAAAACTCCAAAACTCCAAAACTCCAAAACTCCGAAACTCCAAAACTCCAATACTCCAAAACTAAGAAACTCCAAAACTCCAAAACTCCAAAACTCCAAAACTCCAATACTCCAAAACTCCGAAACTCCGAAACTCCAAAACTCCAAAACTCCAAAACTGCAAAACTCCAAAACTCCGAAACTCCGAAACTCCAAAACTCCGAAACTCCAAAACTCGGAAACTCCAAAACTCCAAAGCTCCAAAACTCCAAAACTCCAAAACTCCGAAACTCCAAAACTCCAAAACTCCAAAACTCCAAAACTCCGAAACTCCAAAACTCCGAAACTCCAAAACTCCAAAACTCCAAAACTCCAAAACTCCAATACTCCAAAACTCCGAAACTCCAAAACTCCAAAACTCCAATACTCCAAAACTCCGAAACTCCGAAACTCCAAAACTCCAAAACTCCAAAACTGCAAAACTTCAAAACTCCGAAACTCCAAAACTCCGAAACTCCAAAACTCGGAAACTCCAAAACTCCAAAACTCCAAAACTCCAAAACTCCGAAACTCCAAAACTCCGAAACTCCAAAACTCCGAATCTCCAAAACTCCAATACTCCAAAACTCCGAAGCTCCAAAACTCCGAAACTCCAAAACTCCAAAACTCCGAAACTCCAAAACTCCAAAACTCCAAAACTCCGAAACTCCGAAACTCCAAAACTCCAAAACTCCAAAACTCCGAAACTCCAAAACTCCAAAACTCCAAAACTCCGAAACTCCAAAACTCCAAAACTCCAAAACTCCAAAACTCCGAAACTCCAAAACTCCAAAACTCCAAAACTCCGAAACTCCAAAACTCCAAAACTCCAAAACTCCGAAACTCCAAAACTCCGAAACTCCAAAACTCCGAAACTCCGAAACTCCAAAACTCGAAAACTCCAAAACTCCAATACTCCAAAACTCCAAAACTCCAGAACACCGGAACTCCGAAACTCCGAAACTCCGAAACTCCAAAACTCCAAAACTCCGAAACTCCGAAACTCCAAAACTCGAAAACTCCAAAACTCCAATACTCCAAAACTCCAAAACTCCAAAACACCGGAACTCCGAAACTCCGAAACTCCAAAACTCCAAAACTCCAAAACTCCAAAACTCCAAAACTCCGAAACTCCAAAACTCCAATACTCCAAAACTCCGAAACTCCAAAACTCCAAAACTCTAAAACTCCAAAACTCCAAAACTCCAAAACTCCGAAACTCCAAAACTCCGAAACTCCAAAACTCCGAAACTCCAAAACTCCGAAACTCCAAAACTCCGAATCTCCAAAACTCCAAAACTCCAAAACTCCAAAACTGCAAAACTCCAAAACTCCGAAACTCCAAAACTCCAAAACTCCAAAACTCCGAAACTCCAAAACTCCGAAACTCCAAAACTCCAAAACTCCAAAACTCCAAAACTCCGAAACTCCAAAACTCCAATACTCCAAAACTAAGAAACTCCAAAACTCCAAAACTCCAAAACTCCAAAACTCCAAAGCTCCAAAACTCCAAAACTCCAAAACTCCGAAACTCCAAAACTCCAAAACTCCAAAACTCCGAAACACCAAAACTCCGAAACTCCGAAACTCGGAAACTCCAAAACTCCAAAACTCCAAAACTCCAAAACTCCGAAACTCCGAAATTCCAAAACTCCAATACTCCAAAACTCCGAAACTCCAAAACTCCGAAACTCCAAAACTCCAAAACTCCAAAACTCCAAAACTCCAAAACTCCAAAACACCGAAACTCCGAAACTCCGAAACTCCAAAACTCCAAAACTCCAAAACTCCAAAACTCCGAAACTCCAAAACTCCGAAACTCCAAAACTCCAAAACTCCAAAACTCCAATACTCCAAAACTCCGAAACTCCAAAACTCCAAAACTCCAATACTCCAAAACTCCGAAACTCCGAAACTCCAAAACTGCGAATCTCCAAAACTCGGAAACTCCAAAACTCCGAAACTCCGAAACTCCAAAACTCCAGAACTCCAAAACTCCGAATCTCCAAAACTCGGAAACTCCAAAACTCCAAAACTCCAAAACTCCGAAACTCCAAAACTCCGAAACTCCGAAACTCCACAACTCCAAAACTCCGAAACTCCAAAACTCCAAAACTCCAAAACTTCGAAACTCCGAAACTCCAGAACTCCAAAACTCCAAAACTCCGAAACTCCAAAACTGCAAAACTCCAAAACTCCAAAACTCCGAAACTCCAATACTCCAAAACTAAGAAACTCCAAAACTCCAAAACTCCAAAACTCCAAAACTCCAAAGCTCCAAAACTCCAAAACTCCAAAACTCCGAAACTCCAAAACTCCAAAACTCCAAAACTCCGAAACACCAAAACTCCGAAACTCCGAAACTCGGAAACTCCAAAACTCCAAAACTCCAAAACTCCAAAACTCCGAAACTCCGAAATTCCAAAACTCCAAAACTCCAAAACTCCGAAACTCCGAAACTCCAAAACTCCAAAACTCCAAAACTCCAAAACTCCGAAACTCCAAAACTCCGAAACTCCGAAACTCCAAAACTCCAAAACTCCGAAACTCCAAAACTCCAAAACTCCAAAACTCCGAAACTCCGAAACTCCAAAACTCCAAAACTCCAAAACTCCGAAACTCCAAAACTGCAAAAGTCCAAAACTCCAAAACTCCGAAACTCCAATACTCCAAAACTCCGAAACTCCAAAACTCCAAAACTCCAAAACTCCAATACTCCGAAACTCCGAAACTCCAAAACTCCAAAACTCCAAAACTCCAAAACTCCGAAACTCCAAAACTCCGAAACTCCGAAACTCCAAAACTCCAAAACTCCGAAACTCCAAAACTCCAAAACTCCAAAACTCCGAAACTCCGAAACTCCAAAACTCCAAAACTCCAAAACTCCGAAACTCCAAAACTGCAAAAGTCCAAAACTCCAAAACTCCGAAACTCCAATACTCCAAAACTCCGAAACTCCAAAACTTCAAAACTCCAAAACTCCAAAACTCCAAAACTCCGAAACTCCGAAACTCCGAAACTCCGAAACTCCAAAACTCCGAAACTCCGAAACTCCAAAACTCCAAAACTCCGAAACTCCAAAACTCCAAAACTCCGAAACTCCGAAACTCCGAAACTCCAAAACTCCGAATCTCCAAAACTCGGAAACTCCAAAACTCCAAAACTCCAAAACTCCAAAACTCCAAAACTCCGAAACTCCAAAACTCCAAAACTCCAAAACTCCAAAACTCCAAAACTCCGAAACTCCAAAACTCCGAAACTCCAAAACTCCAAAACTCCAATACTCCAAAACTCCAAAACTCCAAAACACCGAAACTCCGAAACTCCGAAACTCCAAAACTCCAGAACTCCAAAACTCCGAATCTCCAAAACTCGGAAACTCCAAAACTCCGAAACTCCAAAACTACAAAACTCCAATACTCCAAAACTCCAAAACTCCAAAACACCGGAACTCCGAAACTCCGAAACTCCAAAACTCCAAAACTCCGAAACTCCGAAACTCCAAAACTCGAAAACTCCAAAACTCCAATACTCCAAAACTCCAAAACTCCAAAACACCGGAACTCCGAAACTCCGAAACTCCGAAACTCCAAAACTCCAAAACTCCAAAACTCCAAAACTCCAAAACTCCGAAACTCCAAAACTCCAATACTCCAAAACTCCGAAACTCCAAAACTCCAAAACTCTAAAACTCCAAAACTCCAAAACTCCGAAACTCCAAAACTCCGAAACTCCAAAACTCCGAAACTCCAAAACTCCGAAACTCCAAAACTCCGAATCTCCAAAACTCCAAAACTCCAAAACTCCAAAACTGCAAAACTCCAAAACTCCGAAACTCCAAAACTCCAAAACTCCAAAACTCCGAAACTCCAAAACTCCGAAACTCCAAAACTCCAAAACTCCAAAACTCCAAAACTCCGAAACTCCAAAACTCCAATACTCCAAAACTAAGAAACTCCAAAACTCCAAAACTCCAAAACTCCAAAACTCCAATACTCCAAAACTCCGAAACTCCGAAACTCCAAAACTCCAAAACTCCAAAACTGCAAAACTCCAAAACTCCGAAACTCCGAAACTCCAAAACTCCGAAACTCCAAAACTCGGAAACTCCAAAACTCCAAAGCTCCAAAACTCCAAAACTCCAAAATTCCGAAACTCCAAAACTCCAAAACTCCAAAACTCCAAAACTCCGAAACTCCAAAACTCCGAAACTCCAAAACTCCAAAACTCCAAAACTCCAAAACTCCAATACTCCAAAACTCCGAAACTCCAAAACTCCAAAACTCCAATACTCCAAAACTCCGAAACTCCGAAACTCCAAAACTCCAAAACTCCAAAACTGCAAAACTTCAAAACTCCGAAACTCCAAAACTCCGAAACTCCAAAACTCGGAAACTCCAAAACTCCAAAACTCCAAAACTCCGAAACTCCAAAACTCCAAAACTCCAAAACTCCGAAACTCCAAAACTCCGAAACTCCAAAACTCCAAAACTCCAAAACTCCAAAACTCCGAAACTCCAAAACTCCAATACTCCAAAACTCCAAAACTCCGAAACTCCAAAACTCCAATACTCCAAAACTAAGAAACTCCAAAACTCCAAAACTCCAAAACTCCAAAACTCCAAAGCTCCAAAACTCCAAAACTCCAAAACTCCGAAACTCCAAAACTCCAAAACTCCAAAACTCCGAAACACCAAAACTCCGAAACTCCGAAACTCGGAAACTCCAAAACTCCAAAACTCCAAAACTCCAAAACTCCGAAACTCCGAAATTCCAAAACTCCAAAACTCCAAAACTCCGAAACTCCGAAACTCCAAAACTCCAAAACTCCAAAACTCCAAAACTCCGAAACTCCAAAACTCCGAAACTCCGAAACTCCAAAACTCCAAAACTCCGAAACTCCAAAACTCCAAAACTCCAAAACTCCGAAACTCCGAAACTCCAAAACTCCAAAACTCCAAAACTCCGAAACTCCAAAACTGCAAAAGTCCAAAACTCCAAAACTCCGAAACTCCAATACTCCAAAACTCCGAAACTCCAAAACTCCAAAACTCCAAAACTCCAATACTCCGAAACTCCGAAACTCCAAAACTCCAAAACTCCAAAACTCCAAAACTCCGAAACTCCAAAACTCCGAAACTCCGAAACTCCAAAACTCCAAAACTCCGAAACTCCAAAACTCCAAAACTCCAAAACTCCGAAACTCCGAAACTCCAAAACTCCAAAACTCCAAAACTCCGAAACTCCAAAACTGCAAAAGTCCAAAACTCCAAAACTCCGAAACTCCAATACTCCAAAACTCCGAAACTCCAAAACTTCAAAACTCCAAAACTCCAAAACTCCAAAACTCCGAAACTCCGAAACTCCGAAACTCCGAAACTCCAAAACTCCGAAACTCCAAAACTCCAAAACTCCGAAACTCCAAAACTCCAAAACTCCGAAACTCCGAAACTCCGAAACTCCAAAACTCCGAATCTCCAAAACTCGGAAACTCCAAAACTCCAAAACTCCAAAACTCCAAAACTCCAAAACTCCAAAACTCCGAAACTCCAAAACTCCAAAACTCCAAAACTCCAAAACTCCAAAACTCCGAAACTCCAAAACTCCGAAACTCCAAAACTCCAAAACTCCATTACTCCAAAACTCCAAAACTCCAAAACACCGAAACTCCGAAACTCCGAAACTCCAAAACTCCAGAACTCCAAAACTCCGAATCTCCAAAACTCGGAAACTCCAAAACTCCGAAACTCCAAAACTCCAAAACTCCAAAACTCCAATACTCCAAAACTCCAAAACTCCAAAACACCGGAACTCCGAAACTCCGAAACTCCAAAACTCCAAAACTCCGAAACTCCGAAACTCCAAAACTCCAATACTCCAAAACTCCAAAACTCCAAAACACCGGAACTCCGAAACTCCGAAACTCCGAAACTCCAAAACTCCAAAACTCCAAAACTCCAAAACTCCAAAACTCCGAAACTCCAAAACTCCAATACTCCAAAACTCCGAAACTCCAAAACTCCAAAACTCTAAAACTCCAAAACTCCAAAACTCCGAAACTCCAAAACTCCGAAACTCCAAAACTCCGAAACTCCAAAACTCCGAAACTCCAAAACTCCGAATCTCCAAAACTCCAAAACTCCAAAACTCCAAAACTCCAAAACTCCAAAACTGCAAAACTCCAAAACTCCGAAACTCCAAAACTCCAAAACTCCAAAACTCCGAAACTCCAAAACTCCGAAACTCCAAAACTCCAAAACTCCAAAACTCCAAAACTCCGAAACTCCAAAACTCCAATACTCCAAAACTAAGAAACTCCAAAACTCCAAAACTCCAAAACTCCAAAACTCCAATACTCCAAAACTCCGAAACTCCGAAACTCCAAAACTCCAAAACTCCAAAACTGCAAAACTCCAAAACTCCGAAACTCCGAAACTCCAAAACTCCGAAACTCCAAAACTCGGAAACTCCAAAACTCCAAAGCTCCAAAACTCCAAAACTCCAAAACTCCGAAACTCCAAAACTCCAAAACTCCAAAACTCCAAAACTCCGAAACTCCAAAACTCCGAAACTCCAAAACTCCAAAACTCCAAAACTCCAAAACTCCAATACTCCAAAACTCCGAAACTCCAAAACTCCAAAACTCCAATACTCCAAAACTCCGAAACTCCGAAACTCCAAAACTCCAAAACTCCAAAACTGCAAAACTTCAAAACTCCGAAACTCCAAAACTCCGAAACTCCAAAACTCGGAAACTCCAAAACTCCAAAACTCCAAAACTCCAAAACTCCGAAACTCCAAAACTCCGAAACTCCAAAACTCCGAATCTCCAAAACTCCAATACTCCAAAACTCCGAAGCTCCAAAACTCCGAAACTCCAAAACTCCAAAACTCCGAAACTCCAAAACTCCAAAACTCCAAAACTCCGAAACTCCGAAACTCCAAAACTCCAAAACTCCAAAACTCCGAAACTCCAAAACTCCAAAACTCCAAAACTCCGAAACTCCAAAACTCCAAAACTCCAAAACTCCAAAACTCCGAAACTCCAAAACTCCAAAACTCCAAAACTCCGAAACTCCAAAACTCCAAAACTCCAAAACTCCGAAACTCCAAAACTCCGAAACTCCAAAACTCCGAAACTCCGAAACTCCAAAACTCGAAAACTCCAAAACTCCAATACTCCAAAACTCCAAAACTCCAAAACACCGGAACTCCGAAACTCCGAAACTCCAAAACTCCAAAACTCCGAAACTCCGAAACTCCAAAACTCGAAAACTCCAAAACTCCAATACTCCAAAACTCCAAAACTCCAAAACACCGGAACTCCGAAACTCCGAAACTCCAAAACTCCAAAACTCCAAAACTCCAAAACTCCAAAACTCCGAAACTCCAAAACTCCAATACTCCAAAACTCCGAAACTCCAAAACTCCAAAACTCTAAAACTCCAAAACTCCAAAACTCCAAAACTCCGAAACTCCAAAACTCCGAAACTCCAAAACTCCGAAACTCCAAAACTCCGAAACTCCAAAACTCCGAATCTCCAAAACTCCAAAACTCCAAAACTCCAAAACTGCAAAACTCCAAAACTCCGAAACTCCAAAACTCCAAAACTCCAAAACTCCGAAACTCCAAAACTCCGAAACTCCAAAACTCCAAAACTCCAAAACTCCAAAACTCCGAAACTCCAAAACTCCAATACTCCAAAACTAAGAAACTCCAAAACTCCAAAACTCCAAAACTCCAAAACTCCAAAGCTCCAAAACTCCAAAACTCCAAAACTCCGAAACTCCAAAACTCCAAAACTCCAAAACTCCGAAACACCAAAACTCCGAAACTCCGAAACTCGGAAACTCCAAAACTCCAAAACTCCAAAACTCCAAAACTCCGAAACTCCGAAATTCCAAAACTCCAATACTCCAAAACTCCGAAACTCCAAAACTCCGAAACTCCAAAACTCCAAAACTCCAAAACTCCAAAACTCCAAAACTCCAAAACACCGAAACTCCGAAACTCCGAAACTCCAAAACTCCAAAACTCCAAAACTCCAAAACTCCGAAACTCCAAAACTCCGAAACTCCAAAACTCCAAAACTCCAAAACTCCAATACTCCAAAACTCCGAAACTCCAAAACTCCAAAACTCCAATACTCCAAAACTCCGAAACTCCGAAACTCCGAAACTCCAAAACTGCGAATCTCCAAAACTCGGAAACTCCAAAACTCCGAAACTCCGAAACTCCAAAACTCCAGAACTCCAAAACTCCGAATCTCCAAAACTCGGAAACTCCAAAACTCCAAAACTCCAAAACTCCGAAACTCCAAAACTCCGAAACTCCGAAACTCCACAACTCCAAAACTCCGAAACTCCAAAACTCCAAAACTCCAAAACTCCGAAACTCCGAAACTCCAGAACTCCAAAACTCCAAAACTCCGAAACTCCAAAACTGCAAAACTCCAAAACTCCAAAACTCCGAAACTCCAATACTCCAAAACTAAGAAACTCCAAAACTCCAAAACTCCAAAACTCCAAAACTCCAAAGCTCCAAAACTCCAAAACTCCAAAACTCCGAAACTCCAAAACTCCAAAACTCCAAAACTCCGAAACACCAAAACTCCGAAACTCCGAAACTCGGAAACTCCAAAACTCCAAAACTCCAAAACTCCAAAACTCCGAAACTCCAATACTCCAAAACTCCGAAACTCCAAAACTCCAAAACTCCAAAACTCCAATACTCCGAAACTCCGAAACTCCAAAACTCCAAAACTCCAAAACTCCAAAACTCCGAAACTCCAAAACTCCGAAACTCCGAAACTCCAAAACTCCAAAACTCCGAAACTCCAAAACTCCAAAACTCCAAAACTCCGAAACTCCGAAACTCCAAAACTCCAAAACTCCAAAACTCCGAAACTCCAAAACTGCAAAAGTCCAAAACTCCAAAACTCCGAAACTCCAATACTCCAAAACTCCGAAACTCCAAAACTTCAAAACTCCAAAACTCCAAAACTCCAAAACTCCGAAACTCCGAAACTCCGAAACTCCGAAACTCCGAAACTCCAAAACTCCAAAACTCCGAAACTCCAAAACTCCAAAACTCCGAAACTCCGAAACTCCGAAACTCCAAAACTCCGAATCTCCAAAACTCGGAAACTCCAAAACTCCAAAACTCCAAAACTCCAAAACTCCAAAACTCCAAAACTCCGAAACTCCAAAACTCCAAAACTCCAAAACTCCAAAACTCCAAAACTCCGAAACTCCAAAACTCCGAAACTCCAAAACTCCAAAACTCCAATACTCCAAAACTCCAAAACTCCAAAACACCGAAACTCCGAAACTCCGAAACTCCAAAACTCCAGAACTCCAAAACTCCGAATCTCCAAAACTCGGAAACTCCAAAACTCCGAAACTCCAAAACTCCAAAACTCCAAAACTCCAATACTCCAAAACTCCAAAACTCCAAAACACCGGAACTCCGAAACTCCGAAACTCCAAAACTCCAAAACTCCGAAACTCCGAAACTCCAAAACTCGAAAACTCCAAAACTCCAATACTCCAAAACTCCAAAACTCCAAAACACCGGAACTCCGAAACTCCGAAACTCCGAAACTCCAAAACTCCAAAACTCCAAAACTCCAAAACTCCAAAACTCCGAAACTCCAAAACTCCAATACTCCAAAACTCCGAAACTCCAAAACTCCAAAACTCTAAAACTCCAAAACTCCAAAACTCCGAAACTCCAAAACTCCGAAACTCCAAAACTCCGAAACTCCAAAACTCCGAAACTCCAAAACTCCGAATCTCCAAAACTCCAAAACTCCAAAACTCCAAAACTGCAAAACTCCAAAACTCCGAAACTCCAAAACTCCAAAACTCCAAAACTCCGAAACTCCAAAACTCCGAAACTCCAAAACTCCAAAACTCCAAAACTCCAAAACTCCGAAACTCCAAAACTCCAATACTCCAAAACTAAGAAACTCCAAAACTCCAAAACTCCAAAACTCCAAAACTCCAATACTCCAAAACTCCGAAACTCCGAAACTCCAAAACTCCAAAACTCCAAAACTGCAAAACTCCAAAACTCCGAAACTCCGAAACTCCAAAACTCCGAAACTCCAAAACTCGGAAACTCCAAAACTCCAAAGCTCCAAAACTCCAAAACTCCAAAACTCCGAAACTCCAAAACTCCAAAACTCCAAAACTCCAAAACTCCGAAACTCCAAAACTCCGAAACTCCAAAACTCCAAAACTCCAAAACTCCAAAACTCCAATACTCCAAAACTCCGAAACTCCAAAACTCCAAAACTCCAATACTCCAAAACTCCGAAACTCCGAAACTCCAAAACTCCAAAACTCCAAAACTGCAAAACTTCAAAACTCCGAAACTCCAAAACTCCGAAACTCCAAAACTCGGAAACTCCAAAACTCCAAAACTCCAAAACTCCAAAACTCCGAAACTCCAAAACTCCGAAACTCCAAAACTCCGAATCTCCAAAACTCCAATACTCCAAAACTCCGAAGCTCCAAAACTCCGAAACTCCAAAACTCCAAAACTCCGAAACTCCAAAACTCCAAAACTCCAAAACTCCGAAACTCCGAAACTCCAAAACTCCAAAACTCCAAAACTCCGAAACTCCAAAACTCCAAAACTCCAAAACTCCGAAACTCCAAAACTCCAAAACTCCAAAACTCCAAAACTCCGAAACTCCAAAACTCCAAAACTCCAAAACTCCGAAACTCCAAAACTCCAAAACTCCAAAACTCCGAAACTCCAAAACTCCGAAACTCCAAAACTCCGAAACTCCGAAACTCCAAAACTCGAAAACTCCAAAACTCCAATACTCCAAAACTCCAAAACTCCAGAACACCGGAACTCCGAAACTCCGAAACTCCAAAACTCCAAAACTCCGAAACTCCGAAACTCCAAAACTCGAAAACTCCAAAACTCCAATACTCCAAAACTCCAAAACTCCAAAACACCGGAACTCCGAAACTCCGAAACTCCAAAACTCCAAAACTCCAAAACTCCAAAACTCCAAAACTCCGAAACTCCAAAACTCCAATACTCCAAAACTCCGAAACTCCAAAACTCCAAAACTCTAAAACTCCAAAACTCCAAAACTCCAAAACTCCGAAACTCCAAAACTCCGAAACTCCAAAACTCCGAAACTCCAAAACTCCGAAACTCCAAAACTCCGAATCTCCAAAACTCCAAAACTCCAAAACTCCAAAACTGCAAAACTCCAAAACTCCGAAACTCCAAAACTCCAAAACTCCAAAACTCCGAAACTCCAAAACTCCGAAACTCCAAAACTCCAAAACTCCAAAACTCCAAAACTCCGAAACTCCAAAACTCCAATACTCCAAAACTAAGAAACTCCAAAACTCCAAAACTCCAAAACTCCAAAACTCCAAAGCTCCAAAACTCCAAAACTCCAAAACTCCGAAACTCCAAAACTCCAAAACTCCAAAACTCCGAAACACCAAAACTCCGAAACTCCGAAACTCGGAAACTCCAAAACTCCAAAACTCCAAAACTCCAAAACTCCGAAACTCCGAAATTCCAAAACTCCAATACTCCAAAACTCCGAAACTCCAAAACTCCGAAACTCCAAAACTCCAAAACTCCAAAACTCCAAAACTCCAAAACTCCAAAACACCGAAACTCCGAAACTCCGAAACTCCAAAACTCCAAAACTCCAAAACTCCAAAACTCCGAAACTCCAAAACTCCGAAACTCCAAAACTCCAAAACTCCAAAACTCCAATACTCCAAAACTCCGAAACTCCAAAACTCCAAAACTCCAATACTCCAAAACTCCGAAACTCCGAAACTCCAAAACTGCGAATCTCCAAAACTCGGAAACTCCAAAACTCCGAAACTCCGAAACTCCAAAACTCCAGAACTCCAAAACTCCGAATCTCCAAAACTCGGAAACTCCAAAACTCCAAAACTCCGAAACTCCAAAACTCCGAAACTCCGAAACTCCACAACTCCAAAACTCCGAAACTCCAAAACTCCAAAACTCCAAAACTTCGAAACTCCGAAACTCCAGAACTCCAAAACTCCAAAACTCCGAAACTCCAAAACTGCAAAACTCCAAAACTCCAAAACTCCGAAACTCCAATACTCCAAAACTAAGAAACTCCAAAACTCCAAAACTCCAAAACTCCAAAACTCCAAAGCTCCAAAACTCCAAAACTCCAAAACTCCGAAACTCCAAAACTCCAAAACTCCAAAACTCCGAAACACCAAAACTCCGAAACTCCGAAACTCGGAAACTCCAAAACTCCAAAACTCCAAAACTCCAAAACTCCGAAACTCCGAAATTCCAAAACTCCAAAACTCCAAAACTCCGAAACTCCGAAACTCCAAAACTCCAAAACTCCAAAACTCCAAAACTCCGAAACTCCAAAACTCCGAAACTCCGAAACTCCAAAACTCCAAAACTCCGAAACTCCAAAACTCCAAAACTCCAAAACTCCGAAACTCCGAAACTCCAAAACTCCAAAACTCCAAAACTCCGAAACTCCAAAACTGCAAAAGTCCAAAACTCCAAAACTCCGAAACTCCAATACTCCAAAACTCCGAAACTCCAAAACTCCAAAACTCCAAAACTCCAATACTCCGAAACTCCGAAACTCCAAAACTCCAAAACTCCAAAACTCCAAAACTCCGAAACTCCAAAACTCCGAAACTCCGAAACTCCAAAACTCCAAAACTCCGAAACTCCAAAACTCCAAAACTCCAAAACTCCGAAACTCCGAAACTCCAAAACTCCAAAACTCCAAAACTCCGAAACTCCAAAACTGCAAAAGTCCAAAACTCCAAAACTCCGAAACTCCAATACTCCAAAACTCCGAAACTCCAAAACTTCAAAACTCCAAAACTCCAAAACTCCAAAACTCCGAAACTCCGAAACTCCGAAACTCCGAAACTCCAAAACTCCGAAACTCCGAAACTCCAAAACTCCAAAACTCCGAAACTCCAAAACTCCAAAACTCCGAAACTCCGAAACTCCGAAACTCCAAAACTCCGAATCTCCAAAACTCGGAAACTCCAAAACTCCAAAACTCCAAAACTCCAAAACTCCAAAACTCCGAAACTCCAAAACTCCAAAACTCCAAAACTCCAAAACTCCAAAACTCCGAAACTCCAAAACTCCGAAACTCCAAAACTCCAAAACTCCAATACTCCAAAACTCCAAAACTCCAAAACACCGAAACTCCGAAACTCCGAAACTCCAAAACTCCAGAACTCCAAAACTCCGAATCTCCAAAACTCGGAAACTCCAAAACTCCGAAACTCCAAAACTCCAAAACTCCAATACTCCAAAACTCCAAAACTCCAAAACACCGGAACTCCGAAACTCCGAAACTCCAAAACTCCAAAACTCCGAAACTCCGAAACTCCAAAACTCGAAAACTCCAAAACTCCAATACTCCAAAACTCCAAAACTCCAAAACACCGGAACTCCGAAACTCCGAAACTCCGAAACTCCAAAACTCCAAAACTCCAAAACTCCAAAACTCCAAAACTCCGAAACTCCAAAACTCCAATACTCCAAAACTCCGAAACTCCAAAACTCCAAAACTCTAAAACTCCAAAACTCCAAAACTCCGAAACTCCAAAACTCCGAAACTCCAAAACTCCGAAACTCCAAAACTCCGAAACTCCAAAACTCCGAATCTCCAAAACTCCAAAACTCCAAAACTCCAAAACTGCAAAACTCCAAAACTCCGAAACTCCAAAACTCCAAAACTCCAAAACTCCGAAACTCCAAAACTCCGAAACTCCAAAACTCCAAAACTCCAAAACTCCAAAACTCCGAAACTCCAAAACTCCAATACTCCAAAACTAAGAAACTCCAAAACTCCAAAACTCCAAAACTCCAAAACTCCAATACTCCAAAACTCCGAAACTCCGAAACTCCAAAACTCCGAAACTCCAAAACTCGGAAACTCCAAAACTCCAAAGCTCCAAAACTCCAAAACTCCAAAATTCCGAAACTCCAAAACTCCAAAACTCCAAAACTCCAAAACTCCGAAACTCCAAAACTCCGAAACTCCAAAACTCCAAAACTCCAAAACTCCAAAACTCCAATACTCCAAAACTCCGAAACTCCAAAACTCCAAAACTCCAATACTCCAAAACTCCGAAACTCCGAAACTCCAAAACTCCAAAACTCCAAAACTGCAAAACTTCAAAACTCCGAAACTCCAAAACTCCGAAACTCCAAAACTCGGAAACTCCAAAACTCCAAAACTCCAAAACTCCGAAACTCCAAAACTCCAAAACTCCAAAACTCCGAAACTCCAAAACTCCGAAACTCCAAAACTCCAAAACTCCAAAACTCCAAAACTCCGAAACTCCAAAACTCCAATACTCCAAAACTCCAAAACTCCGAAACTCCAAAACTCCAATACTCCAAAACTAAGAAACTCCAAAACTCCAAAACTCCAAAACTCCAAAACTCCAAAGCTCCAAAACTCCAAAACTCCAAAACTCCGAAACTCCAAAACTCCAAAACTCCAAAACTCCGAAACACCAAAACTCCGAAACTCCGAAACTCGGAAACTCCAAAACTCCAAAACTCCAAAACTCCAAAACTCCGAAACTCCGAAATTCCAAAACTCCAAAACTCCAAAACTCCGAAACTCCGAAACTCCAAAACTCCAAAACTCCAAAACTCCAAAACTCCGAAACTCCAAAACTCCGAAACTCCGAAACTCCAAAACTCCAAAACTCCGAAACTCCAAAACTCCAAAACTCCAAAACTCCGAAACTCCGAAACTCCAAAACTCCAAAACTCCAAAACTCCGAAACTCCAAAACTGCAAAAGTCCAAAACTCCAAAACTCCGAAACTCCAATACTCCAAAACTCCGAAACTCCAAAACTCCAAAACTCCAAAACTCCAATACTCCGAAACTCCGAAACTCCAAAACTCCAAAACTCCAAAACTCCAAAACTCCGAAACTCCAAAACTCCGAAACTCCGAAACTCCAAAACTCCAAAACTCCGAAACTCCAAAACTCCAAAACTCCAAAACTCCGAAACTCCGAAACTCCAAAACTCCAAAACTCCAAAACTCCGAAACTCCAAAACTGCAAAAGTCCAAAACTCCAAAACTCCGAAACTCCAATACTCCAAAACTCCGAAACTCCAAAACTTCAAAACTCCAAAACTCCAAAACTCCAAAACTCCGAAACTCCGAAACTCCGAAACTCCGAAACTCCAAAACTCCGAAACTCCGAAACTCCAAAACTCCAAAACTCCGAAACTCCAAAACTCCAAAACTCCGAAACTCCGAAACTCCGAAACTCCAAAACTCCGAATCTCCAAAACTCGGAAACTCCAAAACTCCAAAACTCCAAAACTCCAAAACTCCAAAACTCCAAAACTCCGAAACTCCAAAACTCCAAAACTCCAAAACTCCAAAACTCCAAAACTCCGAAACTCCAAAACTCCGAAACTCCAAAACTCCAAAACTCCATTACTCCAAAACTCCAAAACTCCAAAACACCGAAACTCCGAAACTCCGAAACTCCAAAACTCCAGAACTCCAAAACTCCGAATCTCCAAAACTCGGAAACTCCAAAACTCCGAAACTCCAAAACTCCAAAACTCCAAAACTCCAATACTCCAAAACTCCAAAACTCCAAAACACCGGAACTCCGAAACTCCGAAACTCCAAAACTCCAAAACTCCGAAACTCCGAAACTCCAAAACTCGAAAACTCCAAAACTCCAAAACTCCAATACTCCAAAACTCCAAAACTCCAAAACACCGGAACTCCGAAACTCCGAAACTCCGAAACTCCAAAACTCCAAAACTCCAAAACTCCAAAACTCCAAAACTCCGAAACTCCAAAACTCCAATACTCCAAAACTCCGAAACTCCAAAACTCCAAAACTCTAAAACTCCAAAACTCCAAAACTCCGAAACTCCAAAACTCCGAAACTCCAAAACTCCGAAACTCCAAAACTCCGAAACTCCAAAACTCCGAATCTCCAAAACTCCAAAACTCCAAAACTCCAAAACTGCAAAACTCCAAAACTCCGAAACTCCAAAACTCCAAAACTCCAAAACTCCGAAACTCCAAAACTCCGAAACTCCAAAACTCCAAAACTCCAAAACTCCAAAACTCCGAAACTCCAAAACTCCAATACTCCAAAACTAAGAAACTCCAAAACTCCAAAACTCCAAAACTCCAAAACTCCAATACTCCAAAACTCCGAAACTCCGAAACTCCAAAACTCCAAAACTCCAAAACTGCAAAACTCCAAAACTCCGAAACTCCGAAACTCCAAAACTCCGAAACTCCAAAACTCGGAAACTCCAAAACTCCAAAGCTCCAAAACTCCAAAACTCCAAAACTCCGAAACTCCAAAACTCCAAAACTCCAAAACTCCAAAACTCCGAAACTCCAAAACTCCGAAACTCCAAAACTCCAAAACTCCAAAACTCCAAAACTCCAATACTCCAAAACTCCGAAACTCCAAAACTCCAAAACTCCAATACTCCAAAACTCCGAAACTCCGAAACTCCAAAACTCCAAAACTCCAAAACTGCAAAACTTCAAAACTCCGAAACTCCAAAACTCCGAAACTCCAAAACTCGGAAACTCCAAAACTCCAAAACTCCAAAACTCCAAAACTCCGAAACTCCAAAACTCCGAAACTCCAAAACTCCGAATCTCCAAAACTCCAATACTCCAAAACTCCGAAGCTCCAAAACTCCGAAACTCCAAAACTCCAAAACTCCGAAACTCCAAAACTCCAAAACTCCAAAACTCCGAAACTCCGAAACTCCAAAACTCCAAAACTCCAAAACTCCGAAACTCCAAAACTCCAAAACTCCAAAACTCCGAAACTCCAAAACTCCAAAACTCCAAAACTCCAAAACTCCGAAACTCCAAAACTCCAAAACTCCAAAACTCCGAAACTCCAAAACTCCAAAACTCCAAAACTCCGAAACTCCAAAACTCCGAAACTCCAAAACTCCGAAACTCCGAAACTCCAAAACTCGAAAACTCCAAAACTCCAATACTCCAAAACTCCAAAACTCCAAAACACCGGAACTCCGAAACTCCGAAACTCCAAAACTCCAAAACTCCGAAACTCCGAAACTCCAAAACTCGAAAACTCCAAAACTCCAATACTCCAAAACTCCAAAACTCCAAAACACCGGAACTCCGAAACTCCGAAACTCCAAAACTCCAAAACTCCAAAACTCCAAAACTCCAAAACTCCGAAACTCCAAAACTCCAATACTCCAAAACTCCGAAACTCCAAAACTCCAAAACTCTAAAACTCCAAAACTCCAAAACTCCAAAACTCCGAAACTCCAAAACTCCGAAACTCCAAAACTCCGAAACTCCAAAACTCCGAAACTCCAAAACTCCGAATCTCCAAAACTCCAAAACTCCAAAACTCCAAAACTGCAAAACTCCAAAACTCCGAAACTCCAAAACTCCAAAACTCCAAAACTCCGAAACTCCAAAACTCCGAAACTCCAAAACTCCAAAACTCCAAAACTCCAAAACTCCGAAACTCCAAAACTCCAATACTCCAAAACTAAGAAACTCCAAAACTCCAAAACTCCAAAACTCCAAAACTCCAAAGCTCCAAAACTCCAAAACTCCAAAACTCCGAAACTCCAAAACTCCAAAACTCCAAAACTCCGAAACACCAAAACTCCGAAACTCCGAAACTCGGAAACTCCAAAACTCCAAAACTCCAAAACTCCAAAACTCCGAAACTCCGAAATTCCAAAACTCCAATACTCCAAAACTCCGAAACTCCAAAACTCCGAAACTCCAAAACTCCAAAACTCCAAAACTCCAAAACTCCAAAACTCCAAAACACCGAAACTCCGAAACTCCGAAACTCCAAAACTCCAAAACTCCAAAACTCCAAAACTCCGAAACTCCAAAACTCCGAAACTCCAAAACTCCAAAACTCCAAAACTCCAATACTCCAAAACTCCGAAACTCCAAAACTCCAAAACTCCAATACTCCAAAACTCCGAAACTCCGAAACTCCGAAACTCCAAAACTGCGAATCTCCAAAACTCGGAAACTCCAAAACTCCGAAACTCCGAAACTCCAAAACTCCAGAACTCCAAAACTCCGAATCTCCAAAACTCGGAAACTCCAAAACTCCAAAACTCCAAAACTCCGAAACTCCAAAACTCCGAAACTCCGAAACTCCACAACTCCAAAACTCCGAAACTCCAAAACTCCAAAACTCCAAAACTCCGAAACTCCGAAACTCCAGAACTCCAAAACTCCAAAACTCCGAAACTCCAAAACTGCAAAACTCCAAAACTCCAAAACTCCGAAACTCCAATACTCCAAAACTAAGAAACTCCAAAACTCCAAAACTCCAAAACTCCAAAACTCCAAAGCTCCAAAACTCCAAAACTCCAAAACTCCGAAACTCCAAAACTCCAAAACTCCAAAACTCCGAAACACCAAAACTCCGAAACTCCGAAACTCGGAAACTCCAAAACTCCAAAACTCCAAAACTCCAAAACTCCGAAACTCCGAAATTCCAAAACTCCAAAACTCCAAAACTCCGAAACTCCGAAACTCCAAAACTCCAAAACTCCAAAACTCCAAAACTCCGAAACTCCAAAACTCCGAAACTCCGAAACTCCAAAACTCCAAAACTCCGAAACTCCAAAACTCCAAAACTCCAAAACTCCGAAACTCCGAAACTCCAAAACTCCAAAACTCCAAAACTCCGAAACTCCAAAACTGCAAAAGTCCAAAACTCCAAAACTCCGAAACTCCAATACTCCAAAACTCCGAAACTCCAAAACTCCAAAACTCCAAAACTCCAATACTCCGAAACTCCGAAACTCCAAAACTCCAAAACTCCAAAACTCCAAAACTCCGAAACTCCAAAACTCCGAAACTCCGAAACTCCAAAACTCCAAAACTCCGAAACTCCAAAACTCCAAAACTCCAAAACTCCGAAACTCCGAAACTCCAAAACTCCAAAACTCCAAAACTCCGAAACTCCAAAACTGCAAAAGTCCAAAACTCCAAAACTCCGAAACTCCAATACTCCAAAACTCCGAAACTCCAAAACTTCAAAACTCCAAAACTCCAAAACTCCAAAACTCCGAAACTCCGAAACTCCGAAACTCCGAAACTCCAAAACTCCGAAACTCCGAAACTCCAAAACTCCAAAACTCCGAAACTCCAAAACTCCAAAACTCCGAAACTCCGAAACTCCGAAACTCCAAAACTCCGAATCTCCAAAACTCGGAAACTCCAAAACTCCAAAACTCCAAAACTCCAAAACTCCAAAACTCCGAAACTCCAAAACTCCAAAACTCCAAAACTCCAAAACTCCAAAACTCCGAAACTCCAAAACTCCGAAACTCCAAAACTCCAAAACTCCAATACTCCAAAACTCCAAAACTCCAAAACACCGAAACTCCGAAACTCCGAAACTCCAAAACTCCAGAACTCCAAAACTCCGAATCTCCAAAACTCGGAAACTCCAAAACTCCGAAACTCCAAAACTCCAAAACTCCAAAACTCCAATACTCCAAAACTCCAAAACTCCAAAACACCGGAACTCCGAAACTCCGAAACTCCAAAACTCCAAAACTCCGAAACTCCGAAACTCCAAAACTCGAAAACTCCAAAACTCCAATACTCCAAAACTCCAAAACTCCAAAACACCGGAACTCCGAAACTCCGAAACTCCGAAACTCCAAAACTCCAAAACTCCAAAACTCCAAAACTCCAAAACTCCGAAACTCCAAAACTCCAATACTCCAAAACTCCGAAACTCCAAAACTCCAAAACTCTAAAACTCCAAAACTCCAAAACTCCGAAACTCCAAAACTCCGAAACTCCAAAACTCCGAAACTCCAAAACTCCGAAACTCCAAAACTCCGAATCTCCAAAACTCCAAAACTCCAAAACTCCAAAACTGCAAAACTCCAAAACTCCGAAACTCCAAAACTCCAAAACTCCAAAACTCCGAAACTCCAAAACTCCGAAACTCCAAAACTCCAAAACTCCAAAACTCCAAAACTCCGAAACTCCAAAACTCCAATACTCCAAAACTAAGAAACTCCAAAACTCCAAAACTCCAAAACTCCAATACTCCAAAACTCCGAAACTCCGAAACTCCAAAACTCCAAAACTCCAAAACTGCAAAACTCCAAAACTCCGAAACTCCGAAACTCCAAAACTCCGAAACTCCAAAACTCGGAAACTCCAAAACTCCCAAGCTCCAAAACTCCAAAACTCCAAAATTCCGAAACTCCAAAACTCCAAAACTCCAAAACTCCAAAACTCCGAAACTCCAAAACTCCGAAACTCCAAAACTCGAAAACTCCAAAACTCCAATACTCCAAAACTCCAAAACTCCAAAACACCGGAACTCCGAAACTCCGAAACTCCGAAACTCCAAAACTCCAAAACTCCAAAACTCCAAAACTCCAAAACTCCGAAACTCCAAAACTCCAATACTCCAAAACTCCGAAACTCCAAAACTCCAAAACTCTAAAACTCCAAAACTCCAAAACTCCGAAACTCCAAAACTCCGAAACTCCAAAACTCCGAAACTCCAAAACTCCGAAACTCCAAAACTCCGAATCTCCAAAACTCCAAAACTCCAAAACTCCAAAACTGCAAAACTCCAAAACTCCGAAACTCCAAAACTCCAAAACTCCAAAACTCCGAAACTCCAAAACTCCGAAACTCCAAAACTCCAAAACTCCAAAACTCCAAAACTCCGAAACTCCAAAACTCCAATACTCCAAAACTAAGAAACTCCAAAACTCCAAAACTCCAAAACTCCAAAACTCCAATACTCCAAAACTCCGAAACTCCGAAACTCCAAAACTCCAAAACTCCAAAACTGCAAAACTCCAAAACTCCGAAACTCCGAAACTCCAAAACTCCGAAACTCCAAAACTCGGAAACTCCAAAACTCCAAAGCTCCAAAACTCCAAAACTCCAAAATTCCGAAACTCCAAAACTCCAAAACTCCAAAACTCCAAAACTCCGAAACTCCAAAACTCCGAAACTCCAAAACTCCAAAACTCCAAAACTCCAAAACTCCAATACTCCAAAACTCCGAAACTCCAAAACTCCAAAACTCCAATACTCCAAAACTCCGAAACTCCGAAACTCCAAAACTCCAAAACTCCAAAACTGCAAAACTTCAAAACTCCGAAACTCCAAAACTCCGAAACTCCAAAACTCGGAAACTCCAAAACTCCAAAACTCCAAAACTCCAAAACTCCGAAACTCCAAAACTCCGAAACTCCAAAACTCCGAATCTCCAAAACTCCAATACTCCAAAACTCCGAAGCTCCAAAACTCCGAAACTCCAAAACTCCAAAACTCCGAAACTCCAAAACTCCAAAACTCCAAAACTCCGAAACTCCGAAACTCCAAAACTCCAAAACTCCAAAACTCCGAAACTCCAAAACTCCAAAACTCCAAAACTCCGAAACTCCAAAACTCCAAAACTCCAAAACTCCAAAACTCCGAAACTCCAAAACTCCAAAACTCCAAAACTCCGAAACTCCAAAACTCCAAAACTCCAAAACTCCGAAACTCCAAAACTCCGAAACTCCAAAACTCCGAAACTCCGAAACTCCAAAACTCGAAAACTCCAAAACTCCAATACTCCAAAACTCCAAAACTCCAAAACACCGGAACTCCGAAACTCCGAAACTCCAAAACTCCAAAACTCCGAAACTCCGAAACTCCAAAACTCGAAAACTCCAAAACTCCAATACTCCAAAACTCCAAAACTCCAAAACACCGGAACTCCGAAACTCCGAAACTCCAAAACTCCAAAACTCCAAAACTCCAAAACTCCAAAACTCCGAAACTCCAAAACTCCAATACTCCAAAACTCCGAAACTCCAAAACTCCAAAACTCTAAAACTCCAAAACTCCAAAACTCCAAAACTCCGAAACTCCAAAACTCCGAAACTCCAAAACTCCGAAACTCCAAAACTCCGAATCTCCAAAACTCCGAATCTCCAAAACTCCAAAACTCCAAAACTCCAAAACTGCAAAACTCCAAAACTCCGAAACTCCAAAACTCCAAAACTCCAAAACTCCGAAACTCCAAAACTCCGAAACTCCAAAACTCCAAAACTCCAAAACTCCAAAACTCCGAAACTCCAAAACTCCAATACTCCAAAACTAAGAAACTCCAAAACTCCAAAACTCCAAAACTCCAAAACTCCAAAGCTCCAAAACTCCAAAACTCCAAAACTCCGAAACTCCAAAACTCCAAAACTCCAAAACTCCGAAACACCAAAACTCCGAAACTCCGAAACTCGGAAACTCCAAAACTCCAAAACTCCAAAACTCCAAAACTCCGAAACTCCGAAATTCCAAAACTCCAATACTCCAAAACTCCGAAACTCCAAAACTCCGAAACTCCAAAACTCCAAAACTCCAAAACTCCAAAACTCCAAAACTCCAAAACACCGAAACTCCGAAACTCCGAAACTCCAAAACTCCAAAACTCCAAAACTCCAAAACTCCGAAACTCCAAAACTCCGAAACTCCAAAACTCCAAAACTCCAAAACTCCAATACTCCAAAACTCCGAAACTCCAAAACTCCAAAACTCCAATACTCCAAAACTCCGAAACTCCGAAACTCCGAAACTCCAAAACTGCGAATCTCCAAAACTCGGAAACTCCAAAACTCCGAAACTCCGAAACTCCAAAACTCCAGAACTCCAAAACTCCGAATCTCCAAAACTCGGAAACTCCAAAACTCCAAAACTCCAAAACTCCGAAACTCCAAAACTCCGAAACTCCGAAACTCCACAACTCCAAAACTCCGAAACTCCAAAACTCCAAAACTCCAAAACTCCGAAACTCCGAAACTCCAGAACTCCAAAACTCCAAAACTCCGAAACTCCAAAACTGCAAAACTCCAAAACTCCAAAACTCCGAAACTCCAATACTCCAAAACTCCGAAACTCCAAAACTCCAAAACTCCAAAACTCCGAAACTCCGAAACTCCGAAACTCCGAAACTCCAAAACTCCGAAACTCCAAAACTCCAAAA
This sequence comes from Amblyomma mixtum, assembly GCF_055824585.1. Classification (NCBI taxonomy): domain Eukaryota; kingdom Metazoa; phylum Arthropoda; class Arachnida; order Ixodida; family Ixodidae; genus Amblyomma; species Amblyomma mixtum. The sequence continues at coordinate 13,375,249 of NW_028317651.1, forward strand.
CTCCAAAACTCCAAAACTCCGAAACTCCAAAACTCCAAAACTCCGAAACTCCGAAACTCCGAAACTCCAAAACTCCGAATCTCCAAAACTCGGAAACTCCAAAACTCCAAAACTCCAAAACTCCAAAACTCCAAAACTCCGAAACTCCAAAACTCCAAAACTCCAAAACTCCAAAACTCCAAAACTCCAAAACTCCAAAACTCCAAAACTCCGAAACTCCAAAACTCCGAAACTCCAAAACTCCAAAACTCCAATACTCCAAAACTCCAAAACTCCAAAACACCGAAACTCCGAAACTCCGAAACTCCAAAACTCCAAAACTCCAAAACTCCGAATCTCCAAAACTCGGAAACTCCAAAACTCCAAAACTCCAAAACTCCAAAACTCCGAAACTCCAAAACTCCAAAACTCCAAAACTCCGAAACTCCAAAACTCCAAAACTCCAAAACTCCAAAACTCCAAAACTCCAAAACTCCAAAACTCCGAAACTCCAAAACTCCAAAACTCCAAAGCTCCAAAACTCCAAAACTCAAAAACTCCAAAACTCAAAAACTCCAAAACTCCAAAACTCCAAAACTCCGAAACTCCAAAACTCCGAAACTCCAAAACTCCGAAACTCCAAAACTCCAAAACTCCAATACTCCAAAACTCCAAAACTCCGAAACTCCAAAACTCCAAAACTCCAAAGCTCCAAAACTCCAAAACTCCAAAACTCCAATACTCCAAAACTCCAAAACTCCAAAACTCCGAAACTCCAAAACTCCAATACTCCAAAACTCCGAAACTCCAAAACTCCGAAACTCCAAAACTCCAAAACTCCAATACTCCAAAACTCCAAAACTCCAAAACACCGAAACTCCGAAACTCCAAAACTCCAAAACTCCAAAACTCCAAAACTCCGAAACTCAAAAACTCCGAAGCTCCAAAACTCCAAAACTCCAAAACTCCGAAACTCCAAAACTCCAATACTCCAATACTCCGAAACTCCAAAACTCCAAAACTCCGAAACTCCAATACTCCAAAACTTCAAAACTCCGAATCTCCAAAACTCCAAAACTCCGAAACTCCGAAACTCCAAAACTCCAAAACTACAAAACTCCAAAACTCCAAAACTCCAAAACTCCGAAACTCCGAAACTCCAAAACTCCGATTCTCCAAAACTCCAAAACTCGAAAACTCCGAAACTCCAAAACTCCAAAACTCCAATACTCCAAAACTCCAAAACTCCGAAACTCCAAAACTCCAAAACTCCAATGCTCCAAAACTCCAAAACTCCAAAACTCCGAAACTCCAAAACTCCAAAACTCCAAAACTCCGAAACACCAAAACTCCGAAACTCCGAAACTCGGAAACTCCAAAACTCCAAAACTCCAAAACTCCAAAACTCCAAAACTCCGAAACTCCAAAACTCCAAAACTCCGAAACTCCAAAACTCCAAAACTCCGAAACTCCAAAACTCCAAAACTCCAAAACTCCGAAACTCCGAAACTCCAAAACTCGAAAACTCCAAAACTCCAAAACTCCAATACTCCAAAACTCCGAAACTCCGAAACTCCAAAACTCCAATACTCCAAAACTCCGAAACTCCAAAACTCCAAAACTCCGAAACTCCAAAACTCCAAAACTCCGAAACTCCGAAACTCCGAAACTCCAAAACTCCAAAGCTCCAAAACTCCAAAACTCCAAAACTCCGAAACTCCAAAACTCCAAAACTCCAAAACTCCGAAACACCAAAACTCCGAAACTCCGAAACTCGGAAACTCCAAAACTCCAAAACTGCAAAACTCCAAAACTCCAAAACTCCAAAACTCCAAAACTCCAAAACTCCAATACTCCAAAACTCCAAAACTCCAAAACACCGAAACTCCGAAACTCCAAAACTCCGAAACTCAAAAACTCCGAAACTCCAAAACTCCAAAACTCCAAAACTCCGAAACTCCAAAACTCCAATACTCCAATACTCCGAAACTCCAAAACTCCAAAACTCCGAAACTCCAATACTCCAAAACTTCAAAACTCCGAATCTCCAAAACTCCAAAACTCCGAAACTCCGAAACTCCAAAACTCCAAAACTACAAAACTCCAAAACTCCAAAACTCCAAAACTCCGAAACTCCGAAACTCCAAAACTCCAAAACTCCAAAACTCCAAAACTCCGAAACTCCAAAACTCCGAAACTCCGAAACTCCAAAACTCCAAAACTCCGAATCTCCAAAACTCGGAAACTCCAAAACTCCAAAACTCCAAAACTCCGAAACTCCAAAACTCCGAAACTCCGAAACTCCACAACTCCAAAACTCCGAAACTCCAAAACTCCAAAACTCCAAAACTCCGAAACTCCGAAACTCCAAAACTCCAAAACTCCAAAACTCCAAAACTCCGAAACTCCAATACTCCAAAACTCCGAAACTCCAAAACTCCAAAACTCCAAAACTCGGAAACTCCGAAACTCCGAAACTCCGAAACTCCAAAACTCCGAAACTCCAAAACTCCAAAACTCCAAAACTCCAAAACTCCGAAACTCCAAAACTCCAAAACTCCGAAACTCCGAAACTCCGAAACTCCAAAACTCCGAATCTCCAAAACTCGGAAACTCCAAAACTCCAAAACTCCAAAACTCCAAAACTCCAAAACTCCGAAACTCCAAAACTCCAAAACTCCAAAACTCCAAAACTCCAAAACTCCAAAACTCCGAAACTCCAAAACTCCGAAACTCCAAAACTCCAAAACTCCAATACTCCAAAACTCCAAAACTCCAAAACACCGAAACTCCGAAACTCCGAAACTCCAAAACTCCAAAACTCCAAAACTCCGAATCTCCAAAACTCGGAAACTCCAAAACTCCAAAACTCCAAAACTCCGAAACTCCAAAACTCCAAAACTCCAAAACTCCGAAACTCCAAAACTCCAAAACTCCAAAACTCCAAAACTCCAAAACTCCAAAACTCCAAAACTCCGAAACTCCAAAACTCCAAAACTCCAAAGCTCCAAAACTCCAAAACTCAAAAACTCCAAAACTCAAAAACTCCAAAACTCCAAAACTCCAAAACTCCGAAACTCCAAAACTCCGAAACTCCAAAACTCCGAAACTCCAAAACTCCAAAACTCCAATACTCCAAAACTCCAAAACTCCGAAACTCCAAAACTCCAAAACTCCAAAGCTCCAAAACTCCAAAACTCCAAAACTCCAATACTCCAAAACTCCAAAACTCCAAAACTCCGAAACTCCAAAACTCCAATACTCCAAAACTCCGAAACTCCAAAACTCCGAAACTCCAAAACTCCAAAACTCCAATACTCCAAAACTCCAAAACTCCAAAACACCGAAACTCCGAAACTCCAAAACTCCAAAACTCCAAAACTCCAAAACTCCGAAACTCAAAAACTCCGAAGCTCCAAAACTCCAAAACTCCAAAACTCCGAAACTCCAAAACTCCAATACTCCAATACTCCGAAACTCCAAAACTCCAAAACTCCGAAACTCCAATACTCCAAAACTTCAAAACTCCGAATCTCCAAAACTCCAAAACTCCGAAACTCCGAAACTCCAAAACTCCAAAACTACAAAACTCCAAAACTCCAAAACTCCAAAACTCCGAAACTCCGAAACTCCAAAACTCCGATTCTCCAAAACTCCAAAACTCGAAAACTCCGAAACTCCAAAACTCCAAAACTCCGAAACTCCAAAACTCCAAAACTCCAAAGCTCCAAAACTCCAAAACTCAAAAACTCCAAAACTCAAAAACTCCAAAACTCCAAAACTCCAAAACTCCGAAACTCCAAAACTCCGAAACTCCAAAACTCCGAAACTCCAAAACTCCAAAACTCCAAAACTCCAATACTCCAAAACTCCAAAACTCCGAAACTCCAAAACTCCAAAACTCCAAAGCTCCAAAACTCCAAAACTCCAAAACTCCAATACTCCAAAACTCCAAAACTCCAAAACTCCGAAACTCCAAAACTCCAATACTCCAAAACTCCGAAACTCCAAAACTCCGAAACTCCAAAACTCCAAAACTCCAATACTCCAAAACTCCAAAACTCCAAAACACCGAAACTCCGAAACTCCAAAACTCCAAAACTCCAAAACTCCAAAACTCCAAAACTCCGAAACTCAAAAACTCCGAAGCTCCAAAACTCCAAAACTCCAAAACTCCGAAACTCCAAAACTCCAATACTCCAATACTCCGAAACTCCAAAACTCCAAAACTCCGAAACTCCAATACTCCAAAACTTCAAAACTCCGAATCTCCAAAACTCCAAAACTCCGAAACTCCGAAACTCCAAAACTCCAAAACTACAAAACTCCAAAACTCCAAAACTCCAAAACTCCGAAACTCCGAAACTCCAAAACTCCGATTCTCCAAAACTCCAAAACTCGAAAACTCCGATACTCCAAAACTCCAAAACTCCAATACTCCAAAACTCCAAAACTCCGAAACTCCAAAACTCCAAAACTCCAATGCTCCAAAACTCCAAAACTCCAAAACTCCAAAACTCCGAAACTCCAAAACTCCAAAACTCCAAAACTCCGAAACACCAAAACTCCGAAACTCCGAAACTCGGAAACTCCAAAACTCCAAAACTCCAAAACTCCGAATCTCCAAAACTCGGAAACTCCAAAACTCCAAAACTCCAAAACTCCAAAACTCCAAAACTCCGAAACTCCAAAACTCCAAAACTCCAAAACTCCGAAACTCCAAAACTCCAAAACTCCAAAACTCCAAAACTCCAAAACTCCAAAACTCCAAAACTCCGAAACTCCAAAACTCCAAAACTCCAAAGCTCCAAAACTCCAAAACTCAAAAACTCCAAAACTCAAAAACTCCAAAACTCCAAAACTCCAAAACTCCGAAACTCCAAAACTCCGAAACTCCAAAACTCCGAAACTCCAAAACTCCAAAACTCCAATACTCCAAAACTCCAAAACTCCGAAACTCCAAAACTCCAAAACTCCAAAGCTCCAAAACTCCAAAACTCCAAAACTCCAATACTCCAAAACTCCAAAACTCCAAAACTCCGAAACTCCAAAACTCCAATACTCCAAAACTCCGAAACTCCAAAACTCCGAAACTCCAAAACTCCAAAACTCCAATACTCCAAAACTCCAAAACTCCAAAACACCGAAACTCCGAAACTCCAAAACTCCAAAACTCCAAAACTCCAAAACTCCGAAACTCAAAAACTCCGAAGCTCCAAAACTCCAAAACTCCAAAACTCCGAAACTCCAAAACTCCAATACTCCAATACTCCGAAACTCCAAAACTCCAAAACTCCGAAACTCCAATACTCCAAAACTTCAAAACTCCGAATCTCCAAAACTCCAAAACTCCGAAACTCCGAAACTCCAAAACTCCAAAACTACAAAACTCCAAAACTCCAAAACTCCAAAACTCCGAAACTCCGAAACTCCAAAACTCCGATTCTCCAAAACTCCAAAACTCGAAAACTCCGAAACTCCAAAACTCCAAAACTCCAATACTCCAAAACTCCAAAACTCCGAAACTCCAAAACTCCAAAACTCCAATGCTCCAAAACTCCAAAACTCCAAAACTCCGAAACTCCAAAACTCCAAAACTCCAAAACTCCGAAACACCAAAACTCCGAAACTCCGAAACTCGGAAACTCCAAAACTCCAAAACTCCAAAACTCCAAAACTCCAAAACTCCGAAACTCCAAAACTCCAAAACTCCGAAACTCCAAAACTCCAAAACTCCGAAACTCCAAAACTCCAAAACTCCAAAACTCCGAAACTCCGAAACTCCAAAACTCGAAAACTCCAAAACTCCAAAACTCCAATACTCCAAAACTCCGAAACTCCGAAACTCCAAAACTCCAATACTCCAAAACTCCGAAACTCCAAAACTCCAAAACTCCGAAACTCCAAAACTCCAAAACTCCGAAACTCCGAAACTCCGAAACTCCAAAACTCCAAAGCTCCAAAACTCCAAAACTCCAAAACTCCGAAACTCCAAAACTCCAAAACTCCAAAACTCCGAAACACCAAAACTCCGAAACTCCGAAACTCGGAAACTCCAAAACTCCAAAACTGCAAAACTCCAAAACTCCAAAACTCCAAAACTCCAAAACTCCAAAACTCCAATACTCCAAAACTCCAAAACTCCAAAACACCGAAACTCCGAAACTCCAAAACTCCGAAACTCAAAAACTCCGAAACTCCAAAACTCCAAAACTCCAAAACTCCGAAACTCCAAAACTCCAATACTCCAATACTCCGAAACTCCAAAACTCCAAAACTCCGAAACTCCAATACTCCAAAACTTCAAAACTCCGAATCTCCAAAACTCCAAAACTCCGAAACTCCGAAACTCCAAAACTCCAAAACTACAAAACTCCAAAACTCCAAAACTCCAAAACTCCGAAACTCCGAAACTCCAAAACTCCAAAACTCCAAAACTCCAAAACTCCGAAACTCCAAAACTCCGAAACTCCGAAACTCCAAAACTCCAAAACTCCGAATCTCCAAAACTCGGAAACTCCAAAACTCCAAAACTCCAAAACTCCGAAACTCCAAAACTCCGAAACTCCGAAACTCCACAACTCCAAAACTCCGAAACTCCAAAACTCCAAAACTCCAAAACTCCGAAACTCCGAAACTCCAAAACTCCAAAACTCCAAAACTCCGAAACTCCAAAACTGCAAAACTCCAAAACTCCAAAACTCCGAAACTCCAATACTCCAAAACTCCGAAACTCCAAAACTCCAAAACTCCAAAACTCGGAAACTCCGAAACTCCGAAACTCCGAAACTCCAAAACTCCGAAACTCCAAAACTCCAAAACTCCAAAACTCCAAAACTCCGAAACTCCAAAACTCCAAAACTCCGAAACTCCGAAACTCCGAAACTCCAAAACTCCGAATCTCCAAAACTCGGAAACTCCAAAACTCCAAAACTCCAAAACTCCAAAACTCCAAAACTCCGAAACTCCAAAACTCCAAAACTCCAAAACTCCAAAACTCCAAAACTCCAAAACTCCGAAACTCCAAAACTCCGAAACTCCAAAACTCCAAAACTCCAATACTCCAAAACTCCAAAACTCCAAAACACCGAAACTCCGAAACTCCGAAACTCCAAAACTCCAAAACTCCAAAACTCCGAATCTCCAAAACTCGGAAACTCCAAAACTCCAAAACTCCAAAACTCCGAAACTCCAAAACTCCAAAACTCCAAAACTCCGAAACTCCAAAACTCCAAAACTCCAAAACTCCAAAACTCCAAAACTCCAAAACTCCAAAACTCCGAAACTCCAAAACTCCAAAACTCCAAAGCTCCAAAACTCCAAAACTCAAAAACTCCAAAACTCAAAAACTCCAAAACTCCAAAACTCCAAAACTCCGAAACTCCAAAACTCCGAAACTCCAAAACTCCGAAACTCCAAAACTCCAAAACTCCAATACTCCAAAACTCCAAAACTCCGAAACTCCAAAACTCCAAAACTCCAAAGCTCCAAAACTCCAAAACTCCAAAACTCCAATACTCCAAAACTCCAAAACTCCAAAACTCCGAAACTCCAAAACTCCAATACTCCAAAACTCCGAAACTCCAAAACTCCGAAACTCCAAAACTCCAAAACTCCAATACTCCAAAACTCCAAAACTCCAAAACACCGAAACTCCGAAACTCCAAAACTCCAAAACTCCAAAACTCCGAAACTCAAAAACTCCGAAGCTCCAAAACTCCAAAACTCCAAAACTCCGAAACTCCAAAACTCCAATACTCCAATACTCCGAAACTCCAAAACTCCAAAACTCCGAAACTCCAATACTCCAAAACTTCAAAACTCCGAATCTCCAAAACTCCAAAACTCCGAAACTCCGAAACTCCAAAACTCCAAAACTACAAAACTCCAAAACTCCAAAACTCCAAAACTCCGAAACTCCGAAACTCCAAAACTCCGATTCTCCAAAACTCCAAAACTCGAAAACTCCGAAACTCCAAAACTCCAAAACTCCGAAACTCCAAAACTCCAAAACTCCAAAGCTCCAAAACTCCAAAACTCAAAAACTCCAAAACTCAAAAACTCCAAAACTCCAAAACTCCAAAACTCCGAAACTCCAAAACTCCGAAACTCCAAAACTCCGAAACTCCAAAACTCCAAAACTCCAAAACTCCAATACTCCAAAACTCCAAAACTCCGAAACTCCAAAACTCCAAAACTCCAAAGCTCCAAAACTCCAAAACTCCAAAACTCCAATACTCCAAAACTCCAAAACTCCAAAACTCCGAAACTCCAAAACTCCAATACTCCAAAACTCCGAAACTCCAAAACTCCGAAACTCCAAAACTCCAAAACTCCAATACTCCAAAACTCCAAAACTCCAAAACACCGAAACTCCGAAACTCCAAAACTCCAAAACTCCAAAACTCCAAAACTCCAAAACTCCGAAACTCAAAAACTCCGAAGCTCCAAAACTCCAAAACTCCAAAACTCCGAAACTCCAAAACTCCAATACTCCAATACTCCGAAACTCCAAAACTCCAAAACTCCGAAACTCCAATACTCCAAAACTTCAAAACTCCGAATCTCCAAAACTCCAAAACTCCGAAACTCCGAAACTCCAAAACTCCAAAACTACAAAACTCCAAAACTCCAAAACTCCAAAACTCCGAAACTCCGAAACTCCAAAACTCCGATTCTCCAAAACTCCAAAACTCGAAAACTCCGATACTCCAAAACTCCAAAACTCCAATACTCCAAAACTCCAAAACTCCGAAACTCCAAAACTCCAAAACTCCAATGCTCCAAAACTCCAAAACTCCAAAACTCCAAAACTCCGAAACTCCAAAACTCCAAAACTCCAAAACTCCGAAACACCAAAACTCCGAAACTCCGAAACTCGGAAACTCCAAAACTCCAAAACTCCCAAACTCCAAAACTCCGAAACTCCAAAACTCCAAAACTCCGAAACTCCAAAACTCCAAAACTCCGAAACTCCAAAACTCCAAAACTCCGAAACTCCGAAACTCCAAAACTGGAAAACTCCAAAACTCCAAAACTCCAATACTCCAAAACTCCGAAACTCCGAAACTCCAAAACTCCAATACTCCAAAACTCCGAAACTCCAAAACTCCAAAACTCCGAAACTCCAAAACTCCAAAACTCCGAAACTCCGAAACTCCGAAACTCCGAAACTCCAAAACTCCAAAACTCCAAAACTCCGAAACTCCGAAACTCCGAAACTCCAAAACTCCAAACCTCCGAAACTCCGAAACTCCGAAACTCCGAAACTCCAAAACTCCGAAACTCCAAAACTCCAAAACTCCGAAACTCCGAAACTCCAAAACTCCAAAACTCCGAAACTCCGAAACTCCGAATCTCCAAAACTCCAAAACTCCAAAACTCCGAAACTCCGAAACTCCAAAACTCCAAAACTCCGAAACTCCAAAACTCCGAAACTCCGAAATTCCAAAACTCCAATACTCCAAAACTCCGAAACTCCAAAACTCCGAAACTCCAAAACTCCAAAACTCCAATACTCCAAAACTCCAAAACTCCAAAACACCGAAACTCCGAAACTCCGAAACTCCAAAACTCCAAAACTCCAAAACTCCAAAACTCCGAAACTCCAAAACTCCGAAACTCCAAAACTCCAAAACTCCAAAACTCCAAAACTCCAATACTCCAAAACTCCGAAACTCCAAAACTCCAAAACTCCAATACTCCAAAACTCCGAAACTCCGAAACTCAAAAACTCCAAAACTCCAAAACTGCAAAACTCCAAAACTCCGAAACTCCAAAACTCCGAAACTCCAAAACTCGGAAACTCCAAAACTCCAAAACTCCAAAACTCCAAAACTCCAAAACTCCAATACTCCAAAACTCCAAAACTCCAAAACACCGAAACTCCGAAACTCCAAAACTCCAAAACTCCAAAACTCCGAAACTCAAAAACTCCGAAACTCCAAAACTCCAAAACTCCAAAACTCCGAAACTCCAAAACTCCAATACTCCAATACTCCGAATCTCCAAAACTCCAAAACTCCGAAACTCCGAAACTCCAAAACTCCAAAACTACAAAACTCCAAAACTCCAAAACTCCAAAACTCCGAAACTCCGAAACTCCAAAACTCCAAAACTCCAAAACTCCAAAACTCCGAAACTCCAAAACTCCGAAACTCCGAAACTCCAAAACTCCAAAACTCCGAAACTCCAAAACTCCAAAACTCCAAAACTCCGAAACTCCGAAACTCCAAAACTCCAAAACTCCAAAACTCCGAAACTCCAAAACTGCAAAAGTCCAAAACTCCAAAACTCCGAAACTCCAATACTCCAAAACTCCGAAACTCCAAAACTCCAAAACTCCAAAACTCCAAAACTCCAATACTCCGAAACTCCGAAACTCCAAAACTCCAAAACTCCAAAACTCCAAAACTCCGAAACTCCAAAACTCCGAAACTCCGAAACTCCGAAACTCCAAAACTCCAAAACTCCGAAACTCCAAAACTCCAAAACTCCAAAACTCCGAAACTCCGAAACTCCAAAACTCCAAAACTCCAAAACTCCGAAACTCCAAAACTGCAAAAGTCCAAAACTCCAAAACTCCGAAACTCCAATACTCCAAAACTCCGAAACTCCAAAACTTCAAAACTCCAAAACTCCAAAACTCCAAAACTCCGAAACTCCGAAACTCCGAAACTCCGAAACTCCAAAACTCCGAAACTCCGAAACTCCAAAACTCCAAAACTCCGAAACTCCAAAACTCCAAAACTCCGAAACTCCGAAACTCCGAAACTCCAAAACTCCGAATCTCCAAAACTCGGAAACTCCAAAACTCCAAAACTCCAAAACTCCAAAACTCCAAAACTCCGAAACTCCAAAACTCCAAAACTCCAAAACTCCAAAACTCCAAAACTCCGAAACTCCAAAACTCCGAAACTCCAAAACTCCAAAACTCCAATACTCCAAAACTCCAAAACTCCAAAACACCGAAACTCCGAAACTCCGAAACTCCAAAACTCCAGAACTCCAAAACTCCGAATCTCCAAAACTCGGAAACTCCAAAACTCCGAAACTCCAAAACTCCAAAACTCCAAAACTCCAATACTCCAAAACTCCAAAACTCCAAAACACCGGAACTCCGAAACTCCGAAACTCCAAAACTCCAAAACTCCGAAACTCCGAAACTCCAAAACTCGAAAACTCCAAATCTCCAATACTCCAAAACTCCAAAACTCCAAAACACCGGAACTCCGAAACTCCGAAACTCCGAAACTCCAAAACTCCAAAACTCCAAAACTCCAAAACTCCAAAACTCCGAAACTCCAAAACTCCAATACTCCAAAACTCCAAAACTCCAAAACTCCAAAACTCCGAAACTCCAAAACTCCGAAACTCCAAAACTCCAAAACTCCAATACTCCAAAACTCCAAAACTCCAAAACACCGAAACTCCGAAACTCCGAAACTCCAAAACTCCAAAACTCCAAAACTCCGAATCTCCAAAACTCGGAAACTCCAAAACTCCAAAACTCCAAAACTCCGAAACTCCAAAACTCCAAAACTCCAAAACTCCGAAACTCCAAAACTCCAAAACTCCAAAACTCCAAAACTCCAAAACTCCAAAACTCCGAAACTCCAAAACTCCAAAACTCCAAAGCTCCAAAACTCCAAAACTCAAAAACTCCAAAACTCAAAAACTCCAAAACTCCAAAACTCCAAAACTCCGAAACTCCAAAACTCCGAAACTCCAAAACTCCGAAACTCCAAAACTCCAAAACTCCAATACTCCAAAACTCCAAAACTCCGAAACTCCAAAACTCCAAAACTCCAAAGCTCCAAAACTCCAAAACTCCAAAACTCCAATACTCCAAAACTCCAAAACTCCAAAACTCCGAAACTCCAAAACTCCAATACTCCAAAACTCCGAAACTCCAAAACTCCGAAACTCCAAAACTCCAAAACTCCAATACTCCAAAACTCCAAAACTCCAAAACACCGAAACTCCGAAACTCCAAAACTCCAAAACTCCAAAACTCCAAAACTCCAAAACTCCGAAACTCAAAAACTCCGAAGCTCCAAAACTCCAAAACTCCAAAACTCCGAAACTCCAAAACTCCAATACTCCAATACTCCGAAACTCCAAAACTCCAAAACTCCGAAACTCCAATACTCCAAAACTTCAAAACTCCGAATCTCCAAAACTCCAAAACTCCGAAACTCCGAAACTCCAAAACTCCAAAACTACAAAACTCCAAAACTCCAAAACTCCAAAACTCCGAAACTCCGAAACTCCAAAACTCCGATTCTCCAAAACTCCAAAACTCGAAAACTCCGAAACTCCAAAACTCCAAAACTCCAATACTCCAAAACTCCAAAACTCCGAAACTCCAAAACTCCAAAACTCCAATGCTCCAAAACTCCAAAACTCCAAAACTCCGAAACTCCAAAACTCCAAAACTCCAAAACTCCGAAACACCAAAACTCCGAAACTCCGAAACTCGGAAACTCCAAAACTCCAAAACTCCAAAACTCCAAAACTCCAAAACTCCGAAACTCCAAAACTCCAAAACTCCGAAACTCCAAAACTCCAAAACTCCGAAACTCCAAAACTCCAAAACTCCAAAACTCCGAAACTCCGAAACTCCAAAACTCGAAAACTCCAAAACTCCAAAACTCCAATACTCCAAAACTCCGAAACTCCGAAACTCCAAAACTCCAATACTCCAAAACTCCGAAACTCCAAAACTCCAAAACTCCGAAACTCCAAAACTCCAAAACTCCGAAACTCCGAAACTCCGAAACTCCGAAACTCCAAAACTCCAAAACTCCAAAACTCCGAAACTCCGAAACTCCGAAACTCCAAAACTCCAAACCTCCGAAACTCCGAAACTCCGAAACTCCGAAACTCCAAAACTCCGAAACTCCAAAACTCCAAAACTCCGAAACTCCGAAACTCCAAAACTCCAAAACTCCGAAACTCCGAAACTCCGAATCTCCAAAACTCCAAAACTCCAAAACTCCGAAACTCCGAAACTCCAAAACTCCAAAACTCCGAAACTCCAAAACTCCGAAACTCCGAAATTCCAAAACTCCAATACTCCAAAACTCCGAAACTCCAAAACTCCGAAACTCCAAAACTCCAAAACTCCAATACTCCAAAACTCCAAAACTCCAAAACACCGAAACTCCGAAACTCCGAAACTCCAAAACTCCAAAACTCCAAAACTCCAAAACTCCGAAACTCCAAAACTCCGAAACTCCAAAACTCCAAAACTCCAAAACTCCAAAACTCCAATACTCCAAAACTCCGAAACTCCAAAACTCCAAAACTCCAATACTCCAAAACTCCGAAACTCCGAAACTCCAAAACTCCAAAACTCCAAAACTGCAAAACTCCAAAACTCCGAAACTCCAAAACTCCGAAACTCCAAAACTCGGAAACTCCAAAACTCCAAAACTCCAAAACTCCAAAACTCCAAAACTCCAAAACTCCAAAACTCCAATACTCCAAAACTCCAAAACTCCAAAACACCGAAACTCCGAAACTCCAAAACTCCAAAACTCCAAAACTCCGAAACTCAAAAACTCCGAAACTCCAAAACTCCAAAACTCCAAAACTCCGAAACTCCAAAACTCCAATACTCCAATACTCCGAATCTCCAAAACTCCAAAACTCCGAAACTCCGAAACTCCAAAACTCCAAAACTACAAAACTCCAAAACTCCAAAACTCCGAAACTCCGAAACTCCAAAACTCCAAAACTCCAAAACTCCAAAACTCCGAAACTCCAAAACTCCGAAACTCCGAAACTCCAAAACTCCAAAACTCCGAAACTCCAAAACTCCAAAACTCCAAAACTCCGAAACTCCGAAACTCCAAAACTCCAAAACTCCAAAACTCCGAAACTCCAAAACTGCAAAAGTCCAAAACTCCAAAACTCCGAAACTCCAATACTCCAAAACTCCGAAACTCCAAAACTCCAAAACTCCAAAACTCCAAAACTCCAATACTCCGAAACTCCGAAACTCCAAAACTCCAAAACTCCAAAACTCCAAAACTCCGAAACTCCAAAACTCCGAAACTCCGAAACTCCAAAACTCCAAAACTCCGAAACTCCAAAACTCCAAAACTCCAAAACTCCGAAACTCCGAAACTCCAAAACTCCAAAACTCCGAAACTCCAAAACTGCAAAAGTCCAAAACTCCAAAACTCCGAAACTCCAATACTCCAAAACTCCGAAACTCCAAAACTTCAAAACTCCAAAACTCCAAAACTCCAAAACTCCGAAACTCCGAAACTCCGAAACTCCGAAACTCCAAAACTCCGAAACTCCGAAACTCCAAAACTCCAAAACTCCGAAACTCCAAAACTCCAAAACTCCGAAACTCCGAAACTCCGAAACTCCAAAACTCCGAATCTCCAAAACTCGGAAACTCCAAAACTCCAAAACTCCAAAACTCCAAAACTCCAAAACTCCGAAACTCCAAAACTCCAAAACTCCAAAACTCCAAAACTCCAAAACTCCAAAACTCCGAAACTCCAAAACTCCGAAACTCCAAAACTCCAAAACTCCAATACTCCAAAACTCCAAAACTCCAAAACACCGAAACTCCGAAACTCCGAAACTCCAAAACTCCAGAACTCCAAAACTCCGAATCTCCAAAACTCGGAAACTCCAAAACTCCGAAACTCCAAAACTCCAAAACTCCAAAACTCCAATACTCCAAAACTCCAAAACTCCAAAACACCGGAACTCCGAAACTCCGAAACTCCAAAACTCCAAAACTCCGAAACTCCGAAACTCCAAAACTCGAAAACTCCAAAACTCCAATACTCCAAAACTCCAAAACTCCAAAACACCGGAACTCCGAAACTCCGAAACTCCGAAAGTCCAAAACTCCAAAACTCCAAAACTCCAAAACTCCAAAACTCCGAAACTCCAAAACTCCAATACTCCAAAACTCCGAAACTCCAAAACTCCAAAACTCTAAAACTCCAAAACTCCAAAACTCCGAAACTCCAAAACTCCGAAACTCCAAAACTCCGAAACTCCAAAACTCCAATACTCCAATACTCCGAAACTCCAAAACTCCAAAACTCCGAAACTCCAATACTCCAAAACTTCAAAACTCCGAATCTCCAAAACTCCAAAACTCCGAAACTCCGAAACTCCAAAACTCCAAAACTCCAAAACTCCGAAACTCCAAAACTCCAAAACTCCAATACTCCAAAACTCCAAAACTCCAAAACACCGAAACTCCGAAACTCCGAAACTCCAAAACTCCAAAACTCCAAAACTCCGAATCTCCAAAACTCGGAAACTCCAAAACTCCAAAACTCCAAAACTCCGAAACTCCAAAACTCCAAAACTCCAAAACTCCGAAACTCCAAAACTCCAAAACTCCAAAACTCCAAAACTCCAAAACTCCAAAACTCCAAAACTCCGAAACTCCAAAACTCCTAAACTCCAAAGCTCCAAAACTCCAAAACTCAAAAACTCCAAAACTCAAAAACTCCAAAACTCCAAAACTCCAAAACTTCAAAACTCCGAATCTCCAAAACTCCAAAACTCCGAAACTCCGAAACTCCAAAACTCCAAAACTACAAAACTCCAAAACTCCAAAACTCCAAAACTCCGAAACTCCGAAACTCCAAAACTCCGATTCTCCAAAACTCCAAAACTCGAAAACTCCGATACTCCAAAACTCCAAAACTCCAATACTCCAAAACTCCAAAACTCCGAAACTCCAAAACTCCAAAACTCCAATGCTCCAAAACTCCAAAACTCCAAAACTCCAAAACTCCGAAACTCCAAAACTCCAAAACTCCAAAACTCCGAAACACCAAAACTCCGAAACTCCGAAACTCGGAAACTCCAAAACTCCAAAACTCCAAAACTCCAAAACTCCGAAACTCCAAAACTCCAAAACTCCGAAACTCCAAAACTCCAAAACTCCGAAACTCCAAAACTCCAAAACTCCGAAACTCCGAAACTCCAAAACTGGAAAACTCCAAAACTCCAAAACTCCAATACTCCAAAACTCCGAAACTCCGAAACTCCAAAACTCCAATACTCCAAAACTCCGAAACTCCAAAACTCCAAAACTCCGAAACTCCAAAACTCCAAAACTCCGAAACTCCGAAACTCCGAAACTCCGAAACTCCAAAACTCCAAAACTCCAAAACTCCGAAACTCCGAAACTCCGAAACTCCAAAACTCCAAACCTCCGAAACTCCGAAACTCCGAAACTCCGAAACTCCAAAACTCCGAAACTCCAAAACTCCAAAACTCCGAAACTCCGAAACTCCAAAACTCCAAAACTCCGAAACTCCGAAACTCCGAATCTCCAAAACTCCAAAACTCCAAAACTCCGAAACTCCGAAACTCCAAAACTCCAAAACTCCGAAACTCCAAAACTCCGAAACTCCGAAATTCCAAAACTCCAATACTCCAAAACTCCGAAACTCCAAAACTCCGAAACTCCAAAACTCCAAAACTCCAATACTCCAAAACTCCAAAACTCCAAAACTCCAAAACTCCGAAACTCCAAAACTCCGAAACTCCAAAACTCCAAAACTCCAAAACTCCAAAACTCCAATACTCCAAAACTCCGAAACTCCAAAACTCCAAAACTCCAATACTCCAAAACTCCGAAACTCCGAAACTCAAAAACTCCAAAACTCCAAAACTGCAAAACTCCAAAACTCCGAAACTCCAAAACTCCGAAACTCCAAAACTCGGAAACTCCAAAACTCCAAAACTCCAAAACTCCAAAACTCCAAAACTCCAATACTCCAAAACTCCAAAACTCCAAAACACCGAAACTCCGAAACTCCAAAACTCCAAAACTCCAAAACTCCGAAACTCAAAAACTCTGAAACTCCAAAACTCCAAAACTCCAAAACTCCGAAACTCCAAAACTCCAATACTCCAATACTCCGAATCTCCAAAACTCCAAAACTCCGAAACTCCGAAACTCCAAAACTCCAAAACTACAAAACTCCAAAACTCCAAAACTCCAAAACTCCGAAACTCCGAAACTCCAAAACTCCAAAACTCCAAAACTCCAAAACTCCGAAACTCCAAAACTCCGAAACTCCGAAACTCCAAAACTCCAAAACTCCGAAACTCCAAAACTCCAAAACTCCAAAACTCCGAAACTCCGAAACTCCAAAACTCCAAAACTCCAAAACTCCGAAACTCCAAAACTGCAAAAGTCCAAAACTCCAAAACTCCGAAACTCCAATACTCCAAAACTCCGAAACTCCAAAACTCCAAAACTCCAAAACTCCAAAACTCCAATACTCCGAAACTCCGAAACTCCAAAACTCCAAAACTCCAAAACTCCAAAACTCCGAAACTCCAAAACTCCGAAACTCCGAAACTCCGAAACTCCAAAACTCCAAAACTCCGAAACTCCAAAACTCCAAAACTCCAAAACTCCGAAACTCCGAAACTCCAAAACTCCAAAACTCCAAAACTCCGAAACTCCAAAACTGCAAAAGTCCAAAACTCCAAAACTCCGAAACTCCAATACTCCAAAACTCCGAAACTCCAAAACTTCAAAACTCCAAAACTCCAAAACTCCAAAACTCCGAAACTCCGAAACTCCGAAACTCCGAAACTCCAAAACTCCGAAACTCCGAAACTCCAAAACTCCAAAACTCCGAAACTCCAAAACTCCAAAACTCCGAAACTCCGAAACTCCGAAACTCCAAAACTCCGAATCTCCAAAACTCGGAAACTCCAAAACTCCAAAACTCCAAAACTCCAAAACTCCAAAACTCCGAAACTCCAAAACTCCAAAACTCCAAAACTCCAAAACTCCAAAACTCCGAAACTCCAAAACTCCGAAACTCCAAAACTCCAAAACTCCAATACTCCAAAACTCCAAAACTCCAAAACACCGAAACTCCGAAACTCCGAAACTCCAAAACTCCAGAACTCCAAAACTCCGAATCTCCAAAACTCGGAAACTCCAAAACTCCGAAACTCCAAAACTCCAAAACTCCAAAACTCCAATACTCCAAAACTCCAAAACTCCAAAACACCGGAACTCCGAAACTCCGAAACTCCAAAACTCCAAAACTCCGAAACTCCGAAACTCCAAAACTCGAAAACTCCAAATCTCCAATACTCCAAAACTCCAAAACTCCAAAACACCGGAACTCCGAAACTCCGAAACTCCGAAACTCCAAAACTCCAAAACTCCAAAACTCCAAAACTCCAAAACTCCGAAACTCCAAAACTCCAATACTCCAAAACTCCAAAACTCCAAAACTCCAAAACTCCGAAACTCCAAAACTCCGAAACTCCAAAACTCCAAAACTCCAATACTCCAAAACTCCAAAACTCCAAAACACCGAAACTCCGAAACTCCGAAACTCCAAAACTCCAAAACTCCAAAACTCCGAATCTCCAAAACTCGGAAACTCCAAAACTCCAAAACTCCAAAACTCCGAAACTCCAAAACTCCAAAACTCCAAAACTCCGAAACTCCAAAACTCCAAAACTCCAAAACTCCAAAACTCCAAAACTCCAAAACTCCAAAACTCCGAAACTCCAAAACTCCAAAACTCCAAAGCTCCAAAACTCCAAAACTCAAAAACTCCAAAACTCAAAAACTCCAAAACTCCAAAACTCCAAAACTCCGAAACTCCAAAACTCCGAAACTCCAAAACTCCGAAACTCCAAAACTCCAAAACTCCAATACTCCAAAACTCCAAAACTCCGAAACTCCAAAACTCCAAAACTCCAAAGCTCCAAAACTCCAAAACTCCAAAACTCCAATACTCCAAAACTCCAAAACTCCAAAACTCCGAAACTCCAAAACTCCAATACTCCAAAACTCCGAAACTCCAAAACTCCGAAACTCCAAAACTCCAAAACTCCAATACTCCAAAACTCCAAAACTCCAAAACACCGAAACTCCGAAACTCCAAAACTCCAAAACTCCAAAACTCCAAAACTCCAAAACTCCGAAACTCAAAAACTCCGAAGCTCCAAAACTCCAAAACTCCAAAACTCCGAAACTCCAAAACTCCAATACTCCAATACTCCGAAACTCCAAAACTCCAAAACTCCGAAACTCCAATACTCCAAAACTTCAAAACTCCGAATCTCCAAAACTCCAAAACTCCGAAACTCCGAAACTCCAAAACTCCAAAACTACAAAACTCCAAAACTCCAAAACTCCAAAACTCCGAAACTCCGAAACTCCAAAACTCCGATTCTCCAAAACTCCAAAACTCGAAAACTCCGAAACTCCAAAACTCCAAAACTCCAATACTCCAAAACTCCAAAACTCCGAAACTCCAAAACTCCAAAACTCCAATGCTCCAAAACTCCAAAACTCCAAAACTCCGAAACTCCAAAACTCCAAAACTCCAAAACTCCGAAACACCAAAACTCCGAAACTCCGAAACTCGGAAACTCCAAAACTCCAAAACTCCAAAACTCCAAAACTCCAAAACTCCGAAACTCCAAAACTCCAAAACTCCGAAACTCCAAAACTCCAAAACTCCGAAACTCCAAAACTCCAAAACTCCAAAACTCCGAAACTCCGAAACTCCAAAACTCGAAAACTCCAAAACTCCAAAACTCCAATACTCCAAAACTCCGAAACTCCGAAACTCCAAAACTCCAATACTCCAAAACTCCGAAACTCCAAAACTCCAAAACTCCGAAACTCCAAAACTCCAAAACTCCGAAACTCCGAAACTCCGAAACTCCGAAACTCCAAAACTCCAAAACTCCAAAACTCCGAAACTCCGAAACTCCGAAACTCCAAAACTCCAAACCTCCGAAACTCCGAAACTCCGAAACTCCGAAACTCCAAAACTCCGAAACTCCAAAACTCCAAAACTCCGAAACTCCGAAACTCCAAAACTCCAAAACTCCGAAACTCCGAAACTCCGAATCTCCAAAACTCCAAAACTCCAAAACTCCGAAACTCCGAAACTCCAAAACTCCAAAACTCCGAAACTCCAAAACTCCGAAACTCCGAAATTCCAAAACTCCAATACTCCAAAACTCCGAAACTCCAAAACTCCGAAACTCCAAAACTCCAAAACTCCAATACTCCAAAACTCCAAAACTCCAAAACACCGAAACTCCGAAACTCCGAAACTCCAAAACTCCAAAACTCCAAAACTCCAAAACTCCGAAACTCCAAAACTCCGAAACTCCAAAACTCCAAAACTCCAAAACTCCAATACTCCAAAACTCCGAAACTCCAAAACTCCAAAACTCCAATACTCCAAAACTCCGAAACTCCGAAACTCCAAAACTCCAAAACTCCAAAACTGCAAAACTCCAAAACTCCGAAACTCCAAAACTCCGAAACTCCAAAACTCGGAAACTCCAAAACTCCAAAACTCCAAAACTCCAAAACTCCAAAACTCCAAAACTCCAAAACTCCAATACTCCAAAACTCCAAAACTCCAAAACACCGAAACTCCGAAACTCCAAAACTCCAAAACTCCAAAACTCCGAAACTCAAAAACTCCGAAACTCCAAAACTCCAAAACTCCAAAACTCAGAAACTCCAAAACTCCAATACTCCAATACTCCGAATCTCCAAAACTCCAAAACTCCGAAACTCCGAAACTCCAAAACTCCAAAACTACAAAACTCCAAAACTCCAAAACTCCGAAACTCCGAAACTCCAAAACTCCAAAACTCCAAAACTCCAAAACTCCGAAACTCCAAAACTCCGAAACTCCGAAACTCCAAAACTCCAAAACTCCGAAACTCCAAAACTCCAAAACTCCAAAACTCCGAAACTCCGAAACTCCAAAACTCCAAAACTCCAAAACTCCGAAACTCCAAAACTGCAAAAGTCCAAAACTCCAAAACTCCGAAACTCCAATACTCCAAAACTCCGAAACTCCAAAACTCCAAAACTCCAAAACTCCAAAACTCCAATACTCCGAAACTCCGAAACTCCAAAACTCCAAAACTCCAAAACTCCAAAACTCCGAAACTCCAAAACTCCGAAACTCCGAAACTCCAAAACTCCAAAACTCCGAAACTCCAAAACTCCAAAACTCCAAAACTCCGAAACTCCGAAACTCCAAAACTCCAAAACTCCGAAACTCCAAAACTGCAAAAGTCCAAAACTCCAAAACTCCGAAACTCCAATACTCCAAAACTCCGAAACTCCAAAACTTCAAAACTCCAAAACTCCAAAACTCCAAAACTCCGAAACTCCGAAACTCCGAAACTCCGAAACTCCAAAACTCCGAAACTCCGAAACTCCAAAACTCCAAAACTCCGAAACTCCAAAACTCCAAAACTCCGAAACTCCGAAACTCCGAAACTCCAAAACTCCGAATCTCCAAAACTCGGAAACTCCAAAACTCCAAAACTCCAAAACTCCAAAACTCCAAAACTCCGAAACTCCAAAACTCCAAAACTCCAAAACTCCAAAACTCCAAAACTCCAAAACTCCGAAACTCCAAAACTCCGAAACTCCAAAACTCCAAAACTCCAATACTCCAAAACTCCAAAACTCCAAAACACCGAAACTCCGAAACTCCGAAACTCCAAAACTCCAGAACTCCAAAACTCCGAATCTCCAAAACTCGGAAACTCCAAAACTCCGAAACTCCAAAACTCCAAAACTCCAAAACTCCAATACTCCAAAACTCCAAAACTCCAAAACACCGGAACTCCGAAACTCCGAAACTCCAAAACTCCAAAACTCCGAAACTCCGAAACTCCAAAACTCGAAAACTCCAAAACTCCAATACTCCAAAACTCCAAAACTCCAAAACACCGGAACTCCGAAACTCCGAAACTCCGAAACTCCAAAACTCCAAAACTCCAAAACTCCAAAACTCCAAAACTCCGAAACTCCAAAACTCCAATACTCCAAAACTCCGAAACTCCAAAACTCCAAAACTCTAAAACTCCAAAACTCCAAAACTCCGAAACTCCAAAACTCCGAAACTCCAAAACTCCGAAACTCCAAAACTCCGAAACTCCAAAACTCCGAATCTCCAAAACTCCAAAACTCCAAAACTCCAAAACTGCAAAACTCCAAAACTCCGAAACTCCAAAACTCCAAAACTCCAAAACTCCGAAACTCCAAAACTCCGAAACTCCAAAACTCCAAAACTCCAAAACTCCAAAACTCCGAAACTCCAAAACTCCAATACTCCAAAACTAAGAAACTCCAAAACTCCAAAACTCCAAAACTCCAAAACTCCAATACTCCAAAACTCCGAAACTCCGAAACTCCAAAACTCCAAAACTCCAAAACTGCAAAACTCCAAAACTCCGAAACTCCGAAACTCCAAAACTCCGAAACTCCAAAACTCGGAAACTCCAAAACTCCAAAGCTCCAAAACTCCAAAACTCCAAAACTCCGAAACTCCAAAACTCCAAAACTCCAAAACTCCAAAACTCCGAAACTCCAAAACTCCGAAACTCCAAAACTCCAAAACTCCAAAACTCCAAAACTCCAATACTCCAAAACTCCGAAACTCCAAAACTCCAAAACTCCAATACTCCAAAACTCCGAAACTCCGAAACTCCAAAACTCCAAAACTCCAAAACTGCAAAACTTCAAAACTCCGAAACTCCAAAACTCCGAAACTCCAAAACTCGGAAACTCCAAAACTCCAAAACTCCAAAACTCCGAAACTCCAAAACTCCGAAACTCCAAAACTCCGAATCTCCAAAACTCCAATACTCCAAAACTCCGAAGCTCCAAAACTCCGAAACTCCAAAACTCCAAAACTCCGAAACTCCAAAACTCCAAAACTCCAAAACTCCGAAACTCCGAAACTCCAAAACTCCAAAACTCCAAAACTCCAAAACTCCGAAACTCCAAAACTCCAAAACTCCAAAACTCCGAAACTCCAAAACTCCAAAACTCCAAAACTCCAAAACTCCGAAACTCCAAAACTCCAAAACTCCAAAACTCCGAAACTCCAAAACTCCAAAACTCCAAAACTCCGAAACTCCAAAACTCCGAAACTCCAAAACTCCGAAACTCCGAAACTCCAAAACTCGAAAACTCCAAAACTCCAATACTCCAAAACTCCAAAACTCCAAAACACCGGAACTCCGAAACTCCGAAACTCCAAAACTCCAAAACTCCGAAACTCCGAAACTCCAAAACTCGAAAACTCCAAAACTCCAATACTCCAAAACTCCAAAACTCCAAAACACCGGAACTCCGAAACTCCGAAACTCCAAAACTCCAAAACTCCAAAACTCCAAAACTCCAAAACTCCGAAACTCCAAAACTCCAATACTCCAAAACTCCGAAACTCCAAAACTCCAAAACTCTAAAACTCCAAAACTCCAAAACTCCAAAACTCCGAAACTCCAAAACTCCGAAACTCCAAAACTCCAAAACTCCAAAACTCCGAAACTCCAAAACTCCGAATCTCCAAAACTCCAAAACTCCAAAACTCCAAAACTGCAAAACTCCAAAACTCCGAAACTCCAAAACTCCGAAACTCCAAAACTCCGAAACTCCAAAACTCCGAAACTCCAAAACTCCAAAACTCCAATACTCCAAAACTCCAAAACTCCGAA
Organism: Amblyomma mixtum; assembly: GCF_055824585.1. Classification (NCBI taxonomy): domain Eukaryota; kingdom Metazoa; phylum Arthropoda; class Arachnida; order Ixodida; family Ixodidae; genus Amblyomma; species Amblyomma mixtum. Next base: position 13,398,760 of record NW_028317651.1, read on the forward strand.
ACTCCAAAACTCCAAAACTCCAAAGCTCCAAAACTCCAAAACTCCAAAACTCCAATACTCCAAAACTCCAAAACTCCAAAACTCCGAAACTCCAAAACTCCAATACTCCAAAACTCCGAAACTCCAAAACTCCGAAACTCCAAAACTCCAAAACTCCAATACTCCAAAACTCCAAAACTCCAAAACACCGAAACTCCGAAACTCCAAAACTCCAAAACTCCAAAACTCCAAAACTCCGAAACTCAAAAACTCCGAAGCTCCAAAACTCCAAAACTCCAAAACTCCGAAACTCCAAAACTCCAATACTCCAATACTCCGAAACTCCAAAACTCCAAAACTCCGAAACTCCAATACTCCAAAACTTCAAAACTCCGAATCTCCAAAACTCCAAAACTCCGAAACTCCGAAACTCCAAAACTCCAAAACTACAAAACTCCAAAACTCCAAAACTCCAAAACTCCGAAACTCCGAAACTCCAAAACTCCGATTCTCCAAAACTCCAAAACTCGAAAACTCCGAAACTCCAAAACTCCAAAACTCCGAAACTCCAAAACTCCAAAACTCCAAAGCTCCAAAACTCCAAAACTCAAAAACTCCAAAACTCAAAAACTCCAAAACTCCAAAACTCCAAAACTCCGAAACTCCAAAACTCCGAAACTCCAAAACTCCGAAACTCCAAAACTCCAAAACTCCAAAACTCCAATACTCCAAAACTCCAAAACTCCGAAACTCCAAAACTCCAAAACTCCAAAGCTCCAAAACTCCAAAACTCCAAAACTCCAATACTCCAAAACTCCAAAACTCCAAAACTCCGAAACTCCAAAACTCCAATACTCCAAAACTCCGAAACTCCAAAACTCCGAAACTCCAAAACTCCAAAACTCCAATACTCCAAAACTCCAAAACTCCAAAACACCGAAACTCCGAAACTCCAAAACTCCAAAACTCCAAAACTCCAAAACTCCAAAACTCCAAAACTCCGAAACTCAAAAACTCCGAAGCTCCAAAACTCCAAAACTCCAAAACTCCGAAACTCCAAAACTCCAATACTCCAATACTCCGAAACTCCAAAACTCCAAAACTCCGAAACTCCAATACTCCAAAACTTCAAAACTCCGAATCTCCAAAACTCCAAAACTCCGAAACTCCGAAACTCCAAAACTCCAAAACTACAAAACTCCAAAACTCCAAAACTCCAAAACTCCGAAACTCCGAAACTCCAAAACTCCGATTCTCCAAAACTCCAAAACTCGAAAACTCCGAAACTCCAAAACTCCAAAACTCCAATACTCCAAAACTCCAAAACTCCGAAACTCCAAAACTCCAAAACTCCAATGCTCCAAAACTCCAAAACTCCAAAACTCCGAAACTCCAAAACTCCAAAACTCCAAAACTCCGAAACACCAAAACTCCGAAACTCCGAAACTCGGAAACTCCAAAACTCCAAAACTCCAAAACGTCAAAACTCCGAAACTCCAAAACTCCAAAACTCCGAAACTCCAAAACTCCAAAACTCCGAAACTCCAAAACTCCAAAACTCCAAAACTCCGAAACTCCGAAACTCCAAAACTCGAAAACTCCAAAACTCCAAAACTCCAATACTCCAAAACTCCGAAACTCCGAAACTCCAAAACTCCAATACTCCAAAACTCCGAAACTCCAAAACTCCAAAACTCCGAAACTCCAAAACTCCAAAACTCCGAAACTCCGAAACTCCGAAACTCCGAAACTCCAAAACTCCAAAACTCCAAAACTCCGAAACTCCGAAACTCCGAAACTCCAAAACTCCAAACCTCCGAAACTCCGAAACTCCGAAACTCCGAAACTCCAAAACTCCGAAACTCCAAAACTCCAAAACTCCGAAACTCCGAAACTCCAAAACTCCAAAACTCCGAAACTCCGAAACTCCGAATCTCCAAAACTCCAAAACTCCAAAACTCCGAAACTCCGAAACTCCAAAACTCCAAAACTCCGAAACTCCAAAACTCCGAAACTCCGAAATTCCAAAACTCCAATACTCCAAAACTCCGAAACTCCAAAACTCCGAAACTCCAAAACTCCAAAACTCCAATACTCCAAAACTCCAAAACTCCAAAACACCGAAACTCCGAAACTCCGAAACTCCAAAACTCCAAAACTCCAAAACTCCGAAACTCCAAAACTCCGAAACTCCAAAACTCCAAAACTCCAAAACTCCAAAACTCCAATACTCCAAAACTCCGAAACTCCAAAACTCCAAAACTCCAATACTCCAAAACTCCGAAACTCCGAAACTCCAAAACTCCAAAACTCCAAAACTGCAAAACTCCAAAACTCCGAAACTCCAAAACTCCGAAACTCCAAAACTCGGAAACTCCAAAACTCCAAAACTCCAAAACTCCAAAACTCCAATACTCCAAAACTCCAAAACTCCAAAACACCGAAACTCCGAAACTCCAAAACTCCAAAACTCCAAAACTCCGAAACTCAAAAACTCCGAAACTCCAAAACTCCAAAACTCCAAAACTCCGAAACTCCAAAACTCCAATACTCCAATACTCCGAATCTCCAAAACTCCAAAACTCCGAAACTCCGAAACTCCAAAACTCCAAAACTACAAAACTCCAAAACTCCAAAACTCCAAAACTCCGAAACTCCGAAACTCCAAAACTCCAAAACTCCAAAACTCCAAAACTCCGAAACTCCAAAACTCCGAAACTCCGAAACTCCAAAACTCCAAAACTCCGAAACTCCAAAACTCCAAAACTCCAAAACTCCGAAACTCCGAAACTCCAAAACTCCAAAACTCCAAAACTCCGAAACTCCAAAACTGCAAAAGTCCAAAACTCCAAAACTCCGAAACTCCAATACTCCAAAACTCCGAAACTCCAAAACTCCAAAACTCCAAAACTCCAATACTCCGAAACTCCGAAACTCCAAAACTCCAAAACTCCAAAACTCCAAAACTCCGAAACTCCAAAACTCCGAAACTCCGAAACTCCGAAACTCCAAAACTCCAAAACTCCGAAACTCCAAAACTCCAAAACTCCAAAACTCCGAAACTCCGAAACTCCAAAACTCCAAAACTCCAAAACTCCGAAACTCCAAAACTGCAAAAGTCCAAAACTCCAAAACTCCGAAACTCCAATACTCCAAAACTCCGAAACTCCAAAACTTCAAAACTCCAAAACTCCAAAACTCCAAAACTCCGAAACTCCGAAACTCCGAAACTCCGAAACTCCAAAACTCCGAATCTCCAAAACTCGGAAACTCCAAAACTCCAAAACTCCAAAACTCCAAAACTCCAAAACTCCGAAACTCCAAAACTCCAAAACTCCAAAACTCCAAAACTCCAGAACTCCGAAACTCCAAAACTCCGAAACTCCAAAACTCCAAAACTCCAATACTCCAAAACTCCAAAACTCCAAAACACCGAAACTCCGAAACTCCGAAACTCCAAAACTCCAGAACTCCAAAACTCCGAATCTCCAAAACTCGGAAACTCCAAAACTCCGAAACTCCAAAACTCCAAAACTCCAAAACTCCAATACTCCAAAACTCCAAAACTCCAAAACACCGGAACTCCGAAACTCCGAAACTCCAAAACTCCAAAACTCCGAAACTCCGAAACTCCAAAACTCGAAAACTCCAAAACTCCAATACTCCAAAACTCCAAAACTCCAAAACACCGGAACTCCGAAACTCCGAAACTCCGAAACTCCAAAACTCCAAAACTCCAAAACTCCAAAACTCCGAAACTCCAAAACTCCAATACTCCAAAACTCCAAAACTCCAAAACTCCAAAACTCCGAAACTCCAAAACTCCGAAACTCCAAAACTCCAAAACTCCAATACTCCAAAACTCCAAAACTCCAAAACTCCAAAACTCCGAATCTCCAAAACTCGGAAACTCCAAAACTCCAAAACTCCAAAACTCCGAAACTCCAAAACTCCAAAACTCCAAAACTCCGAAACTCCAAAACTCCAAAACTCCAAAACTCCAAAACTCCAAAACTCCAAAACTCCAAAACTCCGAAACTCCAAAACTCCAAAACTCCAAAGCTCCAAAACTCCAAAACTCAAAAACTCCAAAACTCAAAAACTCCAAAACTCCAAAACTCCAAAACTCCGAAACTCCAAAACTCCGAAACTCCAAAACTCCGAAACTCCAAAACTCCAAAACTCCAATACTCCAAAACTCCAAAACTCCGAAACTCCAAAACTCCAAAACTCCAAAGCTCCAAAACTCCAAAACTCCAAAACTCCAATACTCCAAAACTCCAAAACTCCAAAACTCCGAAACTCCAAAACTCCAATACTCCAAAACTCCGAAACTCCAAAACTCCGAAACTCCAAAACTCCAAAACTCCAATACTCCAAAACTCCAAAACTCCAAAACACCGAAACTCCGAAACTCCAAAACTCCAAAACTCCAAAACTCCAAAACTCCAAAACTCCGAAACTCAAAAACTCCGAAGCTCCAAAACTCCAAAACTCCAAAACTCCGAAACTCCAAAACTCCAATACTCCAATACTCCGAAACTCCAAAACTCCAAAACTCCGAAACTCCAATACTCCAAAACTTCAAAACTCCGAATCTCCAAAACTCCAAAACTCCGAAACTCCGAAACTCCAAAACTCCAAAACTACAAAACTCCAAAACTCCAAAACTCCAAAACTCCGAAACTCCGAAACTCCAAAACTCCGATTCTCCAAAACTCCAAAACTCGAAAACTCCGAAACTCCAAAACTCCAAAACTCCAATACTCCAAAACTCCAAAACTCCGAAACTCCAAAACTCCAAAACTCCAATGCTCCAAAACTCCAAAACTCCAAAACTCCGAAACTCCAAAACTCCAAAACTCCAAAACTCCGAAACACCAAAACTCCGAAACTCCGAAACTCGGAAACTCCAAAACTCCAAAACTCCAAAACTCCAAAACTCCAAAACTCCAAAACTCCGAAACTCCAAAACTCCAAAACTCCGAAACTCCAAAACTCCAAAACTCCGAAACTCCAAAACTCCAAAACTCCAAAACTCCGAAACTCCGAAACTCCAAAACTCGAAAACTCCAAAACTCCAAAACTCCAATACTCCAAAACTCCGAAACTCCGAAACTCCAAAACTCCAATACTCCAAAACTCCGAAACTCCAAAACTCCAAAACTCCGAAACTCCAAAACTCCAAAACTCCGAAACTCCGAAACTCCGAAACTCCGAAACTCCAAAACTCCAAAACTCCAAAACTCCGAAACTCCGAAACTCCGAAACTCCAAAACTCCAAACCTCCGAAACTCCGAAACTCCGAAACTCCGAAACTCCAAAACTCCGAAACTCCAAAACTCCAAAACTCCGAAACTCCAAAACTCCAAAACTCCAAAACTCCGAAACTCCGAAACTCCGAATCTCCAAAACTCCAAAACTCCAAAACTCCGAAACTCCGAAACTCCAAAACTCCAAAACTCCGAAACTCCAAAACTCCGAAACTCCGAAATTCCAAAACTCCAATACTCCAAAACTCCGAAACTCCAAAACTCCGAAACTCCAAAACTCCAAAACTCCAATACTCCAAAACTCCAAAACTCCAAAACACCGAAACTCCGAAACTCCGAAACTCCAAAACTCCAAAACTCCAAAACTCCAAAACTCCGAAACTCCAAAACTCCGAAACTCCAAAACTCCAAAACTCCAAAACTCCAAAACTCCAATACTCCAAAACTCCGAAACTCCAAAACTCCAAAACTCCAATACTCCAAAACTCCGAAACTCCGAAACTCCAAAACTCCAAAACTCCAAAACTGCAAAACTCCAAAACTCCGAAACTCCAAAACTCCGAAACTCCAAAACTCGGAAACTCCAAAACTCCAAAACTCCAAAACTCCAAAACTCCAAAACTCCAAAACTCCAAAACTCCAATACTCCAAAACTCCAAAACTCCAAAACACCGAAACTCCGAAACTCCAAAACTCCAAAACTCCAAAACTCCGAAACTCAAAAACTCCGAAACTCCAAAACTCCAAAACTCCAAAACTCCGAAACTCCAAAACTCCAATACTCCAATACTCCGAATCTCCAAAACTCCAAAACTCCGAAACTCCGAAACTCCAAAACTCCAAAACTACAAAACTCCGAAACTCCAAAACTCCGAAACTCCAAAACTCGGAAACTCCAAAACTCCAAAACTCCAAAACTCCAAAACTCCGAAACTCCAAAACTCCGAAACTCCAAAACTCCGAATCTCCAAAACTCCAATACTCCAAAACTCCGAAGCTCCAAAACTCCGAAACTCCAAAACTCCAAAACTCCGAAACTCCAAAACTCCAAAACTCCGAAACTCAAAAACTCCGAAGCTCCAAAACTCCAAAACTCCAAAACTCCGAAACTCCAAAACTCCAATACTCCAATACTCCGAAACTCCAAAACTCCAAAACTCCGAAACTCCAATACTCCAAAACTTCAAAACTCCGAATCTCCAAAACTCCAAAACTCCGAAACTCCGAAACTCCAAAACTCCAAAACTACAAAACTCCAAAACTCCAAAACTCCAAAACTCCGAAACTCCGAAACTCCAAAACTCCGATTCTCCAAAACTCCAAAACTCGAAAACTCCGAAACTCCAAAACTCCAAAACTCCAATACTCCAAAACTCCAAAACTCCGAAACTCCAAAACTCCAAAACTCCAATGCTCCAAAACTCCAAAACTCCAAAACTCCGAAACTCCAAAACTCCAAAACTCCAAAACTCCGAAACACCAAAACTCCGAAACTCCGAAACTCGGAAACTCCAAAACTCCAAAACTCCAAAACTCCAAAACTCCAAAACTCCAAAACTCCGAAACTCCAAAACTCCAAAACTCCGAAACTCCAAAACTCCAAAACTCCGAAACTCCAAAACTCCAAAACTCCAAAACTCCGAAACTCCGAAACTCCAAAACTCGAAAACTCCAAAACTCCAAAACTCCAATACTCCAAAACTCCGAAACTCCGAAACTCCAAAACTCCAATACTCCAAAACTCCGAAACTCCAAAACTCCAAAACTCCGAAACTCCAAAACTCCAAAACTCCGAAACTCCGAAACTCCGAAACTCCGAAACTCCAAAACTCCAAAACTCCAAAACTCCGAAACTCCGAAACTCCGAAACTCCAAAACTCCAAACCTCCGAAACTCCGAAACTCCGAAACTCCGAAACTCCAAAACTCCGAAACTCCAAAACTCCAAAACTCCGAAACTCCAAAACTCCAAAACTCCAAAACTCCGAAACTCCGAAACTCCGAATCTCCAAAACTCCAAAACTCCAAAACTCCGAAACTCCGAAACTCCAAAACTCCAAAACTCCGAAACTCCAAAACTCCGAAACTCCGAAATTCCAAAACTCCAATACTCCAAAACTCCGAAACTCCAAAACTCCGAAACTCCAAAACTCCAAAACTCCAATACTCCAAAACTCCAAAACTCCAAAACACCGAAACTCCGAAACTCCGAAACTCCAAAACTCCAAAACTCCAAAACTCCAAAACTCCGAAACTCCAAAACTCCGAAACTCCAAAACTCCAAAACTCCAAAACTCCAAAACTCCAATACTCCAAAACTCCGAAACTCCAAAACTCCAAAACTCCAATACTCCAAAACTCCGAAACTCCGAAACTCCAAAACTCCAAAACTCCAAAACTGCAAAACTCCAAAACTCCGAAACTCCAAAACTCCGAAACTCCAAAACTCGGAAACTCCAAAACTCCAAAACTCCAAAACTCCAAAACTCCAAAACTCCAAAACTCCAATACTCCAAAACTCCAAAACTCCAAAACACCGAAACTCCGAAACTCCAAAACTCCAAAACTCCAAAACTCCGAAACTCAAAAACTCCGAAACTCCAAAACTCCAAAACTCCAAAACTCCGAAACTCCAAAACTCCAATACTCCAATACTCCGAATCTCCAAAACTCCAAAACTCCGAAACTCCGAAACTCCAAAACTCCAAAACTACAAAACTCCAAAACTCCAAAACTCCAAAACTCCGAAACTCCGAAACTCCAAAACTCCAAAACTCCAAAACTCCAAAACTCCGAAACTCCAAAACTCCGAAACTCCGAAACTCCAAAACTCCAAAACTCCGAAACTCCAAAACTCCAAAACTCCAAAACTCCGAAACTCCGAAACTCCAAAACTCCAAAACTCCAAAACTCCGAAACTCCAAAACTGCAAAAGTCCAAAACTCCAAAACTCCGAAACTCCAATACTCCAAAACTCCGAAACTCCAAAACTCCAAAACTCCAAAACTCCAAAACTCCAATACTCCGAAACTCCGAAACTCCAAAACTCCAAAACTCCAAAACTCCAAAACTCCGAAACTCCAAAACTCCGAAACTCCGAAACTCCAAAACTCCAAAACTCCGAAACTCCAAAACTCCAAAACTCCAAAACTCCGAAACTCCGAAACTCCAAAACTCCAAAACTCCAAAACTCCGAAACTCCAAAACTGCAAAAGTCCAAAACTCCAAAACTCCGAAACTCCAATACTCCAAAACTCCGAAACTCCAAAACTTCAAAACTCCAAAACTCCAAAACTCCAAAACTCCGAAACTCCGAAACTCCGAAACTCCGAAACTCCAAAACTCCGAAACTCCGAAACTCCAAAACTCCAAAACTCCGAAACTCCAAAACTCCAAAACTCCGAAACTCCGAAACTCCGAAACTCCAAAACTCCGAATCTCCAAAACTCGGAAACTCCAAAACTCCAAAACTCCAAAACTCCAAAACTCCAAAACTCCGAAACTCCAAAACTCCAAAACTCCAAAACTCCAAAACTCCAAAACTCCGAAACTCCAAAACTCCGAAACTCCAAAACTCCAAAACTCCAATACTCCAAAACTCCAAAACTCCAAAACACCGAAACTCCGAAACTCCGAAACTCCAAAACTCCAGAACTCCAAAACTCCGAATCTCCAAAACTCGGAAACTCCAAAACTCCGAAACTCCAAAACTCCAAAACTCCAAAACTCCAATACTCCAAAACTCCAAAACTCCAAAACACCGGAACTCCGAAACTCCGAAACTCCAAAACTCCAAAACTCCGAAACTCCGAAACTCCAAAACTCGAAAACTCCAAAACTCCAATACTCCAAAACTCCAAAACTCCAAAACACCGGAACTCCGAAACTCCGAAACTCCGAAACTCCAAAACTCCAAAACTCCAAAACTCCAAAACTCCAAAACTCCGAAACTCCAAAACTCCAATACTCCAAAACTCCGAAACTCCAAAACTCCAAAACTCTAAAACTCCAAAACTCCAAAACTCCGAAACTCCAAAACTCCGAAACTCCAAAACTCCGAAACTCCAAAACTCCGAAACTCCAAAACTCCGAATCTCCAAAACTCCAAAACTCCAAAACTCCAAAACTGCAAAACTCCAAAACTCCGAAACTCCAAAACTCCAAAACTCCAAAACTCCGAAACTCCAAAACTCCGAAACTCCAAAACTCCAAAACTCCAAAACTCCAAAACTCCGAAACTCCAAAACTCCAAAACTCCAAAACTCCGAAACTCCAAAACTGCAAAAGTCCAAAACTCCAAAACTCGGAAACTCCAATACTCCAAAACTCCGAAACTCCAAAACTTCAAAACTCCAAAACTCCAAAACTCCAAAACTCCGAAACTCCGAAACTCCGAAACTCCGAAACTCCAAAACTCCGAAACTCCGAAACTCCAAAACTCCAAAACTCCGAAACTCCAAAACTCCAAAACTCCGAAACTCCGAAACTCCGAAACTCCAAAACTCCGAATCTCCAAAACTCGGAAACTCCAAAACTCCAAAACTCCAAAACTCCAAAACTCCAAAACTCCGAAACTCCAAAACTCCAAAACTCCAAAACTCCAAAACTCCGAAACTCCAAAACTCCGAAACTCCAAAACTCCAAAACTCCAATACTCCAAAACTCCAAAACTCCAAAACACCGAAACTCCGAAACTCCGAAACTCCAAAACTCCAGAACTCCAAAACTCCGAATCTCCAAAACTCGGAAACTCCAAAACTCCGAAACTCCAAAACTCCAAAACTCCAAAACTCCAATACTCCAAAACTCCAAAACTCCAAAACACCGGAACTCCGAAACTCCGAAACTCCAAAACTCCAAAACTCCGAAACTCCGAAACTCCAAAACTCGAAAACTCCAAAACTCCAATACTCCAAAACTCCAAAACTCCAAAACACCGGAACTCCGAAACTCCGAAACTCCGAAACTCCAAAACTCCAAAACTCCAAAACTCCAAAACTCCAAAACTCCGAAACTCCAAAACTCCAATACTCCAAAACTCCGAAACTCCAAAACTCCAAAACTCTAAAACTCCAAAACTCCAAAACTCCGAAACTCCAAAACTCCGAAACTCCAAAACTCCGAAACTCCAAAACTCCGAAACTCCAAAACTCCGAATCTCCAAAACTCCAAAACTCCAAAACTCCAAAACTGCAAAACTCCAAAACTCCGAAACTCCAAAACTCCAAAACTCCAAAACTCCGAAACTCCAAAACTCCGAAACTCCAAAACTCCAAAACTCCAAAACTCCAAAACTCCGAAACTCCAAAACTCCAATACTCCAAAACTAAGAAACTCCAAAACTCCAAAACTCCAAAACTCCAAAACTCCAATACTCCAAAACTCCGAAACTCCGAAACTCCAAAACTCCAAAACTCCAAAACTGCAAAACTCCAAAACTCCGAAACTCCGAAACTCCAAAACTCCGAAACTCCAAAACTCGGAAACTCCAAAACTCCAAAGCTCCAAAACTCCAAAACTCCAAAACTCCGAAACTCCAAAACTCCAAAACTCCAAAACTCCAAAACTCCGAAACTCCAAAACTCCGAAACTCCAAAACTCCAAAACTCCAAAACTCCAAAACTCCAATACTCCAAAACTCCGAAACTCCAAAACTCCAAAACTCCAATACTCCAAAACTCCGAAACTCCGAAACTCCAAAACTCCAAAACTCCAAAACTGCAAAACTTCAAAACTCCGAAACTCCAAAACTCCGAAACTCCAAAACTCGGAAACTCCAAAACTCCAAAACTCCAAAACTCCAAAACTCCGAAACTCCAAAACTCCGAAACTCCAAAACTCCGAATCTCCAAAACTCCAATACTCCAAAACTCCGAAGCTCCAAAACTCCGAAACTCCAAAACTCCAAAACTCCGAAACTCCAAAACTCCAAAACTCCAAAACTCCGAAACTCCGAAACTCCAAAACTCCAAAACTCCAAAACTCCAAAACTCCGAAACTCCAAAACTCCAAAACTCCAAAACTCCGAAACTCCAAAACTCCAAAACTCCAAAACTCCGAAACTCCAAAACTCCAAAACTCCAAAACTCCGAAACTCCAAAACTCCAAAACTCCAAAACTCCGAAACTCCAAAACTCCGAAACTCCAAAACTCCGAAACTCCGAAACTCCAAAACTCGAAAACTCCAAAACTCCAATACTCCAAAACTCCAAAACTCCAAAACACCGGAACTCCGAAACTCCGAAACTCCAAAACTCCAAAACTCCGAAACTCCGAAACTCCAAAACTCGAAAACTCCAAAACTCCAATACTCCAAAACTCCAAAACTCCAAAACACCGGAACTCCGAAACTCCGAAACTCCAAAACTCCAAAACTCCAAAACTCCAAAACTCCGAAACTCCAAAACTCCAATACTCCAAAACTCCGAAACTCCAAAACTCCAAAACTCTAAAACTCCAAAACTCCAAAACTCCAAAACTCCGAAACTCCAAAACTCCGAAACTCCAAAACTCCGAAACTCCAAAACTCCGAAACTCCAAAACTCCGAATCTCCAAAACTCCAAAACTCCAAAACTCCAAAACTGCAAAACTCCAAAACTCCGAAACTCCAAAACTCCAAAACTCCAAAACTCCGAAACTCCAAAACTCCGAAACTCCAAAACTCCAAAACTCCAAAACTCCAAAACTCCGAAACTCCAAAACTCCAATACTCCAAAACTAAGAAACTCCAAAACTCCAAAACTCCAAAACTCCAAAACTCCAAAGCTCCAAAACTCCAAAACTCCAAAACTCCGAAACTCCAAAACTCCAAAACTCCAAAACTCCGAAACACCAAAACTCCGAAACTCCGAAACTCGGAAACTCCAAAACTCCAAAACTCCAAAACTCCAAAACTCCGAAACTCCGAAATTCCAAAACTCCAATACTCCAAAACTCCGAAACTCCAAAACTCCGAAACTCCAAAACTCCAAAACTCCAAAACTCCAAAACTCCAAAACTCCAAAACACCGAAACTCCGAAACTCCGAAACTCCAAAACTCCAAAACTCCAAAACTCCAAAACTCCAAAACTCCGAAACTCCAAAACTCCGAAACTCCAAAACTCCAAAACTCCAAAACTCCAATACTCCAAAACTCCGAAACTCCAAAACTCCAAAACTCCAATACTCCAAAACTCCGAAACTCCGAAACTCCAAAACTCCAAAACTCCAAAACTGCAAAACTCCAAAACTCCGAAACTCCGAAACTCCAAAACTCCGAAACTCCAAAACTCGGAAACTCCAAAACTCCAAAACTCCAAAACTCCAAAACTCCGAAACTCCAAAACTCCGAAACTCCAAAACTCCGAATCTCCAAAACTCCAATACTCCAAAACTCCGAAACTCCAAAACTCCGAAACTCCAAAACTCCAAAACTCCGAAACTCCAAAACTCCGAAACTCCGAAACTCCAAAACTCCAAAACTCCAAAACTCCAAAACTCCAATACTCCAAAACTCCGAAACTCCAAAACTCCAATACTCCAATACTCCGAAACTCCAAAACTCCAAAACTCCGAAACTCCAATACTCCAAAACTTCAAAACTCCGAATCTCCAAAACTCCAAAACTCCGAAACTCCGAAACTCCAAAACTCCTAAACTACAAAACTCCAAAACTCCAAAACTCCAAAACTTCGAAACTCCGAAACTCCGAAACTCCAAAACTCCGAATCTCCAAAACTCCAAAACTCGAAAACTCCGAAACTCCAAAACTCCAAAACTCCAATACTCCAAAACTCCAAAACTCCGAAACTCCAAAACTCCAAAACTCCAAAGCTCCAAAACTCCAAAACTCCAAAACTCCGAAACTCCAAAACTCCAAAACTCCAAAACTCCGAAACACCAAAACTCCGAAACTCCGAAACTCGGAAACTCCAAAACTCCAAAACTCCAAAACTCCAAAACTCCGAAACTCCAAAACTCCAAAACTCCGAAACTCCAAAACTCCAAAACTCCGAAACTCCAAAACTCCAAAACTCGAAAACTCCGAAACTCCGAAACTCCAAAACTCGAAAACTCCAAAACTCCAAAACTCCAATACTCCAAAACTCCAAAACTCCAAAACTCCAAAACTCCGAAACTCCAAAACTCCGAAACTCCAAAACTCCGAATCTCCAAAACTCCAATACTCCAAAACTCCGAAGCTCCAAAACTCCGAAACTCCAAAACTCCAAAACTCCGAAACTCCAAAACTCCAAAACTCCAAAACTCCGAAACTCCGAAACTCCAAAACTCCAAAACTCCAAAACTCCAAAACTCCGAAACTCCAAAACTCCAAAACTCCGAAACTCCAAAACTCCAAAACTCCAAAACTCCAAAACTCCGAAACTCCAAAACTCCAAAACTCCAAAACTCCGAAACTCCAAAACTCCAAAACTCCAAAACTCCGAAACTCCAAAACTCCGAAACTCCAAAACTCCGAAACTCCGAAACTCCAAAACTCGAAAACTCCAAAACTCCAATACTCCAAAACTCCAAAACTCCAAAACACCGGAACTCCGAAACTCCGAAACTCCAAAACTCCAAAACTCCAAAACTCCAAAACTCCGAAACTCCAAAACTCCGAAACTCCAAAACTCCAAAACTCCAAAACTCCGAAACTCCAAAACTCCAATACTCCAAAACTCCGAAACTCCAAAACTCCAAAACTCTAAAACTCCAAAACTCCAAAACTCCAAAACTCCGAAACTCCAAAACTCCGAAACTCCAAAACTCCGAAACTCCAAAACTCCAAAACTGCAAAACTCCAAAACTCCGAAACTCCAAAACTCCAAAACTCCGAAACTCCAAAACGCCGAAGCTCCGAAACTCCGAAACTCCAAAACTCCAAAACTCCGAAACTCCAAAACTCCAAAACTCCGAAACTCCGAAACTCCGAAACTCCAAATCTCCGAAACTCCAAAACTCCAAAACTCCGAAACTCCGCAACTCCGAAACTCCAAAACTCCAAAACTCCGAAACTCCGAAACTCCAAAACTCCAAAACTCCAAAACTCCGAATCTCCGAAACTCCAAAACTCCAAAACTCCGAAACTCCAAAACTCCGAAACTCCGAAACTCCGAAACTCCGAAACTCCAAAACTCCAAAACTCCGAAACTCCAAAACTCCAAAACACCAATACTCCAAAACTCCAAAACTCCGAAACTCCAAAACTCCGAAACTCCAAAACTCCAATACTCCAAAACTCCAATACTCCAAAACTCCGAAACTCCAAAACACCGAAACTCCGAAACTCCGAAACTCCAAAACTCCAAAACTCCAAAACTCCAAAACTCCGAAACTCCAAAACTCCGAAACTCCAAAACTCCAAAACTCCGAAACTCCAAAACTCCAAAACTCCAAAACTCCGAAACTCCGAAACTCCAAAACTCCAAAACTCCAAAACTCCAAAACTCCGAAACTCCAAAACACCAAAACTCCAAAACTCCAAAACTCCGAAACTCCAAAACTCCAAAACTCCAAAACTCCAAAACTCCAAAACTCCGAAACTCCAAAACTCCAAAACTCCGAAACTCCAAAACTCCAAAACTCCAAAACTCCAAAACTCCAAAACTGCGAAACTCCAAAACTCCAAAACTCCGAAACTGCAAAACTCCAAAACTCCAAAACTCCGAAACTCCAAAACTCCGAAACCCCAAAACTCCAAAACTCCGAAACTCCAAAACTCCAAAACTCCAAAACTCCGAAACTCCGAAACTCCAAAACTCGAAAACTCCAAAACTCCAAAACTCCAATACTCCAAAACTCCGAAACTCCGAAACTCCGAAACTCCAAAACTCCAATACTCCAAAACTCCGAAACTCCAAAACTCCAAAACTCCGAAACTCCAAAACTCGGAAACTCCAAAACTACAAAACTCCAAAACTCCAAAACTCCAAAACTCCGAAACTCCAAAACTCCGAAACTCCAAAACTCCGAATCTCCAAAACTCCAAAACTCGAAAACTCCGAAACTCCGAAACTCCAAAACTCCAAAACTCCAATACTCCAAAACTCCAAA
Source organism: Amblyomma mixtum (assembly GCF_055824585.1). Lineage (NCBI taxonomy): Eukaryota > Metazoa > Arthropoda > Arachnida > Ixodida > Ixodidae > Amblyomma > Amblyomma mixtum. The sequence goes on from NW_028317651.1 coordinate 13,414,048, forward strand.
ACTCCGAAACTCCAAAACTCCAAAACTCCAAAGCTCCAAAACTCCAAAACTCCAAAACTCCGAAACTCCAAAACTCCAAAACTCCAAAACTCCGAAACACCAAAACTCCGAAACTCCGAAACTCGGAAACTCCAAAACTCCAAAACTCCAAAACTCCAAAACTCCGAAACTCCAAAACTCCAAAACTCCAAAACTCCAAAACTCCAAAACTCCAAAACTCCAAAACTCCGAAACTCCAAAACTCCAAAACTCCAAAGCTCCAAAACTCCAAAACTCCAAAACTCCGAAACTCCAAAACTCCGAAACTCCAAAACTCCGAAACTCCAAAACTCCGAAACTTCAAAACTCCGAAACTCCAAAACTCCAAAACTTCGAAACTCCAAAACTCCGAATCTCCAAAACTCCAAAACTCCAAAACTCCGAAACTCCAAAACTCCGAAACTCCAAAACTCCAAAACTCCAATACTCCAAAACTCCAAAACTCCAAAACACCGAAACTCCGAAACTCCGAAACTCCAAAACTCCGAAACACCAAAACTCCGAAACTCCGAAACTCGGAAACTCCAAAACTCCAAAACTCCAAAACTCCAAAACTCCGAAACTCCGAAATTCCAAAACTCCAAAACTCCAAAACTCCGAAACTCCGAAACTCCAAAACTCCAAAACTCCAAAACTCCAAAACTCCGAAACTCCAAAACTCCGAAACTCCGAAACTCCAAAACTCCAAAACTCCGAAACTCCAAAACTCCAAAACTCCAAAACTCCGAAACTCCGAAACTCCGAAACTCCAAAACTCCAAAACTCCGAAACTCCAAAACTGCAAAAGTCCAAAACTCCAAAACTCCGAAACTCCAATACTCCAAAACTCCGAAACTCCAAAACTCCAAAACTCCAAAACTCCAAAACTCCAATACTCCGAAACTCCGAAACTCCAAAACTCCAAAACTCCAAAACTCCAAAACTCCGAAACTCCAAAACTCCGAAACTCCGAAACTCCAAAACTCCAAAACTCCGAAACTCCAAAACTCCAAAACTCCAAAACTCCGAAACTCCGAAACTCCAAAACTCCAAAACTCCAAAACTCCGAAACTCCAAAACTGCAAAAGTCCAAAACTCCAAAACTCCGAAACTCCAATACTCCAAAACTCCGAAACTCCAAAACTTCAAAACTCCAAAACTCCAAAACTCCAAAACTCCGAAACTCCGAAACTCCGAAACTCCGAAACTCCAAAACTCCGAAACTCCGAAACTCCAAAACTCCAAAACTCCGAAACTCCAAAACTCCAAAACTCCGAAACTCCGAAACTCCGAAACTCCAAAACTCCGAATCTCCAAAACTCGGAAACTCCAAAACTCCAAAACTCCAAAACTCCAAAACTCCAAAACTCCGAAACTCCAAAACTCCAAAACTCCAAAACTCCAAAACTCCGAAACTCCAAAACTCCGAAACTCCAAAACTCCAAAACTCCAATACTCCAAAACTCCAAAACTCCAAAACACCGAAACTCCGAAACTCCGAAACTCCAAAACTCCAGAACTCCAAAACTCCGAATCTCCAAAACTCGGAAACTCCAAAACTCCGAAACTCCAAAACTCCAAAACTCCAAAACTCCAATACTCCAAAACTCCAAAACTCCAAAACACCGGAACTCCGAAACTCCGAAACTCCAAAACTCCAAAACTCCGAAACTCCGAAACTCCAAAACTCGAAAACTCCAAAACTCCAATACTCCAAAACTCCAAAACTCCAAAACACCGGAACTCCGAAACTCCGAAACTCCGAAACTCCAAAACTCCAAAACTCCAAAACTCCAAAACTCCAAAACTCCGAAACTCCAAAACTCCAATACTCCAAAACTCCGAAACTCCAAAACTCCAAAACTCTAAAACTCCAAAACTCCAAAACTCCGAAACTCCAAAACTCCGAAACTCCAAAACTCCGAAACTCCAAAACTCCGAAACTCCAAAACTCCGAATCTCCAAAACTCCAAAACTCCAAAACTCCAAAACTGCAAAACTCCAAAACTCCGAAACTCCAAAACTCCAAAACTCCAAAACTCCGAAACTCCAAAACTCCGAAACTCCAAAACTCCAAAACTCCAAAACTCCAAAACTCCGAAACTCCAAAACTCCAATACTCCAAAACTAAGAAACTCCAAAACTCCAAAACTCCAAAACTCCAAAACTCCAATACTCCAAAACTCCGAAACTCCGAAACTCCAAAACTCCAAAACTCCAAAACTGCAAAACTCCAAAACTCCGAAACTCCGAAACTCCAAAACTCCGAAACTCCAAAACTCGGAAACTCCAAAACTCCAAAGCTCCAAAACTCCAAAACTCCAAAACTCCGAAACTCCAAAACTCCAAAACTCCAAAACTCCAAAACTCCGAAACTCCAAAACTCCGAAACTCCAAAACTCCAAAACTCCAAAACTCCAAAACTCCAATACTCCAAAACTCCGAAACTCCAAAACTCCAAAACTCCAATACTCCAAAACTCCGAAACTCCGAAACTCCAAAACTCCAAAACTCCAAAACTGCAAAACTTCAAAACTCCGAAACTCCAAAACTCCGAAACTCCAAAACTCGGAAACTCCAAAACTCCAAAACTCCAAAACTCCAAAACTCCGAAACTCCAAAACTCCGAAACTCCAAAACTCCGAATCTCCAAAACTCCAATACTCCAAAACTCCGAAGCTCCAAAACTCCGAAACTCCAAAACTCCAAAACTCCGAAACTCCAAAACTCCAAAACTCCAAAACTCCGAAACTCCGAAACTCCAAAACTCCAAAACTCCAAAACTCCAAAACTCCGAAACTCCAAAACTCCAAAACTCCAAAACTCCGAAACTCCAAAACTCCAAAACTCCAAAACTCCAAAACTCCGAAACTCCAAAACTCCAAAACTCCAAAACTCCGAAACTCCAAAACTCCAAAACTCCAAAACTCCGAAACTCCAAAACTCCGAAACTCCAAAACTCCGAAACTCCGAAACTCCAAAACTCGAAAACTCCAAAACTCCAATACTCCAAAACTCCAAAACTCCAAAACACCGGAACTCCGAAACTCCGAAACTCCAAAACTCCAAAACTCCGAAACTCCGAAACTCCAAAACTCGAAAACTCCAAAACTCCAATACTCCAAAACTCCAAAACTCCAAAACACCGGAACTCCGAAACTCCGAAACTCCAAAACTCCAAAACTCCAAAACTCCAAAACTCCAAAACTCCGAAACTCCAAAACTCCAATACTCCAAAACTCCGAAACTCCAAAACTCCAAAACTCTAAAACTCCAAAACTCCAAAACTCCAAAACTCCGAAACTCCAAAACTCCGAAACTCCAAAACTCCGAAACTCCAAAACTCCGAAACTCCAAAACTCCGAATCTCCAAAACTCCAAAACTCCAAAACTCCAAAACTGCAAAACTCCAAAACTCCGAAACTCCAAAACTCCAAAACTCCAAAACTCCGAAACTCCAAAACTCCGAAACTCCAAAACTCCAAAACTCCAAAACTCCAAAACTCCGAAACTCCAAAACTCCAATACTCCAAAACTAAGAAACTCCAAAACTCCAAAACTCCAAAACTCCAAAACTCCAAAGCTCCAAAACTCCAAAACTCCAAAACTCCGAAACTCCGAAACTCCAAAACTCCAAAACTCCAAAGCTCCAAAACTCCAAAACTCCAAAACTCCGAAACTCCAAAACTCCAAAACTCCAAAACTCCGAAACACCAAAACTCCGAAACTCCGAAACTCGGAAACTCCAAAACTCCAAAACTCCAAAACTCCAAAACTCCGAAACTCCAAAACTCCAAAACTCCGAAACTCCAAAACTCCAAAACTCCGAAACTCCAAAACTCCAAAACTCGAAAACTCCGAAACTCCGAAACTCCAAAACTCGAAAACTCCAAAACTCCAAAACTCCAATACTCCAAAACTCCAAAACTCCAAAACTCCAAAACTCCAAAACTCCGAAACTCCAAAACTCCGAAACTCCAAAACTCCGAATCTCCAAAACTCCAATACTCCAAAACTCCGAAGCTCCAAAACTCCGAAACTCCAAAACTCCAAAACTCCGAAACTCCAAAACTCCAAAACTCCAAAACTCCGAAACTCCGAAACTCCAAAACTCCAAAACTCCAAAACTCCAAAACTCCGAAACTCCAAAACTCCAAAACTCCGAAACTCCAAAACTCCAAAACTCCAAAACTCCAAAACTCCGAAACTCCAAAACTCCAAAACTCCAAAACTCCGAAACTCCAAAACTCCAAAACTCCAAAACTCCGAAACTCCAAAACTCCGAAACTCCAAAACTCCGAAACTCCGAAACTCCAAAACTCGAAAACTCCAAAACTCCAATACTCCAAAACTCCAAAACTCCAAAACACCGGAACTCCGAAACTCCGAAACTCCAAAACTCCAAAACTCCAAAACTCCAAAACTCCGAAACTCCAAAACTCCGAAACTCCAAAACTCCAAAACTCCAAAACTCCGAAACTCCAAAACTCCAATACTCCAAAACTCCGAAACTCCAAAACTCCAAAACTCTAAAACTCCAAAACTCCAAAACTCCAAAACTCCGAAACTCCAAAACTCCGAAACTCCAAAACTCCGAAACTCCAAAACTCCAAAACTGCAAAACTCCAAAACTCCGAAACTCCAAAACTCCAAAACTCCGAAACTCCAAAACGCCGAAGCTCCGAAACTCCGAAACTCCAAAACTCCAAAACTCCGAAACTCCAAAACTCCAAAACTCCGAAACTCCGAAACTCCGAAACTCCAAATCTCCGAAACTCCAAAACTCCAAAACTCCGCAACTCCGAAACTCCAAAACTCCAAAACTCCGAAACTCCGAAACTCCAAAACTCCGAAACTCCAAAACTCCGAATCTCCGAAACTCCAAAACTCCGAAACTCCAAAACTCCAATACTCCAAAACTCCAATACTCCAAAACTCCGAAACTCCAAAACACCGAAACTCCGAAACTCCGAAACTCCAAAACTCCAAAACTCCAAAACTCCAAAACTCCGAAACTCCAAAACTCCGAAACTCCAAAACTCCAAAACTCCGAAACTCCAAAACTCCAAAACTCCAAAACTCCGAAACTCCGAAACTCCAAAACTCCAAAACTCCAAAACTCCAAAACTCCGAAACTCCAAAACACCAAAACTCCAAAACTCCAAAACTCCGAAACTCCAAAACTCCAAAACTCCAAAACTCCAAAACTCCGAAACTCCAAAACTCCAAAACTCCGAAACTCCAAAACTCCAAAACTCCAAAACTCCAAAACTCCAAAACTGCGAAACTCCAAAACTCCAAAACTCCGAAACTGCAAAACTCCAAAACTCCAAAACTCCGAAACTCCAAAACTCCGAAACCCCAAAACTCCAAAACTCCGAAACTCCAAAACTCCAAAACTCCAAAACTCCGAAACTCCGAAACTCCAAAACTCGAAAACTCCAAAACTCCAAAACTCCAATACTCCAAAACTCCGAAACTCCGAAACTCCGAAACTCCAAAACTCCAATACTCCAAAACTCCGAAACTCCAAAACTCCAAAACTCCGAAACTCCAAAACTCGGAAACTCCAAAACTACAAAACTCCAAAACTCCAAAACTCCAAAACTCCGAAACTCCAAAACTCCGAAACTCCAAAACTCCGAATCTCCAAAACTCCAAAACTCGAAAACTCCGAAACTCCGAAACTCCAAAACTCCAAAACTCCAATACTCCAAAACTCCAAAACTCCGAAACTCCAAAACTCCAAAACTCCAAAGCTCCAAAACTCCAAAACTCCAAAACTCCGAAACTCCAAAACTCCAAAACTCCAAAACTCCGAAACACCAAAACTCCGAAACTCCGAAACTCGGAAACTCCAAAACTCCAAAACTCCAAAACTCCAAAACTCCGAAACTCCAAAACTCCAAAACTCCAAAACTCCAAAACTCCAAAACTCCAAAACTCCAAAACTCCAAAACTCCGAAACTCCAAAACTCCAAAACTCCAAAACTCCAAAACTCCGAAACTCCAAAACTCCGAAACTCCAAAACTCCGAAACTCCAAAACTCCGAAACTTCAAAACTCCGAAACTCCAAAACTCCAAAACTCCGAAACTCCAAAACTCCGAATCTCCAAAACTCCAAAACTCCAAAACTCCGAAACTCCAAAACTCCGAAACTCCAAAACTCCAAAACTCCAATACTCCAAAACTCCAAAACTCCAAAACACCGAAACTCCGAAACTCCGAAACTCCAAAACTCCAAAACTCCAAAACTCCAAAACTCCGAAACTCCAAAACTCCGAAACTCCAAAACTCCAAAACTCCAAAACTCCGAAACTCGAAAACTCCAATACTCCAAAACTCCGAAACTCCAAAACTCCAAAACTCCAAAACTCCAAAACTCCAAAACTCCAAAACTCCGAAACTCGAAAACTCCGAAACTCCAAAACTCCGAAACTCCAAAACTCCGAAACTCCAAAACTCCGAATCTCCAAAACTCCAAAACTCCAAAACTCCAAAACTCCGAAACTCCAAAACTCCAAAACTCCGAAACTCCAAAACTCCGAAACTCCAAAACTCCAAAACTCCGAAACTCCAAAACTCCAAAACTCCAAAACTCCGAAACTCCGAAACTCCAAAACTCCAAAACTCCAAAACTCCGAAACTCCAAAACTGCAAAACTCCAAAACTCCAAAACTCCAAAACTCCAAAACTCCAATACTCCAAAACCCCAAAACTCCAAAACACCGAAACTCCGAAACTCCAAAACTCCAAAACTCCAAAACTCCGAAACTCAAAAACTCCGAAACTCCAAAACTCCAAAACTCCAAAACTCCGAAACTCCAAAACTCCAATACTCCAATACTCCGAAACTCCAAAACTCCAAAACTCCGAAACTCCAATACTCCAAAACTTCAAAACTCCGAATCTCCAAAACTCCAAAACTCCGAAACTCCGAAACTCCAAAACTCCAAAACTACAAAACTCCAAAACTCCAAAACTCCAAAACTCCGAAACTCCGAAACTCCAAAACTCCAAAACTCCAAAACTCCAAAACTCCGAAACTCCAAAACTCCGAAACTCCGAAACTCCAAAACTCCAAAACTCCGAAACTCCAAAACTCCAAAACTCCAAAACTCCGAAACTCCGAAACTCCAAAACTCCAAAACTCCAAAACTCCGAAACTCCAAAACTGCAAAAGTCCAAAACTCCAAAACTCCGAAACTCCAATACTCCAAAACTCCGAAACTCCAAAACTCCAAAACTCCAAAACTCCAAAACTCCAAAACTCCAATACTCCGAAACTCCGAAACTCCAAAACTCCAAAACTCCAAAACTCCAAAACTCCGAAACTCCAAAACTCCGAAACTCCGAAACTCCAAAACTCCAAAACTCCGAAACTCCAAAACTCCAAAACTCCAAAACTCCGAAACTCCGAAACTCCAAAACTCCAAAACTCCAAAACTCCGAAACTCCAAAACTGCAAAAGTCCAAAACTCCAAAACTCCGAAACTCCAATACTCCAAAACTCCGAAACTCCAAAACTCCAAAACTCCAAAACTCCAAAACTCCAAAACTCCGAAACTCCGAAACTCCGAAACTCCGAAACTCCAAAACTCCGAAACTCCGAAACTCCAAAACTCCAAAACTCCAAAACCCCGAAACTCCAAAACTCCAAAACTCCGAAACTCCGAAACTCCGAAACTCCAAAACTCCGAATCTCCAAAACTCGGAAACTCCAAAACTCCAAAACTCCAAAACTCCAAAACTCCGAAACTCCAAAACTCCAAAACTCCAAAACTCCAAAACTCCAAAACTCCGAAACTCCAAAACTCCGAAACTCCAAAACTCCAAAACTCCAATACTCCAAAACTCCAAAACTCCAAAACACCGAAACTCCGAAACTCCAAAACTCCTAAACTACAAAACTCCAAAACTCCAAAACTCCAAAACTCCGAAACTCCGAAACTCCGAAACTCCAAAACTCCGAATCTCCAAAACTCCAAAACTCGAAAACTCCGAAACTCCAAAAGTTCAAAACTCCGAATCTCGAAAACTCCAAAACTCCGAAACTCCGAAACTCCAAAACTCCAAAACTCCGAAACTCCAAAACTCCAAAACTCCAAAACTCCGAAACTCCGAAACTCCAAAACTCCAAAACTCCAAAACTCCAAAACTCCAATACTCCAAAACTCCGAAACTCCAAAACTCCAATACTCCAATACTCCGAAACTCCAAAACTCCGAAACTCCAATACTCCAAAAGTTCAAAACTCCGAATCTCGAAAACTCCAAAACTCCGAAACTCCGAAACTCCAAAACTCCTAAACTACAAAACTCCAAAACTCCAAAACTCCAAAACTCCGAAACTCCGAAACTCCGAAACTCCAAAACTCCGAATCTCCAAAACTCCAAAACTCGAAAACTCCGAAACTCCAAAACTCCAAAACTCCAATACTCCAAAACTCCAAAACTCCGAAACTCCAAAACTCCAAAACTCCAAAGCTCCAAAACTCCAAAACTCCAAAACTCCGAAACTCCAAAACTCCAAAACTCCAAAACTCCGAAACACCAAAACTCCGAAACTCCGAAACTCGGAAACTCCAAAACTCCAAAACTCCAAAACTCCAAAACTCCAAAACTCCGAAACTCCAAAACTCCAAAACTCCGAAACTCCAAAACTCCAAAACTCCGAAACTCCAAAACTCCAAAACTCCAAAACTCCAAAACTCCAAAACTCCGAAACTCCGAAACTCCAAAACTCGAAAACTCCAAAACTCCAAAACTCCAATACTCCAAAACTCCAAAACTCCAAAACTCCAAAACTCCAAAACTCCGAAACTCCAAAACTCCGAAACTCCAAAACTCCGAATCTCCAAAACTCCAATACTCCAAAACTCCGAAGCTCCAAAACTCCGAAACTCCAAAACTCCAAAACTCCGAAACTCCGAAACTCCGAAACTCCAAAACTCCAAAACTCCAAAACTCCGAAACTCCAAAACTCCAAAACTCCAAAACTCCGAAACTCCAAAACTCCAAAACTCCGAAACTCCAAAACTCCGAAACTCCAAAACTCCGAAACTCCGAAACTCCAAAACTCGAAAACTCCAAAACTCCAAAACTCCAATACTCCAAAACTCCAAAACTCCAAAACACCGGAACTCCGAAACTCCGAAACTCCAAAACTCCAAAACTCCAAAACTCCAAAACTCCGAAACTCCAAAACTCCGAAACTCCAAAACTCCAAAACTCCAAAACTCCGAAACTCCAAAACTCCAATACTCCAAAACTCCGAAACTCCAAAACTCCAAAACTCTAAAACTCCAAAACTCCAAAACTCCAAAACTCCGCAACTCCAAAACTCCGAAACTCCAAAACTCCGAAACTCCAAAACTCCGAAACTCCAAAACTCCAAAACTCCAAAACTCCAAAACTGCAAAACTCCAAAACTCCGAAACTCCAAAACTCCAAAACTCCAAAACTCCGAAACTCCAAAACTCCGAAACTCCAAAACTCCAAAACTCCAAACTCCAAAACTCCGAAACTCCAAAACTCCAATACTCCAAAACTCCGAAACTCCAAAACTCCAAAACTCCAAAACTCCAAAACTCCAATACTCCAAAACTCCGAAACTCCGAAACTCCAAAACTCCAAAACTCCAAAACTGCAAAACTCCAAAACTCCGAAACTCCGAAACTCCAAAACTCCGAAACTCCAAAACTCGGAAACTCCAAAACTCCAAAGCTCCAAAACTCCAAAACTCCAAAACTCCGAAACTCCAAAACTCCGAAACTCCAAAACTCCGAATCTCCAAAACTCCAAAACTCCAAAACTCCGAAACTCAAAAACTCCAAAACTCCGAAACTCCAAAACTCTGAAACTCCAAAACTCCAAAACTCCGAAACTCCAAAACTCCAAAACTCCGAAACTCCAAAACGCCGAAGCTCCGAAACTCCGAAACTCCAAAACTCCAAAACTCCGAAACTCCAAAACTCCAAAACTCCGAAACTCCGCAACTCCGAAACTCCAAATCTCCGAAACTCCAAAACTCCAAAACTCCGAAACTCCGCAACTCCGAAACTCCAAAACTCCAAAACTCCGAAACTCCGAAACTCCAAAACTCCAAAACTCCAAAACTCCGAATCTCCGAAACTCCAAAACTCCAAAACTCCGAAACTCCAAAACTCCGAAACTCCGAAACTCCGAAACTCCAAAACTCCAAAACTCCGAAACTCCAAAACTCCAAAACTCCAATACTCCAAAACTCCAAAACTCCGAAACTCCAAAACTCCGAAACTCCAAAACTCCAATACTCCAAAACTCCAATACTCCAAAACTCCGAAACTCCAAAACACCGAAACTCCGAAACTCCGAAACTCCAAAACTCCAAAACTCCAAAACTCCAAAACTCCGAAACTCCAAAACTCCGAAACTCCAAAACTCCAAAACTCCGAAACTCCAAAACTCCAAAACTCCAAAACTCCGAAACTCCGAAACTCCAAAACTCCGAAACTCCAAAACACCAAAACTCCAAAACTCCAAAACTCCGAAACTCCAAAACTCCAAAACTCCAAAACTCCAAAACTCCAAAACTCCGAAACTCCAAAACTCCAAAACTCCGAAACTCCAAAACTCCAAAACTCCAAAACTCCAAAACTGCGAAACTCCAAAACACCAAAACTCCAAAACTCCGAAACTGCAAAACTCCAAAACTCCAAAACTCCGAAACTCCAAAACTCCGAAACCCCAAAACTCCAAAACTCCGAAACTCCAAAACTCCAAAACTCCGAAACTCCAAAACTCCAAAACTCCAAAACTCCAAAACTCCAAAACTCCAAAACTCCGAAACTCCAAAACTCCAAAACTCCGAAACTCCAAAACTCCAAAACTCCAAAACTCCGAAACTCCGAAACTCCAAAACTCCAAAACTCCAAAACTCCGAAACTCCAAAACTCCAAAACTCCGAAACTCCGAAACTCCAAAACTCCAAAACTCCAAAACTCCAAAACTCCAATACTCCAAAACTCCGAAACTCCGAAACTCCAAAACTCCAAAACTCCAAAACTGCGAAACTCCAAAACTCCGAATCTCCAAAACTCCAATACTCCAAAACTCCGAAACTCCAAAACTCCGAAACTCTAAAACTCCAAAACTCCGAAACTCCAAAACTCCAAAACTCCGAAACTCCGAAACTCCAAAACTCCAAAACTCCAAAACTCCAATACTCCAAAACTCCGAAACTCCAAAACTCCAATACTCCAAATCTCCGAAACTCCAAAACTCCAAAACTCCGAAACTCCAAAACTCCGAATCTCCAAAACTCCAATACTCCAAAACTCCGAAACTCCAAAACTCCGAAACTCCAAAACTCCAAAACTCCGAAACTCCAAAACTCCAAAACTCCAAAACTCCGAAACTCCGAAACTCCAAAACTCCAAAACTCCAAAACTCCAAAACTCCAATACTCCAAAACTCCGAAACTCCAAAACTCCAATACTCCAATACTCCGAAACTCCAAAACTCCAAAACTCCGAAACTCCAATACTCCAAAACTTCAAAACTCCGAATCTCCAAAACTCCAAAACTCCGAAACTCCGAAACTCCAAAACTCCTAAACTACAAAACTCCAAAACTCCAAAACTCCAAAACTCCGAAACTCCGAAACTCCGAAACTCCAAAACTCCGAATCTCCAAAACTCCAAAACTCGAAAACTCCGAAACTCCAAAACTCCAAAACTCCAATACTCCAAAACTCCAAAACTCCGAAACTCCAAAACTCCAAAACTCCAAAGCTCCAAAACTCCAAAACTCCAAAACTCCGAAACTCCAAAACTCCAAAACTCCAAAACTCCGAAACACCAAAACTCCGAAACTCCGAAACTCCAAAACTCCAAAACTCCGAAACTCCAAAACTCCAAAACTCCAAAACTCCAAAACTCCAAAACTCCGAAACTCCGAAACTCCAAAACTCGAAAACTCCAAAACTCCAAAACTCCAATACTCCAAAACTCCAAAACTCCAAAACTCCAAAACTCCAAAACTCCAAAACTCCGAAACTCCAAAACTCCGAAACTCCAAAACTCCGAATCTCCAAAACTCCAATACTCCAAAACTCCAAAACTCCGAAACTCCGAAACTCCAAAACTCCGAAACTCCAAAACTCGGAAACTCCAAAACTCCAAAGCTCCAAAACTCCAAAACTCCAAAACTCCGAAACTCCAAAACTCCGAAACTCCAAAACTCCGAATCTCCAAAACTCCAAAACTCCAAAACTCCGAAACTCAAAAACTCCAAAACTCCGAAACTCCAAAACTCCGAAACTCCAAAACTCCGAAACTCCGAAACTCCAAAACTCCAAAACTCCAAAACTCCGAAACTCCAAAACTCCAAAACTCCAAAACTCCGAAACTCCAAAACTCCAAAACTCCAAAACTCCGAAACTCCAAAACTCCGAAACTCCAAAACTCCGAAACTCCGAAACTCCGAAACTCCAAAACTCGAAAACTCCAAAACTCCAATACTCCAAAACTCCAAAACTCCAAAACACCGGAACTCCGAAACTCCGAAACTCCAAAACTCCAAAACTCCAAAACTCCAAAACTCCGAAACTCCAAAACTCCGAAACTCCAAAACTCCAAAACTCCAAAACTCCGAAACTCCAAAACTCCAATACTCCAAAACTCCGAAACTCCAAAACTCCAAAACTCTAAAACTCCAAAACTCCAAAACTCCAAAACTCCGCAACTCCAAAACTCCGAAACTCCAAAACTCCGAAACTCCAAAACTCCGAAACTCCAAAACTCCAAAACTCCAAAACTCCAAAACTGCAAAACTCCAAAACTCCGAAACTCCAAAACTCCAAAACTCCAAAACTCCGAAACTCCAAAACTCCGAAACTCCAAAACTCCAAAACTCCAAACTCCAAAACTCCGAAACTCCAAAACTCCAATACTCCAAAACTCCGAAACTCCAAAACTCCAAAACTCCAAAACTCCAAAACTCCAATACTCCAAAACTCCGAAACTCCGAAACTCCAAAACTCCAAAACTCCAAAACTGCAAAACTCCAAAACTCCGAAACTCCGAAACTCCAAAACTCCGAAACTCCAAAACTCGGAAACTCCAAAACTCCAAAGCTCCAAAACTCCAAAACTCCAAAACTCCGAAACTCCAAAACTCCGAAACTCCAAAACTCCGAATCTCCAAAACTCCAAAACTCCAAAACTCCGAAACTCAAAAACTCCAAAACTCCGAAACTCCAAAACTCCGAAACTCCAAAACTCCAAAACTCCGAAACTCCAAAACTCCAAAACTCCAAAACTCCAAAACTCCGAAACTCCGAAACTCCAAAACTCCGAAACTCCAAAACTCCAAAACTCTAAAACTCCAAAACTCCAAAACTCCAAAACTCCAAAACTCCAAAACTGCAAAACTCCAAAACTCCGAAACTCCAAAACTCCAAAACTCCAAAACTCCGAAACTCCAAAACTCCGAAACTCCAAAACTCCAAAACTCCAAACTCCAAAACTCCGAAACTCCAAAACTCCAATACTCCAAAACTCCGAAACTCCAAAACTCCAAAACTCCAAAACTCCAAAACTCCAATACTCCAAAACTCCGAAACTCCGAAACTCCAAAACTCCAAAACTCCAAAACTGCAAAACTCCAAAACTCCGAAACTCCGAAACTCCAAAACTCCGAAACTCCAAAACTCGGAAACTCCAAAACTCCAAAGCTCCAAAACTCCAAAACTCCAAAACTCCGAAACTCCAAAACTCCGAAACTCCAAAACTCCGAATCTCCAAAACTCCAAAACTCCAAAACTCCGAAACTCAAAAACTCCAAAACTCCGAAACTCCAAAACTCTGAAACTCCAAAACTCCAAAACTCCGAAACTCCAAAACTCCAAAACTCCGAAACTCCAAAACGCCGAAGCTCCGAAACTCCGAAACTCCAAAACTCCAAAACTCCGAAACTCCAAAACTCCAAAACTCCGAAACTCCAAAACTCCAAAACTCCGAAACTCCGAAACTCCAAAACTCCAAAACTCCAAAACTCCGAATCTCCGAAACTCCAAAACTCCAAAACTCCGAAACTCCAAAACTCCGAAACTCCGAAACTCCGAAACTCCAAAACTCCAAAACTCCGAAACTCCAAAACTCCAAAACTCCAATACTCCAAAACTCCAAAACTCCGAAACTCCAAAACTCCGAAACTCCAAAACTCCAATACTCCAAAACTCCAATACTCCAAAACTCCGAAACTCCAAAACACCGAAACTCCGAAACTCCGAAACTCCAAAACTCCAAAACTCCAAAACTCCAAAACTCCGAAACTCCAAAACTCCGAAACTCCAAAACTCCAAAACTCCGAAACTCCAAAACTCCAAAACTCCAAAACTCCGAAACTCCGAAACTCCAAAACTCCGAAACTCCAAAACACCAAAACTCCAAAACTCCAAAACTCCGAAACTCCAAAACTCCAAAACTCCAAAACTCCAAAACTCCAAAACTCCGAAACTCCAAAACTCCAAAACTCCGAAACTCCAAAACTCCAAAACGCCGAAGCTCCGAAACTCCGAAACTCCAAAACTCCGAAACTCCGCAACTCCGAAACTCCAAATCTCCGAAACTCCAAAACTCCAAAACTCCGAAACTCCGCAACTCCGAAACTCCAAAACTCCAAAACTCCGAAACTCCAAAACTCCAAAACTCCGAATCTCCGAAACTCCGAAACTCCAAAACTCCAAAACTCCGAAACTCCGAAACTCCAAAACTCGAAAACTCCAAAACTCCAATACTCCAAAACTCCAAAACTCCAAAACACCGGAACTCCGAAACTCCGAAACTCCAAAACTCCAAAACTCCAAAACTCCAAAACTCCAAAACTCCGAAACTCCAAAACTCCAATACTCCAAAACTCCGAAACTCCAAAACTCCAAAACTCTAAAACTCCAAAACTCCAAAACTCCAAAACTCCGAAACTCCAAAACTCCGAAACTCCAAAACTCCGAAACTCCAAAACTCCGAAACTCCAAAACTCCGAATCTCCAAAACTCCAAAACTCCAAAACTCCAAAACTGCAAAACTCCAAAACTCCGAAACTCCAAAACTCCAAAACTCCAAAACTCCGAAACTCCAAAACTCCGAAACTCCAAAACTCCAAAACTCCAAAACTCCAAAACTCCGAAACTCCAAAACTCCGAAACTCCAAAACTCCGAAACCCCAAAACTCCAAAACTCCGAAACTCCAAAACTCCAAAACTCCAAAACTCCGAAACTCCGAAACTCCAAAACTCCAAAACTCCAAAACTCCGAAACTCCAAAACTCCAAAACTCCGAAACTCCGAAACTCCAAAACTCCAAAACTCCAAAACTCCAAAACTCCAATACTCCAAAACTCCGAAACTCCGAAACTCCAAAACTCCAAAACTCCAAAACTGCGAAACTCCAAAACTCCGAATCTCCAAAACTCCAATACTCCAAAACTCCGAAACTCCAAAACTCCGAAACTCTAAAACTCCAAAACTCCGAAACTCCAAAACTCCAAAACTCCGAAACTCCGAAACTCCAAAACTCCAAAACTCCAAAACTCCAAAACTCCAATACTCCAAAACTCCGAAACTCCAAAACTCCAATACTCCAAATCTCCGAAACTCCAAAACTCCAAAACTCCGAAACTCCAAAACTCCGAATCTCCAAAACTCCAATACTCCAAAACTCCGAAACTCCAAAACTCCGAAACTCCAAAACTCCAAAACTCCGAAACTCCAAAACTCCAAAACTCCAAAACTCCGAAACTCCGAAACTCCAAAACTCCAAAACTCCAAAACTCCAAAACTCCAATACTCCAAAACTCCGAAACTCCAAAACTCCAATACTCCAATACTCCGAAACTCCAAAACTCCAAAACTCCGAAACTCCAATACTCCAAAACTTCAAAACTCCGAATCTCCAAAACTCCAAAACTCCGAAACTCCGAAACTCCAAAACTCCTAAACTACAAAACTCCAAAACTCCAAAACTCCAAAACTCCGAAACTCCGAAACTCCGAAACTCCAAAACTCCGAATCTCCAAAACTCCAAAACTCGAAAACTCCGAAACTCCAAAACTCCAAAACTCCAATACTCCAAAACTCCAAAACTCCGAAACTCCAAAACTCCAAAACTCCAAAGCTCCAAAACTCCAAAACTCCAAAACTCCGAAACTCCAAAACTCCAAAACTCCAAAACTCCGAAACACCAAAACTCCGAAACTCCGAAACTCCAAAACTCCAAAACTCCGAAACTCCAAAACTCCAAAACTCCAAAACTCCAAAACTCCAAAACTCCGAAACTCCGAAACTCCAAAACTCGAAAACTCCAAAACTCCAAAACTCCAATACTCCAAAACTCCAAAACTCCAAAACTCCAAAACTCCAAAACTCCAAAACTCCGAAACTCCAAAACTCCGAAACTCCAAAACTCCGAATCTCCAAAACTCCAATACTCCAAAACTCCAAAACTCCGAAACTCCGAAACTCCAAAACTCCGAAACTCCAAAACTCGGAAACTCCAAAACTCCAAAGCTCCAAAACTCCAAAACTCCAAAACTCCGAAACTCCAAAACTCCGAAACTCCAAAACTCCGAATCTCCAAAACTCCAAAACTCCAAAACTCCGAAACTCAAAAACTCCAAAACTCCGAAACTCCAAAACTCCGAAACTCCAAAACTCCGAAACTCCGAAACTCCAAAACTCCAAAACTCCAAAACTCCGAAACTCCAAAACTCCAAAACTCCAAAACTCCGAAACTCCAAAACTCCAAAACTCCAAAACTCCGAAACTCCAAAACTCCGAAACTCCAAAACTCCGAAACTCCGAAACTCCGAAACTCCAAAACTCGAAAACTCCAAAACTCCAATACTCCAAAACTCCAAAACTCCAAAACACCGGAACTCCGAAACTCCGAAACTCCAAAACTCCAAAACTCCAAAACTCCAAAACTCCGAAACTCCAAAACTCCGAAACTCCAAAACTCCAAAACTCCAAAACTCCGAAACTCCAAAACTCCAATACTCCAAAACTCCGAAACTCCAAAACTCCAAAACTCTAAAACTCCAAAACTCCAAAACTCCAAAACTCCGCAACTCCAAAACTCCGAAACTCCAAAACTCCGAAACTCCAAAACTCCGAAACTCCAAAACTCCAAAACTCCAAAACTCCAAAACTGCAAAACTCCAAAACTCCGAAACTCCAAAACTCCAAAACTCCAAAACTCCGAAACTCCAAAACTCCGAAACTCCAAAACTCCAAAACTCCAAACTCCAAAACTCCGAAACTCCAAAACTCCAATACTCCAAAACTCCGAAACTCCAAAACTCCAAAACTCCAAAACTCCAAAACTCCAATACTCCAAAACTCCGAAACTCCGAAACTCCAAAACTCCAAAACTCCAAAACTGCAAAACTCCAAAACTCCGAAACTCCGAAACTCCAAAACTCCGAAACTCCAAAACTCGGAAACTCCAAAACTCCAAAGCTCCAAAACTCCAAAACTCCAAAACTCCGAAACTCCAAAACTCCGAAACTCCAAAACTCCGAATCTCCAAAACTCCAAAACTCCAAAACTCCGAAACTCAAAAACTCCAAAACTCCGAAACTCCAAAACTCCGAAACTCCAAAACTCCAAAACTCCGAAACTCCAAAACTCCAAAACTCCGAAACTCCAAAACGCCGAAGCTCCGAAACTCCGAAACTCCAAAACTCCGAAACTCCGCAACTCCGAAACTCCAAATCTCCGAAACTCCAAAACTCCAAAACTCCGAAACTCCGCAACTCCGAAACTCCAAAACTCCAAAACTCCGAAACTCCAAAACTCCAAAACTCCGAATCTCCGAAACTCCGAAACTCCAAAACTCCAAAACTCCGAAACTCCGAAACT
This sequence comes from Amblyomma mixtum, assembly GCF_055824585.1. Taxonomy (NCBI): domain Eukaryota; kingdom Metazoa; phylum Arthropoda; class Arachnida; order Ixodida; family Ixodidae; genus Amblyomma; species Amblyomma mixtum. The sequence goes on from NW_028317651.1 coordinate 13,431,967, forward strand.
CCAAAACTCGAAAACTCCAAAACTCCAATACTCCAAAACTCCAAAACTCCAAAACACCGGAACTCCGAAACTCCGAAACTCCAAAACTCCAAAACTCCAAAACTCCAAAACTCCAAAACTCCGAAACTCCAAAACTCCAATACTCCAAAACTCCGAAACTCCAAAACTCCAAAACTCTAAAACTCCAAAACTCCAAAACTCCAAAACTCCGAAACTCCAAAACTCCGAAACTCCAAAACTCCGAAACTCCAAAACTCCGAAACTCCAAAACTCCGAATCTCCAAAACTCCAAAACTCCAAAACTCCAAAACTGCAAAACTCCAAAACTCCGAAACTCCAAAACTCCAAAACTCCAAAACTCCGAAACTCCAAAACTCCGAAACTCCAAAACTCCAAAACTCCAAAACTCCAAAACTCCGAAACTCCAAAACTCCAATACTCCAAAACTAAGAAACTCCAAAACTCCAAAACTCCAAAACTCCAAAACTCCAAAGCTCCAAAACTCCAAAACTCCAAAACTCCGAAACTCCAAAACTCCAAAACTCCAAAACTCCAAAGCTCCAAAACTCCAAAACTCCAAAACTCCGAAACTCCAAAACTCCAAAACTCCAAAACTCCGAAACACCAAAACTCCGAAACTCCGAAACTCGGAAACTCCAAAACTCCAAAACTCCAAAACTCCAAAACTCCGAAACTCCAAAACTCCAAAACTCCGAAACTCCAAAACTCCAAAACTCCGAAACTCCAAAACTCCAAAACTCGAAAACTCCGAAACTCCGAAACTCCAAAACTCGAAAACTCCAAAACTCCAAAACTCCAATACTCCAAAACTCCAAAACTCCAAAACTCCAAAACTCCAAAACTCCGAAACTCCAAAACTCCGAAACTCCAAAACTCCGAATCTCCAAAACTCCGAAGCTCCAAAACTCCGAAACTCCAAAACTCCAAAACTCCGAAACTCCAAAACTCCAAAACTCCAAAACTCCGAAACTCCGAAACTCCAAAACTCCAAAACTCCAAAACTCCAAAACTCCGAAACTCCAAAACTCCAAAACTCCGAAACTCCAAAACTCCAAAACTCCAAAACTCCAAAACTCCGAAACTCCAAAACTCCAAAACTCCAAAACTCCGAAACTCCAAAACTCCAAAACTCCAAAACTCCGAAACTCCAAAACTCCGAAACTCCAAAACTCCGAAACTCCGAAACTCCAAAACTCGAAAACTCCAAAACTCCAATACTCCAAAACTCCAAAACTCCAAAACACCGGAACTCCGAAACTCCGAAACTCCAAAACTCCAAAACTCCAAAACTCCAAAACTCCGAAACTCCAAAACTCCGAAACTCCAAAACTCCAAAACTCCAAAACTCCGAAACTCCAAAACTCCAATACTCCAAAACTCCGAAACTCCAAAACTCCAAAACTCTAAAACTCCAAAACTCCAAAACTCCAAAACTCCGAAACTCCAAAACTCCGAAACTCCAAAACTCCGAAACTCCAAAACTCCAAAACTGCAAAACTCCAAAACTCCGAAACTCCAAAACTCCAAAACTCCGAAACTCCAAAACGCCGAAGCTCCGAAACTCCGAAACTCCAAAACTCCAAAACTCCGAAACTCCAAAACTCCAAAACTCCGAAACTCCGAAACTCCGAAACTCCAAATCTCCGAAACTCCAAAACTCCAAAACTCCGCAACTCCGAAACTCCAAAACTCCAAAACTCCGAAACTCCGAAACTCCAAAACTCCGAAACTCCAAAACTCCGAATCTCCGAAACTCCAAAACTCCGAAACTCCAAAACTCCAATACTCCAAAACTCCAATACTCCAAAACTCCGAAACTCCAAAACACCGAAACTCCGAAACTCCGAAACTCCAAAACTCCAAAACTCCAAAACTCCAAAACTCCGAAACTCCAAAACTCCGAAACTCCAAAACTCCAAAACTCCGAAACTCCAAAACTCCAAAACTCCAAAACTCCGAAACTCCGAAACTCCAAAACTCCAAAACTCCAAAACTCCAAAACTCCGAAACTCCAAAACACCAAAACTCCAAAACTCCAAAACTCCGAAACTCCAAAACTCCAAAACTCCAAAACTCCAAAACTCCGAAACTCCAAAACTCCAAAACTCCGAAACTCCAAAACTCCAAAACTCCAAAACTCCAAAACTCCAAAACTGCGAAACTCCAAAACTCCAAAACTCCGAAACTGCAAAACTCCAAAACTCCAAAACTCCGAAACTCCAAAACTCCGAAACCCCAAAACTCCAAAACTCCGAAACTCCAAAACTCCAAAACTCCAAAACTCCGAAACTCCGAAACTCCAAAACTCGAAAACTCCAAAACTCCAAAACTCCAATACTCCAAAACTCCGAAACTCCGAAACTCCGAAACTCCAAAACTCCAATACTCCAAAACTCCGAAACTCCAAAACTCCAAAACTCCGAAACTCCAAAACTCGGAAACTCCAAAACTACAAAACTCCAAAACTCCAAAACTCCAAAACTCCGAAACTCCAAAACTCCGAAACTCCAAAACTCCGAATCTCCAAAACTCCAAAACTCGAAAACTCCGAAACTCCGAAACTCCAAAACTCCAAAACTCCAATACTCCAAAACTCCAAAACTCCGAAACTCCAAAACTCCAAAACTCCAAAGCTCCAAAACTCCAAAACTCCAAAACTCCGAAACTCCAAAACTCCAAAACTCCAAAACTCCGAAACACCAAAACTCCGAAACTCCGAAACTCGGAAACTCCAAAACTCCAAAACTCCAAAACTCCAAAACTCCGAAACTCCAAAACTCCAAAACTCCAAAACTCCAAAACTCCAAAACTCCAAAACTCCAAAACTCCGAAACTCCAAAACTCCAAAACTCCAAAACTCCAAAACTCCGAAACTCCAAAACTCCGAAACTCCAAAACTCCGAAACTCCAAAACTCCGAAACTTCAAAACTCCGAAACTCCAAAACTCCAAAACTCCGAAACTCCAAAACTCCGAATCTCCAAAACTCCAAAACTCCAAAACTCCGAAACTCCAAAACTCCGAAACTCCAAAACTCCAAAACTCCAATACTCCAAAACTCCAAAACTCCAAAACACCGAAACTCCGAAACTCCGAAACTCCAAAACTCCAAAACTCCAAAACTCCAAAACTCCGAAACTCCAAAACTCCGAAACTCCAAAACTCCAAAACTCCAAAACTCCGAAACTCGAAAACTCCAATACTCCAAAACTCCGAAACTCCAAAACTCCAAAACTCCAAAACTCCAAAACTCCAAAACTCCGAAACTCGAAAACTCCGAAACTCCAAAACTCCGAAACTCCAAAACTCCGAAACTCCAAAACTCCGAATCTCCAAAACTCCAAAACTCCAAAACTCCAAAACTCCGAAACTCCAAAACTCCAAAACTCCGAAACTCCAAAACTCCGAAACTCCAAAACTCCAAAACTCCGAAACTCCAAAACTCCAAAACTCCAAAACTCCGAAACTCCGAAACTCCAAAACTCCAAAACTCCAAAACTCCGAAACTCCAAAACTGCAAAACTCCAAAACTCCAAAACTCCAAAACTCCAAAACTCCAATACTCCAAAACCCCAAAACTCCAAAACACCGAAACTCCGAAACTCCAAAACTCCAAAACTCCAAAACTCCGAAACTCAAAAACTCCGAAACTCCAAAACTCCAAAACTCCAAAACTCCGAAACTCCAAAACTCCAATACTCCAATACTCCGAAACTCCAAAACTCCAAAACTCCGAAACTCCAATACTCCAAAACTTCAAAACTCCGAATCTCCAAAACTCCAAAACTCCGAAACTCCGAAACTCCAAAACTCCAAAACTACAAAACTCCAAAACTCCAAAACTCCAAAACTCCGAAACTCCGAAACTCCAAAACTCCAAAACTCCAAAACTCCAAAACTCCGAAACTCCAAAACTCCGAAACTCCGAAACTCCAAAACTCCAAAACTCCGAAACTCCAAAACTCCAAAACTCCAAAACTCCGAAACTCCGAAACTCCAAAACTCCAAAACTCCAAAACTCCGAAACTCCAAAACTGCAAAAGTCCAAAACTCCAAAACTCCGAAACTCCAATACTCCAAAACTCCGAAACTCCAAAACTCCAAAACTCCAAAACTCCAAAACTCCAAAACTCCAATACTCCGAAACTCCGAAACTCCAAAACTCCAAAACTCCAAAACTCCAAAACTCCGAAACTCCAAAACTCCGAAACTCCGAAACTCCAAAACTCCAAAACTCCGAAACTCCAAAACTCCAAAACTCCAAAACTCCGAAACTCCGAAACTCCAAAACTCCAAAACTCCAAAACTCCGAAACTCCAAAACTGCAAAAGTCCAAAACTCCAAAACTCCGAAACTCCAATACTCCAAAACTCCGAAACTCCAAAACTCCAAAACTCCAAAACTCCAAAACTCCAAAACTCCGAAACTCCGAAACTCCGAAACTCCGAAACTCCAAAACTCCGAAACTCCGAAACTCCAAAACTCCAAAACTCCAAAACCCCGAAACTCCAAAACTCCAAAACTCCGAAACTCCGAAACTCCGAAACTCCAAAACTCCGAATCTCCAAAACTCGGAAACTCCAAAACTCCAAAACTCCAAAACTCCAAAACTCCGAAACTCCAAAACTCCAAAACTCCAAAACTCCAAAACTCCAAAACTCCGAAACTCCAAAACTCCGAAACTCCAAAACTCCAAAACTCCAATACTCCAAAACTCCAAAACTCCAAAACACCGAAACTCCGAAACTCCAAAACTCCTAAACTACAAAACTCCAAAACTCCAAAACTCCAAAACTCCGAAACTCCGAAACTCCGAAACTCCAAAACTCCGAATCTCCAAAACTCCAAAACTCGAAAACTCCGAAACTCCAAAAGTTCAAAACTCCGAATCTCGAAAACTCCAAAACTCCGAAACTCCGAAACTCCAAAACTCCAAAACTCCGAAACTCCAAAACTCCAAAACTCCAAAACTCCGAAACTCCGAAACTCCAAAACTCCAAAACTCCAAAACTCCAAAACTCCAATACTCCAAAACTCCGAAACTCCAAAACTCCAATACTCCAATACTCCGAAACTCCAAAACTCCGAAACTCCAATACTCCAAAAGTTCAAAACTCCGAATCTCGAAAACTCCAAAACTCCGAAACTCCGAAACTCCAAAACTCCTAAACTACAAAACTCCAAAACTCCAAAACTCCAAAACTCCGAAACTCCGAAACTCCGAAACTCCAAAACTCCGAATCTCCAAAACTCCAAAACTCGAAAACTCCGAAACTCCAAAACTCCAAAACTCCAATACTCCAAAACTCCAAAACTCCGAAACTCCAAAACTCCAAAACTCCAAAGCTCCAAAACTCCAAAACTCCAAAACTCCGAAACTCCAAAACTCCAAAACTCCAAAACTCCGAAACACCAAAACTCCGAAACTCCGAAACTCGGAAACTCCAAAACTCCAAAACTCCAAAACTCCAAAACTCCAAAACTCCGAAACTCCAAAACTCCAAAACTCCGAAACTCCAAAACTCCAAAACTCCGAAACTCCAAAACTCCAAAACTCCAAAACTCCAAAACTCCAAAACTCCGAAACTCCGAAACTCCAAAACTCGAAAACTCCAAAACTCCAAAACTCCAATACTCCAAAACTCCAAAACTCCAAAACTCCAAAACTCCAAAACTCCGAAACTCCAAAACTCCGAAACTCCAAAACTCCGAATCTCCAAAACTCCAATACTCCAAAACTCCGAAGCTCCAAAACTCCGAAACTCCAAAACTCCAAAACTCCGAAACTCCGAAACTCCGAAACTCCAAAACTCCAAAACTCCAAAACTCCGAAACTCCAAAACTCCAAAACTCCAAAACTCCGAAACTCCAAAACTCCAAAACTCCGAAACTCCAAAACTCCGAAACTCCAAAACTCCGAAACTCCGAAACTCCAAAACTCGAAAACTCCAAAACTCCAAAACTCCAATACTCCAAAACTCCAAAACTCCAAAACACCGGAACTCCGAAACTCCGAAACTCCAAAACTCCAAAACTCCAAAACTCCAAAACTCCGAAACTCCAAAACTCCGAAACTCCAAAACTCCAAAACTCCAAAACTCCGAAACTCCAAAACTCCAATACTCCAAAACTCCGAAACTCCAAAACTCCAAAACTCTAAAACTCCAAAACTCCAAAACTCCAAAACTCCGCAACTCCAAAACTCCGAAACTCCAAAACTCCGAAACTCCAAAACTCCGAAACTCCAAAACTCCAAAACTCCAAAACTCCAAAACTGCAAAACTCCAAAACTCCGAAACTCCAAAACTCCAAAACTCCAAAACTCCGAAACTCCAAAACTCCGAAACTCCAAAACTCCAAAACTCCAAACTCCAAAACTCCGAAACTCCAAAACTCCAATACTCCAAAACTCCGAAACTCCAAAACTCCAAAACTCCAAAACTCCAAAACTCCAATACTCCAAAACTCCGAAACTCCGAAACTCCAAAACTCCAAAACTCCAAAACTGCAAAACTCCAAAACTCCGAAACTCCGAAACTCCAAAACTCCGAAACTCCAAAACTCGGAAACTCCAAAACTCCAAAGCTCCAAAACTCCAAAACTCCAAAACTCCGAAACTCCAAAACTCCGAAACTCCAAAACTCCGAATCTCCAAAACTCCAAAACTCCAAAACTCCGAAACTCAAAAACTCCAAAACTCCGAAACTCCAAAACTCTGAAACTCCAAAACTCCAAAACTCCAAAACTCCGAAACTCCAAAACTCCAAAACTCCGAAACTCCAAAACGCCGAAGCTCCGAAACTCCGAAACTCCAAAACTCCAAAACTCCGAAACTCCAAAACTCCAAAACTCCGAAACTCCGCAACTCCGAAACTCCAAATCTCCGAAACTCCAAAACTCCAAAACTCCGAAACTCCGCAACTCCGAAACTCCAAAACTCCAAAACTCCGAAACTCCGAAACTCCAAAACTCCAAAACTCCAAAACTCCGAATCTCCGAAACTCCAAAACTCCAAAACTCCGAAACTCCAAAACTCCGAAACTCCGAAACTCCGAAACTCCAAAACTCCAAAACTCCGAAACTCCAAAACTCCAAAACTCCAATACTCCAAAACTCCAAAACTCCGAAACTCCAAAACTCCGAAACTCCAAAACTCCAATACTCCAAAACTCCAATACTCCAAAACTCCGAAACTCCAAAACACCGAAACTCCGAAACTCCGAAACTCCAAAACTCCAAAACTCCAAAACTCCAAAACTCCGAAACTCCAAAACTCCGAAACTCCAAAACTCCAAAACTCCGAAACTCCAAAACTCCAAAACTCCAAAACTCCGAAACTCCGAAACTCCAAAACTCCAAAACTCCAAAACTCCAAAACTCCGAAACTCCAAAACACCAAAACTCCAAAACTCCAAAACTCCGAAACTCCAAAACTCCAAAACTCCAAAACTCCAAAACTCCAAAACTCCGAAACTCCAAAACTCCAAAACTCCGAAACTCCAAAACTCCAAAACTCCAAAACTCCAAAACTGCGAAACTCCAAAACACCAAAACTCCAAAACTCCGAAACTGCAAAACTCCAAAACTCCAAAACTCCGAAACTCCAAAACTCCGAAACCCCAAAACTCCAAAACTCCGAAACTCCAAAACTCCAAAACTCCGAAACTCCAAAACTCCAAAACTCCAAAACTCCAAAACTCCAAAACTCCAAAACTCCGAAACTCCAAAACTCCAAAACTCCGAAACTCCAAAACTCCAAAACTCCAAAACTCCGAAACTCCGAAACTCCAAAACTCCAAAACTCCAAAACTCCGAAACTCCAAAACTCCAAAACTCCGAAACTCCGAAACTCCAAAACTCCAAAACTCCAAAACTCCAAAACTCCAATACTCCAAAACTCCGAAACTCCGAAACTCCAAAACTCCAAAACTCCAAAACTGCGAAACTCCAAAACTCCGAATCTCCAAAACTCCAATACTCCAAAACTCCGAAACTCCAAAACTCCGAAACTCTAAAACTCCAAAACTCCGAAACTCCAAAACTCCAAAACTCCGAAACTCCGAAACTCCAAAACTCCAAAACTCCAAAACTCCAAAACTCCAATACTCCAAAACTCCGAAACTCCAAAACTCCAATACTCCAAATCTCCGAAACTCCAAAACTCCAAAACTCCGAAACTCCAAAACTCCGAATCTCCAAAACTCCAATACTCCAAAACTCCGAAACTCCAAAACTCCGAAACTCCAAAACTCCAAAACTCCGAAACTCCAAAACTCCAAAACTCCAAAACTCCGAAACTCCGAAACTCCAAAACTCCAAAACTCCAAAACTCCAAAACTCCAATACTCCAAAACTCCGAAACTCCAAAACTCCAATACTCCAATACTCCGAAACTCCAAAACTCCAAAACTCCGAAACTCCAATACTCCAAAACTTCAAAACTCCGAATCTCCAAAACTCCAAAACTCCGAAACTCCGAAACTCCAAAACTCCTAAACTACAAAACTCCAAAACTCCAAAACTCCAAAACTCCGAAACTCCGAAACTCCGAAACTCCAAAACTCCGAATCTCCAAAACTCCAAAACTCGAAAACTCCGAAACTCCAAAACTCCAAAACTCCAATACTCCAAAACTCCAAAACTCCGAAACTCCAAAACTCCAAAACTCCAAAGCTCCAAAACTCCAAAACTCCAAAACTCCGAAACTCCAAAACTCCAAAACTCCAAAACTCCGAAACACCAAAACTCCGAAACTCCGAAACTCCAAAACTCCAAAACTCCGAAACTCCAAAACTCCAAAACTCCAAAACTCCAAAACTCCAAAACTCCGAAACTCCGAAACTCCAAAACTCGAAAACTCCAAAACTCCAAAACTCCAATACTCCAAAACTCCAAAACTCCAAAACTCCAAAACTCCAAAACTCCAAAACTCCGAAACTCCAAAACTCCGAAACTCCAAAACTCCGAATCTCCAAAACTCCAATACTCCAAAACTCCAAAACTCCGAAACTCCGAAACTCCAAAACTCCGAAACTCCAAAACTCGGAAACTCCAAAACTCCAAAGCTCCAAAACTCCAAAACTCCAAAACTCCGAAACTCCAAAACTCCGAAACTCCAAAACTCCGAATCTCCAAAACTCCAAAACTCCAAAACTCCGAAACTCAAAAACTCCAAAACTCCGAAACTCCAAAACTCCGAAACTCCAAAACTCCGAAACTCCGAAACTCCAAAACTCCAAAACTCCAAAACTCCGAAACTCCAAAACTCCAAAACTCCAAAACTCCGAAACTCCAAAACTCCAAAACTCCAAAACTCCGAAACTCCAAAACTCCGAAACTCCAAAACTCCGAAACTCCGAAACTCCGAAACTCCAAAACTCGAAAACTCCAAAACTCCAATACTCCAAAACTCCAAAACTCCAAAACACCGGAACTCCGAAACTCCGAAACTCCAAAACTCCAAAACTCCAAAACTCCAAAACTCCGAAACTCCAAAACTCCGAAACTCCAAAACTCCAAAACTCCAAAACTCCGAAACTCCAAAACTCCAATACTCCAAAACTCCGAAACTCCAAAACTCCAAAACTCTAAAACTCCAAAACTCCAAAACTCCAAAACTCCGCAACTCCAAAACTCCGAAACTCCAAAACTCCGAAACTCCAAAACTCCGAAACTCCAAAACTCCAAAACTCCAAAACTCCAAAACTGCAAAACTCCAAAACTCCGAAACTCCAAAACTCCAAAACTCCAAAACTCCGAAACTCCAAAACTCCGAAACTCCAAAACTCCAAAACTCCAAACTCCAAAACTCCGAAACTCCAAAACTCCAATACTCCAAAACTCCGAAACTCCAAAACTCCAAAACTCCAAAACTCCAAAACTCCAATACTCCAAAACTCCGAAACTCCGAAACTCCAAAACTCCAAAACTCCAAAACTGCAAAACTCCAAAACTCCGAAACTCCGAAACTCCAAAACTCCGAAACTCCAAAACTCGGAAACTCCAAAACTCCAAAGCTCCAAAACTCCAAAACTCCAAAACTTCGAAACTCCAAAACTCCGAAACTCCAAAACTCCGAATCTCCAAAACTCCAAAACTCCAAAACTCCGAAACTCAAAAACTCCAAAACTCCGAAACTCCAAAACTCCGAAACTCCAAAACTCCAAAACTCCGAAACTCCAAAACTCCAAAACTCCGAAACTCCAAAACGCCGAAGCTCCGAAACTCCGAAACTCCAAAACTCCGAAACTCCGCAACTCCGAAACTCCAAATCTCCGAAACTCCAAAACTCCAAAACTCCGAAACTCCGCAACTCCGAAACTCCAAAACTCCAAAACTCCGAAACTCCGAAACTCCAAAACTCCAAAACTCCAAAACTCCGAATCTCCGAAACTCCAAAACTCCAAAACTCCGAAACTCCAAAACTCCAAAACTCCGAATCTCCAAAACTCCAATACTCCAAAACTCCGAAACTCCAAAACTCCGAAACTCCAAAACTCCAAAACTCCGAAACTCCAAAACTCCAAAACTCCGAAACTCCGAAACTCCAAAACTCCAAAACTCCAAAACTCCAAAACTCCAATACTCCAAAACTCCGAAACTCCAAAACTCCAATACTCCAAATCTCCGAAACTCCAAAACTCCAAAACTCCGAAACTCCAAAACTCCGAATCTCCAAAACTCCAATACTCCAAAACTCCGAAACTCCAAAACTCCGAAACTCCAAAACTCCAAAACTCCGAAACTCCAAAACTCCAAAACTCCAAAACTCCAAAACTCCGAAACTCCAAAACACCAAAACTCCAAAACTCCAAAACTCCGAAACTCCAAAACTCCAAAACTCCAAAACTCCAAAACTCCAAAACTCCGAAACTCCAAAACTCCAAAACTCCGAAACTCCAAAACTCCAAAACTCCAAAACTCCGAAACTCCAATACTCCAAAACTTCAAAACTCCGAATCTCCAAAATTCCAAAACTCCGAAACTCCGAAACTCCAAAACTCCTAAACTACAAAACTCCAAAACTCCAAAACTCCAAAACTCCGAAACTCCGAAACTCCGAAACTCCAAAACTCCGAATCTCCAAAACTCCAAAACTCGAAAACTCCGAAACTCCAAAACTCCAAAACTCCAATACTCCAAAACTCCAAAACTCCGAAACTCCAAAACTCCAAAACTCCAAAGCTCCAAAACTCCAAAACTCCAAAACTCCGAAACTCCAAAACTCCAAAACTCCAAAACTCCGAAACACCAAAACTCCGAAACTCCGAAACTCCAAAACTCCAAAACTCCGAAACTCCAAAACTCCAAAACTCCAATACTCCAAAACTCCAAAACTCCGAAACTCCAAAACTCCGAAACTCCAAAACTCCAATACTCCAAAACTCCAATACTCCAAAACTCCGAAACTCCAAAACACCGAAACTCCGAAACTCCGAAACTCCAAAACTCCAAAACTCCAAAACTCCAAAACTCCGAAACTCCAAAACTCCGAAACTCCAAAACTCCAAAACTCCGAAACTCCAAAACTCCAAAACTCCAAAACTCCGAAACTCCGAAACTCCAAAACTCCAAAACTCCAAAACTCCAAAACTCCGAAAATCCAAAACACCAAAACTCCAAAACTCCAAAACTCCGAAACTCCAAAACTCCAAAACTCCAAAACTCCAAAACTCCAAAACTCCGAAACTCCAAAACTCCAAAACTCCGAAACTCCAAAACTCCAAAACTCCAAAACTCCAAAACTCCAAAACTGCGAAACTCCAAAACTCCAAAACTCCAAAACTCCGAAACTGCAAAACTCCAAAACTCCAAAACTCCGAAACTCCAAAACTCCGAAACCCCAAAACTCCAAAACTCCGAAACTCCAAAACTCCAAAACTCCAAAACTCCGAAACTCCGAAACTCCAAACCTCGAAAACTCCAAAACTCCAAAACTCCAATACTCCAAAACTCCGAAACTCCGAAACTCCAAAACTCCAATACTCCAAAACTCCGAAACTCCAAAACTCCAAAACTCCGAAACTCCAAAACTCGGAAACTCCAAAACTACAAAACTCCAAAACTCCAAAACTCCGAAACTCCAAAACTGCAAAAGGCCAAAACTCCGAATCTCCAAAACTCCAATACTCCAAAACTCCGAAACTCCAAAACTCCGAAACTCCAAAACTCCAAAACTCCGAAACTCCAAAACTCCAAAACTCCAAAACTCCGAAACTCCGAAACTCCAAAACTCCAAAACTCCAAAACTCCAAAACTCCAATACTCCAAAACTCCGAAACTCCAAAACTCCGAAACTCCAAAACTCCGAAACTTCAAAACTCCGAAACTCCAAAACTCCAAAACTCCGAAACTCCAAAACTCCGAATCTCCAAAACTCCAAAACTCCAAAACTCCGAAACTCCAAAACTCCGAAACTCCAAAACTCCAAAACTCCAATACTCCAAAACTCCAAAACTCCAAAACACCGAAACTCCGAAACTCCGAAACTCCAAAACTCCAAAACTCCAAAACTCCAAAACTCCGAAACTCCAAAACTCCGAAACTCCAAAACTCCAAAACTCCAAAACTCCGAAACTCCAAAACTCCAATACTCCAAAACTCCGAAACTCCAAAACTCCAAAACTCAAAAACTCCAAAACTCCAAAACTCCAAAACTCCAAAACTCCGAAACTCCAAAACTCCGAAACTCCAAAACTCCGAAACTCCAAAACTCCGAAACTCCAAAACTCCGAATCTCCAAAACTCCAAAACTCCAAAACTCCAAAACTCCAAAACTCCAAAACTCCGAAACTCCAAAACTCCAAAACTCCAAAACTCCAAAACTCCGAAACTCCAAAACTCCAAAACTCCGAAACTCCAAAACTCCAAAACTCCAAAACTCCAAAACTCCAAAACTCCAAAACTCCAAACTCCAAAACTCCAAAACTCCAAAACACCGAAACTCCGAAACTCCAAAACTCCAAAACTCAAAAACTCCGAAACTCAAAAACTCCGAAACTCCAAAACTCCAAAACTCCAAAACTCCGAAACTCCAAATCTCCAATACTCCAATACTCCGAAACTCCAAAACTCCAAAACTCCGAAACTCCAATACTCCAAAACTTCAAAACTCCGAATCTCCAAAACTCCAAAACTCCGAAACTCCGAAACTCCAAAACTCCAAAACTACAAAACTCCAAAACTCCAAAACTCCAAAACTCCGAAACTCCGAAACTCCAAAACTCCAAAACTCCAAAACTCCAAAACTCCGAAACTCCAAAACTCCCAAACTCCGAAACTCCAAAACTCCAAAACTCCGAAACTCCAAAACTCCAAAACTCCAAAACTCCGAAACTCCGAAACTCCAAAACTCCAAAACTCCAAAACTCCAAAACTGCAAAAGTCCAAAACTCCAAAACTCCGAAACTCCAATACTCCAAAACTCCAAAACTCCAAAACTCCAAAACTCCAAAACTCCAAAACTCCAAAACTCCAATACTCCGAAACTCCGAAACTCCAAAACTCCAAAACTCCAAAACTCCAAAACTCCGAAACTCCAAAACTCCAAAACTCCGAAACTCCAAAACTCCAAAACTCCAAAACTCCAAAACTCCAAAACTCCAAAACTCCAAACTCCAAAACTCCAAAACTCCAAAACACCGAAACTCCGAAACTCCAAAACTCCAAAACTCAAAAACTCCGAAACTCAAAAACTCCGAAACTCCAAAACTCCAAAACTCCAAAACTCCGAAACTCCAAATCTCCAATACTCCAATACTCCGAAACTCCAAAACTCCAAAACTCCGAAACTCCAATACTCCAAAACTTCAAAACTCCGAATCTCCAAAACTCCAAAACTCCGAAACTCCGAAACTCCAAAACTCCAAAACTACAAAACTCCAAAACTCCAAAACTCCAAAACTCCGAAACTCCGAAACTCCAAAACTCCAAAACTCCAAAACTCCAAAACTCCGAAACTCCAAAACTCCCAAACTCCGAAACTCCAAAACTCCAAAACTCCGAAACTCCAAAACTCCAAAACTCCAAAACTCCGAAACTCCGAAACTCCAAAACTCCAAAACTCCAAAACTCCAAAACTGCAAAAGTCCAAAACTCCAAAACTCCGAAACTCCAATACTCCAAAACTCCGAAACTCCAAAACTCCAAAACTCCAAAACTCCAAAACTCCAAAACTCCAATACTCCGAAACTCCGAAACTCCAAAACTCCAAAACTCCAAAACTCCAAAACTCCGAAACTCCAAAACTTCGAAACTCCGAAACTCCAAAACTCCAAAACTCCGAAACTCCAAAACTCCAAAACTCCAAAACTCCGAAACTCCGAAACTCCAAAACTCCAAAACTCCAAAACTCCGAAACTCCAAAACTGCAAAAGTCCAAAACTCCAAAACTCCGAAACTCCAATACTCCAAAACTCCGAAACTCCAAAACTCCAAAACTCCAAAACTCCAAAACTCCAAAACTCCGAAACTCCGAAACTCCGAAACTCCGAAACTCCAAAACTCCGAAACTCCAAAACTCCAAAACTCCAAAACTGCAAAAGTCCAAAACTCCAAAACTCCGAAACTCCAATACTCCAAAACTCCAAAACTCCAAAACTCCGAAACTCCAAAACTCCAAAACTCCGAAACTCCGAAACTCCGAAACTCCAAAACTCCGAATCTCCAAAACTCGGAAACTCCAAAACTCCAAAACTCCAAAACTCCAAAACTCCGAAACTCCAAAACTCCAAAACTCCAAAACTCCAAAACTCCAAAACTCCGAAACTCCAAAACTCCGAAACTCCAAAACTCCAAAACTCCAATACTCCAAAACTCCAAAACTCCAAAACACCGAAACTCCGAAACTCCGAAACTCCAAAACTCCAGAACTCCAAAACTCCGAATCTCCAAAACTCGGAAACTCCAAAACTCCAAAACTCCAAAACTCCGAAACTCCAAAACTCCGAAACTCCGAAACTCCACAACTCCAAAACTCCGAAACTCCAAAACTCCAAAACTCCAAAACTCCGAAACTCCGAAACTCCAAAACTCCAAAACTCCAAAACTCCGAAACTCCAAAACTGCAAAACTCCAAAACTCCAAAACTCCGAAACTCCAATACTCCAAAACTCCGAAACTCCAAAACTCCAAAACTCCAAAACTCCGAAACTCCGAAACTCCGAAACTCCGAAACTCCAAAACTCCGAAACTCCAAAACTCCAAAACTCCAAAACTCCAAAACTCCGAAACTCCAATACTCCAAAACTCCGAAACTCCAAAACTCCAAAACTCCAAAACTCCGAAACTCCGAAACTCCGAAACTCCGAAACTCCAAAACTCCGAAACTCCAAAACTCCAAAACTCCAAAACTCCAAAACTCCGAAACTCCAAAACTCCAAAACTCCGAAACTCCGAAACTCCAAAACTCCGAATCTCCAAAACTCGGAAACTCCAAAACTCCAAAACTCCGAAACTCCAAAACTCCAAAACTCCAAAACTCCAAAACTCCAAAACTGCGAAACTCCAAAACTCCAAAACTCCAAAACTCCGAAACTGCAAAACTCCAAAACTCCAAAACTCCGAAACTCCAAAACTCCGAAACCCCAAAACTCCAAAACTCCGAAACTCCAAATCTCCAAAACTCCAAAACTCCGAAACTCCGAAACTCCAAACCTCGAAAACTCCAAAACTCCAAAACTCCAATACTCCAAAACTCCGAAACTCCGAAACTCCAAAACTCCAATACTCCAAAACTCCGAAACTCCAAAACTCCAAAACTCCGAAACTCCAAAACTCGGAAACTCCAAAACTACAAAACTCCAAAACTCCAAAACTCCGAAACTCCAAAACTGCAAAAGTCCAAAACTCCGAATCTCCAAAACTCCAATACTCCAAAACTCCGAAACTCCAAAACTCCGAAACTCCAAAACTCCGAAACTCCGAAACTCCAAAACTCCAAAACTCCAAAACTCCAATACTCCAAAACTCCGAAACTCCAAAACTCCGAAACTCCAAAACTCCGAAACTTCAAAACTCCGAAACTCCAAAACTCCAAAACTCCGAAACTCCAAAACTCCGAATCTCCAAAACTCCAAAACTCCAAAACTCCGAAACTCCAAAACTCCGAAACTCCAAAACTCCAAAACTCCAATACTCCAAAACTCCAAAACTCCAAAACACCGAAACTCCGAAACTCCGAAACTCCAAAACTCCAAAACTCCAAAACTCCAAAACTCCGAAACTCCAAAACTCCGAAACTCCAAAACTCCAAAACTCCAATACTCCGAAACTCCAAAACTCCAATACTCCAAAACTCCGAAACTCCAAAACTCCAAAACTCAAAAACTCCAAAACTCCAAAACTCCAAAACTCCAAAACTCCGAAACTCCAAAACTCCGAAACTCCAAAACTCCGAAACTCCAAAACTCCGAAACTCCAAAACTCCGAATCTCCAAAACTCCAAAACTCCAAAACTCCAAAACTCCGAAACTCCAAAACTCCAAAACTCCGAAACTCCAAAACTCCGAAACTCCAAAACTCCAAAACTCCAAAACTCCAAAACTCCGAAACTCCAAAACTCCAAAACTCCGAAACTCCAAAACTCCAAAACTCCAAAACTCCAAAACTCCAAAACTCCAAAACTCCAAACTCCAAAACTCCAAAACTCCAAAACACCGAAACTCCGAAACTCCAAAACTCCAAAACTCAAAAACTCCGAAACTCAAAAACTCCGAAACTCCAAAACTCCAAAACTCCAAAACTCCGAAACTCCAAATCTCCAATACTCCAATACTCCGAAACTCCAAAACTCCAAAACTCCGAAACTCCAATACTCCAAAACTTCAAAACTCCGAATCTCCAAAACTCCAAAACTCCGAAACTCCGAAACTCCAAAACTCCAAAACTACAAAACTCCAAAACTCCAAAACTCCAAAACTCCGAAACTCCGAAACTCCAAAACTCCAAAACTCCAAAACTCCAAAACTCCGAAACTCCAAAACTCCCAAACTCCGAAACTCCAAAACTCCAAAACTCCGAAACTCCAAAACTCCAAAACTCCAAAACTCCGAAACTCCGAAACTCCAAAACTCCAAAACTCCAAAACTCCAAAACTGCAAAAGTCCAAAACTCCAAAACTCCGAAACTCCAATACTCCAAAACTCCGAAACTCCAAAACTCCAAAACTCCAAAACTCCAAAACTCCAAAACTCCAATACTCCGAAACTCCGAAACTCCAAAACTCCAAAACTCCAAAACTCCAAAACTGCGAAACTCCAAAACACCAAAACTCCAAAACTCCGAAACTGCAAAACTCCAAAACTCCAAAACTCCGAAACTCCAAAACTCCGAAACCCCAAAACTCCAAAACTCCGAAACTCCAAAACTCCAAAACTCCGAAACTCCAAAACTCCAAAACTCCAAAACTCCAAAACTCCAAAACTCCGAAACTCCAAAACTCCAAAACTCCGAAACTCCAAAACTCCAAAACTCCAAAACTCCGAAACTCCGAAACTCCAAAACTCCAAAACTCCAAAACTCCGAAACTCCAAAACTCCAAAACTCCGAAACTCCGAAACTCCAAAACTCCAAAACTCCAAAACTCCAAAACTCCAATACTCCAAAACTCCGAAACTCCGAAACTCCAAAACTCCAAAACTCCAAAACTGCGAAACTCCAAAACTCCGAATCTCCAAAACTCCAATACTCCAAAACTCCGAAACTCCAAAACTCCGAAACTCTAAAACTCCAAAACTCCGAAACTCCAAAACTCCAAAACTCCGAAACTCCGAAACTCCAAAACTCCAAAACTCCAAAACTCCAAAACTCCAATACTCCAAAACTCCGAAACTCCAAAACTCCAATACTCCAAATCTCCGAAACTCCAAAACTCCAAAACTCCGAAACTCCAAAACTCCGAATCTCCAAAACTCCAATACTCCAAAACTCCGAAACTCCAAAACTCCGAAACTCCAAAACTCCAAAACTCCGAAACTCCAAAACTCCAAAACTCCAAAACTCCGAAACTCCGAAACTCCAAAACTCCAAAACTCCAAAACTCCAAAACTCCAATACTCCAAAACTCCGAAACTCCAAAACTCCAATACTCCAATACTCCGAAACTCCAAAACTCCAAAACTCCGAAACTCCAATACTCCAAAACTTCAAAACTCCGAATCTCCAAAACTCCAAAACTCCGAAACTCCGAAACTCCAAAACTCCTAAACTACAAAACTCCAAAACTCCAAAACTCCAAAACTCCGAAACTCCGAAACTCCGAAACTCCAAAACTCCGAATCTCCAAAACTCCAAAACTCGAAAACTCCGAAACTCCAAAACTCCAAAACTCCAATACTCCAAAACTCCAAAACTCCGAAACTCCAAAACTCCAAAACTCCAAAGCTCCAAAACTCCAAAACTCCAAAACTCCGAAACTCCAAAACTCCAAAACTCCAAAACTCCGAAACACCAAAACTCCGAAACTCCGAAACTCCAAAACTCCAAAACTCCGAAACTCCAAAACTCCAAAACTCCAAAACTCCAAAACTCCAAAACTCCGAAACTCCGAAACTCCAAAACTCGAAAACTCCAAAACTCCAAAACTCCAATACTCCAAAACTCCAAAACTCCAAAACTCCAAAACTCCAAAACTCCAAAACTCCGAAACTCCAAAACTCCGAAACTCCAAAACTCCGAATCTCCAAAACTCCAATACTCCAAAACTCCAAAACTCCGAAACTCCGAAACTCCAAAACTCCGAAACTCCAAAACTCGGAAACTCCAAAACTCCAAAGCTCCAAAACTCCAAAACTCCAAAACTCCGAAACTCCAAAACTCCGAAACTCCAAAACTCCGAATCTCCAAAACTCCAAAACTCCAAAACTCCGAAACTCAAAAACTCCAAAACTCCGAAACTCCAAAACTCCGAAACTCCAAAACTCCGAAACTCCGAAACTCCAAAACTCCAAAACTCCAAAACTCCGAAACTCCAAAACTCCAAAACTCCAAAACTCCGAAACTCCAAAACTCCAAAACTCCAAAACTCCGAAACTCCAAAACTCCGAAACTCCAAAACTCCGAAACTCCGAAACTCCGAAACTCCAAAACTCGAAAACTCCAAAACTCCAATACTCCAAAACTCCAAAACTCCAAAACACCGGAACTCCGAAACTCCGAAACTCCAAAACTCCAAAACTCCAAAACTCCAAAACTCCGAAACTCCAAAACTCCGAAACTCCAAAACTCCAAAACTCCAAAACTCCGAAACTCCAAAACTCCAATACTCCAAAACTCCGAAACTCCAAAACTCCAAAACTCTAAAACTCCAAAACTCCAAAACTCCAAAACTCCGCAACTCCAAAACTCCGAAACTCCAAAACTCCGAAACTCCAAAACTCCGAAACTCCAAAACTCCAAAACTCCAAAACTCCAAAACTGCAAAACTCCAAAACTCCGAAACTCCAAAACTCCAAAACTCCAAAACTCCGAAACTCCAAAACTCCGAAACTCCAAAACTCCAAAACTCCAAACTCCAAAACTCCGAAACTCCAAAACTCCAATACTCCAAAACTCCGAAACTCCAAAACTCCAAAACTCCAAAACTCCAAAACTCCAATACTCCAAAACTCCGAAACTCCGAAACTCCAAAACTCCAAAACTCCAAAACTGCAAAACTCCAAAACTCCGAAACTCCGAAACTCCAAAACTCCGAAACTCCAAAACTCGGAAACTCCAAAACTCCAAAGCTCCAAAACTCCAAAACTCCAAAACTCCGAAACTCCAAAACTCCGAAACTCCAAAACTCCGAATCTCCAAAACTCCAAAACTCCAAAACTCCGAAACTCAAAAACTCCAAAACTCCGAAACTCCAAAACTCCGAAACTCCAAAACTCCAAAACTCCGAAACTCCAAAACTCCAAAACTCCGAAACTCCAAAACGCCGAAGCTCCGAAACTCCGAAACTCCAAAACTCCGAAACTCCGCAACTCCGAAACTCCAAATCTCCGAAACTCCAAAACTCCAAAACTCCGAAACTCCGCAACTCCGAAACTCCAAAACTCCAAAACTCCGAAACTCCGAAACTCCAAAACTCCAAAACTCCAAAACTCCGAATCTCCGAAACTCCAAAACTCCAAAACTCCGAAACTCCAAAACTCCAAAACTCCGAATCTCCAAAACTCCAATACTCCAAAACTCCGAAACTCCAAAACTCCGAAACTCCAAAACTCCGAAACTCCAAAACTCCGAATCTCCAAAACTCCAAAACTCCAAAACTCCAAAACTCCGAAACTCCAAAACTCCAAAACTCCGAAACTCCAAAACTCCGAAACTCCAAAACTCCAAAACTCCAAAACTCCAAAACTCCGAAACTCCAAAACTCCAAAACTCCGAAACTCCAAAACTCCAAAACTCCAAAACTCCAAAACTCCAAAACTCCAAAACTCCAAACTCCAAAACTCCAAAACTCCAAAACACCGAAACTCCGAAACTCCAAAACTCCAAAACTCAAAAACTCCGAAACTCAAAAACTCCGAAACTCCAAAACTCCAAAACTCCAAAACTCCGAAACTCCAAATCTCCAATACTCCAATACTCCGAAACTCCAAAACTCCAAAACTCCGAAACTCCAATACTCCAAAACTTCAAAACTCCGAATCTCCAAAACTCCAAAACTCCGAAACTCCGAAACTCCAAAACTCCAAAACTACAAAACTCCAAAACTCCAAAACTCCAAAACTCCGAAACTCCGAAACTCCAAAACTCCAAAACTCCAAAACTCCAAAACTCCGAAACTCCAAAACTCCCAAACTCCGAAACTCCAAAACTCCAAAACTCCGAAACTCCAAAACTCCAAAACTCCAAAACTCCGAAACTCCGAAACTCCAAAACTCCAAAACTCCAAAACTCCAAAACTGCAAAAGTCCAAAACTCCAAAACTCCGAAACTCCAATACTCCAAAACTCCGAAACTCCAAAACTCCAAAACTCCAAAACTCCAAAACTCCAAAACTCCAATACTCCGAAACTCCGAAACTCCAAAACTCCAAAACTCCAAAACTCCAAAACTGCGAAACTCCAAAACACCAAAACTCCAAAACTCCGAAACTGCAAAACTCCAAAACTCCAAAACTCCGAAACTCCAAAACTCCGAAACCCCAAAACTCCAAAACTCCGAAACTCCAAAACTCCAAAACTCCGAAACTCCAAAACTCCAAAACTCCAAAACTCCAAAACTCCAAAACTCCAAAACTCCGAAACTCCAAAACTCCAAAACTCCGAAACTCCAAAACTCCAAAACTCCAAAACTCCGAAACTCCGAAACTCCAAAACTCCAAAACTCCAAAACTCCGAAACTCCAAAACTCCAAAACTCCGAAACTCCGAAACTCCAAAACTCCAAAACTCCAAAACTCCAAAACTCCAATACTCCAAAACTCCGAAACTCCGAAACTCCAAAACTCCAAAACTCCAAAACTGCGAAACTCCAAAACTCCGAATCTCCAAAACTCCAATACTCCAAAACTCCGAAACTCCAAAACTCCGAAACTCTAAAACTCCAAAACTCCGAAACTCCAAAACTCCAAAACTCCGAAACTCCGAAACTCCAAAACTCCAAAACTCCAAAACTCCAAAACTCCAATACTCCAAAACTCCGAAACTCCAAAACTCCAATACTCCAAATCTCCGAAACTCCAAAACTCCAAAACTCCGAAACTCCAAAACTCCGAATCTCCAAAACTCCAATACTCCAAAACTCCGAAACTCCAAAACTCCGAAACTCCAAAACTCCAAAACTCCGAAACTCCAAAACTCCAAAACTCCAAAACTCCGAAACTCCGAAACTCCAAAACTCCAAAACTCCAAAACTCCAAAACTCCAATACTCCAAAACTCCGAAACTCCAAAACTCCAATACTCCAATACTCCGAAACTCCAAAACTCCAAAACTCCGAAACTCCAATACTCCAAAACTTCAAAACTCCGAATCTCCAAAACTCCAAAACTCCGAAACTCCGAAACTCCAAAACTCCTAAACTACAAAACTCCAAAACTCCAAAACTCCAAAACTCCGAAACTCCGAAACTCCGAAACTCCAAAACTCCGAATCTCCAAAACTCCAAAACTCGAAAACTCCGAAACTCCAAAACTCCAAAACTCCAATACTCCAAAACTCCAAAACTCCGAAACTCCAAAACTCCAAAACTCCAAAGCTCCAAAACTCCAAAACTCCAAAACTCCGAAACTCCAAAACTCCAAAACTCCAAAACTCCGAAACACCAAAACTCCGAAACTCCGAAACTCCAAAACTCCAAAACTCCGAAACTCCAAAACTCCAAAACTCCAAAACTCCAAAACTCCAAAACTCCGAAACTCCGAAACTCCAAAACTCGAAAACTCCAAAACTCCAAAACTCCAATACTCCAAAACTCCAAAACTCCAAAACTCCAAAACTCCAAAACTCCAAAACTCCGAAACTCCAAAACTCCGAAACTCCAAAACTCCGAATCTCCAAAACTCCAATACTCCAAAACTCCAAAACTCCGAAACTCCGAAACTCCAAAACTCCGAAACTCCAAAACTCGGAAACTCCAAAACTCCAAAGCTCCAAAACTCCAAAACTCCAAAACTCCGAAACTCCAAAACTCCGAAACTCCAAAACTCCGAATCTCCAAAACTCCAAAACTCCAAAACTCCGAAACTCAAAAACTCCAAAACTCCGAAACTCCAAAACTCCGAAACTCCAAAACTCCGAAACTCCGAAACTCCAAAACTCCAAAACTCCAAAACTCCGAAACTCCAAAACTCCAAAACTCCAAAACTCCGAAACTCCAAAACTCCAAAACTCCAAAACTCCGAAACTCCAAAACTCCGAAACTCCAAAACTCCGAAACTCCGAAACTCCGAAACTCCAAAACTCGAAAACTCCAAAACTCCAATACTCCAAAACTCCAAAACTCCAAAACACCGGAACTCCGAAACTCCGAAACTCCAAAACTCCAAAACTCCAAAACTCCAAAACTCCGAAACTCCAAAACTCCGAAACTCCAAAACTCCAAAACTCCAAAACTCCGAAACTCCAAAACTCCAATACTCCAAAACTCCGAAACTCCAAAACTCCAAAACTCTAAAACTCCAAAACTCCAAAACTCCAAAACTCCGCAACTCCAAAACTCCGAAACTCCAAAACTCCGAAACTCCAAAACTCCGAAACTCCAAAACTCCAAAACTCCAAAACTCCAAAACTGCAAAACTCCAAAACTCCGAAACTCCAAAACTCCAAAACTCCAAAACTCCGAAACTCCAAAACTCCGAAACTCCAAAACTCCAAAACTCCAAACTCCAAAACTCCGAAACTCCAAAACTCCAATACTCCAAAACTCCGAAACTCCAAAACTCCAAAACTCCAAAACTCCAAAACTCCAATACTCCAAAACTCCGAAACTCCGAAACTCCAAAACTCCAAAACTCCAAAACTGCAAAACTCCAAAACTCCGAAACTCCGAAACTCCAAAACTCCGAAACTCCAAAACTCGGAAACTCCAAAACTCCAAAGCTCCAAAACTCCAAAACTCCAAAACTCCGAAACTCCAAAACTCCGAAACTCCAAAACTCCGAATCTCCAAAACTCCAAAACTCCAAAACTCCGAAACTCAAAAACTCCAAAACTCCGAAACTCCAAAACTCCGAAACTCCAAAACTCCAAAACTCCGAAACTCCAAAACTCCAAAACTCCGAAACTCCAAAACGCCGAAGCTCCGAAACTCCGAAACTCCAAAACTCCGAAACTCCGCAACTCCGAAACTCCAAATCTCCGAAACTCCAAAACTCCAAAACTCCGAAACTCCGCAACTCCGAAACTCCAAAACTCCAAAACTCCGAAACTCCGAAACTCCAAAACTCCAAAACTCCAAAACTCCGAATCTCCGAAACTCCAAAACTCCAAAACTCCGAAACTCCAAAACTCCAAAACTCCGAATCTCCAAAACTCCAATACTCCAAAACTCCGAAACTCCAAAACTCCGAAACTCCAAAACTCCAAAACTCCGAAACTCCAAAACTCCAAAACTCCGAAACTCCGAAACTCCAAAACTCCAAAACTCCAAAACTCCAAAACTCCAATACTCCAAAACTCCGAAACTCCAAAACTCCAATACTCCAAATCTCCGAAACTCCAAAACTCCAAAACTCCGAAACTCCAAAACTCCGAATCTCCAAAACTCCAATACTCCAAAACTCCGAAACTCCAAAACTCCGAAACTCCAAAACTCCAAAACTCCGAAACTCCAAAACTCCAAAACTCCAAAACTCCAAAACTCCGAAACTCCAAAACACCAAAACTCCAAAACTCCAAAACTCCGAAACTCCAAAACTCCAAAACTCCAAAACTCCAAAACTCCAAAACTCCGAAACTCCAAAACTCCAAAACTCCGAAACTCCAAAACTCCAAAACTCCAAAACTCCGAAACTCCAATACTCCAAAACTTCAAAACTCCGAATCTCCAAAATTCCAAAACTCCGAAACTCCGAAACTCCAAAACTCCTAAACTACAAAACTCCAAAACTCCAAAACTCCAAAACTCCGAAACTCCGAAACTCCGAAACTCCAAAACTCCGAATCTCCAAAACTCCAAAACTCGAAAACTCCGAAACTCCAAAACTCCAAAACTCCAATACTCCAAAACTCCAAAACTCCGAAACTCCAAAACTCCAAAACTCCAAAGCTCCAAAACTCCAAAACTCCAAAACTCCGAAACTCCAAAACTCCAAAACTCCAAAACTCCGAAACACCAAAACTCCGAAACTCCGAAACTCCAAAACTCCAAAACTCCGAAACTCCAAAACTCCAAAACTCCAATACTCCAAAACTCCAAAACTCCGAAACTCCAAAACTCCGAAACTCCAAAACTCCAATACTCCAAAACTCCAATACTCCAAAACTCCGAAACTCCAAAACACCGAAACTCCGAAACTCCGAAACTCCAAAACTCCAAAACTCCAAAACTCCAAAACTCCGAAACTCCAAAACTCCGAAACTCCAAAACTCCAAAACTCCGAAACTCCAAAACTCCAAAACTCCAAAACTCCGAAACTCCGAAACTCCAAAACTCCAAAACTCCAAAACTCCAAAACTCCGAAACTCCAAAACACCAAAACTCCAAAACTCCAAAACTCCGAAACTCCAAAACTCCAAAACTCCAAAACTCCAAAACTCCAAAACTCCGAAACTCCAAAACTCCAAAACTCCGAAACTCCAAAACTCCAAAACTCCAAAACTCCAAAACTCCAAAACTGCGAAACTCCAAAACTCCAAAACTCCAAAACTCCGAAACTGCAAAACTCCAAAACTCCAAAACTCCGAAACTCCAAAACTCCGAAACCCCAAAACTCCAAAACTCCGAAACTCCAAAACTCCAAAACTCCAAAACTCCGAAACTCCGAAACTCCAAACCTCGAAAACTCCAAAACTCCAAAACTCCAATACTCCAAAACTCCGAAACTCCGAAACTCCAAAACTCCAATACTCCAAAACTCCGAAACTCCAAAACTCCAAAACTCCGAAACTCCAAAACTCGGAAACTCCAAAACTACAAAACTCCAAAACTCCAAAACTCCGAAACTCCAAAACTGCAAAAGGCCAAAACTCCGAATCTCCAAAACTCCAATACTCCAAAACTCCGAAACTCCAAAACTCCGAAACTCCAAAACTCCAAAACTCCGAAACTCCAAAACTCCAAAACTCCAAAACTCCGAAACTCCGAAACTCCAAAACTCCAAAACTCCAAAACTCCAAAACTCCAATACTCCAAAACTCCGAAACTCCAAAACTCCGAAACTCCAAAACTCCGAAACTTCAAAACTCCGAAACTCCAAAACTCCAAAACTCCGAAACTCCAAAACTCCGAATCTCCAAAACTCCAAAACTCCAAAACTCCGAAACTCCAAAACTCCGAAACTCCAAAACTCCAAAACTCCAATACTCCAAAACTCCAAAACTCCAAAACACCGAAACTCCGAAACTCCGAAACTCCAAAACTCCAAAACTCCAAAACTCCAAAACTCCGAAACTCCAAAACTCCGAAACTCCAAAACTCCAAAACTCCAAAACTCCGAAACTCCAAAACTCCAATACTCCAAAACTCCGAAACTCCAAAACTCCAAAACTCAAAAACTCCAAAACTCCAAAACTCCAAAACTCCAAAACTCCGAAACTCCAAAACTCCGAAACTCCAAAACTCCGAAACTCCAAAACTCCGAAACTCCAAAACTCCGAATCTCCAAAACTCCAAAACTCCAAAACTCCAAAACTCCAAAACTCCGAAACTCCAAAACTCCAAAACTCCGAAACTCCAAAACTCCGAAACTCCAAAACTCCAAAACTCCAAAACTCCAAAACTCCGAAACTCCAAAACTCCAAAACTCCGAAACTCCAAAACTCCAAAACTCCAAAACTCCAAAACTCCAAAACTCCAAAACTCCAAACTCCAAAACTCCAAAACTCCAAAACACCGAAACTCCGAAACTCCAAAACTCCAAAACTCAAAAACTCCGAAACTCAAAAACTCCGAAACTCCAAAACTCCAAAACTCCAAAACTCCGAAACTCCAAATCTCCAATACTCCAATACTCCGAAACTCCAAAACTCCAAAACTCCGAAACTCCAATACTCCAAAACTTCAAAACTCCGAATCTCCAAAACTCCAAAACTCCGAAACTCCGAAACTCCAAAACTCCAAAACTACAAAACTCCAAAACTCCAAAACTCCAAAACTCCGAAACTCCGAAACTCCAAAACTCCAAAACTCCAAAACTCCAAAACTCCGAAACTCCAAAACTCCCAAACTCCGAAACTCCAAAACTCCAAAACTCCGAAACTCCAAAACTCCAAAACTCCAAAACTCCGAAACTCCGAAACTCCAAAACTCCAAAACTCCAAAACTCCAAAACTGCAAAAGTCCAAAACTCCAAAACTCCGAAACTCCAATACTCCAAAACTCCGAAACTCCAAAACTCCAAAACTCCAAAACTCCAAAACTCCAAAACTCCAATACTCCGAAACTCCGAAACTCCAAAACTCCAAAACTCCAAAACTCCAAAACTCCGAAACTCCAAAACTCCGAAACTCCGAAACTCCAAAACTCCAAAACTCCGAAACTCCAAAACTCCAAAACTCCAAAACTCCGAAACTCCGAAACTCCAAAACTCCAAAACTCCGAAACTCCAAAACTCCAAAACTCCAAAACTGCAAAAGTCCAAAACTCCAAAACTCCGAAACTCCAATACTCCAAAACTCCAAAACTCCAAAACTCCGAAACTCCAAAACTCCAAAACTCCGAAACTCCGAAACTCCGAAACTCCAAAACTCCGAATCTCCAAAACTCGGAAACTCCAAAACTCCAAAACTCCAAAACTCCAAAACTCCAAAACTCCGAAACTCCAAAACTCCAAAACTCCAAAACTCCAAAACTCCAAAACTCCGAAACTCCAAAACTCCGAAACTCCAAAACTCCAAAACTCCAATACTCCAAAACTCCAAAACTCCAAAACACCGAAACTCCGAAACTCCGAAACTCCAAAACTCCAGAACTCCAAAACTCCGAATCTCCAAAACTCGGAAACTCCAAAACTCCAAAACTCCAAAACTCCGAAACTCCAAAACTCCGAAACTCCACAACTCCAAAACTCCGAAACTCCAAAACTCCAAAACTCCAAAACTCCGAAACTCCGAAACTCCAAAACTCCAAAACTCCAAAACTCCGAAACTCCAAAACTGCAAAACTCCAAAACTCCAAAACTCCGAAACTCCAATACTCCAAAACTCCGAAACTCCAAAACTCCAAAACTCCAAAACTCCGAAACTCCGAAACTCCGAAACTCCGAAACTCCAAAACTCCGAAACTCCAAAACTCCAAAACTCCAAAACTCCAAAACTCCGAAACTCCAATACTCCAAAACTCCGAAACTCCAAAACTCCAAAACTCCAAAACTCCGAAACTCCGAAACTCCGAAACTCCGAAACTCCAAAACTCCGAAACTCCAAAACTCCAAAACTCCAAAACTCCAAAACTCCGAAACTCCAAAACTCCAAAACTCCGAAACTCCGAAACTCCAAAACTCCGAATCTCCAAAACTCGGAAACTCCAAAACTCCAAAACTCCGAAACTCCAAAACTCCAAAACTCCAAAACTCCAAAACTCCAAAACTGCGAAACTCCAAAACTCCAAAACTCCAAAACTCCGAAACTGCAAAACTCCAAAACTCCAAAACTCCGAAACTCCAAAACTCCGAAACCCCAAAACTCCAAAACTCCGAAACTCCAAAACTCCAAAACTCCAAAACTCCGAAACTCCGAAACTCCAAACCTCGAAAACTCCAAAACTCCAAAACTCCAATACTCCAAAACTCCGAAACTCCGAAACTCCAAAACTCCAATACTCCAAAACTCCGAAACTCCAAAACTCCAAAACTCCGAAACTCCAAAACTCGGAAACTCCAAAACTACAAAACTCCAAAACTCCAAAACTCCGAAACTCCAAAACTGCAAAAGTCCAAAACTCCGAATCTCCAAAACTCCAATACTCCAAAACTCCGAAACTCCAAAACTCCGAAACTCCAAAACTCCGAAACTCCGAAACTCCAAAACTCCAAAACTCCAAAACTCCAAAACTCCAATACTCCAAAACTCCGAAACTCCAAAACTCCGAAACTCCAAAACTCCGAAACTTCAAAACTCCGAAACTCCAAAACTCCAAAACTCCGAAACTCCAAAACTCCGAATCTCCAAAACTCCAAAACTCCAAAACTCCGAAACTCCAAAACTCCGAAACTCCAAAACTCCAAAACTCCAATACTCCAAAACTCCAAAACTCCAAAACACCGAAACTCCGAAACTCCGAAACTCCAAAACTCCAAAACTCCAAAACTCCAAAACTCCGAAACTCCAAAACTCCGAAACTCCAAAACTCCAAAACTCCAATACTCCGAAACTCCAAAACTCCAATACTCCAAAACTCCGAAACTCCAAAACTCCAAAACTCAAAAACTCCAAAACTCCAAAACTCCAAAACTCCAAAACTCCGAAACTCCAAAACTCCGAAACTCCAAAACTCCGAAACTCCAAAACTCCGAAACTCCAAAACTCCGAATCTCCAAAACTCCAAAACTCCAAAACTCCAAAACTCCGAAACTCCAAAACTCCAAAACTCCGAAACTCCAAAACTCCGAAACTCCAAAACTCCAAAACTCCAAAACTCCAAAACTCCGAAACTCCAAAACTCCAAAACTCCGAAACTCCAAAACTCCAAAACTCCAAAACTCCAAAACTCCAAAACTCCAAAACTCCAAACTCCAAAACTCCAAAACTCCAAAACACCGAAACTCCGAAACTCCAAAACTCCAAAACTCAAAAACTCCGAAACTCAAAAACTCCGAAACTCCAAAACTCCAAAACTCCAAAACTCCGAAACTCCAAATCTCCAATACTCCAATACTCCGAAACTCCAAAACTCCAAAACTCCGAAACTCCAATACTCCAAAACTTCAAAACTCCGAATCTCCAAAACTCCAAAACTCCGAAACTCCGAAACTCCAAAACTCCAAAACTACAAAACTCCAAAACTCCAAAACTCCAAAACTCCGAAACTCCGAAACTCCAAAACTCCAAAACTCCAAAACTCCAAAACTCCGAAACTCCAAAACTCCCAAACTCCGAAACTCCAAAACTCCAAAACTCCGAAACTCCAAAACTCCAAAACTCCAAAACTCCGAAACTCCGAAACTCCAAAACTCCAAAACTCCAAAACTCCAAAACTGCAAAAGTCCAAAACTCCAAAACTCCGAAACTCCAATACTCCAAAACTCCGAAACTCCAAAACTCCAAAACTCCAAAACTCCAAAACTCCAAAACTCCAATACTCCGAAACTCCGAAACTCCAAAACTCCAAAACTCCAAAACTCCAAAACTCCGAAACTCCAAAACTCCGAAACTCCGAAACTCCAAAACTCCAAAACTCCGAAACTCCAAAACTCCAAAACTCCAAAACTCCGAAACTCCGAAACTCCAAAACTCCAAAACTCCAAAACTCCGAAACTCCAAAACTGCAAAAGTCCAAAACTCCAAAACTCCGAAACTCCAATACTCCAAAACTCCGAAACTCCAAAACTCCAAAACTCCAAAACTCCAAAACTCCAAAACTCCGAAACTCCGAAACTCCGAAACTCCGAAACTCCAAAACTCCGAAACTCCAAAACTCCAAAACTCCAAAACTGCAAAAGTCCAAAACTCCAAAACTCCGAAACTCCAATACTCCAAAACTCCAAAACTCCAAAACTCCGAAACTCCAAAACTCCAAAACTCCGAAACTCCGAAACTCCGAAACTCCAAAACTCCGAATCTCCAAAACTCGGAAACTCCAAAACTCCAAAACTCCAAAACTCCAAAACTCCAAAACTCCGAAACTCCAAAACTCCAAAACTCCAAAACTCCAAAACTCCAAAACTCCGAAACTCCAAAACTCCGAAACTCCAAAACTCCAAAACTCCAATACTCCAAAACTCCAAAACTCCAAAACACCGAAACTCCGAAACTCCGAAACTCCAAAACTCCAGAACTCCAAAACTCCGAATCTCCAAAACTCGGAAACTCGGAAACTCCAAAACTCCAAAACTCCGAAACTCCAAAACTCCGAAACTCCGAAACTCCACAACTCCAAAACTCCGAAACTCCAAAACTCCAAAACTCCAAAACTCCGAAACTCCGAAACTCCAAAACTCCAAAACTCCAAAACTCCGAAACTCCAAAACTGCAAAACTCCAAAACTCCAAAACTCCGAAACTCCAATACTCCAAAACTCCGAAACTCCAAAACTCCAAAACTCCAAAACTCCGAAACTCCGAAACTCCGAAACTCCGAAACTCCAAAACTCCGAAACTCCGAAACTCCAAAACTCCAAAACTCCAAAACTCCAAAACTCCGAAACTCCAAAACTCCAAAACTCCGAAACTCCGAAACTCCAAAACTCCGAATCTCCAAAACTCGGAAACTCCAAAACTCCAAAACTCCAAAACTCCAAAACTCCAAAACTCCGAAACTCCAAAACTCCAAAACTCCAAAACTCCAAAACTCCAAAACTCCGAAACTCCAAAACTCCGAAACTCCAAAACTCCAAAACTCCAATACTCCAAAACTCCAAAACTCCAAAACACCGAAACTCCGAAACTCCGAAACTCCAAAACTCCAAAACTCCAAAACTCCAAAACTCCAAAACTCCAAAACTCCGAAACTCCAAAACTCCAAAACTCCAAAACTCCAAAACTGCGAAACTCCAAAACTCCAAAACTCCAAAACTCCGAAACTGCAAAACTCCAAAACTCCAAAACTCCGAAACTCCAAAACTCCGAAACCCCAAAACTCCAAAACTCCGAAACTCCAAAACTCCAAAACTCCAAAACTCCGAAACTCCGAAACTCCAAAACTCGAAAACTCGAAAACTCCAAAACTCCAATACTCCAAAACTCCGAAACTCCGAAACTCCAAAACTCCAATACTCCAAAACTCCGAAACTCCAAAACTCCAAAACTCCGAAACTCCAAAACTCGGAAACTCCAAAACTACAAAACTCCAAAACTCCAAAACTCCAAAACTCCGAAACTCCAAAACTCCGAAACTCCAAAACTCCGAATCTCCAAAACTCCAAAACTCGAAAACTCCGAAACTCCAAAACTCCAAAACTCCAATACTCCAAAACTCCAAAACTCCGAAACTCCAAAACTCCAAAACTCCAAAGCTCCAAAACTCCAAAACTCCAAAACTCCGAAACTCCAAAACTCCAAAACTCCGAAACCCCAAAACTCCAAAACTCCGAAACTCCAAAACTCCAAAACTCCAAAACTCCGAAACTCCGAAACTCCAAAACTCGAAAACTCCAAAACTCCAAAACTCCAATACTCCAAAACTCCGAAACTCCGAAACTCCAAAACTCCAATACTCCAAAACTCCGAAACTCCAAAACTCCAAAACTCCGAAACTCCAAAACTCGGAAACTCCAAAACTACAAAACTCCAAAACTCCAAAACTCCGAAACTCCAAAACTGCAAAAGTCCAAAACTCCGAATCTCCAAAACTCCAATACTCCAAAACTCCGAAACTCCAAAACTCCGAAACTCCAAAACTCCAAAACTCCGAAACTCCAAAACTCCAAAACTCCAAAACTCCGAAACTCCGAAACTCCAAAACTCCAAAACTCCAAAACTCCAAAACTCCAATACTCCAAAACTCCGAAACTCCAAAACTCCGAAACTCCAAAACTCCGAAACTTCAAAACTCCGAAACTCCAAAACTCCAAAACTCCGAAACTCCAAAACTCCGAATCTCCAAAACTCCAAAACTCCAAAACTCCGAAACTCCAAAACTCCGAAACTCCAAAACTCCAAAACTCCAATACTCCAAAACTCCAAAACTCCAAAACACCGAAACTCCGAAACTCCGAAACTCCAAAACTCCAAAACTCCAAAACTCCAAAACTCCGAAACTCCAAAACTCCGAAACTCCAAAACTCCAAAACTCCCAAACTCCGAAACTCCAAAACTCCAATACTCCAAAACTCCGAAACTCCAAAACTCCAAAACTCAAAAACTCCAAAACTCCAAAACTCCAAAACTCCAAAACTCCGAAACTCCAAAACTCCGAAACTCCAAAACTCCGAAACTCCAAAACTCCGAAACTCCAAAACTCCGAATCTCCAAAACTCGGAAACTCCAAAACTCCAAAACTCCGAAACTCCAAAACTCCAAAACTCCGAAACTCCAAAACTCCGAAACTCCAAAACTCCAAAACTCCAAAACTCCGAAACTCCAAAACTCCGAAACTCCAAAACTCCAAAACTCCAATACTCCAAAACTCCAAAACTCCAAAACACCGAAACTCCGAAACTCCGAAACTCCAAAACTCCAGAACTCCAAAACTCCGAATCTCCAAAACTCGGAAACTCCAAAACTCCAAAACTCCAAAACTCCGAAACTCCAAAACTCCGAAACTCCACAACTCCAAAACTCCGAAACTCCAAAACTCCAAAACTCCAAAACTCCGAAACTCCGAAACTCCAAAACTCCAAAACTCCAAAACTCCGAAACTCCAAAACTGCAAAACTCCAAAACTCCAAAACTCCGAAACTCCAATACTCCAAAACTCCGAAACTCCAAAACTCCAAAACTCCAAAACTCCGAAACTCCGAAACTCCGAAACTCCGAAACTCCAAAACTCCGAAACTCCAAAACTCCAAAACTCCAAAACTCCAAAACTCCGAAACTCCAATACTCCAAAACTCCGAAACTCCAAAACTCCAAAACTCCAAAACTCCGAAACTCCGAAACTCCGAAACTCCGAAACTCCAAAACTCCGAAACTCCAAAACTCCAAAACTCCAAAACTCCAAAACTCCGAAACTCCAAAACTCCAAAACTCCGAAACTCCGAAACTCCAAAACTCCGAATCTCCAAAACTCGGAAACTCCAAAACTCCAAAACTCCGAAACTCCAAAACTCCAAAACTCCAAAACTCCAAAACTCCAAAACTGCGAAACTCCAAAACTCCAAAACTCCAAAACTCCGAAACTGCAAAACTCCAAAACTCCAAAACTCCGAAACTCCAAAACTCCGAAACCCCAAAACTCCAAAACTCCGAAACTCCAAAACTCCAAAACTCCAAAACTCCGAAACTCCGAAACTCCAAACCTCGAAAACTCCAAAACTCCAAAACTCCAATACTCCAAAACTCCGAAACTCCGAAACTCCAAAACTCCAATACTCCAAAACTCCGAAACTCCAAAACTCCAAAACTCCGAAACTCCAAAACTCGGAAACTCCAAAACTACAAAACTCCAAAACTCCAAAACTCCGAAACTCCAAAACTGCAAAAGTCCAAAACTCCGAATCTCCAAAACTCCAATACTCCAAAACTCCGAAACTCCAAAACTCCGAAACTCCAAAACTCCGAAACTCCGAAACTCCAAAACTCCAAAACTCCAAAACTCCAAAACTCCAATACTCCAAAACTCCGAAACTCCAAAACTCCGAAACTCCAAAACTCCGAAACTTCAAAACTCCGAAACTCCAAAACTCCAAAACTCCGAAACTCCAAAACTCCGAATCTCCAAAACTCCAAAACTCCAAAACTCCGAAACTCCAAAACTCCGAAACTCCAAAACTCCAAAACTCCAATACTCCAAAACTCCAAAACTCCAAAACACCGAAACTCCGAAACTCCGAAACTCCAAAACTCCAAAACTCCAAAACTCCAAAACTCCGAAACTCCAAAACTCCGAAACTCCAAAACTCCAAAACTCCAATACTCCGAAACTCCAAAACTCCAATACTCCAAAACTCCGAAACTCCAAAACTCCAAAACTCAAAAACTCCAAAACTCCAAAACTCCAAAACTCCAAAACTCCGAAACTCCAAAACTCCGAAACTCCAAAACTCCGAAACTCCAAAACTCCGAAACTCCAAAACTCCGAATCTCCAAAACTCCAAAACTCCAAAACTCCAAAACTCCGAAACTCCAAAACTCCAAAACTCCGAAACTCCAAAACTCCGAAACTCCAAAACTCCAAAACTCCAAAACTCCAAAACTCCGAAACTCCAAAACTCCAAAACTCCGAAACTCCAAAACTCCAAAACTCCAAAACTCCAAAACTCCAAAACTCCAAAACTCCAAACTCCAAAACTCCAAAACTCCAAAACACCGAAACTCCGAAACTCCAAAACTCCAAAACTCAAAAACTCCGAAACTCAAAAACTCCGAAACTCCAAAACTCCAAAACTCCAAAACTCCGAAACTCCAAATCTCCAATACTCCAATACTCCGAAACTCCAAAACTCCAAAACTCCGAAACTCCAATACTCCAAAACTTCAAAACTCCGAATCTCCAAAACTCCAAAACTCCGAAACTCCGAAACTCCAAAACTCCAAAACTACAAAACTCCAAAACTCCAAAACTCCAAAACTCCGAAACTCCGAAACTCCAAAACTCCAAAACTCCAAAACTCCAAAACTCCGAAACTCCAAAACTCCCAAACTCCGAAACTCCAAAACTCCAAAACTCCGAAACTCCAAAACTCCAAAACTCCAAAACTCCGAAACTCCGAAACTCCAAAACTCCAAAACTCCAAAACTCCAAAACTGCAAAAGTCCAAAACTCCAAAACTCCGAAACTCCAATACTCCAAAACTCCGAAACTCCAAAACTCCAAAACTCCAAAACTCCAAAACTCCAAAACTCCAATACTCCGAAACTCCGAAACTCCAAAACTCCAAAACTCCAAAACTCCAAAACTCCGAAACTCCAAAACTCCGAAACTCCGAAACTCCAAAACTCCAAAACTCCGAAACTCCAAAACTCCAAAACTCCAAAACTCCGAAACTCCGAAACTCCAAAACTCCAAAACTCCAAAACTCCGAAACTCCAAAACTGCAAAAGTCCAAAACTCCAAAACTCCGAAACTCCAATACTCCAAAACTCCGAAACTCCAAAACTCCAAAACTCCAAAACTCCAAAACTCCAAAACTCCGAAACTCCGAAACTCCGAAACTCCGAAACTCCAAAACTCCGAAACTCCAAAACTCCAAAACTCCAAAACTGCAAAAGTCCAAAACTCCAAAACTCCGAAACTCCAATACTCCAAAACTCCAAAACTCCAAAACTCCGAAACTCCAAAACTCCAAAACTCCGAAACTCCGAAACTCCGAAACTCCAAAACTCCGAATCTCCAAAACTCGGAAACTCCAAAACTCCAAAACTCCAAAACTCCAAAACTCCAAAACTCCGAAACTCCAAAACTCCAAAACTCCAAAACTCCAAAACTCCAAAACTCCGAAACTCCAAAACTCCGAAACTCCAAAACTCCAAAACTCCAATACTCCAAAACTCCAAAACTCCAAAACACCGAAACTCCGAAACTCCGAAACTCCAAAACTCCAGAACTCCAAAACTCCGAATCTCCAAAACTCGGAAACTCGGAAACTCCAAAACTCCAAAACTCCGAAACTCCAAAACTCCGAAACTCCGAAACTCCACAACTCCAAAACTCCGAAACTCCAAAACTCCAAAACTCCAAAACTCCGAAACTCCGAAACTCCAAAACTCCAAAACTCCAAAACTCCGAAACTCCAAAACTGCAAAACTCCAAAACTCCAAAACTCCGAAACTCCAATACTCCAAAACTCCGAAACTCCAAAACTCCAAAACTCCAAAACTCCGAAACTCCGAAACTCCGAAACTCCGAAACTCCAAAACTCCGAAACTCCGAAACTCCAAAACTCCAAAACTCCAAAACTCCAAAACTCCGAAACTCCAAAACTCCAAAACTCCGAAACTCCGAAACTCCAAAACTCCGAATCTCCAAAACTCGGAAACTCCAAAACTCCAAAACTCCAAAACTCCAAAACTCCAAAACTCCGAAACTCCAAAACTCCAAAACTCCAAAACTCCAAAACTCCAAAACTCCGAAACTCCAAAACTCCGAAACTCCAAAACTCCAAAACTCCAATACTCCAAAACTCCAAAACTCCAAAACACCGAAACTCCGAAACTCCGAAACTCCAAAACTCCAAAACTCCAAAACTCCAAAACTCCAAAACTCCAAAACTCCGAAACTCCAAAACTCCAAAACTCCAAAACTCCAAAACTGCGAAACTCCAAAACTCCAAAACTCCAAAACTCCGAAACTGCAAAACTCCAAAACTCCAAAACTCCGAAACTCCAAAACTCCGAAACCCCAAAACTCCAAAACTCCGAAACTCCAAAACTCCAAAACTCCAAAACTCCGAAACTCCGAAACTCCAAAACTCGAAAACTCGAAAACTCCAAAACTCCAATACTCCAAAACTCCGAAACTCCGAAACTCCAAAACTCCAATACTCCAAAACTCCGAAACTCCAAAACTCCAAAACTCCGAAACTCCAAAACTCGGAAACTCCAAAACTACAAAACTCCAAAACTCCAAAACTCCAAAACTCCGAAACTCCAAAACTCCGAAACTCCAAAACTCCGAATCTCCAAAACTCCAAAACTCGAAAACTCCGAAACTCCAAAACTCCAAAACTCCAATACTCCAAAACTCCAAAACTCCGAAACTCCAAAACTCCAAAACTCCAAAGCTCCAAAACTCCAAAACTCCAAAACTCCGAAACTCCAAAACTCCAAAACTCCGAAACCCCAAAACTCCAAAACTCCGAAACTCCAAAACTCCAAAACTCCAAAACTCCGAAACTCCGAAACTCCAAAACTCGAAAACTCCAAAACTCCAAAACTCCAATACTCCAAAACTCCGAAACTCCGAAACTCCAAAACTCCAATACTCCAAAACTCCGAAACTCCAAAACTCCAAAACTCCGAAACTCCAAAACTCGGAAACTCCAAAACTACAAAACTCCAAAACTCCAAAACTCCGAAACTCCAAAACTGCAAAAGTCCAAAACTCCGAATCTCCAAAACTCCAATACTCCAAAACTCCGAAACTCCAAAACTCCGAAACTCCAAAACTCCAAAACTCCGAAACTCCAAAACTCCAAAACTCCAAAACTCCGAAACTCCGAAACTCCAAAACTCCAAAACTCCAAAACTCCAAAACTCCAATACTCCAAAACTCCGAAACTCCAAAACTCCGAAACTCCAAAACTCCGAAACTTCAAAACTCCGAAACTCCAAAACTCCAAAACTCCGAAACTCCAAAACTCCGAATCTCCAAAACTCCAAAACTCCAAAACTCCGAAACTCCAAAACTCCGAAACTCCAAAACTCCAAAACTCCAATACTCCAAAACTCCAAAACTCCAAAACACCGAAACTCCGAAACTCCGAAACTCCAAAACTCCAAAACTCCAAAACTCCAAAACTCCGAAACTCCAAAACTCCGAAACTCCAAAACTCCAAAACTCCCAAACTCCGAAACTCCAAAACTCCAATACTCCAAAACTCCGAAACTCCAAAACTCCAAAACTCAAAAACTCCAAAACTCCAAAACTCCAAAACTCCAAAACTCCGAAACTCCAAAACTCCGAAACTCCAAAACTCCGAAACTCCAAAACTCCGAAACTCCAAAACTCCGAATCTCCAAAACTCCAAAACTCCAAAACTCCAAAACTCCGAAACTCCAAAACTCCAAAACTCCGAAACTCCAAAACTCCGAAACTCCAAAACTCCAAAACTCCAAAACTCCAAAACTCCGAAACTCCAAAACTCCAAAACTCCGAAACTCCAAAACTCCAAAACTCCAAAACTCCGAAACTCCGAAACTCCAAAACTCCAAAACTCCGAAACTCCAAAACTGCAAAACTCCAAAACTCCAAAACTCCAAAACTCCAAAACTCCAAAACTCCAAAACTCCAAACTCCAAAACTCCAAAACTCCAAAACACCGAAACTCCGAAACTCCAAAACTCCAAAACTCAAAAACTCCGAAACTCAAAAACTCCGAAACTCCAAAACTCCAAAACTCCAAAACTCCGAAACTCCAAATCTCCAATACTCCAATACTCCGAAACTCCAAAACTCCAAAACTCCGAAACTCCAATACTCCAAAACTTCAAAACTCCGAATCTCCAAAACTCCAAAACTCCGAAACTCCGAAACTCCAAAACTCCAAAACTACAAAACTCCAAAACTCCAAAACTCCGAAACTCCGAAACTCCAAAACTCCGAAACTCCAAAACTCCAAAACTCCAAAACTCCGAAACTCCGAAACTCCAAAACTCCAAAACTCCAAAACTCCAAAACTCCAAAACTGCAAAAGTCCAAAACTCCAAAACTCCGAAACTCCAATACTCCAAAACTCCGAAACTCCAAAACTCCAAAACTCCAAAACTCCAAAACTCCAAAACTCCAATACTCCGAAACTCCGAAACTCCAAAACTCCAAAACTCCAAAACTCCGAAACTCCAAAACTCCGAAACTCCGAAACTCCAAAACTCCAAAACTCCGAAACTCCAAAACTCCAAAACTCCAAAACTCCAAAACTCCGAAACTCCGAAACTCCAAAACTCCAAAACTCCAAAACTCCGAAACTCCAAAACTGCAAAAGTCCAAAACTCCAAAACTCCGAAACTCCAATACTCCAAAACTCCGAAACTCCAAAACTCCAAAACTCCAAAACTCCAAAACTCCGAAACTCCGAAACTCCGAAACTCCGAAACTCCAAAACTCCGAAACTCCGAAACTCCAAAACTCCAAAACTCCAAAACTCCGAAACTCCAAAACTCCAAAACTCCGAAACTCCGAAACTCCAAAACTCCGAATCTCCAAAACTCGGAAACTCCAAAACTCCAAAACTCCAAAACTCCAAAACTCCAAAACTCCGAAACTCCAAAACTCCAAAACTCCAAAACTCCAAAACTCCAAAACTCCGAAACTCCAAAACTCCGAAACTCCAAAACTCCAAAACTCCAATACTCCAAAACTCCAAAACTCCAAAACACCGAAACTCCGAAACTCCGAAACTCCAAAACTCCAGAACTCCAAAACTCCGAATCTCCAAAACTCGGAAACTCCAAAACTCCAAAACTCCAAAACTCCGAAACTCCAAAACTCCGAAACTCCGAAACTCCACAACTCCAAAACTCCGAAACTCCAAAACTCCAAAACTCCAAAACTCCGAAACTCCGAAACTCCAAAACTCCAAAACTCCAAAACTCCGAAACTCCAAAACTGCAAAACTCCAAAACTCCAAAACTCCGAAACTCCAATACTCCAAAACTCCGAAACTCCAAAACTCCAAAACTCCAAAACTCCGAAACTCCGAAACTCCGAAACTCCGAAACTCCGAAACTCCAAAACTCCGAATCTCCAAAACTCGGAAACTCCAAAACTCCAAAACTCCAAAACTCCAAAACTCCAAAACTCCGAAACTCCAAAACTCCAAAACTCCAAAACTCCAAAACTCCAAAACTCCGAAACTCCAAAACTCCGAAACTCCAAAACTCCAAAACTCCAATACTCCAAAACTCCAAAACTCCAAAACACCGAAACTCCGAAACTCCGAAACTCCAAAACTCCAAAACTCCAAAACTCCGAATCTCCAAAACTCGGAAACTCCAAAACTCCAAAACTCCAAAACTCCGAAACTCCAAAACTCCAAAACTCCAAAACTCCGAAACTCCAAAACTCCAAAACTCCAAAACTCCAAAACTCCAAAACTCCAAAACTCCAAAACTCCAAAACTCCGAAACTCCAAAACTCCAAAACTCCAAAACTCCAAAACTGCGAAACTCCAAAACTCCAAAACTCCAAAACTCCGAAACTGCAAAACTCCAAAACTCCAAAACTCCGAAACTCCAAAACTCCGAAACCCCAAAACTCCAAAACTCCGAAACTCCAAAACTCCAAAACTCCAAAACTCCGAAACTCCGAAACTCCAAAACTCGAAAACTCCAAAACTCCAAAACTCCAATACTCCAAAACTCCGAAACTCCGAAACTCCAAAACTCCAATACTCCAAAACTCCGAAACTCCAAAACTCCAAAACTCCGAAACTCCAAAACTCGGAAACTCCAAAACTACAAAACTCCAAAACTCCAAAACTCCAAAACTCCGAAACTCCAAAACTCCGAAACTCCAAAACTCCGAATCTCCAAAACTCCAAAACTCGAAAACTCCGAAACTCCAAAACTCCAAAACTCCAATACTCCAAAACTCCAAAACTCCGAAACTCCAAAACTCCAAAACTCCAAAGCTCCAAAACTCCAAAACTCCAAAACTCCGAAACTCCAAAACTCCAAAACTCCAAAACTCCGAAACACCAAAACTCCGAAACTCCGAAACTCGGAAACTCCAAAACTCCAAAACTCCAAAACTCCAAAACTCCGAAACTCCAAAACTCCAAAACACCAAAACTCCAAAACTCCAAAACTCCAAAACTCCAAAACTCCGAAACTCCAAAACTCCAAAACTCCAAAGCTCCAAAACTCCAAAACTCCAAAACTCCGAAACTCCAAAACTCCGAAACTCCAAAACTCCGAAACTCCAAAACTCCGAAACTTCAAAACTCCGAAACTCCAAAACTCCAAAACTCCGAAACTCCAAAACTCCGAATCTCCAAAACTCCAAAACTCCAAAACTCCGAAACTCCAAAACTCCGAAACTCCAAAACTCCAAAACTCCAATACTCCAAAACTCCAAAACTCCAAAACACCGAAACTCCGAAACTCCGAAACTCCAAAACTCCAAAACTCCAAAACTCCAAAACTCCGAAACTCCAAAACTCCGAAACTCCAAAACTCCAAAACTCCAAAACTCCGAAACTCCAAAACTCCAATACTCCAAAACTCCGAAACTCCAAAACTCCAAAACTCCAAAACTCCAAAACTCCAAAACTCCGAAACTCCAAAACTCCGAAACTCCAAAACTCCGAAACTCCAAAACTCCGAAACTCCAAAACTCCGAATCTCCAAAACTCCAAAACTCCAAAACTCCAAAACTCCGAAACTCCAAAACTCCAAAACTCCGAAACTCCAAAACTCCGAAACTCCAAAACTCCAAAACTCCGAAACTCCAAAACTCCAAAACTCCAAAACTCCGAAACTCCGAAACTCCAAAACTCCAAAACTCCAAAACTTCGAAACTCCAAAACTGCAAAACTCCAAAACTCCAAAACTCCAAAACTCCAAAACTCCAAAACTCCAAAACTCCAATACTCCAAAACTCCAAAACTCCAAAACACCGAAACTCCGAAACTCCAAAACTCCAAAACTCCAAAACTCCGAAACTCAAAAACTCCGAAACTCCAAAACTCCAAAACTCCAAAACTCCGAAACTCCAAAACTCCAATACTCCAATACTCCGAAACTCCAAAACTCCAAAACTCCGAAACTCCAATACTCCAAAACTTCAAAACTCCGAATCTCCAAAACTCCAAAACTCCGAAACTCCGAAACTCCAACTCCAATACTACAAAACTCCAAAACTCCAAAACTCCAAAACTCCGAAACTCCGAAACTCCAAAACTCCAAAACTCCAAAACTCCAAAACTCCGAAACTCCAAAACTCCGAAACTCCGAAACTCCAAAACTCCAAAACTCCGAAACTCCAAAACTCCAAAACTCCAAAACTCCGAAACTCCGAAACTCCAAAACTCCAAAACTCCAAAACTCCGAAACTCCAAAACTGCAAAAGTCCAAAACTCCAAAACTCCGAAACTCCAATACTCCAAAACTCCGAAACTCCAAAACTCCAAAACTCCAAAACTCCAAAACTCCAAAACTCCAATACTCCGAAACTCCGAAACTCCAAAACTCCAAAACTCCAAAACTCCAAAACTCCGAAACTCCAAAACTCCGAAACTCCGAAACTCCAAAACTCCGAAACTCCAAAACTCCAAAACTCCAAAACTCCGAAACTCCGAAACTCCAAAACTCCAAAACTCCAAAACTCCGAAACTCCAAAACTGCAAAAGTCCAAAACTCCAAAACTCCGAAACTCCAATACTCCAAAACTCCGAAACTCCAAAACTCCAAAACTCCAAAACTCCAAAACTCCAAAACTCCGAAACTCCGAAACTCCGAAACTCCGAAACTCCAAAACTCCGAAACTCCGAAACTCCAAAACTCCAAAACTCCAAAACTCCGAAACTCCAAAACTCCAAAACTCCGAAACTCCGAAACTCCGAAACTCCAAAACTCCGAATCTCCAAAACTCGGAAACTCCAAAACTCCAAAACTCCAAAACTCCAAAACTCCGAAACTCCAAAACTCCAAAACTTCAAAACTCCAAAACTCCAAAACTCCGAAACTCCAAAACTCCGAAACTCCAAAACTCCAAAACTCCAATACTCCAAAACTCCAAAACTCCAAAACACCGAAACTCCGAAACTCCGAAACTCCAAAACTCCAGAACTCCAAAACTCCGAATCTCCAAAACTCGGAAACTCCAAAACTCCAACTCCAAAACTCCGAAACTCCAAAACTCCGAAACTCCGAAACTCCAAAACTGCAAAACTCCAAAACTCCAAAACTCCAAAACTCCAAAACTCCAAAACTCCAAAACTCCAATACTCCAAAACTCCGAAACTCCAAAACTCCAAAACTCCAAAACTCCGA
Source organism: Amblyomma mixtum (assembly GCF_055824585.1). Taxonomy (NCBI): domain Eukaryota; kingdom Metazoa; phylum Arthropoda; class Arachnida; order Ixodida; family Ixodidae; genus Amblyomma; species Amblyomma mixtum. The sequence goes on from NW_028317651.1 coordinate 13,475,043, forward strand.
AACTCAAAAACTCCGAAACTCCAAAACTCCAAAACTCCGAAACTCCAAAACTCCAATACTCCAATACTCCGAAACTCCAAAACTCCAAAACTCCGAAACTCCAATACTCCAAAACTTCAAAACTCCGAATCTCCAAAACTCCAAAACTCCGAAACTCCGAAACTCCAAAACTCCAAAACTACAAAACTCCAAAACTCCAAAACTCCAAAACTCCAAAACTCCGAAACTCCGAAACTCCAAAACTCCAAAACTCCAAAACTCCAAAACTCCGAAACTCCAAAACTCCGAAACTCCGAAACTCCAAAACTCCAAAACTCCGAAACTCCAAAACTCCAAAACTCCAAAACTCCGAAACTCCGAAACTCCAAAACTCCAAAACTCCAAAACTCCGAAACTCCAAAACTGCAAAAGTCCAAAACTCCAAAACTCCGAAACTCCAATACTCCAAAACTCCGAAACTCCAAAACTCCAAAACTCCAAAACTCCAAAACTCCAATACTCCGAAACTCCGAAACTCCAAAACTCCAAAACTCCAAAACTCCAAAACTCCGAAACTCCAAAACTCCGAAACTCCGAAACTCCAAAACTCCAAAACTCCGAAACTCCAAAACTCCAAAACTCCAAAACTCCGAAACTCCGAAACTCCAAAACTCCAAAACTCCAAAACTCCGAAACTCCAAAACTGCAAAAGTCCAAAACTCCAAAACTCCGAAACTCCAATACTCCAAAACTCCGAAACTCCAAAACTCCAAAACTCCAAAACTCCAAAACTCCAAAACTCCGAAACTCCGAAACTCCGAAACTCCGAAACTCCAAAACTCCGAAACTCCGAAACTCCAAAACTCCAAAACTCCAAAACTCCGAAACTCCAAAACTCCAAAACTCCGAAACTCCGAAACTCCGAAACTCCAAAACTCCGAATCTCCAAAACTCGGAAACTCCAAAACTCCAAAACTCCAAAACTCCAAAACTCCGAAACTCCAAAACTCCAAAACTCCAAAACTCCAAAACTCCAAAACTCCGAAACTCCAAAACTCCGAAACTCCAAAACTCCAAAACTCCAATACTCCAAAACTCCAAAACTCCAAAACACCGAAACTCCGAAACTCCGAAACTCCAAAACTCCAGAACTCCAAAACTCCGAATCTCCAAAACTCGGAAACTCCAAAACTCCAACTCCAAAACTCCGAAACTCCAAAACTCCGAAACTCCGAAACTCCACAACTCCAAAACTCCGAAACTCCAAAACTCCAAAACTCCAAAACTCCGAAACTCCGAAACTCCAAAACTCCAAAACTCCAAAACTCCGAAACTCAAAAACTGCAAAACTCCAAAACTCCAAAACTCCGAAACTCCAATACTCCAAAACTCCGAAACTCCAAAACTCCAAAACTCCAAAACTCCGAAACTCCGAAACTCCGAAACTCCGAAACTCCAAAACTCCGAAACTCCAAAACTCCAAAACTCCAAAACTCCAAAACTCCGAAACTCCAAAACTCCAAAACTCCGAAACTCCGAAACTCCGAAACTCCAAAACTCCAAAACTCCGAAACTCCAAAACTCCAAAACTCCAAAACTCCAAAACTCCGAAACTCCAAAACTCCGAAACCCCAAAACTCCAAAACTCCGAAACTCCAAAACTCCAAAACTCCAAAACTCCGAAACTCCGAAACTCCAAAACTCGAAAACTCCAAAACTCCAAAACTCCAATACTCCAAAACTCCGAAACTCCGAAACTCCAAAACTCCAATACTCCAAAACTCCGAAACTCCAAAACTCCAAAACTCCGAAACTCCAAAACTCGGAAACTCCAAAACTACAAAACTCCAAAACTCCAAAACTCCAAAACTCCGAAACTCCAAAACTCCGAAACTCCAAAACTCCGAATCTCCAAAACTCCAAAACTCGAAAACTCCGAAACTCCAAAACTCCAAAACTCCAATACTCCAAAACTCCAAAACTCCGAAACTCCAAAACTCCAAAACTCCAAAGCTCCAAAACTCCAAAACTCCAAAACTCCGAAACTCCAAAACTCCAAAACTCCAAAACTCCGAAACACCAAAACTCCGAAACTCCGAAACTCGGAAACTCCAAAACTCCAAAACTCCAAAACTCCAAAACTCCGAAACTCCAAAACTCCAAAACACCAAAACTCCAAAACTCCAAAACTCCAAAACTCCAAAACTCCGAAACTCCAAAACTCCAAAACTCCAAAGCTCCAAAACTCCAAAACTCCAAAACTCCGAAACTCCAAAACTCCGAAACTCCAAAACTCCGAAACTCCAAAACTCCGAAACTTCAAAACTCCGAAACTCCAAAACTCCAAAACTCCGAAACTCCAAAACTCCGAATCTCCAAAACTCCAAAACTCCAAAACTCCGAAACTCCAAAACTCCGAAACTCCAAAACTCCAAAACTCCAATACTCCAAAACTCCAAAACTCCAAAACACCGAAACTCCGAAACTCCGAAACTCCAAAACTCCAAAACTCCAAAACTCCAAAACTCCGAAACTCCAAAACTCCGAAACTCCAAAACTCCAAAACTCCAAAACTCCGAAACTCCAAAACTCCAATACTCCAAAACTCCGAAACTCCAAAACTCCAAAACTCCAAAACTCCAAAACTCCAAAACTCCGAAACTCCAAAACTCCGAAACTCCAAAACTCCGAAACTCCAAAACTCCGAAACTCCAAAACTCCGAATCTCCAAAACTCCAAAACTCCAAAACTCCAAAACTCCGAAACTCCAAAACTCCAAAACTCCGAAACTCCAAAACTCCGAAACTCCAAAACTCCAAAACTCCGAAACTCCAAAACTCCAAAACTCCAAAACTCCGAAACTCCGAAACTCCAAAACTCCAAAACTCCAAAACTTCGAAACTCCAAAACTGCAAAACTCCAAAACTCCAAAACTCCAAAACTCCAAAACTCCAAAACTCCAAAACTCCAATACTCCAAAACTCCAAAACTCCAAAACACCGAAACTCCGAAACTCCAAAACTCCAAAACTCCAAAACTCCGAAACTCAAAAACTCCGAAACTCCAAAACTCCAAAACTCCAAAACTCCGAAACTCCAAAACTCCAATACTCCAATACTCCGAAACTCCAAAACTCCAAAACTCCGAAACTCCAATACTCCAAAACTTCAAAACTCCGAATCTCCAAAACTCCAAAACTCCGAAACTCCGAAACTCCAACTCCAATACTACAAAACTCCAAAACTCCAAAACTCCAAAACTCCGAAACTCCGAAACTCCAAAACTCCAAAACTCCAAAACTCCAAAACTCCGAAACTCCAAAACTCCGAAACTCCGAAACTCCAAAACTCCAAAACTCCGAAACTCCAAAACTCCAAAACTCCAAAACTCCGAAACTCCGAAACTCCAAAACTCCAAAACTCCAAAACTCCGAAACTCCAAAACTGCAAAAGTCCAAAACTCCAAAACTCCGAAACTCCAATACTCCAAAACTCCGAAACTCCAAAACTCCAAAACTCCAAAACTCCAAAACTCCAAAACTCCAATACTCCGAAACTCCGAAACTCCAAAACTCCAAAACTCCAAAACTCCAAAACTCCGAAACTCCAAAACTCCGAAACTCCGAAACTCCAAAACTCCAAAACTCCGAAACTCCAAAACTCCAAAACTCCAAAACTCCGAAACTCCGAAACTCCAAAACTCCAAAACTCCAAAACTCCGAAACTCCAAAACTGCAAAAGTCCAAAACTCCAAAACTCCGAAACTCCAATACTCCAAAACTCCGAAACTCCAAAACTCCAAAACTCCAAAACTCCAAAACTCCAAAACTCCGAAACTCCGAAACTCCGAAACTCCGAAACTCCAAAACTCCGAAACTCCGAAACTCCAAAACTCCAAAACTCCAAAACTCCGAAACTCCAAAACTCCAAAACTCCGAAACTCCGAAACTCCGAAACTCCAAAACTCCGAATCTCCAAAACTCGGAAACTCCAAAACTCCAAAACTCCAAAACTCCAAAACTCCGAAACTCCAAAACTCCAAAACTTCAAAACTCCAAAACTCCAAAACTCCGAAACTCCAAAACTCCGAAACTCCAAAACTCCAAAACTCCAATACTCCAAAACTCCAAAACTCCAAAACACCGAAACTCCGAAACTCCGAAACTCCAAAACTCCAGAACTCCAAAACTCCGAATCTCCAAAACTCGGAAACTCCAAAACTCCAACTCCAAAACTCCGAAACTCCAAAACTCCGAAACTCCGAAACTCCAAAACTGCAAAACTCCAAAACTCCAAAACTCCAAAACTCCAAAACTCCAAAACTCCAAAACTCCAATACTCCAAAACTCCGAAACTCCAAAACTCCAAAACTCCAAAACTCCGAAACTCAAAAACTCCGAAACTCCAAAACTCCAAAACTCCGAAACTCCAAAACTCCAATACTCCAATACTCCGAAACTCCAAAACTCCAAAACTCCGAAACTCCAATACTCCAAAACTTCAAAACTCCGAATCTCCAAAACTCCAAAACTCCGAAACTCCGAAACTCCAAAACTCCAAAACTACAAAACTCCAAAACTCCAAAACTCCAAAACTCCAAAACTCCGAAACTCCGAAACTCCAAAACTCCAAAACTCCAAAACTCCAAAACTCCGAAACTCCAAAACTCCGAAACTCCGAAACTCCAAAACTCCAAAACTCCGAAACTCCAAAACTCCAAAACTCCAAAACTCCGAAACTCCGAAACTCCAAAACTCCAAAACTCCAAAACTCCGAAACTCCAAAACTGCAAAAGTCCAAAACTCCAAAACTCCGAAACTCCAATACTCCAAAACTCCGAAACTCCAAAACTCCAAAACTCCAAAACTCCAAAACTCCAATACTCCGAAACTCCGAAACTCCAAAACTCCAAAACTCCAAAACTCCAAAACTCCGAAACTCCAAAACTCCGAAACTCCGAAACTCCAAAACTCCAAAACTCCGAAACTCCAAAACTCCAAAACTCCAAAACTCCGAAACTCCGAAACTCCAAAACTCCAAAACTACAAAACTCCGAAACTCCAAAACTGCAAAAGTCCAAAACTCCAAAACTCCGAAACTCCAATACTCCAAAACTCCGAAACTCCAAAACTCCAAAACTCCAAAACTCCAAAACTCCAAAACTCCGAAACTCCGAAACTCCGAAACTCCGAAACTCCAAAACTCCGAAACTCCGAAACTCCAAAACTCCAAAACTCCAAAACTCCGAAACTCCAAAACTCCAAAACTCCGAAACTCCGAAACTCCGAAACTCCAAAACTCCGAATCTCCAAAACTCGGAAACTCCAAAACTCCAAAACTCCAAAACTCCAAAACTCCGAAACTCCAAAACTCCAAAACTCCAAACCTCCAAAACTCCAAAACTCCGAAACTCCAAAACTCCGAAACTCCAAAACTCCAAAACTCCAATACTCCAAAACTCCAAAACTCCAAAACACCGAAACTCCGAAACTCCGAAACTCCAAAACTCCAGAACTCCAAAACTCCGAATCTCCAAAACTCGGAAACTCCAAAACTCCAACTCCAAAACTCCGAAACTCCAAAACTCCGAAACTCCGAAACTCCACAACTCCAAAACTCCGAAACTCCAAAACTCCAAAACTCCAAAACTCCGAAACTCCGAAACTCCAAAACTCCAAAACTCCAAAACTCCGAAACTCAAAAACTGCAAAACTCCAAAACTCCAAAACTCCGAAACTCCAATACTCCAAAACTCCGAAACTCCAAAACTCCAAAACTCCAAAACTCCGAAACTCCGAAACTCCGAAACTCCGAAACTCCAAAACTCCGAAACTCCAAAACTCCAAAACTCCAAAACTCCAAAACTCCGAAACTCCAAAACTCCAAAACTCCGAAACTCCGAAACTCCGAAACTCCAAAACTCCAAAACTCCGAAACTCCAAAACTCCAAAACTCCAAAACTCCGAAACTCCAAAACTCCGAAACTCCAAAACTCCAAAACTCCAATACTCCAAAACTCCAAAACTCCAAAACACCGAAACTCCGAAACTCCGAAACTCCAAAACTCCAAAACTCCAAAACTCCGAATCTCCAAAACTCGGAAACTCCAAAACTCCAAAACTCCAAAACTCCGAAACTCCAAAACTCCAAAACTCCAAAACTCCAAAACTCCGAAACTCCAAAACTCCGAAACTCCAAAACTCCGAATCTCCAAAACTCCAATACTCCAAAACTCCGAAACTCCAAAACTCCGAAACTCCAAAACTCCAAAACTCCGAAACTCCAAAACTCCAAAACTCCAAAACTCCGAAACTCCGAAACTCCAAAACTCCAAAACTCCAAAACTCCAAAACTCCAATACTCCAAAACTCCGAAACTCCAAAACTCCAATACTCCAATACTCCGAAACTCCAAAACTCCGAAACTCCAATACTCCAAAACTTCAAAACTCCGAATCTCCAAAACTCCAAAACTCCGAAACTCCGAAACTCCAAAACTCCTAAACTACAAAACTCCAAAACTCCAAAACTCCAAAACTCCGAAACTCCGAAACTCCGAAACTCCAAAACTCCGAATCTCCAAAACTCCAAAACTCGAAAACTCCGAAACTCCAAAACTCCAAAACTCCAATACTCCAAAACTCCAAAACTCCGAAACTCCAAAACTCCAAAACTCCAAAGCTCCAAAACTCCAAAACTCCAAAACTCCGAAACTCCAAAACTCCAAAACTCCAAAACTCCGAAACACCAAAACTCCGAAACTCCGAAACTCGGAAACTCCAAAACTCCAAAACTCCAAAACTCCAAAACTCCGAAACTCCAAAACTCCAAAACTCCAAAACTCCAAAACTCCAAAACTCCAAAACTCCAAAACTCCGAAACTCCAAAACTCCAAAACTCCAAAGCTCCAAAACTCCAAAACTCCAAAACTCCGAAACTCCAAAACTCCGAAACTCCAAAACTCCGAAACTCCAAAACTCCGAAACTTCAAAACTCCGAAACTCCAAAACTCCAAAACTCCGAAACTCCAAAACTCCGAATCTCCAAAACTCCAAAACTCCAAAACTCCGAAACTCCAAAACTCCGAAACTCCAAAACTCCAAAACTCCAATACTCCAAAACTCCAAAACTCCAAAACACCGAAACTCCGAAACTCCGAAACTCCAAAACTCCAAAACTCCAAAACTCCAAAACTCCGAAACTCCAAAACTCCGAAACTCCAAAACTCCAAAACTCCAAAACTCCGAAACTCCAAAACTCCAATACTCCAAAACTCCGAAACTCCAAAACTCCAAAACTCCAAAACTCCAAAACTCCAAAACTCCGAAACTCCAAAACTCCGAAACTCCAAAACTCCGAAACTCCAAAACTCCGAAACTCCAAAACTCCGAATCTCCAAAACTCCAAAACTCCAAAACTCCAAAACTCCGAAACTCCAAAACTCCAAAACTCCGAAACTCCAAAACTCCGAAACTCCAAAACTCCAAAACTCCGAAACTCCAAAACTCCAAAACTCCAAAACTCCGAAACTCCGAAACTCCAAAACTCCAAAACTCCAAAACTTCGAAACTCCAAAACTGCAAAACTCCAAAACTCCAAAACTCCAAAACTCCAAAACTCCAAAACTCCAAAACTCCAATACTCCAAAACTCCAAAACTCCAAAACACCGAAACTCCGAAACTCCAAAACTCCAAAACTCCAAAACTCCGAAACTCCAAAACTCCAAAACTCCAAAACTCCGAAACTCCAAAACTCCAATACTCCAATACTCCGAAACTCCAAAACTCCAAAACTCCGAAACTCCAATACTCCAAAACTTCAAAACTCCGAATCTCCAAAACTCCAAAACTCCGAAACTCCGAAACTCCAACTCCAATACTACAAAACTCCAAAACTCCAAAACTCCAAAACTCCGAAACTCCGAAACTCCAAAACTCCAAAACTCCAAAACTCCAAAACTCCGAAACTCCAAAACTCCGAAACTCCGAAACTCCAAAACTCCAAAACTCCGAAACTCCAAAACTCCAAAACTCCAAAACTCCGAAACTCCGAAACTCCAAAACTCCAAAACTCCAAAACTCCGAAACTCCAAAACTGCAAAAGTCCAAAACTCCAAAACTCCGAAACTCCAATACTCCAAAACTCCGAAACTCCAAAACTCCAAAACTCCAAAACTCCAAAACTCCAAAACTCCAATACTCCGAAACTCCGAAACTCCAAAACTCCAAAACTCCAAAACTCCAAAACTCCGAAACTCCAAAACTCCGAAACTCCGAAACTCCAAAACTCCAAAACTCCGAAACTCCAAAACTCCAAAACTCCAAAACTCCGAAACTCCGAAACTCCAAAACTCCAAAACTCCAAAACTCCGAAACTCCAAAACTGCAAAAGTCCAAAACTCCAAAACTCCGAAACTCCAATACTCCAAAACTCCGAAACTCCAAAACTCCAAAACTCCAAAACTCCAAAACTCCAAAACTCCGAAACTCCGAAACTCCGAAACTCCGAAACTCCAAAACTCCGAAACTCCGAAACTCCAAAACTCCAAAACTCCAAAACTCCGAAACTCCAAAACTCCAAAACTCCGAAACTCCGAAACTCCGAAACTCCAAAACTCCGAATCTCCAAAACTCGGAAACTCCAAAACTCCAAAACTCCAAAACTCCAAAACTCCGAAACTCCAAAACTCCAAAACTTCAAAACTCCAAAACTCCAAAACTCCGAAACTCCAAAACTCCGAAACTCCAAAACTCCAAAACTCCAATACTCCAAAACTCCAAAACTCCAAAACACCGAAACTCCGAAACTCCGAAACTCCAAAACTCCAGAACTCCAAAACTCCGAATCTCCAAAACTCGGAAACTCCAAAACTCCAACTCCAAAACTCCGAAACTCCAAAACTCCGAAACTCCGAAACTCCAAAACTGCAAAACTCCAAAACTCCAAAACTCCAAAACTCCAAAACTCCAAAACTCCAATACTCCAAAACTCCGAAACTCCAAAACTCCAAAACTCCAAAACTCCGAAACTCAAAAACTCCGAAACTCCAAAACTCCAAAACTCCGAAACTCCAAAACTCCAATACTCCAATACTCCGAAACTCCAAAACTCCAAAACTCCGAAACTCCAATACTCCAAAACTTCAAAACTCCGAATCTCCAAAACTCCAAAACTCCGAAACTCCGAAACTCCAAAACTCCAAAACTACAAAACTCCAAAACTCCAAAACTCCAAAACTCCAAAACTCCGAAACTCCGAAACTCCAAAACTCCAAAACTCCAAAACTCCAAAACTCCGAAACTCCAAAACTCCGAAACTCCGAAACTCCAAAACTCCAAAACTCCGAAACTCCAAAACTCCAAAACTCCAAAACTCCGAAACTCCGAAACTCCAAAACTCCAAAACTCCAAAACTCCGAAACTCCAAAACTGCAAAAGTCCAAAACTCCAAAACTCCGAAACTCCAATACTCCAAAACTCCGAAACTCCAAAACTCCAAAACTCCAAAACTCCAAAACTCCAATACTCCGAAACTCCGAAACTCCAAAACTCCAAAACTCCAAAACTCCAAAACTCCGAAACTCCAAAACTCCGAAACTCCGAAACTCCAAAACTCCAAAACTCCGAAACTCCAAAACTCCAAAACTCCAAAACTCCGAAACTCCGAAACTCCAAAACTCCAAAACTCCAAAACTCCGAAACTCCAAAACTGCAAAAGTCCAAAACTCCAAAACTCCGAAACTCCAATACTCCAAAACTCCGAAACTCCAAAACTCCAAAACTCCAAAACTCCAAAACTCCAAAACTCCGAAACTCCGAAACTCCGAAACTCCGAAACTCCAAAACTCCGAAACTCCGAAACTCCAAAACTCCAAAACTCCAAAACTCCGAAACTCCAAAACTCCAAAACTCCGAAACTCCGAAACTCCGAAACTCCAAAACTCCGAATCTCCAAAACTCGGAAACTCCAAAACTCCAAAACTCCAAAACTCCAAAACTCCGAAACTCCAAAACTCCAAAACTCCAAAACTCCAAAACTCCAAAACTCCGAAACTCCAAAACTCCGAAACTCCAAAACTCCAAAACTCCAATACTCCAAAACTCCAAAACTCCAAAACACCGAAACTCCGAAACTCCGAAACTCCAAAACTCCAGAACTCCAAAACTCCGAATCTCCAAAACTCGGAAACTCCAAAACTCCAACTCCAAAACTCCGAAACTCCAAAACTCCGAAACTCCGAAACTCCACAACTCCAAAACTCCGAAACTCCAAAACTCCAAAACTCCAAAACTCCGAAACTCCGAAACTCCAAAACTCCAAAACTCCAAAACTCCGAAACTCAAAAACTGCAAAACTCCAAAACTCCAAAACTCCGAAACTCCAATACTCCAAAACTCCGAAACTCCAAAACTCCAAAACTCCAAAACTCCGAAACTCCGAAACTCCGAAACTCCGAAACTCCAAAACTCCGAAACTCCAAAACTCCAAAACTCCAAAACTCCAAAACTCCGAAACTCCAAAACTCCAAAACTCCGAAACTCCGAAACTCCGAAACTCCAAAACTCCAAAACTCCGAAACTCCAAAACTCCAAAACTCCAAAACTCCGAAACTCCAAAACTCCGAAACTCCAAAACTCCAAAACTCCAATACTCCAAAACTCCAAAACTCCAAAACACCGAAACTCCGAAACTCCGAAACTCCAAAACTCCAAAACTCCAAAACTCCGAATCTCCAAAACTCGGAAACTCCAAAACTCCAAAACTCCAAAACTCCGAAACTCCAAAACTCCAAAACTCCAAAACTCCAAAACTCCGAAACTCCAAAACTCCGAAACTCCAAAACTCCGAATCTCCAAAACTCCAATACTCCAAAACTCCGAAACTCCAAAACTCCGAAACTCCAAAACTCCAAAACTCCGAAACTCCAAAACTCCAAAACTCCAAAACTCCGAAACTCCGAAACTCCAAAACTCCAAAACTCCAAAACTCCAAAACTCCAATACTCCAAAACTCCGAAACTCCAAAACTCCAATACTCCAATACTCCGAAACTCCAAAACTCCGAAACTCCAATACTCCAAAACTTCAAAACTCCGAATCTCCAAAACTCCAAAACTCCGAAACTCCGAAACTCCAAAACTCCTAAACTACAAAACTCCAAAACTCCAAAACTCCAAAACTCCGAAACTCCGAAACTCCGAAACTCCAAAACTCCGAATCTCCAAAACTCCAAAACTCGAAAACTCCGAAACTCCAAAACTCCAAAACTCCAATACTCCAAAACTCCAAAACTCCGAAACTCCAAAACTCCAAAACTCCAAAGCTCCAAAACTCCAAAACTCCAAAACTCCGAAACTCCAAAACTCCAAAACTCCAAAACTCCGAAACACCAAAACTCCGAAACTCCGAAACTCGGAAACTCCAAAACTCCAAAACTCCAAAACTCCAAAACTCCAAAACTCCGAAACTCCAAAACTTCAAAACTCCGAAACTCCAAAACTCCAAAACTCCGAAACTCCAAAACTCCAAAACTCCAAAACTCCAAAACTCCGAAACTCCGAAACTCCAAAACTCGAAAACTCCAAAACTCCAAAACTCCAATACTCCAAAACTCCAAAACTCCAAAACTCCAAAACTCCAAAACTCCAAAACTCCGAAACTCCGAAACTCCAAAACTCCAAAACTCCAAAACTCCAAAACTCCAATACTCCAAAACTCCGAAACTCCAAAACTCCAATACTCCAAATCTCCGAAACTCCAAAACTCCAAAACTCCGAAACTCCAAAACTCCGAATCTCCAAAACTCCAATACTCCAAAACTCCGAAACTCCAAAACTCCGAAACTCCAAAACTCCAAAACACCGAAACTCCAAAACTCCAAAACTCCAAAACTCCGAAACTCCGAAACTCCAAAACTCCAAAACTCCAAAACTCCAAAACTCCAATACTCCAAAACTCCGAAACTCCAAAACTCCAATACTCCAATACTCCGAAACTCCAAAACTCCAAAACTCCGAAACTCCAATACTCCAAAACTTCAAAACTCCGAATCTCCAAAACTCCAAAACTCCGAAACTCCGAAACTCCAAAACTCCTAAACTACAAAACTCCAAAACTCCAAAACTCCAAAACTCCGAAACTCCGAAACTCCGAAACTCCAAAACTCCGAATCTCCAAAACTCCAAAACTCGAAAACTCCGAAACTCCAAAACTCCAAAACTCCAATACTCCAAAACTCCAAAACTCCGAAACTCCAAAACTCCAAAACTCCAAAGCTCCAAAACTCCAAAACTCCAAAACTCCGAAACTCCAAAACTCCAAAACTCCAAAACTCCGAAACACCAAAACTCCGAAACTCCGAAACTCCAAAACTCCAAAACTCCGAAACTCCAAAACTCCAAAACTCCAATACTCCAAAACTCCAAAACTCCGAAACTCCAAAACTCCGAAACTCCAAAACTCCAATACTCCAAAACTCCAATACTCCAAAACTCCGAAACTCCAAAACACCGAAACTCCGAAACTCCGAAACTCCAAAACTCCAAAACTCCAAAACTCCAAAACTCCGAAACTCCAAAACTCCGAAACTCCAAAACTCCGAAACTGCAAAACTCCAAAACTCCAAAACTCCGAAACTCCAAAACTCCGAAACCCCAAAACTCCAAAACTCCGAAACTCCAAAACTCCAAAACTCCGAAACTCCGAAACTCCAAACCTCGAAAACTCCAAAACTCCAAAACTCCAATACTCCAAAACTCCGAAACTCCGAAACTCCAAAACTCCAATACTCCAAAACTCCGAAACTCCAAAACTCCAAAACTCCGAAACTCCAAAACTCGGAAACTCCAAAACTACAAAACTCCAAAACTCCAAAACTCCGAAACTCCAAAACTGCAAAAGTCCAAAACTCCGAATCTCCAAAACTCCAATACTCCAAAACTCCGAAACTCCAAAACTCCGAAACTCCAAAACTCCAAAACTCCGAAACTCCAAAACTCCAAAACTCCAAAACTCCGAAACTCCGAAACTCCAAAACTCCAAAACTCCAAAACTCCAAAACTCCAATACTCCAAAACTCCGAAACTCCAAAACTCCGAAACTCCAAAACTCCGAAACTTCAAAACTCCGAAACTCCAAAACTCCAAAACTCCGAAACTCCAAAACTCCGAATCTCCAAAACTCCAAAACTCCAAAACTCCGAAACTCCAAAACTCCGAAACTCCAAAACTCCAAAACTCCAATACTCCAAAACTCCAAAACTCCAAAACACCGAAACTCCGAAACTCCGAAACTCCAAAACTCCAAAACTCCAAAACTCCAAAACTCCGAAACTCCAAAACTCCGAAACTCCAAAACTCCAAAACTCCAAAACTCCGAAACTCCAAAACTCCAATACTCCAAAACTCCGAAACTCCAAAACTCCAAAACTCAAAAACTCCAAAACTCCAAAACTCCAAAACTCCAAAACTCCGAAACTCCAAAACTCCGAAACTCCAAAACTCCGAAACTCCAAAACTCCGAATCTCCAAAACTCCAAAACTCCAAAACTCCAAAACTCCGAAACTCCAAAACTCCAAAACTCCGAAACTCCAAAACTCCGAAACTCCAAAACTCCAAAACTCCAAAACTCCAAAACTCCGAAACTCCAAAACTCCAAAACTCCGAAACTCCAAAACTCCAAAACTCCAAAACTCCGAAACTCCGAAACTCCAAAACTCCAAAACTCCGAAACTCCAAAACTGCAAAACTCCAAAACTCCAAAACTCCAAAACTCCAAAACTCCAAACTCCAAAACTCCAAAACTCCAAAACACCGAAACTCCGAAACTCCAAAACTCCAAAACTCAAAAACTCCGAAACTCAAAAACTCCGAAACTCCAAAACTCCAAAACTCCAAAACTCCGAAACTCCAAATCTCCAATACTCCAATACTCCGAAACTCCAAAACTCCAAAACTCCGAAACTCCAATACTCCAAAACTTCAAAACTCCGAATCTCCAAAACTCCAAAACTCCGAAACTCCGAAACTCCAAAACTCCAAAACTACAAAACTCCAAAACTCCAAAACTCCAAAACTCCGAAACTCCGAAACTCCAAAACTCCAAAACTCCAAAACTCCAAAACTCCGAAACTCCAAAACTCCCAAACTCCGAAACTCCAAAACTCCAAAACTCCGAAACTCCAAAACTCCAAAACTCCAAAACTCCGAAACTCCGAAACTCCAAAACTCCAAAACTCCAAAACTCCAAAACTCCAAAACTGCAAAAGTCCAAAACTCCAAAACTCCGAAACTCCAATACTCCAAAACTCCGAAACTCCAAAACTCCAAAACTCCAAAACTCCAAAACTCCAAAACTCCAATACTCCGAAACTCCGAAACTCCAAAACTCCAAAACTCCAAAACTCCAAAACTCCGAAACTCCAAAACTCCGAAACTCCGAAACTCCAAAACTCCAAAACTCCAAAACTCCAAAACTCCAAAACTCCGAAACTCCGAAACTCCAAAACTCCAAAACTCCAAAACTCCGAAACTCCAAAACTGCAAAAGTCCAAAACTCCAAAACTCCGAAACTCCAATACTCCAAAACTCCGAAACTCCAAAACTCCAAAACTCCAAAACTCCAAAACTCCAAAACTCCGAAACTCCGAAACTCCGAAACTCCGAAACTCCAAAACTCCGAAACTCCGAAACTCCAAAACTCCAAAACTCCAAAACTCCGAAACTCCAAAACTCCAAAACTCCGAAACTCCGAAACTCCAAAACTCCGAATCTCCAAAACTCGGAAACTCCAAAACTCCAAAACTCCAAAACTCCAAAACTCCAAAACTCCGAAACTCCAAAACTCCAAAACTCCAAAACTCCAAAACTCCAAAACTCCGAAACTCCAAAACTCCGAAACTCCAAAACTCCAAAACTCCAATACTCCAAAACTCCAAAACTCCAAAACACCGAAACTCCGAAACTCCGAAACTCCAAAACTCCAGAACTCCAAAACTCCGAATCTCCAAAACTCCAAAACTCCAAAACTCCAAAACTCCAAAACTCCGAAACTCCAAAACTCCGAAACTCCGAAACTCCACAACTCCAAAACTCCGAAACTCCAAAACTCCAAAACTCCAAAACTCCGAAACTCCGAAACTCCAAAACTCCAAAACTCCAAAACTCCGAAACTCCAAAACTGCAAAACTCCAAAACTCCAAAACTCCGAAACTCCAATACTCCAAAACTCCGAAACTCCAAAACTCCAAAACTCCAAAACTCCGAAACTCCGAAACTCCGAAACTCCGAAACTCCAAAACTCCGAAACTCCAAAACTCCAAAACTCCAAAACTCCAAAACTCCGAAACTCCAAAACTCCAAAACTCCGAAACTCCGAAACTCCAAAACTCCGAATCTCCAAAACTCGGAAACTCCAAAACTCCAAAACTCCAAAACTCCAAAACTCCAAAACTCCGAAACTCCAAAACTCCAAAACTCCAAAACTCCAAAACTCCAAAACTCCGAAACTCCAAAACTCCGAAACTCCAAAACTCCAAAACTCCAATACTCCAAAACTCCAAAACTCCAAAACACCGAAACTCCGAAACTCCGAAACTCCAAAACTCCAAAACTCCAAAACTCCGAATCTCCAAAACTCGGAAACTCCAAAACTCCAAAACTCCAAAACTCCGAAACTCCAAAACTCCAAAACTCCAAAACTCCGAAACTCCAAAACTCCAAAACTCCAAAACTCCAAAACTCCAAAACTCCAAAACTCCAAAACTCCGAAACTCCAAAACTCCAAAACTCCAAAACTCCAAAACTGCGAAACTCCAAAACTCCAAAACTCCAAAACTCCGAAACTGCAAAACTCCAAAACTCCAAAACTCCGAAACTCCAAAACTCCGAAACCCCAAAACTCCAAAACTCCAAAACTCCAAAACTCCGAAACTCCGAAACTCCAAAACTCGAAAACTCCAAAACTCCAAAACTCCAATACTCCAAAACTCCGAAACTCCGAAACTCCAAAACTCCAATACTCCAAAACTCCGAAACTCCAAAACTCCAAAACTCCGAAACTCCAAAACTCGGAAACTCCAAAACTACAAAACTCCAAAACTCCAAAACTCCAAAACTCCGAAACTCCAAAACTCCGAAACTCCAAAACTCCGAAACTCCAAACCTCGAAAACTCCAAAACTCCAAAACTCCAATACTCCAAAACTCCGAAACTCCGAAACTCCAAAACTCCAATACTCCAAAACTCCGAAACTCCAAAACTCCAAAACTCCGAAACTCCAAAACTCGGAAACTCCAAAACTACAAAACTCCAAAACTCCAAAACTCCGAAACTCCAAAACTGCAAAAGTCCAAAACTCCGAATCTCCAAAACTCCAATACTCCAAAACTCCGAAACTCCAAAACTCCGAAACTCCAAAACTCCAAAACTCCGAAACTCCAAAACTCCAAAACTCCAAAACTCCGAAACTCCGAAACTCCAAAACTCCAAAACTCCAAAACTCCAAAACTCCAATACTCCAAAACTCCGAAACTCCAAAACTCCGAAACTCCAAAACTCCGAAACTTCAATACTCCGAAACTCCAAAACTCCAAAACTCCGAAACTCCAAAACTCCGAATCTCCAAAACTCCAAAACTCCAAAACTCCGAAACTCCAAAACTCCGAAACTCCAAAACTCCAAAACTCCAATACTCCAAAACTCCAAAACTCCAAAACACCGAAACTCCGAAACTCCGAAACTCCAAAACTCCAAAACTCCAAAACTCCAAAACTCCGAAACTCCAAAACTCCGAAACTCCAAAACTCCAAAACTCCAAAACTCCGAAACTCCAAAACTCCAATACTCCAAAACTCCGAAACTCCAAAACTCCAAAACTCAAAAACTCCAAAACTCCAAAACTCCAAAACTCCAAAACTCCGAAACTCCAAAACTCCGAAACTCCAAAACTCCGAAACTCCAAAACTCCGAAACTCCAAAACTCCGAATCTCCAAAACTCCAAAACTCCAAAACTCCAAAACTCCGAAACTCCAAAACTCCAAAACTCCGAAACTCCAAAACTCCGAAACTCCAAAACTCCAAAACTCCAAAACTCCGAAACTCCAAAACTCCGAAACTCCAAAACTCCGAAACTCCAAAACTCCGAAACTCCAAAACTCCGAATCTCCAAAACTCCAAAACTCCAAAACTCCAAAACTCCGAAACTCCAAAACTCCAAAACTCCGAAACTCCAAAACTCCGAAACTCCAAAACTCCAAAACTCCGAAACTCCAAAACTCCAAAACTCCAAAACTCCGAAACTCCGAAACTCCAAAACTCCAAAACTCCAAAACTCCGAAACTCCAAAACTGCAAAACTCCAAAACTCCAAAACTCCAAAACTCCAAAACTCCAAAACTCCAAAACTCCAATACTCCAAAACTCCAAAACTCCAAAACACCGAAACTCCGAAACTCCAAAACTCCAAAACTCCAAAACTCCGAAACTCAAAAACTCCGAAACTCCAAAACTCCAAAACTCCAAAACTCCGAAACTCCAAAACTCCAATACTCCAATACTCCGAAACTCCAAAACTCCAAAACTCCGAAACTCCAATACTCCAAAACTTCAAAACTCCGAATCTCCAAAACTCCAAAACTCCGAAACTCCGAAACTCCAACTCCAATACTACAAAACTCCAAAACTCCAAAACTCCAAAACTCCGAAACTCCGAAACTCCAAAACTCCAAAACTCCAAAACTCCAAAACTCCGAAACTCCAAAACTCCGAAACTCCGAAACTCCAAAACTCCAAAACTCCGAAACTCCAAAACTCCAAAACTCCAAAACTCCGAAACTCCGAAACTCCAAAACTCCAAAACTCCAAAACTCCGAAACTCCAAAACTGCAAAAGTCCAAAACTCCAAAACTCCGAAACTCCAATACTCCAAAACTCCGAAACTCCAAAACTCCAAAACTCCAAAACTCCAAAACTCCAAAACTCCAATACTCCGAAACTCCGAAACTCCAAAACTCCAAAACTCCAAAACTCCGAAACTCCAAAACTCCAAAACTCCGAAACTCCAAAACTCCAAAACTCCAAAACTCCGAAACTCCGAAACTCCAAAACTCCAAAACTCCAAAACTCCGAAACTCCAAAACTGCAAAAGTCCAAAACTCCAAAACTCCGAAACTCCAATACTCCAAAACTCCGAAACTCCAAAACTCCAAAACTCCAAAACTCCAAAACTCCAAAACTCCGAAACTCCGAAACTCCGAAACTCCGAAACTCCAAAACTCCGAAACTCCGAAACTCCAAAACTCCAAAACTCCGAAACTCCAAAACTCCAAAACTCCGAAACTCCGAAACTCCGAAACTCCAAAACTCCGAATCTCCAAAACTCGGAAACTCCAAAACTCCAAAACTCCAAAACTCCAAAACTCCGAAACTCCAAAACTCCAAAACTTCAAAACTCCAAAACTCCAAAACTCCGAAACTCCAAAACTCCGAAACTCCAAAACTCCAAAACTCCAATACTCCAAAACTCCAAAACTCCAAAACACCGAAACTCCGAAACTCCGAAACTCCAAAACTCCAGAACTCCAAAACTCCGAATCTCCAAAACTCGGAAACTCCAAAACTCCAACTCCAAAACTCCGAAACTCCAAAACTCCGAAACTCCGAAACTCCAAAACTGCAAAACTCCAAAACTCCAAAACTCCAAAACTCCAAAACTCCAAAACTCCAATACTCCAAAACTCCAAAACTCCAAAACACCGAAACTCCGAAACTCCAAAACTCCAAAACTCCAAAACTCCGAAACTCAAAAACTCCGAAACTCCAAAACTCCAAAACTCCAAAACTCCGAAACTCCAAAACTCCAATACTCCAATACTCCGAAACTCCAAAACTCCAAAACTCCGAAACTCCAATACTCCAAAACTTCAAAACTCCGAATCTCCAAAACTCCAAAACTCCGAAACTCCGAAACTCCAAAACTCCAAAACTACAAAACTCCAAAACTCCAAAACTCCAAAACTCCGAAACTCCGAAACTCCAAAACTCCAAAACTCCAAAACTCCAAAACTCCGAAACTCCAAAACTCCGAAACTCCGAAACTCCAAAACTCCACAACTCCGAAACTCCAAAACTCCAAAACTCCAAAACTCCGAAACTCCGAAACTCCAAAACTCCAAAACTCCAAAACTCCGAAACTCCAAAACTGCAAAAGTCCAAAACTCCAAAACTCCGAAACTCCAATACTCCAAAACTCCGAAACTCCAAAACTCCAAAACTCCAAAACTCCAAAACTCCAAAACTCCAATACTCCGAAACTCCGAAACTCCAAAACTCCAAAACTCCAAAACTCCAAAACTCCGAAACTCCAAAACTCCGAAACTCCGAAACTCCAAAACTCCAAAACTCCGAAACTCCAAAACTCCAAAACTCCAAAACTCCGAAACTCCGAAACTCCAAAACTCCAAAACTCCAAAACTCCGAAACTCCAAAACTGCAAAAGTCCAAAACTCCAAAACTCCGAAACTCCAATACTCCAAAACTCCGAAACTCCAAAACTCCAAAACTCCAAAACTCCAAAACTCCAAAACTCCGAAACTCCGAAACTCCGAAACTCCGAAACTCCAAAACTCCGAAACTCCAAAACTCCGAAACTCCAAAACTCCAAAACTCCGAAACTCCGAAACTCCGAAACTCCAAAACTCCGAATCTCCAAAACTCGGAAACTCCAAAACTCCAAAACTCCAAAACTCCAAAACTCCGAAACTCCAAAACTCCAAAACTCCAAAACTCCAAAACTCCAAAACTCCGAAACTCCAAAACTCCGAAACTCCAAAACTCCAAAACTCCAATACTCCAAAACTCCAAAACTCCAAAACACCGAAACTCCGAAACTCCGAAACTCCAAAACTCCAGAACTCCAAAACTCCGAATCTCCAAAACTCGGAAACTCCAAAACTCCAACTCCAAAACTCCGAAACTCCAAAACTCCGAAACTCCGAAACTCCACAACTCCAAAACTCCGAAACTCCAAAACTCCAAAACTCCAAAACTCCGAAACTCCGAAACTCCAAAACTCCAAAACTCCAAAACTCCGAAACTCAAAAACTGCAAAACTCCAACACTCCAAAACTCCGAAACTCCAATACTCCAAAACTCCGAAACTCCAAAACTCCAAAACTCCAAAACTCCGAAACTCCGAAACTCCGAAACTCCGAAACTCCAAAACTCCGAAACTCCAAAACTCCAAAACTCCAAAACTCCAAAACTCCGAAACTCCAAAACTCCAAAACTCCGAAACTCCGAAACTCCGAAACTCCAAAACTCCAAAACTCCGAAACTCCAAAACTCCAAAACTCCAAAACTCCGAAACTCCAAAACTCCGAAACTCCAAAACTCCAAAACTCCAATACTCCAAAACTCCAAAACTCCAAAACACCGAAACTCCGAAACTCCGAAACTCCAAAACTCCAAAACTCCAAAACTCCGAATCTCCAAAACTCGGAAACTCCAAAACTCCAAAACTCCAAAACTCCGAAACTCCAAAACTCCAAAACTCCAAAACTCCAAAACTCCGAAACTCCAAAACTCCGAAACTCCAAAACTCCGAATCTCCAAAACTCCAATACTCCAAAACTCCGAAACTCCAAAACTCCGAAACTCCAAAACTCCAAAACTCCGAAACTCCAAAACTCCAAAACTCCAAAACTCCGAAACTCCGAAACTCCAAAACTCCAAAACTCCAAAACTCCAATACTCCAAAACTCCGAAACTCCAAAACTCCAATACTCCAATACTCCGAAACTCCAAAACTCCGAAACTCCAATACTCCAAAACTTCAAAACTCCGAATCTCCAAAACTCCAAAACTCCGAAACTCCGAAACTCCAAAACTCCTAAACTACAAAACTCCAAAACTCCAAAACTCCAAAACTCCGAAACTCCGAAACTCCGAAACTCCAAAACTCCGAATCTCCAAAACTCCAAAACTCGAAAACTCCGAAACTCCAAAACTCCAAATCTCCAATACTCCAAAACTCCAAAACTCCGAAACTCCAAAACTCCAAAACTCCAAAGCTCCAAAACTCCAAAACTCCAAAACTCCGAAACTCCAAAACTCCAAAACTCCAAAACTCCGAAACACCAAAACTCCGAAACTCCGAAACTCGGAAACTCCAAAACTCCAAAACTCCAAAACTCCAAAACTCCAAAACTCCGAAACTCCAAAACTTCAAAACTCCGAAACTCCAAAACTCCAAAACTCCGAAACTCCAAAACTCCAAAACTCCAAAACTCCAAAACTCCGAAACTCCGAAACTCCAAAACTCGAAAACTCCAAAACTCCAAAACTCCAATACTCCAAAACTCCAAAACTCCAAAACTCCAAAACTCCAAAACTCCAAAACTCCGAAACTCCGAAACTCCAAAACTCCAAAACTCCAAAACTCCAAAACTCCAATACTCCAAAACTCCGAAACTCCAAAACTCCAATACTCCAAATCTCCGAAACTCCAAAACTCCAAAACTCCGAAACTCCAAAACTGCAAAAGTCCAAAACTCCAAAACTCCGAAACTCCAATACTCCAAAACTCCGAAACTCCAAAACTCCAAAACTCCAAAACTCCAAAACTCCAAAACTCCGAAACTCCGAAACTCCGAAACTCCGAAACTCCAAAACTCCGAAACTCCGAAACTCCAAAACTCCAAAACTCCAAAACTCCGAAACTCCAAAACTCCAAAACTCCGAAACTCCGAAACTCCGAAACTCCAAAACTCCGAATCTCCAAAACTCGGAAACTCCAAAACTCCAAAACTCCAAAACTCCAAAACTCCGAAACTCCAAAACTCCAAAACTCCAAAACTCCAAAACTCCAAAACTCCGAAACTCCAAAACTCCGAAACTCCAAAACTCCAAAACTCCAATACTCCAAAACTCCAAAACTCCAAAACACCGAAACTCCGAAACTCCGAAACTCCAAAACTCCAGAACTCCAAAACTCCGAATCTCCAAAACTCGGAAACTCCAAAACTCCAACTCCAAAACTCCGAAACTCCAAAACTCCGAAACTCCGAAACTCCACAACTCCAAAACTCCGAAACTCCAAAACTCCAAAACTCCAAAACTCCGAAACTCCGAAACTCCAAAACTCCAAAACTCCAAAACTCCGAAACTCAAAAACTGCAAAACTCCAAAACTCCAAAACTCCGAAACTCCAATACTCCAAAACTCCGAAACTCCAAAACTCCAAAACTCCAAAACTCCGAAACTCCGAAACTCCGAAACTCCGAAACTCCAAAACTCCGAAACTCCAAAACTCCAAAACTCCAAAACTCCAAAACTCCGAAACTCCAAAACTCCAAAACTCCGAAACTCCGAAACTCCGAAACTCCAAAACTCCAAAACTCCGAAACTCCAAAACTCCAAAACTCCAAAACTCCGAAACTCCAAAACTCCGAAACTCCAAAACTCCAAAACTCCAATACTCCAAAACTCCAAAACTCCAAAACACCGAAACTCCGAAACTCCGAAACTCCAAAACTCCAAAACTCCAAAACTCCGAATCTCCAAAACTCGGAAACTCCAAAACTCCAAAACTCCAAAACTCCGAAACTCCAAAACTCCAAAACTCCAAAACTCCAAAACTCCGAAACTCCAAAACTCCGAAACTCCAAAACTCCGAATCTCCAAAACTCCAATACTCCAAAACTCCGAAACTCCAAAACTCCGAAACTCCAAAACTCCAAAACTCCGAAACTCCAAAACTCCAAAACTCCAAAACTCCGAAACTCCGAAACTCCAAAACTCCAAAACTCCAAAACTCCAATACTCCAAAACTCCGAAACTCCAAAACTCCAATACTCCAATACTCCGAAACTCCAAAACTCCGAAACTCCAATACTCCAAAACTTCAAAACTCCGAATCTCCAAAACTCCAAAACTCCGAAACTCCGAAACTCCAAAACTCCTAAACTACAAAACTCCAAAACTCCAAAACTCCAAAACTCCAAAACTCCGAAACTCCGAAACTCCGAAACTCCAAACCTCCGAATCTCCAAAACTCCAAAACTCGAAAACTCCGAAACTCCAAAACTCCAAAACTCCAATACTCCAAAACTCCAAAACTCCGAAACTCCAAAACTCCAAAACTCCAAAGCTCCAAAACTCCAAAACTCCAAAACTCCGAAACTCCAAAACTCCAAAACTCCAAAACTCCGAAACACCAAAACTCCGAAACTCCGAAACTCGGAAACTCCAAAACTCCAAAACTCCAAAACTCCAAAACTCCAAAACTCCGAAACTCCAAAACTTCAAAACTCCGAAACTCCAAAACTCCAAAACTCCGAAACTCCAAAACTCCAAAACTCCAAAACTCCAAAACTCCGAAACTCCGAAACTCCAAAACTCGAAAACTCCAAAACTCCAAAACTCCAATACTCCAAAACTCCAAAACTCCAAAACTCCAAAACTCCAAAACTCCAAAACTCCGAAACTCCGAAACTCCAAAACTCCAAAACTCCAAAACTCCAAAACTCCAATACTCCAAAACTCCGAAACTCCAAAACTCCAATACTCCAAATCTCCGAAACTCCAAAACTCCAAAACTCCGAAACTCCAAAACTCCGAATCTCCAAAACTCCAATACTCCAAAACTCCGAAACTCCAAAACTCCGAAACTCCAAAACTCCAAAACACCGAAACTCCAAAACTCCAAAACTCCAATACTCCAATACTCCGAAACTCCAAAACTCCAAAACTCCGAAACTCCAATACTCCAAAACTTCAAAACTCCGAATCTCCAAAACTCCAAAACTCCGAAACTCCGAAACTCCAAAACTCCTAAACTACAAAACTCCAAAACTCCAAAACTCCAAAACTCCGAAACTCCGAAACTCCGAAACTCCAAAACTCCGAATCTCCAAAACTCGAAAACTCGAAAACTCCGAAACTCCAAAACTCCAAAACTCCAATACTCCAAAACTCCAAAACTCCGAAACTCCAAAACTCCAAAACTCCAAAGCTCCAAAACTCCAAAACTCCAAAACTCCGAAACTCCAAAACTCCAAAACTCCAAAACTCCGAAACACCAAAACTCCGAAACTCCGAAACTCCAAAACTCCAAAACTCCGAAACTCCAAAACTCCAAAACTCCAATACTCCAAAACTCCAAAACTCCGAAACTCCAAAACTCCGAAACTCCAAAACTCCAATACTCCAAAACTCCAATACTCCAAAACTCCGAAACTCCAAAACACCGAAACTCCGAAACTCCGAAACTCCAAAACTCCAAAACTCCAAAACTCCAAAACTCCGAAACTCCAAAACTCCGAAACTCCAAAACTCCGAAACTGCAAAACTCCAAAACTCCAAAACTCCGAAACTCCAAAACTCCGAAACCCCAAAACTCCAAAACTCCGAAACTCCAAAACTCCAAAACTCCAAAACTCCGAAACTCCGAAACTCCAAACCTCGAAAACTCCAAAACTCCAAAACTCCAATACTCCAAAACTCCGAAACTCCGAAACTCCAAAACTCCAATACTCCAAAACTCCGAAACTCCAAAACTCCAATACTCCAAAACTCCGAAACTCCAAAACTCCAAAACTCCGAAACTCCAAAACTCGGAAACTCCAAAACTACAAAACTCCAAAACTCCAAAACTCCGAAACTCCAAAACTGCAAAAGTCCAAAACTCCGAATCTCCAAAACTCCAATACTCCAAAACTCCGAAACTCCAAAACTCCGAAACTCCAAAACTCCAAAACTCCGAAACTCCAAAACTCCAAAACTCCAAAACTCCGAAACTCCGAAACTCCAAAACTCCAAAACTCCAAAACTCCAAAACTCCAATACTCCAAAACTCCGAAACTCCAAAACTCCGAAACTCCAAAACTCCGAAACTTCAAAACTCCGAAACTCCAAAACTCCAAAACTCCGAAACTCCAAAACTCCGAATCTCCAAAACTCCAAAACTCCAAAACTCCGAAACTCCAAAACTCCGAAACTCCAAAACTCCAAAACTCCAATACTCCAAAACTCCAAAACTCCAAAACACCGAAACTCCGAAACTCCGAAACTCCAAAACTCCAAAACTCCAAAACTCCAAAACTCCGAAACTCCAAAACTCCGAAACTCCAAAACTCCAAAACTCCAAAACTCCGAAACTCCAAAACTCCAATACTCCAAAACTCCGAAACTCCAAAACTCCAAAACTCAAAAACTCCAAAACTCCAAAACTCCAAAACTCCAAAACTCCGAAACTCCAAAACTCCGAAACTCCAAAACTCCGAAACTCCAAAACTCCGAAACTCCAAAACTCCGAATCTCCAAAACTCCAAAACTCCAAAACTCCGAAACTCCAAAACTCCAAAACTCCGAAACTCCAAAACTCCGAAACTCCAAAACTCCAAAACTCCAAAACTCCAAAACTCCGAAACTCCAAAACTCCAAAACTCCGAAACTCCAAAACTCCAAAACTCCAAAACTCCGAAACTCCGAAACTCCAAAACTCCAAAACTCCGAAACTCCAAAACTGCAAAACTCCAAAACTCCAAAACTCCAAAACTCCAAAACTCCAAAACTCCAAACTCCAAAACTCCAAAACTCCAAAACACCGAAACTCCGAAACTCCAAAACTCCAAAACTCAAAAACTCCGAAACTCAAAAACTCCGAAACTCCAAAACTCCAAAACTCCAAAACTCCGAAACTCCAAATCTCCAATACTCCAATACTCCGAAACTCCAAAACTCCAAAACTCCGAAACTCCAATACTCCAAAACTTCAAAACTCCGAATCTCCAAAACTCCAAAACTCCGAAACTCCGAAACTCCAAAACTCCAAAACTACAAAACTCCAAGACTCCAAAACTCCAAAACTCCGAAACTCCGAAACTCCAAAACTCCAAAACTCCAAAACTCCAAAACTCCGAAACTCCAAAACTCCCAAACTCCGAAACTCCAAAACTCCAAAACTCCGAAACTCCAAAACTCCAAAACTCCAAAACTCCGAAACTCCGAAACTCCAAAACTCCAAAACTCCAAAACTCCAAAACTCCAAAACTGCAAAAGTCCAAAACTCCAAAACTCCGAAACTCCAATACTCCAAAACTCCGAAACTCCAAAACTCCAAAACTCCAAAACTCCAAAACTCCAATACTCCGAAACTCCGAAACTCCAAAACTCCAAAACTCCAAAACTCCAAAACTCCGAAACTCCAAAACTCCGAAACTCCGAAACTCCAAAACTCCAAAACTCCGAAACTCCAAAACTCCAAAACTCCAAAACTCCGAAACTCCGAAACTCCAAAACTCCAAAACTCCAAAACTCCGAAACTCCAAAACTGCAAAAGTGCAAAAGTCCAAAACTCCAAAACTCCGAAACTCCAATACTCCAAAACTCCGAAACTCCAAAACTCCAAAACTCCAAAACTCCAAAACTCCAAAACTCCGAAACTCCGAAACTCCGAAACTCCGAAACTCCAAAACTCCGAAACTCCGAAACTCCAAAACTCCAAAACTCCAAAACTCCGAAACTCCAAAACTCCAAAACTCCGAAACTCCGAAACTCCAAAACTCCGAATCTCCAAAACTCGGAAACTCCAAAACTCCAAAACTCCAAAACTCCAAAACTCCGAAACTCCAAAACTCCAAAACTCCAAAACTCCAAAACTCCAAAACTCCGAAACTCCAAAACTCCGAAACTCCAAAACTCCAAAACTCCAATACTCCAAAACTCCAAAACTCCAAAACACCGAAACTCCGAAACTCCGAAACTCCAAAACTCCAGAACTCCAAAACTCCGAATCTCCAAAACTCGGAAACTCCAAAACTCCAAAACTCCAAAACTCCGAAACTCCAAAACTCCGAAACTCCGAAACTCCACAACTCCAAAACTCCGAAACTCCAAAACTCCAAAACTCCAAAACTCCGAAACTCCGAAACTCCAAAACTCCAAAACTCCAAAACTCCGAAACTCCAAAACTGCAAAACTCCAAAACTCCAAAACTCCGAAACTCCAATACTCCAAAACTCCGAAACTCCAAAACTCCAAAACTCCAAAACTCCGAAACTCCGAAACTCCGAAACTCCAAAACTCCAAAACTCCAAAACTCCAAAACTCCAAAACTCCGAAACTCCAAAACTCCGAAACTCCAAAACTCCAAAACTCCAATACTCCAAAACTCCAAAACTCCAAAACACCGAAACTCCGAAACTCCGAAACTCCAAAACTCCAGAACTCCAAAACTCCGAATCTCCAAAACTCGGAAACTCCAAAACTCCAACTCCAAAACTCCGAAACTCCAAAACTCCGAAACTCCGAAACTCCAAAACTCCAAAACTCCAATACTCCAAAACTCCAAAACTCCAAAACACCGAAACTCCGAAACTCCGAAACTCCAAAACTCCAAAACTCCAAAACTCCGAATCTCCAAAACTCGGAAACTCCAAAACTCCAAAACTCCAAAACTCCGAAACTCCAAAACTCCAAAACTCCAAAACTCCGAAACTCCAAAACTCCAAAACTCCAAAACTCCAAAACTCCAAAACTCCAAAACTCCAAAACTCCGAAACTCCAAAACTCCAAAACTCCAAAACTCCAAAACTGCGAAACTCCAAAACTCCAAAACTCCAAAACTCCGAAACTGCAAAACTCCAAAACTCCAAAACTCCGAAACTCCAAAACTCCGAAACCCCAAAACTCCAAAACTCCAAAACTCCAAAACTCCGAAACTCCGAAACTCCAAAACTCGAAAACTCCAAAACTCCAAAACTCCAATACTCCAAAACTCCGAAACTCCGAAACTCCAAAACTCCAATACTCCAAAACTCCGAAACTCCAAAACTCCAAAACTCCGAAACTCCAAAACTCGGAAACTCCAAAACTACAAAACTCCAAAACTCCAAAACTCCAAAACTCCGAAACTCCAAAACTCCGAAACTCCAAAACTCCGAAACTCCAAACCTCGAAAACTCCAAAACTCCAAAACTCCAATACTCCAAAACTCCGAAACTCCGAAACTCCAAAACTCCAATACTCCAAAACTCCGAAACTCCAAAACTCCAAAACTCCGAAACTCCAAAACTCGGAAACTCCAAAACTACAAAACTCCAAAACTCCAAAACTCCGAAACTCCAAAACTGCAAAAGTCCAAAACTCCGAATCTCCAAAACTCCAATACTCCAAAACTCCGAAACTCCAAAACTCCGAAACTCCAAAACTCCAAAACTCCGAAACTCCAAAACTCCAAAACTCCAAAACTCCGAAACTCCGAAACTCCAAAACTCCAAAACTCCAAAACTCCAAAACTCCAATACTCCAAAACTCCGAAACTCCAAAACTCCGAAACTCCAAAACTCCGAAACTTCAAAACTCCGAAACTCCAAAACTCCAAAACTCCGAAACTCCAAAACTCCGAATCTCCAAAACTCCAAAACTCCAAAACTCCGAAACTCCAAAACTCCGAAACTCCAAAACTCCAAAACTCCAATACTCCAAAACTCCAAAACTCCAAAACACCGAAACTCCGAAACTCCGAAACTCCAAAACTCCAAAACTCCAAAACTCCAAAACTCCGAAACTCCAAAACTCCGAAACTCCAAAACTCCAAAACTCCAAAACTCCGAAACTCCAAAACTCCAATACTCCAAAACTCCGAAACTCCAAAACTCCAAAACTCAAAAACTCCAAAACTCCAAAACTCCAAAACTCCAAAACTCCGAAACTCCAAAACTCCGAAACTCCAAAACTCCGAAACTCCAAAACTCCGAAACTCCAAAACTCCGAATCTCCAAAACTCCAAAACTCCAAAACTCCAAAACTCCGAAACTCCAAAACTCCGAAACTCCGAAACTCCAAAACTCCAAAACTCCAATACTCCAAAACTCCAAAACTCCAAAACACCGAAACTCCGAAACTCCGAAACTCCAAAACTCCAAAACTCCAAAACTCCGAATCTCCAAAACTCGGAAACTCCAAAACTCCAAAACTCCAAAACTCCGAAACTCCAAAACTCCAAAACTCCAAAACTCCGAAACTCCAAAACTCCAAAACTCCAAAACTCCAAAACTCCAAAACTCCAAAACTCCAATACTCCAAAACTCCAAAACTCCAAAACACCGAAACTCCGAAACTCCGAAACTCCAAAACTCCAAAACTCCAAAACTCCGAATCTCCAAAACTCGGAAACTCCAAAACTCCAAAACTCCAAAACTCCGAAACTCCAAAACTCCAAAACTCCAAAACTCCGAAACTCCAAAACTCCAAAACTCCAAAACTCCAAAACTCCAAAACTCCAAAACTCCAAAACTCCGAAACCCCAAAACTCCAAAACTCCAAAACTCCAAAACTCCGAAACTCCGAAACTCCAAAACTCGAAAACTCCAAAACTCCAAAACTCCAATACTCCAAAACTCCGAAACTCCGAAACTCCAAAACTCCAATACTCCAAAACTCCGAAACTCCAAAACTCCAAAACTCCGAAACTCCAAAACTCGGAAACTCCAAAACTACAAAACTCCAAAACTCCAAAACTCCAAAACTCCGAAACTCCAAAACTCCGAAACTCCAAAACTCCAATACTCCAAAACTCCGAAACTCCGAAACTCCAAAACTCCAATACTCCAAAACTCCGAAACTCCAAAACTCCAAAACTCCGAAACTCCAAAACTCGGAAACTCCAAAACTACAAAACTCCAAAACTCCAAAACTCCGAAACTCCAAAACTGCAAAAGTCCAAAACTCCGAATCTCCAAAACTCCAATACTCCAAAACTCCGAAACTCCAAAACTCCGAAACTCCAAAACTCCAAAACTCCGAAACTCCAAAACTCCAAAACTCCAAAACTCCGAAACTCCGAAACTCCAAAACTCCAAAACTCCAAAACTCCAAAACTCCAATACTCCAAAACTCCGAAACTCCAAAACTCCGAAACTCCAAAACTCCAAAACTCCAAAACTCCAAAACTCCAAAACTGCAAAAGTCCAAAACTCCAAAACTCCGAAACTCCAATACTCCAAAACTCCGAAACTCCAAAACTCCAAAACTCCAAAACTCCAAAACTCCAATACTCCGAAACTCCGAAACTCCAAAACTCCAAAACTCCAAAACTCCAAAACTCCGAAACTCCAAAACTCCGAAACTCCGAAACTCCAAAACTCCAAAACTCCGAAACTCCAAAACTCCAAAACTCCAAAACTCCGAAACTCCGAAACTCCAAAACTCCAAAACTCCAAAACTCCGAAACTCCAAAACTGCAAAAGTCCAAAACTCCAAAACTCCGAAACTCCAATACTCCAAAACTCCGAAACTCCAAAACTCCAAAACTCCAAAACTCCAAAACTCCAAAACTCCGAAACTCCGAAACTCCGAAACTCCGAAACTCCAAAACTCCGAAACTCCGAAACTCAAAAACTCCAAAACTCCAAAACTCCGAAACTCCAAAACTCCAAAACTCCGAAACTCCGAAACTCCAAAACTCCGAATCTCCAAAACTCGGAAACTCCAAAACTCCAAAACTCCAAAACTCCAAAACTCCGAAACTCCAAAACTCCAAAACTCCAAAACTCCAAAACTCCAAAACTCCGAAACTCCAAAACTCCGAAACTCCAAAACTCCAAAACTCCAATACTCCAAAACTCCAAAACTCCAAAACACCGAAACTCCGAAACTCCGAAACTCCAAAACTCCAGAACTCCAAAACTCCGAATCTCCAAAACTCGGAAACTCCAAAACTCCAAAACTCCAAAACTCCGAAACTCCAAAACTCCGAAACTCCGAAACTCCACAACTCCAAAACTCCGAAACTCCAAAACTCCAAAACTCCGAAACTCCGAAACTCCAAAACTCCAAAACTCCAAAACTCCGAAACTCCAAAACTGCAAAACTCCAAAACTCCAAAACTCCGAAACTCCAATACTCCAAAACTCCGAAACTCCAAAACTCCAAAACTCCAAAACTCCGAAACTCCGAAACTCCGAAACTCCAAAACTCCAAAACTCCAAAACTCCAAAACTCCAAAACTCCGAGACTCCAAAACTCCGAAACTCCAAAACTCCAAAACTCCAATACTCCAAAACTCCAAAACTCCAAAACACCGAAACTCCGAAACTCCGAAACTCCAAAACTCCAGAACTCCAAAACTCCGAATCTCCAAAACTCGGAAACTCCAAAACTCCAACTCCAAAACTCCGAAACTCCAAAACTCCGAAACTCCGAAACTCCAAAACTCCAAAACTCCAATACTCCAAAACTCCAAAACTCCAAAACACCGAAACTCCGAAACTCCGAAACTCCAAAACTCCAAAACTCCAAAACTCCGAATCTCCAAAACTCGGAAACTCCAAAACTCCAAAACTCCAAAACTCCGAAACTCCAAAACTCCAAAACTCCAAAACTCCGAAACTCCAAAACTCCAAAACTCCAAAACTCCGAAACTCCAAAACTCCAAAACTCCAAAACTCCAAAACTGCGAAACTCCAAAACTCCAAAACTCCAAAACTCCGAAACTGCAAAACTCCAAAACTCCAAAACTCCGAAACTCCAAAACTCCGAAACCCCAAAACTCCAAAACTCCAAAACTCCAAAACTCCGAAACTCCGAAACTCCAAAACTCGAAAACTCCAAAACTCCAAAACTCCAATACTCCAAAACTCCGAAACTCCGAAACTCCAAAACTCCAATACTCCAAAACTCCGAAACTCCAAAACTCCAAAACTCCGAAACTCCAAAACTCGGAAACTCCAAAACTACAAAACTCCAAAACTCCAAAACTCCAAAACTCCGAAACTCCAAAACTCCGAAACTCCAAAACTCCGAAACTCCAAACCTCGAAAACTCCAAAACTCCAAAACTCCAATACTCCAAAACTCCGAAACTCCGAAACTCCAAAACTCCAATACTCCAAAACTCCGAAACTCCAAAACTCCAAAACTCCGAAACTCCAAAACTCGGAAACTCCAAAACTACAAAACTCCAAAACTCCAAAACTCCGAAACTCCAAAACTGCAAAAGTCCAAAACTCCGAATCTCCAAAACTCCAATACTCCAAAACTCCGAAACTCCAAAACTCCGAAACTCCAAAACTCCAAAACTCCGAAACTCCAAAACTCCAAAACTCCAAAACTCCGAAACTCCGAAACTCCAAAACTCCAAAACTCCAAAACTCCAAAACTCCAATACTCCAAAACTCCGAAACTCCAAAACTCCGAAACTCCAAAACTCCGAAACTTCAAAACTCCGAAACTCCAAAACTCCAAAACTCCGAAACTCCAAAACTCCGAATCTCCAAAACTCCAAAACTCCAAAACTCCGAAACTCCAAAACTCCGAAACTCCAAAACTCCAAAACTCCAATACTCCAAAACTCCAAAACTCCAAAACACCGAAACTCCGAAACTCCGAAACTCCAAAACTCCGAAACTCCAAAACTCCGAAACTCCAAAACTCCAAAACTCCAAAACTCCGAAACTCCAAAACTCCAATACTCCAAAACTCCGAAACTCCAAAACTCCAAAACTCAAAAACTCCAAAACTCCAAAACTCCGAAACTCCAAAACTCCGAAACTCCAAAACTCCGAAACTCCAAAACTCCGAAACTCCAAAACTCCGAAACTCCAAAACTCCGAATCTCCAAAACTCCAAAACTCCAAAACTCCAAAACTCCGAAACTCCAAAACTCCGAAACTCCGAAACTCCAAAACTCCAAAACTCCAATACTCCAAAACTCCAAAACTCCAAAACACCGAAACTCCGAAACTCCGAAACTCCAAAACTCCAAAACTCCAAAACTCCGAATCTCCAAAACTCGGAAACTCCAAAACTCCAAAACTCCAAAACTCCGAAACTCCAAAACTCCAAAACTCCAAAACTCCGAAACTCCAAAACTCCAAAACTCCAAAACTCCAAAACTCCAAAACTCCAAAACTCCAAAACTCCGAAACTCCAAAACTCCAAAACTCCAAAACTCCAAAACTGCGAAACTCCAAAACTCCAAAACTCCAAAACTCCGAAACTGCAAAACTCCAAAACTCCAAAACTCCGAAACCCCAAAACTCCAAAACTCCAAAACTCCAAAACTCCGAAACTCCGAAACTCCAAAACTCGAAAACTCCAAAACTCCAAAACTCCAATACTCCAAAACTCCGAAACTCCGAAACTCCAAAACTCCAATACTCCAAAACTCCGAAACTCCAAAACTCCAAAACTCCGAAACTCCAAAACTCGGAAACTCCAAAACTACAAAACTCCAAAACTCCAAAACTCCAAAACTCCGAAACTCCAAAACTCCGAAACTCCAAAACTCCAATACTCCAAAACTCCGAAACTCCGAAACTCCAAAACTCCAATACTCCAAAACTCCGAAACTCCAAAACTCCAAAACTCCGAAACTCCAAAACTCGGAAACTCCAAAACTACAAAACTCCAAAACTCCAAAACTCCGAAACTCCAAAACTGCAAAAGTCCAAAACTCCGAATCTCCAAAACTCCAATACTCCAAAACTCCGAAACTCCAAAACTCCGAAACTCCAAAACTCCAAAACTCCGAAACTCCAAAACTCCAAAACTCCAAAACTCCGAAACTCCGAAACTCCAAAACTCCAAAACTCCAAAACTCCAAAACTCCAATACTCCAAAACTCCGAAACTCCAAAACTCCGAAACTCCAAAACTCCGAAACTTCAAAACTCCGAAACTCCAAAACTCCAAAACTCCGAAACTCCAAAACTCCGAATCTCCAAAACTCCAAAACTCCAAAACTCCGAAACTCCAAAACTCCGAAACTCCAAAACTCCAAAACTCCAATACTCCAAAACTCCAAAACTCCAAAACACCGAAACTCCGAAACTCCGAAACTCCAAAACTCCAAAACTCCAAAACTCCAAAACTCCGAAACTCCAAAACTCCGAAACTCCAAAACTCCAAAACTCCAAAACTCCGAAACTCCAAAACTCCAATACTCCAAAACTCCGAAACTCCAAAACTCCAAAACTCAAAAACTCCAAAACTCCAAAACTCCAAAACTCCGAAACTCCAAAACTCCGAAACTCCAAAACTCCAAAACTCCAATACTCCAAAACTCCAAAACTCCAAAACACCGAAACTCCGAAACTCCGAAACTCCAAAACTCCAAAACTCCAAAACTCCAAAACTCCGAAACTCCAAAACTCCGAAACTCCAAAACTCCAAAACTCCAATACTCCAAAACTCCGAAACTCCAAAACTCCAAAACTCCGAAACTCCAAAACTCCGAAACTCCAAAACTCCAAAACTCCAAAACTCCGAAACTCCAAAACTCCGAAACTCCAAAACTCCGAAACTCCAAAACTCCGAAACTCCAAAACTCCGAATCTCCAAAACTCCAAAACTCCAAAACTCCAAAACTCCGAAACTCCAAAACTCCAAAACTCCGAAACTCCAAAACTCCGAAACTCCAAAACTCCAAAACTCCGAAACTCCAAAACTCCAAAACTCCAAAACTCCGAAACTCCGAAACTCCAAAACTCCAAAACTCCAAAACTCCGAAACTCCAAAACTGCAAAACTCCAAAACTCCAAAACTCCAAAACTCCAAAACTCCAAAACTCCAAAACTCCAATACTCCAAAACTCCAAAACTCCAAAACACCGAAACTCCGAAACTCCAAAACTCCAAAACTCCAAAACTCCGAAACTCAAAAACTCCGAAACTCCAAAACTCCAAAACTCCAAAACTCCGAAACTCCAAAACTCCAATACTCCAATACTCCGAAACTCCAAAACTCCAAAACTCCGAAACTCCAATACTCCAAAACTTCAAAACTCCGAATCTCCAAAACTCCAAAACTCCGAAACTCCGAAACTCCAACTCCAATACTACAAAACTCCAAAACTCCAAAACTCCAAAACTCCGAAACTCCGAAACTCCAAAACTCCAAAACTCCAAAACTCCAAAACTCCGAAACTCCAAAACTCCGAAACTCCGAAACTCCAAAACTCCAAAACTCCGAAACTCCAAAACTCCAAAACTCCAAAACTCCGAAACTCCGAAACTCCAAAACTCCAAAACTCCAAAACTCCGAAACTCCAAAACTGCAAAAGTCCAAAACTCCAAAACTCCGAAACTCCAATACTCCAAAACTCCGAAACTCCAAAACTCCAAAACTCCAAAACTCCAAAACTCCAAAACTCCAATACTCCGAAACTCCGAAACTCCAAAACTCCAAAACTCCAAAACTCCGAAACTCCAAAACTCCAAAACTCCGAAACTCCAAAACTCCAAAACTCCAAAACTCCGAAACTCCGAAACTCCAAAACTCCAAAACTCCAAAACTCCGAAACTCCAAAACTGCAAAAGTCCAAAACTCCAAAACTCCGAAACTCCAATACTCCAAAACTCCGAAACTCCAAAACTCCAAAACTCCAAAACTCCAAAACTCCAAAACTCCGAAACTCCGAAACTCCGAAACTCCGAAACTCCAAAACTCCGAAACTCCGAAACTCCAAAACTCCAAAACTCCGAAACTCCAAAACTCCAAAACTCCGAAACTCCGAAACTCCGAAACTCCAAAACTCCGAATCTCCAAAACTCGGAAACTCCAAAACTCCGAAACTCCAAAACTCCGAAACTCCAAAACTCCAAAACTCCAATACTCCAAAACTCCAAAACTCCAAAACACCGAAACTCCGAAACTCCGAAACTCCAAAACTCCAGAACTCCAAAACTCCGAATCTCCAAAACTCGGAAACTCCAAAACTCCAACTCCAAAACTCCGAAACTCCAAAACTCCGAAACTCCGAAACTCCAAAACTGCAAAACTCCAAAACTCCAAAACTCCAAAACTCCAAAACTCCAAAACTCCAATACTCCAAAACTCCAAAACTCCAAAACACCGAAACTCCGAAACTCCAAAACTCCAAAACTCCAAAACTCCGAAACTCAAAAACTCCGAAACTCCAAAACTCCAAAACTCCAAAACTCCGAAACTCCAAAACTCCAATACTCCAATACTCCGAAACTCCAAAACTCCAAAACTCCGAAACTCCAATACTCCAAAACTTCAAAACTCCGAATCTCCAAAACTCCAAAACTCCGAAACTCCGAAACTCCAAAACTCCAAAACTACAAAACTCCAAAACTCCAAAACTCCAAAACTCCGAAACTCCGAAACTCCAAAACTCCAAAACTCCAAAACTCCAAAACTCCGAAACTCCAAAACTCCGAAACTCCGAAACTCCAAAACTCCACAACTCCGAAACTCCAAAACTCCAAAACTCCAAAACTCCGAAACTCCGAAACTCCAAAACTCCAAAACTCCAAAACTCCGAAACTCCAAAACTGCAAAAGTCCAAAACTCCAAAACTCCGAAACTCCAATACTCCAAAACTCCGAAACTCCAAAACTCCAAAACTCCAAAACTCCAAAACTCCAAAACTCCAATACTCCGAAACTCCGAAACTCCAAAACTCCAAAACTCCAAAACTCCAAAACTCCGAAACTCCAAAACTCCGAAACTCCGAAACTCCAAAACTCCAAAACTCCGAAACTCCAAAACTCCAAAACTCCAAAACTCCGAAACTCCGAAACTCCAAAACTCCAAAACTCCAAAACTCCGAAACTCCAAAACTGCAAAAGTCCAAAACTCCAAAACTCCGAAACTCCAATACTCCAAAACTCCGAAACTCCAAAACTCCAAAACTCCAAAACTCCAAAACTCCAAAACTCCGAAACTCCGAAACTCCGAAACTCCGAAACTCCAAAACTCCGAAACTCCGAAACTCCAAAACTCCGAAACTCCAAAACTCCAAAACTCCGAAACTCCGAAACTCCGAAACTCCAAAACTCCGAATCTCCAAAACTCGGAAACTCCAAAACTCCAAAACTCCAAAACTCCAAAACTCCGAAACTCCAAAACTCCAAAACTCCAAAACTCCAAAACTCCAAAACTCCGAAACTCCAAAACTCCGAAACTCCAAAACTCCAAAACTCCAATACTCCAAAACTCCAAAACTCCAAAACACCGAAACTCCGAAACTCCGAAACTCCAAAACTCCAGAACTCCAAAACTCCGAATCTCCAAAACTCGGAAACTCCAAAACTCCAACTCCAAAACTCCGAAACTCCAAAACTCCGAAACTCCGAAACTCCACAACTCCAAAACTCCGAAACTCCAAAACTCCAAAACTCCAAAACTCCGAAACTCCGAAACTCCAAAACTCCAAAACTCCAAAACTCCGAAACTCAAAAACTGCAAAACTCCAACACTCCAAAACTCCGAAACTCCAATACTCCAAAACTCCGAAACTCCAAAACTCCAAAACTCCAAAACTCCGAAACTCCGAAACTCCGAAACTCCGAAACTCCAAAACTCCGAAACTCCAAAACTCCAAAACTCCAAAACTCCAAAACTCCGAAACTCCAAAACTCCAAAACTCCGAAACTCCGAAACTCCGAAACTCCAAAACTCCAAAACTCCGAAACTCCAAAACTCCAAAACTCCAAAACTCCGAAACTCCAAAACTCCGAAACTCCAAAACTCCAAAACTCCAATACTCCAAAACTCCAAAACTCCAAAACACCGAAACTCCGAAACTCCGAAACTCCAAAACTCCAAAACTCCAAAACTCCGAATCTCCAAAACTCGGAAACTCCAAAACTCCAAAACTCCAAAACTCCGAAACTCCAAAACTCCAAAACTCCAAAACTCCAAAACTCCGAAACTCCAAAACTCCGAAACTCCAAAACTCCGAATCTCCAAAACTCCAATACTCCAAAACTCCGAAACTCCAAAACTCCGAAACTCCAAAACTCCAAAACTCCGAAACTCCAAAACTCCAAAACTCCAAAACTCCGAAACTCCGAAACTCCAAAACTCCAAAACTCCAAAACTCCAATACTCCAAAACTCCGAAACTCCAAAACTCCAATACTCCAATACTCCGAAACTCCAAAACTCCGAAACTCCAATACTCCAAAACTTCAAAACTCCGAATCTCCAAAACTCCAAAACTCCGAAACTCCGAAACTCCAAAACTCCTAAACTACAAAACTCCAAAACTCCAAAACTCCAAAACTCCGAAACTCCGAAACTCCGAAACTCCAAAACTCCGAATCTCCAAAACTCCAAAACTCGAAAACTCCGAAACTCCAAAACTCCAAATCTCCAATACTCCAAAACTCCAAAACTCCGAAACTCCAAAACTCCAAAACTCCAAAGCTCCAAAACTCCAAAACTCCAAAACTCCGAAACTCCAAAACTCCAAAACTCCAAAACTCCGAAACACCAAAACTCCGAAACTCCGAAACTCGGAAACTCCAAAACTCCAAAACTCCAAAACTCCAAAACTCCAAAACTCCGAAACTCCAAAACTTCAAAACTCCGAAACTCCAAAACTCCAAAACTCCGAAACTCCAAAACTCCAAAACTCCAAAACTCCAAAACTCCGAAACTCCGAAACTCCAAAACTCGAAAACTCCAAAACTCCAAAACTCCAATACTCCAAAACTCCAAAACTCCAAAACTCCAAAACTCCAAAACTCCAAAACTCCGAAACTCCGAAACTCCAAAACTCCAAAACTCCAAAACTCCAAAACTCCAATACTCCAAAACTCCGAAACTCCAAAACTCCAATACTCCAAATCTCCGAAACTCCAAAACTCCAAAACTCCGAAACTCCAAAACTGCAAAAGTCCAAAACTCCAAAACTCCGAAACTCCAATACTCCAAAACTCCGAAACTCCAAAACTCCAAAACTCCAAAACTCCAAAACTCCAAAACTCCGAAACTCCGAAACTCCGAAACTCCGAAACTCCAAAACTCCGAAACTCCGAAACTCCAAAACTCCAAAACTCCAAAACTCCGAAACTCCAAAACTCCAAAACTCCGAAACTCCGAAACTCCGAAACTCCAAAACTCCGAATCTCCAAAACTCGGAAACTCCAAAACTCCAAAACTCCAAAACTCCAAAACTCCGAAACTCCAAAACTCCAAAACTCCAAAACTCCAAAACTCCAAAACTCCGAAACTCCAAAACTCCGAAACTCCAAAACTCCAAAACTCCAATACTCCAAAACTCCAAAACTCCAAAACACCGAAACTCCGAAACTCCGAAACTCCAAAACTCCAGAACTCCAAAACTCCGAATCTCCAAAACTCGGAAACTCCAAAACTCCAACTCCAAAACTCCGAAACTCCAAAACTCCGAAACTCCGAAACTCCACAACTCCAAAACTCCGAAACTCCAAAACTCCAAAACTCCAAAACTCCGAAACTCCGAAACTCCAAAACTCCAAAACTCCAAAACTCCGAAACTCAAAAACTGCAAAACTCCAAAACTCCAAAACTCCGAAACTCCAATACTCCAAAACTCCGAAACTCCAAAACTCCAAAACTCCAAAACTCCGAAACTCCGAAACTCCGAAACTCCGAAACTCCAAAACTCCGAAACTCCAAAACTCCAAAACTCCAAAACTCCAAAACTCCGAAACTCCAAAACTCCAAAACTCCGAAACTCCGAAACTCCGAAACTCCAAAACTCCAAAACTCCGAAACTCCAAAACTCCAAAACTCCAAAACTCCGAAACTCCAAAACTCCGAAACTTCAAAACTCCAAAACTCCAATACTCCAAAACTCCAAAACTCCAAAACACCGAAACTCCGAAACTCCGAAACTCCAAAACTCCAAAACTCCAAAACTCCGAATCTCCAAAACTCGGAAACTCCAAAACTCCAAAACTCCAAAACTCCGAAACTCCAAAACTCCAAAACTCCAAAACTCCAAAACTCCGAAACTCCAAAACTCCGAAACTCCAAAACTCCGAATCTCCAAAACTCCAATACTCCAAAACTCCGAAACTCCAAAACTCCGAAACTCCAAAACTCCAAAACTCCGAAACTCCAAAACTCCAAAACTCCAAAACTCCGAAACTCCGAAACTCCAAAACTCCAAAACTCCAAAACTCCAATACTCCAAAACTCCGAAACTCCAAAACTCCAATACTCCAATACTCCGAAACTCCAAAACTCCGAAACTCCAATACTCCAAAACTTCAAAACTCCGAATCTCCAAAACTCCAAAACTCCGAAACTCCGAAACTCCAAAACTCCTAAACTACAAAACTCCAAAACTCCAAAACTCCAAAACTCCGAAACTCCGAAACTCCGAAACTCCAAACCTCCGAATCTCCAAAACTCCAAAACTCGAAAACTCCGAAACTCCAAAACTCCAAAACTCCAATACTCCAAAACTCCAAAACTCCGAAACTCCAAAACTCCAAAACTCCAAAGCTCCAAAACTCCAAAACTCCAAAACTCCGAAACTCCAAAACTCCAAAACTCCAAAACTCCGAAACACCAAAACTCCGAAACTCCGAAACTCGGAAACTCCAAAACTCCAAAACTCCAAAACTCCAAAACTCCAAAACTCCGAAACTCCAAAACTTCAAAACTCCGAAACTCCAAAACTCCAAAACTCCGAAACTCCAAAACTCCAAAACTCCAAAACTCCAAAACTCCGAAACTCCGAAACTCCAAAACTCGAAAACTCCAAAACTCCAAAACTCCAATACTCCAAAACTCCAAAACTCCAAAACTCCAAAACTCCAAAACTCCAAAACTCCGAAACTCCGAAACTCCAAAACTCCAAAACTCCAAAACTCCAAAACTCCAATACTCCAAAACTCCGAAACTCCAAAACTCCAATACTCCAAATCTCCGAAACTCCAAAACTCCAAAACTCCGAAACTCCAAAACTCCGAATCTCCAAAACTCCAATACTCCAAAACTCCGAAACTCCAAAACTCCGAAACTCCAAAACTCCAAAACACCGAAACTCCAAAACTCCAAAACTCCAATACTCCAATACTCCGAAACTCCAAAACTCCAAAACTCCGAAACTCCAATACTCCAAAACTTCAAAACTCCGAATCTCCAAAACTCCAAAACTCCGAAACTCCGAAACTCCAAAACTCCTAAACTACAAAACTCCAAAACTCCAAAACTCCAAAACTCCGAAACTCCGAAACTCCGAAACTCCAAAACTCCGAATCTCCAAAACTCGAAAACTCGAAAACTCCGAAACTCCAAAACTCCAAAACTCCAATACTCCAAAACTCCAAAACTCCGAAACTCCAAAACTCCAAAACTCCAAAGCTCCAAAACTCCAAAACTCCAAAACTCCGAAACTCCAAAACTCCAAAACTCCAAAACTCCGAAACACCAAAACTCCGAAACTCCGAAACTCCAAAACTCCAAAACTCCGAAACTCCAAAACTCCAAAACTCCAATACTCCAAAACTCCAAAACTCCGAAACTCCAAAACTCCGAAACTCCAAAACTCCAATACTCCAAAACTCCAATACTCCAAAACTCCGAAACTCCAAAACACCGAAACTCCGAAACTCCGAAACTCCAAAACTCCAAAACTCCAAAACTCCAAAACTCCGAAACTCCAAAACTCCGAAACTCCAAAACTCCGAAACTGCAAAACTCCAAAACTCCAAAACTCCGAAACTCCAAAACTCCGAAACCCCAAAACTCCAAAACTCCGAAACTCCAAAACTCCAAAACTCCAAAACTCCGAAACTCCGAAACTCCAAACCTCGAAAACTCCAAAACTCCAAAACTCCAATACTCCAAAACTCCGAAACTCCGAAACTCCAAAACTCCAATACTCCAAAACTCCGAAACTCCAAAACTCCAATACTCCAAAACTCCGAAACTCCAAAACTCCAAAACTCCGAAACTCCAAAACTCGGAAACTCCAAAACTACAAAACTCCAAAACTCCAAAACTCCGAAACTCCAAAACTGCAAAAGTCCAAAACTCCGAATCTCCAAAACTCCAATACTCCAAAACTCCGAAACTCCAAAACTCCGAAACTCCAAAACTCCAAAACTCCGAAACTCCAAAACTCCAAAACTCCAAAACTCCGAAACTCCGAAACTCCAAAACTCCAAAACTCCAAAACTCCAAAACTCCAATACTCCAAAACTCCGAAACTCCAAAACTCCGAAACTCCAAAACTCCGAAACTTCAAAACTCCGAAACTCCAAAACTCCAAAACTCCGAAACTCCAAAACTCCGAATCTCCAAAACTCCAAAACTCCAAAACTCCGAAACTCCAAAACTCCGAAACTCCAAAACTCCAAAACTCCAATACTCCAAAACTCCAAAACTCCAAAACACCGAAACTCCGAAACTCCGAAACTCCAAAACTCCAAAACTCCAAAACTCCAAAACTCCGAAACTCCAAAACTCCGAAACTCCAAAACTCCAAAACTCCAAAACTCCGAAACTCCAAAACTCCAATACTCCAAAACTCCGAAACTCCAAAACTCCAAAACTCAAAAACTCCAAAACTCCAAAACTCCAAAACTCCAAAACTCCGAAACTCCAAAACTCCGAAACTCCAAAACTCCGAAACTCCAAAACTCCGAAACTCCAAAACTCCGAATCTCCAAAACTCCAAAACTCCAAAACTCCGAAACTCCAAAACTCCAAAACTCCGAAACTCCAAAACTCCGAAACTCCAAAACTCCAAAACTCCAAAACTCCAAAACTCCGAAACTCCAAAACTCCAAAACTCCGAAACTCCAAAACTCCAAAACTCCAAAACTCCGAAACTCCGAAACTCCAAAACTCCAAAACTCCGAAACTCCAAAACTGCAAAACTCCAAAACTCCAAAACTCCAAAACTCCAAAACTCCAAAACTCCAAACTCCAAAACTCCAAAACTCCAAAACACCGAAACTCCGAAACTCCAAAACTCCAAAACTCAAAAACTCCGAAACTCAAAAACTCCGAAACTCCAAAACTCCAAAACTCCAAAACTCCGAAACTCCAAATCTCCAATACTCCAATACTCCGAAACTCCAAAACTCCAAAACTCCGAAACTCCAATACTCCAAAACTTCAAAACTCCGAATCTCCAAAACTCCAAAACTCCGAAACTCCGAAACTCCAAAACTCCAAAACTACAAAACTCCAAGACTCCAAAACTCCAAAACTCCGAAACTCCGAAACTCCAAAACTCCAAAACTCCAAAACTCCAAAACTCCGAAACTCCAAAACTCCCAAACTCCGAAACTCCAAAACTCCAAAACTCCGAAACTCCAAAACTCCAAAACTCCAAAACTCCGAAACTCCGAAACTCCAAAACTCCAAAACTCCAAAACTCCAAAACTCCAAAACTGCAAAAGTCCAAAACTCCAAAACTCCGAAACTCCAATACTCCAAAACTCCGAAACTCCAAAACTCCAAAACTCCAAAACTCCAAAACTCCAATACTCCGAAACTCCGAAACTCCAAAACTCCAAAACTCCAAAACTCCAAAACTCCGAAACTCCAAAACTCCGAAACTCCGAAACTCCAAAACTCCAAAACTCCGAAACTCCAAAACTCCAAAACTCCAAAACTCCGAAACTCCGAAACTCCAAAACTCCAAAACTCCAAAACTCCGAAACTCCAAAACTGCAAAAGTCCAAAACTCCAAAACTCCGAAACTCCAATACTCCAAAACTCCGAAACTCCAAAACTCCAAAACTC
This sequence comes from Amblyomma mixtum, assembly GCF_055824585.1. NCBI lineage: Eukaryota > Metazoa > Arthropoda > Arachnida > Ixodida > Ixodidae > Amblyomma > Amblyomma mixtum. The sequence goes on from NW_028317651.1 coordinate 13,518,523, forward strand.
CAAAACTCCAAAACTCCAAAACTCCGAAACTCCGAAACTCCGAAACTCCGAAACTCCAAAACTCCGAAACTCCGAAACTCCAAAACTCCAAAACTCCAAAACTCCGAAACTCCAAAACTCCAAAACTCCGAAACTCCGAAACTCCAAAACTCCGAATCTCCAAAACTCGGAAACTCCAAAACTCCAAAACTCCAAAACTCCAAAACTCCGAAACTCCAAAACTCCAAAACTCCAAAACTCCAAAACTCCAAAACTCCGAAACTCCAAAACTCCGAAACTCCAAAACTCCAAAACTCCAATACTCCAAAACTCCAAAACTCCAAAACACCGAAACTCCGAAACTCCGAAACTCCAAAACTCCAGAACTCCAAAACTCCGAATCTCCAAAACTCGGAAACTCCAAAACTCCAAAACTCCAAAACTCCGAAACTCCAAAACTCCGAAACTCCGAAACTCCACAACTCCAAAACTCCGAAACTCCAAAACTCCAAAACTCCAAAACTCCGAAACTCCGAAACTCCAAAACTCCAAAACTCCAAAACTCCGAAACTCCAAAACTGCAAAACTCCAAAACTCCAAAACTCCGAAACTCCAATACTCCAAAACTCCGAAACTCCAAAACTCCAAAACTCCAAAACTCCGAAACTCCGAAACTCCGAAACTCCAAAACTCCAAAACTCCAAAACTCCAAAACTCCAAAACTCCGAAACTCCAAAACTCCGAAACTCCAAAACTCCAAAACTCCAATACTCCAAAACTCCAAAACTCCAAAACACCGAAACTCCGAAACTCCGAAACTCCAAAACTCCAGAACTCCAAAACTCCGAATCTCCAAAACTCGGAAACTCCAAAACTCCAACTCCAAAACTCCGAAACTCCAAAACTCCGAAACTCCGAAACTCCAAAACTCCAAAACTCCAATACTCCAAAACTCCAAAACTCCAAAACACCGAAACTCCGAAACTCCGAAACTCCAAAACTCCAAAACTCCAAAACTCCGAATCTCCAAAACTCGGAAACTCCAAAACTCCAAAACTCCAAAACTCCGAAACTCCAAAACTCCAAAACTCCAAAACTCCGAAACTCCAAAACTCCAAAACTCCAAAACTCCAAAACTCCAAAACTCCAAAACTCCAAAACTCCGAAACTCCAAAACTCCAAAACTCCAAAACTCCAAAACTGCGAAACTCCAAAACTCCAAAACTCCAAAACTCCGAAACTGCAAAACTCCAAAACTCCAAAACTCCGAAACTCCAAAACTCCGAAACCCCAAAACTCCAAAACTCCAAAACTCCAAAACTCCGAAACTCCGAAACTCCAAAACTCGAAAACTCCAAAACTCCAAAACTCCAATACTCCAAAACTCCGAAACTCCGAAACTCCAAAACTCCAATACTCCAAAACTCCGAAACTCCAAAACTCCAAAACTCCGAAACTCCAAAACTCGGAAACTCCAAAACTACAAAACTCCAAAACTCCAAAACTCCAAAACTCCGAAACTCCAAAACTCCGAAACTCCAAAACTCCGAAACTCCAAACCTCGAAAACTCCAAAACTCCAAAACTCCAATACTCCAAAACTCCGAAACTCCGAAACTCCAAAACTCCAATACTCCAAAACTCCGAAACTCCAAAACTCCAAAACTCCGAAACTCCAAAACTCGGAAACTCCAAAACTACAAAACTCCAAAACTCCAAAACTCCGAAACTCCAAAACTGCAAAAGTCCAAAACTCCGAATCTCCAAAACTCCAATACTCCAAAACTCCGAAACTCCAAAACTCCGAAACTCCAAAACTCCAAAACTCCGAAACTCCAAAACTCCAAAACTCCAAAACTCCGAAACTCCGAAACTCCAAAACTCCAAAACTCCAAAACTCCAAAACTCCAATACTCCAAAACTCCGAAACTCCAAAACTCCGAAACTCCAAAACTCCGAAACTTCAAAACTCCGAAACTCCAAAACTCCAAAACTCCGAAACTCCAAAACTCCGAATCTCCAAAACTCCAAAACTCCAAAACTCCGAAACTCCAAAACTCCGAAACTCCAAAACTCCAAAACTCCAATACTCCAAAACTCCAAAACTCCAAAACACCGAAACTCCGAAACTCCGAAACTCCAAAACTCCAAAACTCCAAAACTCCAAAACTCCGAAACTCCAAAACTCCGAAACTCCAAAACTCCAAAACTCCAAAACTCCGAAACTCCAAAACTCCAATACTCCAAAACTCCGAAACTCCAAAACTCCAAAACTCAAAAACTCCAAAACTCCAAAACTCCAAAACTCCAAAACTCCGAAACTCCAAAACTCCGAAACTCCAAAACTCCGAAACTCCAAAACTCCGAAACTCCAAAACTCCGAATCTCCAAAACTCCAAAACTCCAAAACTCCAAAACTCCGAAACTCCAAAACTCCGAAACTCCGAAACTCCAAAACTCCAAAACTCCAATACTCCAAAACTCCAAAACTCCAAAACACCGAAACTCCGAAACTCCGAAACTCCAAAACTCCAAAACTCCAAAACTCCGAATCTCCAAAACTCGGAAACTCCAAAACTCCAAAACTCCAAAACTCCGAAACTCCAAAACTCCAAAACTCCAAAACTCCGAAACTCCAAAACTCCAAAACTCCAAAACTCCAAAACTCCAAAACTCCAAAACTCCAAAACTCCGAAACTCCAAAACTCCAAAACTCCAAAACTCCAAAACTGCGAAACTCCAAAACTCCAAAACTCCAAAACTCCGAAACTGCAAAACTCCAAAACTCCAAAACTCCGAAACCCCAAAACTCCAAAACTCCAAAACTCCAAAACTCCGAAACTCCGAAACTCCAAAACTCGAAAACTCCAAAACTCCAAAACTCCAATACTCCAAAACTCCGAAACTCCGAAACTCCAAAACTCCAATACTCCAAAACTCCGAAACTCCAAAACTCCAAAACTCCGAAACTCCAAAACTCGGAAACTCCAAAACTACAAAACTCCAAAACTCCAAAACTCCAAAACTCCGAAACTCCAAAACTCCGAAACTCCAAAACTCCAATACTCCAAAACTCCGAAACTCCGAAACTCCAAAACTCCAATACTCCAAAACTCCGAAACTCCAAAACTCCAAAACTCCGAAACTCCAAAACTCGGAAACTCCAAAACTACAAAACTCCAAAACTCCAAAACTCCGAAACTCCAAAACTGCAAAAGTCCAAAACTCCGAATCTCCAAAACTCCAATACTCCAAAACTCCGAAACTCCAAAACTCCGAAACTCCAAAACTCCAAAACTCCGAAACTCCAAAACTCCAAAACTCCAAAACTCCGAAACTCCGAAACTCCAAAACTCCAAAACTCCAAAACTCCAAAACTCCAATACTCCAAAACTCCGAAACTCCAAAACTCCGAAACTCCAAAACTCCAAAACTCCAAAACTCCAAAACTCCAAAACTGCAAAAGTCCAAAACTCCAAAACTCCGAAACTCCAATACTCCAAAACTCCGAAACTCCAAAACTCCAAAACTCCAAAACTCCAAAACTCCAATACTCCGAAACTCCGAAACTCCAAAACTCCAAAACTCCAAAACTCCAAAACTCCGAAACTCCAAAACTCCGAAACTCCGAAACTCCAAAACTCCAAAACTCCGAAACTCCAAAACTCCAAAACTCCAAAACTCCGAAACTCCGAAACTCCAAAACTCCAAAACTCCAAAACTCCGAAACTCCAAAACTGCAAAAGTCCAAAACTCCAAAACTCCGAAACTCCAATACTCCAAAACTCCGAAACTCCAAAACTCCAAAACTCCAAAACTCCAAAACTCCAAAACTCCGAAACTCCGAAACTCCGAAACTCCGAAACTCCAAAACTCCGAAACTCCGAAACTCAAAAACTCCAAAACTCCAAAACTCCGAAACTCCAAAACTCCAAAACTCCGAAACTCCGAAACTCCAAAACTCCGAATCTCCAAAACTCGGAAACTCCAAAACTCCAAAACTCCAAAACTCCAAAACTCCGAAACTCCAAAACTCCAAAACTCCAAAACTCCAAAACTCCAAAACTCCGAAACTCCAAAACTCCGAAACTCCAAAACTCCAAAACTCCAATACTCCAAAACTCCAAAACTCCAAAACACCGAAACTCCGAAACTCCGAAACTCCAAAACTCCAGAACTCCAAAACTCCGAATCTCCAAAACTCGGAAACTCCAAAACTCCAAAACTCCAAAACTCCGAAACTCCAAAACTCCGAAACTCCGAAACTCCACAACTCCAAAACTCCGAAACTCCAAAACTCCAAAACTCCGAAACTCCGAAACTCCAAAACTCCAAAACTCCAAAACTCCGAAACTCCAAAACTGCAAAACTCCAAAACTCCAAAACTCCGAAACTCCAATACTCCAAAACTCCGAAACTCCAAAACTCCAAAACTCCAAAACTCCGAAACTCCGAAACTCCGAAACTCCAAAACTCCAAAACTCCAAAACTCCAAAACTCCAAAACTCCGAAACTCCAAAACTCCGAAACTCCAAAACTCCAAAACTCCAATACTCCAAAACTCCAAAACTCCAAAACACCGAAACTCCGAAACTCCGAAACTCCAAAACTCCAGAACTCCAAAACTCCGAATCTCCAAAACTCGGAAACTCCAAAACTCCAACTCCAAAACTCCGAAACTCCAAAACTCCGAAACTCCGAAACTCCAAAACTCCAAAACTCCAATACTCCAAAACTCCAAAACTCCAAAACACCGAAACTCCGAAACTCCGAAACTCCAAAACTCCAAAACTCCAAAACTCCGAATCTCCAAAACTCGGAAACTCCAAAACTCCAAAACTCCAAAACTCCGAAACTCCAAAACTCCAAAACTCCAAAACTCCGAAACTCCAAAACTCCAAAACTCCAAAACTCCGAAACTCCAAAACTCCAAAACTCCAAAACTGCGAAACTCCAAAACTCCAAAACTCCAAAACTCCGAAACTGCAAAACTCCAAAACTCCAAAACTCCGAAACTCCAAAACTCCGAAACCCCAAAACTCCAAAACTCCAAAACTCCAAAACTCCGAAACTCCGAAACTCCAAAACTCGAAAACTCCAAAACTCCAAAACTCCAATACTCCAAAACTCCGAAACTCCGAAACTCCAAAACTCCAATACTCCAAAACTCCGAAACTCCAAAACTCCAAAACTCCGAAACTCCAAAACTCGGAAACTCCAAAACTACAAAACTCCAAAACTCCAAAACTCCAAAACTCCGAAACTCCAAAACTCCGAAACTCCAAAACTCCGAAACTCCAAACCTCGAAAACTCCAAAACTCCAAAACTCCAATACTCCAAAACTCCGAAACTCCGAAACTCCAAAACTCCAATACTCCAAAACTCCGAAACTCCAAAACTCCAAAACTCCGAAACTCCAAAACTCGGAAACTCCAAAACTACAAAACTCCAAAACTCCAAAACTCCGAAACTCCAAAACTGCAAAAGTCCAAAACTCCGAATCTCCAAAACTCCAATACTCCAAAACTCCGAAACTCCAAAACTCCGAAACTCCAAAACTCCAAAACTCCGAAACTCCAAAACTCCAAAACTCCAAAACTCCGAAACTCCGAAACTCCAAAACTCCAAAACTCCAAAACTCCAAAACTCCAATACTCCAAAACTCCGAAACTCCAAAACTCCGAAACTCCAAAACTCCGAAACTTCAAAACTCCGAAACTCCAAAACTCCAAAACTCCGAAACTCCAAAACTCCGAATCTCCAAAACTCCAAAACTCCAAAACTCCGAAACTCCAAAACTCCGAAACTCCAAAACTCCAAAACTCCAATACTCCAAAACTCCAAAACTCCAAAACACCGAAACTCCGAAACTCCGAAACTCCAAAACTCCAAAACTCCAAAACTCCAAAACTCCGAAACTCCAAAACTCCGAAACTCCAAAACTCCAAAACTCCAAAACTCCGAAACTCCAAAACTCCAATACTCCAAAACTCCGAAACTCCAAAACTCCAAAACTCAAAAACTCCAAAACTCCAAAACTCCGAAACTCCAAAACTCCGAAACTCCAAAACTCCGAAACTCCAAAACTCCGAAACTCCAAAACTCCGAAACTCCAAAACTCCGAATCTCCAAAACTCCAAAACTCCAAAACTCCAAAACTCCGAAACTCCAAAACTCCGAAACTCCGAAACTCCAAAACTCCAAAACTCCAATACTCCAAAACTCCAAAACTCCAAAACACCGAAACTCCGAAACTCCGAAACTCCAAAACTCCAAAACTCCAAAACTCCGAATCTCCAAAACTCGGAAACTCCAAAACTCCAAAACTCCAAAACTCCGAAACTCCAAAACTCCAAAACTCCAAAACTCCGAAACTCCAAAACTCCAAAACTCCAAAACTCCAAAACTCCAAAACTCCAAAACTCCAAAACTCCGAAACTCCAAAACTCCAAAACTCCAAAACTCCAAAACTGCGAAACTCCAAAACTCCAAAACTCCAAAACTCCGAAACTGCAAAACTCCAAAACTCCAAAACTCCGAAACCCCAAAACTCCAAAACTCCAAAACTCCAAAACTCCGAAACTCCGAAACTCCAAAACTCGAAAACTCCAAAACTCCAAAACTCCAATACTCCAAAACTCCGAAACTCCGAAACTCCAAAACTCCAATACTCCAAAACTCCGAAACTCCAAAACTCCAAAACTCCGAAACTCCAAAACTCGGAAACTCCAAAACTACAAAACTCCAAAACTCCAAAACTCCAAAACTCCGAAACTCCAAAACTCCGAAACTCCAAAACTCCAATACTCCAAAACTCCGAAACTCCGAAACTCCAAAACTCCAATACTCCAAAACTCCGAAACTCCAAAACTCCAAAACTCCGAAACTCCAAAACTCGGAAACTCCAAAACTACAAAACTCCAAAACTCCAAAACTCCGAAACTCCAAAACTGCAAAAGTCCAAAACTCCGAATCTCCAAAACTCCAATACTCCAAAACTCCGAAACTCCAAAACTCCGAAACTCCAAAACTCCAAAACTCCGAAACTCCAAAACTCCAAAACTCCAAAACTCCGAAACTCCGAAACTCCAAAACTCCAAAACTCCAAAACTCCAAAACTCCAATACTCCAAAACTCCGAAACTCCAAAACTCCGAAACTCCAAAACTCCGAAACTTCAAAACTCCGAAACTCCAAAACTCCAAAACTCCGAAACTCCAAAACTCCGAATCTCCAAAACTCCAAAACTCCAAAACTCCGAAACTCCAAAACTCCGAAACTCCAAAACTCCAAAACTCCAATACTCCAAAACTCCAAAACTCCAAAACACCGAAACTCCGAAACTCCGAAACTCCAAAACTCCAAAACTCCAAAACTCCAAAACTCCGAAACTCCAAAACTCCGAAACTCCAAAACTCCAAAACTCCAAAACTCCGAAACTCCAAAACTCCAATACTCCAAAACTCCGAAACTCCAAAACTCCAAAACTCAAAAACTCCAAAACTCCAAAACTCCAAAACTCCGAAACTCCAAAACTCCGAAACTCCAAAACTCCAAAACTCCAATACTCCAAAACTCCAAAACTCCAAAACACCGAAACTCCGAAACTCCGAAACTCCAAAACTCCAAAACTCCAAAACTCCAAAACTCCGAAACTCCAAAACTCCGAAACTCCAAAACTCCAAAACTCCAATACTCCAAAACTCCGAAACTCCAAAACTCCGAAACTCCGAAACTCCAAAACTCCAAAACTCCAAAACTCCGAAACTCCAAAACTCCAAAACTCCGAAACTCCGAAACTCCAAAACTCCGAATCTCCAAAACTCGGAAACTCCAAAACTCCAAAACTCCAAAACTCCAAAACTCCGAAACTCCAAAACTCCAAAACTCCAAAACTCCAAAACTCCAAAACTCCGAAACTCCAAAACTCCGAAACTCCAAAACTCCAAAACTCCAATACTCCAAAACTCCAAAACTCCAAAACACCGAAACTCCGAAACTCCGAAACTCCAAAACTCCAGAACTCCAAAACTCCGAATCTCCAAAACTCGGAAACTCCAAAACTCCAAAACTCCAAAACTCCGAAACTCCAAAACTCCGAAACTCCGAAACTCCACAACTCCAAAACTCCGAAACTCCAAAACTCCAAAACTCCAAAACTCCGAAACTCCGAAACTCCAAAACTCCAAAACTCCAAAACTCCGAAACTCCAAAACTGCAAAACTCCAAAACTCCAAAACTCCGAAACTCCAATACTCCAAAACTCCGAAACTCCAAAACTCCAAAACTCCAAAACTCCGAAACTCCGAAACTCCGAAACTCCAAAACTCCAAAACTCCAAAACTCCAAAACTCCAAAACTCCGAAACTCCAAAACTCCGAAACTCCGAAACTCCAAAACTCCAAAACTCCAATACTCCAAAACTCCAAAACTCCAAAACACCGAAACTCCGAAACTCCGAAACTCCAAAACTCCAAAACTCCAAAACTCCGAATCTCCAAAACTCGGAAACTCCAAAACTCCAAAACTCCAAAACTCCGAAACTCCAAAACTCCAAAACTCCAAAACTCCGAAACTCCAAAACTCCAAAACTCCAAAACTCCAAAACTCCAAAACTCCAAAACTCCAAAACTCCGAAACTCCAAAACTCCAAAACTCCAAAACTCCAAAACTGCGAAACTCCAAAACTCCAAAACTCCAAAACTCCGAAACTGCAAAACTCCAAAACTCCAAAACTCCGAAACTCCAAAACTCCGAAACCCCAAAACTCCAAAACTCCAAAACTCCAAAACTCCGAAACTCCGAAACTCCAAAACTCGAAAACTCCAAAACTCCAAAACTCCAATACTCCAAAACTCCGAAACTCCGAAACTCCAAAACTCCAATACTCCAAAACTCCGAAACTCCAAAACTCCAAAACTCCGAAACTCCAAAACTCGGAAACTCCAAAACTACAAAACTCCAAAACTCCAAAACTCCAAAACTCCGAAACTCCAAAACTCCGAAACTCCAAAACTCCGAAACTCCAAACCTCGAAAACTCCAAAACTCCAAAACTCCAATACTCCAAAACTCCGAAACTCCGAAACTCCAAAACTCCAATACTCCAAAACTCCGAAACTCCAAAACTCCAAAACTCCGAAACTCCAAAACTCGGAAACTCCAAAACTACAAAACTCCAAAACTCCAAAACTCCGAAACTCCAAAACTGCAAAAGTCCAAAACTCCGAATCTCCAAAACTCCAATACTCCAAAACTCCGAAACTCCAAAACTCCGAAACTCCAAAACTCCAAAACTCCGAAACTCCAAAACTCCAAAACTCCAAAACTCCGAAACTCCGAAACTCCAAAACTCCAAAACTCCAAAACTCCAAAACTCCAAAACTCCAATACTCCAAAACTCCGAAACTCCAAAACTCCGAAACTCCAAAACTCCGAAACTTCAAAACTCCGAAACTCCAAAACTCCAAAACTCCGAAACTCCAAAACTCCGAATCTCCAAAACTCCAAAACTCCAAAACTCCGAAACTCCAAAACTCCGAAACTCCAAAACTCCAAAACTCCAATACTCCAAAACTCCAAAACTCCAAAACACCGAAACTCCGAAACTCCGAAACTCCAAAACTCCAAAACTCCAAAACTCCAAAACTCCGAAACTCCAAAACTCCGAAACTCCAAAACTCCAAAACTCCAAAACTCCGAAACTCCAAAACTCCAATACTCCAAAACTCCGAAACTCCAAAACTCCAAAACTCAAAAACTCCAAAACTCCAAAACTCCAAAACTCCAAAACTCCGAAACTCCAAAACTCCGAAACTCCAAAACTCCGAAACTCCAAAACTCCGAAACTCCAAAACTCCGAATCTCCAAAACTCCAAAACTCCAAAACTCCAAAACTCCGAAACTCCAAAACTCCGAAACTCCAAAACTCCAAAACTCCAATACTCCAAAACTCCAAAACTCCAAAACACCGAAACTCCGAAACTCCGAAACTCCAAAACTCCAAAACTCCAAAACTCCAAAACTCCGAAACTCCAAAACTCCGAAACTCCAAAACTCCAAAACTCCAAAACTCCGAAACTCCAAAACTCCAATACTCCAAAACTCCGAAACTCCAAAACTCCAAAACTCAAAAACTCCAAAACTCCAAAACTCCAAAACTCCAAAACTCCGAAACTCCAAAACTCCGAAACTCCAAAACTCCGAAACTCCAAAACTCCGAAACTCCAAAACTCCGAATCTCCAAAACTCCAAAACTCCAAAACTCCAAAACTCCGAAACTCCAAAACTCCAAAACTCCGAAACTCCAAAACTCCGAAACTCCAAAACTCCAAAACTCCAAAACTCCAAAACTCCGAAACTCCAAAACTCCAAAACTCCGAAACTCCAAAACTCCAAAACTCCAAAACTCCGAAACTCCGAAACTCCAAAACTCCAAAACTCCGAAACTCCAAAACTGCAAAACTCCAAAACTCCAAAACTCCAAAACTCCAAAACTCCAAAACTCCAAACTCCAAAACTCCAAAACTCCAAAACACCGAAACTCCGAAACTCCAAAACTCCAAAACTCAAAAACGAAACTCAAAAACTCCGAAACTCCAAAACTCCAAAACTCCAAAACTCCGAAACTCCAAATCTCCAATACTCCAATACTCCGAAACTCCAAAACTCCAAAACTCCGAAACTCCAATACTCCAAAACTTCAAAACTCCGAATCTCCAAAACTCCAAAACTCCGAAACTCCGAAACTCCAAAACTCCAAAACTACAAAACTCCAAAACTCCAAAACTCCAAAACTCCGAAACTCCGAAACTCCAAAACTCCAAAACTCCAAAACTCCAAAACTCCGAAACTCCAAAACTCCCAAACTCCGAAACTCCAAAACTCCAAAACTCCGAAACTCCAAAACTCCAAAACTCCAAAACTCCGAAACTCCGAAACTCCAAAACTCCAAAACTCCAAAACTCCAAAACTCCAAAACTGCAAAAGTCCAAAACTCCAAAACTCCGAAACTCCAATACTCCAAAACTCCGAAACTCCAAAACTCCAAAACTCCAAAACTCCAAAACTCCAATACTCCGAAACTCCGAAACTCCAAAACTCCAAAACTCCAAAACTCCAAAACTCCGAAACTCCAAAACTCCGAAACTCCGAAACTCCAAAACTCCAAAACTCCGAAACTCCAAAACTCCAAAACTCCAAAACTCCGAAACTCCGAAACTCCAAAACTCCAAAACTCCAAAACTCCGAAACTCCAAAACTGCAAAAGTCCAAAACTCCAAAACTCCGAAACTCCAATACTCCAAAACTCCGAAACTCCAAAACTCCAAAACTCCAAAACTCCAAAACTCCAAAACTCCGAAACTCCGAAACTCCGAAACTCCGAAACTCCAAAACTCCGAAACTCCGAAACTCCAAAACTCCAAAACTCCAAAACTCCGAAACTCCAAAACTCCAAAACTCCGAAACTCCGAAACTCCAAAACTCCGAATCTCCAAAACTCGGAAACTCCAAAACTCCAAAACTCCAAAACTCCAAAACTCCAAAACTCCGAAACTCCAAAACTCCAAAACTCCAAAACTCCAAAACTCCAAAACTCCGAAACTCCAAAACTCCGAAACTCCAAAACTCCAAAACTCCAATACTCCAAAACTCCAAAACTCCAAAACACCGAAACTCCGAAACTCCGAAACTCCAAAACTCCAGAACTCCAAAACTCCGAATCTCCAAAACTCGGAAACTCCAAAACTCCAAAACTCCAAAACTCCGAAACTCCAAAACTCCGAAACTCCGAAACTCCACAACTCCAAAACTCCGAAACTCCAAAACTCCAAAACTCCAAAACTCCGAAACTCCGAAACTCCAAAACTCCAAAACTCCAAAACTCCGAAACTCCAAAACTGCAAAACTCCAAAACTCCAAAACTCCGAAACTCCAATACTCCAAAACTCCGAAACTCCAAAACTCCAAAACTCCAAAACTCCGAAACTCCGAAACTCCGAAACTCCGAAACTCCAAAACTCCGAAACTCCAAAACTCCAAAACTCCAAAACTCCAAAACTCCGAAACTCCAAAACTCCAAAACTCCGAAACTCCGAAACTCCAAAACTCCGAATCTCCAAAACTCGGAAACTCCAAAACTCCAAAACTCCAAAACTCCAAAACTCCGAAACTCCAAAACTCCAAAACTCCAAAACTCCAAAACTCCAAAACTCCGAAACTCCAAAACTCCGAAACTCCAAAACTCCAAAACTCCAATACTCCAAAACTCCAAAACTCCAAAACACCGAAACTCCGAAACTCCGAAACTCCAAAACTCCAAAACTCCAAAACTCCGAATCTCCAAAACTCGGAAACTCCAAAACTCCAAAACTCCAAAACTCCGAAACTCCAAAACTCCAAAACTCCAAAACTCCGAAACTCCAAAACTCCAAAACTCCAAAACTCCAAAACTCCAAAACTCCAAAACTCCAAAACTCCGAAACTCCAAAACTCCAAAACTCCAAAACTCCAAAACTGCGAAACTCCAAAACTCCAAAACTCCAAAACTCCGAAACTGCAAAACTCCAAAACTCCAAAACTCCGAAACTCCAAAACTCCGAAACCCCAAAACTCCAAAACTCCAAAACTCCAAAACTCCGAAACTCCAAAACTCGAAAACTCCAAAACTCCAAAACTCCAATACTCCAAAACTCCGAAACTCCGAAACTCCAAAACTCCAATACTCCAAAACTCCGAAACTCCAAAACTCCAAAACTCTGAAACTCCAAAACTCGGAAACTCCAAAACTACAAAACTCCAAAACTCCAAAACTCCAAAACTCCGAAACTCCAAAACTCCGAAACTCCAAAACTCCGAAACTCCAAACCTCGAAAACTCCAAAACTCCAAAACTCCAATACTCCAAAACTCCGAAACTCCGAAACTCCAAAACTCCAATACTCCAAAACTCCGAAACTCCAAAACTCCAAAACTCCGAAACTCCAAAACTCGGAAACTCCAAAACTACAAAACTCCAAAACTCCAAAACTCCGAAACTCCAAAACTGCAAAAGTCCAAAACTCCGAATCTCCAAAACTCCAATACTCCAAAACTCCGAAACTCCAAAACTCCGAAACTCCAAAACTCCAAAACTCCGAAACTCCAAAACTCCAAAACTCCAAAACTCCGAAACTCCGAAACTCCAAAACTCCAAAACTCCAAAACTCCAAAACTCCAATACTCCAAAACTCCGAAACTCCAAAACTCCGAAACTCCAAAACTCCGAAACTTCAAAACTCCGAAACTCCAAAACTCCAAAACTCCGAAACTCCAAAACTCCGAATCTCCAAAACTCCAAAACTCCAAAACTCCGAAACTCCAAAACTCCGAAACTCCAAAACTCCAAAACTCCAATACTCCAAAACTCCAAAACTCCAAAACACCGAAACTCCGAAACTCCGAAACTCCAAAACTCCAAAACTCCAAAACTCCAAAACTCCGAAACTCCAAAACTCCGAAACTCCAAAACTCCAAAACTCCAAAACTCCGAAACTCCAAAACTCCAATACTCCAAAACTCCGAAACTCCAAAACTCCAAAACTCAAAAACTCCAAAACTCCAAAACTCCAAAACTCCAAAACTCCGAAACTCCAAAACTCCGAAACTCCAAAACTCCGAAACTCCAAAACTCCGAAACTCCAAAACTCCGAATCTCCAAAACTCCAAAACTCCAAAACTCCAAAACTCCGAAACTCCAAAACTCCAAAACTCCGAAACTCCAAAACTCCGAAACTCCAAAACTCCAAAACTCCAAAACTCCAAAACTCCGAAACTCCAAAACTCCAAAACTCCGAAACTCCAAAACTCCAAAACTCCAAAACTCCGAAACTCCGAAACTCCAAAACTCCAAAACTCCGAAACTCCAAAACTGCAAAACTCCAAAACTCCAAAACTCCAAAACTCCAAAACTCCAAAACTCCAAACTCCAAAACTCCAAAACTCCAAAACACCGAAACTCCGAAACTCCAAAACTCCAAAACTCAAAAACTCCGAAACTCAAAAACTCCGAAACTCCAAAACTCCAAAACTCCAAAACTCCGAAACTCCAAATCTCCAATACTCCAATACTCCGAAACTCCAAAACTCCAAAACTCCGAAACTCCAATACTCCAAAACTTCAAAACTCCGAATCTCCAAAACTCCAAAACTCCGAAACTCCGAAACTCCAAAACTCCAAAACTACAAAACTCCAAAACTCCAAAACTCCAAAACTCCGAAACTCCGAAACTCCAAAACTCCAAAACTCCAAAACTCCAAAACTCCGAAACTCCAAAACTCCCAAACTCCGAAACTCCAAAACTCCAAAACTCCGAAACTCCAAAACTCCAAAACTCCAAAACTCCGAAACTCCGAAACTCCAAAACTCCAAAACTCCAAAACTCCAAAACTCCAAAACTGCAAAAGTCCAAAACTCCAAAACTCCGAAACTCCAATACTCCAAAACTCCGAAACTCCAAAACTCCAAAACTCCAAAACTCCAAAACTCCAAAACTCCAATACTCCGAAACTCCGAAACTCCAAAACTCCAAAACTCCAAAACTCCAAAACTCCGAAACTCCAAAACTCCGAAACTCCGAAACTCCAAAACTCCAAAACTCCGAAACTCCAAAACTCCAAAACTCCAAAACTCCGAAACTCCGAAACTCCAAAACTCCAAAACTCCAAAACTCCGAAACTCCAAAACTGCAAAAGTCCAAAACTCCAAAACTCCGAAACTCCAATACTCCAAAACTCCGAAACTCCAAAACTCCAAAACTCCAAAACTCCAAAACTCCAAAACTCCGAAACTCCGAAACTCCGAAACTCCGAAACTCCAAAACTCCGAAACTCCGAAACTCCAAAACTCCAAAACTCCAAAACTCCGAAACTCCAAAACTCCAAAACTCCGAAACTCCGAAACTCCGAAACTCCAAAACTCCGAATCTCCAAAACTCGCAAACTCCAAAACTCCAAAACTCCAAAACTCCAAAACTCCAAAACTCCGAAACTCCAAAACTCCAAAACTCCAAAACTCCAAAACTCCAAAACTCCGAAACTCCAAAACTCCGAAACTCCAAAACTCCAAAACTCCAATACTCCAAAACTCCAAAACTCCAAAACACCGAAACTCCGAAACTCCGAAACTCCAAAACTCCAGAACTCCAAAACTCCGAATCTCCAAAACTCGGAAACTCCAAAACTCCAAAACTCCAAAACTCCGAAACTCCAAAACTCCGAAACTCCGAAACTCCACAACTCCAAAACTCCGAAACTCCAAAACTCCAAAACTCCAAAACTCCGAAACTCCGAAACTCCAAAACTCCAAAACTCCAAAACTCCGAAACTCCAAAACTGCAAAACTCCAAAACTCCAAAACTCCGAAACTCCAATACTCCAAAACTCCGAAACTCCAAAACTCCAAAACTCCAAAACTCCGAAACTCCGAAACTCCGAAACTCCAAAACTCCGAAACTCCAAAACTCCAAAACTCCAAAACTCCAAAACTCCGAAACTCCAAAACTCCAAAACTCCGAAACTCCGAAACTCCAAAACTCCGAATCTCCAAAACTCGGAAACTCCAAAACTCCAAAACTCCAAAACTCCAAAACTCCAAAACTCCGAAACTCCAAAACTCCAAAACTCCAAAACTCCAAAACTCCAAAACTCCGAAACTCCAAAACTCCGAAACTCCAAAACTCCAAAACTCCAATACTCCAAAACTCCAAAACTCCAAAACACCGAAACTCCGAAACTCCGAAACTCCAAAACTCCAAAACTCCAAAACTCCGAATCTCCAAAACTCGGAAACTCCAAAACTCCAAAACTCCAAAACTCCGAAACTCCAAAACTCCAAAACTCCAAAACTCCGAAACTCCAAAACTCCAAAACTCCAAAACTCCAAAACTCCGAAACTCCAAAACTCCAAAACTCCAAAACTCCAAAACTCCAAAACTCCGAAACTCCAAAACTCCGAAACTCCAAAACTCCAAAACTCCAATACTCCAAAACTCCAAAACTCCAAAACACCGAAACTCCGAAACTCCGAAACTCCAAAACTCCAAAACTCCAAAACTCCGAATCTCCAAAACTCGGAAACTCCAAAACTCCAAAACTCCAAAACTCCGAAACTCCAAAACTCCAAAACTCCAAAACTCCGAAACTCCAAAACTCCAAAACTCCAAAACTCCAAAACTCCAAAACTCCAAAACTCCAAAACTCCGAAACTCCAAAACTCCAAAACTCCAAAACTCCAAAACTGCGAAACTCCAAAACTCCAAAACTCCAAAACTCCGAAACTGCAAAACTCCAAAACTCCAAAACTCCGAAACTCCAAAACTCCGAAACCCCAAAACTCCAAAACTCCGAAACTCCAAAACTCCAAAACTCCGAAACTCCGAAACTCCAAAACTCGAAAACTCCAAAACTCCAAAACTCCAATACTCCAAAACTCCGAAACTCCGAAACTCCAAAACTCCAATACTCCAAAACTCCGAAACTCCAAAACTCCAAAACTCCGAAACTCCAAAACTCGGAAACTCCAAAACTACAAAACTCCAAAACTCCAAAACTCCAAAACTCCGAAACTCCAAAACTCCGAAACTCCAAAACTCCGAATCTCCAAAACTCCAAAACTCGAAAACTCCGAAACTCCAAAACTCCAAAGCTCCAATACTCCAAAACTCCAAAACTCCGAAACTCCAAAACTCCAAAACTCCAAAGCTCCAAAACTCCAAAACTCCAAAACTCCGAAACTCCAAAACTCCAAAACTCCGAAACCCCAAAACTCCAAAACTCCGAAACTCCAAAACTCCAAAACTCCAAAACTCCGAAACTCCGAAACTCCAAAACTCGAAAACTCCAAAACTCTAAAACTCCAATACTCCAAAACTCCGAAACTCCGAAACTCCAAAACTCCAATACTCCAAAACTCCGAAACTCCAAAACTCCAAAACTCCGAAACTCCAAAACTCGGAAACTCCAAAACTACAAAACTCCAAAACTCCAAAACTCCGAAACTCCAAAACTGCAAAAGTCCAAAACTCCGAATCTCCAAAACTCCAATACTCCAAAACTCCGAAACTCCAAAACTCCGAAACTCCAAAACTCCGAAACTCCAAAACTCCAAAACTCCAAAACTCCAATACTCCAATACTCCGAAACTCCAAAACTCCAAAACTCCAAAACTCCGAATCTCCAAAACTCGGAAACTCCAAAACTCCAAAACTCCAAAACTCCGAAACTCCAAAACTCCAAAACTCCAAAACTCCGAAACTCCAAAACTCCAAAACTCCAAAACTCCAAAACTCCAAAACTCCAAAACTCCAAAACTCCGAAACTCCAAAACTCCAAAACTCCAAAACTCCAAAACTGCGAAACTCCAAAACTCCAAAACTCCAAAACTCCGAAACTGCAAAACTCCAAAACTCCAAAACTCCGAAACTCCAAAACTCCGAAACCCCAAAACTCCAAAACTCCAAAACTCCAAAACTCCGAAACTCCGAAACTCCAAAACTCGAAAACTCCAAAACTCCAAAACTCCAATACTCCAAAACTCCGAAACTCCGAAACTCCAAAACTCCAATACTCCAAAACTCCGAAACTCCAAAACTCCAAAACTCTGAAACTCCAAAACTCGGAAACTCCAAAACTACAAAACTCCAAAACTCCAAAACTCCAAAACTCCGAAACTCCAAAACTCCGAAACTCCAAAACTCCGAAACTCCAAACCTCGAAAACTCCAAAACTCCAAAACTCCAATACTCCAAAACTCCGAAACTCCGAAACTCCAAAACTCCAATACTCCAAAACTCCGAAACTCCAAAACTCCAAAACTCCGAAACTCCAAAACTCGGAAACTCCAAAACTACAAAACTCCAAAACTCCAAAACTCCGAAACTCCAAAACTGCAAAAGTCCAAAACTCCGAATCTCCAAAACTCCAATACTCCAAAACTCCGAAACTCCAAAACTCCGAAACTCCAAAACTCCAAAACTCCGAAACTCCAAAACTCCAAAACTCCAAAACTCCGAAACTCCGAAACTCCAAAACTCCAAAACTCCAAAACTCCAAAACTCCAATACTCCAAAACTCCGAAACTCCAAAACTCCGAAACTCCAAAACTCCGAAACTTCAAAACTCCGAAACTCCAAAACTCCAAAACTCCGAAACTCCAAAACTCCGAATCTCCAAAACTCCAAAACTCCAAAACTCCGAAACTCCAAAACTCCGAAACTCCAAAACTCCAAAACTCCAATACTCCAAAACTCCAAAACTCCAAAACACCGAAACTCCGAAACTCCGAAACTCCAAAACTCCAAAACTCCAAAACTCCAAAACTCCGAAACTCCAAAACTCCGAAACTCCAAAACTCCAAAACTCCAAAACTCCGAAACTCCAAAACTCCAATACTCCAAAACTCCGAAACTCCAAAACTCCAAAACTCAAAAACTCCAAAACTCCAAAACTCCAAAACTCCAAAACTCCGAAACTCCAAAACTCCGAAACTCCAAAACTCCGAAACTCCAAAACTCCGAAACTCCAAAACTCCGAATCTCCAAAACTCCAAAACTCCAAAACTCCAAAACTCCGAAACTCCAAAACTCCAAAACTCCGAAACTCCAAAACTCCGAAACTCCAAAACTCCAAAACTCCAAAACTCCAAAACTCCGAAACTCCAAAACTCCAAAACTCCGAAACTCCAAAACTCCAAAACTCCAAAACTCCGAAACTCCGAAACTCCAAAACTCCAAAACTCCGAAACTCCAAAACTGCAAAACTCCAAAACTCCAAAACTCCAAAACTCCAAAACTCCAAAACTCCAAACTCCAAAACTCCAAAACTCCAAAACACCGAAACTCCGAAACTCCAAAACTCCAAAACTCAAAAACTCCGAAACTCAAAAACTCCGAAACTCCAAAACTCCAAAACTCCAAAACTCCGAAACTCCAAATCTCCAATACTCCAATACTCCGAAACTCCAAAACTCCAAAACTCCGAAACTCCAATACTCCAAAACTTCAAAACTCCGAATCTCCAAAACTCCAAAACTCCGAAACTCCGAAACTCCAAAACTCCAAAACTACAAAACTCCAAAACTCCAAAACTCCAAAACTCCGAAACTCCGAAACTCCAAAACTCCAAAACTCCAAAACTCCAAAACTCCGAAACTCCAAAACTCCCAAACTCCGAAACTCCAAAACTCCAAAACTCCGAAACTCCAAAACTCCAAAACTCCAAAACTCCGAAACTCCGAAACTCCAAAACTCCAAAACTCCAAAACTCCAAAACTCCAAAACTGCAAAAGTCCAAAACTCCAAAACTCCGAAACTCCAATACTCCAAAACTCCGAAACTCCAAAACTCCAAAACTCCAAAACTCCAAAACTCCAAAACTCCAATACTCCGAAACTCCGAAACTCCAAAACTCCAAAACTCCAAAACTCCAAAACTCCGAAACTCCAAAACTCCGAAACTCCGAAACTCCAAAACTCCAAAACTCCGAAACTCCAAAACTCCAAAACTCCAAAACTCCGAAACTCCGAAACTCCAAAACTCCAAAACTCCAAAACTCCGAAACTCCAAAACTGCAAAAGTCCAAAACTCCAAAACTCCGAAACTCCAATACTCCAAAACTCCGAAACTCCAAAACTCCAAAACTCCAAAACTCCAAAACTCCAAAACTCCGAAACTCCGAAACTCCGAAACTCCGAAACTCCAAAACTCCGAAACTCCGAAACTCCAAAACTCCAAAACTCCAAAACTCCGAAACTCCAAAACTCCAAAACTCCGAAACTCCGAAACTCCGAAACTCCAAAACTCCGAATCTCCAAAACTCGCAAACTCCAAAACTCCAAAACTCCAAAACTCCAAAACTCCAAAACTCCGAAACTCCAAAACTCCAAAACTCCAAAACTCCAAAACTCCAAAACTCCGAAACTCCAAAACTCCGAAACTCCAAAACTCCAAAACTCCAATACTCCAAAACTCCAAAACTCCAAAACACCGAAACTCCGAAACTCCGAAACTCCAAAACTCCAGAACTCCAAAACTCCGAATCTCCAAAACTCGGAAACTCCAAAACTCCAAAACTCCAAAACTCCGAAACTCCAAAACTCCGAAACTCCGAAACTCCACAACTCCAAAACTCCGAAACTCCAAAACTCCAAAACTCCAAAACTCCGAAACTCCGAAACTCCAAAACTCCAAAACTCCAAAACTCCGAAACTCCAAAACTGCAAAACTCCAAAACTCCAAAACTCCGAAACTCCAATACTCCAAAACTCCGAAACTCCAAAACTCCAAAACTCCGAAACTCCGAAACTCCGAAACTCCAAAACTCCGAAACTCCAAAACTCCAAAACTCCAAAACTCCAAAACTCCGAAACTCCAAAACTCCAAAACTCCGAAACTCCGAAACTCCAAAACTCCGAATCTCCAAAACTCGGAAACTCCAAAACTCCAAAACTCCAAAACTCCAAAACTCCAAAACTCCGAAACTCCAAAACTCCAAAACTCCAAAACTCCAAAACTCCAAAACTCCGAAACTCCAAAACTCCGAAACTCCAAAACTCCAAAACTCCAATACTCCAAAACTCCAAAACTCCAAAACACCGAAACTCCGAAACTCCGAAACTCCAAAACTCCAAAACTCCAAAACTCCGAATCTCCAAAACTCGGAAACTCCAAAACTCCAAAACTCCAAAACTCCGAAACTCCAAAACTCCAAAACTCCAAAACTCCGAAACTCCAAAACTCCAAAACTCCAAAACTCCAAAACTCCGAAACTCCAAAACTCCAAAACTCCAAAACTCCAAAACTCCAAAACTCCGAAACTCCAAAACTCCGAAACTCCAAAACTCCAAAACTCCAATACTCCAAAACTCCAAAACTCCAAAACACCGAAACTCCGAAACTCCGAAACTCCAAAACTCCAAAACTCCAAAACTCCGAATCTCCAAAACTCGGAAACTCCAAAACTCCAAAACTCCAAAACTCCGAAACTCCAAAACTCCAAAACTCCAAAACTCCGAAACTCCAAAACTCCAAAACTCCAAAACTCCAAAACTCCAAAACTCCAAAACTCCAAAACTCCGAAACTCCAAAACTCCAAAACTCCAAAACTCCAAAACTGCGAAACTCCAAAACTCCAAAACTCCAAAACTCCGAAACTGCAAAACTCCAAAACTCCAAAACTCCGAAACTCCAAAACTCCGAAACCCCAAAACTCCAAAACTCCGAAACTCCAAAACTCCAAAACTCCGAAACTCCGAAACTCCAAAACTCGAAAACTCCAAAACTCCAAAACTCCAATACTCCAAAACTCCGAAACTCCGAAACTCCAAAACTCCAATACTCCAAAACTCCGAAACTCCAAAACTCCAAAACTCCGAAACTCCAAAACTCGGAAACTCCAAAACTACAAAACTCCA
Source organism: Amblyomma mixtum (assembly GCF_055824585.1). Classification (NCBI taxonomy): domain Eukaryota; kingdom Metazoa; phylum Arthropoda; class Arachnida; order Ixodida; family Ixodidae; genus Amblyomma; species Amblyomma mixtum. Next base: position 13,539,947 of record NW_028317651.1, read on the forward strand.
AAACTCCAAAACTCCAAAACTCCGAAACTCCAAAACTCCGAAACTCCAAAACTCCGAATCTCCAAAACTCCAAAACTCGAAAACTCCGAAACTCCAAAACTCCAAAGCTCCAATACTCCAAAACTCCAAAACTCCGAAACTCCAAAACTCCAAAACTCCAAAGCTCCAAAACTCCAAAACTCCAAAACTCCGAAACTCCAAAACTCCAAAACTCCGAAACCCCAAAACTCCAAAACTCCGAAACTCCAAAACTCCAAAACTCCAAAACTCCGAAACTCCGAAACTCCAAAACTCGAAAACTCCAAAACTCCAAAACTCCAATACTCCAAAACTCCGAAACTCCGAAACTCCAAAACTCCAATACTCCAAAACTCCGAAACTCCAAAACTCCAAAACTCCGAAACTCCAAAACTCGGAAACTCCAAAACTACAAAACTCCAAAACTCCAAAACTCCGAAACTCCAAAACTGCAAAAGTCCAAAACTCCGAATCTCCAAAACTCCAATACTCCAAAACTCCGAAACTCCAAAACTCCGAAACTCCAAAACTCCGAAACTCCAAAACTCCAAAACTCCAAAACTCCAATACTCCAATACTCCGAAACTCCAAAACTCCAAAACTCCAATACTCCAAAACTCCGAAACTCCAAAACTCCGAAACTCCAAAACTCCGAAACTTCAAAACTCCGAAACTCCAAAACTCCAAAACTCCGAAACTCCAAAACTCCGAATCTCCAAAACTCCAAAACTCCAAAACTCCGAAACTCCAAAACTCCGAAACTCCAAAACTCCAAAACTCCAATACTCCAAAACTCCAAAACTCCAAAACACCGAAACTCCGAAACTCCGAAACTCCAAAACTCCAAAACTCCAAAACTCCAAAACTCCGAAACTCCAAAACTCCGAAACTCCAAAACTCCAAAACTCCAAAACTCCGAAACTCCAAAACTCCAATACTCCAAAACTCCGAAACTCCAAAACTCCAAAACTCAAAAACTCCAAAACTCCAAAACTCCAAAACTCCAAAACTCCGAAACTCCAAAACTCCGAAACTCCAAAACTCCGAAACTCCAAAACTCCGAAACTCCAAAACTCCGAATCTCCAAAACTCCAAAACTCCAAAACTCCAAAACTCCGAAACTCCAAAACTCCAAAACTCCGAAACTCCAAAACTCCGAAACTCCAAAACTCCAAAACTCCAAAACTCCAAAACTCCGAAACTCCAAAACTCCAAAACTCCAAAACTCCGAAACTCCGAAACTCCAAAACTCCAAAACTCCGAAACTCCAAAACTGCAAAACTCCAAAACTCCAAAACTCCAAAACTCCAAAACTCCAAAACTCCAAAACTCCAAACTCCAAAACTCCAAAACTCCAAAACACCGAAACTCCGAAACTCCAAAACTCCAAAACTCAAAAACTCCGAAACTCAAAAACTCCGAAACTCCAAAACTCCAAAACTCCAAAACTCCGAAACTCCAAATCTCCAATACTCCAATACTCCGAAACTCCAAAACTCCAAAACTCCGAAACTCCAATACTCCAAAACTTCAAAACTCCGAATCTCCAAACCTCCAAAACTCCGAAACTCCGAAACTCCAAAACTCCAAAACTACAAAACTCCAAAACTCCAAAACTCCAAAACTCCGAAACTCCGAAACTCCAAAACTCCAAAACTCCAAAACTCCAAAACTCCGAAACTCCAAAACTCCCAAACTCCGAAACTCCAAAACTCCAAAACTCCGAAACTCCAAAACTCCAAAACTCCAAAACTCCGAAACTCCGAAACTCCAAAACTCCAAAACTCCAAAACTCCAAAACTCCAAAACTGCAAAAGTCCAAAACTCCAAAACTCCGAAACTCCAATACTCCAAAACTCCGAAACTCCAAAACTCCAAAACTCCAAAACTCCAAAACTCCAAAACTCCAATACTCCGAAACTCCGAAACTCCAAAACTCCAAAACTCCAAAACTCCAAAACTCCGAAACTCCAAAACTCCGAAACTCCGAAACTCCAAAACTCCAAAACTCCGAAACTCCAAAACTCCAAAACTCCAAAACTCCGAAACTCCGAAACTCCAAAACTCCAAAACTCCAAAACTCCGAAACTCCAAAACTGCAAAAGTCCAAAACTCCAAAACTCCGAAACTCCAATACTCCAAAACTCCGAAACTCCAAAACTCCAAAACTCCAAAACTCCAAAACTCCAAAACTCCGAAACTCCGAAACTCCGAAACTCCGAAACTCCAAAACTCCGAAACTCCGAAACTCCAAAACTCCAAAACTCCAAAACTCCGAAACTCCAAAACTCCAAAACTCCGAAACTCCGAAACTCCGAAACTCCAAAACTCCGAATCTCCAAAACTCGGAAACTCCAAAACTCCAAAACTCCAAAACTCCAAAACTCCAAAACTCCGAAACTCCAAAACTCCAAAACTCCAAAACTCCAAAACTCCGAAACTCCAAAACTCCGAAACTCCAAAACTCCAAAACTCCAATACTCCAAAACTCCAAAACTCCAAAACACCGAAACTCCGAAACTCCGAAACTCCAAAACTCCAGAACTCCAAAACTCCGAATCTCCAAAACTCGGAAACTCCAAAACTCCAAAACTCCAAAACTCCGAAACTCCAAAACTCCGAAACTCCGAAACTCCACAACTCCAAAACTCCGAAACTCCAAAACTCCAAAACTCCAAAACTCCGAAACTCCGAAACTCCAAAACTCCAAAACTCCAAAACTCCGAAACTCCAAAACTGCAAAACTCCAAAACTCCAAAACTCCGAAACTCCAATACTCCAAAACTCCGAAACTCCAAAACTCCAAAACTCCAAAACTCCGAAACTCCGAAACTCCGAAACTCCGAAACTCCAAAACTCCGAAACTCCAAAACTCCAAAACTCCAAAACTCCAAAACTCCGAAACTCCAAAACTCCAAAACTCCGAAACTCCGAAACTCCAAAACTCCGAATCTCCAAAACTCGGAAACTCCAAAACTCCAAAACTCCAAAACTCCAAAACTCCAAAACTCCGAAACTCCAAAACTCCAAAACTCCAAAACTCCAAAACTCCGAAACTCCAAAACTCCAAAACTCCAAAACTCCAAAACTGCGAAACTCCAAAACTCCAAAACTCCAAAACTCCGAAACTGCAAAACTCCAAAACTCCAAAACTCCGAAACTCCAAAACTCCGAAACCCCAAAACTCCAAAACTCCGAAACTCCAAAACTCCAAAACTCCAAAACTCCGAAACTCCGAAACTCCAAAACTCGAAAACTCCAAAACTCCAAAACTCCAATACTCCAAAACTCCGAAACTCCGAAACTCCAAAACTCCAATACTCCAAAACTCCGAAACTCCAAAACTCCAAAACTCCGAAACTCCAAAACTCGGAAACTCCAAAACTACAAAACTCCAAAACTCCAAAACTCCAAAACTCCGAAACTCCAAAACTCCGAAACTCCAAAACTCCGAATCTCCAAAACTCCAAAACTCGAAAACTCCGAAACTCCAAAACTCCAAAACTCCAATACTCCAAAACTCCAAAACTCCGAAACTCCAAAACTCCAAAACTCCAAAGCTCCAAAACTCCAAAACTCCAAAACTCCGAAACTCCAAAACTCCAAAACTCCGAAACCCCAAAACTCCAAAACTCCGAAACTCCAAAACTCCAAAACTCCAAAACTCCGAAACTCCGAAACTCCAAAACTCGAAAACTCCAAAACTCCAAAACTCCAATACTCCAAAACTCCGAAACTCCGAAACTCCAAAACTCCAATACTCCAAAACTCCGAAACTCCAAAACTCCAAAACTCCGAAACTCCAAAACTCGGAAACTCCAAAACTACAAAACTCCAAAACTCCAAAACTCCGAAACTCCAAAACTGCAAAAGTCCAAAACTCCGAATCTCCAAAACTCCAATACTCCAAAACTCCGAAACTCCAAAACTCCGAAACTCCAAAACTCCAAAACTCCGAAACTCCAAAACTCCAAAACTCCAAAACTCCGAAACTCCGAAACTCCAAAACTCCAAAACTCCAAAACTCCAAAACTCCAATACTCCAAAACTCCGAAACTCCAAAACTCCGAAACTCCAAAACTCCGAAACTTCAAAACTCCGAAACTCCGAAACTCCAAAACTCCGAAACTCCAAAACTCCGAATCTCCAAAACTCCAAAACTCCAAAACTCCGAAACTCCAAAACTCCGAAACTCCAAAACTCCAAAACTCCAATACTCCAAAACTCCAAAACTCCAAAACACCGAAACTCCGAAACTCCGAAACTCCAAAACTCCAAAACTCCAAAACTCCAAAACTCCGAAACTCCAAAACTCCGAAACTCCAAAACTCCAAAACTCCAAAACTCCGAAACTCCAAAACTCCAATACTCCAAAACTCCGAAACTCCAAAACTCCAAAACTCAAAAACTCCAAAACTCCAAAACTCCAAAACTCCAAAACTCCGAAACTCCAAAACTCCGAAACTCCAAAACTCCGAAACTCCAAAACTCCGAAACTCCAAAACTCCGAATCTCCAAAACTCCAAAACTCCAAAACTCCGAAACTCCAAAACTCCAAAACTCCGAAACTCCAAAACTCCGAAACTCCAAAACTCCAAAACTCCAAAACTCCAAAACTCCGAAACTCCAAAACTCCAAAACTCCGAAACTCCAAAACTCCAAAACTCCAAAACTCCGAAACTCCGAAACTCCAAAACTCCAAAACTCCGAAACTCCAAAACTGCAAAACTCCAAAACTCCAAAACTCCAAAACTCCAAAACTCCAAAACTCCAAAACTCCAAAACTCCAAACTCCAAAACTCCAAAACTCCAAAACACCGAAACTCCGAAACTCCAAAACTCCAAAACTCAAAAACTCCGAAACTCAAAAACTCCGAAACTCCAAAACTCCAAAACTCCAAAACTCCGAAACTCCAAATCTCCAATACTCCAATACTCCGAAACTCCAAAACTCCAAAACTCCGAAACTCCAATACTCCAAAACTTCAAAACTCCGAATCTCCAAAACTCCAAAACTCCGAAACTCCGAAACTCCAAAACTCCAAAACTACAAAACTCCAAAACTCCAAAACTCCGAAACTCCGAAACTCCAAAACTCCGAAACTCCAAAACTCCAAAACTCCAAAACTCCGAAACTCCGAAACTCCAAAACTCCAAAACTCCAAAACTCCAAAACTCCAAAACTGCAAAAGTCCAAAACTCCAAAACTCCGAAACTCCAATACTCCAAAACTCCGAAACTCCAAAACTCCAAAACTCCAAAACTCCAAAACTCCAAAACTCCAATACTCCGAAACTCCGAAACTCCAAAACTCCAAAACTCCAAAACTCCAAAACTCCGAAACTCCAAAACTCCGAAACTCCGAAACTCCAAAACTCCAAAACTCCGAAACTCCAAAACTCCAAAACTCCAAAACTCCGAAACTCCGAAACTCCAAAACTCCAAAACTCCAAAACTCCGAAACTCCAAAACTGCAAAAGTCCAAAACTCCAAAACTCCGAAACTCCAATACTCCAAAACTCCGAAACTCCAAAACTCCAAAACTCCAAAACTCCAAAACTCCAAAACTCCGAAACTCCGAAACTCCGAAACTCCGAAACTCCAAAACTCCGAAACTCCGAAACTCCAAAACTCCAAAACTCCAAAACTCCGAAACTCCAAAACTCCAAAACTCCGAAACTCCGAAACTCCGAAACTCCAAAACTCCGAATCTCCAAAACTCGGAAACTCCAAAACTCCAAAACTCCAAAACTCCAAAACTCCAAAACTCCGAAACTCCAAAACTCCAAAACTCCAAAACTCCAAAACTCCAAAACTCCGAAACTCCAAAACTCCGAAACTCCAAAACTCCAAAACTCCAATACTCCAAAACTCCAAAACTCCAAAACACCGAAACTCCGAAACTCCGAAACTCCAAAACTCCAGAACTCCAAAACTCCGAATCTCCAAAACTCGGAAACTCCAAAACTCCAAAACTCCAAAACTCCGAAACTCCAAAACTCCGAAACTCCGAAACTCCACAACTCCAAAACTCCGAAACTCCAAAACTCCAAAACTCCAAAACTCCGAAACTCCGAAACTCCAAAACTCCAAAACTCCGAAACTCCAAAACTGCAAAACTCCAAAACTCCAAAACTCCGAAACTCCAATACTCCAAAACTCCGAAACTCCAAAACTCCAAAACTCCAAAACTCCGAAACTCCGAAACTCCGAAACTCCGAAACTCCAAAACTCCGAAACTCCAAAACTCCAAAACTCCAAAACTCCAAAACTCCGAAACTCCAAAACTCCAAAACTCCGAAACTCCGAAACTCCGAAACTCCAAAACTCCGAATCTCCAAAACTCCAAAACTCCAAAACTCCAAAACTCCGAAACTCCAAAACTCCAAAACTCCAAAACTCCAAAACTCCAAAACTCCGAAACTCCAAAACTCCGAAACTCCAAAACTCCAAAACTCCAATACTCCAAAACTCCAAAACTCCAAAACACCGAAACTCCGAAACTCCGAAACTCCAAAACTCCAAAACTCCAAAACTCCGAATCTCCAAAACTCGGAAACTCCAAAACTCCAAAACTCCAAAACTCCGAAACTCCAAAACTCCAAAACTCCAAAACTCCGAAACTCCAAAACTCCAAAACTCCAAAACTCCAAAACTCCAAAACTCCAAAACTCCAAAACTCCAAAACTCCGAAACTCCAAAACTCCAAAACTCCAAAACTCCAAAACTGCGAAACTCCAAAACTCCAAAACTCCAAAACTCCGAAACTGCAAAACTCCAAAACTCCAAAACTCCGAAACTCCAAAACTCCGAAACCCCAAAACTCCAAAACTCCGAAACTCCAAAACTCCAAAACTCCAAAACTCCGAAACTCCGAAACTCCAAAACTCGAAAACTCCAAAACTCCAAAACTCCAATACTCCAAAACTCCGAAACTCCGAAACTCCAAAACTCCAATACTCCAAAACTCCGAAACTCCAAAACTCCAAAACTCCGAAACTCCAAAACTCGGAAACTCCAAAACTACAAAACTCCAAAACTCCAAAACTCCAAAACTCCGAAACTCCAAAACTCCGAAACTCCAAAACTCCGAATCTCCAAAACTCCAAAACTCGAAAACTCCGAAACTCCAAAACTCCAAAACTCCAATACTCCAAAACTCCAAAACTCCGAAACTCCAAAACTCCAAAACTCCAAAGCTCCAAAACTCCAAAACTCCAAAACTCCGAAACTCCAAAACTCCAAAACTCCAAAACTCCGAAACACCAAAACTCCGAAACTCCGAAACTCGGAAACTCCAAAACTCCAAAACTCCAAAACTCCAAAACTCCGAAACTCCAAAACTCCAAAACTCCAAAACTCCAAAACTCCAAAACTCCAAAACTCCAAAACTCCGAAACTCCAAAACTCCAAAACTCCAAAGCTCCAAAACTCCAAAACTCCAAAACTCCGAAACTCCAAAACTCCGAAACTCCAAAACTCCGAAACTCCAAAACTCCGAAACTTCAAAACTCCGAAACTCCAAAACTCCAAAACTCCGAAACTCCAAAACTCCGAATCTCCAAAACTCCAAAACTCCAAAACTCCGAAACTCCAAAACTCCGAAACTCCAAAACTCCAAAACTCCAATACTCCAAAACTCCAAAACTCCAAAACACCGAAACTCCGAAACTCCGAAACTCCAAAACTCCAAAACTCCAAAACTCCAAAACTCCGAAACTCCAAAACTCCGAAACTCCAAAACTCCAAAACTCCAAAACTCCGAAACTCCAAAACTCCAATACTCCAAAACTCCGAAACTCCAAAACTCCAAAACTCCAAAACTCCAAAACTCCAAAACTCCGAAACTCCAAAACTCCGAAACTCCAAAACTCCGAAACTCCAAAACTCCGAAACTCCAAAACTCCGAATCTCCAAAACTCCAAAACTCCAAAACTCCAAAACTCCGAAACTCCAAAACTCCAAAACTCCGAAACTCCAAAACTCCGAAACTCCAAAACTCCAAAACTCCGAAACTCCAAAACTCCAAAACTCCAAAACTCCGAAACTCCGAAACTCCAAAACTCCAAAACTCCAAAACTCCGAAACTCCAAAACTGCAAAACTCCAAAACTCCAAAACTCCAAAACTCCAAAACTCCAAAACTCCAATACTCCAAAACTCCAAAACTCCAAAACACCGAAACTCCGAAACTCCAAAACTCCAAAACTCCAAAACTCCGAAACTCAAAAACTCCGAAACTCCAAAACTCCAAAACTCCAAAACTCCGAAACTCCAAAACTCCAATACTCCAATACTCCGAAACTCCAAAACTCCAAAACTCCGAAACTCCAATACTCCAAAACTTCAAAACTCCGAATCTCCAAAACTCCAAAACTCCGAAACTCCGAAACTCCAAAACTCCAAAACTACAAAACTCCAAAACTCCAAAACTCCAAAACTCCGAAACTCCGAAACTCCAAAACTCCAAAACTCCAAAACTCCAAAACTCCGAAACTCCAAAACTCCGAAACTCCGAAACTCCAAAACTCCAAAACTCCGAAACTCCAAAACTCCAAAACTCCAAAACTCCGAAACTCCGAAACTCCAAAACTCCAAAACTCCAAAACTCCGAAACTCCAAAACTGCAAAAGTCCAAAACTCCAAAACTCCGAAACTCCAATACTCCAAAACTCCGAAACTCCAAAACTCCAAAACTCCAAAACTCCAAAACTCCAAAACTCCAATACTCCGAAACTCCGAAACTCCAAAACTCCAAAACTCCAAAACTCCAAAACTCCGAAACTCCAAAACTCCGAAACTCCGAAACTCCAAAACTCCAAAACTCCGAAACTCCAAAACTCCAAAACTCCAAAACTCCGAAACTCCGAAACTCCAAAACTCCAAAACTCCAAAACTCCGAAACTCCAAAACTGCAAAAGTCCAAAACTCCAAAACTCCGAAACTCCAATACTCCAAAACTCCGAAACTCCAAAACTCCAAAACTCCGAAACTCCGAAACTCCAAAACTCCGAAACTCCGAAACTCCAAAACTCCAAAACTCCAAAACTCCGAAACTCCAAAACTCCAAAACTCCGAAACTCCGAAACTCCGAAACTCCAAAACTCCGAATCTCCAAAACTCGGAAACTCCAAAACTCCAAAACTCCAAAACTCCGAAACTCCAAAACTCCAAAACTCCAAAACTCCAAAACTCCAAAACTCCGAAACTCCAAAACTCCGAAACTCCAAAACTCCAAAACTCCAATACTCCAAAACTCCAAAACTCCAAAACACCGAAACTCCGAAACTCCGAAACTCCAAAACTCCAGAACTCCAAAACTCCGAATCTCCAAAACTCGGAAACTCCAAAACTCCAACTCCAAAACTCCGAAACTCCAAAACTCCGAAACTCCGAAACTCCACAACTCCAAAACTCCGAAACTCCAAAACTCCAAAACTCCAAAACTCCGAAACTCCGAAACTCCAAAACTCCAAAACTCCAAAACTCCGAAACTCAAAAACTGCAAAACTCCAAAACTCCAAAACTCCGAAACTCCAATACTCCAAAACTCCGAAACTCCAAAACTCCAAAACTCCAAAACTCCGAAACTCCGAAACTCCGAAACTCCGAAACTCCAAAACTCCGAAACTCCAAAACTCCAAAACTCCAAAACTCCAAAACTCCGAAACTCCAAAACTCCAAAACTCCGAAACTCCGAAACTCCGAAACTCCAAAACTCCAAAACTCCGAAACTCCAAAACTCCAAAACTCCAAAACTCCGAAACTCCAAAACTCCGAAACTCCAAAACTCCAAAACTCCAATACTCCAAAACTCCAAAACTCCAAAACACCGAAACTCCGAAACTCCGAAACTCCAAAACTCCAAAACTCCAAAACTCCGAATCTCCAAAACTCGGAAACTCCAAAACTCCAAAACTCCAAAACTCCGAAACTCCAAAACTCCAAAACTCCAAAACTCCAAAACTCCGAAACTCCAAAACTCCGAAACTCCAAAACTCCGAATCTCCAAAACTCCAATACTCCAAAACTCCGAAACTCCAAAACTCCGAAACTCCAAAACTCCAAAACTCCGAAACTCCAAAACTCCAAAACTCCAAAACTCCGAAACTCCGAAACTCCAAAACTCCAAAACTCCAAAACTCCAAAACTCCAATACTCCAAAACTCCGAAACTCCAAAACTCCAATACTCCAATACTCCGAAACTCCAAAACTCCGAAACTCCAATACTCCAAAACTTCAAAACTCCGAATCTCCAAAACTCCAAAACTCCGAAACTCCGAAACTCCAAAACTCCTAAACTACAAAACTCCAAAACTCCAAAACTCCAAAACTCCGAAACTCCGAAACTCCGAAACTCCGAAACTCCGAATCTCCAAAACTCCAAAACTCGAAAACTCCGAAACTCCAAAACTCCAAAACTCCAATACTCCAAAACTCCAAAACTCCGAAACTCCAAAACTCCAAAACTCCAAAGCTCCAAAACTCCAAAACTCCAAAACTCCGAAACTCCAAAACTCCAAAACTCCAAAACTCCGAAACACCAAAACTCCGAAACTCCGAAACTCGGAAACTCCAAAACTCCAAAACTCCAAAACTCCAAAACTCCAAAACTCCGAAACTCCAAAACTCCAAAACTCCGAAACTCCAAAACTCCAAAACTCCGAAACTCCAAAACTCCAAAACTCCAAAACTCCAAAACTCCAAAACTCCGAAACTCCGAAACTCCAAAACTCGAAAACTCCAAAACTCCAAAACTCCAATACTCCAAAACTCCAAAACTCCAAAACTCCAAAACTCCAAAACTCCAAAACTCCGAAACTCCAAAACTCCGAAACTCCAAATCTCCGAATCTCCAAAACTCCAATACTCCAAAACTCCGAAGCTCCAAAACTCCGAAACTCCAAAACTCCAAAACTCCAAAACTCCGAAACTCCAAAACTCCAAAACTCCAAAACTCCGAAACTCCGAAACTCCAAAACTCCAAAACTCCAAAACTCCGAAACTCCAAAACTCCAAAACTCCAAAACTCCGAAACTCCAAAACTCCAAAACTCCAAAACTCCGAAACTCCAAAACTCCGAAACTCCAAAACTCCGAAACTCCGAAACTCCAAAACTCGAAAACTCCAAAACTCCAATACTCCAAAACTCCAAAACTCCAAAACACCGGAACTCCGAAACTCCGAAACTCCAAAACTCCAAAACTCCAAAACTCCAAAACTCCGAAACTCCAAAACTCCGAAACTCCAAAACTCCAAAACTCCAAAACTCCGAAACTCCAAAACTCCAATACTCCAAAACTCCGAAACTCCAAAACTCCAAAACTCTAAAACTCCAAAACTCCAAAACTCCAAAACTCCGAAACTCCAAAACTCCGAAACTCCAAAACTCCGAAACTCCAAAACTCCGAAACTCCAAAACTCCAAAACTCCAAAACTCCAAAACTGCAAAACTCCAAAACTCCGAAACTCCAAAACTCCAAAACTCCAAAACTCCGAAACTCCAAAACTCCGAAACTCCAAAACTCCAAAACTCCAAAACTCCAAAACTCCGAAACTCCAAAACTCCAATACTCCAAAACTCCGAAACTCCAAAACTCCAAAACTCCAAAACTCCAAAACTCCAATACTCCAAAACTCCGAAACTCCGAAACTCCAAAACTCCGAAACTCCAAAACTCCAAAACTCCAAAACTCCGAAACTCCAAAACTCCAAAACTCCGAAACTCCAAAACTCCGAAACTCCAAAACTCCGAAACTCCGAAACTCCAAAACTCGAAAACTCCAAAACTCCAATACTCCAAAACTCCAAAACTCCAAAACACCGGAACTCCGAAACTCCGAAACTCCAAAACTCCAAAACTCCAAAACTCCAAAACTCCGAAACTCCAAAACTCCGAAACTCCAAAACTCCAAAACTCCAAAACTCCGAAACTCCAAAACTCCAATACTCCAAAACTCCGAAACTCCAAAACTCCAAAACTCTAAAACTCCAAAACTCCAAAACTCCAAAACTCCGAAACTCCAAAACTCCGAAACTCCAAAACTCCGAAACTCCAAAACTCCGAAACTCCAAAACTCCAAAACTCCAAAACTCCAAAACTGCAAAACTCCAAAACTCCGAAACTCCAAAACTCCAAAACTCCAAAACTCCGAAACTCCAAAACTCCGAAACTCCAAAACTCCAAAACTCCGAAACTCCAAAACTGCAAAACTCCAAAACTCCAAAACTCCGAAACTCCAATACTCCAAAACTCCGAAACTCCAAAACTCCAAAACTCCAAAACTCCGAAACTCCGAAACTCCGAAACTCCGAAACTCCAAAACTCCGAAACTCCAAAACTCCAAAACTCCAAAACTCCAAAACTCCGAAACTCCAAAACTCCAAAACTCCGAAACTCCGAAACTCCGAAACTCCGAAACTCCAAAACTCCGAATCTCCAAAACTCGGAAACTCCAAAACTCCAAAACTCCAAAACTCCAAAACTCCAAAACTCCGAAACTCCAAAACTCCAAAACTCCAAAACTCCAAAACTCCAAAACTCCGAAACTCCAAAACTCCGAAACTCCAATACTCCAAAACTCCAAAACTCCAAAACACCGAAACTCCGAAACTCCGAAACTCCAAAACTCCAAAACTCCAAAACTCCGAATCTCCAAAACTCGGAAACTCCAAAACTCCAAAACTCCAAAACTCCGAAACTCCAAAACTCCAAAACTCCAAAACTCCGAAACTCCAAAACTCCAAAACTCCAAAACTCCAAAACTCCAAAACTCCAAAACTCCAAAACTCCAAAACTCCGAAACTCCAAAACTCCAAAACTCCAAAACTCCAAAACTGCGAAACTCCAAAACTCCAAAACTCCAAAACTCCGAAACTGCAAAACTCAAAAACTCCAAAACTCCGAAACTCCAAAACTCCGAAACCCCAAAACTCCAAAACTCCGAAACTCCAAAACTCCAAAACTCCAAAACTCCGAAACTCCGAAACTCCAAAACTCGAAAACTCCAAAACTCCAAAACTCCAATACTCCAAAACTCCGAAACTCCGAAACTCCAAAACTCCAATACTCCAAAACTCCGAAACTCCAAAACTCCAAAACTCCGAAACTCCAAAACTCGGAAACTCCAAAACTACAAAACTCCAAAACTCCAAAACTCCAAAACTCCGAAACTCCAAAACTCCGAAACTCCAAAACTCCGAATCTCCAAAACTCCAAAACTCGAAAACTCCGAAACTCCAAAACTCCAAAACTCCAATACTCCAAAACTCCAAAACTCCGAAACTCCAAAACTCCAAAACTCCAAAGCTCCAAAACTCCAAAACTCCAAAACTCCGAAACTCCAAAACTCCAAAACTCCAAAACTCCGAAACACCAAAACTCCGAAACTCCGAAACTCGGAAACTCCAAAACTCCAAAACTCCAAAACTCCAAAACTCCGAAACTCCAAAACTCCAAAACTCCAAAACTCCAAAACTCCAAAACTCCAAAACTCCGAAACTCCAAAACTCCAAAACTCCAAAGCTCCAAAACTCCAAAACTCCAAAACTCCGAAACTCCAAAACTCCGAAACTCCAAAACTCCGAAACTCCAAAACTCCGAAACTTCAAAACTCCGAAACTCCAAAACTCCAAAACTCCGAAACTCCAAAACTCCGAATCTCCAAAACTCCAAAACTCCAAAACTCCGAAACTCCAAAACTCCGAAACTCCAAAACTCCAAAACTCCAATACTCCAAAACTCCAAAACTCCAAAACACCGAAACTCCGAAACTCCGAAACTCCAAAACTCCAAAACTCCAAAACTCCAAAACTCCGAAACTCCAAAACTCCGAAACTCCAAAACTCCAAAACTCCAAAACTCCGAAACTCCAAAACTCCAATACTCCAAAACTCCGAAACTCCAAAACTCCAAAACTCCAAAACTCCAAAACTCCAAAACTCCGAAACTCCAAAACTCCGAAACTCCAAAACTCCGAAACTCCAAAACTCCGAAACTCCAAAACTCCGAATCTCCAAAACTCCAAAACTCCAAAACTCCAAAACTCCGAAACTCCAAAACTCCAAAACTCCGAAACTCCAAAACTCCGAAACTCCAAAACTCCAAAACTCCGAAACTCCAAAACTCCAAAACTCCAAAACTCCGAAACTCCGAAACTCCAAAACTCCAAAACTCCAAAACTCCGAAACTCCAAAACTGCAAAACTCCAAAACTCCAAAACTCCAAAACTCCAAAACTCCAAAACTCCAAAACTCCAATACTCCAAAACTCCAAAACTCCAAAACACCGAAACTCCGAAACTCCAAAACTCCAAAACTCCAAAACTCCGAAACTCAAAAACTCCGAAACTCAAAAACTCCGAAACTCCAAAACTCCGAAACTCCAATACTCCAAAACTTCAAAACTCCGAATCTCCAAAACTCCAAAACTCCGAAACTCCGAAACTCCAAAACTCCAAAACTACAAAACTCCAAAACTCCAAAACTCCAAAACTCCGAAACTCCGAAACTCCAAAACTCCAAAACTCCAAAACTCCAAAACTCCGAAACTCCAAAACTCCGAAACTCCGAAACTCCAAAACTCCAAAACTCCGAAACTCCAAAACTCCAAAACTCCAAAACTCCGAAACTCCGAAACTCCAAAACTCCAAAACTCCAAAACTCCGAAACTCCAAAACTGCAAAAGTCCAAAACTCCAAAACTCCGAAACTCCAATACTCCAAAACTCCGAAACTCCAAAACTCCAAAACTCCAAAACTCCAAAACTCCAAAACTCCAATACTCCGAAACTCCGAAACTCCAAAACTCCAAAACTCCAAAACTCCAAAACTCCGAAACTCCAAAACTCCGAAACTCCGAAACTCCAAAACTCCAAAACTCCGAAACTCCAAAACTCCAAAACTCCAAAACTCCGAAACTCCGAAACTCCAAAACTCCAAAACTCCAAAACTCCGAAACTCCAAAACTGCAAAAGTCCAAAACTCCAAAACTCCGAAACTCCAATACTCCAAAACTCCGAAACTCCAAAACTCCAAAACTCCAAAACTCCAAAACTCCAAAACTCCGAAACTCCGAAACTCCGAAACTCCGAAACTCCAAAACTCCGAAACTCCGAAACTCCAAAACTCCAAAACTCCAAAACTCCGAAACTCCAAAACTCCAAAACTCCGAAACTCCGAAACTCCGAAACTCCAAAACTCCGAATCTCCAAAACTCGGAAACTCCAAAACTCCAAAACTCCAAAACTCCGAAACTCCAAAACTCCAAAACTCCAAAACTCCAAAACTCCAAAACTCCGAAACTCCAAAACTCCGAAACTCCAAAACTCCAAAACTCCAATACTCCAAAACTCCAAAACTCCAAAACACCGAAACTCCGAAACTCCGAAACTCCAAAACTCCAGAACTCCAAAACTCCGAATCTCCAAAACTCGGAAACTCCAAAACTCCAACTCCAAAACTCCGAAACTCCAAAACTCCGAAACTCCGAAACTCCACAACTCCAAAACTCCGAAACTCCAAAACTCCAAAACTCCAAAACTCCGAAACTCCGAAACTCCAAAACTCCAAAACTCCAAAACTCCGAAACTCAAAAACTGCAAAACTCCAAAACTCCAAAACTCCGAAACTCCAATACTCCAAAACTCCGAAACTCCAAAACTCCAAAACTCCAAAACTCCGAAACTCCGAAACTCCGAAACTCCGAAACTCCAAAACTCCGAAACTCCAAAACTCCAAAACTCCAAAACTCCAAAACTCCGAAACTCCAAAACTCCAAAACTCCGAAACTCCGAAACTCCGAAACTCCAAAACTCCAAAACTCCGAAACTCCAAAACTCCAAAACTCCAAAACTCCGAAACTCCAAAACTCCGAAACTCCAAAACTCCAAAACTCCAATACTCCAAAACTCCAAAACTCCAAAACACCGAAACTCCGAAACTCCGAAACTCCAAAACTCCAAAACTCCAAAACTCCGAATCTCCAAAACTCGGAAACTCCAAAACTCCAAAACTCCAAAACTCCGAAACTCCAAAACTCCAAAACTCCAAAACTCCAAAACTCCGAAACTCCAAAACTCCGAAACTCCAAAACTCCGAATCTCCAAAACTCCAATACTCCAAAACTCCGAAACTCCAAAACTCCGAAACTCCAAAACTCCAAAACTCCGAAACTCCAAAACTCCAAAACTCCAAAACTCCGAAACTCCGAAACTCCAAAACTCCAAAACTCCAAAACTCCAAAACTCCAATACTCCAAAACTCCGAAACTCCAAAACTCCAATACTCCAATACTCCGAAACTCCAAAACTCCGAAACTCCAATACTCCAAAACTTCAAAACTCCGAATCTCCAAAACTCCAAAACTCCGAAACTCCGAAACTCCAAAACTCCTAAACTACAAAACTCCAAAACTCCAAAACTCCAAAACTCCGAAACTCCGAAACTCCGAAACTCCAAAACTCCGAATCTCCAAAACTCCAAAACTCGAAAACTCCGAAACTCCAAAACTCCAAAACTCCAATACTCCAAAACTCCAAAACTCCGAAACTCCAAAACTCCAAAACTCCAAAGCTCCAAAACTCCAAAACTCCAAAACTCCGAAACTCCAAAACTCCAAAACTCCAAAACTCCGAAACACCAAAACTCCGAAACTCCGAAACTCGGAAACTCCAAAACTCCAAAACTCCAAAACTCCAAAACTCCAAAACTCCGAAACTCCAAAACTCCAAAACTCCGAAACTCCAAAACTCCAAAACTCCGAAACTCCAAAACTCCAAAACTCCAAAACTCCAAAACTCCAAAACTCCGAAACTCCGAAACTCCAAAACTCGAAAACTCCAAAACTCCAAAACTCCAATACTCCAAAACTCCAAAACTCCAAAACTCCAAAACTCCAAAACTCCAAAACTCCGAAACTCCAAAACTCCGAAACTCCAAAACTCCGAATCTCCAAAACTCCAATACTCCAAAACTCCGAAGCTCCAAAACTCCGAAACTCCAAAACTCCAAAACTCCGAAACTCCAAAACTCCAAAACTCCAAAACTCCGAAACTCCGAAACTCCAAAACTCCAAAACTCCAAAACTCCGAAACTCCAAAACTCCAAAACTCCAAAACTCCGAAACTCCAAAACTCCAAAACTCCAAAACTCCGAAACTCCAAAACTCCGAAACTCCAAAACTCCGAAACTCCGAAACTCCAAAACTCGAAAACTCCAAAACTCCAATACTCCAAAACTCCAAAACTCCAAAACACCGGAACTCCGAAACTCCGAAACTCCAAAACTCCAAAACTCCAAAACTCCAAAACTCCGAAACTCCAAAACTCCGAAACTCCAAAACTCCAAAACTCCAAAACTCCGAAACTCCAAAACTCCAATACTCCAAAACTCCGAAACTCCAAAACTCCAAAACTCTAAAACTCCAAAACTCCAAAACTCCAAAACTCCGAAACTCCAAAACTCCGAAACTCCAAAACTCCGAAACTCCAAAACTCCGAAACTCCAAAACTCCAAAACTCCAAAACTCCAAAACTGCAAAACTCCAAAACTCCGAAACTCCAAAACTCCAAAACTCCAAAACTCCGAAACTCCAAAACTCCGAAACTCCAAAACTCCAAAACTCCAAAACTCCAAAACTCCGAAACTCCAAAACTCCAATACTCCAAAACTCCGAAACTCCAAAACTCCAAAACTCCAAAACTCCAAAACTCCAATACTCCAAAACTCCGAAACTCCGAAACTCCAAAACTCCGAAACTCCAAAACTCCAAAACTCCAAAACTCCGAAACTCCAAAACTCCAAAACTCCGAAACTCCAAAACTCCGAAACTCCAAAACTCCGAAACTCCGAAACTCCAAAACTCGAAAACTCCAAAACTCCAATACTCCAAAACTCCAAAACTCCAAAACACCGGAACTCCGAAACTCCGAAACTCCAAAACTCCAAAACTCCAAAACTCCAAAACTCCGAAACTCCAAAACTCCGAAACTCCAAAACTCCAAAACTCCAAAACTCCGAAACTCCAAAACTCCAATACTCCAAAACTCCGAAACTCCAAAACTCCAAAACTCTAAAACTCCAAAACTCCAAAACTCCAAAACTCCGAAACTCCAAAACTCCGAAACTCCAAAACTCCGAAACTCCAAAACTCCGAAACTCCAAAACTCCAAAACTCCAAAACTCCAAAACTGCAAAACTCCAAAACTCCGAAACTCCAAAACTCCAAAACTCCAAAACTCCGAAACTCCAAAACTCCGAAACTCCAAAACTCCAAAACTCCAAAACTCCAAAACTCCAAAACTCCGAAACTCCAAAACTCCAATACTCCAAAACTCCGAAACTCCAAAACTCCAAAACTCCAAAACTCCAAAACTCCAATACTCCAAAACTCCGAAACTCCGAAACTCCAAAACTCCAAAACTCCGAATCTCCGAAACTCCAAAACTCCAAAACTCCGAAACTCCAAAACTCCGAAACTCCGAAACTCCGAAACTCCGAAACTCCAAAACTCCAAAACTCCGAAACTCCAAAACTCCAAAACTCCAATACTCCAAAACTCCGAAACTCCAAAACTCCGAAACTCCAAAACTCCAAAACTCCAATACTCCAAAACTCCAAAACTCCAAAACACCGAAACTCCGAAACTCCGAAACTCCAAAACTCCAAAACTCCAAAACTCCGAAACTCCAATACTCCAAAACTTCAAAACTCCGAATCTCCAAAACTCCAAAACTCCGAAACTCCGAAACTCCAAAACTCCAAAACTACAAAACTCCAAAACTCCAAAACTCCAAAACTCCGAAACTCCGAAACTCCAAAACTCCAAAACTCCAAAACTCCAAAACTCCGAAACTCCAAAACTCCGAAACTCCGAAACTCCAAAACTCCAAAACTCCGAAACTCCAAAACTCCAAAACTCCAAAACTCCGAAACTCCGAAACTCCAAAACTCCAAAACTCCAAAACTCCGAAACTCCAAAACTGCAAAAGTCCAAAACTCCAAAACTCCGAAACTCCAATACTCCAAAACTCCGAAACTCCAAAACTCCAAAACTCCAAAACTCCAAAACTCCAAAACTCCAATACTCCGAAACTCCGAAACTCCAAAACTCCAAAACTCCAAAACTCCAAAACTCCGAAACTCCAAAACTCCGAAACTCCGAAACTCCAAAACTCCAAAACTCCGAAACTCCAAAACTCCAAAACTCCAAAACTCCGAAACTCCGAAACTCCAAAACTCCAAAACTCCAAAACTCCGAAACTCCAAAACTGCAAAAGTCCAAAACTCCAAAACTCCGAAACTCCAATACTCCAAAACTCCGAAACTCCAAAACTCCAAAACTCCAAAACTCCAAAACTCCAAAACTCCGAAACTCCGAAACTCCGAAACTCCGAAACTCCAAAACTCCGAAACTCCGAAACTCCAAAACTCCAAAACTCCAAAACTCCGAAACTCCAAAACTCCAAAACTCCGAAACTCCGAAACTCCAAAACTCCGAATCTCCAAAACTCGGAAACTCCAAAACTCCAAAACTCCGAAACTCCAAAACTCCAAAACTCCAAAACTCCAAAACTCCAAAACTCCGAAACTCCAAAACTCCGAAACTCCAAAACTCCAAAACTCCAATACTCCAAAACTCCAAAACTCCAAAACACCGAAACTCCGAAACTCCGAAACTCCAAAACTCCAGAACTCCAAAACTCCGAATCTCCAAAACTCGGAAACTCCAAAACTCCAACTCCAAAACTCCGAAACTCCAAAACTCCGAAACTCCGAAACTCCACAACTCCAAAACTCCGAAACTCCAAAACTCCAAAACTCCAAAACTCCGAAACTCCGAAACTCCAAAACTCCAAAACTCCAAAACTCCGAAACTCAAAAACTGCAAAACTCCAAAACTCCAAAACTCCGAAACTCCAATACTCCAAAACTCCGAAACTCCAAAACTCCAAAACTCCAAAACTCCGAAACTCCGAAACTCCGAAACTCCGAAACTCCAAAACTCCGAAACTCCAAAACTCCAAAACTCCAAAACTCCAAAACTCCGAAACTCCAAAACTCCAAAACTCCGAAACTCCGAAACTCCGAAACTCCAAAACTCCAAAACTCCGAAACTCCAAAACTCCAAAACTCCAAAACTCCGAAACTCCAAAACTCCGAAACTCCAAAACTCCAAAACTCCAATACTCCAAAACTCCAAAACTCCAAAACACCGAAACTCCGAAACTCCGAAACTCCAAAACTCCAAAACTCCAAAACTCCGAATCTCCAAAACTCGGAAACTCCAAAACTCCAAAACTCCAAAACTCCGAAACTCCAAAACTCCAAAACTCCAAAACTCCAAAACTCCGAAACTCCAAAACTCCGAAACTCCAAAACTCCGAATCTCCAAAACTCCAATACTCCAAAACTCCGAAACTCCAAAACTCCGAAACTCCAAAACTCCAAAACTCCAAAACTCCGAAACTCCAATACTCCAAAACTTCAAAACTCCGAATCTCCAAAACTCCAAAACTCCAAAACTCCGAAACTCCAAAACTCCGAAACTCCAAAACTCCGAATCTCCAAAACTCCAATACTCCAAAACTCCGAAACTCCAAAACTCCGAAACTCCAAAACTCCAAAACTCCGAAACTCCAAAACTCCAAAACTCCAAAACTCCGAAACTCCGAAACTCCAAAACTCCAAAACTCCAAAACTCCAATACTCCAAAACTCCGAAACTCCAAAACTCCAATACTCCAAATCTCCGAAACTCCAAAACTCCAAAACTCCGAAACTCCAAAACTCCGAATCTCCAAAACTCCAATACTCCAAAACTCCGAAACTCCAAAACTCCGAAACTCCAAAACTCCAAAACTGCGAAACTCCAAAACTCCAAAACTCCAAAACTCCGAAACTGCAAAACTCCAAAACTCCAAAACTCCGAAACTCCAAAACTCCGAAACCCCAAAACTCCAAAACTCCGAAACTCCAAAACTCCAAAACTCCGAAACTCCAAAACTCCAAAACTCCAAAACTCCAAAACTCCAAAACTCCAATACTCCAAAACTCCGAAACTCCAAAACTCCAATACTCCAATACTCCGAAACTCCAAAACTCCAAAACTCCGAAACTCCAATACTCCAAAACTTCAAAACTCCGAATCTCCAAAACTCCAAAACTCCGAAACTCCGAAACTCCAAAACTCCGAAACTCCAAAACTCCGAAACTCCAAAACTCCAAAACTCCAAAACTCCGAAACTCCAATACTCCAAAACTTCAAAACTCCGAATCTCCAAAACTCCAAAACTCCAAAACTCCGAAACTCCAAAACTCCGAAACTCCAAAACTCCGAATCTCCAAAACTCCAATACTCCAAAACTCCGAAACTCCAAAACTCCGAAACTCCAAAACTCCAAAACTCCGAAACTCCAAAACTCCAAAACTCCAAAACTCCGAAACTCCGAAACTCCAAAACTCCAAAACTCCAAAACTCCAAAACTCCAATACTCCAAAACTCCGAAACTCCAAAACTCCAATACTCCAAATCTCCGAAACTCCAAAACTCCAAAACTCCGAAACTCCAAAACTCCGAATCTCCAAAACTCCAATACTCCAAAACTCCGAAACTCCAAAACTCCGAAACTCCAAAACTCCAAAACTCCGAAACTCCAAAACTCCAAAACTCCAAAACTCCGAAACTCCGAAACTCCAAAACTCCAAAACTCCAAAACTCCAAAACTCCAATACTCCAAAACTCCGAAACTCCAAAACTCCAATACTCCAATACTCCGAAACTCCAAAACTCCAAAACTCCGAAACTCCAATACTCCAAAACTTCAAAACTCCGAATCTCCAAAACTCCAAAACTCCGAAACTCCGAAACTCCAAAACTCCTAAACTACAAAACTCCAAAACTCCAAAACTCCAAAACTCCGAAACTCCGAAACTCCGAAACTCCAAAACTCCGAATCTCCAAAACTCCAAAACTCGAAAACTCCGAAACTCCAAAACTCCAAAACTCCAATACTCCAAAACTCCAAAACTCCGAAACTCCAAAACTCCAAAACTCCAAAGCTCCAAAACTCCAAAACTCCAAAACTCCGAAACTCCAAAACTCCAAAACTCCAAAACTCCGAAACACCAAAACTCCGAAACTCCGAAACTCCAAAACTCCAAAAC
Source organism: Amblyomma mixtum (assembly GCF_055824585.1). Lineage (NCBI taxonomy): Eukaryota > Metazoa > Arthropoda > Arachnida > Ixodida > Ixodidae > Amblyomma > Amblyomma mixtum. The sequence continues at coordinate 13,562,127 of NW_028317651.1, forward strand.
TCCGAAACTCCAAAACTCCAAAACTCCAATACTCCAAAACTCCAAAACTCCGAAACTCCAAAACTCCGAAACTCCAAAACTCCAATACTCCAAAACTCCAATACTCCAAAACTCCGAAACTCCAAAACACCGAAACTCCGAAACTCCGAAACTCCAAAACTCCGAAACTCCAAAACTCCGAAACTCCAAAACTCCAAAACTCCGAAACTCCAAAACTCCAAAACTCCAAAACTCCGAAACTCCGAAACTCCAAAACTCCAAAACTCCAAAACTCCAAAACTCCAAAACTCCAAAACTCCGAAACTCCAAAACTCCGAAACTCCGAAACTCCAAAACTCCGAAACTCCAAAACTCCAAAACTCCAAAACTCCGAAACTCCAAAACTCCAAAACTCCGAAACTCCAAAACTCCGAAACTCCAAAACTCCGAAACTCCGAAACTCCAAAACTCGAAAACTCCAAAACTCCAATACTCCAAAACTCCAAAACTCCAAAACACCGGAACTCCGAAACTCCGAAACTCCAAAACTCCAAAACTCCAAAACTCCAAAACTCCGAAACTCCAAAACTCCGAAACTCCAAAACTCCGAAACTCCAAAACTCCGAAACTCCAAAACTCCAAAACTCCAAAACTCCAAAACTCCGAAACTCCAAAACTCCAATACTCCAAAACTCCGAAACTCCAAAACTCCAAAACTCCAAAACTCCAAAACTCCAATACTCCAAAACTCCGAAACTCCGAAACTCCAAAACTCCGAAACTCCAAAACTCCAAAACTCCAAAACTCCGAAACTCCAAAACTCCAAAACTCCGAAACTCCAAAACTCCGAAACTCCAAAACTCCGAAACTCCGAAACTCCAAAACTCGAAAACTCCAAAACTCCAATACTCCAAAACTCCAAAACTCCAAAACACCGGAACTCCGAAACTCCGAAACTCCAAAACTCCAAAACTCCAAAACTCCAAAACTCCGAAACTCCAAAACTCCGAAACTCCAAAACTCCAAAACTCCAAAACTCCGAAACTCCAAAACTCCAATACTCCAAAACTCCGAAACTCCAAAACTCCAAAACTCTAAAACTCCAAAACTCCAAAACTCCAAAACTCCGAAACTCCAAAACTCCGAAACTCCAAAACTCCGAAACTCCAAAACTCCGAAACTCCAAAACTCCAAAACTCCAAAACTCCAAAACTGCAAAACTCCAAAACTCCGAAACTCCAAAACTCCAAAACTCCAAAACTCCGAAACTCCAAAACTCCGAAACTCCAAAACTCCAAAACTCCAAAACTCCAAAACTCCGAAACTCCAAAACTCCAATACTCCAAAACTCCGAAACTCCAAAACTCCAAAACTCCAAAACTCCAAAACTCCAATACTCCAAAACTCCGAAACTCCGAAACTCCAAAACTCCAAAACTCCGAATCTCCGAAACTCCAAAACTCCAAAACTCCGAAACTCCAAAACTCCGAAACTCCGAAACTCCGAAACTCCGAAACTCCAAAACTCCAAAACTCCGAAACTCCAAAACTCCAAAACTCCAATACTCCAAAACTCCGAAACTCCAAAACTCCGAAACTCCAAAACTCCAAAACTCCAATACTCCAAAACTCCAAAACTCCAAAACACCGAAACTCCGAAACTCCGAAACTCCAAAACTCCAAAACTCCAAAACTCCGAAACTCCAATACTCCAAAACTTCAAAACTCCGAATCTCCAAAACTCCAAAACTCCGAAACTCCGAAACTCCAAAACTCCAAAACTACAAAACTCCAAAACTCCAAAACTCCAAAACTCCGAAACTCCGAAACTCCAAAACTCCAAAACTCCAAAACTCCAAAACTCCGAAACTCCAAAACTCCGAAACTCCGAAACTCCAAAACTCCAAAACTCCGAAACTCCAAAACTCCAAAACTCCAAAACTCCGAAACTCCGAAACTCCAAAACTCCAAAACTCCAAAACTCCGAAACTCCAAAACTGCAAAAGTCCAAAACTCCAAAACTCCGAAACTCCAATACTCCAAAACTCCGAAACTCCAAAACTCCAAAACTCCAAAACTCCAAAACTCCAAAACTCCAATACTCCGAAACTCCGAAACTCCAAAACTCCAAAACTCCAAAACTCCAAAACTCCGAAACTCCAAAACTCCGAAACTCCGAAACTCCAAAACTCCAAAACTCCGAAACTCCAAAACTCCAAAACTCCAAAACTCCGAAACTCCGAAACTCCAAAACTCCAAAACTCCAAAACTCCGAAACTCCAAAACTGCAAAAGTCCAAAACTCCAAAACTCCGAAACTCCAATACTCCAAAACTCCGAAACTCCAAAACTCCAAAACTCCAAAACTCCAAAACTCCAAAACTCCGAAACTCCGAAACTCCGAAACTCCGAAACTCCAAAACTCCGAAACTCCGAAACTCCAAAACTCCAAAACTCCAAAACTCCGAAACTCCAAAACTCCAAAACTCCGAAACTCCGAAACTCCGAAACTCCAAAACTCCGAATCTCCAAAACTCGGAAACTCCAAAACTCCAAAACTCCAAAACTCCGAAACTCCAAAACTCCAAAACTCCAAAACTCCAAAACTCCGAAACTCCAAAACTCCGAAACTCCAAAACTCCAAAACTCCAATACTCCAAAACTCCAAAACACCGAAACTCCGAAACTCCGAAACTCCAAAACTCCAGAACTCCAAAACTCCGAATCTCCAAAACTCGGAAACTCCAAAACTCCAACTCCAAAACTCCGAAACTCCAAAACTCCGAAACTCCGAAACTCCACAACTCCAAAACTCCGAAACTCCAAAACTCCAAAACTCCAAAACTCCGAAACTCCGAAACTCCAAAACTCCAAAACTCCAAAACTCCGAAACTCAAAAACTGCAAAACTCCAAAACTCCAAAACTCCGAAACTCCAATACTCCAAAACTCCGAAACTCCAAAACTCCAAAACTCCAAAACTCCGAAACTCCGAAACTCCGAAACTCCGAAACTCCAAAACTCCGAAACTCCAAAACTCCAAAACTCCAAAACTCCAAAACTCCGAAACTCCAAAACTCCAAAACTCCGAAACTCCGAAACTCCGAAACTCCAAAACTCCAAAACTCCGAAACTCCAAAACTCCAAAACTCCAAAACTCCGAAACTCCAAAACTCCGAAACTCCAAAACTCCAAAACTCCAATACTCCAAAACTCCAAAACTCCAAAACACCGAAACTCCGAAACTCCGAAACTCCAAAACTCCAAAACTCCAAAACTCCGAATCTCCAAAACTCGGAAACTCCAAAACTCCAAAACTCCAAAACTCCGAAACTCCAAAACTCCAAAACTCCAAAACTCCAAAACTCCGAAACTCCAAAACTCCGAAACTCCAAAACTCCGAATCTCCAAAACTCCAATACTCCAAAACTCCGAAACTCCAAAACTCCGAAACTCCAAAACTCCAAAACTCCAAAACTCCGAAACTCCAATACTCCAAAACTTCAAAACTCCGAATCTCCAAAACTCCAAAACTCCAAAACTCCGAAACTCCAAAACTCCGAAACTCCAAAACTCCGAATCTCCAAAACTCCAATACTCCAAAACTCCGAAACTCCAAAACTCCGAAACTCCAAAACTCCAAAACTCCGAAACTCCAAAACTCCAAAACTCCAAAACTCCGAAACTCCGAAACTCCAAAACTCCAAAACTCCAAAACTCCAAAACTCCAATACTCCAAAACTCCGAAACTCCAAAACTCCAATACTCCAAATCTCCGAAACTCCAAAACTCCAAAACTCCGAAACTCCAAAACTCCGAATCTCCAAAACTCCAATACTCCAAAACTCCGAAACTCCAAAACTCCGAAACTCCAAAACTCCAAAACTGCGAAACTCCAAAACTCCAAAACTCCAAAACTCCGAAACTGCAAAACTCCAAAACTCCAAAACTCCGAAACTCCAAAACTCCGAAACCCCAAAACTCCAAAACTCCGAAACTCCAAAACTCCAAAACTCCGAAACTCCAAAACTCCAAAACTCCAAAACTCCAAAACTCCAAAACTCCAAAACTCCAATACTCCAAAACTCCGAAACTCCAAAACTCCAATACTCCAATACTCCGAAACTCCAAAACTCCAAAACTCCGAAACTCCAATACTCCAAAACTTCAAAACTCCGAATCTCCAAAACTCCAAAACTCCGAAACTCCGAAACTCCAAAACTCCGAAACTCCAAAACTCCGAAACTCCAAAACTCCAAAACTCCAAAACTCCGAAACTCCAATACTCCAAAACTTCAAAACTCCGAATCTCCAAAACTCCAAAACTCCAAAACTCCGAAACTCCAAAACTCCGAAACTCCAAAACTCCGAATCTCCAAAACTCCAATACTCCAAAACTCCGAAACTCCAAAACTCCGAAACTCCAAAACTCCAAAACTCCGAAACTCCAAAACTCCAAAACTCCAAAACTCCGAAACTCCGAAACTCCAAAACTCCAAAACTCCAAAACTCCAAAACTCCAAAACTCCAATACTCCAAAACTCCGAAACTCCAAAACTCCAATACTCCAAATCTCCGAAACTCCAAAACTCCAAAACTCCGAAACTCCAAAACTCCGAATCTCCAAAACTCCAATACTCCAAAACTCCGAAACTCCAAAACTCCGAAACTCCAAAACTCCAAAACTCCGAAACTCCAAAACTCCAAAACTCCAAAACTCCGAAACTCCGAAACTCCAAAACTCCAAAACTCCAAAACTCCAAAACTCCAATACTCCAAAACTCCGAAACTCCAAAACTCCAATACTCCAATACTCCGAAACTCCAAAACTCCAAAACTCCGAAACTCCAATACTCCAAAACTTCAAAACTCCGAATCTCCAAAACTCCAAAACTCCGAAACTCCGAAACTCCAAAACTCCTAAACTACAAAACTCCAAAACTCCAAAACTCCAAAACTCCGAAACTCCGAAACTCCGAAACTCCAAAACTCCGAATCTCCAAAACTCCAAAACTCGAAAACTCCGAAACTCCAAAACTCCAAAACTCCAATACTCCAAAACTCCAAAACTCCGAAACTCCAAAACTCCAAAACTCCAAAGCTCCAAAACTCCAAAACTCCAAAACTCCGAAACTCCAAAACTCCAAAACTCCAAAACTCCGAAACACCAAAACTCCGAAACTCCGAAACTCCAAAACTCCAAAACTCCGAAACTCCAAAACTCCAAAACTCCAATACTCCAAAACTCCAAAACTCCGAAACTCCAAAACTCCGAAACTCCAAAACTCCAATACTCCAAAACTCCAATACTCCAAAACTCCGAAACTCCAAAACACCGAAACTCCGAAACTCCGAAACTCCAAAACTCCAAAACTCCAAAACTCCAAAACTCCGAAACTCCAAAACTCCGAAACTCCAAAACTCCAAAACTCCGAAACTCCAAAACTCCAAAACTCCAAAACTCCGAAACTCCGAAACTCCAAAACTCCAAAACTCCAAAACTCCAAAACTCCAAAACTCCAAAACTCCGAAACTCCAAAACACCAAAACTCCAAAACTCCAAAACTCCGAAACTCCAAAACTCCAAAACTCCAAAACTCCAAAACTCCAAAACTCCGAAACTCCAAAACTCCAAAACTCCGAAACTCCAAAACTCCAAAACTCCAAAACTCCAAAACTCCAAAACTGCGAAACTCCAAAACTCCAAAACTCCAAAACTCCGAAACTGCAAAACTCCAAAACTCCAAAACTCCGAAACTCCAAAACTCCGAAACCCCAAAACTCCAAAACTCCGAAACTCCAAAACTCCAAAACTCCAAAACTCCGAAACTCCGAAACTCCAAAACTCGAAAACTCCAAAACTCCAAAACTCCAATACTCCAAAACTCCGAAACTCCGAAACTCCAAAACTCCAATACTCCAAAACTCCGAAACTCCAAAACTCCAAAACTCCGAAACTCCAAAACTCGGAAACTCCAAAACTACAAAACTCCAAAACTCCAAAACTCCGAAACTCCAAAACTCCAAAACTCCGAAACTCCAAAACTCCAAAACTCCGAAACTCCAAAACTCCGAAACTCCAAAACTCCAAAACTCCAAAACTCCAAAACTCCGAAACTCCAAAACTCCAAAACTCCGAAACTCCAAAACTCCAAAACTCCAAAACTCCGAAACTCCGAAACTCCAAAACTCCAAAACTCCGAAACTCCAAAACTGCAAAACTCCAAAACTCCAAAACTCCAAAACTCCAAAACTCCAAAACTCCAAACTCCAAAACTCCAAAACTCCAAAACACCGAAACTCCGAAACTCCAAAACTCCAAAACTCAAAAACTCCGAAACTCAAAAACTCCGAAACTCCAAAACTCCAAAACTCCAAAACTCCGAAACTCCAAATCTCCAATACTCCAATACTCCGAAACTCCAAAACTCCAAAACTCCGAAACTCCAATACTCCAAAACTTCAAAACTCCGAATCTCCAAAACTCCAAAACTCCGAAACTCCGAAACTCCAAAACTGCAAAACTACAAAACTCCAAAACTCCAAAACTCCAAAACTCCGAAACTCCGAAACTCCAAAACTCCAAAACTCCAAAACTCCAAAACTCCGAAACTCCAAAACTCCGAAACTCCGAAACTCCAAAACTCCAAAACTCCGAAACTCCAAAACTCCAAAACTCCAAAACTCCGAAACTCCGAAACTCCAAAACTCCAAAACTCCAAAACTCCAAAACTCCAAAACTGCAAAAGTCCAAAACTCCAAAACTCCGAAACTCCAATACTCCAAAACTCCGAAACTCCAAAACTCCAAAACTCCAAAACTCCAAAACTCCAATACTCCGAAACTCCGAAACTCCAAAACTCCAAAACTCCAAAACTCCAAAACTCCGAAACTCCAAAACTCCGAAACTCCGAAACTCCAAAACTCCAAAACTCCGAAACTCCAAAACTCCAAAACTCCAAAACTCCGAAACTCCGAAACTCCAAAACTCCAAAACTCCAAAACTCCGAAACTCCAAAACTGCAAAAGTCCAAAACTCCAAAACTCCGAAACTCCAATACTCCAAAACTCCGAAACTCCAAAACTCCAAAACTCCAAAACTCCAAAACTCCAAAACTCCGAAACTCCGAAACTCCGAAACTCCGAAACTCCAAAACTCCGAAACTCCGAAACTCCAAAACTCCAAAACTCCAAAACTCCGAAACTCCAAAACTCCAAAACTCCGAAACTCCGAAACTCCGAAACTCCAAAACTCCGAATCTCCAAAACTCGGAAACTCCAAAACTCCAAAACTCCAAAACTCCAAAACTCCAAAACTCCGAAACTCCAAAACTCCAAAACTCCAAAACTCCAAAACTCCAAAACTCCGAAACTCCAAAACTCCGAAACTCCAAAACTCCAAAACTCCAATACTCCAAAACTCCAAAACTCCAAAACACCGAAACTCCGAAACTCCGAAACTCCAAAACTCCAGAACTCCAAAACTCCGAATCTCCAAAACTCGGAAACTCCAAAACTCCAAAACTCCAAAACTCCGAAACTCCGAAACTCCAAAACTCCGAAACTCCGAAACTCCACAACTCCAAAACTCCGAAACTCCAAAACTCCAAAACTCCAAAACTCCGAAACTCCGAAACTCCAAAACTCCAAAACTCCAAAACTCCGAAACTCCAAAACTGCAAAACTCCAAAACTCCAAAACTCCGAAACTCCAATACTCCAAAACTCCGAAACTCCAAAACTCCAAAACTCCAAAACTCCGAAACTCCGAAACTCCGAAACTCCAAAACTCCGAAACTCCAAAACTCCAAAACTCCAAAACTCCAAAACTCCGAAACTCCAAAACTCCAAAACTCCGAAACTCCGAAACTCCGAAACTCCAAAACTCCGAATCTCCAAAACTCGGAAACTCCAAAACTCCAAAACTCCAAAACTCGGAAACTCCAAAACTCCGAAACTCCAAAACTCCAAAACTCCAAAACTCCAAAACTCCAAAACTCCGAAACTCCAAAACTCCGAAACTCCAAAACTCCAAAACTCCAAAACTCCGAAACTCCGAAACTCCAAAACTCCAAAACTCCGAAACTCCAAAACTCCAATACTCCAAAACTCCGAAACTCCAAAACTCCAAAACTCAAAAACTCCAAAACTCCAAAACTCCAAAACTCCAAAACTCCGAAACTCCAAAACTCCGAAACTCCAAAACTCCGAAACTCCAAAACTCCAAAACTCCAAAACTCCAAAACTCCGAATCTCCAAAACTCGGAAACTCCAAAACTCCAAAACTCCGAAACTCAAAAACTCCGAAACTCCAAAACTCCAAAACTCCAAAACTCCGAAACTCCAAAACTCCAATACTCCAATACTCCGAAACTCCAAAACTCCAAAACTCCGAAACTCCAATACTCCAAAACTTCAAAACTCCGAATCTCCAAAACTCCAAAACTCCGAAACTCCGAAACTCCAAAACTCCAAAACTCCGAAACTCCAAAACTCCAATACTCCAAAACTCCGAAACTCCAAAACTCCAAAACTCAAAAACTCCAAAACTCCAAAACTCCAAAACTCCAAAACTCCGAAACTCCAAAACTCCGAAACTCCAAAACTCCGAAACTCCAAAACTCCGAAACTCCAAAACTCCGAATCTCCAAAACTCCAAAACTCCAAAACTCCAAAACTCCGAAATTCCAAAACTCCAAAACTCCGAAACTCCAAAACTCCGAAACTCCAAAACTCCAAAACTCCAAAACTCCAAAACTCCGAAACTCCAAAACTCCAAAACTCCGAAACTCCAAAACTCCAAAACTCCAAAACTCCGAAACTCCGAAACTCCAAAACTCCAAAACTCCGAAACTCCAAAACTCCGAAACTCCGAAACTCCAAAACTCCGAATCTCCAAAACTCCAAAACTCGAAAACTCCGAAACTCCAAAACTCCAAAACTCCAATACTCCAAAACTCCAAAACTCCGAAACTCCAAAACTCCAAAACTCCAAAGCTCCAAAACTCCAAAACTCCAAAACTCCGAAACTCCAAAACTCCAAAACTCCAAAACTCCGAAACACCAAAACTCCGAAACTCCGAAACTCGGAAACTCCAAAACTCCAAAACTCCGAAACTCCGAAACTCCAAAACTCCAAAACTCCGAAACTCAAAAACTCCAAAACTCCGAAACTCCAAAACTCCGAAACTCCAAAACTCCAAAACTCCGAAACTCCAAAACTCCAAAACTCCGAAACTCCAAAACGCCGAAGCTCCGAAACTCCGAAACTCCAAAACTCCAAAACTCCGAAACTCCAAAACTCCAAAACTCCGAAACTCCGAAACTCCGAAACTCCAAATCTCCGAAACTCCAAAACTCCAAAACTCCGAAACTCCGCAACTCCGAAACTCCAAAACTCCAAAACTCCGAAACTCCGAAACTCCAAAACTCCAAAACTCCAAAACTCCGAATCTCCGAAACTCCAAAACTCCAAAACTCCGAAACTCCAAAACTCCGAAACTCCGAAACTCCAAAACTCCAATACTCCAAAACTCCAAAACTCCGAAACTCCAAAACTCCGAAACTCCAAAACTCCAATACTCCAAAACTCCAATACTCCAAAACTCCGAAACTCCAAAACACCGAAACTCCGAAACTCCGAAACTCCAAAACTCCAAAACTCCAAAACTCCGAAACTCCAAAACTCCGAAACTCCAAAACTCCAAAACTCCGAAACTCCAAAACTCCAAAACTCCAAAACTCCGAAACTCCGAAACTCCAAAACTCCAAAACTCCAAAACTCCAAAACTCCGAAACTCCAAAACACCAAAACTCCAAAACTCCAAAACTCCGAAACTCCAAAACTCCAAAACTCCAAAACTCCAAAACTCCAAAACTCCAAAACTCCGAAACTCCAAAACTCCAAAACTCCGAAACTCCAAAACTCCAAAACTCCAAAACTCCAAAACTGCGAAACTCCAAAACTCCAAAACTCCAAAACTCCGAAACTGCAAAACTCCAAAACTCCAAAACTCCGAAACTCCAAAACTCCGAAACCCCAAAACTCCAAAACTCCGAAACTCCAAAACTCCAAAACTCCGAAACTCCAAAACTCCAAAACTCCAAAACTCCAAAACTCCAAAACTCCAATACTCCAAAACTCCGAAACTCCAAAACTCCAATACTCCAATACTCCGAAACTCCAAAACTCCAAAACTCCGAAACTCCAATACTCCAAAACTTCAAAACTCCGAATCTCCAAAACTCCAAAACTCCGAAACTCCGAAACTCCAAAACTCCGAAACTCCAAAACTCCGAAACTCCAAAACTCCAAAACTCCAAAACTCCGAAACTCCAATACTCCAAAACTTCAAAACTCCGAATCTCCAAAACTCCAAAACTCCAAAACTCCGAAACTCCAAAACTCCGAAACTCCAAAACTCCGAATCTCCAAAACTCCAATACTCCAAAACTCCGAAACTCCAAAACTCCGAAACTCCAAAACTCCAAAACTCCGAAACTCCAAAACTCCAAAACTCCAAAACTCCGAAACTCCGAAACTCCAAAACTCCAAAACTCCAAAACTCCAAAACTCCAATACTCCAAAACTCCGAAACTCCAAAACTCCAATACTCCAAATCTCCGAAACTCCAAAACTCCAAAACTCCGAAACTCCAAAACTCCGAATCTCCAAAACTCCAATACTCCAAAACTCCGAAACTCCAAAACTCCGAAACTCCAAAACTCCAAAACTCCGAAACTCCAAAACTCCAAAACTCCAAAACTCCGAAACTCCGAAACTCCAAAACTCCAAAACTCCAAAACTCCAAAACTCCAATACTCCAAAACTCCGAAACTCCAAAACTCCAATACTCCAATACTCCGAAACTCCAAAACTCCAAAACTCCGAAACTCCAATACTCCAAAACTTCAAAACTCCGAATCTCCAAAACTCCAAAACTCCGAAACTCCGAAACTCCAAAACTCCTAAACTACAAAACTCCAAAACTCCAAAACTCCAAAACTCCGAAACTCCGAAACTCCGAAACTCCAAAACTCCGAATCTCCAAAACTCCAAAACTCGAAAACTCCGAAACTCCAAAACTCCAAAACTCCAATACTCCAAAACTCCAAAACTCCGAAACTCCAAAACTCCAAAACTCCAAAGCTCCAAAACTCCAAAACTCCAAAACTCCGAAACTCCAAAACTCCAAAACTCCAAAACTCCGAAACACCAAAACTCCGAAACTCCGAAACTCCAAAACTCCAAAACTCCGAAACTCCAAAACTCCAAAACTCCAATACTCCAAAACTCCAAAACTCCGAAACTCCAAAACTCCGAAACTCCAAAACTCCAATACTCCAAAACTCCAATACTCCAAAACTCCGAAACTCCAAAACACCGAAACTCCGAAACTCCGAAACTCCAAAACTCCAAAACTCCAAAACTCCAAAACTCCGAAACTCCAAAACTCCGAAACTCCAAAACTCCAAAACTCCGAAACTCCAAAACTCCAAAACTCCAAAACTCCGAAACTCCGAAACTCCAAAACTCCAAAACTCCAAAACTCCAAAACTCCAAAACTCCGAAACTCCAAAACACCAAAACTCCAAAACTCCAAAACTCCGAAACTCCAAAACTCCAAAACTCCAAAACTCCAAAACTCCAAAACTCCGAAACTCCAAAACTCCAAAACTCCGAAACTCCAAAACTCCAAAACTCCAAAACTCCAAAACTCCAAAACTGCGAAACTCCAAAACTCCAAAACTCCAAAACTCCGAAACTGCAAAACTCCAAAACTCCAAAACTCCGAAACTCCAAAACTCCGAAACCCCAAAACTCCAAAACTCCGAAACTCCAAAACTCCAAAACTCCAAAACTCCGAAACTCCGAAACTCCAAAACTCGAAAACTCGAAAACTCCAAAACTCCAATACTCCAAAACTCCGAAACTCCGAAACTCCAAAACTCCAATACTCCAAAACTCCGAAACTCCAAAACTCCAAAACTCCGAAACTCCAAAACTCGGAAACTCCAAAACTACAAAACTCCAAAACTCCAAAACTCCGAAACTCCAAAACTCCAAAACTCCGAAACTCCAAAACTCCAAAACTCCGAAACTCCAAAACTCCGAAACTCCAAAACTCCAAAACTCCAAAACTCCAAAACTCCGAAACTCCAAAACTCCAAAACTCCGAAACTCCAAAACTCCAAAACTCCAAAACTCCGAAACTCCGAAACTCCAAAACTCCAAAACTCCGAAACTCCAAAACTGCAAAACTCCAAAACTCCAAAACTCCAAAACTCCAAAACTCCAAAACTCCAAAACTCCAAACTCCAAAACTCCAAAACTCCAAAACACCGAAACTCCGAAACTCCAAAACTCCAAAACTCAAAAACTCCGAAACTCAAAAACTCCGAAACTCCAAAACTCCAAAACTCCAAAACTCCGAAACTCCAAATCTCCAATACTCCAATACTCCGAAACTCCAAAACTCCAAAACTCCGAAACTCCAATACTCCAAAACTTCAAAACTCCGAATCTCCAAAACTCCAAAACTCCGAAACTCCGAAACTCCAAAACTCCAAAACTACAAAACTCCAAAACTCCAAAACTCCAAAACTCCGAAACTCCGAAACTCCAAAACTCCAAAACTCCAAAACTCCAAAACTCCGAAACTCCAAAACTCCGAAACTCCGAAACTCCAAAACTCCAAAACTCCGAAACTCCAAAACTCCAAAACTCCAAAACTCCGAAACTCCGAAACTCCAAAACTCCAAAACTCCAAAACTCCAAAACTCCAAAACTGCAAAAGTCCAAAACTCCAAAACTCCGAAACTCCAATACTCCAAAACTCCGAAACTCCAAAACTCCAAAACTCCAAAACTCCAAAACTCCAAAACTCCAATACTCCGAAACTCCGAAACTCCAAAACTCCAAAACTCCAAAACTCCAAAACTCCGAAACTCCAAAACTCCGAAACTCCGAAACTCCAAAACTCCAAAACTCCGAAACTCCAAAACTCCAAAACTCCAAAACTCCGAAACTCCGAAACTCCAAAACTCCAAAACTCCGAAACTCCAAAACTGCAAAAGTCCAAAACTCCAAAACTCCGAAACTCCAATACTCCAAAACTCCGAAACTCCAAAACTCCAAAACTCCAAAACTCCAAAACTCCAAAACTCCGAAACTCCGAAACTCCGAAACTCCAAAACTCCGAAACTCCGAAACTCCAAAACTCCAAAACTCCAAAACTCCGAAACTCCAAAACTCCAAAACTCCGAAACTCCGAAACTCCGAAACTCCAAAACTCCGAATCTCCAAAACTCGGAAACTCCAAAACTCCAAAACTCCAAAACTCCAAAACTCCGAAACTCCAAAACTCCAAAACTCCAAAACTCCAAAACTCCAAAACTCCGAAACTCCAAAACTCCGAAACTCCAAAACTCCAAAACTCCAATACTCCAAAACTCCAAAACTCCAAAACACCGAAACTCCGAAACTCCGAAACTCCAAAACTCCAGAACTCCAAAACTCCGAATCTCCAAAACTCGGAAACTCCAAAACTCCAAAACTCCAAAACTCCGAAACTCCGAAACTCCAAAACTCCGAAACTCCGAAACTCCACAACTCCAAAACTCCGAAACTCCAAAACTCCAAAACTCCAAAACTCCGAAACTCCGAAACTCCAAAACTCCAAAACTCCAAAACTCCGAAACTCCAAAACTGCAAAACTCCAAAACTCCAAAACTCCGAAACTCCAATACTCCAAAACTCCGAAACTCCAAAACTCCAAAACTCCAAAACTCCGAAACTCCGAAACTCCGAAACTCCAAAACTCCGAAACTCCAAAACTCCAAAACTCCAAAACTCCAAAACTCCGAAACTCCAAAACTCCAAAACTCCGAAACTCCGAAACTCCGAAACTCCAAAACTCCGAATCTCCAAAACTCGGAAACTCCAAAACTCCAAAACTCCAAAACTCCAAAACTCCAAAACTCCGAAACTCCAAAACTCCAAAACTCCAAAACTCCAAAACTCCAAAACTCCGAAACTCCAAAACTCCGAAACTCCAAAACACCGAAACTCCGAAACTCCGAAACTCCAAAACTCCAAAACTCCAAAACTCCGAATCTCCAAAACTCGGAAACTCCAAAACTCCAAAACTCCAAAACTCCGAAACTCCAAAACTCCAAAACTCCAAAACTCCTAAACTCCGAAACTCCAAAACTCCAAAACTCCAAAACTCCAAAACTCCAAAACTCCAAAACTCCAAAACTCCGAAACTCCAAAACTCCAAAACTCCAAAACTCCAAAGCTCCAAAACTCCAAAACTCAAAAACTCCAAAACTCAAAAACTCCAAAACTCCAAAACTCCAAAACTCCGAAACTCCAAAACTCCGAAACTCCAAAACTCCGAAACTCCAAAACTCCAAAACTCCAATACTCCAAAACTCCAAAACTCCGAAACTCCAAAACTCCAAAACTCCAAAGCTCCAAAACTCCAAAACTCCAAAACTCCAATACTCCAAAACTCCAAAACTCCAAAACTCCGAAACTCCAAAACTCCAATACTCCAAAACTCCAAAACTCCAAAACACCGAAACTCCGAAACTCCAAAACTCCAAAACTCCAAAACTCCAAAACTCCAAAACTCCGAAACTCAAAAACTCCGAAACTCCAAAACTCCAAAACTCCAAAACTCCGAAACTCCAAAACTCCAATACTCCAATACTCCGAAACTCCAAAACTCCAAAACTCCGAAACTCCAATACTCCAAAACTTCAAAACTCCGAATCTCCAAAACTCCAAAACTCCGAAACTCCGAAACTCCAAAACTCCAAAACTCCGAAACTCCAAAACTCCAATACTCCAAAACTCCGAAACTCCAAAACTCCAAAACTCAAAAACTCCAAAACTCCAAAACTCCAAAACTCCAAAACTCCGAAACTCCAAAACTCCGAAACTCCAAAACTCCGAAACTCCAAAACTCCGAAACTCCAAAACTCCGAATCTCCAAAACTCCAAAACTCCAAAACTCCAAAACTCCGAAATTCCAAAACTCCAAAACTCCGAAACTCCAAAACTCCGAAACTCCAAAACTCCAAAACTCCAAAACTCCAAAACTCCGAAACTCCAAAACTCCAAAACTCCGAAACTCCAAAACTCCAAAACTCCAAAACTCCGAAACTCCGAAACTCCAAAACTCCAAAACTCCGAAACTCCAAAACTCCGAAACTCCGAAACTCCAAAACTCCGAATCTCCAAAACTCCAAAACTCGAAAACTCCGAAACTCCAAAACTCCAAAACTCCAATACTCCAAAACTCCAAAACTCCGAAACTCCAAAACTCCAAAACTCCAAAGCTCCAAAACTCCAAAACTCCAAAACTCCGAAACTCCAAAACTCCAAAACTCCAAAACTCCGAAACACCAAAACTCCGAAACTCCGAAACTCGGAAACTCCAAAACTCCAAAACTCCGAAACTCCGAAACTCCAAAACTCCAAAACTCCGAAACTCCGAAACTCCGAAACTCGAAAACTCCAAAACTCCAAAACTCCAATACTCCAAAACTGCGAAACTCCGAAACTCCAAAACTCCAAAACTCCAAAACTCCGAAACTCCAAAACTCCAATACTCCAAAACTCCGAAACTCCAAAACTCCAAAACTCAAAAACTCCAAAACTCCAAAACTCCGAAACTCCAAAACTCCGAAACTCCAAAACTCCGAAACTCCAAAACTCCGAATCTCCAAAACTCCAAAACTCCAAAACTCCAAAACTCCGAAACTCCAAAACTCCAAAACTCCGAAACTCCAAAACTCCGAAACTCCAAAACTCCAAAACTCCAAAACTCCAAAACTCCGAAACTCCAAAACTCCAAAACTCCGAAACTCCAAAACTCCAAAACTCCAAAACTCCGAAACTCCGAAACTCCAAAACTCCAAAACTCCGAAACTCCAAAACTGCAAAACTCCAAAACTCGAAAACTCCAAAACTCCAAAACTCCAAAACTCCAAAACTCCAATACTCCAAAACTCCAAAACTCCAAAACACCGAAACTCCGAAACTCCGAAACTCCAAAACTCCAAAACTCCAAAACTCCGAAACTCCGAAACTCCAAAACTCCAAAACTCCAAAACTCCGAAACTCCAAAACTCCAATACTCCAAAACTCCAAAACTCCAAAACTCCAAAACTCCAAAACTCCAAAACTCCGAAACTCCAAAACTCCGAAACTCCAAAACTCCGAAACTCCAAAACTCCGAATCTCCAAAACTCCAAAACTCCAAAACTCCAAAACTCCGAAACTCCAAAACTCCAAAACTCCGAAACTCCAAAACTCCGAAACTCCAAAACTCCAAAACTCCAAAACTCCAAAACTCCGAAACTCCAAAACTCCAAAACTCCGAAACTCCAAAACTCCAAAACTCCAAAACTCCGAAACTCCGAAACTCCAAAACTCCAAAACTCCGAAACTCCAAAACTGCAAAACTCCAAAACTCGAAAACTCCAAAACTCCAAAACTCCAAAACTCCAAAACTCCAATACTCCAAAACTCCAAAACTCCAAAAACCGAAACTCCGAAACTCCAAAACTCCAAAACTCCGAAACTCAAAAACTCCGAAACTCCAAAACTCCAAAACTCCAAAACTCCGAAACTCCAAAACTCCAATACTCCAATACTCCGAAACTCCAAAACTCCAAAACTCCGAAACTCCAATACTCCAAAACTTCAAAACTCCGAATCTCCAAAACTCCAAAACTCCGAAACTCCGAAACTCCAAAACTCCAAAACTCCAAAACTCCAAAACTCCAAAACTCCAAAACTCCGAAACTCCGAAACTCCAAAACTCCAAAACTCCAAAACTCCAAAACTCCGAAACTCCAAAACTCCGAAACTCCGAAACTCCAAAACTCCAAAACTCCGAAACTCCAAAACTCCAAAACTCCAAAACTCCGAAACTCCAAAACTCCAAAACTCCAAAACTCCAAAACTCCGAAACTCCGAAACTCCAAAACTCCAAAACTCCAAAACTCCAAAACTCCGAAACTCCGAAACTCGGAAACTCCAAAACTCCAAAACTCCGAAACTCCGAAACTCCAAAACTCCGAAACTCCGAAACTCCGAAACTCGAAAACTCCAAAACTCCAAAACTCCAATACTCCAAAACTGCGAAACTCCGAAACTCCAAAACTCCAAAACTCCAAAACTCCGAAACTCCAAAACTCCAATACTCCAAAACTCCGAAACTCCAAAACTCCAAAACTCAAAAACTCCAAAACTCCAAAACTCCGAAACTCCAAAACTCCGAAACTCCAAAACTCCGAAACTCCAAAACTCCGAATCTCCAAAACTCCAAAACTCCAAAACTCCAAAACTCCGAAACTCCAAAACTCGAAAACTCCGAAACTCCAAAACTCCGAAACTCCAAAACTCCAAAACTCCAAAACTCCGAAACTCCAAAACTCCAAAACTCCGAAACTCCAAAACTCCAAAACTCCAAAACTCCGAAACTCCGAAACTCCAAAACTCCAAAACTCCGAAACTCCAAAACTGCAAAACTCCAAAACTCGAAAACTCCAAAACTCCAAAACTCCAAAACTCCAAAACTCCAATACTCCAAAACTCCAAAACTCCAAAACACCGAAACTCCGAAACTCCGAAACTCCAAAACTCCAAAACTCCAAAACTCCGAAACTCCGAAACTCCAAAACTCCAAAACTCCAAAACTCCGAAACTCCAAAACTCCAATACTCCAAAACTCCAAAACTCCAAAACTCCAAAACTCCAAAACTCCAAAACTCCAAAACTCCGAAACTCCAAAACTCCGAAACTCCAAAACTCCGAAACTCCAAAACTCCGAATCTCCAAAACTCCAAAACTCCAAAACTCCGAAACTCCAAAACACCGAAACTCCGAAACTCCAAAACTCCAAAACTCCAAAACTCCGAAACTCAAAAACTCCGAAACTCCAAAACTCCAAAACTCCAAAACTCCGAAACTCCAAAACTCCAATACTCCAATACTCCGAAACTCCAAAACTCCAAAACTCCGAAACTCCAATACTCCAAAACTTCAAAACTCCGAATCTCCAAAACTCCAAAACTCCGAAACTCCGAAACTCCAAAACTCCAAAACTACAAAACTCCAAAACTCCAAAACTCCAAAACTCCGAAACTCCGAAACTCCAAAACTCCAAAACTCCAAAACTCCAAAACTCCGAAACTCCAAAACTCCGAAACTCCGAAACTCCAAAACTCCAAAACTCCGAAACTCCAAAACTCCAAAACTCCAAAACTCCGAAACTCCAAAACTCCAAAACTCCAAAACTCCAAAACTCCGAAACTCCGAAACTCCAAAACTCCAAAACTCCAAAACTCCAAAACTCCGAAACTCCAAAACTCCGAAACTCCGAAACTCCAAAACTCCAAAACTCCGAAACTCCAAAACTCCAAAACTCCAAAACTCCAAAACTCCAAAACTCCAAAACTGCAAAAGTCCAAAACTCCAAAACTCCGAAACTCCAATACTCCAAAACTCCGAAACTCCAAAACTCCAAAACTCCAAAACTCCAAAACTCCAAAACTCCAATACTCCGAAACTCCGAAACTCCAAAACTCCAAAACTCCAAAACTCCAAAACTCCGAAACTCCAAAACTCCGAAACTCCGAAACTCCAAAACTCCAAAACTCCGAAACTCCAAAACTCCAAAACTCCAAAACTCCGAAACTCCGAAACTCCAAAACTCCAAAACTCCAAAACTCCGAAACTCCAAAACTGCAAAAGTCCAAAACTCCAAAACTCCGAAACTCCAATACTCCAAAACTCCGAAACTCCAAAACTCCAAAACTCCAAAACTCCAAAACTCCAAAACTCCGAAACTCCGAAACTCCGAAACTCCGAAACTCCAAAACTCCGAAACTCCAATACTCCAAAACTCCGAAACTCCAAAACTCCAAAACTCCAAAACTCCGAAACTCCGAAACTCCGAAACTCCGAAACTCCAAAACTCCGAAACTCCAAAACTCCAAAACTCCAAAACTCCAAAACTCCGAAACTCCAAAACTCCAAAACTCCGAAACTCCAAAACTCCAAAACTCCGAAACTCCGAAACTCCGAAACTCCAAAACTCCGAATCTCCAAAACTCGGAAACTCCAAAACTCCAAAACTCCAAAACTCCAAAACTCCAAAACTCCGAAACTCCAAAACTCCAAAACTCCAAAACTCCAAAACTCCAAAACTCCAAAACTCCGAAACTCCAAAACTCCGAAACTCCAAAACTCCAAAACTCCAATACTCCAAAACACAAAAACTCCAAAACACCGAAACTCCGAAACTCCGAAACTCCAAAACTCCAAAACTCCAAAACTCCGAATCTCCAAAACTCGGAAACTCCAAAACTCCAAAACTCCAAAACTCCGAAACTCCAAAACTCCAAAACTCCAAAACTCCGAAACTCCAAAACTCCAAAACTCCAAAACTCCAAAACTCCAAGACTCCAAAACTCCAAAACTCCGAAACTCCAAAACTCCAAAACTCCAAAACTCCAAAGCTCCAAAACTCCAAAACTCAAAAACTCCAAAACTCAAAAACTCCAAAACTCCAAAACTCCAAAACTCCGAAACTCCAAAACTCCGAAACTCCAAAACTCCGAAACTCCAAAACTCCAAAACTCCAATACTCCAAAACTCCAAAACTCCGAAACTCCAAAACTCCAAAACTCCAAAGCTCCAAAACTCCAAAACTCCAAAACTCCAATACTCCAAAACTCCAAAACTCCAAAACTCCGAAACTCCAAAACTCCAATACTCCAAAACTCCGAAACTCCAAAACTCCGAAACTCCAAAACTCCAAAACTCCAATACTCCAAAACTCCAAAACTCCAAAACACCGAAACTCCGAAACTCCAAAACTCCAAAACTCCAAAACTCCAACAAAACTCCGAAACTCAAAAACTCCGAAACTCCAAAACTCCAAAACTCCAAAACTCCGAAACTCCAAAACTCCAATACTCCAATACTCCGAAACTCCAAAACTCCAAAACTCCGAAACTCCAATACTCCAAAACTTCAAAACTCCGAATCTCCAAAACTCCAAAACTCCGAAACTCCGAAACTCCAAAACTCCAAAACTACAAAACTCCAAAACTCCAAAACTCCAAAACTCCGAAACTCCGAAACTCCAAAACTCCGAATCTCCAAAACTCCAAAACTCGAAAACTCCGAAACTCCAAAACTCCAAAACTCCAATACTCCAAAACTCCAAAACTCCGAAACTCCAAAACTCCAAAACTCCAAAGCTCCAAAACTCCAAAACTCCAAAACTCCAAAACTCCAAAACTCCAAAACTCCGAAACACCAAAACTCCGAAACTCCGAAACTCGGAAACTCCAAAACTCCAAAACTCCAAAACTCCAAAACTCCAAAACTCCGAAACTCCAAAACTCCAAAACTCCGAAACTCCAAAACTCCAAAACTCCGAAACTCCAAAACTCCAAAACTCCAAAACTCCGAAACTCCGAAACTCCAAAACTCGAAAACTCCAAAACTCCAAAACTCCAATACTCCAAAACTGCGAAACTCCGAAACTCCAAAACTCCAATACTCCAAAACTCCGAAACTCCAAAACTCCAAAACTCCGAAACTCCAAAACTCCAAAACTCCAAAACTCCAATACTCCAAAACTCCGAAACTCCAAAACTCCAAAACTCCAATACTCCAAAACTCCGAAACTCCGAAACTCCAAAACTCCAAAACTCCAAAACTGCAAAACTCCAAAACTCCGAAACTCCAAAACTCCGAAACTCCAAAAATCGGAAACTCCAAAACTCCAAAACTCCAAAACTCCAAAACTCCAAAACTCCGAAACTCCAAAACTCCGAAACTGCAAAACTCCGAATCTCCAAAACTCCAATACTCCAAAACTCCGAAGCTCCAAAACTCCGAAACTCCAAAACTCCAAAACTCCGAAACTCCAAAACTCCAAAACTCCAAAACTCCGAAACTCCGAAACTCCAAAACTCCAAAACTCCAAAACTCCAAAACTCCGAAACTCCAAAACTCCAAAACTCCAAAACTCCGAAACTCCAAAACTCCAAAACTCCAAAACTCCAAAACTCCAAAACTCCGAAACTCCAAAACTCCAAAACTCCAAAACTCCGAAACTCCAAAACTCCAAAACTCCAAAACTCCGAAACTCCAAAACTCCGAAACTCCAAAACTCCGAAACTCCGAAACTCCAAAACTCGAAAACTCCAAAACTCCAATACTCCAAAACTCCAAAACTCCAAAACACCGGAACTCCGAAACTCCGAAACTCCAAAACTCCAAAACTCCGAAACTCCGAAACTCCAAAACTCGAAAACTCCAAAACTCCAATACTCCAAAACTCCAAAACTCCAAAACACCGGAACTCCGAAACTCCGAAACTCCAAAACTCCAAAACTCCAAAACTCCAAAACTCCAAAACTCCGAAACTCCAAAACTCCAATACTCCAAAACTCCGAAACTCCAAAACTCCGAAACTCCAAAACTCCAAAACTCCAAAACTCCGAAACTCCAAAACTCCAAAACTCCAAAACTCCAAAACTCCGAAACTCCAAAACTCCAAAACTCCAAAACTCCGAAACTCCAAAACTCCAAAACTCCAAAACTCCGAAACTCCAAAACTCCGAAACTCCAAAACTCCGAAACTCCGAAACTCCAAAACTCGAAAACTCCAAAACTCCAATACTCCAAAACTCCAAAACTCCAAAACACCGGAACTCCGAAACTCCGAAACTCCAAAACTCCAAAACTCCGAAACTCCGAAACTCCAAAACTCGAAAACTCCAAAACTCCAATACTCCAAAACTCCAAAACTCCAAAACACCGGAACTCCGAAACTCCGAAACTCCAAAACTCCAAAACTCCAAAACTCCAAAACTCCAAAACTCCAAAACTCCGAAACTCCAAAACTCCAATACTCCAAAACTCCGAAACTCCAAAACTCCAAAACTCAAACTCCAAAACTCCAAAACTCCAAAACTCCGAAACTCCAAAACTCCAAAACTCCAAAACTCCGAAACTCCAAAACTCCGAAACTCCAAAACTCCGAATCTCCAAAACTCCAAAACTCCAAAACTCCAAAACTGCAAAACTCCAAAACTCCGAAACTCCAAAACTCCAAAAGTCCAAAACTCCGAAACTCCAAAACTCCGAAACTCCAAAACTCCAAAACTCCAAAACTCCAAAACTCCGAAACTCCAAAACTCCAATACTCCAAAACTAAGAAACTCCAAAACTCCAAAACTCCAAAACTCCAAAACTCCAATACTCCAAAACTCCGAAACTCCGAAACTCCAAAACTCCAAAACTCCAAAACTGCAAAACTCCAAAACTCCGAAACTCCGAAACTCCAAAACTCCGAAACTCCAAAACTCGGAAACTTCAAAACTCCAAAGCTCCAAAACTCCAAAACTCCAAAACTCCGAAACTCCAAAACTCCGAAACTCCAAAACTCCGAATCTCCAAAACTCCAAAACTCCAAAACTCCAAAACTCCGAAACTCCAAAACTCCAAAACTCCGAAACTCCAAAACTCCGAAACTCCAAAACTCCAAAACTCCGAAACTCCAAAACTCCAAAACTCCGAAACTCCAAAACGCCGAAGCTCCGAAACTCCGAAACTCCAAAACTCCAAAACTCCGAAACTCCAAAACTCCAAAACTCCGAAACTCCGAAACTCCGAAACTCCAAATCTCCGAAACTCCAAAACTCCAAAACTCCGAAACTCCGCAACTCCGAAACTCCAAAACTCCAAAACTCCGAAACTCCGAAACTCCAAAACTCCAAAACTCCAAAACTCCGAATCTCCGAAACTCCAAAACTCCAAAACTCCGAAACTCCAAAACTCCGAAACTCCGAAACTCCGAAACTCCGAAACTCCGAAACTCCAAAACTCCAAAACTCCGAAACTCCAAAACTCCAAAACTCCAATACTCCAAAACTCCAAAACTCCGAAACTCCAAAACTCCGAAACTCCAAAACTCCAATACTCCAAAACTCCAATACTCCAAAACTCCGAAACTCCAAAACACCGAAACTCCGAAACTCCGAAACTCCAAAACTCCAAAACTCCAAAACTCCAAAACTCCGAAACTCCAAAACTCCAAAACTCGGAAACTCCAAAACTCCAAAACTCCGAAACTCCGAAACTCCAAAACTCCAAAACTCCAAAACTCCAAAACTCCGAAACTCCAAAACACCAAAACTCCAAAACTCCAAAACTCCGAAACTCCAAAACTCCAAAACTCCAAAACTCCAAAACTCCGAAACTCCAAAACTCCAAAACTCCGAAACTCCAAAACTCCAAAACTCCAAAACTCCAAAACTCCAAAACTGCGAAACTCCAAAACTCCGAAACTCCAAAACTCCGAATCTTCAAAACTCCAAAACTCGAAAACTCCGAAACTCCAAAACTCCAAAACTCCAATACTCCAAAACTCCAAAACTCCGAAACTCCGAAACTCCAAAACTCCAAAACTCCAAAGCTCCAAAACTCCAAAACTCCAAAACTCCGAAACTCCAAAACTCCAAAACTCCAAAACTCCGAAACACCAAAACTCCGAAACTCCGAAACTCGGAAACTCCAAAACTCCAAAACTCCAAAACTCCAAAACTCCGAAACTCCAAAACTCCAAAACTCCAAAACTCCAAAACTCCAAAACTCCAAAACTCCAAAACTCCGAAACTCCAAAACTCCAAAACTCCAAAGCTCCAAAACTCCAAAACTCCAAAACTCCGAAACTCCAAAACTCCGAAACTCCAAAACTCCGAAACTCCAAAACTCCGAAACTTCAAAACTCCGAAACTCCAAAACTCCAAAACTCCGAAACTCCAAAACTCCGAATCTCCAAAACTCCAAAACTCCAAAACTCCGAAACTCCAAAACTCCGAAACTCCAAAACTCCAAAACTCCAATACTCCAAAACTCCAAAACTCCAAAACACCGAAACTCCGAAACTCCGAAACTCCAAAACTCCAAAACTCCAAAACTCCAAAACTCCGAAACTCCGAAACTCCAAAACTCCAATACTCCAAAACTCCGAAACTCCAAAACTCCAAAACTAAAACTCCAAAACTCCAAAACTCCAAAACACCGGAACTCCGAAACTCCGAAACTCCAAAACTCCAAAACTCCGAAACTCCGAAACTCCAAAACTCGAAAACTCCAAAACTCCAATACTCCAAAACTCCAAAACTCCAAAACACCGGAACTCCGAAACTCCGAAACTCCAAAACTCCAAAACTCCAAAACTCCAAAACTCCAAAACTCCGAAACTCCAAAACTCCAATACTCCAAAACTCCGAAACTCCAAAACTCCGAAACTCCAAAACTCCGAAACTCCAAAACTCCGAATCTCCAAAACTCCAAAACTCCGAAACTCCAAAACTCCAAAACTCCAAAACTCCGAAACTCCGAAACTCCAAAACTCGAAAACTCCAAAACTCCAAAACTCCAATACTCCAAAACTGCGAAACTCCGAAACTCCAAAACTCCAATACTCCAAAACTCCGAAACTCCAAAACTCCAAAACTCCGAAACTCCAAAACTCCAAAACTCCAAAACTCCAATACTCCAAAACTCCGAAACTCCAAAACTCCAAAACTCCAATACTCCAAAACTCCGAAACTCCGAAACTCCAAAACTCCAAAACTCCAAAACTGCAAAACTCCAAAACTCCGAAACTCCAAAACTCCGAAACTCCAAAAATCGGAAACTCCAAAACTCCAAAACTCCAAAACTCCAAAACTCCAAAACTCCGAAACTCCAAAACTCCGAAACTGCAAAACTCCGAATCTCCAAAACTCCAATACTCCAAAACTCCGAAGCTCCAAAACTCCGAAACTCCAAAACTCCAAAACTCCGAAACTCCAAAACTCCAAAACTCCAAAACTCCGAAACTCCGAAACTCCAAAACTCCAAAACTCCAAAACTCCAAAACTCCGAAACTCCAAAACTCCAAAACTCCAAAACTCCGAAACTCCAAAACTCCAAAACTCCAAAACTCCAAAACTCCAAAACTCCGAAACTCCAAAACTCCAAAACTCCAAAACTCCGAAACTCCAAAACTCCAAAACTCCAAAACTCCGAAACTCCAAAACTCCGAAACTCCAAAACTCCGAAACTCCGAAACTCCAAAACTCGAAAACTCCAAAACTCCAATACTCCAAAACTCCAAAACTCCAAAACACCGGAACTCCGAAACTCCGAAACTCCAAAACTCCAAAACTCCGAAACTCCGAAACTCCAAAACTCGAAAACTCCAAAACTCCAATACTCCAAAACTCCAAAACTCCAAAACACCGGAACTCCGAAACTCCGAAACTCCAAAACTCCAAAACTCCAAAACTCCAAAACTCCAAAACTCCGAAACTCCAAAACTCCAATACTCCAAAACTCCGAAACTCCAAAACTCCGAAACTCCAAAACTCCAAAACTCCAAAACTCCGAAACTCCAAAACTCCAAAACTCCAAAACTCCAAAACTCCGAAACTCCAAAACTCCAAAACTCCAAAACTCCGAAACTCCAAAACTCCAAAACTCCAAAACTCCGAAACTCCAAAACTCCGAAACTCCAAAACTCCGAAACTCCGAAACTCCAAAACTCGAAAACTCCAAAACTCCAATACTCCAAAACTCCAAAACTCCAAAACACCGGAACTCCGAAACTCCGAAACTCCAAAACTCCAAAACTCCGAAACTCCGAAACTCCAAAACTCGAAAACTCCAAAACTCCAATACTCCAAAACTCCAAAACTCCAAAACACCGGAACTCCGAAACTCCGAAACTCCAAAACTCCAAAACTCCAAAACTCCAAAACTCCAAAACTCCAAAACTCCGAAACTCCAAAACTCCAATACTCCAAAACTCCGAAACTCCAAAACTCCAAAACTCAAACTCCAAAACTCCAAAACTCCAAAACTCCGAAACTCCAAAACTCCAAAACTCCAAAACTCCGAAACTCCAAAACTCCGAAACTCCAAAACTCCGAATCTCCAAAACTCCAAAACTCCAAAACTCCAAAACTGCAAAACTCCAAAACTCCGAAACTCCAAAACTCCAAAAGTCCAAAACTCCGAAACTCCAAAACTCCGAAACTCCAAAACTCCAAAACTCCAAAACTCCAAAACTCCGAAACTCCAAAACTCCAATACTCCAAAACTAAGAAACTCCAAAACTCCAAAACTCCAAAACTCCAAAACTCCAATACTCCAAAACTCCGAAACTCCGAAACTCCAAAACTCCAAAACTCCAAAACTGCAAAACTCCAAAACTCCGAAACTCCGAAACTCCAAAACTCCGAAACTCCAAAACTCGGAAACTTCAAAACTCCAAAGCTCCAAAACTCCAAAACTCCAAAACTCCGAAACTCCAAAACTCCGAAACTCCAAAACTCCGAATCTCCAAAACTCCAAAACTCCAAAACTCCAAAACTCCGAAACTCCAAAACTCCAAAACTCCGAAACTCCAAAACTCCGAAACTCCAAAACTCCAAAACTCCGAAACTCCAAAACTCCAAAACTCCGAAACTCCAAAACGCCGAAGCTCCGAAACTCCGAAACTCCAAAACTCCAAAACTCCGAAACTCCAAAACTCCAAAACTCCGAAACTCCGAAACTCCGAAACTCCAAATCTCCGAAACTCCAAAACTCCAAAACTCCGAAACTCCGCAACTCCGAAACTCCAAAACTCCAAAACTCCGAAACTCCGAAACTCCAAAACTCCAAAACTCCAAAACTCCGAATCTCCGAAACTCCAAAACTCCAAAACTCCGAAACTCCAAAACTCCGAAACTCCGAAACTCCGAAACTCCGAAACTCCGAAACTCCAAAACTCCAAAACTCCGAAACTCCAAAACTCCAAAACTCCAATACTCCAAAACTCCAAAACTCCGAAACTCCAAAACTCCGAAACTCCAAAACTCCAATACTCCAAAACTCCAATACTCCAAAACTCCGAAACTCCAAAACACCGAAACTCCGAAACTCCGAAACTCCAAAACTCCAAAACTCCAAAACTCCAAAACTCCGAAACTCCAAAACTCCAAAACTCGGAAACTCCAAAACTCCAAAACTCCGAAACTCCGAAACTCCAAAACTCCAAAACTCCAAAACTCCAAAACTCCGAAACTCCAAAACACCAAAACTCCAAAACTCCAAAACTCCGAAACTCCAAAACTCCAAAACTCCAAAACTCCAAAACTCCGAAACTCCAAAACTCCAAAACTCCGAAACTCCAAAACTCCAAAACTCCAAAACTCCAAAACTCCAAAACTGCGAAACTCCAAAACTCCGAAACTCCAAAACTCCGAATCTTCAAAACTCCAAAACTCGAAAACTCCGAAACTCCAAAACTCCAAAACTCCAATACTCCAAAACTCCAAAACTCCGAAACTCCGAAACTCCAAAACTCCAAAACTCCAAAGCTCCAAAACTCCAAAACTCCAAAACTCCGAAACTCCAAAACTCCAAAACTCCAAAACTCCGAAACACCAAAACTCCGAAACTCCGAAACTCGGAAACTCCAAAACTCCAAAACTCCAAAACTCCAAAACTCCGAAACTCCAAAACTCCAAAACTCCAAAACTCCAAAACTCCAAAACTCCAAAACTCCAAAACTCCGAAACTCCAAAACTCCAAAACTCCAAAGCTCCAAAACTCCAAAACTCCAAAACTCCGAAACTCCAAAACTCCGAAACTCCAAAACTCCGAAACTCCAAAACTCCGAAACTTCAAAACTCCGAAACTCCAAAACTCCAAAACTCCGAAACTCCAAAACTCCGAATCTCCAAAACTCCAAAACTCCAAAACTCCGAAACTCCAAAACTCCGAAACTCCAAAACTCCAAAACTCCAATACTCCAAAACTCCAAAACTCCAAAACACCGAAACTCCGAAACTCCGAAACTCCAAAACTCCAAAACTCCAACTCCAAAACTCCGAAACTCCGAAACTCCAAAACTCCAATACTCCAAAACTCCGAAACTCCAAAACTCCAAAACTAAAACTCCAAAACTCCAAAACTCCAAAACTCCGAAACTCCAAAACTCCGAAACTCCAAAACTCCGAAACTCCAAAACTCCGAAACTCCAAAACTCCGAATCTCCAAAACTCCAAAACTCCAAAACTGCAAAACTCCAAAACTCCGAAACTCCAAAACTCCAAAACTCCAAAACTCCGAAACTCCAAAACTCCGAAACTCCAAAACTCCAAAACTCCAAAACTCCAAAACTCCAAAACTCCGAAACTCCAAAACTCCGAAACTCCAAAACTCCGAAACTCCAAAACTCCGAAACTCCAAAACTCCGAAACTCCAAAACTCCAAAACTCCAATACTCCAAAACTCCAAAACTCCAAAACTCCAAAACTCCAAAACTCCGAAACTCCAAAACTCCGAAACTCCAAAACTCCAATACTCCAAAACTCCGAAACTCCAAAACTCCGAAACTCCAAAACTCCAAAACTCCAAAACTCCGAAACTCCAAAACTCCAAAACTCCAAAACTCCAAAACTCCGAAACTCCAAAACTCCAAAACTCCAAAACTCCGAAACTCCAAAACTCCAAAACTCCAAAACTCCGAAACTCCAAAACTCCGAAACTCCAAAACTCCGAAACTCCGAAACTCCAAAACTCGAAAACTCCAAAACTCCAATACTCCAAAACTCCAAAACTCCAAAACACCGGAACTCCGAAACTCCGAAACTCCAAAACTCCAAAACTCCGAAACTCCGAAACTCCAAAACTCGAAAACTCCAAAACTCCAATACTCCAAAACTCCAAAACTCCAAAACACCGGAACTCCGAAACTCCGAAACTCCAAAACTCCAAAACTCCAAAACTCCAAAACTCCAAAACTCCAAAACTCCGAAACTCCAAAACTCCAATACTCCAAAACTCCGAAACTCCAAAACTCCAAAACTCAAACTCCAAAACTCCAAAACTCCAAAACTCCGAAACTCCAAAACTCCAAAACTCCAAAACTCCGAAACTCCAAAACTCCGAAACTCCAAAACTCCGAATCTCCAAAACTCCAAAACTCCAAAACTCCAAAACTGCAAAACTCCAAAACTCCGAAACTCCAAAACTCCAAAACTCCAAAACTCCGAAACTCCAAAACTCCGAAACTCCAAAACTCCAAAACTCCAAAACTCCAAAACTCCGAAACTCCAAAACTCCAATACTCCAAAACTAAGAAACTCCAAAACTCCAAAACTCCAAAACTCCAAAACTCCAATACTCCAAAACTCCGAAACTCCGAAACTCCAAAACTCCAAAACTCCAAAACTGCAAAACTCCAAAACTCCGAAACTCCGAAACTCCAAAACTCCGAAACTCCAAAACTCGGAAACTTCAAAACTCCAAAGCTCCAAAACTCCAAAACTCCAAAACTCCGAAACTCCAAAACTCCGAAACTCCAAAACTCCGAATCTCCAAAACTCCAAAACTCCAAAACTCCAAAACTCCGAAACTCCAAAACTCCAAAACTCCGAAACTCCAAAACTCCGAAACTCCAAAACTCCAAAACTCCGAAACTCCAAAACTCCAAAACTCCGAAACTCCAAAACGCCGAAGCTCCGAAACTCCGAAACTCCAAAACTCCAAAACTCCGAAACTCCAAAACTCCAAAACTCCGAAACTCCGAAACTCCGAAACTCCAAATCTCCGAAACTCCAAAACTCCAAAACTCCGAAACTCCGCAACTCCGAAACTCCAAAACTCCAAAACTCCGAAACTCCGAAACTCCAAAACTCCAAAACTCCAAAACTCCGAATCTCCGAAACTCCAAAACTCCAAAACTCCGAAACTCCAAAACTCCGAAACTCCGAAACTCCGAAACTCCGAAACTCCGAAACTCCAAAACTCCAAAACTCCGAAACTCCAAAACTCCAAAACTCCAATACTCCAAAACTCCAAAACTCCGAAACTCCAAAACTCCGAAACTCCAAAACTCCAATACTCCAAAACTCCAATACTCCAAAACTCCGAAACTCCAAAACACCGAAACTCCGAAACTCCGAAACTCCAAAACTCCAAAACTCCAAAACTCCAAAACTCCGAAACTCCAAAACTCCAAAACTCGGAAACTCCAAAACTCCAAAACTCCGAAACTCCGAAACTCCAAAACTCCAAAACTCCAAAACTCCGAAACTCCAAAACACCAAAACTCCAAAACTCCAAAACTCCGAAACTCCAAAACTCCAAAACTCCAAAACTCCAAAACTCCGAAACTCCAAAACTCCAAAACTCCGAAACTCCAAAACTCCAAAACTCCAAAACTCCAAAACTCCAAAACTGCGAAACTCCAAAACTCCGAAACTCCAAAACTCCGAATCTCCAAAACTCCAAAACTCGAAAACTCCGAAACTCCAAAACTCCAAAACTCCAATACTCCAAAACTCCAAAACTCCGAAACTCCGAAACTCCAAAACTCCAAAACTCCAAAGCTCCAAAACTCCAAAACTCCAAAACTCCGAAACTCCAAAACTCCAAAACTCCAAAACTCCGAAACACCAAAACTCCGAAACTCCGAAACTCGGAAACTCCAAAACTCCAAAACTCCAAAACTCCAAAACTCCGAAACTCCAAAACTCCAAAACTCCAAAACTCCAAAACTCCAAAACTCCAAAACTCCAAAACTCCGAAACTCCAAAACTCCAAAACTCCAAAGCTCCAAAACTCCAAAACT
The DNA here is from genome assembly GCF_055824585.1 of Amblyomma mixtum. Classification (NCBI taxonomy): domain Eukaryota; kingdom Metazoa; phylum Arthropoda; class Arachnida; order Ixodida; family Ixodidae; genus Amblyomma; species Amblyomma mixtum. The sequence continues at coordinate 13,592,818 of NW_028317651.1, forward strand.
CCAAAACTCCGAAACTCCAAAACTCCGAAACTCCAAAACTCCGAAACTCCAAAACTCCGAAACTTCAAAACTCCGAAACTCCAAAACTCCAAAACTCCGAAACTCCAAAACTCCGAATCTCCAAAACTCCAAAACTCCAAAACTCCGAAACTCCAAAACTCCGAAACTCCAAAACTCCAAAACTCCAATACTCCAAAACTCCAAAACTCCAAAACACCGAAACTCCGAAACTCCGAAACTCCAAAACTCCAAAACTCCAAAACTCCAAAACTCCGAAACTCCGAAACTCCAAAACTCCAATACTCCAAAACTCCGAAACTCCAAAACTCCAAAACTAAAACTCCAAAACTCCAAAACTCCAAAACTCCGAAACTCCAAAACTCCGAAACTCCAAAACTCCGAAACTCCAAAACTCCGAAACTCCAAAACTCCGAATCTCCAAAACTCCAAAACTCCAAAACTGCAAAACTCCAAAACTCCGAAACTCCAAAACTCCAAAACTCCAAAACTCCGAAACTCCAAAACTCCGAAACTCCAAAACTCCAAAACTCCAAAACTCCAAAACTCCAAAACTCCGAAACTCCAAAACTCCGAAACTCCAAAACTCCGAAACTCCAAAACTCCGAAACTCCAAAACTCCGAAGCTCCAAAACTCCAAAACTCCAATACTCCAAAACTCCAAAACTCCAAAACTCCAAAACTCCAAAACTCCGAAACTCCGAAACTCCAAAACTCCAAAACTCCAAAACTCCGAAACTCCAAAACTCCAAAACTCCAAAACTCCGAAACTCCAAAACTCCAAAACTCCAAAACTCCAAAACTCCGAAACTCCAAAACTCCAAAACTCCAAAACTCCGAAACTCCAAAACTCCAAAACTCCAAAACTCCGAAACTCCAAAACTCCGAAACTCCAAAACTCCGAAACTCCGAAACTCCAAAACTCGAAAACTCCAAAACTCCAATACTCCAAAACTCCAAAACTCCAAAACTCCAAAACACCGGAACTCCGAAACTCCGAAACTCCAAAACTCCAAAACTCCGAAACTCCGAAACTCCAAAACTCGAAAACTCCAAAACTCCAATACTCCAAAACTCCAAAACTCCAAAACACCGGAACTCCGAAACTCCGAAACTCCAAAACTCCAAAACTCCAAAACTCCAAAACTGCAAAACTCCAAAACTCCGAAACTCCGAAACTCCAAAACTCCGAAACTCCAAAACTCGGAAACTCCAAAACTCCAAAGCTCCAAAACTCCAAAACTCCAAAACTCCGAAACTCCAAAACTCCAAAACTCCGAAACTCCAAAACTCCGAAACTCCAAAACTCCGAAACTCCAAAACTCCGAAACTCCAAAACTCCAAAACTCCAATACTCCAAAACTCCAAAACTCCAAAACTCCAAAACTCCGAAACTCCGAAACTCCAAAACTCCAAAACTCCAAAACTCCAAAACTCCGAAACTCCAAAACTCCAAAACTCCAAAACTCCGAAACTCCAAAACTCCAAAACTCCAAAACTCCAAAACTCCGAAACTCCAAAACTCCAAAACTCCAAAACTCCGAAACTCCAAAACTCCAAAACTCCAAAACTCCGAAACTCCAAAACTCCGAAACTCCAAAACTCCGAAACTCCGAAACTCCAAAACTCGAAAACTCCAAAACTCCAATACTCCAAAACTCCAAAACTCCAAAACACCGGAACTCCGAAACTCCGAAACTCCAAAACTCCAAAACTCCGAAACTCCGAAACTCCAAAACTCGAAAACTCCAAAACTCCAATACTCCAAAACTCCAAAACTCCAAAACACCGGAACTCCGAAACTCCGAAACTCCAAAACTCCAAAACTCCAAAACTCCAAAACTCCAAAACTCCGAAACTCCAAAACTCCAATACTCCAAAACTCCGAAACTCCAAAACTCCAAAACTCTAAAACTCCAAAACTCCAAAACTCCAAAACTCCAAAACTCCGAAACTCCAAAACTCCGAAACTCCAAAACTCCGAAACTCCAAAACTCCGAAACTCCAAAACTCCGAATCTCCAAAACTCCAAAACTCCAAAACTCCAAAACTGCAAAACTCCAAAACTCCGAAACTCCAAAACTCCAAAACTCCGAAACTCCAAAACTCCGAAACTCCAAAACTCCAAAACTCCAAAACTCCAAAACTCCGAAACTCCAAAACTCCAATACTCCAAAACTAAGAAACTCCAAAACTCCAAAACTCCAAAACTCCAATACTCCAAAACTCCGAAACTCCGAAACTCCAAAACTCCAAAACTCCAAAACTGCAAAACTCCAAAACTCCGAAACTCCGAAACTCCAAAACTCCGAAACTCCAAAACTCGGAAACTCCAAAACTCCAAAGCTCCAAAACTCCAAAACTCCAAAACTCCGAAACTCCAAAACTCCGAAACTCCAAAACTCCGAATCTCCAAAACTCCAAAACTCCAAAACTCCAAAACTCCGAAACTCCAAAACTCCAAAACTCCGAAACTCCAAAACTCCGAAACTCCAAAACTCCAAAACTCCGAAACTCCAAAACTCCAAAACTCCGAAACTCCAAAACGCCGAAGCTCCGAAACTCCGAAACTCCAAAACTCCAAAACTCCGAAACTCCAAAACTCCAAAACTCCGAAACTCCGAAACTCCGAAACTCCAAATCTCCGAAACTCCAAAACTCCAAAACTCCGAAACTCCGCAACTCCGAAACTCCAAAACTCCAAAACTCCGAAACTCCGAAACTCCAAAACTCCAAAACTCCAAAACTCCGAATCTCCGAAACTCCAAAACTCCGAAACTCCGAAACTCCAAAACTCCAAAACTCCGAAACTCCAAAACTCCGAAACTCCAAAACTCCAAAACTCCAATACTCCAAAACTCCAAAACTCCAAAACACCGAAACTCCGAAACTCCGAAACTCCAAAACTCCAAAACTCCAAAACTCCGAATCTCCAAAACTCGGAAACTCCAAAACTCCAAAACTCCAAAACTCCGAAACTCCAAAACTCCAAAACTCCAAAACTCCAAAACTCCGAAACTCCAAAACTCCAAAACTCCAAAACTCCGAAACTCCAAAACTCCAAAACTCCAAAACTCCGAAACTCCAAAACTCCGAAACTCCAAAACTCCGAAACTCCGAAACTCCAAAACTCGAAAACTCCAAAACTCCAATACTCCAAAACTCCAAAACTCCAAAACACCGGAACTCCGAAACTCCAAAACTCCAAAACTCCGAAACTCCGAAACTCCAAAACTCGAAAACTCCAAAACTCCAATACTCCAAAACTCCAAAACTCCAAAACACCGGAACTCCGAAACTCCGAAACTCCAAAACTCCAAAACTCCAAAACTCCAAAACTCCAAAACTCCGAAACTCCAAAACTCCAATACTCCAAAACTCCGAAACTCCAAAACTCCAAAACTCTAAAACTCCAAAACTCCAAAACTCCAAAACTCCGAAACTCCAAAACTCCGAAACTCCAAAACTCCGAAACTCCAAAACTCCGAAACTCCAAAACTCCGAATCTCCAAAACTCCAAAACTCCAAAACTCCAAAACTGCAAAACTCCAAAACTCCGAAACTCCAAAACTCCAAAACTCCAAAACTCCGAAACTCCAAAACTCCGAAACTCCAAAACTCCAAAACTCCAAAACTCCGAAACTCCAAAACTCCAATACTCCAAAACTAAGAAACTCCAAAACTCCAAAACTCCAAAACTCCAAAACTCCAATACTCCAAAACTCCGAAACTCCGAAACTCCAAAACTCCAAAACTCCAAAACTGCAAAACTCCAAAACTCCGAAACTCCGAAACTCCAAAACTCCGAAACTCCAAAACTCGGAAACTCCAAAACTCCAAAGCTCCAAAACTCCAAAACTCCGAAACTCCAAAACTCCGAAACTCCAAAACTCCGAATCTCCAAAACTCCAAAACTCCAAAACTCCAAAACTCCGAAACTCCAAAACTCCAAAACTCCGAAACTCCAAAACTCCGAAACTCCAAAACTCCAAAACTCCAAAACTCCGAAACTCCAAAACTCCAAAACTCCGAACTCCAAAACGCCGAAGCTCCGAAACTCCGAAACTCCAAAACTCCAAAACTCCGAAACTCCAAAACTCCAAAACTCCGAAACTCCGAAACTCCGAAACTCCAAATCTCCGAAACTCCAAAACTCCAAAACTCCGAAACTCCGCAACTCCGAAACTCCAAAACTCCAAAACTCCGAAACTCCGAAACTCCAAAACTCCAAAACTCCAAAACTCCGAATCTCCGAAACTCCAAAACTCCAAAACTCCGAAACTCCAAAACCCCGAAACTCCGAAACTCCGAAACTCCGAAACTCCAAAACTCCAAAACTCCGAAACTCCAAAACTCCAAAACTCCAATACTCCAAAACTCCAAAACTCCGAAACTCCAAAACTCCGAAACTCCAAAACTCCAATACTCCAAAACTCCAATACTCCAAAACTCCGAAACTCCAAAACACCGAAACTCCGAAACTCCGAAACTCCAAAACTCCAAAACTCCAAAACTCCAAAACTCCGAAACTCCAAAACTCCGAAACTCCAAAACTCCAAAACTCGGAAACTCCAAAACTCCAAAACTCCAAAACTCCGAAACTCCAAAACTCCAAAACTCCAAAACTCCAAAACTCCAAAACTCCAAAACTCCAAAACTCCGAAACTCCAAAACTCCAAAACTCCAAAGCTCCAAAACTCCAAAACTCCAAAACTCCAAAACTCCAAAACTCCGAAACTCCGAAACTCCGAAACTCCGAAACTCCAAAACTCCGAAACTCCAAAACTCCAAAACTCCAAAACTCCAAAACTCCGAAACTCCAAAACTCCAAAACTCCGAAACTCCGAAACTCCGAAACTCCAAAACTCCGAATCTCCAAAACTCGGAAACTCCAAAACTCCAAAACTCCAAAACTCCAAAACTCCGAAACTCCAAAACTCCAAAACTCCAAAACTCCAAAACTCCAAAACTCCGAAACTCCAAAACTCCGAAACTCCAAAACTCCAAAACTCCAATACTCCAAAACACAAAAACTCCAAAACACCGAAACTCCGAAACTCCGAAACTCCAAAACTCCAAAACTCCAAAACTCCGAATCTCCAAAACTCGGAAACTCCAAAACTCCAAAACTCCGAAACTCCAAAACTCCAAAACTCCAAAACTCCGAAACTCCAAAACTCCAAAACTCCAAAACTCCAAAACTCCAAGACTCCAAAACTCCAAAACTCCGAAACTCCAAAACTCCAAAACTCCAAAACTCCAAAGCTCCAAAACTCCAAAACTCAAAAACTCCAAAACTCAAAAACTCCAAAACTCCAAAACTCCAAAACTCCGAAACTCCAAAACTCCGAAACTCCAAAACTCCGAAACTCCAAAACTCCAAAACTCCAATACTCCAAAACTCCAAAACTCCAAAACTCCGAAACTCCAAAACTCCAAAACTCCGAAACTCCAAAACTCCGAAACTCCAAAACTCCAAAACTCCAAAACTCCGAAACTCCAAAACTCCAAAACTCCGAACTCCAAAACGCCGAAGCTCCGAAACTCCGAAACTCCAAAACTCCAAAACTCCGAAACTCCAAAACTCCAAAACTCCGAAACTCCGAAACTCCGAAACTCCAAATCTCCGAAACTCCAAAACTCCAAAACTCCGAAACTCCGCAACTCCGAAACTCCAAAACTCCAAAACTCCGAAACTCCGAAACTCCAAAACTCCAAAACTCCAAAACTCCGAATCTCCGAAACTCCAAAACTCCAAAACTCCGAAACTCCAAAACCCCGAAACTCCGAAACTCCGAAACTCCGAAACTCCAAAACTCCAAAACTCCGAAACTCCAAAACTCCAAAACTCCAATACTCCAAAACTCCAAAACTCCGAAACTCCAAAACTCCGAAACTCCAAAACTCCAATACTCCAAAACTCCAATACTCCAAAACTCCGAAACTCCAAAACACCGAAACTCCGAAACTCCGAAACTCCAAAACTCCAAAACTCCAAAACTCCAAAACTCCGAGACTCCAAAACTCCGAAACTCCAAAACTCCAAAACTCGGAAACTCCAAAACTCCAAAACTCCAAAACTCCGAAACTCCGAAACTCCAAAACTCCAAAACTCCAAAACTCCAAAACTCCGAAACTCCAAAACACCAAAACTCCAAAACTCCAAAACTCCGAAACTCCAAAACTCCAAAACTCCAAAACTCCGAAACTCCAAAACTCCGAAACTCCGAAACTCCAAAACTCCAAAACTCCAAAACTCCGAAACTCCAAAACTCCAAAACTCCAAAACTCCGAAACTCAAAAACTCCAAAACTCCAAAGCTCCAAAACTCCAAAACTCCAAAACTCCGAAACTCCAAAACTCCAAAACTCCGAAACTCCGAAACTCGGAAACTCCAAAACTCCAAAACTCCAAAACTCCGAAACTCCAAAACTCCAAAACTCCAAAACTCCAAAACTCCAAAACTCCAAAACTCCGAAACTCCAAAACTCCAAAACTCCAAAGCTCCAAAACTCCAAAACTCCAAAACTCCAAAACTCCAAAACTCCGAAACTCCGAAACTCCGAAACTCCGAAACTCCGAAACTCCAAAACTCCAAAACTCCAAAACTCCGAAACTCCAAAACTCCAAAACTCCGAAACTCCAAAACTCCAAAACTCCAAAACTCCGAAACTCCGAAACTCCAAAACTCCAAAACTCCGAAACTCCAAAACTCCAAAACTCCAAAACTCCAAAACTCCAAAACTCCGAAACTCCAAAACTCCGAAACTCCGAAACTCCAAAACTCCAAAACTCCGAAACTCCAAAACTCCAAAACTCCAAAACTCCGAAACTCCGAAACTCCAAAACTCCAAAACTCCAAAACTCCGAAACTCCAAAACTGCAAAAGTCCAAAACTCCAAAACTCCGAAACTCCAATACTCCAAAACTCCGAAACTCCAAAACTCCAAAACTCCAAAACTCCAAAACTCCAAAACTCCGAAACTCCGAAACTCCGAAACTCCGAAACTCCAAAACTCCGAAACTCCGAAACTCCAAAACTCCAAAACTCCAAAACTCCGAAACTCCAAAACTCCAAAACTCCGAAACTCCGAAACTCCGAAACTCCAAAACTCCGAATCTCCAAAACTCGGAAACTCCAAAACTCCAAAACTCCAAAACTCCAAAACTCCAAAACTCCGAAACTCCAAAACTCCAAAACTCCAAAACTCCAAAACTCCAAAACTCCGAAACTCCAAAACTCCGAAACTCCAAAACTCCAAAACTCCAATACTCCAAAACTCCAAAACTCCAAAACACCGAAACTCCGAAACTCCGAAACTCCAAAACTCCAGAACTCCAAAACTCCGAATCTCCAAAACTCGGAAACTCCAAAACTCCAAAACTCCAAAACTCCGAAACTCCAAAACTCCGAAACTCCGAAACTCCACAACTCCAAAACTCCGAAACTCCAAAACTCCAAAACTCCAAAACTCCGAAACTCCGAAACTCCAAAACTCCAAAACTCCAAAACTCCGAAACTCCAAAACTGCAAAACTCCAAAACTCCAAAACTCCGAAACTCCAATACTCCAAAACTCCGAAACTCCAAAACTCCAAAACTCCAAAACTCCGAAACTCCGAAACTCCGAAACTCCGAAACTCCGAAACTCCAAAACTCCGAAACTCCAAAACTCCAAAACTCCAAAACTCCAAAACTCCGAAACTCCAAAACTCCAAAACTCCGAAACTCCGAAACTCCGAAACTCCAAAACTCCGAATCTCCAAAACTCGGAAACTCCAAAACTCCAAAACTCCAAAACTCCAAAACTCCAAAACTCCGAAACTCCAAAACTCCAAAACTCCAAAACTCCAAAACTCCAAAACTCCGAAACTCCAAAACTCCGAAACTCCAAAACTCCAAAACTCCAATACTCCAAAACACAAAAACTCCAAAACACCGAAACTCCGAAACTCCGAAACTCCAAAACTCCAAAACTCCAAAACTCCGAATCTCCAAAACTCGGAAACTCCAAAACTCCAAAACTCCAAAACTCCGAAACTCCAAAACTCCAAAACTCCAAAACTCCGAAACTCCAAAACTCCAAAACTCCAAAACTCCAAAACTCCAAGACTCCAAAACTCCAAAACTCCGAAACTCCAAAACTCCAAAACTCCAAAACTCCAAAGCTCCAAAACTCCAAAACTCAAAAACTCCAAAACTCAAAAACTCCAAAACTCCAAAACTCCAAAACTCCGAAACTCCAAAACTCCGAAACTCCAAAACTCCGAAACTCCAAAACTCCAAAACTCCAATACTCCAAAACTCCAAAACTCCGAAACTCCAAAACTCCAAAACTCCAAAGCTCCAAAACTCCAAAACTCCAAAACTCCAATACTCCAAAACTCCAAAACTCCAAAACTCCAATACTCCAAAACTCCGAAACTCCAAAACTCCGAAACTCCAAAACTCCAAAACTCCAATACTCCAAAACTCCAAAACTCCAAAACACCGAAACTCCGAAACTCCAAAACTCCAAAACTCCAAAACTCCAACAAAACTCCGAAACTCAAAAACTCCGAAACTCCAAAACTCCAAAACTCCAAAACTCCGAAACTCCAAAACTCCAATACTCCAATACTCCGAAACTCCAAAACTCCAAAACTCCGAAACTCCAATACTCCAAAACTTCAAAACTCCGAATCTCCAAAACTCCAAAACTCCGAAACTCCGAAACTCCAAAACTCCAAAACTACAAAACTCCAAAACTCCAAAACTCCAAAACTCCGAAACTCCGAAACTCCAAAACTCCGAATCTCCAAAACTCCAAAACTCGAAAACTCCGAAACTCCAAAACTCCAAAACTCCAATACTCCAAAACTCCAAAACTCCGAAACTCCAAAACTCCAAAACTCCAAAGCTCCAAAACTCCAAAACTCCAAAACTCCAAAACTCCAAAACTCCAAAACTCCGAAACACCAAAACTCCGAAACTCCGAAACTCGGAAACTCCAAAACTCCAAAACTCCAAAACTCCAAAACTCCAAAACTCCGAAACTCCAAAACTCCAAAACTCCGAAACTCCAAAACTCCAAAACTCCGAAACTCCAAAACTCCAAAACTCCAAAACTCCGAAACTCCGAAACTCCAAAACTCGAAAACTCCAAAACTCCAAAACTCCAATACTCCAAAACTGCGAAACTCCGAAACTCCAAAACTCCAATACTCCAAAACTCCGAAACTCCAAAACTCCAAAACTCCGAAACTCCAAAACTCCAAAACTCCAAAACTCCAATACTCCAAAACTCCGAAACTCCAAAACTCCGAAACTCCAAAACTCCGAAACTCCAAAACTCCAATACTCCAAAACTCCGAAACTCCAAAACTCCGAAACTCCAAAACTCCAAAACTCCAAAACTCCGAAACTCCAAAACTCCAAAACTCCAAAACTCCAAAACTCCGAAACTCCAAAACTCCAAAACTCCAAAACTCCGAAACTCCGAAACTCCAAAACTCCGAAACTCCAAAACTCCGAATCTCCAAAACTCCAATACTCCAAAACTCCGAAGCTCCAAAACTCCGAAACTCCAAAACTCCAATACTCCAAAACTCCGAAACTCCAAAACTCCGAAACTCCAAAACTCCAATACTCCAAAACTCCGAAACTCCAAAACTCCGAAACTCCAAAACTGCAAAACTCCAAAACTCCGAAACTCCAAAACTCCGAAACTCCAAAACTCGGAAACTCCAAAACTCCAAAACTCCAAAACTCCAAAACTCCAAAACTCCGAAACTCCAAAACTCCGAAACTCCAAAACTCCGAATCTCCAAAACTCCAATACTCCAAAACTCCGAAGCTCCAAAACTCCGAAACTCCAAAACTCCAAAACTCCGAAACTCCAAAACTCCAAAACTCCAAAACTCCGAAACTCCGAAACTCCAAAACTCCAAAACTCCAAAACTCCAAAACTCCGAAACTCCAAAACTCCAAAACTCCAAAACTCCGAAACTCCAAAACTCCAAAACTCCAAAACTCCAAAACTCCGAAACTCCAAAACTCCAAAACTCCAAAACTCCGAAACTCCAAAACTCCAAAACTCCAAAACTCCGAAACTCCAAAACTCCGAAACTCCAAAACTCCGAAACTCCGAAACTCCAAAACTCGAAAACTCCAAAACTCCAATACTCCAAAACTCCAAAACTCCAAAACACCGGAACTCCGAAACTCCGAAACTCCAAAACTCCAAAACTCCGAAACTCCGAAACTCCAAAACTCGAAAACTCCAAAACTCCAATACTCCAAAACTCCAAAACTCCAAAACACCGGAACTCCGAAACTCCGAAACTCCAAAACTCCAAAACTCCAAAACTCCAAAACTCCAAAACTCCGAAACTCCAAAACTCCAATACTCCAAAACTCCGAAACTCCAAAACTCCGAAACTCCAAAACTCCAAAACTCCAAAACTCCAAAACTCCAAAACTCCGAAACTCCAAAACTCCAAAACTCCAAAACTCCGAAACTCCAAAACTCCGAAACTCCAAAACTCCGAAACTCCGAAACTCCAAAACTCGAAAACTCCAAAACTCCAATACTCCAAAACTCCAAAACTCCAAAACACCGGAACTCCGAAACTCCAAAACTCCAATACTCCAAAACACCGGAACTCCGAAACTCCGAAACTCCAAAACTCCAAAACTCCAAAACTCCAAAACTCCAAAACTCCAAAACTCCGAAACTCCAAAACTCCAATACTCCAAAACTCCGAAACTCCAAAACTCCAAAACTCTAAAACTCCAAAACTCCAAAACTCCAAAACTCCGAAACTCCAAAACTCCAAAACTCCAATACTCCAAAACTCCGAAACTCCAAAACTCCGAAACTCCAAAACTCCAATACTCCAAAACTCCGAAACTCCAAAACTCCAAAACTCCGAAACTCCAAAACTCCAAAACTCCGAAACTCCAAAACTCCAAAACTCCGAAACTCCAAAACTCCAAAACTCCAAAACTCCGAAACTCCGAAACTCCAAAACTCGAAAACTCCAAAACTCCAAAACTCCAATACTCCAAAACTGCGAAACTCCGAAACTCCAAAACTCCAATACTCCAAAACTCCGAAACTCCAAAACTCCAAAACTCCGAAACTCCAAAACTCCAAAACTCCAAAACTCCAATACTCCAAAACTCCGAAACTCCAAAACTCCGAAACTCCAAAACTCCGAAACTCCAAAACTCCAATACTCCAAAACTCCGAAACTCCAAAACTCCGAAACTCCAAAACTCCAAAACTCCAAAACTCCGAAACTCCAAAACTCCAAAACTCCAAAACTCCAAAACTCCGAAACTCCAAAACTCCAAAACTCCAAAACTCCGAAACTCCGAAACTCCAAAACTCCGAAACTCCAAAACTCCGAATCTCCAAAACTCCAATACTCCAAAACTCCGAAGCTCCAAAACTCCGAAACTCCAAAACTCCAATACTCCAAAACTCCGAAACTCCAAAACTCCGAAACTCCAAAACTCCAATACTCCAAAACTCCGAAACTCCAAAACTCCGAAACTCCAAAACTGCAAAACTCCAAAACTCCGAAACTCCAAAACTCCGAAACTCCAAAACTCGGAAACTCCAAAACTCCAAAACTCCAAAACTCCAAAACTCCAAAACTCCGAAACTCCAAAACTCCGAAACTCCAAAACTCCGAATCTCCAAAACTCCAATACTCCAAAACTCCGAAGCTCCAAAACTCCGAAACTCCAAAACTCCAAAACTCCGAAACTCCAAAACTCCAAAACTCCAAAACTCCGAAACTCCGAAACTCCAAAACTCCAAAACTCCAAAACTCCAAAACTCCGAAACTCCAAAACTCCAAAACTCCAAAACTCCGAAACTCCAAAACTCCAAAACTCCAAAACTCCAAAACTCCGAAACTCCAAAACTCCAAAACTCCAAAACTCCGAAACTCCAAAACTCCAAAACTCCAAAACTCCAAAACTCCGAAACTCCAAAACTCCGAAACTCCAAAACTCCGAAACTCCGAAACTCCAAAACTCGAAAACTCCAAAACTCCAATACTCCAAAACTCCAAAACTCCAAAACACCGGAACTCCGAAACTCCGAAACTCCAAAACTCCAAAACTCCGAAACTCCGAAACTCCAAAACTCGAAAACTCCAAAACTCCAATACTCCAAAACTCCAAAACTCCAAAACACCGGAACTCCGAAACTCCGAAACTCCAAAACTCCAAAACTCCAAAACTCCAAAACTCCAAAACTCCGAAACTCCAAAACTCCAATACTCCAAAACTCCGAAACTCCAAAACTCCGAAACTCCAAAACTCCAAAACTCCAAAACTCCGAAACTCCAAAACTCCAAAACTCCAAAACTCCAAAACTCCGAAACTCCAAAACTCCAAAACTCCAAAACTCCGAAACTCCAAAACTCCAAAACTCCAAAACTCCGAAACTCCAAAACTCCGAAACTCCAAAACTCCGAAACTCCGAAACTCCAAAACTCGAAAACTCCAAAACTCCAATACTCCAAAACTCCAAAACTCCAAAACACCGGAACTCCGAAACTCCAAAACTCCAATACTCCAAAACACCGGAACTCCGAAACTCCGAAACTCCAAAACTCCAAAACTCCAAAACTCCAAAACTCCAAAACTCCAAAACTCCGAAACTCCAAAACTCCAATACTCCAAAACTCCGAAACTCCAAAACTCCAAAACTCTAAAACTCCAAAACTCCAAAACTCCAAAACTCCGAAACTCCAAAACTCCAAAACTCCAAAACTCCGAAACTCCAAAACTCCGAAACTCCAAAACTCCGAATCTCCAAAACTCCAAAACTCCAAAACTCCAAAACTGCAAAACTCCAAAACTCCGAAACTCCAAAACTCCAAAACTCCAAAACTCCAAAACTCCAAAACTCCAAAACTCCAAAACTCCAAAACTCCAATACTCCAAAACTAAGAAACTCCAAAACTCCAAAACTCCAAAACTCCAAAACTCCAAAACTCCGAAACTCCAAAACTCCGAAACTCCAAAACTCCGAATCTCCAAAACTCCAAAACTCCAAAACTCCAAAACTCCGAAACTCCAAAACTCCAAAACTCCGAAACTCCAAAACTCCGAAACTCCAAAACTCCAAAACTCCGAAACTCCAAAACTCCAAAACTCCGAAACTCCAAAACTCCAAAACGCCGAAGCTCCGAAACTCCGAAACTCCAAAACTCCAAAACTCCGAAACTCCAAAACTCCAAAACTCCGAAACTCCGAAACTCCGAAACTCCAAATCTCCGAAACTCCAAAACTCCAAAACTCCGAAACTCCGCAACTCCGAAACTCCAAAACTCCAAAACTCCGAAACTCCGAAACTCCAAAACTCCAAAACTCCAAAACTCCGAATCTCCGAAACTCCAAAACTCCAAAACTCCGAAACTCCAAAACTCCGAAACTCCGAAACTCCGAAACTCCGAAACTCCGAAACTCCAAAACTCCAAAACTCCGAAACTCCAAAACTCCAAAACTCCAATACTCCAAAACTCCAAAACTCCGAAACTCCAAAACTCCGAAACTCCAAAACTCCAATACTCCAAAACTCCAATACTCCAAAACTCCGAAACTCCAAAACACCGAAACTCCGAAACTCCGAAACTCCAAAACTCCAAAACTCCAAAACTCCAAAACTCCGAAACTCCAAAACTCCGAAACTCCAAAACTCCAAAACTCGGAAACTCCAAAACTCCAAAACTCCGAAACTCCGAAACTCCAAAACTCCAAAACTCCAAAACTCCAAAACTCCGAAACTCCAAAACACCAAAACTCCAAAACTCCAAAACTCCGAAACTCCAAAACTCCAAAACTCCAAAACTCCAAAACTCCGAAACTCCAAAACTCCAAAACTCCGAAACTCCAAAACTCCAAAACTCCAAAACTCCAAAACTGCGAAACTCCAAAACTCCGAAACTCCAAAACTCCGAATCTCCAAAACTCCAAAACTCGAAAACTCCGAAACTCCAAAACTCCAAAACTCCAATACTCCAAAACTCCAAAACTCCGAAACTCCGAAACTCCAAAACTCCAAAACTCCAAAGCTCCAAAACTCCAAAACTCCAACACTCCGAAACTCCAAAACTCCAAAACTCCAAAACTCCGAAACACCAAAACTCCGAAACTCCGAAACTCGGAAACTCCAAAACTCCAAAACTCCAAAACTCCAAAACTCCGAAACTCCAAAACTCCAAAACTCCAAAACTCCAAAACTCCAAAACTCCAAAACTCCAAAACTCCAAAACTCCAAAACTCCGAAACTCCAAAACTCCAAAACTCCAAAGCTCCAAAACTCCAAAACTCCAAAACTCCGAAACTCCAAAACTCCGAAACTCCAAAACTCCGAAACTCCAAAACTCCGAAACTTCAAAACTCCGAAACTCCAAAACTCCAAAACTCCGAAACTCCAAAACTCCGAATCTCCAAAACTCCAAAACTCCAAAACTCCGAAACTCCAAAACTCCGAAACTCCAAAACTCCAAAACTCCAATACTCCAAAACTCCAAAACTCCAAAACACCGAAACTCCGAAACTCCGAAACTCCAAAACTCCAAAACTCCAAAACTCCAAAACTCCGAAACTCCGAAACTCCAAAACTCCAATACTCCAAAACTCCGAAACTCCAAAACTCCAAAACTCTAAAACTCCAAAACTCCAAAACTCCAAAACTCCGAAACTCCAAAACTCCGAAACTCCAAAACTCCGAAACTCCAAAACTCCGAAACTCCAAAACTCCGAATCTCCAAAACTCCAAAACTCCAAAACTGCAAAACTCCAAAACTCCGAAACTCCAAAACTCCAAAACTCCAAAACTCCGAAACTCCAAAACTCCGAAACTCCAAAACTCCAAAACTCCAAAACTCCAAAACTCCGAAACTCCAAAACTCCGAAACTCCAAAACTCCGAAACTCCAAAACTCCGAAACTCCAAAACTCCGAAACTCCAAAACTCCAAAACTCCAAAACTCCAATACTCCAAAACTCCAAAACTCCAAAACTCCAAAACTCCAAAACTCCGAAACTCCGAAACTCCAAAACTCCAAAACTCCAAAACTCCGAAACTCCAAAACTCCAAAACTCCAAAACTCCGAAACTCCAAAACTCCAAAACTCCAAAACTCCAAAACTCCGAAACTCCGAAACTCCAAAACTCCAAAACTCCAAAACTCCGAAACTCCAAAACTCCAAAACTCCAAAACTCCGAAACTCCAAAACTCCGAAACTCCAAAACTCCGAAACTCCGAAACTCCAAAACTCGAAAACTCCAAAACTCCAATACTCCAAAACTCCAAAACTCCAAAACTCCAAAACACCGGAACTCCGAAACTCCGAAACTCCAAAACTCCAAAACTCCGAAACTCCGAAACTCCAAAACTCGAAAACTCCAAAACTCCAATACTCCAAAACTCCAAAACTCCAAAACACCGGAACTCCGAAACTCCGAAACTCCAAAACTCCAAAACTCCAAAACTCCAAAACTCCAAAACTGCAAAACTCCAAAACTCCGAAACTCCGAAACTCCAAAACTCCGAAACTCCAAAACTCGGAAACTCCAAAACTCCAAAGCTCCAAAACTCCAAAACTCCAAAACTCCGAAACTCCAAAACTCCAAAACTCCAAAACTCCAAAACTCCGAAACTCCAAAACTCCGAAACTCCAAAACTCCGAAACTCCAAAACTCCGAAACTCCAAAACTCCGAAACTCCAAAACTCCAAAACTCCAATACTCCAAAACTCCAAAACTCCAAAACTCCAAAACTCCAAAACTCCGAAACTCCGAAACTCCAAAACTCCAAAACTCCAAAACTCCAAAACTCCGAAACTCCAAAACTCCAAAACTCCAAAACTCCGAAACTCCAAAACTCCAAAACTCCAAAACTCCAAAACTCCGAAACTCCAAAACTCCAAAACTCCAAAACTCCGAAACTCCAAAACTCCAAAACTCCAAAACTCCGAAACTCCAAAACTCCGAAACTCCAAAACTCCGAAACTCCGAAACTCCAAAACTCGAAAACTCCAAAACTCCAATACTCCAAAACTCCAAAACTCCAAAACTCCAAAACACCGGAACTCCGAAACTCCGAAACTCCAAAACTCCAAAACTCCGAAACTCCGAAACTCCAAAACTCGAAAACTCCAAAACTCCAATACTCCAAAACTCCAAAACTCCAAAACACCGGAACTCCGAAACTCCGAAACTCCAAAACTCCAAAACTCCAAAACTCCAAAACTCCAAAACTCCAAAACTCCGAAACTCCAAAACTCCAATACTCCAAAACTCCGAAACTCCAAAACTCCAAAACTCTAAAACTCCAAAACTCCAAAACTCCAAAACTCCAAAACTCCGAAACTCCAAAACTCCGAAACTCCAAAACTCCGAAACTCCAAAACTCCGAAACTCCAAAACTCCGAATCTCCAAAACTCCAAAACTCCAAAACTCCAAAACTGCAAAACTCCAAAACTCCGAAACTCCAAAACTCCAAAACTCCGAAACTCCAAAACTCCGAAACTCCAAAACTCCAAAACTCCAAAACTCCAAAACTCCGAAACTCCAAAACTCCAATACTCCAAAACTAAGAAACTCCAAAACTCCAAAACTCCAAAACTCCAATACTCCAAAACTCCGAAACTCCGAAACTCCAAAACTCCAAAACTCCAAAACTGCAAAACTCCAAAACTCCGAAACTCCGAAACTCCAAAACTCCGAAACTCCAAAACTCGGAAACTCCAAAACTCCAAAGCTCCAAAACTCCAAAACTCCAAAACTCCGAAACTCCAAAACTCCGAAACTCCAAAACTCCGAATCTCCAAAACTCCAAAACTCCAAAACTCCAAAACTCCGAAACTCCAAAACTCCAAAACTCCGAAACTCCAAAACTCCGAAACTCCAAAACTCCAAAACTCCGAAACTCCAAAACTCCAAAACTCCGAAACTCCAAAACGCCGAAGCTCCGAAACTCCGAAACTCCAAAACTCCAAAACTCCGAAACTCCAAAACTCCAAAACTCCGAAACTCCGAAACTCCGAAACTCCAAATCTCCGAAACTCCAAAACTCCAAAACTCCGAAACTCCGCAACTCCGAAACTCCAAAACTCCAAAACTCCGAAACTCCGAAACTCCAAAACTCCAAAACTCCAAAACTCCGAATCTCCGAAACTCCAAAACTCCGAAACTCCGAAACTCCAAAACTCCAAAACTCCGAAACTCCAAAACTCCGAAACTCCAAAACTCCAAAACTCCAATACTCCAAAACTCCAAAACTCCAAAACACCGAAACTCCGAAACTCCGAAACTCCAAAACTCCAAAACTCCAAAACTCCGAATCTCCAAAACTCGGAAACTCCAAAACTCCAAAACTCCAAAACTCCGAAACTCCAAAACTCCAAAACTCCAAAACTCCAAAACTCCGAAACTCCAAAACTCCAGAACTCCAAAACTCCGAAACTCCAAAACTCCAAAACTCCAAAACTCCGAAACTCCAAAACTCCGAAACTCCAAAACTCCGAAACTCCGAAACTCCAAAACTCGAAAACTCCAAAACTCCAATACACCAAAACTCCAAAACTCCAAAACACCGGAACTCCGAAACTCCGAAACTCCAAAACTCCAAAACTCCGAAACTCCGAAACTCCAAAACTCGAAAACTCCAAAACTCCAAAACTCCAATACTCCAAAACTCCAAAACTCCAAAACACCGGAACTCCGAAACTCCGAAACTCCAAAACTCCAAAACTCCAAAACTCCAAAACTCCAAAACTCCGAAACTCCAAAACTCCAATACTCCAAAACTCCGAAACTCCAAAACTCCAGAACTCTAAAACTCCAAAACTCCAAAACTCCAAAACTCCGAAACTCCAAAACTCCGAAACTCCAAAACTCCGAAACTCCAAAACTCCGAAACTCCAAAACTCCGAATCTCCAAAACTCCAAAACTCCAAAACTCCAAAACTCCAAAACTGCAAAACTCCAAAACTCCGAAACTCCAAAACTCCAAAACTCCAAAACTCCGAAACTCCAAAACTCCGAAACTCCAAAACTCCAAAACTCCAAAACTCCAAAACTCCGAAACTCCAAAACTCCAATACTCCAAAACTAAGAAACTCCAAAACTCCAAAACTCCAAAACTCCAAAACTCCAATACTCCAAAACTCCGAAACTCCGAAACTCCAAAACTCCAAAACTCCAAAACTGCAAAACTCCAAAACTCCGAAACTCCGAAACTCCAAAACTCCGAAACTCCAAAACTCGGAAACTCCAAAACTCCAAAGCTCCAAAACTCCAAAACTCCGAAACTCCAAAACTCCGAAACTCCAAAACTCCGAATCTCCAAAACTCCAAAACTCCAAAACTCCAAAACTCCGAAACTCCAAAACTCCAAAACTCCGAAACTCCAAAACTCCGAAACTCCAAAACTCCAAAACTCCGAAACTCCAAAACTCCAAAACTCCGAACTCCAAAACGCCGAAGCTCCGAAACTCCGAAACTCCAAAACTCCAAAACTCCGAAACTCCGAAACTCCAAAACACCAAAACTCCAAAACTCCAAAACTCCGAAACTCCAAAACTCCAAAACTCCAAAACTCCAAAACTCCGAAACTCCGCAACTCCGAAACTCCAAAACTCCAAAACTCCGAAACTCCGAAACTCCAAAACTCCAAAACTCCAAAACTCCGAATCTCCGAAACTCCAAAACTCCAAAACTCCGAAACTCCAAAACTCCGAAACTCCGAAACTCCGAAACTCCGAAACTCCAAAACTCCAAAACTCCGAAACTCCAAAACTCCAAAACTCCAATACTCCAAAACTCCAAAACTCCGAAACTCCAAAACTCCGAAACTCCAAAACTCCAAAACTCCGAAACTCCAAAACTCCAAAACTCCGAACTCCAAAACGCCGAAGCTCCGAAACTCCGAAACTCCAAAACTCCAAAACTCCGAAACTCCGAAACTCCAAAACACCAAAACTCCGAAACTCCGAAACTCCGAAACTCCGAAACTCCGAAACTCCAAAACTCCAAAACTCCGAAACTCCGCAACTCCGAAACTCCAAAACTCCAAAACTCCGAAACTCCGAAACTCCAAAACTCCAAAACTCCAAAACTCCGAATCTCCGAAACTCCAAAACTCCAAAACTCCGAAACTCCAAAACTCCGAAACTCCGAAACTCCGAAACTCCGAAACTCCAAAACTCCAAAACTCCGAAACTCCAAAACTCCAAAACTCCAATACTCCAAAACTCCAAAACTCCGAAACTCCAAAACTCCGAAACTCCAAAACTCCAATACTCCAAAACTCCAATACTCCAAAACTCCGAAACTCCAAAATTTGAAACTCCGAAACTCCGAAACTCCAAAACTCCAAAACTCCAAAACTCCAAAACTCCGAAACTCCAAAACTCCGAAACTCCAAAACTCCAAAACTCGGAAACTCCAAAACTCCAAAACTCCAAAACTCCGAAACTCCGAAACTCCAAAACTCCAAAACTCCAAAACTCCAAAACTCCGAAACTCCAAAACACCAAAACTCCAAAACTCCAAAACTCCGAAACTCCAAAACTCCAAAACTCCAAAACTCCAAAACTCCAAAACTCCGAAACTCCAAAACTCCAAAACTCCGAAACTCCAAAACTCCAAAACTCCAAAACTCCAAAACTCCAAAACTGCGAAACTCCAAAACTCCGAAACTCCAAAACTCCGAATCTCCAAAACTCCAAAACTCGAAAACTCCGAAACTCCAAAACTCCAAAACTCCAATACTCCAAAACTCCAAAACTCCGAAACTCCAAAACTCCAAAACTCCAAAGCTCCAAAACTCCAAAACTCCAAAACTCCGAAACTCCAAAACTCCAAAACTCCAAAACTCCGAAACACCAAAACTCCGAAACTCCGAAACTCGGAAACTCCAAAACTCCAAAACTCCAAAACTCCAAAACTCCGAAACTCCAAAACTCCAAAACTCCAAAACTCCAAAACTCCAAAACTCCAAAACTCCAAAACTCCGAAACTCCAAAACTCCAAAGCTCCAAAACTCCAAAACTCCAAAACTCCGAAACTCCAAAACTCCAAAACTCCGAAACTCCAAAACTCCGAAACTTCAAAACTCCGAAACTCCAAAACTCCAAAACTCCGAAACTCCAAAACTCCGAATCTCCAAAACTCCAAAACTCCAAAACTCCGAAACTCCAAAACTCCGAAACTCCAAAACTCCAAAACTCCAATACTCCAAAACTCCAAAACTCCAAAACACCGAAACTCCGAAACTCCGAAACTCCAAAACTCCAAAACTCCAAAACTCCAAAACTCCGAAACTCCGAAACTCCAAAACTCGAAAACTCCAAAACTCCAATACTCCAAAACTCCAAAACTCCAAAACACCGGAACTCCGAAACTCCGAAACTCCAAAACTCCAAAACTCCAAAACTCCAAAACTCCAAAACTCCGAAACTCCAAAACTCCAATACTCCAAAACTCCGAAACTCCAAAACTCCAAAACTCTAAAACTCCAAAACTCCAAAACTCCAAAACTCCGAAACTCCAAAACTCCGAAACTCCAAAACTCCGAAACTCCAAAACTCCGAAACTCCAAAACTCCGAATCTCCAAAACTCCAAAACTCCAAAACTCCAAAACTGCAAAACTCCAAAACTCCGAAACTCCAAAACTCCAAAACTCCAAAACTCCGAAACTCCAAAACTCCGAAACTCCAAAACTCCAAAACTCCAAAACTCCAAAACTCCGAAACTCCAAAACTCCAATACTCCAAAACTAAGAAACTCCAAAACTCCAAAACTCCAAAACTCCAAAACTCCAATACTCCAAAACTCCGAAACTCCGAAACTCCAAAACTCCAAAACTCCAAAACTGCAAAACTCCAAAACTCCGAAACTCCGAAACTCCAAAACTCCGAAACTCCAAAACTCGGAAACTCCAAAACTCCGAAACTCCAAAACTCCGAAACTCCAAAACTCCAAAACTCCAATACTCCAAAACTCCAAAACTCCAAAACTCCAAAACTCCAAAACTCCGAAACTCCGAAACTCCAAAACTCCAAAACTCCAAAACTCCAAAACTCCGAAACTCAAAAACTCCAAAACTCCAAAACTCCGAAACTCCAAAACTCCAAAACTCCAAAACTCCAAAACTCCGAAACTCCAAAACTCCAAAACTCCAAAACTCCGAAACTCCAAAACTCCAAAACTCCAAAACTCCGAAACTCCAAAACTCCGAAACTCCAAAACTCCGAAACTCCGAAACTCCAAAACTCGAAAACTCCAAAACTCCAATACTCCAAAACTCCAAAACTCCAAAACACCGGAACTCCGAAACTCCGAAACTCCAAAACTCCAAAACTCCGAAACTCCGAAACTCCAAAACTCGAAAACTCCAAAACTCCAATACTCCAAAACTCCAAAACTCCAAAACACCGGAACTCCGAAACTCCGAAACTCCAAAACTCCAAAACTCCAAAACTCCAAAACTCCGAAACTCCAAAACTCCAATACTCCAAAACTCCGAAACTCCAAAACTCCAAAACTCTAAAACTCCAAAACTCCAAAACTCCAAAACTCCAAAACTCCGAAACTCCAAAACTCCGAAACTCCAAAACTCCGAAACTCCAAAACTCCGAAACTCCAAAACTCCGAATCTCCAAAACTCCAAAACTCCAAAACTCCAAAACTGCAAAACTCCAAAACTCCGAAACTCCAAAACTCCAAAACTCCGAAACTCCAAAACTCCGAAACTCCAAAACTCCAAAACTCCAAAACTCCAAAACTCCGAAACTCCAAAACTCCAATACTCCAAAACTAAGAAACTCCAAAACTCCAAAACTCCAAAACTCCAATACTCCAAAACTCCGAAACTCCGAAACTCCAAAACTCCAAAACTCCAAAACTGCAAAACTCCAAAACTCCGAAACTCCGAAACTCCAAAACTCCGAAACTCCAAAACTCGGAAACTCCAAAACTCCAAAGCTCCAAAACTCCAAAACTCCAAAACTCCGAAACTCCAAAACTCCGAAACTCCAAAACTCCGAATCTCCAAAACTCCAAAACTCCAAAACTCCAAAACTCCGAAACTCCAAAACTCCAAAACTCCGAAACTCCAAAACTCCGAAACTCCAAAACTCCAAAACTCCGAAACTCCAAAACTCCAAAACTCCGAAACTCCAAAACGCCGAAGCTCCGAAACTCCGAAACTCCAAAACTCCAAAACTCCGAAACTCCAAAACTCCAAAACTCCGAAACTCCGAAACTCCGAAACTCCAAATCTCCGAAACTCCAAAACTCCAAAACTCCGAAACTCCGCAACTCCGAAACTCCAAAACTCCAAAACTCCGAAACTCCGAAACTCCAAAACTCCAAAACTCCAAAACTCCGAATCTCCGAAACTCCAAAACTCCAAAACTCCGAAACTCCAAAACTCCGAAACTCCGAAACTCCGAAACTCCGAAACTCCAAAACTCCAAAACTCCGAAACTCCAAAACTCCGAAACTCCAAAACTCCAAAACTCCAATACTCCAAAACTCCAAAACACCGAAACTCCGAAACTCCGAAACTCCAAAACTCCAAAACTCCAAAACTCCGAATCTCCAAAACTCGGAAACTCCAAAACTCCAAAACTCCAAAACTCCGAAACTCCAAAACTCCAAAACTCCGAAACTCCAAAACTCCAAAACTCCAAAACTCCAAAGCTCCAAAACTCCAAAACTCAAAAACTCCAAAACTCAAAAACTCCAAAACTCCAAAACTCCGAAACTCCAAAACTCCGAAACTCCAAAACTCCGAAACTCCAAAACTCCAAAACTCCAATACTCCAAAACTCCAAAACTCCGAAACTCCAAAACTCCAAAACTCCAAAGCTCCAAAACTCCAAAACTCCAAAACTCCAATACTCCAAAACTCCAAAACTCCAAAACTCCGAAACTCCAAAACTCCAATACTCCAAAACTCCGAAACTCCAAAACTCCGAAACTCCAAAACTCCAAAACTCCAATACTCCAAAACTCCAAAACTCCAAAACTCCAAAACTGCGAAACTCCAAAACTCCGAAACTCCAAAACTCCGAATCTCCAAAACTCCAAAACTCGAAAACTCGAAAACTCCGAAACTCCAAAACTCCAAAACTCCAATACTCCAAAACTCCAAAACTCCGAAACTCCAAAACTCCAAAACTCCAAAGCTCCAAAACTCCAAAACTCCAAAACTCCGAAACTCCAAAACTCCAAAACTCCAAAACTACGAAACACCAAAACTCCGAAACTCCGAAACTCGGAAACTCCAAAACTCCAAAACTCCAAAACTCCAAAACTCCGAAACTCCAAAACTCCAAAACTCCAAAACTCCAAAACTCCAAAACTCCAAAACTCCAAAACTCCAAAACTCCGAAACTCCAAAACTCCAAAACTCCAAAGCTCCAAAACTCCAAAACTCCAAAACTCCGAAACTCCAAAACTCCGAAACTCCAAAACTCCGAAACTCCAAAACTCCGAAACTTCAAAACTCCGAAACTCCAAAACTCCAAAACTCCGAAACTCCAAAACTCCGAATCTCCAAAACTCCAAAACTCCAAAACTCCGAAACTCCAAAACTCCGAAACTCCAAAACTCCAAAACTCCAATACTCCAAAACTCCAAAACTCCAAAACACCGAAACTCCGAAACTCCGAAACTCCAAAACTCCAAAACTCCAAAACTCCAAAACTCCGAAACTCCGAAACTCCAAAACTCGAAAACTCCAAAACTCCAATACTCCAAAACTCCAAAACTCCAAAACACCGGAACTCCGAAACTCCGAAACTCCAAAACTCCAAAACTCCAAAACTCCAAAACTCCAAAACTCCGAAACTCCAAAACTCCAATACTCCAAAACTCCGAAACTCCAAAACTCCAAAACTCTAAAACTCCAAAACTCCAAAACTCCAAAACTCCGAAACTCCAAAACTCCGAAACTCCAAAACTCCGAAACTCCAAAACTCCGAAACTCCAAAACTCCGAATCTCCAAAACTCCAAAACTCCAAAACTCCAAAACTGCAAAACTCCAAAACTCCGAAACTCCAAAACTCCAAAACTCCAAAACTCCGAAACTCCAAAACTCCGAAACTCCAAAACTCCAAAACTCCAAAACTCCGAAACTCCAAAACTCCAATACTCCAAAACTAAGAAACTCCAAAACTCCAAAACTCCAAAACTCCAAAACTCCAATACTCCAAAACTCCGAAACTCCGAAACTCCAAAACTCCAAAACTCCAAAACTGCAAAACTCCAAAACTCCGAAACTCCGAAACTCCAAAACTCCGAAACTCCAAAACTCGGAAACTCCAAAACTCCAAAGCTCCAAAACTCCAAAACTCCAAAACTCCGAATTTCCAAAACTCCAAAACTCCAAAACTCCGAAACTCCAAAACTCCGAAACTCCAAAACTCCGAAACTCCAAAACTCCGAAACTCCAAAACTCCGAAACTCCAAAACTCCAAAACTCCAATACTCCAAAACTCCAAAACTCCAAAACTCCAAAACTCCGAAACTCCGAAACTCCAAAACTCCAAAACTCCAAAACTCCAAAACTCCGAAACTCCAAAACTCCAAAACTCCAAAACTCCGAAACTCCAAAACTCCAAAACTCCAAAACTCCAAAACTCCGAAACTCCAAAACTCCAAAACTCCAAAACTCCGAAACTCCAAAACTCCAAAACTCCAAAACTCCGAAACTCCAAAACTCCGAAACTCCAAAACTCCGAAACTCCGAAACTCCAAAACTCGAAAACTCCAAAACTCCAATACTCCAAAACTCCAAAACTCCAAAACACCGGAACTCCGAAACTCCGAAACTCCAAAACTCCAAAACTCCGAAACTCCGAAACTCCAAAACTCGAAAACTCCAAAACTCCAATACTCCAAAACTCCAAAACTCCAAAACACCGGAACTCCGAAACTCCAAAACTCCAAAACTCCAAAACTCCAAAACTCCGAAACTCCAAAACTCCAATACTCCAAAACTCCGAAACTCCAAAACTCCAAAACTCTAAAACTCCAAAACTCCAAAACTCCAAAACTCCAAAACTCCGAAACTCCAAAACTCCGAAACTCCAAAACTCCGAAACTCCAAAACTCCGAAACTCCAAAACTCCGAATCTCCAAAACTCCAAAACTCCAAAACTCCAAAACTGCAAAACTCCAAAACTCCGAAACTCCAAAACTCCAAAACTCCGAAACTCCAAAACTCCGAAACTCCAAAACTCCAAAACTCCAAAACTCCAAAACTCCGAAACTCCAAAACTCCAATACTCCAAAACTAAGAAACTCCAAAACTCCAAAACTCCAAAACTCCAATACTCCAAAACTCCGAAACTCCGAAACTCCAAAACTCCAAAACTCCAAAACTGCAAAACTCCAAAACTCCGAAACTCCGAAACTCCAAAACTCCGAAACTCCAAAACTCGGAAACTCCAAAACTCCAAAGCTCCAAAACTCCAAAACTCCAAAACTCCGAAACTCCAAAACTCCGAAACTCCAAAACTCCGAATCTCCAAAACTCCAAAACTCCAAAACTCCAAAACTCCGAAACTCCAAAACTCCAAAACTCCGAAACTCCAAAACTCCGAAACTCCAAAACTCCAAAACTCCGAAACTCCAAAACTCCAAAACTCTGAAACTCCAAAACGCCGAAGCTCCGAAACTCCGAAACTCCAAAACTCCAAAACTCCGAAACTCCAAAACTCCAAAACTCCGAAACTCCGAAACTCCGAAACTCCAAATCTCCGAAACTCCAAAACTCCAAAACTCCGAAACTCCGCAACTCCGAAACTCCAAAACTCCAAAACTCCGAAACTCCGAAACTCCAAAACTCCAAAACTCCAAAACTCCGAATCTCCGAAACTCCAAAACTCCAAAACTCCGAAACTCCAAAACTCCGAAACTCCGAAACTCCGAAACTCCGAAACTCCGAAACTCCAAAACTCCAAAACTCCGAAACTCCAAAACTCCGAAACTCCAAAACTCCAAAACTCCAATACTCCAAAACTCCAAAACACCGAAACTCCGAAACTCCGAAACTCCAAAACTCCAAAACTCCAAAACTCCGAATCTCCAAAACTCGGAAACTCCAAAACTCCAAAACTCCAAAACTCCGAAACTCCAAAACTCCAAAACTCCAAAACTCCGAAACTCCAAAACTCCAAAACTCCAAAACTCCAAAACTCCAAAACTCCAAAACTCCAAAACTCCAAAACTCCAAAACTCCGAAACTCCAAAACTCCAAAACTCCAAAACTCCAAAGCTCCAAAACTCCAAAACTCAAAAACTCCAAAACTCAAAAACTCCAAAACTCCAAAACTCCGAAACTCCAAAACTCCGAAACTCCAAAACTCCGAAACTCCAAAACTCCAAAACTCCAATACTCCAAAACTCCAAAACTCCGAAACTCCAAAACTCCAAAACTCCAAAGCTCCAAAACTCCAAAACTCCAAAACTCCAATACTCCAAAACTCCAAAACTCCAAAACTCCGAAACTCCAAAACTCCAATACTCCAAAACTCCGAAACTCCAAAACTCCGAAACTCCAAAACTCCAAAACTCCAATACTCCAAAACTCCAAAACTCCAAAACTCCAAAACTCCAAAACTCCAATACTCCAAAACTCCGAAACTCCGAAACTCCAAAACTCCAAAACTCCAAAACTGCAAAACTCCAAAACTCCGAAACTCCGAAACTCCAAAACTCCGAAACTCCAAAACTCGGAAACTCCAAAACTCCAAAGCTCCAAAACTCCAAAACTCCAAAACTCCGAAACTCCAAAACTCCAAAACTCCAAAACTCCAAAACTCCGAAACTCCAAAACTCCGAAACTCCAAAACTCCGAAACTCCAAAACTCCGAAACTCCAAAACTCCGAAACTCCAAAACTCCAAAACTCCAATACTCCAAAACTCCAAAACTCCAAAACTCCAAAACTCCAAAACTCCGAAACTCCGAAACTCCAAAACTCCAAAACTCCAAAACTCCAAAACTCCGAAACTCCAAAACTCCAAAACTCCAAAACTCCGAAACTCCAAAACTCCAAAACTCCAAAACTCCAAAACTCCGAAACTCCAAAACTCCAAAACTCCAAAACTCCGAAACTCCAAAACTCCAAAACTCCAAAACTCCGAAACTCCAAAACTCCGAAACTCCAAAACTCCGAAACTCCGAAACTCCAAAACTCGAAAACTCCAAAACTCCAATACTCCAAAACTCCAAAACTCCAAAACACCGGAACTCCGAAACTCCGAAGCTCCAAAACTCCAAAACTCCGAAACTCCGAAACTCCAAAACTCGAAAACTCCAAAACTCCAATACTCCAAAACTCCAAAACTCCAAAACACCGGAACTCCGAAACTCCGAAACTCCAAAACTCCAAAACTCCAAAACTCCAAAACTCCGAAACTCCAAAACTCCAATACTCCAAAACTCCGAAACTCCAAAACTCCAAAACTCTAAAACTCCAAAACTCCAAAACTCCAAAACTCCAAAACTCCGAAACTCCAAAACTCCGAAACTCCAAAACTCCGAAACTCCAAAACTCCGAAACTCCAAAACTCCGAATCTCCAAAACTCCAAAACTCCAAAACTCCAAAACTCCAAAACTCCAAAACTCCGAAACTCCAAAACTGCAAAACTCCGAAACTCCAAAACTCCAAAACTCCAAAACTCCAAAACTCCGAAACTCCAAAACTCCGAAACTCCAAAACTCCAAAACTCCAAAACTCCAAAACTCCGAAACTCCAAAACTCCAATACTCCAAAACTAAGAAACTCCAAAACTCCAAAACTCCAAAACTCCAAAACTCCAATACTCCAAAACTCCGAAACTCCGAAACTCCAAAACTCCAAAACTCCAAAACTGCAAAACTCCAAAACTCCGAAACTCCGAAACTCCAAAACTCCGAAACTCCAAAACTCGGAAACTCCAAAACTCCAAAGCTCCAAAACTCCAAAACTCCAAAACTCCGAATTTCCAAAACTCCAAAACTCCAAAACTCCAAAACTCCGAAACTCCAAAACTCCGAAACTCCAAAACTCCGAAACTCCAAAACTCCGAAACTCCAAAACTCCGAAACTCCAAAACTCCAAAACTCCAATACTCCAAAACTCCAAAACTCCAAAACTCCAAAACTCCAAAACTCCGAAACTCCGAAACTCCAAAACTCCAAAACTCCAAAACTCCAAAACTCCGAAACTCCAAAACTCCAAAACTCCAAAACTCCGAAACTCCAAAACTCCAAAACTCCAAAACTCCAAAACTCCGAAACTCCAAAACTCCAAAACTCCAAAACTCCGAAACTCCAAAACTCCAAAACTCCAAAACTCCGAAACTCCAAAACTCCGAAACTCCAAAACTCCGAAACTCCGAAACTCCAAAACTCGAAAACTCCAAAACTCCAATACTCCAAAACTCCAAAACTCCAAAACACCGGAACTCCGAAACTCCGAAACTCCAAAACTCCAAAACTCCGAAACTCCGAAACTCCAAAACTCGAAAACTCCAAAACTCCAATACTCCAAAACTCCAAAACTCCAAAACACCGGAACTCCGAAACTCCAAAACTCCAAAACTCCAAAACTCCAAAACTCCGAAACTCCAAAACTCCAATACTCCAAAACTCCGAAACTCCAAAACTCCAAAACTCTAAAACTCCAAAACTCCAAAACTCCAAAACTCCAAAACTCCGAAACTCCAAAACTCCGAAACTCCAAAACTCCGAAACTCCAAAACTCCGAAACTCCAAAACTCCGAATCTCCAAAACTCCAAAACTCCAAAACTCCAAAACTGCAAAACTCCAAAACTCCGAAACTCCAAAACTCCAAAACTCCGAAACTCCAAAACTCCGAAACTCCAAAACTCCAAAACTCCAAAACTCCAAAACTCCGAAACTCCAAAACTCCAATACTCCAAAACTAAGAAACTCCAAAACTCCAAAACTCCAAAACTCCAATACTCCAAAACTCCGAAACTCCGAAACTCCAAAACTCCAAAACTCCAAAACTGCAAAACTCCAAAACTCCGAAACTCCGAAACTCCAAAACTCCGAAACTCCAAATCTCGGAAACTCCAAAACTCCAAAGCTCCAAAACTCCAAAACTCCAAAACTCCGAAACTCCAAAACTCCGAAACTCCAAAACTCCGAATCTCCAAAACTCCAAAACTCCAAAACTCCAAAACTCCGAAACTCCAAAACTCCAAAACTCCGAAACTCCAAAACTCCGAAACTCCAAAACTCCAAAACTCCGAAACTCCAAAACTCCAAAACTCTGAAACTCCAAAACGCCGAAGCTCCGAAACTCCGAAACTCCAAAACTCCAAAACTCCGAAACTCCAAAACTCCAAAACTCCGAAACTCCGAAACTCCGAAACTCCAAATCTCCGAAACTCCAAAACTCCAAAACTCCGAAACTCCGCAACTCCGAAACTCCAAAACTCCAAAACTCCGAAACTCCGAAACTCCAAAACTCCAAAACTCCAAAACTCCGAATCTCCGAAACTCCAAAACTCCAAAACTCCGAAACTCCAAAACTCCGAAACTCCGAAACTCCGAAACTCCGAAACTCCAAAACTCCAAAACTCCGAAACTCCAAAACTCCGAAACTCCAAAACTCCAAAACTCCAATACTCCAAAACTCCAAAACACCGAAACTCCGAAACTCCGAAACTCCAAAACTCCAAAACTCCAAAACTCCGAATCTCCAAAACTCGGAAACTCCAAAACTCCAAAACTCCAAAACTCCGAAACTCCAAAACTCCAAAACTCCAAAACTCCGAAACTCCAAAACTCCAAAACTCCAAAACTCCAAAACTCCAAAACTCCAAAACTCCAAAACTCCGAAACTCCAAAACTCCAAAACTCCAAAACTCCAAAGCTCCAAAACTCCAAAACTCCAAAACTCCGAATCTCCAAAACTCGGAAACTCCAAAACTCCAAAACTCCAAAACTCCGAAACTCCAAAACTCCAAAACTCCAAAACTCCGAAACTCCAAAACTCCAAAACTCCAAAACTCCAAAACTCCAAAACTCCAAAACTCCAAAACTCCAAAACTCCGAAACTCCAAAACTCCAAAACTCCAAAACTCCAAAGCTCCAAAACTCCAAAACTCAAAAACTCCAAAACTCAAAAACTCCAAAACTCCAAAACTCCGAAACTCCAAAACTCCGAAACTCCAAAACTCCGAAACTCCAAAACTCCAAAACTCCAATACTCCAAAACTCCAAAACTCCGAAACTCCAAAACTCCAAAACTCCAAAGCTCCAAAACTCCAAAACTCCAAAACTCCGAAACTCCAAAACTCCGAAACTCCAAAACTCCGAAACTCCAAAACTCCAAAACTCCAATACTCCAAAACTCCAAAACTCCGAAACTCCAAAACTCCAAAACTCCAAAGCTCCAAAACTCCAAAACTCCAAAACTCCAATACTCCAAAACTCCAAAACTCCAAAACTCCGAAACTCCAAAACTCCAATACTCCAAAACTCCGAAACTCCAAAACTCCGAAACTCCAAAACTCCAAAACTCCAATACTCCAAAACTCCAAAACTCCAAAACTCCAAAACTCCAAAACTCCAATACTCCAAAACTCCGAAACTCCGAAACTCCAAAACTCCAAAACTCCAAAACTGCAAAACTCCAAAACTCCGAAACTCCGAAACTCCAAAACTCCGAAACTCCAAAACTCGGAAACTCCAAAACTCCAAAGCTCCAAAACTCCAAAACTCCAAAACTCCGAAACTCCAAAACTCCAAAACTCCAAAACTCCAAAACTCCGAAACTCCAAAACTCCGAAACTCCAATACTCCAAAACTCCAAAACTCCGAAACTCCAAAACACCAAAACTCCGAAACTCCGAAACTCCGAAACTCCGAAACTCCGAAACTCCAAAACTCCAAAACTCCGAAACTCCGCAACTCCGAAACTCCAAAACTCCAAAACTCCGAAACTCCGAAACTCCAAAACTCCAAAACTCCAAAACTCCGAATCTCCGAAACTCCAAAACTCCAAAACTCCGAAACTCCAAAACTCCGAAACTCCGAAACTCCGAAACTCCGAAACTCCAAAACTCCAAAACTCCGAAACTCCAAAACTCCAAAACTCCAATACTCCAAAACTCCAAAACTCCGAAACTCCAAAACTCCGAAACTCCAAAACTCCAATACTCCAAAACTCCAATACTCCAAAACTCCGAAACTCCAAAATTTGAAACTCCGAA
The DNA here is from genome assembly GCF_055824585.1 of Amblyomma mixtum. Classification (NCBI taxonomy): domain Eukaryota; kingdom Metazoa; phylum Arthropoda; class Arachnida; order Ixodida; family Ixodidae; genus Amblyomma; species Amblyomma mixtum. The sequence goes on from NW_028317651.1 coordinate 13,624,098, forward strand.
ACTCCGAAACTCCAAAACTCCAAAACTCCAAAACTCCAAAACTCCGAAACTCCAAAACTCCGAAACTCCAAAACTCCAAAACTCGGAAACTCCAAAACTCCAAAACTCCAAAACTCCGAAACTCCGAAACTCCAAAACTCCAAAACTCCAAAACTCCAAAACTCCGAAACTCCAAAACACCAAAACTCCAAAACTCCAAAACTCCGAAACTCCAAAACTCCAAAACTCCAAAACTCCAAAACTCCAAAACTCCGAAACTCCAAAACTCCAAAACTCCGAAACTCCAAAACTCCAAAACTCCAAAACTCCAAAACTCCAAAACTGCGAAACTCCAAAACTCCGAAACTCCAAAACTCCGAATCTCCAAAACTCCAAAACTCGAAAACTCCGAAACTCCAAAACTCCAAAACTCCAATACTCCAAAACTCCAAAACTCCGAAACTCCAAAACTCCAAAACTCCAAAGCTCCAAAACTCCAAAACTCCAAAACTCCGAAACTCCAAAACTCCAAAACTCCAAAACTCCGAAACACCAAAACTCCGAAACTCCGAAACTCGGAAACTCCAAAACTCCAAAACTCCAAAACTCCAAAACTCCGAAACTCCAAAACTCCAAAACTCCAAAACTCCAAAACTCCAAAACTCCAAAACTCCAAAACTCCGAAACTCCAAAACTCCAAAACTCCAAAGCTCCAAAACTCCAAAACTCCAAAACTCCGAAACTCCAAAACTCCAAAACTCCGAAACTCCAAAACTCCGAAACTTCAAAACTCCGAAACTCCAAAACTCCAAAACTCCGAAACTCCAAAACTCCGAATCTCCAAAACTCCAAAACTCCAAAACTCCGAAACTCCAAAACTCCGAAACTCCAAAACTCCAAAACTCCAATACTCCAAAACTCCAAAACTCCAAAACACCGAAACTCCGAAACTCCGAAACTCCAAAACTCCAAAACTCCAAAACTCCAAAACTCCGAAACTCCGAAACTCCAAAACTCGAAAACTCCAAAACTCCAATACTCCAAAACTCCAAAACTCCAAAACACCGGAACTCCGAAACTCCGAAACTCCAAAACTCCAAAACTCCAAAACTCCAAAACTCCAAAACTCCGAAACTCCAAAACTCCAATACTCCAAAACTCCGAAACTCCAAAACTCCAAAACTCTAAAACTCCAAAACTCCAAAACTCCAAAACTCCGAAACTCCAAAACTCCGAAACTCCAAAACTCCGAAACTCCAAAACTCCGAAACTCCAAAACTCCGAATCTCCAAAACTCCAAAACTCCAAAACTCCAAAACTGCAAAACTCCAAAACTCCGAAACTCCAAAACTCCAAAACTCCAAAACTCCGAAACTCCAAAACTCCGAAACTCCAAAACTCCAAAACTCCAAAACTCCAAAACTCCGAAACTCCAAAACTCCAATACTCCAAAACTAAGAAACTCCAAAACTCCAAAACTCCAAAACTCCAAAACTCCAATACTCCAAAACTCCGAAACTCCGAAACTCCAAAACTCCAAAACTCCAAAACTGCAAAACTCCAAAACTCCGAAACTAAGAAACTCCAAAACTCCAAAACTCCAAAACTCCAAAACTCCAATACTCCAAAACTCCGAAACTCCGAAACTCCAAAACTCCAAAACTCCAAAACTGCAAAACTCCAAAACTCCGAAACTCCGAAACTCCAAAACTCCGAAACTCCAAAACTCGGAAACTCCAAAACTCCGAAACTCCAAAACTCCGAAACTCCAAAACTCCAAAACTCCAATACTCCAAAACTCCAAAACTCCAAAACTCCAAAACTCCAAAACTCCGAAACTCCGAAACTCCAAAACTCCAAAACTCCAAAACTCCAAAACTCCGAAACTCAAAAACTCCAAAACTCCAAAACTCCGAAACTCCAAAACTCCAAAACTCCAAAACTCCAAAACTCCGAAACTCCAAAACTCCAAAACTCCAAAACTCCGAAACTCCAAAACTCCAAAACTCCAAAACTCCGAAACTCCAAAACTCCGAAACTCCAAAACTCCGAAACTCCGAAACTCCAAAACTCGAAAACTCCAAAACTCCAATACTCCAAAACTCCAAAACACCGGAACTCCGAAACTCCGAAACTCCAAAACTCCAAAACTCCGAAACTCCGAAACTCCAAAACTCGAAAACTCCAAAACTCCAATACTCCAAAACTCCAAAACTCCAAAACACCGGAACTCCGAAACTCCGAAACTCCAAAACTCCAAAACTCCAAAACTCCAAAACTCCGAAACTCCAAAACTCCAATACTCCAAAACTCCGAAACTCCAAAACTCCAAAACTCTAAAACTCCAAAACTCCAAAACTCCAAAACTCCAAAACTCCGAAACTCCAAAACTCCGAAACTCCAAAACTCCGAAACTCCAAAACTCCGAAACTCCAAAACTCCGAATCTCCAAAACTCCAAAACTCCAAAACTCCAAAACTGCAAAACTCCAAAACTCCGAAACTCCAAAACTCCAAAACTCCGAAACTCCAAAACTCCGAAACTCCAAAACTCCAAAACTCCAAAACTCCAAAACTCCGAAACTCCAAAACTCCAATACTCCAAAACTAAGAAACTCCAAAACTCCAAAACTCCAAAACTCCAATACTCCAAAACTCCGAAACTCCGAAACTCCAAAACTCCAAAACTCCAAAACTGCAAAACTCCAAAACTCCGAAACTCCGAAACTCCAAAACTCCGAAACTCCAAAACTCGGAAACTCCAAAACTCCAAAGCTCCAAAACTCCAAAACTCCAAAACTCCGAAACTCCAAAACTCCGAAACTCCAAAACTCCGAATCTCCAAAACTCCAAAACTCCAAAACTCCAAAACTCCGAAACTCCAAAACTCCAAAACTCCGAAACTCCAAAACTCCGAAACTCCAAAACTCCAAAACTCCGAAACTCCAAAACTCCAAAACTCCGAAACTCCAAAACGCCGAAGCTCCGAAACTCCGAAACTCCAAAACTCCAAAACTCCGAAACTCCAAAACTCCAAAACTCCGAAACTCCGAAACTCCGAAACTCCAAATCTCCGAAACTCCAAAACTCCAAAACTCCGAAACTCCGCAACTCCGAAACTCCAAAACTCCAAAACTCCGAAACTCCGAAACTCCAAAACTCCAAAACTCCAAAACTCCGAATCTCCGAAACTCCAAAACTCCAAAACTCCGAAACTCCAAAACTCCGAAACTCCGAAACTCCGAAACTCCGAAACTCCAAAACTCCAAAACTCCGAAACTCCAAAACTCCGAAACTCCAAAACTCCAAAACTCCAATACTCCAAAACTCCAAAACACCGAAACTCCGAAACTCCGAAACTCCAAAACTCCAAAACTCCAAAACTCCGAATCTCCAAAACTCGGAAACTCCAAAACTCCAAAACTCCAAAACTCCGAAACTCCAAAACTCCAAAACTCCGAAACTCCAAAACTCCAAAACTCCAAAACTCCAAAGCTCCAAAACTCCAAAACTCAAAAACTCCAAAACTCAAAAACTCCAAAACTCCAAAACTCCGAAACTCCAAAACTCCGAAACTCCAAAACTCCGAAACTCCAAAACTCCAAAACTCCAATACTCCAAAACTCCAAAACTCCGAAACTCCAAAACTCCAAAACTCCAAAGCTCCAAAACTCCAAAACTCCAAAACTCCAATACTCCAAAACTCCAAAACTCCAAAACTCCGAAACTCCAAAACTCCAATACTCCAAAACTCCGAAACTCCAAAACTCCGAAACTCCAAAACTCCAAAACTCCAATACTCCAAAACTCCAAAACTCCAAAACTCCAAAACTGCGAAACTCCAAAACTCCGAAACTCCAAAACTCCGAATCTCCAAAACTCCAAAACTCGAAAACTCGAAAACTCCGAAACTCCAAAACTCCAAAACTCCAATACTCCAAAACTCCAAAACTCCGAAACTCCAAAACTCCAAAACTCCAAAGCTCCAAAACTCCAAAACTCCAAAACTCCGAAACTCCAAAACTCCAAAACTCCAAAACTACGAAACACCAAAACTCCGAAACTCCGAAACTCGGAAACTCCAAAACTCCAAAACTCCAAAACTCCAAAACTCCGAAACTCCAAAACTCCAAAACTCCAAAACTCCAAAACTCCAAAACTCCAAAACTCCAAAACTCCAAAACTCCGAAACTCCAAAACTCCAAAACTCCAAAGCTCCAAAACTCCAAAACTCCAAAACTCCGAAACTCCAAAACTCCGAAACTCCAAAACTCCGAAACTCCAAAACTCCGAAACTTCAAAACTCCGAAACTCCAAAACTCCAAAACTCCGAAACTCCAAAACTCCGAATCTCCAAAACTCCAAAACTCCAAAACTCCGAAACTCCAAAACTCCGAAACTCCAAAACTCCAAAACTCCAATACTCCAAAACTCCAAAACTCCAAAACACCGAAACTCCGAAACTCCGAAACTCCAAAACTCCAAAACTCCAAAACTCCAAAACTCCGAAACTCCGAAACTCCAAAACTCGAAAACTCCAAAACTCCAATACTCCAAAACTCCAAAACTCCAAAACACCGGAACTCCGAAACTCCGAAACTCCAAAACTCCAAAACTCCAAAACTCCAAAACTCCAAAACTCCGAAACTCCAAAACTCCAATACTCCAAAACTCCGAAACTCCAAAACTCCAAAACTCTAAAACTCCAAAACTCCAAAACTCCAAAACTCCGAAACTCCAAAACTCCGAAACTCCAAAACTCCGAAACTCCAAAACTCCGAAACTCCAAAACTCCGAATCTCCAAAACTCCAAAACTCCAAAACTCCAAAACTGCAAAACTCCAAAACTCCGAAACTCCAAAACTCCAAAACTCCAAAACTCCGAAACTCCAAAACTCCGAAACTCCAAAACTCCAAAACTCCAAAACTCCGAAACTCCAAAACTCCAATACTCCAAAACTAAGAAACTCCAAAACTCCAAAACTCCAAAACTCCAAAACTCCAATACTCCAAAACTCCGAAACTCCGAAACTCCAAAACTCCAAAACTCCAAAACTGCAAAACTCCAAAACTCCGAAACTCCGAAACTCCAAAACTCCGAAACTCCAAAACTCGGAAACTCCAAAACTCCAAAGCTCCAAAACTCCAAAACTCCAAAACTCCGAATTTCCAAAACTCCAAAACTCCAAAACTCCGAAACTCCAAAACTCCGAAACTCCAAAACTCCGAAACTCCAAAACTCCGAAACTCCAAAACTCCGAAACTCCAAAACTCCAAAACTCCAATACTCCAAAACTCCAAAACTCCAAAACTCCAAAACTCCGAAACTCCGAAACTCCAAAACTCCAAAACTCCAAAACTCCAAAACTCCGAAACTCCAAAACTCCAAAACTCCAAAACTCCGAAACTCCAAAACTCCAAAACTCCAAAACTCCAAAACTCCGAAACTCCAAAACTCCAAAACTCCAAAACTCCGAAACTCCAAAACTCCAAAACTCCAAAACTCCGAAACTCCAAAACTCCGAAACTCCAAAACTCCGAAACTCCGAAACTCCAAAACTCGAAAACTCCAAAACTCCAATACTCCAAAACTCCAAAACTCCAAAACACCGGAACTCCGAAACTCCGAAACTCCAAAACTCCAAAACTCCGAAACTCCGAAACTCCAAAACTCGAAAACTCCAAAACTCCAATACTCCAAAACTCCAAAACTCCAAAACACCGGAACTCCGAAACTCCAAAACTCCAAAACTCCAAAACTCCAAAACTCCGAAACTCCAAAACTCCAATACTCCAAAACTCCGAAACTCCAAAACTCCAAAACTCTAAAACTCCAAAACTCCAAAACTCCAAAACTCCAAAACTCCGAAACTCCAAAACTCCGAAACTCCAAAACTCCGAAACTCCAAAACTCCGAAACTCCAAAACTCCGAATCTCCAAAACTCCAAAACTCCAAAACTCCAAAACTGCAAAACTCCAAAACTCCGAAACTCCAAAACTCCAAAACTCCGAAACTCCAAAACTCCGAAACTCCAAAACTCCAAAACTCCAAAACTCCAAAACTCCGAAACTCCAAAACTCCAATACTCCAAAACTAAGAAACTCCAAAACTCCAAAACTCCAAAACTCCAATACTCCAAAACTCCGAAACTCCGAAACTCCAAAACTCCAAAACTCCAAAACTGCAAAACTCCAAAACTCCGAAACTCCGAAACTCCAAAACTCCGAAACTCCAAAACTCGGAAACTCCAAAACTCCAAAGCTCCAAAACTCCAAAACTCCAAAACTCCGAAACTCCAAAACTCCGAAACTCCAAAACTCCGAATCTCCAAAACTCCAAAACTCCAAAACTCCAAAACTCCGAAACTCCAAAACTCCAAAACTCCGAAACTCCAAAACTCCGAAACTCCAAAACTCCAAAACTCCGAAACTCCAAAACTCCAAAACTCTGAAACTCCAAAACGCCGAAGCTCCGAAACTCCGAAACTCCAAAACTCCAAAACTCCGAAACTCCAAAACTCCAAAACTCCGAAACTCCGAAACTCCGAAACTCCAAATCTCCGAAACTCCAAAACTCCAAAACTCCGAAACTCCGCAACTCCGAAACTCCAAAACTCCAAAACTCCGAAACTCCGAAACTCCAAAACTCCAAAACTCCAAAACTCCGAATCTCCGAAACTCCAAAACTCCAAAACTCCGAAACTCCAAAACTCCGAAACTCCGAAACTCCGAAACTCCGAAACTCCGAAACTCCAAAACTCCAAAACTCCGAAACTCCAAAACTCCGAAACTCCAAAACTCCAAAACTCCAATACTCCAAAACTCCAAAACACCGAAACTCCGAAACTCCGAAACTCCAAAACTCCAAAACTCCAAAACTCCGAATCTCCAAAACTCGGAAACTCCAAAACTCCAAAACTCCAAAACTCCGAAACTCCAAAACTCCAAAACTCCAAAACTCCGAAACTCCAAAACTCCAAAACTCCAAAACTCCAAAACTCCAAAACTCCAAAACTCCAAAACTCCAAAACTCCGAAACTCCAAAACTCCAAAACTCCAAAACTCCAAAGCTCCAAAACTCCAAAACTCAAAAACTCCAAAACTCAAAAACTCCAAAACTCCAAAACTCCGAAACTCCAAAACTCCGAAACTCCAAAACTCCGAAACTCCAAAACTCCAAAACTCCAATACTCCAAAACTCCAAAACTCCGAAACTCCAAAACTCCAAAACTCCAAAGCTCCAAAACTCCAAAACTCCAAAACTCCAATACTCCAAAACTCCAAAACTCCAAAACTCCGAAACTCCAAAACTCCAATACTCCAAAACTCCGAAACTCCAAAACTCCGAAACTCCAAAACTCCAAAACTCCAATACTCCAAAACTCCAAAACTCCAAAACTCCAAAACTCCAAAACTCCAATACTCCAAAACTCCGAAACTCCGAAACTCCAAAACTCCAAAACTCCAAAACTGCAAAACTCCAAAACTCCGAAACTCCGAAACTCCAAAACTCCGAAACTCCAAAACTCGGAAACTCCAAAACTCCAAAGCTCCAAAACTCCAAAACTCCAAAACTCCGAAACTCCAAAACTCCAAAACTCCAAAACTCCAAAACTCCGAAACTCCAAAACTCCGAAACTCCAAAACTCCGAAACTCCAAAACTCCGAAACTCCAAAACTCCGAAACTCCAAAACTCCAAAACTCCAATACTCCAAAACTCCAAAACTCCAAAACTCCAAAACTCCAAAACTCCGAAACTCCGAAACTCCAAAACTCCAAAACTCCAAAACTCCAAAACTCCGAAACTCCAAAACTCCAAAACTCCAAAACTCCGAAACTCCAAAACTCCAAAACTCCAAAACTCCAAAACTCCGAAACTCCAAAACTCCAAAACTCCAAAACTCCGAAACTCCAAAACTCCAAAACTCCAAAACTCCGAAACTCCAAAACTCCGAAACTCCAAAACTCCGAAACTCCGAAACTCCAAAACTCGAAAACTCCAAAACTCCAATACTCCAAAACTCCAAAACTCCAAAACACCGGAACTCCGAAACTCCGAAGCTCCAAAACTCCAAAACTCCGAAACTCCGAAACTCCAAAACTCGAAAACTCCAAAACTCCAATACTCCAAAACTCCAAAACTCCAAAACACCGGAACTCCGAAACTCCGAAACTCCAAAACTCCAAAACTCCAAAACTCCAAAACTCCGAAACTCCAAAACTCCAATACTCCAAAACTCCGAAACTCCAAAACTCCAAAACTCTAAAACTCCAAAACTCCAAAACTCCAAAACTCCAAAACTCCGAAACTCCAAAACTCCGAAACTCCAAAACTCCGAAACTCCAAAACTCCGAAACTCCAAAACTCCGAATCTCCAAAACTCCAAAACTCCAAAACTCCAAAACTCCAAAACTCCAAAACTCCGAAACTCCAAAACTGCAAAACTCCGAAACTCCAAAACTCCAAAACTCCAAAACTCCAAAACTCCGAAACTCCAAAACTCCGAAACTCCAAAACTCCAAAACTCCAAAACTCCAAAACTCCGAAACTCCAAAACTCCAATACTCCAAAACTAAGAAACTCCAAAACTCCAAAACTCCAAAACTCCAAAACTCCAATACTCCAAAACTCCGAAACTCCGAAACTCCAAAACTCCAAAACTCCAAAACTGCAAAACTCCAAAACTCCGAAACTCCGAAACTCCAAAACTCCGAAACTCCAAAACTCGGAAACTCCAAAACTCCAAAGCTCCAAAACTCCAAAACTCCAAAACTCCGAATTTCCAAAACTCCAAAACTCCAAAACTCCAAAACTCCGAAACTCCAAAACTCCGAAACTCCAAAACTCCGAAACTCCAAAACTCCGAAACTCCAAAACTCCGAAACTCCAAAACTCCAAAACTCCAATACTCCAAAACTCCAAAACTCCAAAACTCCAAAACTCCAAAACTCCGAAACTCCGAAACTCCAAAACTCCAAAACTCCAAAACTCCAAAACTCCGAAACTCCAAAACTCCAAAACTCCAAAACTCCGAAACTCCAAAACTCCAAAACTCCAAAACTCCAAAACTCCGAAACTCCAAAACTCCAAAACTCCAAAACTCCGAAACTCCAAAACTCCAAAACTCCAAAACTCCGAAACTCCAAAACTCCGAAACTCCAAAACTCCGAAACTCCGAAACTCCAAAACTCGAAAACTCCAAAACTCCAATACTCCAAAACTCCAAAACTCCAAAACACCGGAACTCCGAAACTCCGAAACTCCAAAACTCCAAAACTCCGAAACTCCGAAACTCCAAAACTCCAAAACTCCAAAACTCCAATACTCCAAAACTCCAAAACTCCAAAACACCGGAACTCCGAAACTCCAAAACTCCAAAACTCCAAAACTCCAAAACTCCGAAACTCCAAAACTCCAATACTCCAAAACTCCGAAACTCCAAAACTCCAAAACTCTAAAACTCCAAAACTCCAAAACTCCAAAACTCCAAAACTCCGAAACTCCAAAACTCCGAAACTCCAAAACTCCGAAACTCCAAAACTCCGAAACTCCAAAACTCCGAATCTCCAAAACTCCAAAACTCCAAAACTCCAAAACTGCAAAACTCCAAAACTCCGAAACTCCAAAACTCCAAAACTCCGAAACTCCAAAACTCCGAAACTCCAAAACTCCAAAACTCCAAAACTCCAAAACTCCGAAACTCCAAAACTCCAATACTCCAAAACTAAGAAACTCCAAAACTCCAAAACTCCAAAACTCCAATACTCCAAAACTCCGAAACTCCGAAACTCCAAAACTCCAAAACTCCAAAACTGCAAAACTCCAAAACTCCGAAACTCCGAAACTCCAAAACTCCGAAACTCCAAATCTCGGAAACTCCAAAACTCCAAAGCTCCAAAACTCCAAAACTCCAAAACTCCGAAACTCCAAAACTCCGAAACTCCAAAACTCCGAATCTCCAAAACTCCAAAACTCCAAAACTCCAAAACTCCGAAACTCCAAAACTCCAAAACTCCGAAACTCCAAAACTCCGAAACTCCAAAACTCCAAAACTCCGAAACTCCAAAACTCCAAAACTCTGAAACTCCAAAACGCCGAAGCTCCGAAACTCCGAAACTCCAAAACTCCAAAACTCCGAAACTCCAAAACTCCAAAACTCCGAAACTCCGAAACTCCGAAACTCCAAATCTCCGAAACTCCAAAACTCCAAAACTCCGAAACTCCGCAACTCCGAAACTCCAAAACTCCAAAACTCCGAAACTCCGAAACTCCAAAACTCCAAAACTCCAAAACTCCGAATCTCCGAAACTCCAAAACTCCAAAACTCCGAAACTCCAAAACTCCGAAACTCCGAAACTCCGAAACTCCGAAACTCCAAAACTCCAAAACTCCGAAACTCCAAAACTCCGAAACTCCAAAACTCCAAAACTCCAATACTCCAAAACTCCAAAACACCGAAACTCCGAAACTCCGAAACTCCAAAACTCCAAAACTCCAAAACTCCGAATCTCCAAAACTCGGAAACTCCAAAACTCCAAAACTCCAAAACTCCGAAACTCCAAAACTCCAAAACTCCAAAACTCCGAAACTCCAAAACTCCAAAACTCCAAAACTCCAAAACTCCAAAACTCCAAAACTCCAAAACTCCGAAACTCCAAAACTCCAAAACTCCAAAACTCCAAAGCTCCAAAACTCCAAAACTCCAAAACTCCGAATCTCCAAAACTCGGAAACTCCAAAACTCCAAAACTCCAAAACTCCGAAACTCCAAAACTCCAAAACTCCAAAACTCCGAAACTCCAAAACTCCAAAACTCCAAAACTCCAAAACTCCAAAACTCCAAAACTCCAAAACTCCAAAACTCCGAAACTCCAAAACTCCAAAACTCCAAAACTCCAAAGCTCCAAAACTCCAAAACTCAAAAACTCCAAAACTCAAAAACTCCAAAACTCCAAAACTCCGAAACTCCAAAACTCCGAAACTCCAAAACTCCGAAACTCCAAAACTCCAAAACTCCAATACTCCAAAACTCCAAAACTCCGAAACTCCAAAACTCCAAAACTCCAAAGCTCCAAAACTCCAAAACTCCAAAACTCCAATACTCCAAAACTCCAAAACTCCAAAACTCCGAAACTCCAAAACTCCAATACTCCAAAACTCCGAAACTCCAAAACTCCGAAACTCCAAAACTCCAAAACTCCAATACTCCAAAACTCCAAAACTCCAAAACTCCAAAACTCCAAAACTCCAATACTCCAAAACTCCGAAACTCCGAAACTCCAAAACTCCAAAACTCCAAAACTGCAAAACTCCAAAACTCCGAAACTCCGAAACTCCAAAACTCCGAAACTCCAAAACTCGGAAACTCCAAAACTCCAAAGCTCCAAAACTCCAAAACTCCAAAACTCCGAAACTCCAAAACTCCAAAACTCCAAAACTCCAAAACTCCGAAACTCCAAAACTCCGAAACTCCAAAACTCCGAAACTCCAAAACTCCGAAACTCCAAAACTCCGAAACTCCAAAACTCCAAAACTCCAATACTCCAAAACTCCAAAACTCCAAAACTCCAAAACTCCAAAACTCCGAAACTCCGAAACTCCAAAACTCCAAAACTCCAAAACTCCAAAACTCCGAAACTCCAAAACTCCAAAACTCCAAAACTCCGAAACTCCAAAACTCCAAAACTCCAAAACTCCAAAACTCCGAAACTCCAAAACTCCAAAACTCCAAAACTCCGAAACTCCAAAACTCCAAAACTCCAAAACTCCGAAACTCCAAAACTCCGAAACTCCAAAACTCCGAAACTCCGAAACTCCAAAACTCGAAAACTCCAAAACTCCAATACTCCAAAACTCCAAAACTCCAAAACACCGGAACTCCGAAACTCCGAAGCTCCAAAACTCCAAAACTCCGAAACTCCGAAACTCCAAAACTCGAAAACTCCAAAACTCCAATACTCCAAAACTCCAAAACTCCAAAACACCGGAACTCCGAAACTCCGAAACTCCAAAACTCCAAAACTCCAAAACTCCAAAACTCCGAAACTCCAAAACTCCAATACTCCAAAACTCCGAAACTCCAAAACTCCAAAACTCTAAAACTCCAAAACTCCAAAACTCCAAAACTCCAAAACTCCGAAACTCCAAAACTCCGAAACTCCAAAACTCCGAAACTCCAAAACTCCGAAACTCCAAAACTCCGAATCTCCAAAACTCCAAAACTCCAAAACTCCAAAACTCCAAAACTCCAAAACTCCGAAACTCCAAAACTGCAAAACTCCGAAACTCCAAAACTCCAAAACTCCAAAACTCCAAAACTCCGAAACTCCAAAACTCCGAAACTCCAAAACTCCAAAACTCCAAAACTCCAAAACTCCGAAACTCCAAAACTCCAATACTCCAAAACTAAGAAACTCCAAAACTCCAAAACTCCAAAACTCCAAAACTCCAATACTCCAAAACTCCGAAACTCCGAAACTCCAAAACTCCAAAACTCCAAAACTGCAAAACTCCAAAACTCCGAAACTCCGAAACTCCAAAACTCCGAAACTCCAAAACTCGGAAACTCCAAAACTCCAAAGCTCCAAAACTCCAAAACTCCAAAACTCCGAATTTCCAAAACTCCAAAACTCCAAAACTCCAAAACTCCGAAACTCCAAAACTCCGAAACTCCAAAACTCCGAAACTCCAAAACTCCGAAACTCCAAAACTCCGAAACTCCAAAACTCCAAAACTCCAATACTCCAAAACTCCAAAACTCCAAAACTCCAAAACTCCAAAACTCCGAAACTCCGAAACTCCAAAACTCCAAAACTCCAAAACTCCAAAACTCCGAAACTCCAAAACTCCAAAACTCCAAAACTCCGAAACTCCAAAACTCCAAAACTCCAAAACTCCAAAACTCCGAAACTCCAAAACTCCAAAACTCCAAAACTCCGAAACTCCAAAACTCCAAAACTCCAAAACTCCGAAACTCCAAAACTCCGAAACTCCAAAACTCCGAAACTCCGAAACTCCAAAACTCGAAAACTCCAAAACTCCAATACTCCAAAACTCCAAAACTCCAGAACACCGGAACTCCGAAACTCCGAAACTCCAAAACTCCAAAACTCCGAAACTCCGAAACTCCAAAACTCGAAAACTCCAAAACTCCAATACTCCAAAACTCCAAAACTCCAAAACACCGGAACTCCGAAACTCCAAAACTCCAAAACTCCAAAACTCCAAAACTCCGAAACTCCAAAACTCCAATACTCCAAAACTCCGAAACTCCAAAACTCCAAAACTCTAAAACTCCAAAACTCCAAAACTCCAAAACTCCAAAACTCCGAAACTCCAAAACTCCGAAACTCCAAAACTCCGAAACTCCAAAACTCCGAAACTCCAAAACTCCGAATCTCCAAAACTCCAAAACTCCAAAACTCCAAAACTGCAAAACTCCAAAACTCCGAAACTCCAAAACTCCAAAACTCCGAAACTCCAAAACTCCGAAACTCCAAAACTCCAAAACTCCAAAACTCCGAAACTCCAAAACTCCAATACTCCAAAACTAAGAAACTCCAAAACTCCAAAACTCCAAAACTCCAATACTCCAAAACTCCGAAACTCCGAAACTCCAAAACTCCAAAACTCCAAAACTGCAAAACTCCAAAACTCCGAAACTCCGAAACTCCAAAACTCCGAAACTCCAAATCTCGGAAACTCCAAAACTCCAAAGCTCCAAAACTCCAAAACTCCAAAACTCCGAAACTCCAAAACTCCGAAACTCCAAAACTCCGAATCTCCAAAACTCCAAAACTCCAAAACTCCAAAACTCCGAAACTCCAAAACTCCAAAACTCCGAAACTCCAAAACTCCGAAATTCCAAAACTCCAAAACTCCGAAACTCCAAAACTCCAAAACTCTGAAACTCCAAAACGCCGAAGCTCCGAAACTCCGAAACTCCAAAACTCCAAAACTCCGAAACTCCAAAACTCCAAAACTCCGAAACTCCGAAACTCCGAAACTCCAAATCTCCGAAACTCCAAAACTCCAAAACTCCGAAACTCCGCAACTCCGAAACTCCAAAACTCCAAAACTCCGAAACTCCGAAACTCCAAAACTCCAAAACTCCAAAACTCCGAATCTCCGAAACTCCAAAACTCCAAAACTCCGAAATTCCAAAACTCCGAAACTCCGAAACTCCGAAACTCCGAAACTCCGAAACTCCAAAACTCCAAAACTCCGAAACTCCAAAACTCCGAAACTCCAAAACTCCAAAACTCCAATACTCCAAAACTCCAAAACACCGAAACTCCGAAACTCCGAAACTCCAAAACTCCAAAACTCCAAAACTCCGAATCTCCAAAACTCGGAAACTCCAAAACTCCAAAACTCCAAAACTCCGAAACTCCAAAACTCCAAAACTCCAAAACTCCGAAACTCCAAAACTCCAAAACTCCAAAACTCCAAAACTCCAAAACTCCAAAACTCCAAAACTCCGAAACTCCAAAACTCCAAAACTCCAAAACTCCAAAGCTCCAAAACTCCAAAACTCAAAAACTCAAAAACTCCAAAACTCAAAAACTCCAAAACTCCAAAACTCCGAAACTCCAAAACTCCGAAACTCCAAAACTCCGAAACTCCAAAACTCCAAAACTCCAATACTCCAAAACTCCAAAACTCCGAAACTCCGAAACTCCAAAACTCCAAAACTCCAAAGCTCCAAAACTCCAAAACTCCAAAACTCCAATACTCCAAAACTCCAATACTCCAAAACTCCGAAACTCCAAAACTCCGAAACTCCAAAACTCCAAAACTCCAATACTCCAAAACTCCAAAACTCCAAAACTCCAAAACTCCAAAACTCCAATACTCCAAAACTCCGAAACTCCGAAACTCCAAAACTCCAAAACTCCAAAACTGCAAAACTCCAAAACTCCGAAACTCCGAAACTCCAAAACTCCGAAACTCCAAAACTCGGAAACTCCAAAACTCCAAAGCTCCAAAACTCCAAAACTCCAAAACTCCGAAACTCCAAAACTCCAAAACTCCAAAACTCCAAAACTCCGAAACTCCAAAACTCCGAAACTCCAAAACTCCGAAACTCCAAAACTCCGAAACTCCAAAACTCCGAAACTCCAAAACTCCAAAACTCCAATACTCCAAAACTCCAAAACTCCAAAACTCCAAAACTCCAAAACTCCGAAACTCCGAAACTCCAAAACTCCAAAACTCCAAAACTCCAAAACTCCGAAACTCCAAAACTCCAAAACTCCAAAACTCCGAAACTCCAAAACTCCAAAACTCCAAAACTCCAAAACTCCGAAACTCCAAAACTCCAAAACTCCAAAACTCCGAAACTCCAAAACTCCAAAACTCCAAAACTCCGAAACTCCAAAACTCCGAAACTCCAAAACTCCGAAACTCCGAAACTCCAAAACTCGAAAACTCCAAAACTCCAATACTCCAAAACTCCAAAACTCCAAAACACCGGAACTCCGAAACTCCGAAGCTCCAAAACTCCAAAACTCCGAAACTCCGAAACTCCAAAACTCGAAAACTCCAAAACTCCAATACTCCAAAACTCCAAAACTCCAAAACACCGGAACTCCGAAACTCCGAAACTCCAAAACTCCAAAACTCCAAAACTCCAAAACTCCGAAACTCCAAAACTCCAATACTCCAAAACTCCGAAACTCCAAAACTCCAAAACTCTAAAACTCCCAAACTCCAAAACTCCAAAACTCCAAAACTCCGAAACTCCAAAACTCCGAAACTCCAAAACTCCGAAACTCCAAAACTCCGAAACTCCAAAACTCCGAATCTCCAAAACTCCAAAACTCCAAAACTCCAAAACTCCAAAACTCCAAAACTCCGAAACTCCAAAACTCCAAAACTCCGAAACTCCAAAACTCCGAAACTCCAAAACTCCAAAACTCCAAAACTCCAAAACTCCGAAACTCCAAAACTCCAATACTCCAAAACTAAGAAACTCCAAAACTCCAAAACTCCAAAACTCCAATACTCCAAAACTCCGAAACTCCGAAACTCCAAAACTCCAAAACTCCAAAACTGCAAAACTCCAAAACTCCGAAACTCCGAAACTCCAAAACTCCGAAACTCCAAAACTCGGAAACTCCAAAACTCCGAAACTCCAAAACTCCGAAACTCCAAAACTCCGAATCTCCAAAACTCCAAAACTCCAAAACTCCAAAACTCCGAAACTCCAAAACTCCAAAACTCCGAAACTCCAAAACTCCGAAACTCCAAAACTCCAAAACTCCGAAACTCCAAAACTCCAAAACTCCAAAACTCCGAAACTCCAAAACGCCGAAGCTCCGAAACTCCGAAACTCCAAAACTCCAAAACTCCGAAACTCCAAAACTCCAAAACTCCGAAACTCCGAAACTCCGAAACTCCAAATCTCCGAAACTCCAAAACTCCAAAACTCCGAAACTCCGCAACGCCGAAACTCCAAAACTCCAAAACTCCGAAACTCCGAAACTCCAAAACTCCAAAACTCCAAAACTCCGAATCTCCGAAACTCCAAAACTCCAAAACTCCGAAACTCCAAAACTCCGAAACTCCGAAACTCCGAAACTCCAAAACTCCAAAACTCCGAAACTCCAAAACTCCGAAACTCCAAAACTCCAAAACTCCAATACTCCAAAACTCCAAAACTCCAAAACACCGAAACTCCGAAACTCCGAAACTCCAAAACTCCAAAACTCCAAAACTCCAAAACTCCGAATCTCCAAAACTCGGAAACTCCAAAACTCCAAAACTCCAAAACTCCGAAACTCCAAAACTCCAAAACTCCAAAACTCCGAAACTCCAAAACTCCAAAACTCCAAAACTCCAAAACTCCAAAACTCCAAAACTCCGAAACTCCAAAACTCCAAAACTCCAAAACTCCAAAGCTCCAAAACTCCAAAACTCCAAAACTCCGAAACTCCAAAACTCCGAAACTCCAAAACTCCGAAACTCCAAAACTCCAAAACTCCAATACTCCAAAACTCCAAAACTCCGAAACTCCAAAACTCCAAAACTCCAAAGCTCCAAAACTCCAAAACTCCAAAACTCCAATACTCCAAAACTCCAAAACTCCAAAACTCCGAAACTCCAAAACTCCAATACTCCAAAACTCCGAAACTCCAAAACTCCGAAACTCCAAAACTCCAAAACTCCAATACTCCAAAACTCCAAAACTCCAAAACACCGAAACTCCGAAACTCCAAAACTCCAAAACTCCAAAACTCCAAAACTCCAAAACTCCGAAACTCAAAAACTCCGAAACTCCAAAACTCCAAAACTCCAAAACTCCGAAACTCCAAAACTCCAATACTCCAATACTCCGAAACTCCAAAACTCCAAAACTCCGAAACTCCAATACTCCAAAACTTCAAAACTCCGAATCTCCAAAACTCCAAAACTCCGAAACTCCGAAACTCCAAAACTCCAAAACTACAAAACTCCAAAACTCCAAAACTCCGAAACTCCGAAACTCCAAAACTCCGAATCTCCGAATCTCCAAAACTCCAAAACTCGAAAACTCCGAAACTCCAAAACTCCAAAACTCCAATACTCCAAAACTCCAAAACTCCGAAACTCCAAAACTCCAAAACTCCAAAGCTCCAAAACTCCAAAACTCCAAAACTCCGAAACTCCAAAACTCCAAAACTCCAAAACTCCGAAACACCAAAACTCCGAAACTCCGAAACTCGGAAACTCCAAAACTCCAAAACTC
Organism: Amblyomma mixtum; assembly: GCF_055824585.1. Taxonomy (NCBI): domain Eukaryota; kingdom Metazoa; phylum Arthropoda; class Arachnida; order Ixodida; family Ixodidae; genus Amblyomma; species Amblyomma mixtum. The sequence goes on from NW_028317651.1 coordinate 13,641,806, forward strand.
CAAAACTCCAAAACTCCAAAACTCCGAAACTCCAAAACTCCAAAACTCCGAAACTCCAAAACTCCAAAACTCCGAAACTCCAAAACTCCAAAACTCCAAAACTCCGAAACTCCAAAACTCGAAAACTCCAAAACTCAAAAACTCCAAAACTCAAAAACTCCAAAACTCCAAAACTCCAAAACTCCGAAACTCCAAAACTCCGAAACTCCAAAACTCCGAAACTCCAAAACTCCAAAACTCCAATACTCCAAAACTCCAAAACTCCGAAACTCCAAAACTCCAAAACTCCAAAGCTCCAAAACTCCAAAACTCCAAAACTCCAATACTCCAAAACTCCAAAACTCCAAAACTCCAAAACTCCGAAACTCCGCAACTCCGAAACTCCAAAACTCCAAAACTCCGAAACTCCGAAACTCCAAAACTCCAAAACTCCGAATCTCCGAAACTCCAAAACTCCAAAACTCCGAAACTCCAAAACTCCGAAACTCCGAAACTCCGAAACTCCGAAACTCCAAAACTCCAAAACTCCGAAACTCCAAAACTCCGAAACTCCAAAACTCCAAAACTCCAATACTCCAAAACTCCAAAACACCGAAACTCCAATACTCCAAAACTCCAAAACTCCAAAACACCGGAACTCCGAAACTCCGAAACTCCAAAACTCCAAAACTCCGAAACTCCGAAACTCCAAAACTCGAAAACTCCAAAACTCCAATACTCCAAAACTCCAAAACTCCAAAACACCGGAACTCCGAAACTCCAAAACTCCAAAACTCCAAAACTCCAAAACTCCGAAACTCCAAAACTCCAATACTCCAAAACTCCGAAACTCCAAAACTCCAAAACTCTAAAACTCCAAAACTCCAAAACTCCAAAACTCCAAAACTCCGAAACTCCAAAACTCCGAAACTCCAAAACTCCGAAACTCCAAAACTCCGAAACTCCAAAACTCCGAATCTCCAAAACTCCAAAACTCCAAAACTCCAAAACTGCAAAACTCCAAAACTCCGAAACTCCAAAACTCCAAAACTCCGAAACTCCAAAACTCCGAAACTCCAAAACTCCAAAACTCCAAAACTCCAAAACTCCGAAACTCCAAAACTCCAATACTCCAAAACTAAGAAACTCCAAAACTCCAAAACTCCAAAACTCCAATACTCCAAAACTCCGAAACTCCGAAACTCCAAAACTCCAAAACTCCAAAACTGCAAAACTCCAAAACTCCGAAACTCCGAAACTCCAAAACTCCGAAACTCCAAATCTCGGAAACTCCAAAACTCCAAAGCTCCAAAACTCCAAAACTCCAAAACTCCGAAACTCCAAAACTCCGAAACTCCAAAACTCCGAATCTCCAAAACTCCAAAACTCCAAAACTCCAAAACTCCGAAACTCCAAAACTCCAAAACTCCGAAACTCCAAAACTCCGAAACTCCAAAACTCCAAAACTCCGAAACTCCAAAACTCCAAAACTCTGAAACTCCAAAACGCCGAAGCTCCGAAACTCCGAAACTCCAAAACTCCAAAACTCCGAAACTCCAAAACTCCAAAACTCCGAAACTCCGAAACTCCGAAACTCCAAATCTCCGAAACTCCAAAACTCCAAAACTCCGAAACTCCGCAACTCCGAAACTCCAAAACTCCAAAACTCCGAAACTCCGAAACTCCAAAACTCCAAAACTCCAAAACTCCGAATCTCCGAAACTCCAAAACTCCAAAACTCCGAAACTCCAAAACTCCGAAACTCCGAAACTCCGAAACTCCGAAACTCCAAAACTCCAAAACTCCGAAACTCCAAAACTCCGAAACTCCAAAACTCCAAAACTCCAATACTCCAAAACTCCAAAACACCGAAACTCCGAAACTCCGAAACTCCAAAACTCCAAAACTCCAAAACTCCGAATCTCCAAAACTCGGAAACTCCAAAACTCCAAAACTCCAAAACTCCGAAACTCCAAAACTCCAAAACTCCAAAACTCCGAAACTCCAAAACTCCAAAACTCCAAAACTCCAAAACTCCAAAACTCCAAAACTCCAAAACTCCGAAACTCCAAAACTCCAAAACTCCAAAACTCCAAAGCTCCAAAACTCCAAAACTCCAAAACTCCGAATCTCCAAAACTCGGAAACTCCAAAACTCCAAAACTCCAAAACTCCGAAACTCCAAAACTCCAAAACTCCAAAACTCCGAAACTCCAAAACTCCAAAACTCCAAAACTCCAAAACTCCAAAACTCCAAAACTCCAAAACTCCGAAACTCCAAAACTCCAAAACTCCAAAACTCCAAAGCTCCAAAACTCCAAAACTCAAAAACTCCAAAACTCAAAAACTCCAAAACTCCAAAACTCCGAAACTCCAAAACTCCGAAACTCCAAAACTCCGAAACTCCAAAACTCCAAAACTCCAATACTCCAAAACTCCAAAACTCCGAAACTCCAAAACTCCAAAACTCCAAAGCTCCAAAACTCCAAAACTCCAAAACTCCAATACTCCAAAACTCCAAAACTCCAAAACTCCGAAACTCCAAAACTCCAATACTCCAAAACTCCGAAACTCCAAAACTCCGAAACTCCAAAACTCCAAAACTCCAATACTCCAAAACTCCAAAACTCCAAAACTCCAAAACTCCAAAACTCCAATACTCCAAAACTCCGAAACTCCGAAACTCCAAAACTCCAAAACTCCAAAACTGCAAAACTCCAAAACTCCGAAACTCCGAAACTCCAAAACTCCGAAACTCCAAAACTCGGAAACTCCAAAACTCCAAAGCTCCAAAACTCCAAAACTCCAAAACTCCGAAACTCCAAAACTCCAAAACTCCAAAACTCCAAAACTCCGAAACTCCAAAACTCCGAAACTCCAAAACTCCGAAACTCCAAAACTCCGAAACTCCAAAACTCCGAAACTCCAAAACTCCAAAACTCCAATACTCCAAAACTCCAAAACTCCAAAACTCCAAAACTCCAAAACTCCGAAACTCCGAAACTCCAAAACTCCAAAACTCCAAAACTCCAAAACTCCGAAACTCCAAAACTCCAAAACTCCAAAACTCCGAAACTCCAAAACTCCAAAACTCCAAAACTCCAAAACTCCGAAACTCCAAAACTCCAAAACTCCAAAACTCCGAAACTCCAAAACTCCAAAACTCCAAAACTCCGAAACTCCAAAACTCCGAAACTCCAAAACTCCGAAACTCCGAAACTCCAAAACTCGAAAACTCCAAAACTCCAATACTCCAAAACTCCAAAACTCCAAAACACCGGAACTCCGAAACTCCGAAGCTCCAAAACTCCAAAACTCCGAAACTCCGAAACTCCAAAACTCGAAAACTCCAAAACTCCAATACTCCAAAACTCCAAAACTCCAAAACACCGGAACTCCGAAACTCCGAAACTCCAAAACTCCAAAACTCCAAAACTCCAAAACTCCGAAACTCCAAAACTCCAATACTCCAAAACTCCGAAACTCCAAAACTCCAAAACTCTAAAACTCCAAAACTCCAAAACTCCAAAACTCCAAAACTCCGAAACTCCAAAACTCCGAAACTCCAAAACTCCGAAACTCCAAAACTCCGAAACTCCAAAACTCCGAATCTCCAAAACTCCAAAACTCCAAAACTCCAAAACTCCAAAACTCCAAAACTCCGAAACTCCAAAACTGCAAAACTCCGAAACTCCAAAACTCCAAAACTCCAAAACTCCAAAACTCCGAAACTCCAAAACTCCGAAACTCCAAAACTCCAAAACTCCAAAACTCCAAAACTCCGAAACTCCAAAACTCCAATACTCCAAAACTAAGAAACTCCAAAACTCCAAAACTCCAAAACTCCAATACTCCAAAACTCCGAAACTCCGAAACTCCAAAACTCCAAAACTCCAAAACTGCAAAACTCCAAAACTCCGAAACTCCGAAACTCCAAAACTCCGAAACTCCAAAACTCGGAAACTCCAAAACTCCAAAGCTCCAAAACTCCAAAACTCCAAAACTCCGAATTTCCAAAACTCCAAAACTCCAAAACTCCAAAACTCCGAAACTCCAAAACTCCGAAACTCCAAAACTCCGAAACTCCAAAACTCCGAAACTCCAAAACTCCGAAACTCCAAAACTCCAAAACTCCAATACTCCAAAACTCCAAAACTCCAAAACTCCAAAACTCCAAAACTCCGAAACTCCGAAACTCCAAAACTCCAAAACTCCAAAACTCCAAAACTCCGAAACTCCAAAACTCCAAAACTCCAAAACTCCGAAACTCCAAAACTCCAAAACTCCAAAACTCCAAAACTCCGAAACTCCAAAACTCCAAAACTCCAAAACTCCGAAACTCCAAAACTCCAAAACTCCAAAACTCCGAAACTCCAAAACTCCGAAACTCCAAAACTCCGAAACTCCGAAACTCCAAAACTCGAAAACTCCAAAACTCCAATACTCCAAAACTCCAAAACTCCAGAACACCGGAACTCCGAAACTCCGAAACTCCAAAACTCCAAAACTCCGAAACTCCGAAACTCCAAAACTCGAAAACTCCAAAACTCCAATACTCCAAAACTCCAAAACTCCAAAACACCGGAACTCCGAAACTCCAAAACTCCAAAACTCCAAAACTCCAAAACTCCGAAACTCCAAAACTCCAATACTCCAAAACTCCGAAACTCCAAAACTCCAAAACTCTAAAACTCCAAAACTCCAAAACTCCAAAACTCCAAAACTCCGAAACTCCAAAACTCCGAAACTCCAAAACTCCGAAACTCCAAAACTCCGAAACTCCAAAACTCCGAATCTCCAAAACTCCAAAACTCCAAAACTCCAAAACTGCAAAACTCCAAAACTCCGAAACTCCAAAACTCCAAAACTCCGAAACTCCAAAACTCCGAAACTCCAAAACTCCAAAACTCCAAAACTCCGAAACTCCAAAACTCCAATACTCCAAAACTAAGAAACTCCAAAACTCCAAAACTCCAAAACTCCAATACTCCAAAACTCCGAAACTCCGAAACTCCAAAACTCCAAAACTCCAAAACTGCAAAACTCCAAAACTCCGAAACTCCGAAACTCCAAAACTCCGAAACTCCAAATCTCGGAAACTCCAAAACTCCAAAGCTCCAAAACTCCAAAACTCCAAAACTCCGAAACTCCAAAACTCCGAAACTCCAAAACTCCGAATCTCCAAAACTCCAAAACTCCAAAACTCCAAAACTCCGAAACTCCAAAACTCCAAAACTCCGAAACTCCAAAACTCCGAAACTCCAAAACTCCAAAACTCCGAAACTCCAAAACTCCAAAACTCTGAAACTCCAAAACGCCGAAGCTCCGAAACTCCGAAACTCCAAAACTCCAAAACTCCGAAACTCCAAAACTCCAAAACTCCGAAACTCCGAAACTCCGAAACTCCAAATCTCCGAAACTCCAAAACTCCAAAACTCCGAAACTCCGCAACTCCGAAACTCCAAAACTCCAAAACTCCGAAACTCCGAAACTCCAAAACTCCAAAACTCCAAAACTCCGAATCTCCGAAACTCCAAAACTCCAAAACTCCGAAATTCCAAAACTCCGAAACTCCGAAACTCCGAAACTCCGAAACTCCGAAACTCCAAAACTCCAAAACTCCGAAACTCCAAAACTCCGAAACTCCAAAACTCCAAAACTCCAATACTCCAAAACTCCAAAACACCGAAACTCCGAAACTCCGAAACTCCAAAACTCCAAAACTCCAAAACTCCGAATCTCCAAAACTCGGAAACTCCAAAACTCCAAAACTCCAAAACTCCGAAACTCCAAAACTCCAAAACTCCAAAACTCCGAAACTCCAAAACTCCAAAACTCCAAAACTCCAAAACTCCAAAACTCCAAAACTCCAAAACTCCGAAACTCCAAAACTCCAAAACTCCAAAACTCCAAAGCTCCAAAACTCCAAAACTCAAAAACTCAAAAACTCCAAAACTCAAAAACTCCAAAACTCCAAAACTCCGAAACTCCAAAACTCCGAAACTCCAAAACTCCGAAACTCCAAAACTCCAAAACTCCAATACTCCAAAACTCCAAAACTCCGAAACTCCGAAACTCCAAAACTCCAAAACTCCAAAGCTCCAAAACTCCAAAACTCCAAAACTCCAATACTCCAAAACTCCAATACTCCAAAACTCCGAAACTCCAAAACTCCGAAACTCCAAAACTCCAAAACTCCAATACTCCAAAACTCCAAAACTCCAAAACTCCAAAACTCCAAAACTCCAATACTCCAAAACTCCGAAACTCCGAAACTCCAAAACTCCAAAACTCCAAAACTGCAAAACTCCAAAACTCCGAAACTCCGAAACTCCAAAACTCCGAAACTCCAAAACTCGGAAACTCCAAAACTCCAAAGCTCCAAAACTCCAAAACTCCAAAACTCCGAAACTCCAAAACTCCAAAACTCCAAAACTCCAAAACTCCGAAACTCCAAAACTCCGAAACTCCAAAACTCCGAAACTCCAAAACTCCGAAACTCCAAAACTCCGAAACTCCAAAACTCCAAAACTCCAATACTCCAAAACTCCAAAACTCCAAAACTCCAAAACTCCAAAACTCCGAAACTCCGAAACTCCAAAACTCCAAAACTCCAAAACTCCAAAACTCCGAAACTCCAAAACTCCAAAACTCCAAAACTCCGAAACTCCAAAACTCCAAAACTCCAAAACTCCAAAACTCCGAAACTCCAAAACTCCAAAACTCCAAAACTCCGAAACTCCAAAACTCCAAAACTCCAAAACTCCGAAACTCCAAAACTCCGAAACTCCAAAACTCCGAAACTCCGAAACTCCAAAACTCGAAAACTCCAAAACTCCAATACTCCAAAACTCCAAAACTCCAAAACACCGGAACTCCGAAACTCCGAAGCTCCAAAACTCCAAAACTCCGAAACTCCGAAACTCCAAAACTCGAAAACTCCAAAACTCCAATACTCCAAAACTCCAAAACTCCAAAACACCGGAACTCCGAAACTCCGAAACTCCAAAACTCCAAAACTCCAAAACTCCAAAACTCCGAAACTCCAAAACTCCAATACTCCAAAACTCCGAAACTCCAAAACTCCAAAACTCTAAAACTCCCAAACTCCAAAACTCCAAAACTCCAAAACTCCGAAACTCCAAAACTCCGAAACTCCAAAACTCCGAAACTCCAAAACTCCGAAACTCCAAAACTCCGAATCTCCAAAACTCCAAAACTCCAAAACTCCAAAACTCCAAAACTCCAAAACTCCGAAACTCCAAAACTCCAAAACTCCGAAACTCCAAAACTCCGAAACTCCAAAACTCCAAAACTCCAAAACTCCAAAACTCCGAAACTCCAAAACTCCAATACTCCAAAACTAAGAAACTCCAAAACTCCAAAACTCCAAAACTCCAATACTCCAAAACTCCGAAACTCCGAAACTCCAAAACTCCAAAACTCCAAAACTGCAAAACTCCAAAACTCCGAAACTCCGAAACTCCAAAACTCCGAAACTCCAAAACTCGGAAACTCCAAAACTCCGAAACTCCAAAACTCCGAAACTCCAAAACTCCGAATCTCCAAAACTCCAAAACTCCAAAACTCCAAAACTCCGAAACTCCAAAACTCCAAAACTCCGAAACTCCAAAACTCCGAAACTCCAAAACTCCAAAACTCCGAAACTCCAAAACTCCAAAACTCCAAAACTCCGAAACTCCAAAACGCCGAAGCTCCGAAACTCCGAAACTCCAAAACTCCAAAACTCCGAAACTCCAAAACTCCAAAACTCCGAAACTCCGAAACTCCGAAACTCCAAATCTCCGAAACTCCAAAACTCCAAAACTCCGAAACTCCAAAACTCCAAAACTCCGAAACTCCGCAACGCCGAAACTCCAAAACTCCAAAACTCCGAAACTCCGAAACTCCAAAACTCCAAAACTCCAAAACTCCGAATCTCCGAAACTCCAAAACTCCAAAACTCCGAAACTCCAAAACTCCGAAACTCCGAAACTCCGAAACTCCAAAACTCCAAAACTCCAAAACTCCAAAACTCCGAATCTCCGAAACTCCAAAACTCCAAAACTCCGAAACTCCAAAACTCCGAAACTCCGAAACTCCGAAACTCCAAAACTCCAAAACTCCGAAACTCCAAAACTCCGAAACTCCAAAACTCCAAAACTCCAATACTCCAAAACTCCAAAACTCCAAAACACCGAAACTCCGAAACTCCGAAACTCCAAAACTCCAAAACTCCAAAACTCCAAAACTCCGAATCTCCAAAACTCGGAAACTCCAAAACTCCAAAACTCCAAAACTCCGAAACTCCAAAACTCCAAAACTCCGAAACTCCAAAACTCCGAAACTCCAAAACTCCGAAACTCCAAAACTCCAAAACTCCAATACTCCAAAACTCCAAAACTCCGAAACTCCAAAACTCCAAAACTCCAAAGCTCCAAAACTCCAAAACTCCAAAACTCCAATACTCCAAAACTCCAAAACTCCAAAACTCCGAAACTCCAAAACTCCAATACTCCAAAACTCCGAAACTCCAAAACTCCGAAACTCCAAAACTCCAAAACTCCAATACTCCAAAACTCCAAAACTCCAAAACACCGAAACTCCGAAACTCCAAAACTCCAAAACTCCAAAACTCCAAAACTCCAAAACTCCGAAACTCAAAAACTCCGAAACTCCAAAACTCCAAAACTCCAAAACTCCGAAACTCCAAAACTCCAATACTCCAATACTCCGAAACTCCAAAACTCCAAAACTCCGAAACTCCAATACTCCAAAACTTCAAAACTCCGAATCTCCAAAACTCCAAAACTCCGAAACTCCGAAACTCCAAAACTCCAAAACTACAAAACTCCAAAACTCCAAAACTCCGAAACTCCGAAACTCCAAAACTCCGAATCTCCGAATCTCCAAAACTCCAAAACTCGAAAACTCCGAAACTCCAAAACTCCAAAACTCCAATACTCCAAAACTCCAAAACTCCGAAACTCCAAAACTCCAAAACTCCAAAGCTCCAAAACTCCAAAACTCCAAAACTCCGAAACTCCAAAACTCCAAAACTCCAAAACTCCGAAACACCAAAACTCCGAAACTCCGAAACTCGGAAACTCCAAAACTCCAAAACTCCAAAACTCCAAAACTCCAAAACTCCGAAACTCCAAAACTCCAAAACTCCGAAACTCCAAAACTCCAAAACTCCGAAACTCCAAAACTCCAAAACTCCAAAACTCCGAAACTCCAAAACTCGAAAACTCCAAAACTCAAAAACTCCAAAACTCAAAAACTCCAAAACTCCAAAACTCCAAAACTCCGAAACTCCAAAACTCCGAAACTCCAAAACTCCGAAACTCCAAAACTCCAAAACTCCAATACTCCAAAACTCCAAAACTCCGAAACTCCAAAACTCCAAAACTCCAAAGCTCCAAAACTCCAAAACTCCAAAACTCCAATACTCCAAAACTCCAAAACTCCAAAACTCCAAAACTCCGAAACTCCGCAACTCCGAAACTCCAAAACTCCAAAACTCCGAAACTCCGAAACTCCAAAACTCCAAAACTCCGAATCTCCGAAACTCCAAAACTCCAAAACTCCGAAACTCCAAAACTCCGAAACTCCGAAACTCCGAAACTCCGAAACTCCAAAACTCCAAAACTCCGAAACTCCAAAACTCCGAAACTCCAAAACTCCAAAACTCCAATACTCCAAAACTCCAAAACACCGAAACTCCGAAACTCCGAAACTCCAAAACTCCAAAACTCCAAAACTCCGAATCTCCAAAACTCGGAAACTCCAAAACTCCAAAACTCCAAAACTCCGAAACTCCAAAACTCCAAAACTCCAAAACTCCGAAACTCCAAAACTCCAAAACTCCAAAACTCCAAAACTCCAAAACTCCAAAACTCCAAAACTCCGAAACTCCAAAACTCCAAAACTTCAAAACTCCAAAGCTCCAAAACTCCAAAACTCAAAAACTCCAAAACTCAAAAACTCCAAAACTCCAAAACTCCAAAACTCCGAAACTCCAAAACTCCGAAACTCCAAAACTCCGAAACTCCAAAACTCCAAAACTCCAATACTCCAAAACTCCAAAACTCCGAAACTCCAAAACTCCAAAACTCCAAAGCTCCAAAACTCCAAAACTCCAAAACTCCAATACTCCAAAACTCCAAAACTCCAAAACTCCGAAACTCCAAAACTCCAATACTCCAAAACTCCAAAACTCCAAAACTCCAAAACTGCAAAAGTCCAAAACTCCAAAACTCCGAAACTCCAATACTCCAAAACTCCGAAACTCCAAAACTCCAAAACTCCAAAACTCCAAAACTCCAAAACTCCAATACTCCGAAACTCCGAAACTCCAAAACTCCAAAACTCCAAAACTCCAAAACTCCGAAACTCCAAAACTCCGAAACTCCGAAACTCCAAAACTCCAAAACTCCGAAACTCCAAAACTCCAAAACTCCGAAACTCCAAAACTGCAAAAGTCCAAAACTCCAAAACTCCGAAACTCCAATACTCCAAAACTCCGAAACTCCAAAACTCCAAAACTCCAAAACTCCAAAACTCCAAAACTCCGAAACTCCGAAACTCCGAAACTCCGAAACTCCAAAACTCCGAAACTCCAAAACTCCGAAACTCCAAAACTCCGAAACTCCAAAACTCCGAATCTCCAAAACTCCAAAACTCCAAAACTGCAAAACTCCAAAACTCCGAAACTCCAAAACTCCAAAACTCCGAAACTCCAAAACTCCGAAACTCCAAAACTCCAAAACTCCAAAACTCCGAAACTCCAAAACTCCAATACTCCAAAACTAAGAAACTCCAAAACTCCAAAACTCCAAAACTCCAATACTCCAAAACTCCGAAACTCCGAAACTCCAAAACTCCAAAACTCCAAAACTGCAAAACTCCAAAACTCCGAAACTCCGAAACTCCAAAACTCCGAAACTCCAAAACTCGGAAACTCCAAAACTCCAAAGCTCCAAAACTCCAAAACTCCGAAACTCCAAAACTCCGAAACTCCAAAACTCCGAATCTCCAAAACTCCAAAACTCCAAAACTCCAAAACTCCGAAACTCCAAAACTCCAAAACTCCGAAACTCCAAAACTCCGAAACTCCAAAACTCCAAAACTCCGAAACTCCAAAACTCCAAAACTCCGAAACTCCAAAACGCCGAAGCTCCGAAACTCCGAAACTCCAAAACTCCAAAACTCCGAAACTCCAAAACTCCAAAACTCCGAAACTCCGAAACTCCGAAACTCCAAATCTCCGAAACTCCAAAACTCCAAAACTCCGAAACTCCGCAACTCCGAAACTCCAAAACTCCAAAACTCCGAAACTCCGAAACTCCAAAACTCCAAAACTCCAAAACTCCGAATCTCCGAAACTCCAAAACTCCAAAACTCCGAAACTCCAAAACTCCGAAACTCCGAAACTCCGAAACTCCGAAACTCCAAAACTCCAAAACTCCGAAACTCCAAAACTCCGAAACTCCAAAACTCCAAAACTCCAAAACTCCAAAACTCCGAAACTCCAAAACTCCAATACTCCAAAACTAAGAAACTCCAAAACTCCAAAACTCCAATACTCCAAAACTCCGAAACTCCGAAACTCCAAAACTCCAAAACTCCAAAACTGCAAAACTCCAAAACTCCGAAACTCCGAAACTCCAAAACTCCGAAACTCCAAAACTCGGAAACTCCAAAACTCCAAAGCTCCAAAACTCCAAAACTCCAAAACTCCGAAACTCCAAAACTCCGAAACTCCAAAACTCCGAAACTCCAAAACTCGGAAACTCCAAAACTCCAAAGCTCCAAAACTCCAAAACTCCAAAACTCCGAAACTCCAAAACTCCGAAACTCCAAAACTCCGAAACTCCAAAACTCCAAAACTCCAAAACTCCGAAACTCCAAAACTCCAAAACTCCAAAACTCCGAAACTCCAAAACTCCGAAACTCCAAAACTCCGAAACTCCGAAACTCCAAAACTCGAAAACTCCAAAACTCCAATACTCCAAAACTCCAAAACTCCAAAACACCGGAACTCCGAAACTCCGAAGCTCCAAAACTCCAAAACTCCGAAACTCCGAAACTCCAAAACTCGAAAACTCCAAAACTCCAATACTCCAAAACTCCAAAACTCCAAAACACCGGAACTCCGAAACTCCGAAACTCCAAAACTCCAAAACTCCAAAACTCCAAAACTCCGAAACTCCAAAACTCCAATACTCCAAAACTCCGAAACTCCAAAACTCCAAAACTCTAAAACTCCCAAACTCCAAAACTCCAAAACTCCAAAACTCCGAAACTCCAAAACTCCGAAACTCCAAAACTCCGAAACTCCAAAACTCCGAAACTCCAAAACTCCGAATCTCCAAAACTCCAAAACTCCAAAACTCCAAAACTCCAAAACTCCAAAACTCCGAAACTCCAAAACTCCAAAACTCCGAAACTCCAAAACTCCGAAACTCCAAAACTCCAAAACTCCAAAACTCCAAAACTCCGAAACTCCAAAACTCCAATACTCCAAAACTAAGAAACTCCAAAACTCCAAAACTCCAAAACTCCAATACTCCAAAACTCCGAAACTCCGAAACTCCAAAACTCCAAAACTCCAAAACTGCAAAACTCCAAAACTCCGAAACTCCGAAACTCCAAAACTCCGAAACTCCAAAACTCGGAAACTCCAAAACTCCGAAACTCCAAAACTCCGAAACTCCAAAACTCCGAATCTCCAAAACTCCAAAACTCCAAAACTCCAAAACTCCGAAACTCCAAAACTCCAAAACTCCGAAACTCCAAAACTCCGAAACTCCAAAACTCCAAAACTCCGAAACTCCAAAACTCCAAAACTCCAAAACTCCGAAACTCCAAAACGCCGAAGCTCCGAAACTCCGAAACTCCAAAACTCCAAAACTCCGAAACTCCAAAACTCCAAAACTCCGAAACTCCGAAACTCCGAAACTCCAAATCTCCGAAACTCCAAAACTCCAAAACTCCGAAACTCCGCAACGCCGAAACTCCAAAACTCCAAAACTCCGAAACTCCGAAACTCCAAAACTCCAAAACTCCAAAACTCCGAATCTCCGAAACTCCAAAACTCCAAAACTCCGAAACTCCAAAACTCCGAAACTCCGAAACTCCGAAACTCCAAAACTCCAAAACTCCGAAACTCCAAAACTCCGAAACTCCAAAACTCCAAAACTCCAATACTCCAAAACTCCAAAACTCCAAAACACCGAAACTCCGAAACTCCGAAACTCCAAAACTCCAAAACTCCAAAACTCCAAAACTCCGAATCTCCAAAACTCGGAAACTCCAAAACTCCAAAACTCCAAAACTCCGAAACTCCAAAACTCCAAAACTCCAAAACTCCGAAACTCCAAAACTCCAAAACTCCAAAACTCCAAAACTCCAAAACTCCGAAACTCCAAAACTCCAAAACTCCAAAACTCCAAAGCTCCAAAACTCCAAAACTCCAAAACTCCGAAACTCCAAAACTCCGAAACTCCAAAACTCCGAAACTCCAAAACTCCAAAACTCCAATACTCCAAAACTCCAAAACTCCGAAACTCCAAAACTCCAAAACTCCAAAGCTCCAAAACTCCAAAACTCCAAAACTCCAATACTCCAAAACTCCAAAACTCCAAAACTCCGAAACTCCAAAACTCCAATACTCCAAAACTCCGAAACTCCAAAACTCCGAAACTCCAAAACTCCAAAACTCCAATACTCCAAAACTCCAAAACTCCAAAACACCGAAACTCCGAAACTCCAAAACTCCAAAACTCCAAAACTCCAAAACTCCAAAACTCCGAAACTCAAAAACTCCGAAACTCCAAAACTCCAAAACTCCAAAACTCCGAAACTCCAAAACTCCAATACTCCAATACTCCGAAACTCCAAAACTCCAAAACTCCGAAACTCCAATACTCCAAAACTTCAAAACTCCGAATCTCCAAAACTCCAAAACTCCGAAACTCCGAAACTCCAAAACTCCAAAACTACAAAACTCCAAAACTCCAAAACTCCGAAACTCCGAAACTCCAAAACTCCGAATCTCCGAATCTCCAAAACTCCAAAACTCGAAAACTCCGAAACTCCAAAACTCCAAAACTCCAATACTCCAAAACTCCAAAACTCCGAAACTCCAAAACTCCAAAACTCCAAAGCTCCAAAACTCCAAAACTCCAAAACTCCGAAACTCCAAAACTCCAAAACTCCAAAACTCCGAAACACCAAAACTCCGAAACTCCGAAACTCGGAAACTCCAAAACTCCAAAACTCCAAAACTCCAAAACTCCAAAACTCCAAAACTCCGAAACTCCAAAACTCCAAAACTCCGAAACTCCAAAACTCCAAAACTCCGAAACTCCAAAACTCCAAAACTCCGAAACTCCAAAACTCGAAAACTCCAAAACTCAAAAACTCCAAAACTCAAAAACTCCAAAACTCCAAAACTCCAAAACTCCGAAACTCCAAAACTCCGAAACTCCAAAACTCCGAAACTCCAAAACTCCAAAACTCCAATACTCCAAAACTCCAAAACTCCGAAACTCCAAAACTCCAAAACTCCAAAGCTCCAAAACTCCAAAACTCCAAAACTCCAATACTCCAAAACTCCAAAACTCCAAAACTCCGAAACTCCGCAACTCCGAAACTCCAAAACTCCAAAACTCCGAAACTCCGAAACTCCAAAACTCCAAAACTCCGAATCTCCGAAACTCCAAAACTCCAAAACTCCGAAACTCCAAAACTCCGAAACTCCGAAACTCCGAAACTCCGAAACTCCAAAACTCCAAAACTCCGAAACTCCAAAACTCCGAAACTCCAAAACTCCAAAACTCCAATACTCCAAAACTCCAAAACACCGAAACTCCGAAACTCCGAAACTCCAAAACTCCAAAACTCCAAAACTCCGAATCTCCAAAACTCGGAAACTCCAAAACTCCAAAACTCCAAAACTCCGAAACTCCAAAACTCCAAAACTCCAAAACTCCGAAACTCCAAAACTCCAAAACTCCAAAACTCCAAAACTCCAAAACTCCAAAACTCCAAAACTCCAAAACTCCAAAACTCCGAAACTCCAAAACTCCGAAACTCCAAAACTCCGAATCTCCAAAACTCCAAAACTCCAAAACTCCAAAACTCCGAAACTCCAAAACTCCAAAACTCCGAAACTCCAAAACTCCGAAACTCCAAAACTCCAAAACTCCGAAACTCCAAAACTCCAAAACTCTGAAACTCCAAAACGCCGAAGCTCCGAAACTCCGAAACTCCAAAACTCCAAAACTCCGAAACTCCAAAACTCCAAAACTCCGAAACTCCGAAACTCCGAAACTCCAAATCTCCGAAACTCCAAAACTCCAAAACTCCGAAACTCCGCAACTCCGAAACTCCAAAACTCCAAAACTCCGAAACTCCGAAACTCCAAAACTCCAAAACTCCAAAACTCCGAATCTCCGAAACTCCAAAACTCCAAAACTCCGAAATTCCAAAACTCCGAAACTCCGAAACTCCGAAACTCCGAAACTCCGAAACTCCAAAACTCCAAAACTCCGAAACTCCAAAACTCCGAAACTCCAAAACTCCAAAACTCCAATACTCCAAAACTCCAAAACACCGAAACTCCGAAACTCCGAAACTCCAAAACTCCAAAACTCCAAAACTCCGAATCTCCAAAACTCGGAAACTCCAAAACTCCAAAACTCCAAAACTCCGAAACTCCAAAACTCCAAAACTCCAAAACTCCGAAACTCCAAAACTCCAAAACTCCAAAACTCCAAAACTCCAAAACTCCAAAACTCCAAAACTCCGAAACTCCAAAACTCCAAAACTCCAAAACTCCAAAGCTCCAAAACTCCAAAACTCAAAAACTCAAAAACTCCAAAACTCAAAAACTCCAAAACTCCAAAACTCCGAAACTCCAAAACTCCGAAACTCCGAAACTCCGAAACTCCAAAACTCCAAAACTCCGAAACTCCAAAACTCCAAAACTCCGAAACTCCGAAACTCCGAAACTCCAAATCTCCGAAACTCCAAAACTCCAAAACTCCGAAACTCCGCAACTCCGAAACTCCAAAACTCCAAAACTCCGAAACTCCGAAACTCCAAAACTCCAAAACTCCAAAACTCCGAATCTCCGAAACTCCAAAACTCCGAAATTCCAAAACTCCGAAACTCCGAAACTCCGAAACTCCGAAACTCCGAAACTCCAAAACTCCAAAACTCCGAAACTCCAAAACTCCGAAACTCCAAAACTCCAAAACTCCAATACTCCAAAACTCCAAAACACCGAAACTCCGAAACTCCGAAACTCCAAAACTCCAAAACTCCAAAACTCCGAATCTCCAAAACTCGGAAACTCCAAAACTCCAAAACTCCAAAACTCCGAAACTCCAAAACTCCAAAACTCCAAAACTCCGAAACTCCAAAACTCCAAAACTCCAAAACTCCAAAACTCCAAAACTCCAAAACTCCAAAACTCCGAAACTCCAAAACTCCAAAACTCCAAAACTCCAAAGCTCCAAAACTCCAAAACTCAAAAACTCAAAAACTCCAAAACTCAAAAACTCCAAAACTCCGAAACTCCAAAACTCCAAAACTCCAAAACTGCAAAACTCCAAAACTCCGAAACTCCGAAACTCCAAAACTCCGAAACTCCAAAACTCGGAAACTCCAAAACTCCAAAGCTCCAAAACTCCAAAACTCCAAAACTCCGAAACTCCAAAACTCCAAAACTCCAAAACTCCAAAACTCCGAAACTCCGAAACTCCAAAACTCCAAAACTCCAAAACTCCGAATCTCCAAAACTCGGAAACTCCAAAACTCCAAAACTCCAAAACTCCGAAACTCCAAAACTCCAAAACTCCAAAACTCCGAAACTCCAAAACTCCAAAACTCCAAAACTCCAAAACTCCAAAACTCCAAAACTCCAAAACTCCGAAACTCCAAAACTCCAAAACTCCAAAACTCCAAAGCTCCAAAACTCCAAAACTCAAAAACTCAAAAACTCCAAAACTCAAAAACTCCAAAACTCCAAAACTCCGAAACTCCAAAACTCCGAAACTCCGAAACTCCGAAACTCCAAAACTCCAAAACTCCGAAACTCCAAAACTCCAAAACTCCGAAACTCCGAAACTCCGAAACTCCAAATCTCCGAAACTCCAAAACTCCAAAACTCCGAAACTCCGCAACTCCGAAACTCCAAAACTCCAAAACTCCGAAACTCCGAAACTCCAAAACTCCAAAACTCCAAAACTCCGAATCTCCGAAACTCCAAAACTCCAAAACTCCGAAATTCCAAAACTCCGAAACTCCGAAACTCCGAAACTCCGAAACTCCGAAACTCCAAAACTCCAAAACTCCGAAACTCCAAAACTCCGAAACTCCAAAACTCCAAAACTCCAATACTCCAAAACTCCAAAACACCGAAACTCCGAAACTCCGAAACTCCAAAACTCCAAAACTCCAAAACTCCGAATCTCCAAAACTCGGAAACTCCAAAACTCCAAAACTCCAAAACTCCGAAACTCCAAAACTCCAAAACTCCAAAACTCCGAAACTCCAAAACTCCAAAACTCCAAAACTCCAAAACTCCAAAACTCCAAAACTCCAAAACTCCGAAACTCCAAAACTCCAAAACTCCAAAACTCCAAAGCTCCAAAACTCCAAAACTCAAAAACTCAAAAACTCCAAAACTCAAAAACTCCAAAACTCCAAAACTCCGAAACTCCAAAACTCCGAAACTCCAAAACTCCGAAACTCCAAAACTCCAAAACTCCAATACTCCAAAACTCCAAAACTCCGAAACTCCGAAACTCCAAAACTCCAAAACTCCAAAGCTCCAAAACTCCAAAACTCCAAAACTCCAATACTCCAAAACTCCAATACTCCAAAACTCCGAAACTCCAAAACTCCGAAACTCCAAAACTCCAAAACTCCAATACTCCAAAACTCCAAAACTCCAAAACTCCAAAACTCCAAAACTCCAATACTCCAAAACTCCGAAACTCCGAAACTCCAAAACTCCAAAACTCCAAAACTGCAAAACTCCAAAACTCCGAAACTCCGAAACTCCAAAACTCCGAAACTCCAAAACTCGGAAACTCCAAAACTCCAAAGCTCCAAAACTCCAAAACTCCAAAACTCCGAAACTCCAAAACTCCAAAACTCCAAAACTCCAAAACTCCGAAACTCCAAAACTCCGAAACTCCAAAACTCCGAAACTCCAAAACTCCGAAACTCCAAAACTCCGAAACTCCAAAACTCCAAAACTCCAATACTCCAAAACTCCAAAACTCCAAAACTCCAAAACTCCAAAACTCCGAAACTCCGAAACTCCAAAACTCCAAAACTCCAAAACTCCAAAACTCCGAAACTCCAAAACTCCAAAACTCCAAAACTCCGAAACTCCAAAACTCCAAAACTCCAAAACTCCAAAACTCCGAAACTCCAAAACTCCAAAACTCCAAAACTCCGAAACTCCAAAACTCCAAAACTCCAAAACTCCGAAACTCCAAAACTCCGAAACTCCAAAACTCCGAAACTCCGAAACTCCAAAACTCGAAAACTCCAAAACTCCAATACTCCAAAACTCCAAAACTCCAAAACACCGGAACTCCGAAACTCCGAAGCTCCAAAACTCCAAAACTCCGAAACTCCGAAACTCCAAAACTCGAAAACTCCAAAACTCCAATACTCCAAAACTCCAAAACTCCAAAACACCGGAACTCCGAAACTCCGAAACTCCAAAACTCCAAAACTCCAAAACTCCAAAACTCCGAAACTCCAAAACTCCAATACTCCAAAACTCCGAAACTCCAAAACTCCAAAACTCTAAAACTCCCAAACTCCAAAACTCCAAAACTCCAAAACTCCGAAACTCCAAAACTCCGAAACTCCAAAACTCCGAAACTCCAAAACTCCGAAACTCCAAAACTCCGAATCTCCAAAACTCCAAAACTCCAAAACTCCAAAACTCCAAAACTCCAAAACTCCGAAACTCCAAAACTCCAAAACTCCGAAACTCCAAAACTCCGAAACTCCAAAACTCCAAAACTCCAAAACTCCAAAACTCCGAAACTCCAAAACTCCAATACTCCAAAACTAAGAAACTCCAAAACTCCAAAACTCCAAAACTCCAATACTCCAAAACTCCGAAACTCCGAAACTCCAAAACTCCAAAACTCCAAAACTGCAAAACTCCAAAACTCCGAAACTCCGAAACTCCAAAACTCCGAAACTCCAAAACTCGGAAACTCCAAAACTCCGAAACTCCAAAACTCCGAAACTCCAAAACTCCGAATCTCCAAAACTCCAAAACTCCAAAACTCCAAAACTCCGAAACTCCAAAACTCCAAAACTCCGAAACTCCAAAACTCCGAAACTCCAAAACTCCAAAACTCCGAAACTCCAAAACTCCAAAACTCCAAAACTCCGAAACTCCAAAACGCCGAAGCTCCGAAACTCCGAAACTCCAAAACTCCAAAACTCCGAAACTCCAAAACTCCAAAACTCCGAAACTCCGAAACTCCGAAACTCCAAATCTCCGAAACTCCAAAACTCCAAAACTCCGAAACTCCAAAACTCCAAAACTCCGAAACTCCGCAACGCCGAAACTCCAAAACTCCAAAACTCCGAAACTCCGAAACTCCAAAACTCCAAAACTCCAAAACTCCGAATCTCCGAAACTCCAAAACTCCAAAACTCCGAAACTCCAAAACTCCGAAACTCCGAAACTCCGAAACTCCAAAACTCCAAAACTCCAAAACTCCAAAACTCCGAATCTCCGAAACTCCAAAACTCCAAAACTCCGAAACTCCAAAACTCCGAAACTCCGAAACTCCGAAACTCCAAAACTCCAAAACTCCGAAACTCCAAAACTCCGAAACTCCAAAACTCCAAAACTCCAATACTCCAAAACTCCAAAACTCCAAAACACCGAAACTCCGAAACTCCGAAACTCCAAAACTCCAAAACTCCAAAACTCCAAAACTCCGAATCTCCAAAACTCGGAAACTCCAAAACTCCAAAACTCCAAAACTCCGAAACTCCAAAACTCCAAAACTCCGAAACTCCAAAACTCCGAAACTCCAAAACTCCGAAACTCCAAAACTCCAAAACTCCAATACTCCAAAACTCCAAAACTCCGAAACTCCAAAACTCCAAAACTCCAAAGCTCCAAAACTCCAAAACTCCAAAACTCCAATACTCCAAAACTCCAAAACTCCAAAACTCCGAAACTCCAAAACTCCAATACTCCAAAACTCCGAAACTCCAAAACTCCGAAACTCCAAAACTCCAAAACTCCAATACTCCAAAACTCCAAAACTCCAAAACACCGAAACTCCGAAACTCCAAAACTCCAAAACTCCAAAACTCCAAAACTCCAAAACTCCGAAACTCAAAAACTCCGAAACTCCAAAACTCCAAAACTCCAAAACTCCGAAACTCCAAAACTCCAATACTCCAATACTCCGAAACTCCAAAACTCCAAAACTCCGAAACTCCAATACTCCAAAACTTCAAAACTCCGAATCTCCAAAACTCCAAAACTCCGAAACTCCGAAACTCCAAAACTCCAAAACTACAAAACTCCAAAACTCCAAAACTCCGAAACTCCGAAACTCCAAAACTCCGAATCTCCGAATCTCCAAAACTCCAAAACTCGAAAACTCCGAAACTCCAAAACTCCAAAACTCCAATACTCCAAAACTCCAAAACTCCGAAACTCCAAAACTCCAAAACTCCAAAGCTCCAAAACTCCAAAACTCCAAAACTCCGAAACTCCAAAACTCCAAAACTCCAAAACTCCGAAACACCAAAACTCCGAAACTCCGAAACTCGGAAACTCCAAAACTCCAAAACTCCAAAACTCCAAAACTCCAAAACTCCGAAACTCCAAAACTCCAAAACTCCGAAACTCCAAAACTCCAAAACTCCGAAACTCCAAAACTCCAAAACTCCAAAACTCCGAAACTCCAAAACTCGAAAACTCCAAAACTCAAAAACTCCAAAACTCAAAAACTCCAAAACTCCAAAACTCCAAAACTCCGAAACTCCAAAACTCCGAAACTCCAAAACTCCGAAACTCCAAAACTCCAAAACTCCAATACTCCAAAACTCCAAAACTCCGAAACTCCAAAACTCCAAAACTCCAAAGCTCCAAAACTCCAAAACTCCAAAACTCCAATACTCCAAAACTCCAAAACTCCAAAACTCCAAAACTCCGAAACTCCGCAACTCCGAAACTCCAAAACTCCAAAACTCCGAAACTCCGAAACTCCAAAACTCCAAAACTCCGAATCTCCGAAACTCCAAAACTCCAAAACTCCGAAACTCCAAAACTCCGAAACTCCGAAACTCCGAAACTCCGAAACTCCAAAACTCCAAAACTCCGAAACTCCAAAACTCCGAAACTCCAAAACTCCAAAACTCCAATACTCCAAAACTCCAAAACACCGAAACTCCGAAACTCCGAAACTCCAAAACTCCAAAACTCCAAAACTCCGAATCTCCAAAACTCGGAAACTCCAAAACTCCAAAACTCCAAAACTCCGAAACTCCAAAACTCCAAAACTCCAAAACTCCGAAACTCCAAAACTCCAAAACTCCAAAACTCCAAAACTCCAAAACTCCAAAACTCCAAAACTCCGAAACTCCAAAACTCCAAAACTTCAAAACTCCAAAGCTCCAAAACTCCAAAACTCAAAAACTCCAAAACTCAAAAACTCCAAAACTCCAAAACTCCAAAACTCCGAAACTCCAAAACTCCGAAACTCCAAAACTCCGAAACTCCAAAACTCCAAAACTCCAATACTCCAAAACTCCAAAACTCCGAAACTCCAAAACTCCAAAACTCCAAAGCTCCAAAACTCCAAAACTCCAAAACTCCAATACTCCAAAACTCCAAAACTCCAAAACTCCGAAACTCCAAAACTCCAATACTCCAAAACTCCAAAACTCCAAAACTCCAAAACTGCAAAAGTCCAAAACTCCAAAACTCCGAAACTCCAATACTCCAAAACTCCGAAACTCCAAAACTCCAAAACTCCAAAACTCCAAAACTCCAAAACTCCAATACTCCGAAACTCCGAAACTCCAAAACTCCAAAACTCCAAAACTCCAAAACTCCGAAACTCCAAAACTCCGAAACTCCGAAACTCCAAAACTCCAAAACTCCGAAACTCCAAAACTCCAAAACTCCGAAACTCCAAAACTGCAAAAGTCCAAAACTCCAAAACTCCGAAACTCCAATACTCCAAAACTCCGAAACTCCAAAACTCCAAAACTCCAAAACTCCAAAACTCCAAAACTCCGAAACTCCGAAACTCCGAAACTCCGAAACTCCAAAACTCCGAAACTCCAAAACTCCGAAACTCCAAAACTCCGAAACTCCAAAACTCCGAATCTCCAAAACTCCAAAACTCCAAAACTGCAAAACTCCAAAACTCCGAAACTCCAAAACTCCAAAACTCCGAAACTCCAAAACTCCGAAACTCCAAAACTCCAAAACTCCAAAACTCCGAAACTCCAAAACTCCAATACTCCAAAACTAAGAAACTCCAAAACTCCAAAACTCCAAAACTCCAATACTCCAAAACTCCGAAACTCCGAAACTCCAAAACTCCAAAACTCCAAAACTGCAAAACTCCAAAACTCCGAAACTCCGAAACTCCAAAACTCCGAAACTCCAAAACTCGGAAACTCCAAAACTCCAAAGCTCCAAAACTCCAAAACTCCGAAACTCCAAAACTCCGAAACTCCAAAACTCCGAATCTCCAAAACTCCAAAACTCCAAAACTCCAAAACTCCGAAACTCCAAAACTCCAAAACTCCGAAACTCCAAAACTCCGAAACTCCAAAACTCCAAAACTCCGAAACTCCAAAACTCCAAAACTCCGAAACTCCAAAACGCCGAAGCTCCGAAACTCCGAAACTCCAAAACTCCAAAACTCCGAAACTCCAAAACTCCAAAACTCCGAAACTCCGAAACTCCGAAACTCCAAATCTCCGAAACTCCAAAACTCCAAAACTCCGAAACTCCGCAACTCCGAAACTCCAAAACTCCAAAACTCCGAAACTCCGAAACTCCAAAACTCCAAAACTCCAAAACTCCGAATCTCCGAAACTCCAAAACTCCAAAACTCCGAAACTCCAAAACTCCGAAACTCCGAAACTCCGAAACTCCGAAACTCCAAAACTCCAAAACTCCGAAACTCCAAAACTCCGAAACTCCAAAACTCCAAAACTCCAAAACTCCAAAACTCCGAAACTCCAAAACTCCAATACTCCAAAACTAAGAAACTCCAAAACTCCAAAACTCCAATACTCCAAAACTCCGAAACTCCGAAACTCCAAAACTCCAAAACTCCAAAACTGCAAAACTCCAAAACTCCGAAACTCCGAAACTCCAAAACTCCGAAACTCCAAAACTCGGAAACTCCAAAACTCCAAAGCTCCAAAACTCCAAAACTCCAAAACTCCGAAACTCCAAAACTCCGAAACTCCAAAACTCCGAAACTCCAAAACTCGGAAACTCCAAAACTCCAAAGCTCCAAAACTCCAAAACTCCAAAACTCCGAAACTCCAAAACTCCGAAACTCCAAAACTCCGAAACTCCAAAACTCCAAAACTCCAAAACTCCGAAACTCCAAAACTCCAAAACTCCAAAACTCCGAAACTCCAAAACTCCGAAACTCCAAAACTCCGAAACTCCGAAACTCCAAAACTCGAAAACTCCAAAACTCCAATACTCCAAAACTCCAAAACTCCAAAACACCGGAACTCCGAAACTCCGAAGCTCCAAAACTCCAAAACTCCGAAACTCCGAAACTCCAAAACTCGAAAACTCCAAAACTCCAATACTCCAAAACTCCAAAACTCCAAAACACCGGAACTCCGAAACTCCGAAACTCCAAAACTCCAAAACTCCAAAACTCCAAAACTCCGAAACTCCAAAACTCCAATACTCCAAAACTCCGAAACTCCAAAACTCCAAAACTCTAAAACTCCCAAACTCCAAAACTCCAAAACTCCAAAACTCCGAAACTCCAAAACTCCGAAACTCCAAAACTCCGAAACTCCAAAACTCCGAAACTCCAAAACTCCGAATCTCCAAAACTCCAAAACTCCAAAACTCCAAAACTCCAAAACTCCAAAACTCCGAAACTCCAAAACTCCAAAACTCCGAAACTCCAAAACTCCGAAACTCCAAAACTCCAAAACTCCAAAACTCCAAAACTCCGAAACTCCAAAACTCCAATACTCCAAAACTAAGAAACTCCAAAACTCCAAAACTCCAAAACTCCAATACTCCAAAACTCCGAAACTCCGAAACTCCAAAACTCCAAAACTCCAAAACTGCAAAACTCCAAAACTCCGAAACTCCGAAACTCCAAAACTCCGAAACTCCAAAACTCGGAAACTCCAAAACTCCGAAACTCCAAAACTCCGAAACTCCAAAACTCCGAATCTCCAAAACTCCAAAACTCCAAAACTCCAAAACTCCGAAACTCCAAAACTCCAAAACTCCGAAACTCCAAAACTCCGAAACTCCAAAACTCCAAAACTCCGAAACTCCAAAACTCCAAAACTCCAAAACTCCGAAACTCCAAAACGCCGAAGCTCCGAAACTCCGAAACTCCAAAACTCCAAAACTCCGAAACTCCAAAACTCCAAAACTCCGAAACTCCGAAACTCCGAAACTCCAAATCTCCGAAACTCCAAAACTCCAAAACTCCGAAACTCCGCAACGCCGAAACTCCAAAACTCCAAAACTCCGAAACTCCGAAACTCCAAAACTCCAAAACTCCAAAACTCCGAATCTCCGAAACTCCAAAACTCCAAAACTCCGAAACTCCAAAACTCCGAAACTCCGAAACTCCGAAACTCCAAAACTCCAAAACTCCGAAACTCCAAAACTCCGAAACTCCAAAACTCCAAAACTCCAATACTCCAAAACTCCAAAACTCCAAAACACCGAAACTCCGAAACTCCGAAACTCCAAAACTCCAAAACTCCAAAACTCCAAAACTCCGAATCTCCAAAACTCGGAAACTCCAAAACTCCAAAACTCCAAAACTCCGAAACTCCAAAACTCCAAAACTCCAAAACTCCGAAACTCCAAAACTCCAAAACTCCAAAACTCCAAAACTCCAAAACTCCGAAACTCCAAAACTCCAAAACTCCAAAACTCCAAAGCTCCAAAACTCCAAAACTCCAAAACTCCGAAACTCCAAAACTCCGAAACTCCAAAACTCCGAAACTCCAAAACTCCAAAACTCCAATACTCCAAAACTCCAAAACTCCGAAACTCCAAAACTCCAAAACTCCAAAGCTCCAAAACTCCAAAACTCCAAAACTCCAATACTCCAAAACTCCAAAACTCCAAAACTCCGAAACTCCAAAACTCCAATACTCCAAAACTCCGAAACTCCAAAACTCCGAAACTCCAAAACTCCAAAACTCCAATACTCCAAAACTCCAAAACTCCAAAACACCGAAACTCCGAAACTCCAAAACTCCAAAACTCCAAAACTCCAAAACTCCAAAACTCCGAAACTCAAAAACTCCGAAACTCCAAAACTCCAAAACTCCAAAACTCCGAAACTCCAAAACTCCAATACTCCAATACTCCGAAACTCCAAAACTCCAAAACTCCGAAACTCCAATACTCCAAAACTTCAAAACTCCGAATCTCCAAAACTCCAAAACTCCGAAACTCCGAAACTCCAAAACTCCAAAACTACAAAACTCCAAAACTCCAAAACTCCGAAACTCCGAAACTCCAAAACTCCGAATCTCCGAATCTCCAAAACTCCAAAACTCGAAAACTCCGAAACTCCAAAACTCCAAAACTCCAATACTCCAAAACTCCAAAACTCCGAAACTCCAAAACTCCAAAACTCCAAAGCTCCAAAACTCCAAAACTCCAAAACTCCGAAACTCCAAAACTCCAAAACTCCAAAACTCCGAAACACCAAAACTCCGAAACTCCGAAACTCGGAAACTCCAAAACTCCAAAACTCCAAAACTCCAAAACTCCAAAACTCCAAAACTCCGAAACTCCAAAACTCCAAAACTCCGAAACTCCAAAACTCCAAAACTCCGAAACTCCAAAACTCCAAAACTCCGAAACTCCAAAACTCGAAAACTCCAAAACTCAAAAACTCCAAAACTCAAAAACTCCAAAACTCCAAAACTCCAAAACTCCGAAACTCCAAAACTCCGAAACTCCAAAACTCCGAAACTCCAAAACTCCAAAACTCCAATACTCCAAAACTCCAAAACTCCGAAACTCCAAAACTCCAAAACTCCAAAGCTCCAAAACTCCAAAACTCCAAAACTCCAATACTCCAAAACTCCAAAACTCCAAAACTCCGAAACTCCGCAACTCCGAAACTCCAAAACTCCAAAACTCCGAAACTCCGAAACTCCAAAACTCCAAAACTCCGAATCTCCGAAACTCCAAAACTCCAAAACTCCGAAACTCCAAAACTCCGAAACTCCGAAACTCCGAAACTCCGAAACTCCAAAACTCCAAAACTCCGAAACTCCAAAACTCCGAAACTCCAAAACTCCAAAACTCCAATACTCCAAAACTCCAAAACACCGAAACTCCGAAACTCCGAAACTCCAAAACTCCAAAACTCCAAAACTCCGAATCTCCAAAACTCGGAAACTCCAAAACTCCAAAACTCCAAAACTCCGAAACTCCAAAACTCCAAAACTCCAAAACTCCGAAACTCCAAAACTCCAAAACTCCAAAACTCCAAAACTCCAAAACTCCAAAACTCCAAAACTCCGAAACTCCAAAACTCCAAAACTTCAAAACTCCAAAGCTCCAAAACTCCAAAACTCAAAAACTCCAAAACTCAAAAACTCCAAAACTCCAAAACTCCAAAACTCCGAAACTCCAAAACTCCGAAACTCCAAAACTCCAAAACTCCAATACTCCAAAACTCCAAAACTCCGAAACTCCAAAACTCCAAAACTCCAAAGCTCCAAAACTCCAAAACTCCAAAACTCCAATACTCCAAAACTCCAAAACTCCAAAACTCCGAAACTCCAAAACTCCAATACTCCAAAACTCCAAAACTCCAAAACTCCAAAACTGCAAAAGTCCAAAACTCCAAAACTCCGAAACTCCAATACTCCAAAACTCCGAAACTCCAAAACTCCAAAACTCCAAAACTCCAAAACTCCAAAACTCCAATACTCCGAAACTCCGAAACTCCAAAACTCCAAAACTCCAAAACTCCAAAACTCCGAAACTCCAAAACTCCGAAACTCCGAAACTCCAAAACTCCAAAACTCCGAAACTCCAAAACTCCAAAACTCCGAAACTCCAAAACTGCAAAAGTCCAAAACTCCAAAACTCCGAAACTCCAATACTCCAAAACTCCGAAACTCCAAAACTCCAAAACTCCAAAACTCCAAAACTCCAAAACTCCGAAACTCCGAAACTCCGAAACTCCGAAACTCCAAAACTCCGAAACTCCAAAACTCCGAAACTCCAAAACTCCGAAACTCCAAAACTCCGAATCTCCAAAACTCCAAAACTCCAAAACTCCAAAACTGCAAAACTCCAAAACTCCGAAACTCCAAAACTCCAAAACTCCGAAACTCCAAAACTCCGAAACTCCAAAACTCCAAAACTCCAAAACTCCGAAACTCCAAAACTCCAATACTCCAAAACTAAGAAACTCCAAAACTCCAAAACTCCAAAACTCCAATACTCCAAAACTCCGAAACTCCGAAACTCCAAAACTCCAAAACTCCAAAACTGCAAAACTCCAAAACTCCGAAACTCCGAAACTCCAAAACTCCGAAACTCCAAAACTCGGAAACTCCAAAACTCCAAAGCTCCAAAACTCCAAAACTCCGAAACTCCAAAACTCCGAAACTCCAAAACTCCGAATCTCCAAAACTCCAAAACTCCAAAACTCCAAAACTCCGAAACTCCAAAACTCCAAAACTCCGAAACTCCAAAACTCCGAAACTCCAAAACTCCAAAACTCCGAAACTCCAAAACTCCAAAACTCCGAAACTCCAAAACGCCGAAGCTCCGAAACTCCGAAACTCCAAAACTCCAAAACTCCGAAACTCCAAAACTCCAAAACTCCGAAACTCCGAAACTCCGAAACTCCAAATCTCCGAAACTCCAAAACTCCAAAACTCCGAAACTCCGCAACTCCGAAACTCCAAAACTCCAAAACTCCGAAACTCCGAAACTCCAAAACTCCAAAACTCCAAAACTCCGAATCTCCGAAACTCCAAAACTCCAAAACTCCGAAACTCCAAAACTCCGAAACTCCGAAACTCCGAAACTCCGAAACTCCAAAACTCCAAAACTCCGAAACTCCAAAACTCCGAAACTCCAAAACTCCAAAACTCCAAAACTCCAAAACTCCAATACTCCAAAACTAAGAAACTCCAAAACTCCAAAACTCCAAAACTCCAATACTCCAAAACTCCGAAACTCCGAAACTCCAAAACTCCAAAACTCCAAAACTGCAAAACTCCAAAACTCCGAAACTCCGAAACTCCAAAACTCCGAAACTCCAAAACTCGGAAACTCCAAAACTCCAAAGCTCCAAAACTCCAAAACTCCGAAACTCCAAAACTCCGAAACTCCAAAACTCCGAAACTCCAAAACTCGGAAACTCCAAAACTCCAAAGCTCCAAAACTCCAAAACTCCAAAACTCCGAAACTCCAAAACTCCGAAACTCCAAAACTCCGAATCTCCAAAACTCCAAAACTCCAAAACTCCAAAACTCCGAAACTCCAAAACTCCAAAACTCCGAAACTCCAAAACTCCGAAACTCCAAAACTCCAAAACTCCGAAACTCCAAAACTCCAAAACTCCGAAACTCCAAAACGCCGAAGCTCCGAAACTCCGAAACTCCAAAACTCCAAAACTCCGAAACTCCAAAACTCCAAAACTCCGAAACTCCGAAACTCCAAAACTCCGAAACTCCAAAACTCCGAAACTCCAAAACTCCAAAACTCCGAAACTCCAAAACTCCAAAACTCCGAAACTCCAAAACGCCGAAGCTCCGAAACTCCGAAACTCCAAAACTCCAAAACTCCGAAACTCCAAAACTCCAAAACTCCGAAACTCCGAAACTCCAAAACTCCGAAACTCCAAAACTCCGAAACTCCAAAACTCCAAAACTCCGAAACTCCAAAACTCCAAAACTCCGAAACTCCCAAACGCCGAAGCTCCGAAACTCCGAAACTCCAAAACTCCAAAACTCCGAAACTCCAAAACTCCAAAACTCCGAAACTCCGAAACTCCGAAACTCCAAATCTCCGAAACTCCAAAACTCCAAAACTCCGAAACTCCGAAACTCCAAAACTCCAAAACTACAAAACTCCAAAACTCCAAAACTCCAAAACTCCGAAACTCCGAAACTCCAAAACTCCGAATCTCCAAAACTCCAAAACTCCAAAACTCCGAATCTCCAAAACTCGGAAACTCCAAAACTCCAAAACTCCAAAACTCCGAAACTCCAAAACTCCAAAACTCCAAAACTCCGAAACTCCAAAACTCCAAAACTCCAAAACTCCAAAACTCCAAAACTCCAAAACTCCAAAACTCCAAAACTCCGAAACTCCAAAACTCCAAAACTCCAAAACTCCAAAGCTCCAAAACTCCAAAACTCAAAAACTCAAAAACTCAAAAACTCCAAAACTCCAAAACTCCAAAACTCCGAAACTCCAAAACTCCGAAACTCCAAAACTCCGAAACTCCAAAACTCCAAAACTCCAATACTCCAAAACTCCAAAACTCCAAAACTCCGAAACTCCAAAACTCCAAAACTCCAAAGCTCCAAAACTCCAAAACTCCAAAACTCCAAAACTCCAAAACTCCAATACTCCAAAACTCCAAAACTCCAAAACTCCGAAACTCCAAAACTCCAATACTCCAAAACTCCGAAACTCCAAAACTCCGAAACTCCAAAACTCCAAAACTCCAATACTCCAAAACTCCAAAACTCCAAAACTCCAAAACTCCAAAACTCCGAAACTCCGAAACTCCAAAACTCCAAAACTCCAAAACTGCAAAACTCCAAAACTCCGAAACTCCGAAACTCCAAAACTCCGAAACTCCAAAACTCGGAAACTCCAAAACTCCAAAGCTCCAAAACTCCAAAACTCCAAAACTCCGAAACTCCAAAACTCCAAAACTCCAAAACTCCAAAACTCCGAAACTCCAAAACTCCGAAACTCCAAAACTCCGAAACTCCAAAACTCCGAAACTCCAAAACTCCGAAACTCCAAAACTCCAAAACTCCAATACTCCAAAACTCCAAAACTCCAAAACTCCAAAACTCCAAAACTCCGAAACTCCGAAACTCCAAAACTCCAAAACTCCAAAACTCCAAAACTCCGAAACTCCAAAACTCCGAAACTCCAAAACTCCAAAACTCCAAAACTCCGAAATCCAAAACTCCAAAACTCCAAAACTCCAAAACTCCGAAACTCCAAAACTCCAAAACTCCAAAACTCCGAAACTCCAAAACTCCAAAACTCCAAAACTCCGAAACTCCAAAACTCCGAAACTCCAAAACTCCGAAACTCCGAAACTCCAAAACTCGAAAACTCCAAAACTCCAATACTCCAAAACTCCAAAACTCCAAAACACCGGAACTCCGAAACTCCGAAACTCCAAAACTCCAAAACTCCGAAACTCCGAAACTCCAAAACTCGAAAACTCCAAAACTCCAATACTCCAAAACTCCAAAACTCCAAAACACCGGAACTCCGAAACTCCGAAACTCCAAAACTCCAAAACTCCAAAACTCCAAAACTCCAAAACTCCGAAACTCCAAAACTCCAATACTCCAAAACTCCGAAACTCCAAAACTCCAAAACTCTAAAACTCCAAAACTCCAAAACTCCAAAACTCCAAAACTCCGAAACTCCAAAACTCCGAAACTCCAAAACTCCGAAACTCCAAAACTCCGAAACTCCAAAACTCCGAATCTCCAAAACTCCAAAACTCCAAAACTCCAAAACTCCAAAACTCCAAAACTCCGAAACTCCAAAACTCCAAAACTCCGAAACTCCAAAACTCCGAAACTCCAAAACTCCAAAACTCCGAAACTCCAAAACTCCGAAACTCCAAAACTCCAAAACTCCGAAACTCCAAAACTCCAAAACTCCGAAACTCCAAAACGCCGAAGCTCCGAAACTCCGAAACTCCAAAACTCCAAAACTCCGAAACTCCAAAACTCCAAAACTCCGAAACTCCGAAACTCCGAAACTCCAAATCTCCGAAACTCCAAAACTCCAAAACTCCGAAACTCCGCAACTCCGAAACTCCAAAACTCCAAAACTCCGAAACTCCGAAACTCCAAAACTCCAAAACTCCAAAACTCCGAATCTCCGAAACTCCAAAACTCCAAAACTCCGAAACTCCAAAACTCCGAAACTCCGAAACTCCGAAACTCCGAAACTCCAAAACTCCAAAACTCCGAAACTCCAAAACTCCGAAACTCCAAAACTCCAAAACTCCAATACTCCAAAACTCCAAAACACCGAAACTCCGAAACTCCGAAACTCCAAAACTCCAAAACTCCAAAACTCCGAATCTCCAAAACTCGGAAACTCCAAAACTCCAAAACTCCAAAACTCCGAAACTCCAAAACTCCAAAACTCCAAAACTCCGAAACTCCAAAACTCCAAAACTCCAAAACTCCAAAACTCCAAAACTCCAAAACTCCAAAACTCCGAAACTCCAAAACTCCAAAACTCCAAAACTCCAAAGCTCCAAAACTCCAAAACTCCAAAACTCCGAAACTCCAAAACTCCGAAACTCCAAAACTCCAAAACTCCGAAACTCCGAAACTCCAAAACTCCGAAACTCCAAAACTCCGAAACTCCAAAACTCCAAAACTCCGAAACTCCAAAACTCCAAAACTCCGAAACTCCCAAACGCCGAAGCTCCGAAACTCCGAAACTCCAAAACTCCAAAACTCCGAAACTCCAAAACTCCAAAACTCCGAAACTCCGAAACTCCGAAACTCCAAATCTCCGAAACTCCAAAACTCCAAAACTCCGAAACTCCGAAACTCCAAAACTCCAAAACTACAAAACTCCAAAACTCCAAAACTCCAAAACTCCGAAACTCCGAAACTCCAAAACTCCGAATCTCCAAAACTCCAAAACTCCAAAACTCCGAATCTCCAAAACTCGGAAACTCCAAAACTCCAAAACTCCAAAACTCCGAAACTCCAAAACTCCAAAACTCCAAAACTCCGAAACTCCAAAACTCCAAAACTCCAAAACTCCAAAACTCCAAAACTCCAAAACTCCAAAACTCCGAAACTCCAAAACTCCAAAACTCCAAAACTCCAAAGCTCCAAAACTCCAAAACTCAAAAACTCAAAAACTCAAAAACTCCAAAACTCCAAAACTCCAAAACTCCGAAACTCCAAAACTCCGAAACTCCAAAACTCCGAAACTCCAAAACTCCAAAACTCCAATACTCCAAAACTCCAAAACTCCGAAACTCCAAAACTCCAAAACTCCAAAGCTCCAAAACTCCAAAACTCCAAAACTCCAAAACTCCAAAACTCCAATACTCCAAAACTCCAAAACTCCAAAACTCCGAAACTCCAAAACTCCAATACTCCAAAACTCCGAAACTCCAAAACTCCGAAACTCCAAAACTCCAAAACTCCAATACTCCAAAACTCCAAAACTCCAAAACTCCAAAACTCCAAAACTCCGAAACTCCGAAACTCCAAAACTCCAAAACTCCAAAACTGCAAAACTCCAAAACTCCGAAACTCCGAAACTCCAAAACTCCGAAACTCCAAAACTCGGAAACTCCAAAACTCCAAAGCTCCAAAACTCCAAAACTCCAAAACTCCGAAACTCCAAAACTCCAAAACTCCAAAACTCCAAAACTCCGAAACTCCAAAACTCCGAAACTCCAAAACTCCGAAACTCCAAAACTCCGAAACTCCAAAACTCCGAAACTCCAAAACTCCAAAACTCCAATACTCCAAAACTCCAAAACTCCAAAACTCCAAAACTCCAAAACTCCGAAACTCCGAAACTCCAAAACTCCAAAACTCCAAAACTCCAAAACTCCGAAACTCCAAAACTCCGAAACTCCAAAACTCCAAAACTCCAAAACTCCGAAATCCAAAACTCCAAAACTCCAAAACTCCAAAACTCCGAAACTCCAAAACTCCAAAACTCCAAAACTCCGAAACTCCAAAACTCCAAAACTCCAAAACTCCGAAACTCCAAAACTCCGAAACTCCAAAACTCCGAAACTCCGAAACTCCAAAACTCGAAAACTCCAAAACTCCAATACTCCAAAACTCCAAAACTCCAAAACACCGGAACTCCGAAACTCCGAAACTCCAAAACTCCAAAACTCCGAAACTCCGAAACTCCAAAACTCGAAAACTCCAAAACTCCAATACTCCAAAACTCCAAAACTCCAAAACACCGGAACTCCGAAACTCCGAAACTCCAAAACTCCAAAACTCCAAAACTCCAAAACTCCAAAACTCCGAAACTCCAAAACTCCAATACTCCAAAACTCCGAAACTCCAAAACTCCAAAACTCTAAAACTCCAAAACTCCAAAACTCCAAAACTCCAAAACTCCGAAACTCCAAAACTCCGAAACTCCAAAACTCCGAAACTCCAAAACTCCGAAACTCCAAAACTCCGAATCTCCAAAACTCCAAAACTCCAAAACTCCAAAACTCCAAAACTCCAAAACTCCGAAACTCCAAAACTCCAAAACTCCGAAACTCCAAAACTCCGAAACTCCAAAACTCCAAAACTCCGAAACTCCAAAACTCCGAAACTCCAAAACTCCAAAACTCCGAAACTCCAAAACTCCAAAACTCCGAAACTCCAAAACGCCGAAGCTCCGAAACTCCGAAACTCCAAAACTCCAAAACTCCGAAACTCCAAAACTCCAAAACTCCGAAACTCCGAAACTCCGAAACTCCAAATCTCCGAAACTCCAAAACTCCAAAACTCCGAAACTCCGCAACTCCGAAACTCCAAAACTCCAAAACTCCGAAACTCCGAAACTCCAAAACTCCAAAACTCCAAAACTCCGAATCTCCGAAACTCCAAAACTCCAAAACTCCGAAACTCCAAAACTCCGAAACTCCGAAACTCCGAAACTCCGAAACTCCAAAACTCCAAAACTCCGAAACTCCAAAACTCCGAAACTCCAAAACTCCAAAACTCCAATACTCCAAAACTCCAAAACACCGAAACTCCGAAACTCCGAAACTCCAAAACTCCAAAACTCCAAAACTCCGAATCTCCAAAACTCGGAAACTCCAAAACTCCAAAACTCCAAAACTCCGAAACTCCAAAACTCCAAAACTCCAAAACTCCGAAACTCCAAAACTCCAAAACTCCAAAACTCCAAAACTCCAAAACTCCAAAACTCCAAAACTCCGAAACTCCAAAACTCCAAAACTCCAAAACTCCAAAGCTCCAAAACTCCAAAACTCCAAAACTCCAAAACTCCAAAACTGCAAAACTCCAAAACTCCGAAACTCCGAAACTCCAAAACTCCGAAACTCCAAAACTCGGAAACTCCAAAACTCCAAAGCTCCAAAACTCCAAAACTCCAAAACTCCAAAACTCCGAAACTCCAAAACTCCAAAACTCCAAAACTCCAAAACTCCGAAACTCCAAAACTCCGAAACTCCAAAACTCCGAAACTCCAAAACTCCGAAACTCCAAAACTCCGAAACTCCAAAACTCCAAAACTCCAATACTCCAAAACTCCAAAACTCCAAAACTCCAAAACTCCAAAACTCCGAAACTCCGAAACTCCAAAACTCCAAAACTCCAAAACTCCAAAACTCCGAAACTCCAAAACTCCAAAACTCCAAAACTCCGAAACTCCAAAACTCCAAAACTCCAAAACTCCAAAACTCCGAAACTCCAAAACTCCAAAACTCCAAAACTCCGAAACTCCAAAACTCCAAAACTCCAAAACTCCGAAACTCCAAAACTCCGAAACTCCAAAACTCCGAAACTCCGAAACTCCAAAACTCGAAAACTCCAAAACTCCAATACTCCAAAACTCCAAAACTCCAAAACACCGGAACTCCGAAACTCCAAAACTCCAAAACTCCGAAACTCCGAAACTCCAAAACTCGAAAACTCCAAAACTCCAATACTCCAAAACTCCAAAACTCCAAAACACCGGAACTCCGAAACTCCGAAACTCCAAAACTCCAAAACTCCAAAACTCCAAAACTCCAAAACTCCGAAACTCCAAAACTCCAATACTCCAAAACTCCGAAACTCCAAAACTCCAAAACTCTAAAACTCCAAAACTCCAAAACTCCAAAACTCCAAAACTCCGAAACTCCAAAACTCCGAAACTCCAAAACTCCGAAACTCCAAAACTCCGAAACTCCAAAACTCCGAATCTCCAAAACTCCAAAACTCCAAAACTCCAAAACTCCAAAACTCCGAAACTCCAAAACTCCAAAACTCCGAAACTCCAAAACTCCGAAACTCCAAAACTCCAAAACTCCAAAACTCCAAAACTCCGAAACTCCAAAACTCCAATACTCCAAAACTAAGAAACTCCAAAACTCCAAAACTCCAAAACTCCAATACTCCAAAACTCCGAAACTCCGAAACTCCAAAACTCCAAAACTCCAAAACTGCAAAACTGCAAAACTCCAAAACTCCGAAACTCCGAAACTCCAAAACTCCGAAACTCCAAAACTCGGAAACTCCAAAACTCCGAAACTCCAAAACTCCGAAACTCCAAAACTCCGAATCTCCAAAACTCCAAAACTCCAAAACTCCAAAACTCCGAAACTCCAAAACTCCAAAACTCCGAAACTCCAAAACTCCGAAACTCCAAAACTCCAAAACTCCGAAACTCCAAAACTCCAATACTCCAAAACTAAGAAACTCCAAAACTCCAAAACTCCAAAACTCCAATACTCCAAAACTCCGAAACTCCGAAACTCCAAAACTCCAAAACTCCAAAACTGCAAAACTCCAAAACTCCGAAACTCCGAAACTCCAAAACTCCGAAACTCCAAAACTCGGAAACTCCAAAACTCCAAAGCTCCAAAACTCCAAAACTCCGAAACTCCAAAACTCCGAAACTCCAAAACTCCGAATCTCCAAAACTCCAAAACTCCAAAACTCCAAAACTCCGAAACTCCAAAACTCCAAAACTCCGAAACTCCAAAACTCCGAAACTCCAAAACTCCAAAACTCCGAAACTCCAAAACTCCAAAACTCCGAAACTCCAAAACGCCGAAGCTCCGAAACTCCGAAACTCCAAAACTCCAAAACTCCGAAACTCCAAAACTCCAAAACTCCGAAACTCCGAAACTCCGAAACTCCAAATCTCCGAAACTCCAAAACTCCAAAACTCCGAAACTCCGCAACTCCGAAACTCCAAAACTCCAAAACTCCGAAACTCCGAAACTCCAAAACTCCAAAACTCCAAAACTCCGAATCTCCGAAACTCCAAAACTCCAAAACTCCGAAACTCCAAAACTCCGAAACTCCGAAACTCCGAAACTCCGAAACTCCAAAACTCCAAAACTCCGAAACTCCAAAACTCCGAAACTCCAAAACTCCAAAACTCCAAAACTCCAAAACTCCGAAACTCCAAAACTCCAATACTCCAAAACTAAGAAACTCCAAAACTCCAAAACTCCAAAACTCCAATACTCCAAAACTCCGAAACTCCGAAACTCCAAAACTCCAAAACTCCAAAACTGCAAAACTCCAAAACTCCGAAACTCCGAAACTCCAAAACTCCGAAACTCCAAAACTCGGAAACTCCAAAACTCCAAAGCTCCAAAACTCCAAAACTCCAAAACTCCGAAACTCCAAAACTCCGAAACTCCAAAACTCCGAAACTCCAAAACTCGGAAACTCCAAAACTCCAAAGCTCCAAAACTCCAAAACTCCAAAACTCCGAAACTCCAAAACTCCGAAACTCCAAAACTCCGAATCTCCAAAACTCCAAAACTCCAAAACTCCAAAACTCCGAAACTCCAAAACTCCAAAACTCCGAAACTCCAAAACTCCGAAACTCCAAAACTCCAAAACTCCGAAACTCCAAAACTCCAAAACTCCGAAACTCCAAAACGCCGAAGCTCCGAAACTCCGAAACTCCAAAACTCCAAAACTCCGAAACTCCAAAACTCCAAAACTCCGAAACTCCGAAACTCCAAAACTCCGAAACTCCAAAACTCCAAAACTCCGAAACTCCAAAACTCCAAAACTCCGAAACTCCCAAACGCCGAAGCTCCGAAACTCCGAAACTCCAAAACTCCAAAACTCCGAAACTCCAAAACTCCAAAACTCCGAAACTCCGAAACTCCGAAACTCCAAATCTCCGAAACTCCAAAACTCCAAAACTCCGAAACTCCGAAACTCCAAAACTCCAAAACTACAAAACTCCAAAACTCCAAAACTCCAAAACTCCGAAACTCCGAAACTCCAAAACTCCGAATCTCCAAAACTCCAAAACTCCAAAACTCCGAATCTCCAAAACTCGGAAACTCCAAAACTCCAAAACTCCAAAACTCCGAAACTCCAAAACTCCAAAACTCCAAAACTCCGAAACTCCAAAACTCCAAAACTCCAAAACTCCAAAACTCCAAAACTCCAAAACTCCAAAACTCCAAAACTCCGAAACTCCAAAACTCCAAAACTCCAAAACTCCAAAGCTCCAAAACTCCAAAACTCAAAAACTCAAAAACTCCAAAACTCCAAAACTCCAAAACTCCAAAACTCCGAAACTCCAAAACTCCGAAACTCCAAAACTCCGAAACTCCAAAACTCCAAAACTCCAATACTCCAAAACTCCAAAACTCCGAAACTCCAAAACTCCAAAACTCCAAAGCTCCAAAACTCCAAAACTCCAAAACTCCAAAACTCCAAAACTCCAATACTCCAAAACTCCAAAACTCCAAAACTCCGAAACTCCAAAACTCCAATACTCCAAAACTCCGAAACTCCAAAACTCCGAAACTCCAAAACTCCAAAACTCCAATACTCCAAAACTCCAAAACTCCAAAACTCCAAAACTCCGAAACTCCGAAACTCCAAAACTCCAAAACTCCAAAACTGCAAAACTCCAAAACTCCGAAACTCCGAAACTCCAAAACTCCGAAACTCCAAAACTCGGAAACTCCAAAACTCCAAAGCTCCAAAACTCCAAAACTCCAAAACTCCGAAACTCCAAAACTCCAAAACTCCAAAACTCCAAAACTCCGAAACTCCAAAACTCCGAAACTCCAAAACTCCGAAACTCCAAAACTCCGAAACTCCAAAACTCCGAAACTCCAAAACTCCAAAACTCCAATACTCCAAAACTCCAAAACTCCAAAACTCCAAAACTCCAAAACTCCGAAACTCCGAAACTCCAAAACTCCAAAACTCCAAAACTCCAAAACTCCGAAACTCCAAAACTCCGAAACTCCAAAACTCCAAAACTCCAAAACTCCGAAATCCAAAACTCCAAAACTCCAAAACTCCAAAACTCCGAAACTCCAAAACTCCAAAACTCCAAAACTCCGAAACTCCAAAACTCCAAAACTCCAAAACTCCGAAACTCCAAAACTCCGAAACTCCAAAACTCCGAAACTCCGAAACTCCAAAACTCGAAAACTCCAAAACTCCAATACTCCAAAACTCCAAAACTCCAAAACACCGGAACTCCGAAACTCCGAAACTCCAAAACTCCAAAACTCCGAAACTCCGAAACTCCAAAACTCGAAAACTCCAAAACTCCAATACTCCAAAACTCCAAAACTCCAAAACACCGGAACTCCGAAACTCCGAAACTCCAAAACTCCAAAACTCCAAAACTCCAAAACTCCAAAACTCCGAAACTCCAAAACTCCAATACTCCAAAACTCCGAAACTCCAAAACTCCAAAACTCTAAAACTCCAAAACTCCAAAACTCCAAAACTCCAAAACTCCGAAACTCCAAAACTCCGAAACTCCAAAACTCCGAAACTCCAAAACTCCGAAACTCCAAAACTCCGAATCTCCAAAACTCCAAAACTCCAAAACTCCAAAACTCCAAAACTCCAAAACTCCGAAACTCCAAAACTCCAAAACTCCGAAACTCCAAAACTCCGAAACTCCAAAACTCCAAAACTCCGAAACTCCAAAACTCCGAAACTCCAAAACTCCAAAACTCCGAAACTCCAAAACTCCAAAACTCCGAAACTCCAAAACGCCGAAGCTCCGAAACTCCGAAACTCCAAAACTCCAAAACTCCGAAACTCCAAAACTCCAAAACTCCGAAACTCCGAAACTCCGAAACTCCAAATCTCCGAAACTCCAAAACTCCAAAACTCCGAAACTCCGCAACTCCGAAACTCCAAAACTCCAAAACTCCGAAACTCCGAAACTCCAAAACTCCAAAACTCCAAAACTCCGAATCTCCGAAACTCCAAAACTCCAAAACTCCGAAACTCCAAAACTCCGAAACTCCGAAACTCCGAAACTCCGAAACTCCAAAACTCCAAAACTCCGAAACTCCAAAACTCCGAAACTCCAAAACTCCAAAACTCCAATACTCCAAAACTCCAAAACACCGAAACTCCGAAACTCCGAAACTCCAAAACTCCAAAACTCCAAAACTCCGAATCTCCAAAACTCGGAAACTCCAAAACTCCAAAACTCCAAAACTCCGAAACTCCAAAACTCCAAAACTCCAAAACTCCGAAACTCCAAAACTCCAAAACTCCAAAACTCCAAAACTCCAAAACTCCAAAACTCCGAAACTCCAAAACTCCAAAACTCCAAAACTCCAAAGCTCCAAAACTCCAAAACTCCAAAACTCCAAAACTCCAAAACTGCAAAACTCCAAAACTCCGAAACTCCGAAACTCCAAAACTCCGAAACTCCAAAACTCGGAAACTCCAAAACTCCAAAGCTCCAAAACTCCAAAACTCCAAAACTCCAAAACTCCGAAACTCCAAAACTCCAAAACTCCAAAACTCCAAAACTCCGAAACTCCAAAACTCCGAAACTCCAAAACTCCGAAACTCCAAAACTCCGAAACTCCAAAACTCCGAAACTCCAAAACTCCAAAACTCCAATACTCCAAAACTCCAAAACTCCAAAACTCCAAAACTCCAAAACTCCGAAACTCCGAAACTCCAAAACTCCAAAACTCCAAAACTCCAAAACTCCGAAACTCCAAAACTCCAAAACTCCAAAACTCCGAAACTCCAAAACTCCAAAACTCCAAAACTCCAAAACTCCGAAACTCCAAAACTCCAAAACTCCAAAACTCCGAAACTCCAAAACTCCAAAACTCCAAAACTCCGAAACTCCAAAACTCCGAAACTCCAAAACTCCGAAACTCCGAAACTCCAAAACTCGAAAACTCCAAAACTCCAATACTCCAAAACTCCAAAACTCCAAAACACCGGAACTCCGAAACTCCAAAACTCCAAAACTCCGAAACTCCGAAACTCCAAAACTCGAAAACTCCAAAACTCCAATACTCCAAAACTCCAAAACTCCAAAACACCGGAACTCCGAAACTCCGAAACTCCAAAACTCCAAAACTCCAAAACTCCAAAACTCCAAAACTCCGAAACTCCAAAACTCCAATACTCCAAAACTCCGAAACTCCAAAACTCCAAAACTCTAAAACTCCAAAACTCCAAAACTCCAAAACTCCAAAACTCCGAAACTCCAAAACTCCGAAACTCCAAAACTCCGAAACTCCAAAACTCCGAAACTCCAAAACTCCGAATCTCCAAAACTCCAAAACTCCAAAACTCCAAAACTCCGAAACTCCAAAACTCCAAAACTCCGAAACTCCAAAACTCCGAAACTCCAAAACTCCCAAACTCCAAAACTCCAAAACTCCGAAACTCCAAAACTCCAATACTCCAAAACTAAGAAACTCCAAAACTCCAAAACTCCAAAACTCCAATACTCCAAAACTCCGAAACTCCGAAACTCCAAAACTCCAAAACTCCAAAACTGCAAAACTGCAAAACTCCAAAACTCCGAAACTCCGAAACTCCAAAACTCCGAAACTCCAAAACTCGGAAACTCCAAAACTCCGAAACTCCAAAACTCCGAAACTCCAAAACTCCGAATCTCCAAAACTCCAAAACTCCAAAACTCCAAAACTCCGAAACTCCAAAACTCCAAAACTCCGAAACTCCAAAACTCCGAAACTCCAAAACTCCAAAACTCCGAAACTCCAAAACTCCAAAACTCCAAAACTCCGAAACTCCGAAACTCCGAAACTCCAAATCTCCGAAACTCCAAAACTCCAAAACTCCGAAACTCCGCAACTCCGAAACTCCAAAACTCCAAAACTCCGAAACTCCGAAACTCCAAAACTCCAAAACTCCAAAACTCCGAATCTCCGAAACTCCAAAACTCCAAAACTCCGAAACTCCAAAACTCCGAAACTCCGAAACTCCGAAACTCCAAAACTCCAAAACTCCGAAACTCCAAAACTCCGAAACTCCAAAACTCCAAAACTCCAATACTCCAAAACTCCAAAACTCCAAAACTCCAAAACTCCGAAACTCCGAAACTCCAAAACTCCAAAACTCCGAAACTCCAAAACTCCGAAACTCCAAAACTCCCAAACTCCAAAACTCCAAAACTCCGAAACTCCAAAACTCCAATACTCCAAAACTAAGAAACTCCAAAACTCCAAAACTCCAAAACTCCAATACTCCAAAACTCCGAAACTCCGAAACTCCAAAACTCCAAAACTCCAAAACTGCAAAACTGCAAAACTCCAAAACTCCGAAACTCCGAAACTCCAAAACTCCGAAACTCCAAAACTCGGAAACTCCAAAACTCCGAAACTCCAAAACTCCGAAACTCCAAAACTCCGAATCTCCAAAACTCCAAAACTCCAAAACTCCAAAACTCCGAAACTCCAAAACTCCAAAACTCCGAAACTCCAAAACTCCGAAACTCCAAAACTCCAAAACTCCGAAACTCCAAAACTCCGAAACTCCAAATCTCCGAAACTCCAAAACTCCAAAACTCCGAAACTCCGCAACTCCGAAACTCCAAAACTCCGAAACTCCAAAACTCCAAAACTCCGAAACTCCAAAACTCCAAAACTCCGAAACTCCCAAACGCCGAAGCTCCGAAACTCCGAAACTCCAAAACTCCAAAACTCCGAAACTCCAAAACTCCAAAACTCCGAAACTCCGAAACTCCGAAACTCCAAATCTCCGAAACTCCAAAACTCCAAAACTCCGAAACTCCGAAACTCCAAAACTCCAAAACTACAAAACTCCAAAACTCCAAAACTCCAAAACTCCGAAACTCCGAAACTCCAAAACTCCGAATCTCCAAAACTCCAAAACTCCAAAACTCCGAATCTCCAAAACTCGGAAACTCCAAAACTCCAAAACTCCAAAACTCCGAAACTCCAAAACTCCAAAACTCCAAAACTCCGAAACTCCAAAACTCCAAAACTCCAAAACTCCAAAACTCCAAAACTCCAAAACTCCAAAACTCCAAAACTCCGAAACTCCAAAACTCCAAAACTCCAAAACTCCAAAGCTCCAAAACTCCAAAACTCAAAAACTCAAAAACTCCAAAACTCCAAAACTCCAAAACTCCAAAACTCCGAAACTCCAAAACTCCGAAACTCCAAAACTCCGAAACTCCAAAACTCCAAAACTCCAATACTCCAAAACTCCAAAACTCCGAAACTCCAAAACTCCAAAA
This sequence comes from Amblyomma mixtum, assembly GCF_055824585.1. NCBI lineage: Eukaryota > Metazoa > Arthropoda > Arachnida > Ixodida > Ixodidae > Amblyomma > Amblyomma mixtum. The sequence goes on from NW_028317651.1 coordinate 13,684,520, forward strand.
CTCCAAAGCTCCAAAACTCCAAAACTCCAAAACTCCAAAACTCCAAAACTCCAATACTCCAAAACTCCAAAACTCCAAAACTCCGAAACTCCAAAACTCCAATACTCCAAAACTCCGAAACTCCAAAACTCCGAAACTCCAAAACTCCAAAACTCCAATACTCCAAAACTCCAAAACTCCAAAACTCCAAAACTCCGAAACTCCGAAACTCCAAAACTCCAAAACTCCAAAACTGCAAAACTCCAAAACTCCGAAACTCCGAAACTCCAAAACTCCGAAACTCCAAAACTCGGAAACTCCAAAACTCCAAAGCTCCAAAACTCCAAAACTCCAAAACTCCGAAACTCCAAAACTCCAAAACTCCAAAACTCCAAAACTCCGAAACTCCAAAACTCCGAAACTCCAAAACTCCAAAACTCCGAAACTCCGAAACTCCGAAACTCCAAATCTCCGAAACTCCAAAACTCCAAAACTCCGAAACTCCGAAACTCCGAAACTCCAAAACTCGAAAACTCCAAAACTCCAATACTCCAAAACTCCAAAACTCCAAAACACCGGAACTCCGAAACTCCGAAACTCCAAAACTCCAAAACTCCGAAACTCCGAAACTCCAAAACTCGAAAACTCCAAAACTCCAATACTCCAAAACTCCAAAACTCCAAAACACCGGAACTCCGAAACTCCGAAACTCCAAAACTCCAAAACTCCAAAACTCCAAAACTCCAAAACTCCGAAACTCCAAAACTCCAATACTCCAAAACTCCGAAACTCCAAAACTCCAAAACTCTAAAACTCCAAAACTCCAAAACTCCAAAACTCCAAAACTCCGAAACTCCAAAACTCCGAAACTCCAAAACTCCGAAACTCCAAAACTCCGAAACTCCAAAACTCCGAATCTCCAAAACTCCAAAACTCCAAAACTCCAAAACTCCAAAACTCCAAAACTCCGAAACTCCAAAACTCCAAAACTCCGAAACTCCAAAACTCCGAAACTCCAAAACTCCAAAACTCCGAAACTCCAAAACTCCGAAACTCCAAAACTCCAAAACTCCGAAACTCCAAAACTCCAAAACTCCGAAACTCCAAAACGCCGAAGCTCCGAAACTCCGAAACTCCAAAACTCCAAAACTCCGAAACTCCAAAACTCCAAAACTCCGAAACTCCGAAACTCCGAAACTCCAAATCTCCGAAACTCCAAAACTCCAAAACTCCGAAACTCCGCAACTCCGAAACTCCAAAACTCCAAAACTCCGAAACTCCGAAACTCCAAAACTCCAAAACTCCAAAACTCCGAATCTCCGAAACTCCAAAACTCCAAAACTCCGAAACTCCAAAACTCCGAAACTCCGAAACTCCGAAACTCCGAAACTCCAAAACTCCAAAACTCCGAAACTCCAAAACTCCGAAACTCCAAAACTCCAAAACTCCAATACTCCAAAACTCCAAAACACCGAAACTCCGAAACTCCGAAACTCCAAAACTCCAAAACTCCAAAACTCCGAATCTCCAAAACTCGGAAACTCCAAAACTCCAAAACTCCAAAACTCCGAAACTCCAAAACTCCAAAACTCCAAAACTCCGAAACTCCAAAACTCCAAAACTCCAAAACTCCAAAACTCCAAAACTCCAAAACTCCGAAACTCCAAAACTCCAAAACTCCAAAACTCCAAAGCTCCAAAACTCCAAAACTCCAAAACTCCAAAACTCCAAAACTGCAAAACTCCAAAACTCCGAAACTCCGAAACTCCAAAACTCCGAAACTCCAAAACTCGGAAACTCCAAAACTCCAAAGCTCCAAAACTCCAAAACTCCAAAACTCCAAAACTCCGAAACTCCAAAACTCCAAAACTCCAAAACTCCAAAACTCCGAAACTCCAAAACTCCGAAACTCCAAAACTCCGAAACTCCAAAACTCCGAAACTCCAAAACTCCGAAACTCCAAAACTCCAAAACTCCAATACTCCAAAACTCCAAAACTCCAAAACTCCAAAACTCCAAAACTCCGAAACTCCGAAACTCCAAAACTCCAAAACTCCAAAACTCCAAAACTCCGAAACTCCAAAACTCCAAAACTCCAAAACTCCGAAACTCCAAAACTCCAAAACTCCAAAACTCCAAAACTCCGAAACTCCAAAACTCCAAAACTCCAAAACTCCGAAACTCCAAAACTCCAAAACTCCAAAACTCCGAAACTCCAAAACTCCGAAACTCCAAAACTCCGAAACTCCGAAACTCCAAAACTCGAAAACTCCAAAACTCCAATACTCCAAAACTCCAAAACTCCAAAACACCGGAACTCCGAAACTCCAAAACTCCAAAACTCCGAAACTCCGAAACTCCAAAACTCGAAAACTCCAAAACTCCAATACTCCAAAACTCCAAAACTCCAAAACACCGGAACTCCGAAACTCCGAAACTCCAAAACTCCAAAACTCCAAAACTCCAAAACTCCAAAACTCCGAAACTCCAAAACTCCAATACTCCAAAACTCCGAAACTCCAAAACTCCAAAACTCTAAAACTCCAAAACTCCAAAACTCCAAAACTCCAAAACTCCGAAACTCCAAAACTCCGAAACTCCAAAACTCCGAAACTCCAAAACTCCGAAACTCCAAAACTCCGAATCTCCAAAACTCCAAAACTCCAAAACTCCAAAACTCCAAAACTCCGAAACTCCAAAACTCCAAAACTCCGAAACTCCAAAACTCCGAAACTCCAAAACTCCCAAACTCCAAAACTCCAAAACTCCGAAACTCCAAAACTCCAATACTCCAAAACTAAGAAACTCCAAAACTCCAAAACTCCAAAACTCCAATACTCCAAAACTCCGAAACTCCGAAACTCCAAAACTCCAAAACTCCAAAACTGCAAAACTGCAAAACTCCAAAACTCCGAAACTCCGAAACTCCAAAACTCCGAAACTCCAAAACTCGGAAACTCCAAAACTCCGAAACTCCAAAACTCCGAAACTCCAAAACTCCGAATCTCCAAAACTCCAAAACTCCAAAACTCCAAAACTCCGAAACTCCAAAACTCCAAAACTCCGAAACTCCAAAACTCCGAAACTCCAAAACTCCAAAACTCCGAAACTCCAAAACTCCAAAACTCCAAAACTCCGAAACTCCGAAACTCCGAAACTCCAAATCTCCGAAACTCCAAAACTCCAAAACTCCGAAACTCCGCAACTCCGAAACTCCAAAACTCCAAAACTCCGAAACTCCGAAACTCCAAAACTCCAAAACTCCAAAACTCCGAATCTCCGAAACTCCAAAACTCCAAAACTCCGAAACTCCAAAACTCCGAAACTCCGAAACTCCGAAACTCCAAAACTCCAAAACTCCGAAACTCCAAAACTCCGAAACTCCAAAACTCCAAAACTCCAATACTCCAAAACTCCAAAACTCCAAAACTCCAAAACTCCGAAACTCCGAAACTCCAAAACTCCAAAACTCCGAAACTCCAAAACTCCGAAACTCCAAAACTCCCAAACTCCAAAACTCCAAAACTCCGAAACTCCAAAACTCCAATACTCCAAAACTAAGAAACTCCAAAACTCCAAAACTCCAAAACTCCAATACTCCAAAACTCCGAAACTCCGAAACTCCAAAACTCCAAAACTCCAAAACTGCAAAACTGCAAAACTCCAAAACTCCGAAACTCCGAAACTCCAAAACTCCGAAACTCCAAAACTCGGAAACTCCAAAACTCCGAAACTCCAAAACTCCGAAACTCCAAAACTCCGAATCTCCAAAACTCCAAAACTCCAAAACTCCAAAACTCCGAAACTCCAAAACTCCAAAACTCCGAAACTCCAAAACTCCGAAACTCCAAAACTCCAAAACTCCGAAACTCCAAAACTCCGAAACTCCAAATCTCCGAAACTCCAAAACTCCAAAACTCCGAAACTCCGCAACTCCGAAACTCCAAAACTCCGAAACTCCAAAACTCCAAAACTCCGAAACTCCAAAACTCCAAAACTCCGAAACTCCCAAACGCCGAAGCTCCGAAACTCCGAAACTCCAAAACTCCAAAACTCCGAAACTCCAAAACTCCAAAACTCCGAAACTCCGAAACTCCGAAACTCCAAATCTCCGAAACTCCAAAACTCCAAAACTCCGAAACTCCGAAACTCCAAAACTCCAAAACTACAAAACTCCAAAACTCCAAAACTCCAAAACTCCGAAACTCCGAAACTCCAAAACTCCGAATCTCCAAAACTCCAAAACTCCAAAACTCCGAATCTCCAAAACTCGGAAACTCCAAAACTCCAAAACTCCAAAACTCCGAAACTCCAAAACTCCAAAACTCCAAAACTCCGAAACTCCAAAACTCCAAAACTCCAAAACTCCAAAACTCCAAAACTCCAAAACTCCAAAACTCCAAAACTCCGAAACTCCAAAACTCCAAAACTCCAAAACTCCAAAGCTCCAAAACTCCAAAACTCAAAAACTCAAAAACTCCAAAACTCCAAAACTCCAAAACTCCAAAACTCCGAAACTCCAAAACTCCGAAACTCCAAAACTCCGAAACTCCAAAACTCCAAAACTCCAATACTCCAAAACTCCAAAACTCCGAAACTCCAAAACTCCAAAACTCCAAAGCTCCAAAACTCCAAAACTCCAAAACTCCAAAACTCCAAAACTCCAATACTCCAAAACTCCAAAACTCCAAAACTCCGAAACTCCAAAACTCCAATACTCCAAAACTCCGAAACTCCAAAACTCCGAAACTCCAAAACTCCAAAACTCCAATACTCCAAAACTCCAAAACTCCAAAACTCCAAAACTCCGAAACTCCGAAACTCCAAAACTCCAAAACTCCAAAACTGCAAAACTCCAAAACTCCGAAACTCCGAAACTCCAAAACTCCGAAACTCCAAAACTCGGAAACTCCAAAACTCCAAAGCTCCAAAACTCCAAAACTCCAAAACTCCGAAACTCCAAAACTCCAAAACTCCAAAACTCCAAAACTCCGAAACTCCAAAACTCCGAAACTCCAAAACTCCGAAACTCCAAAACTCCGAAACTCCAAAACTCCGAAACTCCAAAACTCCAAAACTCCAATACTCCAAAACTCCAAAACTCCAAAACTCCAAAACTCCAAAACTCCGAAACTCCGAAACTCCAAAACTCCAAAACTCCAAAACTCCAAAACTCCGAAACTCCAAAACTCCGAAACTCCAAAACTCCAAAACTCCAAAACTCCGAAATCCAAAACTCCAAAACTCCAAAACTCCAAAACTCCGAAACTCCAAAACTCCCAAACTCCAAAACTCCGAAACTCCAAAACTCCAAAACTCCAAAACTCCGAAACTCCAAAACTCCGAAACTCCAAAACTCCGAAACTCCGAAACTCCAAAACTCGAAAACTCCAAAACTCCAATACTCCAAAACTCCAAAACTCCAAAACACCGGAACTCCGAAACTCCGAAACTCCAAAACTCCAAAACTCCGAAACTCCGAAACTCCAAAACTCGAAAACTCCAAAACTCCAATACTCCAAAACTCCAAAACTCCAAAACACCGGAACTCCGAAACTCCGAAACTCCAAAACTCCAAAACTCCAAAACTCCAAAACTCCAAAACTCCGAAACTCCAAAACTCCAATACTCCAAAACTCCGAAACTCCAAAACTCCAAAACTCTAAAACTCCAAAACTCCAAAACTCCAAAACTCCAAAACTCCGAAACTCCAAAACTCCGAAACTCCAAAACTCCGAAACTCCAAAACTCCGAAACTCCAAAACTCCGAATCTCCAAAACTCCAAAACTCCAAAACTCCAAAACTCCAAAACTCCAAAACTCCGAAACTCCAAAACTCCAAAACTCCGAAACTCCAAAACTCCGAAACTCCAAAACTCCAAAACTCCGAAACTCCAAAACTCCGAAACTCCAAAACTCCAAAACTCCGAAACTCCAAAACTCCAAAACTCCGAAACTCCAAAACGCCGAAGCTCCGAAACTCCGAAACTCCAAAACTCCAAAACTCCGAAACTCCAAAACTCCAAAACTCCGAAACTCCGAAACTCCGAAACTCCAAATCTCCGAAACTCCAAAACTCCAAAACTCCGAAACTCCGCAACTCCGAAACTCCAAAACTCCAAAACTCCGAAACTCCGAAACTCCAAAACTCCAAAACTCCAAAACTCCGAATCTCCGAAACTCCAAAACTCCAAAACTCCGAAACTCCAAAACTCCGAAACTCCGAAACTCCGAAACTCCGAAACTCCAAAACTCCAAAACTCCGAAACTCCAAAACTCCGAAACTCCAAAACTCCAAAACTCCAATACTCCAAAACTCCAAAACACCGAAACTCCGAAACTCCGAAACTCCAAAACTCCAAAACTCCAAAACTCCGAATCTCCAAAACTCGGAAACTCCAAAACTCCAAAACTCCAAAACTCCGAAACTCCAAAACTCCAAAACTCCAAAACTCCGAAACTCCAAAACTCCAAAACTCCAAAACTCCAAAACTCCAAAACTCCAAAACTCCAAAACTCCGAAACTCCAAAACTCCAAAACTCCAAAACTCCAAAGCTCCAAAACTCCAAAACTCCAAAACTCCAAAACTCCAAAACTGCAAAACTCCAAAACTCCGAAACTCCGAAACTCCAAAACTCCGAAACTCCAAAACTCGGAAACTCCAAAACTCCAAAGCTCCAAAACTCCAAAACTCCAAAACTCCAAAACTCCGAAACTCCAAAACTCCAAAACTCCAAAACTCCAAAACTCCGAAACTCCAAAACTCCGAAACTCCAAAACTCCGAAACTCCAAAACTCCGAAACTCCAAAACTCCGAAACTCCAAAACTCCAAAACTCCAATACTCCAAAACTCCAAAACTCCAAAACTCCAAAACTCCAAAACTCCGAAACTCCGAAACTCCAAAACTCCAAAACTCCAAAACTCCAAAACTCCGAAACTCCAAAACTCCAAAACTCCAAAACTCCGAAACTCCAAAACTCCAAAACTCCAAAACTCCAAAACTCCGAAACTCCAAAACTCCAAAACTCCAAAACTCCGAAACTCCAAAACTCCAAAACTCCAAAACTCCGAAACTCCAAAACTCCGAAACTCCAAAACTCCGAAACTCCGAAACTCCAAAACTCGAAAACTCCAAAACTCCAATACTCCAAAACTCCAAAACTCCAAAACACCGGAACTCCGAAACTCCAAAACTCCAAAACTCCGAAACTCCGAAACTCCAAAACTCGAAAACTCCAAAACTCCAATACTCCAAAACTCCAAAACTCCAAAACACCGGAACTCCGAAACTCCGAAACTCCAAAACTCCAAAACTCCAAAACTCCAAAACTCCAAAACTCCGAAACTCCAAAACTCCAATACTCCAAAACTCCGAAACTCCAAAACTCCAAAACTCTAAAACTCCAAAACTCCAAAACTCCAAAACTCCAAAACTCCGAAACTCCAAAACTCCGAAACTCCAAAACTCCGAAACTCCAAAACTCCGAAACTCCAAAACTCCGAATCTCCAAAACTCCAAAACTCCAAAACTCCAAAACTCCAAAACTCCGAAACTCCAAAACTCCAAAACTCCGAAACTCCAAAACTCCGAAACTCCAAAACTCCCAAACTCCAAAACTCCAAAACTCCGAAACTCCAAAACTCCAATACTCCAAAACTAAGAAACTCCAAAACTCCAAAACTCCAAAACTCCAATACTCCAAAACTCCGAAACTCCGAAACTCCAAAACTCCAAAACTCCAAAACTGCAAAACTGCAAAACTCCAAAACTCCGAAACTCCGAAACTCCAAAACTCCGAAACTCCAAAACTCGGAAACTCCAAAACTCCGAAACTCCAAAACTCCGAAACTCCAAAACTCCGAATCTCCAAAACTCCAAAACTCCAAAACTCCAAAACTCCGAAACTCCAAAACTCCAAAACTCCGAAACTCCAAAACTCCGAAACTCCAAAACTCCAAAACTCCGAAACTCCAAAACTCCAAAACTCCAAAACTCCGAAACTCCGAAACTCCGAAACTCCAAATCTCCGAAACTCCAAAACTCCAAAACTCCGAAACTCCGCAACTCCGAAACTCCAAAACTCCAAAACTCCGAAACTCCGAAACTCCAAAACTCCAAAACTCCAAAACTCCGAATCTCCGAAACTCCAAAACTCCAAAACTCCGAAACTCCAAAACTCCGAAACTCCGAAACTCCGAAACTCCAAAACTCCAAAACTCCGAAACTCCAAAACTCCGAAACTCCAAAACTCCAAAACTCCAATACTCCAAAACTCCAAAACACCGAAACTCCGAAACTCCGAAACTCCAAAACTCCAAAACTCCAAAACTCCGAATCTCCAAAACTCGGAAACTCCAAAACTCCAAAACTCCAAAACTCCGAAACTCCAAAACTCCAAAACTCCAAAACTCCGAAACTCCAAAACTCCAAAACTCCAAAACTCCAAAACTCCAAAACTCCAAAACTCCAAAACTCCAAAACTCCGAAACTCCAAAACTCCAAAACTCCAAAACTCCAAAGCTCCAAAACTCCAAAACTCAAAAACTCCAAAACTCAAAAACTCCAAAACTCCAAAACTCCGAAACTCCAAAACTCCGAAACTCCAAAACTCCGAAACTCCAAAACTCCAAAACTCCAATACTCCAAAACTCCAAAACTCCGAAACTCCAAAACTCCAAAACTCCAAAGCTCCAAAACTCCAAAACTCCAAAACTCCAATACTCCAAAACTCCAAAACTCCAAAACTCCGAAACTCCAAAACTCCAATACTCCAAAACTCCGAAACTCCAAAACTCCGAAACTCCAAAACTCCAAAACTCCAATACTCCAAAACTCCAAAACTCCAAAACACCGAAACTCCGAAACTCCAAAACTCCAAAACTCCAAAACTCCGAAACTCAAAAACTCCGAAACTCCAAAACTCCAAAACTCCAAAACTCCGAAACTCCAAAACTCCAATACTCCAATACTCCGAAACTCCAAAACTCCAAAACTCCGAAACTCCAATACTCCAAAACTTCAAAACTCCGAATCTCCAAAACTCCAAAACTCCGAAACTCCGAAACTCCAAAACTCCAAAACTACAAAACTCCAAAACTCCAAAACTCCAAAACTCCGAAACTCCGAAACTCCAAAACTCCGAATCTCCAAAACTCCAAAACTCGAAAACTCCGAAACTCCAAAACTCCAAAACTCCAATACTCCAAAACTCCAAAACTCCGAAACTCCAAAACTCCAAAACTCCAAAGCTCCAAAACTCCAAAACTCCAAAACTCCGAAACTCCAAAACTCCAAAACTCCAAAACTCCGAAACACCAAAACTCCGAAACTCCGAAACTCGGAAACTCCAAAACTCCAAAACTCCAAAACTCCAAAACTCCAAAACTCCGAAACTCCAAAACTCCAAAACTCCGAAACTCCAAAACTCCAAAACTCCGAAACTCCAAAACTCCAAAACTCCAAAACTCCGAAACTCCAAAACTCGAAAACTCCAAAACTCCAAAACTCCAATACTCCAAAACTGCGAAACTCCGAAACTCCAAAACTCCAAAACTCCAAAACTCCGAAACTCCAAAACTCCAATACTCCAAAACTCCGAAACTCCAAAACTCCAAAACTCAAAAACTCCAAAACTCCAAAACTCCAAAACTCCAAAACTCCGAAACTCCAAAACTCCGAAACTCCAAAACTCCGAAACTCCAAAACTCCGAAACTCCAAAACTCCGAATCTCCAAAACTCCAAAACTCCAAAACTCCAAAACTCCGAAACTCCAAAACTCCAAAACTCCGAAACTCCAAAACTCCGAAACTCCAAAACTCCAAAACTCCAAAACTCCGAAACTCCAAAACTCCAAAACTCCGAAACTCCAAAACTCCAAAACTCCAAAACTCCGAAACTCCGAAACTCCAAAACTCCAAAACTCCGAAACTCCAAAACTGCAAAACTCCAAAACTCCAAAACTCCAAAACTCCAAAACTCCAAAACTCCAATACTCCAAAACTCCAAAACACCGAAACTCAAAAACTCCGAAACTCCAAAACTCCAAAACTCCGAAACTCCGAAACTCCAATACTCCAAAACTCCAAAACTCCAAAACACCGAAACTCCGAAACTCCGAAACTCCAAAACTCCAGAACTCCAAAACTCCGAATCTCCAAAACTCGGAAACTCCAAAACTCCAAAACTCCAAAACTCCGAAACTCCAAAACTCCGAAACTCCGAAACTCCGAAACTCCACAACTCCACAACTCCAAAACTCCGAAACTCCAAAACTCCGAATCTCCGAAACTCCAAAACTCCAAAACTCCGAAACTCCAAAACTCCGAAACTCCGAAACTCCGAAACTCCGAAACTCCAAAACTCCAAAACTCCGAAACTCCAAAACTCCGAAACTCCAATACTCCAAAACTTCAAAACTCCGAATCTCCAAAACTCCAAAACTCCGAAACTCCGAAACTCCAAAACTCCAAAACTACAAAACTCCAAAACTCCACAACTCCAAAACTCCGAAACTCCGAAACTCCGAAACTCCAAAACTCCAAAACTCCAAAACTCCAAAACTCCGAAACTCCAAAACTCCGAAACTCCGAAACTCCAAAACTCCAAAACTCCGAAACTCCAAAACTCCAAAACTCCAAAACTCCGAAACTCCGAAACTCCAAAACTCCAAAACTCCAAAACTCCAAAACTCCAAAACTGCAAAAGTCCAAAACTCCAAAACTCCGAAACTCCAATACTCCAAAACTCCGAAACTCCAAAACTCCAAAACTCCAAAACTCCAAAACTCCAAAACTCCAATACTCCGAAACTCCGAAACTCCAAAACTCCAAAACTCCAAAACTCCAAAACTCCGAAACTCCAAAACTCCGAAACTCCGAAACTCCAAAACTCCAAAACTCCGATACTCCAAAACTCCAAAACTCCGAAACTCCAAAACTGCAAAAGTCCAAAACTCCAAAACTCCGAAACTCCAATACTCCAAAACTCCGAAACTCCAAAACTCCAAAACTCCAAAACTCCAAAACTCCAAAACTCCGAAACTCCGAAACTCCGAAACTCCGAAACTCCAAAACTCCGAAACTCCGAAACTCCAAAACTCCAAAACTCCAAAACTCCGAAACTCCAAAACTCCAAAACTCCGAAACTCCGAAACTCCGAAACTCCGAAACTCCAAAACTCCGAATCTCCAAAACTCGGAAACTCCAAAACTCCAAAACTCCAAAACTCCAAAACTCCGAAACTCCAAAACTCCAAAACTCCAAAACTCCAAAACTCCAAAACTCCGAAACTCCAAAACTCCGAAACTCCAAAACTCCAAAACTCCAATACTCCAAAACTCCAAAACTCCAAAACACCGAAACTCCGAAACTCCGAAACTCCAAAACTCCAGAACTCCAAAACTCCGAATCTCCAAAACTCGGAAACTCCAAAACTCCAAAACTCCAAAACTCCGAAACTCCAAAACTCCGAAACTCCGAAACTCCGAAACTCCACAACTCCACAACTCCAAAACTCCGAAACTCCAAAACTCCGAATCTCCGAAACTCCAAAACTCCAAAACTCCGAAACTCCAAAACTCCGAAACTCCGAAACTCCGAAACTCCGAAACTCCAAAACTCCAAAACTCCGAAACTCCAAAACTCCGAAACTCCAAAACTCCAAAACTCCAAAACTCCAAAACTCCGAAACTCCAAAACTCCAATACTCCAAAACTAAGAAACTCCAAAACTCCAAAACTCCAAAACTCCAATACTCCAAAACTCCGAAACTCCGAAACTCCAAAACTCCAAAACTCCAAAACTGCAAAACTCCAAAACTCCGAAACTCCGAAACTCCAAAACTCCGAAACTCCAAAACTCGGAAACTCCAAAACTCCAAAGCTCCAAAACTCCAAAACTCCAAAACTCCGAAACTCCAAAACTCCGAAACTCCAAAACTCCGAAACTCCAAAACTCGGAAACTCCAAAACTCCAAAGCTCCAAAACTCCAAAACTCCAAAACTCCGAAACTCCAAAACTCCGAAACTCCAAAACTCCGAATCTCCAAAACTCCAAAACTCCAAAACTCCAAAACTCCGAAACTCCAAAACTCCAAAACTCCGAAACTCCAAAACTCCGAAACTCCAAAACTCCAAAACTCCGAAACTCCAAAACTCCAAAACTCCGAAACTCCAAAACGCCGAAGCTCCGAAACTCCGAAACTCCAAAACTCCAAAACTCCGAAACTCCAAAACTCCAAAACTCCGAAACTCCGAAACTCCAAAACTCCGAAACTCCAAAACTCCGAAACTCCAAAACTCCAAAACTCCGAAACTCCAAAACTCCAAAACTCCGAAACTCCCAAACGCCGAAGCTCCGAAACTCCGAAACTCCAAAACTCCAAAACTCCGAAACTCCAAAACTCCAAAACTCCGAAACTCCGAAACTCCGAAACTCCAAATCTCCGAAACTCCAAAACTCCAAAACTCCGAAACTCCGAAACTCCAAAACTCCAAAACTACAAAACTCCAAAACTCCAAAACTCCAAAACTCCGAAACTCCGAAACTCCAAAACTCCGAATCTCCAAAACTCCAAAACTCCAAAACTCCGAATCTCCAAAACTCGGAAACTCCAAAACTCCAAAACTCCAAAACTCCGAAACTCCAAAACTCCAAAACTCCAAAACTCCGAAACTCCAAAACTCCAAAACTCCAAAACTCCAAAACTCCAAAACTCCAAAACTCCAAAACTCCGAAACTCCAAAACTCCAAAACTCCAAAACTCCAAAGCTCCAAAACTCCAAAACTCAAAAACTCAAAAACTCAAAAACTCCAAAACTCCAAAACTCCAAAACTCCGAAACTCCAAAACTCCGAAACTCCAAAACTCCGAAACTCCAAAACTCCAAAACTCCAATACTCCAAAACTCCAAAACTCCGAAACTCCAAAACTCCAAAACTCCAAAGCTCCAAAACTCCAAAACTCCAAAACTCCAAAACTCCAAAACTCCAATACTCCAAAACTCCAAAACTCCAAAACTCCGAAACTCCAAAACTCCAATACTCCAAAACTCCGAAACTCCAAAACTCCGAAACTCCAAAACTCCAAAACTCCAATACTCCAAAACTCCAAAACTCCAAAACTCCAAAACTCCAAAACTCCGAAACTCCGAAACTCCAAAACTCCAAAACTCCAAAACTGCAAAACTCCAAAACTCCGAAACTCCGAAACTCCAAAACTCCGAAACTCCAAAACTCGGAAACTCCAAAACTCCAAAGCTCCAAAACTCCAAAACTCCAAAACTCCGAAACTCCAAAACTCCAAAACTCCAAAACTCCAAAACTCCGAAACTCCAAAACTCCGAAACTCCAAAACTCCGAAACTCCAAAACTCCGAAACTCCAAAACTCCGAAACTCCAAAACTCCAAAACTCCAATACTCCAAAACTCCAAAACTCCAAAACTCCAAAACTCCAAAACTCCGAAACTCCGAAACTCCAAAACTCCAAAACTCCAAAACTCCAAAACTCCGAAACTCCAAAACTCCGAAACTCCAAAACTCCAAAACTCCAAAACTCCGAAATCCAAAACTCCAAAACTCCAAAACTCCAAAACTCCGAAACTCCAAAACTCCAAAACTCCAAAACTCCGAAACTCCAAAACTCCAAAACTCCAAAACTCCGAAACTCCAAAACTCCGAAACTCCAAAACTCCGAAACTCCGAAACTCCAAAACTCGAAAACTCCAAAACTCCAATACTCCAAAACTCCAAAACTCCAAAACACCGGAACTCCGAAACTCCGAAACTCCAAAACTCCAAAACTCCGAAACTCCGAAACTCCAAAACTCGAAAACTCCAAAACTCCAATACTCCAAAACTCCAAAACTCCAAAACACCGGAACTCCGAAACTCCGAAACTCCAAAACTCCAAAACTCCAAAACTCCAAAACTCCAAAACTCCGAAACTCCAAAACTCCAATACTCCAAAACTCCGAAACTCCAAAACTCCAAAACTCTAAAACTCCAAAACTCCAAAACTCCAAAACTCCAAAACTCCGAAACTCCAAAACTCCGAAACTCCAAAACTCCGAAACTCCAAAACTCCGAAACTCCAAAACTCCGAATCTCCAAAACTCCAAAACTCCAAAACTCCAAAACTCCAAAACTCCAAAACTCCGAAACTCCAAAACTCCAAAACTCCGAAACTCCAAAACTCCGAAACTCCAAAACTCCAAAACTCCGAAACTCCAAAACTCCGAAACTCCAAAACTCCAAAACTCCGAAACTCCAAAACTCCAAAACTCCGAAACTCCAAAACGCCGAAGCTCCGAAACTCCGAAACTCCAAAACTCCAAAACTCCGAAACTCCAAAACTCCAAAACTCCGAAACTCCGAAACTCCGAAACTCCAAATCTCCGAAACTCCAAAACTCCAAAACTCCGAAACTCCGCAACTCCGAAACTCCAAAACTCCAAAACTCCGAAACTCCGAAACTCCAAAACTCCAAAACTCCAAAACTCCGAATCTCCGAAACTCCAAAACTCCAAAACTCCGAAACTCCAAAACTCCGAAACTCCGAAACTCCGAAACTCCGAAACTCCAAAACTCCAAAACTCCGAAACTCCAAAACTCCGAAACTCCAAAACTCCAAAACTCCAATACTCCAAAACTCCAAAACACCGAAACTCCGAAACTCCGAAACTCCAAAACTCCAAAACTCCAAAACTCCGAATCTCCAAAACTCGGAAACTCCAAAACTCCAAAACTCCAAAACTCCGAAACTCCAAAACTCCAAAACTCCAAAACTCCGAAACTCCAAAACTCCAAAACTCCAAAACTCCAAAACTCCAAAACTCCAAAACTCCAAAACTCCGAAACTCCAAAACTCCAAAACTCCAAAACTCCAAAGCTCCAAAACTCCAAAACTCCAAAACTCCAAAACTCCAAAACTGCAAAACTCCAAAACTCCGAAACTCCGAAACTCCAAAACTCCGAAACTCCAAAACTCGGAAACTCCAAAACTCCAAAGCTCCAAAACTCCAAAACTCCAAAACTCCAAAACTCCGAAACTCCAAAACTCCAAAACTCCAAAACTCCAAAACTCCGAAACGCCAAAACTCCGAAACTCCAAAACTCCGAAACTCCAAAACTCCGAAACTCCAAAACTCCGAAACTCCAAAACTCCAAAACTCCAATACTCCAAAACTCCAAAACTCCAAAACTCCAAAACTCCAAAACTCCGAAACTCCGAAACTCCAAAACTCCAAAACTCCAAAACTCCAAAACTCCGAAACTCCAAAACTCCAAAACTCCAAAACTCCGAAACTCCAAAACTCCAAAACTCCAAAACTCCAAAACTCCGAAACTCCAAAACTCCAAAACTCCAAAACTCCGAAACTCCAAAACTCCAAAACTCCAAAACTCCGAAACTCCAAAACTCCGAAACTCCAAAACTCCGAAACTCCGAAACTCCAAAACTCGAAAACTCCAAAACTCCAATACTCCAAAACTCCAAAACTCCAAAACACCGGAACTCCGAAACTCCAAAACTCCAAAACTCCGAAACTCCGAAACTCCAAAACTCGAAAACTCCAAAACTCCAATACTCCAAAACTCCAAAACTCCAAAACACCGGAACTCCGAAACTCCGAAACTCCAAAACTCCAAAACTCCAAAACTCCAAAACTCCAAAACTCCGAAACTCCAAAACTCCAATACTCCAAAACTCCGAAACTCCAAAACTCCAAAACTCTAAAACTCCAAAACTCCAAAACTCCAAAACTCCAAAACTCCGAAACTCCAAAACTCCGAAACTCCAAAACTCCGAAACTCCAAAACTCCGAAACTCCAAAACTCCGAATCTCCAAAACTCCAAAACTCCAAAACTCCAAAACTCCGAAACTCCAAAACTCCAAAACTCCGAAACTCCAAAACTCCGAAACTCCAAAACTCCAAAACTCCAAAACTCCAAAACTCCGAAACTCCAAAACTCCAATACTCCAAAACTAAGAAACTCCAAAACTCCAAAACTCCAAAACTCCAATACTCCAAAACTCCGAAACTCCGAAACTCCAAAACTCCAAAACTCCAAAACTGCAAAACTGCAAAACTCCAAAACTCCGAAACTCCGAAACTCCAAAACTCCGAAACTCCAAAACTCGGAAACTCCAAAACTCCGAAACTCCAAAACTCCGAAACTCCAAAACTCCGAATCTCCAAAACTCCAAAACTCCAAAACTCCAAAACTCCGAAACTCCAAAACTCCAAAACTCCGAAACTCCAAAACTCCGAAACTCCAAAACTCCAAAACTCCGAAACTCCAAAACTCCAAAACTCCAAAACTCCGAAACTCCGAAACTCCGAAACTCCAAATCTCCGAAACTCCAAAACTCCAAAACTCCGAAACTCCGCAACTCCGAAACTCCAAAACTCCAAAACTCCGAAACTCCGAAACTCCAAAACTCCAAAACTCCAAAACTCCGAATCTCCGAAACTCCAAAACTCCAAAACTCCGAAACTCCAAAACTCCGAAACTCCGAAACTCCGAAACTCCAAAACTCCAAAACTCCGAAACTCCAAAACTCCGAAACTCCAAAACTCCAAAACTCCAATACTCCAAAACTCCAAAACACCGAAACTCCGAAACTCCGAAACTCCAAAACTCCAAAACTCCAAAACTCCGAATCTCCAAAACTCGGAAACTCCAAAACTCCAAAACTCCAAAACTCCGAAACTCCAAAACTCCAAAACTCCAAAACTCCGAAACTCCAAAACTCCAAAACTCCAAAACTCCAAAACTCCAAAACTCCAAAACTCCAAAACTCCAAAACTCCGAAACTCCAAAACTCCAAAACTCCAAAACTCCAAAGCTCCAAAACTCCAAAACTCAAAAACTCCAAAACTCAAAAACTCCAAAACTCCAAAACTCCGAAACTCCAAAACTCCGAAACTCCAAAACTCCGAAACTCCAAAACTCCAAAACTCCAATACTCCAAAACTCCAAAACTCCGAAACTCCAAAACTCCAAAACTCCAAAGCTCCAAAACTCCAAAACTCCAAAACTCCAATACTCCAAAACTCCAAAACTCCAAAACTCCGAAACTCCAAAACTCCAATACTCCAAAACTCCGAAACTCCAAAACTCCGAAACTCCAAAACTCCAAAACTCCAATACTCCAAAACTCCAAAACTCCAAAACACCGAAACTCCGAAACTCCAAAACTCCAAAACTCCAAAACTCCAAAACTCCGAAACTCAAAAACTCCGAAACTCCAAAACTCCAAAACTCCAAAACTCCGAAACTCCAAAACTCCAATACTCCAATACTCCGAAACTCCAAAACTCCAAAACTCCGAAACTCCAATACTCCAAAACTTCAAAACTCCGAATCTCCAAAACTCCAAAACTCCGAAACTCCGAAACTCCAAAACTCCAAAACTACAAAACTCCAAAACTCCAAAACTCCAAAACTCCGAAACTCCGAAACTCCAAAACTCCGAATCTCCAAAACTCCAAAACTCGAAAACTCCGAAACTCCAAAACTCCAAAACTCCAATACTCCAAAACTCCAAAACTCCGAAACTCCAAAACTCCAAAACTCCAAAGCTCCAAAACTCCAAAACTCCAAAACTCCGAAACTCCAAAACTCCAAAACTCCAAAACTCCGAAACACCAAAACTCCGAAACTCCGAAACTCGGAAACTCCAAAACTCCAAAACTCCAAAACTCCAAAACTCCAAAACTCCGAAACTCCAAAACTCCAAAACTCCGAAACTCCAAAACTCCAAAACTCCGAAACTCCAAAACTCCAAAACTCCAAAACTCCGAAACTCCAAAACTCGAAAACTCCAAAACTCCAAAACTCCAATACTCCAAAACTGCGAAACTCCGAAACTCCAAAACTCCAAAACTCCAAAACTCCGAAACTCCAAAACTCCAATACTCCAAAACTCCGAAACTCCAAAACTCCAAAACTCAAAAACTCCAAAACTCCAAAACTCCAAAACTCCAAAACTCCGAAACTCCAAAACTCCGAAACTCCAAAACTCCGAAACTCCAAAACTCCGAAACTCCAAAACTCCGAATCTCCAAAACTCCAAAACTCCAAAACTCCAAAACTCCGAAACTCCAAAACTCCAAAACTCCGAAACTCCAAAACTCCGAAACTCCAAAACTCCAAAACTCCAAAACTCCGAAACTCCAAAACTCCAAAACTCCGAAACTCCAAAACTCCAAAACTCCAAAACTCCGAAACTCCGAAACTCCAAAACTCCAAAACTCCGAAACTCCAAAACTGCAAAACTCCAAAACTCCAAAACTCCAAAACTCCAAAACTCCAAAACTCCAATACTCCAAAACTCCAAAACACCGAAACTCAAAAACTCCGAAACTCCAAAACTCCAAAACTCCGAAACTCCGAAACTCCAAAACTCCAATACTCCAATACTCCGAAACTCCAAAACTCCAAAACTCCGAAACTCCAATACTCCAAAACTTCAAAACTCCGAATCTCCAAAACTCCAAAACTCCGAAACTCCGAAACTCCAAAACTCCAAAACTACAAAACTCCAAAACTCCACAACTCCAAAACTCCGAAACTCCGAAACTCCGAAACTCCAAAACTCCAAAACTCCAAAACTCCAAAACTCCGAAACTCCAAAACTCCGAAACTCCGAAACTCCAAAACTCCAAAACTCCGAAACTCCAAAACTCCAAAACTCCAAAACTCCGAAACTCCGAAACTCCAAAACTCCAAAACTCCAAAACTCCAAAACTCCAAAACTGCAAAAGTCCAAAACTCCAAAACTCCGAAACTCCAATACTCCAAAACTCCGAAACTCCAAAACTCCAAAACTCCAAAACTCCAAAACTCCAAAACTCCAATACTCCGAAACTCCGAAACTCCAAAACTCCAAAACTCCAAAACTCCAAAACTCCGAAACTCCAAAACTCCGAAACTCCGAAACTCCAAAACTCCAAAACTCCGATACTCCAAAACTCCAAAACTCCGAAACTCCAAAACTGCAAAAGTCCAAAACTCCAAAACTCCGAAACTCCAATACTCCAAAACTCCGAAACTCCAAAACTCCAAAACTCCAAAACTCCAAAACTCCAAAACTCCGAAACTCCGAAACTCCGAAACTCCGAAACTCCAAAACTCCGAAACTCCGAAACTCCAAAACTCCAAAACTCCAAAACTCCGAAACTCCAAAACTCCAAAACTCCGAAACTCCGAAACTCCGAAACTCCGAAACTCCAAAACTCCGAATCTCCAAAACTCGGAAACTCCAAAACTCCAAAACTCCAAAACTCCAAAACTCCGAAACTCCAAAACTCCAAAACTCCAAAACTCCAAAACTCCAAAACTCCGAAACTCCAAAACTCCGAAACTCCAAAACTCCAAAACTCCAATACTCCAAAACTCCAAAACTCCAAAACACCGAAACTCCGAAACTCCGAAACTCCAAAACTCCAGAACTCCAAAACTCCGAATCTCCAAAACTCGGAAACTCCAAAACTCCAAAACTCCAAAACTCCGAAACTCCAAAACTCCGAAACTCCGAAACTCCACAACTCCACAACTCCAAAACTCCGAAACTCCAAAACTCCAAAACTCCAAAACTCCGAAACTCCGAAACTCCAAAACTCCAAAACTCCAAAACTCCAAAACTCCAAAACTCCGAAACTCCAAAACTCCGAAACTCCGAAACTCCAAAACTCCAAAACTCC
Source organism: Amblyomma mixtum (assembly GCF_055824585.1). NCBI lineage: Eukaryota > Metazoa > Arthropoda > Arachnida > Ixodida > Ixodidae > Amblyomma > Amblyomma mixtum. The sequence continues at coordinate 13,704,210 of NW_028317651.1, forward strand.
GAAACTCCAAAACTCCAAAACTCCAAAACTCCGAAACTCCGAAACTCCAAAACTCCAAAACTCCAAAACTCCAAAACTCCGAAACTCCGAAACTCCAAAACTCCAAAACTCCAAAACTCCAAAACTCCAAAACTCCGAAACTCCAAAACTCCGAAACTCCGAAACTCCAAAACTCCAAAACTCCGAAACTCCAAAACTCCAAAACTCCAAAACTCCGAAACTCCGAAACTCCAAAACTCCAAAACTCCAAAACTCCAAAACTCCAAAACTGCAAAAGTCCAAAACTCCAAAACTCCGAAACTCCAATACTCCAAAACTCCGAAACTCCAAAACTCCAAAACTCCAAAACTCCAAAACTCCAATACTCCAAAACTCCAAAACTCCAAAACACCGGAACTCCGAAACTCCGAAACTCCAAAACTCCAAAACTCCAAAACTCCAAAACTCCAAAACTCCGAAACTCCAAAACTCCAATACTCCAAAACTCCGAAACTCCAAAACTCCAAAACTCTAAAACTCCAAAACTCCAAAACTCCAAAACTCCAAAACTCCGAAACTCCAAAACTCCGAAACTCCAAAACTCCGAAACTCCAAAACTCCGAAACTCCAAAACTCCGAATCTCCAAAACTCCAAAACTCCAAAACTCCAAAACTCCAAAACTCCAAAACTCCGAAACTCCAAAACTCCAAAACTCCGAAACTCCAAAACTCCGAAACTCCAAAACTCCAAAACTCCAAAACTCCAAAACTCCGAAACTCCAAAACTCCAATACTCCAAAACTAAGAAACTCCAAAACTCCAAAACTCCAAAACTCCAATACTCCAAAACTCCGAAACTCCGAAACTCCAAAACTCCAAAACTCCGAAACTCCAAAACTCCAAAACTCCAATACTCCAAAACTCCAAAACTCCAAAACTCCAAAACTCCAAAACTCCGAAACTCCGAAACTCCAAAACTCCAAAACTCCAAAACTCCAAAACTCCGAAACTCCAAAACTCCGAAACTCCAAAACTCCAAAACTCCAAAACTCCGAAATCCAAAACTCCAAAACTCCAAAACTCCAAAACTCCGAAACTCCAAAACTCCAAAACTCCAAAACTCCGAAACTCCAAAACTCCAAAACTCCAAAACTCCGAAACTCCAAAACTCCGAAACTCCAAAACTCCGAAACTCCGAAACTCCAAAACTCGAAAACTCCAAAACTCCAATACTCCAAAACTCCAAAACTCCAAAACACCGGAACTCCGAAACTCCGAAACTCCAAAACTCCAAAACTCCGAAACTCCGAAACTCCAAAACTCGAAAACTCCAAAACTCCAATACTCCAAAACTCCAAAACTCCAAAACACCGGAACTCCGAAACTCCGAAACTCCAAAACTCCAAAACTCCAAAACTCCAAAACTCCAAAACTCCGAAACTCCAAAACTCCAATACTCCAAAACTCCGAAACTCCAAAACTCCAAAACTCTAAAACTCCAAAACTCCAAAACTCCAAAACTCCAAAACTCCGAAACTCCAAAACTCCGAAACTCCAAAACTCCGAAACTCCAAAACTCCGAAACTCCAAAACTCCGAATCTCCAAAACTCCAAAACTCCAAAACTCCAAAACTCCAAAACTCCAAAACTCCGAAACTCCAAAACTCCAAAACTCCGAAACTCCAAAACTCCGAAACTCCAAAACTCCAAAACTCCGAAACTCCAAAACTCCGAAACTCCAAAACTCCAAAACTCCGAAACTCCAAAACTCCAAAACTCCGAAACTCCAAAACGCCGAAGCTCCGAAACTCCGAAACTCCAAAACTCCAAAACTCCGAAACTCCAAAACTCCAAAACTCCGAAACTCCGAAACTCCGAAACTCCAAATCTCCGAAACTCCAAAACTCCAAAACTCCGAAACTCCGCAACTCCGAAACTCCAAAACTCCAAAACTCCGAAACTCCGAAACTCCAAAACTCCAAAACTCCAAAACTCCGAATCTCCGAAACTCCAAAACTCCAAAACTCCGAAACTCCAAAACTCCGAAACTCCGAAACTCCGAAACTCCGAAACTCCAAAACTCCAAAACTCCGAAACTCCAAAACTCCGAAACTCCAAAACTCCAAAACTCCAATACTCCAAAACTCCAAAACACCGAAACTCCGAAACTCCGAAACTCCAAAACTCCAAAACTCCAAAACTCCGAATCTCCAAAACTCGGAAACTCCAAAACTCCAAAACTCCAAAACTCCGAAACTCCAAAACTCCAAAACTCCAAAACTCCGAAACTCCAAAACTCCAAAACTCCAAAACTCCAAAACTCCAAAACTCCAAAACTCCAAAACTCCGAAACTCCAAAACTCCAAAACTCCAAAACTCCAAAGCTCCAAAACTCCAAAACTCCAAAACTCCAAAACTCCAAAACTGCAAAACTCCAAAACTCCGAAACTCCGAAACTCCAAAACTCCGAAACTCCAAAACTCGGAAACTCCAAAACTCCAAAGCTCCAAAACTCCAAAACTCCAAAACTCCAAAACTCCGAAACTCCAAAACTCCAAAACTCCAAAACTCCAAAACTCCGAAACTCCAAAACTCCGAAACTCCAAAACTCCGAAACTCCAAAACTCCGAAACTCCAAAACTCCGAAACTCCAAAACTCCAAAACTCCAATACTCCAAAACTCCAAAACTCCAAAACTCCAAAACTCCAAAACTCCGAAACTCCGAAACTCCAAAACTCCAAAACTCCAAAACTCCAAAACTCCGAAACTCCAAAACTCCAAAACTCCAAAACTCCGAAACTCCAAAACTCCAAAACTCCAAAACTCCAAAACTCCGAAACTCCAAAACTCCAAAACTCCAAAACTCCGAAACTCCAAAACTCCAAAACTCCAAAACTCCGAAACTCCAAAACTCCGAAACTCCAAAACTCCGAAACTCCGAAACTCCAAAACTCGAAAACTCCAAAACTCCAATACTCCAAAACTCCAAAACTCCAAAACACCGGAACTCCGAAACTCCAAAACTCCAAAACTCCGAAACTCCGAAACTCCAAAACTCGAAAACTCCAAAACTCCAATACTCCAAAACTCCAAAACTCCAAAACACCGGAACTCCGAAACTCCGAAACTCCAAAACTCCAAAACTCCAAAACTCCAAAACTCCAAAACTCCGAAACTCCAAAACTCCAATACTCCAAAACTCCGAAACTCCAAAACTCCAAAACTCTAAAACTCCAAAACTCCAAAACTCCAAAACTCCAAAACTCCGAAACTCCAAAACTCCGAAACTCCAAAACTCCGAAACTCCAAAACTCCGAAACTCCAAAACTCCGAATCTCCAAAACTCCAAAACTCCAAAACTCCAAAACTCCAAAACTCCGAAACTCCAAAACTCCAAAACTCCGAAACTCCAAAACTCCGAAACTCCAAAACTCCAAAACTCCAAAACTCCAAAACTCCAAAACTCCGAAACTCCAAAACTCCAATACTCCAAAACTAAGAAACTCCAAAACTCCAAAACTCCAAAACTCCAATACTCCAAAACTCCGAAACTCCGAAACTCCAAAACTCCAAAACTCCAAAACTGCAAAACTGCAAAACTCCAAAACTCCGAAACTCCGAAACTCCAAAACTCCGAAACTCCAAAACTCGGAAACTCCAAAACTCCGAAACTCCAAAACTCCGAAACTCCAAAACTCCGAATCTCCAAAACTCCAAAACTCCAAAACTCCAAAACTCCGAAACTCCAAAACTCCAAAACTCCGAAACTCCAAAACTCCGAAACTCCAAAACTCCAAAACTCCGAAACTCCAAAACTCCAAAACTCCAAAACTCCGAAACTCCGAAACTCCGAAACTCCAAATCTCCGAAACTCCAAAACTCCAAAACTCCGAAACTCCGCAACTCCGAAACTCCAAAACTCCAAAACTCCGAAACTCCGAAACTCCAAAACTCCAAAACTCCAAAACTCCGAATCTCCGAAACTCCAAAACTCCAAAACTCCGAAACTCCAAAACTCCGAAACTCCGAAACTCCGAAACTCCAAAACTCCAAAACTCCGAAACTCCAAAACTCCGAAACTCCAAAACTCCAAAACTCCAATACTCCAAAACTCCAAAACACCGAAACTCCGAAACTCCGAAACTCCAAAACTCCAAAACTCCAAAACTCCGAATCTCCAAAACTCGGAAACTCCAAAACTCCAAAACTCCAAAACTCCGAAACTCCAAAACTCCAAAACTCCAAAACTCCGAAACTCCAAAACTCCAAAACTCCAAAACTCCAAAACTCCAAAACTCCAAAACTCCAAAACTCCAAAACTCCGAAACTCCAAAACTCCAAAACTCCAAAACTCCAAAGCTCCAAAACTCCAAAACTCAAAAACTCCAAAACTCAAAAACTCCAAAACTCCAAAACTCCGAAACTCCAAAACTCCGAAACTCCAAAACTCCGAAACTCCAAAACTCCAAAACTCCAATACTCCAAAACTCCAAAACTCCGAAACTCCAAAACTCCAAAACTCCAAAGCTCCAAAACTCCAAAACTCCAAAACTCCAATACTCCAAAACTCCAAAACTCCAAAACTCCGAAACTCCAAAACTCCAATACTCCAAAACTCCGAAACTCCAAAACTCCGAAACTCCAAAACTCCAAAACTCCAATACTCCAAAACTCCAAAACTCCAAAACACCGAAACTCCGAAACTCCAAAACTCCAAAACTCCAAAACTCCAAAACTCCGAAACTCAAAAACTCCGAAACTCCAAAACTCCAAAACTCCAAAACTCCGAAACTCCAAAACTCCAATACTCCAATACTCCGAAACTCCAAAACTCCAAAACTCCGAAACTCCAATACTCCAAAACTTCAAAACTCCGAATCTCCAAAACTCCAAAACTCCGAAACTCCGAAACTCCAAAACTCCAAAACTACAAAACTCCAAAACTCCAAAACTCCAAAACTCCGAAACTCCGAAACTCCAAAACTCCGAATCTCCAAAACTCCAAAACTCGAAAACTCCGAAACTCCAAAACTCCAAAACTCCAATACTCCAAAACTCCAAAACTCCGAAACTCCAAAACTCCAAAACTCCAAAGCTCCAAAACTCCAAAACTCCAAAACTCCGAAACTCCAAAACTCCAAAACTCCAAAACTCCGAAACACCAAAACTCCGAAACTCCGAAACTCGGAAACTCCAAAACTCCAAAACTCCAAAACTCCAAAACTCCAAAACTCCGAAACTCCAAAACTCCAAAACTCCGAAACTCCAAAACTCCAAAACTCCGAAACTCCAAAACTCCAAAACTCCAAAACTCCGAAACTCCAAAACTCGAAAACTCCAAAACTCCAAAACTCCAATACTCCAAAACTGCGAAACTCCGAAACTCCAAAACTCCAAAACTCCAAAACTCCGAAACTCCAAAACTCCAATACTCCAAAACTCCGAAACTCCAAAACTCCAAAACTCAAAAACTCCAAAACTCCAAAACTCCAAAACTCCAAAACTCCGAAACTCCAAAACTCCGAAACTCCAAAACTCCGAAACTCCAAAACTCCGAAACTCCAAAACTCCGAATCTCCAAAACTCCAAAACTCCAAAACTCCAAAACTCCGAAACTCCAAAACTCCAAAACTCCGAAACTCCAAAACTCCGAAACTCCAAAACTCCAAAACTCCAAAACTCCGAAACTCCAAAACTCCAAAACTCCGAAACTCCAAAACTCCAAAACTCCAAAACTCCGAAACTCCGAAACTCCAAAACTCCAAAACTCCGAAACTCCAAAACTGCAAAACTCCAAAACTCCAAAACTCCAAAACTCCAAAACTCCAAAACTCCAATACTCCAAAACTCCAAAACACCGAAACTCAAAAACTCCGAAACTCCAAAACTCCAAAACTCCGAAACTCCGAAACTCCAAAACTCCAATACTCCAATACTCCGAAACTCCAAAACTCCAAAACTCCGAAACTCCAATACTCCAAAACTTCAAAACTCCGAATCTCCAAAACTCCAAAACTCCGAAACTCCGAAACTCCAAAACTCCAAAACTACAAAACTCCAAAACTCCACAACTCCAAAACTCCGAAACTCCGAAACTCCGAAACTCCAAAACTCCAAAACTCCAAAACTCCAAAACTCCGAAACTCCAAAACTCCGAAACTCCGAAACTCCAAAACTCCAAAACTCCGAAACTCCAAAACTCCAAAACTCCAAAACTCCGAAACTCCGAAACTCCAAAACTCCAAAACTCCAAAACTCCAAAACTCCAAAACTGCAAAAGTCCAAAACTCCAAAACTCCGAAACTCCAATACTCCAAAACTCCGAAACTCCAAAACTCCAAAACTCCAAAACTCCAAAACTCCAAAACTCCAATACTCCGAAACTCCGAAACTCCAAAACTCCAAAACTCCAAAACTCCAAAACTCCGAAACTCCAAAACTCCGAAACTCCGAAACTCCAAAACTCCAAAACTCCGATACTCCAAAACTCCAAAACTCCGAAACTCCAAAACTGCAAAAGTCCAAAACTCCAAAACTCCGAAACTCCAATACTCCAAAACTCCGAAACTCCAAAACTCCAAAACTCCAAAACTCCAAAACTCCAAAACTCCGAAACTCCGAAACTCCGAAACTCCGAAACTCCAAAACTCCGAAACTCCGAAACTCCAAAACTCCAAAACTCCAAAACTCCGAAACTCCAAAACTCCAAAACTCCGAAACTCCGAAACTCCGAAACTCCGAAACTCCAAAACTCCGAATCTCCAAAACTCGGAAACTCCAAAACTCCAAAACTCCAAAACTCCAAAACTCCGAAACTCCAAAACTCCAAAACTCCAAAACTCCAAAACTCCAAAACTCCGAAACTCCAAAACTCCGAAACTCCAAAACTCCAAAACTCCAATACTCCAAAACTCCAAAACTCCAAAACACCGAAACTCCGAAACTCCGAAACTCCAAAACTCCAGAACTCCAAAACTCCGAATCTCCAAAACTCGGAAACTCCAAAACTCCAAAACTCCAAAACTCCGAAACTCCAAAACTCCGAAACTCCGAAACTCCACAACTCCACAACTCCAAAACTCCGAAACTCCAAAACTCCAAAACTCCAAAACTCCGAAACTCCGAAACTCCAAAACTCCAAAACTCCAAAACTCCAAAACTCCAAAACTCCGAAACTCCAAAACTCCGAAACTCCGAAACTCCAAAACTCCAAAACTCCGAAACTCCAAAACTCCAAAACTCCAAAACTCCGAAACTCCGAAACTCCAAAACTCCAAAACTCCAAAACTCCAAAACTCCGAAACTCCGAAACTCCAAAACTCCAAAACTCCAAAACTCCAAAACTCCAAAACTCCGAAACTCCAAAACTCCGAAACTCCGAAACTCCAAAACTCCAAAACTCCGAAACTCCAAAACTCCAAAACTCCAAAACTCCGAAACTCCGAAACTCCAAAACTCCAAAACTCCAAAACTCCAAAACTCCAAAACTGCAAAAGTCCAAAACTCCAAAACTCCGAAACTCCAATACTCCAAAACTCCGAAACTCCAAAACTCCAAAACTCCAAAACTCCAAAACTCCAATACTCCAAAACTCCAAAACTCCAAAACACCGGAACTCCGAAACTCCGAAACTCCAAAACTCCAAAACTCCAAAACTCCAAAACTCCAAAACTCCGAAACTCCAAAACTCCAATACTCCAAAACTCCGAAACTCCAAAACTCCAAAACTCTAAAACTCCAAAACTCCAAAACTCCAAAACTCCAAAACTCCGAAACTCCAAAACTCCGAAACTCCAAAACTCCGAAACTCCAAAACTCCGAAACTCCAAAACTCCGAATCTCCAAAACTCCAAAACTCCAAAACTCCAAAACTCCAAAACTCCAAAACTCCGAAACTCCAAAACTCCAAAACTCCGAAACTCCAAAACTCCGAAACTCCAAAACTCCAAAACTCCAAAACTCCAAAACTCCGAAACTCCAAAACTCCAATACTCCAAAACTAAGAAACTCCAAAACTCCAAAACTCCAAAACTCCAATACTCCAAAACTCCGAAACTCCGAAACTCCAAAACTCCAAAACTCCAAAACTGCAAAACTCCAAAACTCCGAAACTCCGAAACTCCAAAACTCCGAAACTCCAAAACTCGGAAACTCCAAAACTCCGAAACTCCAAAACTCCGAAACTCCAAAACTCCGAATCTCCAAAACTCCAAAACTCCAAAACTCCAAAACTCCGAAACTCCAAAACTCCAAAACTCCGAAACTCCAAAACTCCGAAACTCCAAAACTCCAAAACTCCGAAACTCCAAAACTCCAAAACTCCAAAACTCCGAAACTCCAAAACGCCGAAGCTCCGAAACTCCGAAACTCCAAAACTCCAAAACTCCGAAACTCCAAAACTCCAAAACTCCGAAACTCCGAAACTCCGAAACTCCAAATCTCCGAAACTCCAAAACTCCAAAACTCCGAAACTCCGCAACTCCGAAACTCCAAAACTCCAAAACTCCGAAACTCCGAAACTCCAAAACTCCAAAACTCCAAAACTCCGAAACTCCAAAACTCCGAAACTCCGAAACTCCAAAACTCCAAAACTCCGAAACTCCAAAACTCCAAAACTCCAAAAGTCCAAAACTCCAAAACTCCGAAACTCCAATACTCCAAAACTCCGAAACTCCAAAACTCCAAAACTCCAAAACTCCAAAACTCCAAAACTCCAATACTCCGAAACTCCGAAACTCCAAAACTCCAAAACTCCAAAACTCCAAAACTCCGAAACTCCAAAACTCCGAAACTCCGAAACTCCAAAACTCCAAAACTCCGAAACTCCAAAACTCCAAAACTCCGAAACTCCAAAACTGCAAAAGTCCAAAACTCCAAAACTCCGAAACTCCAATACTCCAAAACTCCGAAACTCCAAAACTCCAAAACTCCAAAACTCCAAAACTCCGAAACTCCGAAACTCCGAAACTCCGAAACTCCAAAACTCCGAAACTCCGAAACTCCAAAACTCCAAAACTCCAAAACTCCGAAACTCCAAAACTCCAAAACTCCGAAACTCCGAAACTCCGAAACTCCAAAACTCCGAATCTCCAAAACTCGGAAACTCCAAAACTCCAAAACTCCAAAACTCCAAAACTCCGAAACTCCAAAACTCCAAAACTCCAAAACTCCAAAACTCCAAAACTCCGAAACTCCAAAACTCCGAAACTCCAAAACTCCAAAACTCCAATACTCCAAAACTCCAAAACTCCAAAACACCGAAACTCCGAAACTCCGAAACTCCAAAACTCCAGAACTCCAAAACTCCGAATCTCCAAAACTCGGAAACTCCAAAACTCCAAAACTCCAAAACTCCGAAACTCCAAAACTCCGAAACTCCGAAACTCCACAACTCCAAAACTCCGAAACTCCAAAACTCCAAAACTCCAAAACTCCGAAACTCCGAAACTCCAAAACTCCAAAACTCCAAAACTCCAAAACTCCAAAACTCCGAAACTCCAAAACTCCGAAACTCCGAAACTCCAAAACTCCAAAACTCCGAAACTCCAAAACTCCAAAACTCCAAAACTCCGAAACTCCGAAACTCCAAAACTCCAAAACTCCAAAACTCCAAAACTCCAAAACTGCAAAAGTCCAAAACTCCAAAACTCCGAAACTCCAATACTCCAAAACTCCGAAACTCCAAAACTCCAAAACTCCAAAACTCCAAAACTCCAATACTCCAAAACTCCAAAACTCCAAAACACCGGAACTCCGAAACTCCGAAACTCCAAAACTCCAAAACTCCAAAACTCCAAAACTCCAAAACTCCGAAACTCCAAAACTCCAATACTCCAAAACTCCGAAACTCCAAAACTCCAAAACTCTAAAACTCCAAAACTCCAAAACTCCAAAACTCCAAAACTCCGAAACTCCAAAACTCCGAAACTCCAAAACTCCGAAACTCCAAAACTCCGAAACTCCAAAACTCCGAATCTCCAAAACTCCAAAACTCCAAAACTCCAAAACTCCAAAACTCCAAAACTCCGAAACTCCAAAACTCCAAAACTCCGAAACTCCAAAACTCCGAAACTCCAAAACTCCAAAACTCCAAAACTCCAGAACTCCGAAACTCCAAAACTCCAATACTCCAAAACTAAGAAACTCCAAAACTCCAAAACTCCAAAACTCCAATACTCCAAAACTCCGAAACTCCGAAACTCCAAAACTCCAAAACTCCAAAACTGCAAAACTCCAAAACTCCGAAACTCCGAAACTCCAAAACTCCGAAACTCCAAAACTCGGAAACTCCAAAACTCCGAAACTCCAAAACTCCGAAACTCCAAAACTCCGAATCTCCAAAACTCCAAAACTCCAAAACTCCAAAACTCCGAAACTCCAAAACTCCAAAACTCCGAAACTCCAAAACTCCGAAACTCCAAAACTCCAAAACTCCGAAACTCCAAAACTCCAAAACTCCAAAACTCCGAAACTCCAAAACGCCGAAGCTCCGAAACTCCGAAACTCCAAAACTCCAAAACTCCGAAACTCCAAAACTCCAAAACTCCGAAACTCCGAAACTCCAAATCTCCGAAACTCCAAAACTCCAAAACTCCGAAACTCCGCAACTCCGAAACTCCAAAACTCCAAAACTCCGAAACTCCGAAACTCCAAAACTCCAAAACTCCAAAACTCCGAATCTCCGAAACTCCAAAACTCCAAAACTCCGAAACTCAAAAACTCCGAAACTCCGAAACTCCGAAACTCCAAAACTCCAAAACTCCGAAACTCCAAAACTCCGAAACTCCAAAACTCCAAAACTCCAATACTCCAAAACTCCAAAACTCCAAAACACCGAAACTCCGAAACTCCGAAACTCCAAAACTCCAAAACTCCAAAACTCCGAATCTCCAAAACTCGGAAACTCCAAAACTCCAAAACTCCAAAACTCCGAAACTCCAAAACTCCAAAACTCCAAAACTCCGAAACTCCAAAACTCCAAAACTCCAAAACTCCAAAACTCCAAAACTCCAAAACTCCAAAACTCCAAAACTCCAAAACTCCGAAACTCCAAAACTCCAAAACTCGAAAACTCCAAAGCTCCAAAACTCCAAAACTCAAAAACTCCAAAACTCAAAAACTCCAAAACTCCAAAACTCCAAAACTCCGAAACTCCAAAACTCCGAAACTCCAAAACTCCGAAACTCCAAAACTCCAAAACTCCAATACTCCAAAACTCCAAAACTCCGAAACTCCAAAACTCCAAAACTCCAAAGCTCCAAAACTCCAAAACTCCAAAACTCCAATACTCCAAAACTCCAAAACTCCAAAACTCCGAAACTCCAAAACTCCAATACTCCAAAACTCCGAAACTCCAAAACTCCGAAACTCCAAAACTCCAAAACTCCAATACTCCAAAACTCCAAAACTCCAAAACACCGAAACTCCGAAACTCCAAAACTCCAAAACTCCAAAACTCCAAAACTCCGAAACTCAAAAACTCCGAAACTCCAAAACTCCAAAACTCCAAAACTCCGAAACTCCAAAACTCCAATACTCCAATACTCCGAAACTCCAAAACTCCAAAACTCCGAAACTCCAATACTCCAAAACTTCAAAACTCCGAATCTCCAAAACTCCAAAACTCCGAAACTCCGAAACTCCAAAACTCCAAAACTACAAAACTCCAAAACTCCAAAACTCCAAAACTCCGAAACTCCGAAACTCCAAAACTCCGAATCTCCAAAACTCCAAAACTCGAAAACTCCGAAACTCCAAAACTCCAAAACTCCAATACTCCAAAACTCCAAAACTCCGAAACTCCAAAACTCCAAAACTCCAAAGCTCCAAAACTCCAAAACTCCAAAACTCCGAAACTCCAAAACTCCAAAACTCCAAAACTCCGAAACACCAAAACTCCGAAACTCCGAAACTCGGAAACTCCAAAACTCCAAAACTCCAAAACTCCAAAACTCCAAAACTCCGAAACTCCAAAACTCCAAAACTCCGAAACTCCAAAACTCCAAAACTCCGAAACTCCAAAACTCCAAAACTCCAAAACTCCGAAACTCCAAAACTCGAAAACTCCAAAACTCCAAAACTCCAATACTCCAAAACTGCGAAACTCCGAAACTCCAAAACTCCAAAACTCCAAAACTCCGAAACTCCAAAACTCCAATACTCCAAAACTCCGAAACTCCAAAACTCCAAAACTCAAAAACTCCAAAACTCCAAAACTCCAAAACTCCAAAACTCCGAAACTCCAAAACTCCGAAACTCCAAAACTCCGAAACTCCAAAACTCCGAAACTCCAAAACTCCGAATCTCCAAAACTCCAAAACTCCAAAACTCCAAAACTCCGAAACTCCAAAACTCCAAAACTCCGAAACTCCAAAACTCCGAAACTCCAAAACTCCAAAACTCCAAAACTCCAAAACTCCGAAACTCCAAAACTCCAAAACTCCGAAACTCCAAAACTCCAAAACTCCAAAACTCCGAAACTCCGAAACTCCAAAACTCCAAAACTCCGAAACTCCAAAACTGCAAAACTCCAAAACTCCAAAACTCCAAAACTCCAAAACTCCAAAACTCCAAAACTCCAATACTCCAAAACTCCAAAACTCCAAAACACCGAAACTCCGAAACTCCAAAACTCCAAAACTCCAAAACTCCGAAACTCAAAAACTCCGAAACTCCAAAACTCCAAAACTCCGAAACTCCGAAACTCCAAAACTCCAATACTCCAATACTCCGAAACTCCAAAACTCCAAAACTCCGAAACTCCAATACTCCAAAACTTCAAAACTCCGAATCTCCAAAACTCCAAAACTCCGAAACTCCGAAACTCCAAAACTCCAAAACTACAAAACTCCAAAACTCCAAAACTCCAAAACTCCGAAACTCCGAAACTCCGAAACTCCAAAACTCCAAAACTCCAAAACTCCGAAACTCCAAAACTCCGAAACTCCGAAACTCCAAAACTCCAAAACTCCGAAACTCCAAAACTCCAAAACTCCAAAACTCCGAAACTCCGAAACTCCAAAACTCCGAAACACCAAAACTCCGAAACTCCGAAACTCGGAAACTCCAAAACTCCAAAACTCCAAAACTCCAAAACTCCGAAACTCCAAAACTCCAAAACTCCGAAACTCCAAAACTCCAAAACTCCGAAACTCCAAAACTCCAAAACTCCAAAACTCCAAAACTCCAAAACTCCAATACTCCAAAACTCCAAAACTCCAAAACACCGAAACTCCGAAACTCCAAAACTCCAAAACTCCAAAACTCCGAAACTCAAAAACTCCGAAACTCCAAAACTCCAAAACTCCGAAACTCCGAAACTCCAAAACTCCAATACTCCAATACTCCGAAACTCCAAAACTCCAAAACTCCAAAACTCCGAAACTCCAATACTCCAAAACTTCAAAACTCCGAATCTCCAAAACTCCAAAACTCCGAAACTCCGAAACTCCAAAACTCCAAAACTACAAAACTCCGAAACTCCAAAACTCCGAAACTCCAAAACTCCGAAACTCCAAAACTCCGAAACTCCAAAACTCCGAATCTCCAAAACTCCAAAACTCCAAAACTCCAAAACTCCGAAACTCCAAAACTCCAAAACTCCGAAACTCCAAAACTCCGAAACTCCAAAACTCCAAAACTCCAAAACTCCAAAACTCCGAAACTCCAAAACTCCAAAACTCCGAAACTCCAAAACTCCAAAACTCCAAAACTCCGAAACTCCGAAACTCCAAAACTCCAAAACTCCGAAACTCCAAAACTGCAAAACTCCAAAACTCCAAAACTCCAAAACTCCAAAACTCCAAAACTCCAAAACTCCAATACTCCAAAACTCCAAAACTCCAAAACACCGAAACTCCGAAACTCCAAAACTCCAAAACTCCAAAACTCCGAAACTCAAAAACTCCGAAACTCCAAAACTCCAAAACTCCGAAACTCCGAAACTCCAAAACTCCAATACTCCAATACTCCGAAACTCCAAAACTCCAAAACTCCAAAACTCCGAAACTCCAATACTCCAAAACTTCAAAACTCCGAATCTCCAAAACTCCAAAACTCCGAAACTCCGAAACTCCAAAACTCCAAAACTACAAAACTCCAAAACTCCAAAACTCCAAAACTCCGAAACTCCGAAACTCCAAAACTCCAAAACTCCAAAACTCCAAAACTCCAAAACTCCGAAACTCCAAAACTCCGAAACTCCGAAACTCCAAAACTCCAAAACTCCGAAACTCCAAAACTCCAAAACTCCAAAACTCCGAAACTCCGAAACTCCAAAACTCCAAAACTCCAAAACTCCAAAACTCCAAAACTGCAAAAGTCCAAAACTCCAAAACTCCGAAACTCCAATACTCCAAAACTCCGAAACTCCAAAACTCCAAAACTCCAAAACTCCAAAACTCCAAAACTCCAAAACTCCAATACTCCGAAACTCCGAAACTCCAAAACTCCAAAACTCCAAAACTCCAAAACTCCGAAACTCCAAAACTCCGAAACTCCGAAACTCCAAAACTCCAAAACTCCGAAACTCCAAAACTCCAAAACTCCGAAACTCCAAAACTGCAAAAGTCCAAAACTCCAAAACTCCGAAACTCCAATACTCCAAAACTCCGAAACTCCAAAACTCCAAAACTCCAAAACTCCAAAACTCCAAAACTCCGAAACTCCGAAACTCCGAAACTCCGAAACTCCAAAACTCCGAAACTCCAAAACTCCGAAACTCCAAAACTCCGAAACTCCAAAACTCCGAAACTCCAAAACTCCGAATCTCCAAAACTCCAAAACTCCAAAACTCCAAAACTCCGAAACTCCAAAACTCCAAAACTCCGAAACTCCAAAACTCCGAAACTCCAAAACTCCAAAACTCCAAAACTCCAAAACTCCGAAACTCCAAAACTCCAAAACTCCGAAACTCCAAAACTCCAAAACTCCAAAACTCCGAAACTCCGAAACTCCAAAACTCCAAAACTCCGAAACTCCAAAACTGCAAAACTCCAAAACTCCAAAACTCCAAAACTCCAAAACTCCAAAACTCCAAAACTCCAATACTCCAAAACTCCAAAACTCCAAAACACCGAAACTCCGAAACTCCAAAACTCCAAAACTCCAAAACTCCGAAACTCAAAAACTCCGAAACTCCAAAACTCCAAAACTCCGAAACTCCGAAACTCCAAAACTCCAATACTCCAATACTCCGAAACTCCAAAACTCCAAAACTCCAAAACTCCGAAACTCCAATACTCCAAAACTTCAAAACTCCGAATCTCCAAAACTCCAAAACTCCGAAACTCCGAAACTCCAAAACTCCAAAACTACAAAACTCCAAAACTCCAAAACTCCAAAACTCCGAAACTCCGAAACTCCAAAACTCCAAAACTCCAAAACTCCAAAACTCCGAAACTCCAAAACTCCGAAACTCCGAAACTCCAAAACTCCAAAACTCCGAAACTCCAAAACTCCAAAACTCCAAAACTCCGAAACTCCGAAACTCCAAAACTCCAAAACTCCAAAACTCCAAAACTCCAAAACTGCAAAAGTCCAAAACTCCAAAACTCCGAAACTCCAATACTCCAAAACTCCGAAACTCCAAAACTCCAAAACTCCAAAACTCCAAAACTCCAAAACTCCAAAACTCCAATACTCCGAAACTCCGAAACTCCAAAACTCCAAAACTCCAAAACTCCAAAACTCCGAAACTCCAAAACTCCGAAACTCCGAAACTCCAAAACTCCAAAACTCCGAAACTCCAAAACTCCAAAACTCCGAAACTCCAAAACTGCAAAAGTCCAAAACTCCAAAACTCCGAAACTCCAATACTCCAAAACTCCGAAACTCCAAAACTCCAAAACTCCAAAACTCCAAAACTCCAAAACTCCGAAACTCCGAAACTCCGAAACTCCGAAACTCCAAAACTCCGAAACTCCAAAACTCCGAAACTCCAAAACTCCGAAACTCCAAAACTCCGAATCTCCAAAACTCCAAAACTCCAAAACTCCAAAACTCCAAAACTCCAAAACTCCAATACTCCAAAACTCCAAAACTCCAAAACTCCAAAACTCCAAAACTCCGAAACTCCGAAACTCCAAAACTCCAAAACTCCAAAACTCCAAAACTCCGAAACTCCAAAACTCCAAAACTCCAAAACTCCGAAATCCAAAACTCCAAAACTCCAAAACTCCAAAACTCCGAAACTCCAAAACTCCAAAACTCCAAAACTCCGAAACTCCAAAACTCCAAAACTCCAAAACTCCGAAACTCCAAAACTCCGAAACTCCAAAACTCCGAAACTCCGAAACTCCAAAACTCGAAAACTCCAAAACTCCAATACTCCAAAACTCCAAAACTCCAAAACACCGGAACTCCGAAACTCGGAAACTCCAAAACTCCAAAACTCCGAAACTCCGAAACTCCAAAACTCGAAAACTCCAAAACTCCAATACTCCAAAACTCCAAAACTCCAAAACACCGGAACTCCGAAACTCCGAAACTCCAAAACTCCAAAACTCCAAAACTCCAAAACTCCAAAACTCCGAAACTCCAAAACTCCAATACTCCAAAACTCCGAAACTCCAAAACTCCAAAACTCTAAAACTCCAAAACTCCAAAACTCCAAAACTCCAAAACTCCGAAACTCCAAAACTCCGAAACTCCAAAACTCCGAAACTCCAAAACTCCGAAACTCCAAAACTCCGAATCTCCAAAACTCCAAAACTCCAAAACTCCAAAACTCCAAAACTCCAAAACTCCGAAACTCCAAAACTCCAAAACTCCGAAACTCCAAAACTCCGAAACTCCAAAACTCCAAAACTCCGAAACTCCAAAACTCCGAAACTCCAAAACTCCAAAACTCCGAAACTCCAAAACTCCAAAACTCCGAAACTCCAAAACGCCGAAGCTCCGAAACTCCGAAACTCCAAAACTCCAAAACTCCGAAACTCCAAAACTCCAAAACTCCGAAACTCCGAAACTCCGAAACTCCAAATCTCCGAAACTCCAAAACTCCAAAACTCCGAAACTCCGCAACTCCGAAACTCCAAAACTCCAAAACTCCGAAACTCCGAAACTCCAAAACTCCAAAACTCCAAAACTCCGAATCTCCGAAACTCCAAAACTCCAAAACTCCGAAACTCCAAAACTCCGAAACTCCGAAACTCCGAAACTCCGAAACTCCAAAACTCCAAAACTCCGAAACTCCAAAACTCCGAAACTCCAAAACTCCAAAACTCCAATACTCCAAAACTCCAAAACACCGAAACTCCGAAACTCCGAAACTCCAAAACTCCAAAACTCCAAAACTCCGAATCTCCAAAACTCGGAAACTCCAAAACTCCAAAACTCCAAAACTCCGAAACTCCAAAACTCCAAAACTCCAAAACTCCGAAACTCCAAAACTCCAAAACTCCAAAACTCCAAAACTCCAAAACTCCAAAACTCCAAAACTCCGAAACTCCAAAACTCCAAAACTCCAAAACTCCAAAGCTCCAAAACTCCAAAACTCAAAAACTCCAAAACTCAAAAACTCCAAAACTCCAAAACTCCAAAACTCCGAAACTCCAAAACTCCGAAACTCCAAAACTCCGAAACTCCAAAACTCCAAAACTCCAATACTCCAAAACTCCAAAACTCCGAAACTCCAAAACTCCAAAACTCCAAAGCTCCAAAACTCCAAAACTCCAAAACTCCAATACTCCAAAACTCCAAAACTCCAAAACTCCGAAACTCCAAAACTCCAATACTCCAAAACTCCGAAACTCCAAAACTCCGAAACTCCAAAACTCCAAAACTCCAATACTCCAAAACTCCAAAACTCCAAAACTCCAAAACTCCAAAACTCCAATACTCCAAAACTCCGAAACTCCGAAACTCCAAAACTCCAAAACTCCAAAACTGCAAAACTCCAAAACTCCGAAACTCCGAAACTCCAAAACTCCGAAACTCCAAAACTCGGAAACTCCAAAACTCCAAAGCTCCAAAACTCCAAAACTCCAAAACTCCGAAACTCCAAAACTCCAAAACTCCAAAACTCCAAAACTCCGAAACTCCAAAACTCCGAAACTCCAAAACTCCGAAACTCCAAAACTCCGAAACTCCAAAACTCCGAAACTCCAAAACTCCAAAACTCCAAAACTCCAAAACTCCAAAACTCCAAAACTCCGAAACTCCGAAACTCCAAAACTCCAAAACTCCAAAACTCCAAAACTCCGAAACTCCAAAACTCCAAAACTCCAAAACTCCGAAACTCCAAAACTCCAAAACTCCAAAACTCCAAAACTCCGAAACTCCAAAACTCCAAAACTCCAAAACTCCGAAACTCCAAAACTCCAAAACTCCAAAACTCCGAAACTCCAAAACTCCGAAACTCCAAAACTCCGAAACTCCGAAACTCCAAAACTCGAAAACTCCAAAACTCCAATACTCCAAAACTCCAAAACTCCAAAACACCGGAACTCCGAAACTCCAAAACTCCAAAACTCCGAAACTCCGAAACTCCAAAACTCGAAAACTCCAAAACTCCAATACTCCAAAACTCCAAAACTCCAAAACACCGGAACTCCGAAACTCCGAAACTCCAAAACTCCAAAACTCCAAAACTCCAAAACTCCAAAACTCCGAAACTCCAAAACTCCAATACTCCAAAACTCCGAAACTCCAAAACTCCAAAACTCTAAAACTCCAAAACTCCAAAACTCCAAAACTCCAAAACTCCGAAACTCCAAAACTCCGAAACTCCAAAACTCCGAAACTCCAAAACTCCGAAACTCCAAAACTCCGAATCTCCAAAACTCCAAAACTCCAAAACTCCAAAACTCCAAAACTCCGAAACTCCAAAACTCCAAAACTCCGAAACTCCAAAACTCCGAAACTCCAAAACTCCAAAACTCCAAAACTCCGAAACTCCAAAACTCCAATACTCCAAAACTAAGAAACTCCAAAACTCCAAAACTCCAAAACTCCAATACTCCAAAACTCCAAAACTCCAAAACTCCAAAACTCCAAAACTCCGAAACTCCAAAACTCCAATACTCCAAAACTCCGAAACTCCAAAACTCCAAAACTCTAAAACTCCAAAACTCCAAAACTCCAAAACTCCAAAACTCCGAAACTCCAAAACTCCGAAACTCCAAAACTCCGAAACTCCAAAACTCCGAAACTCCAAAACTCCGAATCTCCAAAACTCCAAAACTCCAAAACTCCAAAACTCCAAAACTCCAAAACTCCGAAACTCCAAAACTCCAAAACTCCGAAACTCCAAAACTCCGAAACTCCAAAACTCCAAAACTCCAAAACTCCAAAACTCCGAAACTCCAAAACTCCAATACTCCAAAACTAAGAAACTCCAAAACTCCAAAACTCCAAAACTCCAAAACTCGAAAAC
This sequence comes from Amblyomma mixtum, assembly GCF_055824585.1. Taxonomy (NCBI): domain Eukaryota; kingdom Metazoa; phylum Arthropoda; class Arachnida; order Ixodida; family Ixodidae; genus Amblyomma; species Amblyomma mixtum. The sequence goes on from NW_028317651.1 coordinate 13,723,565, forward strand.
TCCGAAACTCCAAAACTCCAAAACTCCAATACTCCAAAACTCCAAAACTCCGAAACTCCAAAACTCCAAAACTCCAAAGCTCCAAAACTCCAAAACTCCAAAACTCCAAAACTCCGAAACTCCAAAACTCCGAATCTCCAAAACTCCAAAACTCCAAAACTCCAAAACTCCGAAACTCCAAAACTCCAAAACTCCGAAACTCCAAAACTCCGAAACTCCAAAACTCCAAAACTCCAAAACTCCAAAACTCCGAAACTCCAAAACTCCAAAACTCCGAAACTCCAAAACTCCAAAACTCCAAAACTCCAAAACTCCGAAACTCCGAAACTCCAAAACTCCAAAACTCCAAAACTCCAAAACTGCAAAACTCCAAAACTCCAAAACTCCAAAACTCCAAAACTCCAAAACTCCAAAACTCCAATACTCCAAAACTCCAAAACTCCAAAACACCGAAACTCCGAAACTCCAAAACTCCAAAACTCCAAAACTCCGAAACTCAAAAACTCCGAAACTCCAAAACTCCAAAACTCCGAAACTCCGAAACTCCAAAACTCCAATACTCCAATACTCCGAAACTCCAAAACTCCAAAACTCCGAAACTCCAATACTCCAAAACTTCAAAACTCCGAATCTCCAAAACTCCAAAACTCCGAAACTCCGAAACCATAAAACTCCAAAACTACAAAACTCCAAAACTCCAAAACTCCAAAACTCCGAAACTCCGAAACTCCAAAACTCCAAAACTCCAAAACTCCAAAACTCCGAAACTCCAAAACTCCGAAACTCCGAAACTCCAAAACTCCAAAACTCCGAAACTCCAAAACTCCAAAACTCCAAAACTCCGAAACTCCGAAACTCCAAAACTCCGAAACACCAAAACTCCGAAACTCCGAAACTCGGAAACTCCAAAACTCCAAAACTCCAAAACTCCAAAACTCCGAAACTCCAAAACTCCAAAACTCCGAAACTCCAAAACTCCAAAACTCCGAAACTCCAAAACTCCAAAACTCCAAAACTCCGAAACTCCAAAACTCGAAAACTCCAAAACTCCAAAACTCCAATACTCCAAAACTGCGAAACTCCGAAACTCCAAAACTCCAAAACTCCAAAACTCCGAAACTCCAAAACTCCAATACTCCAAAACTCCGAAACTCCAAAACTCCGAAACTCCAAAACTCCAAAACTCCGAAACTCCAAAACTCCAAAACTCCAAAACTCCGAAACTCCAAAACGCCGAAGCTCCGAAACTCCGAAACTCCAAAACTCCAAAACTCCGAAACTCCAAAACTCCAAAACTCCGAAACTCCGAAACTCCGAAACTCCAAATCTCCGAAACTCCAAAACTCCGAAACTCCGCAACTCCGAAACTCCAAAACTCCAAAACTCCGAAACTCCGAAACTCCAAAACTCCAAAACTCCAAAACTCCAAAACTCCGAAACTCCAAAACTCCGAAACTCCGAAACTCCAAAACTCCAAAACTCCGAAACTCCAAAACTCCAAAACTCCAAAAGTCCAAAACTCCAAAACTCCGAAACTCCAATACTCCAAAACTCCGAAACTCCCAAACTCCAAAACTCCAAAACTCCAAAACTCCAATACTCCGAAACTCCGAAACTCCAAAACTCCAAAACTCCAAAACTCCAAAACTCCGAAACTCCAAAACTCCGAAACTCCGAAACTCCAAAACTCCAAAACTCCGAAACTCCAAAACTCCAAAACTCCGAAACTCCAAAACTGCAAAAGTCCAAAACTCCAGAACTCCGAAACTCCAATACTCCAAAACTCCGAAGCTCCAAAACTCCAAAACTCCAAAACTCCAAAACTCCAAAACTCCGAAACTCCGAAACTCCGAAACTCCGAAACTCCAAAACTCCGAAACTCCGAAACTCCAAAACTCCAAAACTCCAAAACTCCGAAACTCCAAAACTCCAAAACTCCGAAACTCCGAAACTCCGAAACTCCAAAACTCCGAATCTCCAAAACTCGGAAACTCCAAAACTCCAAAACTCCAAAACTCCGAAACTCCAAAACTCCAAAACTCCAAAACTCCAAAACTCCAAAACTCCGAAACTCCAAAACTCCGAAACTCCAAAACTCCAAAACTCCAATACTCCAAAACTCCAAAACTCCAAAACACCGAAACTCCGAAACTCCGAAACTCCAAAACTCCAGAACTCCAAAACTCCGAATCTCCAAAACTCGGAAACTCCAAAACTCCAAAACTCCAAAACTCCGAAACTCCAAAACTCCGAAACTCCACAACTCCAAAACTCCGAAACTCCAAAACTCCAAAACTCCAAAACTCCGAAACTCCGAAACTCCAAAACTCCAAAACTCCAAAACTCCAAAACTCCAAAACTCCGAAACTCCAAAACTCCGAAACTCCGAAACTCCAAAACTCCAAAACTCCGAAACTCCAAAACTCCAAAACTCCAAAACTCCGAAACTCCGAAACTCCAAAACTCCAAAACTCCAAAACTCCAAAACTCCAAAACTGCAAAAGTCCAAAACTCCAAAACTCCGAAACTCCAATACTCCAAAACTCCGAAACTCCAAAACTCCAAAACTCCAAAACTCCAAAACTCCAATACTCCAAAACTCCAAAACTCCAAAACACCGGAACTCCGAAACTCCGAAACTCCAAAGCTCCAAAAATCCAAAACTCCAAAACTCCAAATCTCCGAAACTCCAAAACTCCAATACTCCAAAACTCCGAAACTCCAAAACTCCAAAACTCTAAAACTCCAAAACTCCAAAACTCCAAAACTCCAAAACTCCGAAACTCCAAAACTCCGAAACTCCAAAACTCCGAAACTCCAAAACTCCGAAACTCCAAAACTCCGAATCTCCAAAACTCCAAAACTCCAAAACTCCAAAACTCCAAAACTCCAAAACTCCGAAACTCCAAAACTCCAAAACTCCGAAACTCCAAAACTCCGAAACTCCAAAACTCCAAAACTCCAAAACTCCAAAACTCCGAAACTCCAAAACTCCAATACTCCAAAACTAAGAAACTCCAAAACTCCAAAACTCCAAAACTCCAATACTCCAAAACTCCGAAACTCCGAAACTCCAAAACTCCAAAACTCCAAAACTGCAAAACTCCAAAACTCCGAAACTCCGAAACTCCAAAACTCCGAAACTCCAAAACTCGGAAACTCCAAAACTCCGAAACTCCAAAACTCCGAAACTCCAAAACTCCGAATCTCCAAAACTCCAAAACTCCAAAACTCCAAAACTCCGAAACTCCAAAACTCCAAAACTCCGAAACTCCAAAACTCCGAAACTCCAAAACTCCAAAACTCCGAAACTCCAAAACTCCAAAACTCCAAAACTCCGAAACTCCAAAACGCCGAAGCTCCGAAACTCCGAAACTCCAAAACTCCAAAACTCCGAAACTCCAAAACTCCAAAACTCCGAAACTCCGAAACTCCGAAACTCCAAATCTCCGAAACTCCAAAACTCCAAAACTCCGAAACTCCGCAACTCCGAAACTCCAAAACTCCAAAACTCCGAAACTCCGAAACTCCAAAACTCCAAAACTCCAAAACTCCGAATCTCCGAAACTCCAAAACTCCGAAACTCCAAAACTCCGAAACTCCGAAACTCCGAAACTCCAAAACTCCAAAACTCCGAAACTCCAAAACTCCGAAACTCCAAAACTCCAAAACTCCAATACTCCAAAACTCCAAAACTCCAAAACACCGAAACTCCGAAACTCCGAAACTCCAAAACTCCAAAACTCCAAAACTCCGAATCTCCAAAACTCGGAAACTCCAAAACTCCAAAACTCCAAAACTCCGAAACTCCAAAACTCCAAAACTCCAAAACTCCGAAACTCCAAAACTCCAAAACTCCAAAACTCCAAAACTCCAAAACTCCAAAACTCCAAAACTCCAAAACTCCGAAACTCCAAAACTCCAAAACTCCAAAACTCCAAAGCTCCAAAACTCCAAAACTCAAAAACTCCAAAACTCAAAAACTCCAAAACTCCAAAACTCCAAAACTCCGAAACTCCAAAACTCCGAAACTCCAAAACTCCGAAACTCCAAAACTCCCAAACTCCAATACTCCAAAACTCCAAAACTCCGAAACTCCGAAACTCCAAAACTCCAATACTCCAAAACTCCGAAACTCCAAAACTCCGAAACTCCAAAACTCCAAAACTCCAATACTCCAAAACTCCAAAACTCCAAAACACCGAAACTCCGAAACTCCAAAACTCCAAAACTCCAAAACTCCAAAACTCCAAAACTCCGAAACTCAAAAACTCCGAAACTCCAAAACTCCAAAACTCCAAAACTCCGAAACTCCAAAACTCCAATACTCCAATACTCCGAAACTCCAAAACTCCAAAACTCCGAAACTCCAATACTCCAAAACTTCAAAACTCCGAATCTCCAAAACTCCAAAACTCCGAAACTCCGAAACTCCAAAACTCCAAAACTACAAAACTCCAAAACTCCAAAACTCCAAAACTCCGAAACTCCGAAACTCCAAAACTCCGAATCTCCAAAACTCCAAAACTCGAAAACTCCGAAACTCCAAAACTCCAAAACTCCAATACTCCAAAACTCCAAAACTCCGAAACTCCAAAACTCCAAAACTCCAAAGCTCCAAAACTCCAAAACTCCAAAACTCCAAAACTCCGAAACTCCAAAACTCCGAATCTCCAAAACTCCAAAACTCCAAAACTCCAAAACTCCGAAACTCCAAAACTCCAAAACTCCGAAACTCCAAAACTCCGAAACTCCAAAACTCCAAAACTCCAAAACTCCAAAACTCCGAAACTCCAAAACTCCAAAACTCCGAAACTCCAAAACTCCAAAACTCCAAAACTCCAAAACTCCGAAACTCCGAAACTCCAAAACTCCAAAACTCCGAAACTCCAAAACTGCAAAACTCCAAAACTCCAAAACTCCAAAACTCCAAAACTCCAAAACTCCAAAACTCCAATACTCCAAAACTCCAAAACTCCAAAACACCGAAACTCCGAAACTCCAAAACTCCAAAACTCCAAAACTCCGAAACTCAAAAACTCCGAAACTCCAAAACTCCAAAACTCCGAAACTCCGAAACTCCAAAACTCCAATACTCCAATACTCCGAAACTCCAAAACTCCAAAACTCCGAAACTCCAATACTCCAAAACTTCAAAACTCCGAATCTCCAAAACTCCAAAACTCCGAAACTCCGAAACCATAAAACTCCAAAACTACAAAACTCCAAAACTCCAAAACTCCAAAACTCCGAAACTCCGAAACTCCAAAACTCCAAAACTCCAAAACTCCAAAACTCCGAAACTCCAAAACTCCGAAACTCCGAAACTCCAAAACTCCAAAACTCCGAAACTCCAAAACTCCAAAACTCCAAAACTCCGAAACTCCGAAACTCCAAAACTCCGAAACACCAAAACTCCGAAACTCCGAAACTCGGAAACTCCAAAACTCCAAAACTCCAAAACTCCAAAACTCCGAAACTCCAAAACTCCAAAACTCCGAAACTCCAAAACTCCAAAACTCCGAAACTCCAAAACTCCAAAACTCCAAAACTCCGAAACTCCAAAACTCGAAAACTCCAAAACTCCAAAACTCCAATACTCCAAAACTGCGAAACTCCGAAACTCCAAAACTCCAAAACTCCAAAACTCCGAAACTCCAAAACTCCAATACTCCAAAACTCCGAAACTCCAAAACTCCAAAACTCAAAAACTCCAAAACTCCAAAACTCCAAAACTCCAAAACTCCGAAACTCCAAAACTCCGAAACTCCAAAACTCCGAAACTCCAAAACTCCGAAACTCCAAAACTCCGAATCTCCAAAACTCCAAAACTCCAAAACTCCAAAACTCCGAAACTCCAAAACTCCAAAACTCCGAAACTCCAAAACTCCGAAACTCCAAAACTCCAAAACTCCAAAACTCCAAAACTCCGAAACTCCAAAACTCCAAAACTCCGAAACTCCAAAACTCCAAAACTCCAAAACTCCGAAACTCCGAAACTCCAAAACTCCAAAACTCCGAAACTCCAAAACTGCAAAACTCCAAAACTCCAAAACTCCAAAACTCCAAAACTCCAAAACTCCAAAACTCCAATACTCCAAAACTCCAAAACTCCAAAACACCGAAACTCCGAAACTCCAAAACTCCAAAACTCCAAAACTCCGAAACTCAAAAACTCCGAAACTCCAAAACTCCAAAACTCCGAAACTCCGAAACTCCAAAACTCCAATACTCCAATACTCCGAAACTCCAAAACTCCAAAACTCCAAAACTCCGAAACTCCAATACTCCAAAACTTCAAAACTCCGAATCTCCAAAACTCCAAAACTCCGAAACTCCGAAACTCCAAAACTCCAAAACTACAAAACTCCAAAACTCCAAAACTCCAAAACTCCGAAACTCCGAAACTCCAAAACTCCAAAACTCCAAAACTCCAAAACTCCGAAACTCCAAAACTCCGAAACTCCGAAACTCCAAAACTCCAAAACTCCGAAACTCCAAAACTCCAAAACTCCAAAACTCCGAAACTCCGAAACTCCAAAACTCCAAAACTCCAAAACTCCAAAACTCCAAAACTGCAAAAGTCCAAAACTCCAAAACTCCGAAACTCCAATACTCCAAAACTCCGAAACTCCAAAACTCCAAAACTCCAAAACTCCAAAACTCCAAAACTCCAAAACTCCAATACTCCGAAACTCCGAAACTCCAAAACTCCAAAACTCCAAAACTCCAAAACTCCGAAACTCCAAAACTCCGAAACTCCGAAACTCCAAAACTCCAAAACTCCGAAACTCCAAAACTCCAAAACTCCGAAACTCCAAAACTGCAAAAGTCCAAAACTCCAAAACTCCGAAACTCCAATACTCCAAAACTCCGAAACTCCAAAACTCCAAAACTCCAAAACTCCAAAACTCCAAAACTCCGAAACTCCGAAACTCCGAAACTCCGAAACTCCAAAACTCCGAAACTCCAAAACTCCGAAACTCCAAAACTCCGAAACTCCAAAACTCCGAATCTCCAAAACTCCAAAACTCCAAAACTCCAAAACTCCAAAACTCCAATACTCCAAAACTCCAAAACTCCAAAACTCCAAAACTCCAAAACTCCGAAACTCCGAAACTCCAAAACTCCAAAACTCCAAAACTCCAAAACTCCGAAACTCCAAAACTCCAAAACTCCAAAACTCCGAAATCCAAAACTCCAAAACTCCAAAACTCCAAAACTCCGAAACTCCAAAACTCCAAAACTCCAAAACTCCGAAACTCCAAAACTCCAAAACTCCAAAACACCGGAACTCCGAAACTCCGAAACTCCAAAACTCCAAAACTCCAAAACTCCAAAACTCCAAAACTCCGAAACTCCAAAACTCCAATACTCCAAAACTCCGAAACTCCAAAACTCCAAAACTCCGAAACTCCAAAACTCCAAAACTCCGAAACTCCGAAACTCCGAAACTCGAAAACTCCGAAACTCCGAAACTCCGAAACTCCAAAACTCCGAAACTCCAAAACTCCGAAACTCCAAAACTCCGAATCTCCAAAACTCCAAAACTCCAAAACTCCAAAACTCCAAAACTCCGAAACTCCGAAACTCCAAAACTCCAAAACTCCGAAACTCCAAAACTCCAAAACTCCGAAACTCCGCAACTCCGAAACTCCAAAACTCCGAAACTCCGAAACTCCAAAACTCCGAAACTCCAAAACTCCAAAACTCCGAATCTCCGAAACTCCAAAACTCCGAAACTCCGAAACTCCAAAACTCCAAAACTCCGAAACTCCGAAACTCCGAAACTCCAAAACTCCAAAACTCCGAAACTCCAAAACTCCGAAACTCCAAAACTCCAAAACTCCAATACTCCAAAACTCCAAAACACCGAAACTCCGAAACTCCGAAACTCCAAAACTCCAAAACTCCAAAACTCCGAATCTCCAAAACTCGGAAACTCCAAAACTCCAAAACTCCAAAACTCCGAAACTCCAAAACTCCAAAACTCCAAAACTCCGAAACTCCAAAACTCCAAAACTCCAAAACTCCAAAACTCCAAAACTCCAAAACTCCAAAACTCCAAAACTCCGAAACTCCAAAACTCCAAAACTCCAAAACTCCAAAGCTCCAAAACTCCAAAACTCAAAAACTCCAAAACTCAAAAACTCCAAAACTCCAAAACTCCAAAACTCCGAAACTCCAAAACTCCGAAACTCCAAAACTCCGAAACTCCAAAACTCCAAAACTCCAATACTCCAAAACTCCAAAACTCCGAAACTCCAAAACTCCAAAACTCCAAAGCTCCAAAACTCCAAAACTCCAAAACTCCAATACTCCAAAACTCCAAAACTCCAAAACTCCGAAACTCCAAAACTCCAATACTCCAAAACTCCGAAACTCCAAAACTCCGAAACTCCAAAACTCCAAAACTCCAAAACTCCAATACTCCAAAACTCCGAAACTCCGAAACTCCAAAACTCCAAAACTCCGAAACTCCAAAACTCCAAAACTCCAAAACTCCGAAACTCCAAAACTCCGAAACTCCAAAACTCCGAAACTCCGAAACTCCAAAACTCGAAAACTCCAAAACTCCAATACTCCAAAACTCCAAAACTCCAAAACACCGGAACTCCGAAACTCCAAAACTCCAAAACTCCGAAACTCCGAAACTCCAAAACTCGAAAACTCCAAAACTCCAATACTCCAAAACTCCAAAACTCCAAAACACCGGAACTCCGAAACTCCGAAACTCCAAAACTCCAAAACTCCAAAACTCCAAAACTCCAAAACTCCGAAACTCCAAAACTCCAATACTCCAAAACTCCGAAACTCCAAAACTCCAAAACTCCAATACTCCAAAACTCCAAAACTCCGAAACTCCAAAACTCCAAAACTCCAAAGCTCCAAAACTCCAAAACTCCAAAACTCCAATACTCCAAAACTCCAAAACTCCAAAACTCCGAAACTCCAAAACTCCAATACTCCAAAACTCCGAAACTCCAAAACTCCGAAACTCCAAAACTCCAAAACTCCAATACTCCAAAACTCCAAAACTCCAAAACACCGAAACTCCGAAACTCCAAAACTCCAAAACTCCAAAACTCCAAAACTCCAAAACTCCGAAACTCAAAAACTCCGAAACTCCAAAACTCCAAAACTCCAAAACTCCGAAACTCCAAAACTCCAATACTCCAATACTCCGAAACTCCAAAACTCCAAAACTCCGAAACTCCAATACTCCAAAACTTCAAAACTCCGAATCTCCAAAACTCCAAAACTCCGAGACTCCGAAACTCCAAAACTCCAAAACTACAAAACTCCAAAACTCCAAAACTCCAAAACTCCGAAACTCCGAAACTCCAAAACTCCGAATCTCCAAAACTCCAAAACTCGAAAACTCCGAAACTCCAAAACTCCAAAACTCCAATACTCCAAAACTCCAAAACTCCGAAACTCCAAAACTCCAAAACTCCAAAGCTCCAAAACTCCAAAACTCCAAAACTCCAAAACTCCAAAACTCCGAAACACCAAAACTCCGAAACTCCGAAACTCGGAAACTCCAAAACTCCAAAACTCCAAAACTCCAAAACTCCAAAACTCCAAAACTGCAAAAGTCCAAAACTCCAAAACTCCGAAACTCCAATACTCCAAAACTCCGAAACTCCAAAACTCCAAAACTCCAAAACTCCAAAACTCCAATACTCCGAAACTCCGAAACTCCAAAACTCCAAAACTCCAAAACTCCAAAACTCCGAAACTCCAAAACTCCGAAACTCCGAAACTCCAAAACTCCAAAACTCCGAAACTCCAAAACTCCAAAACTCCGAAACTCCAAAACTGCAAAAGTCCAAAACTCCAAAACTCCGAAACTCCAATACTCCAAAACTCCGAAACTCCAAAACTCCAAAACTCCAAAACTCCAAAACTCCAAAACTCCGAAACTCCGAAACTCCGAAACTCCGAAACTCCAAAACTCCGAAACTCCGAAACTCCAAAACTCCAAAACTCCAAAACTCCGAAACTCCAAAACTCCAAAACTCCGAAACTCCGAAACTCCGAAACTCCAAAACTCCGAATCTCCAAAACTCGGAAACTCCAAAACTCCAAAACTCCAAAACTCCAAAACTCCGAAACTCCAAAACTCCAAAACTCCAAAACTCCGAAACTCCAAAACTCCAAAACTCCAAAACTCCAAAACTCCAAAACTCCAATACTCCAAAACTCCAAAACTCCAAAACACCGAAACTCAAAAACTCCGAAACTCCAAAACTCCAAAACTCCGAAACTCCGAAACTCCAAAACTCCAATACTCCAATACTCCGAAACTCCAAAACTCCAAAACTCCGAAACTCCAATACTCCAAAACTTCAAAACTCCGAATCTCCAAAACTCCAAAACTCCGAAACTCCGAAACTCCAAAACTCCAAAACTACAAAACTCCAAAACTCCAAAACTCCAAAACTCCGAAACTCCGAAACTCCAAAACTCCAAAACTCCAAAACTCCAAAACTCCAAAACTCCGAAACTCCAAAACTCCGAAACTCCGAAACTCCAAAACTCCGAAACTCCGAAACTCCAAAACTCCAAAACTCCAAAACTCCGAAACTCCAAAACTCCAAAACTCCGAAACTCCGAAACTCCGAAACTCCAAAACTCCGAATTTCCAAAACTCGGAAACTCCAAAACTCCAAAACTCCAAAACTCCAAAACTCCGAAACTCCAAAACTCCAAAACTCCAAAACTCCAAAACTCCAAAACTCCGAAACTCCAAAACTCCGAAACTCCAAAACTCCAAAACTCCAATACTCCAAAACTCCAAAACTCCAAAACACCGAAACTCCGAAACTCCGAAACTCCAAAACTCCAGAACTCCAAAACTCCGAATCTCCAAAACTCGGAAACTCCAAAACTCCAAAACTCCAAAACTCCGAAACTCCAAATCTCCGAAACTCCGAAACTCCACAACTCCAAAACTCCGAAACTCCAAAACTCCAAAACTCCAAAACTCCGAAACTCCGAAACTCCAAAACTCCAAAACTCCAAAACTCCAAAACTCCAAAACTCCGAAACTCCAAAACTCCGAAACTCCGAAACTCCAAAACTCCAAAACTCCAAAACTCCAAAACTCCAAAACACCGAAACTCCGAAACTCCAAAACTCCAAAACTCCAAAACTCCAAAACTCCAAAACTCCGAAACTCAAAAACTCCGAAACTCCAAAACTCCAAAACTCCAAAACTCCGAAACTCCAAAACTCCAATACTCCAATACTCCGAAACTCCAAAACTCCAAAACTCCGAAACTCCAATACTCCAAAACTTCAAAACTCCGAATCTCCAAAACTCCAAAACTCCGAAACTCCGAAACTCCAAAACTCCAAAACTACAAAACTCCAAAACTCCAAAACTCCAAAACTCCGAAACTCCGAAACTCCAAAACTCGAAAACTCCGAAACTCCAAAACTCCAAAACTCCAATACTCCAAAACTCCAAAACTCCAAAACTCCGAAACTCCAAAACTCCGAAACTCCAAAACTCCAAAACTCCGAAACTCCAAAACTCCGAAACTCCAAAACTCCAAAACTCCAAAACTCCGAAACACCAAAACTCCGAAACTCCGAAACTCGGAAACTCCAAAACTCCAAAACTCCAAAACTCCAAAACTCCAAAACTCCGAAACTCCAAAACTCCAAAACTCCGAAACTCCAAAACTCCAAAACTCCGAAACTCCAAAACTCCAAAACTCCAAAACTCCGAAACTCCAAAACTCGAAAACTCCAAAACTCCAAAACTCCAATACTCCAAAACTGCGAAACTCCGAAACTCCAAAACTCCAAAACTCCAAAACTCCGAAACTCCAAAACTCCAATACTCCAAAACTCCGAAACTCCAAAACTCCAAAACTCAAAAACTCCAAAACTCCAAAACTCCAAAACTCCGAAACTCCAAAACTCCGAAACTCCAAAACTCCGAAACTCCAAAACTCCGAAACTCCAAAACTCCGAATCTCCAAAACTCCAAAACTCCAAAACTCCAAAACTCCGAAACTCCAAAACTCCAAAACTCCGAAACTCCAAAACTCCGAAACTCCAAAACTCCAAAACTCCAAAACTCCAAAACTCCGAAACTCCAAAACTCCAAAACTCCGAAACTCCAAAACTCCAAAACTCCAAAACTCCGAAACTCCGAAACTCCAAAACTCCAAAACTCCGAAACTCCAAAACTGCAAAACTCCAAAACTCCAAAACTCCAAAACTCCAAAACTCCAAAACTCCAAAACTCCAATACTCCAAAACTCCAAAACTCCAAAACACCGAAACTCAAAAACTCCGAAACTCCAAAACTCCAAAACTCCGAAACTCCGAAACTCCAAAACTCCAATACTCCAATACTCCGAAACTCCAAAACTCCAAAACTCCGAAACTCCAATACTCCAAAACTTCAAAACTCCGAATCTCCAAAACTCCAAAACTCCGAAACTCCGAAACTCCAAAACTCCAAAACTACAAAACTCCAAAACTCCAAAACTCCAAAACTCCGAAACTCCGAAACTCCAAAACTCCAAAACTCCAAAACTCCAAAACTCCGAAACTCCAAAACTCCGAAACTCCGAAACTCCAAAACTCCAAAACTCCGAAACTCCAAAACTCCAAAACTCCAAAACTCCGAAACTCCGAAACTCCAAAACTCCAAAACTCCAAAACTCCAAAACTGCAAAAGTCCAAAACTCCAAAACTCCGAAACTCCAATACTCCAAAACTCCGAAACTCCAAAACTCCAAAACTCCAAAACTCCAAAACTCCAATACTCCGAAACTCCGAAACTCCAAAACTCCAAAACTCCAAAACTCCAAAACTCCGAAACTCCAAAACTCCGAAACTCCGAAACTCCAAAACTCCAAAACTCCGAAACTCCAAAACTCCAAAACTCCGAAACTCCAAAACTGCAAAAGTCCAAAACTCCAAAACTCCGAAACTCCAATACTCCAAAACTCCGAAACTCCAAAACTCCAAAACTCCAAAACTCCAAAACTCCAAAACTCCGAAACTCCGAAACTCCGAAACTCCGAAACTCCAAAACTCCGAAACTCCGAAACTCCAAAACTCCAAAACTCCGAAACTCCAAAACTCCAAAACTCCGAAACTCCGAAACTCCGAAACTCCAAAACTCCGAATCTCCAAAACTCGGAAACTCCAAAACTCCAAAACTCCAAAACTCCAAAACTCCGAAACTCCAAAACTCCAAAACTCCAAAACTCCAAAACTCCAAAACTCCGAAACTCCAAAACTCCGAAACTCCAAAACTCCAAAACTCCAATACTCCAAAACTCCAAAACTCCAAAACACCGAAACTCCGAAACTCCGAAACTCCAAAACTCCAGAACTCCAAAACTCCGAATCTCCAAAACTCGGAAACTCCAAAACTCCAAAACTCCAAAACTCCGAAACTCCAAAACTCCGAAACTCCGAAACTCCACAACTCCAAAACTCCGAAACTCCAAAACTCCAAAACTCCAAAACTCCGAAACTCCGAAACTCCAAAACTCCAAAACTCCAAAACTCCAAAACTCCGAAACTCCAAAACTCCGAAACTCCGAAACTCCAAAACTCCAAAACTCCGAAACTCCAAAACTCCAAAACTCCAAAACTCCGAAACTCCGAAACTCCAAAACTCCAAAACTCCAAAACTCCAAAACTCCAAAACTGCAAAAGTCCAAAACTCCAAAACTCCGAAACTCCAATACTCCAAAACTCCGAAACTCCAAAACTCCGAAACTCCGAAACTCCAAAACTCCAAAACTACAAAACTCCAAAACTCCAAAACTCCAAAACTCCGAAACTCCGAAACTCCAAAACTCCAAAACTCCAAAACTCCGAAACTCCAAAACTCCGAAACTCCGAAACTCCAAAACTCCAAAACTCCGAAACTCCAAAACTCCAAAACTCCAAAACTCCGAAACTCCGAAACTCCAAAACTCCGAAACACCGAAACTCCAAAACTCCGAAACTCCAAAACTCCAAAACTCCGAAACTCCAAAGCTCCAAAACTCCAAAACTCCGAAACTCCAAAACGCCGAAGCTCCGAAACTCCGAAACTCCAAAACTCCAAAACTCCGAAACTCCAAAACTCCAAAAGTCCGAAACTCCGAAACTCCGAAACTCCAAATCTCCGAAACTCCAAAACTCCAAAACTCCGAAACTCCGCAACTCCGAAACTCCAAAACTCCAAAACTCCGAAACTCCGAAACTCCAAAACGCCGAAGCTCCGAAACTCCGAAACTCCGAAACTCCAAAACTCCGAATCTCCAAAACTCGGAAACTCCAAAACTCCAAAACTGCAAAAGTCCAAAACTCCAAAACTCCGAAACTCCAATACTCCAAAACTCCGAAACTCCAAAACTCCAAAACTCCAAAACTCCAAAACTCCAATACTCCAAAACTCCAAAACTCCAAAACACCGGAACTCCGAAACTCCGAAACTCCAAAACTCCAAAACTACAAAACTCCAAAACTCCAAAACTCCAAAACTCCGAAACTCCGAAACTCCAAAACTCCAAAACTCCAAAACTCCAAAACTCCGAAACTCCAAAACTCCGAAACTCCGAAACTCCAAAACTCCAAAACTCCGAAACTCCAAAACTCCAAAACTCCAAAACTCCGAAACTCCGAAACTCCAAAACTCCGAAACACCGAAACTCCAAAACTCCGAAACTCCAAAACTCCAAAACTCCGAAACTCCAAAACTCCAAAACTCCAAAACTCCGAAACTCCAAAACGCCGAAGCTCCGAAACTCCGAAACTCCAAAACTCCAAAACTCCGAAACTCCAAAACTCCAAAAGTCCGAAACTCCGAAACTCCGAAACTCCAAATCTCCGAAACTCCAAAACTCCAAAACTCCGAAACTCCGCAACTCCGAAACTCCAAAACTCCAAAACTCCGAAACTCCGAAACTCCAAAACGCCGAAGCTCCGAAACTCCGAAACTCCGAAACTCCAAAACTCCGAATCTCCAAAACTCGGAAACTCCAAAACTCCAAAACTGCAAAAGTCCAAAACTCCAAAACTCCGAAACTCCAATACTCCAAAACTCCGAAACTCCAAAACTCCAAAACTCCAAAACTCCAAAACTCCAATACTCCAAAACTCCAAAACTCCAAAACACCGGAACTCCGAAACTCCGAAACTCCAAAACTCCAAAACTCCAAAACTCCAAAACTCCAAAACTCCGAAACTCCAAAACTCCAATACTCCAAAACTCCGAAACTCCAAAACTCCAAAACTCTAAAACTCCAAAACTCCAAAACTCCAAAACTCCAAAACTCCGAAACTCCAAAACTCCGAAACTCCAAAACTCCGAAACTCCAAAACTCCGAAACTCCAAAACTCCGAATCTCCAAAACTCCAAAACTCCAAAACTCCAAAACTCCAAAACTCCAAAACTCCGAAACTCCAAAACTCCAAAACTCCGAAACTCCAAAACTCCGAAACTCCAAAACTCCAAAACTCCAAAACTCCAAAACTCCGAAACTCCAAAACTCCAATACTCCAAAACTCCAATACTCCAAAACTAAGAAACTCCAAAACTCCAAAACTCCAAAACTCCAATACTCCAAAACTCCGAAACTCCGAAACTCCAAAACTCCAAAACTCCAAAACTGCAAAACTCCAAAACTCCGAAACTCCGAAACTCCAAAACTCCGAAACTCCAAAACTCGGAAACTCCAAAACTCCGAAACTCCAAAACTCCGAAACTCCAAAACTCCGAATCTCCAAAACTCCAAAACTCCAAAACTCCAAAACTCCGAAACTCCAAAACTCCAAAACTCCGAAACTCCAAAACTCCGAAACTCCAAAACTCCAAAACTCCGAAACTCCAAAACTCCAAAACTCCAAAACTCCGAAACTCCAAAACGCCGAAGCTCCGAAACTCCGAAACTCCAAAACTCCAAAACTCCGAAACTCCAAAACTCCAAAAGTCCGAAACTCCGAAACTCCGAAACTCCAAATCTCCGAAACTCCAAAACTCCAAAACTCCGAAACTCCGCAACTCCGAAACTCCAAAACTCCAAAACTCCGAAACTCCGAAACTCCAAAACTCCAAAACTCCAAAACTCCGAATCTCCGAAACTCCAAAACTCCAAAACTCCGAAACTCCAAAACTCCGAAACTCCGAAACTCCGAAACTCCAAAACTCCAAAACTCCGAAACTCCAAAACTCCGAAACTCCAAAACTCCAAAACTCCAATACTCCAAAACTCCAAAACTCCAAAACACCGAAACTCCGAAACTCCGAAACTCCAAAACTCCAAAACTCCAAAACTCCGAATCTCCAAAACTCGGAAACTCCAAAACTCCAAAACTCCAAAACTCCGAAACTCCAAAACTCCAAAACTCCAAAACTCCGAAACTCCAAAACTCCAAAACTCCAAAACTCCAAAACTCCAAAACTCCAAAACTCCAAAACTCCGAAACTCCAAAACTCCAAAACTCCAAAACTCCAAAGCTCCAAAACTCCAAAACTCAAAAACTCCAAAACTCAAAAACTCCAAAACTCCAAAACTCCAAAACTCCGAAACTCCAAAACTCCGAAACTCCAAAACTCCGAAACTCCAAAACTCCAAAACTCCAATACTCCAGAACTCCAAAACTCCGAAACTCCAAAACTCCAAAACTCCAAAGCTCCAAAACTCCAAAACTCCAAAACTCCAATACTCCAAAACTCCAAAACTCCAAAACTCCGAAACTCCAAAACTCCAATACTCCAAAACTCCGAAACTCCAAAACTCCGAAACTCCAAAACTCCAAAACTCCAATACTCCAAAACTCCAAAACTCCAAAACACCGAAACTCCGAAACTCCAAAACTCCAAAACTCCAAAACTCCAAAACTCCGAAACTCAAAAACTCCGAAACTCCAAAACTCCAAAACTCCAAAACTCCGAAACTCCAAAACTCCAATACTCCAATACTCCGAAACTCCAAAACTCCAAAACTCCGAAACTCCAATACTCCAAAACTTCAAAACTCCGAATCTCCAAAACTCCAAAACTCCGAAACTCCGAAACTCCGAAACTCCAAAACTCCAAAACTACAAAACTCCAAAACTCCGAAACTCCGAAACTCCAAAACTCCGAATCTCCAAAACTCCAAAACTCGAAAACTCCGAAACTCCAAAACTCCAAAACTCCAATACTCCAAAACTCCAAAACTCCGAAACTCCAAAACTCCAAAACTCCAAAGCTCCAAAACTCCAAAACTCCAAAACTCCGAAACTCCAAAACTCCAAAACTCCAAAACTCCGAAACACCAAAACTCCGAAACTCCGAAACTCGGAAACTCCAAAACTCCAAAACTCCAAAACTCCAAAACTCCGAAACTCCAAAACTCCAAAACTCCGAAACTCCAAAACTCCAAAACTCCGAAACTCCAAAACTCCAAAACTCCAAAACTCCGAAACTCCAAAACTCGAAAACTACAAAACTCCAAAACTCCAATACTCCAAAACTGCGAAACTCCGAAACTCCAAAACTCCAAAACTCCAAAACTCCGAAACTCCAAAACTCCAATACTCCAAAACTCCGAAACTCCAAAACTCCAAAACTCAAAAACTCCAAAACTCCAAAACTCCAAAACTCCGAAACTCCAAAACTCCGAAACTCCAAAACTCCGAAACTCCAAAACTCCGAAACTCCAAAACTCCGAATCTCCAAAACTCCAAAACTCCAAAACTCCAAAACTCCGAAACTCCAAAACTCCAAAACTCCGAAACTCCAAAACTCCGAAACTCCAAAACTCCAAAACTCCAAAACTCCAAAACTCCGAAACTCCAAAACTCCAAAACTCCGAAACTCCAAAACTCCAAAACTCCAAAACTCCGAAACTCCGAAACTCCAAAACTCCAAAACTCCGAAACTCCAAAACTGCAAAACTCCAAAACTCCAAAACTCCAAAACTCCAAAACTCCAAAACTCCAATACTCCAAAACTCCAAAACTCCAAAACACCGAAACTCCGAAACTCCAAAACTCCAAAACTCCAAAACTCCGAAACTCAAAAACTCCGAAACTCCAAAACTCCAAAACTCCGAAACTCCGAAACTCCAAAACTCCAATACTCCAATACTCCGAAACTCCAAAACTCCAAAACTCCGAAACTCCAATACTCCAAAACTTCAAAACTCCGAATCTCCAAAACTCCAAAACTCCGAAACTCCGAAACTCCAAAACTCCAAAACTACAAAACTCCAAAACTCCAAAACTCCAAAACTCCGAAACTCCGAAACTCCAAAACTCCAAAACTCCAAAACTCCAAAACTCCGAAACTCCAAAACTCCGAAACTCCGAAACTCCAAAACTCCAAAACTCCGAAACTCCAAAACTCCAAAACTCCAAAACTCCGAAACTCCGAAACTCCAAAACTCCGAAACACCAAAACTCCGAAACTCCGAAACTCGGAAACTCCAAAACTCCAAAACTCCAAAACTCCAAAACTCCGAAACTCCAAAACTCCAAAACTCCGAAACTCCAAAACTCCAAAACTCCGAAACTCCAAAACTCCAAAACTCCAAAACTCCGAAACTCCAAAACTCGAAAACTCCAAAACTCCAAAACTCCAATACTCCAAAACTGCGAAACTCCGAAACTCCAAAACTCCAAAACTCCAAAACTCCGAAACTCCAAAACTCCAATACTCCAAAACTCCGAAACTCCAAAACTCCAAAACTCAAAAACTCCAAAACTCCAAAACTCCAAAACTCCAAAACTCCGAAACTCCAAAACTCCGAAACTCCAAAACTCCGAAACTCCAAAACTCCGAAACTCCAAAACTCCGAATCTCCAAAACTCCAAAACTCCAAAACTCCGAAACTCCAAAACTCCAAAACTCCAAAACTCCAAAACTCCGAAACTCCAAAACTCCAAAACTCCGAAACTCCAAAACTCCAAAACTCCAAAACTCCGAAACTCCGAAACTCCAAAACTCCAAAACTCCGAAACTCCAAAACTGCAAAACTCCAAAACTCCAAAACTCCAAAACTCCAAAACTCCAAAACTCCAAAACTCCAATACTCCAAAACTCCAAAACTCCAAAACACCGAAACTCCGAAACTCCAAAACTCCAAAACTCCAAAACTCCGAAACTCAAAAACTCCGAAACTCCAAAACTCCAAAACTCCGAAACTCCGAAACTCCAAAACTCCAATACTCCAATACTCCGAAACTCCAAAACTCCAAAACTCCAAAACTCCGAAACTCCAATACTCCAAAACTTCAAAACTCCGAATCTCCAAAACTCCAAAACTCCGAAACTCCGAAACTCCGAAACTCCAAAACTCCAAAACTACAAAACTCCAAAACTCCAAAACTCCAAAACTCCGAAACTCCGAAACTCCAAAACTCCAAAACTCCAAAACTCCAAAACTCCAAAACTCCGAAACTCCAAAACTCCGAAACTCCGAAACTCCAAAACTCCAAAACTCCGAAACTCCAAAACTCCAAAACTCCAAAACTCCGAAACTCCGAAACTCCAAAACTCCAAAACTCCAAAACTCCAAAACTCCAAAACTGCAAAAGTCCAAAACTCCAAAACTCCGAAACTCCAATACTCCAAAACTCCGAAACTCCAAAACTCCAAAACTCCAAAACTCCAAAACTCCAAAACTCCAAAACTCCAATACTCCGAAACTCCGAAACTCCAAAACTCCAAAACTCCAAAACTCCAAAACTCCGAAACTCCAAAACTCCGAAACTCCGAAACTCCAAAACTCCAAAACTCCGAAACTCCAAAACTCCAAAACTCCGAAACTCCAAAACTGCAAAAGTCCAAAACTCCAAAACTCCGAAACTCCAATACTCCAAAACTCCGAAACTCCAAAACTCCAAAACTCCAAAACTCCAAAACTCCAAAACTCCGAAACTCCGAAACTCCGAAACTCCGAAACTCCAAAACTCCGAAACTCCAAAACTCCGAAACTCCAAAACTCCGAAACTCCAAAACTCCGAAACTCCAAAACTCCGAATCTCCAAAACTCCAAAACTCCAAAACTCCAAAACTCCGAAACTCCAAAACTCCAAAACTCCGAAACTCCAAAACTCCGAAACTCCAAAACTCCAAAACTCCAAAACTCCAAAACTCCGAAACTCCAAAACTCCAAAACTCCGAAACTCCAAAACTCCAAAACTCCAAAACTCCGAAACTCCGAAACTCCAAAACTCCAAAACTCCGAAACTCCAAAACTGCAAAACTCCAAAACTCCAAAACTCCAAAACTCCAAAACTCCAAAACTCCAAAACTCCAATACTCCAAAACTCCAAAACTCCAAAACACCGAAACTCCGAAACTCCAAAACTCCAAAACTCCAAAACTCCGAAACTCAAAAACTCCGAAACTCCAAAACTCCAAAACTCCGAAACTCCGAAACTCCAAAACTCCAATACTCCAATACTCCGAAACTCCAAAACTCCAAAACTCCAAAACTCCGAAACTCCAATACTCCAAAACTTCAAAACTCCGAATCTCCAAAACTCCAAAACTCCGAAACTCCGAAACTCCAAAACTCCAAAACTACAAAACTCCAAAACTCCAAAACTCCAAAACTCCGAAACTCCGAAACTCCAAAACTCCAAAACTCCAAAACTCCAAAACTCCGAAACTCCAAAACTCCGAAACTCCGAAACTCCAAAACTCCAAAACTCCGAAACTCCAAAACTCCAAAACTCCAAAACTCCGAAACTCCGAAACTCCAAAACTCCAAAACTCCAAAACTCCAAAACTCCAAAACTGCAAAAGTCCAAAACTCCAAAACTCCGAAACTCCAATACTCCAAAACTCCGAAACTCCAAAACTCCAAAACTCCAAAACTCCAAAACTCCAAAACTCCAAAACTCCAATACTCCGAAACTCCGAAACTCCAAAACTCCAAAACTCCAAAACTCCAAAACTCCGAAACTCCAAAACTCCGAAACTCCGAAACTCCAAAACTCCAAAACTCCGAAACTCCAAAACTCCAAAACTCCGAAACTCCAAAACTGCAAAAGTCCAAAACTCCAAAACTCCGAAACTCCAATACTCCAAAACTCCGAAACTCCAAAACTCCAAAACTCCAAAACTCCAAAACTCCAAAACTCCGAAACTCCGAAACTCCGAAACTCCGAAACTCCAAAACTCCGAAACTCCAAAACTCCGAAACTCCAAAACTCCGAAACTCCAAAACTCCGAATCTCCAAAACTCCAAAACTCCAAAACTCCAAAACTCCAAAACTCCAAAACTCCAATACTCCAAAACTCCAAAACTCCAAAACTCCAAAACTCCAAAACTCCGAAACTCCGAAACTCCAAAACTCCAAAACTCCAAAACTCCAAAACTCCGAAACTCCAAAACTCCAAAACTCCAAAACTCCGAAATCCAAAACTCCAAAACTCCAAAACTCCAAAACTCCGAAACTCCAAAACTCCAAAACTCCAAAACTCCGAAACTCCAAAACTCCAAAACTCCAAAACTCCGAAACTCCAAAACTCCGAAACTCCAAAACTCCGAAACTCCGAAACTCCAAAACTCGAAAACTCCAAAACTCCAATACTCCAAAACTCCAAAACTCCAAAACACCGGAACTCCGAAACTCGGAAACTCCAAAACTCCAAAACTCCGAAACTCCGAAACTCCAAAACTCGAAAACTCCAAAACTCCAATACTCCAAAACTCCAAAACTCCAAAACACCGGAACTCCGAAACTCCGAAACTCCAAAACTCCAAAACTCCAAAACTCCAAAACTCCAAAACTCCGAAACTCCAAAACTCCAATACTCCAAAACTCCGAAACTCCAAAACTCCAAAACTCTAAAACTCCAAAACTCCAAAACTCCAAAACTCCAAAACTCCGAAACTCCAAAACTCCGAAACTCCAAAACTCCGAAACTCCAAAACTCCGAAACTCCAAAACTCCGAATCTCCAAAACTCCAAAACTCCAAAACTCCAAAACTCCAAAACTCCAAAACTCCGAAACTCCAAAACTCCAAAACTCCGAAACTCCAAAACTCCGAAACTCCAAAACTCCAAAACTCCGAAACTCCAAAACTCCGAAACTCCAAAACTCCAAAACTCCGAAACTCCAAAACTCCAAAACTCCGAAACTCCAAAACGCCGAAGCTCCGAAACTCCGAAACTCCAAAACTCCAAAACTCCGAAACTCCAAAACTCCAAAACTCCGAAACTCCGAAACTCCGAAACTCCAAATCTCCGAAACTCCAAAACTCCAAAACTCCGAAACTCCGCAACTCCGAAACTCCAAAACTCCAAAACTCCGAAACTCCGAAACTCCAAAACTCCAAAACTCCAAAACTCCGAATCTCCGAAACTCCAAAACTCCAAAACTCCGAAACTCCAAAACTCCGAAACTCCGAAACTCCGAAACTCCGAAACTCCAAAACTCCAAAACTCCGAAACTCCAAAACTCCGAAACTCCAAAACTCCAAAACTCCAATACTCCAAAACTCCAAAACACCGAAACTCCGAAACTCCGAAACTCCAAAACTCCAAAACTCCAAAACTCCGAATCTCCAAAACTCGGAAACTCCAAAACTCCAAAACTCCAAAACTCCGAAACTCCAAAACTCCAAAACTCCAAAACTCCGAAACTCCAAAACTCCAAAACTCCAAAACTCCAAAACTCCAAAACTCCAAAACTCCAAAACTCCGAAACTCCAAAACTCCAAAACTCCAAAACTCCAAAGCTCCAAAACTCCAAAACTCAAAAACTCCAAAACTCAAAAACTCCAAAACTCCAAAACTCCAAAACTCCGAAACTCCAAAACTCCGAAACTCCAAAACTCCGAAACTCCAAAACTCCAAAACTCCAATACTCCAAAACTCCAAAACTCCGAAACTCCAAAACTCCAAAACTCCAAAGCTCCAAAACTCCAAAACTCCAAAACTCCAATACTCCAAAACTCCAAAACTCCAAAACTCCGAAACTCCAAAACTCCAATACTCCAAAACTCCGAAACTCCAAAACTCCGAAACTCCAAAACTCCAAAACTCCAATACTCCAAAACTCCAAAACTCCAAAACTCCAAAACTCCAAAACTCCAATACTCCAAAACTCCGAAACTCCGAAACTCCAAAACTCCAAAACTCCAAAACTGCAAAACTCCAAAACTCCGAAACTCCGAAACTCCAAAACTCCGAAACTCCAAAACTCGGAAACTCCAAAACTCCAAAGCTCCAAAACTCCAAAACTCCAAAACTCCGAAACTCCAAAACTCCAAAACTCCAAAACTCCAAAACTCCGAAACTCCAAAACTCCGAAACTCCAAAACTCCGAAACTCCAAAACTCCGAAACTCCAAAACTCCGAAACTCCAAAACTCCAAAACTCCAAAACTCCAAAACTCCAAAACTCCAAAACTCCGAAACTCCGAAACTCCAAAACTCCAAAACTCCAAAACTCCAAAACTCCGAAACTCCAAAACTCCAAAACTCCAAAACTCCGAAACTCCAAAACTCCAAAACTCCAAAACTCCAAAACTCCGAAACTCCAAAACTCCAAAACTCCAAAACTCCGAAACTCCAAAACTCCAAAACTCCAAAACTCCGAAACTCCAAAACTCCGAAACTCCAAAACTCCGAAACTCCGAAACTCCAAAACTCGAAAACTCCAAAACTCCAATACTCCAAAACTCCAAAACTCCAAAACACCGGAACTCCGAAACTCCAAAACTCCAAAACTCCGAAACTCCGAAACTCCAAAACTCGAAAACTCCAAAACTCCAATACTCCAAAACTCCAAAACTCCAAAACACCGGAACTCCGAAACTCCGAAACTCCAAAACTCCAAAACTCCAAAACTCCAAAACTCCAAAACTCCGAAACTCCAAAACTCCAATACTCCAAAACTCCGAAACTCCAAAACTCCAAAACTCTAAAACTCCAAAACTCCAAAACTCCAAAACTCCAAAACTCCGAAACTCCAAAACTCCGAAACTCCAAAACTCCGAAACTCCAAAACTCCGAAACTCCAAAACTCCGAATCTCCAAAACTCCAAAACTCCAAAACTCCAAAACTCCAAAACTCCGAAACTCCAAAACTCCAAAACTCCGAAACTCCAAAACTCCGAAACTCCAAAACTCCAAAACTCCAAAACTCCGAAACTCCAAAACTCCAATACTCCAAAACTAAGAAACTCCAAAACTCCAAAACTCCAAAACTCCAATACTCCAAAACTCCAAAACTCCAAAACTCCAAAACTCCAAAACTCCGAAACTCCAAAACTCCAATACTCCAAAACTCCGAAACTCCAAAACTCCAAAACTCTAAAACTCCAAAACTCCAAAACTCCAAAACTCCAAAACTCCGAAACTCCAAAACTCCGAAACTCCAAAACTCCGAAACTCCAAAACTCCGAAACTCCAAAACTCCGAATCTCCAAAACTCCAAAACTCCAAAACTCCAAAACTCCAAAACTCCAAAACTCCGAAACTCCAAAACTCCAAAACTCCGAAACTCCAAAACTCCGAAACTCCAAAACTCCAAAACTCCAAAACTCCAAAACTCCGAAACTCCAAAACTCCAATACTCCAAAACTAAGAAACTCCAAAACTCCAAAACTCCAAAACTCCAAAACTCGAAAACTCCGAAACTCCAAAACTCCAAAACTCCAATACTCCAAAACTCCAAAACTCCGAAACTCCAAAACTCCAAAACTCCAAAGCTCCAAAACTCCAAAACTCCAAAACTCCAAAACTCCGAAACTCCAAAACTCCGAATCTCCAAAACTCCAAAACTCCAAAACTCCAAAACTCCGAAACTCCAAAACTCCAAAACTCCGAAACTCCAAAACTCCGAAACTCCAAAACTCCAAAACTCCAAAACTCCAAAACTCCGAAACTCCAAAACTCCAAAACTCCGAAACTCCAAAACTCCAAAACTCCAAAACTCCAAAACTCCGAAACTCCGAAACTCCAAAACTCCAAAACTCCAAAACTCCAAAACTGCAAAACTCCAAAACTCCAAAACTCCAAAACTCCAAAACTCCAAAACTCCAAAACTCCAATACTCCAAAACTCCAAAACTCCAAAACACCGAAACTCCGAAACTCCAAAACTCCAAAACTCCAAAACTCCGAAACTCAAAAACTCCGAAACTCCAAAACTCCAAAACTCCGAAACTCCGAAACTCCAAAACTCCAATACTCCAATACTCCGAAACTCCAAAACTCCAAAACTCCGAAACTCCAATACTCCAAAACTTCAAAACTCCGAATCTCCAAAACTCCAAAACTCCGAAACTCCGAAACCATAAAACTCCAAAACTACAAAACTCCAAAACTCCAAAACTCCAAAACTCCGAAACTCCGAAACTCCAAAACTCCAAAACTCCAAAACTCCAAAACTCCGAAACTCCAAAACTCCGAAACTCCGAAACTCCAAAACTCCAAAACTCCGAAACTCCAAAACTCCAAAACTCCAAAACTCCGAAACTCCGAAACTCCAAAACTCCGAAACACCAAAACTCCGAAACTCCGAAACTCGGAAACTCCAAAACTCCAAAACTCCAAAACTCCAAAACTCCGAAACTCCAAAACTCCAAAACTCCGAAACTCCAAAACTCCAAAACTCCGAAACTCCAAAACTCCAAAACTCCAAAACTCCGAAACTCCAAAACTCGAAAACTCCAAAACTCCAAAACTCCAATACTCCAAAACTGCGAAACTCCGAAACTCCAAAACTCCAAAACTCCAAAACTCCGAAACTCCAAAACTCCAATACTCCAAAACTCCGAAACTCCAAAACTCCGAAACTCCAAAACTCCAAAACTCCGAAACTCCAAAACTCCAAAACTCCAAAACTCCGAAACTCCAAAACGCCGAAGCTCCGAAACTCCGAAACTCCAAAACTCCAAAACTCCGAAACTCCAAAACTCCAAAACTCCGAAACTCCGAAACTCCGAAACTCCAAATCTCCGAAACTCCAAAACTCCGAAACTCCGCAACTCCGAAACTCCAAAACTCCAAAACTCCGAAACTCCGAAACTCCAAAACTCCAAAACTCCAAAACTCCAAAACTCCGAAACTCCAAAACTCCGAAACTCCGAAACTCCAAAACTCCAAAACTCCGAAACTCCAAAACTCCAAAACTCCAAAAGTCCAAAACTCCAAAACTCCGAAACTCCAATACTCCAAAACTCCGAAACTCCCAAACTCCAAAACTCCAAAACTCCAAAACTCCAATACTCCGAAACTCCGAAACTCCAAAACTCCAAAACTCCAAAACTCCAAAACTCCGAAACTCCAAAACTCCGAAACTCCGAAACTCCAAAACTCCAAAACTCCGAAACTCCAAAACTCCAAAACTCCGAAACTCCAAAACTGCAAAAGTCCAAAACTCCAGAACTCCGAAACTCCAATACTCCAAAACTCCGAAGCTCCAAAACTCCAAAACTCCAAAACTCCAAAACTCCAAAACTCCGAAACTCCGAAACTCCGAAACTCCGAAACTCCAAAACTCCGAAACTCCGAAACTCCAAAACTCCAAAACTCCAAAACTCCGAAACTCCAAAACTCCAAAACTCCGAAACTCCGAAACTCCGAAACTCCAAAACTCCGAATCTCCAAAACTCGGAAACTCCAAAACTCCAAAACTCCAAAACTCCGAAACTCCAAAACTCCAAAACTCCAAAACTCCAAAACTCCAAAACTCCGAAACTCCAAAACTCCGAAACTCCAAAACTCCAAAACTCCAATACTCCAAAACTCCAAAACTCCAAAACACCGAAACTCCGAAACTCCGAAACTCCAAAACTCCAGAACTCCAAAACTCCGAATCTCCAAAACTCGGAAACTCCAAAACTCCAAAACTCCAAAACTCCGAAACTCCAAAACTCCGAAACTCCACAACTCCAAAACTCCGAAACTCCAAAACTCCAAAACTCCAAAACTCCGAAACTCCGAAACTCCAAAACTCCAAAACTCCAAAACTCCAAAACTCCAAAACTCCGAAACTCCAAAACTCCGAAACTCCGAAACTCCAAAACTCCAAAACTCCGAAACTCCAAAACTCCAAAACTCCAAAACTCCGAAACTCCGAAACTCCAAAACTCCAAAACTCCAAAACTCCAAAACTCCAAAACTGCAAAAGTCCAAAACTCCAAAACTCCGAAACTCCAATACTCCAAAACTCCGAAACTCCAAAACTCCAAAACTCCAAAACTCCAAAACTCCAATACTCCAAAACTCCAAAACTCCAAAACACCGGAACTCCGAAACTCCGAAACTCCAAAGCTCCAAAAATCCAAAACTCCAAAACTCCAAATCTCCGAAACTCCAAAACTCCAATACTCCAAAACTCCGAAACTCCAAAACTCCAAAACTCTAAAACTCCAAAACTCCAAAACTCCAAAACTCCAAAACTCCGAAACTCCAAAACTCCGAAACTCCAAAACTCCGAAACTCCAAAACTCCGAAACTCCAAAACTCCGAATCTCCAAAACTCCAAAACTCCAAAACTCCAAAACTCCAAAACTCCAAAACTCCGAAACTCCAAAACTCCAAAACTCCGAAACTCCAAAACTCCGAAACTCCAAAACTCCAAAACTCCAAAACTCCAAAACTCCGAAACTCCAAAACTCCAATACTCCAAAACTAAGAAACTCCAAAACTCCAAAACTCCAAAACTCCAATACTCCAAAACTCCGAAACTCCGAAACTCCAAAACTCCAAAACTCCAAAACTGCAAAACTCCAAAACTCCGAAACTCCGAAACTCCAAAACTCCGAAACTCCAAAACTCGGAAACTCCAAAACTCCGAAACTCCAAAACTCCGAAACTCCAAAACTCCGAATCTCCAAAACTCCAAAACTCCAAAACTCCAAAACTCCGAAACTCCAAAACTCCAAAACTCCGAAACTCCAAAACTCCGAAACTCCAAAACTCCAAAACTCCGAAACTCCAAAACTCCAAAACTCCAAAACTCCGAAACTCCAAAACGCCGAAGCTCCGAAACTCCGAAACTCCAAAACTCCAAAACTCCGAAACTCCAAAACTCCAAAACTCCGAAACTCCGAAACTCCGAAACTCCAAATCTCCGAAACTCCAAAACTCCAAAACTCCGAAACTCCGCAACTCCGAAACTCCAAAACTCCAAAACTCCGAAACTCCGAAACTCCAAAACTCCAAAACTCCAAAACTCCGAATCTCCGAAACTCCAAAACTCCGAAACTCCAAAACTCCGAAACTCCGAAACTCCGAAACTCCAAAACTCCAAAACTCCGAAACTCCAAAACTCCGAAACTCCAAAACTCCAAAACTCCAATACTCCAAAACTCCAAAACTCCAAAACACCGAAACTCCGAAACTCCGAAACTCCAAAACTCCAAAACTCCAAAACTCCGAATCTCCAAAACTCGGAAACTCCAAAACTCCAAAACTCCAAAACTCCGAAACTCCAAAACTCCAAAACTCCAAAACTCCGAAACTCCAAAACTCCAAAACTCCAAAACTCCAAAACTCCAAAACTCCAAAACTCCAAAACTCCAAAACTCCGAAACTCCAAAACTCCAAAACTCCAAAACTCCAAAGCTCCAAAACTCCAAAACTCAAAAACTCCAAAACTCAAAAACTCCAAAACTCCAAAACTCCAAAACTCCGAAACTCCAAAACTCCGAAACTCCAAAACTCCGAAACTCCAAAACTCCCAAACTCCAATACTCCAAAACTCCAAAACTCCGAAACTCCGAAACTCCAAAACTCCAATACTCCAAAACTCCGAAACTCCAAAACTCCGAAACTCCAAAACTCCAAAACTCCAATACTCCAAAACTCCAAAACTCCAAAACACCGAAACTCCGAAACTCCAAAACTCCAAAACTCCAAAACTCCAAAACTCCAAAACTCCGAAACTCAAAAACTCCGAAACTCCAAAACTCCAAAACTCCAAAACTCCGAAACTCCAAAACTCCAATACTCCAATACTCCGAAACTCCAAAACTCCAAAACTCCGAAACTCCAATACTCCAAAACTTCAAAACTCCGAATCTCCAAAACTCCAAAACTCCGAAACTCCGAAACTCCAAAACTCCAAAACTACAAAACTCCAAAACTCCAAAACTCCAAAACTCCGAAACTCCGAAACTCCAAAACTCCGAATCTCCAAAACTCCAAAACTCGAAAACTCCGAAACTCCAAAACTCCAAAACTCCAATACTCCAAAACTCCAAAACTCCGAAACTCCAAAACTCCAAAACTCCAAAGCTCCAAAACTCCAAAACTCCAAAACTCCAAAACTCCGAAACTCCAAAACTCCGAATCTCCAAAACTCCAAAACTCCAAAACTCCAAAACTCCGAAACTCCAAAACTCCAAAACTCCGAAACTCCAAAACTCCGAAACTCCAAAACTCCAAAACTCCAAAACTCCAAAACTCCGAAACTCCAAAACTCCAAAACTCCGAAACTCCAAAACTCCAAAACTCCAAAACTCCAAAACTCCGAAACTCCGAAACTCCAAAACTCCAAAACTCCGAAACTCCAAAACTGCAAAACTCCAAAACTCCAAAACTCCAAAACTCCAAAACTCCAAAACTCCAAAACTCCAATACTCCAAAACTCCAAAACTCCAAAACACCGAAACTCCGAAACTCCAAAACTCCAAAACTCCAAAACTCCGAAACTCAAAAACTCCGAAACTCCAAAACTCCAAAACTCCGAAACTCCGAAACTCCAAAACTCCAATACTCCAATACTCCGAAACTCCAAAACTCCAAAACTCCGAAACTCCAATACTCCAAAACTTCAAAACTCCGAATCTCCAAAACTCCAAAACTCCGAAACTCCGAAACCATAAAACTCCAAAACTACAAAACTCCAAAACTCCAAAACTCCAAAACTCCGAAACTCCGAAACTCCAAAACTCCAAAACTCCAAAACTCCAAAACTCCGAAACTCCAAAACTCCGAAACTCCGAAACTCCAAAACTCCAAAACTCCGAAACTCCAAAACTCCAAAACTCCAAAACTCCGAAACTCCGAAACTCCAAAACTCCGAAACACCAAAACTCCGAAACTCCGAAACTCGGAAACTCCAAAACTCCAAAACTCCAAAACTCCAAAACTCCGAAACTCCAAAACTCCAAAACTCCGAAACTCCAAAACTCCAAAACTCCGAAACTCCAAAACTCCAAAACTCCAAAACTCCGAAACTCCAAAACTCGAAAACTCCAAAACTCCAAAACTCCAATACTCCAAAACTGCGAAACTCCGAAACTCCAAAACTCCAAAACTCCAAAACTCCGAAACTCCAAAACTCCAATACTCCAAAACTCCGAAACTCCAAAACTCCAAAACTCAAAAACTCCAAAACTCCAAAACTCCAAAACTCCAAAACTCCGAAACTCCAAAACTCCGAAACTCCAAAACTCCGAAACTCCAAAACTCCGAAACTCCAAAACTCCGAATCTCCAAAACTCCAAAACTCCAAAACTCCAAAACTCCGAAACTCCAAAACTCCAAAACTCCGAAACTCCAAAACTCCGAAACTCCAAAACTCCAAAACTCCAAAACTCCAAAACTCCGAAACTCCAAAACTCCAAAACTCCGAAACTCCAAAACTCCAAAACTCCAAAACTCCGAAACTCCGAAACTCCAAAACTCCAAAACTCCGAAACTCCAAAACTGCAAAACTCCAAAACTCCAAAACTCCAAAACTCCAAAACTCCAAAACTCCAAAACTCCAATACTCCAAAACTCCAAAACTCCAAAACACCGAAACTCCGAAACTCCAAAACTCCAAAACTCCAAAACTCCGAAACTCAAAAACTCCGAAACTCCAAAACTCCAAAACTCCGAAACTCCGAAACTCCAAAACTCCAATACTCCAATACTCCGAAACTCCAAAACTCCAAAACTCCAAAACTCCGAAACTCCAATACTCCAAAACTTCAAAACTCCGAATCTCCAAAACTCCAAAACTCCGAAACTCCGAAACTCCAAAACTCCAAAACTACAAAACTCCAAAACTCCAAAACTCCAAAACTCCGAAACTCCGAAACTCCAAAACTCCAAAACTCCAAAACTCCAAAACTCCGAAACTCCAAAACTCCGAAACTCCGAAACTCCAAAACTCCAAAACTCCGAAACTCCAAAACTCCAAAACTCCAAAACTCCGAAACTCCGAAACTCCAAAACTCCAAAACTCCAAAACTCCAAAACTCCAAAACTGCAAAAGTCCAAAACTCCAAAAC
Source organism: Amblyomma mixtum (assembly GCF_055824585.1). NCBI lineage: Eukaryota > Metazoa > Arthropoda > Arachnida > Ixodida > Ixodidae > Amblyomma > Amblyomma mixtum. The sequence continues at coordinate 13,754,771 of NW_028317651.1, forward strand.
TCCGAAACTCCAATACTCCAAAACTCCGAAACTCCAAAACTCCAAAACTCCAAAACTCCAAAACTCCAAAACTCCAAAACTCCAATACTCCGAAACTCCGAAACTCCAAAACTCCAAAACTCCAAAACTCCAAAACTCCGAAACTCCAAAACTCCGAAACTCCGAAACTCCAAAACTCCAAAACTCCGAAACTCCAAAACTCCAAAACTCCGAAACTCCAAAACTGCAAAAGTCCAAAACTCCAAAACTCCGAAACTCCAATACTCCAAAACTCCGAAACTCCAAAACTCCAAAACTCCAAAACTCCAAAACTCCAAAACTCCGAAACTCCGAAACTCCGAAACTCCGAAACTCCAAAACTCCGAAACTCCAAAACTCCGAAACTCCAAAACTCCGAAACTCCAAAACTCCGAATCTCCAAAACTCCAAAACTCCAAAACTCCAAAACTCCAAAACTCCAATACTCCAAAACTCCAAAACTCCAAAACTCCAAAACTCCAAAACTCCGAAACTCCGAAACTCCAAAACTCCAAAACTCCAAAACTCCAAAACTCCGAAACTCCAAAACTCCAAAACTCCAAAACTCCGAAATCCAAAACTCCAAAACTCCAAAACTCCAAAACTCCGAAACTCCAAAACTCCAAAACTCCAAAACTCCGAAACTCCAAAACTCCAAAACTCCAAAACACCGGAACTCCGAAACTCCGAAACTCCAAAACTCCAAAACTCCAAAACTCCAAAACTCCAAAACTCCGAAACTCCAAAACTCCAATACTCCAAAACTCCGAAACTCCAAAACTCCAAAACTCCGAAACTCCAAAACTCCAAAACTCCGAAACTCCGAAACTCCGAAACTCGAAAACTCCGAAACTCCGAAACTCCGAAACTCCAAAACTCCGAAACTCCAAAACTCCGAAACTCCAAAACTCCGAATCTCCAAAACTCCAAAACTCCAAAACTCCAAAACTCCAAAACTCCGAAACTCCGAAACTCCAAAACTCCAAAACTCCGAAACTCCAAAACTCCAAAACTCCGAAACTCCGCAACTCCGAAACTCCAAAACTCCGAAACTCCGAAACTCCAAAACTCCGAAACTCCAAAACTCCAAAACTCCGAATCTCCGAAACTCCAAAACTCCGAAACTCCGAAACTCCAAAACTCCAAAACTCCGAAACTCCGAAACTCCGAAACTCCAAAACTCCAAAACTCCGAAACTCCAAAACTCCGAAACTCCAAAACTCCAAAACTCCAATACTCCAAAACTCCAAAACACCGAAACTCCGAAACTCCGAAACTCCAAAACTCCAAAACTCCAAAACTCCGAATCTCCAAAACTCGGAAACTCCAAAACTCCAAAACTCCAAAACTCCGAAACTCCAAAACTCCAAAACTCCAAAACTCCGAAACTCCAAAACTCCAAAACTCCAAAACTCCAAAACTCCAAAACTCCAAAACTCCAAAACTCCAAAACTCCGAAACTCCAAAACTCCAAAACTCCAAAACTCCAAAGCTCCAAAACTCCAAAACTCAAAAACTCCAAAACTCAAAAACTCCAAAACTCCAAAACTCCAAAACTCCGAAACTCCAAAACTCCGAAACTCCAAAACTCCGAAACTCCAAAACTCCAAAACTCCAATACTCCAAAACTCCAAAACTCCGAAACTCCAAAACTCCAAAACTCCAAAGCTCCAAAACTCCAAAACTCCAAAACTCCAATACTCCAAAACTCCAAAACTCCAAAACTCCGAAACTCCAAAACTCCAATACTCCAAAACTCCGAAACTCCAAAACTCCGAAACTCCAAAACTCCAAAACTCCAAAACTCCAATACTCCAAAACTCCGAAACTCCGAAACTCCAAAACTCCAAAACTCCGAAACTCCAAAACTCCAAAACTCCAAAACTCCGAAACTCCAAAACTCCGAAACTCCAAAACTCCGAAACTCCGAAACTCCAAAACTCGAAAACTCCAAAACTCCAATACTCCAAAACTCCAAAACTCCAAAACACCGGAACTCCGAAACTCCAAAACTCCAAAACTCCGAAACTCCGAAACTCCAAAACTCGAAAACTCCAAAACTCCAATACTCCAAAACTCCAAAACTCCAAAACACCGGAACTCCGAAACTCCGAAACTCCAAAACTCCAAAACTCCAAAACTCCAAAACTCCAAAACTCCGAAACTCCAAAACTCCAATACTCCAAAACTCCGAAACTCCAAAACTCCAAAACTCCAATACTCCAAAACTCCAAAACTCCGAAACTCCAAAACTCCAAAACTCCAAAGCTCCAAAACTCCAAAACTCCAAAACTCCAATACTCCAAAACTCCAAAACTCCAAAACTCCGAAACTCCAAAACTCCAATACTCCAAAACTCCGAAACTCCAAAACTCCGAAACTCCAAAACTCCAAAACTCCAATACTCCAAAACTCCAAAACTCCAAAACACCGAAACTCCGAAACTCCAAAACTCCAAAACTCCAAAACTCCAAAACTCCAAAACTCCGAAACTCAAAAACTCCGAAACTCCAAAACTCCAAAACTCCAAAACTCCGAAACTCCAAAACTCCAATACTCCAATACTCCGAAACTCCAAAACTCCAAAACTCCGAAACTCCAATACTCCAAAACTTCAAAACTCCGAATCTCCAAAACTCCAAAACTCCGAGACTCCGAAACTCCAAAACTCCAAAACTACAAAACTCCAAAACTCCAAAACTCCAAAACTCCGAAACTCCGAAACTCCAAAACTCCGAATCTCCAAAACTCCAAAACTCGAAAACTCCGAAACTCCAAAACTCCAAAACTCCAATACTCCAAAACTCCAAAACTCCGAAACTCCAAAACTCCAAAACTCCAAAGCTCCAAAACTCCAAAACTCCAAAACTCCAAAACTCCAAAACTCCGAAACACCAAAACTCCGAAACTCCGAAACTCGGAAACTCCAAAACTCCAAAACTCCAAAACTCCAAAACTCCAAAACTCCAAAACTGCAAAAGTCCAAAACTCCAAAACTCCGAAACTCCAATACTCCAAAACTCCGAAACTCCAAAACTCCAAAACTCCAAAACTCCAAAACTCCAATACTCCGAAACTCCGAAACTCCAAAACTCCAAAACTCCAAAACTCCAAAACTCCGAAACTCCAAAACTCCGAAACTCCGAAACTCCAAAACTCCAAAACTCCGAAACTCCAAAACTCCAAAACTCCGAAACTCCAAAACTGCAAAAGTCCAAAACTCCAAAACTCCGAAACTCCAATACTCCAAAACTCCGAAACTCCAAAACTCCAAAACTCCAAAACTCCAAAACTCCAAAACTCCGAAACTCCGAAACTCCGAAACTCCGAAACTCCAAAACTCCGAAACTCCGAAACTCCAAAACTCCAAAACTCCAAAACTCCGAAACTCCAAAACTCCAAAACTCCGAAACTCCGAAACTCCGAAACTCCAAAACTCCGAATCTCCAAAACTCGGAAACTCCAAAACTCCAAAACTCCAAAACTCCAAAACTCCGAAACTCCAAAACTCCAAAACTCCAAAACTCCGAAACTCCAAAACTCCAAAACTCCAAAACTCCAAAACTCCAAAACTCCAATACTCCAAAACTCCAAAACTCCAAAACACCGAAACTCAAAAACTCCGAAACTCCAAAACTCCAAAACTCCGAAACTCCGAAACTCCAAAACTCCAATACTCCAATACTCCGAAACTCCAAAACTCCAAAACTCCGAAACTCCAATACTCCAAAACTTCAAAACTCCGAATCTCCAAAACTCCAAAACTCCGAAACTCCGAAACTCCAAAACTCCAAAACTACAAAACTCCAAAACTCCAAAACTCCAAAACTCCGAAACTCCGAAACTCCAAAACTCCAAAACTCCAAAACTCCAAAACTCCAAAACTCCGAAACTCCAAAACTCCGAAACTCCGAAACTCCAAAACTCCGAAACTCCGAAACTCCAAAACTCCAAAACTCCAAAACTCCGAAACTCCAAAACTCCAAAACTCCGAAACTCCGAAACTCCGAAACTCCAAAACTCCGAATTTCCAAAACTCGGAAACTCCAAAACTCCAAAACTCCAAAACTCCAAAACTCCGAAACTCCAAAACTCCAAAACTCCAAAACTCCAAAACTCCAAAACTCCGAAACTCCAAAACTCCGAAACTCCAAAACTCCAAAACTCCAATACTCCAAAACTCCAAAACTCCAAAACACCGAAACTCCGAAACTCCGAAACTCCAAAACTCCAGAACTCCAAAACTCCGAATCTCCAAAACTCGGAAACTCCAAAACTCCAAAACTCCAAAACTCCGAAACTCCAAAACTCCGAAACTCCGAAACTCCACAACTCCAAAACTCCGAAACTCCAAAACTCCAAAACTCCAAAACTCCGAAACTCCGAAACTCCAAAACTCCAAAACTCCAAAACTCCAAAACTCCAAAACTCCGAAACTCCAAAACTCCGAAACTCCGAAACTCCAAAACTCCAAAACTCCAAAACTCCAAAACTCCAAAACACCGAAACTCCGAAACTCCAAAACTCCAAAACTCCAAAACTCCAAAACTCCAAAACTCCGAAACTCAAAAACTCCGAAACTCCAAAACTCCAAAACTCCAAAACTCCGAAACTCCAAAACTCCAATACTCCAATACTCCGAAACTCCAAAACTCCAAAACTCCGAAACTCCAATACTCCAAAACTTCAAAACTCCGAATCTCCAAAACTCCAAAACTCCGAAACTCCGAAACTCCAAAACTCCAAAACTACAAAACTCCAAAACTCCAAAACTCCAAAACTCCGAAACTCCGAAACTCCAAAACTCGAAAACTCCGAAACTCCAAAACTCCAAAACTCCAATACTCCAAAACTCCAAAACTCCAAAACTCCGAAACTCCAAAACTCCGAAACTCCAAAACTCCAAAACTCCGAAACTCCAAAACTCCGAAACTCCAAAACTCCAAAACTCCAAAACTCCGAAACACCAAAACTCCGAAACTCCGAAACTCGGAAACTCCAAAACTCCAAAACTCCAAAACTCCAAAACTCCAAAACTCCGAAACTCCAAAACTCCAAAACTCCGAAACTCCAAAACTCCAAAACTCCGAAACTCCAAAACTCCAAAACTCCAAAACTCCGAAACTCCAAAACTCGAAAACTCCAAAACTCCAAAACTCCAATACTCCAAAACTGCGAAACTCCGAAACTCCAAAACTCCAAAACTCCAAAACTCCGAAACTCCAAAACTCCAATACTCCAAAACTCCGAAACTCCAAAACTCCAAAACTCAAAAACTCCAAAACTCCAAAACTCCAAAACTCCGAAACTCCAAAACTCCGAAACTCCAAAACTCCGAAACTCCAAAACTCCGAAACTCCAAAACTCCGAATCTCCAAAACTCCAAAACTCCAAAACTCCAAAACTCCGAAACTCCAAAACTCCAAAACTCCGAAACTCCAAAACTCCGAAACTCCAAAACTCCAAAACTCCAAAACTCCAAAACTCCGAAACTCCAAAACTCCAAAACTCCGAAACTCCAAAACTCCAAAACTCCAAAACTCCGAAACTCCGAAACTCCAAAACTCCAAAACTCCGAAACTCCAAAACTGCAAAACTCCAAAACTCCAAAACTCCAAAACTCCAAAACTCCAAAACTCCAAAACTCCAATACTCCAAAACTCCAAAACTCCAAAACACCGAAACTCAAAAACTCCGAAACTCCAAAACTCCAAAACTCCGAAACTCCGAAACTCCAAAACTCCAATACTCCAATACTCCGAAACTCCAAAACTCCAAAACTCCGAAACTCCAATACTCCAAAACTTCAAAACTCCGAATCTCCAAAACTCCAAAACTCCGAAACTCCGAAACTCCAAAACTCCAAAACTACAAAACTCCAAAACTCCAAAACTCCAAAACTCCGAAACTCCGAAACTCCAAAACTCCAAAACTCCAAAACTCCAAAACTCCGAAACTCCAAAACTCCGAAACTCCGAAACTCCAAAACTCCAAAACTCCGAAACTCCAAAACTCCAAAACTCCAAAACTCCGAAACTCCGAAACTCCAAAACTCCAAAACTCCAAAACTCCAAAACTGCAAAAGTCCAAAACTCCAAAACTCCGAAACTCCAATACTCCAAAACTCCGAAACTCCAAAACTCCAAAACTCCAAAACTCCAAAACTCCAATACTCCGAAACTCCGAAACTCCAAAACTCCAAAACTCCAAAACTCCAAAACTCCGAAACTCCAAAACTCCGAAACTCCGAAACTCCAAAACTCCAAAACTCCGAAACTCCAAAACTCCAAAACTCCGAAACTCCAAAACTGCAAAAGTCCAAAACTCCAAAACTCCGAAACTCCAATACTCCAAAACTCCGAAACTCCAAAACTCCAAAACTCCAAAACTCCAAAACTCCAAAACTCCGAAACTCCGAAACTCCGAAACTCCGAAACTCCAAAACTCCGAAACTCCGAAACTCCAAAACTCCAAAACTCCGAAACTCCAAAACTCCAAAACTCCGAAACTCCGAAACTCCGAAACTCCAAAACTCCGAATCTCCAAAACTCGGAAACTCCAAAACTCCAAAACTCCAAAACTCCAAAACTCCGAAACTCCAAAACTCCAAAACTCCAAAACTCCAAAACTCCAAAACTCCGAAACTCCAAAACTCCGAAACTCCAAAACTCCAAAACTCCAATACTCCAAAACTCCAAAACTCCAAAACACCGAAACTCCGAAACTCCGAAACTCCAAAACTCCAGAACTCCAAAACTCCGAATCTCCAAAACTCGGAAACTCCAAAACTCCAAAACTCCAAAACTCCGAAACTCCAAAACTCCGAAACTCCGAAACTCCACAACTCCAAAACTCCGAAACTCCAAAACTCCAAAACTCCAAAACTCCGAAACTCCGAAACTCCAAAACTCCAAAACTCCAAAACTCCAAAACTCCGAAACTCCAAAACTCCGAAACTCCGAAACTCCAAAACTCCAAAACTCCGAAACTCCAAAACTCCAAAACTCCAAAACTCCGAAACTCCGAAACTCCAAAACTCCAAAACTCCAAAACTCCAAAACTCCAAAACTGCAAAAGTCCAAAACTCCAAAACTCCGAAACTCCAATACTCCAAAACTCCGAAACTCCAAAACTCCGAAACTCCGAAACTCCAAAACTCCAAAACTACAAAACTCCAAAACTCCAAAACTCCAAAACTCCGAAACTCCGAAACTCCAAAACTCCAAAACTCCAAAACTCCGAAACTCCAAAACTCCGAAACTCCGAAACTCCAAAACTCCAAAACTCCGAAACTCCAAAACTCCAAAACTCCAAAACTCCGAAACTCCGAAACTCCAAAACTCCGAAACACCGAAACTCCAAAACTCCGAAACTCCAAAACTCCAAAACTCCGAAACTCCAAAGCTCCAAAACTCCAAAACTCCGAAACTCCAAAACGCCGAAGCTCCGAAACTCCGAAACTCCAAAACTCCAAAACTCCGAAACTCCAAAACTCCAAAAGTCCGAAACTCCGAAACTCCGAAACTCCAAATCTCCGAAACTCCAAAACTCCAAAACTCCGAAACTCCGCAACTCCGAAACTCCAAAACTCCAAAACTCCGAAACTCCGAAACTCCAAAACGCCGAAGCTCCGAAACTCCGAAACTCCGAAACTCCAAAACTCCGAATCTCCAAAACTCGGAAACTCCAAAACTCCAAAACTGCAAAAGTCCAAAACTCCAAAACTCCGAAACTCCAATACTCCAAAACTCCGAAACTCCAAAACTCCAAAACTCCAAAACTCCAAAACTCCAATACTCCAAAACTCCAAAACTCCAAAACACCGGAACTCCGAAACTCCGAAACTCCAAAACTCCAAAACTACAAAACTCCAAAACTCCAAAACTCCAAAACTCCGAAACTCCGAAACTCCAAAACTCCAAAACTCCAAAACTCCAAAACTCCGAAACTCCAAAACTCCGAAACTCCGAAACTCCAAAACTCCAAAACTCCGAAACTCCAAAACTCCAAAACTCCAAAACTCCGAAACTCCGAAACTCCAAAACTCCGAAACACCGAAACTCCAAAACTCCGAAACTCCAAAACTCCGAAACTCCAAAACTCCAAAACTCCGAAACTCCGAAACTCCAAAACGCCGAAGCTCCGAAACTCCGAAACTCCGAAACTCCAAAACTCCGAATCTCCAAAACTCGGAAACTCCAAAACTCCAAAACTGCAAAAGTCCAAAACTCCAAAACTCCGAAACTCCAATACTCCAAAACTCCGAAACTCCAAAACTCCAAAACTCCAAAACTCCAAAACTCCAATACTCCAAAACTCCAAAACTCCAAAACACCGGAACTCCGAAACTCCGAAACTCCAAAACTCCAAAACTCCAAAACTCCAAAACTCCAAAACTCCGAAACTCCAAAACTCCAATACTCCAAAACTCCGAAACTCCAAAACTCCAAAACTCTAAAACTCCAAAACTCCAAAACTCCAAAACTCCAAAACTCCGAAACTCCAAAACTCCGAAACTCCAAAACTCCGAAACTCCAAAACTCCGAAACTCCAAAACTCCGAATCTCCAAAACTCCAAAACTCCAAAACTCCAAAACTCCAAAACTCCAAAACTCCGAAACTCCAAAACTCCAAAACTCCGAAACTCCAAAACTCCGAAACTCCAAAACTCCAAAACTCCAAAACTCCAAAACTCCGAAACTCCAAAACTCCAATACTCCAAAACTCCAATACTCCAAAACTAAGAAACTCCAAAACTCCAAAACTCCAAAACTCCAATACTCCAAAACTCCGAAACTCCGAAACTCCAAAACTCCAAAACTCCAAAACTGCAAAACTCCAAAACTCCGAAACTCCGAAACTCCAAAACTCCGAAACTCCAAAACTCGGAAACTCCAAAACTCCGAAACTCCAAAACTCCGAAACTCCAAAACTCCGAATCTCCAAAACTCCAAAACTCCAAAACTCCAAAACTCCGAAACTCCAAAACTCCAAAACTCCGAAACTCCAAAACTCCGAAACTCCAAAACTCCAAAACTCCGAAACTCCAAAACTCCAAAACTCCAAAACTCCGAAACTCCAAAACGCCGAAGCTCCGAAACTCCGAAACTCCAAAACTCCAAAACTCCGAAACTCCAAAACTCCAAAAGTCCGAAACTCCGAAACTCCGAAACTCCAAATCTCCGAAACTCCAAAACTCCAAAACTCCGAAACTCCGCAACTCCGAAACTCCAAAACTCCAAAACTCCGAAACTCCGAAACTCCAAAACTCCAAAACTCCAAAACTCCGAATCTCCGAAACTCCAAAACTCCAAAACTCCGAAACTCCAAAACTCCGAAACTCCGAAACTCCGAAACTCCAAAACTCCAAAACTCCGAAACTCCAAAACTCCGAAACTCCAAAACTCCAAAACTCCAATACTCCAAAACTCCAAAACTCCAAAACACCGAAACTCCGAAACTCCGAAACTCCAAAACTCCAAAACTCCAAAACTCCGAATCTCCAAAACTCGGAAACTCCAAAACTCCAAAACTCCAAAACTCCGAAACTCCAAAACTCCAAAACTCCAAAACTCCGAAACTCCAAAACTCCAAAACTCCAAAACTCCAAAACTCCAAAACTCCAAAACTCCAAAACTCCGAAACTCCAAAACTCCAAAACTCCAAAACTCCAAAGCTCCAAAACTCCAAAACTCAAAAACTCCAAAACTCAAAAACTCCAAAACTCCAAAACTCCAAAACTCCGAAACTCCAAAACTCCGAAACTCCAAAACTCCGAAACTCCAAAACTCCAAAACTCCAATACTCCAGAACTCCAAAACTCCGAAACTCCAAAACTCCAAAACTCCAAAGCTCCAAAACTCCAAAACTCCAAAACTCCAATACTCCAAAACTCCAAAACTCCAAAACTCCGAAACTCCAAAACTCCAATACTCCAAAACTCCGAAACTCCAAAACTCCGAAACTCCAAAACTCCAAAACTCCAATACTCCAAAACTCCAAAACTCCAAAACACCGAAACTCCGAAACTCCAAAACTCCAAAACTCCAAAACTCCAAAACTCCGAAACTCAAAAACTCCGAAACTCCAAAACTCCAAAACTCCAAAACTCCGAAACTCCAAAACTCCAATACTCCAATACTCCGAAACTCCAAAACTCCAAAACTCCGAAACTCCAATACTCCAAAACTTCAAAACTCCGAATCTCCAAAACTCCAAAACTCCGAAACTCCGAAACTCCGAAACTCCAAAACTCCAAAACTACAAAACTCCAAAACTCCGAAACTCCGAAACTCCAAAACTCCGAATCTCCAAAACTCCAAAACTCGAAAACTCCGAAACTCCAAAACTCCAAAACTCCAATACTCCAAAACTCCAAAACTCCGAAACTCCAAAACTCCAAAACTCCAAAGCTCCAAAACTCCAAAACTCCAAAACTCCGAAACTCCAAAACTCCAAAACTCCAAAACTCCGAAACACCAAAACTCCGAAACTCCGAAACTCGGAAACTCCAAAACTCCAAAACTCCAAAACTCCAAAACTCCGAAACTCCAAAACTCCAAAACTCCGAAACTCCAAAACTCCAAAACTCCGAAACTCCAAAACTCCAAAACTCCAAAACTCCGAAACTCCAAAACTCGAAAACTACAAAACTCCAAAACTCCAATACTCCAAAACTGCGAAACTCCGAAACTCCAAAACTCCAAAACTCCAAAACTCCGAAACTCCAAAACTCCAATACTCCAAAACTCCGAAACTCCAAAACTCCAAAACTCAAAAACTCCAAAACTCCAAAACTCCAAAACTCCGAAACTCCAAAACTCCGAAACTCCAAAACTCCGAAACTCCAAAACTCCGAAACTCCAAAACTCCGAATCTCCAAAACTCCAAAACTCCAAAACTCCAAAACTCCGAAACTCCAAAACTCCAAAACTCCGAAACTCCAAAACTCCGAAACTCCAAAACTCCAAAACTCCAAAACTCCAAAACTCCGAAACTCCAAAACTCCAAAACTCCGAAACTCCAAAACTCCAAAACTCCAAAACTCCGAAACTCCGAAACTCCAAAACTCCAAAACTCCGAAACTCCAAAACTGCAAAACTCCAAAACTCCAAAACTCCAAAACTCCAAAACTCCAAAACTCCAATACTCCAAAACTCCAAAACTCCAAAACACCGAAACTCCGAAACTCCAAAACTCCAAAACTCCAAAACTCCGAAACTCAAAAACTCCGAAACTCCAAAACTCCAAAACTCCGAAACTCCGAAACTCCAAAACTCCAATACTCCAATACTCCGAAACTCCAAAACTCCAAAACTCCGAAACTCCAATACTCCAAAACTTCAAAACTCCGAATCTCCAAAACTCCAAAACTCCGAAACTCCGAAACTCCAAAACTCCAAAACTACAAAACTCCAAAACTCCAAAACTCCAAAACTCCGAAACTCCGAAACTCCAAAACTCCAAAACTCCAAAACTCCAAAACTCCGAAACTCCAAAACTCCGAAACTCCGAAACTCCAAAACTCCAAAACTCCGAAACTCCAAAACTCCAAAACTCCAAAACTCCGAAACTCCGAAACTCCAAAACTCCGAAACACCAAAACTCCGAAACTCCGAAACTCGGAAACTCCAAAACTCCAAAACTCCAAAACTCCAAAACTCCGAAACTCCAAAACTCCAAAACTCCGAAACTCCAAAACTCCAAAACTCCGAAACTCCAAAACTCCAAAACTCCAAAACTCCGAAACTCCAAAACTCGAAAACTCCAAAACTCCAAAACTCCAATACTCCAAAACTGCGAAACTCCGAAACTCCAAAACTCCAAAACTCCAAAACTCCGAAACTCCAAAACTCCAATACTCCAAAACTCCGAAACTCCAAAACTCCAAAACTCAAAAACTCCAAAACTCCAAAACTCCAAAACTCCAAAACTCCGAAACTCCAAAACTCCGAAACTCCAAAACTCCGAAACTCCAAAACTCCGAAACTCCAAAACTCCGAATCTCCAAAACTCCAAAACTCCAAAACTCCAAAACTCCGAAACTCCAAAACTCCAAAACTCCGAAACTCCAAAACTCCGAAACTCCAAAACTCCAAAACTCCAAAACTCCAAAACTCCGAAACTCCAAAACTCCAAAACTCCGAAACTCCAAAACTCCAAAACTCCAAAACTCCGAAACTCCGAAACTCCAAAACTCCAAAACTCCGAAACTCCAAAACTGCAAAACTCCAAAACTCCAAAACTCCAAAACTCCAAAACTCCAATACTCCAAAACTCCAAAACTCCAAAACACCGAAACTCCGAAACTCCAAAACTCCAAAACTCCAAAACTCCGAAACTCAAAAACTCCGAAACTCCAAAACTCCAAAACTCCGAAACTCCGAAACTCCAAAACTCCAATACTCCAATACTCCGAAACTCCAAAACTCCAAAACTCCAAAACTCCGAAACTCCAATACTCCAAAACTTCAAAACTCCGAATCTCCAAAACTCCAAAACTCCGAAACTCCGAAACTCCAAAACTCCAAAACTACAAAACTCCAAAACTCCAAAACTCCAAAACTCCGAAACTCCGAAACTCCAAAACTCCAAAACTCCAAAACTCCGAAACTCCAAAACTCCGAAACTCCGAAACTCCAAAACTCCAAAACTCCGAAACTCCAAAACTCCAAAACTCCAAAACTCCGAAACTCCGAAACTCCAAAACTCCAAAACTCCAAAACTCCAAAACTCCAAAACTGCAAAAGTCCAAAACTCCAAAACTCCGAAACTCCAATACTCCAAAACTCCGAAACTCCAAAACTCCAAAACTCCAAAACTCCAAAACTCCAAAACTCCAAAACTCCAATACTCCGAAACTCCGAAACTCCAAAACTCCAAAACTCCAAAACTCCAAAACTCCGAAACTCCAAAACTCCGAAACTCCGAAACTCCAAAACTCCAAAACTCCGAAACTCCAAAACTCCAAAACTCCGAAACTCCAAAACTGCAAAAGTCCAAAACTCCAAAACTCCGAAACTCCAATACTCCAAAACTCCGAAACTCCAAAACTCCAAAACTCCAAAACTCCAAAACTCCAAAACTCCGAAACTCCGAAACTCCGAAACTCCGAAACTCCAAAACTCCGAAACTCCAAAACTCCGAAACTCCAAAACTCCGAAACTCCAAAACTCCGAATCTCCAAAACTCCAAAACTCCAAAACTCCAAAACTGCAAAACTCCAAAACTCCGAAACTCCAAAACTCCAAAACTCCGAAACTCCAAAACTCCGAAACTCCAAAACTCCAAAACTCCAAAACTCCAAAACTCCGAAACTCCAAAACTCCAATACTCCAAAACTAAGAAACTCCAAAACTCCAAAACTCCAAAACTCCAATACTCCAAAACTCCGAAACTCCGAAACTCCAAAACTCCAAAACTCCAAAACTGCAAAACTCCAAAACTCCGAAACTCCGAAACTCCAAAACTCCGAAACTCCAAAACTCGGAAACTCCAAAACTCCGAAACTCCAAAACTCCGAATCTCCAAAACTCCAAAACTCCAAAACTCCAAAACTCCGAAACTCCAAAACTCCAAAACTCCGAAACTCCAAAACTCCGAAACTCCAAAACTCCAAAACTCCGAAACTCCAAAACTCCAAAACTCCGAAACTCCAAAACGCCGAAGCTCCGAAACTCCGAAACTCCAAAACTCCAAAACTCCGAAACTCCAAAACTCCAAAACTCCAAAACTCCGAAACTCCAAAACTCCAATACTCCAAAACTCCGAAACTCCAAAACTCCGAAACTCCAAAACTCCAAAACTCCAATACTCCAAAACTCCAAAACTCCAAAACTCCAAAACTCCAAAACTCCAATACTCCAAAACTCCGAAACTCCGAAACTCCAAAACTCCAAAACTCCAAAACTGCAAAACTCCAAAACTCCGAAACTCCGAAACTCCAAAACTCCGAAACTCCAAAACTCGGAAACTCCAAAACTCCAAAGCTCCAAAACTCCAAAACTCCAAAACTCCGAAACTCCAAAACTCCAAAACTCCAAAACTCCAAAACTCCGAAACTCCAAAACTCCAAAACTCCGAAACTCCAAAACTCCAAAACTCCGAAACTCCAAAACGCCGAAGCTCCGAAACTCCGAAACTCCAAAACTCCAAAACTCCGAAACTCCAAAACTCCAAAACTCCGAAACTCCGAAACTCCGAAACTCCAAATCTCCGAAACTCCAAAACTCCAAAACTCCGAAACTCCGCAACTCCGAAACTCCAAAACTCCAAAACTCCGAAACTCCGAAACTCCAAAACTCCAAAACTCCAAAACTCCGAATCTCCGAAACTCCAAAACTCCAAAACTCCGAAACTCCAAAACTCCGAAACTCCGAAACTCCGAAACTCCGAAACTCCAAAACTCCAAAACTCCGAAACTCCAAAACTCCGAAACTCCAAAACTCCAAAACTCCAATACTCCAAAACTCCAAAACACCGAAACTCCGAAACTCCGAAACTCCAAAACTCCAAAACTCCAAAACTCCGAATCTCCAAAACTCGGAAACTCCAAAACTCCAAAACTCCAAAACTCCGAAACTCCAAAACTCCAAAACTCCAAAACTCCGAAACTCCAAAACTCCAAAACTCCAAAACTCCAAAACTCCAAAACTCCAAAACTCCAAAACTCCAAAACTCCGAAACTCCAAAACTCCAAAACTCCAAAACTCCAAAGCTCCAAAACTCCAAAACTCAAAAACTCCAAAACTCAAAAACTCCAAAACTCCAAAACTCCAAAACTCCGAAACTCCAAAACTCCGAAACTCCAAAACTCCGAAACTCCAAAACTCCAAAACTCCAATACTCCAAAACTCCAAAACTCCGAAACTCCAAAACTCCAAAACTCCAAAGCTCCAAAACTCCAAAACTCCAAAACTCCAATACTCCAAAACTCCAAAACTCCAAAACTCCGAAACTCCAAAACTCCAATACTCCAAAACTCCGAAACTCCAAAACTCCGAAACTCCAAAACTCCAAAACTCCAATACTCCAAAACTCCAAAACTCCAAAACTCCAAAACTCCAAAACTCCAATACTCCAAAACTCCGAAACTCCGAAACTCCAAAACTCCAAAACTCCAAAACTGCAAAACTCCAAAACTCCGAAACTCCGAAACTCCAAAACTCCGAAACTCCAAAACTCGGAAACTCCAAAACTCCAAAGCTCCAAAACTCCAAAACTCCAAAACTCCGAAACTCCAAAACTCCAAAACTCCAAAACTCCAAAACTCCGAAACTCCAAAACTCCGAAACTCCAAAACTCCGAAACTCCAAAACTCCGAAACTCCAAAACTCCGAAACTCCAAAACTCCAAAACTCCAATACTCCAAAACTCCAAAACTCCAAAACTCCAAAACTCCAAAACTCCGAAACTCCGAAACTCCAAAACTCCAAAACTCCAAAACTCCAAAACTCCGAAACTCCAAAACTCCAAAACTCCAAAACTCCGAAACTCCAAAACTCCAAAACTCCAAAACTCCAAAACTCCGAAACTCCAAAACTCCAAAACTCCAAAACTCCGAAACTCCAAAACTCCAAAACTCCAAAACTCCGAAACTCCAAAACTCCGAAACTCCAAAACTCCGAAACTCCGAAACTCCAAAACTCGAAAACTCCAAAACTCCAATACTCCAAAACTCCAAAACTCCAAAACACCGGAACTCCGAAACTCCGAAACTCCAAAACTCCAAAACTCCGAAACTCCGAAACTCCAAAACTCGAAAACTCCAAAACTCCAATACTCCAAAACTCCAAAACTCCAAAACACCGGAACTCCGAAACTCCGAAACTCCAAAACTCCAAAACTCCAAAACTCCAAAACTCCAAAACTCCAAAACTCCGAAACTCCAAAACTCCAATACTCCAAAACTCCGAAACTCCAAAACTCCAAAACTCTAAAACTCCAAAACTCCAAAACTCCAAAACTCCAAAACTCCGAAACTCCAAAACTCCGAAACTCCAAAACTCCGAAACTCCAAAACTCCGAAACTCCAAAACTCCGAATCTCCAAAACTCCAAAACTCCAAAACTCCAAAACTACAAAACTCCGAATCTCCAAAACTCCAAAACTCCGAAACTCCAAAACTCCGAAACTCCAAAACTCCAAAACTCCGAAACTCCAAAACTCCGAAACTCCAAAACTCCAAAACTCCGAAACTCCAAAACTCCAAAACTCCGAAACTCCAAAACGCCGAAGCTCCGAAACTCCGAAACTCCAAAACTCCAAAACTCCGAAACTCCAAAACTCCAAAACTCCGAAACTCCGAAACTCCGAAACTCCAAATCTCCGAAACTCCAAAACTCCAAAACTCCGAAACTCCGCAACTCCGAAACTCCAAAACTCCAAAACTCCGAAACTCCGAAACTCCAAAACTCCAAAACTCCAAAACTCCGAATCTCCGAAACTCCAAAACTCCAAAACTCCGAAACTCCAAAACTCCGAAACTCCGAAACTCCGAAACTCCGAAACTCCAAAACTCCAAAACTCCGAAACTCCAAAACTCCGAAACTCCAAAACTCCAAAACTCCAATACTCCAAAACTCCAAAACACCGAAACTCCGAAACTCCGAAACTCCAAAACTCCAAAACTCCAAAACTCCGAATCTCCAAAACTCGGAAACTCCAAAACTCCAAAACTCCAAAACTCCGAAACTCCAAAACTCCAAAACTCCAAAACTCCGAAACTCCAAAACTCCAAAACTCCAAAACTCCAAAACTCCAAAACTCCAAAACTCCAAAACTCCAAAACTCCAAAACTCCAAAACTCCGAAACTCCAAAACTCCAAAACTCCAAAACTCCAAAGCTCCAAAACTCCAAAACTCAAAAACTCCAAAACTCAAAAACTCCAAAACTCCAAAACTCCAAAACTCCGAAACTCCAAAACTCCGAAACTCCAAAACTCCGAAACTCCAAAACTCCGAAACTCCAAAACTCCAATACTCCAAAACTAAGAAACTCCAAAACTCCAAAACTCCAAAACTCCAATACTCCAAAACTCCGAAACTCCGAAACTCCAAAACTCCAAAACTCCAAAACTGCAAAACTCCAAAACTCCGAAACTCCGAAACTCCAAAACTCCGAAACTCCAAAACTCGGAAACTCCAAAACTCCGAAACTCCAAAACTCCGAAACTCCAAAACTCCGAATCTCCAAAACTCCAAAACTCCAAAACTCCAAAACTCCGAAACTCCAAAACTCCAAAACTCCGAAACTCCAAAACTCCGAAACTCCAAAACTCCAAAACTCCGAAACTCCAAAACTCCAAAACTCCAAAACTCCGAAACTCCGAAACTCCGAAACTCCAAATCTCCGAAACTCCAAAACTCCAAAACTCCGAAACTCCGCAACTCCGAAACTCCAAAACTCCAAAACTCCGAAACTCCGAAACTCCAAAACTCCAAAACTCCAAAACTCCGAATCTCCGAAACTCCAAAACTCCAAAACTCCGAAACTCCAAAACTCCGAAACTCCGAAACTCCGAAACTCCAAAACTCCAAAACTCCGAAACTCCAAAACTCCGAAACTCCAAAACTCCAAAACTCCAATACTCCAAAACTCCAAAACACCGAAACTCCGAAACTCCGAAACTCCAAAACTCCAAAACTCCAAAACTCCGAATCTCCAAAACTCGGAAACTCCAAAACTCCAAAACTCCAAAACTCCGAAACTCCAAAACTCCAAAACTCCAAAACTCCGAAACTCCAAAACTCCAAAACTCCAAAACTCCAAAACTCCAAAACTCCAAAACTCCAAAACTCCAAAACTCCGAAACTCCAAAACTCCAAAACTCCAAAACTCCAAAGCTCCAAAACTCCAAAACTCAAAAACTCCAAAACTCAAAAACTCCAAAACTCCAAAACTCCAAAACTCCGAAACTCCAAAACTCCGAAACTCCAAAACTCCGAAACTCCAAAACTCCAAAACTCCAATACTCCAAAACTCCAAAACTCCGAAACTCCAAAACTCCAAAACTCCAAAGCTCCAAAACTCCAAAACTCCAAAACTCCAATACTCCAAAACTCCAAAACTCCAAAACTCCGAAACTCCAAAACTCCAATACTCCAAAACTCCGAAACTCCAAAACTCCGAAACTCCAAAACTCCAAAACTCCAATACTCCAAAACTCCAAAACTCCAAAACACCGAAACTCCGAAACTCCAAAACTCCAAAACTCCAAAACTCCAAAACTCCGAAACTCAAAAACTCCGAAACTCCAAAACTCCAAAACTCCAAAACTCCGAAACTCCAAAACTCCAATACTCCAATACTCCGAAACTCCAAAACTCCGAAACTCCAATACTCCAAAACTTCAAAACTCCGAATCTCCAAAACTCCAAAACTCCGAAACTCCGAAACTCCGAAACTCCAAAACTACAAAACTCCAAAACTCCAAAACTCCAAAACTCCGAAACTCCGAAACTCCAAAACTCCGAATCTCCAAAACTCCAAAACTCCAAAACTCCGAAACTCCAAAACTCCAAAACTCCAAAACTCCGAAACACCAAAACTCCGAAACTCCGAAACTCGGAAACTCCAAAACTCCAAAACTCCAAAACTCCAAAACTCCAAAACTCCGAAACTCCAAAACTCCAAAACTCCGAAACTCCAAAACTCCAAAACTCCGAAACTCCAAAACTCCAAAACTCCAAAACTCCGAAACTCCAAAACTCGAAAACTCCAAAACTCCAAAACTCCAATACTCCAAAACTGCGAAACTCCGAAACTCCAAAACTTCAAAACTCCAAAACTCCGAAACTCCAAAACTCCAATACTCCAAAACTCCGAAACTCCAAAACTCCAAAACTCAAAAACTCCAAAACTCCAAAACTCCAAAACTCCAAAACTCCGAAACTCCAAAACTCCGAAACTCCAAAACTCCGAAACTCCAAAACTCCGAAACTCCAAAACTCCGAATCTCCAAAACTCCAAAACTCCAAAACTCCAAAACTCCGAAACTCCAAAACTCCAAAACTCCGAAACTCCAAAACTCCGAAACTCCAAAACTCCAAAACTCCAAAACTCCAAAACTCCGAAACTCCAAAACTCCAAAACTCCGAAACTCCAAAACTCCAAAACTCCAAAACTCCGAAACTCCGAAACTCCAAAACTCCAAAACTCCGAAACTCCAAAACTGCAAAACTCCAAAACTCCAAAACTCCAAAACTCCAAAACTCCAAAACTCCAATACTCCAAAACTCCAAAACTCCAAAACACCGAAACTCAAAAACTCCGAAACTCCAAAACTCCAAAACTCCGAAACTCCGAAACTCCAAAACTCCAATACTCCAATACTCCGAAACTCCAAAACTCCAAAACTCCGAAACTCCAAAACTCCAAAACTCCAAAACTCCAAAACTCCGAAACTCCAAAACTCCGAAACTCCAAAACTCCGAAACTCCAAAACTCCGAAACTCCAAAACTCCGAAACTCCAAAACTCCAAAACTCCAATACTCCAAAACTCCAAAACTCCAAAACTCCAAAACTCCAAAACTCCGAAACTCCGAAACTCCAAAACTCCAAAACTCCAAAACTCCAAAACTCCGAAACTCCAAAACTCCAAAACTCCAAAACTCCGAAACTCCAAAACTCCAAAACTCCAAAACTCCAAAACTCCGAAACTCCAAAACTCCAAAACTCCAAAACTCCGAAACTCCAAAACTCCAAAACTCCAAAACTCCGAAACTCCAAAACTCCGAAACTCCAAAACTCCGAAACTCCGAAACTCCAAAACTCGAAAACTCCAAAACTCCAATACTCCAAAACTCCAAAACTCCAAAACACCGGAACTCCGAAACTCCGAAACTCCAAAACTCCAAAACTCCGAAACTCCGAAACTCCAAAACTCGAAAACTCCAAAACTCCAATACTCCAAAACTCCAAAACTCCAAAACACCGGAACTCCGAAACTCCGAAACTCCAAAACTCCAAAACTCCAAAACTCCAAAACTCCAAAACTCCGAAACTCCAAAACTCCAATACTCCAAAACTCCGAAACTCCAAAACTCCAAAACTCTAAAACTCCAAAACTCCAAAACTCCAAAACTCCAAAACTCCGAAACTCCAAAACTCCGAAACTCCAAAACTCCGAAACTCCAAAACTCCGAAACTCCAAAACTCCGAATCTCCAAAACTCCAAAACTCCAAAACTCCAAAACTCCAAAACTCCGAAACTCCAAAACTCCAAAACTCCGAAACTCCAAAACTCCGAAACTCCAAAACTCCAAAACTCCGAAACTCCAAAACTCCGAAACTCCAAAACTCCAAAACTCCGAAACTCCAAAACTCCAAAACTCCGAAACTCCAAAACGCCGAAGCTCCGAAACTCCGAAACTCCAAAACTCCAAAACTCCGAAACTCCAAAACTCCAAAACTCCGAAACTCCGAAACTCCGAAACTCCAAATCTCCGAAACTCCAAAACTCCAAAACTCCGAAACTCCGCAACTCCGAAACTCCAAAACTCCAAAACTCCGAAACTCCGAAACTCCAAAACTCCAAAACTCCAAAACTCCGAATCTCCGAAACTCCAAAACTCCAAAACTCCGAAACTCCAAAACTCCGAAACTCCGAAACTCCGAAACTCCGAAACTTCAAAACTCCAAAACTCCGAAACTCCAAAACTCCGAAACTCCAAAACTCCAAAACTCCAATACTCCAAAACTCCAAAACACCGAAACTCCGAAACTCCGAAACTCCAAAACTCCAAAACTCCAAAACTCCGAATCTCCAAAACTCGGAAACTCCAAAACTCCAAAACTCCAAAACTCCGAAACTCCAAAACTCCAAAACTCCAAAACTCCGAAACTCCAAAACTCCAAAACTCCAAAACTCCAAAACTCCAAAACTCCAAAACTCCAAAACTCCAAAACTCCAAAACTCCAAAACTCCGAAACTCCAAAACTCCAAAACTCCAAAACTCCAAAGCTCCAAAACTCCAAAACTCAAAAACTCCAAAACTCAAAAACTCCAAAACTCCAAAACTCCGAAACTCCAAAACTCCGAAACTCCAAAACTCCGAAACTCCAAAACTCCGAAACTCCAAAACTCCAATACTCCAAAACTAAGAAACTCCAAAACTCCAAAACTCCAAAACTCCAATACTCCAAAACTCCGAAACTCCGAAACTCCAAAACTCCAAAACTCCAAAACTGCAAAACTCCAAAACTCCGAAACTCCGAAACTCCAAAACTCCGAAACTCCAAAACTCGGAAACTCCAAAACTCCGAAACTCCAAAACTCCGAAACTCCAAAACTCCGAATCTCCAAAACTCCAAAACTCCAAAACTCCAAAACTCCGAAACTCCAAAACTCCAAAACTCCGAAACTCCAAAACTCCGAAACTCCAAAACTCCAAAACTCCGAAACTCCAAAACTCCAAAACTCCAAAACTCCGAAACTCCGAAACTCCGAAACTCCAAATCTCCGAAACTCCAAAACTCCAAAACTCCGAAACTCCGCAACTCCGAAACTCCAAAACTCCAAAACTCCGAAACTCCGAAACTCCAAAACTCCAAAACTCCAAAACTCCGAATCTCCGAAACTCCAAAACTCCAAAACTCCGAAACTCCAAAACTCCGAAACTCCGAAACTCCGAAACTCCAAAACTCCAAAACTCCGAAACTCCAAAACTCCGAAACTCCAAAACTCCAAAACTCCAATACTCCAAAACTCCAAAACACCGAAACTCCGAAACTCCGAAACTCCAAAACTCCAAAACTCCAAAACTCCGAATCTCCAAAACTCGGAAACTCCAAAACTCCAAAACTCCAAAACTCCGAAACTCCAAAACTCCAAAACTCCAAAACTCCGAAACTCCAAAACTCCAAAACTCCAAAACTCCAAAACTCCAAAACTCCAAAACTCCAAAACTCCAAAACTCCGAAACTCCAAAACTCCAAAACTCCAAAACTCCAAAGCTCCAAAACTCCAAAACTCAAAAACTCCAAAACTCAAAAACTCCAAAACTCCAAAACTCCAAAACTCCGAAACTCCAAAACTCCGAAACTCCAAAACTCCGAAACTCCAAAACTCCAAAACTCCAATACTCCAAAACTCCAAAACTCCGAAACTCCAAAACTCCAAAACTCCAAAGCTCCAAAACTCCAAAACTCCAAAACTCCAATACTCCAAAACTCCAAAACTCCAAAACTCCGAAACTCCAAAACTCCAATACTCCAAAACTCCGAAACTCCAAAACTCCGAAACTCCAAAACTCCAAAACTCCAATACTCCAAAACTCCAAAACTCCAAAACACCGAAACTCCGAAACTCCAAAACTCCAAAACTCCAAAACTCCAAAACTCCGAAACTCAAAAACTCCGAAACTCCAAAACTCCAAAACTCCAAAACTCCGAAACTCCAAAACTCCAATACTCCAATACTCCGAAACTCCAAAACTCCAAAACTCCGAAACTCCAATACTCCAAAACTTCAAAACTCCGAATCTCCAAAACTCCAAAACTCCGAAACTCCGAAACTCCAAAACTCCAAAACTACAAAACTCCAAAACTCCAAAACTCCAAAACTCCGAAACTCCGAAACTCCAAAACTCCGAATCTCCAAAACTCCAAAACTCCAAAACTCCGAAACTCCAAAACTCCAAAACTCCAAAACTCCGAAACACCAAAACTCCGAAACTCCGAAACTCGGAAACTCCAAAACTCCAAAACTCCAAAACTCCAAAACTCCAAAACTCCGAAACTCCAAAACTCCAAAACTCCGAAACTCCAAAACTCCAAAACTCCGAAACTCCAAAACTCCAAAACTCCAAAACTCCGAAACTCCAAAACTCGAAAACTCCAAAACTCCAAAACTCCAATACTCCAAAACTGCGAAACTCCGAAACTCCAAAACTTCAAAACTCCAAAACTCCGAAACTCCAAAACTCCAATACTCCAAAACTCCGAAACTCCAAAACTCCAAAACTCAAAAACTCCAAAACTCCAAAACTCCAAAACTCCAAAACTCCGAAACTCCAAAACTCCGAAACTCCAAAACTCCGAAACTCCAAAACTCCGAAACTCCAAAACTCCGAATCTCCAAAACTCCAAAACTCCAAAACTCCAAAACTCCGAAACTCCAAAACTCCAAAACTCCGAAACTCCAAAACTCCGAAACTCCAAAACTCCAAAACTCCAAAACTCCAAAACTCCGAAACTCCAAAACTCCAAAACTCCGAAACTCCAAAACTCCAAAACTCCAAAACTCCGAAACTCCGAAACTCCAAAACTCCAAAACTCCGAAACTCCAAAACTGCAAAACTCCAAAACTCCAAAACTCCAAAACTCCAAAACTCCAAAACTCCAAAACTCCAATACTCCAAAACTCCAAAACTCCAAAACACCGAAACTCAAAAACTCCGAAACTCCAAAACTCCAAAACTCCGAAACTCCGAAACTCCAAAACTCCAAAACTTCAAAACTCCGAATCTCCAAAACTCCAAAACTCCGAAACTCCGAAACTCCAAAACTCCAAAACTACAAAACTCCAAAACTCCAAAACTCCAAAACTCCGAAACTCCGAAACTCCAAAACTCCAAAACTCCAAAACTCCAAAACTCCGAAACTCCAAAACTCCGAAACTCCGAAACTCCAAAACTCCAAAACTCCGAAACTCCAAAACTCCAAAACTCCAAAACTCCGAAACTCCGAAACTCCAAAACTCCAAAACTCCAAAACTCCAAAACTCCAAAACTGCAAAAGTCCAAAACTCCAAAACTCCGAAACTCCAATACTCCAAAACTCCGAAACTCCAAAACTCCAAAACTCCAAAACTCCAAAACTCCAATACTCCGAAACTCCGAAACTCCAAAACTCCAAAACTCCAAAACTCCAAAACTCCGAAACTCCAAAACTCCGAAACTCCGAAACTCCAAAACTCCAAAACTCCGAAACTCCAAAACTCCAAAACTCCGAAACTCCAAAACTGCAAAAGTCCAAAACTCCAAAACTCCGAAACTCCAATACTCCAAAACTCCGAAACTCCAAAACTCCAAAACTCCAAAACTCCAAAACTCCAAAACTCCGAAACTCCGAAACTCCGAAACTCCGAAACTCCAAAACTCCGAAACTCCGAAACTCCAAAACTCCAAAACTCCAAAACTCCGAAACTCCAAAACTCCAAAACTCCGAAACTCCGAAACTCCAAAACTCCGAATCTCCAAAACTCGGAAACTCCAAAACTCCAAAACTCCAAAACTCCAAAACTCCGAAACTCCAAAACTCCAAAACTCCAAAACTCCAAAACTCCAAAACTCCGAAACTCCAAAACTCCGAAACTCCAAAACTCCAAAACTCCAATACTCCAAAACTCCAAAACTCCAAAACACCGAAACTCCGAAACTCCGAAACTCCAAAACTCCAGAACTCCAAAACTCCGAATCTCCAAAACTCGGAAACTCCAAAACTCCAAAACTCCAAAACTCCGAAACTCCAAAACTCCGAAACTCCGAAACTCCACAACTCCAAAACTCCGAAACTCCAAAACTCCAAAACTCCAAAACTCCGAAACTCCGAAACTCCAAAACTCCAAAACTCCAAAACTCCAAAACTCCAAAACTCCGAAACTCCAAAACTCCGAAACTCCGAAACTCCAAAACTCCAAAACTCCGAAATTCCAAAACTCCAAAACTCCAAAACTCCGAAACTCCGAAACTCCAAAACTCCAAAACTCCAAAACTCCAAAACTCCAAAACTGCAAAAGTCCAAAACTCCAAAACTCCGAAACTCCAATACTCCAAAACTCCGAAACTCCAAAACTCCAAAACTCCAAAACTCCAAAACTCCAATACTCCAAAACTCCAAAACTCCAAAACACCGGAACTCCGAAACTCCGAAACTCCAAAACTCCAAAACTCCAAAACTCCAAAACTCCAAAACTCCGAAACTCCAAAACTCCAATACTCCAAAACTCCGAAACTCCAAAACTCCAAAACTCTAAAACTCCAAAACTCCAAAACTCCAAAACTCCAAAACTCCGAAACTCCAAAACTCCGAAACTCCAAAACTCCGAAACTCCAAAACTCCGAAACTCCAAAACTCCGAATCTCCAAAACTCCAAAACTCCAAAACTCCAAAACTCCAAAACTCCAAAACTCCGAAACTCCAAAACTCCAAAACTCCGAAACTCCAAAACTCCGAAACTCCAAAACTCCAAAACTCCAAAACTCCAAAACTCCGAAACTCCAAAACTCCAATACTCCAAAACTAAGAAACTCCAAAACTCCAAAACTCCAAAACTCCAATACTCCAAAACTCCGAAACTCCGAAACTCCAAAACTCCAAAACTCCAAAACTGCAAAACTCCAAAACTCCGAAACTCCGAAACTCCAAAACTCCGAAACTCCAAAACTCGGAAACTCCAAAACTCCGAAACTCCAAAACTCCGAAACTCCAAAACTCCGAATCTCCAAAACTCCAAAACTCCAAAACTCCAAAACTCCGAAACTCCAAAACTCCAAAACTCCGAAACTCCAAAACTCCGAAACTCCAAAACTCCAAAACTCCGAAACTCCAAAACTCCAAAACTCCAAAACTCCGAAACTCCAAAACGCCGAAGCTCCGAAACTCCGAAACTCCAAAACTCCAAAACTCCGAAACTCCAAAACTCCAAAACTCCGAAACTCCGAAACTCCGAAACTCCAAATCTCCGAAACTCCAAAACTCCAAAACTCCGAAACTCCGCAACTCCGAAACTCCAAAACTCCAAAACTCCGAAACTCCGAAACTCCAAAACTCCAAAACTCCAAAACTCCGAATCTCCGAAACTCCAAAACTCCAAAACTCCGAAACTCCAAAACTCCGAAACTCCGAAACTCCGAAACTCCAAAACTCCAAAACTCCGAAACTCCAAAACTCCGAAACTCCAAAACTCCAAAACTCCAATACTCCAAAACTCCAAAACTCCAAAACACCGAAACTCCGAAACTCCGAAACTCCAAAACTCCAAAACTCCAAAACTCCGAATCTCCAAAACTCGGAAACTCCAAAACTCCAAAACTCCAAAACTCCGAAACTCCAAAACTCCAAAACTCCAAAACTCCGAAACTCCAAAACTCCAAAACTCCAAAACTCCAAAACTCCAAAACTCCAAAACTCCAAAACTCCAAAACTCCGAAACTCCAAAACTCCAAAACTCCAAAACTCCAAAGCTCCAAAACTCCAAAACTCAAAAACTCCAAAACTCAAAAACTCCAAAACTCCAAAACTCCAAAACTCCGAAACTCCAAAACTCCGAAACTCCAAAACTCCGAAACTCCAAAACTCCAAAACTCCAATACTCCAAAACTCCAAAACTCCGAAACTCCAAAACTCCAAAACTCCAAAGCTCCAAAACTCCAAAACTCCAAAACTCCAATACTCCAAAACTCCAAAACTCCAAAACTCCGAAACTCCAAAACTCCAATACTCCAAAACTCCGAAACTCCAAAACTCCGAAACTCCAAAACTCCAAAACTCCAATACTCCAAAACTCCAAAACTCCAAAACACCGAAACTCCGAAACTCCAAAACTCCAAAACTCCAAAACTCCAAAACTCCAAAACTCCGAAACTCAAAAACTCCGAAACTCCAAAACTCCAAAACTCCGAAACTCCAAAACTCCAATACTCCAATACTCCGAAACTCCAAAACTCCAAAACTCCGAAACTCCAATACTCCAAAACTTCAAAACTCCGAATCTCCAAAACTCCAAAACTCCGAAACTCCGAAACTCCAAAACTCCAAAACTACAAAACTCCAAAACTCCAAAACTCCAAAACTCCGAAACTCCGAAACTCCAAAACTCCGAATCTCCAAAACTCCAAAACTCGAAAACTCCGAAACTCCAAAACTCCAAAACTCCAATACTCCAAAACTCCAAAACTCCGAAACTCCAAAACTCCAAAACTCCAAAGCTCCAAAACTCCAAAACTCCAAAACTCCGAAACTCCAAAACTCCAAAACTCCAAAACTCCGAAACACCAAAACTCCGAAACTCCGAAACTCGGAAACTCCAAAACTCCAAAACTCCAAAACTCCAAAACTCCAAAACTCCGAAACTCCAAAACTCCAAAACTCCGAAACTCCAAAACTCCAAAACTCCGAAACTCCAAAACTCCAAAACTCCAAAACTCCAAAACTCAAAAACTCCAAAACTCCAAAACTCCGAAACTCCAAAACTCCAAAACTCCGAAACTCCGAAACTCCAAAACTCCAATACTCCAATACTCCGAAACTCCAAAACTCCAAAACTCCGAAACTCCAATACTCCAAAACTTCAAAACTCCGAATCTCCAAAACTCCAAAACTCCGAAACTCCGAAACTCCAAAACTCCAAAACTACAAAACTCCAAAACTCCAAAACTCCAAAACTCCGAAACTCCGAAACTCCAAAACTCCAAAACTCCAAAACTCCAAAACTCCGAAACTCCAAAACTCCGAAACTCCGAAACTCCAAAACTCCAAAACTCCGAAACTCCAAAACTCCAAAACTCCAAAACTCCGAAACTCCGAAACTCCAAAACTCCAAAACTCCAAAACTCCAAAACTCCAAAACTGCAAAAGTCCAAAACTCCAAAACTCCGAAACTCCAATACTCCGAAACTCCAAAACTCCGAATCTCCAAAACTCGGAAACTCCAAAACTCCAAAACTCCAAAACTCCAAAACTCCGAAACTCCAAAACTCCAAAACTCCAAAACTCCAAAACTCCGAAACTCCAAAACTCCGAAACTCCAAAACTCCAAAACTCCAATACTCCAAAACTCCAAAACTCCAAAACACCGAAACTCCGAAACTCCGAAACTCCAAAACTCCAGAACTCCAAAACTCCGAATCTCCAAAACTCGGAAACTCCAAAACTCCAAAACTCCAAAACTCCGAAACTCCAAAACTCCGAAACTCCGAAACTCCACAACTCCAAAACTCCGAAACTCCAAAACTCCAAAACTCCAAAACTCCGAAACTCCGAAACTCCAAAACTCCAAAACTCCAAAACTCCAAAACTCCAAAACTGCAAAAGTCCAAAACTCCAAAACTCCGAAACTCCAATACTCCAAAACTCCGAAACTCCAAAACTCCAAAACTCCAAAACTCCAAAACTCCAATACTCCAAAACTCCAAAACTCCAAAACACCGGAACTCCGAAACTCCGAAACTCCAAAACTCCAAAACTCCAAAACTCCAAAACTCCGAAACTCCAAAACTCCAATACTCCAAAACTCCGAAACTCCAAAACTCCAAAACTCCGAAACTCCAAAACTCCAAAACTCCAAAACTCCAAAACTCCGAAACTCCAAAACTCCGAAACTCCAAAGCTCCGAAACTCCAAAACTCCGAAACTCCAAAACTCCGAATCTCCAAAACTCCAAAACTCCGAAACTCAAAAACTCCGAAACTCCAAAACTCCAAAACTCCGAAACTCCAAAACTCCAATACTCCAATACTCCGAAACTCCAAAACTCCAAAACTCCGAAACTCCAATACTCCAAAACTTCAAAACTCCGAATCTCCAAAACTCCAAAACTCCGAAACTCCGAAACTCCAAAACTCCAAAACTACAAAACTCCAAAACTCCAAAACTCCAAAACTCCGAAACTCCGAAACTCCAAAACTCCGAATCTCCAAAACTCCAAAACTCGAAAACTCCGAAACTCCAAAACTCCAAAACTCCAATACTCCAAAACTCCAAAACTCCGAAACTCCAAAACTCCAAAACTCCAAAGCTCCAAAACTCCAAAACTCCAAAACTCCGAAACTCCAAAACTCCAAAACTCCAAAACTCCGAAACACCAAAACTCCGAAACTCCGAAACTCGGAAACTCCAAAACTCCAAAACTCCAAAACTCCAAAACTCCAAAACTCCGAAACTCCAAAACTCCAAAACTCCGAAACTCCAAAACTCCAAAACTCCGAAACTCCAAAACTCCAAAACTCCAAAACTCCGAAACTCCAAAACTCGAAAACTCCAAAACTCCAAAACTCCAATACTCCAAAACTGCGAAACTCCGAAACTCCAAAACTCCAAAACTCCAAAACTCCGAAACTCCAAAACTCCAATACTCCAAAACTCCGAAACTCCAAAACTCCAAAACTCAAAAACTCCAAAACTCCAAAACTCCAAAACTCCAAAACTCCGAAACTCCAAAACTCCGAAACTCCAAAACTCCGAAACTCCAAAACTCCGAAACTCCAAAACTCCGAATCTCCAAAACTCCAAAACTCCAAAACTCCAAAACTCCGAAACTCCAAAACTGCAAAAGTCCAAAACTCCAAAACTCCGAAACTCCAATACTCCAAAACTCCGAAACTCCAAAACTCCAAAACTCCAAAACTCCAAAACTCCAATACTCCAAAACTCCAAAACTCCAAAACACCGGAACTCCGAAACTCCGAAACTCCAAAACTCCAAAACTCCAAAACTCCAAAACTCCGAAACTCCAAAACTCCAATACTCCAAAACTCCGAAACTCCAAAACTCCAAAACTCTAAAACTCCAAAACTCCAAAACTCCAAAACTCCAAAACTCCGAAACTCCAAAACTCCGAAACTCCAAAACTCCGAAACTCCAAAACTCCGAAACTCCAAAACTCCGAATCTCCAAAACTCCAAAACTCCAAAACTCCAAAACTCCAAAACTCCAAAACTCCGAAACTCCAAAACTCCAAAACTCCGAAACTCCAAAACTCCGAAACTCCAAAACTCCAAAACTCCAAAACTCCAAAACTCCGAAACTCCAAAACTCCAATACTCCAAAACTAAGAAACTCCAAAACTCCAAAACTCCAAAACTCCAATACTCCAAAACTCCGAAACTCCGAAACTCCAAAACTCCAAAACTCCAAAACTGCAAAACTCCAAAACTCCGAAACTCCGAAACTCCAAAACTCCGAAACTCCAAAACTCGGAAACTCCAAAACTCCGAAACTCCAAAACTCCGAAACTCCAAAACTCCGAATCTCCAAAACTCCAAAACTCCAAAACTCCAAAACTCCGAAACTCCAAAACTCCAAAACTCCGAAACTCCAAAACTCCGAAACTCCAAAACTCCAAAACTCCGAAACTCCAAAACTCCAAAACTCCAAAACTCCGAAACTCCAAAACGCCGAAGCTCCGAAACTCCGAAACTCCAAAACTCCAAAACTCCGAAACTCCAAAACTCCAAAACTCCGAAACTCCGAAACTCCGAAACTCCAAATCTCCGAAACTCCAAAACTCCAAAACTCCGAAACTCCGCAACTCCGAAACTCCAAAACTCCAAAACTCCGAAACTCCGAAACTCCAAAACTCCAAAACTCCAAAACTCCGAATCTCCGAAACTCCAAAACTCCAAAACTCCGAAACTCCAAAACTCCGAAACTCCGAAACTCCGAAACTCCAAAACTCCAAAACTCCGAAACTCCAAAACTCCGAAACTCCAAAACTCCAAAACTCCAATACTCCAAAACTCCAAAACTCCAAAACACCGAAACTCCGAAACTCCGAAACTCCAAAACTCCAAAACTCCAAAACTCCGAATCTCCAAAACTCGGAAACTCCAAAACTCCAAAACTCCAAAACTCCGAAACTCCAAAACTCCAAAACTCCAAAACTCCAAAACTCCAAAACTCCAAAACTCCGAAACTCCAAAACTCCAAAACTCCAAAACTCCAAAGCTCCAAAACTCCAAAACTCAAAAACTCCAAAACTCAAAAACTCCAAAACTCCAAAACTCCAAAACTCCGAAACTCCAAAACTCCGAAACTCCAAAACTCCGAAACTCCAAAACTCCAAAACTCCAATACTCCAAAACTCCAAAACTCCGAAACTCCAAAACTCCAAAACTCCAAAGCTCCAAAACTCCAAAACTCCAAAACTCCAATACTCCAAAACTCCGAAACTCCAAAACTCCAAAACTCAAAAACTCCAAAACTCCAAAACTCCAAAACTCCAATACTCCAAAACTCCGAAACTCCAAAACTCCAAAACTCTAAAACTCCAAAACTCCAAAACTCCAAAACTCCAAAACTCCAAAACTCCGAAACTCCAAAACTCCGAAACTCCAAAACTCCGAAACTCCAAAACTCCGAAACTCCAAAACTCCGAATCTCCAAAACTCCAAAACTCCAAAACTCCAAAACTCCAAAACTCCAAAACTCCGAAACTCCAAAACTCCAAAACTCCGAAACTCCAAAACTCCGAAACTCCAAAACTCCAAAACTCCAAAACTCCGAAACTCCAAAACTCCAATACTCCAAAACTAAGAAACTCCAAAACTCCAAAACTCCAAAACTCCAATACTCCAAAACTCCGAAACTCCGAAACTCCAAAACTCCAAAACTCCAAAACTGCAAAACTCCAAAACTCCGAAACTCCGAAACTCCAAAACTCCGAAACTCCAAAACTCGGAAACTCCAAAACTCCGAAACTCCAAAACTCCGAAACTCCAAAACTCCGAATCTCCAAAACTCCAAAACTCCAAAACTCCAAAACTCCGAAACTCCAAAACTCCAAAACTCCGAAACTCCAAAACTCCGAAACTCCAAAACTCCAAAACTCCGAAACTCCAAAACTCCAAAACTCCAAAACTCCGAAACTCCAAAACGCCGAAGCTCCGAAACTCCGAAACTCCAAAACTCCAAAACTCCGAAACTCCAAAACTCCAAAACTCCGAAACTCCGAAACTCCGAAACTCCAAATCTCCGAAACTCCAAAACTCCGAAACTCCGCAACTCCGAAACTCCAAAACTCCAAAACTCCGAAACTCCGAAACTCCAAAACTCCAAAACTCCAAAACTCCGAATCTCCGAAACTCCAAAACTCCAAAACTCCGAAACTCCAAAACTCCGAAACTCCGAAACTCCGAAACTCCAAAACTCCAAAACTCCGAAACTCCAAAACTCCGAAACTCCAAAACTCCAAAACTCCAAAACTCCAAAACTCCAAAACACCGAAACTCCGAAACTCCGAAACTCCAAAACTCCAAAACTCCAAAACTCCGAATCTCCAAAACTCGGAAACTCCAAAACTCCAAAACTCCAAAACTCCGAAACTCCAAAACTCCAAAACTCCAAAACTCCGAAACTCCAAAACTCCAAAACTCCAAAACTCCAAAACTCCAAAACTCCAAAACTCCAAAACTCCGAAACTCCAAAACTCCAAAACTCCAAAACTCCAAAGCTCCAAAACTCCAAAACTCAAAAACTCCAAAACTCAAAAACTCCAAAACTCCAAAACTCCAAAACTCCGAAACTCCAAAACTCCGAAACTCCAAAACTCCGAAACTCCAAAACTCCAAAACTCCAATACTCCAAAACTCCAAAACTCCGAAACTCCAAAACTCCAAAACTCCAAAGCTCCAAAACTCCAAAACTCCAAAACTCCAATACTCCAAAACTCCAAAACTCCAAAACTCCGAAACTCCAAAACTCCAATACTCCAAAACTCCGAAACTCCAAAACTCCGAAACTCCAAAACTCCAAAACTCCAATACTCCAAAACTCCAAAACTCCAAAACACCGAAACTCCGAAACTCCAAAACTCCAAAACTCCAAAACTCCAAAACTCCAAAACTCCGAAACTCAAAAACTCCGAAACTCCAAAACTCCAAAACTCCAAAACTCCGAAACTCCAAAACTCCAAAACTCCGAAACTCCGAAACTCCAAAACTCCGAATCTCCAAAACTCCAAAACTCCAAAACTCCGAAACTCCAAAACTCCAAAACTCCAAAACTCCGAAACACCAAAACTCCGAAACTCCGAAACTCGGAAACTCCAAAACTCCAAAACTCCAAAACTCCAAAACTCCAAAACTCCGAAACTCCAAAACTCCAAAACTCCGAAACTCCAAAACTCCAAAACTCCGAAACTCCAAAACTCCAAAACTCCAAAACTCCGAAACTCCAAAACTCGAAAACTCCAAAACTCCAAAACTCCAAAACTCCAATACTCCAAAACTGCGAAACTCCGAAACTCCAAAACTTCAAAACTCCAAAACTCCGAAACTCCAAAACTCCAATACTCCAAAACTCCGAAACTCCAAAACTCCAAAACTCAAAAACTCCAAAACTCCAAAACTCCAAAACTCCAAAACTCCGAAACTCCAAAACTCCGAAACTCCAAAACTCCGAAACTCCAAAACTCCGAAACTCCAAAACTCCGAATCTCCAAAACTCCAAAACTCCAAAACTCCAAAACTCCGAAACTCCAAAACTCCAAAACTCCGAAACTCCAAAACTCCGAAACTCCAAAACTCCAAAACTCCAAAACTCCAAAACTCCGAAACTCCAAAACTCCAAAACTCCGAAACTCCAAAACTCCAAAACTCCAAAACTCCGAAACTCCGAAACTCCAAAACTCCAAAACTCCGAAACTCCAAAACTGCAAAACTCCAAAACTCCAAAACTCCAAAACTCCAAAACTCCAAAACTCCAAAACTCCAATACTCCAAAACTCCAAAACTCCAAAACACCGAAACTCAAAAACTCCGAAACTCCAAAACTCCAAAACTCCGAAACTCCGAAACTCCAAAACTCCAATACTCCAATACTCCGAAACTCCAAAACTCCAAAACTCCGAAACTCCAATACTCCAAAACTTCAAAACTCCGAATCTCCAAAACTCCAAAACTCCGAAACTCCGAAACTCCAAAACTCCAAAACTACAAAACTCCAAAACTCCAAAACTCCAAAACTCCGAAACTCCGAAACTCCAAAACTCCAAAACTCCAAAACTCCAAAACTCCGAAACTCCAAAACTCCGAAACTCCGAAACTCCAAAACTCCAAAACTCCGAAACTCCAAAACTCCAAAACTCCAAAACTCCGAAACTCCGAAACTCCAAAACTCCAAAACTCCAAAACTCCAAAACTCCAAA
The DNA here is from genome assembly GCF_055824585.1 of Amblyomma mixtum. Classification (NCBI taxonomy): domain Eukaryota; kingdom Metazoa; phylum Arthropoda; class Arachnida; order Ixodida; family Ixodidae; genus Amblyomma; species Amblyomma mixtum. The sequence continues at coordinate 13,788,656 of NW_028317651.1, forward strand.
ACTGCAAAAGTCCAAAACTCCAAAACTCCGAAACTCCAATACTCCAAAACTCCGAAACTCCAAAACTCCAAAACTCCAAAACTCCAAAACTCCAAAACTCCAATACTCCGAAACTCCGAAACTCCAAAACTCCAAAACTCCAAAACTCCAAAACTCCGAAACTCCAAAACTCCGAAACTCCGAAACTCCAAAACTCCAAAACTCCGAAACTCCAAAACTCCAAAACTCCGAAACTCCAAAACTGCAAAAGTCCAAAACTCCAAAACTCCGAAACTCCAATACTCCAAAACTCCGAAACTCCAAAACTCCAAAACTCCAAAACTCCAAAACTCCAAAACTCCGAAACTCCGAAACTCCGAAACTCCGAAACTCCAAAACTCCGAAACTCCGAAACTCCAAAACTCCAAAACTCCAAAACTCCGAAACTCCAAAACTCCAAAACTCCGAAACTCCGAAACTCCAAAACTCCGAATCTCCAAAACTCGGAAACTCCAAAACTCCAAAACTCCAAAACTCCAAAACTCCGAAACTCCAAAACTCCAAAACTCCAAAACTCCAAAACTCCAAAACTCCGAAACTCCAAAACTCCGAAACTCCAAAACTCCAAAACTCCAATACTCCAAAACTCCAAAACTCCAAAACACCGAAACTCCGAAACTCCGAAACTCCAAAACTCCAGAACTCCAAAACTCCGAATCTCCAAAACTCGGAAACTCCAAAACTCCAAAACTCCAAAACTCCGAAACTCCAAAACTCCGAAACTCCGAAACTCCACAACTCCAAAACTCCGAAACTCCAAAACTCCAAAACTCCAAAACTCCGAAACTCCGAAACTCCAAAACTCCAAAACTCCAAAACTCCAAAACTCCAAAACTCCAAAACTCCGAAACTCCGAAACTCCAAAACTCCAAAACTCCGAAATTCCAAAACTCCAAAACTCCAAAACTCCGAAACTCCGAAACTCCAAAACTCCAAAACTCCAAAACTCCAAAACTCCAAAACTGCAAAAGTCCAAAACTCCAAAACTCCGAAACTCCAATACTCCAAAACTCCGAAACTCCAAAACTCCAAAACTCCAAAACTCCAAAACTCCAATACTCCAAAACTCCAAAACTCCAAAACACCGGAACTCCGAAACTCCGAAACTCCAAAACTCCAAAACTCCAAAACTCCAAAACTCCAAAACTCCGAAACTCCAAAACTCCAATACTCCAAAACTCCGAAACTCCAAAACTCCAAAACTCTAAAACTCCAAAACTCCAAAACTCCAAAACTCCAAAACTCCGAAACTCCAAAACTCCGAAACTCCAAAACTCCGAAACTCCAAAACTCCGAAACTCCAAAACTCCGAATCTCCAAAACTCCAAAACTCCAAAACTCCAAAACTCCAAAACTCCAAAACTCCGAAACTCCAAAACTCCAAAACTCCGAAACTCCAAAACTCCGAAACTCCAAAACTCCAAAACTCCAAAACTCCAAAACTCCGAAACTCCAAAACTCCAATACTCCAAAACTAAGAAACTCCAAAACTCCAAAACTCCAAAACTCCAATACTCCAAAACTCCGAAACTCCGAAACTCCAAAACTCCAAAACTCCAAAACTGCAAAACTCCAAAACTCCGAAACTCCGAAACTCCAAAACTCCGAAACTCCAAAACTCGGAAACTCCAAAACTCCGAAACTCCAAAACTCCGAAACTCCAAAACTCCGAATCTCCAAAACTCCAAAACTCCAAAACTCCAAAACTCCGAAACTCCAAAACTCCAAAACTCCGAAACTCCAAAACTCCGAAACTCCAAAACTCCAAAACTCCGAAACTCCAAAACTCCAAAACTCCAAAACTCCGAAACTCCAAAACGCCGAAGCTCCGAAACTCCGAAACTCCAAAACTCCAAAACTCCGAAACTCCAAAACTCCAAAACTCCGAAACTCCGAAACTCCGAAACTCCAAATCTCCGAAACTCCAAAACTCCAAAACTCCGAAACTCCGCAACTCCGAAACTCCAAAACTCCAAAACTCCGAAACTCCGAAACTCCAAAACTCCAAAACTCCGAAACTCCAAAACTGCAAAACTCCAAAACTCCAAAACTCCAAAACTCCAAAACTCCAAAACTCCAAAACTCCAATACTCCAAAACTCCAAAACTCCAAAACACCGAAACTCAAAAACTCCGAAACTCCAAAACTCCAAAACTCCGAAACTCCGAAACTCCAAAACTCCAATACTCCAATACTCCGAAACTCCAAAACTCCAAAACTCCGAAACTCCAATACTCCAAAACTTCAAAACTCCGAATCTCCAAAACTCCAAAACTCCGAAACTCCGAAACTCCAAAACTCCAAAACTACAAAACTCCAAAACTCCAAAACTCCAAAACTCCGAAACTCCGAAACTCCAAAACTCCAAAACTCCAAAACTCCAAAACTCCGAAACTCCAAAACTCCGAAACTCCGAAACTCCAAAACTCCAAAACTCCGAAACTCCAAAACTCCAAAACTCCAAAACTCCGAAACTCCGAAACTCCAAAACTCCAAAACTCCAAAACTCCAAAACTCCAAAACTGCAAAAGTCCAAAACTCCAAAACTCCGAAACTCCAATACTCCAAAACTCCGAAACTCCAAAACTCCAAAACTCCAAAACTCCAAAACTCCAAAACTCCAATACTCCGAAACTCCGAAACTCCAAAACTCCAAAACTCCAAAACTCCAAAACTCCGAAACTCCAAAACTCCGAAACTCCGAAACTCCAAAACTCCAAAACTCCGAAACTCCAAAACTCCAAAACTCCGAAACTCCAAAACTGCAAAAGTCCAAAACTCCAAAACTCCGAAACTCCAATACTCCAAAACTCCGAAACTCCAAAACTCCAAAACTCCAAAACTCCAAAACTCCAAAACTCCGAAACTCCGAAACTCCGAAACTCCGAAACTCCAAAACTCCGAAACTCCGAAACTCCAAAACTCCAAAACTCCAAAACTCCGAAACTCCAAAACTCCAAAACTCCGAAACTCCGAAACTCCAAAACTCCGAATCTCCAAAACTCGGAAACTCCAAAACTCCAAAACTCCAAAACTCCAAAACTCCGAAACTCCAAAACTCCAAAACTCCAAAACTCCAAAACTCCAAAACTCCGAAACTCCAAAACTCCGAAACTCCAAAACTCCAAAACTCCAATACTCCAAAACTCCAAAACTCCAAAACACCGAAACTCCGAAACTCCGAAACTCCAAAACTCCAGAACTCCAAAACTCCGAATCTCCAAAACTCGGAAACTCCAAAACTCCAAAACTCCAAAACTCCGAAACTCCAAAACTCCGAAACTCCGAAACTCCACAACTCCAAAACTCCGAAACTCCAAAACTCCAAAACTCCAAAACTCCGAAACTCCGAAACTCCAAAACTCCAAAACTCCAAAACTCCAAAACTCCAAAACTCCGAAACTCCAAAACTCCGAAACTCCGAAACTCCAAAACTCCAAAACTCCGAAATTCCAAAACTCCAAAACTCCAAAACTCCGAAACTCCGAAACTCCAAAACTCCAAAACTCCAAAACTCCAAAACTCCAAAACTGCAAAAGTCCAAAACTCCAAAACTCCGAAACTCCAATACTCCAAAACTCCGAAACTCCAAAACTCCAAAACTCCAAAACTCCAAAACTCCAATACTCCAAAACTCCAAAACTCCAAAACACCGGAACTCCGAAACTCCGAAACTCCAAAACTCCAAAACTCCAAAACTCCAAAACTCCAAAACTCCAAAACTCCAAAACTCCGAAACTCCAAAACTCCAATACTCCAAAACTCCGAAACTCCAAAACTCCAAAACTCTAAAACTCCAAAACTCCAAAACTCCAAAACTCCAAAACTCCGAAACTCCAAAACTCCGAAACTCCAAAACTCCGAAACTCCAAAACTCCGAAACTCCAAAACTCCGAATCTCCAAAACTCCAAAACTCCAAAACTCCAAAACTCCAAAACTCCAAAACTCCGAAACTCCAAAACTCCAAAACTCCGAAACTCCAAAACTCCGAAACTCCAAAACTCCAAAACTCCAAAACTCCAAAACTCCGAAACTCCAAAACTCCAATACTCCAAAACTAAGAAACTCCAAAACTCCAAAACTCCAAAACTCCAATACTCCAAAACTCCGAAACTCCGAAACTCCAAAACTCCAAAACTCCAAAACTGCAAAACTCCAAAACTCCGAAACTCCGAAACTCCAAAACTCCGAAACTCCAAAACTCGGAAACTCCAAAACTCCGAAACTCCAAAACTCCGAAACTCCAAAACTCCGAATCTCCAAAACTCCAAAACTCCAAAACTCCAAAACTCCGAAACTCCAAAACTCCAAAACTCCGAAACTCCAAAACTCCGAAACTCCAAAACTCCAAAACTCCGAAACTCCAAAACTCCAAAACTCCAAAACTCCGAAACTCCAAAACGCCGAAGCTCCGAAACTCCGAAACTCCAAAACTCCAAAACTCCGAAACTCCAAAACTCCAAAACTCCGAAACTCCGAAACTCCGAAACTCCAAATCTCCGAAACTCCAAAACTCCAAAACTCCGAAACTCCGCAACTCCGAAACTCCAAAACTCCAAAACTCCGAAACTCCGAAACTCCAAAACTCCAAAACTCCAAAACTCCGAATCTCCGAAACTCCAAAACTCCAAAACTCCGAAACTCCAAAACTCCGAAACTCCGAAACTCCGAAACTCCAAAACTCCAAAACTCCGAAACTCCAAAACTCCGAAACTCCAAAACTCCAAAACTCCAATACTCCAAAACTCCAAAACTCCAAAACACCGAAACTCCGAAACTCCGAAACTCCAAAACTCCAAAACTCCAAAACTCCGAATCTCCAAAACTCGGAAACTCCAAAACTCCAAAACTCCAAAACTCCGAAACTCCAAAACTCCAAAACTCCAAAACTCCGAAACTCCAAAACTCCAAAACTCCAAAACTCCAAAACTCCAAAACTCCAAAACTCCAAAACTCCAAAACTCCGAAACTCCAAAACTCCAAAACTCCAAAACTCCAAAGCTCCAAAACTCCAAAACTCAAAAACTCCAAAACTCAAAAACTCCAAAACTCCAAAACTCCAAAACTCCGAAACTCCAAAACTCCGAAACTCCAAAACTCCGAAACTCCAAAACTCCAAAACTCCAATACTCCAAAACTCCAAAACTCCGAAACTCCAAAACTCCAAAACTCCAAAGCTCCAAAACTCCAAAACTCCAAAACTCCAATACTCCAAAACTCCAAAACTCCAAAACTCCGAAACTCCAAAACTCCAATACTCCAAAACTCCGAAACTCCAAAACTCCGAAACTCCAAAACTCCAAAACTCCAATACTCCAAAACTCCAAAACTCCAAAACACCGAAACTCCGAAACTCCAAAACTCCAAAACTCCAAAACTCCAAAACTCCAAAACTCCGAAACTCAAAAACTCCGAAACTCCAAAACTCCAAAACTCCGAAACTCCAAAACTCCAATACTCCAATACTCCGAAACTCCAAAACTCCAAAACTCCGAAACTCCAATACTCCAAAACTTCAAAACTCCGAATCTCCAAAACTCCAAAACTCCGAAACTCCGAAACTCCAAAACTCCAAAACTACAAAACTCCAAAACTCCAAAACTCCAAAACTCCGAAACTCCGAAACTCCAAAACTCCGAATCTCCAAAACTCCAAAACTCGAAAACTCCGAAACTCCAAAACTCCAAAACTCCAATACTCCAAAACTCCAAAACTCCGAAACTCCAAAACTCCAAAACTCCAAAGCTCCAAAACTCCAAAACTCCAAAACTCCGAAACTCCAAAACTCCAAAACTCCAAAACTCCGAAACACCAAAACTCCGAAACTCCGAAACTCGGAAACTCCAAAACTCCAAAACTCCAAAACTCCAAAACTCCAAAACTCCGAAACTCCAAAACTCCAAAACTCCGAAACTCCAAAACTCCAAAACTCCGAAACTCCAAAACTCCAAAACTCCAAAACTCCAAAACTCAAAAACTCCAAAACTCCAAAACTCCGAAACTCCAAAACTCCAAAACTCCGAAACTCCGAAACTCCAAAACTCCAATACTCCAATACTCCGAAACTCCAAAACTCCAAAACTCCGAAACTCCAATACTCCAAAACTTCAAAACTCCGAATCTCCAAAACTCCAAAACTCCGAAACTCCAAAACTCCAAAACTACAAAACTCCAAAACTCCAAAACTCCAAAACTCCGAAACTCCGAAACTCCAAAACTCCAAAACTCCAAAACTCCAAAACTCCGAAACTCCAAAACTCCGAAACTCCGAAACTCCAAAACTCCAAAACTCCGAAACTCCAAAACTCCAAAACTCCAAAACTCCGAAACTCCGAAACTCCAAAACTCCAAAACTCCAAAACTCCAAAACTCCAAAACTGCAAAAGTCCAAAACTCCAAAACTCCGAAACTCCAATACTCCGAAACTCCAAAACTCCGAATCTCCAAAACTCGGAAACTCCAAAACTCCAAAACTCCAAAACTCCAAAACTCCGAAACTCCAAAACTCCAAAACTCCAAAACTCCAAAACTCCGAAACTCCAAAACTCCGAAACTCCAAAACTCCAAAACTCCAATACTCCAAAACTCCAAAACTCCAAAACACCGAAACTCCGAAACTCCGAAACTCCAAAACTCCAGAACTCCAAAACTCCGAATCTCCAAAACTCGGAAACTCCAAAACTCCAAAACTCCAAAACTCCGAAACTCCAAAACTCCGAAACTCCGAAACTCCACAACTCCAAAACTCCGAAACTCCAAAACTCCAAAACTCCAAAACTCCGAAACTCCGAAACTCCAAAACTCCAAAACTCCAAAACTCCAAAACTCCAAAACTGCAAAAGTCCAAAACTCCAAAACTCCGAAACTCCAATACTCCAAAACTCCGAAACTCCAAAACTCCAAAACTCCAAAACTCCAAAACTCCAATACTCCAAAACTCCAAAACTCCAAAACACCGGAACTCCGAAACTCCGAAACTCCAAAACTCCAAAACTCCAAAACTCCAAAACTCCGAAACTCCAAAACTCCAATACTCCAAAACTCCGAAACTCCAAAACTCCAAAACTCCGAAACTCCAAAACTCCAAAACTCCAAAACTCCAAAACTCCGAAACTCCAAAACTCCGAAACTCCAAAACTCCGAAACTCCAAAACTCCGAAACTCCAAAACTCCGAATCTCCAAAACTCCAAAACTCCGAAACTCAAAAACTCCGAAACTCCAAAACTCCAAAACTCCGAAACTCCAAAACTCCAATACTCCAATACTCCGAAACTCCAAAACTCCAAAACTCCGAAACTCCAATACTCCAAAACTTCAAAACTCCGAATCTCCAAAACTCCAAAACTCCGAAACTCCGAAACTCCAAAACTCCAAAACTACAAAACTCCAAAACTCCAAAACTCCAAAACTCCGAAACTCCGAAACTCCAAAACTCCGAATCTCCAAAACTCCAAAACTCGAAAACTCCGAAACTCCAAAACTCCAAAACTCCAATACTCCAAAACTCCAAAACTCCGAAACTCCAAAACTCCAAAACTCCAAAGCTCCAAAACTCCAAAACTCCAAAACTCCGAAACTCCAAAACTCCAAAACTCCAAAACTCCGAAACACCAAAACTCCGAAACTCCGAAACTCGGAAACTCCAAAACTCCAAAACTCCAAAACTCCAAAACTCCAAAACTCCGAAACTCCAAAACTCCAAAACTCCGAAACTCCAAAACTCCAAAACTCCGAAACTCCAAAACTCCAAAACTCCAAAACTCCGAAACTCCAAAACTCGAAAACTCCAAAACTCCAAAACTCCAATACTCCAAAACTGCGAAACTCCGAAACTCCAAAACTCCAAAACTCCAAAACTCCGAAACTCCAAAACTCCAATACTCCAAAACTCCGAAACTCCAAAACTCCAAAACTCAAAAACTCCAAAACTCCAAAACTCCAAAACTCCAAAACTCCGAAACTCCAAAACTCCGAAACTCCAAAACTCCGAAACTCCAAAACTCCGAAACTCCAAAACTCCGAATCTCCAAAACTCCAAAACTCCAAAACTCCAAAACTCCGAAACTCCAAAACTGCAAAAGTCCAAAACTCCAAAACTCCGAAACTCCAATACTCCAAAACTCCGAAACTCCAAAACTCCAAAACTCCAAAACTCCAATACTCCAAAACTCCAAAACTCCAAAACACCGGAACTCCGAAACTCCGAAACTCCAAAACTCCAAAACTCCAAAACTCCAAAACTCCGAAACTCCAAAACTCCAATACTCCAAAACTCCGAAACTCCAAAACTCCAAAACTCTAAAACTCCAAAACTCCAAAACTCCAAAACTCCGAAACTCCAAAACTCCGAAACTCCAAAACTCCGAAACTCCAAAACTCCGAAACTCCAAAACTCCGAATCTCCAAAACTCCAAAACTCCAAAACTCCAAAACTCCAAAACTCCAAAACTCCGAAACTCCAAAACTCCAAAACTCCGAAACTCCAAAACTCCGAAACTCCAAAACTCCAAAACTCCAAAACTCCAAAACTCCGAAACTCCAAAACTCCAATACTCCAAAACTAAGAAACTCCAAAACTCCAAAACTCCAAAACTCCAATACTCCAAAACTCCGAAACTCCGAAACTCCAAAACTCCAAAACTCCAAAACTGCAAAACTCCAAAACTCCGAAACTCCGAAACTCCAAAACTCCGAAACTCCAAAACTCGGAAACTCCAAAACTCCGAAACTCCAAAACTCCGAAACTCCAAAACTCCGAATCTCCAAAACTCCAAAACTCCAAAACTCCAAAACTCCGAAACTCCAAAACTCCAAAACTCCGAAACTCCAAAACTCCGAAACTCCAAAACTCCAAAACTCCGAAACTCCAAAACTCCAAAACTCCAAAACTCCGAAACTCCAAAACGCCGAAGCTCCGAAACTCCGAAACTCCAAAACTCCAAAACTCCGAAACTCCAAAACTCCAAAACTCCGAAACTCCGAAACTCCGAAACTCCAAATCTCCGAAACTCCAAAACTCCAAAACTCCGAAACTCCGCAACTCCGAAACTCCAAAACTCCAAAACTCCGAAACTCCGAAACTCCAAAACTCCAAAACTCCAAAACTCCGAATCTCCGAAACTCCAAAACTCCAAAACTCCGAAACTCCAAAACTCCGAAACTCCGAAACTCCGAAACTCCAAAACTCCAAAACTCCGAAACTCCAAAACTCCGAAACTCCAAAACTCCAAAACTCCAATACTCCAAAACTCCAAAACTCCAAAACACCGAAACTCCGAAACTCCGAAACTCCAAAACTCCAAAACTCCAAAACTCCGAATCTCCAAAACTCGGAAACTCCAAAACTCCAAAGCTCCAAAACTCCGAAACTCCAAAACTCCAAAACTCCAAAACTCCAAAACTCCAAAACTCCGAAACTCCAAAACTCCAAAACTCCAAAACTCCAAAGCTCCAAAACTCCAAAACTCAAAAACTCCAAAACTCAAAAACTCCAAAACTCCAAAACTCCAAAACTCCGAAACTCCAAAACTCCGAAACTCCAAAACTCCGAAACTCCAAAACTCCAAAACTCCAATACTCCAAAACTCCAAAACTCCGAAACTCCAAAACTCCAAAACTCCAAAGCTCCAAAACTCCAAAACTCCAAAACTCCAATACTCCAAAACTCCGAAACTCCAAAACTCCAAAACTCAAAAACTCCAAAACTCCAAAACTCCAAAACTCCAATACTCCAAAACTCCGAAACTCCAAAACTCCAAAACTCTAAAACTCCAAAACTCCAAAACTCCAAAACTCCAAAACTCCGAAACTCCAAAACTCCGAAACTCCAAAACTCCGAAACTCCAAAACTCCGAAACTCCAAAACTCCGAATCTCCAAAACTCCAAAACTCCAAAACTCCAAAACTCCAAAACTCCAAAACTCCGAAACTCCAAAACTCCAAAACTCCGAAACTCCAAAACTCCGAAACTCCAAAACTCCAAAACTCCAAAACTCCGAAACTCCAAAACTCCAATACTCCAAAACTAAGAAACTCCAAAACTCCAAAACTCCAAAACTCCAATACTCCAAAACTCCGAAACTCCGAAACTCCAAAACTCCAAAACTCCAAAACTGCAAAACTCCAAAACTCCGAAACTCCGAAACTCCAAAACTCCGAAACTCCAAAACTCGGAAACTCCAAAACTCCGAAACTCCAAAACTCCGAAACTCCAAAACTCCGAATCTCCAAAACTCCAAAACTCCAAAACTCCAAAACTCCGAAACTCCAAAACTCCAAAACTCCGAAACTCCAAAACTCCGAAACTCCAAAACTCCAAAACTCCGAAACTCCAAAACTCCAAAACTCCAAAACTCCGAAACTCCAAAACGCCGAAGCTCCGAAACTCCGAAACTCCAAAACTCCAAAACTCCGAAACTCCAAAACTCCAAAACTCCGAAACTCCGAAACTCCGAAACTCCAAATCTCCGAAACTCCAAAACTCCAAAACTCCGAAACTCCGCAACTCCGAAACTCCAAAACTCCAAAACTCCGAAACTCCGAAACTCCAAAACTCCAAAACTCCAAAACTCCGAATCTCCGAAACTCCAAAACTCCAAAACTCCGAAACTCCAAAACTCCGAAACTCCGAAACTCCGAAACTCCAAAACTCCAAAACTCCGAAACTCCAAAACTCCAAAACACCGAAACTCAAAAACTCCGAAACTCCAAAACTCCAAAACTCCGAAACTCCGAAACTCCAAAACTCCAAAACTTCAAAACTCCGAATCTCCAAAACTCCAAAACTCCGAAACTCCGAAACTCCAAAACTCCAAAACTACAAAACTCCAAAACTCCAAAACTCCAAAACTCCGAAACTCCGAAACTCCAAAACTCCAAAACTCCAAAACTCCAAAACTCCGAAACTCCAAAACTCCGAAACTCCGAAACTCCAAAACTCCAAAACTCCGAAACTCCAAAACTCCAAAACTCCAAAACTCCGAAACTCCGAAACTCCAAAACTCCAAAACTCCAAAACTCCAAAACTGCAAAAGTCCAAAACTCCAAAACTCCGAAACTCCAATACTCCAAAACTCCGAAACTCCAAAACTCCAAAACTCCAAAACTCCAAAACTCCAATACTCCGAAACTCCGAAACTCCAAAACTCCAAAACTCCAAAACTCCAAAACTCCGAAACTCCAAAACTCCGAAACTCCGAAACTCCAAAACTCCAAAACTCCGAAACTCCAAAACTCCAAAACTCCGAAACTCCAAAACTGCAAAAGTCCAAAACTCCAAAACTCCGAAACTCCAATACTCCAAAACTCCGAAACTCCAAAACTCCAAAACTCCAAAACTCCAAAACTCCAAAACTCCGAAACTCCGAAACTCCGAAACTCCGAAACTCCAAAACTCCGAAACTCCGAAACTCCAAAACTCCAAAACTCCAAAACTCCGAAACTCCAAAACTCCAAAACTCCGAAACTCCGAAACTCCAAAACTCCGAATCTCCAAAACTCGGAAACTCCAAAACTCCAAAACTCCAAAACTCCAAAACTCCGAAACTCCAAAACTCCAAAACTCCAAAACTCCAAAACTCCAAAACTCCGAAACTCCAAAACTCCGAAACTCCAAAACTCCAAAACTCCAATACTCCAAAACTCCAAAACTCCAAAACACCGAAACTCCGAAACTCCGAAACTCCAAAACTCCAGAACTCCAAAACTCCGAATCTCCAAAACTCGGAAACTCCAAAACTCCAAAACTCCAAAACTCCGAAACTCCAAAACTCCGAAACTCCGAAACTCCACAACTCCAAAACTCCGAAACTCCAAAACTCCAAAACTCCAAAACTCCGAAACTCCGAAACTCCAAAACTCCAAAACTCCAAAACTCCAAAACTCCAAAACTCCGAAACTCCAAAACTCCGAAACTCCGAAACTCCAAAACTCCAAAACTCCGAAATTCCAAAACTCCAAAACTCCAAAACTCCGAAACTCCGAAACTCCAAAACTCCAAAACTCCAAAACTCCAAAACTCCAAAACTGCAAAAGTCCAAAACTCCAAAACTCCGAAACTCCAATACTCCAAAACTCCGAAACTCCAAAACTCCAAAACTCCAAAACTCCAAAACTCCAATACTCCAAAACTCCAAAACTCCAAAACACCGGAACTCCGAAACTCCGAAACTCCAAAACTCCAAAACTCCAAAACTCCAAAACTCCAAAACTCCGAAACTCCAAAACTCCAATACTCCAAAACTCCGAAACTCCAAAACTCCAAAACTCTAAAACTCCAAAACTCCAAAACTCCAAAACTCCAAAACTCCGAAACTCCAAAACTCCGAAACTCCAAAACTCCGAAACTCCAAAACTCCGAAACTCCAAAACTCCGAATCTCCAAAACTCCAAAACTCCAAAACTCCAAAACTCCAAAACTCCAAAACTCCGAAACTCCAAAACTCCAAAACTCCGAAACTCCAAAACTCCGAAACTCCAAAACTCCAAAACTCCAAAACTCCAAAACTCCGAAACTCCAAAACTCCAATACTCCAAAACTAAGAAACTCCAAAACTCCAAAACTCCAAAACTCCAATACTCCAAAACTCCGAAACTCCGAAACTCCAAAACTCCAAAACTCCAAAACTGCAAAACTCCAAAACTCCGAAACTCCGAAACTCCAAAACTCCGAAACTCCAAAACTCGGAAACTCCAAAACTCCGAAACTCCAAAACTCCGAAACTCCAAAACTCCGAATCTCCAAAACTCCAAAACTCCAAAACTCCAAAACTCCGAAACTCCAAAACTCCAAAACTCCGAAACTCCAAAACTCCGAAACTCCAAAACTCCAAAACTCCGAAACTCCAAAACTCCAAAACTCCAAAACTCCGAAACTCCAAAACGCCGAAGCTCCGAAACTCCGAAACTCCAAAACTCCAAAACTCCGAAACTCCAAAACTCCAAAACTCCGAAACTCCGAAACTCCGAAACTCCAAATCTCCGAAACTCCAAAACTCCAAAACTCCGAAACTCCGCAACTCCGAAACTCCAAAACTCCAAAACTCCGAAACTCCGAAACTCCAAAACTCCAAAACTCCAAAACTCCGAATCTCCGAAACTCCAAAACTCCAAAACTCCGAAACTCCAAAACTCCGAAACTCCGAAACTCCGAAACTCCAAAACTCCAAAACTCCGAAACTCCAAAACTCCGAAACTCCAAAACTCCAAAACTCCAATACTCCAAAACTCCAAAACTCCAAAACACCGAAACTCCGAAACTCCGAAACTCCAAAACTCCAAAACTCCAAAACTCCGAATCTCCAAAACTCGGAAACTCCAAAACTCCAAAACTCCAAAACTCCGAAACTCCAAAACTCCAAAACTCCAAAACTCCGAAACTCCAAAACTCCAAAACTCCAAAACTCCAAAACTCCAAAACTCCAAAACTCCAAAACTCCAAAACTCCGAAACTCCAAAACTCCAAAACTCCAAAACTCCAAAGCTCCAAAACTCCAAAACTCAAAAACTCCAAAACTCAAAAACTCCGAAACTCCAAAACTCCGAAACTCCAAAACTCCGAAACTCCAAAACTCCAAAACTCCAATACTCCAAAACTCCAAAACTCCGAAACTCCAAAACTCCAAAACTCCAAAGCTCCAAAACTCCAAAACTCCAAAACTCCAATACTCCAAAACTCCAAAACTCCAAAACTCCGAAACTCCAAAACTCCAATACTCCAAAACTCCGAAACTCCAAAACTCCGAAACTCCAAAACTCCAAAACTCCAATACTCCAAAACTCCAAAACTCCAAAACACCGAAACTCCGAAACTCCAAAACTCCAAAACTCCAAAACTCCAAAACTCCAAAACTCCGAAACTCAAAAACTCCGAAACTCCAAAACTCCAAAACTCCGAAACTCCAAAACTCCAATACTCCAATACTCCGAAACTCCAAAACTCCAAAACTCCGAAACTCCAATACTCCAAAACTTCAAAACTCCGAATCTCCAAAACTCCAAAACTCCGAAACTCCGAAACTCCAAAACTCCAAAACTACAAAACTCCAAAACTCCAAAACTCCAAAACTCCGAAACTCCGAAACTCCAAAACTCCGAATCTCCAAAACTCCAAAACTCGAAAACTCCGAAACTCCAAAACTCCAAAACTCCAATACTCCAAAACTCCAAAACTCCGAAACTCCAAAACTCCAAAACTCCAAAGCTCCAAAACTCCAAAACTCCAAAACTCCGAAACTCCAAAACTCCAAAACTCCAAAACTCCGAAACACCAAAACTCCGAAACTCCGAAACTCGGAAACTCCAAAACTCCAAAACTCCAAAACTCCAAAACTCCAAAACTCCGAAACTCCAAAACTCCAAAACTCCGAAACTCCAAAACTCCAAAACTCCGAAACTCCAAAACTCCAAAACTCCAAAACTCCAAAACTCAAAAACTCCAAAACTCCAAAACTCCGAAACTCCAAAACTCCAAAACTCCGAAACTCCGAAACTCCAAAACTCCAATACTCCAATACTCCGAAACTCCAAAACTCCAAAACTCCGAAACTCCAATACTCCAAAACTTCAAAACTCCGAATCTCCAAAACTCCAAAACTCCGAAACTCCGAAACTCCAAAACTCCAAAACTACAAAACTCCAAAACTCCAAAACTCCAAAACTCCGAAACTCCGAAACTCCAAAACTCCAAAACTCCAAAACTCCAAAACTCCGAAACTCCAAAACTCCGAAACTCCGAAACTCCAAAACTCCAAAACTCCGAAACTCCAAAACTCCAAAACTCCAAAACTCCGAAACTCCGAAACTCCAAAACTCCAAAACTCCAAAACTCCAAAACTCCAAAACTGCAAAAGTCCAAAACTCCAAAACTCCGAAACTCCAATACTCCGAAACTCCAAAACTCCGAATCTCCAAAACTCGGAAACTCCAAAACTCCAAAACTCCAAAACTCCAAAACTCCGAAACTCCAAAACTCCAAAACTCCAAAACTCCAAAACTCCGAAACTCCAAAACTCCGAAACTCCAAAACTCCAAAACTCCAATACTCCAAAACTCCAAAACTCCAAAACACCGAAACTCCGAAACTCCGAAACTCCAAAACTCCAGAACTCCAAAACTCCGAATCTCCAAAACTCGGAAACTCCAAAACTCCAAAACTCCAAAACTCCGAAACTCCAAAACTCCGAAACTCCGAAACTCCACAACTCCAAAACTCCGAAACTCCAAAACTCCAAAACTCCAAAACTCCGAAACTCCGAAACTCCAAAACTCCAAAACTCCAAAACTCCAAAACTCCAAAACTGCAAAAGTCCAAAACTCCAAAACTCCGAAACTCCAATACTCCAAAACTCCGAAACTCCAAAACTCCAAAACTCCAAAACTCCAAAACTCCAATACTCCAAAACTCCAAAACTCCAAAACACCGGAACTCCGAAACTCCGAAACTCCAAAACTCCAAAACTCCAAAACTCCAAAACTCCGAAACTCCAAAACTCCAATACTCCAAAACTCCGAAACTCCAAAACTCCAAAACTCCGAAACTCCAAAACTCCAAAACTCCAAAACTCCAAAACTCCGAAACTCCAAAACTCCGAAACTCCAAAGCTCCGAAACTCCAAAACTCCGAAACTCCAAAACTCCGAATCTCCAAAACTCCAAAACTCCGAAACTCAAAAACTCCGAAACTCCAAAACTCCAAAACTCCGAAACTCCAAAACTCCAATACTCCAATACTCCGAAACTCCAAAACTCCAAAACTCCGAAACTCCAATACTCCAAAACTTCAAAACTCCGAATCTCCAAAACTCCAAAACTCCGAAACTCCGAAACTCCAAAACTCCAAAACTACAAAACTCCAAAACTCCAAAACTCCAAAACTCCGAAACTCCGAAACTCCAAAACTCCGAATCTCCAAAACTCCAAAACTCGAAAACTCCGAAACTCCAAAACTCCAAAACTCCAATACTCCAAAACTCCAAAACTCCGAAACTCCAAAACTCCAAAACTCCAAAGCTCCAAAACTCCAAAACTCCAAAACTCCGAAACTCCAAAACTCCAAAACTCCAAAACTCCGAAACACCAAAACTCCGAAACTCCGAAACTCGGAAACTCCAAAACTCCAAAACTCCAAAACTCCAAAACTCCAAAACTCCGAAACTCCAAAACTCCAAAACTCCGAAACTCCAAAACTCCAAAACTCCGAAACTCCAAAACTCCAAAACTCCAAAACTCCGAAACTCCAAAACTCGAAAACTCCAAAACTCCAAAACTCCAATACTCCAAAACTGCGAAACTCCGAAACTCCAAAACTCCAAAACTCCAAAACTCCGAAACTCCAAAACTCCAATACTCCAAAACTCCGAAACTCCAAAACTCCAAAACTCAAAAACTCCAAAACTCCAAAACTCCAAAACTCCAAAACTCCGAAACTCCAAAACTCCGAAACTCCAAAACTCCGAAACTCCAAAACTCCGAAACTCCAAAACTCCGAATCTCCAAAACTCCAAAACTCCAAAACTCCAAAACTCCGAAACTCCAAAACTGCAAAAGTCCAAAACTCCAAAACTCCGAAACTCCAATACTCCAAAACTCCGAAACTCCAAAACTCCAAAACTCCAAAACTCCAAAACTCCAATACTCCAAAACTCCAAAACTCCAAAACACCGGAACTCCGAAACTCCGAAACTCCAAAACTCCAAAACTCCAAAACTCCGAAACTCCAAAACTCCAATACTCCAAAACTCCGAAACTCCAAAACTCCAAAACTCTAAAACTCCAAAACTCCAAAACTCCAAAACTCCAAAACTCCGAAACTCCAAAACTCCGAAACTCCAAAACTCCGAAACTCCAAAACTCCGAAACTCCAAAACTCCGAATCTCCAAAACTCCAAAACTCCAAAACTCCAAAACTCCAAAACTCCAAAACTCCGAAACTCCAAAACTCCAAAACTCCGAAACTCCAAAACTCCGAAACTCCAAAACTCCAAAACTCCAAAACTCCAAAACTCCGAAACTCCAAAACTCCAATACTCCAAAACTAAGAAACTCCAAAACTCCAAAACTCCAAAACTCCAATACTCCAAAACTCCGAAACTCCGAAACTCCAAAACTCCAAAACTCCAAAACTGCAAAACTCCAAAACTCCGAAACTCCGAAACTCCAAAACTCCGAAACTCCAAAACTCGGAAACTCCAAAACTCCGAAACTCCAAAACTCCGAAACTCCAAAACTCCGAATCTCCAAAACTCCAAAACTCCAAAACTCCAAAACTCCGAAACTCCAAAACTCCAAAACTCCGAAACTCCAAAACTCCGAAACTCCAAAACTCCAAAACTCCGAAACTCCAAAACTCCAAAACTCCAAAACTCCGAAACTCCAAAACGCCGAAGCTCCGAAACTCCGAAACTCCAAAACTCCAAAACTCCAAAACTCCGAAACTCCGAAACTCCGAAACTCCAAATCTCCGAAACTCCAAAACTCCAAAACTCCGAAACTCCGCAACTCCGAAACTCCAAAACTCCAAAACTCCGAAACTCCGAAACTCCAAAACTCCAAAACTCCAAAACTCCGAATCTCCGAAACTCCAAAACTCCAAAACTCCGAAACTCCAAAACTCCGAAACTCCGAAACTCCGAAACTCCAAAACTCCAAAACTCCGAAACTCCAAAACTCCGAAACTCCAAAACTCCAAAACTCCAATACTCCAAAACTCCAAAACTCCAAAACACCGAAACTCCGAAACTCCGAAACTCCAAAACTCCAAAACTCCAAAACTCCGAATCTCCAAAACTCGGAAACTCCAAAACTCCAAAACTCCAAAACTCCGAAACTCCAAAACTCCAAAACTCCAAAACTCCAAAACTCCGAAACTCCAAAACTCCAAAACTCCAAAACTCCAAAGCTCCAAAACTCCAAAACTCAAAAACTCCAAAACTCAAAAACTCCAAAACTCCAAAACTCCAAAACTCCGAAACTCCAAAACTCCGAAACTCCAAAACTCCGAAACTCCAAAACTCCAAAACTCCAATACTCCAAAACTCCAAAACTCCGAAACTCCAAAACTCCAAAACTCCAAAGCTCCAAAACTCCAAAACTCCAAAACTCCAATACTCCAAAACTCCGAAACTCCAAAACTCCAAAACTCAAAAACTCCAAAACTCCAAAACTCCAAAACTCCAATACTCCAAAACTCCGAAACTCCAAAACTCCAAAACTCTAAAACTCCAAAACTCCAAAACTCCAAAACTCCAAAACTCCGAAACTCCAAAACTCCGAAACTCCAAAACTCCGAAACTCCAAAACTCCGAAACTCCAAAACTCCGAATCTCCAAAACTCCAAAACTCCAAAACTCCAAAACTCCAAAACTCCAAAACTCCGAAACTCCAAAACTCCAAAACTCCGAAACTCCAAAACTCCGAAACTCCAAAACTCCAAAACTCCAAAACTCCGAAACTCCAAAACTCCAATACTCCAAAACTAAGAAACTCCAAAACTCCAAAACTCCAAAACTCCAATACTCCAAAACTCCGAAACTCCGAAACTCCAAAACTCCAAAACTCCAAAACTGCAAAACTCCAAAACTCCGAAACTCCGAAACTCCAAAACTCCGAAACTCCAAAACTCGGAAACTCCAAAACTCCGAAACTCCAAAACTCCGAAACTCCAAAACTCCGAATCTCCAAAACTCCAAAACTCCAAAACTCCAAAACTCCGAAACTCCAAAACTCCAAAACTCCGAAACTCCAAAACTCCGAAACTCCAAAACTCCAAAACTCCGAAACTCCAAAACTCCAAAACTCCAAAACTCCGAAACTCCAAAACGCCGAAGCTCCGAAACTCCGAAACTCCAAAACTCCAAAACTCCGAAACTCCAAAACTCCAAAACTCCGAAACTCCGAAACTCCGAAACTCCAAATCTCCGAAACTCCAAAACTCCAAAACTCCGAAACTCCGCAACTCCGAAACTCCAAAACTCCAAAACTCCGAAACTCCGAAACTCCAAAACTCCAAAACTCCAAAACTCCGAATCTCCGAAACTCCAAAACTCCAAAACTCCGAAACTCCAAAACTCCGAAACTCCGAAACTCCGAAACTCCAAAACTCCAAAACTCCGAAACTCCAAAACTCCGAAACTCCAAAACTCCAAAACTCCAAAACTCCAAAACTCCAAAACACCGAAACTCCGAAACTCCGAAACTCCAAAACTCCAAAACTCCAAAACTCCGAATCTCCAAAACTCGGAAACTCCAAAACTCCAAAACTCCAAAACTCCGAAACTCCAAAACTCCAAAACTCCAAAACTCCGAAACTCCAAAACTCCAAAACTCCAAAACTCCAAAACTCCAAAACTCCAAAACTCCAAAACTCCGAAACTCCAAAACTCCAAAACTCCAAAACTCCAAAGCTCCAAAACTCCAAAACTCAAAAACTCCAAAACTCAAAAACTCCAAAACTCCAAAACTCCAAAACTCCGAAACTCCAAAACTCCGAAACTCCAAAACTCCGAAACTCCAAAACTCCAAAACTCCAATACTCCAAAACTCCAAAACTCCGAAACTCCAAAACTCCAAAACTCCAAAGCTCCAAAACTCCAAAACTCCAAAACTCCAATACTCCAAAACTCCAAAACTCCAAAACTCCGAAACTCCAAAACTCCAATACTCCAAAACTCCGAAACTCCAAAACTCCGAAACTCCAAAACTCCAAAACTCCAATACTCCAAAACTCCAAAACTCCAAAACACCGAAACTCCGAAACTCCAAAACTCCAAAACTCCAAAACTCCAAAACTCCAAAACTCCGAAACTCAAAAACTCCGAAACTCCAAAACTCCAAAACTCCAAAACTCCAAAACTCCAAAACTCCGAAACTCCGAAACTCCAAAACTCCGAATCTCCAAAACTCCAAAACTCCAAAACTCCGAAACTCCAAAACTCCAAAACTCCAAAACTCCGAAACACCAAAACTCCGAAACTCCGAAACTCGGAAACTCCAAAACTCCAAAACTCCAAAACTCCAAAACTCCAAAACTCCGAAACTCCAAAACTCCAAAACTCCGAAACTCCAAAACTCCAAAACTCCGAAACTCCAAAACTCCAAAACTCCAAAACTCCGAAACTCCAAAACTCGAAAACTCCAAAACTCCAAAACTCCAAAACTCCAATACTCCAAAACTGCGAAACTCCGAAACTCCAAAACTTCAAAACTCCAAAACTCCGAAACTCCAAAACTCCAATACTCCAAAACTCCGAAACTCCAAAACTCCAAAACTCCAAAACTCAAAAACTCCAAAACTCCAAAACTCCAAAACTCCAAAACTCCGAAACTCCAAAACTCCGAAACTCCAAAACTCCGAAACTCCAAAACTCCGAAACTCCAAAACTCCGAATCTCCAAAACTCCAAAACTCCAAAACTCCAAAACTCCGAAACTCCAAAACTCCAAAACTCCGAAACTCCAAAACTCCGAAACTCCAAAACTCCAAAACTCCAAAACTCCAAAACTCCGAAACTCCAAAACTCCAAAACTCCGAAACTCCAAAACTCCAAAACTCCAAAACTCCGAAACTCCGAAACTCCAAAACTCCAAAACTCCGAAACTCCAAAACTGCAAAACTCCAAAACTCCAAAACTCCAAAACTCCAAAACTCCAAAACTCCAAAACTCCAATACTCCAAAACTCGAAAACTCCAAAACACCGAAACTCAAAAACTCCGAAACTCCAAAACTCCAAAACTCCGAAACTCCGAAACTCCAAAACTCCAATACTCCAATACTCCGAAACTCCAAAACTCCAAAACTCCGAAACTCCAATACTCCAAAACTTCAAAACTCCGAATCTCCAAAACTCCAAAACTCCGAAACTCCGAAACTCCAAAACTCCAAAACTACAAAACTCCAAAACTCCAAAACTCCAAAACTCCGAAACTCCGAAACTCCAAAACTCCAAAACTCCAAAACTCCAAAACTCCGAAACTCCAAAACTCCGAAACTCCGAAACTCCAAAACTCCAAAACTCCAAAACTCCAAAACTCCAAAACTCCAATACTCCGAAACTCCGAAACTCCAAAACTCCAAAACTCCAAAACTCCAAAACTCCGAAACTCCAAAACTCCGAAACTCCGAAACTCCAAAACTCCAAAACTCCGAAACTCCGAAACTCCAAAACTCCGAAACTCCAAAACTGCAAAAGTCCAAAACTCCAAAACTCCGAAACTCCAATACTCCAAAACTCCGAAACTCCAAAACTCCAAAACTCCAAAACTCCAAAACTCCAAAACTCCGAAACTCCGAAACTCCGAAACTCCGAAACTCCAAAACTCCGAAACTCCGAAACTCCAAAACTCCAAAACTCCAAAACTCCGAAACTCCAAAACTCCAAAACTCCGAAACTCCGAAACTCCAAAACTCCGAATCTCCAAAACTCGGAAACTCCAAAACTCCAAAACTCCAAAACTCCAAAACTCCGAAACTCCAAAACTCCAAAACTCCAAAACTCCAAAACTCCAAAACTCCGAAACTCCAAAACTCCGAAACTCCAAAACTCCAAAACTCCAATACTCCAAAACTCCAAAACTCCAAAACACCGAAACTCCGAAACTCCGAAACTCCAAAACTCCAGAACTCCAAAACTCCGAATCTCCAAAACTCGGAAACTCCAAAACTCCAAAACTCCAAAACTCCGAAACTCCAAAACTCCGAAACTCCGAAACTCCACAACTCCAAAACTCCGAAACTCCAAAACTCCAAAACTCCAAAACTCCGAAACTCCGAAACTCCAAAACTCCAAAACTCCAAAACTCCAAAACTCCAAAACTCCAAAACTCCGAAACTCCGAAACTCCAAAACTCCAAAACTCCGAAATTCCAAAACTCCAAAACTCCAAAACTCCGAAACTCCGAAACTCCAAAACTCCAAAACTCCAAAACTCCAAAACTCCAAAACTGCAAAAGTCCAAAACTCCAAAACTCCGAAACTCCAATACTCCAAAACTCCGAAACTCCAAAACTCCAAAACTCCAAAACTCCAAAACTCCAATACTCCAAAACTCCAAAACTCCAAAACACCGGAACTCCGAAACTCCGAAACTCCAAAACTCCAAAACTCCAAAACTCCAAAACTCCAAAACTCCGAAACTCCAAAACTCCAATACTCCAAAACTCCGAAACTCCAAAACTCCAAAACTCTAAAACTCCAAAACTCCAAAACTCCAAAACTCCAAAACTCCGAAACTCCAAAACTCCGAAACTCCAAAACTCCGAAACTCCAAAACTCCGAAACTCCAAAACTCCGAATCTCCAAAACTCCAAAACTCCAAAACTCCAAAACTCCAAAACTCCAAAACTCCGAAACTCCAAAACTCCAAAACTCCGAAACTCCAAAACTCCGAAACTCCAAAACTCCAAAACTCCAAAACTCCAAAACTCCGAAACTCCAAAACTCCAATACTCCAAAACTAAGAAACTCCAAAACTCCAAAACTCCAAAACTCCAATACTCCAAAACTCCGAAACTCCGAAACTCCAAAACTCCAAAACTCCAAAACTGCAAAACTCCAAAACTCCGAAACTCCGAAACTCCAAAACTCCGAAACTCCAAAACTCGGAAACTCCAAAACTCCGAAACTCCAAAACTCCGAAACTCCAAAACTCCGAATCTCCAAAACTCCAAAACTCCAAAACTCCAAAACTCCGAAACTCCAAAACTCCAAAACTCCGAAACTCCAAAACTCCGAAACTCCAAAACTCCAAAACTCCGAAACTCCAAAACTCCAAAACTCCAAAACTCCGAAACTCCAAAACGCCGAAGCTCCGAAACTCCGAAACTCCAAAACTCCAAAACTCCGAAACTCCAAAACTCCAAAACTCCGAAACTCCGAAACTCCGAAACTCCAAATCTCCGAAACTCCAAAACTCCAAAACTCCGAAACTCCGCAACTCCGAAACTCCAAAACTCCAAAACTCCGAAACTCCGAAACTCCAAAACTCCAAAACTCCGAAACTCCAAAACTGCAAAACTCCAAAACTCCAAAACTCCAAAACTCCAAAACTCCAAAACTCCAAAACTCCAATACTCCAAAACTCCAAAACTCCAAAACACCGAAACTCAAAAACTCCGAAACTCCAAAACTCCAAAACTCCGAAACTCCGAAACTCCAAAACTCCAATACTCCAATACTCCGAAACTCCAAAACTCCAAAACTCCGAAACTCCAATACTCCAAAACTTCAAAACTCCGAATCTCCAAAACTCCAAAACTCCGAAACTCCGAAACTCCAAAACTCCAAAACTACAAAACTCCAAAACTCCAAAACTCCAAAACTCCGAAACTCCGAAACTCCAAAACTCCAAAACTCCAAAACTCCAAAACTCCGAAACTCCAAAACTCCGAAACTCCGAAACTCCAAAACTCCAAAACTCCGAAACTCCAAAACTCCAAAACTCCAAAACTCCGAAACTCCGAAACTCCAAAACTCCAAAACTCCAAAACTCCAAAACTCCAAAACTGCAAAAGTCCAAAACTCCAAAACTCCGAAACTCCAATACTCCAAAACTCCGAAACTCCAAAACTCCAAAACTCCAAAACTCCAAAACTCCAAAACTCCAATACTCCGAAACTCCGAAACTCCAAAACTCCAAAACTCCAAAACTCCAAAACTCCGAAACTCCAAAACTCCGAAACTCCGAAACTCCAAAACTCCAAAACTCCGAAACTCCAAAACTCCAAAACTCCGAAACTCCAAAACTGCAAAAGTCCAAAACTCCAAAACTCCGAAACTCCAATACTCCAAAACTCCGAAACTCCAAAACTCCAAAACTCCAAAACTCCAAAACTCCAAAACTCCGAAACTCCGAAACTCCGAAACTCCGAAACTCCAAAACTCCGAAACTCCGAAACTCCAAAACTCCAAAACTCCAAAACTCCGAAACTCCAAAACTCCAAAACTCCGAAACTCCGAAACTCCAAAACTCCGAATCTCCAAAACTCGGAAACTCCAAAACTCCAAAACTCCAAAACTCCAAAACTCCGAAACTCCAAAACTCCAAAACTCCAAAACTCCAAAACTCCAAAACTCCGAAACTCCAAAACTCCGAAACTCCAAAACTCCAAAACTCCAATACTCCAAAACTCCAAAACTCCAAAACACCGAAACTCCGAAACTCCGAAACTCCAAAACTCCAGAACTCCAAAACTCCGAATCTCCAAAACTCGGAAACTCCAAAACTCCAAAACTCCAAAACTCCGAAACTCCAAAACTCCGAAACTCCGAAACTCCACAACTCCAAAACTCCGAAACTCCAAAACTCCAAAACTCCAAAACTCCGAAACTCCGAAACTCCAAAACTCCAAAACTCCAAAACTCCAAAACTCCAAAACTCCGAAACTCCAAAACTCCGAAACTCCGAAACTCCAAAACTCCAAAACTCCGAAATTCCAAAACTCCAAAACTCCAAAACTCCGAAACTCCGAAACTCCAAAACTCCAAAACTCCAAAACTCCAAAACTCCAAAACTGCAAAAGTCCAAAACTCCAAAACTCCGAAACTCCAATACTCCAAAACTCCGAAACTCCAAAACTCCAAAACTCCAAAACTCCAAAACTCCAATACTCCAAAACTCCAAAACTCCAAAACACCGGAACTCCGAAACTCCGAAACTCCAAAACTCCAAAACTCCAAAACTCCAAAACTCCAAAACTCCAAAACTCCGAAACTCCAAAACTCCAATACTCCAAAACTCCGAAACTCCAAAACTCCAAAACTCTAAAACTCCAAAACTCCAAAACTCCAAAACTCCAAAACTCCGAAACTCCAAAACTCCGAAACTCCAAAACTCCGAAACTCCAAAACTCCGAAACTCCAAAACTCCGAATCTCCAAAACTCCAAAACTCCAAAACTCCAAAACTCCAAAACTCCGAAACTCCAAAACTCCAAAACTCCGAAACTCCAAAACTCCGAAACTCCAAAACTCCAAAACTCCAAAACTCCAAAACTCCGAAACTCCAAAACTCCAATACTCCAAAACTAAGAAACTCCAAAACTCCAAAACTCCAAAACTCCAATACTCCAAAACTCCGAAACTCCGAAACTCCAAAACTCCAAAACTCCAAAACTGCAAAACTCCAAAACTCCGAAACTCCGAAACTCCAAAACTCCGAAACTCCAAAACTCGGAAACTCCAAAACTCCGAAACTCCAAAACTCCGAAACTCCAAAACTCCGAATCTCCAAAACTCCAAAACTCCAAAACTCCAAAACTCCGAAACTCCAAAACTCCAAAACTCCGAAACTCCAAAACTCCGAAACTCCAAAACTCCAAAACTCCGAAACTCCAAAACTCCAAAACTCCAAAACTCCGAAACTCCAAAACGCCGAAGCTCCGAAACTCCGAAACTCCAAAACTCCAAAACTCCGAAACTCCAAAACTCCAAAACTCCGAAACTCCGAAACTCCGAAACTCCAAATCTCCGAAACTCCAAAACTCCAAAACTCCGAAACTCCGCAACTCCGAAACTCCAAAACTCCAAAACTCCGAAACTCCGAAACTCCAAAACTCCAAAACTCCAAAACTCCGAATCTCCGAAACTCCAAAACTCCAAAACTCCGAAACTCCAAAACTCCGAAACTCCGAAACTCCGAAACTCCAAAACTCCAAAACTCCGAAACTCCAAAACTCCGAAACTCCAAAACTCCAAAACTCCAATACTCCAAAACTCCAAAACTCCAAAACACCGAAACTCCGAAACTCCGAAACTCCAAAACTCCAAAACTCCAAAACTCCGAATCTCCAAAACTCGGAAACTCCAAAACTCCAAAACTCCAAAACTCCGAAACTCCAAAACTCCAAAACTCCAAAACTCCGAAACTCCAAAACTCCAAAACTCCAAAACTCCAAAACTCCAAAACTCCAAAACTCCAAAACTCCAAAACTCCGAAACTCCAAAACTCCAAAACTCCAAAACTCCAAAGCTCCAAAACTCCAAAACTCAAAAACTCCAAAACTCAAAAACTCCAAAACTCCAAAACTCCAAAACTCCGAAACTCCAAAACTCCGAAACTCCAAAACTCCGAAACTCCAAAACTCCAAAACTCCAATACTCCAAAACTCCAAAACTCCGAAACTCCAAAACTCCAAAACTCCAAAGCTCCAAAACTCCAAAACTCCAAAACTCCAATACTCCAAAACTCCAAAACTCCAAAACTCCGAAACTCCAAAACTCCAATACTCCAAAACTCCGAAACTCCAAAACTCCGAAACTCCAAAACTCCAAAACTCCAATACTCCAAAACTCCAAAACTCCAAAACACCGAAACTCCGAAACTCCAAAACTCCAAAACTCCAAAACTCCAAAACTCCAAAACTCCGAAACTCAAAAACTCCGAAACTCCAAAACTCCAAAACTCCGAAACTCCAAAACTCCAATACTCCAATACTCCGAAACTCCAAAACTCC
Source organism: Amblyomma mixtum (assembly GCF_055824585.1). Taxonomy (NCBI): domain Eukaryota; kingdom Metazoa; phylum Arthropoda; class Arachnida; order Ixodida; family Ixodidae; genus Amblyomma; species Amblyomma mixtum. The sequence goes on from NW_028317651.1 coordinate 13,815,141, forward strand.
AAAACTCCGAAACTCCAATACTCCAAAACTTCAAAACTCCGAATCTCCAAAACTCCAAAACTCCGAAACTCCGAAACTCCAAAACTCCAAAACTACAAAACTCCAAAACTCCAAAACTCCAAAACTCCGAAACTCCGAAACTCCAAAACTCCGAATCTCCAAAACTCCAAAACTCGAAAACTCCGAAACTCCAAAACTCCAAAACTCCAATACTCCAAAACTCCAAAACTCCGAAACTCCAAAACTCCAAAACTCCAAAGCTCCAAAACTCCAAAACTCCAAAACTCCGAAACTCCAAAACTCCGAAACTCCGAAACTCGGAAACTCCAAAACTCCAAAACTCCAAAACTCCAAAACTCCAAAACTCCGAAACTCCAAAACTCCAAAACTCCGAAACTCCAAAACTCCAAAACTCCGAAACTCCAAAACTCCAAAACTCCAAAACTCCAAAACTCAAAAACTCCAAAACTCCAAAACTCCGAAACTCCAAAACTCCAAAACTCCGAAACTCCGAAACTCCAAAACTCCAATACTCCAATACTCCGAAACTCCAAAACTCCAAAACTCCGAAACTCCAATACTCCAAAACTTCAAAACTCCGAATCTCCAAAACTCCAAAACTCCGAAACTCCGAAACTCCAAAACTCCAAAACTACAAAACTCCAAAACTCCAAAACTCCAAAACTCCGAAACTCCGAAACTCCAAAACTCCAAAACTCCAAAACTCCAAAACTCCGAAACTCCAAAACTCCGAAACTCCGAAACTCCAAAACTCCAAAACTCCGAAACTCCAAAACTCCAAAACTCCAAAACTCCGAAACTCCGAAACTCCAAAACTCCAAAACTCCAAAACTCCAAAACTCCAAAACTGCAAAAGTCCAAAACTCCAAAACTCCGAAACTCCAATACTCCGAAACTCCAAAACTCCGAATCTCCAAAACTCGGAAACTCCAAAACTCCAAAACTCCAAAACTCCAAAACTCCGAAACTCCAAAACTCCAAAACTCCAAAACTCCAAAACTCCGAAACTCCAAAACTCCGAAACTCCAAAACTCCAAAACTCCAATACTCCAAAACTCCAAAACTCCAAAACACCGAAACTCCGAAACTCCGAAACTCCAAAACTCCAGAACTCCAAAACTCCGAATCTCCAAAACTCGGAAACTCCAAAACTCCAAAACTCCAAAACTCCGAAACTCCAAAACTCCGAAACTCCGAAACTCCACAACTCCAAAACTCCGAAACTCCAAAACTCCAAAACTCCAAAACTCCGAAACTCCGAAACTCCAAAACTCCAAAACTCCAAAACTCCAAAACTCCAAAACTGCAAAAGTCCAAAACTCCAAAACTCCGAAACTCCAATACTCCAAAACTCCGAAACTCCAAAACTCCAAAACTCCAAAACTCCAAAACTCCAATACTCCAAAACTCCAAAACTCCAAAACACCGGAACTCCGAAACTCCGAAACTCCAAAACTCCAAAACTCCAAAACTCCAAAACTCCGAAACTCCAAAACTCCAATACTCCAAAACTCCGAAACTCCAAAACTCCAAAACTCCGAAACTCCAAAACTCCAAAACTCCAAAACTCCAAAACTCCGAAACTCCAAAACTCCGAAACTCCAAAACTCCGAAACTCCAAAACTCCGAAACTCCAAAACTCCGAATCTCCAAAACTCCAAAACTCCGAAACTCAAAAACTCCGAAACTCCAAAACTCCAAAACTCCGAAACTCCAAAACTCCAATACTCCAATACTCCGAAACTCCAAAACTCCAAAACTCCGAAACTCCAATACTCCAAAACTTCAAAACTCCGAATCTCCAAAACTCCAAAACTCCGAAACTCCGAAACTCCAAAACTCCAAAACTACAAAACTCCAAAACTCCAAAACTCCAAAACTCCGAAACTCCGAAACTCCAAAACTCCGAATCTCCAAAACTCCAAAACTCGAAAACTCCGAAACTCCAAAACTCCAAAACTCCAATACTCCAAAACTCCAAAACTCCGAAACTCCAAAACTCCAAAACTCCAAAGCTCCAAAACTCCAAAACTCCAAAACTCCGAAACTCCAAAACTCCAAAACTCCAAAACTCCGAAACACCAAAACTCCGAAACTCCGAAACTCGGAAACTCCAAAACTCCAAAACTCCAAAACTCCAAAACTCCAAAACTCCGAAACTCCAAAACTCCAAAACTCCGAAACTCCAAAACTCCAAAACTCCGAAACTCCAAAACTCCAAAACTCCAAAACTCCGAAACTCCAAAACTCGAAAACTCCAAAACTCCAAAACTCCAATACTCCAAAACTGCGAAACTCCGAAACTCCAAAACTCCAAAACTCCAAAACTCCGAAACTCCAAAACTCCAATACTCCAAAACTCCGAAACTCCAAAACTCCAAAACTCAAAAACTCCAAAACTCCAAAACTCCAAAACTCCAAAACTCCGAAACTCCAAAACTCCGAAACTCCAAAACTCCGAAACTCCAAAACTCCGAAACTCCAAAACTCCGAATCTCCAAAACTCCAAAACTCCAAAACTCCAAAACTCCGAAACTCCAAAACTGCAAAAGTCCAAAACTCCAAAACTCCGAAACTCCAATACTCCAAAACTCCGAAACTCCAAAACTCCAAAACTCCAAAACTCCAATACTCCAAAACTCCAAAACTCCAAAACACCGGAACTCCGAAACTCCGAAACTCCAAAACTCCAAAACTCCAAAACTCCAAAACTCCGAAACTCCAAAACTCCAATACTCCAAAACTCCGAAACTCCAAAACTCCAAAACTCTAAAACTCCAAAACTCCAAAACTCCAAAACTCCGAAACTCCAAAACTCCGAAACTCCAAAACTCCGAAACTCCAAAACTCCGAAACTCCAAAACTCCGAATCTCCAAAACTCCAAAACTCCAAAACTCCAAAACTCCAAAACTCCAAAACTCCGAAACTCCAAAACTCCAAAACTCCGAAACTCCAAAACTCCGAAACTCCAAAACTCCAAAACTCCAAAACTCCAAAACTCCGAAACTCCAAAACTCCAATACTCCAAAACTAAGAAACTCCAAAACTCCAAAACTCCAAAACTCCAATACTCCAAAACTCCGAAACTCCGAAACTCCAAAACTCCAAAACTCCAAAACTGCAAAACTCCAAAACTCCGAAACTCCGAAACTCCAAAACTCCGAAACTCCAAAACTCGGAAACTCCAAAACTCCGAAACTCCAAAACTCCGAAACTCCAAAACTCCGAATCTCCAAAACTCCAAAACTCCAAAACTCCAAAACTCCGAAACTCCAAAACTCCAAAACTCCGAAACTCCAAAACTCCGAAACTCCAAAACTCCAAAACTCCGAAACTCCAAAACTCCAAAACTCCAAAACTCCGAAACTCCAAAACGCCGAAGCTCCGAAACTCCGAAACTCCAAAACTCCAAAACTCCGAAACTCCAAAACTCCAAAACTCCGAAACTCCGAAACTCCGAAACTCCAAATCTCCGAAACTCCAAAACTCCAAAACTCCGAAACTCCGCAACTCCGAAACTCCAAAACTCCAAAACTCCGAAACTCCGAAACTCCAAAACTCCAAAACTCCAAAACTCCGAATCTCCGAAACTCCAAAACTCCAAAACTCCGAAACTCCAAAACTCCGAAACTCCGAAACTCCGAAACTCCAAAACTCCAAAACTCCGAAACTCCAAAACTCCGAAACTCCAAAACTCCAAAACTCCAATACTCCAAAACTCCAAAACTCCAAAACACCGAAACTCCGAAACTCCGAAACTCCAAAACTCCAAAACTCCAAAACTCCGAATCTCCAAAACTCGGAAACTCCAAAACTCCAAAACTCCAAAACTCCGAAACTCCAAAACTCCAAAACTCCAAAACTCCAAAACTCCAAAACTCCAAAACTCCGAAACTCCAAAACTCCAAAACTCCAAAACTCCAAAGCTCCAAAACTCCAAAACTCAAAAACTCCAAAACTCAAAAACTCCAAAACTCCAAAACTCCAAAACTCCGAAACTCCAAAACTCCGAAACTCCAAAACTCCGAAACTCCAAAACTCCAAAACTCCAATACTCCAAAACTCCAAAACTCCGAAACTCCAAAACTCCAAAACTCCAAAGCTCCAAAACTCCAAAACTCCAAAACTCCAATACTCCAAAACTCCGAAACTCCAAAACTCCAAAACTCAAAAACTCCAAAACTCCAAAACTCCAAAACTCCAATACTCCAAAACTCCGAAACTCCAAAACTCCAAAACTCTAAAACTCCAAAACTCCAAAACTCCAAAACTCCAAAACTCCGAAACTCCAAAACTCCGAAACTCCAAAACTCCGAAACTCCAAAACTCCGAAACTCCAAAACTCCGAATCTCCAAAACTCCAAAACTCCAAAACTCCAAAACTCCAAAACTCCAAAACTCCGAAACTCCAAAACTCCAAAACTCCGAAACTCCAAAACTCCGAAACTCCAAAACTCCAAAACTCCAAAACTCCGAAACTCCAAAACTCCAATACTCCAAAACTAAGAAACTCCAAAACTCCAAAACTCCAAAACTCCAATACTCCAAAACTCCGAAACTCCGAAACTCCAAAACTCCAAAACTCCAAAACTGCAAAACTCCAAAACTCCGAAACTCCGAAACTCCAAAACTCCGAAACTCCAAAACTCGGAAACTCCAAAACTCCGAAACTCCAAAACTCCGAAACTCCAAAACTCCGAATCTCCAAAACTCCAAAACTCCAAAACTCCAAAACTCCGAAACTCCAAAACTCCAAAACTCCGAAACTCCAAAACTCCGAAACTCCAAAACTCCAAAACTCCGAAACTCCAAAACTCCAAAACTCCAAAACTCCGAAACTCCAAAACGCCGAAGCTCCGAAACTCCGAAACTCCAAAACTCCAAAACTCCGAAACTCCAAAACTCCAAAACTCCGAAACTCCGAAACTCCGAAACTCCAAATCTCCGAAACTCCAAAACTCCAAAACTCCGAAACTCCGCAACTCCGAAACTCCAAAACTCCAAAACTCCGAAACTCCGAAACTCCAAAACTCCAAAACTCCAAAACTCCGAATCTCCGAAACTCCAAAACTCCAAAACTCCGAAACTCCAAAACTCCGAAACTCCGAAACTCCGAAACTCCAAAACTCCAAAACTCCGAAACTCCAAAACTCCGAAACTCCAAAACTCCAAAACTCCAAAACTCCAAAACTCCAAAACTCCAAAACACCGAAACTCCGAAACTCCGAAACTCCAAAACTCCAAAACTCCAAAACTCCGAATCTCCAAAACTCGGAAACTCCAAAACTCCAAAACTCCAAAACTCCGAAACTCCAAAACTCCAAAACTCCAAAACTCCGAAACTCCAAAACTCCAAAACTCCAAAACTCCAAAACTCCAAAACTCCAAAACTCCGAAACTCCAAAACTCCAAAACTCCAAAACTCCAAAGCTCCAAAACTCCAAAACTCAAAAACTCCAAAACTCAAAAACTCCAAAACTCCAAAACTCCAAAACTCCGAAACTCCAAAACTCCGAAACTCCAAAACTCCGAAACTCCAAAACTCCAAAACTCCAATACTCCAAAACTCCAAAACTCCGAAACTCCAAAACTCCAAAACTCCAAAGCTCCAAAACTCCAAAACTCCAAAACTCCAATACTCCAAAACTCCAAAACTCCAAAACTCCGAAACTCCAAAACTCCAATACTCCAAAACTCCGAAACTCCAAAACTCCGAAACTCCAAAACTCCAAAACTCCAATACTCCAAAACTCCAAAACTCCAAAACACCGAAACTCCGAAACTCCAAAACTCCAAAACTCCAAATCTCCAAAACTCCAAAACTCCGAAACTCAAAAACTCCGAAACTCCAAAACTCCAAAACTCCAAAACTCCGAAACTCCAAAACTCCAAAACTCCGAAACTCCGAAACTCCAAAACTCCGAATCTCCAAAACTCCAAAACTCCAAAACTCCGAAACTCCAAAACTCCAAAACTCCAAAACTCCGAAACACCAAAACTCCGAAACTCCGAAACTCGGAAACTCCAAAACTCCAAAACTCCAAAACTCCAAAACTCCAAAACTCCGAAACTCCAAAACTCCAAAACTCCGAAACTCCAAAACTCCAAAACTCCGAAACTCCAAAACTCCAAAACTCCAAAACTCCGAAACTCCAAAACTCGAAAACTCCAAAACTCCAAAACTCCAATACTCCAAAACTGCGAAACTCCGAAACTCCAAAACTTCAAAACTCCAAAACTCCGAAACTCCAAAACTCCAATACTCCAAAACTCCGAAACTCCAAAACTCCAAAACTCAAAAACTCCAAAACTCCAAAACTCCAAAACTCCAAAACTCCGAAACTCCAAAACTCCGAAACTCCAAAACTCCGAAACTCCAAAACTCCGAAACTCCAAAACTCCGAATCTCCAAAACTCCAAAACTCCAAAACTCCAAAACTCCGAAACTCCAAAACTCCAAAACTCCGAAACTCCAAAACTCCGAAACTCCAAAACTCCAAAACTCCAAAACTCCAAAACTCCGAAACTCCAAAACTCCAAAACTCCGAAACTCCAAAACTCCAAAACTCCAAAACTCCGAAACTCCGAAACTCCAAAACTCCAAAACTCCGAAACTCCAAAACTGCAAAACTCCAAAACTCCAAAACTCCAAAACTCCAAAACTCCAAAACTCCAAAACTCCAATACTCCAAAACTCCAAAACTCCAAAACACCGAAACTCAAAAACTCCGAAACTCCAAAACTCCAAAACTCCGAAACTCCGAAACTCCAAAACTCCAATACTCCAATACTCCGAAACTCCAAAACTCCAAAACTCCGAAACTCCAATACTCCAAAACTTCAAAACTCCGAATCTCCAAAACTCCAAAACTCCGAAACTCCGAAACTCCAAAACTCCAAAACTACAAAACTCCAAAACTCCAAAACTCCAAAACTCCGAAACTCCGAAACTCCAAAACTCCAAAACTCCAAAACTCCAAAACTCCGAAACTCCAAAACTCCGAAACTCCGAAACTCCAAAACTCCAAAACTCCGAAACTCCAAAACTCCAAAACTCCAAAACTCCGAAACTCCGAAACTCCAAAACTCCAAAACTCCAAAACTCCAAAACTCCAAAACTGCAAAAGTCCAAAACTCCAAAACTCCGAAACTCCAATACTCCAAAACTCCGAAACTCCAAAACTCCAAAACTCCAAAACTCCAAAACTCCAAAACTCCAATACTCCGAAACTCCGAAACTCCAAAACTCCAAAACTCCAAAACTCCAAAACTCCGAAACTCCAAAACTCCGAAACTCCGAAACTCCAAAACTCCAAAACTCCGAAACTCCAAAACTCCAAAACTCCGAAACTCCAAAACTGCAAAAGTCCAAAACTCCAAAACTCCGAAACTCCAATACTCCAAAACTCCGAAACTCCAAAACTCCAAAACTCCAAAACTCCAAAACTCCAAAACTCCGAAACTCCGAAACTCCGAAACTCCGAAACTCCAAAACTCCGAAACTCCGAAACTCCAAAACTCCAAAACTCCAAAACTCCGAAACTCCAAAACTCCAAAACTCCGAAACTCCGAAACTCCAAAACTCCGAATCTCCAAAACTCGGAAACTCCAAAACTCCAAAACTCCAAAACTCCAAAACTCCGAAACTCCAAAACTCCAAAACTCCAAAACTCCAAAACTCCAAAACTCCGAAACTCCAAAACTCCGAAACTCCAAAACTCCAAAACTCCAATACTCCAAAACTCCAAAACTCCAAAACACCGAAACTCCGAAACTCCGAAACTCCAAAACTCCAGAACTCCAAAACTCCGAATCTCCAAAACTCGGAAACTCCAAAACTCCAAAACTCCAAAACTCCGAAACTCCAAAACTCCGAAACTCCGAAACTCCACAACTCCAAAACTCCGAAACTCCAAAACTCCAAAACTCCAAAACTCCGAAACTCCGAAACTCCAAAACTCCAAAACTCCAAAACTCCAAAACTCCAAAACTCCGAAACTCCAAAACTCCGAAACTCCGAAACTCCAAAACTCCAAAACTCCGAAATTCCAAAACTCCAAAACTCCAAAACTCCGAAACTCCGAAACTCCAAAACTCCAAAACTCCAAAACTCCAAAACTCCAAAACTGCAAAAGTCCAAAACTCCAAAACTCCGAAACTCCAATACTCCAAAACTCCGAAACTCCAAAACTCCAAAACTCCAAAACTCCAAAACTCCAATACTCCAAAACTCCAAAACTCCAAAACACCGGAACTCCGAAACTCCGAAACTCCAAAACTCCAAAACTCCAAAACTCCAAAACTCCAAAACTCCGAAACTCCAAAACTCCAATACTCCAAAACTCCGAAACTCCAAAACTCCAAAACTCTAAAACTCCAAAACTCCAAAACTCCAAAACTCCAAAACTCCGAAACTCCAAAACTCCGAAACTCCAAAACTCCGAAACTCCAAAACTCCGAAACTCCAAAACTCCGAATCTCCAAAACTCCAAAACTCCAAAACTCCAAAACTCCAAAACTCCAAAACTCCGAAACTCCAAAACTCCAAAACTCCGAAACTCCAAAACTCCGAAACTCCAAAACTCCAATACTCCAAAACTAAGAAACTCCAAAACTCCAAAACTCCAAAACTCCAATACTCCAAAACTCCGAAACTCCGAAACTCCAAAACTCCAAAACTCCAAAACTGCAAAACTCCAAAACTCCGAAACTCCGAAACTCCAAAACTCCGAAACTCCAAAACTCGGAAACTCCAAAACTCCGAAACTCCAAAACTCCGAAACTCCAAAACTCCGAATCTCCAAAACTCCAAAACTCCAAAACTCCGAAACTCCAAAACTCCAAAACTCCGAAACTCCAAAACTCCGAAACTCCAAAACTCCAAAACTCCGAAACTCCAAAACTCCAAAACTCCAAAACTCCGAAACTCCAAAACGCCGAAGCTCCGAAACTCCGAAACTCCAAAACTCCAAAACTCCGAAACTCCAAAACTCCAAAACTCCGAAACTCCGAAACTCCGAAACTCCAAATCTCCGAAACTCCAAAACTCCAAAACTCCGAAACTCCGCAACTCCGAAACTCCAAAACTCCAAAACTCCGAAACTCCGAAACTCCAAAACTCCAAAACTCCAAAACTCCGAATCTCCGAAACTCCAAAACTCCAAAACTCCGAAACTCCAAAACTCCGAAACTCCGAAACTCCGAAACTCCAAAACTCCAAAACTCCGAAACTCCAAAACTCCGAAACTCCAAAACTCCAAAACTCCAATACTCCAAAACTCCAAAACTCCAAAACACCGAAACTCCGAAACTCCGAAACTCCAAAACTCCAAAACTCCAAAACTCCGAATCTCCAAAACTCGGAAACTCCAAAACTCCAAAACTCCAAAACTCCGAAACTCCAAAACTCCAAAACTCCAAAACTCCGAAACTCCAAAACTCCAAAACTCCAAAACTCCAAAACTCCAAAACTCCAAAACTCCAAAACTCCAAAACTCCGAAACTCCAAAACTCCAAAACTCCAAAACTCCAAAGCTCCAAAACTCCAAAACTCAAAAACTCCAAAACTCAAAAACTCCAAAACTCCAAAACTCCAAAACTCCGAAACTCCAAAACTCCGAAACTCCAAAACTCCGAAACTCCAAAACTCCAAAACTCCAATACTCCAAAACTCCAAAACTCCGAAACTCCAAAACTCCAAAACTCCAAAGCTCCAAAACTCCAAAACTCCAAAACTCCAATACTCCAAAACTCCAAAACTCCAAAACTCCGAAACTCCAAAACTCCAATACTCCAAAACTCCGAAACTCCAAAACTCCGAAACTCCAAAACTCCAAAACTCCAATACTCCAAAACTCCAAAACTCCAAAACACCGAAACTCCGAAACTCCAAAACTCCAAAACTCCAAAACTCCAAAACTCCAAAACTCCGAAACTCAAAAACTCCGAAACTCCAAAACTCCAAAACTCCGAAACTCCAAAACTCCAATACTCCAATACTCCGAAACTCCAAAACTCCAAAACTCCGAAACTCCAATACTCCAAAACTTCAAAACTCCGAATCTCCAAAACTCCAAAACTCCGAAACTCCGAAACTCCAAAACTCCAAAACTACAAAACTCCAAAACTCCAAAACTCCAAAACTCCGAAACTCCGAAACTCCAAAACTCCGAATCTCCAAAACTCCAAAACTCGAAAACTCCGAAACTCCAAAACTCCAAAACTCCAATACTCCAAAACTCCAAAACTCCGAAACTCCAAAACTCCAAAACTCCAAAGCTCCAAAACTCCAAAACTCCAAAACTCCGAAACTCCAAAACTCCAAAACTCCAAAACTCCGAAACACCAAAACTCCGAAACTCCGAAACTCGGAAACTCCAAAACTCCAAAACTCCAAAACTCCAAAACTCCAAAACTCCGAAACTCCAAAACTCCAAAACTCCGAAACTCCAAAACTCCAAAACTCCGAAACTCCAAAACTCCAAAACTCCAAAACTCCGAAACTCCAAAACTCGAAAACTCCAAAACTCCAAAACTCCAATACTCCAAAACTGCGAAACTCCGAAACTCCAAAACTCCAAAACTCCAAAACTCCGAAACTCCAAAACTCCAATACTCCAAAACTCCGAAACTCCAAAACTCCAAAACTCAAAAACTCCAAAACTCCAAAACTCCGAAACTCCAAAACTCCAAAACTCCGAAACTCCGAAACTCCAAAACTCCAATACTCCAATACTCCGAAACTCCAAAACGCCAAAACTCCGAAACTCCAATACTCCAAAACTTCAAAACTCCGAATCTCCAAAACTCCAAAACTCCGAAACTCCGAAACTCCAAAACTCCAAAACTACAAAACTCCAAAACTCCAAAACTCCAAAACTCCGAAACTCCGAAACTCCAAAACTCCAAAACTCCAAAACTCCAAAACTCCGAAACTCCAAAACTCCGAAACTCCGAAACTCCAAAACTCCAAAACTCCGAAACTCCAAAACTCCAAAACTCCAAAACTCCGAAACTCCGAAACTCCAAAACTCCAAAACTCCAAAACTCCAAAACTCCAAAACTCAAAAACTCCAAAACTCAAAAACTCCAAAACTCCAAAACTCCAAAACTCCGAAACTCCAAAACTCCGAAACTCCAAAACTCCGAAACTCCAAAACTCCAAAACTCCAAAACTCCAATACTCCAAAACTCCAAAACTCCGAAACTCCAAAACTCCAAAACTCCAAAGCTCCAAAACTCCAAAACTCCAAAACTCCAATACTCCAAAACTCCAAAACTCCAAAACTCCGAAACTCCAAAACTCCAATACTCCAAAACTCCGAAACTCCAAAACTCCGAAACTCCAAAACTCCAAAACTCCAATACTCCAAAACTCCAAAACTCCAAAACACCGAAACTCCGAAACTCCAAAACTCCAAAACTCCAAAACTCCAAAACTCCAAAACTCCGAAACTCAAAAACTCCGAAACTCCAAAACTCCAAAACTCCAAAACTCCGAAACTCCAAAACTCCAAAACTCCGAAACTCCGAAACTCCAAAACTCCGAATCTCCAAAACTCCAAAACTCCAAAACTCCGAAACTCCAAAACTCCAAAACTCCAAAACTCCGAAACACCAAAACTCCGAAACTCCGAAACTCGGAAACTCCAAAACTCCAAAACTCCAAAACTCCAAAACTCCAAAACTCCGAAACTCCAAAACTCCAAAACTCCGAAACTCCAAAACTCCAAAACTCCGAAACTCCAAAACTCCAAAACTCCAAAACTCCGAAACTCCAAAACTCGAAAACTCCAAAACTCCAAAACTCCAATACTCCAAAACTGCGAAACTCCGAAACTCCAAAACTTCAAAACTCCAAAACTCCGAAACTCCAAAACTCCAATACTCCAAAACTCCGAAACTCCAAAACTCCAAAACTCAAAAACTCCAAAACTCCAAAACTCCAAAACTCCAAAACTCCGAAACTCCAAAACTCCGAAACTCCAAAACTCCGAAACTCCAAAACTCCGAAACTCCAAAACTCCGAATCTCCAAAACTCCAAAACTCCAAAACTCCAAAACTCCGAAACTCCAAAACTCCAAAACTCCGAAACTCCAAAACTCCGAAACTCCAAAACTCCAAAACTCCAAAACTCCAAAACTCCGAAACTCCAAAACTCCAAAACTCCGAAACTCCAAAACTCCAAAACTCCAAAACTCCGAAACTCCGAAACTCCAAAACTCCAAAACTCCGAAACTCCAAAACTGCAAAACTCCAAAACTCCAAAACTCCAAAACTCCAAAACTCCAAAACTCCAAAACTCCAATACTCCAAAACTACAAAACTCCAAAACACCGAAACTCAAAAACTCCGAAACTCCAAAACTCCAAAACTCCGAAACTCCGAAACTCCAAAACTCCAATACTCCAATACTCCGAAACTCCAAAACTCCAAAACTCCGAAACTCCAATACTCCAAAACTTCAAAACTCCGAATCTCCAAAACTCCAAAACTCCGAAACTCCGAAACTCCAAAACTCCAAAACTACAAAACTCCAAAACTCCAAAACTCCAAAACTCCGAAACTCCGAAACTCCAAAACTCCAAAACTCCAAAACTCCAAAACTCCGAAACTCCAAAACTCCGAAACTCCGAAACTCCAAAACTCCAAAACTCCGAAACTCCAAAACTCCAAAACTCCAAAACTCCGAAACTCCGAAACTCCAAAACTCCAAAACTCCAAAACTCCAAAACTCCAAAACTGCAAAAGTCCAAAACTCCAAAACTCCGAAACTCCAATACTCCAAAACTCCGAAACTCCAAAACTCCAAAACTCCAAAACTCCAAAACTCCAAAACTCCAATACTCCGAAACTCCGAAACTCCAAAACTCCAAAACTCCAAAACTCCAAAACTCCGAAACTCCAAAACTCCGAAACTCCGAAACTCCAAAACTCCAAAACTCCGAAACTCCACAACTCCAAAACTCCGAAACTCCAAAACTGCAAAAGTCCAAAACTCCAAAACTCCGAAACTCCAATACTCCAAAACTCCGAAACTCCAAAACTCCAAAACTCCAAAACTCCAAAACTCCAAAACTCCGAAACTCCGAAACTCCGAAACTCCGAAACTCCAAAACTCCGAAACTCCGAAACTCCAAAACTCCAAAACTCCAAAACTCCGAAACTCCAAAACTCCGAAACTCCAAAACTCCAAAACTCCGAAACTCCGAAACTCCAAAACTCCGAATCTCCAAAACTCGGAAACTCCAAAACTCCAAAACTCCAAAACTCCAAAACTCCGAAACTCCAAAACTCCAAAACTCCAAAACTCCAAAACTCCAAAACTCCGAAACTCCAAAACTCCGAAACTCCAAAACTCCAAAACTCCAATACTCCAAAACTCCAAAACTCCAAAACACCGAAACTCCGAAACTCCGAAACTCCAAAACTCCAGAACTCCAAAACTCCGAATCTCCAAAACTCGGAAACTCCAAAACTCCAAAACTCCAAAACTCCGAAACTCCAAAACTCCGAAACTCCGAAACTCCACAACTCCAAAACTCCGAAACTCCAAAACTCCAAAACTCCAAAACTCCGAAACTCCGAAACTCCAAAACTCCAAAACTCCAAAACTCCAAAACTCCAAAACTCCGAAACTCCAAAACTCCGAAACTCCGAAACTCCAAAACTCCAAAACTCCGAAATTCCAAAACTCCAAAACTCCAAAACTCCGAAACTCCGAAACTCCAAAACTCCAAAACTCCAAAACTCCAAAACTCCAAAACTGCAAAAGTCCAAAACTCCAAAACTCCGAAACTCCAATACTCCAAAACTCCGAAACTCCAAAACTCCAAAACTCCAAAACTCCAAAACTCCAATACTCCAAAACTCCAAAACTCCAAAACACCGGAACTCCGAAACTCCGAAACTCCAAAACTCCAAAACTCCAAAACTCCAAAACTCCAAAACTCCGAAACTCCAAAACTCCAATACTCCAAAACTCCGAAACTCCAAAACTCCAAAACTCTAAAACTCCAAAACTCCAAAACTCCAAAACTCCAAAACTCCGAAACTCCAAAACTCCGAAACTCCAAAACTCCGAAACTCCAAAACTCCGAAACTCCAAAACTCCGAATCTCCAAAACTCCAAAACTCCAAAACTCCAAAACTCCAAAACTCCAAAACTCCGAAACTCCAAAACTCCAAAACTCCGAAACTCCAAAACTCCGAAACTCCAAAACTCCAAAACTCCAAAACTCCAAAACTCCGAAACTCCAAAACTCCAATACTCCAAAACTAAGAAACTCCAAAACTCCAAAACTCCAAAACTCCAATACTCCAAAACTCCGAAACTCCGAAACTCCAAAACTCCAAAACTCCAAAACTGCAAAACTCCAAAACTCCGAAACTCCGAAACTCCAAAACTCCGAAACTCCAAAACTCGGAAACTCCAAAACTCCGAAACTCCAAAACTCCGAAACTCCAAAACTCCGAATCTCCAAAACTCCAAAACTCCAAAACTCCAAAACTCCGAAACTCCAAAACTCCAAAACTCCGAAACTCCAAAACTCCGAAACTCCAAAACTCCAAAACTCCGAAACTCCAAAACTCCAAAACTCCAAAACTCCGAAACTCCAAAACGCCGAAGCTCCGAAACTCCGAAACTCCAAAACTCCAAAACTCCGAAACTCCAAAACTCCAAAACTCCGAAACTCCGAAACTCCGAAACTCCAAATCTCCGAAACTCCAAAACTCCAAAACTCCGAAACTCCGCAACTCCGAAACTCCAAAACTCCAAAACTCCGAAACTCCGAAACTCCAAAACTCCAAAACTCCAAAACTCCGAATCTCCGAAACTCCAAAACTCCAAAACTCCGAAACTCCAAAACTCCGAAACTCCGAAACTCCGAAACTCCAAAACTCCAAAACTCCGAAACTCCAAAACTCCGAAACTCCAAAACTCCAAAACTCCAATACTCCAAAACTCCAAAACTCCAAAACACCGAAACTCCGAAACTCCGAAACTCCAAAACTCCAAAACTCCAAAACTCCGAATCTCCAAAACTCGGAAAC
Organism: Amblyomma mixtum; assembly: GCF_055824585.1. Taxonomy (NCBI): domain Eukaryota; kingdom Metazoa; phylum Arthropoda; class Arachnida; order Ixodida; family Ixodidae; genus Amblyomma; species Amblyomma mixtum. The sequence goes on from NW_028317651.1 coordinate 13,830,218, forward strand.
TCCAAAACTCCAAAACTCCAAAACTCCGAAACTCCAAAACTCCAAAACTCCAAAACTCCGAAACTCCAAAACTCCAAAACTCCAAAACTCCAAAACTCCAAAACTCCAAAACTCCAAAACTCCAAAACTCCGAAACTCCAAAACTCCAAAACTCCAAAACTCCAAAGCTCCAAAACTCCAAAACTCAAAAACTCCAAAACTCAAAAACTCCAAAACTCCAAAACTCCAAAACTCCGAAACTCCAAAACTCCGAAACTCCAAAACTCCGAAACTCCAAAACTCCAAAACTCCAATACTCCAAAACTCCAAAACTCCGAAACTCCAAAACTCCAAAACTCCAAAGCTCCAAAACTCCAAAACTCCAAAACTCCAATACTCCAAAACTCCAAAACTCCAAAACTCCGAAACTCCAAAACTCCAATACTCCAAAACTCCGAAACTCCAAAACTCCGAAACTCCAAAACTCCAAAACTCCAATACTCCAAAACTCCAAAACTCCAAAACACCGAAACTCCGAAACTCCAAAACTCCAAAACTCCAAAACTCCAAAACTCCAAAACTCCGAAACTCAAAAACTCCGAAACTCCAAAACTCCAAAACTCCGAAACTCCAAAACTCCAATACTCCAATACTCCGAAACTCCAAAACTCCAAAACTCCGAAACTCCAATACTCCAAAACTTCAAAACTCCGAATCTCCAAAACTCCAAAACTCCGAAACTCCGAAACTCCAAAACTCCAAAACTACAAAACTCCAAAACTCCAAAACTCCAAAACTCCGAAACTCCGAAACTCCAAAACTCCGAATCTCCAAAACTCCAAAACTCGAAAACTCCGAAACTCCAAAACTCCAAAACTCCAATACTCCAAAACTCCAAAACTCCGAAACTCCAAAACTCCAAAACTCCAAAGCTCCAAAACTCCAAAACTCCAAAACTCCGAAACTCCAAAACTCCAAAACTCCAAAACTCCGAAACACCAAAACTCCGAAACTCCGAAACTCGGAAACTCCAAAACTCCAAAACTCCAAAACTCCAAAACTCCAAAACTCCGAAACTCCAAAACTCCAAAACTCCGAAACTCCAAAACTCCAAAACTCCGAAACTCCAAAACTCCAAAACTCCAAAACTCCGAAACTCCAAAACTCGAAAACTCCAAAACTCCAAAACTCCAATACTCCAAAACTGCGAAACTCCGAAACTCCAAAACTCCAAAACTCCAAAACTCCGAAACTCCAAAACTCCAATACTCCAAAACTCCGAAACTCCAAAACTCCAAAACTCAAAAACTCCAAAACTCCAAAACTCCGAAACTCCAAAACTCCAAAACTCCGAAACTCCGAAACTCCAAAACTCCAATACTCCAATACTCCGAAACTCCAAAACTCCAAAACTCCGAAACTCCAATACTCCAAAACTTCAAAACTCCGAATCTCCAAAACTCCAAAACTCCGAAACTCCGAAACTCCAAAACTCCAAAACTACAAAACTCCAAAACTCCAAAACTCCAAAACTCCGAAACTCCGAAACTCCAAAACTCCAAAACTCCAAAACTCCAAAACTCCGAAACTCCAAAACTCCGAAACTCCGAAACTCCAAAACTCCAAAACTCCGAAACTCCAAAACTCCAAAACTCCAAAACTCCGAAACTCCGAAACTCCAAAACTCCAAAACTCCAAAACTCCAAAACTCCAAAACTGCAAAAGTCCAAAACTCCAAAACTCCGAAACTCCAATACTCCGAAACTCCAAAACTCCGAATCTCCAAAACTCGGAAACTCCAAAACTCCAAAACTCCAAAACTCCAAAACTCCGAAACTCCAAAACTCCAAAACTCCAAAACTCCAAAACTCCGAAACTCCAAAACTCCGAAACTCCAAAACTCCAAAACTCCAATACTCCAAAACTCCAAAACTCCAAAACACCGAAACTCCGAAACTCCGAAACTCCAAAACTCCAGAACTCCAAAACTCCGAATCTCCAAAACTCGGAAACTCCAAAACTCCAAAACTCCAAAACTCCGAAACTCCAAAACTCCGAAACTCCGAAACTCCACAACTCCAAAACTCCGAAACTCCAAAACTCCAAAACTCCAAAACTCCGAAACTCCGAAACTCCAAAACTCCAAAACTCCAAAACTCCAAAACTCCAAAACTCCGAAACTCCAAAACTCCGAAACTCCGAAACTCCAAAACTCCAAAACTCCGAAACTCCAAAACTCCAAAACTCCAAAACTCCGAAACTCCGAAACTCCAAAACTCCAAAACTCCAAAACTCCAAAACTCCAAAACTGCAAAAGTCCAAAACTCCAAAACTCCGAAACTCCAATACTCCAAAACTCCGAAACTCCAAAACTCCAAAACTCCAAAACTCCAAAACTCCAATACTCCAAAACTCCAAAACTCCAAAACACCGGAACTCCGAAACTCCGAAACTCCAAAACTCCAAAACTCCAAAACTCCAAAACTCCGAAACTCCAAAACTCCAATACTCCAAAACTCCGAAACTCCAAAACTCCAAAACTCCGAAACTCCAAAACTCCAAAACTCCAAAACTCCAAAACTCCGAAACTCCAAAACTCCGAAACTCCAAAACTCCGAAACTCCAAAACTCCGAAACTCCAAAACTCCGAATCTCCAAAACTCCAAAACTCCGAAACTCAAAAACTCCGAAACTCCAAAACTCCAAAACTCCGAAACTCCAAAACTCCAATACTCCAATACTCCGAAACTCCAAAACTCCAAAACTCCGAAACTCCAATACTCCAAAACTTCAAAACTCCGAATCTCCAAAACTCCAAAACTCCGAAACTCCGAAACTCCAAAACTCCAAAACTACAAAACTCCAAAACTCCAAAACTCCAAAACTCCGAAACTCCGAAACTCCAAAACTCCGAATCTCCAAAACTCCAAAACTCGAAAACTCCGAAACTCCAAAACTCCAAAACTCCAATACTCCAAAACTCCAAAACTCCGAAACTCCAAAACTCCAAAACTCCAAAGCTCCAAAACTCCAAAACTCCAAAACTCCGAAACTCCAAAACTCCAAAACTCCGAAACACCAAAACTCCGAAACTCCGAAACTCGGAAACTCCAAAACTCCAAAACTCCAAAACTCCAAAACTCCAAAACTCCGAAACTCCAAAACTCCAAAACTCCGAAACTCCAAAACTCCAAAACTCCGAAACTCCAAAACTCCAAAACTCCAAAACTCCGAAACTCCAAAACTCGAAAACTCCAAAACTCCAAAACTCCAATACTCCAAAACTGCGAAACTCCGAAACTCCAAAACTCCAAAACTCCAAAACTCCGAAACTCCAAAACTCCAATACTCCAAAACTCCGAAACTCCAAAACTCCAAAACTCAAAAACTCCAAAACTCCAAAACTCCAAAACTCCAAAACTCCAAAACTCCAAAACTCCAAAACTCCGAAACTCCAAAACTCCAAAACTCCAAAACTCCAAAACTCCGAAACTCCAAAACTCCGAAACTCCAAAACTCCAAAACTCCAATACTCCAAAACTCCAAAACTCCAAAACACCGAAACTCCGAAACTCCGAAACTCCAAAACTCCAGAACTCCAAAACTCCGAATCTCCAAAACTCGGAAACTCCAAAACTCCAAAACTCCAAAACTCCGAAACTCCAAAACTCCGAAACTCCGAAACTCCACAACTCCAAAACTCCGAAACTCCAAAACTCCAAAACTCCAAAACTCCGAAACTCCGAAACTCCAAAACTCCAAAACTCCAAAACTCCAAAACTCCAAAACTCCGAAACTCCAAAACTCCGAAACTCCGAAACTCCAAAACTCCAAAACTCCGAAACTCCAAAACTCCAAAACTCCAAAACTCCGAAACTCCGAAACTCCAAAACTCCAAAACTCCAAAACTCCAAAACTCCAAAACTGCAAAAGTCCAAAACTCCAAAACTCCGAAACTCCAATACTCCAAAACTCCGAAACTCCAAAACTCCAAAACTCCAAAACTCCAAAACTCCAATACTCCAAAACTCCAAAACTCCAAAACACCGGAACTCCGAAACTCCGAAACTCCAAAACTCCAAAACTCCAAAACTCCAAAACTCCGAAACTCCAAAACTCCAATACTCCAAAACTCCGAAACTCCAAAACTCCAAAACTCCGAAACTCCAAAACTCCAAAACTCCAAAACTCCAAAACTCCGAAACTCCAAAACTCCGAAACTCCAAAACTCCGAAACTCCAAAACTCCGAAACTCCAAAACTCCGAATCTCCAAAACTCCAAAACTCCGAAACTCAAAAACTCCGAAACTCCAAAACTCCAAAACTCCGAAACTCCAAAACTCCAATACTCCAATACTCCGAAACTCCAAAACTCCAAAACTCCGAAACTCCAATACTCCAAAACTTCAAAACTCCGAATCTCCAAAACTCCAAAACTCCGAAACTCCGAAACTCCAAAACTCCAAAACTACAAAACTCCAAAACTCCAAAACTCCAAAACTCCGAAACTCCGAAACTCCAAAACTCCGAATCTCCAAAACTCCAAAACTCGAAAACTCCGAAACTCCAAAACTCCAAAACTCCAATACTCCAAAACTCCAAAACTCCGAAACTCCAAAACTCCAAAACTCCAAAGCTCCAAAACTCCAAAACTCCAAAACTCCGAAACTCCAAAACTCCAAAACTCCGAAACACCAAAACTCCGAAACTCCGAAACTCGGAAACTCCAAAACTCCAAAACTCCAAAACTCCAAAACTCCAAAACTCCGAAACTCCAAAACTCCAAAACTCCGAAACTCCAAAACTCCAAAACTCCGAAACTCCAAAACTCCAAAACTCCAAAACTCCGAAACTCCAAAACTCGAAAACTCCAAAACTCCAAAACTCCAATACTCCAAAACTGCGAAACTCCGAAACTCCAAAACTCCAAAACTCCAAAACTCCGAAACTCCAAAACTCCAATACTCCAAAACTCCGAAACTCCAAAACTCCAAAACTCAAAAACTCCAAAACTCCAAAACTCCAAAACTCCAAAACTCCGAAACTCCAAAACTCCGAAACTCCAAAACTCCGAAACTCCAAAACTCCGAAACTCCAAAACTCCGAATCTCCAAAACTCCAAAACTCCAAAACTCCAAAACTCCGAAACTCCAAAACTGCAAAAGTCCAAAACTCCAAAACTCCGAAACTCCAATACTCCAAAACTCCGAAACTCCAAAACTCCAAAACTCCAAAACTCCAAAACTCCAATACTCCAAAACTCCAAAACTCCAAAACACCGGAACTCCGAAACTCCGAAACTCCAAAACTCCAAAACTCCAAAACTCCAAAACTCCGAAACTCCAAAACTCCAATACTCCAAAACTCCGAAACTCCAAAACTCCAAAACTCTAAAACTCCAAAACTCCAAAACTCCAAAACTCCAAAACTCCGAAACTCCAAAACTCCGAAACTCCAAAACTCCGAAACTCCAAAACTCCGAAACTCCAAAACTCCGAATCTCCAAAACTCCAAAACTCCAAAACTCCAAAACTCCAAAACTCCGAAACTCCAAAACTCCAAAACTCCGAAACTCCAAAACTCCGAAACTCCAAAACTCCAAAACTCCAAAACTCCAAAACTCCGAAACTCCAAAACTCCAATACTCCAAAACTAAGAAACTCCAAAACTCCAAAACTCCAAAACTCCAATACTCCAAAACTCCGAAACTCCGAAACTCCAAAACTCCAAAACTCCAAAACTGCAAAACTCCAAAACTCCGAAACTCCGAAACTCCAAAACTCCGAAACTCCAAAACTCGGAAACTCCAAAACTCCGAAACTCCAAAACTCCGAAACTCCAAAACTCCGAATCTCCAAAACTCCAAAACTCCAAAACTCCAAAACTCCGAAACTCCAAAACTCCAAAACTCCGAAACTCCAAAACTCCGAAACTCCAAAACTCCAAAACTCCGAAACTCCAAAACTCCAAAACTCCAAAACTCCGAAACTCCAAAACGCCGAAGCTCCGAAACTCCGAAACTCCAAAACTCCAAAACTCCGAAACTCCAAAACTCCAAAACTCCGAAACTCCGAAACTCCGAAACTCCGAAACTCCAAATCTCCGAAACTCCAAAACTCCAAAACTCCGAAACTCCGCAACTCCGAAACTCCAAAACTCCAAAACTCCGAAACTCCGAAACTCCAAAACTCCAAAACTCCAAAACTCCGAATCTCCGAAACTCCAAAACTCCAAAACTCCGAAACTCCAAAACTCCGAAACTCCGAAACTCCGAAACTCCAAAACTCCAAAACTCCGAAACTCCAAAACTCCGAAACTCCAAAACTCCAAAACTCCAATACTCCAAAACTCCAAAACTCCAAAACACCGAAACTCCGAAACTCCGAAACTCCAAAACTCCAAAACTCCAAAACTCCGAATCTCCAAAACTCGGAAACTCCAAAACTCCAAAACTCCAAAACTCCGAAACTCCAAAACTCCAAAACTCCAAAACTCCAAAACTCCAAAACTCCAAAACTCCGAAACTCCAAAACTCCAAAACTCCAAAACTCCAAAGCTCCAAAACTCCAAAACTCAAAAACTCCAAAACTCAAAAACTCCAAAACTCCAAAACTCCAAAACTCCGAAACTCCAAAACTCCGAAACTCCAAAACTCCGAAACTCCAAAACTCCAAAACTCCAATACTCCAAAACTCCAAAACTCCGAAACTCCAAAACTCCAAAACTCCAAAGCTCCAAAACTCCAAAACTCCAAAACTCCAATACTCCAAAACTCCGAAACTCCAAAACTCCAAAACTCAAAAACTCCAAAACTCCAAAACTCCAAAACTCCAATACTCCAAAACTCCGAAACTCCAAAACTCCAAAACTCTAAAACTCCAAAACTCCAAAACTCCAAAACTCCAAAACTCCGAAACTCCAAAACTCCGAAACTCCAAAACTCCGAAACTCCAAAACTCCGAAACTCCAAAACTCCGAATCTCCAAAACTCCAAAACTCCAAAACTCCAAAACTCCAAAACTCCAAAACTCCGAAACTCCAAAACTCCAAAACTCCGAAACTCCAAAACTCCGAAACTCCAAAACTCCAAAACTCCAAAACTCCGAAACTCCAAAACTCCAATACTCCAAAACTAAGAAACTCCAAAACTCCAAAACTCCAAAACTCCAATACTCCAAAACTCCGAAACTCCGAAACTCCAAAACTCCAAAACTCCAAAACTGCAAAACTCCAAAACTCCGAAACTCCGAAACTCCAAAACTCCGAAACTCCAAAACTCGGAAACTCCAAAACTCCGAAACTCCAAAACTCCGAAACTCCAAAACTCCGAATCTCCAAAACTCCAAAACTCCAAAACTCCAAAACTCCGAAACTCCAAAACTCCAAAACTCCGAAACTCCAAAACTCCGAAACTCCAAAACTCCAAAACTCCGAAACTCCAAAACTCCAAAACTCCAAAACTCCGAAACTCCAAAACGCCGAAGCTCCGAAACTCCGAAACTCCAAAACTCCAAAACTCCGAAACTCCAAAACTCCAAAACTCCGAAACTCCGAAACTCCGAAACTCCAAATCTCCGAAACTCCAAAACTCCAAAACTCCGAAACTCCGCAACTCCGAAACTCCAAAACTCCAAAACTCCGAAACTCCGAAACTCCAAAACTCCAAAACTCCGAATCTCCGAAACTCCAAAACTCCAAAACTCCGAAACTCCAAAACTCCGAAACTCCGAAACTCCGAAACTCCAAAACTCCAAAACTCCGAAACTCCAAAACTCCGAAACTCCAAAACTCCAAAACTCCAAAACTCCAAAACTCCAAAACACCGAAACTCCGAAACTCCGAAACTCCAAAACTCCAAAACTCCAAAACTCCGAATCTCCAAAACTCGGAAACTCCAAAACTCCAAAACTCCAAAACTCCGAAACTCCAAAACTCCAAAACTCCAAAACTCCGAAACTCCAAAACTCCAAAACTCCAAAACTCCAAAACTCCAAAACTCCAAAACTCCAAAACTCCAAAACTCCGAAACTCCAAAACTCCAAAACTCCAAAACTCCAAAGCTCCAAAACTCCAAAACTCAAAAACTCCAAAACTCAAAAACTCCAAAACTCCAAAACTCCAAAACTCCGAAACTCCAAAACTCCGAAACTCCAAAACTCCGAAACTCCAAAACTCCAAAACTCCAATACTCCAAAACTCCAAAACTCCGAAACTCCAAAACTCCAAAACTCCAAAGCTCCAAAACTCCAAAACTCCAAAACTCCAATACTCCAAAACTCCAAAACTCCAAAACTCCGAAACTCCAAAACTCCAATACTCCAAAACTCCGAAACTCCAAAACTCCGAAACTCCAAAACTCCAAAACTCCAATACTCCAAAACTCCAAAACTCCAAAACACCGAAACTCCGAAACTCCAAAACTCCAAAACTCCAAAACTCCAAAACTCCAAAACTCCGAAACTCAAAAACTCCGAAACTCCAAAACTCCAAAACTCCAAAACTCCGAAACTCCAAAACTCCAATACTCCAATACTCCGAAACTCCAAAACTCCAAAACTCCGAAACTCCAATACTCCAAAACTTCAAAACTCCGAATCTCCAAAACTCCAAAACTCCGAAACTCCGAAACTCCAAAACTCCAAAACTACAAAACTCCAAAACTCCAAAACTCCAAAACTCCGAAACTCCGAAACTCCAAAACTCCGAATCTCCAAAACTCCAAAACTCGAAAACTCCGAAACTCCAAAACTCCAAAACTCCAATACTCCAAAACTCCAAAACTCCGAAACTCCAAAACTCCAAAACTCCAAAGCTCCAAAACTCCAAAACTCCAAAACTCCGAAACTCCAAAACTCCAAAACTCCAAAACTCCGAAACACCAAAACTCCGAAACTCCGAAACTCGGAAACTCCAAAACTCCAAAACTCCAAAACTCCAAAACTCCAAAACTCCGAAACTCCAAAACTCCAAAACTCCGAAACTCCAAAACTCCAAAACTCCGAAACTCCAAAACTCCAAAACTCCAAAACTCCGAAACTCCAAAACTCGAAAACTCCAAAACTCCAAAACTCCAATACTCCAAAACTGCGAAACTCCGAAACTCCAAAACTCCAAAACTCCAAAACTCCGAAACTCCAAAACTCCAATACTCCAAAACTCCGAAACTCCAAAACTCCAAAACTCAAAAACTCCAAAACTCCAAAACTCCGAAACTCCAAAACTCCAAAACTCCGAAACTCCGAAACTCCAAAACTCCAATACTCCAATACTCCGAAACTCCAAAACTCCAAAACTCCGAAACTCCAATACTCCAAAACTTCAAAACTCCGAATCTCCAAAACTCCAAAACTCCGAAACTCCGAAACTCCAAAACTCCAAAACTACAAAACTCCAAAACTCCAAAACTCCAAAACTCCGAAACTCCGAAACTCCAAAACTCCAAAACTCCAAAACTCCAAAACTCCGAAACTCCAAAACTCCGAAACTCCGAAACTCCAAAACTCCAAAACTCCGAAACTCCAAAACTCCAAAACTCCAAAACTCCGAAACTCCGAAACTCCAAAACTCCAAAACTCCAAAACTCCAAAACTCCAAAACTGCAAAAGTCCAAAACTCCAAAACTCCGAAACTCCAATACTCCAAAACTCCGAAACTCCAAAACTCCAAAACTCCAAAACTCCAAAACTCCAATACTCCGAAACTCCGAAACTCCAAAACTCCAAAACTCCAAAACTCCAAAACTCCGAAACTCCAAAACTCCGAAACTCCGAAACTCCAAAACTCCAAAACTCCGAAACTCCAAAACTCCAAAACTCCGAAACTCCAAAACTGCAAAAGTCCAAAACTCCAAAACTCCGAAACTCCAATACTCCAAAACTCCGAAACTCCAAAACTCCAAAACTCCAAAACTCCAAAACTCCAAAACTCCGAAACTCCGAAACTCCGAAACTCCGAAACTCCAAAACTCCGAAACTCCGAAACTCCAAAACTCCAAAACTCCAAAACTCCGAAACTCCAAAACTCCAAAACTCCGAAACTCCGAAACTCCAAAACTCCGAATCTCCAAAACTCGGAAACTCCAAAACTCCAAAACTCCAAAACTCCAAAACTCCGAAACTCCAAAACTCCAAAACTCCAAAACTCCAAAACTCCAAAACTCCGAAACTCCAAAACTCCGAAACTCCAAAACTCCAAAACTCCAATACTCCAAAACTCCAAAACTCCAAAACACCGAAACTCCGAAACTAAGAAACTCCAAAACTCCAGAACTCCAAAACTCCGAATCTCCAAAACTCGGAAACTCCAAAACTCCAAAACTCCAAAACTCCGAAACTCCAAAACTCCGAAACTCCGAAACTCCACAACTCCAAAACTCCGAAACTCCAAAACTCCAAAACTCCAAAACTCCGAAACTCCGAAACTCCAAAACTCCAAAACTCCAAAACTCCAAAACTCCAAAACTCCGAAACTCCAAAACTCCGAAACTCCGAAACTCCAAAACTCCAAAACTCCGAAACTCCAAAACTCCAAAACTCCAAAACTCCGAAACTCCGAAACTCCAAAACTCCAAAACTCCAAAACTCCAAAACTCCAAAACTGCAAAAGTCCAAAACTCCAAAACTCCGAAACTCCAATACTCCAAAACTCCGAAACTCCAAAACTCCAAAACTCCAAAACTCCAATACTCCAAAACTCCAAAACTCCAAAACACCGGAACTCCGAAACTCCGAAACTCCAAAACTCCAAAACTCCAAAACTCCAAAACTCCAAAACTCCGAAACTCCAAAACTCCAATACTCCAAAACTCCGAAACTCCAAAACTCCAAAACTCCGAAACTCCAAAACTCCAAAACTCCAAAACTCCAAAACTCCGAAACTCCAAAACTCCGAAACTCCAAAACTCCGAAACTCCAAAACTCCGAAACTCCAAAACTCCGAATCTCCAAAACTCCAAAACTCCGAAACTCAAAAACTCCGAAACTCCAAAACTCCAAAACTCCGAAACTCCCAAACTCCAATACTCCAATACTCCGAAACTCCAAAACTCCAAAACTCCGAAACTCCAATACTCCAAAACTTCAAAACTCCGAATCTCCAAAACTCCAAAACTCCGAAACTCCGAAACTCCAAAACTCCAAAACTCCAAAACTCCAAAACTCCAAAACTCCAAAACTCCGAAACTCCGAAACTCCAAAACTCCGAATCTCCAAAACTCCAAAACTCGAAAACTCCGAAACTCCAAAACTCCAAAACTCCAATACTCCAAAACTCCAAAACTCCGAAACTCCAAAACTCCAAAACTCCAAAGCTCCAAAACTCCAAAACTCCAAAACTCCGAAACTCCAAAACTCCAAAACTCCAAAACTCCGAAACACCAAAACTCCGAAACTCCGAAACTCGGAAACTCCAAAACTCCAAAACTCCAAAACTCCAAAACTCCGAAACTCCAAAACTCCAAAACTCCGAAACTCCAAAACTCCAAAACTCCGAAACTCCAAAACTCCAAAACTCCAAAACTCCGAAACTCCAAAACTCGAAAACTCCAAAACTCCAAAACTCCAATACTCCAAAACTGCGAAACTCCGAAACTCCAAAACTCCAAAACTCCAAAACTCCGAAACTCCAAAACTCCAATACTCCAAAACTCCGAAACTCCAAAACTCCAAAACTCAAAAACTCCAAAACTCCAAAACTCCAAAACTCCAAAACTCCGAAACTCCAAAACTCCGAAACTCCAAAACTCCGAAACTCCAAAACTCCGAAACTCCAAAACTCCGAATCTCCAAAACTCCAAAACTCCAAAACTCCAAAACTCCGAAACTCCAAAACTCCAAAACTCCGAAACTCCAAAACTCCGAAACTCCAAAACTCCAAAACTCCAAAACTCCAAAACTCCGAAACTCCAAAACTCCAAAACTCCGAAACTCCAAAACTCCAAAACTCCAAAACTCCAAAACTCCAAAACTCCGAAACTCCGAAACTCCAAAACTCCAATACTCCAATACTCCGAAACTCCAAAACTCCAAAACTCCGAAACTCCAATACTCCAAAACTTCAAAACTCCGAATCTCCAAAACTCCAAAACTCCGAAACTCCGAAACTCCAAAACTCCAAAACTACAAAACTCCAAAACTCCAAAACTCCAAAACTCCGAAACTCCGAAACTCCAAAACTCCAAAACTCCAAAACTCCAAAACTCCGAAACTCCAAAACTCCGAAACTCCGAAACTCCAAAACTCCAAAACTCCGAAACTCCAAAACTCCAAAACTCCAAAACTCCGAAACTCCGAAACTCCAAAACTCCGAAACACCAAAACTCCGAAACTCCGAAACTCGGAAACTCCAAAACTCCAAAACTCCAAAACTCCAAAACTCCGAAACTCCAAAACTCCAAAACTCCGAAACTCCAAAACTCCAAAACTCCGAAACTCCAAAACTCCAAAACTCCAAAACTCCGAAACTCCAAAACTCGAAAACTCCAAAACTCCAAAACTCCAATACTCCAAAACTGCGAAACTCCGAAACTCCAAAACTCCAAAACTCCAAAACTCCGAAACTCCAAAACTCCAATACTCCAAAACTCCGAAACTCCAAAACTCCAAAACTCAAAAACTCCAAAACTCCAAAACTCCAAAACTCCAAAACTCCGAAACTCCAAAACTCCGAAACTCCAAAACTCCGAAACTCCAAAACTCCGAAACTCCAAAACTCCGAATCTCCAAAACTCCAAAACTCCAAAACTCCAAAACTCCGAAACTCCAAAACTCCAAAACTCCGAAACTCCAAAACTCCGAAACTCCAAAACTCCAAAACTCCAAAACTCCAAAACTCCGAAACTCCAAAACTCCAAAACTCCGAAACTCCAAAACTCCAAAACTCCAAAACTCCGAAACTCCGAAACTCCAAAACTCCAAAACTCCGAAACTCCAAAACTGCAAAACTCCAAAACTCCAAAACTCCAAAACTCCAAAACTCCAAAACTCCAAAACTCCAATACTCCAAAACTCCAAAACTCCAAAACACCGAAACTCCGAAACTCCAAAACTCCAAAACTCCAAAACTCCGAAACTCAAAAACTCCGAAACTCCAAAACTCCAAAACTCCGAAACTCCGAAACTCCAAAACTCCAATACTCCAATACTCCGAAACTCCAAAACTCCCAAACTCCGAAACTCCAATACTCCAAAACTTCAAAACTCCGAATCTCCAAAACTCCAAAACTCCGAAACTCCGAAACTCCAAAACTACAAAACTACAAAACTCCAAAACTCCAAAACTCCAAAACTCCGAAACTCCGAAACTCCAAAACTCCAAAACTCCAAAACTCCGAAACTCCAAAACTCCGAAACTCCGAAACTCCAAAACTCCAAAACTCCGAAACTCCAAAACTCCAAAACTCCAAAACTCCGAAACTCCGAAACTCCAAAACTCCAAAACTCCAAAACTCCAAAACTCCAAAACTGCAAAAGTCCAAAACTCCAAAACTCCGAAACTCCAATACTCCAAAACTCCGAAACTCCAAAACTCCAAAACTCCAAAACTCCAAAACTCCAAAACTCCAAAACTCCAATACTCCGAAACTCCGAAACTCCAAAACTCCAAAACTCCAAAACTCCAAAACTCCGAAACTCCAAAACTCCGAAACTCCGAAACTCCAAAACTCCAAAACTCCGAAACTCCAAAACTCCAAAACTCCGAAACTCCAAAACTGCAAAAGTCCAAAACTCCAAAACTCCGAAACTCCAATACTCCAAAACTCCGAAACTCCAAAACTCCAAAACTCCAAAACTCCAAAACTCCGAAACTCCGAAACTCCGAAACTCCAAAACTCCGAAACTCCAAAACTCCGAAACTCCGAAACTCCAAAACTCCGAAACTCCAAAACTCCGAATCTCCAAAACTCCAAAACTCCAAAACTGCAAAACTCCAAAACTCCGAAACTCCAAAACTCCAAAACTCCGAAACTCCAAAACTCCGAAACTCCAAAACTCCAAAACTCCAAAACTCCAAAACTCCGAAACTCCAAAACTCCAATACTCCAAAACTAAGAAACTCCAAAACTCCAAAACTCCAAAACTCCAATACTCCAAAACTCCGAAACTCCGAAACTCCAAAACTCCAAAACTCCAAAACTGCAAAACTCCAAAACTCCGAAACTCCGAAACTCCAAAACTCCGAAACTCCAAAACTCGGAAACTCCAAAACTCCAAAGCTCCAAAACTCCAAAACTCCAAAACTCCGAAACTCCAAAACTCCGAAACTCCAAAACTCCGAATCTCCAAAACTCCAAAACTCCAAAACTCCAAAACTCCGAAACTCCAAAACTCCAAAACTCCGAAACTCCAAAACTCCGAAACTCCAAAACTCCAAAACTCCGAAACTCCAAAACTCCAAAACTCCGAAACTCCAAAACGCCGAAGCTCCGAAACTCCGAAACTCCAAAACTCCAAAACTCCGAAACTCCAAAACTCCAAAACTCCGAAACTCCGAAACTCCGAAACTCCAAATCTCCGAAACTCCAAAACTCCAAAACTCCGAAACTCCGCAACTCCGAAACTCCAAAACTCCAAAACTCCGAAACTCCGAAACTCCAAAACTCCAAAACTCCAAAACTCCGAATATCCGAAACTCCAAAACTCCAAAACTCCGAAACTCCAAAACTCCGAAACTCCGAAACTCCGAAACTCCGAAACTCCAAAACTCCAAAACTCCGAAACTCCAAAACTCCGAAACTCCAAAACTCCAAAACTCCAATACTCCAAAACTCCAAAACACCGAAACTCCGAAACTCCGAAACTCCAAAACTCCAAAACTCCAAAACTCCGAATCTCCAAAACTCGGAAACTCCAAAACTCCAAAACTCCAAAACTCCGAAACTCCAAAACTCCAAAACTCCAAAACTCCGAAACTCCAAAACTCCAAAACTCCAAAACTCCAAAACTCCAAAACTCCAAAACTCCAAAACTCCAAAACTCCGAAACTCCAAAACTCCAAAACTCCAAAACTCCAAAGCTCCAAAACTCCAAAACTCAAAAACTCCAAAACTCAAAAACTCAAAAACTCCAAAACTCCAAAACTCCGAAACTCCAAAACTCCGAAACTCCAAAACTCCGAAACTCCAAAACTCCAAAACTCCAATACTCCAAAACTCCAAAACTCCGAAACTCCGAAACTCGGAAACTCCAAAACTCCAAAACTCCAAAACTCCAAAACTCCAAAACTCCGAAACTCCAAAACTCCAAAACTCCGAAACTCCAAAACTCCAAAACTCCGAAACTCCAAAACTCCAAAACTCCAAAACTCCGAAACTCCAAAACTCGAAAACTCCAAAACTCCAAAACTCCAATACTCCAAAACTGCGAAACTCCGAAACTCCAAAACTCCAAAACTCCAAAACTCCGAAACTCCAAAACTCCAATACTCCAAAACTCCGAAACTCCAAAACTCCAAAACTCAAAAACTCAAAAACTCCAAAACTCCAAAACTCCAAAACTCCGAAACTCCAAAACTCCGAAACTCCAAAACTCCGAAACTCCAAAACTCCGAATCTCCAAAACTCCAAAACTCCAAAACTCCAAAACTCCGAAACTCCAAAACTCCAAAACTCCGAAACTCCAAAACTCCGAAACTCCAAAACTCCAAAACTCCAAAACTCCAAAACTCCGAAACTCCAAAACTCCAAAACTCCGAAACTCCAAAACTCCAAAACTCCAAAACTCCGAAACTCCGAAACTCCAAAACTCCAAAACTCCGAAACTCCAAAACTGCAAAACTCCAAAACTCCAAAACTCCAAAACTCCAAAACTCCAAAACTCCAAAACTCCAATACTCCAAAACTCCAAAACTCCAAAACACCGAAACTCCGAAACTCCAAAACTCCAAAACTCCAAAACTCCAAAACTCCGAAACTCAAAAACTCCGAAACTCCAAAACTCCAAAACTCCGAAACTCCGAAACTCCAAAACTCCAATACTCCAATACTCCGAAACTCCAAAACTCCAAAACTCCGAAACTCCAATACTCCAAAACTTCAAAACTCCGAATCTCCAAAACTCCAAAACTCCGAAACTCCGAAACTCCAAAACTCCAAAACTACAAAACTCCAAAACTCCAAAACTCCAAAACTCCGAAACTCCGAAACTCCAAAACTCCAAAACTCCAAAACTCCAAAACTCCGAAACTCCAAAACTCCGAAACTCCGAAACTCCAAAACTCCAAAACTCCGAAACTCCAAAACTCCAAAACTCCAAAACTCCGAAACTCCGAAACTCCAAAACTCCGAAACACCAAAACTCCGAAACTCCGAAACTCGGAAACTCCAAAACTCCAAAACTCCAAAACTCCAAAACTCCGAAACTCCAAAACTCCAAAACTCCGAAACTCCAAAACTCCAAAACTCCGAAACTCCAAAACTCCAAAACTCCAAAACTCCGAAACTCCAAAACTCGAAAACTCCAAAACTCCAAAACTCCAATACTCCAAAACTGCGAAACTCCGAAACTCCAAAACTCCAAAACTCCAAAACTCCGAAACTCCAAAACTCCAATACTCCAAAACTCCGAAACTCCAAAACTCCAAAACTCAAAAACTCCAAAACTCCAAAACTCCAAAACTCCAAAACTCCGAAACTCCAAAACTCCGAAACTCCAAAACTCCGAAACTCCAAAACTCCGAAACTCCAAAACTCCGAATCTCCAAAACTCCAAAACTCCAAAACTCCAAAACTCCGAAACTCCAAAACTCCAAAACTCCGAAACTCCAAAACTCCGAAACTCCAAAACTCCAAAACTCCAAAACTCCAAAACTCCGAAACTCCAAAACTCCAAAACTCCGAAACTCCAAAACTCCAAAACTCCAAAACTCCGAAACTCCGAAACTCCAAAACTCCAAAACTCCGAAACTCCAAAACTGCAAAACTCCAAAACTCCAAAACTCCAAAACTCCAAAACTCCAAAACTCCAAAACTCCAATACTCCAAAACTCCAAAACTCCAAAACACCGAAACTCCGAAACTCCAAAACTCCAAAACTCCAAAACTCCGAAACTCAAAAACTCCGAAACTCCAAAACTCCAAAACTCCGAAACTCCGAAACTCCAAAACTCCAATACTCCAATACTCCGAAACTCCAAAACTCCCAAACTCCGAAACTCCAATACTCCAAAACTTCAAAACTCCGAATCTCCAAAACTCCAAAACTCCGAAACTCCGAAACTCCAAAACTCCAAAACTACAAAACTCCAAAACTCCAAAACTCCAAAACTCCAAAACTCCGAAACTCCGAAACTCCAAAACTCCAAAACTCCAAAACTCCAAAACTCCGAAACTCCAAAACTCCGAAACTCCGAAACTCCAAAACTCCAAAACTCCGAAACTCCAAAACTCCAAAACTCCAAAACTCCAAAACTCCAAAACTCCGAAACTCCAAAACTCCAATACTCCAAAACTCCGAAACTCCAAAACTCCAAAACTCCGAAACTCCAAAACTCCAAAACTCCAAAACTCCAAAACTCCGAAACTCCAAAACTCCGAAACTCCAAAACTCCGAAACTCCAAAACTCCGAAACTCCAAAACTCCGAATCTCCAAAACTCCAAAACTCCGAAACTCAAAAACTCCGAAACTCCAAAACTCCAAAACTCCGAAACTCCCAAACTCCAATACTCCAATACTCCGAAACTCCAAAACTCCAAAACTCCGAAACTCCAATACTCCAAAACTTCAAAACTCCGAATCTCCAAAACTCCAAAACTCCGAAACTCCGAAACTCCAAAACTCCAAAACTCCAAAACTCCAAAACTCCAAAACTCCAAAACTCCGAAACTCCGAAACTCCAAAACTCCGAATCTCCAAAACTCCAAAACTCGAAAACTCCGAAACTCCAAAACTCCAAAACTCCAATACTCCAAAACTCCAAAACTCCGAAACTCCAAAACTCCAAAACTCCAAAGCTCCAAAACTCCAAAACTCCAAAACTCCGAAACTCCAAAACTCCAAAACTCCAAAACTCCGAAACACCAAAACTCCGAAACTCCGAAACTCGGAAACTCCAAAACTCCAAAACTCCAAAACTCCAAAACTCCGAAACTCCAAAACTCCAAAACTCCGAAACTCCAAAACTCCAAAACTCCGAAACTCCAAAACTCCAAAACTCCAAAACTCCGAAACTCCAAAACTCGAAAACTCCAAAACTCCAAAACTCCAATACTCCAAAACTGCGAAACTCCGAAACTCCAAAACTCCAAAACTCCAAAACTCCGAAACTCCAAAACTCCAATACTCCAAAACTCCGAAACTCCAAAACTCCAAAACTCAAAAACTCCAAAACTCCAAAACTCCAAAACTCCAAAACTCCGAAACTCCAAAACTCCGAAACTCCAAAACTCCGAAACTCCAAAACTCCGAAACTCCAAAACTCCGAATCTCCAAAACTCCAAAACTCCAAAACTCCAAAACTCCGAAACTCCAAAACTCCAAAACTCCGAAACTCCAAAACTCCGAAACTCCAAAACTCCAAAACTCCAAAACTCCAAAACTCCGAAACTCCAAAACTCCAAAACTCCGAAACTCCAAAACTCCAAAACTCCAAAACTCCAAAACTCCAAAACTCCGAAACTCCGAAACTCCAAAACTCCAATACTCCAATACTCCGAAACTCCAAAACTCCAAAACTCCGAAACTCCAATACTCCAAAACTTCAAAACTCCGAATCTCCAAAACTCCAAAACTCCGAAACTCCGAAACTCCAAAACTCCAAAACTACAAAACTCCAAAACTCCAAAACTCCAAAACTCCGAAACTCCGAAACTCCAAAACTCCAAAACTCCAAAACTCCAAAACTCCGAAACTCCAAAACTCCGAAACTCCGAAACTCCAAAACTCCAAAACTCCGAAACTCCAAAACTCCAAAACTCCAAAACTCCGAAACTCCGAAACTCCAAAACTCCGAAACACCAAAACTCCGAAACTCCGAAACTCGGAAACTCCAAAACTCCAAAACTCCAAAACTCCAAAACTCCGAAACTCCAAAACTCCAAAACTCCGAAACTCCAAAACTCCAAAACTCCGAAACTCCAAAACTCCAAAACTCCAAAACTCCGAAACTCCAAAACTCGAAAACTCCAAAACTCCAAAACTCCAATACTCCAAAACTGCGAAACTCCGAAACTCCAAAACTCCAAAACTCCAAAACTCCGAAACTCCAAAACTCCAATACTCCAAAACTCCGAAACTCCAAAACTCCAAAACTCAAAAACTCCAAAACTCCAAAACTCCAAAACTCCAAAACTCCGAAACTCCAAAACTCCGAAACTCCAAAACTCCGAAACTCCAAAACTCCGAAACTCCAAAACTCCGAATCTCCAAAACTCCAAAACTCCAAAACTCCAAAACTCCGAAACTCCAAAACTCCAAAACTCCGAAACTCCAAAACTCCGAAACTCCAAAACTCCAAAACTCCAAAACTCCAAAACTCCGAAACTCCAAAACTCCAAAACTCCGAAACTCCAAAACTCCAAAACTCCAAAACTCCGAAACTCCGAAACTCCAAAACTCCAAAACTCCGAAACTCCAAAACTGCAAAACTCCAAAACTCCAAAACTCCAAAACTCCAAAACTCCAAAACTCCAAAACTCCAATACTCCAAAACTCCAAAACTCCAAAACACCGAAACTCCGAAACTCCAAAACTCCAAAACTCCAAAACTCCGAAACTCAAAAACTCCGAAACTCCAAAACTCCAAAACTCCGAAACTCCGAAACTCCAAAACTCCAATACTCCAATACTCCGAAACTCCAAAACTCCCAAACTCCGAAACTCCAATACTCCAAAACTTCAAAACTCCGAATCTCCAAAACTCCAAAACTCCGAAACTCCGAAACTCCAAAACTACAAAACTACAAAACTCCAAAACTCCAAAACTCCAAAACTCCGAAACTCCGAAACTCCAAAACTCCAAAACTCCAAAACTCCGAAACTCCAAAACTCCGAAACTCCGAAACTCCAAAACTCCAAAACTCCGAAACTCCAAAACTCCAAAACTCCAAAACTCCGAAACTCCGAAACTCCAAAACTCCAAAACTCCAAAACTCCAAAACTCCAAAACTGCAAAAGTCCAAAACTCCAAAACTCCGAAACTCCAATACTCCAAAACTCCGAAACTCCAAAACTCCAAAACTCCAAAACTCCAAAACTCCAAAACTCCAAAACTCCAATACTCCGAAACTCCGAAACTCCAAAACTCCAAAACTCCAAAACTCCAAAACTCCGAAACTCCAAAACTCCGAAACTCCGAAACTCCAAAACTCCAAAACTCCGAAACTCCAAAACTCCAAAACTCCGAAACTCCAAAACTGCAAAAGTCCAAAACTCCAAAACTCCGAAACTCCAATACTCCAAAACTCCGAAACTCCAAAACTCCAAAACTCCAAAACTCCAAAACTCCGAAACTCCGAAACTCCGAAACTCCAAAACTCCGAAACTCCAAAACTCCGAAACTCCGAAACTCCAAAACTCCGAAACTCCAAAACTCCGAATCTCCAAAACTCCAAAACTCCAAAACTGCAAAACTCCAAAACTCCGAAACTCCAAAACTCCAAAACTCCGAAACTCCAAAACTCCGAAACTCCAAAACTCCAAAACTCCAAAACTCCAAAACTCCGAAACTCCAAAACTCCAATACTCCAAAACTAAGAAACTCCAAAACTCCAAAACTCCAAAACTCCAATACTCCAAAACTCCGAAACTCCGAAACTCCAAAACTCCAAAACTCCAAAACTGCAAAACTCCAAAACTCCGAAACTCCGAAACTCCAAAACTCCGAAACTCCAAAACTCGGAAACTCCAAAACTCCAAAGCTCCAAAACTCCAAAACTCCAAAACTCCGAAACTCCAAAACTCCGAAACTCCAAAACTCCGAATCTCCAAAACTCCAAAACTCCAAAACTCCAAAACTCCGAAACTCCAAAACTCCAAAACTCCGAAACTCCAAAACTCCGAAACTCCAAAACTCCAAAACTCCGAAACTCCAAAACTCCAAAACTCCGAAACTCCAAAACGCCGAAGCTCCGAAACTCCGAAACTCCAAAACTCCAAAACTCCGAAACTCCAAAACTCCAAAACTCCGAAACTCCGAAACTCCGAAACTCCAAATCTCCGAAACTCCAAAACTCCAAAACTCCGAAACTCCGCAACTCCGAAACTCCAAAACTCCAAAACTCCGAAACTCCGAAACTCCAAAACTCCAAAACTCCAAAACTCCGAATATCCGAAACTCCAAAACTCCAAAACTCCGAAACTCCAAAACTCCGAAACTCCGAAACTCCGAAACTCCGAAACTCCAAAACTCCAAAACTCCGAAACTCCAAAACTCCGAAACTCCAAAACTCCAAAACTCCAATACTCCAAAACTCCAAAACACCGAAACTCCGAAACTCCGAAACTCCAAAACTCCAAAACTCCAAAACTCCGAATCTCCAAAACTCGGAAACTCCAAAACTCCAAAACTCCAAAACTCCGAAACTCCAAAACTCCAAAACTCCAAAACTCCGAAACTCCAAAACTCCAAAACTCCAAAACTCCAAAACTCCAAAACTCCAAAACTCCAAAACTCCAAAACTCCGAAACTCCAAAACTCCAAAACTCCAAAACTCCAAAGCTCCAAAACTCCAAAACTCAAAAACTCCAAAACTCAAAAACTCAAAAACTCCAAAACTCCAAAACTCCGAAACTCCAAAACTCCGAAACTCCAAAACTCCGAAACTCCAAAACTCCAAAACTCCAATACTCCAAAACTCCAAAACTCCGAAACTCCGAAACTCGGAAACTCCAAAACTCCAAAACTCCAAAACTCCAAAACTCCAAAACTCCGAAACTCCAAAACTCCAAAACTCCGAAACTCCAAAACTCCAAAACTCCGAAACTCCAAAACTCCAAAACTCCAAAACTCCGAAACTCCAAAACTCGAAAACTCCAAAACTCCAAAACTCCAATACTCCAAAACTGCGAAACTCCGAAACTCCAAAACTCCAAAACTCCAAAACTCCGAAACTCCAAAACTCCAATACTCCAAAACTCCGAAACTCCAAAACTCCAAAACTCAAAAACTCAAAAACTCCAAAACTCCAAAACTCCAAAACTCCGAAACTCCAAAACTCCGAAACTCCAAAACTCCGAAACTCCAAAACTCCGAATCTCCAAAACTCCAAAACTCCAAAACTCCAAAACTCCGAAACTCCAAAACTCCA
The DNA here is from genome assembly GCF_055824585.1 of Amblyomma mixtum. Lineage (NCBI taxonomy): Eukaryota > Metazoa > Arthropoda > Arachnida > Ixodida > Ixodidae > Amblyomma > Amblyomma mixtum. The sequence continues at coordinate 13,852,438 of NW_028317651.1, forward strand.
AAACTCCGAAACTCCAAAACTCCGAAACTCCAAAACTCCAAAACTCCAAAACTCCAAAACTCCGAAACTCCAAAACTCCAAAACTCCGAAACTCCAAAACTCCAAAACTCCAAAACTCCGAAACTCCGAAACTCCAAAACTCCAAAACTCCGAAACTCCAAAACTGCAAAACTCCAAAACTCCAAAACTCCAAAACTCCAAAACTCCAAAACTCCAAAACTCCAATACTCCAAAACTCCAAAACTCCAAAACACCGAAACTCCGAAACTCCAAAACTCCAAAACTCCAAAACTCCAAAACTCCGAAACTCAAAAACTCCGAAACTCCAAAACTCCAAAACTCCGAAACTCCGAAACTCCAAAACTCCAATACTCCAATACTCCGAAACTCCAAAACTCCAAAACTCCGAAACTCCAATACTCCAAAACTTCAAAACTCCGAATCTCCAAAACTCCAAAACTCCGAAACTCCGAAACTCCAAAACTCCAAAACTACAAAACTCCAAAACTCCAAAACTCCGAAACTCCGAAACTCCAAAACTCCAAAACTCCAAAACTCCAAAACTCCGAAACTCCAAAACTCCGAAACTCCGAAACTCCAAAACTCCAAAACTCCGAAACTCCAAAACTCCAAAACTCCAAAACTCCGAAACTCCGAAACTCCAAAACTCCGAAACACCAAAACTCCGAAACTCCGAAACTCGGAAACTCCAAAACTCCAAAACTCCAAAACTCCAAAACTCCGAAACTCCAAAACTCCAAAACTCCGAAACTCCAAAACTCCAAAACTCCGAAACTCCAAAACTCCAAAACTCCAAAACTCCGAAACTCCAAAACTCGAAAACTCCAAAACTCCAAAACTCCAATACTCCAAAACTGCGAAACTCCGAAACTCCAAAACTCCAAAACTCCAAAACTCCGAAACTCCAAAACTCCAATACTCCAAAACTCCGAAACTCCAAAACTCCAAAACTCAAAAACTCCAAAACTCCAAAACTCCAAAACTCCAAAACTCCGAAACTCCAAAACTCCGAAACTCCAAAACTCCGAAACTCCAAAACTCCGAAACTCCAAAACTCCGAATCTCCAAAACTCCAAAACTCCAAAACTCCAAAACTCCGAAACTCCAAAACTCCAAAACTCCGAAACTCCAAAACTCCGAAACTCCAAAACTCCAAAACTCCAAAACTCCAAAACTCCGAAACTCCAAAACTCCAAAACTCCGAAACTCCAAAACTCCAAAACTCCAAAACTCCGAAACTCCGAAACTCCAAAACTCCAAAACTCCGAAACTCCAAAACTGCAAAACTCCAAAACTCCAAAACTCCAAAACTCCAAAACTCCAAAACTCCAAAACTCCAATACTCCAAAACTCCAAAACTCCAAAACACCGAAACTCCGAAACTCCAAAACTCCAAAACTCCAAAACTCCGAAACTCAAAAACTCCGAAACTCCAAAACTCCAAAACTCCGAAACTCCGAAACTCCAAAACTCCAATACTCCAATACTCCGAAACTCCAAAACTCCCAAACTCCGAAACTCCAATACTCCAAAACTTCAAAACTCCGAATCTCCAAAACTCCAAAACTCCGAAACTCCGAAACTCCAAAACTCCAAAACTACAAAACTCCAAAACTCCAAAACTCCAAAACTCCGAAACTCCGAAACTCCAAAACTCCAAAACTCCAAAACTCCAAAACTCCGAAACTCCAAAACTCCGAAACTCCGAAACTCCAAAACTCCAAAACTCCGAAACTCCAAAACTCCAAAACTCCAAAACTCCGAAACTCCGAAACTCCAAAACTCCAAAACTCCAAAACTCCAAAACTCCAAAACTGCAAAAGTCCAAAACTCCAAAACTCCGAAACTCCAATACTCCAAAACTCCGAAACTCCAAAACTCCAAAACTCCAAAACTCCAAAACTCCAAAACTCCAAAACTCCAATACTCCGAAACTCCGAAACTCCAAAACTCCAAAACTCCAAAACTCCAAAACTCCGAAACTCCAAAACTCCGAAACTCCGAAACTCCAAAACTCCAAAACTCCGAAACTCCAAAACTCCAAAACTCCGAAACTCCAAAACTGCAAAAGTCCAAAACTCCAAAACTCCGAAACTCCAATACTCCAAAACTCCGAAACTCCAAAACTCCAAAACTCCAAAACTCCAAAACTCCGAAACTCCGAAACTCCGAAACTCCGAAACTCCAAAACTCCGAAACTCCAAAACTCCGAAACTCCGAAACTCCAAAACTCCGAAACTCCAAAACTCCGAATCTCCAAAACTCCAAAACTCCAAAACTCCAAAACTGCAAAACTCCAAAACTCCGAAACTCCAAAACTCCAAAACTCCGAAACTCCAAAACTCCGAAACTCCAAAACTCCAAAACTCCAAAACTCCAAAACTCCGAAACTCCAAAACTCCAATACTCCAAAACTAAGAAACTCCAAAACTCCAAAACTCCAAAACTCCAATACTCCAAAACTCCGAAACTCCGAAACTCCAAAACTCCAAAACTCCAAAACTGCAAAACTCCAAAACTCCGAAACTCCGAAACTCCAAAACTCCGAAACTCCAAAACTCGGAAACTCCAAAACTCCAAAGCTCCAAAACTCCAAAACTCCAAAACTCCGAAACTCCAAAACTCCGAAACTCCAAAACTCCGAATCTCCAAAACTCCAAAACTCCAAAACTCCAAAACTCCGAAACTCCAAAACTCCAAAACTCCGAAACTCCAAAACTCCGAAACTCCAAAACTCCAAAACTCCGAAACTCCAAAACTCCGAAACTCCAAAACGCCGAAGCTCCGAAACTCCGAAACTCCAAAACTCCAAAACTCCGAAACTCCAAAACTCCAAAACTCCGAAACTCCGAAACTCCGAAACTCCAAATCTCCGAAACTCCAAAACTCCAAAACTCCGAAACTCCGCAACTCCGAAACTCCAAAACTCCAAAACTCCGAAACTCCGAAACTCCAAAACTCCAAAACTCCAAAACTCCGAATATCCGAAACTCCAAAACTCCAAAACTCCGAAACTCCAAAACTCCGAAACTCCGAAACTCCGAAACTCCGAAACTCCAAAACTCCAAAACTCCGAAACTCCAAAACTCCGAAACTCCAAAACTCCAAAACTCCAATACTCCAAAACTCCAAAACACCGAAACTCCGAAACTCCGAAACTCCAAAACTCCAAAACTCCAAAACTCCGAATCTCCAAAACTCGGAAACTCCAAAACTCCAAAACTCCAAAACTCCGAAACTCCAAAACTCCAAAACTCCAAAACTCCGAAACTCCAAAACTCCAAAACTCCAAAACTCCAAAACTCCAAAACTCCAAAACTCCAAAACTCCAAAACTCCGAAACTCCAAAACTCCAAAACTCCAAAACTCCAAAGCTCCAAAACTCCAAAACTCAAAAACTCCAAAACTCAAAAACTCAAAAACTCCAAAACTCCAAAACTCCGAAACTCCAAAACTCCGAAACTCCAAAACTCCGAAACTCCAAAACTCCAAAACTCCAATACTCCAAAACTCCAAAACTCCGAAACTCCAAAACTCCAAAACTCCAAAGCTCCAAAACTCCAAAACTCCAAAACTCCAATACTCCAAAACTCCAAAACTCCAAAACTCTGAAACTCCAAAACTCCAATACTCCAAAACTCCGAAACTCCAAAACTCCGAAACTCCAAAACTCCAAAACTCCAATACTCCAAAACTCCAAAACTCCAAAACTCCAAAACTCCAAAACTCCAATACTCCAAAACTCCGAAACTCCGAAACTCCAAAACTCCAAAACTCCAAAACTGCAAAACTCCAAAACTCCGAAACTCCGAAACTCCAAAACTCCGAAACTCCAAAACTCGGAAACTCCAAAACTCCAAAGCTCCAAAACTCCAAAACTCCAAAACTCCGAAACTCCAAAACTCCAAAACTCCAAAACTCCGAAACTCCAAAACTCCGAAACTCCAAAACTCCGAAACTCCAAAACTCCGAAACTCCAAAACTCCGAAACTCCAAAACTCCAAAACTCCAATACTCCAAAACTCCAAAACTCCAAAACTCCAAAATTCCAAAACTCCGAAACTCCGAAACTCCAAAACTCCAAATCTCCAAAACTCCAAAACTCCGAAACTCCAAAACTCCAAAACTCCAAAACTCCGAAACTCCAAAACTCCAAAACTCCAAAACTCCAAAACTCCGAAACTCCAAAACTCCAAAACTCCGAAACTCCAAAACTCCAAAACTCCAAAACTCCGAAACTCCAAAACTCCGAAACTCCAAAACTCCGAAACTCCGAAACTCCAAAACTCGAAAACTCCAAAACTCCAATACTCCAAAACTCCAAAACTCCAAAACACCGGAACTCCGAAACTCCGAAACTCCAAAACTCCAAAACTCCGAAACTCCGAAACTCCAAAACTCGAAAACTCCAAAACTCCAATACTCCAAAACTCCAAAACTCCAAAACACCGGAACTCCGAAACTCCGAAACTCCAAAACTCCAAAACTCCAAAACTCCAAAACTCCAAAACTCCAAAACTCCGAAACTCCAAAACTCCAATACTCCAAAACTCCGAAACTCCAAAACTCCAAAACTCTAAAACTCCAAAACTCCAAAACTCCAAAACTCCAAAACTCCGAAACTCCAAAACTCCAAAACTCCGAAACTCCAAAACTCCAAAACTCCAAAACTCCAAAGCTCCAAAACTCCAAAACTCAAAAACTCCAAAACTCAAAAACTCAAAAACTCCAAAACTCCAAAACTCCGAAACTCCAAAACTCCGAAACTCCAAAACTCCGAAACTCCAAAACTCCAAAACTCCAATACTCCAAAACTCCAAAACTCCGAAACTCCGAAACTCGGAAACTCCAAAACTCCAAAACTCCAAAACTCCAAAACTCCAAAACTCCGAAACTCCAAAACTCCAAAACTCCGAAACTCCAAAACTCCAAAACTCCGAAACTCCAAAACTCCAAAACTCCAAAACTCCGAAACTCCAAAACTCGAAAACTCCAAAACTCCAAAACTCCAATACTCCAAAACTGCGAAACTCCGAAACTCCAAAACTCCAAAACTCCAAAACTCCGAAACTCCAAAACTCCAATACTCCAAAACTCCGAAACTCCAAAACTCCAAAACTCAAAAACTCCAAAACTCCAAAACTCCAAAACTCCAAAACTCCGAAACTCCAAAACTCCGAAACTCCAAAACTCCGAAACTCCAAAACTCCGAATCTCCAAAACTCCAAAACTCCAAAACTCCAAAACTCCGAAACTCCAAAACTCCAAAACTCCGAAACTCCAAAACTCCGAAACTCCAAAACTCCAAAACTCCAAAACTCCAAAACTCCGAAACTCCAAAACTCCAAAACTCCGAAACTCCAAAACTCCAAAACTCCAAAACTCCGAAACTCCGAAACTCCAAAACTCCAAAACTCCGAAACTCCAAAACTGCAAAACTCCAAAACTCCAAAACTCCAAAACTCCAAAACTCCAAAACTCCAAAACTCCAATACTCCAAAACTCCAAAACTCCAAAACACCGAAACTCCGAAACTCCAAAACTCCAAAACTCCAAAACTCCGAAACTCAAAAACTCCGAAACTCCAAAACTCCAAAACTCCGAAACTCCGAAACTCCAAAACTCCAATACTCCAATACTCCGAAACTCCAAAACTCCAAAACTCCGAAACTCCAATACTCCAAAACTTCAAAACTCCGAATCTCCAAAACTCCAAAACTCCGAAACTCCGAAACTCCAAAACTCCAAAACTACAAAACTCCAAAACTCCAAAACTCCAAAACTCCGAAACTCCGAAACTCCAAAACTCCAAAACTCCAAAACTCCAAAACTCCGAAACTCCAAAACTCCGAAACTCCGAAACTCCAAAACTCCAAAACTCCGAAACTCCAAAACTCCAAAACTCCAAAACTCCGAAACTCCGAAACTCCAAAACTCCGAAACACCAAAACTCCGAAACTCCGAAACTCGGAAACTCCAAAACTCCAAAACTCCAAAACTCCAAAACTCCGAAACTCCAAAACTCCAAAACTCCGAAACTCCAAAACTCCAAAACTCCGAAACTCCAAAACTCCAAAACTCCAAAACTCCGAAACTCCAAAACTCGAAAACTCCAAAACTCCAAAACTCCAATACTCCAAAACTGCGAAACTCCGAAACTCCAAAACTCCAAAACTCCAAAACTCCGAAACTCCAAAACTCCAATACTCCAAAACTCCGAAACTCCAAAACTCCAAAACTCAAAAACTCCAAAACTCCAAAACTCCAAAACTCCAAAACTCCGAAACTCCAAAACTCCGAAACTCCAAAACTCCGAAACTCCAAAACTCCGAAACTCCAAAACTCCGAATCTCCAAAACTCTAAAACTCCAAAACTCCAAAACTCCGAAACTCCAAAACTCCAAAACTCCGAAACTCCAAAACTCCGAAACTCCAAAACTCCAAAACTCCAAAACTCCAAAACTCCGAAACTCCAAAACTCCAAAACTCCGAAACTCCAAAACTCCAAAACTCCAAAACTCCGAAACTCCGAAACTCCAAAACTCCAAAACTCCGAAACTCCAAAACTGCAAAACTCCAAAACTCCAAAACTCCAAAACTCCAAAACTCCAAAACTCCAAAACTCCAATACTCCAAAACTCCAAAACTCCAAAACACCGAAACTCCGAAACTCCAAAACTCCAAAACTCCAAAACTCCGAAACTCAAAAACTCCGAAACTCCAAAACTCCAAAACTCCGAAACTCCGAAACTCCAAAACTCCAATACTCCAATACTCCGAAACTCCAAAACTCCCAAACTCCGAAACTCCAATACTCCAAAACTTCAAAACTCCGAATCTCCAAAACTCCAAAACTCCGAAACTCCGAAACTCCAAAACTCCAAAACTACAAAACTCCAAAACTCCAAAACTCCAAAACTCCGAAACTCCGAAACTCCAAAACTCCAAAACTCCAAAACTCCAAAACTCCGAAACTCCAAAACTCCGAAACTCCGAAACTCCAAAACTCCAAAACTCCGAAACTCCAAAACTCCAAAACTCCAAAACTCCGAAACTCCGAAACTCCAAAACTCCAAAACTCCAAAACTCCAAAACTCCAAAACTGCAAAAGTCCAAAACTCCAAAACTCCGAAACTCCAATACTCCAAAACTCCGAAACTCCAAAACTCCAAAACTCCAAAACTCCAAAACTCCAAAACTCCAAAACTCCAATACTCCGAAACTCCGAAACTCCAAAACTCCAAAACTCCAAAACTCCAAAACTCCGAAACTCCAAAACTCCGAAACTCCGAAACTCCAAAACTCCAAAACTCCGAAACTCCAAAACTCCAAAACTCCGAAACTCCAAAACTGCAAAAGTCCAAAACTCCAAAACTCCGAAACTCCAATACTCCAAAACTCCGAAACTCCAAAACTCCAAAACTCCAAAACTCCAAAACTCCGAAACTCCGAAACTCCGAAACTCCGAAACTCCAAAACTCCGAAACTCCAAAACTCCGAAACTCCGAAACTCCAAAACTCCGAAACTCCAAAACTCCGAATCTCCAAAACTCCAAAACTCCAAAACTCCAAAACTGCAAAACTCCAAAACTCCGAAACTCCAAAACTCCAAAACTCCGAAACTCCAAAACTCCGAAACTCCAAAACTCCAAAACTCCAAAACTCCAAAACTCCGAAACTCCAAAACTCCAATACTCCAAAACTAAGAAACTCCAAAACTCCAAAACTCCAAAACTCCAATACTCCAAAACTCCGAAACTCCGAAACTCCAAAACTCCAAAACTCCAAAACTGCAAAACTCCAAAACTCCGAAACTCCGAAACTCCAAAACTCCGAAACTCCAAAACTCGGAAACTCCAAAACTCCAAAGCTCCAAAACTCCAAAACTCCAAAACTCCGAAACTCCAAAACTCCGAAACTCCAAAACTCCGAATCTCCAAAACTCCAAAACTCCAAAACTCCAAAACTCCGAAACTCCAAAACTCCAAAACTCCGAAACTCCAAAACTCCGAAACTCCAAAACTCCAAAACTCCGAAACTCCAAAACTCCAAAACTCCGAAACTCCAAAACGCCGAAGCTCCGAAACTCCGAAACTCCAAAACTCCAAAACTCCGAAACTCCAAAACTCCAAAACTCCGAAACTCCGAAACTCCGAAACTCCAAATCTCCGAAACTCCAAAACTCCAAAACTCCGAAACTCCGCAACTCCGAAACTCCAAAACTCCAAAACTCCGAAACTCCGAAACTCCAAAACTCCAAAACTCCAAAACTCCGAATATCCGAAACTCCAAAACTCCAAAACTCCGAAACTCCAAAACTCCGAAACTCCGAAACTCCGAAACTCCGAAACTCCAAAACTCCAAAACTCCGAAACTCCAAAACTCCGAAACTCCAAAACTCCAAAACTCCAATACTCCAAAACTCCAAAACACCGAAACTCCGAAACTCCGAAACTCCAAAACTCCAAAACTCCAAAACTCCGAATCTCCAAAACTCGGAAACTCCAAAACTCCAAAACTCCAAAACTCCGAAACTCCAAAACTCCAAAACTCCAAAACTCCGAAACTCCAAAACTCCAAAACTCCAAAACTCCAAAACTCCAAAACTCCAAAACTCCAAAACTCCAAAACTCCGAAACTCCAAAACTCCAAAACTCCAAAACTCCAAAGCTCCAAAACTCCAAAACTCAAAAACTCCAAAACTCAAAAACTCAAAAACTCCAAAACTCCAAAACTCCGAAACTCCAAAACTCCGAAACTCCAAAACTCCGAAACTCCAAAACTCCAAAACTCCAATACTCCAAAACTCCAAAACTCCGAAACTCCAAAACTCCAAAACTCCAAAGCTCCAAAACTCCAAAACTCCAAAACTCCAATACTCCAAAACTCCAAAACTCCAAAACTCTGAAACTCCAAAACTCCAATACTCCAAAACTCCGAAACTCCAAAACTCCGAAACTCCAAAACTCCAAAACTCCAATACTCCAAAACTCCAAAACTCCAAAACTCCAAAACTCCAAAACTCCAATACTCCAAAACTCCGAAACTCCGAAACTCCAAAACTCCAAAACTCCAAAACTGCAAAACTCCAAAACTCCGAAACTCCGAAACTCCAAAACTCCGAAACTCCAAAACTCGGAAACTCCAAAACTCCAAAGCTCCAAAACTCCAAAACTCCAAAACTCCGAAACTCCAAAACTCCAAAACTCCAAAACTCCGAAACTCCAAAACTCCGAAACTCCAAAACTCCGAAACTCCAAAACTCCGAAACTCCAAAACTCCGAAACTCCAAAACTCCAAAACTCCAATACTCCAAAACTCCAAAACTCCAAAACTCCAAAATTCCAAAACTCCGAAACTCCGAAACTCCAAAACTCCAAATCTCCAAAACTCCAAAACTCCGAAACTCCAAAACTCCAAAACTCCAAAACTCCGAAACTCCAAAACTCCAAAACTCCAAAACTCCAAAACTCCGAAACTCCAAAACTCCAAAACTCCGAAACTCCAAAACTCCAAAACTCCAAAACTCCGAAACTCCAAAACTCCGAAACTCCAAAACTCCGAAACTCCGAAACTCCAAAACTCGAAAACTCCAAAACTCCAATACTCCAAAACTCCAAAACTCCAAAACACCGGAACTCCGAAACTCCGAAACTCCGAAACTCCAAAACTCCAAAACTCCGAAACTCCGAAACTCCAAAACTCGAAAACTCCAAAACTCCAATACTCCAAAACTCCAAAACTCCAAAACACCGGAACTCCGAAACTCCGAAACTCCAAAACTCCAAAACTCCAAAACTCCAAAACTCCAAAACTCCGAAACTCCAAAACTCCAATACTCCAAAACTCCGAAACTCCAAAACTCCAAAACTCTAAAACTCCAAAACTCCAAAACTCCAAAACTCCAAAACTCCGAAACTCCAAAACTCCGAAACTCCAAAACTCCGAAACTCCAAAACTCCGAAACTCCAAAACTCCGAATCTCCAAAACTCCAAAACTCCAAAACTCCAAAACTCCAAAACTCCAAAACTCCGAAACTCCAAAACTCCAAAACTCCGAAACTCCAAAACTCCGAAACTCCAAAACTCCAAAACTCCAAAACTCCGAAACTCCAAAACTCCAAAACTCCGAAACTCCAAAACTCCAAAACTCCGAAACTCCAAAACGCCGAAGCTCCGAAACTCCGAAACTCCAAAACTCCAAAACTCCGAAACTCCAAAACTCCAAAACTCCGAAACTCCGAAACTCCGAAACTCCAAATCTCCGAAACTCCAAAACTCCAAAACTCCGAAACTCCGCAACTCCGAAACTCCAAAACTCCAAAACTCCGAAACTCCGAAACTCCAAAACTCCAAAACTCCAAAACTCCGAATCTCCGAAACTCCAAAACTCCAAAACTCCGAAACTCCAAAACTCCGAAACTCCGAAACTCCGAAACTCCGAAACTCCAAAGCTCCAAAACTCCGAAACTCCAAAACTCCGAAACTCCAAAACTCCAAAACTCCAATACTCCAAAACTCCAAAACACCGAAACTCCGAAACTCCGAAACTCCAAAACTCCAAAACTCCAAAACTCCGAATCTCCAAAACTCGGAAACTCCAAAACTCCAAAACTCCAAAACTCCGAAACTCCAAAACTCCAAAACTCCAAAACTCCGAAACTCCAAAACTCCAAAACTCCAAAACTCCAAAACTCCAAAACTCCAAAACTCCAAAACTCCGAAACTCCAAAACTCCAAAACTCCAAAACTCCAAAGCTCCAAAACTCCAAAACTCAAAAACTCCAAAACTCAAAAACTCCAAAACTCCAAAACTCCAAAACTCCGAAACTCCAAAACTCCGAAACTCCAAAACTCCGAAACTCCAAAACTCCGAAACTCCAAAACTCCGAAACTCCAAAACTCCGAATCTCCAAAACTCCAAAACTCCAAAACTCCAAAACTCCGAAACTCCAAAACTCCAAAACTCCGAAACTCCAAAACTCCGAAACTCCAAAACTCCAAAACTCCGAAACTCCAAAACTCCAAAACTCCGAAACTCCAAAACGCCGAAGCTCCGAAACTCCGAAACTCCAAAACTCCAAAACTCCGAAACTCCAAAACTCCAAAACTCCGAAACTCCGAAACTCCGAAACTCCAAATCTCCGAAACTCCAAAACTCCAAAACTCCGAAACTCCGCAACTCCGAAACTCCAAAACTCCAAAACTCCGAAACTCCGAAACTCCAAAACTCCAAAACTCCAAAACTCCGAATATCCGAAACTCCAAAACTCCAAAACTCCGAAACTCCAAAACTCCGAAACTCCGAAACTCCGAAACTCCGAAACTCCAAAACTCCAAAACTCCGAAACTCCAAAACTCCGAAACTCCAAAACTCCAAAACTCCAATACTCCAAAACTCCAAAACACCGAAACTCCGAAACTCCGAAACTCCAAAACTCCAAAACTCCAAAACTCCGAATCTCCAAAACTCGGAAACTCCAAAACTCCAAAACTCCAAAACTCCGAAACTCCAAAACTCCAAAACTCCAAAACTCCGAAACTCCAAAACTCCAAAACTCCAAAACTCCAAAACTCCAAAACTCCAAAACTCCAAAACTCCAAAACTCCGAAACTCCAAAACTCCAAAACTCCAAAACTCCAAAGCTCCAAAACTCCAAAACTCAAAAACTCCAAAACTCAAAAACTCAAAAACTCCAAAACTCCAAAACTCCGAAACTCCAAAACTCCGAAACTCCAAAACTCCGAAACTCCAAAACTCCAAAACTCCAATACTCCAAAACTCCAAAACTCCGAAACTCCAAAACTCCAAAACTCCAAAGCTCCAAAACTCCAAAACTCCAAAACTCCAATACTCCAAAACTCCAAAACTCCAAAACTCTGAAACTCCAAAACTCCAATACTCCAAAACTCCGAAACTCCAAAACTCCGAAACTCCAAAACTCCAAAACTCCAATACTCCAAAACTCCAAAACTCCAAAACTCCAAAACTCCAAAACTCCAATACTCCAAAACTCCGAAACTCCGAAACTCCAAAACTCCAAAACTCCAAAACTGCAAAACTCCAAAACTCCGAAACTCCGAAACTCCAAAACTCCGAAACTCCAAAACTCGGAAACTCCAAAACTCCAAAGCTCCAAAACTCCAAAACTCCAAAACTCCGAAACTCCAAAACTCCAAAACTCCAAAACTCCGAAACTCCAAAACTCCGAAACTCCAAAACTCCGAAACTCCAAAACTCCGAAACTCCAAAACTCCGAAACTCCAAAACTCCAAAACTCCAATACTCCAAAACTCCAAAACTCCAAAACTCCAAAACTCCAAAACTCCGAAACTCCGAAACTCCAAAACTCCAAAACTCCAAAACTCCAAAACTCCGAAACTCCAAAACTCCAAAACTCCAAAACTCCGAAACTCCAAAACTCCAAAACTCCAAAACTCCAAAACTCCGAAACTCCAAAACTCCAAAACTCCGAAACTCCAAAACTCCAAAACTCCAAAACTCCGAAACTCCAAAACTCCGAAACTCCAAAACTCCGAAACTCCGAAACTCCAAAACTCGAAAACTCCAAAACTCCAATACTCCAAAACTCCAAAACTCCAAAACACCGGAACTCCGAAACTCCGAAACTCCAAAACTCCAAAACTCCGAAACTCCGAAACTCCAAAACTCGAAAACTCCAAAACTCCAATACTCCAAAACTCCAAAACTCCAAAACACCGGAACTCCGAAACTCCGAAACTCCAAAACTCCAAAACTCCAAAACTCCAAAACTCCAAAACTCCGAAACTCCAAAACTCCAATACTCCAAAACTCCGAAACTCCAAAGCTCCAAAACTCTAAAACTCCAAAACTCCAAAACTCCAAAACTCCAAAACTCCGAAACTCCAAAACTCCGAAACTCCAAAACTCCGAAACTCCAAAACTCCGAAACTCCAAAACTCCGAATCTCCAAAACTCCAAAACTCCAAAGCTCCAAAACTCCAAAACTCCAAAACTCCGAAACTCCAAAACTCCAAAACTCCAAAACTCCGAAACTCCAAAACTCCGAAACTCCAAAACTCCGAAACTCCAAAACTCCAAAACTCCAAAACTCCAAAACTCCAAAACTCCGAAACTCCAAAACTCCAAAACTCCGAAACTCCAAAACTCCAAAACTCCAAAACTCCGAAACTCCAAAACTCCGAAACTCCAAAACTCCGAAACTCCGAAACTCCAAAACTCGAAAACTCCAAAACTCCAATACTCCAAAACTCCAAAACTCCAAAACACCGGAACTCCGAAACTCCGAAACTCCAAAACTCCAAAACTCCGAAACTCCGAAACTCCAAAACTCGAAAACTCCAAAACTCCAATACTCCAAAACTCCAAAACTCCAAAACACCGGAACTCCGAAACTCCGAAACTCCAAAACTCCAAAACTCCAAAACTCCAAAACTCCAAAACTCCGAAACTCCAATACTCCAAAACTCCAAAACTCCAAAACTCCAAAACTCCAAAACTCCAATACTCCAAAACTCCGAAACTCCGAAACTCCAAAACTCCAAAACTCCAAAACTGCAAAACTCCAAAACTCCGAAACTCCGAAACTCCAAAACTCCGAAACTCCAAAACTCGGAAACTCCAAAACTCCAAAGCTCCAAAACTCCAAAACTCCAAAACTCCGAAACTCCAAAACTCCAAAACTCCAAAACTCCGAAACTCCAAAACTCCGAAACTCCAAAACTCCGAAACTCCAAAACTCCGAAACTCCAAAACTCCGAAACTCCAAAACTCCAAAACTCCAATACTCCAAAACTCCAAAACTCCAAAACTCCAAAACTCCAAAACTCCGAAACTCCGAAACTCCAAAACTCCAAAACTCCAAAACTCCAAAACTCCGAAACTCCAAAACTCCAAAACTCCAAAACTCCGAAACTCCAAAACTCCAAAACTCCAAAACTCCAAAACTCCGAAACTCCAAAACTCCAAAACTCCGAAACTCCAAAACTCCAAAACTCCAAAACTCCGAAACTCCAAAACTCCGAAACTCCAAAACTCCGAAACTCCGAAACTCCAAAACTCGAAAACTCCAAAACTCCAATACTCCAAAACTCCAAAACTCCAAAACACCGGAACTCCGAAACTCCGAAACTCCAAAACTCCAAAACTCCGAAACTCCGAAACTCCAAAACTCGAAAACTCCAAAACTCCAATACTCCAAAACTCCAAAACTCCAAAACACCGGAACTCCGAAACTCCGAAACTCCAAAACTCCAAAACTCCAAAACTCCAAAACTCCAAAACTCCAAAACTCCAAAACTCCGAAACTCCAAAACTCCAAAACTCCGAAACTCCAAAACTCCGAAACTCCAAAACTCCAAAACTCCAAAACTCCGAAACTCCAAAACTCCAAAACTCCGAAACTCCAAAACTCCAAAACTCCGAAACTCCAAAACGCCGAAGCTCCGAAACTCCGAAACTCCAAAACTCCAAAACTCCGAAACTCCAAAACTCCAAAACTCCGAAACTCCGAAACTCCGAAACTCCAAATCTCCGAAACTCCAAAACTCCAAAACTCCGAAACTCCGCAACTCCGAAACTCCAAAACTCCAAAACTCCGAAACTCCGAAACTCCAAAACTCCAAAACTCCAAAACTCCGAATCTCCGAAACTCCAAAACTCCAAAACTCCGAAACTCCAAAACTCCGAAACTCCGAAACTCCGAAACTCCGAAACTCCAAAGCTCCAAAACTCCGAAACTCCAAAACTCCGAAACTCCAAAACTCCAAAACTCCAATACTCCAAAACTCCAAAACACCGAAACTCCGAAACTCCGAAACTCCAAAACTCCAAAACTCCAAAACTCCGAATCTCCAAAACTCGGAAACTCCAAAACTCCAAAACTCCAAAACTCCGAAACTCCAAAACTCCAAAACTCCAAAACTCCGAAACTCCAAAACTCCAAAACTCCAAAACTCCAAAACTCCAAAACTCCAAAACTCCAAAACTCCGAAACTCCAAAACTCCAAAACTCCAAAACTCCAAAGCTCCAAAACTCCAAAACTCAAAAACTCCAAAACTCAAAAACTCCAAAACTCCAAAACTCCAAAACTCCGAAACTCCAAAACTCCGAAACTCCAAAACTCCGAAACTCCAAAACTCCGAAACTCCAAAACTCCGAAACTCCAAAACTCCGAATCTCCAAAACTCCAAAACTCCAAAACTCCAAAACTCCGAAACTCCAAAACTCCAAAACTCCGAAACTCCAAAACTCCGAAACTCCAAAACTCCAAAACTCCGAAACTCCAAAACTCCAAAACTCCGAAACTCCAAAACGCCGAAGCTCCGAAACTCCGAAACTCCAAAACTCCAAAACTCCGAAACTCCAAAACTCCAAAACTCCGAAACTCCGAAACTCCGAAACTCCAAATCTCCGAAACTCCAAAACTCCAAAACTCCGAAACTCCGCAACTCCGAAACTCCAAAACTCCAAAACTCCGAAACTCCGAAACTCCAAAACTCCAAAACTCCAAAACTCCGAATATCCGAAACTCCAAAACTCCAAAACTCCGAAACTCCAAAACTCCGAAACTCCGAAACTCCGAAACTCCGAAACTCCAAAACTCCGAAACTCCGAAACTCCAAAACTCCGAAACTCCAAAACTCCAAAACTCCAATACTCCAAAACTCCAAAACACCGAAACTCCGAAACTCCGAAACTCCAAAACTCCAAAACTCCAAAACTCCGAATCTCCAAAACTCGGAAACTCCAAAACTCCAAAACTCCAAAACTCCGAAACTCCAAAACTCCAAAACTCCAAAACTCCGAAACTCCAAAACTCCAAAACTCCAAAACTCCAAAACTCCAAAACTCCAAAACTCCAAAACTCCAAAACTCCGAAACTCCAAAACTCCAAAACTCCAAAACTCCAAAGCTCCAAAACTCCAAAACTCAAAAACTCCAAAACTCAAAAACTCAAAAACTCCAAAACTCCAAAACTCCGAAACTCCAAAACTCCGAAACTCCAAAACTCCGAAACTCCAAAACTCCAAAACTCCAATACTCCAAAACTCCAAAACTCCGAAACTCCAAAACTCCAAAACTCCAAAGCTCCAAAACTCCAAAACTCCAAAACTCCAATACTCCAAAACTCCAAAACTCCAAAACTCTGAAACTCCAAAACTCCAATACTCCAAAACTCCGAAACTCCAAAACTCCGAAACTCCAAAACTCCAAAACTCCAATACTCCAAAACTCCAAAACTCCAAAACTCCAAAACTCCAAAACTCCAATACTCCAAAACTCCGAAACTCCGAAACTCCAAAACTCCAAAACTCCAAAACTGCAAAACTCCAAAACTCCGAAACTCCGAAACTCCAAAACTCCGAAACTCCAAAACTCGGAAACTCCAAAACTCCAAAGCTCCAAAACTCCAAAACTCCAAAACTCCGAAACTCCAAAACTCCAAAACTCCAAAACTCCGAAACTCCAAAACTCCGAAACTCCAAAACTCCGAAACTCCAAAACTCCGAAACTCCAAAACTCCGAAACTCCAAAACTCCAAAACTCCAATACTCCAAAACTCCAAAACTCCAAAACTCCAAAACTCCAAAACTCCGAAACTCCGAAACTCCAAAACTCCAAAACTCCAAAACTCCAAAACTCCGAAACTCCAAAACTCCAAAACTCCAAAACTCCGAAACTCCAAAACTCCAAAACTCCAAAACTCCAAAACTCCGAAACTCCAAAACTCCAAAACTCCGAAACTCCAAAACTCCAAAACTCCAAAACTCCGAAACTCCAAAACTCCGAAACTCCAAAACTCCGAAACTCCGAAACTCCAAAACTCGAAAACTCCAAAACTCCAATACTCCAAAACTCCAAAACTCCAAAACACCGGAACTCCGAAACTCCGAAACTCCAAAACTCCAAAACTCCGAAACTCCGAAACTCCAAAACTCGAAAACTCCAAAACTCCAATACTCCAAAACTCCAAAACTCCAAAACACCGGAACTCCGAAACTCCGAAACTCCAAAACTCCAAAACTCCAAAACTCCAAAACTCCAAAACTCCGAAACTCCAAAACTCCAATACTCCAAAACTCCGAAACTCCAAAGCTCCAAAACTCTAAAACTCCAAAACTCCAAAACTCCAAAACTCCAAAACTCCGAAACTCCAAAACTCCGAAACTCCAAAACTCCGAAACTCCAAAACTCCGAATCTCCAAAACTCCAAAACTCCAAAACTCCAAAACTCCAAAACTCCAAAACTCCGAAACTCCAAAACTCCAAAACTCCGAAACTCCAAAACTCCGAAACTCCAAAACTCCAAAACTCCAAAACTCCGAAACTCCAAAACTCCAAAACTCCGAAACTCCAAAACTCCAAAACTCCGAAACTCCAAAACGCCGAAGCTCCGAAACTCCGAAACTCCAAAACTCCAAAACTCCGAAACTCCAAAACTCCAAAACTCCGAAACTCCGAAACTCCGAAACTCCAAATCTCCGAAACTCCAAAACTCCAAAACTCCGAAACTCCGCAACTCCGAAACTCCAAAACTCCAAAACTCCGAAACTCCGAAACTCCAAAACTCCAAAACTCCAAAACTCCGAATCTCCGAAACTCCAAAACTCCAAAACTCCGAAACTCCAAAACTCCGAAACTCCGAAACTCCGAAACTCCGAAACTCCAAAGCTCCAAAACTCCGAAACTCCAAAACTCCGAAACTCCAAAACTCCAAAACTCCAATACTCCAAAACTCCAAAACACCGAAACTCCGAAACTCCGAAACTCCAAAACTCCAAAACTCCAAAACTCCGAATCTCCAAAACTCGGAAACTCCAAAACTCCAAAACTCCAAAACTCCGAAACTCCAAAACTCCAAAACTCCAAAACTCCGAAACTCCAAAACTCCAAAACTCCAAAACTCCAAAACTCCAAAACTCCAAAACTCCAAAACTCCGAAACTCCAAAACTCCAAAACTCCAAAACTCCAAAGCTCCAAAACTCCAAAACTCAAAAACTCCAAAACTCAAAAACTCCAAAACTCCAAAACTCCAAAACTCCGAAACTCCAAAACTCCGAAACTCCAAAACTCCGAAACTCCAAAACTCCAAAACTCCAATACTCCAAAACTCCAAAACTCCGAAACTCCAAAACTCCAAAACTCCAAAGCTCCAAAACTCCAAAACTCCAAAACTCCAATACTCCAAAACTCCAAAACTCCAAAACTCCGAAACTCCAAAACTCCAATACTCCAAAACTCCGAAACTCCAAAACTCCGAAACTCCAAAACTCCAAAACTCCAATACTCCAAAACTCCAAAACTCCAAAACTCCAAAACTCCAAAACTCCAATACTCCAAAACTCCGAAACTCCGAAACTCCAAAACTCCAAAACTCCAAAACTGCAAAACTCCAAAACTCCGAAACTCCGAAACTCCAAAACTCCGAAACTCCAAAACTCGGAAACTCCAAAACTCCAAAGCTCCAAAACTCCAAAACTCCAAAACTCCGAAACTCCAAAACTCCAAAACTCCAAAACTCCAAAACTCCGAAACTCCAAAACTCCGAAACTCCAAAACTCCGAAACTCCAAAACTCCGAAACTCCAAAACTCCGAAACTCCAAAACTCCAAAACTCCAATACTCCAAAACTCCAAAACTCCAAAACTCCAAAACTCCAAAACTCCGAAACTCCGAAACTCCAAAACTCCAAAACTCCAAAACTCCAAAACTTCGAAACTCCTAAACTCCAAAACTCCGAAACTCCAAAACTCCAAAACTCCAAAACTCCAAAACTCCGAAACTCCAAAACTCCAAAACTCCAAAACTCCGAAACTCCAAAACTCCAAAACTCCAAAACTCCGAAACTCCAAAACTCCGAAACTCCAAAACTCCGACTCCGAAACTCCAAAACTCGAAAACTCCAAAACTCCAATACTCCAAAACTCCAAAACTCCAAAACACCGGAACTCCGAAACTCCGAAACTCCAAAACTCCAAAACTCCGAAACTCCGAAACTCCAAAACTCGAAAACTCCAAAACTCCAATACTCCAAAACTCCAAAACTCCAAAACACCGGAACTCCGAAACTCCGAAACTCCAAAACTCCAAAACTCCAAAACTCCAAAACTCCAAAACTCCGAAACTCCAAAACTCCAATACTCCAAAACTCCGAAACTCCAAAACTCCAAAACTCTAAAACTCCAAAACTCCAAAACTCCAAAACTCCAAAACTCCGAAACTCCAAAACTCCGAAACTCCAAAACTCCGAAACTCCAAAACTCTGAAACTCCAAAACTCCGAATCTCCAAAACTCCAAAACTCCAAAACTCCAAAACTCCAAAACTCCGAAACTCCAAAACTCCAAAACTCCGAAACTCCAAAACTCCGAAACTCCAAAACTCCAAAACTCCAAAACTCCGAAACTCCAAAACTCCAATACTCCAAAACTAAGAAACTCCAAAACTCCAAAACTCCAAAACTCCAATACTCCAAAACTCCGAAACTCCGAAACTCCAAAACTCCAAAACTGCAAAACTCCAAAACTCCGAAACTCCGAAACTCCAAAACTCCGAAACTCCAAAACTCGGAAACTCCAAAACTCCGAAACTCCAAAACTCCGAAACTCCAAAACTCCGAATCTCCAAAACTCCAAAACTCCAAAACTCCAAAACTCCGAAACTCCAAAACTCCAAAACTCCGAAACTCCAAAACTCCGAAACTCCAAAACTCCAAAACTCCGAAACTCCAAAACTCCAAAACTCCAAAACTCCGAAACTCCGAAACTCCGAAACTCCAAATCTCCGAAACTCCAAAACTCCAAAACTCCGAAACTCCGCAACTCCGAAACTCCAAAACTCCAAAACTCCGAAACTCCGAAACTCCAAAACTCCAAAACTCCAAAACTCCGAATCTCCGAAACTCCAAAACTCCAAAACTCCGAAACTCCAAAACTCCGAAACTCCGAAACTCCGAAACTCCAAAACTCCAAAACTCCGAAACTCCAAAACTCAGAAACTCCAAAACTCCAATACTCCAAAACGCCAAAACTCCAAAACACCGAAACTCCGAAACTCCGAAACTCCAAAACTCCAAAACTCCAAAACTCCGAATCTCCAAAACTCGGAAACTCCAAAACTCCAAAACTCCAAAACTCCGAAACTCCAAAACTCCAAAACTCCAAAACTCCGAAACTCCAAAACTCCAAAACTCCAAAACTCCAAAACTCCAAAACTCCAAAACTCCAAAACTCCGAAACTCCAAAACTCCAAAACTCCAAAACTCCAAAGCTCCAAAACTCCAAAACTCAAAAACTCCAAAACTCAAAAACTCCAAAACTCCAAAACTCCGAAACTCCAAAACTCCGAAACTCCAAAACTCCGAAACTCCAAAACTCCAAAACTCCAATACTCCAAAACTCCAAAACTCCGAAACTCCAAAACTCCAAAACTCCAAAGCTCCAAAACTCCAAAACTCCAAAACTCCAATACTCCAAAACTCCAAAACTCCAAAACTCCGAAACTCCAAAACTCCAATACTCCAAAACTCCGAAACTCCAAAACTCCGAAACTCCAAAACTCCAAAACTCCAATACTCCAAAACTCCAAAACTCCAAAACACCGAAACTCCGAAACTCCAAAACTCCAAAACTCCAAAACTCCAAAACTCCAAAACTCCGAAACTCAAAAACTCCGAAACTCCAAAACTCCAAAACTCCAAAACTCCGAAACTCCAAAACTCCAATACTCCAATACTCCGAAACTCCAAAACTCCAAAACTCCGAAACTCCAATACTCCAAAACTTCAAAACTCCGAATCTCCAAAACTCCAAAACTCCGAAACTCCGAAACTCCAAAACTCCAAAACTACAAAACTCCAAAACTCCAAAACTCCAAAACTCCGAAACTCCGAAACTCCAAAACTCCGAATCTCCAAAACTCCAAAACTCGAAAACTCCGAAACTCCAAAACTCCAAAACTCCAATACTCCAAAACTCCAAAACTCCGAAACTCCAAAACTCCAAAACTCCAAAGCTCCAAAACTCCAAAACTCCAAAACTCCGAAACTCCAAAACTCCAAAACTCCAAAACTCCGAAACACCAAAACTCCGAAACTCCGAAACTCGGAAACTCCAAAACTCCAAAACTCCAAAACTCCAAAACTCCAAAACTCCGAAACTCCAAAACTCCAAAACTCCGAAACTCCAAAACTCCAAAACTCCGAAACTCCAAAACTCCAAAACTCCAAAACTCCGAAACTCCAAAACTCGAAAACTCCAAAACTCCAAAACTCCAATACTCCAAAACTGCGAAACTCCGAAACTCCAAAACTCCAAAACTCCAAAACTCCGAAACTCCAAAACTCCAATACTCCAAAACTCCGAAACTCCAAAACTCCAAAACTCAAAAACTCCAAAACTCCAAAACTCCAAAACTCCAAAACTCCGAAACTCCAAAACTCCGAAACTCCAAAACTCCGAAACTCCAAAACTCCGAAACTCCAAAACTCCGAATCTCCAAAACTCCAAAACTCCAAAACTCCAAAACTCCGAAACTCCAAAACTCCAAAACTCCGAAACTCCAAAACTCCGAAACTCCAAAACTCCAAAACTCCAAAACTCCAAAACTCCGAAACTCCAAAACTCCAAAACTCCGAAACTCCAAAACTCCAAAACTCCAAAACTCCGAAACTCCGAAACTCCAAAACTCCAAAACTCCGAAACTCCAAAACTGCAAAACTCCAAAACTCCAAAACTCCAAAACTCCAAAACTCCAAAACTCCAAAACTCCAATACTCCAAAACTCCAAAACTCCAAAACACCGAAACTCCGAAACTCCAAAACTCCAAAACTCCAAAACTCCGAAACTCAAAAACTCCGAAACTCCAAAACTCCAAAACTCCGAAACTCCGAAACTCCAAAACTCCAATACTCCAATACTCCGAAACTCCAAAACTCCAAAACTCCGAAACTCCAATACTCCAAAACTTCAAAACTCCGAATCTCCAAAACTCCAAAACTCCGAAACTCCGAAACTCCAAAACTCCAAAACTACAAAACTCCAAAACTCCAAAACTCCAAAACTCCGAAACTCCGAAACTCCGAAACTCCAAAACTCCAAAACTCCAAAACTCCAAAACTCCGAAACTCCAAAACTCCGAAACTCCGAAACTCCAAAACTCCAAAACTCCGAAACTCCAAAACTCCAAAACTCCAAAACTCCGAAACTCCGAAACTCCAAAACTCCAAAACTCCAAAACTCCAAAACTGCAAAAGTCCAAAACTCCAAAACTCCGAAACTCCAATACTCCAAAACTCCGAAACTCCAAAACTCCAAAACTCCAAAACTCCAAAACTCCAAAACTCCAATACTCCGAAACTCCGAAACTCCAAAACTCCAAAACTCCAAAACTCCAAAACTCCGAAACTCCAAAACTCCGAAACTCCGAAACTCCAAAACTCCAAAACTCCGAAACTCCAAAACTCCAAAACTCCGAAACTCCAAAACTGCAAAAGTCCAAAACTCCAAAACTCCGAAACTCCAATACTCCAAAACTCCGAAACTCCAAAACTCCAAAACTCCAAAACTCCAAAACTCCAAAACTCCGAAACTCCGAAACTCCGAAACTCCGAAACTCCAAAACTCCGAAACTCCGAAACTCCAAAACTCCAAAACTCCAAAACTCCGAAACTCCAAAACTCCAAAACTCCGAAACTCCGAAACTCCGAAACTCCAAAACTCCGAATCTCCAAAACTCGGAAACTCCAAAACTCCAAAACTCCAAAACTCCAAAACTCCGAAACTCCAAAACTCCAAAACTCCAAAACTCCGAAACTCCAAAACTCCGAAACTCCAAAACTCCAAAACTCCAATACTCCAAAACTCCAAAACTCCAAAACACCGAAACTCCGAAACTCCGAAACTCCAAAACTCCAGAACTCCAAAACTCCGAATCTCCAAAACTCGGAAACTCCAAAACTCCAAAACTCCAAAACTCCGAAACTCCAAAACTCCGAAACTCCGAAACTCCACAACTCCAAAACTCCGAAACTCCAAAACTCCAAAACTCCAAAACTCCGAAACTCCGAAACTCCAAAACTCCAAAACTCCAAAACTCCGAAACTCCAAAACTGCAAAACTCCAAAACTCCAAAACTCCGAAACTCCAATACTCCAAAACTCCGAAACTCCAAAACTCCAAAACTCCAAAACTCCGAAACTCCGAAACTCCGAAACTCCGAAACTCCAAAACTCCGAAACTCCAAAACTCCAAAACTCCAAAACTCCAAAACTCCGAAACTCCAAAACTCCAAAACTCCGAAACTCCGAAACTCCGAAACTCCAAAACTCCGAATCTCCAAAACTCGGAAACTCCAAAACTCCAAAACTCCAAAACTCCAAAACTCCAAAACTCCGAAACTCCAAAACTCCAAAACTCCAAAACTCCAAAACTCCAAAACTCCGAAACTCCAAAACTCCGAAACTCCAAAACTCCAAAACTCCAATACTCCAAAACTCCAAAACTCCAAAACACCGAAACTCCGAAACTCCGAAACTCCAAAACTCCAAAACTCCAAAACTTCGAATCTCCAAATCTCGGAAACTCCAAAACTCCAAAACTCCAAAACTCCGAAACTCCAAAACTCCAAAACTCCAAAACTCCGAAACTCCAAAACTCCAAAACTCCAAAACTCCGAAACTCCGAAACTCCGAAACTCCGAAACTCCAAAACTCCGAAACTCCAAAACTCCAAAACTCCAAAACTCCAAAACTCCAAAACTGCAAAAGTCCAAAACTCCAAAACTCCGAAACTCCAATACTCCAAAACTCCGAAACTCCAAAACTCCAAAACTCCAAAACTCCAAAACTCCAATACTCCGAAACTCCGAAACTCCAAAACTCCAAAACTCCAAAACTCCAAAACTCCGAAACTCCAAAACTCCGAAACTCCGAAACTCCAAAACTCCAAAACTCCGAAACTCCAAAACTCCAAAACTCCGAAACTCCAAAACTGCAAAAGTCCAAAACTCCAAAACTCCGAAACTCCAAAACTCCGAAACTCCAAAACTCCAAAACTCCAAAACTCCAAAACTCCAAAACTCCGAAACTCCGAAACTCCGAAACTCCGAAACTCCAAAACTCCGAAACTCCAAAACTCCGAAACTCCAAAACTCCGAAACTCCAAAACTCCGAATCTCCAAAACTCCAAAACTCCAAAACTCCAAAACTGCAAAACTCCAAAACTCCGAAACTCCAAAACTCCAAAACTCCGAAACTCCAAAACTCCGAAACTCCAAAACTCCAAAACTCCAAAACTCCAAAACTCCGAAACTCCAAAACTCCAATACTCCAAAACTAAGAAACTCCAAAACTCCAAAACTCCAAAACTCCAATACTCCAAAACTCCGAAACTCCGAAACTCCAAAACTCCAAAACTCCAAAACTGCAAAACTCCAAAACTCCGAAACTCCGAAACTCCAAAACTCCGAAACTCCAAAACTCGGAAACTCCAAAACTCCAAAGCTCCAAAACTCCAAAACTCCAAAACTCCGAAACTCCAAAACTCCGAAACTCCAAAACTCCGAATCTCCAAAACTCCAAAACTCCAAAACTCCAAAACTCCGAAACTCCAAAACTCCAAAACTCCGAAACTCCAAAACTCCGAAACTCCAAAACTCCAAAACTCCGAAACTCCAAAACTCCAAAACTCCGAAACTCCAAAACGCCGAAGCTCCGAAACTCCGAAACTCCAAAACTCCAAAACTCCGAAACTCCAAAACTCCAAAACTCCGAAACTCCGAAACTCCGAAACTCCAAATCTCCGAAACTCCAAAACTCCAAAACTCCGAAACTCCGCAACTCCGAAACTCCAAAACTCCAAAACTCCGAAACTCCGAAACTCCAAAACTCCAAAACTCCAAAACTCCGAATATCCGAAACTCCAAAACTCCAAAACTCCGAAACTCCAAAACTCCGAAACTCCGAAACTCCGAAACTCCGAAACTCCAAAACTCCAAAACTCCGAAACTCCAAAACTCCGAAACTCCAAAACTCCAAAACTCCAATACTCCAAAACTCCAAAACACCGAAACTCCGAAACTCCGAAACTCCAAAACTCCAAAACTCCAAAACTCCGAATCTCCAAAACTCGGAAACTCCAAAACTCCAAAACTCCAAAACTCCGAAACTCCAAAACTCCAAAACTCCAAAACTCCGAAACTCCAAAACTCCAAAACTCCAAAACTCCAAAACTCCAAAACTCCAAAACTCCAAAACTCCAAAACTCCGAAACTCCAAAACTCCAAAACTCCAAAACTCCAAAGCTCCAAAACTCCAAAACTCAAAAACTCCAAAACTCAAAAACTCCAAAACTCCAAAACTCCAAAACTCCGAAACTCCAAAACTCCGAAACTCCAAAACTCCGAAACTCCAAAACTCCAAAACTCCAATACTCCAAAACTCCAAAACTCCGAAACTCCAAAACTCCAAAACTCCAAAGCTCCAAAACTCCAAAACTCCAAAACTCCAATACTCCAAAACTCCAAAACTCCAAAACTCCGAAACTCCAAAACTCCGAAACTCCAAAACTCCAAAACTCCAATACTCCAAAACTCCAAAACTCCAAAACTCCAAAACTCCAAAACTCCAATACTCCAAAACTCCGAAACTCCGAAACTCCAAAACTCCAAAACTCCAAAACTGCAAAACTCCAAAACTCCGAAACTCCGAAACTCCAAAACTCCGAAACTCCAAAACTCGGAAACTCCAAAACTCCAAAGCTCCAAAACTCCAAAACTCCAAAACTCCGAAACTCCAAAACTCCAAAACTCCAATACTCCAAAACTCCAAAACTCCAAAACTCCAAAACTCCGAAACTCCAAAACTCCAATACTCCAAAACTCCGAAACTCCAAAACTCCGAAACTCCAAAACTCCAAAACTCCAATACTCCAAAACTCCAAAACTCCAAAACTCCAAAACTCCAATACTCCAAAACTCCGAAACTCCGAAACTCCAAAACTCCAAAACTCCAAAACTGCAAAACTCCAAAACTCCGAAACTCCGAAACTCCAAAACTCCGAAACTCCAAAACTCGGAAACTCCAAAACTCCAAAGCTCCAAAACTCCAAAACTCCAAAACTCCGAAACTCCAAAACTCCAAAACTCCAAAACTCCAAAACTCCGAAACTCCAAAACTCCGAAACTCCAAAACTCCGAAACTCCAAAACTCCGAAACTCCAAAACTCCGAAACACCGGAACTCCGAAACTCCGAAACTCCAAAACTCCAAAACTCCAAAACTCCAAAACTCCAAAACTCCGAAACTCCAAAACTCCAATACTCCAAAACTCCAAAACTCCAAAACTCCGAAACTCCAAAACTCCAAAACTCCGAAACTCCAAAACTCCGAAACTCCAAAACTCCAAAACTCCGAAACTCCAAAACTCCGAAACTCCAAAACTCCAAAACTCCGAAACTCCAAAACTCCAAAACTCCGAAACTCCAAAACGCCGAAGCTCCGAAACTCCGAAACTCCAAAACTCCAAAACTCCGAAACTCCAAAACTCCAAAACTCCGAAACTCCGAAACTCCGAAACTCCAAATCTCGGAAACTCCAAAACTCCAAAACTCCGAAACTCCGCAACTCCGAAACTCCAAAACTCCAAAACTCCGAAACTCCGAAACTCCAAAACTCCAAAACTCCAAAACTCCGAATCTCCGAAACTCCAAAACTCCAAAACTCCAAAACTCCAAAACTCCAAAACTCCAAAACTCCGAAACTCCAAAACTCCGAAACTCCGAAACTCCAAAACTCCAAAACTCCGAAACTCCAAAACTCCAAAACTCCAAAACTCCAAAACTCCAAAACTCCAAAACTCCGAAACTCCAAAACTCCGAAACTCCAAAACTCCAAAACTCCAATACTCCAAAACTCCAAAACTCCAAAACACCGAAACTCCGAAACTCCGAAACTCCAAAACTCCAAAACTCCAAAACTCCGAATCTCCAAAACTCGGAAACTCCAAAACTCCAAAACTCCAAAACTCCGAAACTCCAAAACTCCAAAACTCCAAAACTCCGAAACTCCAAAACTCCAAAACTCCAAAACTCCGAAACTCCGAAACTCCGAAACTCCGAAACTCCAAAACTCCGAAACTCCAAAACTCCAAAACTCCAAAACTCCAAAACTCCAAAACTGCAAAAGTCCAAAACTCCAAAACTCCGAAACTCCAATACTCCAAAACTCCGAAACTCCAAAACTCCAAAACTCCAAAACTCCAATACTCCGAAACTCCGAAACTCCAAAACTCCAAAACTCCAAAACTCCAAAACTCCGAAACTCCAAAACTCCGAAACTCCGAAACTCCAAAACTCCAAAACTCCGAAACTCCAAAACTCCAAAACTCCGAAACTCCAAAACTGCAAAAGTCCAAAACTCCAAAACTCCGAAACTCCAATACTCCAAAACTCCGAAACTCCAAAACTCCAAAACTCCAAAACTCCAAAACTCCAAAACTCCGAAACTCCGAAACTCCGAAACTCCGAAACTCCAAAACTCCGAAACTCCAAAACTCCGAAACTCCAAAACTCCGAAACTCCAAAACTCCGAATCTCCAAAACTCCAAAACTCCAAAACTCCAAAACTGCAAAACTCCAAAACTCCGAAACTCCAAAACTCCAAAACTCCGAAACTCCAAAACTCCGAAACTCCAAAACTCCAAAACTCCAAAACTCCAAAACTCCGAAACTCCAAAACTCCAATACTCCAAAACTAAGAAACTCCAAAACTCCAAAACTCCAAAACTCCAATACTCCAAAACTCCGAAACTCCGAAACTCCAAAACTCCAAAACTCCAAAACTGCAAAACTCCAAAACTCCGAAACTCCGAAACTCCAAAACTCCGAAACTCCAAAACTCGGAAACTCCAAAACTCCAAAGCTCCAAAATTCCAAAACTCCAAAACTCCGAAACTCCAAAACTCCGAAACTCCAAAACTCCGAATCTCCAAAACTCCAAAACTCCAAAACTCCAAAACTCCGAAACTCCAAAACTCCAAAACTCCGAAACTCCAAAACTCCGAAACTCCAAAACTCCAAAACTCCGAAACTCCAAAACTCCAAAACTCCGAAACTCCAAAACGCCGAAGCTCCGAAACTCCGAAACTCCAAAACTCCAAAACTCCGAAACTCCAAAACTCCAAAACTCCGAAACTCCGAAACTCCGAAACTCCAAATCTCCGAAACTCCAAAACTCCAAAACTCCGAAACTCCGCAACTCCGAAACTCCAAAACTCCAAAACTCCGAAACTCCGAAACTCCAAAACTCCAAAACTCCAAAACTCCGAATATCCGAAACTCCAAAACTCCAAAACTCCGAAACTCCAAAACTCCGAAACTCCGAAACTCCGAAACTCCGAAACTCCAAAACTCCAAAACTCCGAAACTCCAAAACTCCGAAACTCCAAAACTCCAAAACTCCAATACTCCAAAACTCCAAAACACCGAAACTCCGAAACTCCGAAACTCCAAAACTCCAAAACTCCAAAACTCCGAATCTCCAAAACTCGGAAACTCCAAAACTCCAAAACTCCAAAACTCCGAAACTCCAAAACTCCAAAACTCCAAAACTCCGAAACTCCAAAACTCCAAAACTCCAAAACTCCAAAACTCCAAAACTCCAAAACTCCAAAACTCCAAAACTCCGAAACTCCAAAACTCCAAAACTCCAAAACTCCAAAGCTCCAAAACTCCAAAACTCAAAAACTCCAAAACTCAAAAACTCCAAAACTCCAAAACTCCAAAACTCCGAAACTCCAAAACTCCGAAACTCCAAAACTCCGAAACTCCAAAACTCCAAAACTCCAATACTCCAAAACTCCAAAACTCCGAAACTCCAAAACTCCAAAACTCCAAAGCTCCAAAACTCCAAAACTCCAAAACTCCAATACTCCAAAACTCCAAAACTCCAAAACTCCGAAACTCCAAAACTCCGAAACTCCAAAACTCCAAAACTCCAATACTCCAAAACTCCAAAACTCCAAAACTCCAAAACTCCAAAACTCCAATACTCCAAAACTCCGAAACTCCGAAACTCCAAAACTCCAAAACTCCAAAACTGCAAAACTCCAAAACTCCGAAACTCCGAAACTCCAAAACTCCGAAACTCCAAAACTCGGAAACTCCAAAACTCCAAAGCTCCAAAACTCCAAAACTCCAAAACTCCGAAACTCCAAAACTCCAAAACTCCAATACTCCAAAACTCCAAAACTCCAAAACTCCAAAACTCCGAAACTCCAAAACTCCAATACTCCAAAACTCCGAAACTCCAAAACTCCGAAACTCCAAAACTCCAAAACTCCAATACTCCAAAACTCCAAAACTCCAAAACTCCAAAACTCCAAAACTCCAATACTCCAAAACTCCGAAACTCCGAAACTCCAAAACTCCAAAACTCCAAAACTGCAAAACTCCAAAACTCCGAAACTCCGAAACTCCAAAACTCCGAAACTCCAAAACTCGGAAACTCCAAAACTCCAAAGCTCCAAAACTCCAAAACTCCAAAACTCCGAAACTCCAAAACTCCAAAACTCCAAAACTCCAAAACTCCGAAACTCCAAAACTCCGAAACTCCAAAACTCCGAAACTCCAAAACTCCGAAACTCCAAAACTCCGAAACACCGGAACTCCGAAAC
Source organism: Amblyomma mixtum (assembly GCF_055824585.1). Lineage (NCBI taxonomy): Eukaryota > Metazoa > Arthropoda > Arachnida > Ixodida > Ixodidae > Amblyomma > Amblyomma mixtum. The sequence goes on from NW_028317651.1 coordinate 13,882,136, forward strand.
TCCGAAACTCCAAAACTCCAAAACTCCAAAACTCCAAAACTCCAAAACTCCGAAACTCCAAAACTCCAATACTCCAAAACTCCAAAACTCCAAAACTCCGAAACTCCAAAACTCCAAAACTCCGAAACTCCAAAACTCCGAAACTCCAAAACTCCAAAACTCCGAAACTCCAAAACTCCGAAACTCCAAAACTCCAAAACTCCGAAACTCCAAAACTCCAAAACTCCGAAACTCCAAAACGCCGAAGCTCCGAAACTCCGAAACTCCAAAACTCCAAAACTCCGAAACTCCAAAACTCCAAAACTCCGAAACTCCGAAACTCCGAAACTCCAAATCTCCGAAACTCCAAAACTCCAAAACTCCGAAACTCCGCAACTCCGAAACTCCAAAACTCCAAAACTCCGAAACTCCGAAACTCCAAAACTCCAAAACTCCAAAACTCCGAATCTCCGAAACTCCAAAACTCCAAAACTCCAAAACTCCAAAACTCCAAAACTCCAAAACTCCGAAACTCCAAAACTCCGAAACTCCGAAACTCCAAAACTCCAAAACTCCGAAACTCCAAAACTCCAAAACTCCGAAACTCCAAAACTGCAAAAGTCCAAAACTCCAAAACTCCGAAACTCCAATACTCCAAAACTCCGAAACTCCAAAACTCCAAAACTCCAAAACTCCAAAACTCCAAAACTCCGAAACTCCGAAACTCCGAAACTCCGAAACTCCAAAACTCCGAAACTCCAAAACTCCGAAACTCCAAAACTCCGAAACTCCAAAACTCCAAAACTCCGAAACTCCAAAACGCCGAAGCTCCGAAACTCCGAAACTCCAAAACTCCAAAACTCCGAAACTCCAAAACTCCAAAACTCCGAAACTCCGAAACTCCGAAACTCCAAATCTCCGAAACTCCAAAACTCCAAAACTCCGAAACTCCGCAACTCCGAAACTCCAAAACTCCAAAACTCCGAAACTCCGAAACTCCAAAACTCCAAAACTCCAAAACTCCGAATATCCGAAACTCCAAAACTCCAAAACTCCGAAACTCCAAAACTCCGAAACTCCGAAACTCCGAAACTCCGAAACTCCAAAACTCCAAAACTCCGAAACTCCAAAACTCCGAAACTCCAAAACTCCAAAACTCCAATACTCCAAAACTCCAAAACACCGAAACTCCGAAACTCCGAAACTCCAAAACTCCAAAACTCCAAAACTCCGAATCTCCAAAACTCGGAAACTCCAAAACTCCAAAACTCCAAAACTCCGAAACTCCAAAACTCCAAAACTCCAAAACTCCGAAACTCCAAAACTCCAAAACTCCAAAACTCCAAAACTCCAAAACTCCAAAACTCCAAAACTCCAAAACTCCGAAACTCCAAAACTCCAAAACTCCAAAACTCCAAAGCTCCAAAACTCCAAAACTCAAAAACTCCAAAACTCAAAAACTCCAAAACTCCAAAACTCCAAAACTCCGAAACTCCAAAACTCCGAAACTCCAAAACTCCGAAACTCCAAAACTCCAAAACTCCAATACTCCAAAACTCCAAAACTCCGAAACTCCAAAACTCCAAAACTCCAAAGCTCCAAAACTCCAAAACTCCAAAACTCCAATACTCCAAAACTCCAAAACTCCAAAACTCCGAAACTCCAAAACTCCGAAACTCCAAAACTCCAAAACTCCAATACTCCAAAACTCCAAAACTCCAAAACTCCAAAACTCCAATACTCCAAAACTCCGAAACTCCGAAACTCCAAAACTCCAAAACTCCAAAACTGCAAAACTCCAAAACTCCGAAACTCCGAAACTCCAAAACTCCGAAACTCCAAAACTCGGAAACTCCAAAACTCCAAAGCTCCAAAACTCCAAAACTCCAAAACTCCGAAACTCCAAAACTCCAAAACTCCAATACTCCAAAACTCCAAAACTCCAAAACTCCAAAACTCCGAAACTCCAAAACTCCAATACTCCAAAACTCCGAAACTCCAAAACTCCGAAACTCCAAAACTCCAAAACTCCAATACTCCAAAACTCCAAAACTCCAAAACTCCAAAACTCCAATACTCCAAAACTCCGAAACTCCGAAACTCCAAAACTCCAAAACTCCAAAACTGCAAAACTCCAAAACTCCGAAACTCCGAAACTCCAAAACTCCGAAACTCCAAAACTCGGAAACTCCAAAACTCCAAAGCTCCAAAACTCCAAAACTCCAAAACTCCGAAACTCCAAAACTCCAAAACTCCAAAACTCCAAAACTCCGAAACTCCAAAACTCCGAAACTCCAAAACTCCGAAACTCCAAAACTCCGAAACTCCAAAACTCCGAAACACCGGAACTCCGAAACTCCGAAACTCCAAAACTCCAAAACTCCAAAACTCCAAAACTCCAAAACTCCGAAACTCCAAAACTCCAATACTCCAAAACTCCAAAACTCCAAAACTCCGAAACTCCAAAACTCCAAAACTCCGAAACTCCAAAACTCCGAAACTCCAAAACTCCAAAACTCCGAAACTCCAAAACTCCGAAACTCCAAAACTCCAAAACTCCGAAACTCCAAAACTCCAAAACTCCGAAACTCCAAAACGCCGAAGCTCCGAAACTCCGAAACTCCAAAACTCCAAAACTCCGAAACTCCAAAACTCCAAAACTCCGAAACTCCGAAACTCCGAAACTCCAAATCTCCGAAACTCCAAAACTCCAAAACTCCGAAACTCCGCAACTCCGAAACTCCAAAACTCCAAAACTCCGAAACTCCGAAACTCCAAAACTCCAAAACTCCAAAACTCCGAATCTCCGAAACTCCAAAACTCCAAAACTCCAAAACTCCAAAACTCCAAAACTCCAAAACTCCGAAACTCCGAAACTCCAAAACTCCAAAACTCCGAAACTCCAAAACTCCAAAACTCCGAAACTCCAAAACTGCAAAAGTCCAAAACTCCAAAACTCCGAAACTCCAATACTCCAAAACTCCAAAACTCCAAAACTCCAAAACTCCAAAACTCCAAAACTCCGAAACTCCGAAACTCCGAAACTCCGAAACTCCAAAACTCCGAAACTCCAAAACTCCGAAACTCCAAAACTCCGAAACTCCAAAACTCCGAATCTCCAAAACTCCAAAACTCCAAAACTCCAAAACTGCAAAACTCCAAAACTCCGAAACTCCAAAACTCCAAAACTCCGAAACTCCAAAACTCCGAAACTCCAAAACTCCAAAACTCCAAAACTCCGAAACTCCAAAACTCCAATACTCCAAAACTAAGAAACTCCAAAACTCCAAAACTCCAAAACTCCAATACTCCAAAACTCCGAAACTCCGAAACTCCAAAACTCCAAAACTCCAAAACTGCAAAACTCCAAAACTCCGAAACTCCGAAACTCCAAAACTCCGAAACTCCAAAACTCGGAAACTCCAAAACTCCAAAGCTCCAAAACTCCAAAACTCCAAAACTCCGAAACTCCAAAACTCCGAAACTCCAAAACTCCGAATCTCCAAAACTCCAAAACTCCAAAACTCCAAAACTCCGAAACTCCAAAACTCCAAAACTCCGAAACTCCAAAACTCCGAAACTCCAAAACTCCAAAACTCCGAAACTCCAAAACTCCAAAACTCCGAAACTCCAAAACGCCGAAGCTCCGAAACTCCGAAACTCCAAAACTCCAAAACTCCGAAACTCCAAAACTCCAAAACTCCGAAACTCCGAAACTCCGAAACTCCAAATCTCCGAAACTCCAAAACTCCAAAACTCCGAAACTCCGCAACTCCGAAACTCCAAAACTCCAAAACTCCGAAACTCCGAAACTCCAAAACTCCAAAACTCCAAAACTCCGAATATCCGAAACTCCAAAACTCCAAAACTCCGAAACTCCAAAACTCCGAAACTCCGAAACTCCGAAACTCCGAAACTCCAAAACTCCAAAACTCCGAAACTCCAAAACTCCGAAACTCCAAAACTCCAAAACTCCAATACTCCAAAACTCCAAAACACCGAAACTCCGAAACTCCGAAACTCCAAAACTCCAAAACTCCAAAACTCCGAATCTCCAAAACTCGGAAACTCCAAAACTCCAAAACTCCAAAACTCCGAAACTCCAAAACTCCAAAACTCCAAAACTCCGAAACTCCAAAACTCCAAAACTCCAAAACTCCAAAACTCCAAAACTCCAAAACTCCAAAACTCCAAAACTCCGAAACTCCAAAACTCCAAAACTCCAAAACTCCAAAGCTCCAAAACTCCAAAACTCAAAAACTCCAAAACTCAAAAACTCCAAAACTCCAAAACTCCAAAACTCCGAAACTCCAAAACTCCGAAACTCCAAAACTCCGAAACTCCAAAACTCCAAAACTCCAATACTCCAAAACTCCAAAACACCGAAACTCCAAAACTCCAAAACTCCAAAGCTCCAAAACTCCAAAACTCCAAAACTCCAATACTCCAAAACTCCAAAACTCCAAAACTCCGAAACTCCAAAACTCCAATACTCCAAAACTCCGAAACTCCAAAACTCCGAAACTCCAAAACTCCAAAACTCCAATACTCCAAAACTCCAAAACTCCAAAACTCCAAAACTCCAAAACTCCAATACTCCAAAACTCCGAAACTCCGAAACTCCAAAACTCCAAAACTCCAAAACTGCAAAACTCCAAAACTCCGAAACTCCGAAACTCCAAAACTCCGAAACTCCAAAACTCGGAAACTCCAAAACTCCAAAGCTCCAAAACTCCAAAACTCCAAAACTCCGAAACTCCAAAACTCCAAAACTCCAAAACTCCAAAACTCCGAAACTCCAAAACTCCGAAACTCCAAAACTCCGAAACTCCAAAACTCCGAAACTCCAAAACTCCGAAACTCCAAAACTCCAAAACTCCAATACTCCAAAACTCCAAAACTCCAAAACTCCAAAACTCCAAAACTCCGAAACTCCGAAACTCCAAAACTCCAAAACTCCAAAACTCCAAAACTCCGAAACTCCAAAACTCCAAAACTCCAAAACTCCGAAACTCCAAAACTCCAAAACTCCAAAACTCCAAAACTCCGAAACTCCAAAACTCCAAAACTCCAAAACTCCGAAACTCCAAAACTCCAAAACTCCAATACTCCAAAACTCCAAAACTCCAAAACACCGGAACTCCGAAACTCCGAAACTCCAAAACTCCAAAACTCCGAAACTCCGAAACTCCAAAACTCGAAAACTCCAAAACTCCAATACTCCAAAACTCCAAAACTCCAAAACACCGGAACTCCGAAACTCCGAAACTCCAAAACTCCAAAACTCCAAAACTCCAAAACTCCAAAACTCCGAAACTCCAAAACTCCAATACTCCAAAACTCCAAAACTCCAAAACTCCGAAACTCCAAAACTCCAAAACTCCGAAACTCCAAAACTCCGAAACTCCAAAACTCCAAAACTCCGAAACTCCAAAACTCCGAAACTCCAAAACTCCAAAACTCCGAAACTCCAAAACTCCAAAACTCCGAAACTCCAAAACGCCGAAGCTCCGAAACTCCGAAACTCCAAAACTCCAAAACTCCGAAACTCCAAAACTCCAAAACTCCGAAACTCCGAAACTCCGAAACTCCAAATCTCCGAAACTCCAAAACTCCAAAACTCCGAAACTCCGCAACTCCGAAACTCCAAAACTCCAAAACTCCGAAACTCCGAAACTCCAAAACTCCAAAACTCCAAAACTCCGAATCTCCGAAACTCCAAAACTCCAAAACTCCGAAACTCCAAAACTCCGAAACTCCGAAACTCCGAAACTCCGAAACTCCAAAACTCCAAAACTCCGAAACTCCAAAACTCCGAAACTCCAAAACTCCAAAACTCCAATACTCCAAAACTCCAAAACACCGAAACTCCGAAACTCCGAAACTCCAAAACTCCAAAACTCCAAAACTCCGAATCTCCAAAACTCGGAAACTCCAAAACTCCAAAACTCCAAAACTCCGAAACTCCAAAACTCCAAAACTCCAAAACTCCGAAACTCCAAAACTCCAAAACTTCAAAACTCCAAAACTCCAAAACTCCAAAACTCCAAAACTCCAAAACTCCGAAACTCCGAAACTCCAAAACTCCAAAACTCCAAAACTGCAAAACTCCAAAACTCCGAAACTCCGAAACTCCAAAACTCCGAAACTCCAAAACTCGGAAACTCCAAAACTCCAAAGCTCCAAAACTCCAAAACTCCAAAACTCCGAAACTCCAAAACTCCAAAACTCCAATACTCCAAAACTCCAAAACTCCAAAACTCCAAAACTCCGAAACTCCAAAACTCCAATACTCCAAAACTCCGAAACTCCAAAACTCCGAAACTCCAAAACTCCAAAACTCCAATACTCCAAAACTCCAAAACTCCAAAACTCCAAAACTCCAATACTCCAAAACTCCGAAACTCCGAAACTCCAAAACTCCAAAACTCCAAAACTGCAAAACTCCAAAACTCCGAAACTCCGAAACTCCAAAACTCCGAAACTCCAAAACTCGGAAACTCCAAAACTCCAAAGCTCCAAAACTCCAAAACTCCAAAACTCCGAAACTCCAAAACTCCAAAACTCCAAAACTCCGAAACTCCAAAACTCCGAAACTCCAAAACTCCGAAACACCGGAACTCCGAAACTCCGAAACTCCAAAACTCCAAAACTCCAAAACTCCAAAACTCCAAAACTCCGAAACTCCAAAACTCCAATACTCCAAAACTCCAAAACTCCAAAACTCCGAAACTCCAAAACTCCAAAACTCCGAAACTCCAAAACTCCGAAACTCCAAAACTCCAAAACTCCGAAACTCCAAAACTCCGAAACTCCAAAACTCCAAAACTCCGAAACTCCAAAACTCCAAAACTCCGAAACTCCAAAACGCCGAAGCTCCGAAACTCCGAAACTCCAAAACTCCAAAACTCCGAAACTCCAAAACTCCAAAACTCCGAAACTCCGAAACTCCGAAACTCCAAATCTCCGAAACTCCAAAACTCCAAAACTCCGAAACTCCGCAACTCCGAAACTCCAAAACTCCAAAACTCCGAAACTCCGAAACTCCAAAACTCCAAAACTCCAAAACTCCGAATCTCCGAAACTCCAAAACTCCAAAACTCCAAAACTCCAAAACTCCAAAACTCCAAAACTCCGAAACTCCGAAACTCCAAAACTCCAAAACTCCGAAACTCCAAAACTCCAAAACTCCGAAACTCCAAAACTGCAAAAGTCCAAAACTCCAAAACTCCGAAACTCCAATACTCCAAAACTCCAAAACTCCAAAACTCCAAAACTCCAAAACTCCAAAACTCCGAAACTCCGAAACTCCGAAACTCCGAAACTCCAAAACTCCGAAACTCCAAAACTCCGAAACTCCAAAACTCCGAAACTCCAAAACTCCGAATCTCCAAAACTCCAAAACTCCAAAACTCCAAAACTGCAAAACTCCAAAACTCCGAAACTCCAAAACTCCAAAACTCCGAAACTCCAAAACTCCGAAACTCCAAAACTCCAAAACTCCAAAACTCCGAAACTCCAAAACTCCAATACTCCAAAACTAAGAAACTCCAAAACTCCAAAACTCCAAAACTCCAATACTCCAAAACTCCGAAACTCCGAAACTCCAAAACTCCAAAACTCCAAAACTGCAAAACTCCAAAACTCCGAAACTCCGAAACTCCAAAACTCCGAAACTCCAAAACTCGGAAACTCCAAAACTCCAAAGCTCCAAAACTCCAAAACTCCAAAACTCCGAAACTCCAAAACTCCGAAACTCCAAAACTCCGAATCTCCAAAACTCCAAAACTCCAAAACTCCAAAACTCCGAAACTCCAAAACTCCAAAACTCCGAAACTCCAAAACTCCGAAACTCCAAAACTCCAAAACTCCGAAACTCCAAAACTCCAAAACTCCGAAACTCCAAAACGCCGAAGCTCCGAAACTCCGAAACTCCAAAACTCCAAAACTCCGAAACTCCAAAACTCCAAAACTCCGAAACTCCGAAACTCCGAAACTCCAAATCTCCGAAACTCCAAAACTCCAAAACTCCGAAACTCCGCAACTCCGAAACTCCAAAACTCCAAAACTCCGAAACTCCGAAACTCCAAAACTCCAAAACTCCAAAACTCCGAATATCCGAAACTCCAAAACTCCAAAACTCCGAAACTCCAAAACTCCGAAACTCCGAAACTCCGAAACTCCGAAACTCCAAAACTCCAAAACTCCGAAACTCCAAAACTCCGAAACTCCAAAACTCCAAAACTCCAATACTCCAAAACTCCAAAACACCGAAACTCCGAAACTCCGAAACTCCAAAACTCCAAAACTCCAAAACTCCGAATCTCCAAAACTCGGAAACTCCAAAACTCCAAAACTCCAAAACTCCGAAACTCCAAAACTCCAAAACTCCAAAACTCCGAAACTCCAAAACTCCAAAACTCCAAAACTCCAAAACTCCAAAACTCCAAAACTCCAAAACTCCAAAACTCCGAAACTCCAAAACTCCAAAACTCCAAAACTCCAAAGCTCCAAAACTCCAAAACTCAAAAACTCCAAAACTCAAAAACTCCAAAACTCCAAAACTCCAAAACTCCGAAACTCCAAAACTCCGAAACTCCAAAACTCCGAAACTCCAAAACTCCAAAACTCCAATACTCCAAAACTCCAAAACACCGAAACTCCAAAACTCCAAAACTCCAAAGCTCCAAAACTCCAAAACTCCAAAACTCCAATACTCCAAAACTCCAAAACTCCAAAACTCCGAAACTCCAAAACTCCAATACTCCAAAACTCCGAAACTCCAAAACTCCGAAACTCCAAAACTCCAAAACTCCAATACTCCAAAACTCCAAAACTCCAAAACTCCAAAACTCCAAAACTCCAATACTCCAAAACTCCGAAACTCCGAAACTCCAAAACTCCAAAACTCCAAAACTGCAAAACTCCAAAACTCCGAAACTCCGAAACTCCAAAACTCCGAAACTCCAAAACTCGGAAACTCCAAAACTCCAAAGCTCCAAAACTCCAAAACTCCAAAACTCCGAAACTCCAAAACTCCAAAACTCCAAAACTCCAAAACTCCGAAACTCCAAAACTCCGAAACTCCAAAACTCCGAAACTCCAAAACTCCGAAACTCCAAAACTCCGAAACTCCAAAACTCCAAAACTCCAATACTCCAAAACTCCAAAACTCCAAAACTCCAAAACTCCAAAACTCCGAAACTCCGAAACTCCAAAACTCCAAAACTCCAAAACTCCAAAACTCCGAAACTCCAAAACTCCAAAACTCCAAAACTCCGAAACTCCAAAACTCCAAAACTCCAAAACTCCAAAACTCCGAAACTCCAAAACTCCAAAACTCCAAAACTCCGAAACTCCAAAACTCCAAAACTCCAATACTCCAAAACTCCAAAACTCCAAAACACCGGAACTCCGAAACTCCGAAACTCCAAAACTCCAAAACTCCGAAACTCCGAAACTCCAAAACTCGAAAACTCCAAAACTCCAATACTCCAAAACTCCAAAACTCCAAAACACCGGAACTCCGAAACTCCGAAACTCCAAAACTCCAAAACTCCAAAACTCCAAAACTCCAAAACTCCGAAACTCCAAAACTCCAATACTCCAAAACTCCAAAACTCCAAAACTCCGAAACTCCAAAACTCCAAAACTCCGAAACTCCAAAACTCCGAAACTCCAAAACTCCAAAACTCCGAAACTCCAAAACTCCGAAACTCCAAAACTCCAAAACTCCGAAACTCCAAAACTCCAAAACTCCGAAACTCCAAAACGCCGAAGCTCCGAAACTCCGAAACTCCAAAACTCCAAAACTCCGAAACTCCAAAACTCCAAAACTCCGAAACTCCGAAACTCCGAAACTCCAAATCTCCGAAACTCCAAAACTCCAAAACTCCGAAACTCCGCAACTCCGAAACTCCAAAACTCCAAAACTCCGAAACTCCGAAACTCCAAAACTCCAAAACTCCGAATCTCCGAAACTCCAAAACTCCAAAACTCCGAAACTCCAAAACTCCGAAACTCCGAAACTCCGAAACTCCGAAACTCCAAAACTCCAAAACTCCGAAACTCCAAAACTCCGAAACTCCAAAACTCCAAAACTCCAATACTCCAAAACTCCAAAACACCGAAACTCCGAAACTCCGAAACTCCAAAACTCCAAAACTCCAAAACTCCGAATCTCCAAAACTCGGAAACTCCAAAACTCCAAAACTCCAAAACTCCGAAACTCCAAAACTCCAAAACTCCGAAACTCCAAAACTCCAAAACTTCAAAACTCCAAAACTCCAAAACTCCAAAACTCCAAAACTCCAAAACTCCGAAACTCCAAAACTCCAAAACTCCAAAACTCCAAAGCTCCAAAACTCCAAAACTCAAAAACTCCAAAACTCAAAAACTCCAAAACTCCAAAACTCCAAAACTCCGAAACTCCAAAACTCCGAAACTCCAAAACTCCAATACTCCAAAACTCCGAAACTCCAAAACTCCGAAACTCCAAAACTCCAAAACTCCAATACTCCAAAACTCCAAAACTCCAAAACACCGAAACTCCGAAACTCCAAAACTCCAAAACTCCAAAACTCCAAAACTCCAAAACTCCGAAACTCAAAAACTCCGAAACTCCAAAACTCCAAAACTCCAAAACTCCGAAACTCCAAAACTCCAATACTCCAATACTCCGAAACTCCAAAACTCCAAAACTCCGAAACTCCAATACTCCAAAACTTCAAAACTCCGAATCTCCAAAACTCCAAAACTCCGAAACTCCGAAACTCCAAAACTCCAAAACTACAAAACTCCAAAACTCCAAAACTCCAAAACTCCGAAACTCCGAAACTCCAAAACTCCGAATCTCCGAATCTCCAAAACTCCAAAACTCGAAAACTCCGAAACTCCAAAACTCCAAAACTCCAATACTCCAAAACTCCAAAACTCCGATACTCCAAAACTCCAAAACTCCAAAGCTCCAAAACTCCAAAACTCCAAAACTCCGAAACTCCAAAACTCCAAAACTCCAAAACTCCGAAACACCAAAACTCCGAAACTCCGAAACTCGGAAACTCCAAAACTCCAAAACTCCAAAACTCCAAAACTCCAAAACTCCGAAACTCCAAAACTCCAAAACTCCGAAACTCCAAAACTCCAAAACTCCGAAACTCCAAAACTCCAAAACTCCAAAACTCCGAAACTCCAAAACTCGAAAACTCCAAAACTCAAAAACTCCAAAACTCAAAAACTCCAAAACTCCAAAACTCCAAAACTCCGAAACTCCAAAACTCCGAAACTCCAAAACTCCGAAACTCCAAAACTCCAAAACTCCAATACTCCAAAACTCCAAAACTCCGAAACTCCAAAACTCCAAAACTCCAAAGCTCCAAAACTCCAAAACTCCAAAACTCCAATACTCCAAAACTCCAAAACTCCAAAACTCCGAAACTCCGCAACTCCGAAACTCCAAAACTCCAAAACTCCGAAACTCCGAAACTCCAAAACTCCAAAACTCCGAATCTCCGAAACTCCAAAACTCCAAAACTCCGAAACTCCAAAACTCCGAAACTCCGAAACTCCGAAACTCCGAAACTCCAAAACTCCAAAACTCCGAAACTCCAAAACTCCGAAACTCCAAAACTCCAAAACTCCAATACTCCAAAACTCCAAAACACCGAAACTCCGAAACTCCGAAACTCCAAAACTCCAAAACTCCAAAACTCCGAATCTCCAAAACTCGGAAACTCCAAAACTCCAAAACTCCAAAACTCCGAAACTCCAAAACTCCAAAACTCCAAAACTCCGAAACTCCAAAACTCCAAAACTCCAAAACTCCAAAACTCCAAAACTCCAAAACTCCAAAACTCCGAAACTCCAAAACTCCAAAACTCCAAAACTCCAAAGCTCCAAAACTCCAAAACTCAAAAACTCCAAAACTCAAAAACTCAAAAACTCCAAAACTCCAAAACTCCGAAACTCCAAAACTCCGAAACTCCAAAACTCCGAAACTCCAAAACTCCAAAACTCCAATACTCCAAAACTCCAAAACTCCGAAACTCCAAAACTCCAAAACTCCAAAGCTCCAAAACTCCAAAACTCCAAAACTCCAATACTCCAAAACTCCAAAACTCCAAAACTCCGAAACTCCAAAACTCCAATACTCCAAAACTCCAAAACTCCAAAACTCCAAAACTGCAAAAGTCCAAAACTCCAAAACTCCGAAACTCCAATACTCCAAAACTCCGAAACTCCAAAACTCCAAAACTCCAAAACTCCAAAACTCCAAAACTCCAATACTCCGAAACTCCGAAACTCCAAAACTCCAAAACTCCAAAACTCCAAAACTCCGAAACTCCAAAACTCCGAAACTCCGAAACTCCAAAACTCCAAAACTCCGAAACTCCAAAACTCCAAAACTCCGAAACTCCAAAACTGCAAAAGTCCAAAACTCCAAAACTCCGAAACTCCAATACTCCAAAACTCCGAAACTCCAAAACTCCAAAACTCCAAAACTCCAAAACTCCAAAACTCCGAAACTCCGAAACTCCGAAACTCCGAAACTCCAAAACTCCGAAACTCCAAAACTCCGAAACTCCAAAACTCCGAAACTCCAAAACTCCGAATCTCCAAAACTCCAAAACTCCAAAACTCCAAAACTGCAAAACTCCAAAACTCCGAAACTCCAAAACTCCAAAACTCCGAAACTCCAAAACTCCGAAACTCCAAAACTCCAAAACTCCAAAACTCCGAAACTCCAAAACTCCAATACTCCAAAACTAAGAAACTCCAAAACTCCAAAACTCCAAAACTCCAATACTCCAAAACTCCGAAACTCCGAAACTCCAAAACTCCAAAACTCCAAAACTGCAAAACTCCAAAACTCCGAAACTCCGAAACTCCAAAACTCCGAAACTCCAAAACTCGGAAACTCCAAAACTCCAAAGCTCCAAAACTCCAAAACTCCAAAACTCCGAAACTCCAAAACTCCGAAACTCCAAAACTCCGAATCTCCAAAACTCCAAAACTCCAAAACTCCAAAACTCCGAAACTCCAAAACTCCAAAACTCCGAAACTCCAAAACTCCGAAACTCCAAAACTCCAAAACTCCGAAACTCCAAAACTCCAAAACTCCGAAACTCCAAAACGCCGAAGCTCCGAAACTCCGAAACTCCAAAACTCCAAAACTCCGAAACTCCAAAACTCCAAAACTCCGAAACTCCGAAACTCCGAAACTCCAAATCTCCGAAACTCCAAAACTCCAAAACTCCGAAACTCCGCAACTCCGAAACTCCAAAACTCCAAAACTCCGAAACTCCGAAACTCCAAAACTCCAAAACTCCAAAACTCCGAATCTCCGAAACTCCAAAACTCCAAAACTCCGAAACTCCAAAACTCCGAAACTCCGAAACTCCGAAACTCCGAAACTCCAAAACTCCAAAACTCCGAAACTCCAAAACTCCGAAACTCCAAAACTCCAAAACTCCAAAACTCCAAAACTCCGAAACTCCAAAACTCCAATACTCCAAAACTAAGAAACTCCAAAACTCCAAAACTCCAAAACTCCAATACTCCAAAACTCCGAAACTCCGAAACTCCAAAACTCCAAAACTCCAAAACTGCAAAACTCCAAAACTCCGAAACTCCGAAACTCCAAAACTCCGAAACTCCAAAACTCGGAAACTCCAAAACTCCAAAGCTCCAAAACTCCAAAACTCCAAAACTCCGAAACTCCAAAACTCCGAAACTCCAAAACTCCGAAACTCCAAAACTCGGAAACTCCAAAACTCCAAAGCTCCAAAACTCCAAAACTCCAAAACTCCGAAACTCCAAAACTCCGAAACTCCAAAACTCCGAATCTCCAAAACTCCAAAACTCCAAAACTCCAAAACTCCGAAACTCCAAAACTCCAAAACTCCGAAACTCCAAAACTCCGAAACTCCAAAACTCCAAAACTCCGAAACTCCAAAACTCCAAAACTCCGAAACTCCAAAACGCCGAAGCTCCGAAACTCCGAAACTCCAAAACTCCAAAACTCCGAAACTCCAAAACTCCAAAACTCCGAAACTCCGAAACTCCAAAACTCCGAAACTCCAAAACTCCGAAACTCCAAAACTCCAAAACTCCGAAACTCCAAAACTCCAAAACTCCGAAACTCCCAAACGCCGAAGCTCCGAAACTCCGAAACTCCAAAACTCCAAAACTCCGAAACTCCAAAACTCCAAAACTCCGAAACTCCGAAACTCCGAAACTCCAAATCTCCGAAACTCCAAAACTCCAAAACTCCGAAACTCCGAAACTCCAAAACTCCAAAACTACAAAACTCCAAAACTCCAAAACTCCAAAACTCCGAAACTCCGAAACTCCAAAACTCCGAATCTCCAAAACTCCAAAACTCCAAAACTCCGAATCTCCAAAACTCGGAAACTCCAAAACTCCAAAACTCCAAAACTCCGAAACTCCAAAACTCCAAAACTCCAAAACTCCGAAACTCCAAAACTCCAAAACTCCAAAACTCCAAAACTCCAAAACTCCAAAACTCCAAAACTCCAAAACTCCGAAACTCCAAAACTCCAAAACTCCAAAACTCCAAAGCTCCAAAACTCCAAAACTCAAAAACTCCAAAACTCAAAAACTCCAAAACTCCAAAACTCCAAAACTCCGAAACTCCAAAACTCCGAAACTCCAAAACTCCGAAACTCCAAAACTCCAAAACTCCAATACTCCAAAACTCCAAAACTCCGAAACTCCAAAACTCCAAAACTCCAAAGCTCCAAAACTCCAAAACTCCAAAACTCCAAAACTCCAAAACTCCAATACTCCAAAACTCCAAAACTCCAAAACTCCGAAACTCCAAAACTCCAATACTCCAAAACTCCGAAACTCCAAAACTCCGAAACTCCAAAACTCCAAAACTCCAATACTCCAAAACTCCAAAACTCCAAAACTCCAAAACTCCAAAACTCCAATACTCCAAAACTCCGAAACTCCGAAACTCCAAAACTCCAAAACTCCAAAACTGCAAAACTCCAAAACTCCGAAACTCCGAAACTCCAAAACTCCGAAACTCCAAAACTCGGAAACTCCAAAACTCCAAAGCTCCAAAACTCCAAAACTCCAAAACTCCGAAACTCCAAAACTCCAAAACTCCAAAACTCCAAAACTCCAAAACTCCGAAACTCCAAAACTCCGAAACTCCAAAACTCCGAAACTCCAAAACTCCGAAACTCCAAAACTCCGAAACTCCAAAACTCCAATACTCCAAAACTCCAAAACTCCAAAACTCCAAAACTCCAAAACTCCAAAACTCCGAAACTCCAAAACTCCAAAACTCCGAAACTCCAAAACGCCGAAGCTCCGAAACTCCGAAACTCCAAAACTCCAAAACTCCGAAACTCCAAAACTCCGAAACTCCGAAACTCCGAAACTCCAAATCTCCGAAACTCCAAAACTCCAAAACTCCGAAACTCCGCAACTCCGAAACTCCAAAACTCCAAAACTCCGAAACTCCGAAACTCCAAAACTCCAAAACTCCAAAACTCCGAATATCCGAAACTCCAAAACTCCAAAACTCCGAAACTCCAAAACTCCGAAACTCCGAAACTCCGAAACTCCGAGACTCCAAAACTCCAAAACTCCGAAACTCCAAAACTCCGAAACTCCAAAACTCCAAAACTCCAATACTCCAAAACTCCAAAACACCGAAACTCCGAAACTCCGAAACTCCAAAACTCCAAAACTCCAAAACTCCGAATCTCCAAAACTCGGAAACTCCAAAACTCCAAAACTCCAAAACTCCGAAACTCCAAAACTCCAAAACTCCAAAACTCCGAAACTCCAAAACTCCAAAACTCCAAAACTCCAAAACTCCAAAACTCCAAAACTCCAAAACTCCAAAACTCCGAAACTCCAAAACTCCAAAACTCCAAAACTCCAAAGCTCCAAAACTCCAAAACTCAAAAACTCCAAAACTCAAAAACTCCAAAACTCCAAAACTCCAAAACTCCGAAACTCCAAAACTCCGAAACTCCAAAACTCCGAAACTCCAAAACTCCAAAACTCCAATACTCCAAAACTCCAAAACTCCGAAACTCCAAAACTCCAAAACTCCAAAGCTCCAAAACTCCAAAACTCCAAAACTCCAATACTCCAAAACTCCAAAACTCCAAAACTCCGAAACTCCAAAACTCCAATACTCCAAAACTCCGAAACTCCAAAACTCCGAAACTCCAAAACTCCAAAACTCCAATACTCCAAAACTCCAAAACTCCAAAACTCCAAAACTCCAAAACTCCAATACTCCAAAACTCCGAAACTCCGAAACTCCAAAACTCCAAAACTCCAAAACTGCAAAACTCCAAAACTCCGAAACTCCGAAACTCCAAAACTCCGAAACTCCAAAACTCGGAAACTCCAAAACTCCAAAGCTCCAAAACTCCAAAACTCCAAAACTCCGAAACTCCAAAACTCCAAAACTCCAAAACTCCAAAACTCCGAAACTCCAAAACTCCGAAACTCCAAAACTCCGAAACTCCAAAACTCCGAAACTCCAAAACTCCGAAACTCCAAAACTCCAAAACTCCAATACTCCAAAACTCCAAAACTCCAAAACTCCAAAACTCCAAAACTCCGAAACTCCGAAACTCCAAAACTCCAAAACTCCAAAACTCCAAAACTCCGAAACTCCAAAACTCCAAAACTCCAAAACTCCGAAACTCCAAAACTCCAAAACTCCAAAACTCCAAAACTCCGAAACTCCAAAACTCCAAAACTCCAAAACTCCGAAACTCCAAAACTCCAAAACGCCAATACTCCAAAACTCCAAAACTCCAAAACACCGGAACTCCGAAACTCCGAAACTCCAAAACTCCAAAACTCCGAAACTCCGAAACTCCAAAACTCGAAAACTCCAAAACTCCAATACTCCAAAACTCCAAAACTCCAAAACACCGGAACTCCGAAACTCCGAAACTCCAAAACTCCAAAACTCCAAAACTCCAAAACTCCAAAACTCCGAAACTCCAAAACTCCAATACTCCAAAACTCCAAAACTCCAAAACTCCGAAACTCCAAAACTCCAAAACTCCGAAACTCCAAAACTCCGAAACTCCAAAACTCCAAAACTCCGAAACTCCAAAACTCCGAAACTCCAAAACTCCAAAACTCCGAAACTCCAAAACTCCAAAACTCCGAAACTCCAAAACGCCGAAGCTCCGAAACTCCGAAACTCCAAAACTCCAAAACTCCGAAACTCCAAAACTCCAAAACTCCGAAACTCCGAAACTCCGAAACTCCAAATCTCCGAAACTCCAAAACTCCAAAACTCCGAAACTCCGCAACTCCGAAACTCCAAAACTCCAAAACTCCGAAACTCCGAAACTCCAAAACTCCGAAACTCCAAAACTCCGAAACTCCAAAACTCCAAAACTCCAATACTCCAAAACTCCAAAACACCGAAACTCCGAAACTCCGAAACTCCAAAACTCCAAAACTCCAAAACTCCGAATCTCCAAAACTCGGAAACTCCAAAACTCCAAAACTCCAAAACTCCGAAACTCCAAAACTCCAAAACTCCAAAACTCCGAAACTCCAAAACTCCAAAACTTCAAAACTCCAAAACTCCAAAACTCCAAAACTCCAAAACTCCAAAACTCCGAAACTCCAAAACTCCAAAACTCCAAAACTCCAAAGCTCCAAAACTCCAAAACTCAAAAACTCCAAAACTCAAAAACTCCAAAACTCCAAAACTCCAAAACTCCGAAACTCCAAAACTCCGAAACTCCAAAACTCCAATACTCCAAAACTCCAAAACTCCAAAACTCCAAAACTCCGAAACTCCAAAACTCCAATACTCCAAAACTCCAAAACTCCAAAACTCCGAAACTCCAAAACTCCAAAACTCCGAAACTCCAAAACTCCGAAACTCCAAAACTCCAAAACTCCGAAACTCCAAAACTCCGAAACTCCAAAACTCCAAAACTCCGAAACTCCAAAACTCCAAAACTCCGAAACTCCAAAACTCCAAAACTCCGAAACTCCAAAACTCCAAAACTCCAAAACTCCAAAGCTCCAAAACTCCAAAACTCAAAAACTCCAAAACTCAAAAACTCCAAAACTCCAAAACTCCAAAACTCCGAAACTCCAAAACTCCGAAACTCCGAAACTCCAAAACTCCAAAACTCCAAAACTCCAAAACTCCAAAACTCCGAAACTCCAAAACTCCAATACTCCAAAACTCCAAAACTCCAAAACTCCGAAACTCCAAAACTCCAAAACTCCGAAACTCCAAAACTCCGAAACTCCAAAACTCCAAAACTCCGAAACTCCAAAACTCCGAAACTCCAAAACTCCAAAACTCCGAAACTCCAAAACTCCAAAACTCCGAAACTCCAAAACGCCGAAGCTCCGAAACTCCGAAACTCCAAAACTCCAAAACTCCGAAACTCCAAAACTCCAAAACTCCGAAACTCCGAAACTCCGAAACTCCAAATCTCCGAAACTCCAAAACTCCAAAACTCCGAAACTCCGCAACTCCGAAACTCCAAAACTCCAAAACTCCGAAACTCCGAAACTCCAAAACTCCAAAACTCCAAAACTCCGAATCTCCGAAACTCCAAAACTCCAAAACTCCAAAACTCCAAAACTCCAAAACTCCAAAACTCCGAAACTCCGAAACTCCAAAACTCCAAAACTCCGAAACTCCAAAACTCCAAAACTCCGAAACTCCAAAACTGCAAAAGTCCAAAACTCCAAAACTCCGAAACTCCAATACTCCAAAACTCCAAAACTCCAAAACTCCAAAACTCCAAAACTCCAAAACTCCGAAACTCCGAAACTCCGAAACTCCGAAACTCCAAAACTCCGAAACTCCAAAACTCCGAAACTCCAAAACTCCGAAACTCCAAAACTCCGAATCTCCAAAACTCCAAAACTCCAAAACTCCAAAACTGCAAAACTCCAAAACTCCGAAACTCCAAAACTCCAAAACTCCGAAACTCCAAAACTCCGAAACTCCAAAACTCCAAAACTCCAAAACTCCAAAACTCCGAAACTCCAAAACTCCAATACTCCAAAACTAAGAAACTCCAAAACTCCAAAACTCCAAAACTCCAATACTCCAAAACTCCGAAACTCCGAAACTCCAAAACTCCAAAACTCCAAAACTGCAAAACTCCAAAACTCCGAAACTCCGAAACTCCAAAACTCCGAAACTCCAAAACTCGGAAACTCCAAAACTCCAAAGCTCCAAAACTCCAAAACTCCAAAACTCCGAAACTCCAAAACTCCGAAACTCCAAAACTCCGAATCTCCAAAACTCCAAAACTCCAAAACTCCAAAACTCCGAAACTCCAAAACTCCAAAACTCCGAAACTCCAAAACTCCGAAACTCCAAAACTCCAAAACTCCGAAACTCCAAAACTCCAAAACTCCGAAACTCCAAAACGCCGAAGCTCCGAAACTCCGAAACTCCAAAACTCCAAAACTCCGAAACTCCAAAACTCCAAAACTCCGAAACTCCGAAACTCCGAAACTCCAAATCTCCGAAACTCCAAAACTCCAAAACTCCGAAACTCCGCAACTCCGAAACTCCAAAACTCCAAAACTCCGAAACTCCGAAACTCCAAAACTCCAAAACTCCAAAACTCCGAATATCCGAAACTCCAAAACTCCAAAACTCCGAAACTCCAAAACTCCGAAACTCCGAAACTCCGAAACTCCGAAACTCCAAAACTCCAAAACTCCGAAACTCCAAAACTCCGAAACTCCAAAACTCCAAAACTCCAATACTCCAAAACTCCAAAACACCGAAACTCCGAAACTCCGAAACTCCAAAACTCCAAAACTCCAAAACTCCGAATCTCCAAAACTCGGAAACTCCAAAACTCCAAAACTCCAAAACTCCGAAACTCCAAAACTCCAAAACTCCAAAACTCCGAAACTCCAAAACTCCAAAACTCCAAAACTCCAAAACTCCAAAACTCCAAAACTCCAAAACTCCAAAACTCCGAAACTCCAAAACTCCAAAACTCCAAAACTCCAAAGCTCCAAAACTCCAAAACTCAAAAACTCCAAAACTCAAAAACTCCAAAACTCCAAAACTCCACAACTCCGAAACTCCAAAACTCCGAAACTCCAAAACTCCGAAACTCCAAAACTCCAAAACTCCAATACTCCAAAACTCCAAAACACCGAAACTCCAAAACTCCAAAACTCCAAAGCTCCAAAACTCCAAAACTCCAAAACTCCAATACTCCAAAACTCCAAAACTCCAAAACTCCGAAACTCCAAAACTCCAATACTCCAAAACTCCAAAACTCCAAAACTCCGAAACTCCAAAACTCCAATACTCCAAAACTCCGAAACTCCAAAACTCCGAAACTCCAAAACTCCAAAACTCCAATACTCCAAAACTCCAAAACTCCAAAACTCCAAAACTCCAAAACTCCAATACTCCAAAACTCCGAAACTCCGAAACTCCAAAACTCCAAAACTCCAAAACTGCAAAACTCCAAAACTCCGAAACTCCGAAACTCCAAAACTCCGAAACTCCAAAACTCGGAAACTCCAAAACTCCAAAGCTCCAAAACTCCAAAACTCCAAAACTCCGAAACTCCAAAACTCCAAAACTCCGAAACTCCCAAACGCCGAAGCTCCGAAACTCCGAAACTCCAAAACTCCAAAACTCCGAAACTCCAAAACTCCAAAACTCCGAAACTCCGAAACTCCGAAACTCCAAATCTCCGAAACTCCAAAACTCCAAAACTCCGAAACTCCGAAACTCCAAAACTCCAAAACTACAAAACTCCAAAACTCCAAAACTCCAAAACTCCGAAACTCCGAAACTCCAAAACTCCGAATCTCCAAAACTCCAAAACTCCAAAACTCCGAATCTCCAAAACTCGGAAACTCCAAAACTCCAAAACTCCAAAACTCCGAAACTCCAAAACTCCAAAACTCCAAAACTCCGAAACTCCAAAACTCCAAAACTCCAAAACTCCAAAACTCCAAAACTCCAAAACTCCAAAACTCCAAAACTCCGAAACTCCAAAACTCCAAAACTCCAAAACTCCAAAGCTCCAAAACTCCAAAACTCAAAAACTCCAAAACTCAAAAACTCCAAAACTCCAAAACTCCAAAACTCCGAAACTCCAAAACTCCGAAACTCCAAAACTCCGAAACTCCAAAACTCCAAAACTCCAATACTCCAAAACTCCAAAACTCCGAAACTCCAAAACTCCAAAACTCCAAAGCTCCAAAACTCCAAAACTCCAAAACTCCAAAACTCCAAAACTCCAATACTCCAAAACTCCAAAACTCCAAAACTCCGAAACTCCAAAACTCCAATACTCCAAAACTCCGAAACTCCAAAACTCCGAAACTCCAAAACTCCAAAACTCCAATACTCCAAAACTCCAAAACTCCAAAACTCCAAAACTCCAAAACTCCAATACTCCAAAACTCCGAAACTCCGAAACTCCAAAACTCCAAAACTCCAAAACTGCAAAACTCCAAAACTCCGAAACTCCGAAACTCCAAAACTCCGAAACTCCAAAACTCGGAAACTCCAAAACTCCAAAGCTCCAAAACTCCAAAACTCCAAAACTCCGAAACTCCAAAACTCCAAAACTCCAAAACTCCAAAACTCCAAAACTCCGAAACTCCAAAACTCCGAAACTCCAAAACTCCGAAACTCCAAAACTCCGAAACTCCAAAACTCCGAAACTCCAAAACTCCAATACTCCAAAACTCCAAAACTCCAAAACTCCAAAACTCCAAAACTCCAAAACTCCGAAACTCCAAAACTCCAAAACTCCGAAACTCCAAAACGCCGAAGCTCCGAAACTCCGAAACTCCAAAACTCCAAAACTCCGAAACTCCAAAACTCCGAAACTCCGAAACTCCGAAACTCCAAATCTCCGAAACTCCAAAACTCCAAAACTCCGAAACTCCGCAACTCCGAAACTCCAAAACTCCAAAACTCCGAAACTCCGAAACTCCAAAACTCCAAAACTCCAAAACTCCGAATATCCGAAACTCCAAAACTCCAAAACTCCGAAACTCCAAAACTCCGAAACTCCGAAACTCCGAAACTCCGAGACTCCAAAACTCCAAAACTCCGAAACTCCAAAACTCCGAAACTCCAAAACTCCAAAACTCCAATACTCCAAAACTCCAAAACACCGAAACTCCGAAACTCCGAAACTCCAAAACTCCAAAACTCCAAAACTCCGAATCTCCAAAACTCGGAAACTCCAAAACTCCAAAACTCCAAAACTCCGAAACTCCAAAACTCCAAAACTCCAAAACTCCGAAACTCCAAAACTCCAAAACTCCAAAACTCCAAAACTCCAAAACTCCAAAACTCCAAAACTCCAAAACTCCGAAACTCCAAAACTCCAAAACTCCAAAACTCCAAAGCTCCAAAACTCCAAAACTCAAAAACTCCAAAACTCAAAAACTCCAAAACTCCAAAACTCCAAAACTCCGAAACTCCAAAACTCCGAAACTCCAAAACTCCGAAACTCCAAAACTCCAAAACTCCAATACTCCAAAACTCCAAAACTCCGAAACTCCAAAACTCCAAAACTCCAAAGCTCCAAAACTCCAAAACTCCAAAACTCCAATACTCCAAAACTCCAAAACTCCAAAACTCCGAAACTCCAAAACTCCAATACTCCAAAACTCCGAAACTCCAAAACTCCGAAACTCCAAAACTCCAAAACTCCAATACTCCAAAACTCCAAAACTCCAAAACTCCAAAACTCCAAAACTCCAATACTCCAAAACTCCGAAACTCCGAAACTCCAAAACTCCAAAACTCCAAAACTGCAAAACTCCAAAACTCCGAAACTCCGAAACTCCAAAACTCCGAAACTCCAAAACTCGGAAACTCCAAAACTCCAAAGCTCCAAAACTCCAAAACTCCAAAACTCCGAAACTCCAAAACTCCAAAACTCCAAAACTCCAAAACTCCGAAACTCCAAAACTCCGAAACTCCAAAACTCCGAAACTCCAAAACTCCGAAACTCCAAAACTCCGAAACTCCAAAACTCCAAAACTCCAATACTCCAAAACTCCAAAACTCCAAAACTCCAAAACTCCAAAACTCCGAAACTCCGAAACTCCAAAACTCCAAAACTCCAAAACTCCAAAACTCCGAAACTCCAAAACTCCAAAACTCCAAAACTCCGAAACTCCAAAACTCCAAAACTCCAAAACTCCAAAACTCCGAAACTCCAAAACTCCAAAACTCCAAAACTCCGAAACTCCAAAACTCCAAAACGCCAATACTCCAAAACTCCAAAACTCCAAAACACCGGAACTCCGAAACTCCGAAACTCCAAAACTCCAAAACTCCGAAACTCCGAAACTCCAAAACTCGAAAACTCCAAAACTCCAATACTCCAAAACTCCAAAACTCCAAAACACCGGAACTCCGAAACTCCGAAACTCCAAAACTCCAAAACTCCAAAACTCCAAAACTCCAAAACTCCGAAACTCCAAAACTCCAATACTCCAAAACTCCAAAACTCCAAAACTCCGAAACTCCAAAACTCCAAAACTCCGAAACTCCAAAACTCCGAAACTCCAAAACTCCAAAACTCCGAAACTCCAAAACTCCGAAACTCCAAAACTCCAAAACTCCGAAACTCCAAAACTCCAAAACTCCGAAACTCCAAAACGCCGAAGCTCCGAAACTCCGAAACTCCAAAACTCCAAAACTCCGAAACTCCAAAACTCCAAAACTCCGAAACTCCGAAACTCCGAAACTCCAAATCTCCGAAACTCCAAAACTCCAAAACTCCGAAACTCCGCAACTCCGAAACTCCAAAACTCCAAAACTCCGAAACTCCGAAACTCCAAAACTCCGAAACTCCAAAACTCCGAAACTCCAAAACTCCAAAACTCCAATACTCCAAAACTCCAAAACACCGAAACTCCGAAACTCCGAAACTCCAAAACTCCAAAACTCCAAAACTCCGAATCTCCAAAACTCGGAAACTCCAAAACTCCAAAACTCCAAAACTCCGAAACTCCAAAACTCCAAAACTCCAAAACTCCGAAACTCCAAAACTCCAAAACTTCAAAACTCCAAAACTCCAAAACTCCAAAACTCCAAAACTCCAAAACTCCGAAACTCCAAAACTCCAAAACTCCAAAACTCCAAAGCTCCAAAACTCCAAAACTCAAAAACTCCAAAACTCAAAAACTCCAAAACTCCAAAACTCCAAAACTCCGAAACTCCAAAACTCCGAAACTCCAAAACTCCAATACTCCAAAACTCCAAAACTCCAAAACTCCAAAACTCCGAAACTCCAAAACTCCAATACTCCAAAACTCCAAAACTCCAAAACTCCGAAACTCCAAAACTCCAAAACTCCGAAACTCCAAAACTCCGAAACTCCAAAACTCCAAAACTCCGAAACTCCAAAACTCCGAAACTCCAAAACTCCAAAACTCCGAAACTCCAAAACTCCAAAACTCCGAAACTCCAAAACTCCAAAACTCCGAAACTCCAAAACTCCAAAACTCCAAAACTCCAAAGCTCCAAAACTCCAAAACTCAAAAACTCCAAAACTCAAAAACTCCAAAACTCCAAAACTCCAAAACTCCGAAACTCCAAAACTCCGAAACTCCGAAACTCCAAAACTCCAATACTCCAAAACTCCAAAACTCCAAAACTCCAAAACTCCAAAACTCCAAAACTCCGAAACTCCAAAACTCCAATACTCCAAAACTCCAAAACTCCAAAACTCCGAAACTCCAAAACTCCAAAACTCCGAAACTCCAAAACTCCGAAACTCCAAAACTCCAAAACTCCGAAACTCCAAAACTCCGAAACTCCAAAACTCCAAAACTCCGAAACTCCAAAACTCCAAAACTCCGAAACTCCAAAACGCCGAAGCTCCGAAACTCCGAAACTCCAAAACTCCAAAACTCCGAAACTCCAAAACTCCAAAACTCCGAACCTCCGAAACTCCGAAACTCCAAATCTCCGAAACTCCAAAACTCCAAAACTCCGAAACTCCGCAACTCCGAAACTCCAAAACTCCAAAACTCCGAAACTCCGAAACTCCAAAACTCCAAAACTCCAAAACTCCGAATCTCCGAAACTCCAAAACTCCAAAACTCCAAAACTCCAAAACTCCAAAACTCCAAAACTCCGAAACTCCGAAACTCCAAAACTCCAAAACTCCGAAACTCCAAAACTCCAAAACTCCGAAACTCCAAAACTGCAAAAGTCCAAAACTCCAAAACTCCGAAACTCCAATACTCCAAAACTCCAAAACTCCAAAACTCCAAAACTCCAAAACTCCAAAACTCCGAAACTCCGAAACTCCGAAACTCCGAAACTCCAAAACTCCGAAACTCCAAAACTCCGAAACTCCAAAACTCCGAAACTCCAAAACTCCGAATCTCCAAAACTCCAAAACTCCAAAACTCCAAAACTGCAAAACTCCAAAACTCCGAAACTCCAAAACTCCAAAACTCCGAAACTCCAAAACTCCGAAACTCCAAAACTCCAAAACTCCAAAACTCCAAAACTCCGAAACTCCAAAACTCCAATACTCCAAAACTAAGAAACTCCAAAACTCCAAAACTCCAAAACTCCAATACTCCAAAACTCCGAAACTCCGAAACTCCAAAACTCCAAAACTCCAAAACTGCAAAACTCCAAAACTCCGAAACTCCGAAACTCCAAAACTCCGAAACTCCAAAACTCGGAAACTCCAAAACTCCAAAGCTCCAAAACTCCAAAACTCCAAAACTCCGAAACTCCAAAACTCCGAAACTCCAAAACTCCGAATCTCCAAAACTCCAAAACTCCAAAACTCCAAAACTCCGAAACTCCAAAACTCCAAAACTCCGAAACTCCAAAACTCCGAAACTCCAAAACTCCAAAACTCCGAAACTCCAAAACTCCAAAACTCCGAAACTCCAAAACGCCGAAGCTCCGAAACTCCGAAACTCCAAAACTCCAAAACTCCGAAACTCCAAAACTCCAAAACTCCGAAACTCCGAAACTCCGAAACTCCAAATCTCCGAAACTCCAAAACTCCAAAACTCCGAAACTCCGCAACTCCGAAACTCCAAAACTCCAAAACTCCGAAACTCCGAAACTCCAAAACTCCAAAACTCCAAAACTCCGAATATCCGAAACTCCAAAACTCCAAAACTCCGAAACTCCAAAACTCCGAAACTCCGAAACTCCGAAACTCCGAAACTCCAAAACTCCAAAACTCCGAAACTCCAAAACTCCGAAACTCCAAAACTCCAAAACTCCAATACTCCAAAACTCCAAAACACCGAAACTCCGAAACTCCGAAACTCCAAAACTCCAAAACTCCAAAACTCCGAATCTCCAAAACTCGGAAACTCCAAAACTCCAAAACTCCAAAACTCCGAAACTCCAAAACTCCAAAACTCCAAAACTCCGAAACTCCAAAACTCCAAAACTCCAAAACTCCAAAACTCCAAAACTCCAAAACTCCAAAACTCCAAAACTCCGAAACTCCAAAACTCCAAAACTCCAAAACTCCAAAGCTCCAAAACTCCAAAACTCAAAAACTCCAAAACTCAAAAACTCCAAAACTCCAAAACTCCACAACTCCGAAACTCCAAAACTCCGAAACTCCAAAACTCCGAAACTCCAAAACTCCAAAACTCCAATACTCCAAAACTCCAAAACACCGAAACTCCAAAACTCCAAAACTCCAAAGCTCCAAAACTCCAAAACTCCAAAACTCCAATACTCCAAAACTCCAAAACTCCAAAACTCCGAAACTCCAAAACTCCAATACTCCAAAACTCCAAAACTCCAAAACTCCGAAACTCCAAAACTCCAATACTCCAAAACTCCGAAACTCCAAAACTCCGAAACTCCAAAACTCCAAAACTCCAATACTCCAAAACTCCAAAACTCCAAAACTCCAAAACTCCAAAACTCCAATACTCCAAAACTCCGAAACTCCGAAACTCCAAAACTCCAAAACTCCAAAACTGCAAAACTCCAAAACTCCGAAACTCCGAAACTCCAAAACTCCGAAACTCCAAAACTCGGAAACTCCAAAACTCCAAAGCTCCAAAACTCCAAAACTCCAAAACTCCGAAACTCCAAAACTCCAAAACTCCAAAACTCCAAAACTCCAAAACTCCGAAACTCCAAAACTCCGAAACTCCAAAACTCCGAAACTCCAAAACTCCGAAACTCCAAAACTCCGAAACTCCAAAACTCCAATACTCCAAAACTCCAAAACTCCAAAACTCCAAAACTCCAAAACTCCAAAACTCCGAAACTCCAAAACTCCAAAACTCCGAAACTCCAAAACGCCGAAGCTCCGAAACTCCGAAACTCCAAAACTCCAAAACTCCGAAACTCCAAAACTCCGAAACTCCGAAACTCCGAAACTCCAAATCTCCGAAACTCCAAAACTCCAAAACTCCGAAACTCCGCAACTCCGAAACTCCAAAACTCCAAAACTCCGAAACTCCGAAACTCCAAAACTCCAAAACTCCAAAACTCCGAATATCCGAAACTCCAAAACTCCAAAACTCCGAAACTCCAAAACTCCGAAACTCCGAAACTCCGAAACTCCGAGACTCCAAAACTCCAAAACTCCGAAACTCCAAAACTCCGAAACTCCAAAACTCCAAAACTCCAATACTCCAAAACTCCAAAACACCGAAACTCCGAAACTCCGAAACTCCAAAACTCCAAAACTCCAAAACTCCGAATCTCCAAAACTCGGAAACTCCAAAACTCCAAAACTCCAAAACTCCGAAACTCCAAAACTCCAAAACTCCAAAACTCCGAAACTCCAAAACTCCAAAACTCCAAAACTCCAAAACTCCAAAACTCCAAAACTCCAAAACTCCAAAACTCCGAAACTCCAAAACTCCAAAACTCCAAAACTCCAAAGCTCCAAAACTCCAAAACTCAAAAACTCCAAAACTCAAAAACTCCAAAACTCCAAAACTCCAAAACTCCGAAACTCCAAAACTCCGAAACTCCAAAACTCCGAAACTCCAAAACTCCAAAACTCCAATACTCCAAAACTCCAAAACTCCGAAACTCCAAAACTCCAAAACTCCAAAGCTCCAAAACTCCAAAACTCCAAAACTCCAATACTCCAAAACTCCAAAACTCCAAAACTCCGAAACTCCAAAACTCCAATACTCCAAAACTCCGAAACTCCAAAACTCCGAAACTCCAAAACTCCAAAACTCCAATACTCCAAAACTCCAAAACTCCAAAACTCCAAAACTCCAAAACTCCAATACTCCAAAACTCCGAAACTCCGAAACTCCAAAACTCCAAAACTCCAAAACTGCAAAACTCCAAAACTCCGAAACTCCGAAACTCCAAAACTCCGAAACTCCAAAACTCGGAAACTCCAAAACTCCAAAGCTCCAAAACTCCAAAACTCCAAAACTCCGAAACTCCAAAACTCCAAAACTCCAAAACTCCAAAACTCCGAAACTCCAAAACTCCGAAACTCCAAAACTCCGAAACTCCAAAACTCCGAAACTCCAAAACTCCGAAACTCCAAAACTCCAAAACTCCAATACTCCAAAACTCCAAAACTCCAAAACTCCAAAACTCCAAAACTCCGAAACTCCGAAACTCCAAAACTCCAAAACTCCAAAACTCCAAAACTCCGAAACTCCAAAACTCCAAAACTCCAAAACTCCGAAACTCCAAAACTCCAAAACTCCAAAACTCCAAAACTCCGAAACTCCAAAACTCCAAAACTCCAAAACTCCGAAACTCCAAAACTCCAAAACGCCAATACTCCAAAACTCCAAAACTCCAAAACACCGGAACTCCGAAACTCCGAAACTCCAAAACTCCAAAACTCCGAAACTCCGAAACTCCAAAACTCGAAAACTCCAAAACTCCAATACTCCAAAACTCCAAAACTCCAAAACACCGGAACTCCGAAACTCCGAAACTCCAAAACTCCAAAACTCCAAAACTCCAAAACTCCAAAACTCCGAAACTCCAAAACTCCAATACTCCAAAACTCCAAAACTCCAAAACTCCGAAACTCCAAAACTCCAAAACTCCGAAACTCCAAAACTCCGAAACTCCAAAACTCCAAAACTCCGAAACTCCAAAACTCCGAAACTCCAAAACTCCAAAACTCCGAAACTCCAAAACTCCAAAACTCCGAAACTCCAAAACGCCGAAGCTCCGAAACTCCGAAACTCCAAAACTCCAAAACTCCGAAACTCCAAAACTCCAAAACTCCGAAACTCCGAAACTCCGAAACTCCAAATCTCCGAAACTCCAAAACTCCAAAACTCCGAAACTCCGCAACTCCGAAACTCCAAAACTCCAAAACTCCGAAACTCCGAAACTCCAAAACTCCGAAACTCCAAAACTCCGAAACTCCAAAACTCCAAAACTCCAATACTCCAAAACTCCAAAACACCGAAACTCCGAAACTCCGAAACTCCAAAACTCCAAAACTCCAAAACTCCGAATCTCCAAAACTCGGAAACTCCAAAACTCCAAAACTCCAAAACTCCGAAACTCCAAAACTCCAAAACTCCAAAACTCCGAAACTCCAAAACTCCAAAACTTCAAAACTCCAAAACTCCAAAACTCCAAAACTCCAAAACTCCAAAACTCCGAAACTCCAAAACTCCAAAACTCCAAAACTCCAAAGCTCCAAAACTCCAAAACTCAAAAACTCCAAAACTCAAAAACTCCAAAACTCCAAAACTCCAAAACTCCGAAACTCCAAAACTCCGAAACTCCAAAACTCCAATACTCCAAAACTCCAAAACTCCAAAACTCCAAAACTCCGAAACTCCAAAACTCCAATACTCCAAAACTCCAAAACTCCAAAACTCCGAAACTCCAAAACTCCAAAACTCCGAAACTCCAAAACTCCGAAACTCCAAAACTCCAAAACTCCGAAACTCCAAAACTCCGAAACTCCAAAACTCCAAAACTCCGAAACTCCAAAACTCCAAAACTCCGAAACTCCAAAACTCCAAAACTCCGAAACTCCAAAACTCCAAAACTCCAAAACTCCAAAGCTCCAAAACTCCAAAACTCAAAAACTCCAAAACTCAAAAACTCCAAAACTCCAAAACTCCAAAACTCCGAAACTCCAAAACTCCGAAACTCCGAAACTCCAAAACTCCAAAACTCCAAAACTCCAAAACTCCAAAACTCCGAAACTCCAAAACTCCAATACTCCAAAACTCCAAAACTCCAAAACTCCGAAACTCCAAAACTCCAAAACTCCGAAACTCCAAAACTCCGAAACTCCAAAACTCCAAAACTCCGAAACTCCAAAACTCCGAAACTCCAAAACTCCAAAACTCCGAAACTCCAAAACTCCAAAACTCCGAAACTCCAAAACGCCGAAGCTCCGAAACTCCGAAACTCCAAAACTCCAAAACTCCGAAACTCCAAAACTCCAAAACTCCGAAACTCCGAAACTCCGAAACTCCAAATCTCCGAAACTCCAAAACTCCAAAACTCCGAAACTCCGCAACTCCGAAACTCCAAAACTCCAAAACTCCGAAACTCCGAAACTCCAAAACTCCAAAACTCCAAAACTCCGAATCTCCGAAACTCCAAAACTCCAAAACTCCAAAACTCCAAAACTCCAAAACTCCAAAACTCCGAAACTCCGAAACTCCAAAACTCCAAAACTCCGAAACTCCAAAACTCCAAAACTCCGAAACTCCAAAACTGCAAAAGTCCAAAACTCCAAAACTCCGAAACTCCAATACTCCAAAACTCCAAAACTCCAAAACTCCAAAACTCCAAAACTCCAAAACTCCGAAACTCCGAAACTCCGAAACTCCGAAACTCCAAAACTCCGAAACTCCAAAACTCCGAAACTCCAAAACTCCGAAACTCCAAAACTCCGAATCTCCAAAACTCCAAAACTCCAAAACTCCAAAACTGCAAAACTCCAAAACTCCGAAACTCCAAAACTCCAAAACTCCGAAACTCCAAAACTCCGAAACTCCAAAACTCCAAAACTCCAAAACTCCAAAACTCCGAAACTCCAAAACTCCAATACTCCAAAACTAAGAAACTCCAAAACTCCAAAACTCCAAAACTCCAATACTCCAAAACTCCGAAACTCCGAAACTCCAAAACTCCAAAACTCCAAAACTGCAAAACTCCAAAACTCCGAAACTCCGAAACTCCAAAACTCCGAAACTCCAAAACTCGGAAACTCCAAAACTCCAAAGCTCCAAAACTCCAAAACTCCAAAACTCCGAAACTCCAAAACTCCGAAACTCCAAAACTCCGAATCTCCAAAACTCCAAAACTCCAAAACTCCAAAACTCCGAAACTCCAAAACTCCAAAACTCCGAAACTCCAAAACTCCGAAACTCCAAAACTCCAAAACTCCGAAACTCCAAAACTCCAAAACTCCGAAACTCCAAAACGCCGAAGCTCCGAAACTCCGAAACTCCAAAACTCCAAAACTCCGAAACTCCAAAACTCCAAAACTCCGAAACTCCGAAACTCCGAAACTCCAAATCTCCGAAACTCCAAAACTCCAAAACTCCGAAACTCCGCAACTCCGAAACTCCAAAACTCCAAAACTCCGAAACTCCGAAACTCCAAAACTCCAAAACTCCAAAACTCCGAATATCCGAAACTCCAAAACTCCAAAACTCCGAAACTCCAAAACTCCGAAACTCCGAAACTCCGAAACTCCGAAACTCCAAAACTCCAAAACTCCGAAACTCCAAAACTCCGAAACTCCAAAACTCCAAAACTCCAATACTCCAAAACTCCAAAACACCGAAACTCCGAAACTCCGAAACTCCAAAACTCCAAAACTCCAAAACTCCGAATCTCCAAAACTCGGAAACTCCAAAACTCCAAAACTCCAAAACTCCGAAACTCCAAAACTCCAAAACTCCAAAACTCCGAAACTCCAAAACTCCAAAACTCCAAAACTCCAAAACTCCAAAACTCCAAAACTCCAAAACTCCAAAACTCCGAAACTCCAAAACTCCAAAACTCCAAAACTCCAAAGCTCCAAAACTCCAAAACTCAAAAACTCCAAAACTCAAAAACTCCAAAACTCCAAAACTCCACAACTCCGAAACTCCAAAACTCCGAAACTCCAAAACTCCGAAACTCCAAAACTCCAAAACTCCAATACTCCAAAACTCCAAAACACCGAAACTCCAAAACTCCAAAACTCCAAAGCTCCAAAACTCCAAAACTCCAAAACTCCAATACTCCAAAACTCCAAAACTCCAAAACTCCGAAACTCCAAAACTCCAATACTCCAAAACTCCAAAACTCCAAAACTCCGAAACTCCAAAACTCCAAAACTCCGAAACTCCAAAACTCCGAAACTCCAAAACTCCGAAACTCCAAAACTCCAAAACTCCGAAACTCCAAAACTCCAAAACTCCGAAACTCCAAAACTCCAAACCTCCGAAACTCCAAAACTCCAAAACTCCAAAACTCCAAAGCTCCAAAACTCCAAAACTCAAAAACTCCAAAACTCAAAAACTCCAAAACTCCAAAACTCCAAAACTCCGAAACTCCAAAACTCCGAAACTCCGAAACTCCAAAACTCCAAAACTCCAAAACTCCAAAACTCCAAAACTCCGAAACTCCAAAACTCCAATACTCCAAAACTCCAAAACTCCAAAACTCCGAAACTCCAAAACTCCAAAACTCCGAAACTCCAAAACTCCGAAACTCCAAAACTCCAAAACTCCGAAACTCCAAAACTCCGAAACTCCAAAACTCCAAAACTCCGAAACGCCAAAACTCCAAAACTCCGAAACTCCAAAACGCCGAAGCTCCGAAACTCCGAAACTCCAAAACTCCAAAACTCCGAAACTCCAAAACTCCAAAACTCCGAAACTCCGAAACTCCGAAACTCCAAATCTCCGAAACTCCAAAACTCCAAAACTCCGAAACTCCGCAACTCCGAAACTCCAAAACTCCAAAACTCCGAAACTCCGAAACTCCAAAACTCCAAAACTCCAAAACTCCGAATCTCCGAAACTCCAAAACTCCAAAACTCCAAAACTCCAAAACTCCAAAACTCCAAAACTCCGAAACTCCGAAACTCCAAAACTCCAAAACTCCGAAACTCCAAAACTCCAAAACTCCGAAACTCCAAAACTGCAAAAGTCCAAAACTCCAAAACTCCGAAACTCCAATACTCCAAAACTCCAAAACTCCAAAACTCCAAAACTCCAAAACTCCAAAACTCCGAAACTCCGAAACTCCGAAACTCCGAAACTCCAAAACTCCGAAACTCCAAAACTCCGAAACTCCAAAACTCCGAAACTCCAAAACTCCGAATCTCCAAAACTCCAAAACTCCAAAACTCCAAAACTGCAAAACTCCAAAACTCCGAAACTCCAAAACTCCAAAACTCCGAAACTCCAAAACTCCGAAACTCCAAAACTCCAAAACTCCAAAACTCCAAAACTCCGAAACTCCAAAACTCCAATACTCCAAAACTAAGAAACTCCAAAACTCCAAAACTCCAAAACTCCAATACTCCAAAACTCCGAAACTCCGAAACTCCAAAACTCCAAAACTCCAAAACTGCAAAACTCCAAAACTCCGAAACTCCGAAACTCCAAAACTCCGAAACTCCAAAACTCGGAAACTCCAAAACTCCAAAGCTCCAAAACTCCAAAACTCCAAAACTCCGAAACTCCAAAACTCCGAAACTCCAAAACTCCGAATCTCCAAAACTCCAAAACTCCAAAACTCCAAAACTCCGAAACTCCAAAACTCCAAAACTCCGAAACTCCAAAACTCCGAAACTCCAAAACTCCAAAACTCCGAAACTCCAAAACTCCAAAACTCCGAAACTCCAAAACGCCGAAGCTCCGAAACTCCGAAACTCCAAAACTCCAAAACTCCGAAACTCCAAAACTCCAAAACTCCGAAACTCCGAAACTCCGAAACTCCAAATCTCCGAAACTCCAAAACTCCAAAACTCCGAAACTCCGCAACTCCGAAACTCCAAAACTCCAAAACTCCGAAACTCCGAAACTCCAAAACTCCAAAACTCCAAAACTCCGAATATCCGAAACTCCAAAACTCCAAAACTCCGAAACTCCAAAACTCCGAAACTCCGAAACTCCGAAACTCCGAAACTCCAAAACTCCAAAACTCCGAAACTCCAAAACTCCGAAACTCCAAAACTCCAAAACTCCAATACTCCAAAACTCCAAAACACCGAAACTCCGAAACTCCGAAACTCCAAAACTCCAAAACTCCAAAACTCCGAATCTCCAAAACTCGGAAACTCCAAAACTCCAAAACTCCAAAACTCCGAAACTCCAAAACTCCAAAACTCCAAAACTCCGAAACTCCAAAACTCCAAAACTCCAAAACTCCAAAACTCCAAAACTCCAAAACTCCAAAACTCCAAAACTCCGAAACTCCAAAACTCCAAAACTCCAAAACTCCAAAGCTCCAAAACTCCAAAACTCAAAAACTCCAAAACTCAAAAACTCCAAAACTCCAAAACTCCAAAACTCCGAAACTCCAAAACTCCGAAACTCCAAAACTCCGAAACTCCAAAACTCCAAAACTCCAATACTCCAAAACTCCAAAACACCGAAACTCCAAAACTCCAAAACTCCAAAGCTCCAAAACTCCAAAACTCCAAAACTCCAATACTCCAAAACTCCAAAACTCCAAAACTCCGAAACTCCAAAACTCCAATACTCCAAAACTCCGAAACTCCAAAACTCCGAAACTCCAAAACTCCAAAACTCCAATACTCCAAAACTCCAAAACTCCAAAACTCCAAAACTCGGAAACTCCAAAACTCCAAAGCTCCAAAACTCCAAAACTCCGAAACTCCAAAACTCGGAAACTCCAAAACTCCAAAGCTCCAAAACTCCAAAACTCCAAAACTCCGAAACTCCAAAACT
Source organism: Amblyomma mixtum (assembly GCF_055824585.1). NCBI lineage: Eukaryota > Metazoa > Arthropoda > Arachnida > Ixodida > Ixodidae > Amblyomma > Amblyomma mixtum. The sequence continues at coordinate 13,917,017 of NW_028317651.1, forward strand.
CCAAAACTCCAAAACTCCGAAACTCCAAAACTCCGAAACTCCAAAACTCCGAAACTCCAAAACTCCGAAACTCCAAAACTCCGAAACTCCAAAACTCCAAAACTCCAATACTCCAAAACTCCAAAACTCCAAAACTCCAAAACTCCAAAACTCCGAAACTCCGAAACTCCAAAACTCCAAAACTCCAAAACTCCAAAACTCCGAAACTCCAAAACTCCAAAACTCCAAAACTCCGAAACTCCAAAACTCCAAAACTCCAAAACTCCAAAACTCCGAAACTCCAAAACTCCAAAACTCCAAAACTCCGAAACTCCAAAACTCCAAAACTCCAATACTCCAAAACTCCAAAACTCCAAAACACCGGAACTCCGAAACTCCGAAACTCCAAAACTCCAAAACTCCGAAACTCCGAAACTCCAAAACTCGAAAACTCCAAAACTCCAATACTCCAAAACTCCAAAACTCCAAAACACCGGAACTCCGAAACTCCGAAACTCCAAAACTCCAAAACTCCAAAACTCCAAAACTCCAAAACTCCGAAACTCCAAAACTCCAATACTCCAAAACTCCAAAACTCCAAAACTCCGAAACTCCAAAACTCCAAAACTCCGAAACTCCAAAACTCCGAAACTCCAAAACTCCAAAACTCCGAAACTCCAAAACTCCGAAACTCCAAAACTCCAAAACTCCGAAACTCCAAAACTCCAAAACTCCGAAACTCCAAAACGCCGAAGCTCCGAAACTCCGAAACTCCAAAACTCCAAAACTCCGAAACTCCAAAACTCCAAAACTCCGAAACTCCGAAACTCCGAAACTCCAAATCTCCGAAACTCCAAAACTCCAAAACTCCGAAACTCCGCAACTCCGAAACTCCAAAACTCCAAAACTCCGAAACTCCGAAACTCCAAAACTCCAAAACTCCAAAACTCCGAATCTCCGAAACTCCAAAACTCCAAAACTCCGAAACTCCAAAACTCCGAAACTCCGAAACTCCGAAACTCCGAAACTCCAAAACTCCAAAACTCCGAAACTCCAAAACTCCGAAACTCCAAAACTCCAAAACTCCAATACTCCAAAACTCCAAAACACCGAAACTCCGAAACTCCGAAACTCCAAAACTCCAAAACTCCAAAACTCCGAATCTCCAAAACTCGGAAACTCCAAAACTCCAAAACTCCAAAACTCCGAAACTCCAAAACTCCAAAACTCCAAAACTCCGAAACTCCAAAACTCCAAAACTTCAAAACTCCAAAACTCCAAAACTCCAAAACTCCAAAACTCCAAAAACTCCGAAACTCCAAAACTCCAAAACTCCAAAACTCCAAAGCTCCAAAACTCCAAAACTCAAAAACTCCAAAACTCAAAAACTCCAAAACTCCAAAACTCCAAAACTCCGAAACTCCAAAACTCCGAAACTCCAAAACTCCAATACTCCAAAACTCCGAAACTCCAAAACTCCGAAACTCCAAAACTCCAAAACTCCAATACTCCAAAACTCCAAAACTCCAAAACACCGAAACTCCGAAACTCCAAAACTCCAAAACTCCAAAACTCCAAAACTCCAAAACTCCGAAACTCAAAAACTCCGAAACTCCAAAACTCCAAAACTCCAAAACTCCGAAACTCCAAAACTCCAATACTCCAAAACTCCGAAACTCCAAAACTGCAAAAGTCCAAAACTCCAAAACTCCGAAACTCCAATACTCCAAAACTCCGAAACTCCAAAACTCCAAAACTCCAAAACTCCAAAACTCCAAAACTCCGAAACTCCGAAACTCCGAAACTCCGAAACTCCAAAACTCCGAAACTCCAAAACTCCGAAACTCCAAAACTCCGAAACTCCAAAACTCCGAATCTCCAAAACTCCAAAACTCCAAAACTCCAAAACTGCAAAACTCCAAAACTCCAAAACTCCAAAACTCCAAAGCTCCAAAACTCCAAAACTCCAAAACTCCGAAACTCCAAAACTCCAAAACTCCAAAACTCCGAAACACCAAAACTCCGAAACTCCGAAACTCGGAAACTCCAAAACTCCAAAACTCCAAAACTCCAAAACTCCAAAACTCCGAAACTCCAAAACTCCAAAACTCCGAAACTCCAAAACTCCAAAACTCCGAAACTCCAAAACTCCAAAACTCCAAAACTCCGAAACTCCAAAACTCGAAAACTCCAAAACTCAAAAACTCCAAAACTCAAAAACTCCAAAACTCCAAAACTCCAAAACTCCGAAACTCCAAAACTCCGAAACTCCAAAACTCCGAAACTCCAAAACTCCAAAACTCCAATACTCCAAAACTCCAAAACTCCGAAACTCCAAAACTCCAAAACTCCAAAGCTCCAAAACTCCAAAACTCCAAAACTCCAATACTCCAAAACTCCAAAACTCCAAAACTCCGAAACTCCGCAACTCCGAAACTCCAAAACTCCAAAACTCCGAAACTCCGAAACTCCAAAACTCCAAAACTCCGAATCTCCGAAACTCCAAAACTCCAAAACTCCGAAACTCCAAAACTCCGAAACTCCGAAACTCCGAAACTCCGAAACTCCAAAACTCCAAAACTCCGAAACTCCAAAACTCCGAAACTCCAAAACTCCAAAACTCCAATACTCCAAAACTCCAAAACACCGAAACTCCGAAACTCCGAAACTCCAAAACTCCAAAACTCCAAAACTCCGAATCTCCAAAACTCGGAAACTCCAAAACTCCAAAACTCCAAAACTCCGAAACTCCAAAACTCCAAAACTCCAAAACTCCGAAACTCCAAAACTCCAAAACTCCAAAACTCCAAAACTCCAAAACTCCAAAACTCCGAAACTCCAAAACTCCAAAACTCCAAAACTCCAAAGCTCCAAAACTCCAAAACTCAAAAACTCCAAAACTCAAAAACTCAAAAACTCCAAAACTCCAAAACTCCGAAACTCCAAAACTCCGAAACTCCAAAACTCCGAAACTCCAAAACTCCAAAACTCCAATACTCCAAAACTCCAAAACTCCGAAACTCCAAAACTCCAAAACTCCAAAGCTCCAAAACTCCAAAACTCCAAAACTCCAATACTCCAAAACTCCAAAACTCCAAAACTCCGAAACTCCAAAACTCCAAAACTCCAAAACACCGAAACTCCGAAACTCCAAAACTCCAAAACTCCAAAACTCCAAAACTCCAAAACTCCGAAACTCAAAAACTCCGAAACTCCAAAACTCCAAAACTCCAAAACTCCGAAACTCCAAAACTCCAATACTCCAATACTCCGAAACTCCAAAACTCCAAAACTCCGAAACTCCAATACTCCAAAACTTCAAAACTCCGAATCTCCAAAACTCCAAAACTCCGAAACTCCGAAACTCCAAAACTCCAAAACTACAAAACTCCAAAACTCCAAAACTCCGAAACTCCGAAACTCCAAAACTCCGAATCTCCGAATCTCCAAAACTCCAAAACTCGAAAACTCCGAAACTCCAAAACTCCAAAACTCCAATACTCCAAAACTCCAAAACTCCGAAACTCCAAAACTCCAAAACTCCAAAGCTCCAAAACTCCAAAACTCCAAAACTCCGAAACTCCAAAACTCCAAAACTCCAAAACTCCGAAACACCAAAACTCCGAAACTCCGAAACTCGGAAACTCCAAAACTCCAAAACTCCAAAACTCCAAAACTCCAAAACTCCAAAACTCCGAAACTCCAAAACTCCAAAACTCCGAAACTCCAAAACTCCAAAACTCCGAAACTCCAAAACTCCAAAACTCCAAAACTCCGAAACTCCAAAACTCGAAAACTCCAAAACTCAAAAACTCCAAAACTCAAAAACTCCAAAACTCCAAAACTCCAAAACTCCGAAACTCCAAAACTCCGAAACTCCAAAACTCCGAAACTCCAAAACTCCAAAACTCCAATACTCCAAAACTCCAAAACTCCGAAACTCCAAAACTCCAAAACTCCAAAGCTCCAAAACTCCAAAACTCCAAAACTCCAATACTCCAAAACTCCAAAACTCCAAAACTCCGAAACTCCGCAACTCCGAAACTCCAAAACTCCAAAACTCCGAAACTCCGAAACTCCAAAACTCCAAAACTCCGAATCTCCGAAACTCCAAAACTCCAAAACTCCGAAACTCCAAAACTCCGAAACTCCGAAACTCCGAAACTCCGAAACTCCAAAACTCCAAAACTCCGAAACTCCAAAACTCCGAAACTCCAAAACTCCAAAACTCCAATACTCCAAAACTCCAAAACACCGAAACTCCGAAACTCCGAAACTCCAAAACTCCAAAACTCCAAAACTCCGAATCTCCAAAACTCGGAAACTCCAAAACTCCAAAACTCCAAAACTCCGAAACTCCAAAACTCCAAAACTCCAAAACTCCGAAACTCCAAAACTCCAAAACTCCAAAACTCCAAAACTCCAAAACTCCAAAACTCCGAAACTCCAAAACTCCAAAACTCCAAAACTCCAAAGCTCCAAAACTCCAAAACTCAAAAACTCCAAAACTCAAAAACTCAAAAACTCCAAAACTCCAAAACTCCGAAACTCCAAAACTCCGAAACTCCAAAACTCCGAAACTCCAAAACTCCAAAACTCCAATACTCCAAAACTCCAAAACTCCGAAACTCCAAAACTCCAAAACTCCAAAGCTCCAAAACTCCAAAACTCCAAAACTCCAATACTCCAAAACTCCAAAACTCCAAAACTCCGAAACTCCAAAACTCCAATACTCCAAAACTCCAAAACTCCAAAACTCCAAAACTGCAAAAGTCCAAAACTCCAAAACTCCGAAACTCCAATACTCCAAAACTCCGAAACTCCAAAACTCCAAAACTCCAAAACTCCAAAACTCCAAAACTCCAATACTCCGAAACTCCGAAACTCCAAAACTCCAAAACTCCAAAACTCCAAAACTCCGAAACTCCAAAACTCCGAAACTCCGAAACTCCAAAACTCCAAAACTCCGAAACTCCAAAACTCCAAAACTCCGAAACTCCAAAACTGCAAAAGTCCAAAACTCCAAAACTCCGAAACTCCAATACTCCAAAACTCCGAAACTCCAAAACTCCAAAACTCCAAAACTCCAAAACTCCAAAACTCCGAAACTCCGAAACTCCGAAACTCCGAAACTCCAAAACTCCGAAACTCCAAAACTCCGAAACTCCAAAACTCCGAAACTCCAAAACTCCGAATCTCCAAAACTCCAAAACTCCAAAACTCCAAAACTGCAAAACTCCAAAACTCCGAAACTCCAAAACTCCAAAACTCCGAAACTCCAAAACTCCGAAACTCCAAAACTCCAAAACTCCAAAACTCCGAAACTCCAAAACTCCAATACTCCAAAACTAAGAAACTCCAAAACTCCAAAACTCCAAAACTCCAATACTCCAAAACTCCGAAACTCCGAAACTCCAAAACTCCAAAACTCCAAAACTGCAAAACTCCAAAACTCCGAAACTCCGAAACTCCAAAACTCCGAAACTCCAAAACTCGGAAACTCCAAAACTCCAAAGCTCCAAAACTCCAAAACTCCAAAACTCCGAAACTCCAAAACTCCGAAACTCCAAAACTCCGAATCTCCAAAACTCCAAAACTCCAAAACTCCAAAACTCCGAAACTCCAAAACTCCAAAACTCCGAAACTCCAAAACTCCGAAACTCCAAAACTCCAAAACTCCGAAACTCCAAAACTCCAAAACTCCGAAACTCCAAAACGCCGAAGCTCCGAAACTCCGAAACTCCAAAACTCCAAAACTCCGAAACTCCAAAACTCCAAAACTCCGAAACTCCGAAACTCCGAAACTCCAAATCTCCGAAACTCCAAAACTCCAAAACTCCGAAACTCCGCAACTCCGAAACTCCAAAACTCCAAAACTCCGAAACTCCGAAACTCCAAAACTCCAAAACTCCAAAACTCCGAATCTCCGAAACTCCAAAACTCCAAAACTCCGAAACTCCAAAACTCCGAAACTCCGAAACTCCGAAACTCCGAAACTCCAAAACTCCAAAACTCCGAAACTCCAAAACTCCGAAACTCCAAAACTCCAAAACTCCAAAACTCCAAAACTCCGAAACTCCAAAACTCCAATACTCCAAAACTAAGAAACTCCAAAACTCCAAAACTCCAAAACTCCAATACTCCAAAACTCCGAAACTCCGAAACTCCAAAACTCCAAAACTCCAAAACTGCAAAACTCCAAAACTCCGAAACTCCGAAACTCCAAAACTCCGAAACTCCAAAACTCGGAAACTCCAAAACTCCAAAGCTCCAAAACTCCAAAACTCCAAAACTCCGAAACTCCAAAACTCCGAAACTCCAAAACTCCGAAACTCCAAAACTCGGAAACTCCAAAACTCCAAAGCTCCAAAACTCCAAAACTCCAAAACTCCGAAACTCCAAAACTCCGAAACTCCAAAACTCCGAATCTCCAAAACTCCAAAACTCCAAAACTCCAAAACTCCGAAACTCCAAAACTCCAAAACTCCGAAACTCCAAAACTCCGAAACTCCAAAACTCCAAAACTCCGAAACTCCAAAACTCCAAAACTCCGAAACTCCAAAACGCCGAAGCTCCGAAACTCCGAAACTCCAAAACTCCAAAACTCCGAAACTCCAAAACTCCAAAACTCCGAAACTCCGAAACTCCAAAACTCCAAAACTCCAAAACTCCGAAACTCCAAAACTCCAAAACTCCGAAACTCCAAAACTCCAAAACTCCGAAACTCCCAAACGCCGAAGCTCCGAAACTCCGAAACTCCAAAACTCCAAAACTCCGAAACTCCAAAACTCCAAAACTCCGAAACTCCGAAACTCCGAAACTCCAAATCTCCGAAACTCCAAAACTCCAAAACTCCGAAACTCCGAAACTCCAAAACTCCAAAACTACAAAACTCCAAAACTCCAAAACTCCAAAACTCCGAAACTCCGAAACTCCAAAACTCCGAATCTCCAAAACTCCAAAACTCCAAAACTCCGAATCTCCAAAACTCGGAAACTCCAAAACTCCAAAACTCCAAAACTCCGAAACTCCAAAACTCCAAAACTCCAAAACTCCGAAACTCCAAAACTCCAAAACTCCAAAACTCCAAAGCTCCAAAACTCCAAAACTCAAAAACTCCAAAACTCAAAAACTCAAAAACTCCAAAACTCCAAAACTCCGAAACTCCAAAACTCCGAAACTCCAAAACTCCGAAACTCCAAAACTCCAAAACTCCAATACTCCAAAACTCCAAAACTCCGAAACTCCAAAACTCCAAAACTCCAAAGCTCCAAAACTCCAAAACTCCAAAACTCCAATACTCCAAAACTCCAAAACTCCAAAACTCCGAAACTCCAAAACTCCAATACTCCAAAACTCCAAAACTCCAAAACTCCAAAACTGCAAAAGTCCAAAACTCCAAAACTCCGAAACTCCAATACTCCAAAACTCCGAAACTCCAAAACTCCAAAACTCCAAAACTCCAAAACTCCAAAACTCCAATACTCCGAAACTCCGAAACTCCAAAACTCCAAAACTCCAAAACTCCAAAACTCCGAAACTCCAAAACTCCGAAACTCCGAAACTCCAAAACTCCAAAACTCCGAAACTCCAAAACTCCGAAACTCCAAAACTGCAAAAGTCCAAAACTCCAAAACTCCGAAACTCCAATACTCCAAAACTCCGAAACTCCAAAACTCCAAAACTCCAAAACTCCAAAACTCCAAAACTCCGAAACTCCGAAACTCCGAAACTCCGAAACTCCAAAACTCCGAAACTCCAAAACTCCGAAACTCCAAAACTCCGAAACTCCAAAACTCCGAATCTCCAAAACTCCAAAACTCCAAAACTCCAAAACTGCAAAACTCCAAAACTCCGAAACTCCAAAACTCCAAAACTCCGAAACTCCAAAACTCCGAAACTCCAAAACTCCAAAACTCCAAAACTCCGAAACTCCAAAACTCCAATACTCCAAAACTAAGAAACTCCAAAACTCCAAAACTCCAAAACTCCAATACTCCAAAACTCCGAAACTCCGAAACTCCAAAACTCCAAAACTCCAAAACTGCAAAACTCCAAAACTCCGAAACTCCGAAACTCCAAAACTCCGAAACTCCAAAACTCGGAAACTCCAAAACTCCAAAGCTCCAAAACTCCAAAACTCCAAAACTCCGAAACTCCAAAACTCCGAAACTCCAAAACTCCGAATCTCCAAAACTCCAAAACTCCAAAACTCCAAAACTCCGAAACTCCAAAACTCCAAAACTCCGAAACTCCAAAACTCCGAAACTCCAAAACTCCAAAACTCCGAAACTCCAAAACTCCAAAACTCCGAAACTCCAAAACGCCGAAGCTCCGAAACTCCGAAACTCCAAAACTCCAAAACTCCGAAACTCCAAAACTCCAAAACTCCGAAACTCCGAAACTCCGAAACTCCAAATCTCCGAAACTCCAAAACTCCAAAACTCCGAAACTCCGCAACTCCGAAACTCCAAAACTCCAAAACTCCGAAACTCCGAAACTCCAAAACTCCAAAACTCCAAAACTCCGAATCTCCGAAACTCCAAAACTCCAAAACTCCGAAACTCCAAAACTCCGAAACTCCGAAACTCCGAAACTCCGAAACTCCAAAACTCCAAAACTCCGAAACTCCAAAACTCCGAAACTCCAAAACTCCAAAACTCCAAAACTCCAAAACTCCGAAACTCCAAAACTCCAATACTCCAAAACTAAGAAACTCCAAAACTCCAAAACTCCAAAACTCCAATACTCCAAAACTCCGAAACTCCGAAACTCCAAAACTCCAAAACTCCAAAACTGCAAAACTCCAAAACTCCGAAACTCCGAAACTCCAAAACTCCGAAACTCCAAAACTCGGAAACTCCAAAACTCCAAAGCTCCAAAACTCCAAAACTCCAAAACTCCGAAACTCCAAAACTCCGAAACTCCAAAACTCCGAAACTCCAAAACTCGGAAACTCCAAAACTCCAAAGCTCCAAAACTCCAAAACTCCAAAACTCCGAAACTCCAAAACTCCGAAACTCCAAAACTCCGAATCTCCAAAACTCCAAAACTCCAAAACTCCAAAACTCCGAAACTCCAATACTCCAAAACTCCGAAACTCCAAAACTCCGAAACTCCAAAACTCCAAAACTCCGAAACTCCAAAACTCCAAAACTCCGAAACTCCAAAACGCCGAAGCTCCGAAACTCCGAAACTCCAAAACTCCAAAACTCCGAAACTCCAAAACTCCAAAACTCCGAAACTCCGAAACTCCAAAACTCCGAAACTCCAAAACTCCGAAACTCCAAAACTCCAAAACTCCGAAACTCCAAAACTCCAAAACTCCGAAACTCCCAAACGCCGAAGCTCCGAAACTCCGAAACTCCAAAACTCCAAAACTCCGAAACTCCAAAACTCCAAAACTCCGAAACTCCGAAACTCCGAAACTCCAAATCTCCGAAACTCCAAAACTCCAAAACTCCGAAACTCCGAAACTCCAAAACTCCAAAACTACAAAACTCCAAAACTCCAAAACTCCGAAACTCCGAAACTCCAAAACTCCGAATCTCCAAAACTCCAAAACTCCAAAACTCCGAATCTCCAAAACTCGGAAACTCCAAAACTCCAAAACTCCAAAACTCCGAAACTCCAAAACTCCAAAACTCCAAAACTCCGAAACTCCAAAACTCCAAAACTCCAAAACTCCAAAACTCCAAAACTCCAAAACTCCAAAACTCCAAAACTCCGAAACTCCAAAACTCCAAAACTCCAAAACTCCAAAGCTCCAAAACTCCAAAACTCAAAAACTCCAAAACTCAAAAACTCCAAAACTCCAAAACTCCAAAACTCCGAAACTCCAAAACTCCGAAACTCCAAAACTCCGAAACTCCAAAACTCCAAAACTCCAATACTCCAAAACTCCAAAACTCCGAAACTCCAAAACTCCAAAACTCCAAAGCTCCAAAACTCCAAAACTCCAAAACTCCAAAACTCCAAAACTCCAATACTCCAAAACTCCAAAACTCCAAAACTCCGAAACTCCAAAACTCCAATACTCCAAAACTCCGAAACTCCAAAACTCCGAAACTCCAAAACTCCAAAACTCCAATACTCCAAAACTCCAAAACTCCAAAACTCCAAAACTCCAAAACTCCAAAACTCCAATACTCCAAAACTCCGAAACTCCGAAACTCCAAAACTCCAAAACTCCAAAACTGCAAAACTCCAAAACTCCGAAACTCCGAAACTCCAAAACTCCGAAACTCCAAAACTCGGAAACTCCAAAACTCCAAAGCTCCAAAACTCCAAAACTCCAAAACTCCGAAACTCCAAAACTCCAAAACTCCAAAACTCCAAAACTCCAAAACTCCGAAACTCCAAAACTCCGAAACTCCAAAACTCCGAAACTCCAAAACTCCGAAACTCCAAAACTCCGAAACTCCAAAACTCCAATACTCCAAAACTCCAAAACTCCAAAACTCCAAAACTCCAAAACTCCAAAACTCCAAAACTCCGAAACTCCAAAACTCCAAAACTCCGAAACTCCAAAACGCCGAAGCTCCGAAACTCCGAAACTCCAAAACTCCAAAACTCCGAAACTCCAAAACTCCGAAACTCCGAAACTCCGAAACTCCAAATCTCCGAAACTCCAAAACTCCAAAACTCCGAAACTCCGCAACTCCGAAACTCCAAAACTCCAAAACTCCGAAACTCCGAAACTCCAAAACTCCAAAACTCCAAAACTCCGAATATCCGAAACTCCAAAACTCCAAAACTCCGAAACTCCAAAACTCCGAAACTCCGAAACTCCGAAACTCCGAGACTCCAAAACTCCAAAACTCCGAAACTCCAAAACTCCGAAACTCCAAAACTCCAAAACTCCAATACTCCAAAACTCCAAAACACCGAAACTCCGAAACTCCGAAACTCCAAAACTCCAAAACTCCAAAACTCCGAATCTCCAAAACTCGGAAACTCCAAAACTCCAAAACTCCAAAACTCCGAAACTCCAAAACTCCAAAACTCCAAAACTCCGAAACTCCAAAACTCCAAAACTCCAAAACTCCAAAACTCCAAAACTCCAAAACTCCAAAACTCCAAAACTCCGAAACTCCAAAACTCCAAAACTCCAAAACTCCAAAGCTCCAAAACTCCAAAACTCAAAAACTCCAAAACTCAAAAACTCCAAAACTCCAAAACTCCAAAACTCCGAAACTCCAAAACTCCGAAACTCCAAAACTCCGAAACTCCAAAACTCCAAAACTCCAATACTCCAAAACTCCAAAACTCCGAAACTCCAAAACTCCAAAACTCCAAAGCTCCAAAACTCCAAAACTCCAAAACTCCAATACTCCAAAACTCCAAAACTCCAAAACTCCGAAACTCCAAAACTCCAATACTCCAAAACTCCGAAACTCCAAAACTCCGAAACTCCAAAACTCCAAAACTCCAATACTCCAAAACTCCAAAACTCCAAAACTCCAAAACTCCAAAACTCCAAAACTCCAATACTCCAAAACTCCGAAACTCCGAAACTCCAAAACTCCAAAACTCCAAAACTGCAAAACTCCAAAACTCCGAAACTCCGAAACTCCAAAACTCCGAAACTCCAAAACTCGGAAACTCCAAAACTCCAAAGCTCCAAAACTCCAAAACTCCAAAACTCCGAAACTCCAAAACTCCAAAACTCCAAAACTCCAAAACTCCGAAACTCCAAAACTCCGAAACTCCAAAACTCCGAAACTCCGAAACTCCAAAACTCCAAAACTCCAATACTCCAAAACTCCAAAACTCCGAAACTCCAAAACTCCAAAACTCCAAAGCTCCAAAACTCCAAAACTCCAAAACTCCAATACTCCAAAACTCCAAAACTCCAAAACTCCGAAACTCCAAAACTCCAATACTCCAAAACTCCAAAACTCCAAAACTCCAAAACTGCAAAAGTCCAAAACTCCAAAACTCCGAAACTCCAATACTCCAAAACTCCGAAACTCCAAAACTCCAAAACTCCAAAACTCCAAAACTCCAAAACTCCAATACTCCGAAACTCCGAAACTCCAAAACTCCAAAACTCCAAAACTCCAAAACTCCGAAACTCCAAAACTCCGAAACTCCGAAACTCCAAAACTCCAAAACTCCGAAACTCCAAAACTCCAAAACTCCGAAACTCCAAAACTGCAAAAGTCCAAAACTCCAAAACTCCAAAACTCCAAAACTCCAAAACTCCGAAACTCCAAAACTCCAATACTCCAAAACTCCAAAACTCCAAAACTCCGAAACTCCAAAACTCCAAAACTCCGAAACTCCAAAACTCCGAAACTCCAAAACTCCAAAACTCCGAAACTCCAAAACTCCGAAACTCCAAAACTCCAAAACTCCGAAACTCCAAAACTCCAAAACTCCGAAACTCCAAAACGCCGAAGCTCCGAAACTCCGAAACTCCAAAACTCCAAAACTCCGAAACTCCAAAACTCCAAAACTCCGAAACTCCGAAACTCCGAAACTCCAAATCTCCGAAACTCCAAAACTCCAAAACTCCGAAACTCCGCAACTCCGAAACTCCAAAACTCCAAAACTCCGAAACTCCGAAACTCCAAAACTCCAAAACTCCAAAACTCCGAATCTCCGAAACTCCAAAACTCCAAAACTCCGAAACTCCAAAACTCCGAAACTCCGAAACTCCGAAACTCCGAAACTCCAAAACTCCAAAACTCCGAAACTCCAAAACTCCGAAACTCCAAAACTCCAAAACTCCAATACTCCAAAACTCCAAAACACCGAAACTCCGAAACTCCGAAACTCCAAAACTCCAAAACTCCAAAACTCCGAATCTCCAAAACTCGGAAACTCCAAAACTCCAAAACTCCAAAACTCCGAAACTCCAAAACTCCAAAACTCCAAAACTCCGAAACTCCAAAACTCCAAAACTTCAAAACTCCAAAACTCCAAAACTCCAAAACTCCAAAACTCCAAAACTCCGAAACTCCAAAACTCCAAAACTCCAAAACTCCAAAGCTCCAAAACTCCAAAACTCAAAAACTCCAAAACTCAAAAACTCCAAAACTCCAAAACTCCAAAACTCCGAAACTCCAAAACTCCGAAACTCCAAAACTCCAATACTCCAAAACTCCGAAACTCCAAAACTCCGAAACTCCAAAACTCCAAAACTCCAATACTCCAAAACTCCAAAACTCCAAAACACCGAAACTCCGAAACTCCAAAACTCCAAAACTCCAAAACTCCAAAACTCCAAAACTCCGAAACTCAAAAACTCCGAAACTCCAAAACTCCAAAACTCCAAAACTCCGAAACTCCAAAACTCCAATACTCCAATACTCCGAAACTCCAAAACTCCAAAACTCCGAAACTCCAATACTCCAAAACTTCAAAACTCCGAATCTCCAAAACTCCAAAACTCCGAAACTCCGAAACTCCAAAACTCCAAAACTACAAAACTCCAAAACTCCAAAACTCCGAAACTCCGAAACTCCAAAACTCCGAATCTCCGAATCTCCAAAACTCCAAAACTCGAAAACTCCGAAACTCCAAAACTCCAAAACTCCAATACTCCAAAACTCCAAAACTCCGAAACTCCAAAACTCCAAAACTCCAAAGCTCCAAAACTCCAAAACTCCAAAACTCCGAAACTCCAAAACTCCAAAACTCCAAAACTCCGAAACACCAAAACTCCGAAACTCCGAAACTCGGAAACTCCAAAACTCCAAAACTCCAAAACTCCAAAACTCCAAAACTCCGAAACTCCAAAACTCCAAAACTCCGAAACTCCAAAACTCGAAAACTCCGAAACTCCAAAACTCCAAAACTCCAAAACTCCGAAACTCCAAAACTCGAAAACTCCAAAACTCAAAAACTCCAAAACTCAAAAACTCCAAAACTCCAAAACTCCAAAACTCCGAAACTCCAAAACTCCGAAACTCCAAAACTCCGAAACTCCAAAACTCCAAAACTCCAATACTCCAAAACTCCAAAACTCCGAAACTCCGAAACTCCAAAACTCCGAAACTCCAAAACTCCAAAACTCCAATACTCCAAAACTCCAAAACTCCGAAACTCCAAAACTCCAAAACTCCAAAGCTCCAAAACTCCAAAACTCCAAAACTCCAATACTCCAAAACTCCAAAACTCCAAAACTCCGAAACTCCAAAACTCCAATACTCCAAAACTCCAAAACTCCAAAACTCCAAAACTGCAAAAGTCCAAAGCTCCAAAACTCCAAAACTCAAAAACTCCAAAACTCAAAAACTCAAAAACTCCAAAACTCCAAAACTCCGAAACTCCAAAACTCCGAAACTCCAAAACTCCGAAACTCCAAAACTCCAAAACTCCAATACTCCAAAACTCCAAAACTCCGAAACTCCAAAACTCCAAAACTCCAAAGCTCCAAAACTCCAAAACTCCAAAACTCCAATACTCCAAAACTCCAAAACTCCAAAACTCCGAAACTCCAAAACTCCAATACTCCAAAACTCCAAAACTCCAAAACTCCAAAACTGCAAAAGTCCAAAACTCCAAAACTCCGAAACTCCAATACTCCAAAACTCCGAAACTCCAAAACTCCAAAACTCCAAAACTCCAAAACTCCAAAACTCCAATACTCCGAAACTCCGAAACTCCAAAACTCCAAAACTCCAAAACTCCAAAACTCCGAAACTCCAAAACTCCGAAACTCCGAAACTCCAAAACTCCAAAACTCCGAAACTCCAAAACTCCAAAACTCCGAAACTCCAAAACTGCAAAAGTCCAAAACTCCAAAACTCCGAAACTCCAATACTCCAAAACTCCGAAACTCCAAAACTCCAAAACTCCAAAACTCCAAAACTCCAAAACTCCGAAACTCCGAAACTCCGAAACTCCGAAACTCCAAAACTCCGAAACTCCAAAACTCCGAAACTCCAAAACTCCGAAACTCCAAAACTCCGAATCTCCAAAACTCCAAAACTCCAAAACTCCAAAACTGCAAAACTCCAAAACTCCGAAACTCCAAAACTCCAAAACTCCGAAACTCCAAAACTCCGAAACTCCAAAACTCCAAAACTCCAAAACTCCGAAACTCCAAAACTCCAATACTCCAAAACTAAGAAACTCCAAAACTCCAAAACTCCAAAACTCCAATACTCCAAAACTCCGAAACTCCGAAACTCCAAAACTCCAAAACTCCAAAACTGCAAAACTCCAAAACTCCGAAACTCCGAAACTCCAAAACTCCGAAACTCCAAAACTCGGAAACTCCAAAACTCCAAAGCTCCAAAACTCCAAAACTCCAAAACTCCGAAACTCCAAAACTCCGAAACTCCAAAACTCCGAATCTCCAAAACTCCAAAACTCCAAAACTCCAAAACTCCGAAACTCCAAAACTCCAAAACTCCGAAACTCCAAAACTCCGAAACTCCAAAACTCCAAAACTCCGAAACTCCAAAACTCCAAAACTCCGAAACTCCAAAACGCCGAAGCTCCGAAACTCCGAAACTCCAAAACTCCAAAACTCCGAAACTCCAAAACTCCAAAACTCCGAAACTCCGAAACTCCGAAACTCCAAATCTCCGAAACTCCAAAACTCCAAAACTCCGAAACTCCGCAACTCCGAAACTCCAAAACTCCAAAACTCCGAAACTCCGAAACTCCAAAACTCCAAAACTCCAAAACTCCGAATCTCCGAAACTCCAAAACTCCAAAACTCCGAAACTCCAAAACTCCGAAACTCCGAAACTCCGAAACTCCGAAACTCCAAAACTCCAAAACTCCGAAACTCCAAAACTCCGAAACTCCAAAACTCCAAAACTCCAAAACTCCAAAACTCCGAAACTCCAAAACTCCAATACTCCAAAACTAAGAAACTCCAAAACTCCAAAACTCCAAAACTCCAATACTCCAAAACTCCGAAACTCCGAAACTCCAAAACTCCAAAACTCCAAAACTGCAAAACTCCAAAACTCCGAAACTCCGAAACTCCAAAACTCCGAAACTCCAAAACTCGGAAACTCCAAAACTCCAAAGCTCCAAAACTCCAAAACTCCAAAACTCCGAAACTCCAAAACTCCGAAACTCCAAAACTCCGAAACTCCAAAACTCGGAAACTCCAAAACTCCAAAGCTCCAAAACTCCAAAACTCCAAAACTCCGAAACTCCAAAACTCCGAAACTCCAAAACTCCGAATCTCCAAAACTCCAAAACTCCAAAACTCCAAAACTCCGAAACTCCAAAACTCCAAAACTCCGAAACTCCAAAACTCCGAAACTCCAAAACTCCAAAACTCCGAAACTCCAAAACTCCAAAACTCCGAAACTCCAAAACGCCGAAGCTCCGAAACTCCGAAACTCCAAAACTCCAAAACTCCGAAACTCCAAAACTCCAAAACTCCGAAACTCCGAAACTCCAAAACTCCGAAACTCCAAAACTCCGAAACTCCAAAACTCCAAAACTCCGAAACTCCAAAACTCCAAAACTCCGAAACTCCCAAACGCCGAAGCTCCGAAACTCCGAAACTCCAAAACTCCAAAACTCCGAAACTCCAAAACTCCAAAACTCCGAAACTCCGAAACTCCGAAACTCCAAATCTCCGAAACTCCAAAACTCCAAAACTCCGAAACTCCGAAACTCCAAAACTCCAAAACTACAAAACTCCAAAACTCCAAAACTCCAAAACTCCGAAACTCCGAAACTCCAAAACTCCGAATCTCCAAAACTCCAAAACTCCAAAACTCCGAATCTCCAAAACTCGGAAACTCCAAAACTCCAAAACTCCAAAACTCCGAAACTCCAAAACTCCAAAACTCCAAAACTCCGAAACTCCAAAACTCCAAAACTCCAAAACTCCAAAGCTCCAAAACTCCAAAACTCAAAAACTCCAAAACTCAAAAACTCAAAAACTCCAAAACTCCAAAACTCCGAAACTCCAAAACTCCGAAACTCCAAAACTCCGAAACTCCAAAACTCCAAAACTCCAATACTCCAAAACTCCAAAACTCCGAAACTCCAAAACTCCAAAACTCCAAAGCTCCAAAACTCCAAAACTCCAAAACTCCAATACTCCAAAACTCCAAAACTCCAAAACTCCGAAACTCCAAAACTCCAATACTCCAAAACTCCAAAACTCCAAAACTCCAAAACTGCAAAAGTCCAAAACTCCAAAACTCCGAAACTCCAATACTCCAAAACTCCGAAACTCCAAAACTCCAAAACTCCAAAACTCCAAAACTCCAAAACTCCAATACTCCGAAACTCCGAAACTCCAAAACTCCAAAACTCCAAAACTCCAAAACTCCGAAACTCCAAAACTCCGAAACTCCGAAACTCCAAAACTCCAAAACTCCGAAACTCCAAAACTCCGAAACTCCAAAACTGCAAAAGTCCAAAACTCCAAAACTCCGAAACTCCAATACTCCAAAACTCCGAAACTCCAAAACTCCAAAACTCCAAAACTCCAAAACTCCAAAACTCCGAAACTCCGAAACTCCGAAACTCCGAAACTCCAAAACTCCGAAACTCCAAAACTCCGAAACTCCAAAACTCCGAAACTCCAAAACTCCGAATCTCCAAAACTCCAAAACTCCAAAACTCCAAAACTGCAAAACTCCAAAACTCCGAAACTCCAAAACTCCAAAACTCCGAAACTCCAAAACTCCGAAACTCCAAAACTCCAAAACTCCAAAACTCCGAAACTCCAAAACTCCAATACTCCAAAACTAAGAAACTCCAAAACTCCAAAACTCCAAAACTCCAATACTCCAAAACTCCGAAACTCCGAAACTCCAAAACTCCAAAACTCCAAAACTGCAAAACTCCAAAACTCCGAAACTCCGAAACTCCAAAACTCCGAAACTCCAAAACTCGGAAACTCCAAAACTCCAAAGCTCCAAAACTCCAAAACTCCAAAACTCCGAAACTCCAAAACTCCGAAACTCCAAAACTCCGAATCTCCAAAACTCCAAAACTCCAAAACTCCAAAACTCCGAAACTCCAAAACTCCAAAACTCCGAAACTCCAAAACTCCGAAACTCCAAAACTCCAAAACTCCGAAACTCCAAAACTCCAAAACTCCGAAACTCCAAAACGCCGAAGCTCCGAAACTCCGAAACTCCAAAACTCCAAAACTCCGAAACTCCAAAACTCCAAAACTCCGAAACTCCGAAACTCCGAAACTCCAAATCTCCGAAACTCCAAAACTCCAAAACTCCGAAACTCCGCAACTCCGAAACTCCAAAACTCCAAAACTCCGAAACTCCGAAACTCCAAAACTCCAAAACTCCAAAACTCCGAATCTCCGAAACTCCAAAACTCCAAAACTCCGAAACTCCAAAACTCCGAAACTCCGAAACTCCGAAACTCCGAAACTCCAAAACTCCAAAACTCCGAAACTCCAAAACTCCGAAACTCCAAAACTCCAAAACTCCAAAACTCCAAAACTCCGAAACTCCAAAACTCCAATACTCCAAAACTAAGAAACTCCAAAACTCCAAAACTCCAAAACTCCAATACTCCAAAACTCCGAAACTCCGAAACTCCAAAACTCCAAAACTCCAAAACTGCAAAACTCCAAAACTCCGAAACTCCGAAACTCCAAAACTCCGAAACTCCAAAACTCGGAAACTCCAAAACTCCAAAGCTCCAAAACTCCAAAACTCCAAAACTCCGAAACTCCAAAACTCCGAAACTCCAAAACTCCGAAACTCCAAAACTCGGAAACTCCAAAACTCCAAAGCTCCAAAACTCCAAAACTCCAAAACTCCGAAACTCCAAAACTCCGAAACTCCAAAACTCCGAATCTCCAAAACTCCAAAACTCCAAAACTCCAAAACTCCGAAACTCCAATACTCCAAAACTCCGAAACTCCAAAACTCCGAAACTCCAAAACTCCAAAACTCCGAAACTCCAAAACTCCAAAACTCCGAAACTCCAAAACGCCGAAGCTCCGAAACTCCGAAACTCCAAAACTCCAAAACTCCGAAACTCCAAAACTCCAAAACTCCGAAACTCCGAAACTCCAAAACTCCGAAACTCCAAAACTCCGAAACTCCAAAACTCCAAAACTCCGAAACTCCAAAACTCCAAAACTCCGAAACTCCCAAACGCCGAAGCTCCGAAACTCCGAAACTCCAAAACTCCAAAACTCCGAAACTCCAAAACTCCAAAACTCCGAAACTCCGAAACTCCGAAACTCCAAATCTCCGAAACTCCAAAACTCCAAAACTCCGAAACTCCGAAACTCCAAAACTCCAAAACTACAAAACTCCAAAACTCCAAAACTCCGAAACTCCGAAACTCCAAAACTCCGAATCTCCAAAACTCCAAAACTCCAAAACTCCGAATCTCCAAAACTCGGAAACTCCAAAACTCCAAAACTCCAAAACTCCGAAACTCCAAAACTCCAAAACTCCAAAACTCCGAAACTCCAAAACTCCAAAACTCCAAAACTCCAAAACTCCAAAACTCCAAAACTCCAAAACTCCAAAACTCCGAAACTCCAAAACTCCAAAACTCCAAAACTCCAAAGCTCCAAAACTCCAAAACTCAAAAACTCCAAAACTCAAAAACTCCAAAACTCCAAAACTCCAAAACTCCGAAACTCCAAAACTCCGAAACTCCAAAACTCCGAAACTCCAAAACTCCAAAACTCCAATACTCCAAAACTCCAAAACTCCGAAACTCCAAAACTCCAAAACTCCAAAGCTCCAAAACTCCAAAACTCCAAAACTCCAAAACTCCAAAACTCCAATACTCCAAAACTCCAAAACTCCAAAACTCCGAAACTCCAAAACTCCAATACTCCAAAACTCCGAAACTCCAAAACTCCGAAACTCCAAAACTCCAAAACTCCAATACTCCAAAACTCCAAAACTCCAAAACTCCAAAACTCCAAAACTCCAAAACTCCAATACTCCAAAACTCCGAAACTCCGAAACTCCAAAACTCCAAAACTCCAAAACTGCAAAACTCCAAAACTCCGAAACTCCGAAACTCCAAAACTCCGAAACTCCAAAACTCGGAAACTCCAAAACTCCAAAGCTCCAAAACTCCAAAACTCCAAAACTCCGAAACTCCAAAACTCCAAAACTCCAAAACTCCAAAACTCCAAAACTCCGAAACTCCAAAACTCCGAAACTCCAAAACTCCGAAACTCCAAAACTCCGAAACTCCAAAACTCCGAAACTCCAAAACTCCAATACTCCAAAACTCCAAAACTCCAAAACTCCAAAACTCCAAAACTCCAAAACTCCAAAACTCCGAAACTCCAAAACTCCAAAACTCCGAAACTCCAAAACGCCGAAGCTCCGAAACTCCGAAACTCCAAAACTCCAAAACTCCGAAACTCCAAAACTCCGAAACTCCGAAACTCCGAAACTCCAAATCTCCGAAACTCCAAAACTCCAAAACTCCGAAACTCCGCAACTCCGAAACTCCAAAACTCCAAAACTCCGAAACTCCGAAACTCCAAAACTCCAAAACTCCAAAACTCCGAATATCCGAAACTCCAAAACTCCAAAACTCCGAAACTCCAAAACTCCGAAACTCCGAAACTCCGAAACTCCGAGACTCCAAAACTCCAAAACTCCGAAACTCCAAAACTCCGAAACTCCAAAACTCCAAAACTCCAATACTCCAAAACTCCAAAACACCGAAACTCCGAAACTCCGAAACTCCAAAACTCCAAAACTCCAAAACTCCGAATCTCCAAAACTCGGAAACTCCAAAACTCCAAAACTCCAAAACTCCGAAACTCCAAAACTCCAAAACTCCAAAACTCCGAAACTCCAAAACTCCAAAACTCCAAAACTCCAAAACTCCAAAACTCCAAAACTCCAAAACTCCAAAACTCCGAAACTCCAAAACTCCAAAACTCCAAAACTCCAAAGCTCCAAAACTCCAAAACTCAAAAACTCCAAAACTCAAAAACTCCAAAACTCCAAAACTCCAAAACTCCGAAACTCCAAAACTCCGAAACTCCAAAACTCCGAAACTCCAAAACTCCAAAACTCCAATACTCCAAAACTCCAAAACTCCGAAACTCCAAAACTCCAAAACTCCAAAGCTCCAAAACTCCAAAACTCCAAAACTCCAATACTCCAAAACTCCAAAACTCCAAAACTCCGAAACTCCAAAACTCCAATACTCCAAAACTCCGAAACTCCAAAACTCCGAAACTCCAAAACTCCAAAACTCCAATACTCCAAAACTCCAAAACTCCAAAACTCCAAAACTCCAAAACTCCAAAACTCCAATACTCCAAAACTCCGAAACTCCGAAACTCCAAAACTCCAAAACTCCAAAACTGCAAAACTCCAAAACTCCGAAACTCCGAAACTCCAAAACTCCGAAACTCCAAAACTCGGAAACTCCAAAACTCCAAAGCTCCAAAACTCCAAAACTCCAAAACTCCGAAACTCCAAAACTCCAAAACTCCAAAACTCCAAAACTCCGAAACTCCAAAACTCCGAAACTCCAAAACTCCGAAACTCCGAAACTCCAAAACTCCAAAACTCCAATACTCCAAAACTCCAAAACTCCGAAACTCCAAAACTCCAAAACTCCAAAGCTCCAAAACTCCAAAACTCCAAAACTCCAATACTCCAAAACTCCAAAACTCCAAAACTCCGAAACTCCAAAACTCCAATACTCCAAAACTCCAAAACTCCAAAACTCCAAAACTGCAAAAGTCCAAAACTCCAAAACTCCGAAACTCCAATACTCCAAAACTCCGAAACTCCAAAACTCCAAAACTCCAAAACTCCAAAACTCCAAAACTCCAATACTCCGAAACTCCGAAACTCCAAAACTCCAAAACTCCAAAACTCCAAAACTCCGAAACTCCAAAACTCCGAAACTCCGAAACTCCAAAACTCCAAAACTCCGAAACTCCAAAACTCCAAAACTCCGAAACTCCAAAACTGCAAAAGTCCAAAACTCCAAAACTCCAAAACTCCAAAACTCCAAAACTCCGAAACTCCAAAACTCCAATACTCCAAAACTCCAAAACTCCAAAACTCCGAAACTCCAAAACTCCAAAACTCCGAAACTCCAAAACTCCGAAACTCCAAAACTCCAAAACTCCGAAACTCCAAAACTCCGAAACTCCAAAACTCCAAAACTCCGAAACTCCAAAACTCCAAAACTCCGAAACTCCAAAACGCCGAAGCTCCGAAACTCCGAAACTCCAAAACTCCAAAACTCCGAAACTCCAAAACTCCAAAACTCCGAAACTCCGAAACTCCGAAACTCCAAATCTCCGAAACTCCAAAACTCCAAAACTCCGAAACTCCGCAACTCCGAAACTCCAAAACTCCAAAACTCCGAAACTCCGAAACTCCAAAACTCCAAAACTCCAAAACTCCGAATCTCCGAAACTCCAAAACTCCAAAACTCCGAAACTCCAAAACTCCGAAACTCCGAAACTCCGAAACTCCGAAACTCCAAAACTCCAAAACTCCGAAACTCCAAAACTCCGAAACTCCAAAACTCCAAAACTCCAATACTCCAAAACTCCAAAACACCGAAACTCCGAAACTCCGAAACTCCAAAACTCCAAAACTCCAAAACTCCGAATCTCCAAAACTCGGAAACTCCAAAACTCCAAAACTCCAAAACTCCGAAACTCCAAAACTCCAAAACTCCAAAACTCCGAAACTCCAAAACTCCAAAACTTCAAAACTCCAAAACTCCAAAACTCCAAAACTCCAAAACTCCAAAACTCCGAAACTCCAAAACTCCAAAACTCCAAAACTCCAAAGCTCCAAAACTCCAAAACTCAAAAACTCCAAAACTCAAAAACTCCAAAACTCCAAAACTCCAAAACTCCGAAACTCCAAAACTCCGAAACTCCAAAACTCCAATACTCCAAAACTCCGAAACTCCAAAACTCCGAAACTCCAAAACTCCAAAACTCCAATACTCCAAAACTCCAAAACTCCAAAACACCGAAACTCCGAAACTCCAAAACTCCAAAACTCCAAAACTCCAAAACTCCAAAACTCCGAAACTCAAAAACTCCGAAACTCCAAAACTCCAAAACTCCAAAACTCCGAAACTCCAAAACTCCAATACTCCAATACTCCGAAACTCCAAAACTCCAAAACTCCGAAACTCCAATACTCCAAAACTTCAAAACTCCGAATCTCCAAAACTCCAAAACTCCGAAACTCCGAAACTCCAAAACTCCAAAACTACAAAACTCCAAAACTCCAAAACTCCGAAACTCCGAAACTCCAAAACTCCGAATCTCCGAATCTCCAAAACTCCAAAACTCGAAAACTCCGAAACTCCAAAACTCCAAAACTCCAATACTCCAAAACTCCAAAACTCCGAAACTCCAAAACTCCAAAACTCCAAAGCTCCAAAACTCCAAAACTCCAAAACTCCGAAACTCCAAAACTCCAAAACTCCAAAACTCCGAAACACCAAAACTCCGAAACTCCGAAACTCGGAAACTCCAAAACTCCAAAACTCCAAAACTCCAAAACTCCAAAACTCCGAAACTCCAAAACTCCAAAACTCCGAAACTCCAAAACTCGAAAACTCCGAAACTCCAAAACTCCAAAACTCCAAAACTCCGAAACTCCAAAACTCGAAAACTCCAAAACTCAAAAACTCCAAAACTCAAAAACTCCAAAACTCCAAAACTCCAAAACTCCGAAACTCCAAAACTCCGAAACTCCAAAACTCCGAAACTCCAAAACTCCAAAACTCCAATACTCCAAAACTCCAAAACTCCGAAACTCCAAAACTCCAAAACTCCAAAGCTCCAAAACTCCAAAACTCCAAAACTCCAATACTCCAAAACTCCAAAACTCCAAAACTCCGAAACTCCGCAACTCCGAAACTCCAAAACTCCAAAACTCCGAAACTCCGAAACTCCAAAACTCCAAAACTCCGAATCTCCGAAACTCCAAAACTCCAAAACTCCGAAACTCCAAAACTCCGAAACTCCGAAACTCCGAAACTCCGAAACTCCAAAACTCCAAAACTCCGAAACTCCAAAACTCCGAAACTCCAAAACTCCAAAACTCCAATACTCCAAAACTCCAAAACACCGAAACTCCGAAACTCCGAAACTCCAAAACTCCAAAACTCCAAAACTCCGAATCTCCAAAACTCGGAAACTCCAAAACTCCAAAACTCCAAAACTCCGAAACTCCAAAACTCCAAAACTCCAAAACTCCGAAACTCCAAAACTCCAAAACTCCAAAACTCCAAAACTCCAAAACTCCAAAACTCCAAAACTCCGAAACTCCAAAACTCCAAAACTCCAAAACTCCAAAGCTCCAAAACTCCAAAACTCAAAAACTCCAAAACTCAAAAACTCAAAAACTCCAAAACTCCAAAACTCCGAAACTCCAAAACTCCGAAACTCCAAAACTCCGAAACTCCAAAACTCCAAAACTCCAATACTCCAAAACTCCAAAACTCCGAAACTCCAAAACTCCAAAACTCCAAAGCTCCAAAACTCCAAAACTCCAAAACTCCAATACTCCAAAACTCCAAAACTCCAAAACTCCGAAACTCCAAAACTCCAATACTCCAAAACTCCAAAACTCCAAAACTCCAAAACTGCAAAAGTCCAAAACTCCAAAACTCCGAAACTCCAATACTCCAAAACTCCGAAACTCCAAAACTCCAAAACTCCAAAACTCCAAAACTCCAAAACTCCAATACTCCGAAACTCCGAAACTCCAAAACTCCAAAACTCCAAAACTCCGAAACTCCAAAACTCCGAAACTCCGAAACTCCAAAACTCCAAAACTCCGAAACTCCAAAACTCCAAAACTCCGAAACTCCAAAACTGCAAAAGTCCAAAACTCCAAAACTCCGAAACTCCAATACTCAAAAACTCCGAAACTCCAAAACTCCAAAACTCCAAAACTCCAAAACTCCAAAACTCCGAAACTCCGAAACTCCGAAACTCCGAAACTCCAAAACTCCGAAACTCCAAAACTCCGAAACTCCAAAACTCCGAAACTCCAAAACTCCGAATCTCCAAAACTCCAAAACTCCAAAACTCCAAAACTGCAAAACTCCAAAACTCCGAAACTCCAAAACTCCAAAACTCCGAAACTCCAAAACTCCGAAACTCCAAAACTCCAAAACTCCAAAACTCCGAAACTCCAAAACTCCAATACTCCAAAACTAAGAAACTCCAAAACTCCAAAACTCCAAAACTCCAATACTCCAAAACTCCGAAACTCCGAAACTCCAAAACTCCAAAACTCCAAAACTGCAAAACTCCAAAACTCCGAAACTCCGAAACTCCAAAACTCCGAAACTCCAAAACTCGGAAACTCCAAAACTCCAAAGCTCCAAAACTCCAAAACTCCAAAACTCCGAAACTCCAAAACTCCGAAACTCCAAAACTCCGAATCTCCAAAACTCCAAAACTCCAAAACTCCAAAACTCCGAAACTCCAAAACTCCAAAACTCCGAAACTCCAAAACTCCGAAACTCCAAAACTCCAAAACTCCGAAACTCCAAAACTCCAAAACTCCGAAACTCCAAAACGCCGAAGCTCCGAAACTCCGAAACTCCAAAACTCCAAAACTCCGAAACTCCAAAACTCCAAAACTCCGAAACTCCGAAACTCCGAAACTCCAAATCTCCGAAACTCCAAAACTCCAAAACTCCGAAACTCCGCAACTCCGAAACTCCAAAACTCCAAAACTCCGAAACTCCGAAACTCCAAAACTCCAAAACTCCAAAACTCCGAATCTCCGAAACTCCAAAACTCCAAAACTCCGAAACTCCAAAACTCCGAAACTCCGAAACTCCGAAACTCCGAAACTCCGAAACTCCAAAACTCCAAAACTCCGAAACTCCAAAACTCCGAAACTCCAAAACTCCAAAACTCCAAAACTCCAAAACTCCGAAACTCCAAAACTCCAATACTCCAAAACTAAGAAACTCCAAAACTCCAAAACTCCAAAACTCCAATACTCCAAAACTCCGAAACTCCGAAACTCCAAAACTCCAAAACTCCAAAACTGCAAAACTCCAAAACTCCGAAACTCCGAAACTCCAAAACTCCGAAACTCCAAAACTCGGAAACTCCAAAACTCCAAAGCTCCAAAACTCCAAAACTCCAAAACTCCGAAACTCCAAAACTCCGAAACTCCAAAACTCCGAAACTCCAAAACTCGGAAACTCCAAAACTCCAAAGCTCCAAAACTCCAAAACTCCAAAACTCCAAAACTCCGAAACTCCGAAACTCCGAAACTCCAAATCTCCGAAACTCCAAAACTCCAAAACTCCGAAACTCCGCAACTCCGAAACTCCAAAACTCCAAAACTCCGAAACTCCGAAACTCCAAAACTCCAAAACTCCAAAACTCCAAAACTCCAAAACTCCAAAACTCCGAAACTCCGAAACTCCGAAACTCCGAAACTCCAAAACTCCAAAACTCCGAAACTCCAAAACTCCGAAACTCCAAAACTCCAAAACTCCAATACTCCAAAACTCCAAAACACCGAAACTCCGAAACTCCGAAACTCCAAAACTCCAAAACTCCAAAACTCCGAATCTCCAAAACTCGGAAACTCCAAAACTCCAAAACTCCAAAACTCCGAAACTCCAAAACTCCAAAACTCCAAAACTCCGAAACTCCAAAACTCCAAAACTCCAAAACTCCAAAACTCCAAAACTCCAAAACTCCAAAACTCCAAAACTCCGAAACTCCAAAACTCCAAAACTCCAAAACTCCAAAGCTCCAAAACTCCAAAACTCAAAAACTCCAAAACTCAAAAACTCCAAAACTCCAAAACTCCAAAACTCCGAAACTCCAAAACTCCGAAACTCCAAAACTCCGAAACTCCAAAACTCCAAAACTCCAATACTCCAAAACTCCAAAACTCCGAAACTCCAAAACTCCAAAACTCCAAAGCTCCAAAACTCCAAAACTCCAAAACTCCAATACTCCAAAACTCCAAAACTCCAAAACTCCGAAACTCCAAAACTCCAATACTCCAAAACTCCAAAACTCCGAAACTCCAAAACTCCGAAACTCCAAAACTCCAAAACTCCAATACTCCAAAACTCCAAAACTCCAAAACTCCAAAACTCCAATACTCCAAAACTCCGAAACTCCGAAACTCCAAAACTCCAAAACTCCAAAACTGCAAAACTCCAAAACTCCGAAACTCCGAAACTCCAAAACTCCGAAACTCCAAAACTCGGAAACTCCAAAACTCCAAAGCTCCAAAACTCCAAAACTCCAAAACTCCGAAACTCCAAAACTCCAAAACTCCAAAACTCCAAAACTCCGAAACTCCAAAACTCCAAAACTCCAAAACTCCGAAACTCCAAAACTCCAGAACTCCAAAACTCCAAAACTCCGAAACTCCAAAACTCCAAAACTCCAAAACTCCGAAACTCCAAAACTCCAAAACTCCAAAACTCCGAAACTCCAAAACTCCGAAACTCCAAAACTCCGAAACTCCGAAACTCCAAAACTCGAAAACTCCAAAACTCCAATACTCCAAAACTCCAAAACTCCAAAACACCGGAACTCCGAAACTCCAAAACTCCAAAACTCCGAAACTCCGAAACTCCAAAACTCGAAAACTCCAAAACTCCAATACTCCAAAACTCCAAAACTCCAAAACACCGGAACTCCGAAACTCCGAAACTCCAAAACTCCAAAACTCCAAAACTCCAAAACTCCAAAACTCTAAAACTCCAAAACTCCAAAACTCCAAAACTCCAAAACTCCGAAACTCCAAAACTCCGAAACTCCAAAACTCCGAAACTCCAAAACTCCGAAACTCCAAAACTCCGAATCTCCAAAACTCCAAAACTCCAAAACTCCAAAACTCCGAAACTCCAAAACTCCAAAACTCCGAAACTCCAAAACTCCGAAACTCCAAAACTCCAAAACTCCAAAACTCCAAAACTCCGAAACTCCAAAACTCCAATACTCCAAAACTAAGAAACTCCAAAACTCCAAAACTCCAAAACTCCAATACTCCAAAACTCCGAAACTCCGAAACTCCAAAACTCCAAAACTCCAAAACTGCAAAACTGCAAAACTCCAAAACTCCGAAACTCCGAAACTCCAAAACTCCGAAACTCCAAAACTCGGAAACTCCAAAACTCCGAAACTCCAAAACTCCGAAACTCCAAAACTCCGAATCTCCAAAACTCCAAAACTCCAAAACTCCGAAACTCCAAAACTCCAAAACTCCGAAACTCCAAAACTCCGAAACTCCAAAACTCCAAAACTCCGAAACTCCAAAACTCCAAAACTCCAAAACTCCGAAACTCCGAAACTCCGAAACTCCAAATCTCCGAAACTCCAAAACTCCGAAACTCCAAAACTCCGAAACTCCAAAACTCCAAAACTCCGAAACTCCAAAACTCCGAAACTCCAAAACTCCAAAACTCCGAAACTCCAAAACTCCAAAACTCCGAAACTCCAAAACGCCGAAGCTCCGAAACTCCGAAACTCCAAAACTCCAAAACTCCGAAACTCCAAAACTCCAAAACTCCGAAACTCCGAAACTCCGAAACTCCAAATCTCCGAAACTCCAAAACTCCAAAACTCCGAAACTCCGCAACTCCGAAACTCCAAAACTCCAAAACTCCGAAACTCCGAAACTCCAAAACTCCAAAACTCCAAAACTCCGAATCTCCGAAACTCCAAAACTCCAAAACTCCGAAACTCCAAAACTCCAATACTCCAAAACTAAGAAACTCCAAAACTCCAAAACTCCAAAACTCCAATACTCCAAAACTCCGAAACTCCGAAACTCCAAAACTCCAAAACTCCAAAACTGCAAAACTCCAAAACTCCGAAACTCCGAAACTCCAAAACTCCGAAACTCCAAAACTCGGAAACTCCAAAACTCCAAAGCTCCAAAACTCCAAAACTCCAAAACTCCGAAACTCCAAAACTCCGAAACTCCAAAACTCCGAAACTCCAAAACTCGGAAACTCCAAAACTCCAAAACTCCAAAACTCCAATACTCCAAAACTCCGAAACTCCGAAACTCCAAAACTCCAAAACTCCAAAACTCCGAAACTCCGAAACTCCAAAACTCCGAAACTCCAAAACTCGGAAACTCCAAAACTCCAAAGCTCCAAAACTCCAAAACTCCAAAACTCCGAAACTCCAAAACTCCGAAACTCCAAAACTCCGAAACTCCAAAACTCGGAAACTCCAAAACTCCAAAGCTCCAAAACTCCAAAACTCCAAAACTCCGAAACTCCAAAACTCCGAAACTCCAAAACTCCGAATCTCCAAAACTCCAAAACTCCAAAACTCCAAAACTCCGAAACTCCAAAACTCCAAAACTCCGAAACTCCAAAACTCCGAAACTCCAAAACTCCAAAACTCCGAAACTCCAAAACTCCAAAACTCCGAAACTCCAAAACGCCGAAGCTCCGAAACTCCGAAACTCCAAAACTCCAAAACTCCGAAACTCCAAAACTCCAAAACTCCGAAACTCCGAAACTCCAAAACTCCGAAACTCCAAAACTCCGAAACTCCAAAACTCCAAAACTCCGAAACTCCAAAACTCCAAAACTCCGAAACTCCCAAACGCCGAAGCTCCGAAACTCCGAAACTCCAAAACTCCAAAACTCCGAAACTCCAAAACTCCAAAACTCCGAAACTCCGAAACTCCGAAACTCCAAATCTCCGAAACTCCAAAACTCCAAAACTCCGAAACTCCAAAACTCCAAAACTACAAAACTCCAAAACTCCAAAACTCCAAAACTCCGAAACTCCGAAACTCCAAAACTCCGAATCTCCAAAACTCCAAAACTCCAAAACTCCGAATCTCCAAAACTCGGAAACTCCAAAACTCCAAAACTCCAAAACTCCGAAACTCCAAAACTCCAAAACTCCAAAACTCCGAAACTCCAAAACTCCAAAACTCCAAAACTCCAAAACTCCAAAACTCCAAAACTCCAAAACTCCAAAACTCCAAAACTCCGAAACTCCAAAACTCCAAAACTCCAAAACTCCAAAGCTCCAAAACTCCAAAACTCAAAAACTCCAAAACTCAAAAACTCCAAAACTCCAAAACTCCAAAACTCCGAAACTCCAAAACTCCGAAACTCCAAAACTCCGAAACTCCAAAACTCCAAAACTCCAATACTCCAAAACTCCAAAACTCCGAAACTCCAAAACTCCAAAACTCCAAAGCTCCAAAACTCCAAAACTCCAAAACTCCAAAACTCCAAAACTCCAATACTCCAAAACTCCAAAACTCCAAAACTCCGAAACTCCAAAACTCCAATACTCCAAAACTCCGAAACTCCAAAACTCCGAAACTCCAAAACTCCAAAACTCCAATACTCCAAAACTCCAAAACTCCAAAACTCCAAAACTCCAAAACTCCAAAACTCCAATACTCCAAAACTCCGAAACTCCGAAACTCCAAAACTCCAAAACTCCAAAACTGCAAAACTCCAAAACTCCGAAACTCCGAAACTCCAAAACTCCGAAACTCCAAAACTCGGAAACTCCAAAACTCCAAAGCTCCAAAACTCCAAAACTCCAAAACTCCGAAACTCCAAAACTCCAAAACTCCAAAACTCCAAAACTCCAAAACTCCGAAACTCCAAAACTCCGAAACTCCAAAACTCCGAAACTCCAAAACTCCGAAACTCCAAAACTCCGAAACTCCAAAACTCCAATACTCCAAAACTCCAAAACTCCAAAACTCCAAAACTCCAAAACTCCGAAACTCCGAAACTCCAAAACTCCAAAACTCCAAAACTCCAAAACTCCGAAACTCCAAAACTCCAAAACTCCAAAACTCCGAAATCCAAAACTCCAAAACTCCAAAACTCCAAAACTCCGAAACTCCAAAACTCCAAAACTCCAAAACTCCGAAACTCCAAAACTCCAAAACTCCAAAACTCCGAAACTCCAAAACTCCGAAACTCCAAAACTCCGAAACTCCGAAACTCCAAAACTCGAAAACTCCAAAACTCCAATACTCCAAAACTCCAAAACTCCAAAACACCGGAACTCCGAAACTCCGAAACTCCAAAACTCCAAAACTCCGAAACTCCGAAACTCCAAAACTCGAAAACTCCAAAACTCCAATACTCCAAAACTCCAAAACTCCAAAACACCGGAACTCCGAAACTCCGAAACTCCAAAACTCCAAAACTCCAAAACTCCAAAACTCCAAAACTCCGAAACTCCAAAACTCCAATACTCCAAAACTCCGAAACTCTAAAACTCCAAAACTCCAAAACTCCAAAACTCCAAAACTCCGAAACTCCAAAACTCCGAAACTCCAAAACTCCGAAACTCCAAAACTCCGAAACTCCAAAACTCCGAATCTCCAAAACTCCAAAACTCCAAAACTCCAAAACTCCAAAACTCCGAAACTCCAAAACTCCAAAACTCCGAAACTCCAAAACTCCGAAACTCCAAAACTCCAAAACTCCGAAACTCCAAAACTCCGAAACTCCAAAACTCCAAAACTCCGAAACTCCAAAACTCCAAAACTCCGAAACTCCAAAACGCCGAAGCTCCGAAACTCCGAAACTCCAAAACTCCAAAACTCCAAAACTCCGAAACTCCAAAACTCCAAAACTCCGAAACTCCGAAACTCCGAAACTCCAAATCTCCGAAACTCCAAAACTCCAAAACTCCGAAACTCCGCAACTCCGAAACTCCAAAACTCCAAAACTCCGAAACTCCAAAACTCCAAAACTCCGAAACTCCGAAACTCCGAAACTCCAAATCTCCGAAACTCCAAAACTCCAAAACTCCGAAACTCCGCAACTCCGAAACTCCAAAACTCCAAAACTCCGAAACTCCGAAACTCCAAAACTCCAAAACTCCAAAACTCCAAAACTCCAAAACTCCAAAACTCCGAAACTCCGAAACTCCGAAACTCCGAAACTCCAAAACTCCAAAACTCCGAAACTCCAAAACTCCGAAACTCCAAAACTCCAAAACTCCAATACTCCAAAACTCCAAAACACCGAAACTCCGAAACTCCGAAACTCCAAAACTCCAAAACTCCAAAACTCCGAATCTCCAAAACTCGGAAACTCCAAAACTCCAAAACTCCAAAACTCCGAAACTCCAAAACTCCAAAACTCCAAAACTCCGAAACTCCAAAACTCCAAAACTCCAAAACTCCAAAACTCCAAAACTCCAAAACTCCAAAACTCCAAAACTCCGAAACTCCAAAACTCCAAAACTCCAAAACTCCAAAGCTCCAAAACTCCAAAACTCAAAAACTCCAAAACTCAAAAACTCCAAAACTCCAAAACTCCAAAACTCCGAAACTCCAAAACTCCGAAACTCCAAAACTCCGAAACTCCAAAACTCCAAAACTCCAATACTCCAAAACTCCAAAACTCCGAAACTCCAAAACTCCAAAACTCCAAAGCTCCAAAACTCCAAAACTCCAAAACTCCAATACTCCAAAACTCCAAAACTCCAAAACTCCGAAACTCCAAAACTCCAATACTCCAAAACTCCAAAACTCCGAAACTCCAAAACTCCGAAACTCCAAAACTCCAAAACTCCAATACTCCAAAACTCCAAAACTCCAAAACTCCAAAACTCCAATACTCCAAAACTCCGAAACTCCGAAACTCCAAAACTCCAAAACTCCAAAACTGCAAAACTCCAAAACTCCGAAACTCCGAAACTCCAAAACTCCGAAACTCCAAAACTCGGAAACTCCAAAACTCCAAAGCTCCAAAACTCCAAAACTCCAAAACTCCGAAACTCCAAAACTCCAAAACTCCAAAACTCCAAAACTCCGAAACTCCAAAACTCCAAAACTCCAAAACTCCGAAACTCCAAAACTCCAAAACTCCAAAACTCCAAAACTCCGAAACTCCAAAACTCCAAAACTCCAAAACTCCGAAACTCCAAAACTCCAAAACTCCAAAACTCCGAAACTCCAAAACTCCGAAACTCCAAAACTCCGAAACTCCGAAACTCCAAAACTCGAAAACTCCAAAACTCCAATACTCCAAAACTCCAAAACTCCAAAACACCGGAACTCCGAAACTCCAAAACTCCAAAACTCCGAAACTCCGAAACTCCAAAACTCGAAAACTCCAAAACTCCAATACTCCAAAACTCCAAAACTCCAAAACACCGGAACTCCGAAACTCCGAAACTCCAAAACTCCAAAACTCCAAAACTCCAAAACTCCAAAACTCTAAAACTCCAAAACTCCAAAACTCCAAAACTCCAAAACTCCGAAACTCCAAAACTCCGAAACTCCAAAACTCCGAAACTCCAAAACTCCGAAACTCCAAAACTCCGAATCTCCAAAACTCCAAAACTCCAAAACTCCAAAACTCCGAAACTCCAAAACTCCAAAACTCCGAAACTCCAAAACTCCGAAACTCCAAAACTCCAAAACTCCAAAACTCCAAAACTCCGAAACTCCAAAACTCCAATACTCCAAAACTAAGAAACTCCAAAACTCCAAAACTCCAAAACTCCAATACTCCAAAACTCCGAAACTCCGAAACTCCAAAACTCCAAAACTCCAAAACTGCAAAACTGCAAAACTCCAAAACTCCGAAACTCCGAAACTCCAAAACTCCGAAACTCCAAAACTCGGAAACTCCAAAACTCCGAAACTCCAAAACTCCGAAACTCCAAAACTCCGAATCTCCAAAACTCCAAAACTCCAAAACTCCAAAACTCCGAAACTCCAAAACTCCAAAACTCCGAAACTCCAAAACTCCGAAACTCCAAAACTCCAAAACTCCGAAACTCCAAAACTCCAAAACTCCAAAACTCCGAAACTCCGAAACTCCGAAACTCCAAATCTCCGAAACTCCAAAACTCCGAAACTCCAAAACTCCGAAACTCCAAAACTCCAAAACTCCGAAACTCCAAAACTCCGAAACTCCAAAACTCCAAAACTCCGAAACTCCAAAACTCCAAAACTCCGAAACTCCAAAACGCCGAAGCTCCGAAACTCCGAAACTCCAAAACTCCAAAACTCCGAAACTCCAAAACTCCAAAACTCCGAAACTCCGAAACTCCGAAACTCCAAATCTCCGAAACTCCAAAACTCCAAAACTCCGAAACTCCGCAACTCCGAAACTCCAAAACTCCAAAACTCCGAAACTCCGAAACTCCAAAACTCCAAAACTCCAAAACTCCGAATCTCCGAAACTCCAAAACTCCAAAACTCCGAAACTCCAAAACTCCGAAACTCCGAAACTCCGAAACTCCGAAACTCCAAAACTCCAAAACTCCGAAACTCCAAAACTCCGAAACTCCAAAACTCCAAAACTCCAATACTCCAAAACTCCAAAACACCGAAACTCCGAAACTCCGAAACTCCAAAACTCCAAAACTCCAAAACTCCGAATCTCCAAAACTCGGAAACTCCAAAACTCCAAAACTCCAAAACTCCGAAACTCCGAAACTCCAAAACTCCAAAACTCCAAAACTCCGAAACTCCAAAACTCCAAAACTCCAAAACTCCAAAACTCCAAAACTCCAAAACTCCAAAACTCCGAAACTCCAAAACTCCAAAACTCCAAAACTCCAAAGCTCCAAAACTCCAAAACTCAAAAACTCCAAAACTCAAAAACTCCAAAACTCCAAAACTCCAAAACTCCGAAACTCCAAAACTCCGAAACTCCAAAACTCCGAAACTCCAAAACTCCAAAACTCCAATACTCCAAAACTCCAAAACTCCGAAACTCCAAAACTCCAAAACTCCAAAGCTCCAAAACTCCAAAACTCCAAAACTCCAATACTCCAAAACTCCAAAACTCCAAAACTCCGAAACTCCAAAACTCCAATACTCCAAAACTCCGAAACTCCAAAACTCCGAAACTCCAAAACTCCAAAACTCCAATACTCCAAAACTCCAAAACTCCAAAACTCCAAAACTCCAATACTCCAAAACTCCGAAACTCCGAAACTCCAAAACTCCAAAACTCCAAAACTGCAAAACTCCAAAACTCCGAAACTCCGAAACTCCAAAACTCCGAAACTCCAAAACTCGGAAACTCCAAAACTCCAAAGCTCCAAAACTCCAAAACTCCAAAACTCCAAAACTCCAAAACTCCGAAACTCCAAAACTCCAAAACTCCAAAACTCCGAAACTCCAAAACTCCAAAACTCCAAAACTCCAAAACTCCGAAACTCCAAAACTCCAAAACTCCAAAACTCCGAAACTCCAAAACTCCAAAACTCCAAAACTCCGAAACTCCAAAACTCCGAAACTCCAAAACTCCGAAACTCCGAAACTCCAAAACTCGAAAACTCCAAAACTCCAATACTCCAAAACTCCAAAACTCCAAAACACCGGAACTCCGAAACTCCAAAACTCCAAAACTCCGAAACTCCGAAACTCCAAAACTCGAAAACTCCAAAACTCCAATACTCCAAAACTCCAAAACTCCAAAA
The DNA here is from genome assembly GCF_055824585.1 of Amblyomma mixtum. NCBI lineage: Eukaryota > Metazoa > Arthropoda > Arachnida > Ixodida > Ixodidae > Amblyomma > Amblyomma mixtum. The sequence continues at coordinate 13,952,343 of NW_028317651.1, forward strand.
CACCGGAACTCCGAAACTCCGAAACTCCAAAACTCCAAAACTCCAAAACTCCAAAACTCCAAAACTCCGAAACTCCAAAACTCCAATACTCCAAAACTCCGAAACTCCAAAACTCCAAAACTCTAAAACTCCAAAACTCCAAAACTCCAAAACTGCAAAACTCCAAAACTCCGAAACTCCGAAACTCCAAAACTCCGAAACTCCAAAACTCGGAAACTCCAAAACTCCAAAGCTCCAAAACTCCAAAACTCCAAAACTCCGAAACTCCAAAACTCCAAAACTCCAAAACTCCAAAACTCCGAAACTCCAAAACTCCAAAACTCCAAAACTCCGAAACTCCAAAACTCCAAAACTCCAAAACTCCAAAACTCCGAAACTCCAAAACTCCAAAACTCCAAAACTCCGAAACTCCAAAACTCCAAAACTCCAAAACTCCGAAACTCCAAAACTCCGAAACTCCAAAACTCCGAAACTCCGAAACTCCAAAACTCGAAAACTCCAAAACTCCAATACTCCAAAACTCCAAAACTCCAAAACACCGGAACTCCGAAACTCCAAAACTCCAAAACTCCGAAACTCCGAAACTCCAAAACTCGAAAACTCCAAAACTCCAATACTCCAAAACTCCAAAACTCCAAAACACCGGAACTCCGAAACTCCGAAACTCCAAAACTCCAAAACTCCAAAACTCCAAAACTCCAAAACTCCGAAACTCCAAAACTCCAATACTCCAAAACTCCGAAACTCCAAAACTCCAAAACTCTAAAACTCCAAAACTCCAAAACTCCAAAACTCCAAAACTCCGAAACTCCAAAACTCCGAAACTCCAAAACTCCGAAACTCCAAAACTCCGAAACTCCAAAACTCCGAATCTCCAAAACTCCAAAACTCCAAAACTCCAAAACTCCAAAACTCCGAAACTCCAAAACTCCAAAACTCCGAAACTCCAAAACTCCGAAACTCCAAAACTCCAAAACTCCAATACTCCAAAACTCCAAAACACCGAAACTCCGAAACTCCGAAACTCCAAAACTCCAAAACTCCAAAACTCCGAATCTCCAAAACTCGGAAACTCCAAAACTCCAAAACTCCAAAACTCCAAAACTCCAAAACTCCAAAACTCCGAAACTCCAAAACTCCAAAACTCCAAAACTCCAAAACTCCAAAACTCCAAAACTCCAAAACTCCGAAACTCCAAAACTCCAAAACTCCAAAACTCCAAAGCTCCAAAACTCCAAAACTCAAAAACTCCAAAACTCAAAAACTCCAAAACTCCAAAACTCCAAAACTCCGAAACTCCAAAACTCCGAAACTCCAAAACTCCGAAACTCCAAAACTCCAAAACTCCAATACTCCAAAACTCCAAAACTCCGAAACTCCAAAACTCCAAAACTCCAAAGCTCCAAAACTCCAAAACTCCAAAACTCCAATACTCCAAAACTCCAAAACTCCAAAACTCCGAAACTCCAAAACTCCAATACTCCAAAACTCCGAAACTCCAAAACTCCGAAACTCCAAAACTCCAAAACTCCAATACTCCAAAACTCCAAAACTCCAAAACTCCAAAACTCCAATACTCCAAAACTCCGAAACTCCGAAACTCCAAAACTCCAAAACTCCAAAACTGCAAAACTCCAAAACTCCGAAACTCCGAAACTCCAAAACTCCGAAACTCCAAAACTCGGAAACTCCAAAACTCCAAAGCTCCAAAACTCCAAAACTCCAAAACTCCAAAACTCCAAAACTCCGAAACTCCAAAACTCCAAAACTCCAAAACTCCGAAACTCCAAAACTCCAAAACTCCAAAACTCCAAAACTCCGAAACTCCAAAACTCCAAAACTCCAAAACTCCGAAACTCCAAAACTCCAAAACTCCAAAACTCCGAAACTCCAAAACTCCGAAACTCCAAAACTCCGAAACTCCGAAACTCCAAAACTCGAAAACTCCAAAACTCCAATACTCCAAAACTCCAAAACTCCAAAACACCGGAACTCCGAAACTCCAAAACTCCAAAACTCCGAAACTCCGAAACTCCAAAACTCGAAAACTCCAAAACTCCAATACTCCAAAACTCCAAAACTCCAAAACACCGGAACTCCGAAACTCCGAAACTCCAAAACTCCAAAACTCCAAAACTCCAAAACTCCAAAACTCCAAAACTCCAATACTCCAAAACTCCGAAACTCCAAAACTCCAAAACTCTAAAACTCCAAAACTCCAAAACTCCAAAACTGCAAAACTCCAAAACTCCGAAACTCCGAAACTCCAAAACTCCGAAACTCCAAAACTCGGAAACTCCAAAACTCCAAAGCTCCAAAACTCCAAAACTCCAAAACTCCGAAACTCCAAAACTCCAAAACTCCAAAACTCCAAAACTCCGAAACTCCAAAACTCCAAAACTCCAAAACTCCGAAACTCCAAAACTCCAAAACTCCAAAACTCCAAAACTCCGAAACTCCAAAACTCCAAAACTCCAAAACTCCGAAACTCCAAAACTCCAAAACTCCAAAACTCCGAAACTCCAAAACTCCGAAACTCCAAAACTCCGAAACTCCGAAACTCCAAAACTCGAAAACTCCAAAACTCCAATACTCCAAAACTCCAAAACTCCAAAACACCGGAACTCCGAAACTCCAAAACTCCAAAACTCCGAAACTCCGAAACTCCAAAACTCGAAAACTCCAAAACTCCAATACTCCAAAACTCCAAAACTCCAAAACACCGGAACTCCGAAACTCCGAAACTCCAAAACTCCAAAACTCCAAAACTCCAAAACTCCAAAACTCCGAAACTCCAAAACTCCAATACTCCAAAACTCCGAAACTCCAAAACTCCAAAACTCAAACTCCAAAACTCCAAAACTCCAAAACTCCAAAACTCCGAAACTCCAAAACTCCGAAACTCCAAAACTCCGAAACTCCAAAACTCCGAAACTCCAAAACTCCGAATCTCCAAAACTCCAAAACTCCAAAACTCCAAAACTCCAAAACTCCAAAACTCCGAAACTCCAAAACTCCAAAACTCCGAAACTCCAAAACTCCGAAACTCCAAAACTCCAAAACTCCAAAACTCCGAAACTCCAAAACTCCAATACTCCAAAACTAAGAAACTCCAAAACTCCAAAACTCCAAAACTCCAATACTCCAAAACTCCGAAACTCCGAAACTCCAAAACTCCAAAACCCCAAAACTGCAAAACTGCAAAACTCCAAAACTCCGAAACTCCGAAACTCCAAAACTCCGAAACTCCAAAACTCGGAAACTCCAAAACTCCGAAACTCCAAAACTCCGAAACTCCAAAACTCCGAATCTCCAAAACTCCAAAACTCCAAAACTCCAAAACTCCGAAACTCCAAAACTCCAAAACTCCGAAACTCCAAAACTCCGAAACTCCAAAACTCCAAAACTCCGAAACTCCAAAACTCCAAAACTCCAAAACTCCGAAACTCCGAAACTCCGAAACTCCAAATCTCCGAAACTCCAAAACTCCGAAACTCCAAAACTCCGAAACTCCAAAACTCCAAAACTCCGAAACTCCAAAACTCCGAAACTCCAAAACTCCAAAACTCCGAAACTCCAAAACTCCAAAACTCCGAAACTCCAAAACGCCGAAGCTCCGAAACTCCGAAACTCCAAAACTCCAAAACTCCGAAACTCCAAAACTCCAAAACTCCGAAACTCCGAAACTCCGAAACTCCAAATCTCCGAAACTCCAAAACTCCAAAACTCCGAAACTCCGCAACTCCGAAACTCCAAAACTCCAAAACTCCGAAACTCCGAAACTCCAAAACTCCAAAACTCCAAAACTCCGAATCTCCGAAACTCCAAAACTCCAAAACTCCGAAACTCCAAAACTCCGAAACTCCGAAACTCCGAAACTCCGAAACTCCAAAACTCCAAAACTCCGAAACTCCAAAACTCCGAAACTCCAAAACTCCAAAACTCCAATACTCCAAAACTCCAAAACACCGAAACTCCGAAACTCCGAAACTCCAAAACTCCAAAACTCCAAAACTCCGAATCTCCAAAACTCGGAAACTCCAAAACTCCAAAACTCCAAAACTCCGAAACTCCAAAACTCCAAAACTCCAAAACTCCGAAACTCCAAAACTCCAAAACTCCAAAACTCCAAAACTCCAAAACTCCAAAACTCCAAAACTCCAAAACTCCGAAACTCCAAAACTCCAAAACTCCAAAACTCCAAAGCTCCAAAACTCCAAAACTCAAAAACTCCAAAACTCAAAAACTCCAAAACTCCAAAACTCCAAAACTCCGAAACTCCAAAACTCCGAAACTCCAAAACTCCGAAACTCCAAAACTCCAAAACTCCAATACTCCAAAACTCCAAAACTCCGAAACTCCAAAACTCCAAAACTCCAAAGCTCCAAAACTCCAAAACTCCAAAACTCCAATACTCCAAAACTCCAAAACTCCGAAACTCCAAAACTCCAATACTCCAAAACTCCGAAACTCCAAAACTCCGAAACTCCAAAACTCCAAAACTCCAATACTCCAAAACTCCAAAACTCCAAAACTCCAAAACTCCAATACTCCAAAACTCCGAAACTCCGAAACTCCAAAACTCCAAAACTCCAAAACTGCAAAACTCCAAAACTCCGAAACTCCGAAACTCCAAAACTCCGAAACTCCAAAACTCGGAAACTCCAAAACTCCAAAGCTCCAAAACTCCAAAACTCCAAAACTCCGAAACTCCAAAACTCCAAAACTCCAAAACTCCGAAACTCCAAAACTCCAAAACTCCAAAACTCCGAAACTCCAAAACTCCAAAACTCCAAAACTCCAAAACTCCGAAACTCCAAAACTCCAAAACTCCAAAACTCCGAAACTCCAAAACTCCAAAACTCCAAAACTCCGAAACTCCAAAACTCCGAAACTCCAAAACTCCGAAACTCCGAAACTCCAAAACTCGAAAACTCCAAAACTCCAATACTCCAAAACTCCAAAACTCCAAAACACCGGAACTCCGAAACTCCAAAACTCCAAAACTCCGAAACTCCGAAACTCCAAAACTCGAAAACTCCAAAACTCCAATACTCCAAAACTCCAAAACTCCAAAACACCGGAACTCCGAAACTCCGAAACTCCAAAACTCCAAAACTCCAAAACTCCAAAACTCCAAAACTCCGAAACTCCAAAACTCCAATACTCCAAAACTCCGAAACTCCAAAACTCCAAAACTCTAAAACTCCAAAACTCCGAAACTCCAAAACTCCGAAACTCCAAAACTCCGAAACTCCAAAACTCCGAAACTCCAAAACTCCGAATCTCCAAAACTCCAAAACTCCAAAACTCCAAAACTCCAAAACTCCGAAACTCCAAAACTCCAAAACTCCGAAACTCCAAAACTCCAAAACTCCAAAACTCCAAAACTCCGAAACTCCAAAACTCCAAAACTCCGAAACTCCACAACTCCGAAACTCCAAAACTCCAAAACTCCAAAACTCCAAAACTCCGAAACTCCAAAACTCCAATACTCCAAAACTAAGAAACTCCAAAACTCCAAAACTCCAAAACTCCAATACTCCAAAACTCCGAAACTCCGAAACTCCAAAACTCCAAAACTCCAAAACTGCAAAACTGCAAAACTCCAAAACTCCGAAACTCCGAAACTCCAAAACTCCGAAACTCCAAAACTCGGAAACTCCAAAACTCCGAAACTCCAAAACTCCGAAACTCCAAAACTCCGAATCTCCAAAACTCCAAAACTCCAAAACTCCAAAACTCCGAAACTCCAAAACTCCAAAACTCCGAAACTCCAAAACTCCGAAACTCCAAAACTCCAAAACTCCGAAACTCCAAAACTCCAAAACTCCAAAACTCCGAAACTCCGAAACTCCGAAACTCCAAATCTTCGAAACTCCAAAACTCCAAAACTCCGAAACTCCGAAACTCCGCAACTCCGAAACTCCAAAACTCCAAAACTCCGAAACTCCGAAACTCCAAAACTCCAAAACTCCAAAACTCCGAATCTCCGAAACTCCAAAACTCCAAAACTCCGAAACTCCAAAACTCCGAAACTCCGAAACTCCGAAACTCCAAAACTCCAAAACTCCGAAACTCCAAAACTCCGAAACTCCAAAACTCCAAAACTCCAATACTCCAAAACTCCAAAACACCGAAACTCCGAAACTCCGAAACTCCAAAACTCCAAAACTCCAAAACTCCGAATCTCCAAAACTCGGAAACTCCAAAACTCCAAAACTCCAAAACTCCGAAACTCCAAAACTCCAAAACTCCAAAACTCCGAAACTCCAAAACTCCAAAACTCCAAAACTCCAAAACTCCAAAACTCCAAAACTCCAAAACTCCGAAACTCCAAAACTCCAAAACTCCAAAACTCCAAAGCTCCAAAACTCCAAAACTCAAAAACTCCAAAACTCAAAAACTCCAAAACTCCAAAACTCCAAAACTCCGAAACTCCAAAACTCCGAAACTCCAAAACTCCGAAACTCCAAAACTCCAAAACTCCAATACTCCAAAACTCCAAAACTCCGAAACTCCAAAACTCCAAAACTCCAAAGCTCCAAAACTCCAAAACTCCAAAACTCCAATACTCCAAAACTCCAAAACTCCAAAACTCCGAAACTCCAAAACTCCAATACTCCAAAACTCCGAAACTCCAAAACTCCGAAACTCCAAAACTCCAAAACTCCAATACTCCAAAACTCCAAAACTCCAAAACACCGAAACTCCGAAACTCCAAAACTCCAAAACTCCAAAACTCCAAAACTCCAAAACTCCGAAACTCAAAAACTCGGAAACTCCAAAACTCCAAAACTCCAAAACTCCGAAACTCCAAAACTCCAATACTCCAATACTCCGAAACTCCAAAACTCCAAAACTCCGAAACTCCAATACTCCAAAACTTCAAAACTCCGAATCTCCAAAACTCCAAAACTCCGAAACTCCGAAACTCCAAAACTCCAAAACTACAAAACTCCAAAACTCCAAAACTCCAAAACTCCGAAACTCCGAAACTCCAAAACTCCGAATCTCCAAAACTCCAAAACTCGAAAACTCCGAAACTCCAAAACTCCAAAACTCCAATACTCCAAAACTCCAAAACTCCGAAACTCCAAAACTCCAAAACTCCAAAGCTCCAAAACTCCAAAACTCCAAAACTCCGAAACTCCAAAACTCCAAAACTCCAAAACTCCGAAACACCAAAACTCCGAAACTCCGAAACTCGGAAACTCCAAAACTCCAAAACTCCAAAACTCCAAAACTCCAAAACTCCGAAACTCCAAAACTCCAAAACTCCGAAACTCCAAAACTCCAAAACTCCGAAACTCCAAAACTCCAAAACTCCAAAACTCCGAAACTCCAAAACTCGAAAACTACAAAACTCCAAAACTCCAATACTCCAAAACTGCGAAACTCCGAAACTCCAAAACTCCAAAACTCCAAAACTCCGAAACTCCAAAACTCCAATACTCCAAAACTCCGAAACTCCAAAACTCCAAAACTCAAAAACTCCAAAACTCCGAAACTCCAAAACTCCAAAACTCCGAAACTCCGAAACTCCAAAACTCCAATACTCCAATACTCCGAAACTCCAAAACTCCAAAACTCCGAAACTCCAATACTCCAAAACTTCAAAACTCCGAATCTCCAAAACTCCAAAACTCCGAAACTCCGAAACTCCAAAACTCCAAAACTACAAAACTCCAAAACTCCAAAACTCCAAAACTCCGAAACTCCGAAACTCCAAAACTCCAAAACTCCAAAACTCCAAAACTCCGAAACTCCAAAACTCCGAAACTCCAAAACTCCGAAACTCCAAAACTCCAAAACTCCAATACTCCAAAACTCCAAAACTCCGAAACTCCAAAACTCCAAAACTCCAAAGCTCCAAAACTCCAAAACTCCAAAACTCCAATACTCCAAAACTCCAAAACTCCAAAACTCCGAAACTCCAAAACTCCAATACTCCAAAACTCCGAAACTCCAAAACTCCGAAACTCCAAAACTCCAAAACTCCAATACTCCAAAACTCCAAAACTCCAAAACACCGAAACTCCGAAACTCCAAAACTCCAAAACTCCAAAACTCCAAAACTCCAAAACTCCGAAACTCAAAAACTCGGAAACTCCAAAACTCCAAAACTCCAAAACTCCGAAACTCCAAAACTCCAATACTCCAATACTCCGAAACTCCAAAACTCCAAAACTCCGAAACTCCAATACTCCAAAACTTCAAAACTCCGAATCTCCAAAACTCCAAAACTCCGAAACTCCGAAACTCCAAAACTCCAAAACTACAAAACTCCAAAACTCCAAAACTCCAAAACTCCGAAACTCCGAAACTCCAAAACTCCGAATCTCCAAAACTCCAAAACTCGAAAACTCCGAAACTCCAAAACTCCAAAACTCCAATACTCCAAAACTCCAAAACTCCGAAACTCCAAAACTCCAAAACTCCAAAGCTCCAAAACTCCAAAACTCCAAAACTCCGAAACTCCAAAACTCCAAAACTCCAAAACTCCGAAACACCAAAACTCCGAAACTCCGAAACTCGGAAACTCCAAAACTCCAAAACTCCAAAACTCCAAAACTCCAAAACTCCGAAACTCCAAAACTCCAAAACTCCGAAACTCCAAAACTCCAAAACTCCGAAACTCCAAAACTCCAAAACTCCGAAACTCCAAAACTCGAAAACTCCAAAACTCCAAAACTCCAATACTCCAAAACTGCGAAACTCCGAAACTCCAAAACTCCAAAACTCCAAAACTCCGAAACTCCAAAACTCCGAAACTCCAAAACTCCGAAACTCCAAAACTCCGAAACTCCAAAACTCCGAATCTCCAAAACTCCAAAACTCCAAAACTCCAAAACTCCGAAACTCCAAAACTCCAAAACTCCGAAACTCCAAAACTCCGAAACTCCAAAACTCCAAAACTCCAAAACTCCAAAACTCCGAAACTCCAAAACTCCAAAACTCCGAAACTCCAAAACTCCAAAACTCCGAAACTCCGAAACTCCAAAACTCCAAAACTCCGAAACTCCAAAACTGCAAAACTCCAAAACTCCAAAACTCCAAAACTCCAAAACTCCAAAACTCCAATACTCCAAAACTCCAAAACTCCAAAACACCGAAACTCAAAAACTCCGAAACTCCAAAACTCCAAAACTCCGAAACTCCGAAACTCCAAAACTCCAATACTCCAATACTCCGAAACTCCAAAACTCCAAAACTCCGAAACTCCAATACTCCAAAACTTCAAAACTCCGAATCTCCAAAACTCCAAAACTCCGAAACTCCGAAACTCCAAAACTCCAAAACTACAAAACTCCAAAACTCCAAAACTCCAAAACTCCGAAACTCCGAAACTCCAAAACTCCAAAACTCCAAAACTCCAAAACTCCGAAACTCCAAAACTCCGAAACTCCGAAACTCCAAAACTCCAAAACTCCGAAACTCCAAAACTCCAAAACTCCAAAACTCCGAAACTCCGAAACTCCAAAACTCCAAAACTCCAAAACTCCAAAACTCCAAAACTGCAAAAGTCCAAAACTCCAAAACTCCGAAACTCCAATACTCCAAAACTCCGAAACTCCAAAACTCCAAAACTCCAAAACTCCAAAACTCCAATCTCCGAAACTCCAAAACTCCAAAACTCCAAAACTCCAAAACTCCGAAACTCCAAAACTCCGAAACTCCGAAACTCCAAAACTCCAAAACTCCGAAACTCCAAAACTCCAAAACTCCGAAACTCCAAAACTGCAAAAGTCCAAAACTCCAAAACTCCGAAACTCCAATACTCCAAAACTCCGAAACTCCAAAACTCCAAAACTCCAAAACTCCAAAACTCCAAAACTCCGAAACTCCGAAACTCCGAAACTCCGAAACTCCGAAACTCCAAAACTCCGAAACTCCGAAACTCCAAAACTCCAAAACTCCAAAACTCCGAAACTCCAAAACTCCAAAACTCCGAAACTCCGAAACTCCGAAACTCCAAAACTCCGAATCTCCAAAACTCGGAAACTCCAAAACTCCAAAACTCCAAAACTCCAAAACTCCGAAACTCCAAAACTCCAAAACTCCAAAACTCCAAAACTCCAAAACTCCGAAACTCCAAAACTCCGAAACTCCAAAACTCCAAAACTCCAATACTCCAAAACTCCAAAACTCCAAAACACCGAAACTCCGAAACTCCGAAACTCCAAAACTCCAGAACTCCAAAACTCCGAATCTCCAAAACTCGGAAACTCCAAAACTCCAAAACTCCAAAACTCCGAAACTCCAAAACTCCGAAACTCCGAAACTCCACAACTCCAAAACTCCGAAACTCCAAAACTCCAAAACTCCAAAACTCCGAAACTCCGAAACTCCAAAACTCCAAAACTCCAAAACTCCAAAACTCCAAAACTCCGAAACTCCAAAACTCCGAAACTCCGAAACTCCAAAACTCCAAAACTCCGAAACTCCAAAACTCCAAAACTCCAAAACTCCGAAACTCCAAAACTCCAAAACTCCAAAACTCCAAAACTCCAAAACTGCAAAAGTCCAAAACTCCAAAACTCCGAAACTCCAATACTCCAACACTCCGAAACTCCAAAACTCCAAAACTCCAAAACTCCAAAACTCCAATACTCCAAAACTCCAAAACTCCAAAACACCGGAACTCCGAAACTCCGAAACTCCAAAACTCCAAAACTCCAAAACTCCAAAACTCCGAAACTCCAAAACTCCAATACTCCAAAACTCCGAAACTCCAAAACTCCAAAACTCTAAAACTCCAAAACTCCAAAACTCCAAAACTCCAAAACTCCGAAACTCCAAAACTCCGAAACTCCAAAACTCCGAAACTCCAAAACTCCGAAACTCCAAAACTCCGAATCTCCAAAACTCCAAAACTCCAAAACTCCAAAACTCCAAAACTCCGAAACTCCAAAACTCCAAAACTCCGAAACTCCAAAACTCCGAAACTCCAAAACTCCAAAACTCCAAAACTCCAAAACTCCGAAACTCCAAAACTCCAATACTCCAAAACTAAGAAACTCCAAAACTCCAAAACTCCAAAACTCCAATACTCCAAAACTCCGAAACTCCGAAACTCCAAAACTCCAAAACTCCAAAACTGCAAAACTCCAAAACTCCGAATCTCCAAAACTCGGAAACTCCAAAACTCCAAAACTCCAAAACTCCGAAACTCCAAAACTCCAAAACTCCAAAACTCCGAAACTCCAAAACTCCAAAACTCCAAAACTCCAAAACTCCAAAACTCCAAAACTCCAAAACTCCAAAACTCCGAAACTCCAAAACTCCAAAACTCCAAAACTCCAAAGCTCCAAAACTCCAAAACTCAAAAACTCCAAAACTCAAAAACTCCAAAACTCCAAAGCTCCAAAACTCCAAAACTCAAAAACTCCAAAACTCAAAAACTCCAAAACTCCAAAACTCCAAAACTCCGAAACTCCAAAACTCCGAAACTCCAAAACTCCGAAACTCCAAAACTCCAAAACTCCAATACTCCAAAACTCCAAAACTCCGAAACTCCAAAACTCCAAAACTCCAAAGCTCCAAAACTCCAAAACTCCAAAACTCCAATACTCCAAAACTCCAAAACTCCAAAACTCCGAAACTCCAAAACTCCAATACTCCAAAACTCCGAAACTCCAAAACTCCGAAACTCCAAAACTCCAAAACTCCAATACTCCAAAACTCCAAAACTCCAAAACTCCAAAACTCCAATACTCCAAAACTCCGAAACTCCGAAACTCCAAAACTCCAAAACTCCAAAACTGCAAAACTCCAAAACTCCGAAACTCCGAAACTCCAAAACTCCGAAACTCCAAAACTCGGAAACTCCAAAACTCCAAAGCTCCAAAACTCCAAAACTCCAAAACTCCGAATCTCCAAAACTCCAAAACTCCAAAACTCCAAAACTCCGAAACTCCAAAACTCCAAAACTCCAAAACTCCGAAACTCCAAAACTCCAAAACTCCAAAACTCCAAAACTCCGAAACTCCAAAACTCCAAAACTCCGAAACTCCAAAACTCCAAAACTCCAAAACTCCGAAACTCCAAAACTCCGAAACTCCAAAACTCCGAAACTCCGAAACTCCAAAACTCGAAAACTCCAAAACTCCAATACTCCAAAACTCCAAAACTCCAAAACACCGGAACTCCGAAACTCCAAAACTCCAAAACTCCGAAACTCCAAAACTCGAAAACTCCAAAACTCCAATACTCCAAAACTCCAAAACTCCAAAACACCGGAACTCCGAAACTCCGAAACTCCAAAACTCCAAAACTCCAAAACTCCAAAACTCCAAAACTCCGAAACTCCAAAACTCCAATACTCCAAAACTCCGAAACTCCAAAACTCCAAAACTCTAAAACTCCAAAACTCCAAAACTCCAAAACTCCAAAACTCCGAAACTCCAAAGCTCCGAAACTCCAAAACTCCGAAACTCCAAAACTCCGAAACTCCAAAACTCCGAATCTCCAAAACTCCAAAACTCCAAAACTCCAAAACTCCAAAACTCCGAAACTCCAAAACTCCAAAACTCCGAAACTCCAAAACTCCGAAACTCCAAAACTCCAAAACTCCAAAACTCCAAAACTCCGAAACTCCAAAACTCCAATACTCCAAAACTAAGAAACTCCAAAACTCCAAAACTCCAAAACTCCAATACTCCAAAACTCCGAAACTCCGAAACTCCAAAACTCCAAAACTCCAAAACTCCAAAACTGCAAAACTGCAAAACTCCAAAACTCCGAAACTCCGAAACTCCAAAACTCCGAAACTCCAAAACTCGGAAACTCCAAAACTCCGAAACTCCAAAACTCCGAAACTCCAAAACTCCGAATCTCCAAAACTCCAAAACTCCAGAACTCCAAAACTCCGAAACTCCAAAACTCCAAAACTCCGAAACTCCAAAACTCCGAAACTCCAAAACTCCAAAACTCCGAAACTCCAAAACTCCAAAACTCCAAAACTCCGAAACTCCGAAACTCCGAAACTCCAAATCTCCGAAACTCCAAAACTCCAAAACTCCGAAACTCCGCAACTCCGAAACTCCAAAACTCCAAAACTCCGAAACTCCGAAACTCCAAAACTCCAAAACTCCAAAACTCCGAATCTCCGAAACTCCAAAACTCCAAAACTCCGAAACTCCAAAACTCCGAAACTCCGAAACTCCGAAACTCCAAAACTCCAAAACTCCGAAACTCCAAAACTCCGAAACTCCAAAACTCCAAAACTCCAATACTCCAAAACTCCAAAACACCGAAACTCCGAAACTCCGAAACTCCAAAACTCCAAAACTCCAAAACTCCGAATCTCCAAAACTCGGAAACTCCAAAACTCCAAAACTCCAAAACTCCGAAACTCCAAAACTCCAAAACTCCAAAACTCCGAAACTCCAAAACTCCAAAACTCCAAAACTCCAAAACTCCAAAACTCCAAAACTCCAAAACTCCGAAACTCCAAAACTCCAAAACTCCAAAACTCCAAAGCTCCAAAACTCCAAAACTCAAAAACTCCAAAACTCAAAAACTCCAAAACTCCAAAACTCCAAAACTCCGAAACTCCAAAACTCCGAAACTCCAAAACTCCGAAACTCCAAAACTCCAAAACTCCAATACTCCAAAACTCCAAAACTCCGAAACTCCAAAACTCCAAAACTCCAAAGCTCCAAAACTCCAACCAAAACTCCAATACTCCAAAACTCCAAAACTCCAAAACTCCGAAACTCCAAAACTCCAATACTCCAAAACTCCGAAACTCCAAAACTCCGAAACTCCAAAACTCCAAAACTCCAATACTCCAAAACTCCAAAACTCCAAAACACCGAAACTCCGAAACTCCAAAACTCCAAAACTCCAAAACTCCAAAACTCCAAAACTCCGAAACTCAAAAACTCCGAAACTCCAAAACTCCAAAACTCCAAAACTCCGAAACTCCAAAACTCCGATACTCCAATACTCCGAAACTCCAAAACTCCAAAACTCCGAAACTCCAATACTCCAAAACTTCAAAACTCCGAATCTCCAAAACTCCAAAACTCCGAAACTCCGAAACTCCAAAACTCCAAAACTACAAAACTCCAAAACTCCAAAACTCCAAAACTCCGAAACTCCGAAACTCCAAAACTCCGAATCTCCAAAACTCCAAAACTCGAAAACTCCGAAACTCCAAAACTCCAAAACTCCAATACTCCAAAACTCCAAAACTCCGAAACTCCAAAACTCCAAAACTCCAAAGCTCCAAAACTCCAAAACTCCAAAACTCCGAAACTCCAAAACTCCAAAACTCCAAAACTCCGAAACACCAAAACTCCGAAACTCGGAAACTCCAAAACTCCAAAACTCCAAAACTCCAAAACTCCAAAACTCCGAAACTCCAAAACTCCAAAACTCCGAAACTCCAAAACTCCAAAACTCCGAAACTCCAAAACTCCAAAACTCCAAAACTCCGAAACTCCAAAACTCGAAAACTCCAAAACTCCAAAACTCCAATACTCCAAAACTGCGAAACTCCGAAACTCCAAAACTCCAAAACTCCAAAACTCCGAAACTCCAAAACTCCAATACTCCAAAACTCCGAAACTCCAAAACTCCAAAACTCAAAAACTCCAAAACTCCAAAACTCCAAAACTCCAAAACTCCGAAACTCCAAAACTCCGAAACTCCAAAACTCCGAAACTCCAAAACTCCGAAACTCCAAAACTCCGAATCTCCAAAACTCCAAAACTCCAAAACTCCAAAACTCCGAAACTCCAAAACTCCAAAACTCCGAAACTCCAAAACTCCGAAACTCCAAAACTACAAAACTCCAAAACTCCAAAACTCCGAAACTCCAAAACTCCAAAACTCCGAAACTCCAAAACTCCAAAACTCCAAAACTCCGAAACTCCGAAACTCCAAAACTCCAAAACTCCGAAACTCCAAAACTGCAAAACTCCAAAACTCCAAAACTCCAAAACTCCAAAACTCCAAAACTCCAAAACTCCAATACTCCAAAACTCCAAAACTCCAAAACACCGAAACTCAAAAACTCCGAAACTCCAAAACTCCAAAACTCCGAAACTCCGAAACTCCAAAACTCCAATACTCCAATACTCCGAAACTCCAAAACTCCAAAACTCCGAAACTCCAATACTCCAAAACTTCAAAACTCCGAAACTCCGAAACTCCAAAACTCCGAATCTCCAAAACTCCAAAACTCGAAAACTCCGAAACTCCAAAACTCCAAAACTCCAATACTCCAAAACTCCAAAACTCCGAAACTCCAAAACTCCAAAACTCCAAAGCTCCAAAACTCCAAAACTCCAAAACTCCGAAACTCCAAAACTCCAAAACTCCAAAACTCCGAAACACCAAAACTCCGAAACTCCGAAACTCGGAAACTCCAAAACTCCAAAACTCCAAAACTCCGAAACTCCAAAACTCCAAAACTCCAAAACTCCGAAACTCCAAAACTCCAAAACTCCAAAACTCCAAAACTCCAAAACTCCAAAACTCCAAAACTCCGAAACTCCAAAACTCCAAAACTCCAAAACTCCAAAGCTCCAAAACTCCAAAACTCAAAAACTCCAAAACTCAAAAACTCCAAAACTCCAAAACTCCAAAACTCCAAAACTCCGAAACTCCAAAACTCCGAAACTCCAAAACTCCGAAACTCCAAAACTCCAAAACTCCAATACTCCAAAACTCCAAAACTCCGAAACTCCAAAACTCCAAAACTCCAAAGCTCCAAAACTCCAACCAAAACTCCAATACTCCAAAACTCCAAAACTCCAAAACTCCGAAACTCCAAAACTCCAATACTCCAAAACTCCGAAACTCCAAAACTCCGAAACTCCAAAACTCCAAAACTCCAATACTCCAAAACTCCAAAACTCCAAAACACCGAAACTCCGAAACTCCAAAACTCCAAAACTCCAAAACTCCAAAACTCCAAAACTCCGAAACTCAAAAACTCCGAAACTCCAAAACTCCAAAACTCCAAAACTCCGAAACTCCAAAACTCCGATACTCCAATACTCCGAAACTCCAAAACTCCAAAACTCCGAAACTCCAATACTCCAAAACTTCAAAACTCCGAATCTCCAAAACTCCAAAACTCCGAAACTCCGAAACTCCAAAACTCCAAAACTACAAAACTCCAAAACTCCAAAACTCCAAAACTCCGAAACTCCGAAACTCCAAAACTCCGAATCTCCAAAACTCCAAAACTCGAAAACTCCGAAACTCCAAAACTCCAAAACTCCAATACTCCAAAACTCCAAAACTCCGAAACTCCAAAACTCCAAAACTCCAAAGCTCCAAAACTCCAAAACTCCAAAACTCCGAAACTCCAAAACTCCAAAACTCCAAAACTCCGAAACACCAAAACTCCGAAACTCCGAAACTCGGAAACTCCAAAACTCCAAAACTCCAAAACTCCAAAACTCCAAAACTCCGAAACTCCAAAACTCCAAAACTCCGAAACTCCAAAACTCCAAAACTCCGAAACTCCAAAACTCCAAAACTCCAAAACTCCGAAACTCCAAAACTCGAAAACTCCAAAACTCCAAAACTCCAATACTCCAAAACTGCGAAACTCCGAAACTCCAAAACTCCAAAACTCCAAAACTCCGAAACTCCAAAACTCCAATACTCCAAAACTCCGAAACTCCAAAACTCCAAAACTCAAAAACTCCAAAACTCCAAAACTCCAAAACTCCAAAACTCCGAAACTCCAAAACTCCGAAACTCCAAAACTCCGAAACTCCAAAACTCCGAAACTCCAAAACTCCGAATCTCCAAAACTCCAAAACTCCAAAACTCCAAAACTCCGAAACTCCAAAACTCCAAAACTCCGAAACTCCAAAACTCCGAAACTCCAAAACTCCAAAACTCCAAAACTCCAAAACTCCGAAACTCCAAAACTCCAAAACTCCGAAACTCCAAAACTCCAAAACTCCAAAACTCCGAAACTCCGAAACTCCAAAACTCCAAAACTCCGAAACTCCAAAACTGCAAAACTCCAAAACTCCAAAACTCCAAAACTCCAAAACTCCAAAACTCCAAAACTCCAATACTCCAAAACTCCAAAACTCCAAAACACCGAAACTCAAAAACTCCGAAACTCCAAAACTCCAAAACTCCGAAACTCCGAAACTCCAAAACTCCAATACTCCAATACTCCGAAACTCCAAAACTCCAAAACTCCGAAACTCCAATACTCCAAAACTTCAAAACTCCGAATCTCCAAAACTCCAAAACTCCGAAACTCCGAAACTCCAAAACTCCAAACTACAAAACTCCAAAACTCCAAAACTCCAAAACTCCGAAACTCCGAAACTCCAAAACTCCAAAACTCCAAAACTCCAAAACTCCAAAACTCCGAAACTCCAAAACTCCGAAACTCCGAAACTCCAAAACTCCAAAACTCCGAAACTCCAAAACTCCAAAACTCCAAAACTCCGAAACTCCGAAACTCCAAAACTCCAAAACTCCAAAACTCCAAAACTCCAAAACTGCAAAAGTCCAAAACTCCAAAACTCCGAAACTCCAATACTCCAAAACTCCGAAACTCCAAAACTCCAAAACTCCAAAACTCCAAAACTCCAAAACTCCAATCTCCGAAACTCCGAAACTCCAAAACTCCAAAACTCCAAAACTCCAAAACTCCGAAACTCCAAAACTCCGAAACTCCGAAACTCCAAAACTCCAAAACTCCGAAACTCCAAAACTCCAAAACTCCGAAACTCCAAAACTGCAAAAGTCCAAAACTCCAAAACTCCGAAACTCCAATACTCCAAAACTCCGAAACTCCAAAACTCCAAAACTCCAAAACTCCAAAACTCCAAAACTCCGAAACTCCGAAACTCCGAAACTCCGAAACTCCAAAACTCCGAAACTCCGAAACTCCAAAACTCCAAAACTCCAAAACTCCGAAACTCCAAAACTCCAAAACTCCGAAACTCCGAAACTCCGAAACTACAAAACTCCGAATCTCCAAAACTCGGAAACTCCAAAACTCCAAAACTCCAAAACTCCAAAACTCCGAAACTCCAAAACTCCAAAACTCCAAAACTCCAAAACTCCAAAACTCCGAAACTCCAAAACTCCGAAACTCCAAAACTCCAAAACTCCAATACTCCAAAACTCCAAAACTCCAAAACACCGAAACTCCGAAACTCCGAAACTCCAAAACTCCAGAACTCCAAAACTCCGAATCTCCAAAACTCGGAAACTCCAAAACTCCAAAACTCCAAAACTCCGAAACTCCAAAACTCCGAAACTCCGAAACTCCACAACTCCAAAACTCCGAAACTCCAAAACTCCAAAACTCCAAAACTCCGAAACTCCGAAACTCCAAAACTCCAAAACTCCAAAACTCCAAAACTCCAAAACTCCGAAACTCCAAAACTCCGAAACTCCGAAACTCCAAAACTCCAAAACTCCGAAACTCCAAAACTCCAAAACTCCAAAACTCCGAAACTCCGAAACTCCAAAACTCCAAAACTCCAAAACTCCAAAACTCCAAAACTGCAAAAGTCCAAAACTCCAAAACTCCGAAACTCCAATACTCCAAAACTCCGAAACTCCAAAACTCCAAAACTCCAAAACTCCAAAACTCCAATACTCCAAAACTCCAAAACTCCAAAACACCGGAACTCCGAAACTCCGAAACTCCAAAACTCCAAAACTCCAAAACTCCAAAACTCCGAAACTCCAAAACTCCAATACTCCAAAACTCCGAAACTCCAAAACTCCAAAACTCTAAAACTCCAAAACTCCAAAACTCCAAAACTCCAAAACTCCGAAACTCCAAAACTCCGAAACTCCAAAACTCCGAAACTCCAAAACTCCGAAACTCCAAAACTCCGAATCTCCAAAACTCCAAAACTCCAAAACTCCAAAACTCCAAAACTCCGAAACTCCAAAACTCCAAAACTCCGAAACTCCAAAACTCCGAAACTCCAAAACTCCAAAACTCCAAAACTCCAAAACTCCGAAACTCCAAAACTCCAATACTCCAAAACTAAGAAACTCCAAAACTCCAAAACTCCAATACTCCAAAACTCCGAAACTCCGAAACTCCAAAACTCCAAAACTCCAAAACTGCAAAACTCCAAAACTCCGAAACTCCGAAACTCCAAAACTCCGAAACTCCAAAACTCGGAAACTCCAAAACTCCGAAACTCCAAAACTGCGAAACTCCAAAACTCCGAATCTCCAAAACTCCAAAACTCCAAAACTCCAAAACTCCGAAACTCCAAAACTCCAAAACTCCGAAACTCCGAAACTCCAAAACTCCGAAACTCCAAAACTCGGAAACTCCAAAACTCCGAAACTCCAAAACTCCGAAACTCCGCAACTCCGAAACTCCAAAACTCCAAAACTCCGAAACTCCGAAACTCCAAAACTCCAAAACTCCAAAACTCCGAATCTCCGAAACTCCAAAACTCCAAAACTCCGAAACTCCAAAACTCCGAAACTCCGAAACTCCGAAACTCCAAAACTCCAAAACTCCGAAACTCCAAAACTCCGAAACTCCAAAACTCCAAAACTCCGAAACTCCAAAACTCCGAAACTCCGAAACTCCAAAACTCCAAAACTCCGAAACTCCAAAACTCCAAAACTCCAAAACTCCGAAACTCCGAAACTCCAAAACTCCAAAACTCCAAAACTCCAAAACTCCAAAACTGCAAAAGTCCAAAACTCCAAAACTCCGAAACTCCAATACTCCAAAACTCCGAAACTCCGAAACTCCACAACTCCAAAACTCCGAAACTCCAAAACTCCAAAACTCCAAAACTCCGAAACTCCGAAACTCCAAAACTCCAAAACTCCAAAACTCCAAAACTCCAAAACTCCGAAACTCCAAAACTCCGAAACTCCGAAACTCCAAAACTCCAAAACTCCGAAACTCCAAAACTCCAAAACTCCAAAACTCCGAAACTCCGAAACTCCAAAACTCCAAAACTCCAAAACTCCAAAACTCCAAAACTGCAAAAGTCCAAAACTCCAAAACTCCGAAACTCCAATACTCCAAAACTCCGAAACTCCAAAACTCCAAAACTCCGAAACTCCAAAACTCCAATACTCCAAAACTCCAAAACTCCAAAACACCGGAACTCCGAAACTCCGAAACTCCAAAACTCCAAAACTCCAAAACTCCAAAACTCCAAAACTCCGAAACTCCAAAACTCCAATACTCCAAAACTCCGAAACTCCAAAACTCCAAAACTCTAAAACTCCAAAACTCCAAAACTCCAAAACTCCAAAACTCCGAAACTCCAAAACTCCGAAACTCCAAAACTCCGAAACTCCAAAACTCCGAAACTCCAAAACTCCGAATCTCCAAAACTCCAAAACTCCAAAACTCCAAAACTCCAAAACTCCAAAACTCCGAAACTCCAAAACTCCAAAACTCCGAAACTCCAAAACTCCGAAACTCCAAAACTCCAAAACTCCAAAACTCCAAAACTCCGAAACTCCAAAACTCCAATACTCCAAAACTAAGAAACTCCAAAACTCCAAAACTCCAAAACTCCAATACTCCAAAACTCCGAAACTCCGAAACTCCAAAACTCCAAAACTCCAAAACTGCAAAACTCCAAAACTCCGAAACTCCGAAACTCCAAAACTCCGAAACTCCAAAACTCGGAAACTCCAAAACTCCGAAACTCCAAAACTCCGAAACTCCAAAACTCCGAATCTCCAAAACTCCAAAACTCCAAAACTCCAAAACTCCGAAACTCCAAAACTCCAAAACTCCAAAACTCCGAAACTCCAAAACTCCAAAACTCCGAAACTCCAAAACTCCAAAACTCCAAAACTCCGAAACTCCAAAACGCCGAAGCTCCGAAACTCCGAAACTCCAAAACTCCAAAACTCCGAAACTCCAAAACTCCAAAACTCCGAAACTCCGAAACTCCGAAACTCCAAATCTCCGAAACTCCGAAACTCCGAAACTCCAAAACTCCAAAACTCCGAAACTCCGAAACTCCAAAACTCCAAAACTCCAAAACTCCGAATCTCCGAAACTCCAAAACTCCAAAACTCCGAAACTCCAAAACTCCGAAACTCCGAAACTCCGAAACTCCAAAACTCCAAAACTCCGAAACTCCAAAACTCCGAAACTCCAAAACTCCAAAACTCCAATACTCCAAAACTCCAAAACTCCAAAACACCGAAACTCCGAAACTCCGAAACTCCAAAACTCCAAAACTCCAAAACTCCGAATCTCCAAAACTCGGAAACTCCAAAACTCCAAAACTCCAAAACTCCGAAACTCCAAAACTCCAAAACTCCAAAACTCCGAAACTCCAAAACTCCAAAACTCCAAAACTCCAAAACTCCAAAACTCCAAAACTCCAAAACTCCAAAACTCCGAAACTCCAAAACTCCAAAACTCCAAAACTCCAAAGCTCCAAAACTCCAAAACTCAAAAACTCCAAAACTCAAAAACTCCAAAACTCCAAAACTCCAAAACTCCGAAACTCCAAAACTCCGAAACTCCAAAACTCCGAAACTCCAAAACTCCAAAACTCCAATACTCCAAAACTCCAAAACTCCGAAACTCCAAAACTCCAAAACTCCAAAGCTCCAAAACTCCAAAACTCCAAAACTCCAATACTCCAAAACTCCAAAACTCCAAAACTCCGAAACTCCAAAACTCCAATACTCCAAAACTCCGAAACTCCAAAACTCCGAAACTCCAAAACTCCAAAACTCCAATACTCCAAAACTCCAAAACTCCAAAACACCGAAACTCCGAAACTCCAAAACTCCA
Source organism: Amblyomma mixtum (assembly GCF_055824585.1). Classification (NCBI taxonomy): domain Eukaryota; kingdom Metazoa; phylum Arthropoda; class Arachnida; order Ixodida; family Ixodidae; genus Amblyomma; species Amblyomma mixtum. Next base: position 13,974,103 of record NW_028317651.1, read on the forward strand.
AAACTCCAAAACTCCAAAACTCCAAAACTCCGAAACTCAAAAACTCCGAAACTCCAAAACTCCAAAACTCCAAAACTCCGAAACTCCAAAACTCCAATACTCCAATACTCCGAAACTCCAAAACTCCAAAACTCCGAAACTCCAATACTCCAAAACTTCAAAACTCCGAATCTCCAAAACTCCAAAACTCCGAAACTCCGAAACTCCAAAACTCCAAAACTACAAAACTCCAAAACTCCAAAACTCCAAAACTCCGAAACTCCGAAACTCCAAAACTCCGAATCTCCAAAACTCCAAAACTCGAAAACTCCGAAACTCCAAAACTCCAAAACTCCAATACTCCAAAACTCCAAAACTCCGAAACTCCAAAACTCCAAAACTCCAAAGCTCCAAAACTCCAAAACTCCAAAACTCCGAAACTCCAAAACTCCAAAACTCCAAAACTCCGAAACACCAAAACTCCGAAACTCCGAAACTCGGAAACTCCAAAACTCCAAAACTCCAAAACTCCAAAACTCCAAAACTCCGAAACTCCAAAACTCCGAAACTCCAAAACTCCGAAACTCCAAAACTCCGAATCTCCAAAACTCCAAAACTCCAAAACTCCAAAACTCCGAAACTCCAAAACTCCAAAACTCCGAAACTCCAAAACTCCGAAACTCCAAAACTCCAAAACTCCAAAACTCCAAAACTCCGAAACTCCAAAACTCCAAAACTCCGAAACTCCAAAACTCCAAAACTCCAAAACTCCGAAACTCCGAAACTCCAAAACTCCAAAACTCCGAAACTCCAAAACTGCAAAACTCCAAAACTCCAAAACTCCAAAACTCCAAAACTCCAAAACTCCAAAACTCCAATACTCCAAAACTCCAAAACTCCAAAACACCGAAACTCAAAAACTCCGAAACTCCAAAACTCCAAAACTCCAATACTCCAAAACTAAGAAACTCCAAAACTCCAAAACTCCAATACTCCAAAACTCCGAAACTCCGAAACTCCAAAACTCCAAAACTCCAAAACTGCAAAACTCCAAAACTCCGAAACTCCGAAACTCCAAAACTCCGAAACTCCAAAACTCGGAAACTCCAAAACTCCGAAACTCCAAAACTCCGAAACTCCAAAACTCCGAATCTCCAAAACTCCAAAACTCCAAAACTCCAAAACTCCGAAACTCCAAAACTCCAAAACTCCGAAACTCCAAAACTCCGAAACTCCAAAACTCCAAAACTCCGAAACTCCAAAACTCCAAAACTCCAAAACTCCGAAACTCCAAAACGACGAAGCTCCGAAACTCCGAAACTCCAAAACTCCAAAACTCCGAAACTCCAAAACTCCGAAACTCCAAAACTCCAAAACTCCGAAACTCCAAAACTCCGAAACTCCAAAACTCCAAAACTCCAAAACTCCGAAACTCCAAAACTCCAATACTCCAAAACTAAGAAACTCCAAAACTCCAAAACTCCAAAACTCCAATACTCCAAAACTCCGAAACTCCGAAACTCCAAAACTCCAAAACTCCAAAACTGCAAAACTCCAAAACTCCGAAACTCCGAAACTCCAAAACTCCGAAACTCCAAAACTCGGAAACTCCAAAACTCCGAAACTCCAAAACTCCGAAACTCCAAAACTCCGAAACTCCAAAACTCCAAAACTCCGAAACTCCGCAACTCCGAAACTCCAAAACTCCAAAACTCCGAAACTCCGAAACTCCAAAACTCCAAAACTCCAAAACTCCGAATCTCCGAAACTCCAAAACTCCAAAACTCCGAAACTCCAAAACTCCGAAACTCCGAAACTCCGAAACTCCAAAACTCCAAAACTCCGAAACTCCAAAACTCCGAAACTCCAAAACTCCAAAACTCCAATACTCCAAAACTCCAAAACACCGAAACTCCGAAACTCCGAAACTCCGAAACTCCAAAACTCCAAAACTCCAAAACTCCGAATCTCCAAAACTCGGAAACTCCAAAACTCCAAAACTCCAAAACTCCGAAACTCCAAAACTCCAAAACTCCAAAACTCCGAAACTCCAAAACTCCAAAACTCCAAAACTCCAAAACTCCAAAACTCCAAAACTCCAAAACTCCAAAACTCCGAAACTCCAAAACTCCAAAACTCCAAAACTCCAAAGCTCCAAAACTCCAAAACTCAAAAACTCCAAAACTCAAAAACTCCAAAACTCAAAAACTCCAAAACTCCGAAACTCCAAAACTCCGAAACTCCAAAACTCCGAAACTCCAAAACTCCAAAACTCCAATACTCCAAAACTCCAAAACTCCGAAACTCCAAAACTCCAAAACTCCAAAGCTCCAAAACTCCAAAACTCCAAAACTCCAATACTCCAAAACTCCAAAACTCCGAAACTCCAAAACTCCAAAACTCCAAAGCTCCAAAACTCCAAAACTCCAAAACTCCAATACTCCAAAACTCCAAAACTCCAAAACTCCGAAACTCCAAAACTCCAATACTCCAAAACTCCGAAACTCCAAAACTCCGAAACTCCAAAACTCCAAAACTCCAATACTCCAAAACTCCAAAACTCCAAAACACCGAAACTCCGAAACTCCAAAACTCCAAAACTCCAAAACTCCAAAACTCCAAAACTCCGAAACTCAAAAACTCCAAAACTCCAATACTCCAAAACTCCAAAACTCCAAAACACCGAAACTCCGAAACTCCGAAACTCCAAAACTCCAGAACTCCAAAACTCCGAATCTCCAAAACTCGGAAACTCCAAAACTCCAAAACTCCAAAACTCCGAAACTCCAAAACTCCGAAACTCCGAAACTCCACAACTCCAAAACTCCGAAACTCCAAAACTCCAAAACTCCAAAACTCCGAAACTCCGAAACTCCAAAACTCCAAAACTCCAAAACTCCAAAACTCCAAAACTCCGAAACTCCAAAACTCCGAAACTCCGAAACTCCAAAACTCCAAAACTCCGAAACTCCAAAACTCCAAAACTCCAAAACTCCGAAACTCCGAAACTCCAAAACTCCAAAACTCCAAAACTCCAAAACTCCAAAACTGCAAAAGTCCAAAACTCCAAAACTCCGAAACTCCAATACTCCAAAACTCCGAAACTCCAAAACTCCAAAACTCCGAAACTCCAAAACTCCAATACTCCAAAACTCCAAAACTCCAAAACACCGGAACTCCGAAACTCCGAAACTCCAAAACTCCAAAACTCCAAAACTCCAAAACTCCAAAACTCCGAAACTCCAAAACTCCAATACTCCAAAACTCCGAAACTCCAAAACTCCAAAACTCTAAAACTCCAAAACTCCAAAACTCCAAAACTCCAAAACTCCGAAACTCCAAAACTCCGAAACTCCAAAACTCCGAAACTCCAAAACTCCGAAACTCCAAAACTCCGAATCTCCAAAACTCCAAAACTCCAAAACTCCAAAACTCCAAAACTCCAAAACTCCGAAACTCCAAAACTCCAAAACTCCGAAACTCCAAAACTCCGAAACTCCAAAACTCCAAAACTCCAAAACTCCAAAACTCCGAAACTCCAAAACTCCAATACTCCAAAACTAAGAAACTCCAAAACTCCAAAACTCCAAAACTCCAATACTCCAAAACTCCGAAACTCCGAAACTCCAAAACTCCAAAACTCCAAAACTGCAAAACTCCAAAACTCCGAAACTCCGAAACTCCAAAACTCCGAAACTCCAAAACTCGGAAACTCCAAAACTCCGAAACTCCAAAACTCCGAAACTCCAAAACTCCGAATCTCCAAAACTCCAAAACTCCAAAACTCCAAAACTCCGAAACTCCAAAACTCCAAAACTCCAAAACTCCGAAACTCCAAAACTCCAAAACTCCGAAACTCCAAAACTCCAAAACTCCAAAACTCCGAAACTCCAAAACGCCGAAGCTCCGAAACTCCGAAACTCCAAAACTCCAAAACTCCGAAACTCCAAAACTCCAAAACTCCGAAACTCCGAAACTCCGAAACTCCAAATCTCCGAAACTCCGAAACTCCGAAACTCCAAAACTCCAAAACTCCGAAACTCCGAAACTCCAAAACTCCAAAACTCCAAAACTCCGAATCTCCGAAACTCCAAAACTCCAAAACTCCGAAACTCCAAAACTCCGAAACTCCGAAACTCCGAAACTCCAAAACTCCAAAACTCCGAAACTCCAAAACTCCGAAACTCCAAAACTCCAAAACTCCAATACTCCAAAACTCCAAAACTCCAAAACACCGAAACTCCGAAACTCCGAAACTCCAAAACTCCAAAACTCCAAAACTCCGAATCTCCAAAACTCGGAAACTCCAAAACTCCAAAACTCCAAAACTCCGAAACTCCAAAACTCCAAAACTCCAAAACTCCGAAACTCCAAAACTCCAAAACTCCAAAACTCCAAAACTCCAAAACTCCAAAACTCCAAAACTCCAAAACTCCGAAACTCCAAAACTCCAAAACTCCAAAACTCCAAAGCTCCAAAACTCCAAAACTCAAAAACTCCAAAACTCAAAAACTCCAAAACTCCAAAACTCCAAAACTCCGAAACTCCAAAACTCCGAAACTCCAAAACTCCGAAACTCCAAAACTCCAAAACTCCAATACTCCAAAACTCCAAAACTCCGAAACTCCAAAACTCCAAAACTCCAAAGCTCCAAAACTCCAAAACTCCAAAACTCCAATACTCCAAAACTCCAAAACTCCAAAACTCCGAAACTCCAAAACTCCAATACTCCAAAACTCCGAAACTCCAAAACTCCGAAACTCCAAAACTCCAAAACTCCAATACTCCAAAACTCCAAAACTCCAAAACACCGAAACTCCGAAACTCCAAAACTCCAAAACTCCAAAACTCCAAAACTCCAAAACTCCGAAACTCAAAAACTCCGAAACTCCAAAACTCCAAAACTCCAAAACTCCGAAACTCCAAAACTCCAATACTCCAATACTCCGAAACTCCAAAACTCCAAAACTCCGAAACTCCAATACTCCAAAACTTCAAAACTCCGAATCTCCAAAACTCCAAAACTCCGAAACTCCGAAACTCCAAAACTCCAAAACTACAAAACTCCAAAACTCCAAAACTCCAAAACTCCGAAACTCCGAAACTCCAAAACTCCGAATCTCCAAAACTCCAAAACTCGAAAACTCCGAAACTCCAAAACTCCAAAACTCCAATACTCCAAAACTCCAAAACTCCGAAACTCCAAAACTCCAAAACTCCAAAGCTCCAAAACTCCAAAACTCCAAAACTCCGAAACTCCAAAACTCCAAAACTCCAAAACTCCGAAACACCAAAACTCCGAAACTCCGAAACTCGGAAACTCCAAAACTCCAAAACTCCAAAACTCCAAAACTCCAAAACTCCGAAACTCCAAAACTCCGAAACTCCAAAACTCCGAAACTCCAAAACTCCGAATCTCCAAAACTCCAAAACTCCAAAACTCCAAAACTCCGAAACTCCAAAACTCCAAAACTCCGAAACTCCAAAACTCCGAAACTCCAAAACTCCAAAACTCCAAAACTCCAAAACTCCGAAACTCCAAAACTCCAAAACTCCGAAACTCCAAAACTCCAAAACTCCAAAACTCCGAAACTCCGAAACTCCAAAACTCCAAAACTCCGAAACTCCAAAACTGCAAAACTCCAAAACTCCAAAACTCCAAAACTCCAAAACTCCAAAACTCCAAAACTCCAATACTCCAAAACTCCAAAACTCCAAAACACCGAAACTCAAAAACTCCGAAACTCCAAAACTCCAAAACTCCGAAACTCCGAAACTCCAAAACTCCAATACTCCAAAACTCCGAAACTCCAAAACTCCAAAACTCCAAAACTCCAAAACTCCGAAACTCCAAAACTCCAATACTCCAAAACTAAGAAACTCCAAAACTCCAAAACTCCAAAACTCCAATACTCCAAAACTCCGAAACTCCGAAACTCCAAAACTCCAAAACTCCAAAACTGCAAAACTCCAAAACTCCGAAACTCCGAAACTCCAAAACTCCGAAACTCCAAAACTCGGAAACTCCAAAACTCCGAAACTCCAAAACTCCGAAACTCCAAAACTCCGAATCTCCAAAACTCCAAAACTCCAAAACTCCAAAACTCCAAAACTCCGAAACTCCAAAACTCCAAAACTCCGAAACTCCAAAACTCCGAAACTCCAAAACTCCAAAACTCCGAAACTCCAAAACTCCAAAACTCCAAAACTCCGAAACTCCAAAACGCCGAAGCTCCGAAACTCCGAAACTCCAAAACTCCAAAACTCCGAAACTCCAAAACTCCAAAACTCCGAAACTCCGAAACTCCGAAACTCCAAATCTCCGAAACTCCAAAACTCCAAAACTCCGAAACTCCGCAACTCCGAAACTCCAAAACTCCAAAACTCCGAAACTCCGAAACTCCAAAACTCCAAAACTCCAAAACTCCGAATCTCCGAAACTCCAAAACTCCAAAACTCCGAAACTCCAAAACTCCGAAACTCCGAAACTCCGAAACTCCAAAACTCCAAAACTCCGAAACTCCAAAACTCCGAAACTCCAAAACTCCAAAACTCCAATACTCCAAAACTCCAAAACTCCAAAACACCGAAACTCCGAAACTCCGAAACTCCAAAACTCCAAAACTCCAAAACTCCGAATCTCCAAAACTCGGAAACTCCAAAACTCCAAAACTCCAAAACTCCGAAACTCCAAAACTCCAAAACTCCAAAACTCCGAAACTCCAAAACTCCAAAACTCCAAAACTCCAAAACTCCAAAACTCCAAAACTCCGAAACTCCAAAACTCCAAAACTCCAAAACTCCAAAGCTCCAAAACTCCAAAACTCAAAAACTCCAAAACTCAAAAACTCCAAAACTCCAAAACTCCAAAACTCCGAAACTCCAAAACTCCGAAACTCCAAAACTCCGAAACTCCAAAACTCCAAAACTCCAATACTCCAAAACTCCAAAACTCCGAAACTCCAAAACTCCAAAACTCCAAAGCTCCAAAACTCCAAAACTCCAAAACTCCAATACTCCAAAACTCCAAAACTCCGAAACTCCAAAACTCCAAAACTCCAAAGCTCCAAAACTCCAAAACTCCAAAACTCCAATACTCCAAAACTCCAAAACTCCAAAACTCCGAAACTCCAAAACTCCAATACTCCAAAACTCCGAAACTCCAAAACTCCGAAACTCCAAAACTCCAAAACTCCAATACTCCAAAACTCCAAAACTCCAAAACACCGAAACTCCGAAACTCCAAAACTCCAAAACTCCAAAACTCCAAAACTCCGAAACTCAAAAACTCCAAAACTCCAATACTCCAAAACTCCAAAACTCCAAAACACCGAAACTCCGAAACTCCGAAACTCCAAAACTCCAGAACTCCAAAACTCCGAATCTCCAAAACTCGGAAACTCCAAAACTCCAAAACTCCAAAACTCCGAAACTCCAAAACTCCGAAACTCCGAAACTCCACAACTCCAAAACTCCGAAACTCCAAAACTCCAAAACTCCAAAACTCCGAAACTCCGAAACTCCAAAACTCCAAAACTCCAAAACTCCAAAACTCCAAAACTCCGAAACTCCAAAACTCCGAAACTCCGAAACTCCAAAACTCCAAAACTCCGAAACTCCAAAACTCCAAAACTCCAAAACTCCGAAACTCCGAAACTCCAAAACTCCAAAACTCCAAAACTCCAAAACTCCAAAACTGCAAAAGTCCAAAACTCCAAAACTCCGAAACTCCAATACTCCAAAACTCCGAAACTCCAAAACTCCAAAACTCCAAAACTCCAAAACTCCAATACTCCAAAACTCCAAAACTCCAAAACACCGGAACTCCGAAACTCCGAAACTCCAAAACTCCAAAACTCCAAAACTCCAAAACTCCAAAACTCCGAAACTCCAAAACTCCAATACTCCAAAACTCCGAAACTCCAAAACTCCAAAACTCTAAAACTCCAAAACTCCAAAACTCCAAAACTCCGAAACTCCAAAACTCCGAAACTCCAAAACTCCGAAACTCCAAAACTCCGAATCTCCAAAACTCCAAAACTCCAAAACTCCAAAACTCCAAAACTCCAAAACTCCGAAACTCCAAAACTCCAAAACTCCGAAACTCCAAAACTCCGAAACTCCAAAACTCCAAAACTCCAAAACTCCAAAACTCCGAAACTCCAAAACTCCAATACTCCAAAACTAAGAAACTCCAAAACTCCAAAACTCCAAAACTCCAATACTCCAAAACTCCGAAACTCCGAAACTCCAAAACTGCAAAACTCCAAAACTCCGAAACTCCGAAACTCCAAAACTCCGAAACTCCAAAACTCGGAAACTCCAAAACTCCGAAACTCCAAAACTCCGAAACTCCAAAACTCCGAATCTCCAAAACTCCAAAACTCCAAAACTCCGAAACTCCAAAACTCCAAAACTCCGAAACTCCAAAACTCCGAAACTCCAAAACTCCAAAACTCCGAAACTCCAAAACTCCAAAACTCCAAAACTCCGAAACTCCAAAACGCCGAAGCTCCGAAACTCCGAAACTCCAAAACTCCAAAACTCCGAAACTCCAAAACTCCAAAACTCCGAAACTCCGAAACTCCGAAACTCCAAATCTCCGAAACTCCAAAACTCCAAAACTCCGAAACTCCGCAACTCCGAAACTCCAAAACTCCAAAACTCCGAAACTCCGAAACTCCAAAACTCCAAAACTCCAAAACTCCGAATCTCCGAAACTCCAAAACTCCAAAACTCCGAAACTCCAAAACTCCGAAACTCCGAAACTCCGAAACTCCAAAACTCCAAAACTCCGAAACTCCAAAACTCCGAAACTCCAAAACTCCAAAACTCCAATACTCCAAAACTCCAAAACTCCAAAACACCGAAACTCCGAAACTCCGAAACTCCAAAACTCCAAAACTCCAAAACTCCGAATCTCCAAAACTCGGAAACTCCAAAACTCCAAAACTCCAAAACTCCGAAACTCCAAAACTCCAAAACTCCAAAACTCCGAAACTCCAAAACTCCAAAACTCCAAAACTCCAAAACTCCAAAACTCCAAAACTCCAAAACTCCAAAACTCCGAAACTCCAAAACTCCAAAACTCCAAAACTCCAAAGCTCCAAAACTCCAAAACTCAAAAACTCCAAAACTCAAAAACTCCAAAACTCCAAAACTCCAAAACTCCGAAACTCCAAAACTCCGAAACTCCAAAACTCCGAAACTCCAAAACTCCAAAACTCCAATACTCCAAAACTCCAAAACTCCGAAACTCCAAAACTCCAAAACTCCAAAGCTCCAAAACTCCAAAACTCCAAAACTCCAATACTCCAAAACTCCAAAACTCCAAAACTCCGAAACTCCAAAACTCCAATACTCCAAAACTCCGAAACTCCAAAACTCCGAAACTCCAAAACTCCAAAACTCCAATACTCCAAAACTCCAAAACTCCAAAACACCGAAACTCCGAAACTCCAAAACTCCAAAACTCCAAAACTCCAAAACTCCAAAACTCCGAAACTCAAAAACTCCGAAACTCCAAAACTCCAAAACTCCAAAACTCCGAAACTCCAAAACTCCAATACTCCAATACTCCGAAACTCCAAAACTCCAAAACTCCGAAACTCCAATACTCCAAAACTTCAAAACTCCGAATCTCCAAAACTCCAAAACTCCGAAACTCCGAAACTCCAAAACTCCAAAACTACAAAACTCCAAAACTCCAAAACTCCAAAACTCCGAAACTCCGAAACTCCAAAACTCCGAATCTCCAAAACTCCAAAACTCGAAAACTCCGAAACTCCAAAACTCCAAAACTCCAATACTCCAAAACTCCAAAACTCCGAAACTCCAAAACTCCAAAACTCCAAAGCTCCAAAACTCCAAAACTCCAAAACTCCGAAACTCCAAAACTCCAAAACTCCAAAACTCCGAAACACCAAAACTCCGAAACTCCGAAACTCGGAAACTCCAAAACTCCAAAACTCCAAAACTCCAAAACTCCGAAACTCCAAAACTCCAAAACTCCGAAACTCCAAAACTCCAAAACTCCAAAACTCCAATACTCCAAAACTCCAAAACTCCAAAACACCGAAACTCCGAAACTCCGAAACTCCAAAACTCCAGAACTCCAAAACTCCGAAACTCCAAAACTCCGAAACTCCAAAACTCCAAAACTCCAATACTCCAAAACTCCAAAACTCCAAAACACCGAAACTCCGAAACTCCAAAACTCCAAAACTCCAAAACTCCAAAACTCCAAAACTCCGAAACTCAAAAACTCCAAAACTCCAATACTCCAAAACTCCAAAACTCCAAAACACCGAAACTCCGAAACTCCGAAACTCCAAAACTCCAGAACTCCAAAACTCCGAATCTCCAAAACTCGGAAACTCCAAAACTCCAAAACTCCAAAACTCCGAAACTCCAAAACTCCGAAACTCCGAAACTCCACAACTCCAAAACTCCGAAACTCCAAAACTCCAAAACTCCAAAACTCCGAAACTCCGAAACTCCAAAACTCCAAAACTCCAAAACTCCAAAACTCCAAAACTCCGAAACTCCAAAACTCCGAAACTCCGAAACTCCAAAACTCCAAAACTCCGAAACTCCAAAACTCCAAAACTCCAAAACTCCGAAACTCCGAAACTCCAAAACTCCAAAACTCCAAAACTCCAAAACTCCAAAACTGCAAAAGTCCAAAACTCCAAAACTCCGAAACTCCAATACTCCAAAACTCCGAAACTCCAAAACTCCAAAACTCCAAAACTCCAAAACTCCAATACTCCAAAACTCCAAAACTCCAAAACACCGGAACTCCGAAACTCCGAAACTCCAAAACTCCAAAACTCCAAAACTCCAAAACTCCAAAACTCCGAAACTCCAAAACTCCAATACTCCAAAACTCCGAAACTCCAAAACTCCAAAACTCTAAAACTCCAAAACTCCAAAACTCCGAAACTCCAAAACTCCGAAACTCCAAAACTCCGAAACTCCAAAACTCCGAATCTCCAAAACTCCAAAACTCCAAAACTCCAAAACTCCAAAACTCCAAAACTCCGAAACTCCAAAACTCCAAAACTCCGAAACTCCAAAACTCCGAAACTCCAAAACTCCAAAACTCCAAAACTCCAAAACTCCGAAACTCCAAAACTCCAATACTCCAAAACTAAGAAACTCCAAAACTCCAAAACTCCAAAACTCCAATACTCCAAAACTCCGAAACTCCGAAACTCCAAAACTGCAAAACTCCAAAACTCCGAAACTCCGAAACTCCAAAACTCCGAAACTCCAAAACTCGGAAACTCCAAAACTCCGAAACTCCAAAACTCCGAAACTCCAAAACTCCGAATCTCCAAAACTCCAAAACTCCAAAACTCCGAAACTCCAAAACTCCAAAACTCCGAAACTCCAAAACTCCGAAACTCCAAAACTCCAAAACTCCGAAACTCCAAAACTCCAAAACTCCAAAACTCCGAAACTCCAAAACGCCGAAGCTCCGAAACTCCGAAACTCCAAAACTCCAAAACTCCGAAACTCCAAAACTCCAAAACTCCGAAACTCCGAAACTCCGAAACTCCAAATCTCCGAAACTCCAAAACTCCAAAACTCCGAAACTCCGCAACTCCGAAACTCCAAAACTCCAAAACTCCGAAACTCCGAAACTCCAAAACTCCAAAACTCCAAAACTCCGAATCTCCGAAACTCCAAAACTCCAAAACTCCGAAACTCCAAAACTCCGAAACTCCGAAACTCCGAAACTCCAAAACTCCAAAACTCCGAAACTCCAAAACTCCGAAACTCCAAAACTCCAAAACTCCAATACTCCAAAACTCCAAAACTCCAAAACACCGAAACTCCGAAACTCCGAAACTCCAAAACTCCAAAACTCCAAAACTCCGAATCTCCAAAACTCGGAAACTCCAAAACTCCAAAACTCCAAAACTCCGAAACTCCAAAACTCCAAAACTCCAAAACTCCGAAACTCCAAAACTCCAAAACTCCAAAACTCCAAAACTCCAAAACTCCAAAACTCCAAAACTCCAAAACTCCGAAACTCCAAAACTCCAAAACTCCAAAACTCCAAAGCTCCAAAACTCCAAAACTCAAAAACTCCAAAACTCAAAAACTCCAAAACTCCAAAACTCCAAAACTCCGAAACTCCAAAACTCCGAAACTCCAAAACTCCGAAACTCCAAAACTCCAAAACTCCAATACTCCAAAACTCCAAAACTCCGAAACTCCAAAACTCCAAAACTCCAAAGCTCCAAAACTCCAAAACTCCAAAACTCCAATACTCCAAAACTCCAAAACTCCAAAACTCCGAAACTCCAAAACTCCAATACTCCAAAACTCCGAAACTCCAAAACTCCGAAACTCCAAAACTCCAAAACTCCAATACTCCAAAACTCCAAAACTCCAAAACACCGAAACTCCGAAACTCCAAAACTCCAAAACTCCAAAACTCCAAAACTCCAAAACTCCGAAACTCAAAAACTCCGAAACTCCAAAACTCCAAAACTCCAAAACTCCGAAACTCCAAAACTCCAATACTCCAATACTCCGAAACTCCAAAACTCCAAAACTCCGAAACTCCAATACTCCAAAACTTCAAAACTCCGAATCTCCAAAACTCCAAAACTCCGAAACTCCGAAACTCCAAAACTCCAAAACTACAAAACTCCAAAACTCCAAAACTCCGAAACTCCGAAACTCCAAAACTCCGAATCTCCAAAACTCCAAAACTCGAAAACTCCGAAACTCCAAAACTCCAAAACTCCAATACTCCAAAACTCCAAAACTCCGAAACTCCAAAACTCCAAAACTCCAAAGCTCCAAAACTCCAAAACTCCAAAACTCCGAAACTCCAAAACTCCAAAACTCCAAAACTCCGAAACACCAAAACTCCGAAACTCCGAAACTCGGAAACTCCAAAACTCCAAAACTCCAAAACTCCAAAACTCCAAAACTCCGAAACTCCAAAACTCCAAAACTCCGAAACTCCAAAACTCCAAAACTCCGAAACTCCAAAACTCCAAAACTCCAAAACTCCGAAACTCCAAAACTCCAAAACTCGAAAACTCCAAAACTCCAAAACTCCAATACTCCAAAACTGCGAAACTCCGAAACTCCAATACTCCAAAACTCCGAAACTCCAAAACTCCAAAACTCCAAAACTCCAAAACTCCAATACTCCAAAACTCCAAAACTCCAAAACACCGGAACTCCGAAACTCCGAAACTCCAAAACTCCAAAACTCCAAAACTCCAAAACTCCAAAACTCCGAAACTCCAAAACTCCAATACTCCAAAACTCCGAAACTCCAAAACTCCAAAACTCTAAAACTCCAAAACTCCAAAACTCCGAAACTCCAAAACTCCGAAACTCCAAAACTCCGAAACTCCAAAACTCCGAATCTCCAAAACTCCAAAACTCCAAAACTCCAAAACTCCAAAACTCCAAAACTCCGAAACTCCAAAACTCCAAAACTCCGAAACTCCAAAACTCCGAAACTCCAAAACTCCAAAACTCCAAAACTCCAAAACTCCGAAACTCCAAAACTCCAATACTCCAAAACTAAGAAACTCCAAAACTCCAAAACTCCAAAACTCCAATACTCCAAAACTCCGAAACTCCGAAACTCCAAAACTGCAAAACTCCAAAACTCCGAAACTCCGAAACTCCAAAACTCCGAAACTCCAAAACTCGGAAACTCCAAAACTCCGAAACTCCAAAACTCCGAAACTCCAAAACTCCGAATCTCCAAAACTCCAAAACTCCAAAACTCCGAAACTCCAAAACTCCAAAACTCCGAAACTCCAAAACTCCGAAACTCCAAAACTCCAAAACTCCGAAACTCCAAAACTCCAAAACTCCAAAACTCCGAAACTCCAAAACGCCGAAGCTCCGAAACTCCGAAACTCCAAAACTCCAAAACTCCGAAACTCCAAAACTCCAAAACTCCGAAACTCCGAAACTCCGAAACTCCAAATCTCCGAAACTCCAAAACTCCAAAACTCCGAAACTCCGCAACTCCGAAACTCCAAAACTCCAAAACTCCGAAACTCCGAAACTCCAAAACTCCAAAACTCCAAAACTCCGAATCTCCGAAACTCCAAAACTCCAAAACTCCGAAACTCCAAAACTCCGAAACTCCGAAACTCCGAAACTCCAAAACTCCAAAACTCCGAAACTCCAAAACTCCGAAACTCCAAAACTCCAAAACTCCAATACTCCAAAACTCCAAAACTCCAAAACACCGAAACTCCGAAACTCCGAAACTCCAAAACTCCAAAACTCCAAAACTCCGAATCTCCAAAACTCGGAAACTCCAAAACTCCAAAACTCCAAAACTCCGAAACTCCAAAACTCCAAAACTCCAAAACTCCGAAACTCCAAAACTCCAAAACTCCAAAACTCCAAAACTCCAAAACTCCAAAACTCCAAAACTCCAAAACTCCGAAACTCCAAAACTCCAAAACTCCAAAACTCCAAAGCTCCAAAACTCCAAAACTCAAAAACTCCAAAACTCAAAAACTCCAAAACTCCAAAACTCCAAAACTCCGAAACTCCAAAACTCCGAAACTCCAAAACTCCGAAACTCCAAAACTCCAAAACTCCAATACTCCAAAACTCCAAAACTCCGAAACTCCAAAACTCCAAAACTCCAAAGCTCCAAAACTCCAAAACTCCAAAACTCCAATACTCCAAAACTCCAAAACTCCAAAACTCCGAAACTCCAAAACTCCAATACTCCAAAACTCCGAAACTCCAAAACTCCGAAACTCCAAAACTCCAAAACTCCAATACTCCAAAACTCCAAAACTCCAAAACACCGAAACTCCGAAACTCCAAAACTCCAAAACTCCAAAACTCCAAAACTCCAAAACTCCGAAACTCAAAAACTCCGAAACTCCAAAACTCCAAAACTCCAAAACTCCGAAACTCCAAAACTCCAATACTCCAATACTCCGAAACTCCAAAACTCCAAAACTCCGAAACTCCAATACTCCAAAACTTCAAAACTCCGAATCTCCAAAACTCCAAAACTCCGAAACTCCGAAACTCCAAAACTCCAAAACTACAAAACTCCAAAACTCCAAAACTCCAAAACTCCGAAACTCCGAAACTCCAAAACTCCGAATCTCCAAAACTCCAAAACTCGAAAACTCCGAAACTCCAAAACTCCAAAACTCCAATACTCCAAAACTCCAAAACTCCGAAACTCCAAAACTCCAAAACTCCAAAGCTCCAAAACTCCAAAACTCCAAAACTCCGAAACTCCAAAACTCCAAAACTCCAAAACTCCGAAACACCAAAACTCCGAAACTCCGAAACTCGGAAACTCCAAAACTCCAAAACTCCAAAACTCCAAAACTCCAAAACTCCGAAACTCCAAAACTCCAAAACTCCGAAACTCCAAAACTCCAAAACTCCGAAACTCCAAAACTCCAAAACTCCAAAACTCCGAAACTCCAAAACTCCAAAACTCGAAAACTCCAAAACTCCAAAACTCCAATACTCCAAAACTGCGAAACTCCGAAACTCCAAAACTCCAAAACTCCAAAACTCCGAAACTCCAAAACTCCAATACTCCAAAACTCCGAAACTCCAAAACTCCAAAACTCAAAAACTCCAAAACTCCAAAACTCCAAAACTCCAAAACTCCGAAACTCCAAAACTCCGAAACTCCAAAACTCCGAAACTCCAAAACTCCGAAACTCCAAAACTCCGAATCTCCAAAACTCCAAAACTCCAAAACTCCAAAACTCCGAAACTCCAAAACTCCAAAACTCCGAAACTCCAAAACTCCGAAACTCCAAAACTCCAAAACTCCAAAACTCCAAAACTCCGAAACTCCAAAACTCCAAAACTCCGAAACTCCAAAACTCCAAAACTCCAAAACTCCGAAACTCCGAAACTCCAAAACTCCAAAACTCCGAAACTCCAAAACTGCAAAACTCCAAAACTCCAAAACTCCAAAACTCCAAAACTCCAAAACTCCAAAACTCCAATACTCCAAAACTCCAAAACTCCAAAACACCGAAACTCCGAAACTCCAAAACTCCAAAACTCCAAAACTCCGAAACTCAAAAACTCCGAAACTCCAAAACTCCAAAACTCCGAAACTCCGAAACTCCAAAACTCCAATACTCCAATACTCCGAAACTCCAAAACTCCAAAACTCCGAAACTCCAATACTCCAAAACTTCAAAACTCCGAATCTCCAAAACTCCAAAACTCCGAAACTCCGAAACTCCAAAACTCCAAAACTACAAAACTCCAAAACTCCAAAACTCCAAAACTCCGAAACTCCGAAACTCCAAAACTCCAAAACTCCAAAACTCCAAAACTCCGAAACTCCAAAACTCCGAAACTCCGAAACTCCAAAACTCCAAAACTCCGAAACTCCAAAACTCCAAAACTCCAAAACTCCGAAACTCCGAAACTCCAAAACTCCGAAACACCAAAACTCCGAAACTCCGAAACTCGGAAACTCCAAAACTCCAAAACTCCAAAACTCCAAAACTCCGAAACTCCAAAACTCCAAAACTCCGAAACTCCAAAACTCCAAAACTCCGAAACTCCAAAACTCCAAAACTCCGAAACTCCAAAACTCGAAAACTCCAAAACTCCAAAACTCCAATACTCCAAAACTGCGAAACTCCGAAACTCCAAAACTCCAAAACTCCAAAACTCCGAAACTCCAAAACTCCAATACTCCAAAACTCCGAAACTCCAAAACTCCAAAACTCAAAAACTCCAAAACTCCAAAACTCCAAAACTCCAAAACTCCGAAACTCCAAAACTCCGAAACTCCAAAACTCCGAAACTCCAAAACTCCGAAACTCCAAAACTCCGAATCTCCAAAACTCCAAAACTCCAAAACTCCAAAACTCCGAAACTCCAAAACTCCAAAACTCCGAAACTCCAAAACTCCGAAACTCCAAAACTCCAAAACTCCAAAACTCCAAAACTCCGAAACTCCAAAACTCCAAAACTCCGAAACTCCAAAACTCCAAAACTCCAAAACTCCGAAACTCCGAAACTCCAAAACTCCAAAACTCCGAAACTCCAAAACTGCAAAACTCCAAAACTCCAAAACTCCAAAACTCCAAAACTCCAAAACTCCAAAACTCCAATACTCCAAAACTCCAAAACTCCAAAACACCGAAACTCCGAAACTCCAAAACTCCAAAACTCCAAAACTCCGAAACTCAAAAACTCCGAAACTCCAAAACTCCAAAACTCCGAAACTCCGAAACTCCAAAACTCCAATACTCCAATACTCCGAAACTCCAAAACTCCAAAACTCCAAAACTCCGAAACTCCAATACTCCAAAACTTCAAAACTCCGAATCTCCAAAACTCCAAAACTCCGAAACTCCGAAACTCCAAAACTCCAAAACTACAAAACTCCAAAACTCCAAAACTCCAAAACTCCGAAACTCCGAAACTCCAAAACTCCAAAACTCCAAAACTCCAAAACTCCGAAACTCCAAAACTCCGAAACTCCGAAACTCCAAAACTCCAAAACTCCGAAACTCCAAAACTCCAAAACTCCAAAACTCCGAAACTCCGAAACTCCAAAACTCCAAAACTCCAAAACTCCAAAACTCCAAAACTGCAAAAGTCCAAAACTCCAAAACTCCGAAACTCCAATACTCCAAAACTCCGAAACTCCAAAACTCCAAAACTCCAAAACTCCAAAACTCCGAAACTCAAAAACTCCGAAACTCCAAAACTCCAAAACTCCAAAACTCCGAAACTCCAAAACTCCAATACTCCAATACTCCGAAACTCCAAAACTCCAAAACTCCGAAACTCCAATACTCCAAAACTTCAAAACTCCGAATCTCCAAAACTCCAAAACTCCGAAACTCCGAAACTCCAAAACTCCAAAACTACAAAACTCCAAAACTCCAAAACTCCAAAACTCCGAAACTCCGAAACTCCAAAACTCCGAATCTCCAAAACTCCAAAACTCGAAAACTCCGAAACTCCAAAACTCCAAAACTCCAATACTCCAAAACTCCAAAACTCCGAAACTCCAAAACTCCAAAACTCCAAAGCTCCAAAACTCCAAAACTCCAAAACTCCGAAACTCCAAAACTCCAAAACTCCAAAACTCCGAAACACCAAAACTCCGAAACTCCGAAACTCGGAAACTCCAAAACTCCAAAACTCCAAAACTCCAAAACTCCAAAACTCCGAAACTCCAAAACTCCAAAACTCCGAAACTCCAAAACTCCAAAACTCCGAAACTCCAAAACTCCAAAACTCCAAAACTCCGAAACTCCAAAACTCCAAAACTCCAAAACTCCAAAACTCCAAAACTCCAATACTCCAAAACTGCGAAACTCCGAAACTCCAAAACTCCAAAACTCCAAAACTCCGAAACTCCAAAACTCCAATACTCCAAAACTCCGAAACTCCAAAACTCCAAAACTCAAAAACTCCAAAACTCCAAAACTCCAAAACTCCAAAACTCCGAAACTCCAAAACTCCGAAACTCCAAAACTCCGAAACTCCAAAACTCCGAAACTCCAAAACTCCGAATCTCCAAAACTCCAAAACTCCAAAACTCCAAAACTCCGAAACTCCAAAACTCCAAAACTCCGAAACTCCAAAACTCCGAAACTCCAAAACTCCAAAACTCCAAAACTCCAAAACTCCGAAACTCCAAAACTCCAAAACTCCGAAACTCCAAAACTCCAAAACTCCAAAACTCCGAAACTCCGAAACTCCAAAACTCCAAAACTCCGAAACTCCAAAACTGCAAAACTCCAAAACTCCAAAACTCCAAAACTCCAAAACTCCAAAACTCCAAAACTCCAATACTCCAAAACTCCAAAACTCCAAAACACCGAAACTCCGAAACTCCAAAACTCCAAAACTCCAAAACTCCGAAACTCAAAAACTCCGAAACTCCAAAACTCCAAAACTCCGAAACTCCGAAACTCCAAAACTCCAATACTCCAATACTCCGAAACTCCAAAACTCCAAAACTCCGAAACTCCAATACTCCAAAACTTCAAAACTCCGAATCTCCAAAACTCCAAAACTCCGAAACTCCGAAACTCCAAAACTCCAAAACTACAAAACTCCAAAACTCCAAAACTCCAAAACTCCGAAACTCCGAAACTCCAAAACTCCAAAACTCCAAAACTCCAAAACTCCGAAACTCCAAAACTCCGAAACTCCGAAACTCCAAAACTCCAAAACTCCGAAACTCCAAAACTCCAAAACTCCAAAACTCCGAAACTCCGAAACTCCAAAACTCCGAAACACCAAAACTCCGAAACTCCGAAACTCGGAAACTCCAAAACTCCAAAACTCCAAAACTCCAAAACTCCGAAACTCCAAAACTCCAAAACTCCGAAACTCCAAAACTCCAAAACTCCGAAACTCCAAAACTCCAAAACTCCGAAACTCCAAAACTCGAAAACTCCAAAACTCCAAAACTCCAATACTCCAAAACTGCGAAACTCCGAAACTCCAAAACTCCAAAACTCCAAAACTCCGAAACTCCAAAACTCCAATACTCCAAAACTCCGAAACTCCAAAACTCCAAAACTCAAAAACTCCAAAACTCCAAAACTCCAAAACTCCAAAACTCCGAAACTCCAAAACTCCGAAACTCCAAAACTCCGAAACTCCAAAACTCCGAAACTCCAAAACTCCGAATCTCCAAAACTCCAAAACTCCAAAACTCCAAAACTCCGAAACTCCAAAACTCCAAAACTCCGAAACTCCAAAACTCCGAAACTCCAAAACTCCAAAACTCCAAAACTCCAAAACTCCGAAACTCCAAAACTCCAAAACTCCGAAACTCCAAAACTCCAAAACTCCAAAACTCCGAAACTCCGAAACTCCAAAACTCCAAAACTCCGAAACTCCAAAACTGCAAAACTCCAAAACTCCAAAACTCCAAAACTCCAAAACTCCAAAACTCCAAAACTCCAATACTCCAAAACTCCAAAACTCCAAAACACCGAAACTCCGAAACTCCAAAACTCCAAAACTCCAAAACTCCGAAACTCAAAAACTCCGAAACTCCAAAACTCCAAAACTCCGAAACTCCGAAACTCCAAAACTCCAATACTCCAATACTCCGAAACTCCAAAACTCCAAAACTCCAAAACTCCGAAACTCCAATACTCCAAAACTTCAAAACTCCGAATCTCCAAAACTCCAAAACTCCGAAACTCCGAAACTCCAAAACTCCAAAACTACAAAACTCCAAAACTCCAAAACTCCAAAACTCCGAAACTCCGAAACTCCAAAACTCCAAAACTCCAAAACTCCAAAACTCCGAAACTCCAAAACTCCGAAACTCCGAAACTCCAAAACTCCAAAACTCCGAAACTCCAAAACTCCAAAACTCCAAAACTCCGAAACTCCGAAACTCCAAAACTCCAAAACTCCAAAACTCCAAAACTCCAAAACTGCAAAAGTCCAAAACTCCAAAACTCCGAAACTCCAATACTCCAAAACTCCGAAACTCCAAAACTCCAAAACTCCAAAACTCCAAAACTCCAAAACTCCAAAACTCCAATACTCCGAAACTCCGAAACTCCAAAACTCCAAAACTCCAAAACTCCAAAACTCCGAAACTCCAAAACTCCGAAACTCCGAAACTCCAAAACTCCAAAACTCCAAAACTCCGAAACTCCAAAACTCCAAAACTCCGAAACTCCAAAACTGCAAAAGTCCAAAACTCCAAAACTCCGAAACTCCAATACTCCAAAACTCCGAAACTCCAAAACTCCAAAACTCCAAAACTCCAAAACTCCAAAACTCCGAAACTCCGAAACTCCGAAACTCCGAAACTCCAAAACTCCGAAACTCCAAAACTCCGAAACTCCAAAACTCCGAAACTCCAAAACTCCGAATCTCCAAAACTCCAAAACTCCAAAACTCCAAAACTGCAAAACTCCAAAACTCCGAAACTCCAAAACTCCAAAACTCCGAAACTCCAAAACTCCGAAACTCCAAAACTCCAATACTCCAAAACTAAGAAACTCCAAAACTCCAAAACTCCAAAACTCCAATACTCCAAAACTCCGAAACTCCGAAACTCCAAAACTCCAAAACTCCAAAACTGCAAAACTCCAAAACTCCGAAACTCCAAAACTCCGAAACTCCAAAACTCGGAAACTCCAAAACTCCAAAGCTCCAAAACTCCAAAACTCCAAAACTCCGAAACTCCAAAACTCCGAAACTCCAAAACTCCGAATCTCCAAAACTCCAAAACTCCAAAACTCCAAAACTCCGAAACTCCAAAACTCCAAAACTCCGAAACTCCAAAACTCCGAAACTCCAAAACTCCAAAACTCCGAAACTCCAAAACTCCAAAACTCCGAAACTCCAAAACGCCGAAGCTCCGAAACTCCGAAACTCCAAAACTCCAAAACTCCGAAACTCCAAAACTCCAAAACTCCGAAACTCCGAAACTCCGAAACTCCAAATCTCCGAAACTCCAAAACTCCAAAACTCCGAAACTCCGCAACTCCGAAACTCCAAAACTCCAAAACTCCGAAACTCCGAAACTCCAAAACTCCAAAACTCCAAAACTCCGAATCTCCGAAACTCCAAAACTCCAAAACTCCGAAACTCCAAAACTCCGAAACTCCGAAACTCCGAAACTCCGAAACTCCAAAACTCCAAAACTCCGAAACTCCAAAACTCCGAAACTCCAAAACTCCAAAACTCCAATACTCCAAAACTCCAAAACACCGAAACTCCGAAACTCCGAAACTCCAAAACTCCAAAACTCCAAAACTCCGAATCTCCAAAACTCGGAAACTCCAAAACTCCAAAACTCCAAAACTCCGAAACTCCAAAACTCCAAAACTCCAAAACTCCGAAACTCCAAAACTCCAAAACTCCAAAACTCCAAAACTCGGAAACTCCAAAACTCCAAAACTCCAAAACTCCAAAACTCCGAAACTCCAAAACTCCAAAACTCCGAAACTCCAAAACTCCAAAACTCCGAAACTCCAAAACTCCAAAACTCCGAAACTCCAAAACTCGAAAACTCCAAAACTCCAAAACTCCAATACTCCAAAACTGCGAAACTCCGAAACTCCAAAACTCCAAAACTCCAAAACTCCAAAACTCCGAAACTCCAAAACTCCAATACTCCAAAACTCCGAAACTCCAAAACTCCAAAACTCAAAAACTCCAAAACTCCAAAACTCCAAAACTCCAAAACTCCGAAACTCCAAAACTCCGAAACTCCAAAACTCCGAAACTCCAAAACTCCGAAACTCCAAAACTCCGAATCTCCAAAACTCCAAAACTCCAAAACTCCAAAACTCCGAAACTCCAAAACTCCAAAACTCCGAAACTCCAAAACTCCGAAACTCCAAAACTCCAAAACTCCAAAACTCCAAAACTCCGAAACTCCAAAACTCCAAAACTCCGAAACTCCAAAACTCCAAAACTCCAAAACTCCGAAACTCCGAAACTCCAAAACTCCAAAACTCCGAAACTCCAAAACTGCAAAACTCCAAAACTCCAAAACTCCAAAACTCCAAAACTCCAAAACTCCAAAACTCCAATACTCCAAAACTCCAAAACTCCAAAACACCGAAACTCCGAAACTCCAAAACTCCAAAACTCCAAAACTCCGAAACTCAAAAACTCCGAAACTCCAAAACTCCAAAACTCCGAAACTCCGAAACTCCAAAACTCCAATACTCCAATACTCCGAAACTCCAAAACTCCAAAACTCCAAAACTCCGAAACTCCAATACTCCAAAACTCCAAAACTCCAAAACTCCAAAACTCCAAAGCTCCAAAACTCCAAAACTCAAAAACTCCAAAACTCAAAAACTCCAAAACTCCAAAACTCCAAAACTCCGAAACTCCAAAACTCCGAAACTCCAAAACTCCGAAACTCCAAAACTCCAAAACTCCAATACTCCAAAACTCCAAAACTCCGAAACTCCAAAACTCCAAAACTCCAAAGCTCCAAAACTCCAAAACTCCAAAACTCCAATACTCCAAAACTCCAAAACTCCAAAACTCCGAAACTCCAAAACTCCAATACTCCAAAACTCCGAAACTCCAAAACTCCGAAACTCCAAAACTCCAAAACTCCAATACTCCAAAACTCCAAAACTCCAAAACACCGAAACTCCGAAACTCCAAAACTCCAAAACTCCAAAACTCCAAAACTCCGAAAGTCAAAAACTCCGAAACTCCAAAACTCCAAAACTCCAAAACTCCGAAACTCCAAAACTCCAATACTCCAATACTCCGAAACTCCAAAACTCCAAAACTCCGAAACTCCAATACTCCAAAACTTCAAAACTCCGAATCTCCAAAACTCCAAAACTCCGAAACTCCGAAACTCCAAAACTCCAAAACTACAAAACTCCAAAACTCCAAAACTCCAAAACTCCGAAACTCCGAAACTCCAAAACTCCGAATCTCCAAAACTCCAAAACTCGAAAACTCCGAAACTCCAAAACTCCAAAACTCCAATACTCCAAAACTCCAAAACTCCGAAACTCCAAAACTCCAAAACTCCAAAGCTCCAAAACTCCAAAACTCCAAAACTCCGAAACTCCAAAACTCCAAAACTCCAAAACTCCGAAACACCAAAACTCCGAAACTCCGAAACTCGGAAACTCCAAAACTCCAAAACTCCAAAACTCCAAAACTCCAAAACTCCGAAACTCCAAAACTCCAAAACTCCGAAACTCCAAAACTCCAAAACTCCGAAACTCCAAAACTCCAAAACTCCAAAACTCCGAAACTCCAAAACTCCAAAACTCGAAAACTCCAAAACTCCAAAACTCCAATACTCCAAAACTGCGAAACTCCGAAACTCCAAAACTCCAAAACTCCAAAACTCCGAAACTCCAAAACTCCAATACTCCAAAACTCCGAAACTCCAAAACTCCAAAACTCCGAAACTCCGAAACTCCAAAACTCCAAAACTCCGAAACTCCAAAACTGCAAAACTCCAAAACTCCAAAACTCCAAAACTCCAAAACTCCAAAACTCCAAAACTCCAATACTCCAAAACTCCAAAACTCCAAAACACCGAAACTCCGAAACTCCAAAACTCCAAAACTCCAAAACTCCGAAACTCAAAAACTCCGAAACTCCAAAACTCCAAAACTCCGAAACTCCGAAACTCCAAAACTCCAATACTCCAATACTCCGAAACTCCAAAACTCCAAAACTCCAAAACTCCGAAACTCCGAAACTCCGAAACTCCGAAACTCCAAAACTCCGAAACTCCAAAACTCCAAAACTCGAAAACTCCAAAACTCCAAAACTCCAATACTCCAAAACTGCGAAACTCCGAAACTCCAAAACTCCAAAACTCCAAAACTCCGAAACTCCAAAACTCCAATACTCCGAAACTCCAAAACTCCAAAACTCCAAAACTCCGAAACTCCGAAACTCCAAAACTCCAAAACTCCGAAACTCCAAAACTGCAAAACTCCAAAACTCCAAAACTCCAAAACTCCAAAACTCCAAAACTCCAAAACTCCAATACTCCAAAACTCCAAAACTCCAAAACACCGAAACTCCGAAACTCCAAAACTCCAAAACTCCAAAACTCCGAAACTCAAAAACTCCGAAACTCCAAAACTCCAAAACTCCGAAACTCCGAAACTCCAAAACTCCAATACTCCAATACTCCGAAACTCCAAAACTCCAAAACTCCAAAACTCCGAAACTCCGAAACTCCGAAACTCCGAAACTCCAAAACTCCGAAACTCCAAAACTCCGAAACTCCAAAACTCCGAAACTCCAAAACTCCGAATCTCCAAAACTCCAAAACTCCAAAACTCCAAAACTGCAAAACTCCAAAACTCCGAAACTCCAAAACTCCAAAACTCCAAAACTCCAAAACTCCGAAACTCCAAAACTCCAATACTCCAAAACTAAGAAACTCCAAAACTCCAAAACTCCAAAACTCCAATACTCCAAAACTCCGAAACTCCGAAACTCCAAAACTCCAAAACTCCAAAACTGCAAAACTCCAAAACTCCGAAACTCCAAAACTCCGAAACTCCAAAACTCGGAAACTCCAAAACTCCAAAGCTCCAAAACTCCAAAACTCCAAAACTCCGAAACTCCAAAACTCCGAAACTCCAAAACTCCGAATCTCCAAAACTCCAAAACTCCAAAACTCCAAAACTCCGAAACTCCAAAACTCCAAAACTCCGAAACTCCAAAACTCCGAAACTCCAAAACTCCAAAACTCCGAAACTCCAAAACTCCAAAACTCCGAAACTCCAAAACGCCGAAGCTCCGAAACTCCGAAACTCCAAAACTCCAAAACTCCGAAACTCCAAAACTCCAAAACTCCGAAACTCCGAAACTCCGAAACTCCAAATCTCCGAAACTCCAAAACTCCAAAACTCCGAAACTCCGCAACTCCGAAACTCCAAAACTCCAAAACTCCGAAACTCCGAAACTCCAAAACTCCAAAACTCCAAAACTCCGAATCTCCGAAACTCCAAAACTCCAAAACTCCGAAACTCCAAAACTCCGAAACTCCGAAACTCCGAAACTCCGAAACTCCAAAACTCCAAAACTCCGAAACTCCAAAACTCCGAAACTCCAAAACTCCAAAACTCCAATACTCCAAAACTCCAAAACACCGAAACTCCGAAACTCCGAAACTCCAAAACTCCAAAACTCCAAAACTCCGAATCTCCAAAACTCGGAAACTCCAAAACTCCAAAACTCCAAAACTCCGAAACTCCAAAACTCCAAAACTCCAAAACTCCGAAACTCCAAAACTCCAAAACTCCAAAACTCCAAAACTCGGAAACTCCAAAACTCCAAAACTCCAAAACTCCAAAACTCCGAAACTCCAAAACTCCAAAACTCCGAAACTCCAAAACTCCAAAACTCCGAAACTCCAAAACTCCGAATCTCCAAAACTCCAAAACTCCAAAACTCCAAAACTCCGAAACTCCAAAACTCGAAAACTCCAAAACTCCAAAACTCCAATACTCCAAAACTGCGAAACTCCGAAACTCCAAAACTCCAAAACTCCAAAACTCCGAAACTCCAAAACTCCAATACTCCAAAACTCCGAAACTCCAAAACTCCAAAACTCAAAAACTCCAAAACTCCAAAACTCCAAAACTCCAAAACTCCGAAACTCCAAAACTCCGAAACTCCAAAACTCCGAAACTCCAAAACTCCGAAACTCCAAAACTCCGAATCTCCAAAACTCCAAAACTCCAAAACTCCAAAACTCCGAAACTCCAAAACTCCAAAACTCCGAAACTCCAAAACTCCGAAACTCCAAAACTCCAAAACTCCAAAACTCCAAAACTCCGAAACTCCAAAACTCCAAAACTCCGAAACTCCAAAACTCCAAAACTCCAAAACTCCGAAACTCCGAAACTCCAAAACTCCAAAACTCCGAAACTCCAAAACTGCAAAACTCCAAAACTCCAAAACTCCAAAACTCCAAAACTCCAAAACTCCAAAACTCCAATACTCCAAAACTCCAAAACTCCAAAACACCGAAACTCCGAAACTCCAAAACTCCAAAACTCCAAAACTCCGAAACTCAAAAACTCCGAAACTCCAAAACTCCAAAACTCCGAAACTCCGAAACTCCAAAACTCCAATACTCCAATACTCCGAAACTCCAAAACTCCAAAACTCCAAAACTCCGAAACTCCAATACTCCAAAACTCCAAAACTCCAAAACTCCAAAACTCCAAAGCTCCAAAACTCCAAAACTCAAAAACTCCAAAACTCAAAAACTCCAAAACTCCAAAACTCCAAAACTCCGAAACTCCAAAACTCCGAAACTCCAAAACTCCGAAACTCCAAAACTCCAAAACTCCAATACTCCAAAACTCCAAAACTCCGAAACTCCAAAACTCCAAAACTCCAAAGCTCCAAAACTCCAAAACTCCAAAACTCCAATACTCCAAAACTCCAAAACTCCAAAACTCCGAAACTCCAAAACTCCAATACTCCAAAACTCCGAAACTCCAAAACTCCGAAACTCGAAAACTCCAAAACTCCAAAACTCCAATACTCCAAAACTGCGAAACTCCGAAACTCCAAAACTCCAAAACTCCAAAACTCCGAAACTCCAAAACTCCAATACTCCAAAACTCCGAAACTCCAAAACTCCAAAACTCAAAAACTCCAAAACTCCAAAACTCCAAAAGTTGTCTCTCCGACCAAAGCATTGTGCGCATTTTTCGGTACGTGGATGATTATCTCGTGATGTTAAACCTTTCTTCTAACTGTAGTCTGCCTCAGTCAGTTAGTACTATCCTTAATGTTTTCAAGCGTGAAGGAAAAGGGCTTAATTTTACACATGAATTGCCTAAAGGCAACCAAATCCAGTTTCTGGATATTAGTCTGGAATTTACGCCCTCACACATCTGTTGGTCCTACAACCCCAGAATGAACAAGCAGTTACTACCCTTTGACAGTGCGCATACAAAGTTAGTTAAAAGAGCGATTGTTCACCTTGCCTGCCGTTCAGCCCTAGAAAAATCATGTGAACACAGAATGAGTTCAAGTCTTAACCGTCAGACTGAGAGGTTGTATGCTGCTGGGTATCCGCCGCAACTGATAGCCTGTGTTTGTGAGAGTCTGCTACAGAGGATGAAGAATGCGAACCGCCAAACGAACATAGACCGAAAACCAGTGTGTGTCATGCCTTACCTGCACCGAGTGTCTCACAATTTAAAGAAAGTAGCAGGAAGATACGGTGTCCAACTCGTGTTTGCGGCGCCGTGCAAGCTATCTAAACTGTGTGCATTCATGAACCGAGACGATAGGCAGCAAAGATGCACCTCAAATCACAGCCTTGAGTACACTGATTGTGCCAGAGAAGTTATTTATCAGGTGCCATTATCCTGTGGAAAGATGTACATCGGACAAACTGGGCGGTGTTTTAATGAGAGGGCGGCTGAACATGTTCGCAATCTGTCTACCAACTCAGGAGGAAATTTAGCTTTACATTGTAAAAAGTGCGAGAAAAGTGATTGTCAACCGTTTCTCGAAAGCACAGAGTTCCCCGCTACGGCTAGAACCAAAACGGAAAGGGAGATAATAGAGGCCTTTCTAATCGCAAAGAATTCGAAGAATTGTGTAAGCACACCGTCCATTATGCTTTCTGATAAAGAAATCTCGTTTTTAGAAGGGAACACTTTAAACCGTCCTTTTTAACCCTGCACCTTTACTCTTGTTGTTTGTTTTTGTTTTTTTTTTGCCATCCTTCATAGATTTTAGCCTGGTGTCGCCTTTTCATTGCTCGCGTCGCCTTTACCTTTGTTGTTCGTTGTCTCCATCTTTCACTCTCAGTTTCACAGTTTTAGCCTCTCGTGTGTTTTTCTTAGTTCTTTTCAGCCTACGTGTTTTAGTGGCCTTGCACCTTCATCGTTAATTGTTATTACTGTTGGTTCCGCGTCTCATCCCATTGCTGAGTAGGTTGCGCTAGTAATACAGCGTTTTGTTGATGACCTCATTGGTGGTATTCGTTTTATCTTCACTTTTAGGATCTTAATCTTCCAGTCTCCCTTTTCTTTTTCCTTGTATCTAGGTATCAATGGTGCATAAGCTTGCACACATTGGTATAGTTTAGATTGGCGCTCTGGCGGGTCGGCGCATCATGGACACGTTACTGTCAATCCTTATCGGTTTTTATCCCGGCTGTGTCATGTGGTGGTTGTTTAGTGCGTATAAAAGCTAATGCCCGAAGCGTTTTTCGAATAAAAGTTGGAAGTTCTGCGCTCAGTGTGTACGTGTGTTTCTGTCTCTGTCCTTGTTTCCTTCGCGCAGTTTAACCATGAACGAAAAGAACCAACTAGCCCGCCAGAAGACTATTCTCCAAAACTCCGAAACTCCAAAACTCCGAAACTCCAAAACTCCGAAACTCCAAAACTCCGAAACTCCAAAACTCCGAATCTCCAAAACTCCAAAACTCCAAAACTCCAAAACTCCGAAACTCCAAAACTCCAAAACTCCGAAACTCCAAAACTCCGAAACTCCAAAACTCCAAAACTCCAAAACTCCAAAACTCCGAAACTCCAAAACTCCAAAACTCCGAAACTCCAAAACTCCAAAACTCCAAAACTCCGAAACTCCGAAACTCCAAAACTCCAAAACTCCGAAACTCCAAAACTGCAAAACTCCAAAACTCCAAAACTCCAAAACTCCAAAACTCCAAAACTCCAAAACTCCAATACTCCAAAACTCCAAAACTCCAAAACACCGAAACTCCGAAACTCCAAAACTCCAAAACTCCAAAACTCCGAAACTCAAAAACTCCGAAACTCCAAAACTCCAAAACTCCGAAACTCCGAAACTCCAAAACTCCAATACTCCAATACTCCGAAACTCCAAAACTCCAAAACTCCAAAACTCCGAAACTCCAATACTCCAAAACTTCAAAACTCCGAATCTCCAAAACTCCAAAACTCCGAAACTCCGAAACTCCAAAACTCCAAAACTACAAAACTCCAAAACTCCAAAACTCCAAAACTCCGAAACTCCGAAACTCCAAAACTCCAAAACTCCAAAACTCCAAAACTCCGAAACTCCAAAACTCCGAAACTCCGAAACTCCAAAACTCCAAAACTCCGAAACTCCAAAACTCCAAAACTCCAAAACTCCGAAACTCCGAAACTCCAAAACTCCAAAACTCCAAAACTCCAAAACTCCAAAACTGCAAAAGTCCAAAACTCCAAAACTCCGAAACTCCAATACTCCAAAACTCCGAAACTCCAAAACTCCAAAACTCCAAAACTCCAAAACTCCGAAACTCAAAAACTCCGAAACTCCAAAACTCCAAAACTCCAAAACTCCGAAACTCCAAAACTCCAATACTCCGAAACTCCAAAACTCCAAAACTCCGAAACTCCAATACTCCAAAACTTCAAAACTCCGAATCTCCAAAACTCCAAAACTCCGAAACTCCGAAACTCCAAAACTCCAAAACTACAAAACTCCAAAACTCCAAAACTCCAAAACTCCGAAACTCCGAAACTCCAAAACTCCGAATCTCCAAAACTCCAAAACTCGAAAACTCCGAAACTCCAAAACTCCAAAACTCCAATACTCCAAAACTCCAAAACTCCGAAACTCCAAAACTCCAAAACTCCAAAGCTCCAAAACTCCAAAACTCCAAAACTCCGAAACTCCAAAACTCCAAAACTCCAAAACTCCGAAACACCAAAACTCCGAAACTCCGAAACTCGGAAACTCCAAAACTCCAAAACTCCAAAACTCCAAAACTCCAAAACTCCGAAACTCCAAAACTCCAAAACTCCGAAACTCCAAAACTCCAAAACTCCGAAACTCCAAAACTCCAAAACTCCAAAACTCCGAAACTCCAAAACTCCAAAACTCCAAAACTCCAAAACTCCAAAACTCCAATACTCCAAAACTGCGAAACTCCGAAACTCCAAAACTCCAAAACTCCAAAACTCCGAAACTCCAAAACTCCAATACTCCAAAACTCCGAAACTCCAAAACTCCAAAACTCAAAAACTCCAAAACTCCAAAACTCCAAAACTCCAAAACTCCGAAACTCCAAAACTCCGAAACTCCAAAACTCCGAAACT
Organism: Amblyomma mixtum; assembly: GCF_055824585.1. Lineage (NCBI taxonomy): Eukaryota > Metazoa > Arthropoda > Arachnida > Ixodida > Ixodidae > Amblyomma > Amblyomma mixtum. The sequence goes on from NW_028317651.1 coordinate 14,004,651, forward strand.
CCAAAACTCCGAAACTCCAAAACTCCGAATCTCCAAAACTCCAAAACTCCAAAACTCCAAAACTCCGAAACTCCAAAACTCCAAAACTCCGAAACTCCAAAACTCCGAAACTCCAAAACTCCAAAACTCCAAAACTCCAAAACTCCGAAACTCCAAAACTCCAAAACTCCGAAACTCCAAAACTCCAAAACTCCAAAACTCCGAAACTCCGAAACTCCAAAACTCCAAAACTCCGAAACTCCAAAACTGCAAAACTCCAAAACTCCAAAACTCCAAAACTCCAAAACTCCAAAACTCCAAAACTCCAATACTCCAAAACTCCAAAACTCCAAAACACCGAAACTCCGAAACTCCAAAACTCCAAAACTCCAAAACTCCGAAACTCAAAAACTCCGAAACTCCAAAACTCCAAAACTCCGAAACTCCGAAACTCCAAAACTCCAATACTCCAATACTCCGAAACTCCAAAACTCCAAAACTCCGAAACTCCAATACTCCAAAACTTCAAAACTCCGAATCTCCAAAACTCCAAAACTCCGAAACTCCGAAACTCCAAAACTCCAAAACTACAAAACTCCAAAACTCCAAAACTCCAAAACTCCGAAACTCCGAAACTCCAAAACTCCAAAACTCCAAAACTCCAAAACTCCGAAACTCCAAAACTCCGAAACTCCGAAACTCCAAAACTCCAAAACTCCGAAACTCCAAAACTCCAAAACTCCAAAACTCCGAAACTCCGAAACTCCAAAACTCCGAAACACCAAAACTCCGAAACTCCGAAACTCGGAAACTCCAAAACTCCAAAACTCCAAAACTCCAAAACTCCGAAACTCCAAAACTCCAAAACTCCGAAACTCCAAAACTCCAAAACTCCGAAACTCCAAAACTCCAAAACTCCGAAACTCCAAAACTCGAAAACTCCAAAACTCCAAAACTCCAATACTCCAAAACTGCGAAACTCCGAAACTCCAAAACTCCAAAACTCCAAAACTCCGAAACTCCAAAACTCCAATACTCCAAAACTCCGAAACTCCAAAACTCCAAAACTCAAAAACTCCAAAACTCCAAAACTCCAAAACTCCAAAACTCCGAAACTCCAAAACTCCGAAACTCCAAAACTCCGAAACTCCAAAACTCCGAAACTCCAAAACTCCGAATCTCCAAAACTCCAAAACTCCAAAACTCCAAAACTCCGAAACTCCAAAACTCCAAAACTCCGAAACTCCAAAACTCCGAAACTCCAAAACTCCAAAACTCCAAAACTCCAAAACTCCGAAACTCCAAAACTCCAAAACTCCGAAACTCCAAAACTCCAAAACTCCAAAACTCCGAAACTCCGAAACTCCAAAACTCCAAAACTCCGAAACTCCAAAACTGCAAAACTCCAAAACTCCAAAACTCCAAAACTCCAAAACTCCAAAACTCCAAAACTCCAATACTCCAAAACTCCAAAACTCCAAAACACCGAAACTCCGAAACTCCAAAACTCCAAAACTCCAAAACTCCGAAACTCAAAAACTCCGAAACTCCAAAACTCCAAAACTCCGAAACTCCGAAACTCCAAAACTCCAATACTCCAATACTCCGAAACTCCAAAACTCCAAAACTCCAAAACTCCGAAACTCCAATACTCCAAAACTTCAAAACTCCGAATCTCCAAAACTCCAAAACTCCGAAACTCCGAAACTCCAAAACTCCAAAACTACAAAACTCCAAAACTCCAAAACTCCAAAACTCCGAAACTCCGAAACTCCAAAACTCCAAAACTCCAAAACTCCAAAACTCCGAAACTCCAAAACTCCGAAACTCCGAAACTCCAAAACTCCAAAACTCCGAAACTCCAAAACTCCAAAACTCCAAAACTCCGAAACTCCGAAACTCCAAAACTCCAAAACTCCAAAACTCCAAAACTCCAAAACTGCAAAAGTCCAAAACTCCAAAACTCCGAAACTCCAATACTCCAAAACTCCGAAACTCCAAAACTCCAAAACTCCAAAACTCCAAAACTCCAAAACTCCAAAACTCCAATACTCCGAAACTCCGAAACTCCAAAACTCCAAAACTCCAAAACTCCAAAACTCCGAAACTCCAAAACTCCGAAACTCCGAAACTCCAAAACTCCAAAACTCCGAAACTCCAAAACTCCAAAACTCCGAAACTCCAAAACTGCAAAAGTCCAAAACTCCAAAACTCCGAAACTCCAATACTCCAAAACTCCGAAACTCCAAAACTCCAAAACTCCAAAACTCCAAAACTCCAAAACTCCGAAACTCCGAAACTCCGAAACTCCGAAACTCCAAAACTCCGAAACTCCAAAACTCCGAAACTCCAAAACTCCGAAACTCCAAAACTCCGAATCTCCAAAACTCCAAAACTCCAAAACTCCAAAACTGCAAAACTCCAAAACTCCGAAACTCCAAAACTCCAAAACTCCGAAACTCCAAAACTCCGAAACTCCAAAACTCCAAAACTCCAAAACTCCAAAACTCCGAAACTCCAAAACTCCAATACTCCAAAACTAAGAAACTCCAAAACTCCAAAACTCCAATACTCCAAAACTCCGAAACTCCGAAACTCCAAAACTCCAAAACTCCAAAACTGCAAAACTCCAAAACTCCGAAACTCCAAAACTCCGAAACTCCAAAACTCGGAAACTCCAAAACTCCAAAGCTCCAAAACTCCAAAACTCCAAAACTCCGAAACTCCAAAACTCCGAAACTCCAAAACTCCGAATCTCCAAAACTCCAAAACTCCAAAACTCCAAAACTCCGAAACTCCAAAACTCCAAAACTCCGAAACTCCAAAACTCCGAAACTCCAAAACTCCAAAACTCCGAAACTCCAAAACTCCAAAACTCCGAAACTCCAAAACGCCGAAGCTCCGAAACTCCGAAACTCCAAAACTCCAAAACTCCGAAACTCCAAAACTCCAAAACTCCGAAACTCCGAAACTCCGAAACTCCAAATCTCCGAAACTCCAAAACTCCAAAACTCCGAAACTCCGCAACTCCGAAACTCCAAAACTCCAAAACTCCGAAACTCCGAAACTCCAAAACTCCAAAACTCCAAAACTCCGAATCTCCGAAACTCCAAAACTCCAAAACTCCGAAACTCCAAAACTCCGAAACTCCGAAACTCCGAAACTCCGAAACTCCAAAACTCCAAAACTCCGAAACTCCAAAACTCCGAAACTCCAAAACTCCAAAACTCCAATACTCCAAAACTCCAAAACACCGAAACTCCGAAACTCCGAAACTCCAAAACTCCAAAACTCCAAAACTCCGAATCTCCAAAACTCGGAAACTCCAAAACTCCAAAACTCCAAAACTCCGAAACTCCAAAACTCCAAAACTCCAAAACTCCGAAACTCCAAAACTCCAAAACTCCAAAACTCCAAAACTCGGAAACTCCAAAACTCCAAAACTCCAAAACTCCAAAACTCCGAAACTCCAAAACTCCAAAACTCCGAAACTCCAAAACTCCAAAACTCCGAAACTCCAAAACTCCAAAACTCCGAAACTCCAAAACTCGAAAACTCCAAAACTCCAAAACTCCAATACTCCAAAACTGCGAAACTCCGAAACTCCAAAACTCCAAAACTCCAAAACTCCGAAACTCCAAAACTCCAATACTCCAAAACTCCGAAACTCCAAAACTCCAAAACTCAAAAACTCCAAAACTCCAAAACTCCAAAACTCCAAAACTCCGAAACTCCAAAACTCCGAAACTCCAAAACTCCGAAACTCCAAAACTCCGAAACTCCAAAACTCCGAATCTCCAAAACTCCAAAACTCCAAAACTCCAAAACTCCGAAACTCCAAAACTCCAAAACTCCGAAACTCCAAAACTCCGAAACTCCAAAACTCCAAAACTCCAAAACTCCAAAACTCCGAAACTCCAAAACTCCAAAACTCCGAAACTCCAAAACTCCAAAACTCCAAAACTCCGAAACTCCGAAACTCCAAAACTCCAAAACTCCGAAACTCCAAAACTGCAAAACTCCAAAACTCCAAAACTCCAAAACTCCAAAACTCCAAAACTCCAAAACTCCAATACTCCAAAACTCCAAAACTCCAAAACACCGAAACTCCGAAACTCCAAAACTCCAAAACTCCAAAACTCCGAAACTCAAAAACTCCGAAACTCCAAAACTCCAAAACTCCGAAACTCCGAAACTCCAAAACTCCAATACTCCAATACTCCGAAACTCCAAAACTCCAAAACTCCAAAACTCCGAAACTCCAATACTCCAAAACTTCAAAACTCCGAATCTCCAAAACTCCAAAACTCCGAAACTCCGAAACTCCAAAACTCCAAAACTACAAAACTCCAAAACTCCAAAACTCCAAAACTCCGAAACTCCGAAACTCCAAAACTCCAAAACTCCAAAACTCCAAAACTCCGAAACTCCAAAACTCCGAAACTCCGAAACTCCAAAACTCCAAAACTCCGAAACTCCAAAACTCCAAAACTCCAAAACTCCGAAACTCCGAAACTCCAAAACTCCAAAACTCCAAAACTCCAAAACTCCAAAACTGCAAAAGTCCAAAACTCCAAAACTCCGAAACTCCAATACTCCAAAACTCCGAAACTCCAAAACTCCAAAACTCCAAAACTCCAAAACTCCAAAACTCCAAAACTCCAATACTCCGAAACTCCGAAACTCCAAAACTCCAAAACTCCAAAACTCCAAAACTCCGAAACTCCAAAACTCCGAAACTCCGAAACTCCAAAACTCCAAAACTCCGAAACTCCAAAACTCCAAAACTCCGAAACTCCAAAACTGCAAAAGTCCAAAACTCCAAAACTCCGAAACTCCAATACTCCAAAACTCCGAAACTCCAAAACTCCAAAACTCCAAAACTCCAAAACTCCAAAACTCCGAAACTCCGAAACTCCGAAACTCCGAAACTCCAAAACTCCGAAACTCCAAAACTCCGAAACTCCAAAACTCCGAAACTCCAAAACTCCGAATCTCCAAAACTCCAAAACTCCAAAACTCCAAAACTGCAAAACTCCAAAACTCCGAAACTCCAAAACTCCAAAACTCCGAAACTCCAAAACTCCGAAACTCCAAAACTCCAAAACTCCAAAACTCCAAAACTCCGAAACTCCAAAACTCCAATACTCCAAAACTAAGAAACTCCAAAACTCCAAAACTCCAAAACTCCAATACTCCAAAACTCCGAAACTCCGAAACTCCAAAACTCCAAAACTCCAAAACTGCAAAACTCCAAAACTCCGAAACTCCGAAACTCCAAAACTCCAAAACTCCGAAACTCCAAAACTCGGAAACTCCAAAACTCCAAAGCTCCAAAACTCCAAAACTCCAAAACTCCGAAACTCCAAAACTCCGAAACTCCAAAACTCCGAATCTCCAAAACTCCAAAACTCCAAAACTCCAAAACTCCGAAACTCCAAAACTCCAAAACTCCGAAACTCCAAAACTCCGAAACTCCAAAACTCCAAAACTCCGAAACTCCAAAACTCCAAAACTCCGAAACTCCAAAACGCCGAAGCTCCGAAACTCCGAAACTCCAAAACTCCAAAACTCCGAAACTCCAAAACTCCAAAACTCCGAAACTCCGAAACTCCGAAACTCCAAATCTCCGAAACTCCAAAACTCCAAAACTCCGAAACTCCGCAACTCCGAAACTCCAAAACTCCAAAACTCCGAAACTCCGAAACTCCAAAACTCCAAAACTCCAAAACTCCGAATCTCCGAAACTCCAAAACTCCAAAACTCCGAAACTCCAAAACTCCGAAACTCCGAAACTCCGAAACTCCGAAACTCCAAAACTCCAAAACTCCGAAACTCCAAAACTCCGAAACTCCAAAACTCCAAAACTCCAATACTCCAAAACTCCAAAACACCGAAACTCCGAAACTCCGAAACTCCAAAACTCCAAAACTCCAAAACTCCGAATCTCCAAAACTCGGAAACTCCAAAACTCCAAAACTCCAAAACTCCGAAACTCCAAAACTCCAAAACTCCAAAACTCCGAAACTCCAAAACTCCAAAACTCCAAAACTCCAAAACTCCAAAACTCCAAAACTCCAAAACTCCAAAACTCCGAAACTCCAAAACTCCAAAACTCCAAAACTCCAAAGCTCCAAAGCTCCAAGTTTTGGAGATTCGGAGTTTTGGAGTTTTGGAGTTTTGGAGTTTCGGAGTTTCGGAGTTTCGGTGTTTTGGAGTTTTGGAGTTTTGGAGTATTGGAGTTTTGGAGTTTTGGAGTTTCGGAGTTTTGGAGTTTCGGAGTTTTGGAGTTTTGGAGTTTTGGAGTTTTGGAGTTTTGGAGTTTCGGAGTTTTGGAGTTTTGGAGTTTTGGAGTTTTGGAGTTTTGGAGTTTCCGAGTTTTGGAGATTCGGAGTTTTGGAGTTTCGGAGTTTCGGAGTTTCGGAGTTTCGGAGTTTTGGAGTTTTGGAGTTTCGGAGTTTTGGAGTTTTGGAGTTTTGGAGTTTTGGAGTTTCGGAGTTTTGGAGTTTCGGAGTTTCGGAGTTTCGGAGTTTCGGAGTTTTGGAGTTTTGGAGTTTTGGAGTTTCGGAGTTTTGGAGTATTGGAGTTTCGGAGTTTTGGAGTTTTGGAGTTTTGCAGTTTTGGAGTTTCGGAGTTTTGGAGTTTTGGAGTTTTGGAGTTTCGGAGTTTCGGAGTTTTGGAGTTTTGGAGTTTTGGAGTTTTGGAGATTCGGAGTTTTGGAGTTTCGGAGTTTCGGAGTTTTGGAGTTTTGGAGTTTTGGAGTTTTGTAGTTTTGGAGTTTTGGAGTTTCGGAGTTTCGGAGTTTTGGAGTTTTGGAGATTCGGAGTTTTGAAGTTTTGGAGTATTGGAGTTTCGGAGTTTTGGAGTTTTGGAGTTTCGGAGTATTGGAGTATTGGAGTTTTGGAGTTTCGGAGTTTTGGAGTTTTGGAGTTTTGGAGTTTCGGAGTTTTTGAGTTTCGGAGTTTTGGAGTTTTGGAGTTTTGGAGTTTTGGAGTTTTGGAGTATTGGAGTTTTGGAGTTTTGGAGTTTCGGAGTTTTGGAGTTTCGGAGTTTTGGAGTATTGGAGTTTTGGAGTTTCGGAGTTTTGGAGTTTTGGAGTTTTGGAGTATTGGAGTTTTGGAGTTTTGGAGTTTTGGAGCTTTGGAGTTTTGGAGTTTTGGAGTTTCGGAGTTTTGGAGTTTTGGAGTTTTCGAGTTTTGGAGTTTTGGAGTTTTGGAGATTCGGAGTTTTGGAGTTTCGGAGTTTCGGAGTTTTGGAGTTTTGGAGTTTTGGAGTTTTGTAGTTTTGGAGTTTTGGAGTTTCGGAGTTTCGGAGTTTTGGAGTTTTGGAGATTCGGAGTTTTGAAGTTTTGGAGTATTGGAGTTTCGGAGTTTTGGAGTTTTGGAGTTTCGGAGTATTGGAGTATTGGAGTTTTGGAGTTTCGGAGTTTTGGAGTTTTGGAGTTTTGGAGTTTCGGAGTTTTTGAGTTTCGGAGTTTTGGAGTTTTGGAGTTTTGGAGTTTTGGAGTTTTGGAGTTTCGGAGTTTCGGTGTTTTGGAGTTTTGGAGTTTTGGAGTATTGGAGTTTTGGAGTTTTGGAGTTTCGGAGTTTTGGAGTTTCGGAGTTTTGGAGTATTGGAGTTTTGGAGTTTCGGAGTTTTGGAGTTTTGGAGTTTTGGAGTATTGGAGTTTTGGAGTTTTGGAGTTTTGGAGCTTTGGAGTTTTGGAGTTTTGGAGTTTCGGAGTTTTGGAGTTTTGGAGTATTGGAGTTTTGGAGTTTTGGAGTTTCGGAGTTTTGGAGTTTCGGAGTTTTGGAGTTTTGAAGTTTTGGAGTTTTTGAGTTTTGGAGTTTTTGAGTTTTGGAGTTTTGGAGCTTTGGAGTTTTGGAGCTTTGGAGTTTCGGAGTTTTGGAGTTTCGGAGTTTTGGAGTTTTGGAGTTTTGGAGTTTTGGAGTTTTGGAGTTTTGGAGTTTTGGAGTTTCGGAGTTTTGGAGTTTTGGAGTTTTGGAGTTTCGGAGTTTTGGAGTTTTGGAGTTTTGGAGTTTCCGAGTTTTGGAGATTCGGAGTTTTGGTGTTTTGGAGTTTTGGAGTTTCGGAGTTTCGGTGTTTTGGAGTTTTGGAGTTTTGGAGTATTGGAGTTTTGGAGTTTTGGAGTTTCGGAGTTTTGGAGTTTCGGAGTTTTGGAGTTTTGGAGTTTCGGAGTTTCGGAGTTTCGGAGTTTCGGAGTTTTGGAGTTTCGGAGTTTTGGAGTTTTGGAGTTTCGGAGATTCGGAGTTTTGGAGTTTTGGAGTTTTGGAGTTTCGGAGTTTCGGAGTTTTGGAGTTTTGGAGTTTCGGAGTTGCGGAGTTTCGGAGTTTTGGAGTTTTGGAGTTTCGGAGATTTGGAGTTTCGGAGTTTCGGAGTTTCGGAGTTTTGGAGTTTTGGAGTTTCGGAGTTTTGGAGTTTTGGAGTTTCGGAGTTTCGGAGCTTCGGCGTTTTGAAGTTTCGGAGTTTTGGAGTTTTGGAGTTTCGGAGTTTTGGAGTTTTGGAGTTTCGGAGTTTTGGAGTTTCGGAGTTTTGGAGTTTTTGAGTTTCGGAGTTTTGGAGTTTTGGAGTTTTGGAGTTTTGGAGATTCGGAGTTTTGGAGTTTCGGAGTTTTGGAGTTTCGGAGTTTTGGAGTTTTGGAGTTTTGGAGCTTTGGAGTTTTGGAGTTTCCGAGTTTTGGAGTTTCGGAGTTTTGGAGTTTCGGAGTTTCGGAGTTTTGGAGTTTTGCAGTTTTGGAGTTTTGGAGTTTTGGAGTTTCGGAGTTTCGGAGTTTTGGAGTATTGGAGTTTTGGAGTTTTGGAGTTTTGGAGTTTCTTAGTTTTGGAGTATTGGAGTTTTGGAGTTTCGGAGTTTTGGAGTTTTGGAGTTTTGGAGTTTCGGAGTTTTGGAGTTTCGGAGTTTTGGAGTTTTGGAGTTTCGGAGTTTTGGAGTTTTGCAGTTTTGGAGTTTTGGAGTTTTGGAGTTTTGGAGATTCGGAGTTTTGGAGTTTCGGAGTTTTGGAGTTTCGGAGTTTTGGAGTTTCGGAGTTTTGGAGTTTCGGAGTTTTGGAGTTTTGGAGTTTTGGAGTTTTGGAGTTTTAGAGTTTTGGAGTTTTGGAGTTTCGGAGTTTTGGAGTATTGGAGTTTTGGAGTTTCGGAGTTTTGGAGTTTTGGAGTTTTGGAGTTTTGGAGTTTTGGAGTTTCGGAGTTTCGGAGTTCCGGTGTTTTGGAGTTTTGGAGTATTGGAGTTTTGGAGTTTTCGAGTTTTGGAGTTTCGGAGTTTCGGAGTTTTGGAGTTTTGGAGTTTCGGAGTTTCGGAGTTCCGGTGTTTTGGAGTTTTGGAGTTTTGGAGTATTGGAGTTTTGGAGTTTTCGAGTTTTGGAGTTTCGGAGTTTCGGAGTTTTGGAGTTTCGGAGTTTTGGAGTTTCGGAGTTTTGGAGTTTTGGAGTTTTGGAGTTTCGGAGTTTTGGAGTTTTGGAGTTTTGGAGTTTCGGAGTTTTGGAGTTTTGGAGTTTTGGAGTTTTGGAGTTTCGGAGTTTTGGAGTTTTGGAGTTTTGGAGTTTCGGAGTTTTGGAGTTTTGGAGTTTTGGAGTTTTGGAGTTTCGGAGTTTCGGAGTTTTGGAGTTTTGGAGTTTTGGAGTTTTGGAGTTTTGGAGTATTGGAGTTTTGGAGTTTTGGAGTTTCGGAGTTTTGGAGTTTCGGAGTTTTGGAGTTTCGGAGTTTCGGAGTTTTGGAGTATTGGAGTTTTGGAGTTTTGGAGTTTCGGAGTTTTGGAGTATTGGAGTTTTGGAGTTTTGGAGTTTTGGAGTTTTGGAGTTTCGGAGTTTTGGAGTTTCGGAGTTTTGGAGTTTTGGAGTTTTGGAGTTTTGGAGTTTCGGAGTTTTGGAGTTTTGGAGTTTTGGAGCTTTGGAGTTTTGGAGTTTCCGAGTTTTGGAGTTTCGGAGTTTTGGAGTTTCGGAGTTTCGGAGTTTTGGAGTTTTGCAGTTTTGGAGTTTTGGAGTTTTGGAGTTTCGGAGTTTCGGAGTTTTGGAGTATTGGAGTTTTGGAGTTTTGGAGTTTTGGAGTTTTGGAGTTTCGGAGTTTCGGAGTTTCGGAGTTTCGGAGTTTTGGAGTTTTGGAGTTTCGGAGTTTTGGAGTTTCGGAGTTTTGGAGTTTCGGAGTTTTGGAGTTTTGGAGTTTTGGAGTTTTGGAGTTTCGGAGTTTTGGAGTTTTGGAGTTTTGGAGCTTTGGAGTTTTGGAGTTTCCGAGTTTTGGAGTTTCGGAGTTTTGGAGTTTCGGAGTTTCGGAGTTTTGGAGTTTTGCAGTTTTGGAGTTTTGGAGTTTTGGAGTTTCGGAGTTTCGGAGTTTTGGAGTATTGGAGTTTTGGAGTTTTGGAGTTTCGGAGTTTTGGAGTTTCGGAGTTTCGGAGTTTCGGAGTTTCGGAGTTTTGGAGTTTTGGAGTTTCGGAGTTTCGGAGTTTCGGAGTTTTGGAGTTTTGGAGTTTTGGAGTTTCGGAGTTTCGGAGTTTCGGAGTTTCGGAGTTTTGGAGTTTTGGAGTTTCGGAGTTTTGGAGTTTTGGAGTTTCGGAGTTTTGGAGTATTGGAGTTTTGGAGTTTCGGAGTTTCGGAGTTTCGGTGTTTTGGAGTTTTGGAGTTTTGGAGTATTGGAGTTTTGGAGTTTTGGAGTTTCGGAGTTTTGGAGTTTCGGAGTTTTGGAGTATTGGAGTTTTGGAATTTCGGAGTTTCGGAGTTTTGGAGTTTTGGAGTTTTGGAGTTTTGGAGTTTCCGAGTTTCGGAGTTTCGGAGTTTTGGAGTATTGGAGTTTTGGAGTTTTGGAGTTTTCGAGTTTTGGAGTTTCGGAGTTTCGGAGTTTTGGAGTTTTGGAGTTTTGGAGTTTCGGAGTTTTGGAGTTTTGGAGTTTCGGAGTTTTGGAGTTTTGGAGTTTCGGAGTTTTGGAGTTTTGGAGTTTTGGAGTTTTGGAGTTTTGGAGTTTCCGAGTTTCGGAGTTTCGGAGTTTTGGTGTTTCGGAGTTTTGGAGTTTTGGAGTTTTGGAGTTTCGGAGTTTTGGAGTTTTGGAGTTTTGGAGCTTTGGAGTTTTGGAGTTTTGGAGTTTCGGAGTTTTGGAGTTTTGGAGTATTGGAGTTTTGGAGTTTTGGAGTTTCGGAGTTTTCGAGTTTTGGAGTTTTGGAGATTCGGAGTTTTGGAGTTTCGGAGTTTCGGAGTTTTGGAGTTTTGGAGTTTTGGAGTTTTGTAGTTTTGGAGTTTCGGAGTTTCGGAGTTTTGGAGTTTTGGAGATTCGGAGTTTTGAAGTTTTGGAGTATTGGAGTTTCGGAGTTTTGGAGTTTTGGAGTTTCGGAGTATTGGAGTATTGGAGTTTTGGAGTTTCGGAGTTTTGGAGTTTTGGAGTTTTGGAGTTTCGGAGTTTTTGAGTTTCGGAGTTTTGGAGTTTTGGAGTTTTGGAGTTTTGGAGTTTTGGAGTTTCGGAGTTTCGGTGTTTTGGAGTTTTGGAGTTTTGGAGTATTGGAGTTTTGGAGTTTTGGAGTTTCGGAGTTTTGGAGTTTCGGAGTTTTGGAGTATTGGAGTTTTGGAGTTTCGGAGCTTTGGAGTTTTGGAGTTTTGGAGTATTGGAGTTTTGGAGTTTTGGAGTTTCGGAGTTTCGGAGTTTTGGAGTTTTGGAGATTCGGAGTTTTGAAGTTTTGGAGTATTGGAGTTTCGGAGTTTTGGAGTTTTGGAGTTTCGGAGTATTGGAGTATTGGAGTTTTGGAGTTTCGGAGTTTTGGAGTTTTGGAGTTTTGGAGTTTCGGAGTTTTTGAGTTTCGGAGTTTTGGAGTTTTGGAGTTTTGGAGTTTTGGAGTTTTGGAGTATTGGAGTTTTGGAGTTTTGGAGTTTCGGAGTTTTGGAGTTTCGGAGTTTTGGAGTATTGGAGTTTTGGAGTTTCGGAGTTTTGGAGTTTTGGAGTTTTGGAGTATTGGAGTTTTGGAGTTTTGGAGTTTTGGAGCTTTGGAGTTTTGGAGTTTTGGAGTTTCGGAGTTTTGGAGTTTTGGAGTTTTCGAGTTTTGGAGTTTTGGAGTTTTGGAGATTCGGAGTTTTGGAGTTTCGGAGTTTCGGAGTTTTGGAGTTTTGGAGTTTTGGAGTTTTGTAGTTTTGGAGTTTTGGAGTTTCGGAGTTTCGGAGTTTTGGAGTTTTGGAGATTCGGAGTTTTGAAGTTTTGGAGTATTGGAGTTTCGGAGTTTTGGAGTTTTGGAGTTTCGGAGTATTGGAGTATTGGAGTTTTGGAGTTTCGGAGTTTTGGAGTTTTGGAGTTTTGGAGTTTCGGAGTTTTTGAGTTTCGGAGTTTTGGAGTTTTGGAGTTTTGGAGTTTTGGAGTTTTGGAGTTTCGGAGTTTCGGTGTTTTGGAGTTTTGGAGTTTTGGAGTATTGGAGTTTTGGAGTTTTGGAGTTTCGGAGTTTTGGAGTTTCGGAGTTTTGGAGTATTGGAGTTTTGGAGTTTCGGAGTTTTGGAGTTTTGGAGTTTTGGAGTATTGGAGTTTTGGAGTTTTGGAGTTTTGGAGCTTTGGAGTTTTGGAGTTTTGGAGTTTCGGAGTTTTGGAGTTTTGGAGTATTGGAGTTTTGGAGTTTTGGAGTTTCGGAGTTTTGGAGTTTCGGAGTTTTGGAGTTTCGGAGTTTTGGAGTTTTGAAGTTTTGGAGTTTTTGAGTTTTGGAGTTTTTGAGTTTTGGAGTTTTGGAGCTTTGGAGTTTTGGAGTTTTGGAGTTTCGGAGTTTTGGAGTTTTGGAGTTTTGGAGTTTTGGAGTTTTGGAGTTTTGGAGTTTTGGAGTTTTGGAGTTTCGGAGTTTTGGAGTTTTGGAGTTTTGGAGTTTCGGAGTTTTGGAGTTTTGGAGTTTTGGAGTTTCCGAGTTTTGGAGATTCGGAGTTTTGGTGTTTTGGAGTTTTGGAGTTTCGGAGTTTCGGTGTTTTGGAGTTTTGGAGTTTTGGAGTATTGGAGTTTTGGAGTTTTGGAGTTTCGGAGTTTTGGAGTTTCGGAGTTTTGGAGTTTTGGAGTTTCGGAGTTTCGGAGTTTCGGAGTTTCGGAGTTTTGGAGTTTCGGAGTTTTGGAGTTTTGGAGTTTCGGAGATTCGGAGTTTTGGAGTTTTGGAGTTTTGGAGTTTCGGAGTTTCGGAGTTTTGGAGTTTTGGAGTTTCGGAGTTGCGGAGTTTCGGAGTTTTGGAGTTTTGGAGTTTCGGAGATTTGGAGTTTCGGAGTTTCGGAGTTTCGGAGTTTTGGAGTTTTGGAGTTTCGGAGTTTTGGAGTTTTGGAGTTTCGGAGTTTCGGAGCTTCGGCGTTTTGAAGTTTCGGAGTTTTGGAGTTTTGGAGTTTCGGAGTTTTGGAGTTTTGGAGTTTCGGAGTTTTGGAGTTTCGGAGTTTTGGAGTTTTGGAGTTTCGGAGTTTTGGAGTTTTGGAGTTTTGGAGTTTTGGAGATTCGGAGTTTTGGAGTTTCGGAGTTTTGGAGTTTCGGAGTTTTGGAGTTTTGGAGTTTTGGAGCTTTGGAGTTTTGGAGTTTCCGAGTTTTGGAGTTTCGGAGTTTTGGAGTTTCGGAGTTTCGGAGTTTTGGAGTTTTGCAGTTTTGGAGTTTTGGAGTTTTGGAGTTTCGGAGTTTCGGAGTTTTGGAGTATTGGAGTTTTGGAGTTTTGGAGTTTTGGAGTTTCTTAGTTTTGGAGTATTGGAGTTTTGGAGTTTCGGAGTTTTGGAGTTTTGGAGTTTTGGAGTTTCGGAGTTTTGGAGTTTCGGAGTTTTGGAGTTTTGGAGTTTCGGAGTTTTGGAGTTTTGCAGTTTTGGAGTTTTGGAGTTTTGGAGTTTTGGAGATTCGGAGTTTTGGAGTTTCGGAGTTTTGGAGTTTCGGAGTTTTGGAGTTTCGGAGTTTTGGAGTTTCGGAGTTTTGGAGTTTTGGAGTTTTGGAGTTTTGGAGTTTTAGAGTTTTGGAGTTTTGGAGTTTCGGAGTTTTGGAGTATTGGAGTTTTGGAGTTTCGGAGTTTTGGAGTTTTGGAGTTTTGGAGTTTTGGAGTTTTGGAGTTTCGGAGTTTCGGAGTTCCGGTGTTTTGGAGTTTTGGAGTATTGGAGTTTTGGAGTTTTCGAGTTTTGGAGTTTCGGAGTTTCGGAGTTTTGGAGTTTTGGAGTTTCGGAGTTTCGGAGTTCCGGTGTTTTGGAGTTTTGGAGTTTTGGAGTATTGGAGTTTTGGAGTTTTCGAGTTTTGGAGTTTCGGAGTTTCGGAGTTTTGGAGTTTCGGAGTTTTGGAGTTTCGGAGTTTTGGAGTTTTGGAGTTTTGGAGTTTCGGTGTTTTGGAGTTTTGGAGTTTTGGAGTTTCGGAGTTTTGGAGTTTTGGAGTTTTGGAGTTTTGGAGTTTCGGAGTTTTGGAGTTTTGGAGTTTTGGAGTTTCGGAGTTTTGGAGTTTTGGAGTTTTGGAGTTTTGGAGTTTCGGAGTTTCGGAGTTTTGGAGTTTTGGAGTTTTGGAGTTTTGGAGTTTTGGAGTATTGGAGTTTTGGAGTTTTGGAGTTTCGGAGTTTTGGAGTTTCGGAGTTTTGGAGTTTCGGAGTTTCGGAGTTTTGGAGTATTGGAGTTTTGGAGTTTTGGAGTTTCGGAGTTTTGGAGTATTGGAGTTTTGGAGTTTTGGAGTTTTGGAGTTTTGGAGTTTCGGAGTTTTGGAGTTTCGGAGTTTTGGAGTTTTGGAGTTTTGGAGTTTTGGAGTTTCGGAGTTTTGGAGTTTTGGAGTTTTGGAGCTTTGGAGTTTTGGAGTTTCCGAGTTTTGGAGTTTCGGAGTTTTGGAGTTTCGGAGTTTCGGAGTTTTGGAGTTTTGCAGTTTTGGAGTTTTGGAGTTTTGGAGTTTCGGAGTTTTGGAGTATTGGAGTTTTGGAGTTTTGGAGTTTTGGAGTTTTGGAGTTTCGGAGTTTCGGAGTTTCGGAGTTTCGGAGTTTTGGAGTTTTGGAGTTTCGGAGTTTCGGAGTTCCGGTGTTTTGGAGTTTTGGAGTTTTGGAGTATTGGAGTTTTGGAGTTTTCGAGTTTTGGAGTTTCGGAGTTTCGGAGTTTTGGAGTTTCGGAGTTTTGGAGTTTCGGAGTTTTGGAGTTTTGGAGTTTTGGAGTTTCGGAGTTTTGGAGTTTTGGAGTTTTGGAGTTTCGGAGTTTTGGAGTTTTGGAGTTTTGGAGTTTTGGAGTTTCGGAGTTTTGGAGTTTTGGAGTTTTGGAGTTTCGGAGTTTTGGAGTTTTGGAGTTTTGGAGTTTTGGAGTTTCGGAGTTTCGGAGTTTTGGAGTTTTGGAGTTTTGGAGTTTTGGAGTTTTGGAGTATTGGAGTTTTGGAGTTTTGGAGTTTCGGAGTTTTGGAGTTTCGGAGTTTTGGAGTTTCGGAGTTTCGGAGTTTTGGAGTATTGGAGTTTTGGAGTTTTGGAGTTTCGGAGTTTTGGAGTATTGGAGTTTTGGAGTTTTGGAGTTTTGGAGTTTTGGAGTTTCGGAGTTTTGGAGTTTCGGAGTTTTGGAGTTTTGGAGTTTTGGAGTTTTGGAGTTTCGGAGTTTTGGAGTTTTGGAGTTTTGGAGCTTTGGAGTTTTGGAGTTTCCGAGTTTTGGAGTTTCGGAGTTTTGGAGTTTCGGAGTTTCGGAGTTTTGGAGTTTTGCAGTTTTGGAGTTTTGGAGTTTTGGAGTTTCGGAGTTTCGGAGTTTTGGAGTATTGGAGTTTTGGAGTTTTGGAGTTTTGGAGTTTTGGAGTTTCGGAGTTTCGGAGTTTCGGAGTTTCGGAGTTTTGGAGTTTTGGAGTTTCGGAGTTTTGGAGTTTCGGAGTTTTGGAGTTTCGGAGTTTTGGAGTTTTGGAGTTTTGGAGTTTTGGAGTTTCGGAGTTTTGGAGTTTTGGAGTTTTGGAGCTTTGGAGTTTTGGAGTTTCCGAGTTTTGGAGTTTCGGAGTTTTGGAGTTTCGGAGTTTCGGAGTTTTGGAGTTTTGCAGTTTTGGAGTTTTGGAGTTTTGGAGTTTCGGAGTTTCGGAGTTTTGGAGTATTGGAGTTTTGGAGTTTTGGAGTTTCGGAGTTTTGGAGTTTCGGAGTTTCGGAGTTTCGGAGTTTTGGAGTTTTGGAGTTTCGGAGTTTCGGAGTTTCGGAGTTTTGGAGTTTTGGAGTTTTGGAGTTTCGGAGTTTCGGAGTTTCGGAGTTTCGGAGTTTTGGAGTTTTGGAGTTTCGGAGTTTTGGAGTTTTGGAGTTTCGGAGTTTTGGAGTATTGGAGTTTTGGAGTTTCGGAGTTTTGGAGTTTTGGAGTTTCGGAGTTTCGGAGTTTTGGAGTTTTGGAGATTCGGAGTTTTGAAGTTTTGGAGTATTGGAGTTTCGGAGTTTTGGAGTTTTGGAGTTTCGGAGTATTGGAGTATTGGAGTTTTGGAGTTTCGGAGTTTTGGAGTTTTGGAGTTTTGGAGTTTCGGAGTTTTTGAGTTTCGGAGTTTTGGAGTTTTGGAGTTTTGGAGTTTTGGAGTTTTGGAGTATTGGAGTTTTGGAGTTTTGGAGTTTCGGAGTTTTGGAGTTTCGGAGTTTTGGAGTATTGGAGTTTTGGAGTTTCGGAGTTTTGGAGTTTTGGAGTTTTGGAGTATTGGAGTTTTGGAGTTTTGGAGTTTTGGAGCTTTGGAGTTTTGGAGTTTTGGAGTTTCGGAGTTTTGGAGTTTTGGAGTTTTCGAGTTTTGGAGTTTTGGAGTTTTGGAGATTCGGAGTTTTGGAGTTTCGGAGTTTCGGAGTTTTGGAGTTTTGGAGTTTTGGAGTTTTGTAGTTTTGGAGTTTTGGAGTTTCGGAGTTTCGGAGTTTTGGAGTTTTGGAGATTCGGAGTTTTGAAGTTTTGGAGTATTGGAGTTTCGGAGTTTTGGAGTTTTGGAGTTTCGGAGTATTGGAGTATTGGAGTTTTGGAGTTTCGGAGTTTTGGAGTTTTGGAGTTTTGGAGTTTCGGAGTTTTTGAGTTTCGGAGTTTTGGAGTTTTGGAGTTTTGGAGTTTTGGAGTTTTGGAGTTTCGGAGTTTCGGTGTTTTGGAGTTTTGGAGTTTTGGAGTATTGGAGTTTTGGAGTTTTGGAGTTTCGGAGTTTTGGAGTTTCGGAGTTTTGGAGTATTGGAGTTTTGGAGTTTCGGAGTTTTGGAGTTTTGGAGTTTTGGAGTATTGGAGTTTTGGAGTTTTGGAGTTTTGGAGCTTTGGAGTTTTGGAGTTTTGGAGTTTCGGAGTTTTGGAGTTTTGGAGTATTGGAGTTTTGGAGTTTTGGAGTTTCGGAGTTTTGGAGTTTCGGAGTTTTGGAGTTTCGGAGTTTTGGAGTTTTGAAGTTTTGGAGTTTTTGAGTTTTGGAGTTTTTGAGTTTTGGAGTTTTGGAGCTTTGGAGTTTTGGAGTTTTGGAGTTTCGGAGTTTTGGAGTTTTGGAGTTTTGGAGTTTTGGAGTTTTGGAGTTTTGGAGTTTTGGAGTTTTGGAGTTTCGGAGTTTTGGAGTTTTGGAGTTTTGGAGTTTCGGAGTTTTGGAGTTTTGGAGTTTTGGAGTTTCCGAGTTTTGGAGATTCGGAGTTTTGGTGTTTTGGAGTTTTGGAGTTTCGGAGTTTCGGTGTTTTGGAGTTTTGGAGTTTTGGAGTATTGGAGTTTTGGAGTTTTGGAGTTTCGGAGTTTTGGAGTTTCGGAGTTTTGGAGTTTTGGAGTTTCGGAGTTTCGGAGTTTCGGAGTTTCGGAGTTTTGGAGTTTCGGAGTTTTGGAGTTTTGGAGTTTCGGAGATTCGGAGTTTTGGAGTTTTGGAGTTTTGGAGTTTCGGAGTTGCGGAGTTTCGGAGTTTTGGAGTTTTGGAGTTTTGTAGTTTTGGAGTTTTGGAGTTTCGGAGTTTCGGAGTTTTGGAGTTTTGGAGATTCGGAGTTTTGAAGTTTTGGAGTATTGGAGTTTCGGAGTTTTGGAGTTTTGGAGTTTCGGAGTATTGGAGTATTGGAGTTTTGGAGTTTCGGAGTTTTGGAGTTTTGGAGTTTTGGAGTTTCGGAGTTTTTGAGTTTCGGAGTTTTGGAGTTTTGGAGTTTTGGAGTTTTGGAGTTTTGGAGTTTCGGAGTTTCGGTGTTTTGGAGTTTTGGAGTTTTGGAGTATTGGAGTTTTGGAGTTTCGGAGTTTTGGAGTATTGGAGTTTTGGAGTTTCGGAGTTTTGGAGTTTTGGAGTTTTGGAGTATTGGAGTTTTGGAGTTTTGGAGTTTTGGAGCTTTGGAGTTTTGGAGTTTTGGAGTTTCGGAGTTTTGGAGTTTTGGAGTATTGGAGTTTTGGAGTTTTGGAGTTTCGGAGTTTTGGAGTTTCGGAGTTTTGGAGTTTCGGAGTTTTGGAGTTTTGAAGTTTTGGAGTTTTTGAGTTTTGGAGTTTTTGAGTTTTGGAGTTTTGGAGCTTTGGAGTTTTGGAGTTTTGGAGTTTCGGAGTTTTGGAGTTTTGGAGTTTTGGAGTTTTGGAGTTTTGGAGTTTTGGAGTTTTGGAGTTTTGGAGTTTCGGAGTTTTGGAGTTTTGGAGTTTTGGAGTTTCGGAGTTTTGGAGTTTTGGAGTTTTGGAGTTTCCGAGTTTTGGAGATTCGGAGTTTTGGTGTTTTGGAGTTTTGGAGTTTCGGAGTTTCGGTGTTTTGGAGTTTTGGAGTTTTGGAGTATTGGAGTTTTGGAGTTTTGGAGTTTCGGAGTTTTGGAGTTTCGGAGTTTTGGAGTTTTGGAGTTTCGGAGTTTCGGAGTTTCGGAGTTTCGGAGTTTTGGAGTTTCGGAGTTTTGGAGTTTTGGAGTTTCGGAGATTCGGAGTTTTGGAGTTTTGGAGTTTTGGAGTTTCGGAGTTGCGGAGTTTCGGAGTTTTGGAGTTTTGGAGTTTCGGAGATTTGGAGTTTCGGAGTTTCGGAGTTTCGGAGTTTTGGAGTTTTGGAGTTTCGGAGTTTTGGAGTTTTGGAGTTTCGGAGTTTCGGAGCTTCGGCGTTTTGAAGTTTCGGAGTTTTGGAGTTTTGGAGTTTCGGAGTTTTGGAGTTTTGGAGTTTCGGAGTTTTGGAGTTTCGGAGTTTTGGAGTTTTGGAGTTTCGGAGTTTTGGAGTTTTGGAGTTTTGGAGTTTTGGAGATTCGGAGTTTTGGAGTTTCGGAGTTTTGGAGTTTCGGAGTTTTGGAGTTTTGGAGTTTTGGAGCTTTGGAGTTTTGGAGTTTCCGAGTTTTGGAGTTTCGGAGTTTTGGAGTTTCGGAGTTTCGGAGTTTTGGAGTTTTGCAGTTTTGGAGTTTTGGAGTTTTGGAGTTTCGGAGTTTCGGAGTTTTGGAGTATTGGAGTTTTGGAGTTTTGGAGTTTTGGAGTTTCTTAGTTTTGGAGTATTGGAGTTTTGGAGTTTCGGAGTTTTGGAGTTTTGGAGTTTTGGAGTTTCGGAGTTTTGGAGTTTCGGAGTTTTGGAGTTTTGGAGTTTCGGAGTTTTGGAGTTTTGCAGTTTTGGAGTTTTGGAGTTTTGGAGTTTTGGAGATTCGGAGTTTTGGAGTTTCGGAGTTTTGGAGTTTCGGAGTTTTGGAGTTTCGGAGTTTTGGAGTTTCGGAGTTTTGGAGTTTTGGAGTTTTGGAGTTTTGGAGTTTTAGAGTTTTGGAGTTTTGGAGTTTCGGAGTTTTGGAGTATTGGAGTTTTGGAGTTTCGGAGTTTTGGAGTTTTGGAGTTTTGGAGTTTTGGAGTTTTGGAGTTTCGGAGTTTCGGAGTTCCGGTGTTTTGGAGTTTTGGAGTATTGGAGTTTTGGAGTTTTCGAGTTTTGGAGTTTCGGAGTTTCGGAGTTTTGGAGTTTTGGAGTTTCGGAGTTTCGGAGTTCCGGTGTTTTGGAGTTTTGGAGTTTTGGAGTATTGGAGTTTTGGAGTTTTCGAGTTTTGGAGTTTCGGAGTTTCGGAGTTTTGGAGTTTCGGAGTTTTGGAGTTTCGGAGTTTTGGAGTTTTGGAGTTTTGGAGTTTCGGTGTTTTGGAGTTTTGGAGTTTTGGAGTTTCGGAGTTTTGGAGTTTTGGAGTTTTGGAGTTTTGGAGTTTCGGAGTTTTGGAGTTTTGGAGTTTTGGAGTTTCGGAGTTTTGGAGTTTTGGAGTTTTGGAGTTTTGGAGTTTCGGAGTTTCGGAGTTTTGGAGTTTTGGAGTTTTGGAGTTTTGGAGTTTTGGAGTATTGGAGTTTTGGAGTTTTGGAGTTTCGGAGTTTTGGAGTTTCGGAGTTTTGGAGTTTCGGAGTTTCGGAGTTTTGGAGTATTGGAGTTTTGGAGTTTTGGAGTTTCGGAGTTTTGGAGTATTGGAGTTTTGGAGTTTTGGAGTTTTGGAGTTTTGGAGTTTCGGAGTTTTGGAGTTTCGGAGTTTTGGAGTTTTGGAGTTTTGGAGTTTTGGAGTTTCGGAGTTTTGGAGTTTTGGAGTTTTGGAGCTTTGGAGTTTTGGAGTTTCCGAGTTTTGGAGTTTCGGAGTTTTGGAGTTTCGGAGTTTCGGAGTTTTGGAGTTTTGCAGTTTTGGAGTTTTGGAGTTTTGGAGTTTCGGAGTTTTGGAGTATTGGAGTTTTGGAGTTTTGGAGTTTTGGAGTTTTGGAGTTTCGGAGTTTCGGAGTTTCGGAGTTTCGGAGTTTTGGAGTTTTGGAGTTTCGGAGATTTGGAGTTTCGGAGTTTTGGAGTTTTGGAGTTTTGGAGTTTTGGAGTTTCGGAGTTTTGGAGTTTTGGAGTTTTGGAGCTTTGGAGTTTTGGAGTTTCCGAGTTTTGGAGTTTCGGAGTTTTGGAGTTTCGGAGTTTCGGAGTTTTGGAGTTTTGCAGTTTTGGAGTTTTGGAGTTTTGGAGTTTCGGAGTTTCGGAGTTTTGGAGTATTGGAGTTTTGGAGTTTTGGAGTTTCGGAGTTTTGGAGTTTCGGAGTTTCGGAGTTTCGGAGTTTCGGAGTTTTGGAGTTTTGGAGTTTCGGAGTTTCGGAGTTTTGGAGTTTTGGAGTTTTGGAGTTTCGGAGTTTCGGAGTTTCGGAGTTTCGGAGTTTTGGAGTTTTGGAGTTTCGGAGTTTTGGAGTTTTGGAGTTTCGGAGTTTTGGAGTATTGGAGTTTTGGAGTTTCGGAGTTTCGCAGTTTTGGAGTATTGGAGTTTTGGAGTTTTGGAGTTTTCGAGTTTTGGAGTTTCGGAGTTTCGGAGTTTTGGAGTTTTGGAGTTTTGGAGTTTCGGAGTTTTGGAGTTTTGGAGTTTCGGAGTTTTGGAGTTTTGGAGTTTCGGAGTTTTGGAGGTTTGGAGTTTTGGAGTTTTGGAGTTTTGGAGTTTCCGAGTTTCGGAGTTTCGGAGTTTTGGTGTTTCGGAGTTTTGGAGTTTTGGAGTTTTGGAGTTTCGGAGTTTTGGAGTTTTGGAGTTTTGGAGCTTTGGAGTTTTGGAGTTTTGGAGTTTCGGAGTTTTGGAGTTTTGGAGTATTGGAGTTTTGGAGTTTTGGAGTTTCGGAGTTTTCGAGTTTTGGAGTTTTGGAGATTCGGAGTTTTGGAGTTTCGGAGTTTCGGAGTTTTGGAGTTTTGGAGTTTTGCAGTTTTGTAGTTTTGGAGTTTCGGAGTTTCGGAGTTTTGGAGTTTTGGAGATTCGGAGTTTTGAAGTTTTGGAGTATTGGAGTTTCGGAGTTTTGGAGTTTTGGAGTTTCGGAGTATTGGAGTATTGGAGTTTTGGAGTTTCGGAGTTTTGGAGTTTTGGAGTTTTGGAGTTTCGGAGTTTTTGAGTTTCGGAGTTTTGGAGTTTTGGAGTTTTGGAGTTTTGGAGTTTTGGAGTTTCGGAGTTTCGGTGTTTTGGAGTTTTGGAGTTTTGGAGTATTGGAGTTTTGGAGTTTTGGAGTTTCGGAGTTTTGGAGTTTCGGAGTTTTGGAGTATTGGAGTTTTCGAGTTTCGGAGCTTTGGAGTTTTGGAGTTTTGGAGTATTGGAGTTTTGGAGTTTTGGAGTTTTGGAGCTTTGGAGTTTTGGAGTTTTGGAGTTTCGGAGTTTTGGAGTTTTGGAGTATTGGAGTTTTGGAGTTTTGGAGTTTCGGAGTTTTGGAGTTTCGGAGTTTTGGAGTTTCGGAGTTTTGGAGTTTTGGAGTTTTGGAGTTTTTGAGTTTTGGAGTTTTTGAGTTTTGGAGTTTTGGAGCTTTGGAGTTTTGGAGTTTTGGAGTTTTGGAGTTTCGGAGTTTTGGAGTTTTGGAGTTTTGGAGTTTTGGAGTTTTGGAGTTTTGGAGTTTTGGAGTTTCGGAGTTTTGGAGTTTTGGAGTTTTGGAGTTTCGGAGTTTTGGAGTTTTGGAGTTTTGGAGTTTCCGAGTTTTGGAGATTCGGAGTTTTGGAGTTTTGGAGTTTTGGAGTTTCGGAGTTTCGGAGTTTCGGTGTTTTGGAGTTTTGGAGTTTTGGAGTATTGGAGTTTTGGAGTTTTGGAGTTTCGGAGTTTTGGAGTTTTGGAGTTTCCGAGTTTTGGAGATTCGGAGTTTTGGAGTTTCGGAGTTTCGGAGTTTCGGAGTTTTGGAGTTTTGGAGTTTCGGAGTATTGGAGTTTTGGAGTTTTGGAGTTTCGGAGTTTTGGAGTTTCGGAGTTTTGGAGTTTTGGAGTTTCGGAGTTTCGGAGTTTCGGAGTTTCGGAGTTTTGGAGTTTCGGAGTTTTGGAGTTTTGGAGTTTCGGAGATTCGGAGTTTTGGAGTTTTGGAGTTTTGGAGTTTCGGAGTTTCGGAGTTTTGGAGTTTTGGAGTTTCGGAGTTTTGGAGTTTTGGAGTTTCGGAGTTTTGGAGTTTTGGAGTTTCGGAGTTTCGGAGCTTCGGCGTTTTGAAGTTTCGGAGTTTTGGAGTTTTGGAGTTTCGGAGTTTTGGAGTTTTGGAGTTTCGGAGTTTTGGAGTTTCGGAGTTTTGGAGTTTTGGAGTTTCGGAGTTTTGGAGTTTTGGAGTTTTGGAGTTTTGGAGATTCGGAGTTTTGGAGTTTTGGAGTTTTGGAGATTCGGAGTTTTGGAGTTTCCGAGTTTTGGAGTTTCGGAGTTTTGGAGTTTTGGACTTTTGGAGCTTTGGAGTTTTGGAGTTTCCGAGTTTTGGAGTTTCGGAGTTTTGGAGTTTCGGAGTTTCGGAGTTTTGGAGTTTTGCAGTTTTGGAGTTTTGGAGTTTTGGAGTTTCGGAGTTTCGGAGTTTTGGAGTATTGGAGTTTTGGAGTTTTGGAGTTTCTTAGTTTTGGAGTATTGGAGTTTTGGAGTTTCGGAGTTTTGGAGTTTTGGAGTTTTGGAGTTTCGGAGTTTTGGAGTTTCGGAGTTTTGGAGTTTTGGAGTTTCGGAGTTTTGGAGTTTTGCAGTTTTGGAGTTTTGGAGTTTTGGAGTTTTGGAGATTCGGAGTTTTGGAGTTTCGGAGTTTTGGAGTTTCGGAGTTTTGGAGTTTCGGAGTTTTGGAGTTTCGGAGTTTTGGAGTTTTGGAGTTTTGGAGTTTTGGAGTTTTAGAGTTTTGGAGTTTTGGAGTTTCGGAGTTTTGGAGTATTGGAGTTTTGGAGTTTCGGAGTTTTGGAGTTTTGGAGTTTTGGAGTTTTGGAGTTTTGGAGTTTCGGAGTTTCGGAGTTCCGGTGTTTTGGAGTTTTGGAGTATTGGAGTTTTGGAGTTTTCGAGTTTTGGAGTTTCGGAGTTTCGGAGTTTTGGAGTTTTGGAGTTTCGGAGTTTCGGAGTTCCGGTGTTTTGGAGTTTTGGAGTTTTGGAGTATTGGAGTTTTGGAGTTTTCGAGTTTTGGAGTTTCGGAGTTTCGGAGTTTTGGAGTTTCGGAGTTTTGGAGTTTCGGAGTTTTGGAGTTTTGGAGTTTTGGAGTTTCGGAGTTTTGGAGTTTTGGAGTTTCGGAGTTTTGGAGTTTTGGAGTTTTGGAGTTTTGGAGTTTCGGAGTTTTGGAGTTTTGGAGTTTTGGAGTTTCGGAGTTTTGGAGTTTTGGAGTTTTGGAGTTTTGGAGTTTCGGAGTTTCGGAGTTTTGGAGTTTTGGAGTTTTGGAGTTTTGGAGTTTTGGAGTATTGGACTTTTGGAGTTTTGGAGTTTCGGAGTTTTGGAGTTTCGGAGTTTTGGAGTTTCGGAGTTTCGGAGTTTTGGAGTATTGGAGTTTTGGAGTTTTGGAGTTTCGGAGTTTTGGAGTATTGGAGTTTTGGAGTTTTGGAGTTTTGGAGTTTTGGAGTTTCGGAGTTTTGGAGTTTCGGAGTTTTGGAGTTTTGGAGTTTTGGAGTTTTGGAGTTTCGGAGTTTTGGAGTTTTGGAGTTTTGGAGCTTTGGAGTTTTGGAGTTTCCGAGTTTTGGAGTTTCGGAGTTTTGGAGTTTCGGAGTTTCGGAGTTTTGGAGTTTTGCAGTTTTGGAGTTTTGGAGTTTTGGAGTTTCGGAGTTTCGGAGTTTTGGAGTATTGGAGTTTTGGAGTTTTGGAGTTTTGGAGTTTTGGAGTTTCGGAGTTTCGGAGTTTCGGAGTTTCGGAGTTTTGGAGTTTTGGAGTTTCGGAGTTTTGGAGTTTCGGAGTTTTGGAGTTTTGGAGTTTTGGAGTTTTGGAGTTTCGGAGTTTTGGAGTTTTGGAGTTTTGGAGCTTTGGAGTTTTGGAGTTTCCGAGTTTTGGAGTTTCGGAGTTTTGGAGTATTGGAGTTTTGGAGTTTCGGAGTTTTGGAGTTTCGGAGTTTCGGAGTTTCGGAGTTTCGGAGTTTTGGAGTTTTGGAGTTTCGGAGTTTCGGAGTTTCGGAGTTTTGGAGTTTTGGAGTTTCGGAGTTTCGGAGTTTCGGAGTTTCGGAGTTTTGGAGTTTTGGAGTTTCGGAGTTTTGGAGTTTTGGAGTTTCGGAGTTTTGGAGTATTGGAGTTTTGGAGTTTCGGAGTTTCGCAGTTTTGGAGTATTGGAGTTTTGGAGTTTTGGAGTTTTCGAGTTTTGGAGTTTCGGAGTTTCGGAGTTTTGGAGTTTTGGAGTTTTGGAGTTTCGGAGTTTTGGAGTTTTGGAGTTTCGGAGTTTTGGAGTTTTGGAGTTTCGGAGTTTTGGAGTTTTGGAGTTTTGGAGTTTTGGAGTTTTGGAGTTTTGGAGTTTCCGAGTTTCGGAGTTTCGGAGTTTTGGTGTTTCGGAGTTTTGGAGTTTTGGAGTTTTGGAGTTTCGGAGTTTTGGAGTTTTGGAGTTTTGGAGCTTTGGAGTTTTGGAGTTTTGGAGTTTCGGAGTTTTGGAGTTTTGGAGTATTGGAGTTTTGGAGTTTTGGAGTTTCGGAGTTTTCGAGTTTTGGAGTTTTGGAGATTCGGAGTTTTGGAGTTTCGGAGTTTCGGAGTTTTGGAGTTTTGGAGTTTTGGAGTTTTGTAGTTTTGGAGTTTCGGAGTTTCGGAGTTTTGGAGTTTTGGAGATTCGGAGTTTTGAAGTTTTGGAGTATTGGAGTTTCGGAGTTTTGGAGTTTTGGAGTTTCGGAGTATTGGAGTATTGGAGTTTTGGAGTTTCGGAGTTTTGGAGTTTTGGAGTTTTGGAGTTTCGGAGTTTTTGAGTTTCGGAGTTTTGGAGTTTTGGAGTTTTGGAGTTTTGGAGTTTTGGAGTTTCGGAGTTTCGGTGTTTTGGAGTTTTGGAGTTTTGGAGTATTGGAGTTTTGGAGTTTTGGAGTTTCGGAGTTTTGGAGTTTCGGAGTTTTGGAGTATTGGAGTTTTGGAGTTTCGGTGTTTTGGAGTTTTGGAGTTTTGGAGTATTGGAGTTTTGGAGTTTTGGAGTTTCGGAGTTTTGGAGTTTCGGAGTTTTGGAGTATTGGAGTTTTGGAGTTTCGGAGCTTTGGAGTTTTGGAGTTTTGGAGTATTGGAGTTTTGGAGTTTTGGAGTTTTGGAGCTTTGGAGTTTTGGAGTTTTGGAGTTTTGGAGTTTTGGAGTTTTGGAGTTTTGGAGTTTTGGAGTTTTGGAGTTTCGGAGTTTTGGAGTTTTGGAGTTTTGGAGTTTCGGAGTTTTGGAGTTTTGGAGTTTTGGAGTTTCCGAGTTTTGGAGATTCGGAGTTTTGGAGTTTTGGAGTTTTGGAGTTTCGGAGTTTCGGAGTTTCGGTGTTTTGGAGTTTTGGAGTTTTGGAGTATTGGAGTTTTGGAGTTTTGGAGTTTCGGAGTTTTGGAGTTTCGGAGTTTTGGAGTTTTGGAGTTTTGGAGTTTTGGAGTTTTGGAGTTTCGGAGTTTTGGAGTTTTGGAGTTTTGGAGTTTTGGAGTTTTGGAGTTTCCGAGTTTTGGAGATTCGGAGTTTTGGAGTTTCGGAGTTTCGGAGTTTCGGAGTTTTGGAGTTTTGGAGTTTCGGAGTATTGGAGTTTTGGAGTTTTGGAGTTTCGGAGTTTTGGAGTTTCGGAGTTTTGGAGTTTTGGAGTTTCGGAGTTTCGGAGTTTCGGAGTTTCGGAGTTTTGGAGTTTCGGAGTTTTGGAGTTTTGGAGTTTCGGAGATTCGGAGTTTTGGAGTTTTGGAGTTTTGGAGTTTCGGAGTTTCGGAGTTTTGGAGTTTTGGAGTTTCGGAGTTTTGGAGTTTTGGAGTTTCGGAGTTTTGGAGTTTTGGAGTTTCGGAGTTTCGGAGCTTCGGCGTTTTGAAGTTTCGGAGTTTTGGAGTTTTGGAGTTTCGGAGTTTTGGAGTTTTGGAGTTTCGGAGTTTTGGAGTTTCGGAGTTTTGGAGTTTTGGAGTTTCGGAGTTTTGGAGTTTTGGAGTTTTGGAGTTTTGGAGATTCGGAGTTTTGGAGTTTTGGAGTTTTGGAGATTCGGAGTTTTGGAGTTTCCGAGTTTTGGAGTTTCGGAGTTTTGGAGTTTTGGACTTTTGGAGCTTTGGAGTTTTGGAGTTTCCGAGTTTTGGAGTTTCGGAGTTTTGGAGTTTCGGAGTTTCGGAGTTTTGGAGTTTTGCAGTTTTGGAGTTTTGGAGTTTTGGAGTTTCGGAGTTTCGGAGTTTTGGAGTATTGGAGTTTTGGAGTTTTGGAGTTTCTTAGTTTTGGAGTATTGGAGTTTTGGAGTTTCGGAGTTTTGGAGTTTTGGAGTTTTGGAGTTTTGGAGTTTCGGAGTTTTGGAGTTTCGGAGTTTTGGAGTTTTGGAGTTTCGGAGTTTTGGAGTTTTGCAGTTTTGGAGTTTTGGAGTTTTGGAGTTTTGGAGATTCGGAGTTTTGGAGTTTCGGAGTTTTGGAGTTTCGGAGTTTTGGAGTTTCGGAGTTTTGGAGTTTCGGAGTTTTGGAGTTTTGGAGTTTTGGAGTTTTGGAGTTTTAGAGTTTTGGAGTTTTGGAGTTTCGGAGTTTTGGAGTATTGGAGTTTTGGAGTTTCGGAGTTTTGGAGTTTTGGAGTTTTGGAGTTTTGGAGTTTTGGAGTTTCGGAGTTTCGGAGTTCCGGTGTTTTGGAGTTTTGGAGTATTGGAGTTTTGGAGTTTTCGAGTTTTGGAGTTTCGGAGTTTCGGAGTTTTGGAGTTTTGGAGTTTCGGAGTTTCGGAGTTCCGGTGTTTTGGAGTTTTGGAGTTTTGGAGTATTGGAGTTTTGGAGTTTTCGAGTTTTGGAGTTTCGGAGTTTCGGAGTTTTGGAGTTTCGGAGTTTTGGAGTTTCGGAGTTTTGGAGTTTTGGAGTTTTGGAGTTTCGGAGTTTTGGAGTTTTGGAGTTTCGGAGTTTTGGAGTTTTGGAGTTTTGGAGTTTTGGAGTTTCGGAGTTTTGGAGTTTTGGAGTTTTGGAGTTTCGGAGTTTTGGAGTTTTGGAGTTTTGGAGTTTTGGAGTTTCGGAGTTTCGGAGTTTTGGAGTTTTGGAGTTTTGGAGTTTTGGAGTTTTGGAGTATTGGACTTTTGGAGTTTTGGAGTTTCGGAGTTTTGGAGTTTCGGAGTTTTGGAGTTTCGGAGTTTCGGAGTTTTGGAGTATTGGAGTTTTGGAGTTTTGGAGTTTCGGAGTTTTGGAGTATTGGAGTTTTGGAGTTTTGGAGTTTTGGAGTTTTGGAGTTTCGGAGTTTTGGAGTTTCGGAGTTTTGGAGTTTTGGAGTTTTGGAGTTTTGGAGTTTCGGAGTTTTGGAGTTTTGGAGTTTTGGAGCTTTGGAGTTTTGGAGTTTCCGAGTTTTGGAGTTTCGGAGTTTTGGAGTTTCGGAGTTTCGGAGTTTTGGAGTTTTGCAGTTTTGGAGTTTTGGAGTTTTGGAGTTTCGGAGTTTCGGAGTTTTGGAGTATTGGAGTTTTGGAGTTTTGGAGTTTTGGAGTTTTGGAGTTTCGGAGTTTCGGAGTTTCGGAGTTTCGGAGTTTTGGAGTTTTGGAGTTTCGGAGTTTTGGAGTTTCGGAGTTTTGGAGTTTTGGAGTTTTGGAGTTTTGGAGTTTCGGAGTTTTGGAGTTTTGGAGTTTTGGAGCTTTGGAGTTTTGGAGTTTCCGAGTTTTGGAGTTTCGGAGTTTTGGAGTATTGGAGTTTTGGAGTTTCGGAGTTTTGGAGTTTCGGAGTTTCGGAGTTTCGGAGTTTCGGAGTTTTGGAGTTTTGGAGTTTCGGAGTTTCGGAGTTTCGGAGTTTTGGAGTTTTGGAGTTTCGGAGTTTCGGAGTTTCGGAGTTTCGGAGTTTTGGAGTTTTGGAGTTTCGGAGTTTTGGAGTTTTGGAGTTTCGGAGTTTTGGAGTATTGGAGTTTTGGAGTTTCGGAGTTTCGCAGTTTTGGAGTATTGGAGTTTTGGAGTTTTGGAGTTTTCGAGTTTTGGAGTTTCGGAGTTTCGGAGTTTTGGAGTTTTGGAGTTTTGGAGTTTCGGAGTTTTGGAGTTTTGGAGTTTCGGAGTTTTGGAGTTTTGGAGTTTCGGAGTTTTGGAGTTTTGGAGTTTTGGAGTTTTGGAGTTTTGGAGTTTTGGAGTTTCCGAGTTTCGGAGTTTCGGAGTTTTGGTGTTTCGGAGTTTTGGAGTTTTGGAGTTTTGGAGTTTCGGAGTTTTGGAGTTTTGGAGTTTTGGAGCTTTGGAGTTTTGGAGTTTTGGAGTTTCGGAGTTTTGGAGTTTTGGAGTATTGGAGTTTTGGAGTTTTGGAGTTTCGGAGTTTTCGAGTTTTGGAGTTTTGGAGATTCGGAGTTTTGGAGTTTCGGAGTTTCGGAGTTTTGGAGTTTTGGAGTTTTGGAGTTTTGTAGTTTTGGAGTTTCGGAGTTTCGGAGTTTTGGAGTTTTGGAGATTCGGAGTTTTGAAGTTTTGGAGTATTGGAGTTTCGGAGTTTTGGAGTTTTGGAGTTTCGGAGTATTGGAGTATTGGAGTTTTGGAGTTTCGGAGTTTTGGAGTTTTGGAGTTTTGGAGTTTCGGAGTTTTTGAGTTTCGGAGTTTTGGAGTTTTGGAGTTTTGGAGTTTTGGAGTTTTGGAGTTTCGGAGTTTCGGTGTTTTGGAGTTTTGGAGTTTTGGAGTATTGGAGTTTTGGAGTTTTGGAGTTTCGGAGTTTTGGAGTTTCGGAGTTTTGGAGTATTGGAGTTTTGGAGTTTCGGTGTTTTGGAGTTTTGGAGTTTTGGAGTATTGGAGTTTTGGAGTTTTGGAGTTTCGGAGTTTTGGAGTTTCGGAGTTTTGGAGTATTGGAGTTTTGGAGTTTCGGAGCTTTGGAGTTTTGGAGTTTTGGAGTATTGGAGTTTTGGAGTTTTGGAGTTTTGGAGCTTTGGAGTTTTGGAGTTTTGGAGTTTCGGAGTTTTGGAGTTTTGGAGTATTGGAGTTTTGGAGTTTTGGAGTTTCGGAGTTTTGGAGTTTCGGAGTTTTGGAGTTTTGGAGTTTTGGAGTTTTTGAGTTTTGGAGTTTTTGAGTTTTGGAGTTTTGGAGCTTTGGAGTTTTGGAGTTTCTTAGTTTTGGAGTATTGGAGTTTTGGAGTTTCGGAGTTTTGGAGTTTTGGAGTTTTGGAGTTTTGGAGTTTCGGAGTTTTGGAGTTTCGGAGTTTTGGAGTTTTGGAGTTTCGGAGTTTTGGAGTTTTGCAGTTTTGGAGTTTTGGAGTTTTGGAGTTTTGGAGATTCGGAGTTTTGGAGTTTCGGAGTTTTGGAGTTTCGGAGTTTTGGAGTTTCGGAGTTTTGGAGTTTCGGAGTTTTGGAGTTTTGGAGTTTTGGAGTTTTAGAGTTTTGGAGTTTTGGAGTTTCGGAGTTTTGGAGTATTGGAGTTTTGGAGTTTCGGAGTTTTGGAGTTTTGGAGTTTTGGAGTTTTGGAGTTTTGGAGTTTCGGAGTTTCGGAGTTCCGGTGTTTTGGAGTTTTGGAGTATTGGAGTTTTGGAGTTTTCGAGTTTTGGAGTTTCGGAGTTTCGGAGTTTTGGAGTTTTGGAGTTTCGGAGTTTCGGAGTTCCGGTGTTTTGGAGTTTTGGAGTTTTGGAGTATTGGAGTTTTGGAGTTTTCGAGTTTTGGAGTTTCGGAGTTTCGGAGTTTTGGAGTTTCGGAGTTTTGGAGTTTCGGAGTTTTGGAGTTTTGGAGTTTTGGAGTTTCGGAGTTTTGGAGTTTTGGAGTTTTGGAGTTTCGGAGTTTTGGAGTTTTGGAGTTTTGGAGTTTTGGAGTTTCGGAGTTTTGGAGTTTTGGAGTTTTGGAGTTTCGGAGTTTTGGAGTTTTGGAGTTTTGGAGTTTTGGAGTTTCGGAGTTTCGGAGTTTTGGAGTTTTGGAGTTTTGGAGTTTTGGAGTTTTGGAGTATTGGAGTTTTGGAGTTTTGGAGTTTCGGAGTTTTGGAGTTTCGGAGTTTTGGAGTTTCGGAGTTTCGGAGTTTTGGAGTATTGGAGTTTTGGAGTTTTGGAGTTTCGGAGTTTTGGAGTATTGGAGTTTTGGAGTTTTGGAGTTTTGGAGTTTTGGAGTTTCGGAGTTTTGGAGTTTCGGAGTTTTGGAGTTTTGGAGTTTTGGAGTTTCGGAGTTTCCGAGTTTTGGAGTTTCGGAGTTTTGGAGTTTCGGAGTTTCGGAGTTTTGGAGTTTTGCAGTTTTGGAGTTTTGGAGTTTTGGAGTTTCGGAGTTTCGGAGTTTTGGAGTATTGGAGTTTTGGAGTTTTGGAGTTTTGGAGTTTTGGAGTTTCGGAGTTTCGGAGTTTCGGAGTTTCGGAGTTTTGGAGTTTTGGAGTTTCGGAGTTTTGGAGTTTCGGAGTTTTGGAGTTTTGGAGTTTTGGAGTTTTGGAGTTTCGGAGTTTTGGAGTTTTGGAGTTTTGGAGCTTTGGAGTTTTGGAGTTTCCGAGTTTTGGAGTTTCGGAGTTTTGGAGTTTCGGAGTTTCGGAGTTTTGGAGTTTTGCAGTTTTGGAGTTTTGGAGTTTTGGAGTTTCGGAGTTTCGGAGTTTTGGAGTATTGGAGTTTTGGAGTTTTGGAGTTTCGGAGTTTTGGAGTTTCGGAGTTTCGGAGTTTCGGAGTTTCGGAGTTTTGGAGTTTTGGAGTTTCGGAGTTTCGGAGTTTCGGAGTTTTGGAGTTTTGGAGTTTTGGAGTTTCGGAGTTTTGGAGTTTCGGAGTTTTGGAGTTTTGGAGTTTTGGAGTTTTGGAGTTTCGGAGTTTTGGAGTTTTGGAGTTTTGGAGCTTTGGAGTTTTGGAGTTTCCGAGTTTTGGAGTTTCGGAGTTTTGGAGTTTCGGAGTTTCGGAGTTTTGGAGTTTTGCAGTTTTGGAGTTTTGGAGTTTTGGAGTTTCGGAGTTTCGGAGTTTTGGAGTATTGGAGTTTTGGAGTTTTGGAGTTTTGGAGTTTCGGAGTTTCGGAGTTTCGGAGTTTCGGAGTTTTGGAGTTTTGGAGTTTCGGAGTTTTGGAGTTTCGGAGTTTTGGAGTTTTGGAGTTTTGGAGTTTTGGAGTTTCGGAGTTTTGGAGTTTTGGAGTTTTGGAGCTTTGGAGTTTTGGAGTTTCCGAGTTTTGGAGTTTCGGAGTTTTGGAGTATTGGAGTTTTGGAGTTTCGGAGTTTTGGAGTTTCGGAGTTTCGGAGTTTCGGAGTTTCGGAGTTTTGGAGTTTTGGAGTTTCGGAGTTTCGGAGTTTCGGAGTTTTGGAGTTTTGGAGTTTCGGAGTTTCGGAGTTTCGGAGTTTCGGAGTTTTGGAGTTTTGGAGTTTCGGAGTTTTGGAGTTTTGGAGTTTCGGAGTTTTGGAGTATTGGAGTTTTGGAGTTTCGGAGTTTCGCAGTTTTGGAGTATTGGAGTTTTGGAGTTTTGGAGTTTTCGAGTTTTGGAGTTTCGGAGTTTCGGAGTTTTGGAGTTTTGGAGTTTTGGAGTTTCGGAGTTTTGGAGTTTTGGAGTTTCGGAGTTTTGGAGTTTTGGAGTTTCGGAGTTTTGGAGTTTTGGAGTTTTGGAGTTTTGGAGTTTTGGAGTTTTGGAGTTTCCGAGTTTCGGAGTTTCGGAGTTTTGGTGTTTCGGAGTTTTGGAGTTTTGGAGTTTTGGAGTTTCGGAGTTTTGGAGTTTTGGAGTTTTGGAGCTTTGGAGTTTTGGAGTTTTGGAGTTTCGGAGTTTTGGAGTTTTGGAGTATTGGAGTTTTGGAGTTTTGGAGTTTCGGAGTTTTCGAGTTTTGGAGTTTTGGAGATTCGGAGTTTTGGAGTTTCGGAGTTTCGGAGTTTTGGAGTTTTGGAGTTTTGGAGTTTTGTAGTTTTGGAGTTTCGGAGTTTCGGAGTTTTGGAGTTTTGGAGATTCGGAGTTTTGAAGTTTTGGAGTATTGGAGTTTCGGAGTTTTGGAGTTTTGGAGTTTTGGAGTTTTGGAGTTTTGGAGTTTTGGAGTTTCGGAGTTTTGGAGTTTTGGAGTTTTGGAGTTTCGGAGTTTTGGAGTTTTGGAGTTTTGGAGTTTTGGAGTTTCGGAGTTTCGGAGTTTTGGAGTTTTGGAGTTTTGGAGTTTTGGAGTTTTGGAGTATTGGACTTTTGGAGTTTTGGAGTTTCGGAGTTTTGGAGTTTCGGAGTTTTGGAGTTTCGGAGTTTCGGAGTTTTGGAGTATTGGAGTTTTGGAGTTTTGGAGTTTCGGAGTTTTGGAGTATTGGAGTTTTGGAGTTTTGGAGTTTTGGAGTTTTGGAGTTTCGGAGTTTTGGAGTTTCGGAGTTTTGGAGTTTTGGAGTTTTGGAGTTTTGGAGTTTCGGAGTTTTGGAGTTTTGGAGTTTTGGAGCTTTGGAGTTTTGGAGTTTCCGAGTTTTGGAGTTTCGGAGTTTTGGAGTTTCGGAGTTTCGGAGTTTTGGAGTTTTGCAGTTTTGGAGTTTTGGAGTTTTGGAGTTTCGGAGTTTCGGAGTTTTGGAGTATTGGAGTTTTGGAGTTTTGGAGTTTTGGAGTTTTGGAGTTTCGGAGTTTCGGAGTTTCGGAGTTTCGGAGTTTTGGAGTTTTGGAGTTTCGGAGTTTTGGAGTTTCGGAGTTTTGGAGTTTTGGAGTTTTGGAGTTTTGGAGTTTCGGAGTTTTGGAGTTTTGGAGTTTTGGAGCTTTGGAGTTTTGGAGTTTCCGAGTTTTGGAGTTTCGGAGTTTTGGAGTATTGGAGTTTTGGAGTTTCGGAGTTTTGGAGTTTCGGAGTTTCGGAGTTTCGGAGTTTCGGAGTTTTGGAGTTTTGGAGTTTCGGAGTTTCGGAGTTTCGGAGTTTTGGAGTTTTGGAGTTTCGGAGTTTCGGAGTTTCGGAGTTTCGGAGTTTTGGAGTTTTGGAGTTTCGGAGTTTTGGAGTTTTGGAGTTTCGGAGTTTTGGAGTATTGGAGTTTTGGAGTTTCGGAGTTTCGCAGTTTTGGAGTATTGGAGTTTTGGAGTTTTGGAGTTTTCGAGTTTTGGAGTTTCGGAGTTTCGGAGTTTTGGAGTTTTGGAGTTTTGGAGTTTCGGAGTTTTGGAGTTTTGGAGTTTCGGAGTTTTGGAGTTTTGGAGTTTCGGAGTTTTGGAGTTTTGGAGTTTTGGAGTTTTGGAGTTTTGGAGTTTTGGAGTTTCCGAGTTTCGGAGTTTCGGAGTTTTGGTGTTTCGGAGTTTTGGAGTTTTGGAGTTTTGGAGTTTCGGAGTTTTGGAGTTTTGGAGTTTTGGAGCTTTGGAGTTTTGGAGTTTTGGAGTTTCGGAGTTTTGGAGTTTTGGAGTATTGGAGTTTTGGAGTTTTGGAGTTTCGGAGTTTTCGAGTTTTGGAGTTTTGGAGATTCGGAGTTTTGGAGTTTCGGAGTTTCGGAGTTTTGGAGTTTTGGAGTTTTGGAGTTTTGTAGTTTTGGAGTTTCGGAGTTTCGGAGTTTTGGAGTTTTGGAGATTCGGAGTTTTGAAGTTTTGGAGTATTGGAGTTTCGGAGTTTTGGAGTTTTGGAGTTTCGGAGTATTGGAGTATTGGAGTTTTGGAGTTTCGGAGTTTTGGAGTTTTGGAGTTTTGGAGTTTCGGAGTTTTTGAGTTTCGGAGTTTTGGAGTTTTGGAGTTTTGGAGTTTTGGAGTTTTGGAGTTTCGGAGTTTCGGTGTTTTGGAGTTTTGGAGTTTTGGAGTATTGGAGTTTTGGAGTTTTGGAGTTTCGGAGTTTTGGAGTTTCGGAGTTTTGGAGTATTGGAGTTTTGGAGTTTCGGTGTTTTGGAGTTTTGGAGTTTTGGAGTATTGGAGTTTTGGAGTTTTGGAGTTTCGGAGTTTTGGAGTTTCGGAGTTTTGGAGTATTGGAGTTTTGGAGTTTCGGAGCTTTGGAGTTTTGGAGTTTTGGAGTATTGGAGTTTTGGAGTTTTGGAGTTTTGGAGCTTTGGAGTTTTGGAGTTTTGGAGTTTCGGAGTTTTGGAGTTTTGGAGTATTGGAGTTTTGGAGTTTTGGAGTTTCGGAGTTTTGGAGTTTCGGAGTTTTGGAGTTTTGGAGTTTTGGAGTTTTTGAGTTTTGGAGTTTTTGAGTTTTGGAGTTTTGGAGCTTTGGAGTTTTGGAGTTTCTTAGTTTTGGAGTATTGGAGTTTTGGAGTTTCGGAGTTTTGGAGTTTTGGAGTTTTGGAGTTTTGGAGTTTCGGAGTTTTGGAGTTTCGGAGTTTTGGAGTTTTGGAGTTTCGGAGTTTTGGAGTTTTGCAGTTTTGGAGTTTTGGAGTTTTGGAGTTTTGGAGATTCGGAGTTTTGGAGTTTCGGAGTTTTGGAGTTTCGGAGTTTTGGAGTTTCGGAGTTTTGGAGTTTCGGAGTTTTGGAGTTTTGGAGTTTTGGAGTTTTAGAGTTTTGGAGTTTTGGAGTTTCGGAGTTTTGGAGTATTGGAGTTTTGGAGTTTCGGAGTTTTGGAGTTTTGGAGTTTTGGAGTTTTGGAGTTTTGGAGTTTCGGAGTTTCGGAGTTCCGGTGTTTTGGAGTTTTGGAGTATTGGAGTTTTGGAGTTTTCGAGTTTTGGAGTTTCGGAGTTTCGGAGTTTTGGAGTTTTGGAGTTTCGGAGTTTCGGAGTTCCGGTGTTTTGGAGTTTTGGAGTTTTGGAGTATTGGAGTTTTGGAGTTTTCGAGTTTTGGAGTTTCGGAGTTTCGGAGTTTTGGAGTTTCGGAGTTTTGGAGTTTCGGAGTTTTGGAGTTTTGGAGTTTTGGAGTTTCGGAGTTTTGGAGTTTTGGAGTTTTGGAGTTTCGGAGTTTTGGAGTTTTGGAGTTTTGGAGTTTTGGAGTTTCGGAGTTTTGGAGTTTTGGAGTTTTGGAGTTTCGGAGTTTTGGAGTTTTGGAGTTTTGGAGTTTTGGAGTTTCGGAGTTTCGGAGTTTTGGAGTTTTGGAGTTTTGGAGTTTTGGAGTTTTGGAGTATTGGAGTTTTGGAGTTTTGGAGTTTCGGAGTTTTGGAGTTTCGGAGTTTTGGAGTTTCGGAGTTTCGGAGTTTTGGAGTATTGGAGTTTTGGAGTTTTGGAGTTTCGGAGTTTTGGAGTATTGGAGTTTTGGAGTTTTGGAGTTTTGGAGTTTTGGAGTTTCGGAGTTTTGGAGTTTCGGAGTTTTGGAGTTTTGGAGTTTTGGAGTTTCGGAGTTTCCGAGTTTTGGAGTTTCGGAGTTTTGGAGTTTCGGAGTTTCGGAGTTTTGGAGTTTTGCAGTTTTGGAGTTTTGGAGTTTTGGAGTTTCGGAGTTTCGGAGTTTTGGAGTATTGGAGTTTTGGAGTTTTGGAGTTTTGGAGTTTTGGAGTTTCGGAGTTTCGGAGTTTCGGAGTTTCGGAGTTTTGGAGTTTTGGAGTTTCGGAGTTTTGGAGTTTCGGAGTTTTGGAGTTTTGGAGTTTTGGAGTTTTGGAGTTTCGGAGTTTTGGAGTTTTGGAGTTTTGGAGCTTTGGAGTTTTGGAGTTTCCGAGTTTTGGAGTTTCGGAGTTTTGGAGTTTCGGAGTTTCGGAGTTTTGGAGTTTTGCAGTTTTGGAGTTTTGGAGTTTTGGAGTTTCGGAGTTTCGGAGTTTTGGAGTATTGGAGTTTTGGAGTTTTGGAGTTTCGGAGTTTTGGAGTTTCGGAGTTTCGGAGTTTCGGAGTTTCGGAGTTTTGGAGTTTTGGAGTTTCGGAGTTTCGGAGTTTCGGAGTTTTGGAGTTTTGGAGTTTTGGAGTTTCGGAGTTTTGGAGTTTCGGAGTTTTGGAGTTTTGGAGTTTTGGAGTTTTGGAGTTTCGGAGTTTTGGAGTTTTGGAGTTTTGGAGCTTTGGAGTTTTGGAGTTTCCGAGTTTTGGAGTTTCGGAGTTTTGGAGTTTCGGAGTTTCGGAGTTTTGGAGTTTTGCAGTTTTGGAGTTTTGGAGTTTTGGAGTTTCGGAGTTTCGGAGTTTTGGAGTATTGGAGTTTTGGAGTTTTGGAGTTTTGGAGTTTCGGAGTTTCGGAGTTTCGGAGTTTCGGAGTTTTGGAGTTTTGGAGTTTCGGAGTTTTGGAGTTTCGGAGTTTTGGAGTTTTGGAGTTTTGGAGTTTTGGAGTTTCGGAGTTTTGGAGTTTTGGAGTTTTGGAGCTTTGGAGTTTTGGAGTTTCCGAGTTTTGGAGTTTCGGAGTTTTGGAGTATTGGAGTTTTGGAGTTTCGGAGTTTTGGAGTTTCGGAGTTTCGGAGTTTCGGAGTTTCGGAGTTTTGGAGTTTTGGAGTTTCGGAGTTTCGGAGTTTCGGAGTTTTGGAGTTTTGGAGTTTCGGAGTTTCGGAGTTTCGGAGTTTCGGAGTTTTGGAGTTTTGGAGTTTCGGAGTTTTGGAGTTTTGGAGTTTCGGAGTTTTGGAGTATTGGAGTTTTGGAGTTTCGGAGTTTCGCAGTTTTGGAGTATTGGAGTTTTGGAGTTTTGGAGTTTTCGAGTTTTGGAGTTTCGGAGTTTCGGAGTTTTGGAGTTTTGGAGTTTTGGAGTTTCGGAGTTTTGGAGTTTTGGAGTTTCGGAGTTTTGGAGTTTTGGAGTTTCGGAGTTTTGGAGTTTTGGAGTTTTGGAGTTTTGGAGTTTTGGAGTTTTGGAGTTTCCGAGTTTCGGAGTTTCGGAGTTTTGGTGTTTCGGAGTTTTGGAGTTTTGGAGTTTTGGAGTTTCGGAGTTTTGGAGTTTTGGAGTTTTGGAGCTTTGGAGTTTTGGAGTTTTGGAGTTTCGGAGTTTTGGAGTTTTGGAGTATTGGAGTTTTGGAGTTTTGGAGTTTCGGAGTTTTCGAGTTTTGGAGTTTTGGAGATTCGGAGTTTTGGAGTTTCGGAGTTTCGGAGTTTTGGAGTTTTGGAGTTTTGGAGTTTTGTAGTTTTGGAGTTTCGGAGTTTCGGAGTTTTGGAGTTTTGGAGATTCGGAGTTTTGAAGTTTTGGAGTATTGGAGTTTCGGAGTTTTGGAGTTTTGGAGTTTCGGAGTATTGGAGTATTGGAGTTTTGGAGTTTCGGAGTTTTGGAGTTTTGGAGTTTTGGAGTTTCGGAGTTTTTGAGTTTCGGAGTTTTGGAGTTTTGGAGTTTTGGAGTTTTGGAGTTTTGGAGTTTCGGAGTTTCGGTGTTTTGGAGTTTTGGAGTTTTGGAGTATTGGAGTTTTGGAGTTTTGGAGTTTCGGAGTTTTGGAGTTTCGGAGTTTTGGAGTATTGGAGTTTTGGAGTTTCGGTGTTTTGGAGTTTTGGAGTTTTGGAGTATTGGAGTTTTGGAGTTTTGGAGTTTCGGAGTTTTGGAGTTTCGGAGTTTTGGAGTATTGGAGTTTTGGAGTTTCGGAGCTTTGGAGTTTTGGAGTTTTGGAGTATTGGAGTTTTGGAGTTTTGGAGTTTTGGAGCTTTGGAGTTTTGGAGTTTTGGAGTTTCGGAGTTTTGGAGTTTTGGAGTATTGGAGTTTTGGAGTTTTGGAGTTTCGGAGTTTTGGAGTTTCGGAGTTTTGGAGTTTTGGAGTTTTGGAGTTTTTGAGTTTTGGAGTTTTTGAGTTTTGGAGTTTTGGAGCTTTGGAGTTTTGGAGTTTCTTAGTTTTGGAGTATTGGAGTTTTGGAGTTTCGGAGTTTTGGAGTTTTGGAGTTTTGGAGTTTTGGAGTTTCGGAGTTTTGGAGTTTCGGAGTTTTGGAGTTTTGGAGTTTCGGAGTTTTGGAGTTTTGCAGTTTTGGAGTTTTGGAGTTTTGGAGTTTTGGAGATTCGGAGTTTTGGAGTTTCGGAGTTTTGGAGTTTCGGAGTTTTGGAGTTTCGGAGTTTTGGAGTTTCGGAGTTTTGGAGTTTTGGAGTTTTGGAGTTTTAGAGTTTTGGAGTTTTGGAGTTTCGGAGTTTTGGAGTATTGGAGTTTTGGAGTTTCGGAGTTTTGGAGTTTTGGAGTTTTGGAGTTTTGGAGTTTTGGAGTTTCGGAGTTTCGGAGTTCCGGTGTTTTGGAGTTTTGGAGTATTGGAGTTTTGGAGTTTTCGAGTTTTGGAGTTTCGGAGTTTCGGAGTTTTGGAGTTTTGGAGTTTCGGAGTTTCGGAGTTCCGGTGTTTTGGAGTTTTGGAGTTTTGGAGTATTGGAGTTTTGGAGTTTTCGAGTTTTGGAGTTTCGGAGTTTCGGAGTTTTGGAGTTTCGGAGTTTTGGAGTTTCGGAGTTTTGGAGTTTTGGAGTTTTGGAGTTTCGGAGTTTTGGAGTTTTGGAGTTTTGGAGTTTCGGAGTTTTGGAGTTTTGGAGTTTTGGAGTTTTGGAGTTTCGGAGTTTTGGAGTTTTGGAGTTTTGGAGTTTCGGAGTTTTGGAGTTTTGGAGTTTTGGAGTTTTGGAGTTTCGGAGTTTCGGAGTTTTGGAGTTTTGGAGTTTTGGAGTTTTGGAGTTTTGGAGTATTGGAGTTTTGGAGTTTTGGAGTTTCGGAGTTTTGGAGTTTCGGGGTTTTGGAGTTTCGGAGTTTCGGAGTTTTGGAGTATTGGAGTTTTGGAGTTTTGGAGTTTCGGAGTTTTGGAGTATTGGAGTTTTGGAGTTTTGCAGTTTTGGAGTTTTGGAGTTTCGGAGTTTTGGAGTTTCGGAGTTTTGGAGTTTTGGAGTTTTGGAGTTTCGGAGTTTCCGAGTTTTGGAGTTTCGGAGTTTTGGAGTTTCGGAGTTTCGGAGTTTTGGAGTTTTGCAGTTTTGGAGTTTTGGAGTTTTGGAGTTTCGGAGTTTCGGAGTTTTGGAGTATTGGAGTTTTGGAGTTTTGGAGTTTTGGAGTTTTGGAGTTTCGGAGTTTCGGAGTTTCGGAGTTTCGGAGTTTTGGAGTTTTGGAGTTTCGGAGTTTTGGAGTTTCGGAGTTTTGGAGTTTTGGAGTTTTGGAGTTTTGGAGTTTCGGAGTTTTGGAGTTTTGGAGTTTTGGAGCTTTGGAGTTTTGGAGTTTCCGAGTTTTGGAGTTTCGGAGTTTTGGAGTTTCGGAGTTTCGGAGTTTTGGAGTTTTGCAGTTTTGGAGTTTTGGAGTTTTGGAGTTTCGGAGTTTCGGAGTTTTGGAGTATTGGAGTTTTGGAGTTTTGGAGTTTCGGAGTTTTGGAGTTTCGGAGTTTCGGAGTTTCGGAGTTTCGGAGTTTTGGAGTTTTGGAGTTTCGGAGTTTCGGAGTTTCGGAGTTTTGGAGTTTTGGAGTTTTGGAGTTTCGGAGTTTCGGAGTTTCGGAGTTTTGGAGTTTTGGAGTTTCGGAGTTTTGGAGTTTTGGAGTTTCGGAGTTTTGGAGTATTGGAGTTTTGGAGTTTCGGAGTTTCGCAGTTTTGGAGTATTGGAGTTTTGGAGTTTTGGAGTTTTCGAGTTTTGGAGTTTCGGAGTTTCGGAGTTTTGGAGTTTTGGAGTTTTGGAGTTTCCGAGTTTCGGAGTTTCGGAGTTTTGGTGTTTCGGAGTTTTGGAGTTTTGGAGTTTTGGAGTTTTGGAGTTTCGGAGTTTTGGAGTTTTGGAGTTTTGGAGCTTTGGAGTTTCCGAGTTTCGGAGTTTCGGAGTTTTGGTGTTTCGGAGTTTTGGAGTTTTGGAGTTTTGGAGTTTCGGAGTTTTGGAGTTTTGGAGTTTTGGAGCTTTGGAGTTTTGGAGTTTTGGAGTTTCGGAGTTTTGGAGTTTTGGAGTATTGGAGTTTTGGAGTTTTGGAGTTTCGGAGTTTTCGAGTTTTGGAGTTTTGGAGATTCGGAGTTTTGGAGTTTCGGAGTTTCGGAGTTTTGGAGTTTTGGAGTTTTGGAGTTTTGTAGTTTTGGAGTTTCGGAGTTTCGGAGTTTTGGAGTTTTGGAGATTCGGAGTTTTGAAGTTTTGGAGTATTGGAGTTTCGGAGTTTTGGAGTTTTGGAGTTTCGGAGTATTGGAGTATTGGAGTTTTGGAGTTTCGGAGTTTTGGAGTTTTGGAGTTTTGGAGTTTCGGAGTTTTTGAGTTTCGGAGTTTTGGAGTTTTGGAGTTTTGGAGTTTTGGAGTTTTGGAGTTTCGGAGTTTCGGTGTTTTGGAGTTTTGGAGTTTTGGAGTATTGGAGTTTTGGAGTTTTGGAGTTTCGGAGTTTTGGAGTTTCGGAGTTTTGGAGTATTGGAGTTTTGGAGTTTCGGAGCTTTGGAGTTTTGGAGTTTTGGAGTATTGGAGTTTTGGAGTTTTGGAGTTTTGGAGCTTTGGAGTTTTGGAGTTTTGGAGTTTCGGAGTTTTGGAGTTTTGGAGTATTGGAGTTTTGGAGTTTTGGAGTTTCGGAGTTTTGGAGTTTCGGAGTTTTGGAGTTTCGGAGTTTTGGAGTTTTGGAGTTTTGGAGTTTTTGAGTTTTGGAGTTTTTGAGTTTTGGAGTTTTGGAGCTTTGGAGTTTTGGAGTTTTGGAGTTTTGGAGTTTCGGAGTTTTGGAGTTTTGGAGTTTTGGAGTTTTGGAGTTTTGGAGTTTTGGAGTTTTGGAGTTTTGGAGTTTCGGAGTTTTGGAGTTTTGGAGTTTTGGAGTTTCGGAGTTTTGGAGTTTTGGAGTTTTGGAGTTTCCGAGTTTTGGAGATTCGGAGTTTTGGAGTTTTGGAGTTTTGGAGTTTCGGAGTTTCGGAGTTTTGGAGTTTTGGAGTTTTGGAGTTTTGGAGTTTTGGAGTTTCCGAGTTTTGGAGATTCGGAGTTTTGGAGTTTCGGAGTTTCGGAGTTTCGGAGTTTTGGAGTTTTGGAGTTTCGGAGTTTTGGAGTTTTGGAGTTTTGGAGTTTTGGAGTTTCGGAGTTTTGGAGTTTCGGAGTTTCGGAGTTTCGGAGTTTCGGAGTTTTGGAGTTTTGGAGTTTTGGAGTTTCGGAGTTTTGGAGTATTGGAGTTTCGGAGTTTTGGAGTTTTGGAGTTTTGCAGTTTTGGAGTTTCGGAGTTTTGGAGTTTTGGAGTTTTGGAGTTTCGGAGTTTCGGAGTTTTGGAGTTTTGGAGTTTTGGAGTTTTGGAGATTCGGAGTTTTGGAGTTTCGGAGTTTCGGAGTTTTGGAGTTTTGGAGTTTTGGAGTTTTGTAGTTTTGGAGTTTTGGAGTTTCGGAGTTTCGGAGTTTTGGAGTTTTGGAGATTCGTAGTTTTGAAGTTTTGGAGTATTGGAGTTTCGGAGTTTTGGAGTTATGGAGTTTCGGAGTATTGGAGTATTGGAGTTTTGGAGTTTCGGAGTTTTGGAGTTTTGGAGTTTTGGAGTTTCGGAGTTTTTGAGTTTCGGAGTTTTGGAGTTTTGGAGTTTTGGAGTTTTGGAGTTTTGGAGTATTGGAGTTTTGGAGTTTTGGAGTTTCGGAGTTTTGGAGTTTCGGAGTTTTGGAGTATTGGAGTTTTGGAGTTTCGGAGTTTTGGAGTTTTGGAGTTTTGGAGTATTGGAGTTTTGGAGTTTTGGAGTTTTGGAGCTTTGGAGTTTTGGAGTTTTGGAGTTTCGGAGTTTTGGAGTTTTGGAGTTTTCGAGTTTTGGAGTTTTGGAGATTCGGAGTTTTGGAGTTTCGGAGTTTCGGAGTTTTGGAGTTTTGGAGTTTTGGAGTTTTGTAGTTTTGGAGTTTTGGAGTTTCGGAGTTTCGGAGTTTTGGAGTTTT
The DNA here is from genome assembly GCF_055824585.1 of Amblyomma mixtum. Classification (NCBI taxonomy): domain Eukaryota; kingdom Metazoa; phylum Arthropoda; class Arachnida; order Ixodida; family Ixodidae; genus Amblyomma; species Amblyomma mixtum. The sequence goes on from NW_028317651.1 coordinate 14,046,508, forward strand.
GGAGATTCGGAGTTTTGAAGTTTTGGAGTATTGGAGTTTCGGAGTTTTGGAGTTTTGGAGTTTCGGAGTATTGGAGTATTGGAGTTTTGGAGTTTCGGAGTTTTGGAGTTTTGGAGTTTTGGAGTTTCGGAGTTTTTGAGTTTCGGAGTTTTGGAGTTTTGGAGTTTTGGAGTTTTGGAGTTTCGGAGTTTCGGTGTTTTGGAGTTTTGGAGTTTTGGAGTATTGGAGTTTTGGAGTTTTGGAGTTTCGGAGTTTTGGAGTTTCGGAGTTTTGGAGTATTGGAGTTTTGGAGTTTCGGAGTTTTGGAGTTTTGGAGTTTTGGAGTATTGGAGTTTTGGAGTTTTGGAGTTTTGGAGCTTTGGAGTTTTGGAGTTTTGGAGTTTCGGAGTTTTGGAGTTTTGGAGTATTGGAGTTTTGGAGTTTTGGAGTTTCGGAGTTTTGGAGTTTCGGAGTTTTGGAGTTTCGGAGTTTTGGAGTTTTGAAGTTTTGGAGTTTTTGAGTTTTGGAGTTTTTGAGTTTTGGAGTTTTGGAGCTTTGGAGTTTTGGAGTTTTGGAGTTTTGGAGTTTCGGAGTTTTGGAGTTTTGGAGTTTTGGAGTTTTGGAGTTTTGGAGTTTTGGAGTTTTGGAGTTTTGGAGTTTTGGAGTTTCGGAGTTTTGGAGTTTTGGAGTTTTGGAGTTTCGGAGTTTTGGAGTTTTGGAGTTTTGGAGTTTCCGAGTTTTGGAGATTCGGAGTTTTGGAGTTTTGGAGTTTTGGAGTTTCGGAGTTTCGGAGTTTCGGTGTTTTGGAGTTTTGGAGTTTTGGAGTTTTGGAGTATTGGAGTTTTGGAGTTTTGGAGTTTCGGAGTTTTGGAGTTTCGGAGTTTTGGAGTTTTGGAGTTTCGGAGTTTCGGAGTTTCGGAGTTTCGGAGTTTTGGAGTTTCGGAGTTTTGGAGTTTTGGAGTTTCGGAGATTCGGAGTTTTGGAGTTTTGGAGTTTTGGAGTTTCGGAGTTTCGGAGTTTTGGAGTTTTGGAGTTTCGGAGTTGCGGAGTTTCGGAGTTTTGGAGTTTTGGAGTTTCGGAGATTTGGAGTTTCGGAGTTTCGGAGTTTCGGAGTTTTGGAGTTTTGGAGTTTCGGAGTTTTGGAGTTTTGGAGTTTCGGAGTTTCGGAGCTTCGGCGTTTTGAAGTTTCGGAGTTTTGGAGTTTTGGAGTTTCGGAGTTTTGGAGTTTTGGAGTTTCGGAGTTTTGGAGTTTCGGAGTTTTGGAGATTTGGAGTTTCGGAGTTTTGGAGTTTTGGAGTTTTGGAGTTTTGGAGATTCGGAGTTTTGGAGTTTCGGAGTTTTGGAGTTTCGGAGTTTTGGAGTTTTGGAGTTTTGGAGCTTTGGAGTTTTGGAGTTTCCGAGTTTTGGAGTTTCGGAGTTTTGGAGTTTCGGAGTTTCGGAGTTTTGGAGTTTTGCAGTTTTGGAGTTTTGGAGTTTTGGAGTTTCGGAGTTTCGGAGTTTTGGAGTATTGGAGTTTTGGAGTTTTGGAGTTTTGGAGTTTTGGAGTATTGGAGTTTTGGAGTTTTGGAGTTTCGGAGTTTTGGAGTTTCGGAGTTTTGGAGTATTGGAGTTTTGGAGTTTCGGAGTTTTGGAGTTTTGGAGTTTTGGAGTATTGGAGTTTTGGAGTTTTGGAGTTTTGGAGCTTTGGAGTTTTGGAGCTTTGGAGTTTTGGAGTTTCCGAGTTTTGGAGTTTCGGAGTTTTGGAGTTTCGGAGTTTCGGAGTTTTGGAGTTTTGCAGTTTTGGAGTTTTGGAGTTTTGGAGTTTCGGAGTTTCGGAGTTTTGGAGTATTGGAGTTTTGGAGTTTTGGAGTTTTGGAGTTTTGGAGTTTTGGAGTATTGGAGTTTTGGAGTTTTGGAGTTTCGGAGTTTTGGAGTTTCGGAGTTTTGGAGTATTGGAGTTTTGGAGTTTCGGAGTTTTGGAGTTTTGGAGTTTCGGAGTTTCGGAGCTTCGGCGTTTTGAAGTTTCGGAGTTTTGGAGTTTTGGAGTTTCGGAGTTTTGGAGTTTTGGAGTTTCGGAGTTTTGGAGTTTCGGAGTTTTGGAGTTTTGGAGTTTCGGAGTTTTGGAGTTTTGGAGTTTTGGAGATTCGGAGTTTTGGAGTTTCGGAGTTTTGGAGTTTCGGAGTTTTGGAGTTTTGGAGTTTTGGAGCTTTGGAGTTTTGGAGTTTCCGAGTTTTGGAGTTTCGGAGTTTTGGAGTTTCGGAGTTTCGGAGTTTTGGAGTTTTGCAGTTTTGGAGTTTTGGAGTTTTGGAGTTTCGGAGTTTCGGAGTTTTGGAGTATTGGAGTTTTGGAGTTTTGGAGTTTTGGAGTTTTGGAGTTTTGGAGCTTTGGAGTTTTGGAGCTTTGGAGTTTTGGAGTTTCCGAGTTTTGGAGTTTCGGAGTTTTGGAGTTTCGGAGTTTCGGAGTTTTGGAGTTTTGCAGTTTTGGAGTTTTGGAGTTTCGGAGTTTTGGAGTTTTGGAGTTTTGGAGTATTGGAGTTTTGGAGTTTTGGAGTTTTGGAGCTTTGGAGTTTTGGAGCTTTGGAGTTTTGGAGTTTCCGAGTTTTGGAGTTTCGGAGTTTTGGAGTTTCGGAGTTTCGGAGTTTTGGAGTTTTGCAGTTTTGGAGTTTTGGAGTTTTGGAGTTTCGGAGTTTCGGAGTTTTGGAGTTTTGGAGTTTTGGAGTTTTGGAGATTCGGAGTTTTGGAGTTTCGGAGTTTCGGAGTTTTGGAGTTTTGGAGTTTTGTAGTTTTGGAGTTTTGGAGTTTCGGAGTTTCGGAGTTTTGGAGTTTTGGAGATTCGTAGTTTTGAAGTTTTGGAGTATTGGAGTTTCGGAGTTTTGGAGTTTTGGAGTTTCGGAGTATTGGAGTATTGGAGTTTTGGAGTTTCGGAGTTTTGGAGTTTTGGAGTTTTGGAGTTTCGGAGTTTTTGTGTTTCGGAGTTTTGGAGTTTTGGAGTTTTGGAGTTTTGGAGTTTTGGAGTATTGGAGTTTTGGAGTTTTGGAGTTTCGGAGTTTTGGAGTTTCGGAGTTTTGGAGTATTGGAGTTTTGGAGTTTCGGAGTTTTGGAGTTTTGGAGTTTTGGAGTATTGGAGTTTTGGAGTTTTGGAGTTTTGGAGCTTTGGAGTTTTGGAGTTTTGGAGTTTCGGAGTTTTGGAGTTTTGGAGTTTTCGAGTTTTGGAGTTTTGGAGATTCGGAGTTTTGGAGTTTCGGAGTTTCGGAGTTTTGGAGTTTTGGAGTTTTGGAGTTTTGTAGTTTTGGAGTTTTGGAGTTTCGGAGTTTCGGAGTTTTGGAGTTTTGGAGATTCGGAGTTTTGAAGTTTTGGAGTATTGGAGTTTCGGAGTTTTGGAGTTTTGGAGTTTCGGAGTATTGGAGTATTGGAGTTTTGGAGTTTCGGAGTTTTGGAGTTTTGGAGTTTTGGAGTTTCGGAGTTTTTGAGTTTCGGAGTTTTGGAGTTTTGGAGTTTTGGAGTTTTGGAGTTTTGGAGTTTCGGAGTTTCGGTGTTTTGGAGTTTTGGAGTTTTGGAGTATTGGAGTTTTGGAGTTTTGGAGTTTCGGAGTTTTGGAGTTTCGGAGTTTTGGAGTATTGGAGTTTTGGAGTTTCGGAGTTTTGGAGTTTTGGAGTTTTGGAGTATTGGAGTTTTGGAGTTTTGGAGTTTTGGAGCTTTGGAGTTTTGGAGTTTTGGAGTTTCGGAGTTTTGGAGTTTTGGAGTATTGGAGTTTTGGAGTTTTGGAGTTTCGGAGTTTTGGAGTTTCGGAGTTTTGGAGTTTCGGAGTTTTGGAGTTTTGAAGTTTTGGAGTTTTTGAGTTTTGGAGTTTTTGAGTTTTGGAGTTTTGGAGCTTTGGAGTTTTGGAGTTTTGGAGTTTTGGAGTTTCGGAGTTTTGGAGTTTTGGAGTTTTGGAGTTTTGGAGTTTTGGAGTTTTGGAGTTTTGGAGTTTTGGAGTTTCGGAGTTTTGGAGTTTTGGAGTTTTGGAGTTTCGGAGTTTTGGAGTTTTGGAGTTTTGGAGTTTCCGAGTTTTGGAGATTCGGAGTTTTGGAGTTTTGGAGTTTTGGAGTTTCGGAGTTTCGGAGTTTCGGTGTTTTGGAGTTTTGGAGTTTTGGAGTATTGGAGTTTTGGAGTTTTGGAGTTTCGGAGTTTTGGAGTTTCGGAGTTTTGGAGTTTTGGAGTTTCGGAGTTTCGGAGTTTCGGAGTTTCGGAGTTTTGGAGTTTCGGAGTTTTGGAGTTTCGGAGATTCGGAGTTTTGGAGTTTTGGAGTTTTGGAGTTTCGGAGTTTCGGAGTTTTGGAGTTTTGGAGTTTCGGAGTTGCGGAGTTTCGGAGTTTTGGAGTTTTGGAGTTTCGGAGATTTGGAGTTTCGGAGTTTCGGAGTTTCGGAGTTTTGGAGTTTTGGAGTTTCGGAGTTTTGGAGTTTTGGAGTTTCGGAGTTTCGGAGCTTCGGCGTTTTGAAGTTTCGGAGTTTTGGAGTTTTGGAGTTTCGGAGTTTTGGAGTTTTGGAGTTTCGGAGTTTTGGAGTTTCGGAGTTTTGGAGTTTTGGAGTTTCGGAGTTTTGGAGTTTTGGAGTTTTGGAGTTTTGGAGATTCGGAGTTTTGGAGTTTCGGAGTTTTGGAGTTTCGGAGTTTTGGAGTTTTGGAGTTTTGGAGCTTTGGAGTTTTGGAGTTTCCGAGTTTTGGAGTTTCGGAGTTTTGGAGTTTCGGAGTTTCGGAGTTTTGGAGTTTTGCAGTTTTGGAGTTTTGGAGTTTTGGAGTTTCGGAGTTTTGGAGTATTGGAGTTTTGGAGTTTTGGAGTTTTGGAGTTTTGGAGTTTTGGAGTATTGGAGTTTTGGAGTTTTGGAGTTTCGGAGTTTTGGAGTTTCGGAGTTTTGGAGTATTGGAGTTTTGGAGTTTCGGAGTTTTGGAGTTTTGGAGTTTTGGAGTATTGGAGTTTTGGAGTTTTGGAGTTTTGGAGCTTTGGAGTTTTGGAGCTTTGGAGTTTTGGAGTTTCCGAGTTTTGGAGTTTCGGAGTTTTGGAGTTTCGGAGTTTCGGAGTTTTGGAGTTTTGCAGTTTTGGAGTTTTGGAGTTTTGGAGTTTCGGAGTTTCGGAGTTTTGGAGTATTGGAGTTTTGGAGTTTTGGAGTTTTGGAGTTTTGGAGTTTTGGAGTATTGGAGTTTTGGAGTTTTGGAGTTTCGGAGTTTTGGAGTTTCGGAGTTTTGGAGTATTGGAGTTTTGGAGTTTCGGAGTTTTGGAGTTTTGGAGTTTTGGAGTATTGGAGTTTTGGAGTTTTCGAGTTTTGGAGTTTCGGAGTTTCGGAGTTTTGGAGTTTCGGAGTTTTGGAGTTTCGGAGTTTTGGAGTTTTGGAGTTTTGGAGTTTCGGAGTTTTGGAGTTTTGGAGTTTCGGAGTTTTGGAGTTTTGGAGTTTTGGAGTTTTGGAGTTTCGGAGTTTTGGAGTTTTGGAGTTTTGGAGTTTCGGAGTTTTGGAGTTTTGGAGTTTTGGAGTTTTGGAGTTTCGGAGTTTCGGAGTTTTGGAGTTTTGGAGTTTTGGAGTTTTGGAGTTTTGGAGTATTGGAGTTTTGGAGTTTTGGAGTTTCGGAGTTTTGGAGTTTCGGAGTTTTGGAGTTTCGGAGTTTCGGAGTTTTGGAGTATTGGAGTTTTGGAGTTTTGGAGTTTCGGAGTTTTGGAGTATTGGAGTTTTGGAGTTTTGGAGTTTTGGAGTTTTGGAGTTTCGGAGTTTTGGAGTTTCGGAGTTTTGGAGTTTTGGAGTTTTGGAGTTTTGGAGTTTCGGAGTTTTGGAGTTTTGGAGTTTTGGAGCTTTGGAGTTTTGGAGTTTCCGAGTTTTGGAGTTTCGGAGTTTTGGAGTTTCGGAGTTTCGGAGTTTTGGAGTTTTGCAGTTTTGGAGTTTTGGAGTTTTGGAGTTTCGGAGTTTCGGAGTTTTGGAGTATTGGAGTTTTGGAGTTTTGGAGTTTTGGAGTTTTGGAGTTTCGGAGTTTCGGAGTTTCGGAGTTTCGGAGTTTTGGAGTTTTGGAGTTTCGGAGTTTTGGAGTTTCGGAGTTTTGGAGTTTTGGAGTTTTGGAGCTTTGGAGTTTTGGAGTTTCCGAGTTTTGGAGTTTCGGAGTTTTGGAGTTTCGGAGTTTCGGAGTTTTGGAGTTTTGCAGTTTTGGAGTTTTGGAGTTTTGGAGTTTCGGAGTTTCGGAGTTTTGGAGTATTGGAGTTTTGGAGTTTCGGAGTTTTGGAGTTTCGGAGTTTCGGAGTTTCGGAGTTTCGGAGTTTTGGAGTTTTGGAGTTTCGGAGTTTCGGAGTTTCGGAGTTTTGGAGTTTTGGAGTTTTGGAGTTTCGGAGTTTCGGAGTTTCGGAGTTTCGGAGTTTTGGAGTTTTGGAGTTTCGGAGTTTTGGAGTTTTGGAGTTTCGGAGTTTTGGAGTATTGGAGTTTTGGAGTTTCGGAGTTTCGCAGTTTTGGAGTATTGGAGTTTTGGAGTTTTGGAGTTTTCGAGTTTTGGAGTTTCGGAGTTTCGGAGTTTCGGAGTTTTGGAGTTTTGGAGTTTTGGAGTTTCGGAGTTTTGGAGTTTTGGAGTTTCGGAGTTTTGGAGTTTTGGAGTTTCGGAGTTTTGGAGTTTTGGAGTTTTGGAGTTTTGGAGTTTTGGAGTTTTGGAGTTTCCGAGTTTCGGAGTTTCGGAGTTTTGGTGTTTCGGAGTTTTGGAGTTTTGGAGTTTTGGAGTTTCGGAGTTTTGGAGTTTTGGAGTTTTGGAGCTTTGGAGTTTTGGAGTTTTGGAGTTTCGGAGTTTTGGAGTTTTGGAGTATTGGAGTTTTGGAGTTTTGGAGTTTCGGAGTTTTCGAGTTTTGGAGTTTTGGAGATTCGGAGTTTTGGAGTTTCGGAGTTTCGGAGTTTTGGAGTTTTGGAGTTTTGGAGTTTTGTAGTTTTGGAGTTTCGGAGTTTCGGAGTTTTGGAGTTTTGGAGATTCGGAGTTTTGAAGTTTTGGAGTATTGGAGTTTCGGAGTTTTGGAGTTTTGGAGTTTCGGAGTATTGGAGTATTGGAGTTTTGGAGTTTCGGAGTTTTGGAGTTTTGGAGTTTTGGAGTTTCGGAGTTTTTGAGTTTCGGAGTTTTGGAGTTTTGGAGTTTTGGAGTTTTGGAGTTTTGGAGTTTCGGAGTTTCGGTGTTTTGGAGTTTTGGAGTTTTGGAGTATTGGAGTTTTGGAGTTTTGGAGTTTCGGAGTTTTGGAGTTTCGGAGTTTTGGAGTATTGGAGTTTTGGAGTTTCGGAGCTTTGGAGTTTTGGAGTTTTGGAGTATTGGAGTTTTGGAGTTTTGGAGTTTTGGAGCTTTGGAGTTTTGGAGTTTTGGAGTTTCGGAGTTTTGGAGTTTTGGAGTATTGGAGTTTTGGAGTTTTGGAGTTTCGGAGTTTTGGAGTTTCGGAGTTTTGGAGTTTCGGAGTTTTGGAGTTTTGGAGTTTTGGAGTTTTTGAGTTTTGGAGTTTTTGAGTTTTGGAGTTTTGGAGCTTTGGAGTTTTGGAGTTTTGGAGTTTTGGAGTTTCGGAGTTTTGGAGTTTTGGAGTTTTGGAGTTTTGGAGTTTTGGAGTTTTGGAGTTTTGGAGTTTTGGAGTTTCGGAGTTTTGGAGTTTTGGAGTTTTGGAGTTTCGGAGTTTTGGAGTTTTGGAGTTTTGGAGTTTCCGAGTTTTGGAGATTCGGAGTTTTGGAGTTTTGGAGTTTTGGAGTTTCGGAGTTTCGGAGTTTTGGAGTTTTGGAGTTTTGGAGTTTTGGAGTTTTGGAGTTTCCGAGTTTTGGAGATTCGGAGTTTTGGAGTTTCGGAGTTTCGGAGTTTCGGAGTTTCGGAGTTTTGGAGTTTTGGAGTTTCGGAGTTTTGGAGTTTTGGAGTTTTGGAGTTTTGGAGTTTCGGAGTTTTGGAGTTTCGGAGTTTCGGAGTTTCGGAGTTTCGGAGTTTTGGAGTTTTGGAGTTTTGGAGTTTCGGAGTTTTGGAGTATTGGAGTTTCGGAGTTTTGGAGTTTTGGAGTTTTGCAGTTTTGGAGTTTCGGAGTTTTGGAGTTTTGGAGTTTTGGAGTTTCGGAGTTTCGGAGTTTTGGAGTTTTGGAGTTTTGGAGTTTTGGAGATTCGGAGTTTTGGAGTTTCGGAGTTTCGGAGTTTTGGAGTTTTGGAGATTCGGAGTTTTGGAGTTTCGGAGTTTCGGAGTTTTGGAGTTTTGGAGTTTTGGAGTTTTGTAGTTTTGGAGTTTTGGAGTTTCGGAGTTTCGGAGTTTTGGAGTTTTGGAGATTCGGAGTTTTGAAGTTTTGGAGTATTGGAGTTTCGGAGTTTTGGAGTTTTGGAGTTTCGGAGTATTGGAGTATTGGAGTTTTGGAGTTTCGGAGTTTTGGAGTTTTGGAGTTTTGGAGTTTCGGAGTTTTTGAGTTTCGGAGTTTTGGAGTTTTGGAGTTTTGGAGTTTTGGAGTTTTGGAGTATTGGAGTTTTGGAGTTTTGGAGTTTCGGAGTTTTGGAGTTTCGGAGTTTTGGAGTATTGGAGTTTTGGAGTTTCGGAGTTTTGGAGTTTTGGAGTTTTGGAGTATTGGAGTTTTGGAGTTTTGGAGTTTTGGAGCTTTGGAGTTTTGGAGTTTTGGAGCTTTGGAGTTTTGGAGTTTCGGAGTTTTGGAGTTTCGGAGTTTTGGAGTATTGGAGTTTTGGAGTTTCGGAGTTTTGGAGTTTTGGAGTTTTGGAGTATTGGAGTTTTGGAGTTTTGGAGTTTTGGAGCTTTGGAGTTTTGGAGCTTTGGAGTTTTGGAGTTTCCGAGTTTTGGAGTTTCGGAGTTTTGGAGTTTCGGAGTTTCGGAGTTTTGGAGTTTTGCAGTTTTGGAGTTTTGGAGTTTTGGAGTTTCGGAGTTTCGGAGTTTTGGAGTATTGGAGTTTTGGAGTTTTGGAGTTTTGGAGTTTTGGAGTATTGGAGTTTTGGAGTTTTGGAGTTTCGGAGTTTTGGAGTTTCGGAGTTTTGGAGTATTGGAGTTTTGGAGTTTCGGAGTTTTGGAGTTTTGGAGTTTTGGAGTATTGGAGTTTTGGAGTTTTCGAGTTTTGGAGTTTCGGAGTTTCGGAGTTTTGGAGTTTCGGAGTTTTGGAGTTTCGGAGTTTTGGAGTTTCGGAGTTTTGGAGTTTTGGAGTTTCGGAGTTTTGGAGTTTTGGAGTTTTGGAGTTTTGGAGTTTCGGAGTTTTGGAGTTTTGGAGTTTCGGAGTTTCGGAGTTTTGGAGTTTTGGAGTTTTGGAGTTTTGGAGATTCGGAGTTTTGGAGTTTCGGAGTTTCGGAGTTTTGGAGTTTTGGAGATTCGGAGTTTTGGAGTTTCGGAGTTTCGGAGTTTTGGAGTTTTGGAGTTTTGGAGTTTTGTAGTTTTGGAGTTTCGGAGTTTTGGAGTTTCGGAGTTTTGGAGTTTCGGAGTTTTGGAGTATTGGAGTTTTGGAGTTTCGGAGTTTTGGAGTTTTGGAGTTTTGGAGTATTGGAGTTTTGGAGTTTTCGAGTTTTGGAGTTTTGGAGTTTTGGAGTTTTGGAGTTTTGGAGTTTTGGAGTTTCGGAGTTTTGGAGTTTTGGAGTTTTGGAGTTTTGGAGTTTCGGAGTTTCGGAGTTTTGGAGTTTTGGAGTTTTGGAGTTTTGGAGTATTGGAGTTTTGGAGTTTTGGAGTTTCGGAGTTTTGGAGTTTCGGAGTTTTGGAGTTTCGGAGTTTCGGAGTTTTGGAGTATTGGAGTTTTGGAGTTTTGGAGTTTCGGAGTTTTGGAGTATTGGAGTTTTGGAGTTTTGGAGTTTTGGAGTTTTGGAGTTTCGGAGTTTTGGAGTTTCGGAGTTTTGGAGTTTTGGAGTTTTGGAGTTTTGGAGTTTTGGAGTTTCGGAGTTTTGGAGTTTTGGAGTTTTGGAGCTTTGGAGTTTTGGAGTTTCCGAGTTTTGGAGTTTCGGAGTTTTGGAGTTTCGGAGTTTCGGAGTTTTGGAGTTTTGCAGTTTTGGAGTTTTGGAGTTTTGGAGTTTCGGAGTTTCGGAGTTTTGGAGTATTGGAGTTTTGGAGTTTTGGAGTTTTGGAGTTTTGGAGTTTCGGAGTTTCGGAGTTTCGGAGTTTTGGAGTTTTGGAGTTTCGGAGTTTTGGAGTTTCGGAGTTTTGGAGTTTTGGAGTTTTGGAGCTTTGGAGTTTTGGAGTTTCCGAGTTTTGGAGTTTCGGAGTTTTGGAGTTTCGGAGTTTCGGAGTTTTGGAGTTTTGCAGTTTTGGAGTTTTGGAGTTTTGGAGTTTCGGAGTTTCGGAGTTTTGGAGTATTGGAGTTTTGGAGTTTCGGAGTTTTGGAGTTTCGGAGTTTCGGAGTTTCGGAGTTTCGGAGTTTTGGAGTTTTGGAGTTTCGGAGTTTCGGAGTTTCGGAGTTTTGGAGTTTTGGAGTTTTGGAGTTTCGGAGTTTCGGAGTTTCGGAGTTTCGGAGTTTTGGAGTTTTGGAGTTTCGGAGTTTTGGAGTTTTGGAGTTTCGGAGTTTTGGAGTATTGGAGTTTTGGAGTTTCGGAGTTTCGCAGTTTTGGAGTATTGGAGTTTTGGAGTTTTGGAGTTTTCGAGTTTTGGAGTTTCGGAGTTTCGGAGTTTTGGAGTTTTGGAGTTTTGGAGTTTCGGAGTTTTGGAGTTTTGGAGTTTCGGAGTTTTGGAGTTTTGGAGTTTCGGAGTTTTGGAGTTTTGGAGTTTTGGAGTTTTGGAGTTTTGGAGTTTTGGAGTTTCCGAGTTTCGGAGTTTCGGAGTTTTGGTGTTTCGGAGTTTTGGAGTTTTGGAGTTTTGGAGTTTCGGAGTTTTGGAGTTTTGGAGTTTTGGAGCTTTGGAGTTTTGGAGTTTTGGAGTTTCGGAGTTTTGGAGTTTTGGAGTATTGGAGTTTTGGAGTTTTGGAGTTTCGGAGTTTTCGAGTTTTGGAGTTTTGGAGATTCGGAGTTTTGGAGTTTCGGAGTTTCGGAGTTTTGGAGTTTTGGAGTTTTGGAGTTTTGTAGTTTTGGAGTTTCGGAGTTTCGGAGTTTTGGAGTTTTGGAGATTCGGAGTTTTGAAGTTTTGGAGTATTGGAGTTTCGGAGTTTTGGAGTTTTGGAGTTTCGGAGTATTGGAGTATTGGAGTTTTGGAGTTTCGGAGTTTTGGAGTTTTGGAGTTTTGGAGTTTCGGAGTTTTTGAGTTTCGGAGTTTTGGAGTTTTGGAGTTTTGGAGTTTTGGAGTTTTGGAGTTTCGGAGTTTCGGTGTTTTGGAGTTTTGGAGTTTTGGAGTATTGGAGTTTTGGAGTTTTGGAGTTTCGGAGTTTTGGAGTTTCGGAGTTTTGGAGTATTGGAGTTTTGGAGTTTCGGAGCTTTGGAGTTTTGGAGTTTTGGAGTATTGGAGTTTTGGAGTTTTGGAGTTTTGGAGCTTTGGAGTTTTGGAGTTTTGGAGTTTCGGAGTTTTGGAGTTTTGGAGTATTGGAGTTTTGGAGTTTTGGAGTTTCGGAGTTTTGGAGTTTCGGAGTTTTGGAGTTTCGGAGTTTTGGAGTTTTGGAGTTTTGGAGCTTTGGAGTTTTGGAGTTTTGGAGTTTCGGAGTTTTGGAGTTTTGGAGTTTTGGAGTTTTGGAGTTTTGGAGTTTTGGAGTTTTGGAGTTTTGGAGTTTCGGAGTTTTGGAGTTTTGGAGTTTTGGAGTTTCGGAGTTTTGGAGTTTTGGAGTTTTGGAGTTTCCGAGTTTTGGAGATTCGGAGTTTTGGAGTTTTGGAGTTTTGGAGTTTCGGAGTTTCGGAGTTTTGGAGTTTTGGAGTTTTGGAGTTTTGGAGTTTTGGAGTTTCCGAGTTTTGGAGATTCGGAGTTTTGGAGTTTCGGAGTTTCGGAGTTTCGGAGTTTCGGAGTTTTGGAGTTTTGGAGTTTCGGAGTTTTGGAGTTTTGGAGTTTTGGAGTTTTGGAGTTTCGGAGTTTTGGAGTTTCGGAGTTTCGGAGTTTCGGAGTTTCGGAGTTTTGGAGTTTTGGAGTTTTGGAGTTTCGGAGTTTTGGAGTATTGGAGTTTCGGAGTTTTGGAGTTTTGGAGTTTTGCAGTTTTGGAGTTTCGGAGTTTTGGAGTTTTGGAGTTTTGGAGTTTCGGAGTTTCGGAGTTTTGGAGTTTTGGAGTTTTGGAGTTTTGGAGATTCGGAGTTTTGGAGTTTCGGAGTTTCGGAGTTTTGGAGTTTTGGAGATTCGGAGTTTTGGAGTTTCGGAGTTTCGGAGTTTTGGAGTTTTGGAGTTTTGGAGTTTTGTAGTTTTGGAGTTTTGGAGTTTCGGAGTTTCGGAGTTTTGGAGTTTTGGAGATTCGGAGTTTTGAAGTTTTGGAGTATTGGAGTTTCGGAGTTTTGGAGTTTTGGAGTTTCGGAGTATTGGAGTATTGGAGTTTTGGAGTTTCGGAGTTTTGGAGTTTTGGAGTTTTGGAGTTTCGGAGTTTTTGAGTTTCGGAGTTTTGGAGTTTTGGAGTTTTGGAGTTTTGGAGTTTTGGAGTATTGGAGTTTTGGAGTTTTGGAGTTTCGGAGTTTTGGAGTTTCGGAGTTTTGGAGTATTGGAGTTTTGGAGTTTCGGAGTTTTGGAGTTTTGGAGTTTTGGAGTATTGGAGTTTTGGAGTTTTGGAGTTTTGGAGCTTTGGAGTTTTGGAGTTTCGGAGTTTTGGAGTTTTGGAGTTTTCGAGTTTTCGAGTTTTGGAGATTCGGAGTTTTGGAGTTTCGGAGTTTCGGAGTTTTGGAGTTTTGGAGTTTTGGAGTTTTGTAGTTTTGGAGTTTTGGAGTTTCGGAGTTTCGGAGTTTTGGAGTTTTGGAGATTCGGAGTTTTGAAGTTTTGGAGTATTGGAGTTTCGGAGTTTTGGAGTTTTGGAGTTTCGGAGTATTGGAGTATTGGAGTTTTGGAGTTTCGGAGTTTTGGAGTTTTGGAGTTTTGGAGTTTCGGAGTTTTTGAGTTTCGGAGTTTTGGAGTTTTGGAGTTTTGGAGTTTTGGAGTTTTGGAGTTTCGGAGTTTCGGTGTTTTGGAGTTTTGGAGTTTTGGAGTATTGGAGTTTTGGAGTTTTGGAGTTTCGGAGTTTTGGAGTTTCGGAGTTTTGGAGTATTGGAGTTTTGGAGTTTCGGAGTTTTGGAGTTTTGGAGTTTTGGAGTATTGGAGTTTTGGAGTTTTGGAGTTTTGGAGCTTTGGAGTTTTGGAGTTTTGGAGTTTCGGAGTTTTGGAGTTTTGGAGTATTGGAGTTTTGGAGTTTTGGAGTTTCGGAGTTTTGGAGTTTCGGAGTTTTGGAGTTTCGGAGTTTTGGAGTTTTGAAGTTTTGGAGTTTTTGAGTTTTGGAGTTTTTGAGTTTTGGAGTTTTGGAGCTTTGGAGTTTTGGAGTTTTGGAGTTTTGGAGTTTCGGAGTTTTGGAGTTTTGGAGTTTTGGAGTTTTGGAGTTTTGGAGTTTTGGAGTTTTGGAGTTTTGGAGTTTCGGAGTTTTGGAGTTTTGGAGTTTTGGAGTTTCGGAGTTTTGGAGTTTTGGAGTTTTGGAGTTTCCGAGTTTTGGAGATTCGGAGTTTTGGAGTTTTGGAGTTTTGGAGTTTCGGAGTTTCGGAGTTTTGGAGTTTTGGAGTTTTGGAGTTTCGGAGTTTTGGAGTTTTGGAGTTTTGGAGTTTCGGAGTTTTGGAGTTTTGGAGTTTTGGAGTTTTGGAGTTTCGGAGTTTCGGAGTTTCGGAGTTTTGGAGTTTTGGAGTTTTGGAGTTTCGGAGTTTCGGAGTTTCGGAGTTTTGGAGTTTTGGAGTTTCGGAGTATTGGAGTATTGGAGTTTTGGAGTTTTGGAGTTTTGGAGTTTTGGAGTTTTGGAGTATTGGAGTTTTGGAGTTTTGGAGTTTCGGAGTTTTGGAGTTTCGGAGTTTTGGAGTATTGGAGTTTTGGAGTTTCGGAGTTTTGGAGTTTTGGAGTTTTGGAGTATTGGAGTTTTGGAGTTTTGGAGTTTTGGAGCTTTGGAGTTTTGGAGCTTTGGAGTTTTGGAGTTTCCGAGTTTTGGAGTTTCGGAGTTTTGGAGTTTCGGAGTTTCGGAGTTTTGGAGTTTTGCAGTTTTGGAGTTTTGGAGTTTTGGAGTTTCGGAGTTTCGGAGTTTTGGAGTATTGGAGTTTTGGAGTTTTGGAGTTTTGGAGTTTTGGAGTTTTGGAGTATTGGAGTTTTGGAGTTTTGGAGTTTCGGAGTTTTGGAGTTTCGGAGTTTTGGAGTATTGGAGTTTTGGAGTTTCGGAGTTTTGGAGTTTTGGAGTTTTGGAGTATTGGAGTTTTGGAGTTTTCGAGTTTTGGAGTTTCGGAGTTTCGGAGTTTTGGAGTTTCGGAGTTTTGGAGTTTCGGAGTTTTGGAGTTTCGGAGTTTTGGAGTTTTGGAGTTTCGGAGTTTTGGAGTTTTGGAGTTTTGGAGTTTTGGAGTTTCGGAGTTTTGGAGTTTTGGAGTTTCGGAGTTTCGGAGTTTTGGAGTTTTGGAGTTTTGGAGTTTTGGAGATTCGGAGTTTTGGAGTTTCGGAGTTTCGGAGTTTTGGAGTTTTGGAGATTCGGAGTTTCGGAGTTTCGGAGTTTCGGAGTTTTGGAGTTTTGGAGTTTTGGAGTTTTGTAGTTTTGGAGTTTCGGAGTTTTGGAGTTTCGGAGTTTTGGAGTTTTGGAGTTTCCGAGTTTTGGAGATTCGGAGTTTTGGAGTTTCGGAGTTTCGGAGTTTCGGAGTTTCGGAGTTTTGGAGTTTTGGAGTTTCGGAGTTTTGGAGTTTTGGAGTTTTGGAGTTTTGGAGTTTCGGAGTTTTGGAGTTTCGGAGTTTCGGAGTTTCGGAGTTTCGGAGTTTTGGAGTTTTGGAGTTTTGGAGTTTCGGAGTTTTGGAGTATTGGAGTTTCGGAGTTTTGGAGTTTTGGAGTTTTGCAGTTTTGGAGTTTCGGAGTTTTGGAGTTTTGGAGTTTTGGAGTTTCGGAGTTTCGGAGTTTTGGAGTTTTGGAGTTTTGGAGTTTTGGAGATTCGGAGTTTTGGAGTTTCGGAGTTTCGGAGTTTTGGAGTTTTGGAGATTCGGAGTTTTGGAGTTTCGGAGTTTCGGAGTTTTGGAGTTTTGGAGTTTTGGAGTTTTGTAGTTTTGGAGTTTTGGAGTTTCGGAGTTTCGGAGTTTTGGAGTTTTGGAGATTCGGAGTTTTGAAGTTTTGGAGTATTGGAGTTTCGGAGTTTTGGAGTTTTGGAGTTTCGGAGTATTGGAGTATTGGAGTTTTGGAGTTTCGGAGTTTTGGAGTTTTGGAGTTTTGGAGTTTCGGAGTTTTTGAGTTTCGGAGTTTTGGAGTTTTGGAGTTTTGGAGTTTTGGAGTTTTGGAGTATTGGAGTTTTGGAGTTTTGGAGTTTCGGAGTTTTGGAGTTTCGGAGTTTTGGAGTATTGGAGTTTTGGAGTTTCGGAGTTTTGGAGTTTTGGAGTTTTGGAGTATTGGAGTTTTGGAGTTTTGGAGTTTTGGAGCTTTGGAGTTTTGGAGTTTTGGAGCTTTGGAGTTTTGGAGTTTCGGAGTTTTGGAGTTTCGGAGTTTTGGAGTATTGGAGTTTTGGAGTTTCGGAGTTTTGGAGTTTTGGAGTTTTGGAGTATTGGAGTTTTGGAGTTTTGGAGTTTTGGAGCTTTGGAGTTTTGGAGCTTTGGAGTTTTGGAGTTTCCGAGTTTTGGAGTTTCGGAGTTTTGGAGTTTCGGAGTTTCGGAGTTTTGGAGTTTTGCAGTTTTGGAGTTTTGGAGTTTTGGAGTTTCGGAGTTTCGGAGTTTTGGAGTATTGGAGTTTTGGAGTTTTGGAGTTTTGGAGTTTTGGAGTATTGGAGTTTTGGAGTTTTGGAGTTTCGGAGTTTTGGAGTTTCGGAGTTTTGGAGTATTGGAGTTTTGGAGTTTCGGAGTTTTGGAGTTTTGGAGTTTTGGAGTATTGGAGTTTTGGAGTTTTCGAGTTTTGGAGTTTCGGAGTTTCGGAGTTTTGGAGTTTCGGAGTTTTGGAGTTTCGGAGTTTTGGAGTTTCGGAGTTTTGGAGTTTTGGAGTTTCGGAGTTTTGGAGTTTTGGAGTTTTGGAGTTTTGGAGTTTCGGAGTTTTGGAGTTTTGGAGTTTCGGAGTTTCGGAGTTTTGGAGTTTTGGAGTTTTGGAGTTTTGGAGATTCGGAGTTTTGGAGTTTCGGAGTTTCGGAGTTTTGGAGTTTTGGAGATTCGGAGTTTTGGAGTTTCGGAGTTTCGGAGTTTTGGAGTTTTGGAGTTTTGGAGTTTTGTAGTTTTGGAGTTTCGGAGTTTTGGAGTTTCGGAGTTTTGGAGTTTCGGAGTTTTGGAGTATTGGAGTTTTGGAGTTTCGGAGTTTTGGAGTTTTGGAGTTTTGGAGTATTGGAGTTTTGGAGTTTCGGAGTTTTGGAGTTTTGGAGTTTCGGAGTTTTGGAGTTTTGGAGTTTTGGAGTTTTGGAGTTTTGGAGTTTTGGAGTTTCCGAGTTTCGGAGTTTCGGAGTTTTGGTGTTTCGGAGTTTTGGAGTTTTGGAGTTTTGGAGTTTCGGAGTTTTGGAGTTTTGGAGTTTTGGAGCTTTGGAGTTTTGGAGTTTTGGAGTTTCGGAGTTTTGGAGTTTTGGAGTATTGGAGTTTTGGAGTTTTGGAGTTTCGGAGTTTTCGAGTTTTGGAGTTTTGGAGATTCGGAGTTTTGGAGTTTCGGAGTTTCGGAGTTTTGGAGTTTTGGAGTTTTGGAGTTTTGTAGTTTTGGAGTTTCGGAGTTTCGGAGTTTTGGAGTTTTGGAGATTCGGAGTTTTGAAGTTTTGGAGTATTGGAGTTTCGGAGTTTTGGAGTTTTGGAGTTTCGGAGTATTGGAGTATTGGAGTTTTGGAGTTTCGGAGTTTTGGAGTTTTGGAGTTTTGGAGTTTCGGAGTTTTTGAGTTTCGGAGTTTTGGAGTTTTGGAGTTTTGGAGTTTTGGAGTTTTGGAGTTTCGGAGTTTCGGTGTTTTGGAGTTTTGGAGTTTTGGAGTATTGGAGTTTTGGAGTTTTGGAGTTTCGGAGTTTTGGAGTTTCGGAGTTTTGGAGTATTGGAGTTTTGGAGTTTCGGAGCTTTGGAGTTTTGGAGTTTTGGAGTATTGGAGTTTTGGAGTTTTGGAGTTTTGGAGCTTTGGAGTTTTGGAGTTTTGGAGTTTCGGAGTTTTGGAGTTTTGGAGTATTGGAGTTTTGGAGTTTTGGAGTTTCGGAGTTTTGGAGTTTCGGAGTTTTGGAGTTTCGGAGTTTTGGAGTTTTGGAGTTTTGGAGCTTTGGAGTTTTGGAGTTTTGGAGTTTCGGAGTTTTGGAGTTTTGGAGTTTTGGAGTTTTGGAGTTTTGGAGTTTTGGAGTTTTGGAGTTTTGGAGTTTCGGAGTTTTGGAGTTTTGGAGTTTTGGAGTTTCGGAGTTTTGGAGTTTTGGAGTTTTGGAGTTTCCGAGTTTTGGAGATTCGGAGTTTTGGAGTTTTGGAGTTTTGGAGTTTCGGAGTTTCGGAGTTTTGGAGTTTTGGAGTTTTGGAGTTTTGGAGTTTTGGAGTTTCCGAGTTTTGGAGATTCGGAGTTTTGGAGTTTCGGAGTTTCGGAGTTTCGGAGTTTCGGAGTTTTGGAGTTTTGGAGTTTCGGAGTTTTGGAGTTTTGGAGTTTTGGAGTATTGGAGTTTCGGAGTTTTGGAGTTTTGGAGTTTCGGAGTATTGGAGTATTGGAGTTTTGGAGTTTTGGAGTTTCGGAGTTTTGGAGTATTGGAGTTTCGGAGTTTTGGAGTTTTGGAGTTTTGCAGTTTTGGAGTTTCGGAGTTTTGGAGTTTTGGAGTTTTGGAGTTTCGGAGTTTCGGAGTTTTGGAGTTTTGGAGTTTTGGAGTTTTGGAGATTCGGAGTTTTGGAGTTTCGGAGTTTCGGAGTTTTGGAGTTTTGGAGATTCGGAGTTTTGGAGTTTCGGAGTTTCGGAGTTTTGGAGTTTTGGAGTTTTGGAGTTTTGTAGTTTTGGAGTTTTGGAGTTTCGGAGTTTCGGAGTTTTGGAGTTTTGGAGATTCGGAGTTTTGAAGTTTTGGAGTATTGGAGTTTCGGAGTTTTGGAGTTTTGGAGTTTCGGAGTATTGGAGTATTGGAGTTTTGGAGTTTCGGAGTTTTGGAGTTTTGGAGTTTTGGAGTTTCGGAGTTTTTGAGTTTCGGAGTTTTGGAGTTTTGGAGTTTTGGAGTTTTGGAGTTTTGGAGTATTGGAGTTTTGGAGTTTTGGAGTTTCGGAGTTTTGGAGTTTCGGAGTTTTGGAGTATTGGAGTTTTGGAGTTTCGGAGTTTTGGAGTTTTGGAGTTTTGGAGTATTGGAGTTTTGGAGTTTTGGAGTTTTGGAGCTTTGGAGTTTTGGAGTTTCGGAGTTTTGGAGTTTTGGAGTTTTCGAGTTTTCGAGTTTTGGAGATTCGGAGTTTTGGAGTTTCGGAGTTTCGGAGTTTTGGAGTTTTGGAGTTTTGGAGTTTTGTAGTTTTGGAGTTTTGGAGTTTCGGAGTTTCGGAGTTTTGGAGTTTTGGAGATTCGGAGTTTTGAAGTTTTGGAGTATTGGAGTTTCGGAGTTTTGGAGTTTTGGAGTTTCGGAGTATTGGAGTATTGGAGTTTTGGAGTTTCGGAGTTTTGGAGTTTTGGAGTTTTGGAGTTTCGGAGTTTTTGAGTTTCGGAGTTTTGGAGTTTTGGAGTTTTGGAGTTTTGGAGTTTTGGAGTTTCGGAGTTTCGGTGTTTTGGAGTTTTGGAGTTTTGGAGTATTGGAGTTTTGGAGTTTTGGAGTTTCGGAGTTTTGGAGTTTCGGAGTTTTGGAGTATTGGAGTTTTGGAGTTTCGGAGTTTTGGAGTTTTGGAGTTTTGGAGTATTGGAGTTTTGGAGTTTTGGAGTTTTGGAGCTTTGGAGTTTTGGAGTTTTGGAGTTTCGGAGTTTTGGAGTTTTGGAGTATTGGAGTTTTGGAGTTTTGGAGTTTCGGAGTTTTGGAGTTTCGGAGTTTTGGAGTTTCGGAGTTTTGGAGTTTTGAAGTTTTGGAGTTTTTGAGTTTTGGAGTTTTTGAGTTTTGGAGTTTTGGAGCTTTGGAGTTTTGGAGTTTTGGAGTTTTGGAGTTTCGGAGTTTTGGAGTTTTGGAGTTTTGGAGTTTTGGAGTTTTGGAGTTTTGGAGTTTTGGAGTTTTGGAGTTTCGGAGTTTTGGAGTTTTGGAGTTTTGGAGTTTCGGAGTTTTGGAGTTTTGGAGTTTTGGAGTTTCCGAGTTTTGGAGATTCGGAGTTTTGGAGTTTTGGAGTTTTGGAGTTTCGGAGTTTCGGAGTTTTGGAGTTTTGGAGTTTTGGAGTTTCGGAGTTTTGGAGTTTTGGAGTTTTGGAGTTTCGGAGTTTTGGAGTTTTGGAGTTTTGGAGTTTTGGAGTTTCGGAGTTTCGGAGTTTCGGAGTTTTGGAGTTTTGGAGTTTTGGAGTTTCGGAGTTTCGGAGTTTCGGAGTTTTGGAGTTTTGGAGTTTCGGAGTATTGGAGTATTGGAGTTTTGGAGTTTTGGAGTTTTGGAGTTTTGGAGTTTTGGAGTATTGGAGTTTTGGAGTTTTGGAGTTTCGGAGTTTTGGAGTTTCGGAGTTTTGGAGTATTGGAGTTTTGGAGTTTCGGAGTTTTGGAGTTTTGGAGTTTTGGAGTATTGGAGTTTTGGAGTTTTGGAGTTTTGGAGCTTTGGAGTTTTGGAGCTTTGGAGTTTTGGAGTTTCCGAGTTTTGGAGTTTCGGAGTTTTGGAGTTTCGGAGTTTCGGAGTTTTGGAGTTTTGCAGTTTTGGAGTTTTGGAGTTTTGGAGTTTCGGAGTTTCGGAGTTTTGGAGTATTGGAGTTTTGGAGTTTTGGAGTTTTGGAGTTTTGGAGTTTTGGAGTATTGGAGTTTTGGAGTTTTGGAGTTTCGGAGTTTTGGAGTTTCGGAGTTTTGGAGTATTGGAGTTTTGGAGTTTCGGAGTTTTGGAGTTTTGGAGTTTTGGAGTATTGGAGTTTTGGAGTTTTCGAGTTTTGGAGTTTCGGAGTTTCGGAGTTTTGGAGTTTCGGAGTTTTGGAGTTTCGGAGTTTTGGAGTTTCGGAGTTTTGGAGTTTTGGAGTTTCGGAGTTTTGGAGTTTTGGAGTTTTGGAGTTTTGGAGTTTCGGAGTTTTGGAGTTTTGGAGTTTCGGAGTTTCGGAGTTTTGGAGTTTTGGAGTTTTGGAGTTTTGGAGATTCGGAGTTTTGGAGTTTCGGAGTTTCGGAGTTTTGGAGTTTTGGAGATTCGGAGTTTCGGAGTTTCGGAGTTTCGGAGTTTTGGAGTTTTGGAGTTTTGGAGTTTTGTAGTTTTGGAGTTTCGGAGTTTTGGAGTTTCGGAGTTTTGGAGTTTTGGAGTTTCCGAGTTTTGGAGATTCGGAGTTTTGGAGTTTCGGAGTTTCGGAGTTTCGGAGTTTCGGAGTTTTGGAGTTTTGGAGTTTCGGAGTTTTGGAGTTTTGGAGTTTTGGAGTTTTGGAGTTTCGGAGTTTTGGAGTTTCGGAGTTTCGGAGTTTCGGAGTTTCGGAGTTTTGGAGTTTTGGAGTTTTGGAGTTTCGGAGTTTTGGAGTATTGGAGTTTCGGAGTTTTGGAGTTTTGGAGTTTTGCAGTTTTGGAGTTTCGGAGTTTTGGAGTTTTGGAGTTTTGGAGTTTCGGAGTTTCGGAGTTTTGGAGTTTTGGAGTTTTGGAGTTTTGGAGATTCGGAGTTTTGGAGTTTCGGAGTTTCGGAGTTTTGGAGTTTTGGAGATTCGGAGTTTTGGAGTTTCGGAGTTTCGGAGTTTTGGAGTTTTGGAGTTTTGGAGTTTTGTAGTTTTGGAGTTTTGGAGTTTCGGAGTTTCGGAGTTTTGGAGTTTTGGAGATTCGGAGTTTTGAAGTTTTGGAGTATTGGAGTTTCGGAGTTTTGGAGTTTTGGAGTTTCGGAGTATTGGAGTATTGGAGTTTTGGAGTTTCGGAGTTTTGGAGTTTTGGAGTTTTGGAGTTTCGGAGTTTTTGAGTTTCGGAGTTTTGGAGTTTTGGAGTTTTGGAGTTTTGGAGTTTTGGAGTATTGGAGTTTTGGAGTTTTGGAGTTTCGGAGTTTTGGAGTTTCGGAGTTTTGGAGTATTGGAGTTTTGGAGTTTCGGAGTTTTGGAGTTTTGGAGTTTTGGAGTATTGGAGTTTTGGAGTTTTGGAGTTTTGGAGCTTTGGAGTTTTGGAGTTTTGGAGCTTTGGAGTTTTGGAGTTTCGGAGTTTTGGAGTTTCGGAGTTTTGGAGTATTGGAGTTTTGGAGTTTCGGAGTTTTGGAGTTTTGGAGTTTTGGAGTATTGGAGTTTTGGAGTTTTGGAGTTTTGGAGCTTTGGAGTTTTGGAGCTTTGGAGTTTTGGAGTTTCCGAGTTTTGGAGTTTCGGAGTTTTGGAGTTTCGGAGTTTCGGAGTTTTGGAGTTTTGCAGTTTTGGAGTTTTGGAGTTTTGGAGTTTCGGAGTTTCGGAGTTTTGGAGTATTGGAGTTTTGGAGTTTTGGAGTTTTGGAGTTTTGGAGTATTGGAGTTTTGGAGTTTTGGAGTTTCGGAGTTTTGGAGTTTCGGAGTTTTGGAGTATTGGAGTTTTGGAGTTTCGGAGTTTTGGAGTTTTGGAGTTTTGGAGTATTGGAGTTTTGGAGTTTTCGAGTTTTGGAGTTTCGGAGTTTCGGAGTTTTGGAGTTTCGGAGTTTTGGAGTTTCGGAGTTTTGGAGTTTCGGAGTTTTGGAGTTTTGGAGTTTCGGAGTTTTGGAGTTTTGGAGTTTTGGAGTTTTGGAGTTTCGGAGTTTTGGAGTTTTGGAGTTTCGGAGTTTCGGAGTTTTGGAGTTTTGGAGTTTTGGAGTTTTGGAGATTCGGAGTTTTGGAGTTTCGGAGTTTCGGAGTTTTGGAGTTTTGGAGATTCGGAGTTTTGGAGTTTCGGAGTTTCGGAGTTTTGGAGTTTTGGAGTTTTGGAGTTTTGTAGTTTTGGAGTTTCGGAGTTTTGGAGTTTCGGAGTTTTGGAGTATTGGAGTTTTGGAGTTTCGGAGTTTTGGAGTTTTGGAGTTTTGGAGTATTGGAGTTTTGGAGTTTTCGAGTTTTGGAGTTTTGGAGTTTTGGAGTTTTGGAGTTTTGGAGTTTTGGAGTTTCGGAGTTTTGGAGTTTTGGAGTTTTGGAGTTTTGGAGTTTCGGAGTTTCGGAGTTTTGGAGTTTTGGAGTTTTGGAGTTTTGGAGTATTGGAGTTTTGGAGTTTTGGAGTTTCGGAGTTTTGGAGTTTCGGAGTTTTGGAGTTTCGGAGTTTCGGAGTTTTGGAGTATTGGAGTTTTGGAGTTTTGGAGTTTCGGAGTTTTGGAGTATTGGAGTTTTGGAGTTTTGGAGTTTTGGAGTTTTGGAGTTTCGGAGTTTTGGAGTTTCGGAGTTTTGGAGTTTTGGAGTTTTGGAGTTTTGGAGTTTTGGAGTTTCGGAGTTTTGGAGTTTTGGAGTTTTGGAGCTTTGGAGTTTTGGAGTTTCCGAGTTTTGGAGTTTCGGAGTTTTGGAGTTTCGGAGTTTCGGAGTTTTGGAGTTTTGCAGTTTTGGAGTTTTGGAGTTTTGGAGTTTCGGAGTTTCGGAGTTTTGGAGTATTGGAGTTTTGGAGTTTTGGAGTTTTGGAGTTTTGGAGTTTCGGAGTTTCGGAGTTTCGGAGTTTTGGAGTTTTGGAGTTTCGGAGTTTTGGAGTTTCGGAGTTTTGGAGTTTTGGAGTTTTGGAGCTTTGGAGTTTTGGAGTTTCCGAGTTTTGGAGTTTCGGAGTTTTGGAGTTTCGGAGTTTCGGAGTTTTGGAGTTTTGCAGTTTTGGAGTTTTGGAGTTTTGGAGTTTCGGAGTTTCGGAGTTTTGGAGTATTGGAGTTTTGGAGTTTCGGAGTTTTGGAGTTTCGGAGTTTCGGAGTTTCGGAGTTTCGGAGTTTTGGAGTTTTGGAGTTTCGGAGTTTCGGAGTTTCGGAGTTTTGGAGTTTTGGAGTTTTGGAGTTTCGGAGTTTCGGAGTTTCGGAGTTTCGGAGTTTTGGAGTTTTGGAGTTTCGGAGTTTTGGAGTTTTGGAGTTTCGGAGTTTTGGAGTATTGGAGTTTTGGAGTTTCGGAGTTTCGCAGTTTTGGAGTATTGGAGTTTTGGAGTTTTGGAGTTTTCGAGTTTTGGAGTTTCGGAGTTTCGGAGTTTTGGAGTTTTGGAGTTTTGGAGTTTCGGAGTTTTGGAGTTTTGGAGTTTCGGAGTTTTGGAGTTTTGGAGTTTCGGAGTTTTGGAGTTTTGGAGTTTTGGAGTTTTGGAGTTTTGGAGTTTTGGAGTTTCCGAGTTTCGGAGTTTCGGAGTTTTGGTGTTTCGGAGTTTTGGAGTTTTGGAGTTTTGGAGTTTCGGAGTTTTGGAGTTTTGGAGTTTTGGAGCTTTGGAGTTTTGGAGTTTTGGAGTTTCGGAGTTTTGGAGTTTTGGAGTATTGGAGTTTTGGAGTTTTGGAGTTTCGGAGTTTTCGAGTTTTGGAGTTTTGGAGATTCGGAGTTTTGGAGTTTCGGAGTTTCGGAGTTTTGGAGTTTTGGAGTTTTGGAGTTTTGTAGTTTTGGAGTTTCGGAGTTTCGGAGTTTTGGAGTTTTGGAGATTCGGAGTTTTGAAGTTTTGGAGTATTGGAGTTTCGGAGTTTTGGAGTTTTGGAGTTTCGGAGTATTGGAGTATTGGAGTTTTGGAGTTTCGGAGTTTTGGAGTTTTGGAGTTTCGGAGTTTCGGAGTTTTGGAGTTTCGGAGTTTCGGAGTTTCGGAGTTTCGGAGTTTTGGAGTTTTGGAGTTTTGGAGTTTCGGAGTTTCGGAGTTTCGGAGTTTCGGAGTTTTGGAGTTTTGGAGTTTCGGAGTTTTGGAGTTTTGGAGTTTCGGAGTTTTGGAGTATTGGAGTTTTGGAGTTTCGGAGCTTTGGAGTTTTGGAGTTTTGGAGTATTGGAGTTTTGGAGTTTTGGAGTTTTGGAGCTTTGGAGTTTTGGAGTTTTGGAGTTTCGGAGTTTTGGAGTTTTGGAGTATTGGAGTTTTGGAGTTTTGGAGTTTCGGAGTTTTGGAGTTTCGGAGTTTTGGAGTTTCGGAGTTTTGGAGTTTTGGAGTTTTGGAGCTTTGGAGTTTTGGAGTTTTGGAGTTTCGGAGTTTTGGAGTTTTGGAGTTTTGGAGTTTTGGAGTTTTGGAGTTTTGGAGTTTTGGAGTTTTGGAGTTTCGGAGTTTTGGAGTTTTGGAGTTTTGGAGTTTTGGAGTTTTGGAGTTTCCGAGTTTTGGAGATTCGGAGTTTTGGAGTTTCGGAGTTTCGGAGTTTCGGAGTTTCGGAGTTTTGGAGTTTTGGAGTTTCGGAGTTTTGGAGTTTTGGAGTTTTGGAGTTTTGGAGTTTCGGAGTTTTGGAGTTTCGGAGTTTCGGAGTTTCGGAGTTTCGGAGTTTTGGAGTTTTGGAGTTTTGGAGTTTCGGAGTTTTGGAGTATTGGAGTTTCGGAGTTTTGGAGTTTTGGAGTTTTGCAGTTTTGGAGTTTCGGAGTTTTGGAGTTTTGGAGTTTTGGAGTTTCGGAGTTTCGGAGTTTTGGAGTTTTGGAGTTTTGGAGTTTTGGAGATTCGGAGTTTTGGAGTTTCGGAGTTTCGGAGTTTTGGAGTTTTGGAGATTCGGAGTTTTGGAGTTTCGGAGTTTCGGAGTTTTGGAGTTTTGGAGTTTTGGAGTTTTGTAGTTTTGGAGTTTTGGAGTTTCGGAGTTTCGGAGTTTTGGAGTTTTGGAGATTCGGAGTTTTGAAGTTTTGGAGTATTGGAGTTTCGGAGTTTTGGAGTTTTGGAGTTTCGGAGTATTGGAGTATTGGAGTTTTGGAGTTTCGGAGTTTTGGAGTTTTGGAGTTTTGGAGTTTCGGAGTTTTTGAGTTTCGGAGTTTTGGAGTTTTGGAGTTTTGGAGTTTTGGAGTTTTGGAGTATTGGAGTTTTGGAGTTTTGGAGTTTCGGAGTTTTGGAGTTTCGGAGTTTTGGAGTATTGGAGTTTTGGAGTTTCGGAGTTTTGGAGTTTTGGAGTTTTGGAGTATTGGAGTTTTGGAGTTTTGGAGTTTTGGAGCTTTGGAGTTTTGGAGTTTCGGAGTTTTGGAGTTTTGGAGTTTTCGAGTTTTCGAGTTTTGGAGTTTTGGAGTTTTGGAGTTTCGGAGTTTTGGAGTTTTGGAGTTTTGGAGTTTTGGAGTTTTGGAGTTTTGGAGTTTTGGAGTTTTGGAGTTTCGGAGTTTTGGAGTTTTGGAGTTTTGGAGTTTCGGAGTTTTGGAGTTTTGGAGTTTTGGAGTTTCCGAGTTTTGGAGATTCGGAGTTTTGGAGTTTTGGAGTTTTGGAGTTTCGGAGTTTCGGAGTTTTGGAGTTTTGGAGTTTTGGAGTTTCGGAGTTTTGGAGTTTTGGAGTTTTGGAGTTTCGGAGTTTTGGAGTTTTGGAGTTTTGGAGTTTTGGAGTTTCGGAGTTTCGGAGTTTCGGAGTTTTGGAGTTTTGGAGTTTTGGAGTTTCGGAGTTTCGGAGTTTCGGAGTTTTGGAGTTTTGGAGTTTCGGAGTATTGGAGTATTGGAGTTTTGGAGTTTTGGAGTTTTGGAGTTTTGGAGTTTTGGAGTATTGGAGTTTTGGAGTTTTGGAGTTTCGGAGTTTTGGAGTTTCGGAGTTTTGGAGTATTGGAGTTTTGGAGTTTCGGAGTTTTGGAGTTTTGGAGTTTTGGAGTATTGGAGTTTTGGAGTTTTGGAGTTTTGGAGCTTTGGAGTTTTGGAGCTTTGGAGTTTTGGAGTTTCCGAGTTTTGGAGTTTCGGAGTTTTGGAGTTTCGGAGTTTCGGAGTTTTGGAGTTTTGCAGTTTTGGAGTTTTGGAGTTTTGGAGTTTCGGAGTTTCGGAGTTTTGGAGTATTGGAGTTTTGGAGTTTTGGAGTTTTGGAGTTTTGGAGTTTTGGAGTATTGGAGTTTTGGAGTTTTGGAGTTTCGGAGTTTTGGAGTTTCGGAGTTTTGGAGTATTGGAGTTTTGGAGTTTCGGAGTTTTGGAGTTTTGGAGTTTTGGAGTATTGGAGTTTTGGAGTTTTCGAGTTTTGGAGTTTCGGAGTTTCGGAGTTTTGGAGTTTCGGAGTTTTGGAGTTTCGGAGTTTTGGAGTTTCGGAGTTTTGGAGTTTTGGAGTTTCGGAGTTTTGGAGTTTTGGAGTTTTGGAGTTTTGGAGTTTCGGAGTTTTGGAGTTTTGGAGTTTCGGAGTTTCGGAGTTTTGGAGTTTTGGAGTTTTGGAGTTTTGGAGATTCGGAGTTTTGGAGTTTCGGAGTTTCGGAGTTTTGGAGTTTTGGAGATTCGGAGTTTCGGAGTTTCGGAGTTTCGGAGTTTTGGAGTTTTGGAGTTTTGGAGTTTTGTAGTTTTGGAGTTTCGGAGTTTTGGAGTTTCGGAGTTTTGGAGTTTTGGAGTTTCCGAGTTTTGGAGATTCGGAGTTTTGGAGTTTCGGAGTTTCGGAGTTTCGGAGTTTCGGAGTTTTGGAGTTTTGGAGTTTCGGAGTTTTGGAGTTTTGGAGTTTTGGAGTTTTGGAGTTTCGGAGTTTTGGAGTTTCGGAGTTTCGGAGTTTCGGAGTTTCGGAGTTTTGGAGTTTTGGAGTTTTGGAGTTTCGGAGTTTTGGAGTATTGGAGTTTCGGAGTTTTGGAGTTTTGGAGTTTTGCAGTTTTGGAGTTTCGGAGTTTTGGAGTTTTGGAGTTTTGGAGTTTCGGAGTTTCGGAGTTTTGGAGTTTTGGAGTTTTGGAGTTTTGGAGATTCGGAGTTTTGGAGTTTCGGAGTTTCGGAGTTTTGGAGTTTTGGAGATTCGGAGTTTTGGAGTTTCGGAGTTTCGGAGTTTTGGAGTTTTGGAGTTTTGGAGTTTTGTAGTTTTGGAGTTTTGGAGTTTCGGAGTTTCGGAGTTTTGGAGTTTTGGAGATTCGGAGTTTTGAAGTTTTGGAGTATTGGAGTTTCGGAGTTTTGGAGTTTTGGAGTTTCGGAGTATTGGAGTATTGGAGTTTTGGAGTTTCGGAGTTTTGGAGTTTTGGAGTTTTGGAGTTTCGGAGTTTTTGAGTTTCGGAGTTTTGGAGTTTTGGAGTTTTGGAGTTTTGGAGTTTTGGAGTATTGGAGTTTTGGAGTTTTGGAGTTTCGGAGTTTTGGAGTTTCGGAGTTTTGGAGTATTGGAGTTTTGGAGTTTCGGAGTTTTGGAGTTTTGGAGTTTTGGAGTATTGGAGTTTTGGAGTTTTGGAGTTTTGGAGCTTTGGAGTTTTGGAGTTTTGGAGCTTTGGAGTTTTGGAGTTTCGGAGTTTTGGAGTTTCGGAGTTTTGGAGTATTGGAGTTTTGGAGTTTCGGAGTTTTGGAGTTTTGGAGTTTTGGAGTATTGGAGTTTTGGAGTTTTGGAGTTTTGGAGCTTTGGAGTTTTGGAGCTTTGGAGTTTTGGAGTTTCCGAGTTTTGGAGTTTCGGAGTTTTGGAGTTTCGGAGTTTCGGAGTTTTGGAGTTTTGCAGTTTTGGAGTTTTGGAGTTTTGGAGTTTCGGAGTTTCGGAGTTTTGGAGTATTGGAGTTTTGGAGTTTTGGAGTTTTGGAGTTTTGGAGTATTGGAGTTTTGGAGTTTTGGAGTTTCGGAGTTTTGGAGTTTCGGAGTTTTGGAGTATTGGAGTTTTGGAGTTTCGGAGTTTTGGAGTTTTGGAGTTTTGGAGTATTGGAGTTTTGGAGTTTTCGAGTTTTGGAGTTTCGGAGTTTCGGAGTTTTGGAGTTTCGGAGTTTTGGAGTTTCGGAGTTTTGGAGTTTCGGAGTTTTGGAGTTTTGGAGTTTCGGAGTTTTGGAGTTTTGGAGTTTTGGAGTTTTGGAGTTTCGGAGTTTTGGAGTTTTGGAGTTTCGGAGTTTCGGAGTTTTGGAGTTTTGGAGTTTTGGAGTTTTGGAGATTCGGAGTTTTGGAGTTTCGGAGTTTCGGAGTTTTGGAGTTTTGGAGATTCGGAGTTTTGGAGTTTCGGAGTTTCGGAGTTTTGGAGTTTTGGAGTTTTGGAGTTTTGTAGTTTTGGAGTTTCGGAGTT
The DNA here is from genome assembly GCF_055824585.1 of Amblyomma mixtum. Lineage (NCBI taxonomy): Eukaryota > Metazoa > Arthropoda > Arachnida > Ixodida > Ixodidae > Amblyomma > Amblyomma mixtum. The sequence goes on from NW_028317651.1 coordinate 14,074,362, forward strand.
TTGGAGTTTCGGAGTTTTGGAGTATTGGAGTTTTGGAGTTTCGGAGTTTTGGAGTTTTGGAGTTTTGGAGTATTGGAGTTTTGGAGTTTTCGAGTTTTGGAGTTTTGGAGTTTTGGAGTTTTGGAGTTTTGGAGTTTTGGAGTTTCGGAGTTTTGGAGTTTTGGAGTTTTGGAGTTTTGGAGTTTCGGAGTTTCGGAGTTTTGGAGTTTTGGAGTTTTGGAGTTTTGGAGTATTGGAGTTTTGGAGTTTTGGAGTTTCGGAGTTTTGGAGTTTCGGAGTTTTGGAGTTTCGGAGTTTCGGAGTTTTGGAGTATTGGAGTTTTGGAGTTTTGGAGTTTCGGAGTTTTGGAGTATTGGAGTTTTGGAGTTTTGGAGTTTTGGAGTTTTGGAGTTTCGGAGTTTTGGAGTTTCGGAGTTTTGGAGTTTTGGAGTTTTGGAGTTTTGGAGTTTTGGAGTTTCGGAGTTTTGGAGTTTTGGAGTTTTGGAGCTTTGGAGTTTTGGAGTTTCCGAGTTTTGGAGTTTCGGAGTTTTGGAGTTTCGGAGTTTCGGAGTTTTGGAGTTTTGCAGTTTTGGAGTTTTGGAGTTTTGGAGTTTCGGAGTTTCGGAGTTTTGGAGTATTGGAGTTTTGGAGTTTTGGAGTTTTGGAGTTTTGGAGTTTCGGAGTTTCGGAGTTTCGGAGTTTTGGAGTTTTGGAGTTTCGGAGTTTTGGAGTTTCGGAGTTTTGGAGTTTTGGAGTTTTGGAGCTTTGGAGTTTTGGAGTTTCCGAGTTTTGGAGTTTCGGAGTTTTGGAGTTTCGGAGTTTCGGAGTTTTGGAGTTTTGCAGTTTTGGAGTTTTGGAGTTTTGGAGTTTCGGAGTTTCGGAGTTTTGGAGTATTGGAGTTTTGGAGTTTCGGAGTTTTGGAGTTTCGGAGTTTCGGAGTTTCGGAGTTTCGGAGTTTTGGAGTTTTGGAGTTTCGGAGTTTCGGAGTTTCGGAGTTTTGGAGTTTTGGAGTTTTGGAGTTTCGGAGTTTCGGAGTTTCGGAGTTTCGGAGTTTTGGAGTTTTGGAGTTTCGGAGTTTTGGAGTTTTGGAGTTTCGGAGTTTTGGAGTATTGGAGTTTTGGAGTTTCGGAGTTTCGCAGTTTTGGAGTATTGGAGTTTTGGAGTTTTGGAGTTTTCGAGTTTTGGAGTTTCGGAGTTTCGGAGTTTTGGAGTTTTGGAGTTTTGGAGTTTCGGAGTTTTGGAGTTTTGGAGTTTCGGAGTTTTGGAGTTTTGGAGTTTCGGAGTTTTGGAGTTTTGGAGTTTTGGAGTTTTGGAGTTTTGGAGTTTTGGAGTTTCCGAGTTTCGGAGTTTCGGAGTTTTGGTGTTTCGGAGTTTTGGAGTTTTGGAGTTTTGGAGTTTCGGAGTTTTGGAGTTTTGGAGTTTTGGAGCTTTGGAGTTTTGGAGTTTTGGAGTTTCGGAGTTTTGGAGTTTTGGAGTATTGGAGTTTTGGAGTTTTGGAGTTTCGGAGTTTTCGAGTTTTGGAGTTTTGGAGATTCGGAGTTTTGGAGTTTCGGAGTTTCGGAGTTTTGGAGTTTTGGAGTTTTGGAGTTTTGTAGTTTTGGAGTTTCGGAGTTTCGGAGTTTTGGAGTTTTGGAGATTCGGAGTTTTGAAGTTTTGGAGTATTGGAGTTTCGGAGTTTTGGAGTTTTGGAGTTTCGGAGTATTGGAGTATTGGAGTTTTGGAGTTTCGGAGTTTTGGAGTTTTGGAGTTTTGGAGTTTCGGAGTTTTTGAGTTTCGGAGTTTTGGAGTTTTGGAGTTTTGGAGTTTTGGAGTTTTGGAGTTTCGGAGTTTCGGTGTTTTGGAGTTTTGGAGTTTTGGAGTATTGGAGTTTTGGAGTTTTGGAGTTTCGGAGTTTTGGAGTTTCGGAGTTTTGGAGTATTGGAGTTTTGGAGTTTCGGAGCTTTGGAGTTTTGGAGTTTTGGAGTATTGGAGTTTTGGAGTTTTGGAGTTTTGGAGCTTTGGAGTTTTGGAGTTTTGGAGTTTCGGAGTTTTGGAGTTTTGGAGTATTGGAGTTTTGGAGTTTTGGAGTTTCGGAGTTTTGGAGTTTCGGAGTTTTGGAGTTTCGGAGTTTTGGAGTTTTGGAGTTTTGGAGCTTTGGAGTTTTGGAGTTTTGGAGTTTCGGAGTTTTGGAGTTTTGGAGTTTTGGAGTTTTGGAGTTTTGGAGTTTTGGAGTTTTGGAGTTTTGGAGTTTCGGAGTTTTGGAGTTTTGGAGTTTTGGAGTTTCGGAGTTTTGGAGTTTTGGAGTTTTGGAGTTTCCGAGTTTTGGAGATTCGGAGTTTTGGAGTTTTGGAGTTTTGGAGTTTCGGAGTTTCGGAGTTTTGGAGTTTTGGAGTTTTGGAGTTTTGGAGTTTTGGAGTTTCCGAGTTTTGGAGATTCGGAGTTTTGGAGTTTCGGAGTTTCGGAGTTTCGGAGTTTCGGAGTTTTGGAGTTTTGGAGTTTCGGAGTTTTGGAGTTTTGGAGTTTTGGAGTTTTGGAGTTTCGGAGTTTTGGAGTTTCGGAGTTTCGGAGTTTCGGAGTTTCGGAGTTTTGGAGTTTTGGAGTTTTGGAGTTTCGGAGTTTTGGAGTATTGGAGTTTCGGAGTTTTGGAGTTTTGGAGTTTTGCAGTTTTGGAGTTTCGGAGTTTTGGAGTTTTGGAGTTTTGGAGTTTCGGAGTTTCGGAGTTTTGGAGTTTTGGAGTTTTGGAGTTTTGGAGATTCGGAGTTTTGGAGTTTCGGAGTTTCGGAGTTTTGGAGTTTTGGAGATTCGGAGTTTTGGAGTTTCGGAGTTTCGGAGTTTTGGAGTTTTGGAGTTTTGGAGTTTTGTAGTTTTGGAGTTTTGGAGTTTCGGAGTTTCGGAGTTTTGGAGTTTTGGAGATTCGGAGTTTTGAAGTTTTGGAGTATTGGAGTTTCGGAGTTTTGGAGTTTTGGAGTTTCGGAGTATTGGAGTATTGGAGTTTTGGAGTTTCGGAGTTTTGGAGTTTTGGAGTTTTGGAGTTTCGGAGTTTTTGAGTTTCGGAGTTTTGGAGTTTTGGAGTTTTGGAGTTTTGGAGTTTTGGAGTATTGGAGTTTTGGAGTTTTGGAGTTTCGGAGTTTTGGAGTTTCGGAGTTTTGGAGTATTGGAGTTTTGGAGTTTCGGAGTTTTGGAGTTTTGGAGTTTTGGAGTATTGGAGTTTTGGAGTTTTGGAGTTTTGGAGCTTTGGAGTTTTGGAGTTTCGGAGTTTTGGAGTTTTGGAGTTTTCGAGTTTTCGAGTTTTGGAGATTCGGAGTTTTGGAGTTTCGGAGTTTCGGAGTTTTGGAGTTTTGGAGTTTTGGAGTTTTGTAGTTTTGGAGTTTTGGAGTTTCGGAGTTTCGGAGTTTTGGAGTTTTGGAGATTCGGAGTTTTGAAGTTTTGGAGTATTGGAGTTTCGGAGTTTTGGAGTTTTGGAGTTTCGGAGTATTGGAGTATTGGAGTTTTGGAGTTTCGGAGTTTTGGAGTTTTGGAGTTTTGGAGTTTCGGAGTTTTTGAGTTTCGGAGTTTTGGAGTTTTGGAGTTTTGGAGTTTTGGAGTTTTGGAGTTTCGGAGTTTCGGTGTTTTGGAGTTTTGGAGTTTTGGAGTATTGGAGTTTTGGAGTTTTGGAGTTTCGGAGTTTTGGAGTTTCGGAGTTTTGGAGTATTGGAGTTTTGGAGTTTCGGAGTTTTGGAGTTTTGGAGTTTTGGAGTATTGGAGTTTTGGAGTTTTGGAGTTTTGGAGCTTTGGAGTTTTGGAGTTTTGGAGTTTCGGAGTTTTGGAGTTTTGGAGTATTGGAGTTTTGGAGTTTTGGAGTTTCGGAGTTTTGGAGTTTCGGAGTTTTGGAGTTTCGGAGTTTTGGAGTTTTGAAGTTTTGGAGTTTTTGAGTTTTGGAGTTTTTGAGTTTTGGAGTTTTGGAGCTTTGGAGTTTTGGAGTTTTGGAGTTTTGGAGTTTCGGAGTTTTGGAGTTTTGGAGTTTTGGAGTTTTGGAGTTTTGGAGTTTTGGAGTTTTGGAGTTTTGGAGTTTCGGAGTTTTGGAGTTTTGGAGTTTTGGAGTTTCGGAGTTTTGGAGTTTTGGAGTTTTGGAGTTTCCGAGTTTTGGAGATTCGGAGTTTTGGAGTTTTGGAGTTTTGGAGTTTCGGAGTTTCGGAGTTTTGGAGTTTTGGAGTTTTGGAGTTTCGGAGTTTTGGAGTTTTGGAGTTTTGGAGTTTCGGAGTTTTGGAGTTTTGGAGTTTTGGAGTTTTGGAGTTTCGGAGTTTCGGAGTTTCGGAGTTTTGGAGTTTTGGAGTTTTGGAGTTTCGGAGTTTCGGAGTTTCGGAGTTTTGGAGTTTTGGAGTTTCGGAGTATTGGAGTATTGGAGTTTTGGAGTTTTGGAGTTTTGGAGTTTTGGAGTTTTGGAGTATTGGAGTTTTGGAGTTTTGGAGTTTCGGAGTTTTGGAGTTTCGGAGTTTTGGAGTATTGGAGTTTTGGAGTTTCGGAGTTTTGGAGTTTTGGAGTTTTGGAGTATTGGAGTTTTGGAGTTTTGGAGTTTTGGAGCTTTGGAGTTTTGGAGCTTTGGAGTTTTGGAGTTTCCGAGTTTTGGAGTTTCGGAGTTTTGGAGTTTCGGAGTTTCGGAGTTTTGGAGTTTTGCAGTTTTGGAGTTTTGGAGTTTTGGAGTTTCGGAGTTTCGGAGTTTTGGAGTATTGGAGTTTTGGAGTTTTGGAGTTTTGGAGTTTTGGAGTTTTGGAGTATTGGAGTTTTGGAGTTTTGGAGTTTCGGAGTTTTGGAGTTTCGGAGTTTTGGAGTATTGGAGTTTTGGAGTTTCGGAGTTTTGGAGTTTTGGAGTTTTGGAGTATTGGAGTTTTGGAGTTTTCGAGTTTTGGAGTTTCGGAGTTTCGGAGTTTTGGAGTTTCGGAGTTTTGGAGTTTCGGAGTTTTGGAGTTTCGGAGTTTTGGAGTTTTGGAGTTTCGGAGTTTTGGAGTTTTGGAGTTTTGGAGTTTTGGAGTTTCGGAGTTTTGGAGTTTTGGAGTTTCGGAGTTTCGGAGTTTTGGAGTTTTGGAGTTTTGGAGTTTTGGAGATTCGGAGTTTTGGAGTTTCGGAGTTTCGGAGTTTTCGAGTTTTGGAGATTCGGAGTTTCGGAGTTTCGGAGTTTCGGAGTTTTGGAGTTTTGGAGTTTTGGAGTTTTGTAGTTTTGGAGTTTCGGAGTTTTGGAGTTTCGGAGTTTTGGAGTTTCGGAGTTTTGGAGTTTCGGAGTTTTGGAGTTTTGGAGTTTCGGAGTTTTGGAGTTTTGGAGTTTTGGAGTTTTGGAGTTTTGGAGTTTTGGAGTTTTGGAGTTTTGGAGTTTTGGAGTTTCGGAGTTTCGGAGTTTTGGAGTTTTGGAGTTTTGGAGTTTTGGAGTTTTGGAGTATTGGAGTTTTGGAGTTTTGGAGTTTCGGAGTTTTGGAGTTTCGGAGTTTTGGAGTTTCGGAGTTTCGGAGTTTTGGAGTATTGGAGTTTTGGAGTTTTGGAGTTTCGGAGTTTTGGAGTATTGGAGTTTTGGAGTTTTGGAGTTTCGGAGTTTTGGAGTTTCGGAGTTTTGGAGTTTCGGAGTTCTGGAGTTTTGGAGTTTTGGAGTTTTGGAGTTTCGGAGTTTTGGAGTTTTGGAGTTTTGGAGCTTTGGAGTTTTGAAGTTTCCGAGTTTTGGAGTTTCGGAGTTTTGGAGTTTCGGAGTTTTGCAGTTTTGGAGTTTTGGAGTTTTGGAGTTTCGGAGTTTCGGAGTTTTGGAGTATTGGAGTTTTGGAGTTTTGGAGTTTTGGAGTTTTGGAGTTTCGGAGTTTCGGAGTTTCGGAGTTTCGGAGTTTTGGAGTTTCGGAGTTTTGGAGTTTCGGAGTTTTGGAGTTTTGGAGTTTTGGAGCTTTGGAGTTTTGGAGTTTCCGAGTTTTGGAGTTTCGGAGTTTTGGAGTTTCGGAGTTTCGGAGTTTTGGAGTTTTGCAGTTTTGGAGTTTTGGAGTTTTGGAGTTTCGGAGTTTCGGAGTTTTGGAGTATTGGAGTTTTGGAGTTTCGGAGTTTTGGAGTTTCGGAGTTTCGGAGTTTCGGAGTTTCGGAGTTTTGGAGTTTTGGAGTTTCGGAGTTTCGGAGTTTCGGAGTTTCGGAGTTTTGGAGTTTTGGAGTTTTGGAGTTTCGGAGTTTCGGAGTTTCGGAGTTTCGGAGTTTTGGAGTTTTGGAGTTTCGGAGTTTTGGAGTTTTGGAGTTTCGGAGTTTTGGAGTATTGGAGTTTTGGAGTTTCGGAGTTTCGCAGTTTTGGAGTATTGGAGTTTTGGAGTTTTGGAGTTTTCGAGTTTTGGAGTTTCGGAGTTTCGGAGTTTTGGAGTTTTGGAGTTTTGGAGTTTCGGAGTTTTGGAGTTTTGGAGTTTCGGAGTTTTGGAGTTTTGGAGTTTCGGAGTTTTGGAGTTTTGGAGTTTTGGAGTTTTGGAGTTTTGGAGTTTTGGAGTTTCCGAGTTTCGGAGTTTCGGAGTTTTGGTGTTTCGGAGTTTTGGAGTTTTGGAGTTTTGGAGTTTCGGAGTTTTGGAGTTTTGGAGTTTTGGAGCTTTGGAGTTTTGGAGTTTTGGAGTTTCGGAGTTTTGGAGTTTTGGAGTATTGGAGTTTTGGAGTTTTGGAGTTTCGGAGTTTTCGAGTTTTGGAGTTTTGGAGATTCGGAGTTTTGGAGTTTCGGAGTTTCGGAGTTTTGGAGTTTTGGAGTTTTGGAGTTTTGTAGTTTTGGAGTTTCGGAGTTTCGGAGTTTTGGAGTTTTGGAGATTCGGAGTTTTGAAGTTTTGGAGTATTGGAGTTTCGGAGTTTTGGAGTTTTGGAGTTTCGGAGTATTGGAGTATTGGAGTTTTGGAGTTTCGGAGTTTTGGAGTTTTGGAGTTTTGGAGTTTCGGAGTTTTTGAGTTTCGGAGTTTTGGAGTTTTGGAGTTTTGGAGTTTTGGAGTTTTGGAGTTTCGGAGTTTCGGTGTTTTGGAGTTTTGGAGTTTTGGAGTATTGGAGTTTTGGAGTTTTGGAGTTTCGGAGTTTTGGAGTTTCGGAGTTTTGGAGTATTGGAGTTTTGGAGTTTCGGAGCTTTGGAGTTTTGGAGTTTTGGAGTATTGGAGTTTTGGAGTTTTGGAGTTTTGGAGCTTTGGAGTTTTGGAGTTTTGGAGTTTCGGAGTTTTGGAGTTTTGGAGTATTGGAGTTTTGGAGTTTTGGAGTTTCGGAGTTTTGGAGTTTCGGAGTTTTGGAGTTTCGGAGTTTTGGAGTTTTGGAGTTTTGGAGTTTTTGAGTTTTGGAGTTTTTGAGTTTTGGAGTTTTGGAGCTTTGGAGTTTTGGAGTTTTGGAGTTTTGGAGTTTCGGAGTTTTGGAGTTTTGGAGTTTTGGAGTTTTGGAGTTTTGGAGTTTTGGAGTTTTGGAGTTTCGGAGTTTTGGAGTTTTGGAGTTTTGGAGTTTCGGAGTTTTGGAGTTTTGGAGTTTTGGAGTTTCCGAGTTTTGGAGATTCGGAGTTTTGGAGTTTTGGAGTTTTGGAGTTTCGGAGTTTCGGAGTTTTGGAGTTTTGGAGTTTTGGAGTTTTGGAGTTTTGGAGTTTCCGAGTTTTGGAGATTCGGAGTTTTGGAGTTTCGGAGTTTCGGAGTTTCGGAGTTTCGGAGTTTTGGAGTTTTGGAGTTTCGGAGTTTTGGAGTTTTGGAGTTTTGGAGTTTTGGAGTTTCGGAGTTTTGGAGTTTCGGAGTTTCGGAGTTTCGGAGTTTCGGAGTTTTGGAGTTTTGGAGTTTTGGAGTTTCGGAGTTTTGGAGTATTGGAGTTTCGGAGTTTTGGAGTTTTGGAGTTTTGCAGTTTTGGAGTTTCGGAGTTTTGGAGTTTTGGAGTTTTGGAGTTTCGGAGTTTCGGAGTTTTGGAGTTTTGGAGTTTTGGAGTTTTGGAGATTCGGAGTTTTGGAGTTTCGGAGTTTCGGAGTTTTGGAGTTTTGGAGATTCGGAGTTTTGGAGTTTCGGAGTTTCGGAGTTTTGGAGTTTTGGAGTTTTGGAGTTTTGTAGTTTTGGAGTTTTGGAGTTTCGGAGTTTCGGAGTTTTGGAGTTTTGGAGATTCGGAGTTTTGAAGTTTTGGAGTATTGGAGTTTCGGAGTTTTGGAGTTTTGGAGTTTCGGAGTATTGGAGTATTGGAGTTTTGGAGTTTCGGAGTTTTGGAGTTTTGGAGTTTTGGAGTTTCGGAGTTTTTGAGTTTCGGAGTTTTGGAGTTTTGGAGTTTTGGAGTTTTGGAGTTTTGGAGTATTGGAGTTTTGGAGTTTTGGAGTTTCGGAGTTTTGGAGTTTCGGAGTTTTGGAGTATTGGAGTTTTGGAGTTTCGGAGTTTTGGAGTTTTGGAGTTTTGGAGTATTGGAGTTTTGGAGTTTTGGAGTTTTGGAGCTTTGGAGTTTTGGAGTTTTGGAGTTTCGGAGTTTTGGAGTTTTGGAGTTTTCGAGTTTTCGAGTTTTGGAGATTCGGAGTTTTGGAGTTTCGGAGTTTCGGAGTTTTGGAGTTTTGGAGTTTTGGAGTTTTGTAGTTTTGGAGTTTTGGAGTTTCGGAGTTTCGGAGTTTTGGAGTTTTGGAGATTCGGAGTTTTGAAGTTTTGGAGTATTGGAGTTTCGGAGTTTTGGAGTTTTGGAGTTTCGGAGTATTGGAGTATTGGAGTTTTGGAGTTTCGGAGTTTTGGAGTTTTGGAGTTTTGGAGTTTCGGAGTTTTTGAGTTTCGGAGTTTTGGAGTTTTGGAGTTTTGGAGTTTTGGAGTTTTGGAGTTTCGGAGTTTCGGTGTTTTGGAGTTTTGGAGTTTTGGAGTATTGGAGTTTTGGAGTTTTGGAGTTTCGGAGTTTTGGAGTTTCGGAGTTTTGGAGTATTGGAGTTTTGGAGTTTCGGAGTTTTGGAGTTTTGGAGTTTTGGAGTATTGGAGTTTTGGAGTTTTGGAGTTTTGGAGCTTTGGAGTTTTGGAGTTTTGGAGTTTCGGAGTTTTGGAGTTTTGGAGTATTGGAGTTTTGGAGTTTTGGAGTTTCGGAGTTTTGGAGTTTCGGAGTTTTGGAGTTTCGGAGTTTTGGAGTTTTGAAGTTTTGGAGTTTTTGAGTTTTGGAGTTTTTGAGTTTTGGAGTTTTGGAGCTTTGGAGTTTTGGAGTTTTGGAGTTTTGGAGTTTCGGAGTTTTGGAGTTTTGGAGTTTTGGAGTTTTGGAGTTTTGGAGTTTTGGAGTTTTGGAGTTTTGGAGTTTCGGAGTTTTGGAGTTTTGGAGTTTTGGAGTTTCGGAGTTTTGGAGTTTTGGAGTTTTGGAGTTTCCGAGTTTTGGAGATTCGGAGTTTTGGAGTTTTGGAGTTTTGGAGTTTCGGAGTTTCGGAGTTTTGGAGTTTTGGAGTTTTGGAGTTTCGGAGTTTTGGAGTTTTGGAGTTTTGGAGTTTCGGAGTTTTGGAGTTTTGGAGTTTTGGAGTTTTGGAGTTTCGGAGTTTTGGAGTTTTGGAGTTTCGGAGTTTCGGAGTTTTGGAGTTTTGGAGTTTTGGAGTTTTGGAGATTCGGAGTTTTGGAGTTTCGGAGTTTCGGAGTTTTGGAGTTTTGGAGATTCGGAGTTTTGGAGTTTCGGAGTTTCGGAGTTTTGGAGTTTTGGAGTTTTGGAGTTTTGTAGTTTTGGAGTTTCGGAGTTTTGGAGTTTCGGAGTTTTGGAGTTTCGGAGTTTTGGAGTTTCGGAGTTTTGGAGTTTTGGAGTTTCGGAGTTTTGGAGTTTTGGAGTTTTGGAGTTTTGGAGTTTCGGAGTTTTGGAGTTTTGGAGTTTTGGAGTTTCGGAGTTTTGGAGTTTTGGAGTTTTGGAGTTTTGGAGTTTCGGAGTTTCGGAGTTTTGGAGTTTTGGAGTTTTGGAGTTTTGGAGTTTTGGAGTATTGGAGTTTTGGAGTTTTGGAGTTTCGGAGTTTTGGAGTTTCGGAGTTTTGGAGTTTCGGAGTTTCGGAGTTTTGGAGTATTGGAGTTTTGGAGTTTTGGAGTTTCGGAGTTTTGGAGTATTGGAGTTTTGGAGTTTTGGAGTTTTGGAGTTTTGGAGTTTCGGAGTTTTGGAGTTTCGGAGTTTTGGAGTTTTGGAGTTTTGGAGTTTTGGAGTTTCGGAGTTTTGGAGTTTTGGAGTTTTGGAGCTTTGGAGTTTTGGAGTTTCCGAGTTTTGGAGTTTCGGAGTTTTGGAGTTTCGGAGTTTCGGAGTTTTGGAGTTTTGCAGTTTTGGAGTTTTGGAGTTTTGGAGTTTCGGAGTTTCGGAGTTTTGGAGTATTGGAGTTTTGGAGTTTTGGAGTTTTGGAGTTTTGGAGTTTCGGAGTTTCGGAGTTTCGGAGTTTCGGAGTTTTGGAGTTTTGGAGTTTCGGAGTTTTGGAGTTTCGGAGTTTTGGAGTTTTGGAGTTTTGGAGCTTTGGAGTTTTGGAGTTTCCGAGTTTTGGAGTTTCGGAGTTTTGGAGTTTCGGAGTTTCGGAGTTTTGGAGTTTTGCAGTTTTGGAGTTTTGGAGTTTTGGAGTTTCGGAGTTTCGGAGTTTTGGAGTATTGGAGTTTTGGAGTTTCGGAGTTTTGGAGTTTCGGAGTTTCGGAGTTTCGGAGTTTCGGAGTTTTGGAGTTTTGGAGTTTCGGAGTTTCGGAGTTTCGGAGTTTTGGAGTTTTGGAGTTTTGGAGTTTCGGAGTTTCGGAGTTTCGGAGTTTCGGAGTTTTGGAGTTTTGGAGTTTCGGAGTTTTGGAGTTTTGGAGTTTCGGAGTTTTGGAGTATTGGAGTTTTGGAGTTTCGGAGTTTCGCAGTTTTGGAGTATTGGAGTTTTGGAGTTTTGGAGTTTTCGAGTTTTGGAGTTTCGGAGTTTCGGAGTTTTGGAGTTTTGGAGTTTTGGAGTTTCGGAGTTTTGGAGTTTTGGAGTTTCGGAGTTTTGGAGTTTTGGAGTTTCGGAGTTTTGGAGTTTTGGAGTTTTGGAGTTTTGGAGTTTTGGAGTTTCCGAGTTTCGGAGTTTCGGAGTTTTGGTGTTTCGGAGTTTTGGAGTTTTGGAGTTTTGGAGTTTCGGAGTTTTGGAGTTTTGGAGTTTTGGAGCTTTGGAGTTTTGGAGTTTTGGAGTTTCGGAGTTTTGGAGTTTTGGAGTATTGGAGTTTTGGAGTTTTGGAGTTTCGGAGTTTTCGAGTTTTGGAGTTTTGGAGATTCGGAGTTTTGGAGTTTCGGAGTTTCGGAGTTTTGGAGTTTTGGAGTTTTGGAGTTTTGTAGTTTTGGAGTTTCGGAGTTTCGGAGTTTTGGAGTTTTGGAGATTCGGAGTTTTGAAGTTTTGGAGTATTGGAGTTTCGGAGTTTTGGAGTTTTGGAGTTTCGGAGTATTGGAGTATTGGAGTTTTGGAGTTTCGGAGTTTTGGAGTTTTGGAGTTTTGGAGTTTCGGAGTTTTTGAGTTTCGGAGTTTTGGAGTTTTGGAGTTTTGGAGTTTTGGAGTTTTGGAGTTTCGGAGTTTCGGTGTTTTGGAGTTTTGGAGTTTTGGAGTATTGGAGTTTTGGAGTTTTGGAGTTTCGGAGTTTTGGAGTTTCGGAGTTTTGGAGTATTGGAGTTTTGGAGTTTCGGAGCTTTGGAGTTTTGGAGTTTTGGAGTATTGGAGTTTTGGAGTTTTGGAGTTTTGGAGCTTTGGAGTTTTGGAGTTTTGGAGTTTCGGAGTTTTGGAGTTTTGGAGTATTGGAGTTTTGGAGTTTTGGAGTTTCGGAGTTTTGGAGTTTCGGAGTTTTGGAGTTTCGGAGTTTTGGAGTTTTGGAGTTTTTGAGTTTTTGAGTTTTGGAGTTTTTTAGTTTTGGAGTTTTGGAGCTTTGGAGTTTTGGAGTTTTGGAGTTTTGGAGTTTCGGAGTTTTGGAGTTTTGGAGTTTTGGAGTTTCGGAGTTTTGGAGTTTTGGAGTTTTGGAGTTTCGGAGTTTTGGAGTTTTGGAGTTTTGGAGTTTCCGAGTTTTGGAGATTCGGAGTTTTGGAGTTTTGGAGTTTTGGAGTTTCGGAGTTTCGGAGTTTTGGAGTTTTGGAGTTTTGGAGTTTTGGAGTTTTGGAGTTTCCGAGTTTTGGAGATTCGGAGTTTTGGAGTTTCGGAGTTTCGGAGTTTCGGAGTTTCGGAGTTTTGGAGTTTTGGAGTTTCGGAGTTTTGGAGTTTTGGAGTTTTGGAGTTTTGGAGTTTCGGAGTTTTGGAGTTTCGGAGTTTCGGAGTTTCGGAGTTTCGGAGTTTTGGAGTTTTGGAGTTTTGGAGTTTCGGAGTTTTGGAGTATTGGAGTTTCGGAGTTTTGGAGTTTTGGAGTTTTGCAGTTTTGGAGTTTCGGAGTTTTGGAGTTTTGGAGTTTTGGAGTTTCGGAGTTTCGGAGTTTTGGAGTTTTGGAGTTTTGGAGTTTTGGAGATTCGGAGTTTTGGAGTTTCGGAGTTTCGGAGTTTTGGAGTTTTGGAGATTCGGAGTTTTGGAGTTTCGGAGTTTCGGAGTTTTGGAGTTTTGGAGTTTTGGAGTTTTGTAGTTTTGGAGTTTTGGAGTTTCGGAGTTTCGGAGTTTTGGAGTTTTGGAGATTCGGAGTTTTGAAGTTTTGGAGTATTGGAGTTTCGGAGTTTTGGAGTTTTGGAGTTTCGGAGTATTGGAGTATTGGAGTTTTGGAGTTTCGGAGTTTTGGAGTTTTGGAGTTTTGGAGTTTCGGAGTTTTTGAGTTTCGGAGTTTTGGAGTTTTGGAGTTTTGGAGTTTTGGAGTATTGGAGTTTTGGAGTTTTGGAGTTTCGGAGTTTTGGAGTTTCGGAGTTTTGGAGTATTGGAGTTTTGGAGTTTCGGAGTTTTGGAGTTTTGGAGTTTTGGAGTATTGGAGTTTTGGAGTTTTGGAGTTTTGGAGCTTTGGAGTTTTGGAGTTTTGGAGTTTCGGAGTTTTGGAGTTTTGGAGTTTTCGAGTTTTCGAGTTTTGGAGATTCGGAGTTTTGGAGTTTCGGAGTTTCGGAGTTTTGGAGTTTTGGAGTTTTGGAGTTTTGTAGTTTTGGAGTTTTGGAGTTTCGGAGTTTCGGAGTTTTGGAGTTTTGGAGATTCGGAGTTTTGAAGTTTTGGAGTATTGGAGTTTCGGAGTTTTGGAGTTTTGGAGTTTCGGAGTATTGGAGTATTGGAGTTTTGGAGTTTCGGAGTTTTGGAGTTTTGGAGTTTTGGAGTTTCGGAGTTTTTGAGTTTCGGAGTTTTGGAGTTTTGGAGTTTTGGAGTTTTGGAGTTTTGGAGTTTTGGAGTTTCGGAGTTTCGGTGTTTTGGAGTTTTGGAGTTTTGGAGTATTGGAGTTTTGGAGTTTTGGAGTTTCGGAGTTTTGGAGTTTCGGAGTTTTGGAGTATTGGAGTTTTGGAGTTTCGGAGTTTTGGAGTTTTGGAGTTTTGGAGTATTGGAGTTTTGGAGTTTTGGAGTTTTGGAGCTTTGGAGTTTTGGAGTTTTGGAGTTTCGGAGTTTTGGAGTTTTGGAGTATTGGAGTTTTGGAGTTTTGGAGTTTCGGAGTTTTGGAGTTTCGGAGTTTTGGAGTTTCGGAGTTTTGGAGTTTTGAAGTTTTGGAGTTTTTGAGTTTTGGAGTTTTTGAGTTTTGGAGTTTTGGAGCTTTGGAGTTTTGGAGTTTTGGAGTTTTGGAGTTTCGGAGTTTTGGAGTTTTGGAGTTTTGGAGTTTTGGAGTTTTGGAGTTTTGGAGTTTTGGAGTTTTGGAGTTTCGGAGTTTTGGAGTTTTGGAGTTTTGGAGTTTCGGAGTTTTGGAGTTTTGGAGTTTTGGAGTTTCCGAGTTTTGGAGATTCGGAGTTTTGGAGTTTTGGAGTTTTGGAGTTTCGGAGTTTCGGAGTTTCGGTGTTTTGGAGTTTTGGAGTTTTGGAGTATTGGAGTTTTGGAGTTTTGGAGTTTCGGAGTTTTGGAGTTTCGGAGTTTTGGAGTTTTGGAGTTTCGGAGTTTCGGAGTTTCGGAGTTTCGGAGTTTTGGAGTTTCGGAGTTTTGGAGTTTTGGAGTTTCGGAGATTCGGAGTTTTGGAGTTTTGGAGTTTCGGAGTTTCGGAGTTTTGGAGTTTTGGAGTTTCGGAGTTGCGGAGTTTCGGAGTTTTGGAGTTTTGGAGTTTCGGAGATTTGGAGTTTCGGAGTTTCGGAGTTTCGGAGTTTTGGAGTTTTGGAGTTTCGGAGTTTTGGAGTTTTGGAGTTTCGGAGTTTCGGAGCTTCGGCGTTTTGAAGTTTCGGAGTTTTGGAGTTTTGGAGTTTCGGAGTTTTGGAGTTTTGGAGTTTTGGAGTTTCGGAGTTTTGGAGTTTTGGAGTTTTGGAGTTTTGGAGTTTCGGAGTTTCGGAGTTTTGGAGTTTTGGAGTTTTGGAGTTTTGGAGTTTTGGAGTATTGGAGTTTTGGAGTTTTGGAGTTTCGGAGTTTTGGAGTTTCGGAGTTTTGGAGTTTCGGAGTTTCGGAGTTTTGGAGTATTGGAGTTTTGGAGTTTTGGAGTTTCGGAGTTTTGGAGTATTGGAGTTTTGGAGTTTTGGAGTTTTGGAGTTTTGGAGTTTCGGAGTTTTGGAGTTTCGGAGTTTTGGAGTTTTGGAGTTTTGGAGTTTTGGAGTTTCGGAGTTTTGGAGTTTTGGAGTTTTGGAGCTTTGGAGTTTTGGAGTTTCCGAGTTTTGGAGTTTCGGAGTTTTGGAGTTTCGGAGTTTCGGAGTTTTGGAGTTTTGCAGTTTTGGAGTTTTGGAGTTTCGGAGTTTCGGAGTTTCGGAGTTTTGGAGTATTGGAGTTTTGGAGTTTTGGAGTTTTGGAGTTTTGGAGTTTCGGAGTTTCGGAGTTTCGGAGTTTCGGAGTTTTGGAGTTTTGGAGTTTCGGAGTTTTGGAGTTTCGGAGTTTTGGAGTTTTGGAGTTTTGGAGCTTTGGAGTTTTGGAGTTTCCGAGTTTTGGAGTTTCGGAGTTTTGGAGTTTCGGAGTTTCGGAGTTTTGGAGTTTTGCAGTTTTGGAGTTTTGGAGTTTTGGAGTTTCGGAGTTTCGGAGTTTTGGAGTATTGGAGTTTTGGAGTTTCGGAGTTTTGGAGTTTCGGAGTTTCGGAGTTTCGGAGTTTCGGAGTTTTGGAGTTTTGGAGTTTCGGAGTTTCGGAGTTTCGGAGTTTTGGAGTTTTGGAGTTTTGGAGTTTCGGAGTTTCGGAGTTTCGGAGTTTCGGAGTTTTGGAGTTTTGGAGTTTCGGAGTTTTGGAGTTTTGGAGTTTCGGAGTTTTGGAGTATTGGAGTTTTGGAGTTTCGGAGTTTCGCAGTTTTGGAGTATTGGAGTTTTGGAGTTTTGGAGTTTTCGAGTTTTGGAGTTTCGGAGTTTCGGAGTTTTGGAGTTTTGGAGTTTTGGAGTTTCGGAGTTTTGGAGTTTTGGAGTTTCGGAGTTTTGGAGTTTTGGAGTTTCGGAGTTTTGGAGTTTTGGAGTTTTGGAGTTTTGGAGTTTTGGAGTTTTGGAGTTTCCGAGTTTCGGAGTTTCGGAGTTTTGGTGTTTCGGAGTTTTGGAGTTTTGGAGTTTTGGAGTTTCGGAGTTTTGGAGTTTTGGAGTTTTGGAGCTTTGGAGTTTTGGAGTTTTGGAGTTTCGGAGTTTTGGAGTTTTGGAGTATTGGAGTTTTGGAGTTTTGGAGTTTCGGAGTTTTCGAGTTTTGGAGTTTTGGAGATTCGGAGTTTTGGAGTTTCGGAGTTTCGGAGTTTTGGAGTTTTGGAGTTTTGGAGTTTTGTAGTTTTGGAGTTTCGGAGTTTCGGAGTTTTGGAGTTTTGGAGATTCGGAGT
Organism: Amblyomma mixtum; assembly: GCF_055824585.1. Lineage (NCBI taxonomy): Eukaryota > Metazoa > Arthropoda > Arachnida > Ixodida > Ixodidae > Amblyomma > Amblyomma mixtum. The sequence continues at coordinate 14,090,025 of NW_028317651.1, forward strand.
TTTGAAGTTTTGGAGTATTGGAGTTTCGGAGTTTTGGAGTTTTGGAGTTTCGGAGTATTGGAGTATTGGAGTTTTGGAGTTTCGGAGTTTTGGAGTTTTGGAGTTTTGGAGTTTCGGAGTTTTTGAGTTTCGGAGTTTTGGAGTTTTGGAGTTTTGGAGTTTTGGAGTTTTGGAGTTTCGGAGTTTCGGTGTTTTGGAGTTTTGGAGTTTTGGAGTATTGGAGTTTTGGAGTTTTGGAGTTTCGGAGTTTTGGAGTTTCGGAGTTTTGGAGTATTGGAGTTTTGGAGTTTCGGAGCTTTGGAGTTTTGGAGTTTTGGAGTATTGGAGTTTTGGAGTTTTGGAGTTTTGGAGCTTTGGAGTTTTGGAGTTTTGGAGTTTCGGAGTTTTGGAGTTTTGGAGTATTGGAGTTTTGGAGTTTTGGAGTTTCGGAGTTTTGGAGTTTCGGAGTTTTGGAGTTTCGGAGTTTTGGAGTTTTGGAGTTTTGGAGTTTTTGAGTTTTGGAGTTTTTGAGTTTTGGAGTTTTGGAGCTTTGGAGTTTTGGAGTTTTGGAGTTTTGGAGTTTCGGAGTTTTGGAGTTTTGGAGTTTTGGAGTTTTGGAGTTTTGGAGTTTTGGAGTTTTGGAGTTTCGGAGTTTTGGAGTTTTGGAGTTTTGGAGTTTCGGAGTTTTGGAGTTTTGGAGTTTTGGAGTTTCCGAGTTTTGGAGATTCGGAGTTTTGGAGTTTTGGAGTTTTGGAGTTTCGGAGTTTCGGAGTTTTGGAATTTTGGAGTTTTGGAGTTTTGGAGTTTCCGAGTTTTGGAGATTCGGAGTTTTGGAGTTTCGGAGTTTCGGAGTTTCGGAGTTTCGGAGTTTTGGAGTTTTGGAGTTTCGGAGTTTTGGAGTTTTGGAGTTTTGGAGTTTTGGAGTTTCGGAGTTTTGGAGTTTCGGAGTTTCGGAGTTTCGGAGTTTCGGAGTTTTGGAGTTTTGGAGTTTTGGAGTTTCGGAGTTTTGGAGTATTGGAGTTTCGGAGTTTTGGAGTTTTGGAGTTTTGCAGTTTTGGAGTTTCGGAGTTTTGGAGTTTTGGAGTTTTGGAGTTTCGGAGTTTCGGAGTTTTGGAGTTTTGGAGTTTTGGAGTTTTGGAGATTCGGAGTTTTGGAGTTTTGGAGTTTCGGAGCTTTGGAGTTTTGGAGTTTTGGAGTATTGGAGTTTTGGAGTTTTGGAGTTTTGGAGCTTTGGAGTTTTGGAGTTTTGGAGTTTCGGAGTTTTGGAGTTTTGGAGTATTGGAGTTTTGGAGTTTTGGAGTTTCGGAGTTTTGGAGTTTCGGAGTTTTGGAGTTTCGGAGTTTTGGAGTTTTGGAGTTTTGGAGTTTTTGAGTTTTGGAGTTTTTTAGTTTTGGAGTTTTGGAGCTTTGGAGTTTTGGAGTTTTGGAGTTTTGGAGTTTCGGAGTTTTGGAGTTTTGGAGTTTTGGAGTTTCGGAGTTTTGGAGTTTTGGAGTTTTGGAGTTTCGGAGTTTTGGAGTTTTGGAGTTTTGGAGTTTCCGAGTTTTGGAGATTCGGAGTTTTGGAGTTTTGGAGTTTTGGAGTTTCGGAGTTTCGGAGTTTTGGAGTTTTGGAGTTTTGGAGTTTTGGAGTTTTGGAGTTTCCGAGTTTTGGAGATTCGGAGTTTTGGAGTTTCGGAGTTTCGGAGTTTCGGAGTTTCGGAGTTTTGGAGTTTTGGAGTTTCGGAGTTTTGGAGTTTTGGAGTTTTGGAGTTTTGGAGTTTCGGAGTTTTGGAGTTTCGGAGTTTCGGAGTTTCGGAGTTTCGGAGTTTTGGAGTTTTGGAGTTTTGGAGTTTCGGAGTTTTGGAGTATTGGAGTTTCGGAGTTTTGGAGTTTTGGAGTTTTGCAGTTTTGGAGTTTCGGAGTTTTGGAGTTTTGGAGTTTTGGAGTTTCGGAGTTTCGGAGTTTTGGAGTTTTGGAGTTTTGGAGTTTTGGAGATTCGGAGTTTTGGAGTTTCGGAGTTTCGGAGTTTTGGAGTTTTGGAGATTCGGAGTTTTGGAGTTTCGGAGTTTCGGAGTTTTGGAGTTTTGGAGTTTTGGAGTTTTGTAGTTTTGGAGTTTTGGAGTTTCGGAGTTTCGGAGTTTTGGAGTTTTGGAGATTCGGAGTTTTGAAGTTTTGGAGTATTGGAGTTTCGGAGTTTTGGAGTTTTGGAGTTTCGGAGTATTGGAGTATTGGAGTTTTGGAGTTTCGGAGTTTTGGAGTTTTGGAGTTTTGGAGTTTCGGAGTTTTTGAGTTTCGGAGTTTTGGAGTTTTGGAGTTTTGGAGTTTTGGAGTATTGGAGTTTTGGAGTTTTGGAGTTTCGGAGTTTTGGAGTTTCGGAGTTTTGGAGTATTGGAGTTTTGGAGTTTCGGAGTTTTGGAGTTTTGGAGTTTTGGAGTATTGGAGTTTTGGAGTTTTGGAGTTTTGGAGCTTTGGAGTTTTGGAGTTTTGGAGTTTCGGAGTTTTGGAGTTTTGGAGTTTTCGAGTTTTCGAGTTTTGGAGATTCGGAGTTTTGGAGTTTCGGAGTTTCGGAGTTTTGGAGTTTTGGAGTTTTGGAGTTTTGTAGTTTTGGAGTTTTGGAGTTTCGGAGTTTCGGAGTTTTGGAGTTTTGGAGATTCGGAGTTTTGAAGTTTTGGAGTATTGGAGTTTCGGAGTTTTGGAGTTTTGGAGTTTCGGAGTATTGGAGTATTGGAGTTTTGGAGTTTCGGAGTTTTGGAGTTTTGGAGTTTTGGAGTTTCGGAGTTTTTGAGTTTCGGAGTTTTGGAGTTTTGGAGTTTTGGAGTTTTGGAGTTTTGGAGTTTTGGAGTTTCGGAGTTTCGGTGTTTTGGAGTTTTGGAGTTTTGGAGTATTGGAGTTTTGGAGTTTTGGAGTTTCGGAGTTTTGGAGTTTCGGAGTTTTGGAGTATTGGAGTTTTGGAGTTTCGGAGTTTTGGAGTTTTGGAGTTTTGGAGTATTGGAGTTTTGGAGTTTTGGAGTTTTGGAGCTTTGGAGTTTTGGAGTTTTGGAGTTTCGGAGTTTTGGAGTTTTGGAGTATTGGAGTTTTGGAGTTTTGGAGTTTCGGAGTTTTGGAGTTTCGGAGTTTTGGAGTTTCGGAGTTTTGGAGTTTTGAAGTTTTGGAGTTTTTGAGTTTTGGAGTTTTTGAGTTTTGGAGTTTTGGAGCTTTGGAGTTTTGGAGTTTTGGAGTTTTGGAGTTTCGGAGTTTTGGAGTTTTGGAGTTTTGGAGTTTTGGAGTTTTGGAGTTTTGGAGTTTTGGAGTTTTGGAGTTTCGGAGTTTTGGAGTTTTGGAGTTTTGGAGTTTCGGAGTTTTGGAGTTTTGGAGTTTTGGAGTTTCCGAGTTTTGGAGATTCGGAGTTTTGGAGTTTTGGAGTTTTGGAGTTTCGGAGTTTCGGAGTTTCGGTGTTTTGGAGTTTTGGAGTTTTGGAGTTTCGGAGTTTTGGAGTTTTGGAGTTTTGGAGTTTCCGAGTTTTGGAGATTCGGAGTTTTGGAGTTTTGGAGTTTTGGAGTTTCGGAGTTTCGGAGTTTTGGAATTTTGGAGTTTTGGAGTTTTGGAGTTTTGGAGTTTCCGAGTTTTGGAGATTCGGAGTTTTGGAGTTTCGGAGTTTCGGAGTTTCGGAGTTTCGGAGTTTTGGAGTTTTGGAGTTTCGGAGTTTTGGAGTTTTGGAGTTTTGGAGTTTTGGAGTTTCGGAGTTTTGGAGTTTCGGAGTTTCGGAGTTTCGGAGTTTCGGAGTTTTGGAGTTTTGGAGTTTTGGAGTTTCGGAGTTTTGCAGTATTGGAGTTTCGGAGTTTTGGAGTTTTGGAGTTTTGCAGTTTTGGAGTTTCGGAGTTTTGGAGTTTTGGAGTTTCGGAGTTTCGGAGTTTTGGAGTTTTGGAGTTTTGGAGTTTTGGAGATTCGGAGTTTTGGAGTTTTGGAGTTTCGGAGCTTTGGAGTTTTGGAGTTTTGGAGTATTGGAGTTTTGGAGTTTTGGAGTTTTGGAGCTTTGGAGTTTTGGAGTTTTGGAGTTTCGGAGTTTTGGAGTTTTGGAGTATTGGAGTTTTGGAGTTTTGGAGTTTCGGAGTTTTGGAGTTTCGGAGTTTTGGAGTTTCGGAGTTTTGGAGTTTTGGAGTTTTGGAGTTTTTGAGTTTTGGAGTTTTTTAGTTTTGGAGTTTTGGAGCTTTGGAGTTTTGGAGTTTTGGAGTTTTGGAGTTTCGGAGTTTTGGAGTTTTGGAGTTTTGGAGTTTCGGAGTTTTGGAGTTTTGGAGTTTTGGAGTTTCGGAGTTTTGGAGTTTTGGAGTTTTGGAGTTTCCGAGTTTTGGAGATTCGGAGTTTTGGAGTTTTGGAGTTTTGGAGTTTCGGAGTTTCGGAGTTTTGGAGTTTTGGAGTTTTGGAGTTTTGGAGTTTTGGAGTTTCCGAGTTTTGGAGATTCGGAGTTTTGGAGTTTCGGAGTTTCGGAGTTTCGGAGTTTCGGAGTTTTGGAGTTTTGGAGTTTCGGAGTTTTGGAGTTTTGGAGTTTTGGAGTTTTGGAGTTTCGGAGTTTTGGAGTTTCGGAGTTTCGGAGTTTCGGAGTTTCGGAGTTTTGGAGTTTTGGAGTTTTGGAGTTTCGGAGTTTTGGAGTATTGGAGTTTCGGAGTTTTGGAGTTTTGGAGTTTTGCAGTTTTGGAGTTTCGGAGTTTTGGAGTTTTGGAGTTTTGGAGTTTCGGAGTTTCGGAGTTTTGGAGTTTTGGAGTTTTGGAGTTTTGGAGATTCGGAGTTTTGGAGTTTCGGAGTTTCGGAGTTTTGGAGTTTTGGAGATTCGGAGTTTTGGAGTTTCGGAGTTTCGGAGTTTTGGAGTTTTGGAGTTTTGGAGTTTTGTAGTTTTGGAGTTTTGGAGTTTCGGAGTTTCGGAGTTTTGGAGTTTTGGAGATTCGGAGTTTTGAAGTTTTGGAGTATTGGAGTTTCGGAGTTTTGGAGTTTTGGAGTTTCGGAGTATTGGAGTATTGGAGTTTTGGAGTTTCGGAGTTTTGGAGTTTTGGAGTTTTGGAGTTTCGGAGTTTTTGAGTTTCGGAGTTTTGGAGTTTTGGAGTTTTGGAGTATTGGAGTTTTGGAGTTTTGGAGTTTCGGAGTTTTGGAGTTTCGGAGTTTTGGAGTATTGGAGTTTTGGAGTTTCGGAGTTTTGGAGTTTTGGAGTTTTGGAGTATTGGAGTTTTGGAGTTTTGGAGTTTTGGAGCTTTGGAGTTTTGGAGTTTTGGAGTTTCGGAGTTCTGGAGTTTTGGAGTTTTCGAGTTTTCGAGTTTTGGAGATTCGGAGTTTTGGAGTTTCGGAGTTTCGGAGTTTTGGAGTTTTGGAGTTTTGGAGTTTTGTAGTTTTGGAGTTTTGGAGTTTCGGAGTTTCGGAGTTTTGGAGTTTTGGAGATTCGGAGTTTTGAAGTTTTGGAGTATTGGAGTTTCGGAGTTTTGGAGTTTTGGAGTTTCGGAGTATTGGAGTATTGGAGTTTTGGAGTTTCGGAGTTTTGGAGTTTTGGAGTTTTGGAGTTTCGGAGTTTTTGAGTTTCGGAGTTTTGGAGTTTTGGAGTTTTGGAGTTTTGGAGTTTTGCAGTTTTGGAGTTTCGGAGTTTCGGTGTTTTGGAGTTTTGGAGTTTTGGAGTATTGGAGTTTTGGAGTTTTGGAGTTTCGGAGTTTTGGAGTTTCGGAGTTTTGGAGTATTGGAGTTTTGGAGTTTCGGAGTTTTGGAGTTTTGGAGTTTTGGAGTATTGGAGTTTTGGAGTTTTGGAGTTTTGGAGCTTTGGAGTTTTGGAGTTTTGGAGTTTCGGAGTTTTGGAGTTTTGGAGTATTGGAGTTTTGGAGTTTTGGAGTTTCGGAGTTTTGGAGTTTCGGAGTTTTGGAGTTTCGGAGTTTTGGAGTTTTGAAGTTTTGGAGTTTTTGAGTTTTGGAGTTTTTGAGTTTTGGAGTTTTGGAGCTTTGGAGTTTTGGAGTTTTGGAGTTTTGGAGTTTCGGAGTTTTGGAGTTTTGGAGTTTTGGAGTTTTGGAGTTTTGGAGTTTTGGAGTTTTGGAGTTTTGGAGTTTCGGAGTTTTGGAGTTTTGGAGTTTTGGAGTTTCGGAGTTTTGGAGTTTTGGAGTTTTGGAGTTTCCGAGTTTTGGAGATTCGGAGTTTTGGAGTTTTGGAGTTTTGGAGTTTCGGAGTTTCGGAGTTTCGGTGTTTTGGAGTTTTGGAGTTTTGGAGTATTGGAGTTTTGGAGTTTTGGAGTTTCGGAGTTTTGGAGTTTCGGAGTTTTGGAGTTTTGGAGTTTCGGAGTTTCGGAGTTTCGGAGTTTCGGAGTTTTGGAGTTTCGGAGTTTTGGAGTTTTGGAGTTTCGGAGATTCGGAGTTTTGGAGTTTTGGAGTTTCGGAGTTTCGGAGTTTTGGAGTTTTGGAGTTTCGGAGTTGCGGAGTTTCGGAGTTTTGGAGTTTTGGAGTTTCGGAGATTTGGAGTTTCGGAGTTTCGGAGTTTCGGAGTTTTGGAGTTTTGGAGTTTCGGAGTTTTGGAGTTTTGGAGTTTCGGAGTTTCGGAGCTTCGGCGTTTTGAAGTTTCGGAGTTTTGGAGTTTTGGAGTTTCGGAGTTTTGGAGTTTTGGAGTTTCGGAGTTTTGGAGTTTTGGAGTTTTGGAGTTTTGGAGTTTCGGAGTTTCGGAGTTTTGGAGTTTTGGAGTTTTGGAGTTTTGGAGTTTTGGAGTATTGGAGTTTTGGAGTTTTGGAGTTTCGGAGTTTTGGAGTTTCGGAGTTTTGGAGTTTCGGAGTTTCGGAGTTTTGGAGTATTGGAGTTTTGGAGTTTTGGAGTTTCGGAGTTTTGGAGTATTGGAGTTTTGGAGTTTTGGAGTTTTGGAGTTTTGGAGTTTCGGAGTTTTGGAGTTTCGGAGTTTTGGAGTTTTGGAGTTTTGGAGTTTTGGAGTTTCGGAGTTTTGGAGTTTTGGAGTTTTGGAGCTTTGGAGTTTTGGAGTTTCCGAGTTTTGGAGTTTCGGAGTTTTGGAGTTTCGGAGTTTCGGAGTTTTGGAGTTTTGCAGTTTTGGAGTTTTGGAGTTTTGGAGTTTCGGAGTTTCGGAGTTTTGGAGTATTGGAGTTTTGGAGTTTTGGAGTTTTGGAGTTTTGGAGTTTCGGAGTTTCGGAGTTTCGGAGTTTCGGAGTTTTGGAGTTTTGGAGTTTCGGAGTTTTGGAGTTTCGGAGTTTTGGAGTTTTGGAGTTTTGGAGCTTTGGAGTTTTGGAGTTTCCGAGTTTTGGAGTTTCGGAGTTTTGGAGTTTCGGAGTTTCGGAGTTTTGGAGTTTTGCAGTTTTGGAGTTTTGGAGTTTTGGAGTTTCGGAGTTTCGGAGTTTTGGAGTATTGGAGTTTTGGAGTTTCGGAGTTTTGGAGTTTCGGAGTTTCGGAGTTTCGGAGTTTCGGAGTTTTGGAGTTTTGGAGTTTCGGAGTTTCGGAGTTTCGGAGTTTTGGAGTTTTGGAGTTTTGGAGTTTCGGAGTTTCGGAGTTTCGGAGTTTCGGAGTTTTGGAGTTTTGGAGTTTCGGAGTTTTGGAGTTTTGGAGTTTCGGAGTTTTGGAGTATTGGAGTTTTGGAGTTTCGGAGTTTCGCAGTTTTGGAGTATTGGAGTTTTGGAGTTTTGGAGTTTTCGAGTTTTGGAGTTTCGGAGTTTCGGAGTTTTGGAGTTTTGGAGTTTTGGAGTTTCGGAGTTTTGGAGTTTTGGAGTTTCGGAGTTTTGGAGTTTTGGAGTTTCGGAGTTTTGGAGTTTTGGAGTTTTGGAGTTTTGGAGTTTTGGAGTTTTGGAGTTTCCGAGTTTCGGAGTTTCGGAGTTTTGGTGTTTCGGAGTTTTGGAGTTTTGGAGTTTTGGAGTTTCGGAGTTTTGGAGTTTTGGAGTTTTGGAGCTTTGGAGTTTTGGAGTTTTGGAGTTTCGGAGTTTTGGAGTTTTGGAGTATTGGAGTTTTGGAGTTTTGGAGTTTCGGAGTTTTCGAGTTTTGGAGTTTTGGAGATTCGGAGTTTTGGAGTTTCGGAGTTTCGGAGTTTTGGAGTTTTGGAGTTTTGGAGTTTTGTAGTTTTGGAGTTTCGGAGTTTCGGAGTTTTGGAGTTTTGGAGATTCGGAGTTTTGAAGTTTTGGAGTATTGGAGTTTCGGAGTTTTGGAGTTTTGGAGTTTCGGAGTATTGGAGTATTGGAGTTTTGGAGTTTCGGAGTTTTGGAGTTTTGGAGTTTTGGAGTTTCGGAGTTTTTGAGTTTCGGAGTTTTGGAGTTTTGGAGTTTTGGAGTTTTGGAGTTTTGGAGTTTCGGAGTTTCGGTGTTTTGGAGTTTTGGAGTTTTGGAGTATTGGAGTTTTGGAGTTTTGGAGTTTCGGAGTTTTGGAGTTTCGGAGTTTTGGAGTATTGGAGTTTTGGAGTTTCGGAGCTTTGGAGTTTTGGAGTTTTGGAGTATTGGAGTTTTGGAGTTTTGGAGTTTTGGAGCTTTGGAGTTTTGGAGTTTTGGAGTTTCGGAGTTTTGGAGTTTTGGAGTATTGGAGTTTTGGAGTTTTGGAGTTTCGGAGTTTTGGAGTTTCGGAGTTTTGGAGTTTCGGAGTTTTGGAGTTTTGGAGTTTTGGAGTTTTTGAGTTTTGGAGTTTTTGAGTTTTGGAGTTTTGGAGCTTTGGAGTTTTGGAGTTTTGGAGTTTCGGAGTTTTGGAGTTTTGGAGTTTTGGAGTTTTGGAGTTTTGGAGTTTTGGAGTTTTGGAGTTTTGGAGTTTCGGAGTTTTGGAGTTTTGGAGTTTTGGAGTTTCGGAGTTTTGGAGTTTTGGAGTTTTGGAGTTTCCGAGTTTTGGAGATTCGGAGTTTTGGAGTTTTGGAGTTTTGGAGTTTCGGAGTTTCGGAGTTTTGGAGTTTTGGAGTTTTGGAGTTTTGGAGTTTTGGAGTTTCCGAGTTTTGGAGATTCGGAGTTTTGGAGTTTCGGAGTTTCGGAGTTTCGGAGTTTCGGAGTTTTGGAGTTTTGGAGTTTCGGAGTTTTGGAGTTTTGGAGTTTTGGAGTTTTGGAGTTTCGGAGTTTTGGAGTTTCGGAGTTTCGGAGTTTCGGAGTTTCGGAGTTTTGGAGTTTTGGAGTTTTGGAGTTTCGGAGTTTTGGAGTATTGGAGTTTCGGAGTTTTGGAGTTTTGGAGTTTTGCAGTTTTGGAGTTTCGGAGTTTTGGAGTTTTGGAGTTTTGGAGTTTCGGAGTTTCGGAGTTTTGGAGTTTTGGAGTTTTGGAGTTTTGGAGATTCGGAGTTTTGGAGTTTCGGAGTTTCGGAGTTTTGGAGTTTTGGAGATTCGGAGTTTTGGAGTTTCGGAGTTTCGGAGTTTTGGAGTTTTGGAGTTTTGGAGTTTTGTAGTTTTGGAGTTTTGGAGTTTCGGAGTTTCGGAGTTTTGGAGTTTTGGAGATTCGGAGTTTTGAAGTTTTGGAGTATTGGAGTTTCGGAGTTTTGGAGTTTTGGAGTTTCGGAGTATTGGAGTATTGGAGTTTTGGAGTTTCGGAGTTTTGGAGTTTTGGAGTTTTGGAGTTTCGGAGTTTTTGAGTTTCGGAGTTTTGGAGTTTTGGAGTTTTGGAGTTTTGGAGTTTTGGAGTATTGGAGTTTTGGAGTTTTGGAGTTTCGGAGTTTTGGAGTTTCGGAGTTTTGGAGTATTGGAGTTTTGGAGTTTCGGAGTTTTAGAGTTTTGGAGTTTTGGAGTATTGGAGTTTTGGAGTTTTGGAGTTTTGGAGCTTTGGAGTTTTGGAGTTTTGGAGTTTCGGAGTTTTGGAGTTTTGGAGTTTTCGAGTTTTCGAGTTTTGGAGATTCGGAGTTTTGGAGTTTCGGAGTTTCGGAGTTTGGGAGTTTTGGAGTTTTGGAGTTTTGTAGTTTTGGAGTTTTGGAGTTTCGGAGTTTCGGAGTTTTGGAGTTTTGGAGATTCGGAGTTTTGAAGTTTTGGAGTATTGGAGTTTCGGAGTTTTGGAGTTTTGGAGTTTCGGAGTATTGGAGTATTGGAGTTTTGGAGTTTCGGAGTTTTGGAGTTTTGGAGTTTTGGAGTTTCGGAGTTTTTGAGTTTCGGAGTTTTGGAGTTTTGGAGTTTTGGAGTTTTGGAGTTTTGGAGTTTCGGAGTTTCGGTGTTTTGGAGTTTTGGAGTTTTGGAGTATTGGAGTTTTGGAGTTTTGGAGTTTCGGAGTTTTGGAGTTTCGGAGTTTTGGAGTATTGGAGTTTTGGAGTTTCGGAGTTTTGGAGTTTTGGAGTTTTGGAGTATTGGAGTTTTGGAGTTTTGGAGTTTTGGAGCTTTGGAGTTTTGGAGTTTTGGAGTTTCGGAGTTTTGGAGTTTTGGAGTATTGGAGTTTTGGAGTTTTGGAGTTTCGGAGTTTTGGAGTTTCGGAGTTTTGGAGTTTCGGAGTTTTGGAGTTTTGAAGTTTTGGAGTTTTTGAGTTTTGGAGTTTTTGAGTTTTGGAGTTTTGGAGCTTTGGAGTTTTGGAGTTTTGGAGTTTTGGAGTTTCGGAGTTTTGGAGTTTTGGAGTTTTGGAGTTTTGGAGTTTTGGAGTTTTGGAGTTTTGGAGTTTCGGAGTTTTGGAGTTTTGGAGTTTTGGAGTTTCGGAGTTTTGGAGTTTTGGAGTTTTGGAGTTTCCGAGTTTTGGAGATTCGGAGTTTTGGAGTTTTGGAGTTTTGGAGTTTCGGAGTTTCGGAGTTTTGGAGTTTTGGAGTTTTGGAGTTTCGGAGTTTTGGAGTTTTGGAGTTTTGGAGTTTCGGAGTTTTGGAGTTTTGGAGTTTTGGAGTTTTGGAGTTTCGGAGTTTCGGAGTTTCGGAGTTTTGGAGTTTTGGAGTTTTGGAGTTTCGGAGTTTCGGAGTTTTGGAGTTTCGGAGTTTCGGAGTTTTGGAGTATTGGAGTTTTGGAGTTTTGGAGTTTTGGAGTTTTGGAGTTTTGGAGTATTGGAGTTTTGGAGTTTTGGAGTTTCGGAGTTTTGGAGTTTCGGAGTTTTGGAGTATTGGAGTTTTGGAGTTTCGGAGTTTTGGAGTTTTGGAGTTTTGGAGTATTGGAGTTTTGGAGTTTTCGAGTTTTCGAGTTTCGGAGTTTCGGAGTTTTGGAGTTTCGGAGTTTTGGAGTTTCGGAGTTTTGGAGTTTCGGAGTTTTGGAGTTTTGGAGTTTCGGAGTTTTGGAGTTTTGGAGTTTTGGAGTTTTGGAGTTTCGGAGTTTTGGAGTTTTGGAGTTTCGGAGTTTCGGAGTTTTGGAGTTTTGGAGTTTTGGAGTTTTGGAGATTCGGAGTTTTGGAGTTTCGGAGTTTCGGAGTTTTGGAGTTTTGGAGATTCGGAGTTTTGGAGTTTCGGAGTTTCGGAGTTTTGGAGTTTTGGAGTTTTGGAGTTTTGTAGTTTTGGAGTTTCGGAGTTTTGGAGTTTCGGAGTTTTGGAGTTTCGGAGTTTTGGAGTTTCGGAGTTTTGGAGTTTTGGAGTTTCGGAGTTTTGGAGTTTTGGAGTTTTGGAGTTTTGGAGTTTCGGAGTTTTGGAGTTTTGGAGTTTTGGAGTTTCGGAGTTTTGGAGTTTTGGAGTTTTGGAGTTTTGGAGTTTCGGAGTTTCGGAGTTTTGGAGTTTTGGAGTTTTGGAGTTTTGGAGTTTTGGAGTATTGGAGTTTTGGAGTTTTGGAGTTTCGGAGTTTTGGAGTTTCGGAGTTTTGGAGTTTCGGAGTTTCGGAGTTTTGGAGTATTGGAGTTTTGGAGTTTTGGAGTTTCGGAGTTTTGGAGTATTGGAGTTTTGGAGTTTTGGAGTTTTGGAGTTTTGGAGTTTCGGAGTTTTGGAGTTTCGGAGTTTTGGAGTTTTGGAGTTTTGGAGTTTTGGAGTTTCGGAGTTTTGGAGTTTTGGAGTTTTGGAGCTTTGGAGTTTTGGAGTTTCCGAGTTTTGGAGTTTCGGAGTTTTGGAGTTTCGGAGTTTCGGAGTTTTGGAGTTTTGCAGTTTTGGAGTTTTGGAGTTTTGGAGTTTCGGAGTTTCGGAGTTTTGGAGTATTGGAGTTTTGGAGTTTTGGAGTTTTGGAGTTTTGGAGTTTCGGAGTTTCGGAGTTTCGGAGTTTCGGAGTTTTGGAGTTTTGGAGTTTCGGAGTTTTGGAGTTTCGGAGTTTTGGAGTTTTGGAGTTTTGGAGCTTTGGAGTTTTGGAGTTTCCGAGTTTTGGAGTTTCGGAGTTTTGGAGTTTCGGAGTTTCGGAGTTTTGGAGTTTTGCAGTTTTGGAGTTTTGGAGTTTTGGAGTTTCGGAGTTTCGGAGTTTTGGAGTATTGGAGTTTTGGAGTTTCGGAGTTTTGGAGTTTCGGAGTTTCGGAGTTTCGGAGTTTCGGAGTTTTGGAGTTTTGGAGTTTCGGAGTTTCGGAGTTTCGGAGTTTTGGAGTTTTGGAGTTTTGGAGTTTCGGAGTTTCGGAGTTTCGGAGTTTTGGAGTTTTGGAGTTTCGGAGTTTTGGAGTTTTGGAGTTTCGGAGTTTTGGAGTATTGGAGTTTTGGAGTTTCGGAGTTTCGCAGTTTTGGAGTATTGGAGTTTTGGAGTTTTGGAGTTTTCGAGTTTTGGAGTTTCGGAGTTTCGGAGTTTTGGAGTTTTGGAGTTTTGGAGTTTCGGAGTTTTGGAGTTTTGGAGTTTCGGAGTTTTGGAGTTTTGGAGTTTCGGAGTTTTGGAGTTTTGGAGTTTTGGAGTTTTGGAGTTTTGGAGTTTTGGAGTTTCCGAGTTTCGGAGTTTCGGAGTTTTGGTGTTTCGGAGTTTTGGAGTTTTGGAGTTTTGGAGTTTTGGAGTTTCGGAGTTTTGGAGTTTTGGAGTTTTGGAGTTTTGGAGTTTCGGAGTTTCGGAGTTTCGGAGTTTCGGAGTTTTGGAGTTTTGGAGTTTCGGAGTTTCGGAGTTTTGGAGTTTCGGAGTTTCGGAGTTTTGGAGTATTGGAGTTTTGGAGTTTTGGAGTTTTGGAGTTTTGGAGTTTTGGAGTATTGGAGTTTTGGAGTTTTGGAGTTTCGGAGTTTTGGAGTTTCGGAGTTTTGGAGTATTGGAGTTTTGGAGTTTTGGAGTTTTGGAGTTTTGGAGTTTCGGAGTTTCGGAGTTTCGGAGTTTCGGAGTTTTGGAGTTTTGGAGTTTCGGAGTTTTGGAGTTTCGGAGTTTTGGAGTTTTGGAGTTTTGGAGCTTTGGAGTTTTGGAGTTTCCGAGTTTTGGAGTTTCGGAGTTTTGGAGTTTCGGAGTTTCGGAGTTTTGGAGTTTTGCAGTTTTGGAGTTTTGGAGTTTTGGAGTTTCGGAGTTTCGGAGTTTTGGAGTATTGGAGTTTTGGAGTTTCGGAGTTTTGGAGTTTCGGAGTTTCGGAGTTTCGGAGTTTCGGAGTTTTGGAGTTTTGGAGTTTCGGAGTTTCGGAGTTTCGGAGTTTTGGAGTTTTGGAGTTTTGGAGTTTCGGAGTTTCGGAGTTTCGGAGTTTCGGAGTTTTGGAGTTTTGGAGTTTCGGAGTTTTGGAGTTTTGGAGTTTCGGAGTTTTGGAGTATTGGAGTTTTGGAGTTTCGGAGTTTCGCAGTTTTGGAGTATTGGAGTTTTGGAGTTTTGGAGTTTTCGAGTTTTGGAGTTTCGGAGTTTCGGAGTTTTGGAGTTTTGGAGTTTTGGAGTTTCGGAGTTTTGGAGTTTTGGAGTTTCGGAGTTTTGGAGTTTTGGAGTTTCGGAGTTTTGGAGTTTTGGAGTCTTGGAGTTTTGGAGTTTTGGAGTTTTGGAGTTTTGGAGTTTCCGAGTTTCGGAGTTTCGGAGTTTTGGTGTTTCGGAGTTTTGGAGTTTTGGAGTTTTGGAGTTTCGGAGTTTTGGAGTTTTGGAGTTTTGGAGCTTTGGAGTTTTGGAGTTTTGGAGTTTCGGAGTTTTGGAGTTTTGGAGTATTGGAGTTTTGGAGTTTTGGAGTTTCGGAGTTTTCGAGTTTTGGAGTTTTGGAGATTCGGAGTTTTGGAGTTTCGGAGTTTCGGAGTTTTGGAGTTTTGGAGTTTTGGAGTTTTGTAGTTTTGGAGTTTCGGAGTTTCGGAGTTTTGGAGTTTTGGAGATTCGGAGTTTTGAAGTTTTGGAGTATTGGAGTTTCGGAGTTTTGGAGTTTTGGAGTTTCGGAGTATTGGAGTATTGGAGTTTTGGAGTTTCGGAGTTTTGGAGTTTTGGAGTTTTGGAGTTTCGGAGTTTTTGAGTTTCGGAGTTTTGGAGTTTTGGAGTTTTGGAGTTTTGGAGTTTTGGAGTTTCGGAGTTTCGGTGTTTTGGAGTTTTGGAGTTTTGGAGTATTGGAGTTTTGGAGTTTTGGAGTTTCGGAGTTTTGGAGTTTCGGAGTTTTGGAGTATTGGAGTTTTGGAGTTTCGGAGCTTTGGAGTTTTGGAGTTTTGGAGTATTGGAGTTTTGGAGTTTTGGAGTTTTGGAGCTTTGGAGTTTTGGAGTTTTGGAGTTTCGGAGTTTTGGAGTTTTGGAGTATTGGAGTTTTGGAGTTTTGGAGTTTCGGAGTTTTGGAGTTTCGGAGTTTTGGAGTTTCGGAGTTTTGGAGTTTTGGAGTTTTGGAGTTTTTGAGTTTTGGAGTTTTTGAGTTTTGGAGTTTTGGAGCTTTGGAGTTTTGGAGTTTTGGAGTTTTGGAGTTTCGGAGTTTTGGAGTTTTGGAGTTTTGGAGTTTTGGAGTTTTGGAGTTTTGGAGTTTTGGAGTTTTGGAGTTTCGGAGTTTTGGAGTTTTGGAGTTTTGGAGTTTCGGAGTTTTGGAGTTTTGGAGTTTTGGAGTTTCCGAGTTTTGGAGATTCGGAGTTTTGGAGTTTTGGAGTTTTGGAGTTTCGGAGTTTCGGAGTTTTGGAGTTTTGGAGTTTTGGAGTTTTGGAGTTTTGGAGTTTCCGAGTTTTGGAGATTCGGAGTTTTGGAGTTTCGGAGTTTCGGAGTTTCGGAGTTTTGGAGTTTTGGAGTTTCGGAGTTTTGGAGTTTTGGAGTTTTGGAGTTTTGGAGTTTCGGAGTTTTGGAGTTTCGGAGTTTCGGAGTTTCGGAGTTTCGGAGTTTTGGAGTTTTGGAGTTTTGGAGTTTCGGAGTTTTGGAGTATTGGAGTTTCGGAGTTTTGGAGTTTTGGAGTTTTGCAGTTTTGGAGTTTCGGAGTTTTGGAGTTTTGGAGTTTTGGAGTTTCGGAGTTTCGGAGTTTTGGAGTTTTGGAGTTTTGGAGTTTTGGAGATTCGGAGTTTTGGAGTTTCGGAGTTTCGGAGTTTTGGAGTTTTGGAGATTCGGAGTTTTGGAGTTTCGGAGTTTCGGAGTTTTGGAGTTTTGGAGTTTTGGAGTTTTGTAGTTTTGGAGTTTTGGAGTTTCGGAGTTTCGGAGTTTTGGAGTTTTGGAGATTCGGAGTTTTGAAGTTTTGGAGTATTGGAGTTTCGGAGTTTTGGAGTTTTGGAGTTTCGGAGTATTGGAGTATTGGAGTTTTGGAGTTTCGGAGTTTTGGAGTTTTGGAGTTTTGGAGTTTCGGAGTTTTTGAGTTTCGGAGTTTTGGAGTTTTGGAGTTTTGGAGTTTTGGAGTTTTGGAGTATTGGAGTTTTGGAGTTTTGGAGTTTCGGAGTTTTGGAGTTTCGGAGTTTTGGAGTATTGGAGTTTTGGAGTTTCGGAGTTTTGGAGTTTTGGAGTTTTGGAGTATTGGAGTTTTGGAGTTTTGGAGTTTTGGAGCTTTGGAGTTTTGGAGTTTTGGAGTTTCGGAGTTTTGGAGTTTTGGAGTTTTCGAGTTTTCGAGTTTTGGAGATTCGGAGTTTTGGAGTTTCGGAGTTTCGGAGTTTTGGAGTTTTGGAGTTTTGGAGTTTTGTAGTTTTGGAGTTTTGGAGTTTCGGAGTTTCGGAGTTTTGGAGTTTTGGAGATTCGGAGTTTTGAAGTTTTGGAGTATTGGAGTTTCGGAGTTTTGGAGTTTTGGAGTTTCGGAGTATTGGAGTATTGGAGTTTTGGAGTTTCGGAGTTTTGGAGTTTTGGAGTTTTGGAGTTTCGGAGTTTTTGAGTTTCGGAGTTTTGGAGTTTTGGAGTTTTGGAGTTTTGGAGTTTTGGAGTTTCGGAGTTTCGGTGTTTTGGAGTTTTGGAGTTTTGGAGTATTGGAGTTTTGGAGTTTTGGAGTTTCGGAGTTTTGGAGTTTCGGAGTTTTGGAGTATTGGAGTTTTGGAGTTTCGGAGTTTTGGAGTTTTGGAGTTTTGGAGTATTGGAGTTTTGGAGTTTTGGAGTTTTGGAGCTTTGGAGTTTTGGAGTTTTGGAGTTTCGGAGTTTTGGAGTTTTGGAGTATTGGAGTTTTGGAGTTTTGGAGTTTCGGAGTTTTGGAGTTTCGGAGTCTTGGAGTTTCGGAGTTTTGGAGTTTTGAAGTTTTGGAGTTTTTGAGTTTTGGAGTTTTTGAGTTTTGGAGTTTTGGAGCTTTGGAGTTTTGGAGTTTTGGAGTTTTGGAGTTTCGGAGTTTTGGAGTTTTGGAGTTTTGGAGTTTTGGAGTTTTGGAGTTTTGGAGTTTTGGAGTTTCGGAGTTTTGGAGTTTTGGAGTTTTGGAGTTTCGGAGTTTTGGAGTTTTGGAGTTTTGGAGTTTCCGAGTTTTGGAGATTCGGAGTTTTGGAGTTTTGGAGTTTTGGAGTTTCGGAGTTTCGGAGTTTTGGAGTTTTGGAGTTTTGGAGTTTCGGAGTTTTGGAGTTTTGGAGTTTTGGAGTTTCGGAGTTTTGGAGTTTTGGAGTTTTGGAGTTTTGGAGTTTCGGAGTTTTGGAGTTTTGGAGTTTCGGAGTTTCGGAGTTTTGGAGTTTTGGAGTTTTGGAGTTTTGGAGATTCGGAGTTTTGGAGTTTCGGAGTTTCGGAGTTTTGGAGTTTTGGAGATTCGGAGTTTTGGAGTTTCGGAGTTTCGCAGTTTTGGAGTTTTGGAGTTTTGGAGTTTTGTAGTTTTGGAGTTTCGGAGTTTTGGAGTTTCGGAGTTTTGGAGTTTCGGAGTTTTGGAGTTTCGGAGTTTTGGAGTTTTGGAGTTTCGGAGTTTTGGAGTTTTGGAGTTTTGGAGTTTTGGAGTTTCGGAGTTTTGGAGTTTTGGAGTTTTGGAGTTTCGGAGTTTTGGAGTTTTGGAGTTTTGGAGTTTTGGAGTTTCGGAGTTTCGGAGTTTTGGAGTTTTGGAGTTTTGGAGTTTTGGAGTTTTGGAGTATTGGAGTTTTGGAGTTTTGGAGTTTCGGAGTTTTGGAGTTTCGGAGTTTTGGAGTTTCGGAGTTTCGGAGTTTTGGAGTATTGGAGTTTTGGAGTTTTGGAGTTTCGGAGTTTTGGAGTATTGGAGTTTTGGAGTTTTGGAGTTTTGGAGTTTTGGAGTTTCGGAGTTTTGGAGTTTCGGAGTTTTGGAGTTTTGGAGTTTTGGAGTTTTGGAGTTTCGGAGTTTTGGAGTTTTGGAGTTTTGGAGCTTTGGAGTTTTGGAGTTTCCGAGTTTTGGAGTTTCGGAGTTTTGGAGTTTCGGAGTTTCGGAGTTTTGGAGTTTTGCAGTTTTGGAGTTTTGGAGTTTTGGAGTTTCGGAGTTTCGGAGTTTTGGAGTATTGGAGTTTTGGAGTTTTGGAGTTTTGGAGTTTCGGAGTTTCGGAGTTTCGGAGTTTCGGAGTTTTGGAGTTTTGGAGTTTCGGAGTTTTGGAGTTTCGGAGTTTTGGAGTTTTGGAGTTTTGGAGCTTTGGAGTTTTGGAGTTTCCGAGTTTTGGAGTTTCGGAGTTTTGGAGTTTCGGAGTTTCGGAGTTTTGGAGTTTTGCAGTTTTGGAGTTTTGGAGTTTTGGAGTTTCGGAGTTTCGGAGTTTTGGAGTATTGGAGTTTTGGAGTTTCGGAGTTTTGGAGTTTCGGAGTTTCGGAGTTTCGGAGTTTCGGAGTTTTGGAGTTTTGGAGTTTCGGAGTTTCGGAGTTTCGGAGTTTTGGAGTTTTGGAGTTTTGGAGTTTCGGAGTTTCGGAGTTTCGGAGTTTCGGAGTTTTGGAGTTTTGGAGTTTCGGAGTTTTGGAGTTTTGGAGTTTCGGAGTTTTGGAGTATTGGAGTTTTGGAGTTTCGGAGTTTCGCAGTTTTGGAGTATTGGAGTTTTGGAGTTTTGGAGTTTTCGAGTTTTGGAGTTTCGGAGTTTCGGAGTTTTGGAGTTTTGGAGTTTTGGAGTTTCGGAGTTTTGGAGTTTTGGAGTTTCGGAGTTTTGGAGTTTTGGAGTTTCGGAGTTTTGGAGTTTTGGAGTTTTGGAGTTTTGGAGTTTTGGAGTTTCCGAGTTTCGGAATTTCGGAGTTTTGGTGTTTCGGAGTTTTGGAGTTTTGGAGTTTTGGAGTTTCGGAGTTTTGGAGTTTTGGAGTTTTGGAGCTTTGGAGTTTTGGAGTTTTGGAGTTTCGGAGTTTTGGAGTTTTGGAGTATTGGAGTTTTGGAGTTTTGGAGTTTCGGAGTTTTCGAGTTTTGGAGTTTTGGAGATTCGGAGTTTTGGAGTTTCGGAGTTTCGGAGTTTTGGAGTTTTGGAGTTTTGGAGTTTTGTAGTTTTGGAGTTTCGGAGTTTCGGAGTTTTGGAGTTTTGGAGATTCGGAGTTTTGAAGTTTTGGAGTATTGGAGTTTCGGAGTTTTGGAGTTTTGGAGTTTCGGAGTATTGGAGTATTGGAGTTTTGGAGTTTCGGAGTTTTGGAGTTTTGGAGTTTTGGAGTTTCGGAGTTTTTGAGTTTCGGAGTTTTGGAGTTTTGGAGTTTTGGAGTTTTGGAGTTTTGGAGTTTCGGAGTTTCGGTGTTTTGGAGTTTTGGAGTTTTGGAGTATTGGAGTTTTGGAGTTTTGGAGTTTCGGAGTTTTGGAGTTTCGGAGTTTTGGAGTATTGGAGTTTTGGAGTTTCGGAGCTTTGGAGTTTTGGAGTTTTGGAGTATTGGAGTTTTGGAGTTTTGGAGTTTTGGAGCTTTGGAGTTTTGGAGTTTTGGAGTTTCGGAGTTTTGGAGTTTTGGAGTATTGGAGTTTTGGAGTTTTGGAGTTTCGGAGTTTTGGAGTTTCGGAGTTTTGGAGTTTCGGAGTTTTGGAGTTTTGGAGTTTTGGAGTTTTTGAGTTTTGGAGTTTTTGAGTTTTGGAGTTTTGGAGCTTTGGAGTTTTGGAGTTTTGGAGTTTTGGAGTTTCGGAGTTTTGGAGTTTTGGAGTTTTGGAGTTTTGGAGTTTTGGAGTTTTGGAGTTTTGGAGTTTTGGAGTTTCGGAGTTTTGGAGTTTTGGAGTTTTGGAGTTTCGGAGTTTTGGAGTTTTGGAGTTTTGGAGTTTCCGAGTTTTGGAGATTCGGAGTTTTGGAGTTTTGGAGTTTTGGAGTTTCGGAGTTTCGGAGTTTTGGAGTTTTGGAGTTTTGGAGTTTTGGAGTTTTGGAGTTTCCGAGTTTTGGAGATTCGGAGTTTTGGAGTTTCGGAGTTTCGGAGTTTCGGAGTTTCGGAGTTTTGGAGTTTTGGAGTTTCGGAGTTTTGGAGTTTTGGAGTTTTGGAGTTTTGGAGTTTCGGAGTTTTGGAGTTTCGGAGTTTCGGAGTTTCGGAGTTTCGGAGTTTTGGAGTTTTGGAGTTTTGGAGTTTCGGAGTTTTGGAGTATTGGAGTTTCGGAGTTTTGGAGTTTTGGAGTTTTGCAGTTTTGGAGTTTCGGAGTTTTGGAGTTTTGGAGTTTTGGAGTTTCGGAGTTTCGGAGTTTTGGAGTTTTGGAGTTTTGGAGTTTTGGAGATTCGGAGTTTTGGAGTTTCGGAGTTTCGGAGTTTTGGAGTTTTGGAGATTCGGAGTTTTGGAGTTTCGGAGTTTCGGAGTTTTGGAGTTTTGGAGTTTTGGAGTTTTGTAGTTTTGGAGTTTTGGAGTTTCGGAGTTTCGGAGTTTTGGAGTTTTGGAGATTCGGAGTTTTGAAGTTTTGGAGTATTGGAGTTTCGGAGTTTTGGAGTTTTGGAGTTTCGGAGTATTGGAGTATTGGAGTTTTGGAGTTTCGGAGTTTTGGAGTTTTGGAGTTTTGGAGTTTCGGAGTTTTTGAGTTTCGGAGTTTTGGAGTTTTGGAGTTTTGGAGTTTTGGAGTTTTGGAGTATTGGAGTTTTGGAGTTTTGGAGTTTCGGAGTTTTGGAGTTTCGGAGTTTTGGAGTATTGGAGTTTTGGAGTTTCGGAGTTTTGGAGTTTTGGAGTTTTGGAGTATTGGAGTTTTGGAGTTTTGGAGTTTTGGAGCTTTGGAGTTTTGGAGTTTTGGAGTTTCGGAGTTTTGGAGTTTTGGAGTTTTCGAGTTTTCGAGTTTTGGAGATTCGGAGTTTTGGAGTTTCGGAGTTTCGGAGTTTTGGAGTTTTGGAGTTTTGGAGTTTTGTAGTTTTGGAGTTTTGGAGTTTCGGAGTTTCGGAGTTTTGGAGTTTTGGAGATTCGGAGTTTTGAAGTTTTGGAGTATTGGAGTTTCGGAGTTTTGGAGTTTTGGAGTTTCGGAGTATTGGAGTATTGGAGTTTTGGAGTTTCGGAGTTTTGGAGTTTTGGAGTTTTGGAGTTTCGGAGTTTTTGAGTTTCGGAGTTTTGGAGTTTTGGAGTTTTGGAGTTTTGGAGTTTTGGAGTTTTGGAGTTTCGGAGTTTCGGTGTTTTGGAGTTTTGGAGTTTTGGAGTATTGGAGTTTTGGAGTTTTGGAGTTTCGGAGTTTTGGAGTTTCGGAGTTTTGGAGTATTGGAGTTTTGGAGTTTCGGAGTTTTGGAGTTTTGGAGTTTTGGAGTATTGGAGTTTTGGAGTTTTGGAGTTTTGGAGCTTTGGAGTTTTGGAGTTTTGGAGTTTCGGAGTTTTGGAGTTTTGGAGTATTGGAGTTTTGGAGTTTTGGAGTTTCAGAGTTTTGGAGTTTCGGAGTTTTGGAGTTTCGGAGTTTTGGAGTTTTGAAGTTTTGGAGTTTTTGAGTTTTGGAGTTTTTGAGTTTTGGAGTTTTGGAGCTTTGGAGTTTTGGAGTTTTGGAGTTTTGGAGTTTCGGAGTTTTGGAGTTTTGGAGTTTTGGAGTTTTGGAGTTTTGGAGTTTTGGAGTTTTGGAGTTTTGGAGTTTTGGAGTTTCGGAGTTTTGGAGTTTTGGAGTTTTGGAGTTTCGGAGTTTTGGAGTTTTGGAGTTTTGGAGTTTCCGAGTTTTGGAGATTCGGAGTTTTGGAGTTTTGGAGTTTTGGAGTTTCGGAGTTTCGGAGTTTCGGTGTTTTGGAGTTTTGGAGTTTTGGAGTATTGGAGTTTTGGAGTTTTGGAGTTTCGGAGTTTTGGAGTTTCGGAGTTTTGGAGTTTTGGAGTTTCGGAGTTTCGGAGTTTCGGAGTTTCGGAGTTTTGGAGTTTCGGAGTTTTGGAGTTTTGGAGTTTCGGAGATTCGGAGTTTTGGAGTTTTGGAGTTTCGGAGTTTCGGAGTTTTGGAGTTTTGGAGTTTCGGAGTTGCGGAGTTTCGGAGTTTTGGAGTTTTGGAGTTTCGGAGATTTGGAGTTTCGGAGTTTCGGAGTTTCGGAGTTTTGGAGTTTTGGAGTTTCGGAGTTTTGGAGTTTTGGAGTTTCGGAGTTTCGGAGCTTCGGCGTTTTGAAGTTTCGGAGTTTTGGAGTTTTGGAGTTTCGGAGTTTTGGAGTTTTGGAGTTTCGGAGTTTTGGAGTTTCGGAGTTTTGGAGTTCTGGAGTTTCGGAGTTTTGGAGTTTTGGAGTTTTGGAGTTTTGGAGATTCGGAGTTTTGGAGTTTCGGAGTTTTGGAGTTTCGGAGTTTTGGAGTTTTGGAGTTTTGGAGCTTTGGAGTTTTGGAGTTTCCGAGTTTTGGAGTTTCGGAGTTTTGGAGTTTCGGAGTTTCGGAGTTTTGGAGTTTTGCAGTTTTGGAGTTTTGGAGTTTTGGAGTTTCGGAGTTTCGGAGTTTTGGAGTATTGGAGTTTTGGAGTTTTGGAGTTTTGGAGTTTTGGAGTTTTGGAGTATTGGAGTTTTGGAGTTTTGGAGTTTCGGAGTTTTGGAGTTTCGGAGTTTTGGAGTATTGGAGTTTTGGAGTTTCGGAGTTTTGGAGTTTTGGAGTTTTGGAGTATTGGAGTTTTGGAGTTTTGGAGTTTTGGAGCTTTGGAGTTTTGGAGTTTTTGAGTTTTGGAGTTTTGGAGCTTTGGAGTTTTGGAGTTTTGGAGTTTTGGAGTTTCGGAGTTTTGGAGTTTTGGAGTTTTGGAGCTTTGGAGTTTTGGAGTTTCCGAGTTTTGGAGTTTCGGAGTTTTGGAGTTTCGGAGTTTCGGAGTTTTGGAGTTTTGCAGTTTTGGAGTTTTGGAGTTTTGGAGTTTCGGAGTTTCGGAGTTTTGGAGTATTGGAGTTTTGGAGTTTTGGAGTTTTGGAGTTTCTTAGTTTTGGAGTATTGGAGTTTTGGAGTTTCGGAGTTTTGGAGTTTTGGAGTTTTGGAGTTTTGGAGTTTCGGAGTTTTGGAGTTTCAGAGTTTTGGAGTTTTGGAGTTTCGGAGTTTTGGAGTTTTGCAGTTTTGGAGTTTTGGAGTTTTGGAGTTTTGGAGATTCGGAGTTTTGGAGTTTCGGAGTTTTGGAGTTTCGGAGTTTTGGAGTTTCGGAGTTTTGGAGTTTCGGAGTTTTGGAGTTTTGGAGTTTTGGAGTTTTAGAGTTTTCGAGTTTTGGAGTTTCGGAGTTTTGGAGTATTGGAGTTTTGGAGTTTCGGAGTTTTGGAGTTTTGGAGTTTTGGAGTTTTGGAGTTTCGGAGTTTCGGAGTTCCGGTGTTTTGGAGTTTTGGAGTATTGGAGTTTTGGAGTTTTCGAGTTTTGGAGTTTCGGAGTTTCGGAGTTTTGGAGTTTTGGAGTTTCGGAGTTTCGGAGTTCCGGTGTTTTGGAGTTTTGGAGTTTTGGAGTATTGGAGTTTTGGAGTTTTGGAGTTTTCGAGTTTTGGAGGTTCGGAGTTTCGGAGTTTTGGAGTTTCGGAGTTTTGGAGTTTCGGAGTTTTGGAGTTTTGGAGTTTTGGAGTTTCGGAGTTTTGGAGTTTTGGAGTTTCGGAGTTTTGGAGTTTTGGAGTTTTGGAGTTTTGGAGTTTCGGAGTTTTGGAGTTTTGGAGTTTTGGAGTTTCGGAGTTTTGGAGTTTTGGAGTTTTGGAGTTTTGGAGTTTCGGAGTTTCGGAGTTTTGGAGTTTTGGAGTTTTGGAGTTTTGGAGTTTTGGAGTATTGGAGTTTTGGAGTTTTGGAGTTTCGGAGTTTTGGAGTTTCGGAGTTTTGGAGTTTCGGAGTTTCGGAGTTTTGGAGTATTGGAGTTTTGGAGTTTTGGAGTTTCGGAGTTTTGGAGTATTGGAGTTTTGGAGTTTTGGAGTTTTGGAGTTTTGGAGTTTCGGAGTTTTGGAGTTTCGGAGTTTTGGAGTTTTGGAGTTTTGGAGTTTTGGAGTTTCGGAGTTTTGGAGTTTTGGAGTTTTGGAGCTTTGGAGTTTTGGAGTTTCCGAGTTTTGGAGTTTCGGAGTTTTGGAGTTTCGGAGTTTCGGAGTTTTGGAGTTTTGCAGTTTTGGAGTTTTGGAGTTTTGGAGTTTCGGAGTTTCGGAGTTTTGGAGTATTGGAGTTTTGGAGTTTCGGAGTTTCGGAGTTTCGGAGTTTCGGAGTTTTGGAGTTTTGGAGTTTCGGAGTTTTGGAGTTTCGGAGTTTTGGAGTTTTGGAGTTTTGGAGTTTTGGAGTTTCGGAGTTTTGGAGTTTTGGAGTTTTGGAGCTTTGGAGTTTTGGAGTTTCCGAGTTTTGGAGTTTCGGAGTTTTGGAGTTTCGGAGTTTCGGAGTTTTGGAGTTTTGCAGTTTTGGAGTTTTGGAGTTTTGGAGTTTCGGAGTTTCGGAGTTTTGGAGTATTGGAGTTTTGGAGTTTTGGAGTTTCGGAGTTTTGGAGTTTCGGAGTTTCGGAGTTTCGGAGTTTCGGAGTTTTGGAGTTTTGGAGTTTCGGAGTTTCGGAGTTTTGGAGTTTTGGAGTTTTGGAGTTTCGGAGTTTCGGAGTTTCGGAGTTTCGGAGTTTCGGAGTTTTGGAGTTTTGGAGTTTCGGAGTTTTGGAGTTTTGGAGTTTCGGAGTTTTGGAGTATTGGAGTTTTGGAGTTTCGGAGTTTCGCAGTTTTGGAGTATTGGAGTTTTGGAGTTTTGGAGTTTCGGAGTTTCGCAGTTTTGGAGTATTGGAGTTTTGGAGTTTTGGAGTTTTCGAGTTTTGGAGTTTCGGAGTTTCGGAGTTTTGGAGTTTTGGAGTTTTGGAGTTTCGGAGTTTTGGAGTTTTGGAGTTTTGGAGTTTTGGAGTTTTGGAGTTTTGGAGTTTCCGAGTTTCGGAGTTTCGGAGTTTTGGTGTTTCGGAGTTTTGGAGTTTTGGAGTTTTGGAGTTTCGGAGTTTTGGAGTTTTGGAGTTTTGGAGCTTTGGAGTTTTGGAGTTTTGGAGTTTCGGAGTTTTGGAGTTTTGGAGTATTGGAGTTTTGGAGTTTTGGAGTTTCGGAGTTTTCGAGTTTTGGAGTTTCGGAGTTTTGGAGTTTCGGAGTTTTGGAGTATTGGAGTTTTGGAGTTTCGGAGTTTTGGAGTTTTGGAGTTTTGGAGTATTGGAGTTTTGGAGTTTTGGAGTTTTGGAGCTTTGGAGTTTTGGAGTTTCGGAGTTTTGGAGTTTTGGAGTATTGGAGTTTTGGAGTTTTGGAGTTTCGGAGTTTTGGAGTTTCGGAGTTTTGGAGTTTCGGAGTTTTGGAGTTTTGGAGTTTTGGAGTTTTTGAGTTTTGGAGTTTTTGAGTTTTGGAGTTTTGGAGCTTTGGAGTTTTGGAGTTTTGGAGTTTTGGAGTTTCGGAGTTTTGGAGTTTTGGAGTTTTGGAGTTTTGAAGTTTTGGAGTTTTGGAGTTTCGGAGTTTTGGAGTTTTGGAGTTTTGGAGTTTCGGAGTTTTGGAGTTTTGGAGTTTTGGAGTTTCCGAGTTTTGGAGATTCGGAGTTTTGGAGTTTTGGAGTTTTGGAGTTTCGGAGTTTCGGAGTTTCGGTGTTTTGGAGTTTTGGAGTTTTGGAGTATTGGAGTATTGGAGTTTTGGAGTTTTGGAGTTTCGGAGTTCTGGAGTTTCGGAGTTTTGGAGTTTTGGAGTTTTGGAGTTTTGGAGTTTTGGAGTTTCGGAGTTTTGGAGTTTTGGAGTTTTGGAGTTTTGGAGTTTCCGAGTTTTGGAGATTCGGAGTTTTGGAGTTTCGGAGTTTCGGAGTTTCGGAGTTTTGGAGTTTTGGAGTTTCGGAGTTTTGGAGTTTTGGAGTTTTGGAGTTTTGGAGTTTCGGAGTTTTGGAGTTTCGGAGTTTCGGAGTTTCGGAGTTTCGGAGTTTTGGAGTTTTGGAGTTTTGGAGTTTTGGAGTTTCGGAGTTTTGGAGTATTGGAGTTTCGGAGTTTTGGAGTTTTGGAGTTTTGCAGTTTTGGAGTTTCGGAGTTTTGGAGTTTTGGAGTTTCGGAGTTTCGGAGTTTTGGAGTTTTGGAGTTTTGGAGTTTCGGAGTTTTGGAGTTGTGGAGTTTCGGAGTTTCGGAGTTTTGGAGTTTCGGAGTTTTGGAGTTTTGGAGTTTTGGAGTTTCCGAGTTTTGGAGATTCGGAGTTTTGGAGTTCTGGAGTTTTGGAGTTTCGGAGTTTCGGAGTTTCGGTGTTTTGGAGTTTTGGAGTTTTGGAGTATTGGAGTTTTGGAGTTTTGGAGTTTCGGAGTTTTGGAGTTTCGGAGTTTTGGAGTTTTGGAGTTTTGGAGTTTTGGAGTTTTGGAGTTCCGGAGTTTTGGAGTTTTGGAGTTTTGGAGTTTTGGAGTTTTGGAGTTTCCGAGTTTTGGAGATTCGGAGTTTTGGAGTTTTGGAGTTTCGGAGTTTCGGAGTTTCGGAGTTTTGGAGTTTCGGAGTTTTGGAGTTTTGGAGTTTTGGAGTTTTGGAGTTTCGGAGTTTCGGAGTTTTGGAGTTTCGGAGTTTCGGAGTTTCGGAGTTTCGGAGTTTTGGAGTTTTGGAGTTTTGGAGTTTTGGAGTTTCGGAGTTTTGGAGTATTGGAGTTTCGGAGTTTTGGAGTTTTGGGCTTTTGCAGTTTTGGAGTTTCGGAGTTTTGGAGTTTTGGAGTTTTGGAGTTTCGGAGTTTCGGAGTTTTGGAGTTTTGGAGTTTTGGAGTTTCGGAGATTTGGAGTTTTGGAGTTTCGGAGTTTCGGAGTTTTGGAGTTTCGGAGTTTCGGAGTTTTGGAGTTTTGGAGTTTTGGAGTTTTGGAGTTTCGGAGTTTCGGAGTATTGGAGTTTTGGAGTTTTGGAGTTTTGGAGTTTTGGAGTTTTGGAGTTTCGGAGTTTTGGAG
The DNA here is from genome assembly GCF_055824585.1 of Amblyomma mixtum. Lineage (NCBI taxonomy): Eukaryota > Metazoa > Arthropoda > Arachnida > Ixodida > Ixodidae > Amblyomma > Amblyomma mixtum. The sequence continues at coordinate 14,116,064 of NW_028317651.1, forward strand.
TATTGGAGTTTCGGAGTTTTGGAGTTTTGGACTTTTGCAGTTTTGGAGTTTTGGAGTTTTGGAGTTTTGGAGTTTTGGAGTTTCGGAGTTTCGGAGTTTTGGAGTTTTGGAGTTTTGGAGTTTCGGAGTTTTGGAGTTTTGGAGTTTCGCAGTTTCGGAGTTTTGGAGTTTCGGAGTTTTGGAGTTTTGGAGTTTTGGAGTTTTGGAGTTTCGGAGTTTCGGAGTTTTGGAGTTTTGGAGTTTTGGAGTTTTTTAGTTTTGGAGTTTTGGAGTTTCGGAGTTTCGGAGTTTTGGAGTTTTGGAGATTCGGAGTTTTGAAGTTTTGGAGTATTGGAGTTTCGGAGTTTTGGAGTTTTGGAGTTTCGGAGTATTGGAGTATTGGAGTTTTGGAGTTTCGGAGTTTTGGAGTTTTGGAGTTTTGGAGTTTCGGAGTTTTTGAGTTTCGGAGTTTTGGAGTTTTGGAGTTTTGGAGTTTCGGAGTTTCGGTGTTTTGGAGTTTTGGAGTATTGGAGTTTTGGAGTTTTGGAGTTTTGGAGTTTTGGAGTTTTGGAGTTTCGGAGTTTTGGAGTTTTGGAGTTTCGGAGTTTTGGAGTTTTGGAGTTTCGGAGTTTTGGAGTTTTGGAGTTTTGGAGTTTTGGAGTTTCGCAGTTTTGGAGTTTCGGAGTTTTGGAGTTTTGGAGTTTCGGAGTTTTGGAGTTTTGGAGTTTTGGAGTTTTGGAGATTCGGAGTTTTGGAGTTTCGGAGTTTTGGAGTTTCGGAGTTTTGGAGTTTCGGAGTTTTGGAGTTTCGGAGTTTTGGAGTTTTGGAGTTTTGGAGTTTTGGAGTTTTTGAGTTTTGGAGTTTTGGAGTTTCGGAGTTTTGGAGTATTGGAGTTTTGGAGTTTCGGAGTTTTGGAGTTTTGGAGTTTTGGAGTTTCGGAGTTTCGCAGTTTTGGAGTATTGGAGTTTTGGAGTTTTGGAGTTTTCGAGTTTTGGAGTTTCGGAGTTTCGGAGTTTTGGAGTTTTGGAGTTTTGGAGTTTCGGAGTTTTGGAGTTTTGGAGTTTCGGAGTTTTGGAGTTTTGGAGTTTCGGAGTTTTGGAGTTTTGGAGTTTTGGAGTTTTGGAGTTTTGGAGTTTCCGAGTTTCGGAGTTTCGGAGTTTTGGTGTTTCGGAGTTTTGGAGTTTTGGAGTTTTGGAGTTTCGGAGTTTTGGAGTTTTGGAGTTTTGGAGCTTTGGAGTTTTGGAGTTTTGGAGTTTCGGAGTTTTGGAGTTTTGGAGTATTGGAGTTTTGGAGTTTTGGAGTTTCGGAGTTTTCGAGTTTTGGAGTTTTGGAGATTCGGAGTTTTGGAGTTTCGGAGTTTCGGAGTTTTGGAGTTTTGGAGTTTTGGAGTTTTGTAGTTTTGGAGTTTTGGAGTTTCGGAGTTTCGGAGTTTTGGAGTTTTGGAGATTCGGAGTTTTGAAGTTTTGGAGTATTGGAGTTTCGGAGTTTTGGAGTTTTGGAGTTTCGGAGTATTGGAGTATTGGAGTTTTGGAGTTTCGGAGTTTTGGAGTTTTGGAGTTTTGGAGTTTCGGAGTTTTTGAGTTTCGGAGTTTTGGAGTTTTGGAGTTTTGGAGTTTTGGAGTTTCGGAGTTTCGGTGTTTTGGAGTTTTGGAGTTTTGGAGTATTGGAGTTTTGGAGTTTTGGAGTTTCGGAGTTTTGGAGTTTCGGAGTTTTGGAGTATTGGAGTTTTGGAGTTTCGGAGTTTTGGAGTTTTGGAGTTTTGGAGTATTGGAGTTTTGGAGTTTTGGAGCTTTGGAGTTTTGGAGTTTTGGAGTTTTGGAGTATTGGAGTTTTGGAGTTTTGGAGTTTCGGAGTTTTGGAGTTTCGGAGTTTTGGAGTTTCGGAGTTTTGGAGTTTTGGAGTTTTGGAGTTTTTGAGTTTTGGAGTTTTTGAGTTTTGGAGTTTTGGAGCTTTGGAGTTTTGGAGTTTTGGAGTTTTGGAGTTTCGGAGTTTTGGAGTATTGGAGTTTTGGAGTTTTGGAGTTTCGGAGTTTTGGAGTTTCGGAGTTTTGGAGTTTTGGAGTTTCGGAGTTTCGGAGTTTCGGAGTTTCGGAGTTTTGGAGTTTCGGAGTTTTGGAGTTTTGGAGTTTCGGAGATTCGGAGTTTTGGAGTTTTGGAGTTTTGGAGTTTCGGAGTTTCGGAGTTTTGGAGTTTTGGAGTTTCGGAGTTGCGGAGTTTCGGAGTTTTGGAGTTTTGGAGTTTCGGAGATTTGGAGTTTCGGAGTTTCGGAGTTTCGGAGTTTTGGAGTTTTGGAGTTTCGGAGTTTTGGAGTTTTGGAGTTTCGGAGTTTCGGAGCTTCGGCGTTTTGGAGTTTCGGAGTTTTGGAGTTTTGGAGTTTCGGAGTTTTGGAGTTTTGGAGTTTCGGAGTTTTGGAGTTTCGGAGTTTTGGAGTTTTGGAGTTTTGGAGTTTTGGAGATTCGGAGTTTTGGAGTTTCGGAGTTTTGGAGTTTCGGAGTTTTGGAGTTTTGGAGTTTTGGAGCTTTGGAGTTTTGGAGTTTCCGAGTTTTGGAGTTTCGGAGTTTTGGAGTTTCGGAGTTTCGGAGTTTTGGAGTTTTGCAGTTTTGGAGTTTTGGAGTTTTGGAGTTTCGGAGTTTCGGAGTTTTGGAGTATTGGAGTTTTGGAGTTTTGGAGTTTTGGAGTTTCTTAGTTTTGGAGTATTGGAGTTTTGGAGTTTCGGAGTTTTGGAGTTTTGGAGTTTTGGAGTTTCGGAGTTTTGGAGTTTCGGAGTTTTGGAGTTTTGGAGTTTCGGAGTTTTGGAGTTTTGCAGTTTTGGAGTTTTGGAGTTTTGGAGATTCGGAGTTTTGGAGTTTCGGAGTTTTGGAGTTTCGGAGTTTTGGAGTTCCGGAGTTTTGGAGTTTCGGAGTTTTGGAGTTTTGGAGTTTTGGAGTTTTGGAGTTTTGGAGTTTTAGAGTTTTGGAGTTTTGGAGTTTCGGAGTTTTGGAGTATTGGAGTTTTGGAGTTTCGGAGTTTTGGAGTTTTGGAGTTTTTGAGTTTTGGAGTTTTGGAGTTTCGGAGTTTCGGAGTTCCGGTGTTTTGGAGTTTTGGAGTTTTGGAGTATTGGAGTTTTGGAGTTTTCGAGTTTTGGAGTTTCGGAGTTTCGGAGTTTTGGAGTTTTGGAGTTTCGGAGTTTCGGAGTTCCGGTGTTTTGGAGTTTTGGAGTTTTGGAGTATTGGAGTTTTGGAGTTTTCGAGTTTTGGAGTTTCGGAGTTTCGGAGTTTTGGAGTTTCGGAGTATTGGAGTTTTGGAGTTTCGGAGTTTTGGAGTTTTGGAGTTTTGGAGTTTTGGAGTTTTTGAGTTTTGGAGTTTTGGAGTTTCGGAGTTTTGGAGTATTGGAGTTTTGGAGTTTCGGAGTTTTGGAGTTTTGGAGTTTTGGAGTTTCGGAGTTTCGCAGTTTTGGAGTATTGGAGTTTTGGAGTTTTGGAGTTTTCGAGTTTTGGAGTTTCGGAGTTTCGGAGTTTTGGAGTTTTGGAGTTTTGGAGTTTCGGAGTTTTGGAGTTTTGGAGTTTCGGAGTTTTGGAGTTTTGGAGTTTCGGAGTTTTGGAGTTTTGGAGTTTTGGAGTTTTGGAGTTTTGGAGTTTCCGAGTTTCGGAGTTTCGGAGTTTTGGTGTTTCGGAGTTTTGGAGTTTTGGAGTTTTGGAGTTTCGGAGTTTTGGAGTTTTGGAGTTTTGGAGCTTTTTAGTTTTGGAGTTTTGGAGTTTCGGAGTTTTGGAGTTTTGGAGTATTGGAGTTTTGGAGTTTTGGAGTTTCGGAGTTTTCGAGTTTTGGAGTTTTGGAGATTCGGAGTTTTGGAGTTTCGGAGTTTCGGAGTTTTGGAGTTTTGGAGTTTTGGAGTTTTGTAGTTTTGGAGTTTTGGAGTTTCGGAGTTTCGGAGTTTTGGAGTTTTGGAGATTCGGAGTTTTGAAGTTTTGGAGTATTGGAGTTTCGGAGTTTTGGAGTTTTGGAGTTTCGGAGTATTGGAGTATTGGAGTTTTGGAGTTTCGGAGTTTTGGAGTTTTGGAGTTTTGGAATTTCGGAGTTTTTGAGTTTCGGAGTTTTGGAGTTTTGGAGTTTTGGAGTTTTGGAGTTTCGGAGTTTCGGTGTTTTGGAGTTTTGGAGTTTTGGAGTATTGGAGTTTTGGAGTTTTGGAGTTTCGGAGTTTTGGAGTTTCGGAGTTTTGGAGTATTGGAGTTTTGGAGTTTCGGAGTTTTGGAGTTTTGGAGTTTTGGAGTATTGGAGTTTTGGAGTTTTGGAGTTTTGGAGCTTTGGAGTTTTGGAGTTTTGGAGTTTTGGAGTATTGGAGTTTTGGAGTTTTGGAGTTTCGGAGTTTTGGAGTTTCGGAGTTTTGGAGTTTCGGAGTTTTGGAGTTTTGGAGTTTTGGAGTTTTTGAGTTTTGGAGTTTTTGAGTTTTGGAGTTTTGGAGCTTTGGAGTTTTGGAGTTTTGGAGTTTTGGAGTTTCGGAGTTTTGGAGTATTGGAGTTTTGGAGTTTTGGAGTTTCGGAGTTTTGGAGTTTCGGAGTTTTGGAGTTTTGGAGTTTCGGAGTTTCGGAGTTTCGGAGTTTCGGAGTTTTGGAGTTTCGGAGTTTTGGAGTTTTGGAGTTTCGGAGATTCGGAGTTTTGGAGTTTTGGAGTTTTGGAGTTTCGGAGTTTCGGCGTTTTGGAGTTTTGGAGTTTCGGAGTTGCGGAGTTTCGGAGTTTTGGAGTTTTGGAGTTTCGGAGATTTGGAGTTTCGGAGTTTCGGAGTTTCGGAGTTTTGGAGTTTTGGAGTTTCGGAGTTTTGGAGTTTTGGAGTTTCGGAGTTTCGGAGCTTCGGCGTTTTGGAGTTTCGGAGTTTTGGAGTTTTGGAGTTTCGGAGTTTTGGAGTTTTGGAGTTTCGGAGTTTTGGAGTTTCGGAGTTTTGGAGTTTTGGAGTTTCGGAGTTTTGGAGTTTTGGAGTTTTGGAGTTTTGGAGATTCGGAGTTTTGGAGTTTCGGAGTTTTGGAGTTTCGGAGTTTTGGAGTTTTGGAGTTTTGGAGCTTTGGAGTTTTGGAGTTTCCGAGTTTTGGAGTTTCGGAGTTTTGGAGTTTCGGAGTTTCGGAGTTTTGGAGTTTTGCAGTTTTGGAGTTTTGGAGTTTTGGAGTTTCGGAGTTTCGGAGTTTTGGAGTATTGGAGTTTTGGAGTTTTGGAGTTTTGGAGTTTCTTAGTTTTGGAGTATTGGAGTTTTGGAGTTTCGGAGTTTTGGAGTTTTGGAGTTTTGGAGTTTTGGAGTTTCGGAGTTTTGGAGTTTCGGAGTTTTGGAGTTTTGGAGTTTCGGAGTTTTGGAGTTTTGCAGTTTTGGAGTTTTGGAGTTTTGGAGTTTTGGAGATTCGGAGTTTTGGAGTTTCGGAGTTTTGGAGTTTCGGAGTTTTGGAGTTTCGGAGTTTTGGAGTTTCGGAGTTTTGGAGTTTTGGAGTTTTGGAGTTTTGGAGTTTTAGAGTTTTGGAGTTTTGGAGTTTCGGAGTTTTGGAGTATTGGAGTTTTGGAGTTTCGGAGTTTTGGAGTTTTGGAGTTTTTGAGTTTTGGAGTTTTGGAGTTTCGGAGTTTCGGAGTTCCGGTGTTTTGGAGTTTTGGAGTTTTGGAGTATTGGAGTTTTGGAGTTTTCGAGTTTTGGAGTTTCGGAGTTTCGGAGTTTTGGAGTTTTGGAGTTTCGGAGTTTCGGAGTTCCGGTGTTTTGGAGTTTCTTAGTTTTGGAGTATTGGAGTTTTGGAGTTTCGGAGTTTTGGAGTTTTGGAGTTTTGGAGTTTTGGAGTTTCGGAGTTTTGGAGTTTCGGAGTTTTGGAGTTTTGGAGTTTTGGAGTTTTGGAGTTTCGGAGTTTCGCAGTTTTGGAGTATTGGAGTTTTGGAGTTTTGGAGTTTTCGAGTTTTGGAGTTTCGGAGTTTCGGAGTTTTGGAGTTTTGGAGTTTTGGAGTTTCGGAGTTTTGGAGTTTTGGAGTTTCGGAGTTTTGGAGTTTTGGAGTTTCGGAGTTTTGGAGTTTTGGAGTTTTGGAGTTTTGGAGTTTTGGAGTTTCCGAGTTTCGGAGTTTCGGAGTTTTGGTGTTTCGGAGTTTTGGAGTTTTGGAGTTTTGGAGTTTCGGAGTTTTGGAGTTTTGGAGTTTTGGAGCTTTTTAGTTTTGGAGTTTTGGAGTTTCGGAGTTTTGGAGTTTTGGAGTATTGGAGTTTTGGAGTTTTGGAGTTTCGGAGTTTTCGAGTTTTGGAGTTTTGGAGATTCGGAGTTTTGGAGTTTCGGAGTTTCGGAGTTTTGGAGTTTTGGAGTTTTGGAGTTTTGTAGTTTTGGAGTTTTGGAGTTTCGGAGTTTCGGAGTTTTCGAGTTTTGGAGATTCGGAGTTTTGAAGTTTTGGAGTATTGGAGTTTCGGAGTTTTGGAGTTTTGGAGTTTCGGAGTATTGGAGTATTGGAGTTTTGGAGTTTCGGAGTTTTGGAGTTTTGGAGTTTTGGAGTTTCGGAGTTTTTGAGTTTCGGAGTTTTGGAGTTTTGGAGTTTTGGAGTTTTGGAGTTTCGGAGTTTCGGTGTTTTGGAGTTTTGGAGTTTTGGAGTATTGGAGTTTTGGAGTTTTGGAGTTTCGGAGTTTTGGAGTTTCGGAGTTTTGGAGTATTGGAGTTTTGGAGTTTCGGAGTTTTGGAGTTTTGGAGTTTTGGAGTATTGGAGTTTTGGAGTTTTGGAGTTTTGGAGCTTTGGAGTTTTGGAGTTTTGGAGTTTTGGAGTATTGGAGTTTTGGAGTTTTGGAGTTTCGGAGTTTTGGAGTTTCGGAGTTTTGGAGTTTCGGAGTTTTGGAGTTTTGGAGTTTTGGAGTTTTTGAGTTTTGGAGTTTTTGAGTTTTGGAGTTTTGGAGCTTTGGAGTTTTGGAGTTTTGGAGTTTTGGAGTTTCGGAGTTTTGGAGTATTGGAGTTTTGGAGTTTTGGAGTTTCGGAGTTTTGGAGTTTCGGAGTTTTGGAGTTTTGGAGTTTCGGAGTTTCGGAGTTTCGGAGTTTCGGAGTTTTGGAGTTTCGGAGTTTTGGAGTTTTGGAGTTTCGGAGATTCGGAGTTTTGGAGTTTTGGAGTTTTGGAGTTTCGGAGTTTCGGCGTTTTGGAGTTTTGGAGTTTCGGAGTTGCGGAGTTTCGGAGTTTTGGAGTTTTGGAGTTTCGGAGATTTGGAGTTTCGGAGTTTCGGAGTTTCGGAGTTTTGGAGTTTTGGAGTTTCGGAGTTTTGGAGTTTTGGAGTTTCGGAGTTTCGGAGCTTCGGCGTTTTGGAGTTTCGGAGTTTTGGAGTTTTGGAGTTTCGGAGTTTTGGAGTTTTGGAGTTTCGGAGTTTTGGAGTTTCGGAGTTTTGGAGTTTTGGAGTTTCGGAGTTTTGGAGTTTTGGAGTTTTGGAGTTTTGGAGATTCGGAGTTTTGGAGTTTCGGAGTTTTGGAGTTTCGGAGTTTTGGAGTTTTGGAGTTTTGGAGCTTTGGAGTTTTGGAGTTTCCGAGTTTTGGAGTTTCGGAGTTTTGGAGTTTCGGAGTTTCGGAGTTTTGGAGTTTTGCAGTTTTGGAGTTTTGGAGTTTTGGAGTTTCGGAGTTTCGGAGTTTTGGAGTATTGGAGTTTTGGAGTTTTGGAGTTTTGGAGTTTCTTAGTTTTGGAGTATTGGAGTTTTGGAGTTTCGGAGTTTTGGAGTTTTGGAGTTTTGGAGTTTTGGAGTTTCGGAGTTTTGGAGTTTCGGAGTTTTGGAGTTTTGGAGTTTCGGAGTTTTGGAGTTTTGCAGTTTTGGAGTTTTGGAGTTTTGGAGTTTTGGAGATTCGGAGTTTTGGAGTTTCGGAGTTTTGGAGTTTCGGAGTTTTGGAGTTTCGGAGTTTTGGAGTATTGGAGTTTTGGAGTTTCGGAGTTTTGGAGTTTTGGAGTTTTTGAGTTTTGGAGTTTTGGAGTTTCGGAGTTTCGGAGTTCCGGTGTTTTGGAGTTTTGGAGTTTTGGAGTATTGGAGTTTTGGAGTTTTCGAGTTTTGGAGTTTCGGAGTTTCGGAGTTTTGGAGTTTTGGAGTTTCGGAGTTTCGGAGTTCCGGTGTTTTGGAGTTTTGGAGTTTTGGAGTATTGGAGTTTTGGAGTTTTCGAGTTTTGGAGTTTCGGAGTTTCGGAGTTTTGGAGTTTCGGAGTTTTGGAGTTTCGGAGTTTTGGAGTTTTGGAGTTTTGGAGTTTCGGAGTTTTGGAGTTTTGGAGTTTTGGAGTTTCGGAGTTTTGGAGTTTTGGAGTTTTGGAGTTTTGGAGTTTCGGAGTTTTGGAGTTTTGGAGTTTTGGAGTTTCGGAGTTTTGGAGTTTTGGAGTTTTGGAGTTTTGGAGTTTCGGAGTTTCGGAGTTTTGGAGTTTTGGAGTTTTGGAGTTTTGGAGTTTTGGAGTATTGGAGTTTTGGAGTTTTGGAGTTTCGGAGTTTTGGAGTTTCGGAGTTTTGGAGTTTCGGAGTTTCGGAGTTTTGGAGTATTGGAGTTTTGGAGTTTTGGAGTTTCGGAGTTTTGGAGTATTGGAGTTTTGGAGTTTTGGAGTTTTGGAGTTTTGGAGTTTTGGAGTTTCGGAGTTTTGGAGTTTCGGAGTTTTGGAGTTTTGGAGTTTTTGAGTTTTGGAGTTTCGGAGTTTTGGAGTTTTGGAGTTTTGGAGCTTTGGAGTTTTGGAGTTTCCGAGTTTTGGAGTTTCGGAGTTTTGGAGTTTCGGAGTTTCGGAGTTTTGGAGTTTTGCAGTTTTGCAGTTTTGGAGTTTTGGAGTTTCGGAGTTTCGGAGTTTTGGAGTATTGGAGTTTTGGAGTTTTGGAGTTTTGGAGTTTTGGAGTTTCGGAGTTTCGGAGTTTCGAAGTTTCGGAGTTTTGGAGTTTTGGAGTTTCGGAGTTTTGGAGTTTCGGAGTTTTGGAGTTTTGGAGTTTTGGAGTTTTGGAGTTTCGGAGTTTTGGAGTTTTGGAGTTTTGGAGCTTTGGAGTTTTGGAGTTTCCGAGTTTTGGAGTTTCGGAGTTTTGGAGTTTCGGAGTTTCGGAGTTTTGGAGTTTTGCAGTTTTGGAGTTTTGGAGTTTTGGAGTTTCGGAGTTTCGGAGTTTTGGAGTATTGGAGTTTTGGAGTTTTGGAGTTTCGGAGTTTTGGAGTTTCGGAGTTTCGGAGTTTCGGAGTTTCGGAGTTTTGGAGTTTTGGAGTTTCGGAGTTCCGGAGTTTCGGAGTTTTGGAGTTTTGGAGTTTTGGAGTTTCGGAGTTTCGGAGTTTCGGAGTTTCGGAGTTTTGGAGTTTTGGAGTTTCGGAGTTTTGGAGTTTTGGAGTTTCGGAGTTTTGGAGTATTGGAGTTTTGGAGTTTCGGAGTTTCGCAGTTTTGGAGTATTGGAGTTTTGGAGTTTTGGAGTTTTCGAGTTTTGGAGTTTCGGAGTTTCGGAGTTTTGGAGTTTTGGAGTTTTGGAGTTTCGGAGTTTTGGAGTTTTGGAGTTTCGGAGTTTTGGAGTTTTGGAGTTTCGGAGTTTTGGAGTTTTGGAGTTTTGGAGTTTTGGAGTTTTGGAGTTTTGGAGTTTCCGAGTTTCGGAGTTTCGGAGTTTTGGTGTTTCGGAGTTTTGGAGTTTTGGAGTTTTGGAGTTTCGGAGTTTTGGAGTTTTGGAGTTTTGGAGCTTTGGAGTTTTGGAGTTTTGGAGTTTCGGAGTTTTGGAGTTTTGGAGTATTGGAGTTTTGGAGTTTTGGAGTTTCGGAGTTTTCGAGTTTTGGAGTTTTGGAGATTCGGAGTTTTGGAGTTTCGGAGTTTCGGAGTTTTGGAGTTTTGGAGTTTCGGAGTATTGGAGTATTGGAGTTTTGGAGTTTCGGAGTTTTGGAGTTTTGGAGTTTTGGAGTTTCGGAGTTTTTGAGTTTCGGAGTTTTGGAGTTTTGGAGTTTTGGAGTTTTGGAGTTTCGGAGTTTCGGTGTTTTGGAGTTTTGGAGTTTTGGAGTATTGGAGTTTTGGAGTTTTGGAGTTTCGGAGTTTTGGAGTTTCGGAGTTTTGGAGTATTGGAGTTTTGGAGTTTCGGAGTTTTGGAGTTTTGGAGTTTTGGAGTATTGGAGTTTTGGAGTTTTGGAGTTTTGGAGCTTTGGAGTTTTGGAGTTTTGGAGTTTCGGAGTTTTGGAGTTTTGGAGTATTGGAGTTTTGGAGTTTTGGAGTTTCGGAGTTTTGGAGTTTCGGAGTTTTGGAGTTTCGGAGTTTTAGAGTTTTGGAGTTTTGGAGTTTTTGAGTTTTGGAGTTTTTGAGTTTTGGAGTTTTGGAGCTTTGGAGTTTTGGAGTTTTGGAGTTTTGGAGTTTCGGAGTTTTGGAGTTTTGGAGTTTTGGAGTTTTGGAGTTTTGGAGTTTTGGAGTTTTGGAGTTTCGGAGTTTTGGAGTTTTGGAGTTTTGGAGTTTCGGAGTTTTGGAGTTTTGGAGTTTTGGAGTTTCCGAGTTTTGGAGATTCGGAGTTTTGGAGTTTTGGAGTTTTGGAGTTTTGGAGTTTCGGAGTTTCGGAGTTTCGGTGTTTTGGAGTTTTGGAGTTTTGGAGTATTGGAGTTTTGGAGTTTTGGAGTTTCGGAGTTTTGGAGTTTCGGAGTTTTGGAGTTTTGGAGTTTTGGAGTTTTGGAGTTTTGGAGTTTCGGAGTTTTGGAGTTTTGGAGTTTTGGAGTTTTGGAGTTTTGGAGTTTCCGAGTTTTGGAGATTCGGAGTTTTGGAGTTTCGGAGTTTCGGAGTTTCGGAGTTTTGGAGTTTTGGAGTTTCGGAGTTTTGGAGTTTTGGAGTTTTGGAGTTTCGGAGTTTTGGAGTTTCGGAGTTTCGGAGTTTCGGAGTTTTGGAGTTTTGGAGTTTTGGAGTTTCGGAGTTTTGGAGTATTGGAGTTTCGGAGTTTTGGAGTTTTGGAGTTTTGCAGTTTTGGAGTTTCGGAGTTTTGGAGTTTTGGAGTTTTGGAGTTTCGGAGTTTCGGAGTTTTGGAGTTTTGGAGTTTTGGAGTTTCGGAGTTTTGGAGTTGTGGAGTTTCGGAGTTTCGGAGTTTTGGAGTTTCGGAGTTTTGGAGTTTTGGAGTTTTGGAGTTTCCGAGTTTTGGAGATTCGGAGTTTTGGAGTTCTGGAGTTTTGGAGTTTCGGAGTTTCGGTGTTTTGGAGTTTTGGAGTTTTGGAGTATTGGAGTTTTGGAGTTTTGGAGTTTCGGAGTTTTGGAGTTTCGGAGTTTTGGAGTTTTGGAGTTTTGGAGTTTTGGAGTTTCGGAGTTTTGGAGTTTTGGAGTTTTGGAGTTTTGGAGTTTTGGAGTTTCCGAGTTTTGGAGATTCGGAGTTTTGGAGTTTCGGAGTTTCGGAGTTTCGGAGTTTTGGAGTTTTGGAGTTTCGGAGTTTTGGAGTTTTGGAGTTTCGGAGTTTCGGAGTTTTGGAGTTTCGGAGTTTCGGAGTTTCGGAGTTTCGGAGTTTTGGAGTTTTGGAGTTTTGGAGTTTTGGAGTTTTGGAGTTTCGGAGTTTTGGAGTATTGGAGTTTCGGAGTTTTGGAGTTTTGGACTTTTGCAGTTTTGGAGTTTCGGAGTTTTGGAGTTTTGGAGTTTCGGAGTTTTGGAGTTTTGGAGTTTCGGAGTTTCGGAGTTTTGGAGTTTCGGAGTTTTGGAGTTTTGGAGTTTTGGAGTTTTGGAGTTTCGGAGTTTCGGAGTATTGGAGTTTTGGAGTTTTGGAGTTTTGGAGTTTTGGAGTTTCGGAGTTTTGGAGTATTGGAGTTTCGGAGTTTTGGAGTTTTGGACTTTTGCAGTTTTGGAGTTTTGGAGTTTTGGAGTTTTGGAGTTTTGGAGTTTCGGAGTTTCGGAGTTTTGGAGTTTTGGAGTTTTGGAGTTTCGGAGTTTTGGAGTTTTGGAGTTTCGGAGTTTCGGAGTTTTGGAGTTTCGGAGTTTTGGAGTTTTGGAGTTTTGGAGTTTTGGAGTTTCGGAGTTTCGGAGTTTTGGAGTTTTGGAGTTTTGGAGTTTTGTAGTTTTGGAGTTTTGGAGTTTCGGAGTTTCGGAGTTTTGGAGTTTTGGAGATTCGGAGTTTTGAAGTTTTGGAGTATTGGAGTTTCGGAGTTTTGGAGTTTTGGAGTTTCGGAGTATTGGAGTATTGGAGTTTTGGAGTTTCGGAGTTTCGGAGTTTTGGAGTTTTGGAGTTTCGGAGTTTTTGAGTTTCGGAGTTTTGGAGTTTTGGAGTTTTGGAGTTTCGGAGTTTCGGTGTTTTGGAGTTTTGGAGTTTTGGAGTATTGGAGTTTTGGAGTTTTGGAGTTTTGGAGTTTTGGAGTTTTGGAGTTTTGGAGTTTTGCAGTTTTGGAGTTTCGGAGTTTTGGAGTTTTGGAGTTTCGGAGTTTCGGAGTTTTGGAGTTTTGGAGTTTTGGAGTTTCGGAGTTTTGGAGTTTTGGAGTTTCGGAGTTTTGGAGTTTTGGAGTTTTGGAGTTTTGGAGTTTCGGAGTTTTGGAGTTTCGGAGTTTTGGAGTTTTGGAGTTTCGGAGTTTTGGAGTTTTGGAGTTTTGGAGTTTTGGAGATTCGGAGTTTTGGAGTTTCGGAGTTTTGGAGTTTCGGAGTTTTGGAGTTTCGGAGTTTTGGAGTTTCGGAGTTTTGGAGTTTTGGAGTTTTGGAGTTTTGGAGTTTTTGAGTTTTGGAGTTTTGGAGTTTCGGAGTTTTGGAGTATTGGAGTTTTGGAGTTTCGGAGTTTTGGAGTTTTGGAGTTTTGGAGTTTCGGAGTTTCGCAGTTTTGGAGTATTGGAGTTTTGGAGTTTTGGAGTTTTCGAGTTTTGGAGTTTCGGAGTTTCGGAGTTTTGGAGTTTTGGAGTTTTGGAGTTTCGGAGTTTTGGAGTTTTGGAGTTTCGGAGTTTTGGAGTTTTGGAGTTTCGGAGTTTTGGAGTTTTGGAGTTTTGGAGTTTTGGAGTTTTGGAGTTTCCGAGTTTCGGAGTTTCGGAGTTTTGGTGTTTCGGAGTTTTGGAGTTTTGGAGTTTTGGAGTTTCGGAGTTTTGGAGTTTTGGAGTTTTGGAGCTTTGGAGTTTTGGAGTTTTGGAGTTTCGGAGTTTTGGAGTTTTGGAGTATTGGAGTTTTGGAGTTTTGGAGTTTCGGAGTTTTCGAGTTTTGGAGTTTTGGAGATTCGGAGTTTTGGAGTTTCGGAGTTTCGGAGTTTCGGAGTTTTGGAGTTTTGGAGTTTCGGAGTTTTGGAGTTTTGGAGTTTTGGAGTTTCGGAGTTTCGGAGTTTTGGAGTTTTGGAGTTTTGGAGTTTTGGAGTTTCGGAGTTTTGGAGTTTTGGAGTTTCGGAGTTTCGGAGTTTTGGAGTTTCGGAGTTTTGGAGTTTTGGAGTTTTGGAGTTTTGGAGTTTCGGAGTTTCGGAGTTTTGGAGTTTTGGAGTTTTGGAGTTTTGTAGTTTTGGAGTTTTGGAGTTTCGGAGTTTCGGAGTTTTGGAGTTTTGGAGATTCGGAGTTTTGAAGTTTTGGAGTATTGGAGTTTCGGAGTTTTGGAGTTTTGGAGTTTCGGAGTATTGGAGTATTGGAGTTTTGGAGTTTCGGAGTTTCGGAGTTTTGGAGTTTTGGAGTTTCGGAGTTTTTGAGTTTCGGAGTTTTGGAGTTTTGGAGTTTTGGAGTTTCGGAGTTTCGGTGTTTTGGAGTTTTGGAGTTTTGGAGTATTGGAGTTTTGGAGTTTTGGAGTTTTGGAGTTTTGGAGTTTTGGAGTTTTGGAGTTTTGCAGTTTTGGAGTTTCGGAGTTTTGGAGTTTTGGAGTTTCGGAGTTTCGGAGTTTTGGAGTTTTGGAGTTTTGGAGTTTCGGAGTTTTGGAGTTTTGGAGTTTCGGAGTTTTGGAGTTTTGGAGTTTTGGAGTTTTGGAGTTTCGGAGTTTTGGAGTTTCGGAGTTTTGGAGTTTTGGAGTTTCGGAGTTTTGGAGTTTTGGAGTTTTGGAGTTTTGGAGATTCGGAGTTTTGGAGTTTCGGAGTTTTGGAGTTTCGGAGTTTTGGAGTTTCGGAGTTTTGGAGTTTCGGAGTTTTGGAGTTTTGGAGTTTTGGAGTTTTGGAGTTTTGGAGTTTTTGAGTTTTGGAGTTTTGGAGTTTCGGAGTTTTGGAGTATTGGAGTTTTGGAGTTTCGGAGTTTTGGAGTTTTGGAGTTTTGGAGTTTCGGAGTTTCGCAGTTTTGGAGTATTGGAGTTTTGGAGTTTTGGAGTTTTCGAGTTTTGGAGTTTCGGAGTTTCGGAGTTTTGGAGTTTTGGAGTTTTGGAGTTTCGGAGTTTTGGAGTTTTGGAGTTTCGGAGTTTTGGAGTTTTGGAGTTTCGGAGTTTTGGAGTTTTGGAGTTTTGGAGTTTTGGAGTTTTGGAGTTTCCGAGTTTCGGAGTTTCGGAGTTTTGGTGTTTCGGAGTTTTGGAGTTTTGGAGTTTTGGAGTTTCGGAGTTTTGGAGTTTTGGAGTTTTGGAGCTTTGGAGTTTTGGAGTTTTGGAGTTTCGGAGTTTTGGAGTTTTGGAGTATTGGAGTTTTGGAGTTTTGGAGTTTCGGAGTTTTCGAGTTTTGGAGTTTTGGAGATTCGGAGTTTTGGAGTTTCGGAGTTTCGGAGTTTCGGAGTTTTGGAGTTTTGGAGTTTCGGAGTTTTGGAGTTTTGGAGTTTTGGAGTTTCGGAGTTTCGGAGTTTTGGAGTTTCGGAGTTTCGGAGTTTCGGAGTTTCGGAGTTTTGGAGTTTTGGAGTTTTGGAGTTTTGGAGTTTTGGAGTTTCGGAGTTTTGGAGTATTGGAGTTTCGGAGTTTTGGAGTTTTGGACTTTTGCAGTTTTGGAGTTTCGGAGTTTTGGAGTTTTGGAGTTTCGGAGTTTTGGAGTTTTGGAGTTTCGGAGTTTCGGAGTTTTGGAGTTTCGGAGTTTTGGAGTTTTGGAGTTTTGGAGTTTTGGAGTTTCGGAGTTTCGGAGTATTGGAGTTTTGGAGTTTTGGAGTTTTGGAGTTTTGGAGTTTTGGAGTTTTGGAGTTTCGGAGTTTTGGAGTATTGGAGTTTCGGAGTTTTGGAGTTTTGGACTTTTGCAGTTTTGGAGTTTTGGAGTTTTGGAGTTTTGGAGTTTTGGAGTTTCGGAGTTTCGGAGTTTTGGAGTTTTGGAGTTTTGGAGTTTCGGAGTTTTGGAGTTTTGGAGTTTCGGAGTTTCGGAGTTTTGGAGTTTCGGAGTTTTGGAGTTTTGGAGTTTTGGAGTTTTGGAGTTTCGGAGTTTCGGAGTTTTGGAGTTTTGGAGTTTTGGAGTTTTGTAGTTTTGGAGTTTTGGAGTTTCGGAGTTTCGGAGTTTTGGAGTTTTGGAGATTCGGAGTTTTGAAGTTTTGGAGTATTGGAGTTTCGGAGTTTTGGAGTTTTGGAGTTTCGGAGTATTGGAGTATTGGAGTTTTGGAGTTTCGGAGTTTCGGAGTTTTGGAGTTTTGGAGTTTCGGAGTTTTTGAGTTTCGGAGTTTTGGAGTTTTGGAGTTTTGGAGTTTCGGAGTTTCGGTGTTTTGGAGTTTTGGAGTTTTGGAGTTTTGGAGTTTTGGAGTTTTGGAGTTTTGGAGTTTTGGAGTTTTGGAGTTTTGCAGTTTTGGAGTTTCGGAGTTTTGGAGTTTTGGAGTTTCGGAGTTTCGGAGTTTTGGAGTTTTGGAGTTTTGGAGTTTCGGAGTTTTGGAGTTTTGGAGTTTCGGAGTTTTGGAGTTTTGGAGTTTTGGAGTTTTGGAGTTTCGGAGTTTTGGAGTTTCGGAGTTTTGGAGTTTTGGAGTTTCGGAGTTTTGGAGTTTTGGAGTTTTGGAGTTTTGGAGATTCGGAGTTTTGGAGTTTCGGAGTTTTGGAGTTTCGGAGTTTTGGAGTTTCGGAGTTTTGGAGTTTCGGAGTTTTGGAGTTTTGGAGTTTTGGAGTTTTGGAGTTTTTGAGTTTTGGAGTTTTGGAGTTTCGGAGTTTTGGAGTATTGGAGTTTTGGAGTTTCGGAGTTTTGGAGTTTTGGAGTTTTGGAGTTTTGGAGTTTCGGAGTTTCGCAGTTTTGGAGTATTGGAGTTTTGGAGTTTTGGAGTTTTCGAGTTTTGGAGTTTCGGAGTTTCGGAGTTTTGGAGTTTTGGAGTTTTGGAGTTTCGGAGTTTTGGAGTTTTGGAGTTTCGGAGTTTTGGAGTTTTGGAGTTTCGGAGTTTTGGAGTTTTGGAGTTTTGGAGTTTTGGAGTTTTGGAGTTTCCGAGTTTCGGAGTTTCGGAGTTTCGGAGTTTTGGTGTTTCGGAGTTTTGGAGTTTTGGAGTTTTGGAGTTTCGGAGTTTTGGAGTTTTGGAGTTTTGGAGCTTTGAAGTTTTGGAGTTTTGGAGTTTCGGAGTTTTGGAGTTTTGGAGTATTGGAGTTTTGGAGTTTTGGAGTTTCGGAGTTTTCGAGTTTTGGAGTTTTGGAGATTCGGAGTTTTGGAGTTTCGGAGTTTCGGAGTTTTGGAGTTTTGGAGTTTTGGAGTTTTGTAGTTTTGGAGTTTTGGAGTTTCGGAGTTTCGGAGTTTTGGAGTTTTGGAGATTCGGAGTTTTGAAGTTTTGGAGTATTGGAGTTTCGGAGTTTTGGAGTTTTGGAGTTTCGGAGTATTGGAGTATTGGAGTTTTGGAGTTTCGGAGTTTTGAAGTTTTGGAGTTTTGGAGTTTCGGAGTTTTTGAGTTTCGGAGTTTTGGAGTTTTGGAGTTTTGGAGTTTTGGAGTTTTGGAGTTTCGGAGTTTCGGTGTTTTGGAGTTTTGGAGTTTTGGAGTATTGGAGTTTTGGAGTTTTGGAGTTTCGGAGTTTTGGAGTTTTGGAGTTTCGGAGTATTGGAGTATTGGAGTTTTGGAGTTTCGGAGTTTTGGAGTTTTGGAGTTTTGGAGTTTCGGAGTTTTTGAGTTTCGGAGTTTTGGAGTTTTGGAGTTTTGGAGTTTTGGAGTTTTGGAGTTTCGGAGTTTCGGTGTTTTGGAGTTTTGGAGTTTTGGAGTATTGGAGTTTTGGAGTTTTGGAGTTTCGGAGTTTTGGAGTTTCGGAGTTTTGGAGTATTGGAGTTTTGGAGTTTCGGAGTTTTGGAGTTTCGGAGTTTTGGAGTTTTGGAGTTTTGGAGTTTTGGAGTTTTGGAGTTTCGGAGTTTTGGAGTTTTGGAGTTTTGGAGCTTTGGAGTTTTGGAGTTTCCGAGTTTTGGAGTTTCGGAGTTTTGGAGTTTCGGAGTTTCGGAGTTTTGGAGTTTTGCAGTTTTGGAGTTTTGGAGTTTTGGAGTTTCGGAGTTTCGGAGTTTTGGAGTATTGGAGTTTTGGAGTTTTGGAGTTTCGGAGTTTTGGAGTTTCGGAGTTTCGGAGTTTCGGAGTTTCGGAGTTTTGGAGTTTTGGAGTTTCGGAGTTTCGGAGTTTCGGAGTTTTGGAGTTTTGGAGTTTTGGAGTTTCGGAGTTTCGGAGTTTCGGAGTTTCGGAGTTTTGGAGTTTTGGAGTTTCGGAGTTTTGGAGTTTTGGAGTTTCGGAGTTTTGGAGTATTGGAGTTTTGGAGTTTCGGAGTTTCGCAGTTTTGGAGTATTGGAGTTTTGGAGTTTTGGAGTTTTCGAGTTTTGGAGTTTCGGAGTTTCGGAGTTTTGGAGTTTTGGAGTTTTGGAGTTTCGGAGTTTTGGAGTTTTGGAGTTTCGGAGTTTTGGAGTTTTGGAGTTTCGGAGTTTTGGAGTTTTGGAGTTTTGGAGTTTTGGAGTTTTGGAGTTTCCGAGTTTCGGAGTTTCGGAGTTTTGGTGTTTCGGAGTTTTGGAGTTTTGGAGTTTTGGAGTTTCGGAGTTTTGGAGTTTTGGAGTTTTGGAGTTTTGGAGCTTTGGAGTTTTGGAGTTTTGGAGTTTCGGAGTTTTGGAGTTTTGGAGTATTGGAGTTTTGGAGTTTTGGAGTTTCGGAGTTTTCGAGTTTTGGAGTTTTGGAGATTCGGAGTTTTGGAGTTTCGGAGTTTCGGAGTTTTGGAGTTTTGGAGTTTTGGAGTTTTGTAGTTTTGGAGTTTCGGAGTTTCGGAGTTTTGGAGTTTTGGAGATTCGGAGTTTTGAAGTTTTGGAGTATTGGAGTTTCGGAGTTTTGGAGTTTTGGAGTTTCGGAGTATTGGAGTATTGGAGTTTTGGAGTTTCGGAGTTTTGGAGTTTTGGAGTTTTGGAGTTTCGGAGTTTTTGAGTTTCGGAGTTTTGGAGTTTTGGAGTTTTGGAGTTTTGGAGTTTCGGAGTTTCGGTGTTTTGGAGTTTTGGAGTTTTGGAGTATTGGAGTTTTGGAGTTTTGGAGTTTCGGAGTTTTGGAGTTTCGGAGTTTTGGAGTATTGGAGTTTTGGAGTTTCGGAGTTTTGGAGTTTTGGAGTTTTGGAGTATTGGAGTTTTGGAGTTTTGGAGTTTTGGAGCTTTGGAGTTTTGGAGTTTTGGAGTTTCGGAGTTTTGGAGTTTTGGAGTATTGGAGTTTTGGAGTTTTGGAGTTTCGGAGTTTTGGAGTTTCGGAGTTTTGGAGTTTCGGAGTTTTGGAGTTTTGGAGTTTTGGAGTTTTTGAGTTTTGGAGTTTTTGAGTTTTTGAGTTTTGGAGTTTTGGAGCTTTGGAGTTTTGGAGTTTTGGAGTTTTGGAGTTTCGGAGTTTTGGAGTTTTGGAGTTTTGGAGTTTTGGAGTTTTGGAGTTTTGGAGTTTTGGAGTTTTGGAGTTTTGGAGTTTCGGAGTTTTGGAGTTTTGGAGTTTTGGAGTTTCGGAGTTTTGGAGTTTTGGAGTTTTGGAGTTTCCGAGTTTTGGAGATTCGGAGTTTTGGAGTTTTGGAGTTTTGGAGTTTCGGAGTTTCGGAGTTTCGGTGTTTTGGAGTTTTGGAGTTTTGGAGTATTGGAGTTTTGGAGTTTTGGAGTTTCGGAGTTTTGGAGTTTCGGAGTTTTGGAGTTTTGGAGTTTTGGAGTTTTGGAGTTTTGGAGTTTCGGAGTTTTGGAGTTTTGGAGTTTTGGAGTTTTGGAGTTTTGGAGTTTCCGAGTTTTGGAGATTCGGAGTTTTGGAGTTTCGGAGTTTCGGAGTTTTGGAGTTTTGGAGTTTCGGAGTTTTGGAGTTTTGGAGTTTTGGAGTTTTGGAGTTTCGGAGTTTTGGAGTTTCGGAGTTTCGGAGTTTCGGAGTTTCGGAGTTTTGGAGTATTGGAGTTTCGGAGTTTTGGAGTTTTGGAGTTTTGCAGTTTTGGAGTTTCGGAGTTTTGGAGTTTTGGAGTTTTGGAGTTTCGGAGTTTCGGAGTTTTGGAGTTTTGGAGTTTTGGAGTTTCGGAGTTTTGGAGTTGTGGAGTTTCGGAGTTTCGGAGTTTTGGAGTTTCGGAGTTTTGGAGTTTTGGAGTTTTGGAGTTTCCGAGTTTTGGAGATTCGGAGTTTTGGAGTTCTGGAGTTTTGGAGTTTCGGAGTTTCGGAGTTTCGGTGTTTTGGAGTTTTGGAGTTTTGGAGTATTGGAGTTTTGGAGTTTTGGAGTTTCGGAGTTTTGGAGTTTCGGAGTTTTGGAGTTTTGGAGTTTTGGAGTTTTGGAGTTTTGGAGTTTCGGAGTTTTGGAGTTTTGGAGTTTTGGAGTTTTGGAGTTTCCGAGTTTTGGAGATTCGGAGTTTTGGAGTTTCGGAGTTTCGGAGTTTCGGAGTTTTGGAGTTTTGGAGTTTCGGAGTTTTGGAGTTTTGGAGTTTTGGAGTTTCGGAGTTTCGGAGTTTTGGAGTTTCGGAGTTTCGGAGTTTCGGAGTTTCGGAGTTTTGGAGTTTTGGAGTTTTGGAGTTTTGGAGTTTTGGAGTTTCGGAGTTTTGGAGTATTGGAGTTTCGGAGTTTTGGAGTTTTGGACTTTTGCAGTTTTGGAGTTTCGGAGTTTTGGAGTTTTGGAGTTTTGGAGTTTCGGAGTTTCGGAGTTTTGGAGTTTTGGAGTTTTGGAGTTTTGGAGTTTCGGAGTTTTGGAGTTATGGAGTTTCGGAGTTTCGGAGTTTTGGAGTTTCGGAGTTTCGGAGTTTTGGAGTTTTGGAGTTTTGGAGTTTTGGAGTTTCGGAGTTTCGGAGTATTGGAGTTTTGGAGTTTTGGAGTTTTGGAGTTTTGGAGTTTTGGAGTTTCGGAGTTTTGGAGTATTGGAGTTTCGGAGTTTTGGAGTTTTGGACTTTTGCAGTTTTGGAGTTTTGGAGTTTTGGAGTTTTGGAGTTTCGGAGTTTTGGTGTTTCGGAGTTTTGGAGTTTTGGAGTTTTGGAGTTTCGGAGTTTTGGAGTTTTGGAGTTTTGGAGCTTTGGAGTTTTGGAGTTTTGGAGTTTCGGAGTTTTGGAGTTTTGGAGTATTGGAGTTTTGGAGTTTTGGAGTTTCGGAGTTTTCGAGTTTTGGAGTTTTGGAGATTCGGAGTTTTGGAGTTTCGGAGTTTCGGAGTTTCGGAGTTTTGGAGTTTTGGAGTTTCGGAGTTTTGGAGTTTTGGAGTTTTGGAGTTTCGGAGTTTCGGAGTTTTGGAGTTTTGGAGTTTTGGAGTTTTGGAGTTTCGGAGTTTTGGAGTTTTGGAGTTTCGGAGTTTCGGAGTTTTGGAGTTTCGGAGTTTTGGAGTTTTGGAGTTTTGGAGTTTTGGAGTTTCGGAGTTTCGGAGTTTTGGAGTTTTGGAGTTTTGGAGTTTTGTAGTTTTGGAGTTTTGGAGTTTCGGAGTTTCGGAGTTTTGGAGTTTTGGAGATTCGGAGTTTTGAAGTTTTGGAGTATTGGAGTTTCCGAGTTTTGGAGATTCGGAGTTTTGGAGTTCTGGAGTTTTGGAGTTTCGGAGTTTCGGAGTTTCGGTGTTTTGGAGTTTTGGAGTTTTGGAGTATTGGAGTTTTGGAGTTTTGGAGTTTCGGAGTTTTGGAGTTTCGGAGTTTTGGAGTTTTGGAGTTTTGGAGTTTTGGAGTTTTGGAGTTTCGGAGTTTTGGAGTTTTGGAGTTTTGGAGTTTTGGAGTTTCCGAGTTTTGGAGATTCGGAGTTTTGGAGTTTCGGAGTTTCGGAGTTTCGGAGTTTTGGTGTTTCGGAGTTTTGGAGTTTTGGAGTTTTGGAGTTTCGGAGTTTTGGAGTTTTGGAGTTTTGGAGCTTTGGAGTTTTGGAGTTTTGGAGTTTCGGAGTTTTGGAGTTTTGGAGTATTGGAGTTTTGGAGTTTTGGAGTTTCGGAGTTTTCGAGTTTTGGAGTTTTGGAGATTCGGAGTTTTGGAGTTTCGGAGTTTCGGAGTTTCGGAGTTTTGGAGTTTTGGAGTTTCGGAGTTTTGGAGTTTTGGAGTTTTGGAGTTTCGGAGTTTCGGAGTTTTGGAGTTTTGGAGTTTTGGAGTTTTGGAGTTTCGGAGTTTTGGAGTTTTGGAGTTTCGGAGTTTCGGAGTTTTGGAGTTTCGGAGTTTTGGAGTTTTGGAGTTTTGGAGTTTTGGAGTTTCGGAGTTTCGGAGTTTTGGAGTTTTGGAGTTTTGGAGTTTTGTAGTTTTGGAGTTTTGGAGTTTCGGAGTTTCGGAGTTTTGGAGTTTTGGAGATTCGGAGTTTTGAAGTTTTGGAGTATTGGAGTTTCGGAGTTTTGGAGTTTTGGAGTTTCGGAGTATTGGAGTATTGGAGTTTTGGAGTTTCGGAGTTTCGGAGTTTTGGAGTTTTGGAGTATTGGAGTTTTGGAGTTTTGGAGTTTTCGAGTTTTGGAGTTTCGGAGTTTCGGAGTTTTGGAGTTTTGGAGTTTTGGAGTTTCGGAGTTTTGGAGTTTTGGAGTTTCGGAGTTTTGGAGTTTTGGAGTTTTGGAGTTTTGGAGTTTTGGAGTTTCCGAGTTTCGGAGTTTCGGAGTTTTGGTGTTTCGGAGTTTTGGAGTTTTGGAGTTTTGGAGTTTCGGAGTTTTGGAGTTTTGGAGTTTTGGAGCTTTGGAGTTTTGGAGTTTTGGAGTTTCGGAGTTTTGGAGTTTTGGAGTATTGGAGTTTTGGAGTTTTGGAGTTTCGGAGTTTTCGAGTTTTGGAGTTTTGGAGATTCGGAGTTTTGGAGTTTTGGAGTTTCGGAGTTTCGGAGTTTTGGAGTTTTGGAGTTTCGGAGTTTTGGAGTTTTGGAAGTTTTGGAGTTTCGGAGTTTCGGAGTTTTGGAGTTTCGGAGTTTCGGAGTTTCGGAGTTTCGGAGTTTTGGAGTTTTGGAGTTTTGGAGTTTTGGAGTTTTGGAGTTTCGGAGTTTTGGAGTATTGGAGTTTCGGAGTTTTGGAGTTTTGGACTTTTGCAGTTTTGGAGTTTCGGAGTTTTGGAGTTTTGGAGTTTCGGAGTTTTGGAGTTTTGGAGTTTCGGAGTTTCGGAGTTTTGGAGTTTCGGAGTTTTGGAGTTTTGGAGTTTTGGAGTTTTGGAGTTTCGGAGTTTCGGAGTATTGGAGTTTTGGAGTTTTGGAGTTTTGGAGTTTTGGAGTTTTGGAGTTTCGGAGTTTTGGAGTATTGGAGTTTCGGAGTTTTGGAGTTTTGGACTTTTGCAGTTTTGGAGTTTTGGAGTTTTGGAGTTTTGGAGTTTTGGAGTTTCGGAGTTTCGGAGTTTTGGAGTTTTGGAGTTTTGGAGTTTCGGAGTTTTGGAGTTTTGGAGTTTCGGAGTTTCGGAGTTTTGGAGTTTCGGAGTTTTGGAGTTTTGGAGTTTTGGAGTTTTGGAGTTTCGGAGTTTCGGAGTTTTGGAGTTTTGGAGTTTTGGAGTTTTGTAGTTTTGGAGTTTTGGAGTTTCGGAGTTTCGGAGTTTTGGAGTTTTGGAGATTCGGAGTTTTGAAGTTTTGGAGTATTGGAGTTTCGGAGTTTTGGAGTTTTGGAGTTTCGGAGTATTGGAGTATTGGAGTTTTGGAGTTTCGGAGTTTCGGAGTTTTGGAGTTTTGGAGTTTCGGAGTTTTTGAGTTTCGGAGTTTTGGAGTTTTGGAGTTTTGGAGTTTCGGAGTTTCGGTGTTTTGGAGTTTTGGAGTTTTGGAGTTTTGGAGTTTTGGAGTTTTGGAGTTTTGGAGTTTTGGAGTTTTGCAGTTTTGGAGTTTCGGAGTTTTGGAGTTTTGGAGTTTCGGAGTTTCGGAGTTTTGGAGTTTTGGAGTTTTGGAGTTTCGGAGTTTTGGAGTTTTGGAGTTTCGGAGTTTTGGAGTTTTGGAGTTTTGGAGTTTTGGAGTTTCGGAGTTTTGGAGTTTCGGAGTTTTGGAGTTTTGGAGTTTCGGAGTTTTGGAGTTTTGGAGTTTTGGAGTTTTGGAGATTCGGAGTTTTGGAGTTTCGGAGTTTTGGAGTTTCGGAGTTTTGGAGTTTCGGAGTTTTGGAGTTTCGGAGTTTTGGAGTTTTGGAGTTTTGGAGTTTTGGAGTTTTTGAGTTTTGGAGTTTTGGAGTTTCGGAGTTTTGGAGTATTGGAGTTTTGGAGTTTCGGAGTTTTGGAGTTTTGGAGTTTTGGAGTTTTGGAGTTTCGGAGTTTCGCAGTTTTGGAGTATTGGAGTTTTGGAGTTTTGGAGTTTTCGAGTTTTGGAGTTTCGGAGTTTCGGAGTTTTGGAGTTTTGGAGTTTTGGAGTTTCGGAGTTTTGGAGTTTTGGAGTTTCGGAGTTTTGGAGTTTTGGAGTTTCGGAGTTTTGGAGTTTTGGAGTTTTGGAGTTTTGGAGTTTTGGAGTTTCCGAGTTTCGGAGTTTCGGAGTTTCGGAGTTTTGGTGTTTCGGAGTTTTGGAGTTTTGGAGTTTTGGAGTTTCGGAGTTTTGGAGTTTTGGAGTTTTGGAGCTTTGAAGTTTTGGAGTTTTGGAGTTTCGGAGTTTTGGAGTTTTGGAGTATTGGAGTTTTGGAGTTTTGGAGTTTCGGAGTTTTCGAGTTTTGGAGTTTTGGAGATTCGGAGTTTTGGAGTTTCGGAGTTTCGGAGTTTTGGAGTTTTGGAGTTTTGGAGTTTTGTAGTTTTGGAGTTTTGGAGTTTCGGAGTTTCGGAGTTTTGGAGTTTTGGAGATTCGGAGTTTTGAAGTTTTGGAGTATTGGAGTTTCGGAGTTTTGGAGTTTTGGAGTTTCGGAGTATTGGAGTATTGGAGTTTTGGAGTTTCGGAGTTTTGGAGTTTTGGAGTTTTGGAGTTTCGGAGTTTTTGAGTTTCGGAGTTTTGGAGTTTTGGAGTTTTGGAGTTTTGGAGTTTTGGAGTTTCGGAGTTTCGGTGTTTTGGAGTTTTGGAGTTTTGGAGTATTGGAGTTTTGGAGTTTTGGAGTTTCGGAGTTTTGGAGTTTTGGAGTTTCGGAGTATTGGAGTATTGGAGTTTTGGAGTTTCGGAGTTTTGGAGTTTTGGAGTTTTGGAGTTTCGGAGTTTTTGAGTTTCGGAGTTTTCGAGTTTTGGAGTTTTGGAGTTTTGGAGTTTTGGAGTTTCGGAGTTTCGGTGTTTTGGAGTTTTGGAGTTTTGGAGTATTGGAGTTTTGGAGTTTTGGAGTTTCGGAGTTTTGGAGTTTCGGAGTTTTGGAGTATTGGAGTTTTGGAGTTTCGGAGTTTTGGAGTTTCGGAGTTTTGGAGTTTTGGAGTTTTGGAGTTTTGGAGTTTTGGAGTTTCGGAGTTTTGGAGTTTTGGAGTTTTGGAGCTTTGGAGTTTTGGAGTTTCCGAGTTTTGGAGTTTCGGAGTTTTGGAGTTTCGGAGTTTCGGAGTTTTGGAGTTTTGCAGTTTTGGAGTTTTGGAGTTTTGGAGTTTCGGAGTTTCGGAGTTTTGGAGTATTGGAGTTTTGGAGTTTTGGAGTTTCGGAGTTTTGGAGTTTCGGAGTTTCGGAGTTTCGGAGTTTCGGAGTTTTGGAGTTTTGGAGTTTCGGAGTTTCGGAGTTTCGGAGTTTTGGAGTTTTGGAGTTTTGGAGTTTCGGAGTTTCGGAGTTTCGGAGTTTCGGAGTTTTGGAGTTTTGGAGTTTCGGAGTTTTGGAGTTTTGGAGTTTCGGAGTTTTGGAGTATTGGAGTTTTGGAGTTTCGGAGTTTCGCAGTTTTGGAGTATTGGAGTTTTGGAGTTTTGGAGTTTTCGAGTTTTGGAGTTTCGGAGTTTCGGAGTTTTGGAGTTTTGGAGTTTTGGAGTTTCGGAGTTTTGGAGTTTTGGAGTTTCGGAGTTTTGGAGTTTTGGAGTTTCGGAGTTTTGGAGTTTTGGAGTTTTGGAGTTTTGGAGTTTTGGAGTTTCCGAGTTTCGGAGTTTCGGAGTTTTGGTGTTTCGGAGTTTTGGAGTTTTGGAGTTTTGGAGTTTCGGAGTTTTGGAGTTTTGGAGTTTTGGAGCTTTGGAGTTTTGGAGTTTTGGAGTTTCGGAGTTTTGGAGTTTTGGAGTATTGGAGTTTTGGAGTTTTGGAGTTTCGGAGTTTTCGAGTTTTGGAGTTTTGGAGATTCGGAGTTTTGGAGTTTCGGAGTTTCGGAGTTTTGGAGTTTTGGAGTTTTGGAGTTTTGTAGTTTTGGAGTTTCGGAGTTTCGGAGTTTTGGAGTTTTGGAGATTCGGAGTTTTGAAGTTTTGGAGTATTGGAGTTTCGGAGTTTTGGAGTTTTGGAGTTTCGGAGTATTGGAGTATTGGAGTTTTGGAGTTTCGGAGTTTTGGAGTTTTGGAGTTTTGGAGTTTCGGAGTTTTTGAGTTTCGGAGTTTTGGAGTTTTGGAGTTTTGGAGTTTTGGAGTTTCGGAGTTTCGGTGTTTTGGAGTTTTGGAGTTTTGGAGTATTGGAGTTTTGGAGTTTTGGAGTTTCGGAGTTTTGGAGTTTCGGAGTTTTGGAGTATTGGAGTTTTGGAGTTTCGGAGTTTTGGAGTTTTGGAGTTTTGGAGTATTGGAGTTTTGGAGTTTTGGAGTTTTGGAGCTTTGGAGTTTTGGAGTTTTGGAGTTTCGGAGTTTTGGAGTTTTGGAGTATTGGAGTTTTGGAGTTTTGGAGTTTCGGAGTTTTGGAGTTTCGGAGTTTTGGAGTTTCGGAGTTTTGGAGTTTTGGAGTTTTGGAGTTTTTGAGTTTTGGAGTTTTTGAGTTTTGGAGTTTTGGAGCTTTGGAGTTTTGGAGTTTTGGAGTTTTGGAGTTTCGGAGTTTTGGAGTTTTGGAGTTTTGGAGTTTTGGAGTTTTGGAGTTTTGGAGTTTTGGAGTTTTGGAGTTTTGGAGTTTCGGAGTTTTGGAGTTTTGGAGTTTTGGAGTTTCGGAGTTTTGGAGTTTTGGAGTTTTGGAGTTTCCGAGTTTTGGAGATTCGGAGTTTTGGAGTTTTGGAGTTTTGGAGTTTCGGAGTTTCGGAGTTTCGGTGTTTTGGAGTTTTGGAGTTTTGGAGTATTGGAGTTTTGGAGTTTTGGAGTTTCGGAGTTTTGGAGTTTCGGAGTTTTGGAGTTTTGGAGTTTTGGAGTTTTGGAGTTTTGGAGTTTCGGAGTTTTGGAGTTTTGGAGTTTTGGAGTTTTGGAGTTTTGGAGTTTCCGAGTTTTGGAGATTCGGAGTTTTGGAGTTTCGGAGTTTCGGAGTTTTGGAGTTTTGGAGTTTCGGAGTTTTGGAGTTTTGGAGTTTTGGAGTTTTGGAGTTTCGGAGTTTTGGAGTTTCGGAGTTTCGGAGTTTCGGAGTTTCGGAGTTTTGGAGTATTGGAGTTTCGGAGTTTTGGAGTTTTGGAGTTTTGCAGTTTTGGAGTTTCGGAGTTTTGGAGTTTTGGAGTTTTGGAGTTTCGGAGTTTCGGAGTTTTGGAGTTTTGGAGTTTTGGAGTTTCGGAGTTTTGGAGTTGTGGAGTTTCGGAGTTTCGGAGTTTTGGAGTTTCGGAGTTTTGGAGTTTTGGAGTTTTGGAGTTTCCGAGTTTTGGAGATTCGGAGTTTTGGAGTTCTGGAGTTTTGGAGTTTCGGAGTTTCGGAGTTTCGGTGTTTTGGAGTTTTGGAGTTTTGGAGTATTGGAGTTTTGGAGTTTTGGAGTTTCGGAGTTTTGGAGTTTCGGAGTTTTGGAGTTTTGGAGTTTTGGAGTTTTGGAGTTTTGGAGTTTTGGAGTTTCGGAGTTTTGGAGTTTTGGAGTTTTGGAGTTTTGGAGTTTCCGAGTTTTGGAGATTCGGAGTTTTGGAGTTTCGGAGTTTCGGAGTTTCGGAGTTTTGGAGTTTTGGAGTTTCGGAGTTTTGGAGTTTTGGAGTTTTGGAGTTTCGGAGTTTCGGAGTTTTGGAGTTTCGGAGTTTCGGAGTTTCGGAGTTTCGGAGTTTTGGAGTTTTGGAGTTTTGGAGTTTTGGAGTTTTGGAGTTTCGGAGTTTTGGAGTATTGGAGTTTCGGAGTTTTGGAGTTTTGGACTTTTGCAGTTTTGGAGTTTCGGAGTTTTGGAGTTTTGGAGTTTTGGAGTTTCGGAGTTTCGGAGTTTTGGAGTTTTGGAGTTTTGGAGTTTTGGAGTTTCGGAGTTTTGGAGTTTTGGAGTTTCGGAGTTTCGGAGTTTTGGAGTTTCGGAGTTTCGGAGTTTTGGAGTTTTGGAGTTTTGGAGTTTCGGAGTTTCGGAGTATTGGAGTTTTGGAGTTTTGGAGTTTTGGAGTTTTGGAGTTTTGGAGTTTCGGAGTTTTGGAGTATTGGAGTTTCGGAGTTTTGGAGTTTTGGACTTTTGCAGTTTTGGAGTTTTGGAGTTTTGGAGTTTTGGAGTTTCGGAGTTTCGGAGTTTTGGAGTTTTGGAGTTTTGGAGTTTCGGAGTTTTGGAGTTTTGGAGTTTCGGAGTTTCGGAGTTTTGGAGTTTCGGAGTTTTGGAGTTTCGGAGTTTTGGAGTTTTGGAGTTTTGGAGTTTCGGAGTTTTTGAGTTTCGGAGTTTTGGAGTTTTGGAGTTTTGGAGTTTTGGAGTTTCGGAGTTTCGGTGTTTTGGAGTTTTGGAGTTTTGGAGTATTGGAGTTTTGGAGTTTCGGAGTTTCGGAGTTTTGGAGTTTTGGAGTTTCGGAGTTTCGGAGTTTTGGAGTTTCGGAGTTTCGGAGTTTTGGAGTTTTGGAGTTTTGGAGTTTTGGAGTTTCGGAGTTTCGGAGTATTGGAGTTTTGGAGTTTTGGAGTTTTGGAGTTTTGGAGTTTTGGAGTTTCGGAGTTTTGGAGTATTGGAGTTTCGGAGTTTTGGAGTTTTGGACTTTTGCAGTTTTGGAGTTTTGGAGTTTTGGAGTTTTGGAGTTTCGGAGTTTTGGTGTTTCGGAGTTTTGGAGTTTTGGAGTTTTGGAGTTTCGGAGTTTTGGAGTTTTGGAGTTTTGGAGCTTTGGAGTTTTGGAGTTTTGGAGTTTCGGAGTTTTGGAGTTTTGGAGTATTGGAGTTTTGGAGTTTTGGAGTTTCGGAGTTTTCGAGTTTTGGAGTTTTGGAGATTCGGAGTTTTGGAGTTTCGGAGTTTCGGAGTTTCGGAGTTTTGGAGTTTTGGAGTTTCGGAGTTTTGGAGTTTTGGAGTTTTGGAGTTTCGGAGTTTCGGAGTTTTGGAGTTTTGGAGTTTTGGAGTTTCGGAGTTTTGGAGTTTTGGAGTTTCGGAGTTTCGGAGTTTTGGAGTTTCGGAGTTTTGGAGTTTTGGAGTTTTGGAGTTTTGGAGTTTCGGAGTTTCGGAGTTTTGGAGTTTTGGAGTTTTGGAGTTTTGTAGTTTTGGAGTTTTGGAGTTTCGGAGTTTCGGAGTTTTGGAGTTTTGGAGATTCGGAGTTTTGAAGTTTTGGAGTATTGGAGTTTCCGAGTTTTGGAGATTCGGAGTTTTGGAGTTCTGGAGTTTTGGAGTTTCGGAGTTTCGGAGTTTCGGTGTTTTGGAGTTTTGGAGTTTTGGAGTATTGGAGTTTTGGAGTTTTGGAGTTTCGGAGTTTTGGAGTTTCGGAGTTTTGGAGTTTTGGAGTTTTGGAGTTTTGGAGTTTTGGAGTTTCGGAGTTTTGGAGTTTTGGAGTTTTGGAGTTTTGGAGTTTCCGAGTTTTGGAGATTCGGAGTTTTGGAGTTTCGGAGTTTCGGAGTTTCGGAGTTTTGGTGTTTCGGAGTTTTGGAGTTTTGGAGTTTTGGAGTTTCGGAGTTTTGGAGTTTTGGAGTTTTGGAGCTTTGGAGTTTTGGAGTTTTGGAGTTTCGGAGTTTTGGAGTTTTGGAGTATTGGAGTTTTGGAGTTTTGGAGTTTCGGAGTTTTCGAGTTTTGGAGTTTTGGAGATTCGGAGTTTTGGAGTTTCGGAGTTTCGGAGTTTCGGAGTTTCGGAGTTTTGGAGTTTTGGAGTTTCGGAGTTTTGGAGTTTTGGAGTTTTGGAGTTTCGGAGTTTCGGAGTTTTGGAGTTTTGGAGTTTTGGAGTTTTGGAGTTTCGGAGTTTTGGAGTTTTGGAGTTTCGGAGTTTCGGAGTTTTGGAGTTTCGGAGTTTTGGAGTTTTGGAGTTTTGGAGTTTTGGAGTTTCGGAGTTTCGGAGTTTTGGAGTTTTGGAGTTTTGGAGTTTTGTAGTTTTGGAGTTTTGGAGTTTCGGAGTTTCGGAGTTTTGGAGTTTTGGAGATTCGGAGTTTTGAAGTTTTGGAGTATTGGAGTTTCGGAGTTTTGGAGTTTTGGAGTTTCGGAGTATTGGAGTATTGGAGTTTTGGAGTTTCGGAGTTTCGGAGTTTTGGAGTTTTGGAGTTTCGGAGTTTTTGAGTTTCGGAGTTTTGGAGTTTTGGAGTTTTGGAGTTTCGGAGTTTCGGTGTTTTGGAGTTTTGGAGTTTTGGAGTATTGGAGTTTTGGAGTTTTGGAGTTTTGGAGTTTTGGAGTTTTGGAGTTTTGGAGTTTTGCAGTTTTGGAGTTTCGGAGTTTTGGAGTTTTGGAGTTTCGGAGTTTCGGAGTTTTGGAGTTTTGGAGTTTTGGAGTTTCGGAGTTTTGGAGTTTTGGAGTTTCGGAGTTTTGGAGTTTTGGAGTTTTGGAGTTTTGGAGTTTCGGAGTTTTGGAGTTTCGGAGTTTTGGAGTTTTGGAGTTTCGGAGTTTTGGAGTTTTGGAGTTTTGGAGTTTTGGAGATTCGGAGTTTTGGAGTTTCGGAGTTTTGGAGTTTCGGAGTTTTGGAGTTTCGGAGTTTTGGAGTTTCGGAGTTTTGGAGTTTTGGAGTTTTGGAGTTTTGGAGTTTTTGAGTTTTGGAGTTTTGGAGTTTCGGAGTTTTGGAGTATTGGAGTTTTGGAGTTTCGGAGTTTTGGAGTTTTGGAGTTTTGGAGTTTCGGAGTTTCGCAGTTTTGGAGTATTGGAGTTTTGGAGTTTTGGAGTTTTCGAGTTTTGGAGTTTCGGAGTTTCGGAGTTTTGGAGTTTTGGAGTTTTGGAGTTTCGGAGTTTTGGAGTTTTGGAGTTTCGGAGTTTTGGAGTTTTGGAGTTTCGGAGTTTTGGAGTTTTGGAGTTTTGGAGTTTTGGAGTTTTGGAGTTTCCGAGTTTCGGAGTTTCGGAGTTTTGGTGTTTCGGAGTTTTGGAGTTTTGGAGTTTTGGAGTTTCGGAGTTTTGGAGTTTTGGAGTTTTGGAGCTTTGGAGTTTTGGAGTTTTGGAGTTTCGGAGTTTTGGAGTTTTGGAGTATTGGAGTTTTGGAGTTTTGGAGTTTCGGAGTTTTCGAGTTTTGGAGTTTTGGAGATTCGGAGTTTTGGAGTTTCGGAGTTTCGGAGTTTCGGAGTTTTGGAGTTTTGGAGTTTCGGAGTTTTGGAGTTTTGGAGTTTTGGAGTTTCGGAGTTTCGGAGTTTTGGAGTTTC
The DNA here is from genome assembly GCF_055824585.1 of Amblyomma mixtum. Taxonomy (NCBI): domain Eukaryota; kingdom Metazoa; phylum Arthropoda; class Arachnida; order Ixodida; family Ixodidae; genus Amblyomma; species Amblyomma mixtum. Next base: position 14,146,389 of record NW_028317651.1, read on the forward strand.
GGAGTTTCGGAGTTTCGGAGTTTCGGAGTTTTGGAGTTTTGGAGTTTTGGAGTTTTGGAGTTTTGGAGTTTCGGAGTTTTGGAGTATTGGAGTTTCGGAGTTTTGGAGTTTTGGACTTTTGCAGTTTTGGAGTTTCGGAGTTTTGGAGTTTTGGAGTTTCGGAGTTTTGGAGTTTTGGAGTTTCGGAGTTTCGGAGTTTTGGAGTTTCGGAGTTTTGGAGTTTTGGAGTTTTGGAGTTTTGGAGTTTCGGAGTTTCGGAGTATTGGAGTTTTGGAGTTTTGGAGTTTTGGAGTTTTGGAGTTTCGGAGTTTTGGAGTATTGGAGTTTCGGAGTTTTGGAGTTTTGGACTTTTGCAGTTTTGGAGTTTTGGAGTTTTGGAGTTTTGGAGTTTTGGAGTTTCGGAGTTTCGGAGTTTTGGAGTTTTGGAGTTTTGGAGTTTCGGAGTTTTGGAGTTTTGGAGTTTCGGAGTTTCGGAGTTTTGGAGTTTCGGAGTTTTGGAGTTTTGGAGTTTTGGAGTTTTGGAGTTTCGGAGTTTCGGAGTTTTGGAGTTTTGGAGTTTTGGAGTTTTGTAGTTTTGGAGTTTTGGAGTTTCGGAGTTTCGGAGTTTTGGAGTTTTGGAGATTCGGAGTTTTGAAGTTTTGGAGTATTGGAGTTTCGGAGTTTTGGAGTTTTGGAGTTTCGGAGTATTGGAGTATTGGAGTTTTGGAGTTTCGGAGTTTCGGAGTTTTGGAGTTTTGGAGTTTCGGAGTTTTTGAGTTTCGGAGTTTTGGAGTTTTGGAGTTTTGGAGTTTCGGAGTTTCGGTGTTTTGGAGTTTTGGAGTTTTGGAGTTTTGGAGTTTTGGAGTTTTGGAGTTTTGGAGTTTTGGAGTTTTGGAGTTTTGCAGTTTTGGAGTTTCGGAGTTTTGGAGTTTTGGAGTTTCGGAGTTTCGGAGTTTTGGAGTTTTGGAGTTTTGGAGTTTCGGAGTTTTGGAGTTTTGGAGTTTCGGAGTTTTGGAGTTTTGGAGTTTTGGAGTTTTGGAGTTTCGGAGTTTTGGAGTTTCGGAGTTTTGGAGTTTTGGAGTTTCGGAGTTTTGGAGTTTTGGAGTTTTGGAGTTTTGGAGATTCGGAGTTTTGGAGTTTCGGAGTTTTGGAGTTTCGGAGTTTTGGAGTTTCGGAGTTTTGGAGTTTCGGAGTTTTGGAGTTTTGGAGTTTTGGAGTTTTGGAGTTTTTGAGTTTTGGAGTTTTGGAGTTTCGGAGTTTTGGAGTATTGGAGTTTTGGAGTTTCGGAGTTTTGGAGTTTTGGAGTTTTGGAGTTTTGGAGTTTCGGAGTTTCGCAGTTTTGGAGTATTGGAGTTTTGGAGTTTTGGAGTTTTCGAGTTTTGGAGTTTCGGAGTTTCGGAGTTTCGGAGTTTTGGAGTTTTGGAGTTTCGGAGTTTTGGAGTTTTGGAGTTTCGGAGTTTTGGAGTTTTGGAGTTTCGGAGTTTTGGAGTTTTGGAGTTTTGGAGTTTTGGAGTTTTGGAGTTTCCGAGTTTCGGAGTTTCGGAGTTTCGGAGTTTTGGTGTTTCGGAGTTTTGGAGTTTTGGAGTTTTGGAGTTTCGGAGTTTTGGAGTTTTGGAGTTTTGGAGCTTTGAAGTTTTGGAGTTTTGGAGTTTCGGAGTTTTGGAGTTTTGGAGTATTGGAGTTTTGGAGTTTTGGAGTTTCGGAGTTTTCGAGTTTTGGAGTTTTGGAGATTCGGAGTTTTGGAGTTTCGGAGTTTCGGAGTTTTGGAGTTTTGGAGTTTTGGAGTTTTGTAGTTTTGGAGTTTTGGAGTTTCGGAGTTTCGGAGTTTTGGAGTTTTGGAGATTCGGAGTTTTGAAGTTTTGGAGTATTGGAGTTTCGGAGTTTTGGAGTTTTGGAGTTTCGGAGTATTGGAGTATTGGAGTTTTGGAGTTTCGGAGTTTTGGAGTTTTGGAGTTTTGGAGTTTCGGAGTTTTTGAGTTTCGGAGTTTTGGAGTTTTGGAGTTTTGGAGTTTTGGAGTTTTGGAGTTTCGGAGTTTCGGTGTTTTGGAGTTTTGGAGTTTTGGAGTATTGGAGTTTTGGAGTTTTGGAGTTTCGGAGTTTTGGAGTTTTGGAGTTTCGGAGTATTGGAGTATTGGAGTTTTGGAGTTTCGGAGTTTTGGAGTTTTGGAGTTTTGGAGTTTCGGAGTTTTTGAGTTTCGGAGTTTTGGAGTTTTGGAGTTTTGGAGTTTTGGAGTTTTGGAGTTTCGGAGTTTCGGTGTTTTGGAGTTTTGGAGTTTTGGAGTATTGGAGTTTTGGAGTTTTGGAGTTTCGGAGTTTTGGAGTTTCGGAGTTTTGGAGTATTGGAGTTTTGGAGTTTCGGAGTTTTGGAGTTTCGGAGTTTTGGAGTTTTGGAGTTTTGGAGTTTTGGAGTTTTGGAGTTTCGGAGTTTTGGAGTTTTGGAGTTTTGGAGCTTTGGAGTTTTGGAGTTTCCGAGTTTTGGAGTTTCGGAGTTTTGGAGTTTCGGAGTTTCGGAGTTTTGGAGTTTTGCAGTTTTGGAGTTTTGGAGTTTTGGAGTTTCGGAGTTTCGGAGTTTTGGAGTATTGGAGTTTTGGAGTTTTGGAGTTTCGGAGTTTTGGAGTTTCGGAGTTTCGGAGTTTCGGAGTTTCGGAGTTTTGGAGTTTTGGAGTTTCGGAGTTTCGGAGTTTCGGAGTTTTGGAGTTTTGGAGTTTTGGAGTTTCGGAGTTTCGGAGTTTCGGAGTTTCGGAGTTTTGGAGTTTTGGAGTTTCGGAGTTTTGGAGTTTTGGAGTTTCGGAGTTTTGGAGTATTGGAGTTTTGGAGTTTCGGAGTTTCGCAGTTTTGGAGTATTGGAGTTTTGGAGTTTTGGAGTTTTCGAGTTTTGGAGTTTCGGAGTTTCGGAGTTTTGGAGTTTTGGAGTTTTGGAGTTTCGGAGTTTTGGAGTTTTGGAGTTTCGGAGTTTTGGAGTTTTGGAGTTTCGGAGTTTTGGAGTTTTGGAGTTTTGGAGTTTTGGAGTTTTGGAGTTTCCGAGTTTCGGAGTTTCGGAGTTTTGGTGTTTCGGAGTTTTGGAGTTTTGGAGTTTTGGAGTTTCGGAGTTTTGGAGTTTTGGAGTTTTGGAGCTTTGGAGTTTTGGAGTTTTGGAGTTTCGGAGTTTTGGAGTTTTGGAGTATTGGAGTTTTGGAGTTTTGGAGTTTCGGAGTTTTCGAGTTTTGGAGTTTTGGAGATTCGGAGTTTTGGAGTTTCGGAGTTTCGGAGTTTTGGAGTTTTGGAGTTTTGGAGTTTTGTAGTTTTGGAGTTTCGGAGTTTCGGAGTTTTGGAGTTTTGGAGATTCGGAGTTTTGAAGTTTTGGAGTATTGGAGTTTCGGAGTTTTGGAGTTTTGGAGTTTCGGAGTATTGGAGTATTGGAGTTTTGGAGTTTCGGAGTTTTGGAGTTTTGGAGTTTTGGAGTTTCGGAGTTTTTGAGTTTCGGAGTTTTGGAGTTTTGGAGTTTTGGAGTTTTGGAGTTTCGGAGTTTCGGTGTTTTGGAGTTTTGGAGTTTTGGAGTATTGGAGTTTTGGAGTTTTGGAGTTTCGGAGTTTTGGAGTTTCGGAGTTTTGGAGTATTGGAGTTTTGGAGTTTCGGAGTTTTGGAGTTTTGGAGTTTTGGAGTATTGGAGTTTTGGAGTTTTGGAGTTTTGGAGCTTTGGAGTTTTGGAGTTTTGGAGTTTCGGAGTTTTGGAGTTTTGGAGTATTGGAGTTTTGGAGTTTTGGAGTTTCGGAGTTTTGGAGTTTCGGAGTTTTGGAGTTTCGGAGTTTTGGAGTTTTGGAGTTTTGGAGTTTTTGAGTTTTGGAGTTTTTGAGTTTTGGAGTTTTGGAGCTTTGGAGTTTTGGAGTTTTGGAGTTTTGGAGTTTCGGAGTTTTGGAGTTTTGGAGTTTTGGAGTTTTGGAGTTTTGGAGTTTTGGAGTTTTGGAGTTTTGGAGTTTTGGAGTTTCGGAGTTTTGGAGTTTTGGAGTTTTGGAGTTTTGGAGTTTCGGAGTTTTGGAGTTTTGGAGTTTTGGAGTTTCCGAGTTTTGGAGATTCGGAGTTTTGGAGTTTTGGAGTTTTGGAGTTTCGGAGTTTCGGAGTTTCGGTGTTTTGGAGTTTTGGAGTTTTGGAGTATTGGAGTTTTGGAGTTTTGGAGTTTCGGAGTTTTGGAGTTTCGGAGTTTTGGAGTTTTGGAGTTTTGGAGTTTTGGAGTTTTGGAGTTTCGGAGTTTTGGAGTTTTGGAGTTTTGGAGTTTTGGAGTTTTGGAGTTTCCGAGTTTTGGAGATTCGGAGTTTTGGAGTTTCGGAGTTTCGGAGTTTTGGAGTTTTGGAGTTTCGGAGTTTTGGAGTTTTGGAGTTTTGGAGTTTTGGAGTTTCGGAGTTTTGGAGTTTCGGAGTTTCGGAGTTTCGGAGTTTTGGAGTATTGGAGTTTCGGAGTTTTGGAGTTTTGGAGTTTTGCAGTTTTGGAGTTTCGGAGTTTTGGAGTTTTGGAGTTTTGGAGTTTCGGAGTTTCGGAGTTTTGGAGTTTTGGAGTTTTGGAGTTTCGGAGTTTTGGAGTTGTGGAGTTTCGGAGTTTCGGAGTTTTGGAGTTTCGGAGTTTTGGAGTTTTGGAGTTTTGGAGTTTCCGAGTTTTGGAGATTCGGAGTTTTGGAGTTCTGGAGTTTTGGAGTTTCGGAGTTTCGGAGTTTCGGTGTTTTGGAGTTTTGGAGTTTTGGAGTATTGGAGTTTTGGAGTTTTGGAGTTTCGGAGTTTTGGAGTTTCGGAGTTTTGGAGTTTTGGAGTTTTGGAGTTTTGGAGTTTTGGAGTTTCGGAGTTTTGGAGTTTTGGAGTTTTGGAGTTTTGGAGTTTCCGAGTTTTGGAGATTCGGAGTTTTGGAGTTTCGGAGTTTTGGAGTTTTGGAGTTTCGGAGTATTGGAGTATTGGAGTTTTGGAGTTTCGGAGTTTCGGAGTTTTGGAGTTTTGGAGTTTCGGAGTTTTTGAGTTTCGGAGTTTTGGAGTTTTGGAGTTTTGGAGTTTCGGAGTTTCGGTGTTTTGGAGTTTTGGAGTTTTGGAGTATTGGAGTTTTGGAGTTTTGGAGTTTTGGAGTTTTGGAGTTTTGGAGTTTTGGAGTTTTGCAGTTTTGGAGTTTCGGAGTTTTGGAGTTTTGGAGTTTCGGAGTTTCGGAGTTTTGGAGTTTTGGAGTTTTGGAGTTTCGGAGTTTTGGAGTTTTGGAGTTTCGGAGTTTTGGAGTTTTGGAGTTTTGGAGTTTTGGAGTTTCGGAGTTTTGGAGTTTCGGAGTTTTGGAGTTTTGGAGTTTCGGAGTTTTGGAGTTTTGGAGTTTTGGAGTTTTGGAGATTCGGAGTTTTGGAGTTTCGGAGTTTTGGAGTTTCGGAGTTTTGGAGTTTCGGAGTTTTGGAGTTTCGGAGTTTTGGAGTTTTGGAGTTTTGGAGTTTTGGAGTTTTTGAGTTTTGGAGTTTTGGAGTTTCGGAGTTTTGGAGTATTGGAGTTTTGGAGTTTCGGAGTTTTGGAGTTTTGGAGTTTTGGAGTTTCGGAGTTTCGCAGTTTTGGAGTATTGGAGTTTTGGAGTTTTGGAGTTTTCGAGTTTTGGAGTTTCGGAGTTTCGGAGTTTTGGAGTTTTGGAGTTTTGGAGTTTCGGAGTTTTGGAGTTTTGGAGTTTCGGAGTTTTGGAGTTTTGGAGTTTCGGAGTTTTGGAGTTTTGGAGTTTTGGAGTTTTGGAGTTTTGGAGTTTCCGAGTTTCGGAGTTTCGGAGTTTTGGTGTTTCGGAGTTTTGGAGTTTTGGAGTTTTGGAGTTTCGGAGTTTTGGAGTTTTGGAGTTTTGGAGCTTTGGAGTTTTGGAGTTTTGGAGTTTCGGAGTTTTGGAGTTTTGGAGTATTGGAGTTTTGGAGTTTTGGAGTTTCGGAGTTTTCGAGTTTTGGAGTTTTGGAGATTCGGAGTTTTGGAGTTTCGGAGTTTCGGAGTTTCGGAGTTTTGGAGTTTTGGAGTTTCGGAGTTTTGGAGTTTTGGAGTTTTGGAGTTTCGGAGTTTCGGAGTTTTGGAGTTTCGGAGTTTCGGAGTTTCGGAGTTTCGGAGTTTTGGAGTTTTGGAGTTTTGGAGTTTTGGAGTTTTGGAGTTTCGGAGTTTTGGAGTATTGGAGTTTCGGAGTTTTGGAGTTTTGGACTTTTGCAGTTTTGGAGTTTCGGAGTTTTGGAGTTTTGGAGTTTCGGAGTTTTGGAGTTTTGGAGTTTCGGAGTTTCGGAGTTTTGGAGTTTCGGAGTTTTGGAGTTTTGGAGTTTTGGAGTTTTGGAGTTTCGGAGTTTCGGAGTATTGGAGTTTTGGAGTTTTGGAGTTTTGGAGTTTTGGAGTTTTGGAGTTTCGGAGTTTTGGAGTATTGGAGTTTCGGAGTTTTGGAGTTTTGGACTTTTGCAGTTTTGGAGTTTTGGAGTTTTGGAGTTTTGGAGTTTTGGAGTTTCGGAGTTTCGGAGTTTTGGAGTTTTGGAGTTTTGGAGTTTCGGAGTTTTGGAGTTTTGGAGTTTCGGAGTTTCGGAGTTTTGGAGTTTCGGAGTTTTGGAGTTTTGGAGTTTTGGAGTTTTGGAGTTTCGGAGTTTCGGAGTTTTGGAGTTTTGGAGTTTTGGAGTTTTGTAGTTTTGGAGTTTTGGAGTTTCGGAGTTTCGGAGTTTTGGAGTTTTGGAGATTCGGAGTTTTGAAGTTTTGGAGTATTGGAGTTTCGGAGTTTTGGAGTTTTGGAGTTTCGGAGTATTGGAGTATTGGAGTTTTGGAGTTTCGGAGTTTCGGAGTTTTGGAGTTTTGGAGTTTCGGAGTTTTTGAGTTTCGGAGTTTTGGAGTTTTGGAGTTTTGGAGTTTCGGAGTTTCGGTGTTTTGGAGTTTTGGAGTTTTGGAGTTTTGGAGTTTTGGAGTTTTGGAGTTTTGGAGTTTTGGAGTTTTGGAGTTTTGCAGTTTTGGAGTTTCGGAGTTTTGGAGTTTTGGAGTTTCGGAGTTTCGGAGTTTTGGAGTTTTGGAGTTTTGGAGTTTCGGAGTTTTGGAGTTTTGGAGTTTCGGAGTTTTGGAGTTTTGGAGTTTTGGAGTTTTGGAGTTTCGGAGTTTTGGAGTTTCGGAGTTTTGGAGTTTTGGAGTTTCGGAGTTTTGGAGTTTTGGAGTTTTGGAGTTTTGGAGATTCGGAGTTTTGGAGTTTCGGAGTTTTGGAGTTTCGGAGTTTTGGAGTTTCGGAGTTTTGGAGTTTCGGAGTTTTGGAGTTTTGGAGTTTTGGAGTTTTGGAGTTTTTGAGTTTTGGAGTTTTGGAGTTTCGGAGTTTTGGAGTATTGGAGTTTTGGAGTTTCGGAGTTTTGGAGTTTTGGAGTTTTGGAGTTTTGGAGTTTCGGAGTTTCGCAGTTTTGGAGTATTGGAGTTTTGGAGTTTTGGAGTTTTCGAGTTTTGGAGTTTCGGAGTTTCGGAGTTTTGGAGTTTTGGAGTTTTGGAGTTTCGGAGTTTTGGAGTTTTGGAGTTTCGGAGTTTTGGAGTTTTGGAGTTTCGGAGTTTTGGAGTTTTGGAGTTTTGGAGTTTTGGAGTTTTGGAGTTTCCGAGTTTCGGAGTTTCGGAGTTTCGGAGTTTTGGTGTTTCGGAGTTTTGGAGTTTTGGAGTTTTGGAGTTTCGGAGTTTTGGAGTTTTGGAGTTTTGGAGCTTTGAAGTTTTGGAGTTTTGGAGTTTCGGAGTTTTGGAGTTTTGGAGTATTGGAGTTTTGGAGTTTTGGAGTTTCGGAGTTTTCGAGTTTTGGAGTTTTGGAGATTCGGAGTTTTGGAGTTTCGGAGTTTCGGAGTTTTGGAGTTTTGGAGTTTTGTAGTTTTGGAGTTTTGGAGTTTCGGAGTTTCGGAGTTTTGGAGTTTTGGAGATTCGGAGTTTTGAAGTTTTGGAGTATTGGAGTTTCGGAGTTTTGGAGTTTTGGAGTTTCGGAGTATTGGAGTATTGGAGTTTTGGAGTTTCGGAGTTTTGGAGTTTTGGAGTTTTGGAGTTTCGGAGTTTTTGAGTTTCGGAGTTTTGGAGTTTTGGAGTTTTGGAGTTTTGGAGTTTTGGAGTTTCGGAGTTTCGGTGTTTTGGAGTTTTGGAGTTTTGGAGTATTGGAGTTTTGGAGTTTTGGAGTTTCGGAGTTTTGGAGTTTTGGAGTTTCGGAGTATTGGAGTATTGGAGTTTTGGAGTTTCGGAGTTTTGGAGTTTTGGAGTTTTGGAGTTTCGGAGTTTTTGAGTTTCGGAGTTTTGGAGTTTTGGAGTTTTGGAGTTTTGGAGTTTTGGAGTTTCGGAGTTTCGGTGTTTTGGAGTTTTGGAGTTTTGGAGTATTGGAGTTTTGGAGTTTTGGAGTTTCGGAGTTTTGGAGTTTCGGAGTTTTGGAGTATTGGAGTTTTGGAGTTTCGGAGTTTTGGAGTTTCGGAGTTTTGGAGTTTTGGAGTTTTGGAGGTTTGGAGTTTTGGAGTTTCGGAGTTTTGGAGTTTTGGAGTTTTGGAGCTTTGGAGTTTTGGAGTTTCCGAGTTTTGGAGTTTCGGAGTTTTGGAGTTTCGGAGTTTCGGAGTTTTGGAGTTTTGCAGTTTTGGAGTTTTGGAGTTTTGGAGTTTCGGAGTTTCGGAGTTTTGGAGTATTGGAGTTTTGGAGTTTTGGAGTTTCGGAGTTTTGGAGTTTCGGAGTTTCGGAGTTTCGGAGTTTCGGAGTTTTGGAGTTTTGGAGTTTCGGAGTTTCGGAGTTTCGGAGTTTTGGAGTTTTGGAGTTTTGGAGTTTCGGAGTTTCGGAGTTTCGGAGTTTCGGAGTTTTGGAGTTTTGGAGTTTCGGAGTTTTGGAGTTTTGGAGTTTCGGAGTTTTGGAGTATTGGAGTTTTGGAGTTTCGGAGTTTCGCAGTTTTGGAGTATTGGAGTTTTGGAGTTTTGGAGTTTTCGAGTTTTGGAGTTTCGGAGTTTCGGAGTTTTGGAGTTTTGGAGTTTTGGAGTTTCGGAGTTTTGGAGTTTTGGAGTTTCGGAGTTTTGGAGTTTTGGAGTTTCGGAGTTTTGGAGTTTTGGAGTTTTGGAGTTTTGGAGTTTTGGAGTTTCCGAGTTTCGGAGTTTCGGAGTTTTGGTGTTTCGGAGTTTTGGAGTTTTGGAGTTTTGGAGTTTCGGAGTTTTGGAGTTTTGGAGTTTTGGAGCTTTGGAGTTTTGGAGTTTTGGAGTTTCGGAGTTTTGGAGTTTTGGAGTATTGGAGTTTTGGAGTTTTGGAGTTTCGGAGTTTTCGAGTTTTGGAGTTTTGGAGATTCGGAGTTTTGGAGTTTCGGAGTTTCGGAGTTTTGGAGTTTTGGAGTTTTGGAGTTTTGTAGTTTTGGAGTTTCGGAGTTTCGGAGTTTTGGAGTTTTGGAGATTCGGAGTTTTGAAGTTTTGGAGTATTGGAGTTTCGGAGTTTTGGAGTTTTGGAGTTTCGGAGTATTGGAGTATTGGAGTTTTGGAGTTTCGGAGTTTTGGAGTTTTGGAGTTTCGGAGTTTTTGAGTTTCGGAGTTTTGGAGTTTTGGAGTTTTGGAGTTTTGGAGTATTGGAGTTTTGGAGTTTTGGAGTTTTGGAGTTTTTGAGTTTTGGAGTTTTTGAGTTTTGGAGTTTTGGAGCTTTGGAGTTTTGGAGTTTTGGAGTTTTGGAGTTTCGGAGTTTTGGAGTTTTGGAGTTTTGGAGTTTTGGAGTTTTGGAGTTTTGGAGTTTTGGAGTTTTGGAGTTTTGGAGTTTCGGAGTTTTGGAGTTTCGGAGTTTTGGAGTTTTGGAGTTTTGGAGTTTTGGAGTTTTGGAGTTTCGGAGTTTTGGAGTTTTGGAGTTTTGGAGTTTTGGAGTTTCCGAGTTTTGGAGATTCGGAGTTTTGGAGTTTCGGAGTTTCGGAGTTTCGGAGTTTTGGAGTTTTGGAGTTTCGGAGTTTTGGAGTTTTGGAGTTTTGGAGTTTCGGAGTTTCGGAGTTTTGGAGTTTCGGAGTTTCGGAGTTTCGGAGTTTCGGAGTTTTGGAGTTTTGGAGTTTTGGAGTTTTGGAGTTTTGGAGTTTCGGAGTTTTGGAGTATTGGAGTTTCGGAGTTTTGGAGTTTTGGACTTTTGCAGTTTTGGAGTTTCGGAGTTTTGGAGTTTTGGAGTTTTGGAGTTTCGGAGTTTCGGAGTTTTGGAGTTTTGGAGTTTTGGAGTTTTGGAGTTTCGGAGTTTTGGAGTTTTGGAGTTTCGGAGTTTCGGAGTTTTGGAGTTTCGGAGTTTCGGAGTTTTGGAGTTTTGGAGTTTTGGAGTTTTGGAGTTTCGGAGTTTCGGAGTATTGGAGTTTTGGAGTTTTGGAGTTTTGGAGTTTTGGAGTTTTGGAGTTTCGGAGTTTTGGAGTATTGGAGTTTCGGAGTTTTGGAGTTTTGGACTTTTGCAGTTTCGGAGTTTCGGAGTTTTGGAGTTTTGGAGTTTTGGAGTTTCGGAGTTTTGGAGTTTTGGAGTTTCGGAGTTTCGGAGTTTTGGAGTTTCGGAGTTTTGGAGTTTTCGAGTTTTGGAGTTTTGGAGTTTCGGAGTTTCGGAGTTTTGGAGTTTTGGAGTTTTGGAGTTTTGTAGTTTTGGAGTTTTGGAGTTTCGGAGTTTCGGAGTTTTGGAGTTTTGGAGATTCGGAGTTTTGAAGTTTTGGAGTATTGGAGTTTCGGAGTTTTGGAGTTTTGGAGTTTCGGAGTATTGGAGTATTGGAGTTTTGGAGTTTCGGAGTTTTGGAGTTTTGGAGTTTTGGAGTTTCGGAGTTTTTGAGTTTCGGAGTTTTGGAGTTTTGGAGTTTTGGAGTTTCGGAGTTTCGGTGTTTTGGAGTTTTGGAGTTTTGGAGTATTGGAGTTTTGGAGTTTTGGAGTTTTGGAGTTTTGGAGTTTTGGAGTTTTGCAGTTTTGGAGTTTCGGAGTTTTGGAGTTTTGGAGTTTCGGAGTTTCGGAGTTTTGGAGTTTTGGAGTTTCGGAGTTTTGGAGTTTTGGAGTTTCGGAGTTTTGGAGTTTTGGAGTTTTGGAGTTTTGGAGTTTCGGAGTTTTGGAGTTTCGGAGTTTTGGAGTTTTGGAGTTTCGGAGTTTTGGAGTTTTGGAGTTTTGGAGTTTTGGAGATTCGGAGTTTTGGAGTTTCGGAGTTTTGGAGTTTCGGAGTTTTGGAGTTTTGGAGTTTTGGAGTTTTGGAGTTTTTGAGTTTTGGAGTTTTGGAGTTTCGGAGTTTTGGAGTATTGGAGTTTTGGAGTTTCGGAGTTTTGGAGTTTTGGAGTTTTGGAGTTTCGGACTTTCGCAGTTTTGGAGTATTGGAGTTTTGGAGTTTTGGAGTTTTCGAGTTTTGGAGTTTCGGAGTTTCGGAGTTTTGGAGTTTTGGAGTTTTGGAGTTTCGGAGTTTTGGAGTTTTGGAGTTTCGGAGTTTTGGAGTTTTGGAGTTTCGGAGTTTTGGAGTTTTGGAGTTTTGGAGTTTTGGAGTTTTGGAGTTTCCGAGTTTCGGAGTTTCGGAGTTTTGGTGTTTCGGAGTTTTGGAGTTTTGGAGTTTTGGAGTTTCGGAGTTTTGGAGTTTTGGAGTTTTGGAGCTTTGGAGTTTTGGAGTTTTGGAGTTTCGGAGTTTTGGAGTTTTGGAGTATTGGAGTTTTGGAGTTTTGGAGTTTCGGAGTTTTCGAGTTTTGGAGTTTTGGAGATTCGGAGTTTTGGAGTTTCGGAGTTTCGGAGTTTTGGAGTTTTGGAGTTTTGGAGTTTTGTAGTTTTGGAGTTTTGGAGTTTCGGAGTTTCGGAGTTTTGGAGTTTTGGAGATTCGGAGTTTTGAAGTTTTGGAGTATTGGAGTTTCGGAGTTTTGGAGTTTTGGAGTTTCGGAGTATTGGAGTATTGGAGTTTTGGAGTTTCGGAGTTTTGGAGTTTTGGAGTTTTGGAGTTTCGGAGTTTTTGAGTTTCGGAGTTTTGGAGTTTTGGAGTTTTGGAGTTTTGGAGTTTTGGAGTTTCGGAGTTTCGGTGTTTTGGAGTTTTGGAGTTTTGGAGTATTGGAGTTTTGGAGTTTCGGAGTTTTGGAGTTTCGGAGTTTTGGAGTATTGGAGTTTTGGAGTTTCGGAGTTTTGGAGTTTTGGAGTTTTGGAGTATTGGAGTTTTGGAGTTTTGGAGTTTTGGAGCTTTGGAGTTTTGGAGTTTTGGAGTTTCGGAGTTTTGGAGTTTTGGAGTATTGGAGTTTTGGAGTTTTGGAGTTTTGGAGTTTTGGAGTTTTCGAGTTTTGGAGTTTCGGAGTTTCGGAGTTTTGGAGTTTTGGAGTTTTGGAGTTTCGGAGTTTTGGAGTTTTGGAGTTTCGGAGTTTTGGAGTTTTGGAGTTTCGGAGTTTTGGAGTTTTGGAGTTTTGGAGTTTCGGAGTTTTGGAGTTTTGGAGTTTTGGAGTTTTGGAGTTTTGGAGTTTCGGAGTTTTGGAGTTTTGGAGTTTTTGGAGTTTTGGAGTTTCCGAGTTTTGGAGATTCGGAGTTTTGGAGTTTCGGAGTTTCGGAGTTTCGGAGTTTTGGAGTTTTGGAGTTTCGGAGTTTTGGAGTTTTGGAGTTTTGGAGTATTGGAGTTTTGGAGTTTTGGAGTTTCGGAGTTTTGGAGTTTCGGAGTTTTGGAGTTTTGGAGTTTTGGAGTTTTGGAGTTTTGGAGTTTCGGAGTTTTGGAGTTTTGGAGTTTTGGAGTTTTGGAGTTTTGGAGTTTCCGAGTTTTGGAGATTCGGAGTTTTGGAGTTTCGGAGTTTCGGAGTTTTGGAGTTTTGGAGTTTCGGAGTTTTGGAGTTTTGGAGTTTTGGAGTTTTGGAGTTTCGGAGTTTTGGAGTTTCGGAGTTTCGGAGTTTCGGAGTTTCGGAGTTTTGGAGTATTGGAGTTTCGGAGTTTTGGAGTTTTGGAGTTTTGCAGTTTTGGAGTTTCGGAGTTTTGGAGTTTTGGAGTTTTGGAGTTTCGGAGTTTCGGAGTTTTGGAGTTTTGGAGTTTTGGAGTTTCGGAGTTTTGGAGTTGTGGAGTTTCGGAGTTTCGGAGTTTTGGAGTTTCGGAGTTATGGAGTTTTGGAGTTTTGGAGTTTCCGAGTTTTGGAGATTCGGAGTTTTGGAGTTCTGGAGTTTTGGAGTTTCGGAGTTTCGGAGTTTCGGTGTTTTGGAGTTTTGGAGTTTTGGAGTATTGGAGTTTTGGAGTTTTGGAGTTTCGGAGTTTTGGAGTTTCGGAGTTTTGGAGTTTTGGAGTTTTGGCGTTTTGGAGTTTTGGAGTTTCGGAGTTTTGGAGTTTTGGAGTTTTGGAGTTTTGGAGTTTTGGAGTTTCCGAGTTTTGGAGATTCGGAGTTTTGGAGTTTCGGAGTTTCGGAGTTTCGGAGTTTTGGAGTTTTGGAGTTTCGGAGTTTTGGAGTTTTGGAGTTTTGGAGTTTCGGAGTTTCGGAGTTTTGGAGTTTCGGAGTTTCGGAGTTTCGGAGTTTTGGAGTTTTGGAGTTTTGGAGTTTTGGAGTTTTGGAGTTTCGGAGTTTTGGAGTATTGGAGTTTCGGAGTTTTGGAGTTTTGGACTTTTGCAGTTTTGGAGTTTTGGAGTTTCCGAGTTTCGGAGTTTCGGAGTTTTGGTGTTTCGGAGTTTTGGAGTTTTGGAGTTTTGGAGTTTCGGAGTTTTGGAGTTTTGGAGTTTTGGAGCTTTGGAGTTTTGGAGTTTTGGAGTTTCGGAGTTTTGGAGTTTTGGAGTATTGGAGTTTTGGAGTTTTGGAGTTTCGGAGTTTTCGAGTTTTGGAGTTTTGGAGATTCGGAGTTTTGGAGTTTCGGAGTTTCGGAGTTTTGGAGTTTTGGAGTTTTGGAGTTTTGTAGTTTTGGAGTTTTGGAGTTTCGGAGTTTCGGAGTTTTGGAGTTTTGGAGATTCGGAGTTTTGAAGTTTTGGAGTATTGGAGTTTCGGAGTTTTGGAGTTTTGGAGTTTCGGAGTATTGGAGTATTTGAGTTTTGGAGTTTCGGAGTTTTGGAGTTTTGGAGTTTTGGAGTTTCGGAGTTTTTGAGTTTCGGAGTTTTGGAGTTTTGGAGTTTTGGAGTTTTGGAGTTTTGGAGTTTCGGAGTTTCGGTGTTTTGGAGTTTTGGAGTTTTGGAGTATTGGAGTTTTGGAGTTTCGGAGTTTTGGAGTTTCGGAGTTTTGGAGTATTGGAGTTTTGGAGTTTCGGAGTTTTGGAGTTTTGGAGTTTTGGAGTATTGGAGTTTTGGAGTTTTGGAGTTTTGGAGCTTTGGAGTTTTGGAGTTTTGGAGTTTCGGAGTTTTGGAGTTTTGGAGTATTGGAGTTTTGGAGTTTTGGAGTTTCGGAGTTTTGGAGTTTCGGAGTTTTGGAGTTTCGGAGTTTTGGAGTTTTGGAGTTTTGGAGTTTTTGAGTTTTGGAGTTTTTGAGTTTTGGAGTTTTGGAGCTTTGGAGTTTTGGAGTTTTGGAGTTTTGGAGTTTCGGAGTTTTGGAGTATTGGAGTTTTGGAGTTTCGGAGTTTTGGAGTTTCGGAGTTTTGGAGTTTTGGAGTTTCGGAGTTTCGGAGTTTCGGAGTTTCGGAGTTTTGGAGTTTCGGAGTTTTGGAGTTTTGGAGTTTCGGAGATTCGGAGTTTTGGAGTTTTGGAGTTTTGGAGTTTCGGAGTTTCGGAGTTTTGGAGTTTTGGAGTTTCGGAGTTGCGGAGTTTCGGAGTTTTGGAGTTTTGGAGTTTCGGAGATTTGGAGTTTCGGAGTTTCGGAGTTTCGGAGTTTTGGAGTTTTGGAGTTTCGGAGTTTTGGAGTTTTGGAGTTTCGGAGTTTCGGAGCTTCGGCGTTTTGGAGTTTCGGAGTTTTGGAGTTTTGGAGTTTCGGAGTTTTGGAGTTTTGGAGTTTCGGAGTTTTGGAGTTTCGGAGTTTTGGAGTTTTGGAGTTTCGGAGTTTTGGAGTTTTGGAGTTTTGGAGTTTTGGAGATTCGGAGTTTTGGAGTTTCGGAGTTTTGGAGTTTCGGAGTTTTGGAGTTTTGGAGTTTTGGAGCTTTGGAGTTTTGGAGTTTCCGAGTTTTGGAGTTTCGGAGTTTTGGAGTTTCGGAGTTTCGGAGTTTTGGAGTTTTGCAGTTTTGGAGTTTTGGAGTTTTGGAGTTTCGGAGTTTCGGAGTTTTGGAGTATTGGAGTTTTGGAGTTTTGGAGTTTTGGAGTTTTGGAGTTTCTTAGTTTTGGAGTATTGGAGTTTTGGAGTTTCGGAGTTTTGGAGTTTTGGAGTTTTGGAGTTTTGGAGTTTCGGAGTTTTGGAGTTTCGGAGTTTTGGAGTTTTGGAGTTTCGGAGTTTTGGAGTTTTGCAGTTTTGGAGTTTTGGAGTTTTGGAGTTTTGGAGATTCGGAGTTTTGGAGTTTCGGAGTTTTGGAGTTTCGGAGTTTTGGAGTTTCGGAGTTTTGGAGTTTCGGAGTTTTGAAGTTTTGGAGTATTGGAGTTTCGGAGTTTTGGAGTTTTGGAGTTTCGGAGTATTGGAGTATTGGAGTTTTGGAGTTTCGGAGTTTTGGAGTTTTGGAGTTTTGGAGTTTCGGAGTTTTTGAGTTTCGGAGTTTTGGAGTTTTGGAGTTTTGGAGTTTTGGAGTTTTGGAGTTTCGGAGTTTCGGTGTTTTGGAGTTTTGGAGTTTTGGAGTATTGGAGTTTTGGAGTTTCGGAGTTTTGGAGTTTCGGAGTTTTGGAGTATTGGAGTTTTGGAGTTTCGGAGTTTTGGAGTTTTGGAGTTTTGGAGTATTGGAGTTTTGGAGTTTTGGAGTTTTGGAGCTTTGGAGTTTTGGAGTTTTGGAGTTTCGGAGTTTTGGAGTTTTGGAGTATTGGAGTTTTGGAGTTTTGGAGTTTTGGAGTTTTGGAGTTTTCGAGTTTTGGAGTTTCGGAGTTTCGGAGTTTTGGAGTTTTGGAGTTTTGGAGTTTCGGAGTTTTGGAGTTTTGGAGTTTCGGAGTTTTGGAGTTTTGGAGTTTCGGAGTTTTGGAGTTTTGGAGTTTTGGAGTTTCGGAGTTTTGGAGTTTTGGAGTTTTGGAGTTTTGGAGTTTTGGAGTTTCGGAGTTTTGGAGTTTTGGAGTTTTGGAGTTTTGGAGTTTCCGAGTTTTGGAGATTCGGAGTTTTGGAGTTTCGGAGTTTCGGAGTTTCGGAGTTTTGGAGTTTTGGAGTTTCGGAGTTTTGGAGTTTTGGAGTTTTGGAGTATTGGAGTTTTGGAGTTTTGGAGTTTCGGAGTTTTGGAGTTTCGGAGTTTTGGAGTTTTGGAGTTTTGGAGTTTTGGAGTTTTGGAGTTTCGGAGTTTTGGAGTTTTGGAGTTTTGGAGTTTTGGAGTTTTGGAGTTTCCGAGTTTTGGAGATTCGGAGTTTTGGAGTTTCGGAGTTTCGGAGTTTTGGAGTTTTGGAGTTTCGGAGTTTTGGAGTTTTGGAGTTTTGGAGTTTTGGAGTTTCGGAGTTTTGGAGTTTCGGAGTTTCGGAGTTTCGGAGTTTCGGAGTTTTGGAGTATTGGAGTTTCGGAGTTTTGGAGTTTTGGAGTTTTGCAGTTTTGGAGTTTCGGAGTTTTGGAGTTTTGGAGTTTTGCAGTTTCGGAGTTTCGGAGTTTTGGAGTTTTGGAGTTTTGGAGTTTCGGAGTTTTGGAGTTGTGGAGTTTCGGAGTTTCGGAGTTTTGGAGTTTCGGAGTTATGGAGTTTTGGAGTTTTGGAGTTTCCGAGTTTTGGAGATTCGGAGTTTTGGAGTTCTGGAGTTTTGGAGTTTCGGAGTTTCGGAGTTTCGGTGTTTTGGAGTTTTGGAGTTTTGGAGTATTGGAGTTTTGGAGTTTTGGAGTTTCGGAGTTTTGGAGTTTCGGAGTTTTGGAGTTTTGGAGTTTTGGAGTTTTGGAGTTTTGGAGTTTCGGAGTTTTGGAGTTTTGGAGTTTTGGAGTTTTGGAGTTTTGGAGTTTCCGAGTTTTGGAGATTCGGAGTTTTGGAGTTTCGGAGTTTCGGAGTTTCGGAGTTTTGGAGTTTTGGAGTTTCGGAGTTTTGGAGTTTTGGAGTTTTGGAGTTTCGGAGTTTCGGAGTTTTGGAGTTTCGGAGTTTCGGAGTTTCGGAGTTTCGGAGTTTTGGAGTTTTGGAGTTTTGGAGTTTTGGAGTTTTGGAGTTTCGGAGTTTTGGAGTATTGGAGTTTCGGAGTTTTGGAGTTTTGGACTTTTGCAGTTTTGGAGTTTCGGAGTTTTGGAGTTTTGGAGTTTTGGAGTTTCGGAGTTTCGGAGTTTTGGAGTTTTGGAGTTTTGGAGTTTCGGAGTTTTGGAGTTTTGGAGTTTCGGAGTTTCGGAGTTTTGGAGTTTCGGAGTTTCGGAGTTTTGGAGTTTTGGAGTTTTGGAGTTTTGGAGTTTCGGAGTTTCGGAGTATTGGAGTTTTGGAGTTTTGGAGTTTTGGAGTTTTGGAGTTTTGGAGTTTCGGAGTTTTGGAGTATTGGAGTTTCGGAGTTTTGGAGTTTTGGACTTTTGCAGTTTTGGAGTTTTGGAGTTTTGGAGTTTCGGAGTTTTGGAGTTTCGGAGTTTTGGAGTTTTGGAGTTTTGGAGTTTTGGAGTTTTGGAGTTTCGGAGTTTTGGAGTTTTGGAGTTTTGGAGTTTTGGAGTTTTGGAGTTTCCGAGTTTTGGAGATTCGGAGTTTTGGAGTTTCGGAGTTTCGGAGTTTCGGAGTTTTGGAGTTTTGGAGTTTCGGAGTTTTGGAGTTTTGGAGTTTTGGAGTTTCGGAGTTTCGGAGTTTTGGAGTTTCGGAGTTTCGGAGTTTCGGAGTTTTGGAGTTTCGGAGTTTTGGAGTTTTGGAGTTTTGGAGTTTTGGAGTTTTGGAGTTTCGGAGTTTTGGAGTTTTGGAGTTTTGGAGTTTTGGAGTTTTGGAGTTTCCGAGTTTTGGAGATTCGGAGTTTTGGAGTTTCGGAGTTTCGGAGTTTCGGAGTTTTGGAGTTTTGGAGTTTCGGAGTTTTGGAGTTTTGGAGTTTTGGAGTTTCGGAGTTTCGGAGTTTTGGAGTTTCGGAGTTTCGGAGTTTCGGAGTTTCGGAGTTTTGGAGTTTTGGAGTTTTGGAGTTTTGGAGTTTTGGAGTTTCGGAGTTTTGGAGTATTGGAGTTTCGGAGTTTTGGAGTTTTGGACTTTTGCAGTTTTGGAGTTTCGGAGTTTTGGAGTTTTGGAGTTTCGGAGTTTCGGAGTTCCGGTGTTTTGGAGTTTTGGAGTTTTGGAGTATTGGAGTTTTGGAGTTTTCGAGTTTTGGAGTTTCGGAGTTTCGGAGTTTTGGAGTTTCGGAGTTTTGGAGTTTCGGAGTTTTGGAGTTTTGGAGTTTTGGAGTTTCGGAGTTTTGGAGTTTTGGAGTTTTGGAGTTTCGGAGTTTTGGAGTTTTGGAGTTTTGGAGTTTTGGAGTTTCGGAGTTTTGGAGTTTTGGAGTTTTGGAGTTTCGGAGTTTTGGAGTTTTGGAGTTTTGGAGTTTTGGAGTTTCGGAGTTTCGGAGTTTTGGAGTTTTGAAGTTTTGGAGTTTTGGAGTTTTGGAGTATTGGAGTTTTGGAGTTTTGGAGTTTCGGAGTTTTGGAGTTTCGGAGTTTCGGAGTTTTGGAGTATTGGAGTTTTGGAGTTTTGGAGTTTCGGAGTTTTGGAGTATTGGAGTTTTGGAGTTTTGGAGTTTTGGAGTTTTGGAGTTTCGGAGTTTTGGAGTTTCGGAGTTTTGGAGTTTTGGAGTTTTGGAGTTTTGGAGTTTTGGAGTTTTGGAGTTTCGGAGTTTTGGAGTTTTGGAGTTTTGGAGCTTTGGAGTTTTGGAGTTTCCGAGTTTTGGAGTTTCGGAGTTTTGGAGTTTCGGAGTTTCGGAGTTTTGGAGTTTTGCAGTTTTGGAGTTTTGGAGTTTTGGAGTTTCGGAGTTTCGGAGTTTTGGAGTATTGGAGTTTTGGAGTTTTGGAGTTTTGGAGTTTTGGAGTTTCGGAGTTTCGGAGTTTCGGAGTTTTGGAGTTTTGGAGTTTCGGAGTTTTGGAGTTTCGGAGTTTTGGAGTTTTGGAGTTTTGGAGTTTTGGAGTTTTGGAGTTTCGGAGTTTTGGAGTTTTGGAGTTTTGGAGCTTTGGAGTTTTGGAGTTTCCGAGTTTTGGAGTTTCGGAGTTTTGGAGTTTCGGAGTTTCGGAGTTTTGGAGTTTTGCAGTTTTGGAGTTTTGGAGTTTTGGAGTTTCGGAGTTTCGGAGTTTTGGAGTATTGGAGTTTTGGAGTTTTGGAGTTTCGGAGTTTTGGAGTTTCGGAGTTTCGGAGTTTCGGAGTTTCGGAGTTTTGGAGTTTTGGAGTTTCGGAGTTTCGGAGTTTCGGAGTTTTGGAGTTTTGGAGTTTTGGAGTTTCGGAGTTTTGGAGTTTTGGAGTTTCGGAGATTCGGAGTTTTGGAGTTTTGGAGTTTTGGAGTTTCGGAGTTTCGGAGTTTTGGAGTTTTGGAGTTTCGGAGTTGCGGAGTTGCGGAGTTTTGGAGTTTTGGAGTTTCGGAGATTTGGAGTTTCGGAGTTTCGGAGTTTCGGAGTTTTGGAGTTTTGGAGTTTCGGAGTTTTGGAGTTTTGGAGTTTCGGAGTTTCGGAGCTTCGGCGTTTTGGAGTTTCGGAGTTTTGGAGTTTTGGAGTTTCGGAGTTTTGGAGTTTTGGAGTTTCGGAGTTTTGGAGTTTCGGAGTTTTGGAGTTTTGGAGTTTCGGAGTTTTGGAGTTTTGGAGTTTTGGAGTTTTGGAGATTCGGAGTTTTGGAGTTTCGGAGTTTTGGAGTTTCGGAGTTTTGGAGTTTTGGAGTTTTGGAGCTTTGGAGTTTTGGAGTTTCCGAGTTTTGGAGTTTCGGAGTTTTGGAGTTTCGGAGTTTCGGAGTTTCGGAGTTTTGGAGTTTTGCAGTTTTGGAGTTTTGGAGTTTTGGAGTTTCGGAGTTTCGGAGTTTTGGAGTATTGGAGTTTTGGAGTTTTGGAGTTTTGGAGTTTTGGAGTTTCTTAGTTTTGGAGTATTGGAGTTTTGGAGTTTCGGAGTTTTGGAGTTTTGGAGTTTTGGAGTTTCGGAGTTTTGGAGTTTCGGAGTTTTGGAGTTTTGGAGTTTCGGAGTTTTGGAGTTTTGCAGTTTTGGAGTTTTGGAGTTTTGGAGATTCGGAGTTTTGGAGTTTCGGAGTTTTGGAGTTTCGGAGTTTTGGAGTTTCGGAGTTTTGGAGTTTCGGAGTTTTGAAGTTTTGGAGTTTTGGAGTTTTGGAGTTTTAGAGTTTTGGAGTTTTGGAGTTTCGGAGTTTTGGAGTATTGGAGTTTTGGAGTTTCGGAGTTTTGGAGTTTTGGAGTTTTGGAGTTTTGGAGTTTTGGAGTTTCGGAGTTTCGGAGTTCCGGTGTTTTGGAGTTTTGGAGTTTTGGAGTATTGGAGTTTTGGAGTTTTCGAGTTTTGGAGTTTCGGAGTTTCGGAGTTTTGGAGTTTTGGAGTTTCGGAGTTTCGGAGTTCCGGTGTTTTGGAGTTTTGGAGTTTTGGAGTATTGGAGTTTTGGAGTTTTCGAGTTTTGGAGTTTCGGAGTTTCGGAGTTTTGGAGTTTCGGAGTTTTGGAGTTTCGGAGTTTTGGAGTTTTGGAGTGTTGGAGTTTCGGAGTTTTGGAGTTTTGGAGTTTTGGAGTTTCGGAGTTTTGGAGTTTTGGAGTTTTGGAGTTTTGGAGTTTCGGAGTTTTGGAGTTTTGGAGTTTTGGAGTTTCGGAGTTTTGGAGTTTTGGAGTTTTGGAGTTTTGGAGTTTCGGAGTTTCGGAGTTTTGGAGTTTTGGAGTTTTGGAGTTTTGGAGTTTTGGAGTATTGGAGTTTTGGAGTTTTGGAGTTTCGGAGTTTTGGAGTTTCGGAGTTTTGGAGTTTCGGAGTTTCGGAGTTTTGGAGTATTGGAGTTTTGGAGTTTTGGAGTTTCGGAGTTTTGGAGTATTGGAGTTTTGGAGTTTTGGAGTTTTGGAGTTTTGGAGTTTCGGAGTTTTGGAGTTTCGGAGTTTTGGAGTTTTGGAGTTTTGGAGTTTTGGAGTTTCGGAGTTTTGGAGTTTTGGAGTTTTGGAGCTTTGGAGTTTTGGAGTTTCCGAGTTTTGGAGTTTCGGAGTTTTGGAGTTTCGGAGTTTCGGAGTTTCGGAGTTTTGGAGTTTTGGAGTTTTGGAGTTTTGTAGTTTTGGAGTTTTGGAGTTTCGGAGTTTCGGAGTTTTGGAGTTTTGGAGATTCGGAGTTTTGAAGTTTTGGAGTATTGGAGTTTCGGAGTTTTGGAGTTTTGGAGTTTCGGAGTATTGGAGTATTGGAGTTTTGGAGTTTCGGAGTTTTGGAGTTTTGGAGTTTTGGAGTTTCGGAGTTTTTGAGTTTCGGAGTTTTGGAGTTTTGGAGTTTTGGAGTTTTGGAGTTTTGGAGTTTCGGAGTTTCGGTGTTTTGGAGTTTTGGAGTTTTGGAGTATTGGAGTTTTGGAGTTTCGGAGTTTTGGAGTTTCGGAGTTTTGGAGTATTGGAGTTTTGGAGTTTCGGAGT
Source organism: Amblyomma mixtum (assembly GCF_055824585.1). Taxonomy (NCBI): domain Eukaryota; kingdom Metazoa; phylum Arthropoda; class Arachnida; order Ixodida; family Ixodidae; genus Amblyomma; species Amblyomma mixtum. Next base: position 14,167,707 of record NW_028317651.1, read on the forward strand.
TTTGGAGTTTTGGAGTTTTGGAGTATTGGAGTTTTGGAGTTTTGGAGTTTTGGAGCTTTGGAGTTTTGGAGTTTTGGAGTTTCGGAGTTTTGGAGTTTTGGAGTATTGGAGTTTTGGAGTTTTGGAGTTTCGGAGTTTTGGAGTTTCGGAGTTTTGGAGTTTCGGAGTTTTGGAGTTTTGGAGTTTTGGAGTTTTTGAGTTTTGGAGTTTTTGAGTTTTGGAGTTTTGGAGCTTTGGAGTTTTGGAGTTTTGGAGTTTTGGAGTTTCGGAGTTTTGGAGTATTGGAGTTTTGGAGTTTTGGAGTTTCGGAGTTTTGGAGTTTCGGAGTTTTGGAGTTTTGGAGTTTCGGAGTTTTGGAGTTTCGGAGATTCGGAGTTTTGGAGTTTTGGAGTTTTGGAGTTTCGGAGTTTCGGAGTTTTGGAGTTTTGGAGTTTCGGAGTTGCGGAGTTTCGGAGTTTTGGAGTTTTGGAGTTTCGGAGATTTGGAGTTTCGGAGTTTCGGAGTTTCGGAGTTTTGGAGTTTTGGAGTTTCGGAGTTTCGGAGCTTCGGCGTTTTGGAGTTTCGGAGTTTTGGAGTTTTGGAGTTTCGGAGTTTTGGAGTTTTGGAGTTTCGGAGTTTTGGAGTTTCGGAGTTTGGGAGTTTTGGAGTTTCGGAGTTTTGGAGTTTTGGAGTTTTGGAGTTTTGGAGATTCGGAGTTTTGGAGTTTCGGAGTTTTGGAGTTTCGGAGTTTTGGAGTTTTGGAGTTTTGGAGCTTTGGAGTTTTGGAGTTTCCGAGTTTTGGAGTTTCGGAGTTTTGGAGTTTCGGAGTTTCGGAGTTTTGGAGTTTTGCAGTTTTGGAGTTTTGGAGTTTTGGAGTTTCGGAGTTTCGGAGTTTTGGAGTATTGGAGTTTTGGAGTTTTGGAGTTTTGGAGTTTTGGAGTTTCTTAGTTTTGGAGTATTGGAGTTTTGGAGTTTCGGAGTTTTGGAGTTTTGGAGTTTTGGAGTTTTGGAGTTTCGGAGTTTTGGAGTTTCGGAGTTTTGGAGTTTTGGAGTTTCGGAGTTTTGGAGTTTTGCAGTTTTGGAGTTTTGGAGTTTTGGAGTTTTGGAGATTCGGAGTTTTGGAGTTTCGGAGTTTTGGAGTTTCGGAGTTTTGGAGTTTCGGAGTTTTGGAGTTTCGGAGTTTTGAAGTTTTGGAGTTTTGGAGTTTTGGAGTTTTGGAGTTTTGGAGTATTGGAGTTTTGGAGTATTGGAGTTTTGGAGTTTCGGAGTTTTGGAGTTTTAGAGTTTTGGAGTTTTGGAGTTTCGGAGTTTTGGAGTATTGGAGTTTTGGAGTTTCGGAGTTTTGGAGTTTTGGAGTTTTGGAGTTTTGGAGTTTTGGAGTTTTGGAGTATTGGAGTTTTGGAGTATTGGAGTTTTGGAGTTTCGGAGTTTTGGAGTTTTAGAGTTTTGGAGTTTTGGAGTTTCGGAGTTTTGGAGTATTGGAGTTTTGGAGTTTCGGAGTTTTGAAGTTTTGGAGTTTTGGAGTTTTGGAGTTTCGGAGTTTTGGAGTATTGGAGTTTTGGAGTTTCGGAGTTTTGGAGTTTTGGAGTTTCGGAGTTTTGGAGTATTGGAGTTTTGGAGTTTTAGAGTTTTGGAGTTTTGGAGTTTCGGAGTTTTGGAGTATTGGAGTTTTGGAGTTTCGGAGTTTTGGAGTTTTGGAGTTTTGGAGTTTTGGAGTTTCGGAGTTTTGGAGTATTGGAGTTTTGGAGTTTCGGAGTTTTGGAGTTTTGGAGATTCGGAGTTTTGGAGTTTTGGAGTTTTAGAGTTTTGGAGTTTTGGAGTTTTGGAGTATTGGAGTTTCGGAGTTTTGGAGTTTTAGAGTTTTGGAGTTTTGGAGTTTCGGAGTTTTGGAGTATTGGAGTTTTGGAGTTTCGGAGTTTTGGAGTTTTGGAGTTTTGGAGTTTTGGAGTTTTGGAGTTTCGGAGTTTCGGAGTTCCGGTGTTTTGGAGTTTTGGAGTTTTGGAGTATTGGAGTTTTGGAGTTTTCGAGTTTTGGAGTTTCGAAGTTTCGGAGTTTTGGAGTTTTGGAGTTTCGGAGTTTCGGAGTTCCGGTGTTTTGGAGTTTTGGAGTTTTGGAGTATTGGAGTTTTGGAGTTTTCGAGTTTTGGAGTTTCGGAGTTTCGGAGTTTTGGAGTTTCGGAGTTTTGGAGTTTCGGAGTTTTGGAGTTTTGGAGTTTTGGAGTTTCGGAGTTTTGGAGTTTTGGAGTTTTGGAGTTTCGGAGTTTTGGAGTTTTGGAGTTTTGGAGTTTTGGAGTTTCGGAGTTTTGGAGTTTCGGAGTTTCGGAGTTTTGGAGTATTAGAGTTTTGGAGTTTTGGAGTTTCGGAGTTTCGGAGTTCCGGTGTTTGGGAGTTTTGGAGTTTTGGAGTATTGGAGTTTTGGAGTTTTCGAGTTTTGGAGTTTCGGAGTTTCGGAGTTTTGGAGTTTCGGAGTTTTGGAGTTTCGGAGTTTTGGAGTTTTGGAGTTTCGGAGTTTTGGAGTTTTGGAGTTTTGGAGTTTCGGAGTTTTGGAGTTTTGGAGTTTTGGAGTTTTGGAGTTTCGGAGTTTTGGAGTTTTGGAGTTTTGGAGTTTCGGAGTTTTGGAGTTTTGGAGTTTTGGAGTTTTGGAGTTTCGGAGTTTCGGAGTTTTGGAGTTTTGAAGTTTTGGAGTTTTGGAGTTTTGGAGTATTGGAGTTTTGGAGTTTTGGAGTTTCGGAGTTTTGGAGTTTCGGAGTTTCGGAGTTTTGGAGTATTGGAGTTTTGGAGTTTTGGAGTTTCGGAGTTTTGGAGTATTGGAGTTTTGGAGTTTTGGAGTTTTGGAGTTTTGGAGTTTCGGAGTTTTGGAGTTTCGGAGTTTTGGAGTTTTGGAGTTTTGGAGTTTTGGAGTTTTGGAGTTTCGGAGTTTTGGAGTTTTGGAGTTTTGGAGCTTTGGAGTTTTGGAGTTTCCGAGTTTTGGAGTTTCGGAGTTTTGGAGTTTCGGAGTTTCGGAGTTTTGGAGTTTTGCAGTTTTGGAGTTTTGGAGTTTTGGAGTTTCGGAGTTTCGGAGTTTTGGAGTATTGGAGTTTTGGAGTTTTGGAGTTTTGGAGTTTCGGAGTTTCGGAGTTTCGGAGTTTCGGAGTTTTGGAGTTTTGGAGTTTCGGAGTTTTGGAGTTTCGGAGTTTTGGAGTTTTGGAGTTTTGGAGTTTTGGAGTTTTGGAGTTTCGGAGTTTTGGAGTTTTGGAGTTTTGGAGTTTTGGAGTTTCGGAGTTTTGGAGTTTTGGAGTTTTGGAGTTTTGGAGTTTCGGAGTTTCGGAGTTTTGGAGTTTTGAAGTTTTGGAGTTTTGGAGTTTTGGAGTATTGGAGTTTTGGAGTTTTGGAGTTTCGGAGTTTTGGAGTTTCGGAGTTTCGGAGTTTTGGAGTATTGGAGTTTTGGAGTTTTGGAGTTTCGGAGTTTTGGAGTATTGGAGTTTTGGAGTTTTGGAGTTTTGGAGTTTCGGAGTTTTGGAGTTTCGGAGTTTTGGAGTTTTGGAGTTTTGGAGTTTTGGAGTTTTGGAGTTTTGGAGTTTCGGAGTTTTGGAGTTTTGGAGTTTTGGAGCTTTGGAGTTTTGGAGTTTCCGAGTTTTGGAGTTTCGGAGTTTTGGAGTTTCGGAGTTTCGGAGTTTTGGAGTTTTGCAGTTTTGGAGTTTTGGAGTTTTGGAGTTTCGGAGTTTCGGAGTTTTGGAGTATTGGAGTTTTGGAGTTTTGGAGTTTTGGAGTTTTGGAGTTTCGGAGTTTCGGAGTTTCGGAGTTTTGGAGTTTTGGAGTTTCGGAGTTTTGGAGTTTCGGAGTTTTGGAGTTTTGGAGTTTTGGAGTTTTGGAGTTTTGGAGTTTCGGAGTTTTGGAGTTTTGGAGTTTTGGAGCTTTGGAGTTTTGGAGTTTCCGAGTTTTGGAGTTTCGGAGTTTTGGAGTTTCGGAGTTTCGGAGTTTTGGAGTTTTGCAGTTTTGGAGTTTTGGAGTTTTGGAGTTTCGGAGTTTCGGAGTTTTGGAGTATTGGAGTTTTGGAGTTTTGGAGTTTCGGAGTTTTGGAGTTTCGGAGTTTCGGAGTTTCGGAGTTTCGGAGTTTTGGAGTTTTGGAGTTTCGGAGTTTCGGAGTTTCGGAGTTTTGGAGTTTTGGAGTTTTGGAGTTTCGGAGTTTTGGAGTTTTGGAGTTTCGGAGATTCGGAGTTTTGGAGTTTTGGAGTTTTGGAGTTTCGGAGTTTCGGAGTTTTGGAGTTTTGGAGTTTCGGAGTTGCGGAGTTGCGGAGTTTTGGAGTTTTGGAGTTTCGGAGATTTGGAGTTTCGGAGTTTCGGAGTTTCGGAGTTTTGGAGTTTTGGAGTTTCGGAGTTTTGGAGTTTTGGAGTTTCGGAGTTTCGGAGCTTCGGCGTTTTGGAGTTTCGGAGTTTTGGAGTTTTGGAGTTTCGGAGTTTTGGAGTTTTGGAGTTTCGGAGTTTTGGAGTTTCGGAGTTTTGGAGTTTTGGAGTTTCGGAGTTTTGGAGTTTTGGAGTTTTGGAGTTTTGGAGATTCGGAGTTTTGGAGTTTCGGAGTTTTGGAGTTTCGGAGTTTTGGAGTTTTGGAGTTTTGGAGCTTTGGAGTTTTGGAGTTTCCGAGTTTTGGAGTTTCGGAGTTTTGGAGTTTCGGAGTTTCGGAGTTTCGGAGTTTTGGAGTTTTGCAGTTTTGGAGTTTTGGAGTTTTGGAGTTTCGGAGTTTCGGAGTTTTGGAGTATTGGAGTTTTGGAGTTTTGGAGTTTTGGAGTTTTGGAGTTTCTTAGTTTTGGAGTATTGGAGTTTTGGAGTTTCGGAGTTTTGGAGTTTTGGAGTTTTGGAGTTTCGGAGTTTTGGAGTTTCGGAGTTTTGGAGTTTTGGAGTTTCGGAGTTTTGGAGTTTTGCAGTTTTGGAGTTTTGGAGTTTTGGAGTTTTGGAGATTCGGAGTTTTGGAGTTTCGGAGTTTTGGAGTTTCGGAGTTTTGGAGTTTCGGAGTTTTGGAGTTTCGGAGTTTTGAAGTTTTGGAGTTTTGGAGTTTTGGAGTTTTAGAGTTTTGGAGTTTTGGAGTTTCGGAGTTTTGGAGTATTGGAGTTTTGGAGTTTCGGAGTTTTGGAGTTTTGGAGTTTTGGAGTTTTGGAGTTTTGGAGTTTCGGAGTTTCGGAGTTCCGGTGTTTTGGAGTTTTGGAGTTTTGGAGTATTGGAGTTTTGGAGTTTTCGAGTTTTGGAGTTTCGGAGTTTCGGAGTTTTGGAGTTTTGGAGTTTCGGAGTTTCGGAGTTCCGGTGTTTTGGAGTTTTGGAGTTTTGGAGTATTGGAGTTTTGGAGTTTTCGAGTTTTGGAGTTTCGGAGTTTCGGAGTTTTGGAGTTTCGGAGTTTTGGAGTTTCGGAGTTTTGGAGTTTTGGAGTGTTGGAGTTTCGGAGTTTTGGAGTTTTGGAGTTTTGGAGTTTCGGAGTTTTGGAGTTTTGGAGTTTTGGAGTTTTGGAGTTTCGGAGTTTTGGAGTTTTGGAGTTTTGGAGTTTCGGAGTTTTGGAGTTTTGGAGTTTTGGAGTTTTGGAGTTTCGGAGTTTCGGAGTTTTGGAGTTTTGGAGTTTTGGAGTTTTGGAGTTTTGGAGTATTGGAGTTTTGGAGTTTTGGAGTTTCGGAGTTTTGGAGTTTCGGAGTTTTGGAGTTTCGGAGTTTCGGAGTTTTGGAGTATTGGAGTTTTGGAGTTTTGGAGTTTCGGAGTTTTGGAGTATTGGAGTTTTGGAGTTTTGGAGTTTTGGAGTTTTGGAGTTTCGGAGTTTTGGAGTTTCGGAGTTTTGGAGTTTTGGAGTTTTGGAGTTTTGGAGTTTCGGAGTTTTGGAGTTTTGGAGTTTTGGAGCTTTGGAGTTTTGGAGTTTCCGAGTTTTGGAGTTTCGGAGTTTTGGAGTTTCGGAGTTTCGGAGTTTCGGAGTTTTGGAGTTTTGGAGTTTTGGAGTTTTGTAGTTTTGGAGTTTTGGAGTTTCGGAGTTTCGGAGTTTTGGAGTTTTGGAGATTCGGAGTTTTGAAGTTTTGGAGTATTGGAGTTTCGGAGTTTTGGAGTTTTGGAGTTTCGGAGTATTGGAGTATTGGAGTTTTGGAGTTTCGGAGTTTTGGAGTTTTGGAGTTTTGGAGTTTCGGAGTTTTTGAGTTTCGGAGTTTTGGAGTTTTGGAGTTTTGGAGTTTTGGAGTTTTGGAGTTTCGGAGTTTCGGTGTTTTGGAGTTTTGGAGTTTTGGAGTATTGGAGTTTTGGAGTTTCGGAGTTTTGGAGTTTCGGAGTTTTGGAGTATTGGAGTTTTGGAGTTTCGGAGTTTTGGAGTTTTGGAGTTTTGGAGTATTGGAGTTTTGGAGTTTTGGAGTTTTGGAGCTTTGGAGTTTTGGAGTTTTGGAGTTTCGGAGTTTTGGAGTTTTGGAGTATTGGAGTTTTGGAGTTTTGGAGTTTCGGAGTTTTGGAGTTTCGGAGTTTTGGAGTTTCGGAGTTTTGGAGTTTTGGAGTTTTGGAGTTTTTGAGTTTTGGAGTTTTTGAGTTTTGGAGTTTTGGAGCTTTGGAGTTTTGGAGTTTTGGAGTTTTGGAGTTTCGGAGTTTTGGAGTATTGGAGTTTTGGAGTTTTGGAGTTTCGGAGTTTTGGAGTTTCGGAGTTTTGGAGTTTTGGAGTTTCGGAGTTTTGGAGTTTCGGAGATTCGGAGTTTTGGAGTTTTGGAGTTTTGGAGTTTCGGAGTTTCGGAGTTTTGGAGTTTTGGAGTTTCGGAGTTGCGGAGTTTCGGAGTTTTGGAGTTTTGGAGTTTCGGAGATTTGGAGTTTCGGAGTTTCGGAGTTTCGGAGTTTTGGAGTTTTGGAGTTTCGGAGTTTCGGAGCTTCGGCGTTTTGGAGTTTCGGAGTTTTGGAGTTTTGGAGTTTCGGAGTTTTGGAGTTTTGGAGTTTCGGAGTTTTGGAGTTTCGGAGTTTGGGAGTTTTGGAGTTTCGGAGTTTTGGAGTTTTGGAGTTTTGGAGTTTTGGAGATTCGGAGTTTTGGAGTTTCGGAGTTTTGGAGTTTCGGAGTTTTGGAGTTTTGGAGTTTTGGAGCTTTGGAGTTTTGGAGTTTCCGAGTTTTGGAGTTTCGGAGTTTTGGAGTTTCGGAGTTTCGGAGTTTTGGAGTTTTGCAGTTTTGGAGTTTTGGAGTTTTGGAGTTTCGGAGTTTCGGAGTTTTGGAGTATTGGAGTTTTGGAGTTTTGGAGTTTTGGAGTTTTGGAGTTTCTTAGTTTTGGAGTATTGGAGTTTTGGAGTTTCGGAGTTTTGGAGTTTTGGAGTTTTGGAGTTTTGGAGTTTCGGAGTTTTGGAGTTTCGGAGTTTTGGAGTTTTGGAGTTTCGGAGTTTTGGAGTTTTGCAGTTTTGGAGTTTTGGAGTTTTGGAGTTTTGGAGATTCGGAGTTTTGGAGTTTCGGAGTTTTGGAGTTTCGGAGTTTTGGAGTTTCGGAGTTTTGGAGTTTCGGAGTTTTGAAGTTTTGGAGTTTTGGAGTTTTGGAGTTTTGGAGTATTGGAGTTTTGGAGTATTGGAGTTTTGGAGTTTCGGAGTTTTGGAGTTTTAGAGTTTTGGAGTTTTGGAGTTTCGGAGTTTTGGAGTATTGGAGTTTTGGAGTTTCGGAGTTTTGGAGTTTTGGAGTTTTGGAGTTTTGGAGTTTTGGAGTTTTGGAGTATTGGAGTTTTGGAGTATTGGAGTTTTGGAGTTTCGGAGTTTTGGAGTTTTAGAGTTTTGGAGTTTTGGAGTTTCGGAGTTTTGGAGTATTGGAGTTTTGGAGTTTCGGAGTTTTGAAGTTTTGGAGTTTTGGAGTTTTGGAGTTTCGGAGTTTTGGAGTATTGGAGTTTTGGAGTTTCGGAGTTTTGGAGTTTTGGAGTTTCGGAGTTTTGGAGTATTGGAGTTTTGGAGTTTTAGAGTTTTGGAGTTTTGGAGTTTCGGAGTTTTGGAGTATTGGAGTTTTGGAGTTTCGGAGTTTTGGAGTTTTGGAGTTTTGGAGTTTTGGAGTTTCGGAGTTTTGGAGTATTGGAGTTTTGGAGTTTCGGAGTTTTGGAGTTTTGGAGATTCGGAGTTTTGGAGTTTTGGAGTTTTAGAGTTTTGGAGTTTTGGAGTTTTGGAGTATTGGAGTTTCGGAGTTTTGGAGTTTTAGAGTTTTGGAGTTTTGGAGTTTCGGAGTTTTGGAGTATTGGAGTTTTGGAGTTTCGGAGTTTTGGAGTTTTGGAGTTTTGGAGTTTTGGAGTTTTGGAGTTTCGGAGTTTCGGAGTTCCGGTGTTTTGGAGTTTTGGAGTTTTGGAGTATTGGAGTTTTGGAGTTTTCGAGTTTTGGAGTTTCGAAGTTTCGGAGTTTTGGAGTTTTGGAGTTTCGGAGTTTCGGAGTTCCGGTGTTTTGGAGTTTTGGAGTTTTGGAGTATTGGAGTTTTGGAGTTTTCGAGTTTTGGAGTTTCGGAGTTTCGGAGTTTTGGAGTTTCGGAGTTTTGGAGTTTCGGAGTTTTGGAGTTTTGGAGTTTTGGAGTTTCGGAGTTTTGGAGTTTTGGAGTTTTGGAGTTTCGGAGTTTTGGAGTTTTGGAGTTTTGGAGTTTTGGAGTTTCGGAGTTTTGGAGTTTCGGAGTTTCGGAGTTTTGGAGTATTAGAGTTTTGGAGTTTTGGAGTTTCGGAGTTTCGGAGTTCCGGTGTTTGGGAGTTTTGGAGTTTTGGAGTATTGGAGTTTTGGAGTTTTCGAGTTTTGGAGTTTCGGAGTTTCGGAGTTTTGGAGTTTCGGAGTTTTGGAGTTTCGGAGTTTTGGAGTTTTGGAGTTTTGGAGTTTCGGAGTTTTGGAGTTTTGGAGTTTTGGAGTTTCGGAGTTTTGGAGTTTTGGAGTTTTGGAGTTTTGGAGTTTCGGAGTTTTGGAGTTTTGGAGTTTTGGAGTTTCGGAGTTTTGGAGTTTTGGAGTTTTGGAGTTTTGGAGTTTCGGAGTTTTGGAGTTTTGGAGTTTTGGAGCTTTGGAGTTTTGGAGTTTCCGAGTTTTGGAGTTTCGGAGTTTTGGAGTTTCGGAGTTTCGGAGTTTTGGAGTTTTGCAGTTTTGGAGTTTTGGAGTTTTGGAGTTTCGGAGTTTCGGAGTTTTGGAGTATTGGAGTTTTGGAGTTTTGGAGTTTTGGAGTTTCGGAGTTTCGGAGTTTCGGAGTTTCGGAGTTTTGGAGTTTTGGAGTTTCGGAGTTTTGGAGTTTCGGAGTTTTGGAGTTTTGGAGTTTTGGAGTTTTGGAGTTTTGGAGTTTCGGAGTTTTGGAGTTTTGGAGTTTTGGAGCTTTGGAGTTTTGGAGTTTCCGAGTTTTGGAGTTTCGGAGTTTTGGAGTTTCGGAGTTTCGGAGTTTTGGAGTTTTGCAGTTTTGGAGTTTTGGAGTTTTGGAGTTTCGGAGTTTCGGAGTTTTGGAGTATTGGAGTTTTGGAGTTTTGGAGTTTCGGAGTTTTGGAGTTTCGGAGTTTCGGAGTTTCGGAGTTTCGGAGTTTTGGAGTTTTGGAGTTTCGGAGTTTCGGAGTTTCGGAGTTTTGGAGTTTTGGAGTTTTGGAGTTTCGGAGTTTTGGAGTTTTGGAGTTTCGGAGATTCGGAGTTTTGGAGTTTTGGAGTTTTGGAGTTTCGGAGTTTCGGAGTTTTGGAGTTTTGGAGTTTCGGAGTTGCGGAGTTTCGGAGTTTTGGAGTTTTGGAGTTTCGGAGATTTGGAGTTTCGGAGTTTCGGAGTTTCGGAGTTTTGGAGTTTTGGAGTTTCGGAGTTTTGGAGTTTTGGAGTTTCGGAGTTTCGGAGCTTCGGCGTTTTGGAGTTTCGGAGTTTTGGAGTTTTGGAGTTTCGGAGTTTTGGAGTTTTGGAGTTTCGGAGTTTTGGAGTTTCGGAGTTTTGGAGTTTTGGAGTTTCGGAGTTTTGGAGTTTTGGAGTTTTGGAGTTTTGGAGATTCGGAGTTTTGGAGTTTCGGAGTTTTGGAGTTTCGGAGTTTTGGAGTTTTGGAGTTTTGGAGCTTTGGAGTTTTGGAGTTTCCGAGTTTTGGAGTTTCGGAGTTTTGGAGTTTCGGAGTTTCGGAGTTTTGGAGTTTTGCAGTTTTGGAGTTTTGGAGTTTTGGAGTTTCGGAGTTTCGGAGTTTTGGAGTATTGGAGTTTTGGAGTTTTGGAGTTTTGGAGTTTTGGAGTTTCTTAGTTTTGGAGTATTGGAGTTTTGGAGTTTCGGAGTTTTGGAGTTTTGGAGTTTTGGAGTTTTGGAGTTTCGGAGTTTTGGAGTTTCGGAGTTTTGGAGTTTTGGAGTTTCGGAGTTTTGGAGTTTTGCAGTTTTGGAGTTTTGGAGTTTTGGAGTTTTGGAGATTCGGAGTTTTGGAGTTTCGGAGTTTTGGAGTTTCGGAGTTTTGGAGTTTCGGAGTTTTGGAGTTTCGGAGTTTTGAAGTTTTGGAGTTTCGGAGTTTTGGAGTTTTAGAGTTTTGGAGTTTTGGAGTTTCGGAGTTTTGGAGTATTGGAGTTTTGGAGTTTCGGAGTTTTGGAGTTTTGGAGTTTTGGAGTTTTGGAGTTTTGGAGTTTCGGAGTTTCGGAGTTCCGGTGTTTTGGAGTTTTGGAGTTTTGGAGTATTGGAGTTTTGGAGTTTTCGAGTTTTGGAGTTTCGGAGTTTCGGAGTTTTGGAGTTTTGGAGTTTCGGAGTTTCGGAGTTCCGGTGTTTTGGAGTTTTGGAGTTTTGGAGTATTGGAGTTTTGGAGTTTTCGAGTTTTGGAGTTTCGGAGTTTCGGAGTTTTGGAGTTTCGGAGTTTTGGAGTTTCGGAGTTTTGGAGTTTTGGAGTTTTGGAGTTTCGGAGTTTTGGAGTTTTGGAGTTTTGGAGTTTCGGAGTTTTGGAGTTTTGGAGTTTTGGAGTTTTGGAGTTTCGGAGTTTTGGAGTTTTGGAGTTTTGGAGTTTCGGAGTTTTGGAGTTTTGGAGTTTTGGAGTTTCGGAGTTTCGGAGTTTTGGAGTTTTGGAGTTTTGGAGTTTTGGAGTTTTGGAGTATTGGAGTTTTGGAGTTTTGGAGTTTCGGAGTTTTGGAGTTTCGGAGTTTTGGAGTTTCGGAGTTTCGGAGTTTTGGAGTATTGGAGTTTTGGAGTTTTGGAGTTTCGGAGTTTTGGAGTATTGGAGTTTTGGAGTTTTGGAGTTTTGGAGTTTTGGAGTTTGGGAGTTTTGGAGTTTCGGAGTTTTGGAGTTTTGGAGTTTTGGAGTTTTGGAGTTTCGGAGTTTTGGAGTTTTGGAGTTTTGGAGCTTTGGAGTTTTGGAGTTTCCGAGTTTTGGAGTTTCGGAGTTTTGGAGTTTCGGAGTTTCGGAGTTTTGGAGTTTTGCAGTTTTGGAGTTTTGGAGTTTTGGAGTTTCGGAGTTTCGGAGTTTTGGAGTATTAGAGTTTTGGAGTTTTGGAGTTTCGGAGTTTCGGAGTTCCGGTGTTTTGGAGTTTTGGAGTTTTGGAGTATTGGAGTTTTGGAGTTTTCGAGTTTTGGAGTTTCGGAGTTTCGGAGTTTTGGAGTTTCGGAGTTTTGGAGTTTCGGAGTTTTGGAGTTTTGGAGTTTTGGAGTTTCGGAGTTTTGGAGTTTTGGAGTTTTGGAGTTTCGGAGTTTTGGAATTTTGGAGTTTTGGAGTTTTGGAGTTTCGGAGTTTTGGAGTTTTGGAGTTTTGGAGTTTCGGAGTTTTGGAGTTTTGGAGTTTTGGAGTTTTGGAGTTTCGGAGTTTCGGAGTTTTGGAGTTTTGGAGTTTTGGAGTTTTGGAGTTTTGGAGTATTGGAGTTTTGGAGTTTTGGAGTTTCGGAGTTTTGGAGTTTCGGAGTTTCGGAGTTTTGGAGTATTGGAGTTTTGGAGTTTTGGAGTTTCGGAGTTTTGGAGTATTGGAGTTTTGGAGTTTTGGAGTTTTGGAGTTTTGGAGTTTCGGAGTTTTGGAGTTTCGGAGTTTTGGAGTTTTGGAGTTTTGGAGTTTTGGAGTTTCGGAGTTTTGGAGTTTTGGAGTTTTGGAGCTTTGGAGTTTTGGAGTTTCCGAGTTTTGGAGTTTCGGAGTTTTGGAGTTTCGGAGTTTCGGAGTTTTGGAGTTTTGCAGTTTTGGAGTTTTGGAGTTTTGGAGTTTCGGAGTTTCGGAGTTTTGGAGTATTGGAGTTTTGGAGTTTTGGAGTTTTGGAGTTTTGGAGTTTCGGAGTTTCGGAGTTTCGGAGTTTCGGAGTTTTGGAGTTTTGGAGTTTCGGAGTTTTGGAGTTTCGGAGTTTTGGAGTTTTGGAGTTTTGGAGTTTCGGAGTTTTGGAGTTTTGGAGTTTTGGAGCTTTGGAGTTTTGGAGTTTCCGAGTTTTGGAGTTTCGGAGTTTTGGAGTTTCGGAGTTTCGGAGTTTTGGAGTTTTGCAGTTTTGGAGTTTTGGAGTTTTGGAGTTTCGGAGTTTCGGAGTTTTGGAGTATTGGAGTTTTGGAGTTTTGGAGTTTCGGAGTTTTGGAGTTTCGGAGTTTCGGAGTTTCGGAGTTTCGGAGTTTTGGAGTTTTGGAGTTTCGGAGTTTCGGAGTTTCGGAGTTTTGGAGTTTTGGAGTTTTGGAGTTTCGGAGTTTCGGAGTTTCGGAGTTTCGGAGTTTTGGAGTTTTGGAGTTTCGGAGTTTTGGAGTTTTGGAGTTTCGGAGTTTTGGAGTATTGGAGTTTTGGAGTTTCGGAGTTTCGCAGTTTTGGAGTATTGGAGTTTTGGAGTTTTGGAGTTTTCGAGTTTTGGAGTTTCGGAGTTTCGGAGTTTTGAAGTTTTGGAGTTTTGGAGTTTCGGAGTTTTGGAGTTTTGGAGTTTCGGAGTTTTGGAGTTTTGGAGTTTCGGAGTTTTGGAGTTTTGGAGTTTTGGAGTTTTGGAGTTTTGGAGTTTCCGAGTTTCGGAGTTTCGGAGTTTTGGTGTTTCGGAGTTTTGGAGTTTTGGAGTTTTGGAGTTTCGGAGTTTTGGAGTTTTGGAGTTTTGGAGCTTTGGAGTTTTGGAGTTTTGGAGTTTCGGAGTTTTGGAGTTTTGGAGTATTGGAGTTTTGGAGTTTTGGAGTTTCGGAGTTTTCGAGTTTTGGAGTTTTGGAGATTCGGAGTTTTGGAGTTTCGGAGTTTCGGAGTTTTGGAGTTTTGGAGTTTTGGAGTTTTGTAGTTTTGGAGTTTCGGAGTTTCGGAGTTTTGGAGTTTTGGAGATTCGGAGTTTTGAAGTTTTGGAGTATTGGAGTTTCGGAGTTTTGGAGTTTTGGAGTTTCGGAGTATTGGAGTATTGGAGTTTTGGAGTTTCGGAGTTTTGGAGTTTTGGAGTTTTGGAGTTTCGGAGTTTTTGAGTTTCGGAGTTTTGGAGTTTTGGAGTTTTGGAGTTTTGGAGTTTTGGAGTTTCGGAGTTTCGGTGTTTTGGAGTTTTGGAGTTTTGGAGTATTGGAGTTTTGGAGTTTTGGAGTTTCGGAGTTTTGGAGTTTCGGAGTTTTGGAGTATTGGAGTTTTGGAGTTTCGGAGTTTTGGAGTTTTGGAGTTTTGGAGTATTGGAGTTTTGGAGTTTTGGAGTTTTGGAGCTTTGGAGTTTTGGAGTTTTGGAGTTTCGGAGTTTTGGAGTTTTGGAGTATTGGAGTTTTGGAGTTTTGGAGTTTCGGAGTTTTGGAGTTTCGGAGTTTTGGAGTTTCGGAGTTTTGGAGTTTTGGAGTTTTGGAGTTTTTGAGTTTTGGAGTTTTTGAGTTTTGGAGTTTTGGAGCTTTGGAGTTTTGGAGTTTTGGAGTTTTGGAGTTTCGGAGTTTTGGAGTTTTGGAGTTTTGGAGTTTTGGAGTTTTGGAGTTTTGGAGTTTCGGAGTTTTGGAGTTTTGGAGTTTTGGAGTTTCGGAGTTTTGGAGTTTTGGAGTTTTGGAGTTTCCGAGTTTTGGAGATTCGGAGTTTTGGAGTTTTGGAGTTTTGGAGTTTCGGAGTTTCGGAGTTTCGGTGTTTTGGAGTTTTGGAGTTTTGGAGTATTGGAGTTTTGGAGTTTCGGAGTTTTGGAGTTTCGGAGTTTCGGAGTTTCGGAGTTTCGGAGTTTTGGAGTTTTGGAGTTTTGGAGTTTTGGAGTTTCGGAGTTTTGGAGTATTGGAGTTTCGGAGTTTTGGAGTTTTGGAGTTTTGCAGTTTTGGAGTTTCGGAGTTTTGGAGTTTTGGAGTTTTGGAGTTTCGGAGTTTCGGAGTTTTGGAGTTTTGGAGTTTTGGAGTTTCGGAGTTTTGGAGTTGTGGAGTTTCGGAGTTTCGGAGTTTTGGAGTTTCGGAGTTTTGGAGTTTTGGAGTTTTGGAGTTTCCGAGTTTTGGAGATTCGGAGTTTTGGAGTTCTGGAGTTTTGGAGTTTCGGAGTTTCGGAGTTTCGGTGTTTTGGAGTTTTGGAGTTTTGGAGTATTGGAGTTTTGGAGTTTTGGAGTTTCGGAGTTTTGGAGTTTCGGAGTTTTGGAGTTTTGGAGTTTTGGAGTTTTGGAGTTTTGGAGTTTCGGTGTTTTGGAGTTTTGGAGTTTTGGAGTTTTGGAGTTTCCGAGTTTTGGAGATTCGGAGTTTTGGAGTTTCGGAGTTTCGGAGTTTCGGAGTTTTGGAGTTTTGGAGTTTCGGAGTTTTGGAGTTTTGGAGTTTTGGAGTTTCGGAGTTTCGGAGTTTTGGAGTTTCGGAGTTTTGGAGTTTTGGAGTTTTGGAGTATTGGAGTTTTGGAGTTTTGGAGTTTTGGAGCTTTGGAGTTTTGGAGTTTTGGAGTTTCGGAGTTTTGGAGTTTTGGAGTATTGGAGTTTTGGAGTTTTGGAGTTTCGGAGTTTTGGAGTTTCGGAGTTTTGGAGTTTCGGAGTTTTGGAGTTTTGGAGTTTTGGAGTTTTGGAGTTTTTGAGTTTTGGAGTTTTGGAGCTTTGGAGTTTTGGAGTTTTGGAGTTTTGGAGTTTCGGAGTTTTGGAGTATTGGAGTTTTGGAGTTTTGGAGTTTCGGAGTTTTGGAGTTTTGGAGTTTTGGAGTTTTGGAGTTTCGGAGTTTCGGAGTTTCGGAGTTTCGGAGTTTTGGAGTTTCGGAGTTTTGGAGTTTTGGAGTTTCGGAGATTCGGAGTTTTGGAGTTTTGGAGTTTTGGAGTTTCGGAGTTTCGGAGTTTTGGAGTTTTGGAGTTTCGGAGTTGCGGAGTTTCGGAGTTTTGGAGTTTTGGAGTTTCGGAGATTTGGAGTTTCGGAGTTTCGGAGTTTCGGAGTTTTGGAGTTTTGGAGTTTCGGAGTTTTGGAGTTTTGGAGTTTCGGAGTTTCGGAGCTTCGGCGTTTTGGAGTTTCGGAGTTTTGGAGTTTTGGAGTTTCGGAGTTTTGGAGTTTTGGAGTTTCGGAGTTTTGGAGTTTCGGAGTTTTGGAGTTTTGGAGTTTCGGAGTTTTGGAGTTTTGGAGTTTTGGAGTTTTGGAGTTTTGGAGATTCGGAGTTTTGGAGTTTCGGAGTTTTGGAGTTTCGGAGTTTTGGAGTTTTGGAGTTTTGGAGCTTTGGAGTTTTGGAGTTTCCGAGTTTTGGAGTTTCGGAGTTTTGGAGTTTCGGAGTTTCGGAGTTTTGGAGTTTTGCAGTTTTGGAGTTTTGGAGTTTTGGAGTTTCGGAGTTTCGGAGTTTTGGAGTATTGGAGTTTTGGAGTTTTGGAGTTTTGGAGTTTCTTAGTTTTGGAGTATTGGAGTTTTGGAGTTTCGGAGTTTTGGAGTTTTGGAGTTTTGGAGTTTTGGAGTTTCGGAGTTTTGGAGTTTCGGAGTTTTGGAGTTTTGGAGTTTCGGAGTTTTGGAGTTTTGCAGTTTTGGAGTTTTGGAGTTTTGGAGTTTTGGAGATTCGGAGTTTTGGAGTTTCGGAGTTTTGGAGTTTCGGAGTTTTGGAGTTTCGGAGTTTTGGAGTTTCGGAGTTTTGGAGTTTTGGAGTTTTGGAGTTTTAGAGTTTTGGAGTTTTGGAGTTTCGGAGTTTTGGAGTATTGGAGTTTTGGAGTTTCGGAGTTTTGGAGTTTTGGAGTTTTGGAGTTTTGGAGTTTTGGAGTTTCGGAGTTTCGGAGTTCCGGTGTTTTGGAGTTTTGGAGTATTGGAGTTTTGGAGTTTTCGAGTTTTGGAGTTTCGGAGTTTCGGAGTTTTGGAGTTTTGGAGTTTCGGAGTTTCGGAGTTCCGGTGTTTTGGAGTTTTGGAGTTTTGGAGTATTGGAGTTTTGGAGTTTTCGAGTTTTGGAGTTTCGGAGTTTCGGAGTTTTGGAGTTTCGGAGTTTTGGAGTTTCGGAGTTTTGGAGTTTTGGAGTTTTGGAGTTTCGGAGTTTTGGAGTTTTGGAGTTTTGGAGTTTCGGAGTTTTGGAGTTTTGGAGTTTTGGAGTTTTGGAGTTTCGGAGTTTTGGAGTTTTGGAGTTTTGGAGTTTCGGAGTTTTGGAGTTTTGGAGTTTTGGAGTTTTGGAGTTTCGGAGTTTCGGAGTTTTGGAGTTTTGGAGTTTTGGAGTTTCGGAGTTTTGGAGTATTGGAGTTTTGGAGTTTTGGAGTTTCGGAGTTTTGGAGTTTCGGAGTTTTGGAGTTTCGGAGTTTCGGAGTTTTGGAGTATTGGAGTTTTGGAGTTTTGGAGTTTCGGAGTTTTGGAGTATTGGAGTTTTGGAGTTTTGGAGTTTTGGAGTTTTGGAGTTTCGGAGTTTTGGAGTTTCGGAGTTTTGGAGTTTTGGAGTTTTGGAGTTTTGGAGTTTCGGAGTTTTGGAGTTTTGGAGTTTTGGAGCTTTGGAGTTTTGGAGTTTCCGAGCTTTGGAGTTTCGGAGTTTTGGAGTTTCGGAGTTTCGGAGTTTTGGAGTTTTGCAGTTTTGGAGTTTTGGAGTTTTGGAGTTTCGGAGTTTCGGAGTTTTGGAGTATTGGAGTTTTGGAGTTTTGGAGTTTTGGAGTTTTGGAGTTTCGGAGTTTCGGAGTTTCGGAGTTTCGGAGTTTTGGAGTTTTGGAGTTTCGGAGTTTTGGAGTTTCGGAGTTTTGGAGTTTTGGAGTTTTGGAGTTTCGGAGTTTTGGAGTTTCGGAGTTTTGGAGTTTTGGAGTTTTGGAGCTTTGGAGTTTTGGAGTTTCCGAGTTTTGGAGTTTCGGAGTTTTGGAGTTTCGGAGTTTCGGAGTTTTGGAGTTTTGCAGTTTTGGAGTTTTGGAGTTTTGGAGTTTCGGAGTTTCGGAGTTTTGGAGTATTGGAGTTTTGGAGTTTTGGAGTTTCTTAGTTTTGGAGTATTGGAGTTTTGGAGTTTCGGAGTTTTGGAGTTTTGGAGTTTTGGAGTTTTGGAGTTTTGGAGTTTCGGAGTTTTGGAGTTTTGGAGTTTCGGAGTTTTGGAGTTTTGCAGTTTTGGAGTTTTGGAGTTTTGGAGTTTTGGAGATTCGGAGTTTTGGAGTTTCGGAGTTTTGGAGTTTCGGAGTTTTGGAGTTTCGGAGTTTTGGAGTTTCGGAGTTTTGGAGTTTTGGAGTTTTGGAGTTTTGGAGTTTTAGAGTTTTGGAGTTTTGGAGTTTCGGAGTTTTGGAGTATTGGAGTTTTGGAGTTTCGGAGTTTTGGAGTTTTGGAGTTTTGGAGTTTTGGAGTTTTGGAGTTTCGGAGTTTCGGAGTTCCGGTGTTTTGGAGTTTTGGAGTTTTGGAGTATTGGAGTTTTGGAGTTTTCGAGTTTTGGAGTTTCGGAGTTTCGGAGTTTTGGAGTTTTGGAGTTTCGGAGTTTCGGAGTTCCGGTGTTTTGGAGTTTTGGAGTTTTGGAGTATTGGAGTTTTGGAGTTTTCGAGTTTCGGAGTTTCGGAGTTTCGGAGTTTCGGAGTTTTGGAGGTTCGGAGTTTTGGAGTTTTGGAGTTTCGGAGATTCGGAGTTTTGGAGTTTTGGAGTTTTGGAGTTTCGGAGTTTCGGAGTTTTGGAGTTTTGGAGTTTCGGAGTTGCGGAGTTTCGGAGTTTTGGAGTTTTGGAGTTTCGGAGATTTGGAGTTTCGGAGTTTCGGAGTTTCGGAGTTTTGGAGTTTTGGAGTTTCGGAGTTTTGGAGTTTTGGAGTTTCGGAGTTTCGGAGCTTCGGCGTTTTGGAGTTTCGGAGTTTTGGAGTTTTGGAGTTTCGGAGTTTTGGAGTTTTGGAGTTTCGGAGTTTTGGAGTTTCGGAGTTTTGGAGTTTTGGAGTTTCGGAGTTTTGGAGTTTTGGAGTTTTGGAGTTTTGGAGTTTTGGAGATTCGGAGTTTTGGAGTTTCGGAGTTTTGGAGTTTCGGAGTTTTGGAGTTTTGGAGTTTTGGAGCTTTGGAGTTTTGGAGTTTCCGAGTTTTGGAGTTTCGGAGTTTTGGAGTTTCGGAGTTTCGGAGTTTTGGAGTTTTGCAGTTTTGGAGTTTTGGAGTTTTGGAGTTTCGGAGTTTCGGAGTTTTGGAGTATTGGAGTTTTGGAGTTTTGGAGTTTTGGAGTTTCTTAGTTTTGGAGTATTGGAGTTTTGGAGTTTCGGAGTTTTGGAGTTTTGGAGTTTTGGAGTTTTGGAGTTTCGGAGTTTTGGAGTTTCGGAGTTTTGGAGTTTTGGAGTTTCGGAGTTTTGGAGTTTTGCAGTTTTGGAGTTTTGGAGTTTTGGAGTTTTGGAGATTCGGAGTTTTGGAGTTTCGGAGTTTTGGAGTTTCGGAGTTTTGGAGTTTCGGAGTTTTGGAGTTTCGGAGTTTTGGAGTTTTGGAGTTTTGGAGTTTTAGAGTTTTGGAGTTTTGGAGTTTCGGAGTTTTGGAGTATTGGAGTTTTGGAGTTTCGGAGTTTTGGAGTTTTGGAGTTTTGGAGTTTTGGAGTTTTGGAGTTTCGGAGTTTCGGAGTTCCGGTGTTTTGGAGTTTTGGAGTATTGGAGTTTTGGAGTTTTCGAGTTTTGGAGTTTCGGAGTTTCGGAGTTTTGGAGTTTTGGAGTTTCGGAGTTTCGGAGTTCCGGTGTTTTGGAGTTTTGGAGTTTTGGAGTATTGGAGTTTTGGAGTTTTCGAGTTTTGGAGTTTCGGAGTTTCGGAGTTTTGGAGTTTCGGAGTTTTGGAGTTTCGGAGTTTTGGAGTTTTGGAGTTTTGGAGTTTCGGAGTTTTGGAGTTTTGGAGTTTTGGAGTTTCGGAGTTTTGGAGTTTTGGAGTTTTGGAGTTTTGGAGTTTCGGAGTTTTGGAGTTTTGGAGTTTTGGAGTTTCGGAGTTTTGGAGTTTTGGAGTTTTGGAGTTTTGGAGTTTCGGAGTTTCGGAGTTTTGGAGTTTTGGAGTTTTGGAGTTTCGGAGTTTTGGAGTATTGGAGTTTTGGAGTTTTGGAGTTTCGGAGTTTTGGAGTTTCGGAGTTTTGGAGTTTCGGAGTTTCGGAGTTTTGGAGTATTGGAGTTTTGGAGTTTTGGAGTTTCGGAGTTTTGGAGTATTGGAGTTTTGGAGTTTTGGAGTTTTGGAGTTTTGGAGTTTCGGAGTTTTGGAGTTTCGGAGTTTTGGAGTTTTGGAGTTTTGGAGTTTTGGAGTTTCGGAGTTTTGGAGTTTTGGAGTTTTGGAGCTTTGGAGTTTTGGAGTTTCCGAGCTTTGGAGTTTCGGAGTTTTGGAGTTTCGGAGTTTCGGAGTTTTGGAGTTTTGCAGTTTTGGAGTTTTGGAGTTTTGGAGTTTCGGAGTTTCGGAGTTTTGGAGTATTGGAGTTTTGGAGTTTTGGAGTTTTGGAGTTTTGGAGTTTCGGAGTTTCGGAGTTTCGGAGTTTCGGAGTTTTGGAGTTTTGGAGTTTCGGAGTTTTGGAGTTTCGGAGTTTTGGAGTTTTGGAGTTTTGGAGTTTCGGAGTTGGAGTTTCGGAGTTTTGGAGTTTTGGAGTTTTGGAGCTTTGGAGTTTTGGAGTTTCCGAGTTTTGGAGTTTCGGAGTTTTGGAGTTTCGGAGTTTCGGAGTTTTGGAGTTTTGCAGTTTTGGAGTTTTGGAGTTTTGGAGTTTCGGAGTTTCGGAGTTTTGGAGTATTGGAGTTTTGGAGTTTTGGAGTTTCTTAGTTTTGGAGTATTGGAGTTTTGGAGTTTCGGAGTTTTGGAGTTTTGGAGTTTTGGAGTTTTGGAGTTTTGGAGTTTCGGAGTTTTGGAGTTTTGGAGTTTCGGAGTTTTGGAGTTTTGCAGTTTTGGAGTTTTGGAGTTTTGGAGTTTTGGAGATTCGGAGTTTTGGAGTTTCGGAGTTTTGGAGTTTCGGAGTTTTGGAGTTTCGGAGTTTTGGAGTTTCGGAGTTTTGGAGTTTTGGAGTTTTGGAGTTTTGGAGTTTTAGAGTTTTGGAGTTTTGGAGTTTCGGAGTTTTGGAGTATTGGAGTTTTGGAGTTTCGGAGTTTTGGAGTTTTGGAGTTTTGGAGTTTTGGAGTTTTGGAGTTTCGGAGTTTCGGAGTTCCGGTGTTTTGGAGTTTTGGAGTTTTGGAGTATTGGAGTTTTGGAGTTTTCGAGTTTTGGAGTTTCGGAGTTTCGGAGTTTTGGAGTTTTGGAGTTTCGGAGTTTCGGAGTTCCGGTGTTTTGGAGTTTTGGAGTTTTGGAGTATTGGAGTTTTGGAGTTTTCGAGTTTTGGAGTTTCGGAGTTTCGGAGTTTTGGAGTTTCGGAGTTTTGGAGTTTCGGAGTTTTGGAGTTTTGGAGTTTTGGAGTTTCGGAGTTTTGGAGTTTTGGAGTTTTGGAGTTTCGGAGTTTTGGAGTTTTGGAGTTTTGGAGTTTTGGAGTTTTGGAGTTTCGGAGTTTTGGAGTTCCGGAGTTTTGGAGTTTTGGAGTTTTGGAGTTTTGGAGTTTCGGAGTTTTGGAGTTTTGGAGTTTTGGAGCTTTGGAGTTTTGGAGTTTCCGAGTTTTGGAGTTTCGGAGTTTTGGAGTTTCGGAGTTTCGGAGTTTTGGAGTTTTGCAGTTTTGGAGTTTTGGAGTTTTGGAGTTTCGGAGTTTCGGAGTTTTGGAGTTTCGGAGTTTTGGAGTTTTGGAGTTTTGGAGCTTTGGAGTTTTGGAGTTTCCGAGTTTTGGAGTTTCGGAGTTTTGGAGTTTCGGAGTTTCGGAGTTTTGGAGTTTTGCAGTTTTGGAGTTTTGGAGTTTTGGAGTTTCGGAGTTTCGGAGTTTTGGAGTATTGGAGTTTTGGAGTTTTGGAGTTTTGGAGTTTCTTAGTTTTGGAGTATTGGAGTTTTGGAGTTTCGGAGTTTTGGAGTTTTGGAGTTTTGGAGTTTTGGAGTTTCGGAGTTTTGGAGTTTCGGAGTTTTGGAGTTTTGGAGTTTCGGAGTTTTGGAGTTTTGCAGTTTTGGAGTTTTGGAGTTTTGGAGTTTTGGAGATTCGGAGTTTTGGAGTTTCGGAGTTTTGGAGTTTCGGAGTTTTGGAGTTTCGGAGTTTTGGAGTTTCGGAGTTTTGGAGTTTTGGAGTTTTGGAGTTTTAGAGTTTTGGAGTTTTGGAGTTTCGGAGTTTTGGAGTATTGGAGTTTTGGAGTTTCGGAGTTTTGGAGTTTTGGAGTTTTGGAGTTTTGGAGTTTTGGAGTTTCGGAGTTTCGGAGTTCCGGTGTTTTGGAGTTTTGGAGTATTGGAGTTTTGGAGTTTTCGAGTTTTGGAGTTTCGGAGTTTCGGAGTTTTGGAGTTTTGGAGTTTCGGAGTTTCGGAGTTCCGGTGTTTTGGAGTTTTGGAGTTTTGGAGTATTGGAGTTTTGGAGTTTTCGAGTTTTGGAGTTTCGGAGTTTCGGAGTTTTGGAGTTTCGGAGTTTTGGAGTTTCGGAGTTTTGGAGTTTTGGAGTTTTGGAGTTTCGGAGTTTTGGAGTTTTGGAGTTTTGGAGTTTCGGAGTTTTGGAGTTTTGGAGTTTTGGAGTTTTGGAGTTTCGGAGTTTTGGAGTTTTGGAGTTTCGGAGTTTTGGAGTTTTGGAGTTTTGGAGTTTTGGAGTTTCGGAGTTTCGGAGTTTTGGAGTTTTGGAGTTTTGGAGTTTCGGAGTTTTGGAGTATTGGAGTTTTGGAGTTTTGGAGTTTCGGAGTTTTGGAGTTTCGGAGTTTTGGAGTTTCGGAGTTTCGGAGTTTTGGAGTATTGGAGTTTTGGAGTTTTGGAGTTTCGGAGTTTTGGAGTATTGGAGTTTTGGAGTTTTGGAGTTTTGGAGTTTTGGAGTTTCGGAGTTTTGGAGTTTCGGAGTTTTGGAGTTTTGGAGTTTTGGAGTTTTGGAGTTTCGGAGTTTTGGAGTTTTGGAGTTTTGGAGCTTTGGAGTTTTGGAGTTTCCGAGCTTTGGAGTTTCGGAGTTTTGGAGTTTCGGAGTTTCGGAGTTTTGGAGTTTTGCAGTTTTGGAGTTTTGGAGTTTTGGAGTTTCGGAGTTTCGGAGTTTTGGAGTATTGGAGTTTTGGAGTTTTGGAGTTTTGGAGTTTTGGAGTTTCGGAGTTTCGGAGTTTCGGAGTTTCGGAGTTTTGGAGTTTTGGAGTTTCGGAGTTTTGGAGTTTCGGAGTTTTGGAGTTTTGGAGTTTTGGAGTTTCGGAGTTTTGGAGTTTCGGAGTTTTGGAGTTTTGGAGTTTTGGAGCTTTGGAGTTTTGGAGTTTCCGAGTTTTGGAGTTTCGGAGTTTTGGAGTTTCGGAGTTTCGGAGTTTTGGAGTTTTGCAGTTTTGGAGTTTTGGAGTTTTGGAGTTTCGGAGTTTCGGAGTTTTGGAGTATTGGAGTTTTGGAGTTTTGGAGTTTCTTAGTTTTGGAGTATTGGAGTTTTGGAGTTTCGGAGTTTTGGAGTTTTGGAGTTTTGGAGTTTTGGAGTTTCGGAGTTTTGGAGTTTCGGAGTTTTGGAGTTTTGGAGTTTCGGAGTTTTGGAGTTTTGCAGTTTTGGAGTTTTGGAGTTTTGGAGTTTTGGAGATTCGGAGTTTTGGAGTTTCGGAGTTTTGGAGTTTCGGAGTTTTGGAGTTTCGGAGTTTTGGAGTTTCGGAGTTTTGGAGTTTTGGAGTTTTGGAGTTTTGGAGTTTTAGAGTTTTGGAGTTTTGGAGTTTCGGAGTTTTGGAGTATTGGAGTTTTGGAGTTTCGGAGTTTTGGAGTTTTGGAGTTTTGGAGTTTTGGAGTTTTGGAGTTTCGGAGTTTCGGAGTTCCGGTGTTTTGGAGTTTTGGAGTTTTGGAGTATTGGAGTTTTGGAGTTTTCGAGTTTTGGAGTTTCGGAGTTTCGGAGTTTTGGAGTTTTGGAGTTTCGGAGTTTCGGAGTTCCGGTGTTTTGGAGTTTTGGAGTTTTGGAGTATTGGAGTTTTGGAGTTTTCGAGTTTTGGAGTTTCGGAGTTTCGGAGTTTTGGAGTTTCGGAGTTTTGGAGTTTCGGAGTTTTGGAGTTTTGGAGTTTTGGAGTTTCGGAGTTTTGGAGTTTTGGAGTTTTGGAGTTTCGGAGTTTTGGAGTTTTGGAGTTTTGGAGTTTTGGAGTTTCGGAGTTTTGGAGTTTTGGAGTTTTGGAGTTTCGGAGTTTTGAAGTTTTGGAGTTTTGGAGTTTTGGAGTTTCGGAGTTTCGGAGTTTTGGAGTTTTGGAGTTTTGGAGTTTTGGAGTTTTGGAGTATTGGAGTTTTGGAGTTTTGGAGTTTCGGAGTTTTGGAGTTTCGGAGTTTTGGAGTTTCGGAGTTTCGGAGTTTTGGAGTATTGGAGTTTTGGAGTTTTGGAGTTTCGGAGTTTTGGAGTATTGGAGTTTTGGAGTTTTGGAGTTTTGGAGTTTTGGAGTTTCGGAGTTTTGGAGTTTCGGAGTTTTGGAGTTTTGGAGTTTTGGAGTTTTGGAGTTTCGGAGTTTTGGAGTTTTGGAGTTTTGGAGCTTTGGAGTTTTGGAGTTTCCGAGTTTTGGAGTTTCGGAGTTTTGGAGTTTCGGAGTTTCGGAGTTTTGGAGTTTTGCAGTTTTGGAGTTTTGGAGTTTTGGAGTTTCGGAGTTTCGGAGTTTTGGAGTATTGGAGTTTTGGAGTTTTGGAGTTTTGGAGTTTTGGAGTTTCGGAGTTTCGGAGTTTCGGAGTTTCGGAGTTTTGGAGTTTTGGAGTTTCGGAGTTTTGGAGTTTCGGAGTTTTGGAGTTTTGGAGTTTTGGAGTTTTGGAGTTTCGGAGTTTTGGAGTTTTGGAGTTTTGGAGCTTTGGAGTTTTGGAGTTTCCGAGTTTTGGAGTTTCGGAGTTTTGGAGTTTCGGAGTTTCGGAGTTTTGGAGTTTTGCAGTTTTGGAGTTTTGGAGTTTTGGAGTTTCGGAGTTTCGGAGTTTTGGAGTATTGGAGTTTTGGAGTTTTGGAGTTTCGGAGTTTTGGAGTTTCGGAGTTTCGGAGTTTCGGAGTTTCGGAGTTTTGGAGTTTTGGAGTTTCGGAGTTTCGGAGTTTCGGAGTTTTGGAGTTTTGGAGTTTCGGAGTTTCGGAGTTTCGGAGTTTCGGAGTTTTGGAGTTTTGGAGTTTCGGAGTTTTGGAGTTTTGGAGTTTCGGAGTTTTGGAGTATTGGAGTTTTGGAGTTTCGGAGTTTCGCAGTTTTGGAGTATTGGAGTTTTGGAGTTTTGGAGTTTTCGAGTTTTGGAGTTTCGGAGTTTCGGAGTTTTGAAGTTTTGGAGTTTTGGAGTTTCGGAGTTTTGGAGTTTTGGAGTTTCGGAGTTTTGGAGTTTTGGAGTTTCGGAGTTTTGGAGTTTTGGAGTTTTGGAGTTTTGGAGTTTTGGAGTTTTGGAGTTTTGGAGTTTCCGAGTTTCGGAGTTTCGGAGTTTTGGTGTTTCGGAGTTTTTGAGTTTTGGAGTTTTGGAGTTTCGGAGTTTTGGAGTTTTGGAGTTTTGGAGCTTTGGAGTTTTGGAGTTTTGGAGTTTCGGAGTTTTGGAGTTTTGGAGTATTGGAGTTTTGGAGTTTTGGAGTTTCGGAGTTTTCGAGTTTTGGAGTTTTGGAGATTCGGAGTTTTGGAGTTTCGGAGTTTCGGAGTTTTGGAGTTTTGGAGTTTTGGAGTTTTGTAGTTTTGGAGTTTCGGAGTTTCGGAGTTTTGGAGTTTTGGAGATTCGGAGTTTTGAAGTTTTGGAGTATTGGAGTTTCGGAGTTTTGGAGTTTTGGAGTTTCGGAGTATTGGAGTATTGGAGTTTTGGAGTTTCGGAGTTTTGGAGTTTTGGAGTTTTGGAGTTTTTGAGTTTCGGAGTTTTGGAGTTTTGGAGTTTTGGAGTTTTGGAGTTTTGGAGTTTCGGAGTTTCGGTGTTTTGGAGTTTTGGAGTTTTGGAGTTTCGGAGTTTTGGAGTTTCGGAGTTTTGGAGTATTGGAGTTTTGGAGTTTCGGAGTTTTGGAGTTTTGGAGTTTTGGAGTATTGGAGTTTTGGAGTTTTGGAGTTTTGGAGCTTTGGAGTTTTGGAGTTTTGGAGTTTCGGAGTTTTGGAGTTTCGGAGTTTTGGAGTTTCGGAGTTTTGGAGTTTTGGAGTTTCGGAGTTTTGGAGTTTTGGAGTTTTGGAGTTTCGGAGTTTTGGAGTTTTGGAGTTTTGGAGTTTTGGAGTTTCGGAGTTTTGGAGTTTTGGAGTTTTGGAGTTTCGGAGTTTTGGAGTTTTGGAGTTTTGGAGTTTTGGAGTTTCGGAGTTTCGGAGTTTTGGAGTTTTGGAGTTTTGGAGTTTTGGAGTTTTGGAGTATTGGAGTTTTGGAGTTTTGGAGTTTCGGAGTTTTGGAGTTTCGGAGTTTCGGAGTTTTGGAGTATTGGAGTTTTGGAGTTTTGGAGTTTCGGAGTTTTGGAGTATTGGAGTTTTGGAGTTTTGGAGTTTTGGAGTTTTGGAGTTTCGGAGTTTTGGAGTTTCGGAGTTTTGGAGTTTTGGAGTTTTGGAGTTTTGGAGTTTCGGAGTTTTGGAGTTTTGGAGTTTTGGAGCTTTGGAGTTTTGGAGTTTCCGAGTTTTGGAGTTTCGGAGTTTTGGAGTTTCGGAGTTTCGGAGTTTTGGAGTTTTGCAGTTTTGGAGTTTTGGAGTTTTGGAGTTTCGGAGTTTCGGAGTTTTGGAGTATTGGAGTTTTGGAGTTTTGGAGTTTTGGAGTTTTGGAGTTTCGGAGTTTCGGAGTTTCGGAGTTTCGGAGTTTTGGAGTTTTGGAGTTTCGGAGTTTTGGAGTTTCGGAGTTTTGGAGTTTTGGAGTTTTGGAGTTTTGGAGTTTCGGAGTTTTGGAGTTTTGGAGTTTTGGAGCTTTGGAGTTTTGGAGTTTCCGAGTTTTGGAGTTTCGGAGTTTTGGAGTTTCGGAGTTTCGGAGTTTTGGAGTTTTGCAGTTTTGGAGTTTTGGAGTTTTGGAGTTTCGGAGTTTCGGAGTTTTGGAGTATTGGAGTTTTGGAGTTTTGGAGTTTCGGAGTTTTGGAGTTTCGGAGTTTCGGAGTTTCGGAGTTTCGGAGTTTTGGAGTTTTGGAGTTTCGGAGTTTCGGAGTTTCGGAGTTTTGGAGTTTTGGAGTTTTGGAGTTTCGGAGTTTCGGAGTTTCGGAGTTTCGGAGTTTTGGAGTTTTGGAGTTTCGGAGTTTTGGAGTTTTGGAGTTTCGGAGTTTTGGAGTATTGGAGTTTTGGAGTTTCGGAGTTTCGCAGTTTTGGAGTATTGGAGTTTTGGAGTTTTGGAGTTTTCGAGTTTTGGAGTTTCGGAGTTTCGGAGTTTTGAAGTTTTGGAGTTTTGGAGTTTCGGAGTTTTGGAGTTTTGGAGTTTCGGAGTTTTGGAGTTTTGGAGTTTCGGAGTTTTGGAGTTTTGGAGTTTTGGAGTTTTGGAGTTTTGGAGTTTTGGAGTTTCCGAGTTTCGGAGTTTCGGAGTTTTGGTGTTTCGGAGTTTTGGAGTTTTGGAGTTTTGGAGTTTCGGAGTTTTGGAGTTTTGGAGTTTTGGAGCTTTGGAGTTTTGGAGTTTTGGAGTTTCGGAGTTTTGGAGTTTTGGAGTATTGGAGTTTTGGAGTTTTGGAGTTTCGGAGTTTTCGAGTTTTGGAGTTTTGGAGATTCGGAGTTTTGGAGTTTCGGAGTTTCGGAGTTTTGGAGTTTTGGAGTTTTGGAGTTTTGTAGTTTTGGAGTTTCGGAGTTTCGGAGTTTTGGAGTTTTGGAGATTCGGAGTTTTGAAGTTTTGGAGTATTGGAGTTTCGGAGTTTTGGAGTTTTGGAGTTTCGGAGTATTGGAGTATTGGAGTTTTGGAGTTTCGGAGTTTTGGAGTTTTGGAGTTTTGGAGTTTCGGAGTTTTTGAGTTTCGGAGTTTTGGAGTTTTGGAGTTTTGGAGTTTTGGAGTTTTGGAGTTTCGGAGTATTGGAGTTTTGGAGTTTTGGAGTTTCGGAGTTTCGGAGTTTTGGAGTTTTGGAGTTTCGGAGTTGCGGAGTTTCGGAGTTTTGGAGTTTTGGAGTTTCGGAGATTTGGAGTTTCGGAGTTTCGGAGTTTCGGAGTTTTGGAGTTTTGGAGTTTCGGAGTTTTGGAGTTTTGGAGTTTCGGAGTTTCGGAGCTTCGGCGTTTTGGAGTTTTGGAGTTTCGGAGTTTTGGAGTTTCGGAGTTTTGGAGTTTTGGAGTTTCGGAGTTTTGGAGTTTTGGAGTTTTGGAGTTTTGGAGTTTTGGAGATTCGGAGTTTTGGAGTTTCGGAGTTTTGGAGTTTCGGAGTTTTGGAGTTTTGGAGTTTTGGAGCTTTGGAGTTTTGGAGTTTCCGAGTTTTGGAGTTTCGGAGTTTTGGAGTTTCGGAGTTTCGGAGTTTTGGAGTTTTGCAGTTTTGGAGTTTTGGAGTTTTGGAGTTTCGGAGTTTCGGAGTTTTGGAGTATTGGAGTTTTGGAGTTTTGGAGTTTTGGAGTTTCTTAGTTTTGGAGTATTGGAGTTTTGGAGTTTCGGAGTTTTGGAGTTTTGGAGTTTTGGAGTTTTGGAGTTTCGGAGTTTTGGAGTTTCGGAGTTTTGGAGTTTTGGAGTTTCGGAGTTTTGGAGTTTTGCAGTTTTGGAGTTTTGGAGTTTTGGAGTTTTGGAGATTCGGAGTTTTGGAGTTTCGGAGTTTTGGAGTTTCGGAGTTTTGGAGTTTCGGAGTTTTGGAGTTTCGGAGTTTTGGAGTTTTGGAGTTTTGGAGTTTTAGAGTTGGAGTTTTGGAGTTTCGGAGTTTTGGAGTATTGGAGTTTTGGAGTTTCGGAGTTTTGGAGTTTTGGAGTTTTGGAGTTTTGGAGTTTCGGAGTTTCGGAGTTCCGGTGTTTTGGAGTTTTGGAGTATTGGAGTTTCGGAGTTTTGGAGTTTTGGAGTTTTGGAGTTTTGGAGTTTTGGAGATTCGGAGTTTTGGAGTTTCGGAGTTTTGGAGTTTCGGAGTTTTGGAGTTTTGGAGTTTCGGAGTTTTGGAGTATTGGAGTTTTGGAGTTTCGGAGTTTCGCAGTTTTGGAGTATTGGAGTTTTGGAGTTTTGGAGTTTTCGAGTTTTGGAGTTTCGGAGTTTCGGAGTTTTGAAGTTTTGGAGTTTTGGAGTTTCGGAGTTTTGGAGTTTTGGAGTTTCGGAGTTTTGGAGTTTTGGAGTTTCGGAGTTTTGGAGTTTTGGAGTTTTGGAGTTTTGGAGTTTTGGAGTTTTGGAGTTTCCGAGTTTCGGAGTTTCGGAGTTTTGGTGTTTCGGAGTTTTGGAGTTTTGGAGTTTTGGAGTTTCGGAGTTTTGGAGTTTTGGAGTTTTGGAGCTTTGGAGTTTTGGAGTTTTGGAGTTTCGGAGTTTTGGAGTTTTGGAGTATTGGAGTTTTGGAGTTTTGGAGTTTCGGAGTTTTCGAGTTTTGGAGTTTTGGAGATTCGGAGTTTTGGAGTTTCGGAGTTTCGGAGTTTTGGAGTTTTGGAGTTTTGGAGTTTTGTAGTTTTGGAGTTTCGGAGTTTCGGAGTTTTGGAGTTTTGGAGATTCGGAGTTTTGAAGTTTTGGAGTATTGGAGTTTCGGAGTTTTGGAGTTTTGGAGTTTCGGAGTATTGGAGTATTGGAGTTTTGGAGTTTCGGAGTTTTGGAGTTTTGGAGTTTTGGAGTTTCGGAGTTTTTGAGTTTCGGAGTTTTGGAGTTTTGGAGTTTTGGAGTTTTGGAGTTTTGGAGTTTCGGAGTATTGGAGTTTTGGAGTTTTGGAGTTTCGGAGTTTCGGAGTTTTGGAGTTTTGGAGTTTCGGAGTTGCGGAGTTTCGGAGTTTTGGAGTTTTGGAGTTTCGGAGATTTGGAGTTTCGGAGTTTCGGAGTTTCGGAGTTTTGGAGTTTTGGAGTTTCGGAGTTTTGGAGTTTTGGAGTTTCGGAGTTTCGGAGCTTCGGCGTTTTGGAGTTTCGGAGTTTTGGAGTTTTGGAGTTTCGGAGTTTTGGAGTTTTGGAGTTTTGGAGTTTCGGAGTTTTGGAGTTTCGGAGTTTTGGAGTTTTGGAGTTTCGGAGTTTTGGAGTTTTGGAGTTTTGGAGTTTTGGAGTTTTGGAGATTCGGAGTTTTGGAGTTTCGGAGTTTTGGAGTTTCGGAGTTTTGGAGTTTTGGAGTTTTGGAGCTTTGGAGTTTTGGAGTTTCCGAGTTTTGGAGTTTCGGAGTTTTGGAGTTTCGGAGTTTCGGAGTTTTGGAGTTTTGCAGTTTTGGAGTTTTGGAGTTTTGGAGTTTCGGAGTTTCGGAGTTTTGGAGTATTGGAGTTTTGGAGTTTTGGAGTTTTGGAGTTTCTTAGTTTTGGAGTATTGGAGTTTTGGAGTTTCGGAGTTTTGGAGTTTTGGAGTTTTGGAGTTTTGGAGTTTCGGAGTTTTGGAGTTTCGGAGTTTTGGAGTTTTGGAGTTTCGGAGTTTTGGAGTTTTGCAGTTTTGGAGTTTTGGAGTTTTGGAGTTTTGGAGATTCGGAGTTTTGGAGTTTCGGAGTTTTGGAGTTTCGGAGTTTTGGAGTTTCGGAGTTTTGGAGTTTCGGAGTTTTGGAGTTTTGGAGTTTTGGAGTTTTAGAGTTGGAGTTTTGGAGTTTCGGAGTTTTGGAGTATTGGAGTTTTGGAGTTTCGGAGTTTTGGAGTTTTGGAGTTTTGGAGTTTTGGAGTTTTGGAGTTTCGGAGTTTCGGAGTTCCGGTGTTTTGGAGTTTTGGAGTATTGGAGTTTTGGAGTTTTCGAGTTTTGGAGTTTCGGAGTTTCGGAGTTTTGGAGTTTTGGAGTTTCGGAGTTTCGGAGTTCCGGTGTTTTGGAGTTTTGGAGTTTTGGAGTATTGGAGTTTTGGAGTTTTCGAGTTTTGGAGTTTCGGAGTTTCGGAGTTTTGGAGTTTCGGAGTTTTGGAGTTTCGGAGTTTTGGAGTTTTGGAGTTTTGGAGTTTCGGAGTTTTGGAGTTTTGGAGTTTTGGAGTTTCGGAGTTTTGGAGTTTTGGAGTTTTGGAGTTTTGGAGTTTCGGAGTTTTGGAGTTTTGGAGTTTTGGAGTTTCGGAGTTTTGGAGTTTTGGAGTTTTGGAGTTTTGGAGTTTCGGAGTTTCGGAGTTTTGGAGTTTTGGAGTTTTGGAGTTTTGGAGTTTTGGAGTATTGGAGTTTTGGAGTTTTGGAGTTTCGGAGTTTTGGAGTTTCGGAGTTTTGGAGTTTCGGAGTTTCGGAGTTTTGGAGTATTGGAGTTTTGGAGTTTTGGAGTTTCGGAGTTTTGGAGTATTGGAGTTTTGGAGTTTTGGAGTTTTGGAGTTTCGGAGTTTTGGAGTTTCGGAGTTTTGGAGTTTTGGAGTTTTGGAGTTTTGGAGTTTCGGAGTTTTGGAGTTTTGGAGTTTTGGAGCTTTGGAGTTTTGGAGTTTCCGAGCTTTGGAGTTTCGGAGTTTTGGAGTTTCGGAGTTTCGGAGTTTTGGAGTTTTGCAGTTTTGGAGTTTTGGAGTTTTGGAGTTTCGGAGTTTCGGAGTTTTGGAGTATTGGAGTTTTGGAGTTTTGGAGTTTTGGAGTTTTGGAGTTTCGGAGTTTCGGAGTTTCGGAGTTTCGGAGTTTTGGAGTTTTGGAGTTTCGGAGTTTTGGAGTTTCGGAGTTTTGGAGTTTTGGAGTTTTGGAGTTTTGGAGTTTCGGAGTTTTGGAGTTTCGGAGTTTTGGAGTTTTGGAGTTTTGGAGCTTTGGAGTTTTGGAGTTTCCGAGTTTTGGAGTTTCGGAGTTTTGGAGTTTCGGAGTTTCGGAGTTTTGGAGTTTTGCAGTTTTGGAGTTTTGGAGTTTTGGAGTTTCGGAGTTTCGGAGTTTTGGAGTATTGGAGTTTTGGAGTTTTGGAGTTTCTTAGTTTTGGAGTATTGGAGTTTTGGAGTTTCGGAGTTTTGGAGTTTTGGAGTTTTGGAGTTTTGGAGTTTCGGAGTTTTGGAGTTTCGGAGTTTTGGAGTTTTGGAGTTTCGGAGTTTTGGAGTTTTGCAGTTTTGGAGTTTTGGAGTTTTGGAGTTTTGGAGATTCGGAGTTTTGGAGTTTCGGAGTTTTGGAGTTTCGGAGTTTTGGAGTTTCGGAGTTTTGGAGTTTCGGAGTTTTGGAGTTTTGGAGTTTTGGAGTTTTGGAGTTTTAGAGTTTTGGAGTTTTGGAGTTTCGGAGTTTTGGAGTATTGGAGTTTTGGAGTTTCGGAGTTTTGGAGTTTTGGAGTTTTGGAGTTTTGGAGTTTTGGAGTTTCGGAGTTTCGGAGTTCCGGTGTTTTGGAGTTTTGGAGTTTTGGAGTATTGGAGTTTTGGAGTTTTCGAGTTTTGGAGTTTCGGAGTTTCGGAGTTTTGGAGTTTTGGAGTTTCGGAGTTTCGGAGTTCCGGTGTTTTGGAGTTTTGGAGTTTTGGAGTATTGGAGTTTTGGAGTTTTCGAGTTTTGGAGTTTCGGAGTTTCGGAGTTTTGGAGTTTCGGAGTTTTGGAGTTTCGGAGTTTTGGAGTTTTGGAGTTTTGGAGTTTCGGAGTTTTGGAGTTTTGGAGTTTTGGAGTTTCGGAGTTTTGGAGTTTTGGAGTTTTGGAGTTTTGGAGTTTCGGAGTTTTGGAGTTTTGGAGTTTTGGAGTTTCGGAGTTTTGGAGTTTTGGAGTTTTGGAGTTTTGGAGTTTCGGAGTTTCGGAGTTTTGGAGTTTTGGAGTTTTGGAGTTTTGGAGTTTTGGAGTATTGGAGTTTTGGAGTTTTGGAGTTTCGGAGTTTTGGAGTTTCGGAGTTTTGGAGTTTCGGAGTTTCGGAGTTTTGGAGTATTGGAGTTTTGGAGTTTTGGAGTTTCGGAGTTTTGGAGTATTGGAGTTTTGGAGTTTTGGAGTTTTGGAGTTTTGGAGTTTCGGAGTTTTGGAGTTTCGGAGTTTTGGAGTTTTGGAGTTTTGGAGTTTTGGAGTTTCGGAGTTTTGGAGTTTTGGAGTTTTGGAGCTTTGGAGTTTTGGAGTTTCCGAGTTTTGGAGTTTCGGAGTTTTGGAGTTTCGGAGTTTCGGAGTTTTGGAGTTTTGCAGTTTTGGAGTTTTGGAGTTTTGGAGTTTCGGAGTTTCGGAGTTTTGGAGTATTGGAGTTTTGGAGTTTTGGAGTTTTGGAGTTTTGGAGTTTCGGAGTTTCGGAGTTTCGGAGTTTTGGAGTTTTGGAGTTTCGGAGTTTTGGAGTTTCGGAGTTTTGGAGTTTTGGAGTTTTGGAGTTTTGGAGTTTCGGAGTTTTGGAGTTTTGGAGTTTTGGAGCTTTGGAGTTTTGGAGTTTCCGAGTTTTGGAGTTTCGGAGTTTTGGAGTTTCGGAGTTTCGGAGTTTTGGAGTTTTGCAGTTTTGGAGTTTTGGAGTTTTGGAGTTTCGGAGTTTCGGAGTTTTGGAGTATTGGAGTTTTGGAGTTTTGGAGTTTCGGAGTTTTGGAGTTTCGGAGTTTCGGAGTTTCGGAGTTTCGGAGTTTTGGAGTTTTGGAGTTTCGGAGTTTCGGAGTTTCGGAGTTTTGGAGTTTTGGAGTTTTGGAGTTTCGGAGTTTCGGAGTTTCGGAGTTTCGGAGTTTTGGAGTTTTGGAGTTTCGGAGTTTTGGAGTTTTGGAGTTTCGGAGTTTTGGAGTATTGGAGTTTTGGAGTTTCGGAGTTTCGCAGTTTTGGAGTATTGGAGTTTTGGAGTTTTGGAGTTTTCGAGTTTTGGAGTTTCGGAGTTTCGGAGTTTTGAAGTTTTGGAGTTTTGGAGTTTCGGAGTTTTGGAGTTTTGGAGTTTCGGAGTTTTGGAGTTTTGGAGTTTCGGAGTTTTGGAGTTTTGGAGTTTTGGAGTTTTGGAGTTTTGGAGTTTTGGAGTTTTGGAGTTTCCGAGTTTCGGAGTTTCGGAGTTTTGGTGTTTCGGAGTTTTTGAGTTTTGGAGTTTTGGAGTTTCGGAGTTTTGGAGTTTTGGAGTTTTGGAGCTTTGGAGTTTTGGAGTTTTGGAGTTTCGGAGTTTTGGAGTTTTGGAGTATTGGAGTTTTGGAGTTTTGGAGTTTCGGAGTTTTCGAGTTTTGGAGTTTTGGAGATTCGGAGTTTTGGAGTTTCGGAGTTTCGGAGTTTTGGAGTTTTGGAGTTTTGGAGTTTTGTAGTTTTGGAGTTTCGGAGTTTCGGAGTTTTGGAGTTTTGGAGATTCGGAGTTTTGAAGTTTTGGAGTATTGGAGTTTCGGAGTTTTGGAGTTTTGGAGTTTCGGAGTATTGGAGTATTGGAGTTTTGGAGTTTCGGAGTTTTGGAGTTTTGGAGTTTTGGAGTTTTTGAGTTTCGGAGTTTTGGAGTTTTGGAGTTTTGGAGTTTTGGAGTTTTGGAGTTTCGGAGTTTTGGAGTTTCGGAGTTTTGGAGTTTTGGAGTTTCGGAGTTTCGGAGTTTTGGAGTTTTGGAGTTTTGGAGTTTTGGAGTTTTGGAGTATTGGAGTTTTGGAGTTTTGGAGTTTCGGAGTTTTGGAGTTTCGGAGTTTTGGAGTTTCGGAGTTTCGGAGTTTTGGAGTATTGGAGTTTTGGAGTTTTGGAGTTTCGGAGTTTTGGAGTATTGGAGTTTTGGAGTTTTGGAGTTTTGGAGTTTTGGAGTTTCGGAGTTTTGGAGTTTCGGAGTTTTGGAGTTTTGGAGTTTTGGAGTTTTGGAGTTTCGGAGTTTTGGAGTTTTGGAGTTTTGGAGCTTTGGAGTTTTGGAGTTTCCGAGTTTTGGAGTTTCGGAGTTTTGGAGTTTCGGAGTTTCGGAGTTTTGGAGTTTTGCAGTTTTGGAGTTTTGGAGTTTTGGAGTTTCGGAGTTTCGGAGTTTTGGAGTATTGGAGTTTTGGAGTTTTGGAGTTTTGGAGTTTTGGAGTTTCGGAGTTTCGGAGTTTCGGAGTTTCGGAGTTTTGGAGTTTTGGAGTTTCGGAGTTTTGGAGTTTCGGAGTTTTGGAGTTTTGGAGTTTTGGAGTTTTGGAGTTTCGGAGTTTTGGAGTTTTGGAGTTTTGGAGCTTTGGAGTTTTGGAGTTTCCGAGTTTTGGAGTTTCGGAGTTTTGGAGTTTCGGAGTTTCGGAGTTTTGGAGTTTTGCAGTTTTGGAGTTTTGGAGTTTTGGAGTTTCGGAGTTTCGGAGTTTTGGAGTATTGGAGTTTTGGAGTTTTGGAGTTTCGGAGTTTTGGAGTTTCGGAGTTTCGGAGTTTCGGAGTTTCGGAGTTTTGGAGTTTTGGAGTTTCGGAGTTTCGGAGTTTCGGAGTTTTGGAGTTTTGGAGTTTTGGAGTTTCGGAGTTTCGGAGTTTCGGAGTTTCGGAGTTTTGGAGTTTTGGAGTTTCGGAGTTTTGGAGTTTTGGAGTTTCGGAGTTTTGGAGTATTGGAGTTTTGGAGTTTCGGAGTTTCGCAGTTTTGGAGTATTGGAGTTTTGGAGTTTTGGAGTTTTCGAGTTTTGGAGTTTCGGAGTTTCGGAGTTTTGAAGTTTTGGAGTTTTGGAGTTTCGGAGTTTTGGAGTTTTGGAGTTTCGGAGTTTTGGAGTTTTGGAGTTTCGGAGTTTTGGAGTTTTGGAGTTTTGGAGTTTTGGAGTTTTGGAGTTTTGGAGTTTCCGAGTTTCGGAGTTTCGGAGTTTTGGTGTTTCGGAGTTTTTGAGTTTTGGAGTTTTGGAGTTTCGGAGTTTTGGAGTTTTGGAGTTTTGGAGCTTTGGAGTTTTGGAGTTTTGGAGTTTCGGAGTTTTGGAGTTTTGGAGTATTGGAGTTTTGGAGTTTTGGAGTTTCGGAGTTTTCGAGTTTTGGAGTTTTGGAGATTCGGAGTTTTGGAGTTTCGGAGTTTCGGAGTTTTGGAGTTTTGGAGTTTTGGAGTTTTGTAGTTTTGGAGTTTCGGAGTTTCGGAGTTTTGGAGTTTTGGAGATTCGGAGTTTTGAAGTTTTGGAGTATTGGAGTTTCGGAGTTTTGGAGTTTTGGAGTTTCGGAGTATTGGAGTATTGGAGTTTTGGAGTTTCGGAGTTTTGGAGTTTTGGAGTTTTGGAGTTTTTGAGTTTCGGAGTTTTGGAGTTTTGGAGTTTTGGAGTTTTGGAGTTTTGGAGTTTCGGAGTTTCGGTGTTTTGGAGTTTTGGAGTTTTGGAGTATTGGAGTTTTGGAGTTTTGGAGTTTCGGAGTTTTGGAGTTTCGGAGTTTTGGAGTATTGGAGTTTTGGAGTTTCGGAGTTTTGGAGTTTTGGAGTTTTGGAGTATTGGAGTTTTGGAGTTTTGGAGTTTTGGAGCTTTGGAGTTTTGGAGTTTTGGAGTTTCGGAGTTTTGGAGTTTCGGAGTTTCGGAGTTTCGGAGTTTTGGAGTATTGGAGTTTTGGAGTTTTGGAGTTTTGGAGTTTCGGAGTTTTGGAGTTTTGGAGTTTTGGAGTTTTGGAGTTTCGGAGTATTGGAGTTTTGGAGTTTTGGAGTTTCGGAGTTTCGGAGTTTTGGAGTTTTGGAGTTTCGGAGTTGCGGAGTTTCGGAGTTTTGGAGTTTTGGAGTTTCGGAGATTTGGAGTTTCGGAGTTTCGGAGTTTCGGAGTTTTGGAGTTTTGGAGTTTCGGAGTTTTGGAGTTTTGGAGTTTCGGAGTTTCGGAGCTTCGGCGTTTTGGAGTTTCGGAGTTTTGGAGTTTTGGAGTTTCGGAGTTTTGGAGTTTTGGAGTTTTGGAGTTTCGGAGTTTTGGAGTTTCGGAGTTTTGGAGTTTTGGAGTTTCGGAGTTTTGGAGTTTTGGAGTTTTGGAGTTTTGGAGTTTTGGAGATTCGGAGTTTTGGAGTTTCGGAGTTTTGGAGTTTCGGAGTTTTGGAGTTTTGGAGTTTTGGAGCTTTGGAGTTTTGGAGTTTCCGAGTTTTGGAGTTTCGGAGTTTTGGAGTTTCGGAGTTTCGGAGTTTTGGAGTTTTGCAGTTTTGGAGTTTTGGAGTTTTGGAGTTTCGGAGTTTCGGAGTTTTGGAGTATTGGAGTTTTGGAGTTTTGGAGTTTTGGAGTTTCTTAGTTTTGGAGTATTGGAGTTTTGGAGTTTCGGAGTTTTGGAGTTTTGGAGTTTTGGAGTTTTGGAGTTTCGGAGTTTTGGAGTTTCGGAGTTTTGGAGTTTTGGAGTTTCGGAGTTTTGGAGTTTTGCAGTTTTGGAGTTTTGGAGTTTTGGAGTTTTGGAGATTCGGAGTTTTGGAGTTTCGGAGTTTTGGAGTTTCGGAGTTTTGGAGTTTCGGAGTTTTGGAGTTTCGGAGTTTTGGAGTTTTGGAGTTTTGGAGTTTTAGAGTTGGAGTTTTGGAGTTTCGGAGTTTTGGAGTATTGGAGTTTTGGAGTTTCGGAGTTTTGGAGTTTTGGAGTTTTGGAGTTTTGGAGTTTTGGAGTTTCGGAGTTTCGGAGTTCCGGTGTTTTGGAGTTTTGGAGTATTGGAGTTTTGGAGTTTTCGAGTTTTGGAGTTTCGGAGTTTCGGAGTTTTGGAGTTTTGGAGTTTCGGAGTTTCGGAGTTCCGGTGTTTTGGAGTTTTGGAGTTTTGGAGTATTGGAGTTTTGGAGTTTTCGAGTTTTGGAGTTTCGGAGTTTCGGAGTTTTGGAGTTTCGGAGTTTTGGAGTTTCGGAGTTTTGGAGTTTTGGAGTTTTGGAGTTTCGGAGTTTTGGAGTTTTGGAGTTTTGGAGTTTCGGAGTTTTGGAGTTTTGGAGTTTTGGAGTTTTGGAGTTTCGGAGTTTTGGAGTTTTGGAGTTTTGGAGTTTCGGAGTTTTGGAGTTTTGGAGTTTTGGAGTTTTGGAGTTTCGGAGTTTCGGAGTTTTGGAGTTTTGGAGTTTTGGAGTTTTGGAGTTTTGGAGTATTGGAGTTTTGGAGTTTTGGAGTTTCGGAGTTTTGGAGTTTCGGAGTTTTGGAGTTTCGGAGTTTCGGAGTTTTGGAGTATTGGAGTTTTGGAGTTTTGGAGTTTCGGAGTTTTGGAGTATTGGAGTTTTGGAGTTTTGGAGTTTTGGAGTTTTGGAGTTTCGGAGTTTTGGAGTTTCGGAGTTTTGGAGTTTTGGAGTTTTGGAGTTTCGGAGTTTTGGAGTTTTGGAGTTTTGGAGCTTTGGAGTTTTGGAGTTTCCGAGCTTTGGAGTTTCGGAGTTTTGGAGTTTCGGAGTTTCGGAGTTTTGGAGTTTTGCAGTTTTGGAGTTTTGGAGTTTTGGAGTTTCGGAGTTTCGGAGTTTTGGAGTATTGGAGTTTTGGAGTTTTGGAGTTTTGGAGTTTTGGAGTTTCGGAGTTTCGGAGTTTCGGAGTTTCGGAGTTTTGGAGTTTTGGAGTTTCGGAGTTTTGGAGTTTCGGAGTTTTGGAGTTTTGGAGTTTTGGAGTTTTGGAGTTTCGGAGTTTTGGAGTTTCGGAGTTTTGGAGTTTTGGAGTTTTGGAGCTTTGGAGTTTTGGAGTTTCCGAGTTTTGGAGTTTCGGAGTTTTGGAGTTTCGGAGTTTCGGAGTTTTGGAGTTTTGCAGTTTTGGAGTTTTGGAGTTTTGGAGTTTCGGAGTTTCGGAGTTTTGGAGTATTGGAGTTTTGGAGTTTTGGAGTTTCTTAGTTTTGGAGTATTGGAGTTTTGGAGTTTCGGAGTTTTGGAGTTTTGGAGTTTTGGAGTTTTGGAGTTTCGGAGTTTTGGAGTTTCGGAGTTTTGGAGTTTTGGAGTTTCGGAGTTTTGGAGTTTTGCAGTTTTGGAGTTTTGGAGTTTTGGAGTTTTGGAGATTCGGAGTTTTGGAGTTTCGGAGTTTTGGAGTTTCGGAGTTTTGGAGTTTCGGAGTTTTGGAGTTTCGGAGTTTTGGAGTTTTGGAGTTTTGGAGTTTTGGAGTTTTAGAGTTTTGGAGTTTTGGAGTTTCGGAGTTTTGGAGTATTGGAGTTTTGGAGTTTCGGAGTTTTGGAGTTTTGGAGTTTTGGAGTTTTGGAGTTTTGGAGTTTCGGAGTTTCGGAGTTCCGGTGTTTTGGAGTTTTGGAGTTTTGGAGTATTGGAGTTTTGGAGTTTTCGAGTTTTGGAGTTTCGGAGTTTCGGAGTTTTGGAGTTTTGGAGTTTCGGAGTTTCGGAGTTCCGGTGTTTTGGAGTTTTGGAGTTTTGGAGTATTGGAGTTTTGGAGTTTTCGAGTTTTGGAGTTTCGGAGTTTCGGAGTTTTGGAGTTTCGGAGTTTTGGAGTTTCGGAGTTTTGGAGTTTTGGAGTTTTGGAGTTTCGGAGTTTTGGAGTTTTGGAGTTTTGGAGTTTCGGAGTTTTGGAGTTTTGGAGTTTTGGAGTTTCGGAGTTTTGGAGTTTTGGAGTTTTGGAGTTTCGGAGTTTTGGAGTTTTGGAGTTTTGGAGTTTTGGAGTTTCGGAGTTTCGGAGTTTTGGAGTTTTGGAGTTTTGGAGTTTTGGAGTTTTGGAGTATTGGAGTTTCGGAGTTTTGGAGTTTCGGAGTTTTGGAGTTTCGGAGTTTCGGAGTTTTGGAGTATTGGAGTTTTGGAGTTTTGGAGTTTCGGAGTTTTGGAGTATTGGAGTTTTGGAGTTTTGGAGTTTTGGAGTTTTGGAGTTTCGGAGTTTTGGAGTTTCGGAGTTTTGGAGTTTTGGAGTTTTGGAGTTTTGGAGTTTCGGAGTTTTGGAGTTTTGGAGTTTTGGAGCTTTGGAGTTTTGGAGTTTCCGAGTTTTGGAGTTTCGGAGTTTTGGAGTTTCGGAGTTTCGGAGTTTTGGAGTTTTGCAGTTTTGGAGTTTTGGAGTTTTGGAGTTTCGGAGTTTCGGAGTTTTGGAGTATTGGAGTTTTGGAGTTTTGGAGTTTTGGAGTTTTGGAGTTTCGGAGTTTCGGAGTTTCGGAGTTTCGGAGTTTTGGAGTTTTGGAGTTTCGGAGTTTTGGAGTTTCGGAGTTTTGGAGTTTTGGAGTTTTGGAGTTTTGGAGTTTCGGAGTTTTGGAGTTTTGGAGTTTTGGAGCTTTGGAGTTTTGGAGTTTCCGAGTTTTGGAGTTTCGGAGTTTTGGAGTTTCGGAGTTTCGGAGTTTTGGAGTTTTGCAGTTTTGGAGTTTTGGAGTTTTGGAGTTTCGGAGTTTCGGAGTTTTGGAGTATTGGAGTTTTGGAGTTTTGGAGTTTCGGAGTTTTGGAGTTTCGGAGTTTCGGAGTTTCGGAGTTTCGGAGTTTTGGAGTTTTGGAGTTTCGGAGTTTCGGAGTTTCGGAGTTTTGGAGTTTTGGAGTTTTGGAGTTTCGGAGTTTCGGAGTTTCGGAGTTTCGGAGTTTTGGAGTTTTGGAGTTTCGGAGTTTTGGAGTTTTGGAGTTTCGGAGTTTTGGAGTATTGGAGTTTTGGAGTTTCGGAGTTTCGCAGTTTTGGAGTATTGGAGTTTTGGAGTTTTGGAGTTTTCGAGTTTTGGAGTTTCGGAGTTTCGGAGTTTTGAAGTTTTGGAGTTTTGGAGTTTCGGAGTTTTGGAGTTTTGGAGTT
This sequence comes from Amblyomma mixtum, assembly GCF_055824585.1. Lineage (NCBI taxonomy): Eukaryota > Metazoa > Arthropoda > Arachnida > Ixodida > Ixodidae > Amblyomma > Amblyomma mixtum. The sequence continues at coordinate 14,206,988 of NW_028317651.1, forward strand.
TCGGAGTTTTGGAGTTTTGGAGTTTCGGAGTTTTGGAGTTTTGGAGTTTTGGAGTTTTGGAGTTTTGGAGTTTTGGAGTTTTGGAGTTTCCGAGTTTCGGAGTTTCGGAGTTTTGGTGTTTCGGAGTTTTTGAGTTTTGGAGTTTTGGAGTTTCGGAGTTTTGGAGTTTTGGAGTTTTGGAGCTTTGGAGTTTTGGAGTTTTGGAGTTTCGGAGTTTTGGAGTTTTGGAGTATTGGAGTTTTGGAGTTTTGGAGTTTCGGAGTTTTCGAGTTTTGGAGTTTTGGAGATTCGGAGTTTTGGAGTTTCGGAGTTTCGGAGTTTTGGAGTTTTGGAGTTTTGGAGTTTTGTAGTTTTGGAGTTTCGGAGTTTCGGAGTTTTGGAGTTTTGGAGATTCGGAGTTTTGAAGTTTTGGAGTATTGGAGTTTCGGAGTTTTGGAGTTTTGGAGTTTCGGAGTATTGGAGTATTGGAGTTTTGGAGTTTCGGAGTTTTGGAGTTTTGGAGTTTTGGAGTTTTTGAGTTTCGGAGTTTTGGAGTTTTGGAGTTTTGGAGTTTTGGAGTTTTGGAGTTTCGGAGTTTCGGTGTTTTGGAGTTTTGGAGTTTTGGAGTATTGGAGTTTTGGAGTTTTGGAGTTTCGGAGTTTTGGAGTTTCGGAGTTTTGGAGTATTGGAGTTTTGGAGTTTCGGAGTTTTGGAGTTTTGGAGTTTTGGAGTATTGGAGTTTGGGAGTTTTGGAGTTTTGGAGCTTTGGAGTTTTGGAGTTTTGGAGTTTCGGAGTTTTGGAGTTTCGGAGTTTTGGAGTTTCGGAGTTTTGGAGTTTTGGAGTTTTGGAGTTTCGGAGTTTTGGAGTTTTGGAGTTTTGGAGTTTCGGAGTTTTGGAGTTTTGGAGTTTTGGAGTTTTGGAGTTTCGGAGTTTTGGAGTTTTGGAGTTTTGGAGTTTCGGAGTTTTGGAGTTTTGGAGTTTTGGAGTTTTGGAGTTTCGGAGTTTCGGAGTTTTGGAGTTTTGGAGTTTTGGAGTTTTGGAGTTTTGGAGTATTGGAGTTTTGGAGTTTCGGAGTTTCGGAGTTTTGGAGTTTCGGAGTTTCGGAGTTTTGGAGTATTGGAGTTTTGGAGTTTTGGAGTTTCGGAGTTTCGGAGTATTGGAGTTTTGGAGTTTCGGAGTTTTGGAGTTTTGGAGTTTCGGAGTTTTGGAGTTTCGGAGTTTTGGAGTTTTGGAGTTTTGGAGTTTTGGAGTTTCGGAGTTTCGGAGTTTTGGAGTTTCGGAGCTTTGGAGTTTTGGAGTTTCCGAGTTTTGGAGTTTTGGAGTTTCGGAGCTTTGGAGTTTTGGAGTTTTGGAGTTTCGGAGTTTTGGAGTTTTGGAGTATTGGAGTTTTGGAGTTTTGGAGTTTCGGAGTTTTCGAGTTTTGGAGTTTTGGAGATTCGGAGTTTTGGAGTTTCGGAGTTTCGGAGTTTTGGAGTTTTGGAGTTTCGGAGTTTTGTAGTTTTGGAGTTTCGGAGTTTCGGAGTTTTGGAGTTTTGGAGATTCGGAGTTTTGAAGTTTTGGAGTATTGGAGTTTCGGAGTTTTGGAGTTTCGGAGTTTCGGAGTATTGGAGTATTGGAGTTTTGGAGTTTCGGAGTTTCGGAGTTTTGGAGTTTTGGAGTTTCGGAGTTTTTGAGTTTCGGAGTTTTGGAGTTTTGGAGTTTTGGAGTTTTGGAGTTTCGGAGTTTCGGTGTTTTGGAGTTTCGGAGTTTTGGAGTATTGGAGTTTTGGAGTTTTGGAGTTTCGGAGCTTTGGAGTTTCGGAGTTTTGGAGTTTCGGAGTTTCGGAGTTTTGGAGTTTTGGAGTTTTGGAGTATTGGAGTTTTGGAGTTTTGGAGTTTCGGAGCTTTGGAGTTTTGGAGTTTTGGAGTTTTGGAGTTTTGGAGTTTTGGAGTTTCGGAGTTTCGGAGTTTCGGAGTTTCGGAGTTTTGGAGTTTTGGAGTTTCGGAGTTTTGGAGTTTCGGAGTTTTGGAGTTTTGGAGTTTTGGAGTTTTGGAGTTTCGGAGTTTTGGAGTTTCGGAGTTTTGGAGTTTTGGAGTTTTGGAGCTTTGGAGTTTTGGAGTTTCCGAGTTTTGGAGTTTCGGAGTTTTGGAGTTTCGGAGTTTCGGAGTTTTGGAGTTTTGCAGTTTTGGAGTTTTGGAGTTTTGGAGTTTCGGAGTTTCGGAGTTTTGGAGTATTGGAGTTTTGGAGTTTTGGAGTTTTGGAGTTTCTTAGTTTTGGAGTATTGGAGTTTTGGAGTTTCGGAGTTTTGGAGTTTTGGAGTTTTGGAGTTTTGGAGTTTCGGAGTTTTGGAGTTTTGGAGTTTCGGAGTTTTGGAGTTTTGGAGTTTCGGAGTTTTGGAGTTTTGCAGTTTTGGAGTTTTGGAGTTTTGGAGTTTTGGAGATTCGGAGTTTTGGAGTTTCGGAGTTTTGGAGTTTCGGAGTTTTGGAGTTTCGGAGTTTTGGAGTTTCGGAGTTTTGGAGTTTTGGAGTTTTGGAGTTTTGGAGTTTTAGAGTTTTGGAGTTTTGGAGTTTCGGAGTTTTGGAGTATTGGAGTTTTGGAGTTTCGGAGTTTTGGAGTTTTGGAGTTTTGGAGTTTTGGAGTTTTGGAGTTTCGGAGTTTCGGAGTTCCGGTGTTTTGGAGTTTTGGAGTTTTGGAGTATTGGAGTTTTGGAGTTTTCGAGTTTTGGAGTTTCGGAGTTTCGGAGTTTTGGAGTTTTGGAGTTTCGGAGTTTCGGAGTTCCGGTGTTTTGGAGTTTTGGAGTTTTGGAGTATTGGAGTTTTGGAGTTTTCGAGTTTTGGAGTTTCGGAGTTTCGGAGTTTTGGAGTTTCGGAGTTTTGGAGTTTCGGAGTTTTGGAGTTTTGGAGTTTTGGAGTTTCGGAGTTTTGGAGTTTTGGAGTTTTGGAGTTTCGGAGTTTTGGAGTTTTGGAGTTTTGGAGTTTTGGAGTTTCGGAGTTTTGGAGTTTTGGAGTTTTGGAGTTTCGGAGTTTTGGAGTTTTGGAGTTTTGGAGTTTTGGAGTTTCGGAGTTTCGGAGTTTTGGAGTTTTGGAGTTTTGGAGTTTTGGAGTTTTGGAGTATTGGAGTTTTGGAGTTTTGGAGTTTCGGAGTTTTGGAGTTTCGGAGTTTTGGAGTTTCGGAGTTTCGGAGTTTTGGAGTATTGGAGTTTTGGAGTTTTGGAGTTTCGGAGTTTTGGAGTATTGGAGTTTTGGAGTTTTGGAGTTTTGGAGTTTTGGAGTTTCGGAGTTTTGGAGTTTCGGAGTTTTGGAGTTTTGGAGTTTTGGAGTTTTGGAGTTTCGGAGTTTTGGAGTTTTGGAGTTTTGGAGCTTTGGAGTTTTGGAGTTTCCGAGTTTTGGAGTTTCGGAGTTTTGGAGTTTCGGAGTTTCGGAGTTTTGGAGTTTTGCAGTTTTGGAGTTTTGGAGTTTTGGAGTTTTGGAGTTTCGGAGTTTCGGAGTTTTGGAGTATTGGAGTTTTGGAGTTTTGGAGTTTTGGAGTTTTGGAGTTTCGGAGTTTCGGAGTTTCGGAGTTTCGGAGTTTTGGAGTTTTGGAGTTTCGGAGTTTTGGAGTTTCGGAGTTTTGGAGTTTTGGAGTTTTGGAGTTTTGGAGTTTCGGAGTTTTGGAGTTTTGGAGTTTTGGAGCTTTGGAGTTTTGGAGTTTCCGAGTTTTGGAGTTTCGGAGTTTTGGAGTTTCGGAGTTTCGGAGTTTTGGAGTTTTGCAGTTTTGGAGTTTTGGAGTTTTGGAGTTTCGGAGTTTCGGAGTTTTGGAGTATTGGAGTTTTGGAGTTTTGGAGTTTCGGAGTTTTGGAGTTTCGGAGTTTCGGAGTTTCGGAGTTTCGGAGTTTTGGAGTTTTGGAGTTTCGGAGTTTCGGAGTTTCGGAGTTTTGGAGTTTTGGAGTTTTGGAGTTTCGGAGTTTCGGAGTTTCGGAGTTTCGGAGTTTTGGAGTTTTGGAGTTTCGGAGTTTTGGAGTTTTGGAGTTTCGGAGTTTTGGAGTATTGGAGTTTTGGAGTTTCGGAGTTTCGCAGTTTTGGAGTATTGGAGTTTTGGAGTTTTGGAGTTTTCGAGTTTTGGAGTTTCGGAGTTTCGGAGTTTTGAAGTTTTGGAGTTTTGGAGTTTCGGAGTTTTGGAGTTTTGGAGTTTCGGAGTTTTGGAGTTTTGGAGTTTCGGAGTTTTGGAGTTTTGGAGTTTTGGAGTTTTGGAGTTTTGGAGTTTTGGAGTTTTGGAGTTTCCGAGTTTCGGAGTTTCGGAGTTTTGGTGTTTCGGAGTTTTTGAGTTTTGGAGTTTTGGAGTTTCGGAGTTTTGGAGTTTTGGAGTTTTGGAGCTTTGGAGTTTTGGAGTTTTGGAGTTTCGGAGTTTTGGAGTTTTGGAGTATTGGAGTTTTGGAGTTTTGGAGTTTCGGAGTTTTCGAGTTTTGGAGTTTTGGAGATTCGGAGTTTTGGAGTTTCGGAGTTTCGGAGTTTTGGAGTTTTGGAGTTTTGGAGTTTTGGAGTTTTGGAGTTTTGGAGTTTCCGAGTTTCGGAGTTTCGGAGTTTTGGTGTTTCGGAGTTTTTGAGTTTTGGAGTTTTGGAGTTTCGGAGTTTTGGAGTTTTGGAGTTTTGGAGCTTTGGAGTTTTGGAGTTTTGGAGTTTCGGAGTTTTGGAGTTTCGGAGTTTTGGAGTTTCGGAGTTTTGAAGTTTTGGAGTTTTGGAGTTTTGGAGTTTTCGAGTTTTGGAGTATTGGAGTTTTGGAGTATTGGAGTTTTGGAGTTTCGGAGTTTTGGAGTTTTAGAGTTTTGGAGTTTTGGAGTTTCGGAGTTTTGGAGTATTGGAGTTTTGGAGTTTCGGAGTTTTGGAGTTTCGGAGTTTTGGAGTTTTGGAGTTTTGGAGCTTTGGAGTTTTGGAGTTTCCGAGTTTTGGAGTTTCGGAGTTTTGGAGTTTCGGAGTTTCGGAGTTTTGGAGTTTTGCAGTTTTGGAGTTTTGGAGTTTTGGAGTTTCGGAGTTTCGGAGTTTTGGAGTATTGGAGTTTTGGAGTTTTGGAGTTTTGGAGTTTCTTAGTTTTGGAGTATTGGAGTTTTGGAGTTTCGGAGTTTTGGAGTTTTGGAGTTTTGGAGTTTTGTTGTTTCGGAGTTTTGGAGTTTCGGAGTTTTGGAGTTTTGGAGTTTCGGAGTTTTGGAGTTTTGCAGTTTTGGAGTTTTGGAGTTTTGGAGTTTTGGAGATTCGGAGTTTTGGAGTTTCGGAGTTTTGGAGTTTCGGAGTTTTGGAGTTTCGGAGTTTTGGAGTTTCGGAGTTTTGGAGTTTTGGAGTTTTGGAGTTTTAGAGTTTTGGAGTTTTGGAGTTTCGGAGTTTTGGAGTATTGGAGTTTCGGAGTTTTGGAGTTTTGGAGTTTTGGAGTTTTGGAGTTTTGGAGTTTCGGAGTTTCGGAGTTCCGGTGTTTTGGAGTTTTGGAGTATTGGAGTTTTGGAGTTTTCGAGTTTTGGAGTTTCGGAGTTTCGGAGTTTTGGAGTTTTGGAGTTTCGGAGTTTCGGAGTTCCGGTGTTTTGGAGTTTTGGAGTTTTGGAGTATTGGAGTTTTGGAGTTTTCGAGTTTTGGAGTTTCGGAGTTTCGGAGTTTTGGAGTTTCGGAGTTTTGGAGTTTCGGAGTTTTGGAGTTTTGGAGTTTTGGAGTTTCGGAGTTTTGGAGTTTTGGAGTTTTGGAGTTTCGGAGTTTTGGAGTTTTGGAGTTTTGGAGTTTTGGAGTTTCGGAGTTTTGGAGTTTTGGAGTTTTGGAGTTTCGGAGTTTTGGAGGTTTGGAGTTTTGGAGTTTTGGAGTTTCGGAGTTTCGGAGTTTTGGAGTTTTGGAGTTTTGGAGTTTTGGAGTTTTGGAGTATTGGAGTTTTGGAGTTTTGGAGTTTCGGAGTTTTGGAGTTTCGGAGTTTTGGAGTTTCGGAGTTTCGGAGTTTTGGAGTATTGGAGTTTTGGAGTTTTGGAGTTTCGGAGTTTTGGAGTATTGGAGTTTTGGAGTTTTGGAGTTTTGGAGTTTTGGAGTTTCGGAGTTTTGGAGTTTCGGAGTTTTGGAGTTTTGGAGTTTTGGAGTTTTGGAGTTTCGGAGTTTTGGAGTTTTGGAGTTTTGGAGGTTTGGAGTTTTGGAGTTTCCGAGCTTTGGAGTTTCGGAGTTTTGGAGTTTCGGAGTTTCGGAGTTTTGGAGTTTTGCAGTTTTGGAGTTTTGGAGTTTTGGAGTTTCGGAGTTTCGGAGTTTTGGAGTATTGGAGTTTTGGAGTTTTGGAGTTTTGGAGTTTTGGAGTTTCGGAGTTTCGGAGTTTCGGAGTTTCGGAGTTTTGGAGTTTTGGAGTTTCGGAGTTTTGGAGTTTTGGAGTTTCGGAGTTTTGGAGTTTTGGAGTTTTGGAGTTTTGGAGTTTCGGAGTTTTGGAGTTTCGGAGTTTTGGAGTTTTGGAGTTTTGGAGCTTTGGAGTTTTGGAGTTTCCGAGTTTTGGAGTTTCGGAGTTTTGGAGTTTCGGAGTTTCGGAGTTTTGGAGTTTTGCAGTTTTGGAGTTTTGGAGTTTTGGAGTTTCGGAGTTTCGGAGTTTTGGAGTATTGGAGTTTTGGAGTTTTGGAGTTTTGGAGTTTCTTAGTTTTGGAGTATTGGAGTTTTGGAGTTTCGGAGTTTTGGAGTTTTGGAGTTTTGGAGTTTTGGAGTTTCGGAGTTTTGGAGTTTCGGAGTTTTGGAGTTTTGGAGTTTCGGAGTTTTGGAGTTTTGCAGTTTTGGAGTTTTGGAGTTTTGGAGTTTTGGAGATTCGGAGTTTTGGAGTTTCGGAGTTTTGGAGTTTCGGAGTTTTGGAGTTTCGGAGTTTTGGAGTTTCGGAGTTTTGGAGTTTTGGAGTTTTGGAGTTTTGGAGTTTTAGAGTTTTGGAGTTTTGGAGTTTCGGAGTTTTGGAGTATTGGAGTTTTGGAGTTTCGGAGTTTTGGAGTTTTGGAGTTTTGGAGTTTTGGAGTTTTGGAGTTTCGGAGTTTCGGAGTTCCGGTGTTTTGGAGTTTTGGAGTTTTGGAGTATTGGAGTTTTGGAGTTTTCGAGTTTTGGAGTTTCGGAGTTTCGGAGTTTTGGAGTTTTGGAGTTTCGGAGTTTCGGAGTTCCGGTGTTTTGGAGTTTTGGAGTTTTGGAGTATTGGAGTTTTGGAGTTTTCGAGTTTTGGAGTTTCGGAGTTTCGGAGTTTTGGAGTTTCGGAGTTTTGGAGTTTCGGAGTTTTGGAGTTTTGGAGTTTTGGAGTTTCGGAGTTTTGGAGTTTTGGAGTTTTGGAGTTTCGGAGTTTTGGAGTTTTGGAGTTTTGGAGTTTTGGAGTTTCGGAGTTTTGGAGTTTTGGAGTTTTGGAGTTTCGGAGTTTTGGAGTTTTGGAGTTTTGGAGTTTTGGAGTTTCGGAGTTTCGGAGTTTTGGAGTTTTGGAGTTTTGGAGTTTTGGAGTTTTGGAGTATTGGAGTTTTGGAGTTTTGGAGTTTCGGAGTTTTGGAGTTTCGGAGTTTTGGAGTTTCGGAGTTTCGGAGTTTTGGAGTATTGGAGTTTTGGAGTTTTGGAGTTTCGGAGTTTTGGAGTATTGGAGTTTTGGAGTTTTGGAGTTTTGGAGTTTTGGAGTTTCGGAGTTTTGGAGTTTCGGAGTTTTGGAGTTTTGGAGTTTTGGAGTTTTGGAGTTTCGGAGTTTTGGAGTTTTGGAGCTTTGGAGTTTTGGAGTTTCCGAGTTTTGGAGTTTCGGAGTTTTGGAGTTTCGGAGTTTCGGAGTTTTGGAGTTTTGCAGTTTTGGAGTTTTGGAGTTTTGGAGTTTCGGAGTTTCGGAGTTTTGGAGTTTCGGAGTTTCGGAGTTTTGGAGTTTTGCAGTTTTGGAGTTTTGGAGTTTTGGAGTTTCGGAGTTTCGGAGTTTTGGAGTATTGGAGTTTTGGAGTTTTGGAGTTTTGGAGTTTTGGAGTTTCGGAGTTTCGGAGTTTCGGAGTTTCGGAGTTTTGGAGTTTTGGAGTTTCGGAGTTTTGGAGTTTCGGAGTTTTGGAGTTTTGGAGTTTTGGAGTTTTGGAGTTTCGGAGTTTTGGAGTTTTGGAGTTTTGGAGCTTTGGAGTTTTGGAGTTTCCGAGTTTTGGAGTTTCGGAGTTTTGGAGTTTCGGAGTTTCGGAGTTTTGGAGTTTTGCAGTTTTGGAGTTTTGGAGTTTTGGAGTTTCGGAGTTTCGGAGTTTTGGAGTATTGGAGTTTTGGAGTTTTGGAGTTTCGGAGTTTTGGAGTTTCGGAGTTTCGGAGTTTCGGAGTTTCGGAGTTTTGGAGTTTTGGAGTTTCGGAGTTTCGGAGTTTCGGAGTTTTGGAGTTTTGGAGTTTTGGAGTTTCGGAGTTTCGGAGTTTCGGAGTTTCGGAGTTTTGGAGTTTTGGAGTTTCGGAGTTTTGGAGTTTTGGAGTTTCGGAGTTTTGGAGTATTGGAGTTTTGGAGTTTCGGAGTTTCGCAGTTTTGGAGTATTGGAGTTTTGGAGTTTTGGAGTTTTCGAGTTTTGGAGTTTCGGAGTTTCGGAGTTTTGAAGTTTTGGAGTTTTGGAGTTTCGGAGTTTTGGAGTTTTGGAGTTTCGGAGTTTTGGAGTTTTGGAGTTTCGGAGTTTTGGAGTTTTGGAGTTTTGGAGTTTTGGAGTTTTGGAGTTTTGGAGTTTCCGAGTTTCGGAGTTTCGGAGTTTTGGTGTTTCGGAGTTTTGGAGTTTTGGAGTTTTGGAGTTTCGGAGTTTTGGAGTTTTGGAGTTTTGGAGCTTTGGAGTTTTGGAGTTTTGGAGTTTCGGAGTTTTGGAGTTTTGGAGTATTGGAGTTTTGGAGTTTTGGAGTTTCGGAGTTTTCGAGTTTTGGAGTTTTGGAGATTCGGAGTTTTGGAGTTTCGGAGTTTCGGAGTTTTGGAGTTTTGGAGTTTTGGAGTTTTGTAGTTTTGGAGTTTCGGAGTTTCGGAGTTTTGGAGTTTTGGAGATTCGGAGTTTTGAAGTTTTGGAGTATTGGAGTTTCGGAGTTTTGGAGTTTTGGAGTTTCGGAGTATTGGAGTATTGGAGTTTTGGAGTTTCGGAGTTTTGGAGTTTTGGAGTTTTGGAGTTTCGGAGTTTTTGAGTTTCGGAGTTTTGGAGTTTTGGAGTTTTGGAGTTTTGGAGTTTTGGAGTTTCGGAGTATTGGAGTTTTGGAGTTTTGGAGTTTCGGAGTTTCGGAGTTTTGGAGTTTTGGAGTTTCGGAGTTGCGGAGTTTCGGAGTTTTGGAGTTTTGGAGTTTCGGAGATTTGGAGTTTCGGAGTTTCGGAGTTTCGGAGTTTTGGAGTTTTGGAGTTTCGGAGTTTTGGAGTTTTGGAGTTTCGGAGTTTCGGAGCTTCGGCGTTTTGGAGTTTTGGAGTTTCGGAGTTTTGGAGTTTCGGAGTTTTGGAGTTTTGGAGTTTCGGAGTTTTGGAGTTTTGGAGTTTTGGAGTTTTGGAGTTTTGGAGATTCGGAGTTTTGGAGTTTCGGAGTTTTGGAGTTTCGGAGTTTTGGAGTTTTGGAGTTTTGGAGCTTTGGAGTTTTGGAGTTTCCGAGTTTTGGAGTTTCGGAGTTTTGGAGTTTCGGAGTTTCGGAGTTTTGGAGTTTTGCAGTTTTGGAGTTTTGGAGTTTTGGAGTTTCGGAGTTTCGGAGTTTTGGAGTATTGGAGTTTTGGAGTTTTGGAGTTTTGGAGTTTCTTAGTTTTGGAGTATTGGAGTTTTGGAGTTTCGGAGTTTTGGAGTTTTGGAGTTTTGGAGTTTTGGAGTTTCGGAGTTTTGGAGTTTCGGAGTTTTGGAGTTTTGGAGTTTCGGAGTTTTGGAGTTTTGCAGTTTTGGAGTTTTGGAGTTTTGGAGTTTTGGAGATTCGGAGTTTTGGAGTTTCGGAGTTTTGGAGTTTCGGAGTTTTGGAGTTTCGGAGTTTTGGAGTTTCGGAGTTTTGGAGTTTTGGAGTTTTGGAGTTTTAGAGTTGGAGTTTTGGAGTTTCGGAGTTTTGGAGTATTGGAGTTTTGGAGTTTCGGAGTTTTGGAGTTTTGGAGTTTTGGAGTTTTGGAGTTTCGGAGTTTCGGAGTTCCGGTGTTTTGGAGTTTTGGAGTATTGGAGTTTCGGAGTTTTGGAGTTTTGGAGTTTTGGAGTTTTGGAGTTTTGGAGATTCGGAGTTTTGGAGTTTCGGAGTTTTGGAGTTTCGGAGTTTTGGAGTTTTGGAGTTTCGGAGTTTTGGAGTATTGGAGTTTTGGAGTTTCGGAGTTTCGCAGTTTTGGAGTATTGGAGTTTTGGAGTTTTGGAGTTTTCGAGTTTTGGAGTTTCGGAGTTTCGGAGTTTTGAAGTTTTGGAGTTTTGGAGTTTCGGAGTTTTGGAGTTTTGGAGTTTCGGAGTTTTGGAGTTTTGGAGTTTCGGAGTTTTGGAGTTTTGGAGTTTTGGAGTTTTGGAGTTTTGGAGTTTTGGAGTTTCCGAGTTTCGGAGTTTCGGAGTTTTGGTGTTTCGGAGTTTTGGAGTTTTGGAGTTTTGGAGTTTCGGAGTTTTGGAGTTTTGGAGTTTTGGAGCTTTGGAGTTTTGGAGTTTTGGAGTTTCGGAGTTTTGGAGTTTTGGAGTATTGGAGTTTTGGAGTTTTGGAGTTTCGGAGTTTTCGAGTTTTGGAGTTTTGGAGATTCGGAGTTTTGGAGTTTCGGAGTTTCGGAGTTTTGGAGTTTTGGAGTTTTGGAGTTTTGTAGTTTTGGAGTTTCGGAGTTTCGGAGTTTTGGAGTTTTGGAGATTCGGAGTTTTGAAGTTTTGGAGTATTGGAGTTTCGGAGTTTTGGAGTTTTGGAGTTTCGGAGTATTGGAGTATTGGAGTTTTGGAGTTTCGGAGTTTTGGAGTTTTGGAGTTTTGGAGTTTCGGAGTTTTTGAGTTTCGGAGTTTTGGAGTTTTGGAGTTTTGGAGTTTTGGAGTTTTGGAGTTTCGGAGTATTGGAGTTTTGGAGTTTTGGAGTTTCGGAGTTTCGGAGTTTTGGAGTTTTGGAGTTTCGGAGTTGCGGAGTTTCGGAGTTTTGGAGTTTTGGAGTTTCGGAGATTTGGAGTTTCGGAGTTTCGGAGTTTCGGAGTTTTGGAGTTTTGGAGTTTCGGAGTTTTGGAGTTTTGGAGTTTCGGAGTTTCGGAGCTTCGGCGTTTTGGAGTTTCGGAGTTTTGGAGTTTTGGAGTTTCGGAGTTTTGGAGTTTTGGAGTTTTGGAGTTTCGGAGTTTTGGAGTTTCGGAGTTTTGGAGTTTTGGAGTTTCGGAGTTTTGGAGTTTTGGAGTTTTGGAGTTTTGGAGTTTTGGAGATTCGGAGTTTTGGAGTTTCGGAGTTTTGGAGTTTCGGAGTTTTGGAGTTTTGGAGTTTTGGAGCTTTGGAGTTTTGGAGTTTCCGAGTTTTGGAGTTTCGGAGTTTTGGAGTTTCGGAGTTTCGGAGTTTTGGAGTTTTGCAGTTTTGGAGTTTTGGAGTTTTGGAGTTTCGGAGTTTCGGAGTTTTGGAGTATTGGAGTTTTGGAGTTTTGGAGTTTTGGAGTTTCTTAGTTTTGGAGTATTGGAGTTTTGGAGTTTCGGAGTTTTGGAGTTTTGGAGTTTTGGAGTTTTGGAGTTTCGGAGTTTTGGAGTTTCGGAGTTTTGGAGTTTTGGAGTTTCGGAGTTTTGGAGTTTTGCAGTTTTGGAGTTTTGGAGTTTTGGAGTTTTGGAGATTCGGAGTTTTGGAGTTTCGGAGTTTTGGAGTTTCGGAGTTTTGGAGTTTCGGAGTTTTGGAGTTTCGGAGTTTTGGAGTTTTGGAGTTTTGGAGTTTTAGAGTTGGAGTTTTGGAGTTTCGGAGTTTTGGAGTATTGGAGTTTTGGAGTTTCGGAGTTTTGGAGTTTTGGAGTTTTGGAGTTTTGGAGTTTTGGAGTTTCGGAGTTTCGGAGTTCCGGTGTTTTGGAGTTTTGGAGTATTGGAGTTTTGGAGTTTTCGAGTTTTGGAGTTTCGGAGTTTCGGAGTTTTGGAGTTTTGGAGTTTCGGAGTTTCGGAGTTCCGGTGTTTTGGAGTTTTGGAGTTTTGGAGTATTGGAGTTTTGGAGTTTTCGAGTTTTGGAGTTTCGGAGTTTCGGAGTTTTGGAGTTTCGGAGTTTTGGAGTTTCGGAGTTTTGGAGTTTTGGAGTTTTGGAGTTTCGGAGTTTTGGAGTTTTGGAGTTTTGGAGTTTCGGAGTTTTGGAGTTTTGGAGTTTTGGAGTTTTGGAGTTTCGGAGTTTTGGAGTTTTGGAGTTTTGGAGTTTCGGAGTTTTGGAGTTTTGGAGTTTTGGAGTTTTGGAGTTTCGGAGTTTCGGAGTTTTGGAGTTTTGGAGTTTTGGAGTTTTGGAGTTTTGGAGTATTGGAGTTTTGGAGTTTTGGAGTTTCGGAGTTTTGGAGTTTCGGAGTTTTGGAGTTTCGGAGTTTCGGAGTTTTGGAGTATTGGAGTTTTGGAGTTTTGGAGTTTCGGAGTTTTGGAGTATTGGAGTTTTGGAGTTTTGGAGTTTTGGAGTTTCGGAGTTTTGGAGTTTCGGAGTTTTGGAGTTTTGGAGTTTTGGAGTTTTGGAGTTTCGGAGTTTTGGAGTTTTGGAGTTTTGGAGCTTTGGAGTTTTGGAGTTTCCGAGCTTTGGAGTTTCGGAGTTTTGGAGTTTCGGAGTTTCGGAGTTTTGGAGTTTTGCAGTTTTGGAGTTTTGGAGTTTTGGAGTTTCGGAGTTTCGGAGTTTTGGAGTATTGGAGTTTTGGAGTTTTGGAGTTTTGGAGTTTTGGAGTTTCGGAGTTTCGGAGTTTCGGAGTTTCGGAGTTTTGGAGTTTTGGAGTTTCGGAGTTTTGGAGTTTCGGAGTTTTGGAGTTTTGGAGTTTTGGAGTTTTGGAGTTTCGGAGTTTTGGAGTTTCGGAGTTTTGGAGTTTTGGAGTTTTGGAGCTTTGGAGTTTTGGAGTTTCCGAGTTTTGGAGTTTCGGAGTTTTGGAGTTTCGGAGTTTCGGAGTTTTGGAGTTTTGCAGTTTTGGAGTTTTGGAGTTTTGGAGTTTCGGAGTTTCGGAGTTTTGGAGTATTGGAGTTTTGGAGTTTTGGAGTTTCTTAGTTTTGGAGTATTGGAGTTTTGGAGTTTCGGAGTTTTGGAGTTTTGGAGTTTTGGAGTTTTGGAGTTTCGGAGTTTTGGAGTTTCGGAGTTTTGGAGTTTTGGAGTTTCGGAGTTTTGGAGTTTTGCAGTTTTGGAGTTTTGGAGTTTTGGAGTTTTGGAGATTCGGAGTTTTGGAGTTTCGGAGTTTTGGAGTTTCGGAGTTTTGGAGTTTCGGAGTTTTGGAGTTTCGGAGTTTTGGAGTTTTGGAGTTTTGGAGTTTTGGAGTTTTAGAGTTTTGGAGTTTTGGAGTTTCGGAGTTTTGGAGTATTGGAGTTTTGGAGTTTCGGAGTTTTGGAGTTTTGGAGTTTTGGAGTTTTGGAGTTTTGGAGTTTCGGAGTTTCGGAGTTCCGGTGTTTTGGAGTTTTGGAGTTTTGGAGTATTGGAGTTTTGGAGTTTTCGAGTTTTGGAGTTTCGGAGTTTCGGAGTTTTGGAGTTTTGGAGTTTCGGAGTTTCGGAGTTCCGGTGTTTTGGAGTTTTGGAGTTTTGGAGTATTGGAGTTTTGGAGTTTTCGAGTTTTGGAGTTTCGGAGTTTCGGAGTTTTGGAGTTTCGGAGTTTTGGAGTTTCGGAGTTTTGGAGTTTTGGAGTTTTGGAGTTTCGGAGTTTTGGAGTTTTGGAGTTTTGGAGTTTCGGAGTTTTGGAGTTTTGGAGTTTTGGAGTTTTGGAGTTTCGGAGTTTTGGAGTTTTGGAGTTTTGGAGTTTCGGAGTTTTGGAGTTTTGGAGTTTTGGAGTTTTGGAGTTTCGGAGTTTCGGAGTTTTGGAGTTTTGGAGTTTTGGAGTTTTGGAGTTTTGGAGTATTGGAGTTTTGGAGTTTTGGAGTTTCGGAGTTTTGGAGTTTCGGAGTTTTGGAGTTTCGGAGTTTCGGAGTTTTGGAGTATTGGAGTTTTGGAGTTTTGGAGTTTCGGAGTTTTGGAGTATTGGAGTTTTGGAGTTTTGGAGTTTTGGAGTTTTGGAGTTTCGGAGTTTTGGAGTTTCGGAGTTTTGGAGTTTTGGAGTTTTGGAGTTTTGGAGTTTCGGAGTTTTGGAGTTTTGGAGTTTTGGAGCTTTGGAGTTTTGGAGTTTCCGAGTTTTGGAGTTTCGGAGTTTTGGAGTTTCGGAGTTTCGGAGTTTTGGAGTTTTGCAGTTTTGGAGTTTTGGAGTTTTGGAGTTTCGGAGTTTCGGAGTTTTGGAGTATTGGAGTTTTGGAGTTTTGGAGTTTTGGAGTTTTGGAGTTTCGGAGTTTCGGAGTTTCGGAGTTTTGGAGTTTTGGAGTTTCGGAGTTTTGGAGTTTCGGAGTTTTGGAGTTTTGGAGTTTTGGAGTTTTGGAGTTTCGGAGTTTTGGAGTTTTGGAGTTTTGGAGCTTTGGAGTTTTGGAGTTTCCGAGTTTTGGAGTTTCGGAGTTTTGGAGTTTCGGAGTTTCGGAGTTTTGGAGTTTTGCAGTTTTGGAGTTTTGGAGTTTTGGAGTTTCGGAGTTTCGGAGTTTTGGAGTATTGGAGTTTTGGAGTTTTGGAGTTTCGGAGTTTTGGAGTTTCGGAGTTTCGGAGTTTCGGAGTTTCGGAGTTTTGGAGTTTTGGAGTTTCGGAGTTTCGGAGTTTCGGAGTTTTGGAGTTTTGGAGTTTTGGAGTTTCGGAGTTTCGGAGTTTCGGAGTTTCGGAGTTTTGGAGTTTTGGAGTTTCGGAGTTTTGGAGTTTTGGAGTTTCGGAGTTTTGGAGTATTGGAGTTTTGGAGTTTCGGAGTTTCGCAGTTTTGGAGTATTGGAGTTTTGGAGTTTTGGAGTTTTCGAGTTTTGGAGTTTCGGAGTTTCGGAGTTTTGAAGTTTTGGAGTTTTGGAGTTTCGGAGTTTTGGAGTTTTGGAGTTTCGGAGTTTTGGAGTTTTGGAGTTTCGGAGTTTTGGAGTTTTGGAGTTTTGGAGTTTTGGAGTTTTGGAGTTTTGGAGTTTTGGAGTTTCCGAGTTTCGGAGTTTCGGAGTTTTGGTGTTTCGGAGTTTTTGAGTTTTGGAGTTTTGGAGTTTCGGAGTTTTGGAGTTTTGGAGTTTTGGAGCTTTGGAGTTTTGGAGTTTTGGAGTTTCGGAGTTTTGGAGTTTTGGAGTATTGGAGTTTTGGAGTTTTGGAGTTTCGGAGTTTTCGAGTTTTGGAGTTTTGGAGATTCGGAGTTTTGGAGTTTCGGAGTTTCGGAGTTTTGGAGTTTTGGAGTTTTGGAGTTTTGTAGTTTTGGAGTTTCGGAGTTTCGGAGTTTTGGAGTTTTGGAGATTCGGAGTTTTGAAGTTTTGGAGTATTGGAGTTTCGGAGTTTTGGAGTTTTGGAGTTTCGGAGTATTGGAGTATTGGAGTTTTGGAGTTTCGGAGTTTTGGAGTTTTGGAGTTTTGGAGTTTTTGAGTTTCGGAGTTTTGGAGTTTTGGAGTTTTGGAGTTTTGGAGTTTTGGAGTTTCGGAGTTTTGGAGTTTCGGAGTTTTGGAGTTTTGGAGTTTCGGAGTTTCGGAGTTTTGGAGTTTTGGAGTTTTGGAGTTTTGGAGTTTTGGAGTATTGGAGTTTTGGAGTTTTGGAGTTTCGGAGTTTTGGAGTTTCGGAGTTTTGGAGTTTCGGAGTTTCGGAGTTTTGGAGTATTGGAGTTTTGGAGTTTTGGAGTTTCGGAGTTTTGGAGTATTGGAGTTTTGGAGTTTTGGAGTTTTGGAGTTTTGGAGTTTCGGAGTTTTGGAGTTTCGGAGTTTTGGAGTTTTGGAGTTTTGGAGTTTTGGAGTTTCGGAGTTTTGGAGTTTTGGAGTTTTGGAGCTTTGGAGTTTTGGAGTTTCCGAGTTTTGGAGTTTCGGAGTTTTGGAGTTTCGGAGTTTCGGAGTTTTGGAGTTTTGCAGTTTTGGAGTTTTGGAGTTTTGGAGTTTCGGAGTTTCGGAGTTTTGGAGTATTGGAGTTTTGGAGTTTTGGAGTTTTGGAGTTTTGGAGTTTCGGAGTTTCGGAGTTTCGGAGTTTCGGAGTTTTGGAGTTTTGGAGTTTCGGAGTTTTGGAGTTTCGGAGTTTTGGAGTTTTGGAGTTTTGGAGTTTTGGAGTTTCGGAGTTTTGGAGTTTTGGAGTTTTGGAGCTTTGGAGTTTTGGAGTTTCCGAGTTTTGGAGTTTCGGAGTTTTGGAGTTTCGGAGTTTCGGAGTTTTGGAGTTTTGCAGTTTTGGAGTTTTGGAGTTTTGGAGTTTCGGAGTTTCGGAGTTTTGGAGTATTG
This sequence comes from Amblyomma mixtum, assembly GCF_055824585.1. Lineage (NCBI taxonomy): Eukaryota > Metazoa > Arthropoda > Arachnida > Ixodida > Ixodidae > Amblyomma > Amblyomma mixtum. The sequence goes on from NW_028317651.1 coordinate 14,223,203, forward strand.
GAGTTTTGGAGTTTTGGAGTTTCGGAGTTTTGGAGTTTCGGAGTTTCGGAGTTTCGGAGTTTCGGAGTTTTGGAGTTTTGGAGTTTCGGAGTTTCGGAGTTTCGGAGTTTTGGAGTTTTGGAGTTTTGGAGTTTCGGAGTTTCGGAGTTTCGGAGTTTCGGAGTTTTGGAGTTTTGGAGTTTCGGAGTTTTGGAGTTTTGGAGTTTCGGAGTTTTGGAGTATTGGAGTTTTGGAGTTTCGGAGTTTCGCAGTTTTGGAGTATTGGAGTTTTGGAGTTTTGGAGTTTTCGAGTTTTGGAGTTTCGGAGTTTCGGAGTTTTGAAGTTTTGGAGTTTTGGAGTTTCGGAGTTTTGGAGTTTTGGAGTTTCGGAGTTTTGGAGTTTTGGAGTTTCGGAGTTTTGGAGTTTTGGAGTTTTGGAGTTTTGGAGTTTTGGAGTTTTGGAGTTTCCGAGTTTCGGAGTTTCGGAGTTTTGGTGTTTCGGAGTTTTTGAGTTTTGGAGTTTTGGAGTTTCGGAGTTTTGGAGTTTTGGAGTTTTGGAGCTTTGGAGTTTTGGAGTTTTGGAGTTTCGGAGTTTTGGAGTTTTGGAGTATTGGAGTTTTGGAGTTTTGGAGTTTCGGAGTTTTCGAGTTTTGGAGTTTTGGAGATTCGGAGTTTTGGAGTTTCGGAGTTTCGGAGTTTTGGAGTTTTGGAGTTTTGGAGTTTTGTAGTTTTGGAGTTTCGGAGTTTCGGAGTTTTGGAGTTTTGGAGATTCGGAGTTTTGAAGTTTTGGAGTATTGGAGTTTCGGAGTTTTGGAGTTTTGGAGTTTCGGAGTATTGGAGTATTGGAGTTTTGGAGTTTCGGAGTTTTGGAGTTTTGGAGTTTTGGAGTTTTTGAGTTTCGGAGTTTTGGAGTTTTGGAGTTTTGGAGTTTTGGAGTTTTGGAGTTTCGGAGTTTCGGTGTTTTGGAGTTTTGGAGTTTTGGAGTATTGGAGTTTTGGAGTTTTGGAGTTTCGGAGTTTTGGAGTTTCGGAGTTTTGGAGTATTGGAGTTTTGGAGTTTCGGAGTTTTGGAGTTTTGGAGTTTTGGAGTATTGGAGTTTTGGAGTTTTGGAGTTTTGGAGCTTTGGAGTTTTGGAGTTTTGGAGTTTCGGAGTTTTGGAGTTTCGGAGTTTCGGAGTTTCGGAGTTTTGGAGTATTGGAGTTTTGGAGTTTTGGAGTTTTGGAGTTTCGGAGTTTTGGAGTTTTGGAGTTTTGGAGTTTTGGAGTTTCGGAGTATTGGAGTTTTGGAGTTTTGGAGTTTCGGAGTTTCGGAGTTTTGGAGTTTTGGAGTTTCGGAGTTGCGGAGTTTCGGAGTTTTGGAGTTTTGGAGTTTCGGAGATTTGGAGTTTCGGAGTTTCGGAGTTTCGGAGTTTTGGAGTTTTGGAGTTTCGGAGTTTTGGAGTTTTGGAGTTTCGGAGTTTCGGAGCTTCGGCGTTTTGGAGTTTCGGAGTTTTGGAGTTTTGGAGTTTCGGAGTTTTGGAGTTTTGGAGTTTTGGAGTTTCGGAGTTTTGGAGTTTCGGAGTTTTGGAGTTTTGGAGTTTCGGAGTTTTGGAGTTTTGGAGTTTTGGAGTTTTGGAGTTTTGGAGATTCGGAGTTTTGGAGTTTCGGAGTTTTGGAGTTTCGGAGTTTTGGAGTTTTGGAGTTTTGGAGCTTTGGAGTTTTGGAGTTTCCGAGTTTTGGAGTTTCGGAGTTTTGGAGTTTCGGAGTTTCGGAGTTTTGGAGTTTTGCAGTTTTGGAGTTTTGGAGTTTTGGAGTTTCGGAGTTTCGGAGTTTTGGAGTATTGGAGTTTTGGAGTTTTGGAGTTTTGGAGTTTCTTAGTTTTGGAGTATTGGAGTTTTGGAGTTTCGGAGTTTTGGAGTTTTGGAGTTTTGGAGTTTTGGAGTTTCGGAGTTTTGGAGTTTCGGAGTTTTGGAGTTTTGGAGTTTCGGAGTTTTGGAGTTTTGGAGTTTTGGAGTTTTGGAGTTTTGGAGTTTCGGAGTTTCGGAGTTTCGGAGTTTCGGAGTTTTGGAGTTTTGGAGTTTCGGAGTTTTGGAGTTTCGGAGTTTTGGAGTTTTGGAGTTTTGGAGTTTTGGAGTTTCGGAGTTTTGGAGTTTTGGAGTTTTGGAGCTTTGGAGTTTTGGAGTTTCCGAGTTTTGGAGTTTCGGAGTTTTGGAGTTTCGGAGTTTCGGAGTTTTGGAGTTTTGCAGTTTTGGAGTTTTGGAGTTTTGGAGTTTCGGAGTTTCGGAGTTTTGGAGTATTGGAGTTTTGGAGTTTTGGAGTTTCGGAGTTTTGGAGTTTCGGAGTTTCGGAGTTTCGGAGTTTCGGAGTTTTGGAGTTTTGGAGTTTCGGAGTTTCGGAGTTTCGGAGTTTTGGAGTTTTGGAGTTTTGGAGTTTCGGAGTTTCGGAGTTTCGGAGTTTCGGAGTTTTGGAGTTTTGGAGTTTCGGAGTTTTGGAGTTTTGGAGTTTCGGAGTTTTGGAGTATTGGAGTTTTGGAGTTTCGGAGTTTCGCAGTTTTGGAGTATTGGAGTTTTGGAGTTTTGGAGTTTTCGAGTTTTGGAGTTTCGGAGTTTCGGAGTTTTGAAGTTTTGGAGTTTTGGAGTTTCGGAGTTTTGGAGTTTTGGAGTTTCGGAGTTTTGGAGTTTTGGAGTTTCGGAGTTTTGGAGTTTTGGAGTTTTGGAGTTTTGGAGTTTTGGAGTTTTGGAGTTTCCGAGTTTCGGAGTTTCGGAGTTTTGGTGTTTCGGAGTTTTTGAGTTTTGGAGTTTTGGAGTTTCGGAGTTTTGGAGTTTTGGAGTTTTGGAGCTTTGGAGTTTTGGAGTTTTGGAGTTTCGGAGTTTTGGAGTTTTGGAGTATTGGAGTTTTGGAGTTTTGGAGTTTCGGAGTTTTCGAGTTTTGGAGTTTTGGAGATTCGGAGTTTTGGAGTTTCGGAGTTTCGGAGTTTTGGAGTTTTGGAGTTTTGGAGTTTTGTAGTTTTGGAGTTTCGGAGTTTCGGAGTTTTGGAGTTTTGGAGATTCGGAGTTTTGAAGTTTTGGAGTATTGGAGTTTCGGAGTTTTGGAGTTTTGGAGTTTCGGAGTATTGGAGTATTGGAGTTTTGGAGTTTCGGAGTTTTGGAGTTTTGGAGTTTTGGAGTTTTTGAGTTTCGGAGTTTTGGAGTTTTGGAGTTTTGGAGTTTTGGAGTTTTGGAGTTTCGGAGTTTCGGTGTTTTGGAGTTTTGGAGTTTTGGAGTATTGGAGTTTTGGAGTTTTGGAGTTTCGGAGTTTTGGAGTTTCGGAGTTTTGGAGTATTGGAGTTTTGGAGTTTCGGAGTTTTGGAGTTTTGGAGTTTTGGAGTATTGGAGTTTTGGAGTTTTGGAGTTTTGGAGCTTTGGAGTTTTGGAGTTTTGGAGTTTCGGAGTTTTGGAGTTTCGGAGTTTCGGAGTTTCGGAGTTTTGGAGTATTGGAGTTTTGGAGTTTTGGAGTTTTGGAGTTTCGGAGTTTTGGAGTTTTGGAGTTTTGGAGTTTTGGAGTTTCGGAGTATTGGAGTTTTGGAGTTTTGGAGTTTCGGAGTTTCGGAGTTTTGGAGTTTTGGAGTTTCGGAGTTGCGGAGTTTCGGAGTTTTGGAGTTTTGGAGTTTCGGAGATTTGGAGTTTCGGAGTTTCGGAGTTTCGGAGTTTTGGAGTTTTGGAGTTTCGGAGTTTTGGAGTTTTGGAGTTTCGGAGTTTCGGAGCTTCGGCGTTTTGGAGTTTCGGAGTTTTGGAGTTTTGGAGTTTCGGAGTTTTGGAGTTTTGGAGTTTTGGAGTTTCGGAGTTTTGGAGTTTCGGAGTTTTGGAGTTTTGGAGTTTCGGAGTTTTGGAGTTTTGGAGTTTTGGAGTTTTGGAGTTTTGGAGATTCGGAGTTTTGGAGTTTCGGAGTTTTGGAGTTTCGGAGTTTTGGAGTTTTGGAGTTTTGGAGCTTTGGAGTTTTGGAGTTTCCGAGTTTTGGAGTTTCGGAGTTTTGGAGTTTCGGAGTTTCGGAGTTTTGGAGTTTTGCAGTTTTGGAGTTTTGGAGTTTTGGAGTTTCGGAGTTTCGGAGTTTTGGAGTATTGGAGTTTTGGAGTTTTGGAGTTTTGGAGTTTCTTAGTTTTGGAGTATTGGAGTTTTGGAGTTTCGGAGTTTTGGAGTTTTGGAGTTTTGGAGTTTTGGAGTTTCGGAGTTTTGGAGTTTCGGAGTTTTGGAGTTTTGGAGTTTCGGAGTTTTGGAGTTTTGCAGTTTTGGAGTTTTGGAGTTTTGGAGTTTTGGAGATTCGGAGTTTTGGAGTTTCGGAGTTTTGGAGTTTCGGAGTTTTGGAGTTTCGGAGTTTTGGAGTTTCGGAGTTTTGGAGTTTTGGAGTTTTGGAGTTTTAGAGTTGGAGTTTTGGAGTTTCGGAGTTTTGGAGTATTGGAGTTTTGGAGTTTCGGAGTTTTGGAGTTTTGGAGTTTTGGAGTTTTGGAGTTTTGGAGTTTCGGAGTTTCGGAGTTCCGGTGTTTTGGAGTTTTGGAGTATTGGAGTTTTGGAGTTTTCGAGTTTTGGAGTTTCGGAGTTTCGGAGTTTTGGAGTTTTGGAGTTTCGGAGTTTCGGAGTTCCGGTGTTTTGGAGTTTTGGAGTTTTGGAGTATTGGAGTTTTGGAGTTTTCGAGTTTTGGAGTTTCGGAGTTTCGGAGTTTTGGAGTTTCGGAGTTTTGGAGTTTCGGAGTTTTGGAGTTTTGGAGTTTTGGAGTTTCGGAGTTTTGGAGTTTTGGAGTTTTGGAGTTTCGGAGTTTTGGAGTTTTGGAGTTTTGGAGTTTTGGAGTTTCGGAGTTTTGGAGTTTTGGAGTTTTGGAGTTTCGGAGTTTTGGAGTTTTGGAGTTTTGGAGTTTTGGAGTTTCGGAGTTTCGGAGTTTTGGAGTTTTGGAGTTTTGGAGTTTTGGAGTTTTGGAGTATTGGAGTTTTGGAGTTTTGGAGTTTCGGAGTTTTGGAGTTTCGGAGTTTTGGAGTTTCGGAGTTTCGGAGTTTTGGAGTATTGGAGTTTTGGAGTTTTGGAGTTTCGGAGTTTTGGAGTATTGGAGTTTTGGAGTTTTGGAGTTTTGGAGTTTTGGAGTTTCGGAGTTTTGGAGTTTCGGAGTTTTGGAGTTTTGGAGTTTTGGAGTTTTGGAGTTTCGGAGTTTTGGAGTTTTGGAGTTTTGGAGCTTTGGAGTTTTGGAGTTTCCGAGCTTTGGAGTTTCGGAGTTTTGGAGTTTCGGAGTTTCGGAGTTTTGGAGTTTTGCAGTTTTGGAGTTTTGGAGTTTTGGAGTTTCGGAGTTTCGGAGTTTTGGAGTATTGGAGTTTTGGAGTTTTGGAGTTTTGGAGTTTTGGAGTTTCGGAGTTTCGGAGTTTCGGAGTTTCGGAGTTTTGGAGTTTTGGAGTTTCGGAGTTTTGGAGTTTCGGAGTTTTGGAGTTTTGGAGTTTTGGAGTTTTGGAGTTTCGGAGTTTTGGAGTTTCGGAGTTTTGGAGTTTTGGAGTTTTGGAGCTTTGGAGTTTTGGAGTTTCCGAGTTTTGGAGTTTCGGAGTTTTGGAGTTTCGGAGTTTCGGAGTTTTGGAGTTTTGCAGTTTTGGAGTTTTGGAGTATTGGAGTTTCGGAGTTTCGGAGTTTTGGAGTATTGGAGTTTTGGAGTTTTGGAGTTTCTTAGTTTTGGAGTATTGGAGTTTTGGAGTTTCGGAGTTTTGGAGTTTTGGAGTTTTGGAGTTTTGGAGTTTCGGAGTTTTGGAGTTTCGGAGTTTTGGAGTTTTGGAGTTTCGGAGTTTTGGAGTTTTGCAGTTTTGGAGTTTTGGAGTTTTGGAGTTTTGGAGATTCGGAGTTTTGGAGTTTCGGAGTTTTGGAGTTTCGGAGTTTTGGAGTTTCGGAGTTTTGGAGTTTCGGAGTTTTGGAGTTTTGGAGTTTTGGAGTTTTGGAGTTTTAGAGTTTTGGAGTTTTGGAGTTTCGGAGTTTTGGAGTATTGGAGTTTTGGAGTTTCGGAGTTTTGGAGTTTTGGAGTTTTGGAGTTTTGGAGTTTTGGAGTTTCGGAGTTTCGGAGTTCCGGTGTTTTGGAGTTTTGGAGTTTTGGAGTATTGGAGTTTTGGAGTTTTCGAGTTTTGGAGTTTCGGAGTTTCGGAGTTTTGGAGTTTTGGAGTTTCGGAGTTTCGGAGTTCCGGTGTTTTGGAGTTTTGGAGTTTTGGAGTATTGGAGTTTTGGAGTTTTCGAGTTTTGGAGTTTCGGAGTTTCGGAGTTTTGGAGTTTCGGAGTTTTGGAGTTTCGGAGTTTTGGAGTTTTGGAGTTTTGGAGTTTCGGAGTTTTGGAGTTTTGGAGTTTTGGAGTTTCGGAGTTTTGGAGTTTTGGAGTTTTGGAGTTTCGGAGTTTTGGAGTTTTGGAGTTTTGGAGTTTCGGAGTTTTGGAGTTTTGGAGTTTTGGAGTTTTGGAGTTTCGGAGTTTCGGAGTTTTGGAGTTTTGGAGTTTTGGAGTTTTGGAGTTTTGGAGTATTGGAGTTTCGGAGTTTTGGAGTTTCGGAGTTTTGGAGTTTCGGAGTTTCGGAGTTTTGGAGTATTGGAGTTTTGGAGTTTTGGAGTTTCGGAGTTTTGGAGTATTGGAGTTTTGGAGTTTTGGAGTTTTGGAGTTTTGGAGTTTCGGAGTTTTGGAGTTTCGGAGTTTTGGAGTTTTGGAGTTTTGGAGTTTTGGAGTTTCGGAGTTTTGGAGTTTTGGAGTTTTGGAGCTTTGGAGTTTTGGAGTTTCCGAGTTTTGGAGTTTCGGAGTTTTGGAGTTTCGGAGTTTCGGAGTTTTGGAGTTTTGCAGTTTTGGAGTTTTGGAGTTTTGGAGTTTCGGAGTTTCGGAGTTTTGGAGTATTGGAGTTTTGGAGTTTTGGAGTTTTGGAGTTTTGGAGTTTCGGAGTTTCGGAGTTTCGGAGTTTCGGAGTTTTGGAGTTTTGGAGTTTCGGAGTTTTGGAGTTTCGGAGTTTTGGAGTTTTGGAGTTTTGGAGTTTTGGAGTTTCGGAGTTTTGGAGTTTTGGAGTTTTGGAGCTTTGGAGTTTTGGAGTTTCCGAGTTTTGGAGTTTCGGAGTTTTGGAGTTTCGGAGTTTCGGAGTTTTGGAGTTTTGCAGTTTTGGAGTTTTGGAGTTTTGGAGTTTCGGAGTTTCGGAGTTTTGGAGTATTGGAGTTTTGGAGTTTTGGAGTTTCGGAGTTTTGGAGTTTCGGAGTTTCGGAGTTTCGGAGTTTCGGAGTTTTGGAGTTTTGGAGTTTCGGAGTTTCGGAGTTTCGGAGTTTTGGAGTTTTGGAGTTTTGGAGTTTCGGAGTTTCGGAGTTTCGGAGTTTCGGAGTTTTGGAGTTTTGGAGTTTCGGAGTTTTGGAGTTTTGGAGTTTCGGAGTTTTGGAGTATTGGAGTTTTGGAGTTTCGGAGTTTCGCAGTTTTGGAGTATTGGAGTTTTGGAGTTTTGGAGTTTTCGAGTTTTGGAGTTTCGGAGTTTCGGAGTTTTGAAGTTTTGGAGTTTTGGAGTTTCGGAGTTTTGGAGTTTTGGAGTTTCGGAGTTTTGGAGTTTTGGAGTTTCGGAGTTTTGGAGTTTTGGAGTTTTGGAGTTTTGGAGTTTTGGAGTTTTGGAGTTTTGGAGTTTCCGAGTTTCGGAGTTTCGGAGTTTTGGTGTTTCGGAGTTTTTGAGTTTTGGAGTTTTGGAGTTTCGGAGTTTTGGAGTTTTGGAGTTTTGGAGCTTTGGAGTTTTGGAGTTTTGGAGTTTCGGAGTTTTGGAGTTTTGGAGTATTGGAGTTTTGGAGTTTTGGAGTTTCGGAGTTTTCGAGTTTTGGAGTTTTGGAGATTCGGAGTTTTGGAGTTTCGGAGTTTCGGAGTTTTGGAGTTTTGGAGTTTTGGAGTTTTGTAGTTTTGGAGTTTCGGAGTTTCGGAGTTTTGGAGTTTTGGAGATTCGGAGTTTTGAAGTTTTGGAGTATTGGAGTTTCGGAGTTTTGGAGTTTTGGAGTTTCGGAGTATTGGAGTATTGGAGTTTTGGAGTTTCGGAGTTTTGGAGTTTTGGAGTTTTGGAGTTTTTGAGTTTCGGAGTTTTGGAGTTTTGGAGTTTTGGAGTTTTGGAGTTTTGGAGTTTCGGAGTTTCGGTGTTTTGGAGTTTTGGAGTTTTGGAGTATTGGAGTTTTGGAGTTTTGGAGTTTCGGAGTTTTGGAGTTTCGGAGTTTTGGAGTATTGGAGTTTTGGAGTTTCGGAGTTTTGGAGTTTTGGAGTTTTGGAGTATTGGAGTTTGGGAGTTTTGGAGTTTTGGAGCTTTGGAGTTTTGGAGTTTTGGAGTTTCGGAGTTTTGGAGTTTCGGAGTTTTGGAGTTTCGGAGTTTTGGAGTTTTGGAGTTTTGGAGTTTCGGAGTTTTGGAGTTTTGGAGTTTTGGAGTTTCGGAGTTTTGGAGTTTTGGAGTTTTGGAGTTTTGGAGTTTCGGAGTTTTGGAGTTTTGGAGTTTTGGAGTTTCGGAGTTTTGGAGTTTTGGAGTTTTGGAGTTTTGGAGTTTCGGAGTTTCGGAGTTTTGGAGTTTTGGAGTTTTGGAGTTTTGGAGTTTTGGAGTATTGGAGTTTTGGAGTTTCGGAGTTTCGGAGTTTTGGAGTTTCGGAGTTTCGGAGTTTTGGAGTATTGGAGTTTTGGAGTTTTGGAGTTTCGGAGTTTCGGAGTATTGGAGTTTTGGAGTTTCGGAGTTTTGGAGTTTTGGAGTTTCGGAGTTTTGGAGTTTCGGAGTTTTGGAGTTTTGGAGTTTTGGAGTTTTGGAGTTTCGGAGTTTCGGAGTTTTGGAGTTTCGGAGCTTTGGAGTTTTGGAGTTTCCGAGTTTTGGAGTTTTGGAGTTTCGGAGCTTTGGAGTTTTGGAGTTTTGGAGTTTCGGAGTTTTGGAGTTTTGGAGTATTGGAGTTTTGGAGTTTTGGAGTTTCGGAGTTTTCGAGTTTTGGAGTTTTGGAGATTCGGAGTTTTGGAGTTTCGGAGTTTCGGAGTTTTGGAGTTTTGGAGTTTCGGAGTTTTGTAGTTTTGGAGTTTCGGAGTTTCGGAGTTTTGGAGTTTTGGAGATTCGGAGTTTTGAAGTTTTGGAGTATTGGAGTTTCGGAGTTTTGGAGTTTCGGAGTTTCGGAGTATTGGAGTATTGGAGTTTTGGAGTTTCGGAGTTTCGGAGTTTTGGAGTTTTGGAGTTTCGGAGTTTTTGAGTTTCGGAGTTTTGGAGTTTTGGAGTTTTGGAGTTTTGGAGTTTCGGAGTTTCGGTGTTTTGGAGTTTCGGAGTTTTGGAGTATTGGAGTTTTGGAGTTTTGGAGTTTCGGAGCTTTGGAGTTTCGGAGTTTTGGAGTTTCGGAGTTTCGGAGTTTTGGAGTTTTGGAGTTTTGGAGTATTGGAGTTTTGGAGTTTTGGAGTTTCGGAGCTTTGGAGTTTTGGAGTTTTGGAGTTTTGGAGTTTTGGAGTTTTGGAGTTTCGGAGTTTCGGAGTTTCGGAGTTTCGGAGTTTTGGAGTTTTGGAGTTTCGGAGTTTTGGAGTTTCGGAGTTTTGGAGTTTTGGAGTTTTGGAGTTTTGGAGTTTCGGAGTTTTGGAGTTTCGGAGTTTTGGAGTTTTGGAGTTTTGGAGCTTTGGAGTTTTGGAGTTTCCGAGTTTTGGAGTTTCGGAGTTTTGGAGTTTCGGAGTTTCGGAGTTTTGGAGTTTTGCAGTTTTGGAGTTTTGGAGTTTTGGAGTTTCGGAGTTTCGGAGTTTTGGAGTATTGGAGTTTTGGAGTTTTGGAGTTTTGGAGTTTCTTAGTTTTGGAGTATTGGAGTTTTGGAGTTTCGGAGTTTTGGAGTTTTGGAGTTTTGGAGTTTTGGAGTTTCGGAGTTTTGGAGTTTTGGAGTTTCGGAGTTTTGGAGTTTTGGAGTTTCGGAGTTTTGGAGTTTTGCAGTTTTGGAGTTTTGGAGTTTTGGAGTTTTGGAGATTCGGAGTTTTGGAGTTTCGGAGTTTTGGAGTTTCGGAGTTTTGGAGTTTCGGAGTTTTGGAGTTTCGGAGTTTTGGAGTTTTGGAGTTTTGGAGTTTTGGAGTTTTAGAGTTTTGGAGTTTTGGAGTTTCGGAGTTTTGGAGTATTGGAGTTTTGGAGTTTCGGAGTTTTGGAGTTTTGGAGTTTTGGAGTTTTGGAGTTTTGGAGTTTCGGAGTTTCGGAGTTCCGGTGTTTTGGAGTTTTGGAGTTTTGGAGTATTGGAGTTTTGGAGTTTTCGAGTTTTGGAGTTTCGGAGTTTCGGAGTTTTGGAGTTTTGGAGTTTCGGAGTTTCGGAGTTCCGGTGTTTTGGAGTTTTGGAGTTTTGGAGTATTGGAGTTTTGGAGTTTTCGAGTTTTGGAGTTTCGGAGTTTCGGAGTTTTGGAGTTTCGGAGTTTTGGAGTTTCGGAGTTTTGGAGTTTTGGAGTTTTGGAGTTTCGGAGTTTTGGAGTTTTGGAGTTTTGGAGTTTCGGAGTTTTGGAGTTTTGGAGTTTTGGAGTTTTGGAGTTTCGGAGTTTTGGAGTTTTGGAGTTTTGGAGTTTCGGAGTTTTGGAGTTTTGGAGTTTTGGAGTTTTGGAGTTTCGGAGTTTCGGAGTTTTGGAGTTTTGGAGTTTTGGAGTTTTGGAGTTTTGGAGTATTGGAGTTTTGGAGTTTTGGAGTTTCGGAGTTTTGGAGTTTCGGAGTTTTGGAGTTTCGGAGTTTCGGAGTTTTGGAGTATTGGAGTTTTGGAGTTTTGGAGTTTCGGAGTTTTGGAGTATTGGAGTTTTGGAGTTTTGGAGTTTTGGAGTTTTGGAGTTTCGGAGTTTTGGAGTTTCGGAGTTTTGGAGTTTTGGAGTTTTGGAGTTTTGGAGTTTCGGAGTTTTGGAGTTTTGGAGTTTTGGAGCTTTGGAGTTTTGGAGTTTCCGAGTTTTGGAGTTTCGGAGTTTTGGAGTTTCGGAGTTTCGGAGTTTTGGAGTTTTGCAGTTTTGGAGTTTTGGAGTTTTGGAGTTTTGGAGTTTCGGAGTTTCGGAGTTTTGGAGTATTGGAGTTTTGGAGTTTTGGAGTTTTGGAGTTTTGGAGTTTCGGAGTTTCGGAGTTTCGGAGTTTCGGAGTTTTGGAGTTTTGGAGTTTCGGAGTTTTGGAGTTTCGGAGTTTTGGAGTTTTGGAGTTTTGGAGTTTTGGAGTTTCGGAGTTTTGGAGTTTTGGAGTTTTGGAGCTTTGGAGTTTTGGAGTTTCCGAGTTTTGGAGTTTCGGAGTTTTGGAGTTTCGGAGTTTCGGAGTTTTGGAGTTTTGCAGTTTTGGAGTTTTGGAGTTTTGGAGTTTCGGAGTTTCGGAGTTTTGGAGTATTGGAGTTTTGGAGTTTTGGAGTTTCGGAGTTTTGGAGTTTCGGAGTTTCGGAGTTTCGGAGTTTCGGAGTTTTGGAGTTTTGGAGTTTCGGAGTTTCGGAGTTTCGGAGTTTTGGAGTTTTGGAGTTTTGGAGTTTCGGAGTTTCGGAGTTTCGGAGTTTCGGAGTTTTGGAGTTTTGGAGTTTCGGAGTTTTGGAGTTTTGGAGTTTCGGAGTTTTGGAGTATTGGAGTTTTGGAGTTTCGGAGTTTCGCAGTTTTGGAGTATTGGAGTTTTGGAGTTTTGGAGTTTTCGAGTTTTGGAGTTTCGGAGTTTCGGAGTTTTGAAGTTTTGGAGTTTTGGAGTTTCGGAGTTTTGGAGTTTTGGAGTTTCGGAGTTTTGGAGTTTTGGAGTTTCGGAGTTTTGGAGTTTTGGAGTTTTGGAGTTTTGGAGTTTTGGAGTTTTGGAGTTTTGGAGTTTCCGAGTTTCGGAGTTTCGGAGTTTTGGTGTTTCGGAGTTTTTGAGTTTTGGAGTTTTGGAGTTTCGGAGTTTTGGAGTTTTGGAGTTTTGGAGCTTTGGAGTTTTGGAGTTTTGGAGTTTCGGAGTTTTGGAGTTTTGGAGTATTGGAGTTTTGGAGTTTTGGAGTTTCGGAGTTTTCGAGTTTTGGAGTTTTGGAGATTCGGAGTTTTGGAGTTTCGGAGTTTCGGAGTTTTGGAGTTTTGGAGTTTTGGAGTTTTGGAGTTTTGGAGTTTTGGAGTTTCCGAGTTTCGGAGTTTCGGAGTTTTGGTGTTTCGGAGTTTTTGAGTTTTGGAGTTTTGGAGTTTCGGAGTTTTGGAGTTTTGGAGTTTTGGAGCTTTGGAGTTTTGGAGTTTTGGAGTTTCGGAGTTTTGGAGTTTCGGAGTTTTGGAGTTTCGGAGTTTTGAAGTTTTGGAGTTTTGGAGTTTTGGAGTTTTCGAGTTTTGGAGTATTGGAGTTTTGGAGTATTGGAGTTTTGGAGTTTCGGAGTTTTGGAGTTTTAGAGTTTTGGAGTTTTGGAGTTTCGGAGTTTTGGAGTATTGGAGTTTTGGAGTTTCGGAGTTTTGGAGTTTCGGAGTTTTGGAGTTTTGGAGTTTTGGAGCTTTGGAGTTTTGGAGTTTCCGAGTTTTGGAGTTTCGGAGTTTTGGAGTTTCGGAGTTTCGGAGTTTTGGAGTTTTGCAGTTTTGGAGTTTTGGAGTTTTGGAGTTTCGGAGTTTCGGAGTTTTGGAGTATTGGAGTTTTGGAGTTTTGGAGTTTTGGAGTTTCTTAGTTTTGGAGTATTGGAGTTTTGGAGTTTCGGAGTTTTGGAGTTTTGGAGTTTTGGAGTTTTGTTGTTTCGGAGTTTTGGAGTTTCGGAGTTTTGGAGTTTTGGAGTTTCGGAGTTTTGGAGTTTTGCAGTTTTGGAGTTTTGGAGTTTTGGAGTTTTGGAGATTCGGAGTTTTGGAGTTTCGGAGTTTTGGAGTTTCGGAGTTTTGGAGTTTCGGAGTTTTGGAGTTTCGGAGTTTTGGAGTTTTGGAGTTTTGGAGTTTTAGAGTTTTGGAGTTTTGGAGTTTCGGAGTTTTGGAGTATTGGAGTTTCGGAGTTTTGGAGTTTTGGAGTTTTGGAGTTTTGGAGTTTTGGAGTTTCGGAGTTTCGGAGTTCCGGTGTTTTGGAGTTTTGGAGTATTGGAGTTTTGGAGTTTTCGAGTTTTGGAGTTTCGGAGTTTCGGAGTTTTGGAGTTTTGGAGTTTCGGAGTTTCGGAGTTCCGGTGTTTTGGAGTTTTGGAGTTTTGGAGTATTGGAGTTTTGGAGTTTTCGAGTTTTGGAGTTTCGGAGTTTCGGAGTTTTGGAGTTTCGGAGTTTTGGAGTTTCGGAGTTTTGGAGTTTTGGAGTTTTGGAGTTTCGGAGTTTTGGAGTTTTGGAGTTTTGGAGTTTCGGAGTTTTGGAGTTTTGGAGTTTTGGAGTTTTGGAGTTTCGGAGTTTTGGAGTTTTGGAGTTTTGGAGTTTCGGAGTTTTGGAGGTTTGGAGTTTTGGAGTTTTGGAGTTTCGGAGTTTCGGAGTTTTGGAGTTTTGGAGTTTTGGAGTTTTGGAGTTTTGGAGTATTGGAGTTTTGGAGTTTTGGAGTTTCGGAGTTTTGGAGTTTCGGAGTTTTGGAGTTTCGGAGTTTCGGAGTTTTGGAGTATTGGAGTTTTGGAGTTTTGGAGTTTCGGAGTTTTGGAGTATTGGAGTTTTGGAGTTTTGGAGTTTTGGAGTTTTGGAGTTTCGGAGTTTTGGAGTTTCGGAGTTTTGGAGTTTTGGAGTTTTGGAGTTTTGGAGTTTCGGAGTTTTGGAGTTTTGGAGTTTTGGAGGTTTGGAGTTTTGGAGTTTCCGAGCTTTGGAGTTTCGGAGTTTTGGAGTTTCGGAGTTTCGGAGTTTTGGAGTTTTGCAGTTTTGGAGTTTTGGAGTTTTGGAGTTTCGGAGTTTCGGAGTTTTGGAGTATTGGAGTTTTGGAGTTTTGGAGTTTTGGAGTTTTGGAGTTTCGGAGTTTCGGAGTTTCGGAGTTTCGGAGTTTTGGAGTTTTGGAGTTTCGGAGTTTTGGAGTTTTGGAGTTTCGGAGTTTTGGAGTTTTGGAGTTTTGGAGTTTTGGAGTTTCGGAGTTTTGGAGTTTCGGAGTTTTGGAGTTTTGGAGTTTTGGAGCTTTGGAGTTTTGGAGTTTCCGAGTTTTGGAGTTTCGGAGTTTTGGAGTTTCGGAGTTTCGGAGTTTTGGAGTTTTGCAGTTTTGGAGTTTTGGAGTTTTGGAGTTTCGGAGTTTCGGAGTTTTGGAGTATTGGAGTTTTGGAGTTTTGGAGTTTTGGAGTTTCTTAGTTTTGGAGTATTGGAGTTTTGGAGTTTCGGAGTTTTGGAGTTTTGGAGTTTTGGAGTTTTGGAGTTTCGGAGTTTTGGAGTTTCGGAGTTTTGGAGTTTTGGAGTTTCGGAGTTTTGGAGTTTTGCAGTTTTGGAGTTTTGGAGTTTTGGAGTTTTGGAGATTCGGAGTTTTGGAGTTTCGGAGTTTTGGAGTTTCGGAGTTTTGGAGTTTCGGAGTTTTGGAGTTTCGGAGTTTTGGAGTTTTGGAGTTTTGGAGTTTTGGAGTTTTAGAGTTTTGGAGTTTTGGAGTTTCGGAGTTTTGGAGTATTGGAGTTTTGGAGTTTCGGAGTTTTGGAGTTTTGGAGTTTTGGAGTTTTGGAGTTTTGGAGTTTCGGAGTTTCGGAGTTCCGGTGTTTTGGAGTTTTGGAGTTTTGGAGTATTGGAGTTTTGGAGTTTTCGAGTTTTGGAGTTTCGGAGTTTCGGAGTTTTGGAGTTTTGGAGTTTCGGAGTTTCGGAGTTCCGGTGTTTTGGAGTTTTGGAGTTTTGGAGTATTGGAGTTTTGGAGTTTTCGAGTTTTGGAGTTTCGGAGTTTCGGAGTTTTGGAGTTTCGGAGTTTTGGAGTTTCGGAGTTTTGGAGTTTTGGAGTTTTGGAGTTTCGGAGTTTTGGAGTTTTGGAGTTTTGGAGTTTCGGAGTTTTGGAGTTTTGGAGTTTTGGAGTTTTGGAGTTTCGGAGTTTTGGAGTTTTGGAGTTTTGGAGTTTCGGAGTTTTGGAGTTTTGGAGTTTTGGAGTTTTGGAGTTTCGGAGTTTCGGAGTTTTGGAGTTTTGGAGTTTTGGAGTTTTGGAGTTTTGGAGTATTGGAGTTTTGGAGTTTTGGAGTTTCGGAGTTTTGGAGTTTCGGAGTTTTGGAGTTTCGGAGTTTCGGAGTTTTGGAGTATTGGAGTTTTGGAGTTTTGGAGTTTCGGAGTTTTGGAGTATTGGAGTTTTGGAGTTTTGGAGTTTTGGAGTTTTGGAGTTTCGGAGTTTTGGAGTTTCGGAGTTTTGGAGTTTTGGAGTTTTGGAGTTTTGGAGTTTCGGAGTTTTGGAGTTTTGGAGCTTTGGAGTTTTGGAGTTTCCGAGTTTTGGAGTTTCGGAGTTTTGGAGTTTCGGAGTTTCGGAGTTTTGGAGTTTTGCAGTTTTGGAGTTTTGGAGTTTTGGAGTTTCGGAGTTTCGGAGTTTTGGAGTATTGGAGTTTTGGAGTTTTGGAGTTTTGGAGTTTTGGAGTTTCGGAGTTTCGGAGTTTCGGAGTTTCGGAGTTTTGGAGTTTTGGAGTTTCGGAGTTTTGGAGTTTCGGAGTTTTGGAGTTTTGGAGTTTTGGAGTTTTGGAGTTTCGGAGTTTTGGAGTTTTGGAGTTTTGGAGCTTTGGAGTTTTGGAGTTTCCGAGTTTTGGAGTTTCGGAGTTTTGGAGTTTCGGAGTTTCGGAGTTTTGGAGTTTTGCAGTTTTGGAGTTTTGGAGTTTTGGAGTTTCGGAGTTTCGGAGTTTTGGAGTATTGGAGTTTTGGAGTTTTGGAGTTTCGGAGTTTTGGAGTTTCGGAGTTTCGGAGTTTCGGAGTTTCGGAGTTTTGGAGTTTTGGAGTTTCGGAGTTTCGGAGTTTCGGAGTTTTGGAGTTTTGGAGTTTTGGAGTTTCGGAGTTTCGGAGTTTCGGAGTTTCGGAGTTTTGGAGTTTTGGAGTTTCGGAGTTTTGGAGTTTTGGAGTTTCGGAGTTTTGGAGTATTGGAGTTTTGGAGTTTCGGAGTTTCGCAGTTTTGGAGTATTGGAGTTTTGGAGTTTTGGAGTTTTCGAGTTTTGGAGTTTCGGAGTTTCGGAGTTTTGAAGTTTTGGAGTTTTGGAGTTTCGGAGTTTTGGAGTTTTGGAGTTTCGGAGTTTTGGAGTTTTGGAGTTTCGGAGTTTTGGAGTTTTGGAGTTTTGGAGTTTTGGAGTTTTGGAGTTTTGGAGTTTCCGAGTTTCGGAGTTTCGGAGTTTTGGTGTTTCGGAGTTTTTGAGTTTTGGAGTTTTGGAGTTTCGGAGTTTTGGAGTTTTGGAGTTTTGGAGCTTTGGAGTTTTGGAGTTTTGGAGTTTCGGAGTTTTGGAGTTTTGGAGTATTGGAGTTTTGGAGTTTTGGAGTTTCGGAGTTTTCGAGTTTTGGAGTTTTGGAGATTCGGAGTTTTGGAGTTTCGGAGTTTCGGAGTTTTGGAGTTTTGGAGTTTTGGAGTTTTGTAGTTTTGGAGTTTCGGAGTTTCGGAGTTTTGGAGTTTTGGAGATTCGGAGTTTTGAAGTTTTGGAGTATTGGAGTTTCGGAGTTTTGGAGTTTTGGAGTTTCGGAGTATTGGAGTATTGGAGTTTTGGAGTTTCGGAGTTTTGGAGTTTTGGAGTTTTGGAGTTTTTGAGTTTCGGAGTTTTGGAGTTTTGGAGTTTTGGAGTTTTGGAGTTTTGGAGTTTCGGAGTTTCGGTGTTTTGGAGTTTTGGAGTTTTGGAGTATTGGAGTTTTGGAGTTTTGGAGTTTCGGAGTTTTGGAGTTTCGGAGTTTTGGAGTATTGGAGTTTTGGAGTTTCGGAGTTTTGGAGTTTTGGAGTTTTGGAGTATTGGAGTTTTGGAGTTTTGGAGTTTTGGAGCTTTGGAGTTTTGGAGTTTTGGAGTTTCGGAGTTTTGGAGTTTTGGAGTATTGGAGTTTTGGAGTTTCGGAGTTTTGGAGTTTCGGAGTTTTGGAGTTTCGGAGTTTTGGAGTTTTGGAGTTTTGGAGTTTTTGAGTTTTGGAGTTTTTGAGTTTTGGAGTTTTGGAGCTTTGGAGTTTTGGAGTTTTGGAGTTTTGGAGTTTCGGAGTTTTGGAGTTTTGGAGTTTTGGAGTTTTGGAGTTTTGGAGTTTTGGAGTTTTGGAGTTTCGGAGTTTTGGAGTTTTGGAGTTTTGGAGTTTCGGAGTTTTGGAGTTTTGGAGTTTTGGAGTTTCCGAGTTTTGGAGATTCGGAGTTTTGGAGTTTTGGAGTTTTGGAGTTTCGGAGTTTCGGAGTTTCGGTGTTTTGGAGTTTTGGAGTTTTGGAGTATTGGAGTTTTGGAGTTTTGGAGTTTCGGAGTTTTGGAGTTTCGGAGTTTTGGAGTTTTGGAGTTTTGGAGTTTTGGAGTTTCGGAGTTTTGGAGTTTTGGAGTTTTGGAGTTTTGGAGTTTTGGAGTTTTGGAGTTTTGGAGTTTCCGAGTTTTGGAGATTCGGAGTTTTGGAGTTTCGGAGTTTCGGAGTTTTGGAGTTTTGGAGTTTCGGAGTTTTGGAGTTTTGGAGTTTTGGAGTTTTGGAGTTTCGGAGTTTTGGAGTTTCGGAGTTTCGGAGTTTCGGAGTTTCGGAGTTTTGGAGTTTTGGAGTTTTGGAGTTTCGGAGTTTCGGAGTTTTGGAGTTTTGGAGTTTTGGAGTTTCGGAGTTTTGGAGTTGTGGAGTTTCGGAGTTTCGGAGTTTTGGAGTTTTGGAGTTTTGGAGTTTCCGAGTTTTGGAGATTCGGAGTTTTGGAGTTCTGGAGTTTTGGAGTTTCGGAGTTTCGGAGTTTCGGTGTTTTGGAGTTTTGGAGTTTTGGAGTATTGGAGTTTTGGAGTTTTGGAGTTTCGGAGTTTTGGAGTTTCGGAGTTTTGGAGTTTTGGAGTTTTGGAGTTTTGGAGTTTTGGAGTTTCGGAGTTTTGGAGTTTTGGAGTTTTGGAGTTTTGGAGTTTCCGAGTTTTGGAGATTCGGAGTTTTGGAGTTTCGGAGTTTCGGAGTTTCGGAGTTTTGGAGTTTTGGAGTTTCGGAGTTTTGGAGTTTTGGAGTTTTGGAGTTTCGGAGTTTCGGAGTTTTGGAGTTTCGGAGTTTCGGAGTTTCGGAGTTTCGGAGTTTTGGAGTTTTGGAGTTTTGGAGTTTTGGAGTTTTGGAGTTTCGGAGTTTTGGAGTATTGGAGTTTCGGAGTTTTGGAGTTTTGGACTTTTGCAGTTTTGGAGTTTCGGAGTTTTGGAGTTTTGGAGTTTCGGAGTGTTGGAGTTTTGGAGTTTCGGAGTTTCGGAGTTTTGGAGTTTCGGAGTTTTGGAGTTTTGGAGTTTTGGAGTTTTGGAGTTTCGGAGTTTCGGAGTATTGGAGTTTTGGAGTTTTGGAGTTTTGGAGTTTTGGAGTTTTGGAGTTTCGGAGTTTTGGAGTATTGGAGTTTCGGAGTTTTGGAGTTTTGGACTTTTGCAGTTTTGGAGTTTTGGAGTTTTGGAGTTTCGGAGTTTCGGAGTTTTGGAGTTTCGGAGTTTTGGAGTTTTGGAGTTTTGGAGTTTTGGAGTTTCGGAGTTTCGGAGTATTGGAGTATTGGAGTTTTGGAGTTTTGGAGTTTCGGAGTTTTCGAGTTTTGGAGTTTTGGAGATTCGGAGTTTTGGAGTTTCGGAGTTTCGGAGTTTTGGAGTTTTGGAGTTTTGGAGTTTTGTAGTTTTGGAGTTTCGGAGTTTCGGAGTTTTGGAGTTTTGGAGATTCGGAGTTTTGAAGTTTTGGAGTATTGGAGTTTCGGAGTTTTGGAGTTTTGGAGTTTCGGAGTATTGGAGTATTGGAGTTTTGGAGTTTCGGAGTTTTGGAGTTTTGGAGTTTTGGAGTTTTTGAGTTTCGGAGTTTTGGAGTTTTGGAGTTTCGGAGTTTTGGAGTTTCGGAGTTTTGGAGTATTGGAGTTTTGGAGTTTCGGAGTTTTGGAGTTTTGGAGTTTTGGAGTATTGGAGTTTTGGAGTTTTGGAGTTTTGGAGCTTTGGAGTTTTGGAGTTTTGGAGTTTCGGAGTTTTGGAGTTTTGGAGTATTGGAGTTTTGGAGTTTTGGAGTTTCGGAGTTTTGGAGTTTCGGAGTTTTGGAGTTTCGGAGTTTTGGAGTTTTGGAGTTTTGGAGTTTTTGAGTTTTGGAGTTTTTGAGTTTTGGAGTTTTGGAGCTTTGGAGTTTTGGAGTTTTGGAGTTTTGGAGTTTCGGAGTTTTGGAGTTTTGGAGTTTTGGAGTTTTGGAGTTTTGGAGTTTTGGAGTTTTGGAGTTTCGGAGTTTTGGAGTTTTGGAGTTTTGGAGTTTCGGAGTTTTGGAGTTTTGGAGTTTTGGAGTTTCCGAGTTTTGGAGATTCGGAGTTTTGGAGTTTTGGAGTTTTGGAGTTTCGGAGTTTCGGAGTTTCGGTGTTTTGGAGTTTTGGAGTTTTGGAGTATTGGAGTTTTGGAGTTTTGGAGTTTCGGAGTTTTGGAGTTTCGGAGTTTTGGAGTTTTGGAGTTTTGGAGTTTTGGAGTTTCGGAGTTTTGGAGTTTTGGAGTTTTGGAGTTTTGGAGTTTTGGAGTTTTGGAGTTTTGGAGTTTCCGAGTTTTGGAGATTCGGAGTTTTGGAGTTTCGGAGTTTCGGAGTTTTGGAGTTTTGGAGTTTCGGAGTTTTGGAGTTTTGGAGTTTTGGAGTTTTGGAGTTTCGGAGTTTTGGAGTTTCGGAGTTTCGGAGTTTCGGAGTTTCGGAGTTTTGGAGTTTTGGAGTTTTGGAGTTTCGGAGTTTTGGAGTATTGGAGTTTCGGAGTTTTGGAGTTTTGGAGTTTTGCAGTTTTGGAGTTTCGGAGTTTTGGAGTTTTGGAGTTTTGGAGTTTCGGAGTTTCGGAGTTTTGGAGTTTTGGAGTTTTGGAGTTTCGGAGTTTTGGAGTTGTGGAGTTTCGGAGTTTCGGAGTTTTGGAGTTTCGGAGTTTTGGAGTTTTGGAGTTTTGGAGTTTCCGAGTTTTGGAGATTCGGAGTTTTGGAGTTCTGGAGTTTTGGAGTTTCGGAGTTTCGGAGTTTCGGTGTTTTGGAGTTTTGGAGTTTTGGAGTATTGGAGTTTTGGAGTTTTGGAGTTTCGGAGTTTTGGAGTTTCGGAGTTTTGGAGTTTTGGAGTTTTGGAGTTTTGGAGTTTTGGAGTTTCGGAGTTTTGGAGTTTTGGAGTTTTGGAGTTTTGGAGTTTCCGAGTTTTGGAGATTCGGAGTTTTGGAGTTTCGGAGTTTCGGAGTTTCGGAGTTTTGGAGTTTTGGAGTTTCGGAGTTTTGGAGTTTTGGAGTTTTGGAGTTTCGGAGTTTCGGAGTTTTGGAGTTTCGGAGTTTCGGAGTTTCGGAGTTTCGGAGTTTTGGAGTTTTGGAGTTTTGGAGTTTTGGAGTTTTGGAGTTTCGGAGTTTTGGAGTATTGGAGTTTCGGAGTTTTGGAGTTTTGGACTTTTGCAGTTTTGGAGTTTCGGAGTTTTGGAGTTTTGGAGTTTCGGAGTGTTGGAGTTTTGGAGTTTCGGAGTTTCGGAGTTTTGGAGTTTCGGAGTTTTGGAGTTTTGGAGTTTTGGAGTTTTGGAGTTTCGGAGTTTCGGAGTATTGGAGTTTTGGAGTTTTGGAGTTTTGGAGTTTTGGAGTTTTGGAGTTTCGGAGTTTTGGAGTATTGGAGTTTCGGAGTTTTGGAGTTTTGGACTTTTGCAGTTTTGGAGTTTTGGAGTTTTGGAGTTTCGGAGTTTCGGAGTTTTGGAGTTTCGGAGTTTTGGAGTTTTGGAGTTTTGGAGTTTTGGAGTTTCGGAGTTTCGGAGTATTGGAGTATTGGAGTTTTGGAGTTTTGGAGTTTCGGAGTTTTCGAGTTTTGGAGTTTTGGAGATTCGGAGTTTTGGAGTTTCGGAGTTTCGGAGTTTTGGAGTTTTGGAGTTTTGGAGTTTTGTAGTTTTGGAGTTTCGGAGTTTCGGAGTTTTGGAGTTTTGGAGATTCGGAGTTTTGAAGTTTTGGAGTATTGGAGTTTCGGAGTTTTGGAGTTTTGGAGTTTCGGAGTATTGGAGTATTGGAGTTTTGGAGTTTCGGAGTTTTGGAGTTTTGGAGTTTTGGAGTTTTGGAGTTTTTGAGTTTTGGAGTTTTTGAGTTTTGGAGTTTTGGAGCTTTGGAGTTTTGGAGTTTTGGAGTTTTGGAGTTTCGGAGTTTTGGAGTTTTGGAGTTTTGGAGTTTTGGAGTTTTGGAGTTTTGGAGTTTTGGAGTTTTGGAGTTTCGGAGTTTTGGAGTTTTGGAGTTTTGGAGTTTCGGAGTTTTGGAGTTTTGGAGTTTTGGAGTTTCCGAGTTTTGGAGATTCGGAGTTTTGGAGTTTTGGAGTTTTGGAGTTTCGGAGTTTCGGAGTTTCGGTGTTTTGGAGTTTTGGAGTTTTGGAGTATTGGAGTTTTGGAGTTTTGGAGTTTCGGAGTTTTGGAGTTTCGGAGTTTTGGAGTTTTGGAGTTTTGGAGTTTTGGAGTTTTGGAGTTTCGGAGTTTTGGAGTTTTGGAGTTTTGGAGTTTTGGAGTTTTGGAGTTTTGGAGTTTCCGAGTTTTGGAGATTCGGAGTTTTGGAGTTTCGGAGTTTCGGAGTTTTGGAGTTTTGGAGTTTCGGAGTTTTGGAGTTTTGGAGTTTTGGAGTTTTGGAGTTTCGGAGTTTTGGAGTTTCGGAGTTTCGGAGTTTCGGAGTTTCGGAGTTTTGGAGTTTTGGAGTTTTGGAGTTTCGGAGTTTTGGAGTATTGGAGTTTCGGAGTTTTGGAGTTTTGGAGTTTTGCAGTTTTGGAGTTTCGGAGTTTTGGAGTTTTGGAGTTTTGGAGTTTCGGAGTTTCGGAGTTTTGGAGTTTTGGAGTTTTGGAGTTTCGGAGTTTTGGAGTTGTGGAGTTTCGGAGTTTCGGAGTTTTGGAGTTTCGGAGTTTTGGAGTTTTGGAGTGTTGGAGTTTCCGAGTTTTGGAGATTCGGAGTTTTGGAGTTCTGGAGTTTTGGAGTTTCGGAGTTTCGGAGTTTCGGTGTTTTGGAGTTTTGGAGTTTTGGAGTATTGGAGTTTTGGAGTTTTGGAGTTTCGGAGTTTTGGAGTTTCGGAGTTTTGGAGTTTTGGAGTTTTGGAGTTTTGGAGTTTTGGAGTTTCGGAGTTTTGGAGTTTTGGAGTTTTGGAGTTTTGGAGTTTCCGAGTTTTGGAGATTCGGAGTTTTGGAGTTTCGGAGTTTCGGAGTTTCGGAGTTTTGGAGTTTTGGAGTTTCGGAGTTTTGGAGTTTTGGAGTTTTGGAGTTTCGGAGTTTCGGAGTTTTGGAGTTTCGGAGTTTCGGAGTTTCGGAGTTTCGGAGTTTTGGAGTTTTGGAGTTTTGGAGTTTTGGAGTTTTGGAGTTTCGGAGTTTTGGAGTATTGGAGTTTCGGAGTTTTGGAGTTTTGGACTTTTGCAGTTTTGGAGTTTCGGAGTTTTGGAGTTTTGGAGTTTCGGAGTGTTGGAGTTTTGGAGTTTCGGAGTTTCGGAGTTTTGGAGTTTCGGAGTTTTGGAGTTTTGGAGTTTTGGAGTTTTGGAGTTTCGGAGTTTCGGAGTATTGGAGTTTTGGAGTTTTGGAGTTTTGGAGTTTTGGAGTTTCGGAGTTTTGGAGTATTGGAGTTTCGGAGTTTTGGAGTTTTGGACTTTTGCAGTTTTGGAGTTTTGGAGTTTTGGAGTTTTGGAGTTTCGGAGTTTCGGAGTTTTGGAGTTTTGGAGTTTTGGAGTTTCGGAGTTTTGGAGTTTTGGAGTTTCGGAGTTTCGGAGTTTTGGAGTTTCGGAGTTTTGGAGTTTTGGAGTTTTGGAGTTTTGGAGTTTCCGAGTTTTGGAGTTTCGGAGTTTTGGAGTTTCGGAGTTTCGGAGTTTTGGAGTTTTGCAGTTTTGGAGTTTTGGAGTTTTGGAGTTTCGGAGTTTCGGAGTTTTGGAGTATTGGAGTTTTGGAGTTTCGGAGTTTTGGAGTTTTGGAGTTTCGGAGTTTCGGAGTTCCGGTGTTTTGGAGTTTTGGAGTTTTGGAGTATTGGAGTTTTGGAGTTTTCGAGTTTTGGAGTTTCGGAGTTTCGGAGTTTTGGAGTTTCGGAGTTTTGGAGTTTCGGAGTTTTGGAGTTTTGGAGTTTTGGAGTTTCGGAGTTTTGGAGTTTTGGAGTTTTGGAGTTTCGGAGTTTTGGAGTTTTGGAGTTTTGGAGCTTTGGAGTTTTGGAGTTTCCGAGTTTTGGAGTTTCGGAGTTTTGGAGTTTCGGAGTTTCGGAGTTTTGGAGTTTTGCAGTTTTGGAGTTTTGGAGTTTTGGAGTTTCGGAGTTTCGGAGTTTTGGAGTATTGGAGTTTTGGAGTTTTGGAGTTTCGGAGTTTTGGAGTTTCGGAGTTTCGGAGTTTCGGAGTTTCGGAGTTTTGGAGTTTTGGAGTTTCGGAGTTTCGGAGTTTCGGAGTTTTGGAGTTTTGGAGTTTTGGAGTTTCGGAGTTTCGGAGTTTCGGAGTTTCGGAGTTTTGGAGTTTTGGAGTTTCGGAGTTTTGGAGTTTTGGAGTTTCGGAGTTTTGGAGTATTGGAGTTTTGGAGTTTCGGAGTTTCGCAGTTTTGGAGTATTGGAGTTTTGGAGTTTTGGAGTTTTCGAGTTTTGGAGTTTCGGAGTTTCGGAGTTTTGAAGTTTTGGAGTTTTGGAGTTTCGGAGTTTTACAGTTTTGGAGTTTCGGAGTTTTGGAGTTTTGGAGTTTCGGAGTTTTGGAGTTTTGGAGTTTTGGAGTTTTGGAGTTTTGGAGTTTTGGAGTTTTGGAGTTTCCGAGTTTCGGAGTTTCGGAGTTTTGGTGTTTCGGAGTTTTTGAGTTTTGGAGTTTTGGAGTTTCGGAGTTTTGGAGTTTTGGAGTTTTGGAGCTTTGGAGTTTTGGAGTTTTGGAGTTTCGGAGTTTTGGAGTTTTGGAGTATTGGAGTTTTGGAGTTTTGGAGTTTCGGAGTTTTCGAGTTTTGGAGTTTTGGAGATTCGGAGTTTTGGAGTTTCGGAGTTTCGGAGTTTCGGAGTTTCGGAGTTTTGGAGTTTTGGAGATTCGGAGTTTTGAAGTTTTGGAGTATTGGAGTTTCGGAGTTTTGGAGTTTTGGAGTTTCGGAGTATTGGAGTATTGGAGTTTTGGAGTTTCGGAGTTTTGGAGTTTTGGAGTTTTGGAGTTTCGGAGTTTTTGAGTTTCGGAGTTTTGGAGTTTTGGAGTTTTGGAGTTTTGGAGTTTCGGAGTTTCGGTGTTTTGGAGTTTTGGAGTTTTGGAGTATTGGAGTTTTGGAGTTTTGGAGTTTCGGAGTTTTGGAGTTTCGGAGTTTTGGAGTATTGGAGTTTTGGAGTTTCGGAGTTTTGGAGTTTTGGAGTTTTGGAGTATTGGAGTTTTGGAGTTTTGGAGTTTTGGAGCTTTGGAGTTTTGGAGTTTTGGAGTTTCGGAGTTTTGGAGTTTTGGAGTATTGGAGTTTTGGAGTTTTGGAGTTTCGGAGTTTTGGAGTTTCGGAGTTTTGGAGTTTCGGAGTTTTGGAGTTTTGGAGTTTTGGAGTTTTTGAGTTTTGGAGTTTTGGAGTTTTGGAGCTTTGGAGCTTTGGAGTTTTGGAGTTTTGGAGTTTCGGAGTTTTGGAGTTTTGGAGTTTTGGAGTTTTGGAGTTTTGGAGTTTTGGAGTTTTGGAGTTTCGGAGTTTTGGAGTTTTGGAGTTTTGGAGTTTCGGAGTTTTGGAGTTTTGGAGTTTTGGAGTTTCCGAGTTTTGGAGATTCGGAGTTTTGGAGTTTTGGAGTTTTGGAGTTTCGGAGTTTCGGAGTTTCGGTGTTTTGGAGTTTTGGAGTTTTGGAGTATTGGAGTTTTGGAGTTTTGGAGTTTCGGAGTTTTGGAGTTTCGGAGTTTTGGAGTTTTGGAGTTTTGGAGTTTTGGAGTTTTGGAGTTTCGGAGTTTTGGAGTTTTGGAGTTTTGGAGTTTTGGAGTTTTGGAGTTTTGGAGTTTTGGAGTTTCCGAGTTTTGGAGATTCGGAGTTTTGGAGTTTCGGAGTTTCGGAGTTTCGGAGTTTTGGAGTTTTGGAGTTTCGGAGTTTTGGAGTTTTGGAGTTTTGGAGTTTTGGAGTTTCGGAGTTTTGGAGTTTCGGAGTTTCGGAGTTTCGGAGTTTCGGAGTTTTGGAGTTTTGGAGTTTTGGAGTTTCGGAGTTTTGGAGTATTGGAGTTTCGGAGTTTTGGAGTTTTGGAGTTTTGCAGTTTTGGAGTTTCGGAGTTTTGGAGTTTTGGAGTTTTGGAGTTTCGGAGTTTCGGAGTTTTGGAGTTTTGGAGTTTTGGAGTTTCGGAGTTTTGGAGTTGTGGAGTTTCGGAGTTTCGGAGTTTTGGAGTTTCGGAGTTTTGGAGTTTTGGAGTTTTGGAGTTTCCGAGTTTTGGAGATTCGGAGTTTTGGAGTTCTGGAGTTTTGGAGTTTCGGAGTTTCGGAGTTTCGGTGTTTTGGAGTTTTGGAGTTTTGGAGTATTGGAGTTTTGGAGTTTTGGAGTTTCGGAGTTTTGGAGTTTCGGAGTTTTGGAGTTTTGGAGTTTTGGAGTTTTGGAGTTTCGGAGTTTTGGAGTTTTGGAGTTTTGGAGTTTTGGAGTTTCCGAGTTTTGGAGATTCGGAGTTTTGGAGTTTCGGAGTTTCGGAGTTTCGGAGTTTTGGAGTTTTGGAGTTTCGGAGTTTTGGAGTTTTGGAGTTTTGGAGTTTCGGAGTTTCGGAGTTTTGGAGTTTCGGAGTTTCGGAGTTTCGGAGTTTCGGAGTTTTGGAGTTTTGGAGTTTTGGAGTTTTGGAGTTTTGGAGTTTCGGAGTTTTGGAGTATTGGAGTTTCGGAGTTTTGGAGTTTTGGACTTTTGCAGTTTTGGAGTTTCGGAGTTTTGGAGTTTTGGAGTTTCGGAGTTTTGGAGTTTTGGAGTTTCGGAGTTTCGGAGTTTTGGAGTTTCGGAGTTTTGGAGTTTTGGAGTTTTGGAGTTTTGGAGTTTCGGAGTTTCGGAGTATTGGAGTTTTGGAGTTTTGGAGTTTTGGAGTTTTGGAGTTTTGGAGTTTCGGAGTTTTGGAGTATTGGAGTTTCGGAGTTTTGGAGTTTTGAACTTTTGCAGTTTTGGAGTTTTGGAGTTTTGGAGTTTTGGAGTTTTGGAGTTTCGGAGTTTCGGAGTTTTGGAGTTTTGGAGTTTTGGAGTTTCGGAGTTTTGGAGTTTTGGAGTTTCGGAGTTTCGGAGTTTTGGAGTTTCGGAGTTTTGGAGTTTTGGAGTTTTGGAGTTTTGGAGTTTCGGAGTTTCGGAGTTTTGGAGTTTTGGAGTTTCGGAGTTTTGGAGTTTTGGAGTTTCGGAGTTTCGGAGCTTCGGCGTTTTGGAGTTTCGGAGTTTTGGAGTTTTGGAGTTTCGGAGTTTTGGAGTTTTGGAGTTTCGGAGTTTTGGAGTTTCGGAGTTTTGGAGTTTTGGAGTTTCGGAGTTTTGGAGTTTTGGAGTTTTGGAGTTTTGGAGATTCGGAGTTTTGGAGTTTCGGAGTTTTGGAGTTTTGGAGTTTTGGAGTTTTGGAGCTTTGGAGTTTTGGAGTTTCCGAGTTTTGGAGTTTCGGAGTTTTGGAGTTTCGGAGTTTCGGAGTTTTGGAGTTTTGCAGTTTTGGAGTTTTGGAGTTTTGGAGTTTCGGAGTTTCGGAGTTTTGGAGTATTGGAGTTTTGGAGTTTCGGAGTTTTGGAGTTTTGGAGTTTCGGAGTTTCGGAGTTCCGGTGTTTTGGAGTTTTGGAGTTTTGGAGTATTGGAGTTTTGGAGTTTTCGAGTTTTGGAGTTTCGGAGTTTCGGAGTTTTGGAGTTTCGGAGTTTTGGAGTTTCGGAGTTTTGGAGTTTTGGAGTTTTGGAGTTTCGGAGTTTTGGAGTTTTGGAGTTTTGGAGTTTCGGAGTTTTGGAGTTTTGGAGTTTCGGAGTTTCGGAGTTTCGGAGTTTTGGAGTTTTGGAGTTTTGGAGTTTCGGAGTTTCGGAGTTTCGGAGTTTCGGAGTTTTGGAGTTTTGGAGTTTCGGAGTTTTGGAGTTTTGGAGTTTCGGAGTTTTGGAGTATTGGAGTTTTGGAGTTTCGGAGTTTCGCAGTTTTGGAGTATTGGAGTTTTGGAGTTTTGGAGTTTTCGAGTTTTGGAGTTTCGGAGTTTCGGAGTTTTGAAGTTTTGGAGTTTTGGAGTTTCGGAGTTTTGGAGTTTTGGAGTTTCGGAGTTTTGGAGTTTTGGAGTTTCGGAGTTTTGGAGTTTTGGAGTTTTGGAGTTTTGGAGTTTTGGAGTTTTGGAGTTTCCGAGTTTCGGAGTTTCGGAGTTTTGGTGTTTCGGAGTTTTTGAGTTTTGGAGTTTTGGAGTTTCGGAGTTTTGGAGTTTTGGAGTTTTGGAGCTTTGGAGTTTTGGAGTTTTGGAGTTTCGGAGTTTTGGAGTTTTGGAGTATTGGAGTTTTGGAGTTTTGGAGTTTCGGAGTTTTCGAGTTTTGGAGTTTTGGAGATTCGGAGTTTTGGAGTTTCGGAGTTTCGGAGTTTTGGAGTTTTGGAGTTTTGGAGTTTTGTAGTTTTGGAGTTTCGGAGTTTCGGAGTTTTGGAGTTTTGGAGATTCGGAGTTTTGAAGTTTTGGAGTATTGGAGTTTCGGAGTTTTGGAGTTTTGGAGTTTCGGAGTATTGGAGTATTGGAGTTTTGGAGTTTCGGAGTTTTGGAGTTTTGGAGTTTTGGAGTTTTTGAGTTTCGGAGTTTTGGAGTTTTGGAGTTTTGGAGTTTTGGAGTTTTGGAGTTTCGGAGTTTCGGTGTTTTGGAGTTTTGGAGTTTTGGAGTATTGGAGTTTTGGAGTTTTGGAGTTTCGGAGTTTTGGAGTTTCGGAGTTTTGGAGTATTGGAGTTTTGGAGTTTCGGAGTTTTGGAGTTTTGGAGTTTTGGAGTATTGGAGTTTTGGAGTTTTGGAGTTTTGGAGCTTTGGAGTTTTGGAGTTTTGGAGTTTCGGAGTTTTGGAGTTTTGGAGTATTGGAGTTTTGGAGTTTTGGAGTTTCGGAGTTTTGGAGTTTCGGAGTTTTGGAGTTCGGAGTTTTGGAGTTTTGGAGTTTTGGAGTTTTTGAGTTTTGGAGTTTTTGAGTTTTGGAGTTTTGGAGCTTTGGAGTTTTGGAGTTTTGGAGTTTTGGAGTTTCGGAGTTTTGGAGTTTTGGAGTTTTGGAGTTTTGGAGTTTTGGAGTTTTGGAGTTTCGGAGTTTTGGAGTTTTGGAGTTTTGGAGTTTCGGAGTTTTGGAGTTTTGGAGTTTTGGAGTTTCCGAGTTTTGGAGATTCGGAGTTTTGGAGTTTCGGAGTTTCGGAGTTTCGGTGTTTTGGAGTTTTGGAGTTTTGGAGTATTGGAGTTTTGGAGTTTTGGAGTTTCGGAATTTTGGAGTTTCGGAGTTTTGGAGTTTTGGAGTTTTGGAGTTTTGGAGTTTTGGAGTTTCGGAGTTTTGGAGTTTTGGAGTTTTGGAGTTTTGGAGTTTTGGAGTTTTGGAGTTTCCGAGTTTTGGAGATTCGGAGTTTTGGAGTTTCGGAGTTTCGGAGTTTCGGAGTTTCGGAGTTTTGGAGTTTTGGAGTTTCGGAGTTTTGGAGTTTTGGAGTTTTGGAGTTTTGGAGTTTCGGAGTTTTGGAGTTTCGGAGTTTCGGAGTTTCGGAGTTTCGGAGTTTTGGAGTTTTGGAGTTTTGGAGTTTCGGAGTTTTGGAGTATTGGAGTTTCGGAGTTTTGGAGTTTTGGAGTTTTGCAGTTTTGGAGTTTCGGAGTTTTGGAGTTTTGGAGTTTTGGAGTTTCGGAGTTTCGGAGTTTTGGAGTTTTGGAGTTTTGGAGTTTCGGAGTTTTGGAGTTGTGGAGTTTCGGAGTTTCGGAGTTTTGGAGTTTCGGAGTTTTGGAGTTTTGGAGTTTTGGAGTTTCCGAGTTTTGGAGATTCGGAGTTTTGGAGTTCTGGAGTTTTGGAGTTTCGGAGTTTCGGAGTTTCGGTGTTTTGGAGTTTTGGAGTTTTGGAGTATTGGAGTTTTGGAGTTTTGGAGTTTCGGAGTTTTGGAGTTTCGGAGTTTTGGAGTTTTGGAGTTTTGGAGTTTTGGAGTTTTGGAGTTTCGGAGTTTTGGAGTTTTGGAGTTTTGGAGTTTTGGAGTTTCCGAGTTTTGGAGATTCGGAGTTTTGGAGTTTCGGAGTTTCGGAGTTTCGGAGTTTTGGAGTTTTGGAGTTTCGGAGTTTTGGAGTTTTGGAGTTTTGGAGTTTCGGAGTTTTGGAGTTTCGGAGTTTCGGAGTTTCGGAGTTTCGGAGTTTTGGAGTTTTGGAGTTTTGGAGTTTTGGAGTTTTGGAGTTTCGGAGTTTTGGAGTATTGGAGTTTCGGAGTTTTGGAGTTTTGGACTTTTGCAGTTTTGGAGTTTCGGAGTTTTGGAGTTTTGGAGTTTCGGAGTGTTGGAGTTTTGGAGTTTCGGAGTTTCGGAGTTTTGGAGTTTCGGAGTTTTGGAGTTTTGGAGTTTTGGAGTTTTGGAGTTTCGGAGTTTCGGAGTATTGGAGTTTTGGAGTTTTGGAGTTTTGGAGTTTTGGAGTTTTGGAGTTTCGGAGTTTTGGAGTATTGGAGTTTCGGAGTTTTGGAGTTTTGGACTTTTGCAGTTTTGGAGTTTTGGAGTTTTGGAGTTTTGGAGTTTCGGAGTTTCGGAGTTTTGGAGTTTTGGAGTTTTGGAGTTTCGGAGTTTTGGAGTTTTGGAGTTTTGGAGTTACGGAGTTTCGGAGTTTTGGAGTTTCGGAGTTTTCGAGTTTTGGAGTTTTGGAGTTTTGGAGTTTCCGAGTTTTGGAGTTTCGGAGTTTTGGAGTTTCGGAGTTTCGGAGTTTTGGAGTTTTGCAGTATTGGAGTTTTGGAGTTTTGGAGTTTCGGAGTTTCGGAGTTTTGGAGTATTGGAGTTTTGGAGTTTCGGAGTTTTGGAGTTTTGGAGTTTCGGAGTTTCGGAGTTCCGGTGTTTTGGAGTTTTGGAGTTTTGGAGTATTGGAGTTTTGGAGTTTTCGAGTTTTGGAGTTTCGGAGTTTCGGAGTTTTGGAGTTTCGGAGTTTTGGAGTTTCGGAGTTTTGGAGTTTTGGAGTTTTGGAGTTTCGGAGTTTTGGAGTTTTGGAGTTTTGGAGTTTCCGAGTTTTGGAGTTTCGGAGTTTTGGAGTTTCGGAGTTTCGGAGTTTTGGAGTTTTGCAGTTTTGGAGTTTTGGAGTTTTGGAGTTTCGGAGTTTCGGAGTTTTGGAGTATTGGAGTTTTGGAGTTTTGGAGTTTCGGAGTTTTGGAGTTTCGGAGTTTCGGAGTTTCGGAGTTTCGGAGTTTTGGAGTTTTGGAGTTTCGGAGTTTCGGAGTTTTGGAGTTTTGGAGTTTTGGAGTTTCGGAGTTTCGGAGTTTCGGAGTTTCGGAGTTTTGGAGTTTTGGAGTTTCGGAGTTTTGGAGTTTTGGAGTTTCGGAGTTTTGGAGTATTGGAGTTTTGGAGTTTCGGAGTTTCGCAGTTTTGGAGTATTGGAGTTTTGGAGTTTTGGAGTTTTCGAGTTTTGGAGTTTCGGAGTTTCGGAGTTTTGAAGTTTTGGAGTTTTGGAGTTTCGGAGTTTTACAGTTTTGGAGTTTCGGAGTTTTGGAGTTTTGGAGTTTCGGAGTTTTGGAGTTTTGGAGTTTTGGAGTTTTGGAGTTTTGGAGTTTTGGAGTTTCCGAGTTTCGGAGTTTCGGAGTTTTGGTGTTTCGGAGTTTTTGAGTTTTGGAGTTTTGGAGTTTCGGAGTTTTGGAGTTTTGGAGTTTTGGAGCTTTGGAGTTTTGGAGTTTTGGAGTTTCGGAGTTTTGGAGTTTTGGAGTATTGGAGTTTTGGAGTTTTGGAGTTTTGGAGTTTTGGAGTTTCGGAGTTTCGGAGTTTTGGAGTTTCGGAGTTTTGGAGTTTTGGAGTTTTGGAGTTTTGGAGTTTCGGAGTTTCGGAGTTTTGGAGTTTTGGAGTTTCGGAGTTTTGGAGTTTTGGAGTTTCGGAGTTTCGGAGCTTCGGCGTTTTGGAGTTTCGGAGTTTTGGAGTTTTGGAGTTTCGGAGTTTTGGAGTTTTGGAGTTTCGGAGTT
Organism: Amblyomma mixtum; assembly: GCF_055824585.1. Taxonomy (NCBI): domain Eukaryota; kingdom Metazoa; phylum Arthropoda; class Arachnida; order Ixodida; family Ixodidae; genus Amblyomma; species Amblyomma mixtum. Next base: position 14,253,989 of record NW_028317651.1, read on the forward strand.
TTGGAGTTTCGGAGTTTTGGAGTTTTGGAGTTTCGGAGTTTTGGAGTTTTGGAGTTTTGGAGTTTTGGAGATTCGGAGTTTTGGAGTTTCGGAGTTTTGGAGTTTCGGAGTTTTGGAGTTTTGGAGTTTTGGAGCTTTGGAGTTTTGGAGTTTCCGAGTTTTGGAGTTTCGGAGTTTTGGAGTTTCGGAGTTTCGGAGTTTTGGAGTTTTGCAGTTTTGGAGTTTTGGAGTTTTGGAGTTTCGGAGTTTCGGAGTTTTGGAGTATTGGAGTTTTGGAGTTTCGGAGTTTTGGAGTTTTGGAGTTTCGGAGTTTCGGAGTTCCGGTGTTTTGGAGTTTTGGAGTTTTGGAGTATTGGAGTTTTGGAGTTTTCGAGTTTTGGAGTTTCGGAGTTTCGGAGTTTTGGAGTTTCGGAGTTTTGGAGTTTCGGAGTTTTGGAGTTTTGGAGTTTTGGAGTTTCGGAGTTTTGGAGTTTTGGAGTTTTGGAGTTTCGGAGTTTTGGAGTTTTGGAGTTTTGGAGTTTCGGAGTTTCGGAGTTTCGGAGTTTTGGAGTTTTGGAGTTTTGGAGTTTCGGAGTTTCGGAGTTTCGGAGTTTCGGAGTTTTGGAGTTTTGGAGTTTCGGAGTTTTGGAGTTTTGGAGTTTCGGAGTTTTGGAGTATTGGAGTTTTGGAGTTTCGGAGTTTCGCAGTTTTGGAGTATTGGAGTTTTGGAGTTTTGGAGTTTTCGAGTTTTGGAGTTTCGGAGTTTCGGAGTTTTGAAGTTTTGGAGTTTTGGAGTTTCGGAGTTTTGGAGTTTTGGAGTTTCGGAGTTTTGGAGTTTTGGAGTTTCGGAGTTTTGGAGTTTTGGAGTTTTGGAGTTTTGGAGTTTTGGAGTTTTGGAGTTTTGGAGTTTCCGAGTTTCGGAGTTTCGGAGTTTTGGTGTTTCGGAGTTTTTGAGTTTTGGAGTTTTGGAGTTTCGGAGTTTTGGAGTTTTGGAGTTTTGGAGCTTTGGAGTTTTGGAGTTTTGGAGTTTCGGAGTTTTGGAGTTTTGGAGTATTGGAGTTTTGGAGTTTTGGAGTTTCGGAGTTTTCGAGTTTTGGAGTTTTGGAGATTCGGAGTTTTGGAGTTTCGGAGTTTCGGAGTTTTGGAGTTTTGGAGTTTTGGAGTTTTGTAGTTTTGGAGTTTCGGAGTTTCGGAGTTTTGGAGTTTTGGAGATTCGGAGTTTTGAAGTTTTGGAGTATTGGAGTTTCGGAGTTTTGGAGTTTTGGAGTTTCGGAGTATTGGAGTATTGGAGTTTTGGAGTTTCGGAGTTTTGGAGTTTTGGAGTTTTGGAGTTTTTGAGTTTCGGAGTTTTGGAGTTTTGGAGTTTTGGAGTTTTGGAGTTTTGGAGTTTCGGAGTTTCGGTGTTTTGGAGTTTTGGAGTTTTGGAGTATTGGAGTTTTGGAGTTTTGGAGTTTCGGAGTTTTGGAGTTTCGGAGTTTTGGAGTATTGGAGTTTTGGAGTTTCGGAGTTTTGGAGTTTTGGAGTTTTGGAGTATTGGAGTTTTGGAGTTTTGGAGTTTTGGAGCTTTGGAGTTTTGGAGTTTTGGAGTTTCGGAGTTTTGGAGTTTTGGAGTATTGGAGTTTTGGAGTTTTGGAGTTTCGGAGTTTTGGAGTTTCGGAGTTTTGGAGTTTCGGAGTTTTGGAGTTTTGGAGTTTTGGAGTTTTTGAGTTTTGGAGTTTTTGAGTTTTGGAGTTTTGGAGCTTTGGAGTTTTGGAGTTTTGGAGTTTTGGAGTTTCGGAGTTTTGGAGTTTTGGAGTTTTGGAGTTTTGGAGTTTTGGAGTTTTGGAGTTTTGGAGTTTCGGAGTTTTGGAGTTTTGGAGTTTTGGAGTTTCGGAGTTTTGGAGTTTTGGAGTTTTGGAGTTTCCGAGTTTTGGAGATTCGGAGTTTTGGAGTTTCGGAGTTTCGGAGTTTCGGTGTTTTGGAGTTTTGGAGTTTTGGAGTATTGGAGTTTTGGAGTTTTGGAGTTTCGGAATTTTGGAGTTTCGGAGTTTTGGAGTTTTGGAGTTTTGGAGTTTTGGAGTTTCGGAGTTTTGGAGTTTTGGAGTTTTGGAGTTTTGGAGTTTTGGAGTTTTGGAGTTTCCGAGTTTTGGAGATTCGGAGTTTTGGAGTTTCGGAGTTTCGGAGTTTCGGAGTTTCGGAGTTTCGGAGTTTTGGAGTTTTGGAGTTTCGGAGTTTTGGAGTTTTGGAGTTTTGGAGTTTTGGAGTTTCGGAGTTTTGGAGTTTCGGAGTTTCGGAGTTTCGGAGTTTCGGAGTTTTGGAGTTTTGGAGTTTTGGAGTTTCGGAGTTTTGGAGTATTGGAGTTTCGGAGTTTTGGAGTTTTGGAGTTTTGCAGTTTTGGAGTTTCGGAGTTTTGGAGTTTTGGAGTTTTGGAGTTTCGGAGTTTCGGAGTTTTGGAGTTTTGGAGTTTTGGAGTTTCGGAGTTTTGGAGTTGTGGAGTTTCGGAGTTTCGGAGTTTTGGAGTTTCGGAGTTTTGGAGTTTTGGAGTTTTGGAGTTTCCGAGTTTTGGAGATTCGGAGTTTTGGAGTTCTGGAGTTTTGGAGTTTCGGAGTTTCGGAGTTTCGGTGTTTTGGAGTTTTGGAGTTTTGGAGTATTGGAGTTTTGGAGTTTTGGAGTTTCGGAGTTTTGGAGTTTCGGAGTTTTGGAGTTTTGGAGTTTTGGAGTTTTGGAGTTTTGGAGTTTCGGAGTTTTGGAGTTTTGGAGTTTTGGAGTTTTGGAGTTTCCGAGTTTTGGAGATTCGGAGTTTTGGAGTTTCGGAGTTTCGGAGTTTCGGAGTTTTGGAGTTTTGGAGTTTCGGAGTTTTGGAGTTTTGGAGTTTTGGAGTTTCGGAGTTTCGGAGTTTTGGAGTTTCGGAGTTTCGGAGTTTCGGAGTTTCGGAGTTTTGGAGTTTTGGAGTTTTGGAGTTTTGGAGTTTTGGAGTTTCGGAGTTTTGGAGTATTGGAGTTTCGGAGTTTTGGAGTTTTGGACTTTTGCAGTTTTGGAGTTTCGGAGTTTTGGAGTTTTGGAGTTTCGGAGTGTTGGAGTTTTGGAGTTTCGGAGTTTCGGAGTTTTGGAGTTTCGGAGTTTTGGAGTTTTGGAGTTTTGGAGTTTTGGAGTTTCGGAGTTTCGGAGTATTGGAGTTTTGGAGTTTTGGAGTTTTGGAGTTTTGGAGTTTTGGAGTTTCGGAGTTTTGGAGTATTGGAGTTTCGGAGTTTTGGAGTTTTGGACTTTTGCAGTTTTGGAGTTTTGGAGTTTTGGAGTTTTGGAGTTTCGGAGTTTCGGAGTTTTGGAGTTTTGGAGTTTTGGAGTTTCGGAGTTTTGGGGTTTTGGAGTTACGGAGTTTCGGAGTTTTGGAGTTTCGGAGTTTTCGAGTTTTGGAGTTTTGGAGTTTTGGAGTTTCCGAGTTTTGGAGTTTCGGAGTTTTGGAGTTTCGGAGTTTCGGAGTTTTGGAGTTTTGCAGTTTTGGAGTTTTGGAGTTTTGGAGTTTCGGAGTTTCGGAGTTTTGGAGTATTGGAGTTTTGGAGTTTCGGAGTTTTGGAGTTTTGGAGTTTCGGAGTTTCGGAGTTCCGGTGTTTTGGAGTTTTGGAGTTTTGGAGTATTGGAGTTTTGGAGTTTTCGAGTTTTGGAGTTTCGGAGTTTCGGAGTTTTGGAGTTTCGGAGTTTTGGAGTTTCGGAGTTTTGGAGTTTTGGAGTTTTGGAGTTTCGGAGTTTTGGAGTTTTGGAGTTTTGGAGTTTCCGAGTTTTGGAGTTTCGGAGTTTTGGAGTTTCGGAGTTTCGGAGTTTTGGAGTTTTGCAGTTTTGGAGTTTTGGAGTTTTGGAGTTTCGGAGTTTCGGAGTTTTGGAGTATTGGAGTTTTGGAGTTTTGGAGTTTCGGAGTTTTGGAGTTTCGGAGTTTCGGAGTTTCGGAGTTTCGGAGTTTTGGAGTTTTGGAGTTTCGGAGTTTCGGAGTTTTGGAGTTTTGGAGTTTTGGAGTTTCGGAGTTTCGGAGTTTCGGAGTTTCGGAGTTTTGGAGTTTTGGAGTTTCGGAGTTTTGGAGTTTTGGAGTTTCGGAGTTTTGGAGTATTGGAGTTTTGGAGTTTCGGAGTTTCGCAGTTTTGGAGTATTGGAGTTTTGGAGTTTTGGAGTTTTCGAGTTTTGGAGTTTCGGAGTGTCGGAGTTTTGAAGTTTTGGAGTTTTGGAGTTTCGGAGTTTTACAGTTTTGGAGTTTCGGAGTTTTGGAGTTTTGGAGTTTCGGAGTTTTGGAGTTTTGGAGTTTTGGAGTTTTGGAGTTTTGGAGTTTTGGAGTTTCCGAGTTTCGGAGTTTCGGAGTTTTGGTGTTTCGGAGTTTTTGAGTTTTGGAGTTTTGGAGTTTCGGAGTTTTGGAGTTTTGGAGTTTTGGAGCTTTGGAGTTTTGGAGTTTTGGAGTTTCGGAGTTTTGGAGTTTTGGAGTATTGGAGTTTTGGAGTTTTGGAGTTTCGGAGTTTTCGAGTTTTGGAGTTTTGGAGATTCGGAGTTTTGGAGTTTCGGAGTTTCGGAGTTTCGGAGTTTCGGAGTTTTGGAGTTTTGGAGATTCGGAGTTTTGAAGTTTTGGAGTATTGGAGTTTCGGAGTTTTGGAGTTTTGGAGTTTCGGAGTATTGGAGTATTGGAGTTTTGGAGTTTCGGAGTTTTGGAGTTTTGGAGTTTTGGAGTTTCGGAGTTTTTGAGTTTCGGAGTTTTGGAGTTTTGGAGTTTTGGAGTTTTGGAGTTTTGGAGTTTCGGAGTTTCGGTGTTTTGGAGTTTTGGAGTTTTGGAGTATTGGAGTTTTGGAGTTTTGGAGTTTCGGAGTTTTGGAGTTTCGGAGTTTTGGAGTATTGGAGTTTTGGAGTTTCGGAGTTTTGGAGTTTTGGAGTTTTGGAGTATTGGAGTTTTGGAGTTTTGGAGTTTTGGAGCTTTGGAGTTTTGGAGTTTTGGAGTTTCGGAGTTTTGGAGTTTTGGAGTATTGGAGTTTTGGAGTTTTGGAGTTTCGGAGTTTTGGAGTTTCGGAGTTTTGGAGTTTCGGAGTTTTGGAGTTTTGGAGTTTTGGAGTTTTTGAGTTTTGGAGTTTTGGAGTTTTGGAGCTTTGGAGCTTTGGAGTTTTGGAGTTTTGGAGTTTCGGAGTTTTGGAGTTTTGGAGTTTTGGAGTTTTGGAGTTTTGGAGTTTTGGAGTTTTGGAGTTTTGGAGTTTCGGAGTTTTGGAGTTTTGGAGTTTTGGAGTTTCGGAGTTTTGGAGTTTTGGAGTTTTGGAGTTTCCGAGTTTTGGAGATTCGGAGTTTTGGAGTTTTGGAGTTTTGGAGTTTCGGAGTTTCGGAGTTTCGGTGTTTTGGAGTTTTGGAGTTTTGGAGTATTGGAGTTTTGGAGTTTTGGAGTTTCGGAGTTTTGGAGTTTCGGAGTTTTGGAGTTTTGGAGTTTTGGAGTTTTGGAGTTTTGGAGTTTCGGAGTTTTGGAGTTTTGGAGTTTTGGAGTTTTGGAGTTTTGGAGTTTTGGAGTTTTGGAGTTTCCGAGTTTTGGAGATTCGGAGTTTTGGAGTTTCGGAGTTTCGGAGTTTCGGAGTTTTGGAGTTTTGGAGTTTCGGAGTTTTGGAGTTTTGGAGTTTTGGAGTTTTGGAGTTTCGGAGTTTTGGAGTTTCGGAGTTTCGGAGTTTCGGAGTTTCGGAGTTTTGGAGTTTTGGAGTTTTGGAGTTTCGGAGTTTTGGAGTATTGGAGTTTCGGAGTTTTGGAGTTTTGGAGTTTTGCAGTTTTGGAGTTTCGGAGTTTTGGAGTTTTGGAGTTTTGGAGTTTCGGAGTTTCGGAGTTTTGGAGTTTTGGAGTTTTGGAGTTTCGGAGTTTTGGAGTTGTGGAGTTTCGGAGTTTCGGAGTTTTGGAGTTTCGGAGTTTTGGAGTTTTGGAGTTTTGGAGTTTCCGAGTTTTGGAGATTCGGAGTTTTGGAGTTCTGGAGTTTTGGAGTTTCGGAGTTTCGGAGTTTCGGTGTTTTGGAGTTTTGGAGTTTTGGAGTATTGGAGTTTTGGAGTTTTGGAGTTTCGGAGTTTTGGAGTTTCGGAGTTTTGGAGTTTTGGAGTTTTGGAGTTTTGGAGTTTTGGAGTTTCGGAGTTTTGGAGTTTTGGAGTTTTGGAGTTTTGGAGTTTCCGAGTTTTGGAGATTCGGAGTTTTGGAGTTTCGGAGTTTCGGAGTTTCGGAGTTTTGGAGTTTTGGAGTTTCGGAGTTTTGGAGTTTCGGAGTTTCGGAGTTTCGGAGTTTCGGAGTTTTGGAGTTTTGGAGTTTTGGAGTTTTGGAGTTTTGGAGTTTCGGAGTTTTGGAGTATTGGAGTTTCGGAGTTTTGGAGTTTTGGACTTTTGCAGTTTTGGAGTTTCGGAGTTTTGGAGTTTTGGAGTTTCGGAGTTTTGGAGTTTTGGAGTTTCGGAGTTTCGGAGTTTTGGAGTTTCGGAGTTTTGGAGTTTTGGAGTTTTGGAGTTTTGGAGTTTCGGAGTTTCGGAGTATTGGAGTTTTGGAGTTTTGGAGTTTTGGAGTTTTGGAGTTTTGGAGTTTCGGAGTTTTGGAGTATTGGAGTTTCGGAGTTTTGGAGTTTTGGACTTTTGCAGTTTTGGAGTTTTGGAGTTTTGGAGTTTTGGAGTTTTGGAGTTTCGGAGTTTCGGAGTTTTGGAGTTTTGGAGTTTTGGAGTTTCGGAGTTTTGGAGTTTTGGAGTTTCGGAGTTTCGGAGTTTTGGAGTTTCGGAGTTTTGGAGTTTTGGAGTTTTGGAGTTTTGGAGTTTCGGAGTTTCGGAGTTTTGGAGTTTTGGAGTTTCGGAGTTTTGGAGTTTTGGAGTTTCGGAGTTTCGGAGCTTCGGCGTTTTGGAGTTTCGGAGTTTTGGAGTTTTGGAGTTTCGGAGTTTTGGAGTTTTGGAGTTTCGGAGTTTTGGAGTTTCGGAGTTTTGGAGTTTTGGAGTTTCGGAGTTTTGGAGTTTTGGAGTTTTGGAGTTTTGGAGATTCGGAGTTTTGGAGTTTCGGAGTTTTGGAGTTTCGGAGTTTTGGAGTTTTGGAGTTTTGGAGCTTTGGAGTTTTGGAGTTTCCGAGTTTTGGAGTTTCGGAGTTTTGGAGTTTCGGAGTTTCGGAGTTTTGGAGTTTTGCAGTTTTGGAGTTTTGGAGTTTTGGAGTTTCGGAGTTTCGGAGTTTTGGAGTATTGGAGTTTTGGAGTTTCGGAGTTTTGGAGTTTTGGAGTTTCGGAGTTTCGGAGTTCCGGTGTTTTGGAGTTTTGGAGTTTTGGAGTATTGGAGTTTTGGAGTTTTCGAGTTTTGGAGTTTCGGAGTTTCGGAGTTTTGGAGTTTCGGAGTTTTGGAGTTTCGGAGTTTTGGAGTTTTGGAGTTTTGGAGTTTCGGAGTTTTGGAGTTTTGGAGTTTTGGAGTTTCGGAGTTTTGGAGTTTTGGAGTTTTGGAGTTTCGGAGTTTTGGAGTTTTGGAGTTTTGGAGTTTCGGAGTTTTGGAGTTTTGGAGTTTCGGAGTTTCGGAGTTTTGGAGTTTTGGAGTTTTGGAGTTTTGGAGTTTTGGAGTATTGGAGTTTTGGAGTTTCGGAGTTTTGGAGTTTCGGAGTTTTGGAGTTTCGGAGTTTCGGAGTTTTGGAGTATTGGAGTTTTGGAGTTTTGGAGTTTCGGAGTTTTGGAGTATTGGAGTTTTGGAGTTTTGGAGTTTTGGAGTTTTGGAGTTTCGGAGTTTTGGAGTTTCGGAGTTTTGGAGTTTTGGAGTTTTGGAGTTTTGGAGTTTCGGAGTTTTGGAGTTTTGGAGTTTTGGAGCTTTGGAGTTTTGGAGTTTCCGAGTTTTGGAGTTTCGGAGTTTTGGAGTTTCGGAGTTTCGGAGTTTTGGAGTTTTGCAGTTTTGGAGTTTTGGAGTTTTGGAGTTTCGGAGTTTCGGAGTTTTGGAGTATTGGAGTTTTGGAGTTTTGGAGTTTCGGAGTTTCGGAGTTCCGGTGTTTTGGAGTTTTGGAGTTTTGGAGTATTGGAGTTTTGGAGTTTTCGAGTTTTCGAGTTTCGGAGTTTCGGAGTTTTGGAGTTTCGGAGTTTTGGAGTTTCGGAGTTTTGGAGTTTTGGAGTTTTGGAGTTTCGGAGTTTTGGAGTTTTGGAGTTTTGGAGTTTCGGAGTTTTGGAGTTTTGGAGTTTTGGAGTTTTGGAGTTTCGGAGTTTTGGAGTTTTGGAGTTTTGGAGTTTTGGAGTTTTGGAGTTTTGGAGTTTTGGAGATTTGGAGTTTCGGAGTTTTGGAGTATTGGAGTTTCGGAGTTTTGGAGTTTTGGACTTTTGCAGTTTTGGAGTTTTGGAGTTTTGGAGTTTTGGAGTTTTGGAGTTTCGGAGTTTCGGAGTTTTGGAGTTTTGGAGTTTTGGAGTTTCGGAGTTTTGGAGTTTTGGAGTTTCGGAGTTTCGGAGTTTTGGAGTTTCGGAGTTTTGGAGTTTTGGAGTTTTGGAGTTTTGGAGTTTCGGAGTTTCGGAGTTTTGGAGTTTTGGAGTTTCGGAGTTTTGGAGTTTTGGAGTTTCGGAGTTTCGGAGCTTCGGCGTTTTGGAGTTTCGGAGTTTTGGAGTTTTGGAGTTTCGGAGTTTTGGAGTTTTGGAGTTTCGGAGTTTTGGAGTTTCGGAGTTTTGGAGTTTTGGAGTTTCGGAGTTTTGGAGTTTTGGAGTTTTGGAGTTTTGGAGATTCGGAGTTTTGGAGTTTCGGAGTTTTGGAGTTTCGGAGTTTTGGAGTTTTGGAGTTTTGGAGCTTTGGAGTTTTGGAGTTTCCGAGTTTTGGAGTTTCGGAGTTTTGGAGTTTCGGAGTTTCGGAGTTTTGGAGTTTTGCAGTTTTGGAGTTTTGGAGTTTTGGAGTTTCGGAGTTTCGGAGTTTTGGAGTATTGGAGTTTTGGAGTTTCGGAGTTTTGGAGTTTTGGAGTTTCGGAGTTTCGGAGTTCCGGTGTTTTGGAGTTTTGGAGTTTTGGAGTATTGGAGTTTTGGAGTTTTCGAGTTTTGGAGTTTCGGAGTTTCGGAGTTTTGGAGTTTCGGAGTTTTGGAGTTTCGGAGTTTTGGAGTTTTGGAGTTTTGGAGTTTCGGAGTTTTGGAGTTTTGGAGTTTTGGAGTTTCGGAGTTTTGGAGTTTTGGAGTTTTGGAGTTTTGGAGTTTCGGAGTTTTGGAGTTTTGGAGTTTTGGAGTTTCGGAGTTTTGGAGTTTTGGAGTTTTGGAGTTTTGGAGTTTCGGAGTTTCGGAGTTTTGGAGTTTTGGAGTTTTGGAGTTTTGGAGTTTTGGAGTATTGGAGTTTTGGAGTTTCGGAGTTTTGGAGTTTCGGAGTTTTGGAGTTTCGGAGTTTCGGAGTTTTGGAGTATTGGAGTTTTGGAGTTTTGGAGTTTCGGAGTTTTGGAGTATTGGAGTTTTGGAGTTTTGGAGTTTTGGAGTTTTGGAGTTTCGGAGTTTTGGAGTTTCGGAGTTTTGGAGTTTTGGAGTTTTGGAGTTTTGGAGTTTCGGAGTTTTGGAGTTTTGGAGTTTTGGAGCTTTGGAGTTTTGGAGTTTCCGAGTTTTGGAGATTCGGAGTTTTGGAGTTCTGGAGTTTTGGAGTTTCGGAGTTTCGGAGTTTCGGTGTTTTGGAGTTTTGGAGTTTTGGAGTATTGGAGTTTTGGAGTTTTGGAGTTTCGGAGTTTTGGAGTTTCGGAGTTTTGGAGTTTTGGAGTTTTGGAGTTTTGGAGTTTTGGAGTTTCGGAGTTTTGGAGTTTTGGAGTTTTGGAGTTTTGGAGTTTCCGAGTTTTGGAGATTCGGAGTTTTGGAGTTTCGGAGTTTCGGAGTTTCGGAGTTTTGGAGTTTTGGAGTTTCGGAGTTTTGGAGTTTTGGAGTTTTGGAGTTTCGGAGTTTCGGAGTTTTGGAGTTTCGGAGTTTCGGAGTTTTGGAGTTTTGGAGTTTTGGAGTTTTGGAGTTTCGGAGTTTTGGAGTATTGGAGTTTCGGAGTTTTGGAGTTTTGGACTTTTGCAGTTTTGGAGTTTCGGAGTTTTGGAGTTTTGGAGTTTCGGAGTTTTGGAGTTTTGGAGTTTCGGAGTTTCGGAGTTTTGGAGTTTCGGAGTTTTGGAGTTTTGGAGTTTTGGAGTTTTGGAGTTTCGGAGTTTCGGAGTATTGGAGTTTTGGAGTTTTGGAGTTTTGGAGTTTTGGAGTTTTGGAGTTTCGGAGTTTTGGAGTATTGGAGTTTCGGAGTTTTGGAGTTTTGAACTTTTGCAGTTTTGGAGTTTTGGAGTTTTGGAGTTTTGGAGTTTTGGAGTTTCGGAGTTTCGGAGTTTTGGAGTTTTGGAGTTTTGGAGTTTCGGAGTTTTGGAGTTTTGGAGTTTCGGAGTTTCGGAGTTTTGGAGTTTCGGAGTTTTGGAGTTTTGGAGTTTTGGAGTTTTGGAGTTTCGGAGTTTCGGAGTTTTGGAGTTTTGGAGTTTCGGAGTTTTGGAGTTTTGGAGTTTCGGAGTTTCGGAGCTTCGGCGTTTTGGAGTTTTGGAGTTTTGGAGTTTCGGAGTTTTGGAGTTTTGGAGTTTCGGAGTTTTGGAGTTTCGGAGTTTTGGAGTTTTGGAGTTTCGGAGTTTTGGAGTTTTGGAGTTTTGGAGTTTTGGAGATTCGGAGTTTTGGAGTTTCGGAGTTTTGGAGTTTCGGAGTTTTGGAGTTTTGGAGTTTTGGAGCTTTGGAGTTTTGGAGTTTCCGAGTTTTGGAGTTTCGGAGTTTTGGAGTTTCGGAGTTTCGGAGTTTTGGAGTTTTGCAGTTTTGGAGTTTTGGAGTTTTGGAGTTTCGGAGTTTCGGAGTTTTGGAGTATTGGAGTTTTGGAGTTTCGGAGTTTTGGAGTTTTGGAGTTTCGGAGTTTCGGAGTTCCGGTGTTTTGGAGTTTTGGAGTTTTGGAGTATTGGAGTTTTGGAGTTTTCGAGTTTTGGAGTTTCGGAGTTTCGGAGTTTTGGAGTTTCGGAGTTTTGGAGTTTCGGAGTTTTGGAGTTTTGGAGTTTTGGAGTTTCGGAGTTTTGGAGTTTTGGAGTTTTGGAGTTTCGGAGTTTTGGAGTTTTGGAGTTTTGGAGTTTCGGAGTTTCGGAGTTTCGGAGTTTTGGAGTTTTGGAGTTTTGGAGTTTCGGAGTTTCGGAGTTTCGGAGTTTCGGAGTTTTGGAGTTTTGGAGTTTCGGAGTTTTGGAGTTTTGGAGTTTCGGAGTTTTGGAGTATTGGAGTTTTGGAGTTTCGGAGTTTCGCAGTTTTGGAGTATTGGAGTTTTGGAGTTTTGGAGTTTTCGAGTTTTGGAGTTTCGGAGTTTCGGAGTTTTGAAGTTTTGGAGTTTTGGAGTTTCGGAGTTTTGGAGTTTTGGAGTTTCGGAGTTTTGGAGTTTTGGAGTTTCGGAGTTTTGGAGTTTTGGAGTTTTGGAGTTTTGGAGTTTTGGAGTTTTGGAGTTTTGGAGTTTCCGAGTTTCGGAGTTTCGGAGTTTTGGTGTTTCGGAGTTTTTGAGTTTTGGAGTTTTGGAGTTTCGGAGTTTTGGAGTTTTGGAGTTTTGGAGCTTTGGAGTTTTGGAGTTTTGGAGTTTCGGAGTTTTGGAGTTTTGGAGTTTCGGAGTTTTCGAGTTTTGGAGTTTTGGAGATTCGGAGTTTTGGTGTTTCGGAGTTTCGGAGTTTTGGAGTTTTGGAGTTTTGGAGTTTTGTAGTTTTGGAGTTTCGGAGTTTCGGAGTTTTGGAGTTTTGGAGATTCGGAGTTTTGAAGTTTTGGAGTATTGGAGTTTCGGAGTTTTGGAGTTTTGGAGTTTCGGAGTATTGGAGTATTGGAGTTTTGGAGTTTCGGAGTTTTGGAGTTTTGGAGTTTTGGAGTTTTTGAGTTTCGGAGTTTTGGAGTTTTGGAGTTTTGGAGTTTTGGAGTTTTGGAGTTTTGGAGTTTCGGAGTTTCGGTGTTTTGGAGTTTTGGAGTTTTGGAGTATTGGAGTTTTGGAGTTTTGGAGTTTCGGAGTTTTGGAGTTTCGGAGTTTTGGAGTATTGGAGTTTTGGAGTTTCGGAGTTTTGGAGTTTTTGAGTTTTGGAGTATTGGAGTTTTGGAGTTTTGGAGTTTTGGAGCTTTGGAGTTTTGGAGTTTTGGAGTTTCGGAGTTTTGGAGTTTTGGAGTATTGGAGTTTTGGAGTTTTGGAGTTTCGGAGTTTTGGAGTTTCGGAGTTTTGGAGTTTCGGAGTTTTGGAGTTTTGGAGTTTTGGAGTTTTTGAGTTTTGGAGTTTTTGAGTTTTGGAGTTTTGGAGCTTTGGAGTTTTGGAGTTTTGGAGTTTTGGAGTTTCGGAGTTTTGGAGTTTTGGAGTTTTGGAGTTTTGGAGTTTTGGAGTTTTGGAGTTTTGGAGTTTCGGAGTTTTGGAGTTTTGGAGTTTTGGAGTTTCGGAGTTTTGGAGTTTTGGAGTTTTGGAGTTTCCGAGTTTTGGAGATTCGGAGTTTTGGAGTTTCGGAGTTTCGGAGTTTCGGTGTTTTGGAGTTTTGGAGTTTTGGAGTATTGGAGTTTTGGAGTTTTGGAGTTTCGGAATTTTGGAGTTTCGGAGTTTTGGAGTTTTGGAGTTTTGGAGTTTTGGAGTTTCGGAGTTTTGGAGTTTTGGAGTTTTGGAGTTTTGGAGTTTTGGAGTTTTGGAGTTTCCGAGTTTTGGAGATTCGGAGTTTTGGAGTTTCGGAGTTTCGGAGTTTCGGAGTTTCGGAGTTTCGGAGTTTTGGAGTTTTGGAGTTTCGGAGTTTTGGAGTTTTGGAGTTTTGGAGTTTTGGAGTTTCGGAGTTTTGGAGTTTCGGAGTTTCGGAGTTTCGGAGTTTCGGAGTTTTGGAGTTTTGGAGTTTTGGAGTTTCGGAGTTTTGGAGTATTGGAGTTTCGGAGTTTTGGAGTTTTGGAGTTTTGCAGTTTTGGAGTTTCGGAGTTTTGGAGTTTTGGAGTTTTGGAGTTTCGGAGTTTCGGAGTTTTGGAGTTTTGGAGTTTTGGAGTTTCGGAGTTTTGGAGTTGTGGAGTTTCGGAGTTTCGGAGTTTTGGAGTTTCGGAGTTTTGGAGTTTTGGAGTTTTGGAGTTTCCGAGTTTTGGAGATTCGGAGTTTTGGAGTTCTGGAGTTTTGGAGTTTCGGAGTTTCGGAGTTTCGGTGTTTTGGAGTTTTGGAGTTTTGGAGTATTGGAGTTTTGGAGTTTTGGAGTTTCGGAGTTTTGGAGTTTCGGAGTTTTGGAGTTTTGGAGTTTTGGAGTTTTGGAGTTTTGGAGTTTCGGAGTTTTGGAGTTTTGGAGTTTTGGAGTTTTGGAGTTTCCGAGTTTTGGAGATTCGGAGTTTTGGAGTTTCGGAGTTTCGGAGTTTTGGAGTTTTGGAGTTTCGGAGTTTTGGAGTTTTGGAGTTTTGGAGTTTCGGAGTTTCGGAGTTTTGGAGTTTCGGAGTTTCGGAGTTTCGGAGTTTCGGAGTTTTGGAGTTTTGGAGTTTTGGAGTTTTGGAGTTTTGGAGTTTCGGAGTTTTGGAGTATTGGAGTTTCGGAGTTTTGGAGTTTTGGACTTTTGCAGTTTTGGAGTTTCGGAGTTTTGGAGTTTTGGAGTTTCGGAGTGTTGGAGTTTTGGAGTTTCGGAGTTTCGGAGTTTTGGAGTTTCGGAGTTTTGGAGTTTTGGAGTTTTGGAGTTTTGGAGTTTCGGAGTTTCGGAGTATTGGAGTTTTGGAGTTTTGGAGTTTTGGAGTTTTGGAGTTTCGGAGTTTTGGAGTATTGGAGTTTCGGAGTTTTGGAGTTTTGGACTTTTGCAGTTTTGGAGTTTTGGAGTTTTGGAGTTTTGGAGTTTCGGAGTTTCGGAGTTTTGGAGTTTTGGAGTTTTGGAGTTTCGGAGTTTTGGAGTTTTGGAGTTACGGAGTTTCGGAGTTTTGGAGTTTCGGAGTTTTCGAGTTTTGGAGTTTTGGAGTTTTGGAGTTTCCGAGTTTTGGAGTTTCGGAGTTTTGGAGTTTCGGAGTTTCGGAGTTTTGGAGTTTTGCAGTTTTGGAGTTTTGGAGTTTTGGAGTTTCGGAGTTTCGGAGTTTTGGAGTATTGGAGTTTTGGAGTTTCGGAGTTTTGGAGTTTTGGAGTTTCGGAGTTTCGGAGTTCCGGTGTTTTGGAGTTTTGGAGTTTTGGAGTATTGGAGTTTTGGAGTTTTCGAGTTTTGGAGTTTCGGAGTTTCGGAGTTTTGGAGTTTCGGAGTTTTGGAGTTTCGGAGTTTTGGAGTTTTGGAGTTTTGGAGTTTCGGAGTTTTGGAGTTTTGGAGTTTTGGAGTTTCCGAGTTTTGGAGTTTCGGAGTTTTGGAGTTTCGGAGTTTCGGAGTTTTGGAGTTTTGCAGTTTTGGAGTTTTGGAGTTTTGGAGTTTCGGAGTTTCGGAGTTTTGGAGTATTGGAGTTTTGGAGTTTTGGAGTTTCGGAGTTTTGGAGTTTCGGAGTTTCGGAGTTTCGGAGTTTTGGAGTTTTGGAGTTTCGGAGTTTCGGAGTTTTGGAGTTTTGGAGTTTTGGAGTTTCGGAGTTTCGGAGTTTCGGAGTTTCGGAGTTTTGGAGTTTTGGAGTTTCGGAGTTTTGGAGTTTTGGAGTTTCGGAGTTTTGGAGTATTGGAGTTTTGGAGTTTCGGAGTTTCGCAGTTTTGGAGTATTGGAGTTTTGGAGTTTTGGAGTTTTCGAGTTTTGGAGTTTCGGAGTTTCGGAGTTTTGAAGTTTTGGAGTTTTGGAGTTTCGGAGTTTTACAGTTTTGGAGTTTCGGAGTTTTGGAGTTTTGGAGTTTTGGAGTTTCCGAGTTTCGGAGTTTCGGAGTTTTGGTGTTTCGGAGTTTTTGAGTTTTGGAGTTTTGGAGTTTCGGAGTTTTGGAGTTTTGGAGTTTTGGAGCTTTGGAGTTTTGGAGTTTTGGAGTTTCGGAGTTTTGGAGTTTTGGAGTATTGGAGTTTTGGAGTTTTGGAGTTTCGGAGTTTTCGAGTTTTGGAGTTTTGGAGATTCGGAGTTTTGGAGTTTCGGAGTTTCGGAGTTTCGGAGTTTCGGAGTTTTGGAGTTTTGGAGATTCGGAGTTTTGAAGTTTTGGAGTATTGGAGTTTCGGAGTTTTGGAGTTTTGGAGTTTCGGAGTATTGGAGTATTGGAGTTTTGGAGTTTCGGAGTTTTGGAGTTTTGGAGTTTTGGAGTTTCGGAGTTTTTGAGTTTCGGAGTTTTGGAGTTTTGGAGTTTTGGAGTTTTGGAGTTTTGGAGTTTCGGAGTTTCGGTGTTTTGGAGTTTTGGAGTTTTGGAGTATTGGAGTTTTGGAGTTTTGGAGTTTCGGAGTTTTGGAGTTTCGGAGTTTTGGAGTATTGGAGTTTTGGAGTTTCGGAGTTTTGGAGTTTTGGAGTTTTGGAGTATTGGAGTTTTGGAGTTTTGGAGTTTTGGAGCTTTGGAGTTTTGGAGTTTTGGAGTTTCGGAGTTTTGGAGTTTTGGAGTATTGGAGTTTTGGAGTTTTGGAGTTTCGGAGTTTTGGAGTTTCGGAGTTTTGGAGTTTCGGAGTTTTGGAGTTTTGGAGTTTTGGAGTTTTTGAGTTTTGGAGTTTTGGAGTTTTGGAGCTTTGGAGCTTTGGAGTTTTGGAGTTTTGGAGTTTCGGAGTTTTGGAGTTTTGGAGTTTTGGAGTTTTGGAGTTTTGGAGTTTTGGAGTTTTGGAGTTTTGGAGTTTCGGAGTTTTGGAGTTTTGGAGTTTTGGAGTTTCGGAGTTTTGGAGTTTTGGAGTTTTGGAGTTTCCGAGTTTTGGAGATTCGGAGTTTTGGAGTTTTGGAGTTTTGGAGTTTCGGAGTTTCGGAGTTTCGGTGTTTTGGAGTTTTGGAGTTTTGGAGTATTGGAGTTTTGGAGTTTTGGAGTTTCGGAGTTTTGGAGTTTCGGAGTTTTGGAGTTTTGGAGTTTTGGAGTTTTGGAGTTTTGGAGTTTCGGAGTTTTGGAGTTTTGGAGTTTTGGAGTTTTGGAGTTTTGGAGTTTTGGAGTTTCCGAGTTTTGGAGATTCGGAGTTTTGGAGTTTCGGAGTTTCGGAGTTTCGGAGTTTTGGAGTTTTGGAGTTTCGGAGTTTTGGAGTTTTGGAGTTTTGGAGTTTTGGAGTTTCGGAGTTTTGGAGTTTCGGAGTTTCGGAGTTTCGGAGTTTCGGAGTTTTGGAGTTTTGGAGTTTTGGAGTTTCGGAGTTTTGGAGTATTGGAGTTTCGGAGTTTTGGAGTTTTGGAGTTTTGCAGTTTTGGAGTTTCGGAGTTTTGGAGTTTTGGAGTTTTGGAGTTTCGGAGTTTCGGAGTTTTGGAGTTTTGGAGTTTTGGAGTTTCGGAGTTTTGGAGTTGTGGAGTTTCGGAGTTTCGGAGTTTTGGAGTTTCGGAGTTTTGGAGTTTTGGAGTTTTGGAGTTTCCGAGTTTTGGAGATTCGGAGTTTTGGAGTTCTGGAGTTTTGGAGTTTCGGAGTTTCGGAGTTTCGGTGTTTTGGAGTTTTGGAGTTTTGGAGTATTGGAGTTTTGGAGTTTTGGAGTTTCGGAGTTTTGGAGTTTCGGAGTTTTGGAGTTTTGGAGTTTTGGAGTTTTGGAGTTTTGGAGTTTCGGAGTTTTGGAGTTTTGGAGTTTTGGAGTTTTGGAGTTTCCGAGTTTTGGAGATTCGGAGTTTTGGAGTTTCGGAGTTTCGGAGTTTCGGAGTTTTGGAGTTTTGGAGTTTCGGAGTTTTGGAGTTTCGGAGTTTCGGAGTTTCGGAGTTTCGGAGTTTTGGAGTTTTGGAGTTTTGGAGTTTTGGAGTTTTGGAGTTTCGGAGTTTTGGAGTATTGGAGTTTCGGAGTTTTTGAGTTTTGGACTTTTGCAGTTTTGGAGTTTCGGAGTTTTGGAGTTTTGGAGTTTCGGAGTTTTGGAGTTTTGGAGTTTCGGAGTTTCGGAGTTTTGGAGTTTCGGAGTTTTGGAGTTTTGGAGTTTTGGAGTTTTGGAGTTTCGGAGTTTCGGAGTATTGGAGTTTTGGAGTTTTGGAGTTTTGGAGTTTTGGAGTTTTGGAGTTTCGGAGTTTTGGAGTATTGGAGTTTCGGAGTTTTGGAGTTTTGGACTTTTGCAGTTTTGGAGTTTTGGAGTTTTGGAGTTTTGGAGTTTTGGAGTTTCGGAGTTTCGGAGTTTTGGAGTTTTGGAGTTTTGGAGTTTCGGAGTTTTGGAGTTTTGGAGTTTCGGAGTTTCGGAGTTTTGGAGTTTCGGAGTTTTGGAGTTTTGGAGTTTTGGAGTTTTGGAGTTTCGGAGTTTCGGAGTTTTGGAGTTTTGGAGTTTCGGAGTTTTGGAGTTTTGGAGTTTCGGAGTTTCGGAGCTTCGGCGTTTTGGAGTTTCGGAGTTTTGGAGTTTTGGAGTTTCGGAGTTTTGGAGTTTTGGAGTTTCGGAGTTTTGGAGTTTCGGAGTTTTGGAGTTTTGGAGTTTCGGAGTTTTGGAGTTTTGGAGTTTTGGAGTTTTGGAGATTCGGAGTTTTGGAGTTTCGGAGTTTTGGAGTTTCGGAGTTTTGGAGTTTTGGAGTTTTGGAGCTTTGGAGTTTTGGAGTTTCCGAGTTTTGGAGTTTCGGAGTTTTGGAGTTTCGGAGTTTCGGAGTTTTGGAGTTTTGCAGTTTTGGAGTTTTGGAGTTTTGGAGTTTCGGAGTTTCGGAGTTTTGGAGTATTGGAGTTTTGGAGTTTCGGAGTTTTGGAGTTTTGGAGTTTCGGAGTTTCGGAGTTCCGGTGTTTTGGAGTTTTGGAGTTTTGGAGTATTGGAGTTTTGGAGTTTTCGAGTTTTGGAGTTTCGGAGTTTCGGAGTTTTGGAGTTTCGGAGTTTTGGAGTTTCGGAGTTTTGGAGTTTTGGAGTTTTGGAGTTTCGGAGTTTTGGAGTTTTGGAGTTTTGGAGTTTCGGAGTTTTGGAGTTTTGGAGTTTTGGAGTTTTGGAGTTTCGGAGTTTTGGAGTTTTGGAGTTTTGGAGTTTCGGAGTTTTGGAGTTTTGGAGTTTCGGAGTTTCGGAGTTTTGGAGTTTTGGAGTTTTGGAGTTTTGGAGTTTTGGAGTATTGGAGTTTTGGAGTTTCGGAGTTTTGGAGTTTCGGAGTTTTGGAGTTTCGGAGTTTCGGAGTTTTGGAGTATTGGAGTTTTGGAGTTTTGGAGTTTCGGAGTTTTGGAGTATTGGAGTTTTGGAGTTTTGGAGTTTTGGAGTTTTGGAGTTTCGGAGTTTTGGAGTTTCGGAGTTTTGGAGTTTTGGAGTTTTGGAGTTTTGGAGTTTCGGAGTTTTGGAGTTTTGGAGTTTTGGAGCTTTGGAGTTTTGGAGTTTCCGAGTTTTGGAGTTTCGGAGTTTTGGAGTTTCGGAGTTTCGGAGTTTTGGAGTTTTGCAGTTTTGGAGTTTTGGAGTTTTGGAGTTTCGGAGTTTCGGAGTTTTGGAGTATTGGAGTTTTGGAGTTTTGGAGTTTCGGAGTTTCGGAGTTCCGGTGTTTTGGAGTTTTGGAGTTTTGGAGTATTGGAGTTTTGGAGTTTTCGAGTTTTGGAGTTTCGGAGTTTCGGAGTTTTGGAGTTTCGGAGTTTTGGAGTTTCGGAGTTTTGGAGTTTTGGAGTTTTGGAGTTTCGGAGTTTTGGAGTTTTGGAGTTTTGGAGTTTCGGAGTTTTGGAGTTTTGGAGTTTTGGAGTTTTGGAGTTTCGGAGTTTTGGAGTTTTGGAGTTTTGGAGTTTTGGAGTTTTGGAGTTTTGGAGTTTTGGAGATTTGGAGTTTCGGAGTTTTGGAGTATTGGAGTTTCGGAGTTTTGGAGTTTTGGACTTTTGCAGTTTTGGAGTTTTGGAGTTTTGGAGTTTTGGAGTTTTGGAGTTTCGGAGTTTCGGAGTTTTGGAGTTTTGGAGTTTTGGAGTTTCGGAGTTTTGGAGTTTTGGAGTTTCGGAGTTTCGGAGTTTTGGAGTTTCGGAGTTTTGGAGTTTTGGAGTTTTGGAGTTTTGGAGTTTCGGAGTTTCGGAGTTTTGGAGTTTTGGAGTTTCGGAGTTTTGGAGTTTTGGAGTTTCGGAGTTTCGGAGCTTCGGCGTTTTGGAGTTTCGGAGTTTTGGAGTTTTGGAGTTTCGGAGTTTTGGAGTTTTGGAGTTTCGGAGTTTTGGAGTTTCGGAGTTTTGGAGTTTTGGAGTTTCGGAGTTTTGGAGTTTTGGAGTTTTGGAGTTTTGGAGATTCGGAGTTTTGGAGTTTCGGAGTTTTGGAGTTTCGGAGTTTTGGAGTTTTGGAGTTTTGGAGCTTTGGAGTTTTGGAGTTTCCGAGTTTTGGAGTTTCGGAGTTTTGGAGTTTCGGAGTTTCGGAGTTTTGGAGTTTTGCAGTTTTGGAGTTTTGGAGTTTTGGAGTTTCGGAGTTTCGGAGTTTTGGAGTATTGGAGTTTTGGAGTTTCGGAGTTTTGGAGTTTTGGAGTTTCGGAGTTTTGGAGTATTGGAGTTTTGGAGTTTCGGAGTTTTGGAGTTTCGGAGTTTTGGAGTTTCGGAGTTTCGGAGTTTTGGAGTATTGGAGTTTTGGAGTTTTGGAGTTTCGGAGTTTTGGAGTATTGGAGTTTTGGAGTTTTGGAGTTTTGGAGTTTCGGAGTTTTGGAGTTTCGGAGTTTTGGAGTTTTGGAGTTTTGGAGTTTTGGAGTTTCGGAGTTTTGGAGTTTTGGAGTTTTGGAGCTTTGGAGTTTTGGAGTTTCCGAGTTTTGGAGTTTCGGAGTTTTGGAGTTTCGGAGTTTCGGAGTTTTGGAGTATTGGAGTTTTGGAGTTTTGGAGTTTTGGAGTTTCGGAGTTTCGGAGTTTTGGAGTTTTGGAGTTTCGGAGTTTTGGAGTTTTGGAGTTTCGGAGTTTCGGAGCTTCGGCGTTTTGGAGTTTCGGAGTTTTGGAGTTTTGGAGTTTCGGAGTTTTGGAGTTTTGGAGTTTCGGAGTTTTGGAGTTTCGGAGTTTTGGAGTTTTGGAGTTTCGGAGTTTTGGAGTATTGGAGTTTTGGAGTTTTGGAGTTTCGGAGTTTTGGAGTTTCGGAGTTTTGGAGTTTCGGAGTTTCGGAGTTTTGGAGTATTGGAGTTTTGGAGTTTTGGAGTTTCGGAGTTTTGGAGTATTGGAGTTTTGGAGTTTTGGAGTTTTGGAGTTTTGGAGTTTCGGAGTTTTGGAGTTTCGGAGTTTTGGAGTTTTGGAGTTTTGGAGTTTTGGAGTTTCGGAGTTTTGGAGTTTTGGAGTTTTGGAGCTTTGGAGTTTTGGAGTTTCCGAGTTTTGGAGTTTCGGAGTTTTGGAGTTTCGGAGTTTCGGAGTTTTGGAGTTTTGCAGTTTTGGAGTTTTGGAGTTTTGGAGTTTTGGAGTTTCGGAGTTTCGGAGTTTTGGAGTATTGGAGTTTTGGAGTTTTGGAGTTTTGGAGTTTTGGAGTTTCGGAGTTTCGGAGTTTCGGAGTTTTGGAGTTTTGGAGTTTCGGAGTTTTGGAGTTTCGGAGTTTTCGAGTTTTCGAGTTTTGGAGATTCGGAGTTTTGGAGTTTCGGAGTTTCGGAGTTTTGGAGTTTTGGAGTTTTGGAGTTTTGTAGTTTTGGAGTTTCGGAGTTTCGGAGTTTTGGAGTTTTGGAGATTCGGAGTTTTGAAGTTTTGGAGTATTGGAGTTTCGGAGTTTTGGAGTTTTGGAGTTTCGGAGTATTGGAGTATTGGAGTTTTGGAGTTTCGGAGTTTTGGAGTTTTGGAGTTTTGGAGTTTCGGAGTTTTTGAGTTTCGGAGTTTTGGAGTTTTGGAGTTTTGGAGTTTTGGAGTTTTGGAGTTTCGGAGTTTCGGTGTTTTGGAGTTTTGGAGTTTTGGAGTATTGGAGTTTTGGAGTTTTGGAGTTTCGGAGTTTTGGAGTTTCGGAGTTTTGGAGTATTGGAGTTTTGGAGTTTTGGAGTTTCGGAGTTTTGGAGTTTTGGAGTATTGGAGTTTTGGAGTTTTGGAGTTTCGGAGTTTTGGAGTTTCGGAGTTTTGGAGTTTCGGAGTTTTGGAGTTTTGGAGTTTTGGAGTTTTTGAGTTTTGGAGTTTTTGAGTTTTGGAGTTTTGGAGCTTTGGAGTTTTGGAGTTTTGGAGTTTTGGAGTTTTGGAGTTTCGGAGTTTTGGAGTTTCGGAGTTTCGGAGTTTTGGAGTTTTGGAGTTTTGGAGTATTGGAGTTTTGGAGTTTTGGAGTTTCGGAGTTTTGGAGTTTCGGAGTTTTGGAGTTTTGGAGTTTTGGAGTTTTGGAGTTTTGGAGTTTCGGAGTTTTGGAGTTTTGGAGTTTTGGAGTTTTGGAGTTTTGGAGTTTCCGAGTTTTGGAGATTCGGAGTTTCGGAGTTTCGGAGTTTCGGAGTTTTGGAGTTTTGGAGTTTCGGAGTTTTGGAGTTTTGGAGTTTTGGAGTTTTGGAGTTTCGGAGTTTTGGAGTTTCGGAGTTTCGGAGTTTCGGAGTTTCGGAGTTTTGGAGTTTTGGAGTTTCGGAGTTTTGGAGTTTCGGAGTTTCGGAGTTTTGGAGTTTTGGAGTTTTGGAGTTTCGGAGTTTTGGAGTTTCGGAGTTTCGGAGTTTTGGAGTTTTGGAGTTTTGGAGTATTGGAGTTTTGGAGTTTTGGAGTTTCGGAGTTTTGGAGTTTCGGAGTTTTGGAGTTTTGGAGTTTTGGAGTTTTGGAGTTTTGGAGTTTCGGAGTTTTGGAGTTTTGGAGTTTTGGAGTTTTGGAGTATTGGAGTTTCGGAGTTTTGGAGTTTTGGAGTTTCGGAGTATTGGAGTATTGGAGTTTTGGAGTTTCGGAGTTTTGGAGTTTTGGAGTTTTGGAGTTTCGGAGTTTTTGAGTTTCGGAGTTTTGGAGTTTTGGAGTTTTGGAGTTTTGGAGTTTTGGAGTTTCGGAGTTTCGGTGTTTTGGAGTTTTGGAGTTTTGGAGTATTGGAGTTTTGGAGTTTTGGAGTTTCGGAGTTTTGGAGTTTCGGAGTTTTGGAGTATTGGAGTTTTGGAGTTTCGGAGTTTTGGAGTTTTGGAGTTTTGGAGTATTGGAGTTTTGGAGTTTTGGAGTTTTGGAGCTTTGGAGTTTTGGAGTTTTGGAGATTCGGAGTTTTGGAGTTTCGGAGTTTTGGAGTTTCGGAGTTTTGGAGTTTTGGAGTTTTGGAGCTTTGGAGTTTTGGAGTTTCCGAGTTTTGGAGTTTCGGAGTTTTGGAGTTTCGGAGTTTCGGAGTTTTGGAGTTTTGCAGTTTTGGAGTTTTGGAGTTTTGGAGTTTCGGAGTTTCGGAGTTTTGGAGTATTGGAGTTTTGGAGTTTTGGAGTTTTGGAGTTTCTTAGTTTTGGAGTATTGGAGTTTTGGAGTTTTGGAGTTTTGGAGTTTCGGAGTTTTGGAGTTTCGGAGTTTTGGAGTTTTGGAGTTTCGGAGTTTTGGAGTTTTGCAGTTTTGGAGTTTTGGAGTTTTGGAGTTTTGGAGATTCGGAGTTTTGGAGTTTCGGAGTTTTGGAGTTTCGGAGTTTTGGAGTTTCGGAGTTTTGGAGTTTCGGAGTTTTGGAGTTTTGGAGTTTTGGAGTTTTGGAGTTTTAGAGTTTTGGAGTTTTGGAGTTTCGGAGTTTTGGAGTATTGGAGTTTTGGAGTTTCGGAGTTTTGGAGTTTTGGAGTTTTGGAGTTTTGGAGTTTTGGAGTTTCGGAGTTTCGGAGTTCCGGTGTTTTGGAGTTTTGGAGTTTTGGAGTATTGGAGTTTTGGAGTTTTCGAGTTTTGGAGTTTCGGAGTTTCGGAGTTTTGGAGTTTTGGAGTTTCGGAGTTTCGGAGTTCCGGTGTTTTGGAGTTTTGGAGTTTTGGAGTATTGGAGTTTTGGAGTTTTCGAGTTTTGGAGTTTCGGAGTTTCGGAGTTTTGGAGTTTCGGAGTTTTGGAGTTTCGGAGTTTTGGAGTTTTGGAGTTTTGGAGTTTCGGAGTTTTGGAGTTTTGGAGTTTTGGAGTTTCGGAGTTTTGGAGTTTTGGAGTTTTGGAGTTTTGGAGTTTCGGAGTTTTGGAGTTTTGGAGTTTTGGAGTTTCGGAGTTTTGGAGTTTTGGAGTTTTGGAGTTTTGGAGTTTCGGAGTTTCGGAGTTTTGGAGTTTTGGAGTTTTGGAGTTTTGGAGTTTTGGAGTATTGGAGTTTTGGAGTTTTGGAGTTTCGGAGTTTTGGAGTTTCGGAGTTTTGGTGTTTCGGAGTTTCGGAGTTTTGGAGTATTGGAGTTTTCGAGTTTTGGAGTTTCGGAGTTTTGGAGTATTGGAGTTTTGGAGTTTTGGAGTTTTGGAGTTTTGGAGTTTCGGAGTTTTGGAGTTTCGGAGTTTTGGAGTTTTGGAGTTTTGGAGTTTTGGAGTTTCGGAGTTTTGGAGTTTTGGAGTTTTGGAGCTTTGGAGTTTTGGAGTTTCCGAGTTTTGGAGTTTCGGAGTTTTGGAGTTTCGGAGTTTCGGAGTTTTGGAGTTTTGCAGTTTTGGAGTTTTGGAGTTTTGGAGTTTCGGAGTTTCGGAGTTTTGGAGTATTGGAGTTTTGGAGTTTTGGAGTTATGGAGTTTTGGAGTTTCGGAGTTTCGGAGTTTCGGAGTTTCGGAGTTTTGGAGTTTTGGAGTTTCGGAGTTTTGGAGTTTCGGACTTTTGGAGTTTTGGAGTTTTGGAGTTTTGGAGTTTCGGAGTTTTGGAGTTTTGGAGTTTTGGAGCTTTGGAGTTTTGGAGTTTCCGAGTTTTGGAGTTTCGGAGTTTTGGAGTTTCGGAGTTTCGGAGTTTTGGAGTTTTGCAGTTTTGGAGTTTTGGAGTTTTGGAGTTTCGGAGTTTCGGAGTTTTGGAGTATTGGAGTTTTGGAGTTTTGGAGTTTCGGAGTTTTGGAGTTTCGGAGTTTCGGAGTTTCGGAGTTTCGGAGTTTTGGAGTTTTGGAGTTTCGGAGTTTCGGAGTTTCGGAGTTTTGGAGTTTTGGAGTTTTGGAGTTTCGGAGTTTCGGAGTTTCGGAGTTTCGGAGTTTTGGAGTTTTGGAGTTTCGGAGTTTTGGAGTTTTGGAGTTTCGGAGTTTTGGAGTATTGGAGTTTTGGAGTTTCGGAGTTTCGCAGTTTTGGAGTATTGGAGTTTTGGAGTTTTGGAGTTTTCGAGTTTTGGAGTTTCGGAGTTTCGGAGTTTTGAAGTTTTGGAGTTTTGGAGTTTCGGAGTTTTGGAGTTTTGGAGTTTCGGAGTTTTGGAGTTTTGGAGTTTCGGAGTTTTGGAGTTTTGGAGTTTTGGAGTTTTGGAGTTTTGGAGTTTTGGAGTTTCCGAGTTTCGGAGTTTCGGAGTTTTGGTGTTTCGGAGTTTTTGAGTTTTGGAGTTTTGGAGTTTCGGAGTTTTGGAGTTTTGGAGTTTTGGAGCTTTGGAGTTTTGGAGTTTTGGAGTTTCGGAGTTTCGGAGTTTTGGAGTTTTGGAGTATTGGAGTTTTGGAGTTTTGGAGTTTCGGAGTTTTCGAGTTTTGGAGTTTTGGAGATTCGGAGTTTTGGAGTTTCGGAGTTTCGGAGTTTTGGAGTTTTGGAGTTTTGGAGTTTTGTAGTTTTGGAGTTTCGGAGTTTCGGAGTTTTGGAGTTTTGGAGAATCGGAGTTTTGAAGTTTTGGAGTATTGGAGTTTCGGAGTTTTGGAGTTTTGGAGTTTCGGAGTATTGGAGTATTGGAGTTTTGGAGTTTCGGAGTTTTGGAGTTTTGGAGTTTTGGAGTTTCGGAGTTTTTGAGTTTCGGAGTTTTGGAGTTTTGGAGTTTTGGAGTTTTGGAGTTTTGGAGTTTCGGAGTTTCGGTGTTTTGGAGTTTTGGAGTTTTGGAGTATTGGAGTTTTGGAGTTTTGGAGTTTCGGAGTTTTGGAGTTTCGGAGTTTTGGAGTATTGGAGTTTTGGAGTTTCGGAGTTTTGGAGTTTTGGAGTTTTGGAGTATTGGAGTTTTGGAGTTTTGGAGTTTTGGAGCTTTGGAGTTTTGGAGTTTTGGAGTTTCGGAGTTTTGGAGTTTTGGAGTATTGGAGTTTTGGAGTTTTGGAGTTTCGGAGTTTTGGAGTTTCGGAGTTTTGGAGTTTCGGAGTTTTGGAGTTTTGGAGTTTTGGAGTTTTTGAGTTTTGGAGTTTTTGAGTTTTTGAGTTTTGGAGCTTTGGAGTTTTGGAGTTTTGGAGTTTTGGAGTTTCGGAGTTTTGGAGTTTTGGAGTTTTGGAGTTTTGGAGTTTTGGAGTTTTGGAGTTTTGGAGTTTCGGAGTTTTGGAGTTTTGGAGTTTTGGAGTTTCGGAGTTTTGGAGTTTTGGAGTTTTGGAGTTTCCGAGTTTTGGAGATTCGGAGTTTTGGAGTTTTGGAGTTTCGGAGTTTCGGAGTTTCGGTGTTTTGGAGTTTTGGAGTTTTGGAGTATTGGAGTTTTGGAGTTTTGGAGTTTCGGAGTTTTGGAGTTTCGGAGTTTTGGAGTTTTGGAGTTTTGGAGTTTTGGAGTTTTGGAGTTTCGGAGTTTCGGAGTTTTGGAGTTTTGGAGTTTTGGAGTTTCGGAGTTTTGGAGTTTTGGAGTTTCGGAGTTTCGGAGTTTTGGAGTTTCGGAGTTTTGGAGTTTTGGAGTTTTGGAGTTTTGGAGTTTCGGAGTTTCGGAGTTTTGGAGTTTTGGAGTTTTGGAGTTTTGTAGTTTTGGAGTTTTGGAGTTTCGGAGTTTCGGAGTTTTGGAGTTTTGGAGATTCGGAGGTTTGAAGTTTTGGAGTATTGGAGTTTCGGAGTTTTGGAGTTTTGGAGTTTCGGAGTATTGGAGTATTGGAGTTTTGGAGTTTCGGAGTTTCGGAGTTTTGGAGTTTTGGAGTTTCGGAGTTTTTGAGTTTCGGAGTTTTGGAGTTTTGGAGTTTTGGAGTTTCGGAGTTTCGGTGTTTTGGAGTTTTGGAGTTTTGGAGTATTGGAGTTTTGGAGTTTTGGAGTTTTGGAGTTTTGGAGTTTTGGAGTTTTGGAGTTTTGCAGTTTTGGAGTTTCGGAGTTTTGGAGTTTTGGAGTTTCGGAGTTTCGGAGTTTTGGAGTTTTGGAGTTTTGGAGTTTCGGAGTTTTGGAGTTTTGGAGTTTCGGAGTTTTGGAGTTTTGGAGTTTTGGAGTTTTGGAGTTTCGGAGTTTTGGAGTTTCGGAGTTTTGGAGTTTTGGAGTTTCGGAGTTTTGGAGTTTTGGAGTTTTGGAGTTTTGGAGATTCGGAGTTTTGGAGTTTCGGAGTTTTGGAGTTTCGGAGTTTTGGAGTTTCGGAGTTTTGGAGTTTCGGAGTTTTGGAGTTTTGGAGTTTTGGAGTTTTGGAGTTTTTGAGTTTTGGAGTTTTGGAGTTTCGGAGTTTTGGAGTATTGGAGTTTTGGAGTTTCGGAGTTTTGGAGTTTTGGAGTTTTGGAGTTTCGGAGTTTCGCAGTTTTGGAGTATTGGAGTTTTGGAGTTTTGGAGTTTTCGAGTTTTGGAGTTTCGGAGTTTTGGAGTTTTGGAGTTTTGGAGTTTCGGAGATTTGGAGTTTTGGAGTTTCGGAGTTTTGGAGTTTTGGAGTTTCGGAGTTTTGGAGTTTTGGAGTTTTGGAGTTTTGGAGTTTTGGAGTTTCCGAGTTTCGGAGTTTCGGAGTTTTGGTGTTTCGGAGTTTTGGAGTTTTGGAGTTTTGGAGTTTCGGAGTTTTGGAGTTTTGGAGTTTTGGAGCTTTGGAGTTTTGGAGTTTTGGAGTTTCGGAGTTTTGGAGTTTTGGAGTATTGGAGTTTTGGAGTTTTGGAGTTTCGGAGTTTTCGAGTTTTGGAGTTTTGGAGATTCGGAGTTTTGGAGTTTCGGAGTTTCGGAGTTTTGGAGTTTTGGAGTTTTGGAGTTTTGGAGTTTTGTAGTTTTGGAGTTTTGGAGTTTCGGAGTTTCGGAGTTTTGGAGTTTTGGAGATTCGGAGTTTTGAAGTTTTGGAGTATTGGAGTTTCGGAGTTTTGGAGTTTTGGAGTTTCGGAGTATTGGAGTATTGGAGTTTTGGAGTTTCGGAGTTTTGGAGTTTTGGAGTTTTGGAGTTTCGGAGTTTTTGAGTTTCGGAGTTTTGGAGTTTTGGAGTTTTGGAGTTTTGGAGTTTTGGAGTTTCGGAGTTTCGGTGTTTTGGAGTTTTGGAGTTTTGGAGTATTGGAGTTTTGGAGTTTTGGAGTTTCGGAGTTTTGGAGTTTCGGAGTTTTGGAGTATTGGAGTTTTGGAGTTTCGGAGTTTTGGAGTTTTGGAGTTTTGGAGTATTGGAGTTTTGGAGTTTTGGAGTTTTGGAGCTTTGGAGTTTTGGAGTTTTGGAGTTTCGGAGTTTTGGAGTTTTGGAGTATTGGAGTTTTGGAGTTTTGGAGTTTCGGAGTTTTGGAGTTTCGGAGTTTTGGAGTTTCGGAGTTTTGGAGTTTTGGAGTTTTTGAGTTTTTGAGTTTTGGAGTTTTTGAGTTTTGGAGTTTTGGAGCTTTGGAGTTTTGGAGTTTTGGAGTTTTGGAGTTTCGGAGTTTTGGAGTTTTGGAGTTTTGGAGTTTTGGAGTTTTGGAGTTTTGGAGTTTTGGAGTTTTGGAGTTTCGGAGTTTTGGAGTTTTGGAGTTTTGGAGTTTCGGAGTTTTGGAGTTTTGGAGTTTTGGAGTTTCCGAGTTTTGGAGATTCGGAGTTTTGGAGTTTTGGAGTTTTGGAGTTTCGGAGTTTCGGAGTTTCGGTGTTTTGGAGTTTTGGAGTTTTGGAGTATTGGAGTTTTGGAGTTTTGGAGTTTCTGAGTTTTGGAGTTTCGGAGTTTTGGAGTTTTGGAGTTTCGGAGTTTCGGAGTTTTGGAGTTTCGGAGTTTTGGAGTTTTGGAGTTTCGGAGATTCGGAGTTTTGGAGTTTTGGAGTTTTGGAGTTTCGGAGTTTCGGAGTTTTGGAGTTTTGGAGTTTCGGAGTTGCGGAGTTTCGGAGTTTTGGAGTTTTGGAGTTTCGGAGATTTGGAGTTTCGGAGTTTCGGAGTTTCGGAGTTTTGGAGTTTTGGAGTTTTGGAGTTTCGGAGTTTTGGAGTTTCGGAGTTTTGGAGTTTTGGAGTTTCGGAGTTTTGGAGTTTTGGAGTTTTGGAGTTTTGGAGATTCGGAGTTTTGGAGTTTCGGAGTTTTGGAGTTTCGGAGTTTTGGAGTTTCCGAGTTTTGGAGTTTCGGAGTTTTGGAGTTTCGGAGTTTCGGAGTTTTGGAGTTTTGCAGTTTTGGAGTTTTGGAGTTTTGGAGTTTCGGAGTTTCGGAGTTTTGGAGTATTGGAGTTTTGGAGTTTTGGAGTTTTGGAGTTTCTTAGTTTTGGAGTATTGGAGTTTTGGAGTTTCGGAGTTTTGGAGTTTTGGAGTTTTGGAGTTTTGGAGTTTCGGAGTTTTGGAGTTTCGGAGTTTTGGAGTTTTGGAGTTTCGGAGTTTTGGAGTTTTGGAGTTTTGGAGTTTTGGAGTTTTGGAGTTTTGGAGATTCGGAGTTTTGGAGTTTCGGAGTTTTGGAGTTTCGGAGTTTTGGAGTTTCGGAGTTTTGGAGTTTCGGAGTTTTGGAGTTTTGGAGTTTTGGAGTTTTGGAGTTTTAGAGTTTTGGAGTTTTGGAGTTTCGGAGTTTTGGAGTATTGGAGTTTTGGAGTTTCGGAGTTTTGGAGTTTTGGAGTTTTGGAGTTTTGGAGTTTTGGAGTTTCGGAGTTTCGGAGTTCCGGTGTTTTGGAGTTTTGGAGTTTTGGAGTATTGGAGTTTTGGAGTTTTCGAGTTTTGGAGTTTCGGAGTTTCGGAGTTTTGGAGTTTTGGAGTTTCGGAGTTTCGGAGTTCCGGTGTTTTGGAGTTTTGGAGTTTTGGAGTATTGGAGTTTTGGAGTTTTCGAGTTTTGGAGTTTCGGAGTTTCGGAGTTTTGGAGTTTCGGAGTTTTGGAGTTTCGGAGTTTTGGAGTTTTGGAGTTTTGGAGTTTCGGAGTTTTGGAGTTTTGGAGTTTTGGAGTTTCGGAGTTTTGGAGTTTTGGAGTTTTGGAGTTTTGGAGTTTCGGAGTTTTGGAGTTTTGGAGTTTTGGAGTTTCGAAGTTTTGGAGTTTTGGAGTTTTGGAGTTTTGGAGTTTCGGAGTTTCGGAGTTTTGGAGTTTTGGAGTTTTGGAGTTTTGGAGTTTTGGAGTATTGGAGTTTTGGAGTTTTGGAGTTTCGGAGTTTTGGAGTTTCGGAGTTTTGGAGTTTCGGAGTTTTGGAGTTTCGGAGTTTTGGAGTTTCGGAGTTTTGGAGTTTTGGAGTTTTGGAGTTTTGGAGTTTCGGAGTTTTGGAGTTTTGGAGTTTTGGAGCTTTGGAGTTTTGGAGTTTCCGAGTTTTGGAGTTTCGGAGTTTTGGAGTTTCGGAGTTTCGGAGTTTTGGAGTTTTGCAGTTTTGGAGTTTTGGAGTTTTGGAGTTTCGGAGTTTCGGAGTTTTGGAGTATTGGAGTTTTGGAGTTTTGGAGTTTTGGAGTTTTGGAGTTTTGGAGTATTGGAGTTTTGGAGTTTTGGAGTTTCGGAGTTTTGGAGTTTCGGAGTTTTGGAGTATTGGAGTTTTGGAGTTTCGGAGTTTTGGAGTTTTGGAGTTTTGGAGTATTGGAGTTTTGGAGTTTTGGAGTTTTGGAGCTTTGGAGTTTTGGAGTTTTGGAGTTTCGGAGTTTTGGAGTTTTGGAGTATTGGAGTTTTGGAGTTTTGGAGTTTCGGAGTTTTGGAGTTTCGGAGTTTTGGAGTTTCGGAGTTTTGGAGTTTTGGAGTTTTGGAGTTTTTGAGTTTTGGAGTTTTTGAGTTTTGGAGTTTTGGAGCTTTGGAGTTTTGGAGTTTTGGAGTTTTGGAGTTTCGGAGTTTTGGAGTTTTGGAGTTTTGGAGTTTTGGAGTTTTGGAGTTTTGGAGTTTTGGAGTTTTGGAGTTTCGGAGTTTTGGAGTTTTGGAGTTTTGGAGTTTCGGAGTTTTGGAGTTTTGGAGTTTTGGAGTTTCCGAGTTTTGGAGATTCGGAGTTTTGGAGTTTTGGAGTTTTGGAGTTTCGGAGTTTCGGAGTTTCGGTGTTTTGGAGTTTTGGAGTATTGGAGTTTTGGAGTTTTGGAGTTTCGGAGTTTTGGAGTTTCGGAGTTTTGGAGTTTTGGAGTTTCGGAGTTTCGGAGTTTCGGAGTTTCGGAGTTTTGGAGTTTCGGAGTTTTGGAGTTTTGGAGTTTCGGAGATTCGGAGTTTTGGAGTTTTGGAGTTTTGGAGTTTCGGAGTTTCGGAGTTTTGGAGTTTTGGAGTTTCGGAGTTGCGGAGTTTCGGAGTTTTGGAGTTTTGGAGTTTCGGAGATTTGGAGTTTCGGAGTTTCGGAGTTTCGGAGTTTTGGAGTTTTGGAGTTTCGGAGTTTTGGAGTTTTGGAGTTTCGGAGTTTCGGAGCTTCGGCGTTTTGGAGTTTCGGAGTTTTGGAGTTTTGGAGTTTCGGAGTTTTGGAGTTTTGGAGTTTCGGAGTTTTGGAGTTTCGGAGTTTTGGAGTTTTGGAGTTTCGGAGTTTTGGAGTTTCGGAGTTTTGGAGTTTTGGAGTTTCGGAGTTTTGGAGTTTTGGAGTTTTGGAGTTTTGGAGTTTTTGAGTTTTGGAGTTTTTGAGTTTTGGAGTTTTGGAGCTTTGGAGTTTTGGAGTTTTGGAGTTTTGGAGTTTCGGAGTTTTGGAGTTTTGGAGTTTTGGAGTTTTGGAGTTTTGGAGTTTTGGAGTTTTGGAGTTTTGGAGTTTCGGAGTTTTGGAGTTTTGGAGTTTTGGAGTTTCGGAGTTTTGGAGTTTTGGAGTTTTGGAGTTTCCGAGTTTTGGAGATTCGGAGTTTTGGAGTTTTGGAGTTTTGGAGTTTCGGAGTTTCGGAGTTTCGGTGTTTTGGAGTTTTGGAGTTTTGGAGTATTGGAGTTTTGGAGTTTTGGAGTTTCTGAGTTTTGGAGTTTCGGAGTTTTGGAGTTTTGGAGTTTCGGAGTTTCGGAGTTTCGGAGTTTTGGAGTTTCGGAGTTTTGGAGTTTTGGAGTTTCGGAGATTCGGAGTTTTGGAGTTTTGGAGTTTTGGAGTTTCGGAGTTTCGGAGTTTTGGAGTTTTGGAGTTTCGGAGTTGCGGAGTTTCGGAGTTTTGGAGTTTTGGAGTTTCGGAGATTTGGAGTTTCGGAGTTTCGGAGTTTCGGAGTTTTGGAGTTTTGGAGTTTTGGAGTTTCGGAGTTTTGGAGTTTCGGAGTTTTGGAGTTTTGGAGTTTCGGAGTTTTGGAGTTTTGGAGTTTTGGAGTTTTGGAGATTCGGAGTTTTGGAGTTTCGGAGTTTTGGAGTTTCGGAGTTTTGGAGTTTCCGAGTTTTGGAGTTTCGGAGTTTTGGAGTTTCGGAGTTTCGGAGTTTTGGAGTTTTGCAGTTTTGGAGTTTTGGAGTTTTGGAGTTTCGGAGTTTCGGAGTTTTGGAGTATTGGAGTTTTGGAGTTTTGGAGTTTTGGAGTTTCTTAGTTTTGGAGTATTGGAGTTTTGGAGTTTCGGAGTTTTGGAGTTTTGGAGTTTTGGAGTTTTGGAGTTTCGGAGTTTTGGAGTTTCGGAGTTTTGGAGTTTTGGAGTTTCGGAGTTTTGGAGTTTTGGAGTTTTGGAGTTTTGGAGTTTTGGAGTTTTGGAGATTCGGAGTTTTGGAGTTTCGGAGTTTTGGAGTTTCGGAGTTTTGGAGTTTCGGAGTTTTGGAGTTTCGGAGTTTTGGAGTTTTGGAGTTTTGGAGTTTTGGAGTTTTAGAGTTTTGGAGTTTTGGAGTTTCGGAGTTTTGGAGTATTGGAGTTTTGGAGTTTCGGAGTTTTGGAGTTTTGGAGTTTTGGAGTTTTGGAGTTTTGGAGTTTCGGAGTTTCGGAGTTCCGGTGTTTTGGAGTTTTGGAGTTTTGGAGTATTGGAGTTTTGGAGTTTTCGAGTTTTGGAGTTTCGGAGTTTCGGAGTTTTGGAGTTTTGGAGTTTCGGAGTTTCGGAGTTCCGGTGTTTTGGAGTTTTGGAGTTTTGGAGTATTGGAGTTTTGGAGTTTTCGAGTTTTGGAGTTTCGGAGTTTCGGAGTTTTGGAGTTTCGGAGTTTTGGAGTTTCGGAGTTTTGGAGTTTTGGAGTTTTGGAGTTTCGGAGTTTTGGAGTTTTGGAGTTTTGGAGTTTCGGAGTTTTGGAGTTTTGGAGTTTTGGAGTTTTGGAGTTTCGGAGTTTTGGAGTTTTGGAGTTTTGGAGTTTCGAAGTTTTGGAGTTTTGGAGTTTTGGAGTTTTGGAGTTTCGGAGTTTCGGAGTTTTGGAGTTTTGGAGTTTTGGAGTTTTGGAGTTTTGCAGTATTGGAGTTTTGGAGTTTCGGAGTTTTGGAGTTTCGGAGTTTTGGAGTTTCGGAGTTTTGGAGTTTCGGAGTTTTGGAGTTTCGGAGTTTTGGAGTTTTGGAGTTTTGGAGTTTTGGAGTTTCGGAGTTTTGGAGTTTTGGAGTTTTGGAGCTTTGGAGTTTTGGAGTTTCCGAGTTTTGGAGTTTCGGAGTTTTGGAGTTTCGGAGTTTCGGAGTTTTGGAGTTTTGCAGTTTTGGAGTTTTGGAGTTTTGGAGTTTCGGAGTTTCGGAGTTTTGGAGTATTGGAGTTTTGGAGTTTTGGAGTTTTGGAGTTTTGGAGTTTTGGAGTATTGGAGTTTTGGAGTTTTGGAGTTTCGGAGTTTTGGAGTTTCGGAGTTTTGGAGTATTGGAGTTTTGGAGTTTCGGAGTTTTGGAGTTTTGGAGTTTTGGAGTATTGGAGTTTTGGAGTTTTGGAGTTTTGGAGCTTTGGAGTTTTGGAGTTTTGGAGTTTCGGAGTTTTGGAGTTTTGGAGTATTGGAGTTTTGGAGTTTTGGAGTTTCGGAGTTTTGGAGTTTCGGAGTTTTGGAGTTTCGGAGTTTTGGAGTTTTGGAGTTTTGGAGTTTTTGAGTTTTGGAGTTTTTGAGTTTTGGAGTTTTGGAGCTTTGGAGTTTTGGAGTTTTGGAGTTTTGGAGTTTCGGAGTTTTGGAGTTTTGGAGTTTTGGAGTTTTGGAGTTTTGGAGTTTTGGAGTTTTGGAGTTTTGGAGTTTCGGAGTTTTGGAGTTTTGGAGTTTTGGAGTTTCGGAGTTTTGGAGTTTTGGAGTTTTGGAGTTTCCGAGTTTTGGAGATTCGGAGTTTTGGAGTTTTGGAGTTTTGGAGTTTCGGAGTTTCGGAGTTTCGGTGTTTTGGAGTTTTGGAGTATTGGAGTTTTGGAGTTTTGGAGTTTCGGAGTTTTGGAGTTTCGGAGTTTTGGAGTTTTGGAGTTTCGGAGTTTCGGAGTTTCGGAGTTTCGGAGTTTTGGAGTTTCGGAGTTTTGGAGTTTTGGAGTTTCGGAGATTCGGAGTTTTGGAGTTTTGGAGTTTTGGAGTTTCGGAGTTTCGGAGTTTTGGAGTTTTGGAGTTTCGGAGTTGCGGAGTTTCGGAGTTTTGGAGTTTTGGAGTTTCGGAGATTTGGAGTTTCGGAGTTTCGGAGTTTCGGAGTTTTGGAGTTTCGGAGTTTTGGAGTTTTGGAGTTTCGGAGTTTTGGAGTTTCGGAGTTTTGGAGTTTTGGAGTTTCGGAGTTTTGGAGTTTTGGAGTTTTGGAGTTTTGGAGTTTTTGAGTTTTGGAGTTTTTGAGTTTTGGAGTTTTGGAGCTTTGGAGTTTTGGAGTTTTGGAGTTTTGGAGTTTCGGAGTTTTGGAGTTTTGGAGTTTTGGAGTTTTGGAGTTTTGGAGTTTTGGAGTTTCGGAGTTTTGGAGTTTTGGAGTTTTGGAGTTTTGGAGTTTCGGAGTTTTGGAGTTTTGGAGTTTTGGAGTTTCCGAGTTTTGGAGATTCGGAGTTTTGGAGTTTTGGAGTTTTGGAGTTTCGGAGTTTCGGAGTTTCGGTGTTTTGGAGTTTTGGAGTTTTGGAGTATTGGAGTTTTGGAGTTTTGGAGTTTCTGAGTTTTGGAGTTTCGGAGTTTTGGAGTTTTGGAGTTTCGGAGTTTCGGAGTTTCGGAGTTTTGGAGTTTCGGAGTTTTGGAGTTTTGGAGTTTCGGAGATTCGGAGTTTTGGAGTTTTGGAGTTTTGGAGTTTCGGAGTTTCGGAGTTTTGGAGTTTTGGAGTTTCGGAGTTGCGGAGTTTCGGAGTTTTGGAGTTTTGGAGTTTCGGAGATTTGGAGTTTCGGAGTTTCGGAGTTTCGGAGTTTTGGAGTTTTGGAGTTTTGGAGTTTCGGAGTTTTGGAGTTTCGGAGTTTTGGAGTTTTGGAGTTTCGGAGTTTTGGAGTTTTGGAGTTTTGGAGTTTTGGAGATTCGGAGTTTTGGAGTTTCGGAGTTTTGGAGTTTCGGAGTTTTGGAGTTTCCGAGTTTTGGAGTTTCGGAGTTTTGGAGTTTCGGAGTTTCGGAGTTTTGGAGTTTTGCAGTTTTGGAGTTTTGGAGTTTTGGAGTTTCGGAGTTTCGGAGTTTTGGAGTATTGGAGTTTTGGAGTTTTGGAGTTTTGGAGTTTCTTAGTTTTGGAGTATTGGAGTTTTGGAGTTTCGGAGTTTTGGAGTTTTGGAGTTTTGGAGTTTTGGAGTTTCGGAGTTTTGGAGTTTCGGAGTTTTGGAGTTTTGGAGTTTCGGAGTTTTGGAGTTTTGGAGTTTTGGAGTTTTGGAGTTTTGGAGTTTTGGAGATTCGGAGTTTTGGAGTTTCGGAGTTTTGGAGTTTCGGAGTTTTGGAGTTTCGGAGTTTTGGAGTTTCGGAGTTTGGGAGTTTTGGAGTTTTGGAGTTTTGGAGTTTTAGAGTTTTGGAGTTTTGGAGTTTCGGAGTTTTGGAGTATTGGAGTTTTGGAGTTTCGGAGTTTTGGAGTTTTGGAGTTTTGGAGTTTTGGAGTTTTGGAGTTTCGGAGTTTCGGAGTTCCGGTGTTTTGGAGTTTTGGAGTTTTGGAGTATTGGAGTTTTGGAGTTTTCGAGTTTTGGAGTTTCGGAGTTTCGGAGTTTTGGAGTTTTGGAGTTTCGGAGTTTCGGAGTTCCGGTGTTTTGGAGTTTTGGAGTTTTGGAGTATTGGAGTTTTGGAGTTTTCGAGTTTTGGAGTTTCGGAGTTTCGGAGTTTTGGAGTTTCGGAGTTTTGGAGTTTCGGAGTTTTGGAGTTTTGGAGTTTTGGAGTTTCGGAGTTTTGGAGTTTTGGAGTTTTGGAGTTTCGGAGTTTTGGAGTTTTGGAGTTTTGGAGTTTTGGAGTTTCGGAGTTTTGGAGTTTTGGAGTTTTGGAGTTTCGAAGTTTTGGAGTTTTGGAGTTTTGGAGTTTTGGAGTTTCGGAGTTTCGGAGTTTTGGAGTTTTGGAGTTTTGGAGTTTTGGAGTTTTGCAGTATTGGAGTTTTGGAGTTTTGGAGTTTCGGAGTTTTGGAGTTTCGGAGTTTTGGAGTTTCGGAGTTTTGGAGTTTCGGAGTTTTGGAGTTTCGGAGTTTTGGAGTTTTGGAGTTTTGGAGTTTTGGAGTTTTGGAGTTTCGGAGTTTTGGAGTTTTGGAGTTTTGGAGCTTTGGAGTTTTGGAGTTTCCGAGTTTTGGAGTTTCGGAGTTTTGGAGTTTCGGAGTTTCGGAGTTTTGGAGTTTTGCAGTTTTGGAGTTTTGGAGTTTTGGAGTTTCGGAGTTTCGGAGTTTTGGAGTATTGGAGTTTTGGAGTTTTGGAGTTTTGGAGTTTTGGAGTTTTGGAGTATTGGAGTTTTGGAGTTTTGGAGTTTCGGAGTTTTGGAGTTTCGGAGTTTTGGAGTATTGGAGTTTTGGAGTTTCGGAGTTTTGGAGTTTTGGAGTTTTGGAGTATTGGAGTTTTGGAGTTTTGGAGTTTTGGAGCTTTGGAGTTTTGGAGTTTTGGAGTTTCGGAGTTTTGGAGTTTTGGAGTATTGGAGTTTTGGAGTTTTGGAGTTTCGGAGTTTTGGAGTTTCGGAGTTTTGGAGTTTCGGAGTTTTGGAGTTTTGGAGTTTTGGAGTTTTTGAGTTTTGGAGTTTTTGAGTTTTTGAGTTTTGGAGCTTTGGAGTTTTGGAGTTTTGGAGTTTTGGAGTTTCGGAGTTTTGGAGTTTTGGAGTTTTGGAGTTTTGGAGTTTTGGAGTTTTGGAGTTTTGGAGTTTTGGAGTTTCGGAGTTTTGGAGTTTTGGAGTTTTGGAGTTTCGGAGTTTTGGAGTTTTGGAGTTTTGGAGTTTCCGAGTTTTGGAGATTCGGAGTTTTGGAGTTTTGGAGTTTTGGAGTTTCGGAGTTTCGGAGTTTCGGTGTTTTGGAGTTTTGGAGTATTGGAGTTTTGGAGTTTTGGAGTTTCGGAGTTTTGGAGTTTCGGAGTTTTGGAGTTTTGGAGTTTCGGAGTTTCGGAGTTTCGGAGTTTCGGAGTTTTGGAGTTTCGGAGTTTTGGAGTTTTGGAGTTTCGGAGATTCGGAGTTTTGGAGTTTTGGAGTTTTGGAGTTTCGGAGTTTCGGAGTTTTGGAGTTTTGGAGTTTCGGAGTTGCGGAGTTTCGGAGTTTTGGAGTTTTGGAGTTTCGGAGATTTGGAGTTTCGGAGTTTCGGAGTTTCGGAGTTTTGGAGTTTTGGAGTTTCGGAGTTTTGGAGTTTTGGAGTTTCGGAGTTTCGGAGCTTCGGCGTTTTGGAGTTTCGGAGTTTTGGAGTTTTGGAGTTTTGGAGTTTCGGAGTTTTGGAGTTTTGGAGTTTCGGAGTTTTGGAGTTTCGGAGTTTTGGAGTTTTGGAGTTTCGGAGTTTTGGAGTTTCGGAGTTTTGGAGTTTTGGAGTTTCGGAGTTTTGGAGTTTTGGAGTTTTGGAGTTTTGGAGTTTTGGAGATTCGGAGTTTTGGAGTTTCGGAGTTTTGGAGTTTCGGAGTTTTGGAGTTTCGGAGTTTCGGTGTTTTGGAGTTTTGGAGTTTTGGAGTATTGGAGTTTTGGAGTTTTGGAGTTTCGGAGTTTTGGAGTTTCGGAGTTTTGGAGTTTTGGAGTTTTGGAGTTTCGGAGTTTTGGAGTTTTGGAGTTTTGGAGTTTCCGAGTTTTGGAGATTCGGAGTTTTGGAGTTTCGGAGTTTCGGAGTTTCGGAGTTTCGGAGTTTTGGAGTTTTGGAGTTTTGGAGTTTCGGAGTTTTGGAGTTTTGGAGTTTTGGAGTTTCGGAGTTTCGGAGTTTTGGAGTTTCGGAGTTTCGGAGTTTCGGAGTTTCGGAGTTTTGGAGTTTTGGAGTTTTGGAGTTTTGGAGTTTTGGAGTTTCGGAGTTTTGGAGTATTGGAGTTTCGGAGTTTTGGAGTTTTGGACTTTTGCAGTTTTGGAGTTTCGGAGTTTTGGAGTTTTGGAGTTTCGGAGTTTTGGAGTTTTGGAGTTTCGGAGTTTCGGAGTTTTGGAGTTTCGGAGTTTTGGAGTTTTGGAGTTTTGGAGTTTTGGAGTTTCGGAGTTTCGGAGTATTGGAGTTTTGGAGTTTTGGAGTTTTGGAGTTTTGGAGTTTTGGAGTTTCGGAGTTTTGGAGTATTGGAGTTTCGGAGTTTTGGAGTTTTGGACTTTTGCAGTTTTGGAGTTTTGGAGTTTTGGAGTTTTGGAGTTTCGGAGTTTCGGAGTTTTGGAGTTTTGGAGTTTTGGAGTTTCGGAGTTTTGGAGTTTTGGAGTTTCGGAGTTTCGGAGTTTTGGAGTTTCGGAGTTTTGGAGTTTTGGAGTTTTGGAGTTTTGGAGTTTCGGAGTTTCGGAGTTTTGGAGTTTTGGAGTTTTGGAGTTTTGTAGTTTTGGAGTTTTGGAGTTTCGGAGTTTCGGAGTTTTGGAGTTTTGGAGATTCGGAGTTTTGAAGTTTTGGAGTATTGGAGTTTCGGAGTTTTGGAGTTTTGGAGTTTCGGAGTATTGGAGTATTGGAGTTTTGGAGTTTCGGAGTTTCGGAGTTTTGGAGTTTTGGAGTTTCGGAGTTTTTGAGTTTCGGAGTTTTGGAGTTTTGGAGTTTTGGAGTTTCGGAGTTTCGGTGTTTTGGAGTTTTGGAGTTTTGGAGTATTGGAGTTTTGGAGTTTTGGAGTTTTGGAGTTTTGGAGTTTTGGAGTTTTGGAGTTTTGCAGTTTTGGAGTTTCGGAGTTTTGGAGTTCTGGAGTTTCGGAGTTTCGGAGTTTTGGAGTTTTGGAGTTTTGGAGTTTCGGAGTTTTGGAGTTTTGGAGTTTCGGAGTTTTGGAGTTTTGGAGTTTTGGAGTTTTGGAGTTTCGGAGTTTTGGAGTTTCGGAGTTTTGGAGTTTTGGAGTTTCGGAGTTTTGGAGTTTTGGAGTTTTGGAGTTTTGGAGATTCGGAGTTTTGGAGTTTCGGAGTTTTGGAGTTTCGGAGTTTTGGAGTTTCGGAGTTTTGGAGTTTCGGAGTTTTGGAGTTTTGGAGTTTTGGAGTTTTGGAGTTTTTGAGTTTTGGAGTTTTGGAGTTTCGGAGTTTTGGAGTATTGGAGTTTTGGAGTTTCGGAGTTTTGGAGTTTTGGAGTTTTGGAGTTTCGGAGTTTCGCAGTTTTGGAGTATTGGAGTTTTGGAGTTTTGGAGTTTTCGACTTTTGGAGTTTCGGAGTTTTGGAGTTTTGGAGTTTTGGAGTTTCGGAGTTTTGGAGTTTTGGAGTTTCGGAGTTTTGGAGTTTTGGAGTTTCGGAGTTTTGGAGTTTTGGAGTTTTGGAGTTTTGGAGTTTTGGAGTTTCCGAGTTTCGGAGTTTCGGAGTTTTGGTGTTTCGGAGTTTTGGAGTTTTGGAGTTTTGGAGTTTCGGAGTTTTGGAGTTTTGGAGTTTTGGAGCTTTGGAGTTTTGGAGTTTTGGAGTTTCGGAGTTTTGGAGTTTTGGAGTATTGGAGTTTTGGAGTTTTGGAGTTTCGGAGTTTTCGAGTTTTGGAGTTTTGGAGATTCGGAGTTTTGGAGTTTCGGAGTTTCGGAGTTTTGGAGTTTTGGAGTTTTGGAGTTTTGTAGTTTTGGAGTTTTGGAGTTTCGGAGTTTTGGAGTATTGGAGTTTTGGAGTTTCGGAGTTTTGGAGTTTTGGAGTTTTGGAGTATTGGAGTTTTGGAGTTTTGGAGTTTTGGAGCTTTGGAGTTTTGGAGTTTTGGAGTTTCGGAGTTTTGGAGTTTTGGAGTATTGGAGTTTTGGAGTTTTGGAGTTTCGGAGTTTTGGAGTTTCGGAGTTTTGGAGTTTCGGAGTTTTGGAGTTTTGGAGTTTTGGAGTTTTTGAGTTTTGGAGTTTTTGAGTTTTGGAGTTTTGGAGCTTTGGAGTTTTGGAGTTTTGGAGTTTTGGAGTTTCGGAGTTTTGGAGTTTTGGAGTTTTGGAGTTTTGGAGTTTTGGAGTTTTGGAGTTTTGGAGTTTTGGAGTTTCGGAGTTTTGGAGTTTTGGAGTTTTGGAGTTTCGGAGTTTTGGAGTTTTGGAGTTTTGGAGTTTCCGAGTTTTGGAGATTCGGAGTTTTGGAGTTTTGGAGTTTTGGAGTTTCGGAGTTTCGGAGTTTCGGTGTTTTGGAGTTTTGGAGTTTTGGAGTATTGGAGTTTTGGAGTTTTGGAGTTTCTGAGTTTTGGAGTTTCGGAGTTTTGGAGTTTTGGAGTTTCGGAGTTTCGGAGTTTCGGAGTTTTGGAGTTTCGGAGTTTTGGAGTTTTGGAGTTTCGGAGATTCGGAGTTTTGGAGTTTTGGAGTTTTGGAGTTTCGGAGTTTCGGAGTTTTGGAGTTTTGGAGTTTCGGAGTTGCGGAGTTTCGGAGTTTTGGAGTTTTGGAGTTTCGGAGATTTGGAGTTTCGGAGTTTCGGAGTTTCGGAGTTTTGGAGTTTTGGAGTTTTGGAGTTTCGGAGTTTTGGAGTTTTGGAGTTTCGGAGTTTTGGAGTTTCGGAGTTTTGGAGTTTTGGAGTTTCGGAGTTTTGGAGTTTTGGAGTTTTGGAGTTTTGGAGATTCGGAGTTTTGGAGTTTCGGAGTTTTGGAGTTTCGGAGTTTTGGAGTTTCCGAGTTTTGGAGTTTCGGAGTTTTGGAGTTTCGGAGTTTCGGAGTTTTGGAGTTTTGCAGTTTTGGAGTTTTGGAGTTTTGGAGTTTCGGAGTTTCGGAGTTTTGGAGTATTGGAGTTTTGGAGTTTTGGAGTTTTGGAGTTTCTTAGTTTTGGAGTATTGGAGTTTTGGAGTTTCGGAGTTTTGGAGTTTTGGAGTTTTGGAGTTTTGGAGTTTCGGAGTTTTGGAGTTTCGGAGTTTTGGAGTTTTGGAGTTTCGGAGTTTTGGAGTTTTGGAGTTTTGGAGTTTTGGAGTTTTGGAGTTTTGGAGATTCGGAGTTTTGGAGTTTTGGAGTTTCGGAGTTTCGGAGTTTTGGAGTTTTGGAGTTTTGGAGTTTCGGAGTTTTGGAGTTTTGGAGTTTCGGAGTTTTGGAGTTTTGGAGTTTTGGAGTTTTGGAGTTTCGGAGTTTTGGAGTTTCGGAGTTTTGGAGTTTTGGAGTTTCGGAGTTTTGGAGTTTTGGAGTTTTGGAGTTTTGGAGATTCGGAGTTTTGGAGTTTCGGAGTTTTGGAGTTTCGGAGTTTTGGAGTTTCGGAGTTTTGGAGTTTCGGAGTTTTGGAGTTTTGGAGTTTTGGAGTTTTGGAGTTTTTGAGTTTTGGAGTTTTGGAGTTTCGGAGTTTTGGAGTATTGGAGTTTTGGAGTTTCGGAGTTTTGGAGTTTTGGAGTTTTGGAGTTTCGGAGTTTCGCAGTTTTGGAGTATTGGAGTTTTGGAGTTTTGGAGTTTTCGAGTTTTGGAGTTTCGGAGTTTTGGAGTTTTGGAGTTTTGGAGTTTCGGAGTTTTGGAGTTTTGGAGTTTCGGAGTTTTGGAGTTTTGGAGTTTCGGAGTTTTGGAGTTTTGGAGTTTTGGAGTTTCGGAGTTTTGGAGTTTTGGAGTTTCGGAGTTTTGGAGTTTTGGAGTTTCGGAGTTTTGGAGTTTCGGAGTTTTGGAGTTTCGGAGTTTCGGAGTTTTGGAGTTTTGCAGTTTTGGAGTTTTGGAGTTTTGGAGTTTCGGAGTTTCGGAGTTTTGGAGTATTGGAGTTTTGGAGTTTTGGAGTTTTGGAGTTTCTTAGTTTTGGAGTATTGGAGTTTTGGAGTTTCGGAGTTTTGGAGTTTTGGAGTTTTGGAGTTTTGGAGTTTCGGAGTTTTGGAGTTTCGGAGTTTTGGAGTTTTGGAGTTTCGGAGTTTTGGAGTTTTGGAGTTTTGGAGTTTTGGAGTTTTGGAGTTTTGGAGATTCGGAGTTTTGGAGTTTCGGAGTTTTGGAGTTTCGGAGTTTTGGAGTTTCGGAGTTTTGGAGTTTCGGAGTTTTGGAGTTTTGGAGTTTTGGAGTTTTGGAGTTTTAGAGTTTTGGAGTTTTGGAGTTTCGGAGTTTTGGAGTATTGGAGTTTTGGAGTTTTGGACTTTTGCAGTTTTGGAGTTTTGGAGTTTTGGAGATTTGGAGTTTCGGAGTATCGGAGTTTTGGAGTTTTGGAGTTTTGGAGTTTCGGAGTTTTGGAGTTTTGGAGTTTCGGAGTTTCGGAGTTTTGGAGTTTCGGAGTTTTGGAGTTTTGGAGTTTTGGAGTTTTGGAGTTTCGGAGTTTCGGAGTTTTGGAGTTTTGGAGTTTTGGAGTTTTGTAGTTTTGGAGTTTTGGAGTTTCGGAGTTTCGGAGTTTTGGAGTTTTGGAGATTCGGAGTTTTGAAGTTTTGGAGTATTGGAGTTTCGGAGTTTTGGAGTTTTGGAGTTTGGGAGTATTGGAGTATTGGAGTTTTGGAGTTTCGGAGTTTCGGAGTTTTGGAGTTTTGGAGTTTCGGAGTTTTTGAGTTTCGGAGTTTTGGAGTTTTGGAGTTTTGGAGTTTCGGAGTTTCGGTGTTTTGGAGTTTTGGAGTTTTGGAGTATTGGAGTTTTGGAGTTTTGGAGTTTTGGAGTATTGGAGTTTTGGAGTTTCGGAGTTTTGGAGTTTTGGAGTTTTGGAGTATTGGAGTTTTGGAGTTTTGGAGTTTTGGAGCTTTGGAGTTTTGGAGTTTTGGAGTTTCGGAGTTTTGGAGTTTTGGAGTATTGGAGTTTTGGAGTTTTGGAGTTTCGGAGTTTTGGAGTTTCGGAGTTTTGGAGTTTCGGAGTTTTGGAGTTTTGGAGTTTTGGAGTTTTTGAGTTTTGGAGTTTTTGAGTTTTGGAGTTTTGGAG
This sequence comes from Amblyomma mixtum, assembly GCF_055824585.1. Taxonomy (NCBI): domain Eukaryota; kingdom Metazoa; phylum Arthropoda; class Arachnida; order Ixodida; family Ixodidae; genus Amblyomma; species Amblyomma mixtum. Next base: position 14,295,683 of record NW_028317651.1, read on the forward strand.
CTTTGGAGTTTTGGAGTTTTGGAGTTTTGGAGTTTCGGAGTTTTGGAGTTTTGGAGTTTTGGAGTTTTGGAGTTTTGGAGTTTTGGAGTTTTGGAGTTTTGGAGTTTCGGAGTTTTGGAGTTTTGGAGTTTTGGAGTTTCGGAGTTTTGGAGTTTTGGAGTTTTGGAGTTTCCGAGTTTTGGAGATTCGGAGTTTTGGAGTTTTGGAGTTTTGGAGTTTCGGAGTTTCGGAGTTTCGGTGTTTTGGAGTTTTGGAGTTTTGGAGTATTGGAGTTTTGGAGTTTTGGAGTTTCTGAGTTTTGGAGTTTCGGAGTTTTGGAGTTTTGGAGTTTCGGAGTTTCGGAGTTTCGGAGTTTTGGAGTTTCGGAGTTTTGGAGTTTTGGAGTTTCGGAGATTCGGAGTTTTGGAGTTTTGGAGTTTTGGAGTTTCGGAGTTTCGGAGTTTTGGAGTTTTGGAGTTTCGGAGTTGCGGAGTTTCGGAGTTTTGGAGTTTTGGAGTTTCGGAGATTTGGAGTTTCGGAGTTTCGGAGTTTCGGAGTTTTGGAGTTTTGGAGTTTTGGAGTTTCGGAGTTTTGGAGTTTTGGAGTTTCGGAGTTTTGGAGTTTCGGAGTTTTGGAGTTTTGGAGTTTCGGAGTTTTGGAGTTTTGGAGTTTTGGAGTTTTGGAGATTCGGAGTTTTGGAGTTTCGGAGTTTTGGAGTTTCGGAGTTTTGGAGTTTCCGAGTTTTGGAGTTTCGGAGTTTTGGAGTTTCGGAGTTTCGGAGTTTTGGAGTTTTGCAGTTTTGGAGTTTTGGAGTTTTGGAGTTTCGGAGTTTCGGAGTTTTGGAGTATTGGAGTTTTGGAGTTTTGGAGTTTTGGAGTTTCTTAGTTTTGGAGTATTGGAGTTTTGGAGTTTCGGAGTTTCGGAGTTTTGGAGTTTTGGAGTTTCGGAGTTTTGGAGTTTCGGAGTTTTGGAGTTTTGGAGTTTCGGAGTTTTGGAGTTTTGGAGTTTTGGAGTTTTGGAGATTCGGAGTTTTGGAGTTTCGGAGTTTTGGAGTTTCGGAGTTTTGGAGTTTCCGAGTTTTGGAGTTTCGGAGTTTTGGAGTTTCGGAGTTTCGGAGTTTTGGAGTTTTGGAGTTTTGGAGTTTTGGAGTTTTGGAGTTTCCGAGTTTCGGAGTTTCGGAGTTTTGGTGTTTCGGAGTTTTGGAGTTTTGGAGTTTTGGAGTTTCGGAGTTTTGGAGTTTTGGAGTTTTGGAGCTTTGGAGTTTTGGAGTTTTGGAGTTTCGGAGTTTTGGAGTTTTGGAGTATTGGAGTTTTGGAGTTTTGGAGTTTCGGAGTTTTCGAGTTTTGGAGTTTTGGAGATTCGGAGTTTTGGAGTTTCGGAGTTTCGGAGTTTTGGAGTTTTGGAGTTTTGGAGTTTTGTAGTTTTGGAGTTTTGGAGTTTCGGAGTTTTGGAGTATTGGAGTTTTGGAGTTTCGGAGTTTTGGAGTTTTGGAGTTTTGGAGTATTGGAGTTTTGGAGTTTTGGAGTTTTGGAGCTTTGGAGTTTTGGAGTTTTGGAGTTTCGGAGTTTTGGAGTTTTGGAGTATTGGAGTTTTGGAGTTTTGGAGTTTCGGAGTTTTGGAGTTTCGGAGTTTTGGAGTTTCGGAGTTTTGGAGTTTTGGAGTTTTGGAGTTTTTGAGTTTTGGAGTTTTTGAGTTTTGGAGTTTTGGAGCTTTGGAGTTTTGGAGTTTTGGAGTTTTGGAGTTTCGGAGTTTTGGAGTTTTGGAGTTTTGGAGTTTTGGAGTTTTGGAGTTTTGGAGTTTTGGAGTTTTGGAGTTTCGGAGTTTTGGAGTTTTGGAGTTTTGGAGTTTCGGAGTTTTGGAGTTTTGGAGTTTTGGAGTTTCCGAGTTTTGGAGATTCGGAGTTTTGGAGTTTTGGAGTTTTGGAGTTTCGGAGTTTCGGAGTTTCGGTGTTTTGGAGTTTTGGAGTTTTGGAGTATTGGAGTTTTGGAGTTTTGGAGTTTCTGTGTTTTGGAGTTTCGGAGTTTTGGAGTTTTGGAGTTTCGGAGTTTCGGAGTTTCGGAGTTTTGGAGTTTCGGAGTTTTGGAGTTTTGGAGTTTCGGAGATTCGGAGTTTTGGAGTTTTGGAGTTTTGGAGTTTCGGAGTTTCGGAGTTTTGGAGTTTTGGAGTTTCGGAGTTTCGGAGTTTCGGAGTTTTGGAGTTTTGGAGTTTCGGAGATTTGGAGTTTCGGAGTTTCGGAGTTTCGGAGTTTTGGAGTTTTGGAGTTTTGGAGTTTCGGAGTTTTGGAGTTTTGGAGTTTCGGAGTTTTGGAGTTTCGGAGTTTTGGAGTTTTGGAGTTTCGGAGTTTTGGAGTTTTGGAGTTTTGGAGTTTTGGAGATTCGGAGTTTTGGAGTTTCGGAGTTTTGGAGTTTCGGAGTTTTGGAGTTTCCGAGTTTTGGAGTTTCGGAGTTTTGGAGTTTCGGAGTTTCGGAGTTTTGGAGTTTTGCAGTTTTGCAGTTTTGGAGTTTTGGAGTTTTGGAGTTTCGGAGTTTCGGAGTTTTGGAGTATTGGAGTTTTGGAGTTTTGGAGTTTTGGAGTTTCTTAGTTTTGGAGTATTGGAGTTTTGGAGTTTCGGAGTTTTGGAGTTTTGGAGTTTTGGAGTTTTGGAGTTTCGGAGTTTTGGAGTTTCGGAGTTTTGGAGTTTTGGAGTTTCGGAGTTTTGGAGTTTTGGAGTTTTGGAGTTTTGGAGTTTTGGAGTTTTGGAGATTCGGAGTTTTGGAGTTTTGGAGTTTCGGAGTTTCGGAGTTTTGGAGTTTTGGAGTTTTGGAGTTTCGGAGTTTTGGAGTTTTGGAGTTTTGGAGTTTCGGAGTTTTGGAGTTTTGGAGTTTTGGAGTTTTGGAGTTTCGGAGTTTTGGAGTTTCGGAGTTTTGGAGTTTTGGAGTTTCGGAGTTTTGGAGTTTTGGAGTTTTGGAGTTTTGGAGATTCGGAGTTTTGGAGTTTCGGAGTTTTGGAGTTTCGGAGTTTTGGAGTTTCGGAGTTTTGGAGTTTCGGAGTTTTGGAGTTTTGGAGTTTTGGAGTTTTGGAGTTTTTGAGTTTTGGAGTTTTGGAGTTTCGGAGTTTTGGAGTATTGGAGTTTTGGAGTTTCGGAGTTTTGGAGTTTTGGAGTTTTGGAGTTTCGGAGTTTCGCAGTTTTGGAGTATTGGAGTTTTGGAGTTTTGGAGTTTTCGAGTTTTGGAGTTTCGGAGTTTTGGAGTTTTGGAGTTTTGGAGTTTCGGAGTTTTGGAGTTTTGGAGTTTCGGAGTTTTGGAGTTTTGGAGTTTCGGAGTTTTGGAGTTTTGGAGTTTTGGAGTTTTGGAGTTTCCGAGTTTCGGAGTTTCGGAGTTTTGGTGTTTCGGAGTTTTGGAGTTTTGGAGTTTTGGAGTTTCGGAGTTTTGGAGTTTTGGAGTTTTGGAGCTTTGGAGTTTTGGAGTTTTGGAGTTTCGGAGTTTTGGAGTTTTGGAGTATTGGAGTTTTGGAGTTTTGGAGTTTCGGAGTTTTCGAGTTTTGGAGTTTTGGAGATTCGGAGTTTTGGAGTTTCGGAGTTTCGGAGTTTTGGAGTTTTGGAGTTTTGGAGTTTTGTAGTTTTGGAGTTTTGGAGTTTCGGAGTTTTGGAGTATTGGAGTTTTGGAGTTTCGGAGTTTTGGAGTTTTGGAGTTTTGGAGTATTGGAGTTTTGGAGTTTTGGAGTTTTGGAGCTTTGGAGTTTTGGAGTTTTGGAGTTTCGGAGTTTTGGAGTTTTGGAGTATTGGAGTTTTGGAGTTTTGGAGTTTCGGAGTTTTGGAGTTTCGGAGTTTTGGAGTTTCGGAGTTTTGGAGTTTTGGAGTTTTGGAGTTTTTGAGTTTTGGAGTTTTTGAGTTTTGGAGTTTTGGAGCTTTGGAGTTTTGGAGTTTTGGAGTTTTGGAGTTTCGGAGTTTTGGAGTTTTGGAGTTTTGGAGTTTTGGAGTTTTGGAGTTTTGGAGTTTTGGAGTTTTGGAGTTTCGGAGTTTTGGAGTTTTGGAGTTTTGGAGTTTCGGAGTTTTGGAGTTTTGGAGTTTTGGAGTTTCCGAGTTTTGGAGATTCGGAGTTTTGGAGTTTTGGAGTTTTGGAGTTTCGGAGTTTCGGAGTTTCGGTGTTTTGGAGTTTTGGAGTTCTGGAGTATTGGAGTTTTGGAGTTTTGGAGTTTCTGAGTTTTGGAGTTTCGGAGTTTTGGAGTTTTGGAGTTTCGGAGTTTCGGAGTTTCGGAGTTTTGGAGTTTCGGAGTTTTGGAGTTTTGGAGTTTCGGAGATTCGGAGTTTTGGAGTTTTGGAGTTTTGGAGTTTCGGAGTTTCGGAGTTTTGGAGTTTTGGAGTTTCGGAGTTGCGGAGTTTCGGAGTTTTGGAGTTTTGGAGTTTCGGAGATTTGGAGTTTCGGAGTTTCGGAGTTTCGGAGTTTTGGAGTTTTGGAGTTTTGGAGTTTCGGAGTTTTGGAGTTTTGGAGTTTCGGAGTTTTGGAGTTTCGGAGTTTTGGAGTTTTGGAGTTTCGGAGTTTTGGAGTTTTGGAGTTTTGGAGTTTTGGAGATTCGGAGTTTTGGAGTTTCGGAGTTTTGGAGTTTCGGAGTTTTGGAGTTTCCGAGTTTTGGAGTTTCGGAGTTTTGGAGTTTCGGAGTTTCGGAGTTTTGGAGTTTTGCAGTTTTGGAGTTTTGGAGTTTTGGAGTTTCGGAGTTTCGGAGTTTTGGAGTATTGGAGTTTTGGAGTTTTGGAGTTTTGGAGTTTCTTAGTTTTGGAGTATTGGAGTTTTGGAGTTTCGGAGTTTTGGAGTTTTGGAGTTTTGGAGTTTTGGAGTTTCGGAGTTTTGGAGTTTCGGAGTTTTGGAGTTTTGGAGTTTCGGAGTTTTGGAGTTTTGGAGTTTTGGAGTTTTGGAGTTTTGGAGTTTTGGAGATTCGGAGTTTTGGAGTTTCGGAGTTTTGGAGTTTCGGAGTTTTGGAGTTTCGGAGTTTTGGAGTTTCGGAGTTTTGGAGTTTTGGAGTTTTGGAGTTTTGGAGTTTTAGAGTTTTGGAGTTTTGGAGTTTCGGAGTTTTGGAGTATTGGAGTTTTGGAGTTTTGGACTTTTGCAGTTTTGGAGTTTTGGAGTTTTGGAGTTTTGGAGTTTCGGAGTTTCGGAGTTTTGGAGTTTTGGAGTTTTGGAGTTTCGGAGTTTTGGAGTTTTGGAGTTTCGGAGTTTCGGAGTTTTGGAGTTTCGGAGTTTTGGAGTTTTGGAGTTTTGGAGTTTTGGAGTTTCGGAGTTTCGGAGTTTTGGAGTTTTGGAGTTTTGGAGTTTTGTAGTTTTGGAGTTTTGGAGTTTCGGAGTTTCGGAGTTTTGGAGTTTTGGAGATTCGGAGTTTTGAAGTTTTGGAGTATTGGAGTTTCGGAGTTTTGGAGTTTTGGAGTTTCGGAGTATTGGAGTATTGGAGTTTTGGAGTTTCGGAGTTTCGGAGTTTTGGAGTTTTGGAGTTTCGGAGTTTTTGAGTTTCGGAGTTTTGGAGTTTTGGAGTTTTGGAGTTTCGGAGTTTCGGTGTTTTGGAGTTTTGGAGTTTTGGAGTATTGGAGTTTTGGAGTTTTGGAGTTTTGGAGTATTGGAGTTTTGGAGTTTCGGAGTTTTGGAGTTTTGGAGTTTTGGAGTATTGGAGTTTTGGAGTTTTGGAGTTTTGGAGCTTTGGAGTTTTGGAGTTTTGGAGTTTCGGAGTTTTGGAGTTTTGGAGTATTGGAGTTTTGGAGTTTTGGAGTTTCGGAGTTTTGGAGTTTCGGAGTTTTGGAGTTTCGGAGTTTTGGAGTTTTGGAGTTTTGGAGTTTTTGAGTTTTGGAGTTTTTGAGTTTTGGAGTTTTGGAGCTTTGGAGTTTTGGAGTTTTGGAGTTTTGGAGTTTCGGAGTTTTGGAGTTTTGGAGTTTTGGAGTTTTGGAGTTTTGGAGTTTTGGAGTTTTGGAGTTTTGGAGTTTCGGAGTTTTGGAGTTTTGGAGTTTTGGAGTTTCGGAGTTTTGGAGTTTTGGAGTTTTGGAGTTTCCGAGTTTTGGAGATTCGGAGTTTTGGAGTTTTGGAGTTTTGGAGTTTCGGAGTTTCGGAGTTTCGGTGTTTTGGAGTTTTGGAGTTTTGGAGTATTGGAGTTTTGGAGTTTTGGAGTTTCTGAGTTTTGGAGTTTCGGAGTTTTGGAGTTTTGGAGTTTCGGAGTTTCGGAGTTTCGGAGTTTTGGAGTTTCGGAGTTTTGGAGTTTTGGAGTTTCGGAGATTCGGAGTTTTGGAGTTTTGGAGTTTCGGAGTTTCGGAGTTTTGGAGTTTTGGAGTTTCGGAGTTGCGGAGTTTCGGAGTTTTGGAGTTTTGGAGTTTCGGAGATTTGGAGTTTCGGAGTTTCGGAGTTTCGGAGTTTTGGAGTTTTGGAGTTTTGGAGTTTCGGAGTTTTGGAGTTTTGGAGTTTCGGAGTTTTGGAGTTTCGGAGTTTTGGAGTTTTGGAGTTTCGGAGTTTTGGAGTTTTGGAGTTTTGGAGTTTTGGAGATTCGGAGTTTTGGAGTTTCGGAGTTTTGGAGTTTCGGAGTTTTGGAGTTTCCGAGTTTTGGAGTTTCGGAGTTTTGGAGTTTCGGAGTTTCGGAGTTTTGGAGTTTTGCAGTTTTGGAGTTTTGGAGTTTTGGAGTTTCGGAGTTTCGGAGTTTTGGAGTATTGGAGTTTTGGAGTTTTGGAGTTTTGGAGTTTCTTAGTTTTGGAGTATTGGAGTTTTGGAGTTTCGGAGTTTTGGAGTTTTGGAGTTTTGGAGTTTTGGAGTTTCGGAGTTTTGGAGTTTCGGAGTTTTGGAGTTTTGGAGTTTCGGAGTTTTGGAGTTTTGGAGTTTTGGAGTTTTGGAGTTTTGGAGTTTTGGAGATTCGGAGTTTTGGAGTTTCGGAGTTTTGGAGTTTCGGAGTTTTGGAGTTTCGGAGTTTTGGAGTTTCGGAGTTTTGGAGTTTTGGAGTTTTGGAGTTTTGGAGTTTTAGAGTTTTGGAGTTTTGGAGTTTCGGAGTTTTGGAGTATTGGAGTTTTGGAGTTTCGGAGTTTTGGAGTTTTGGAGTTTTGGAGTTTTGGAGTTTTGGAGTTTCGGAGTTTCGGAGTTCCGGTGTTTTGGAGTTTTGGAGTTTTGGAGTATTGGAGTTTTGGAGTTTTCGAGTTTTGGAGTTTCGGAGTTTCGGAGTTTTGGAGTTTCGGAGTTTCGGAGTTCCGGTGTTTTGGAGTTTTGGAGTTTTGGAGTATTGGAGTTTTGGAGTTTTCGAGTTTTGGAGTTTCGGAGTTTCGGAGTTTTGGAGTTTCGGAGTTTTGGAGTTTCGGAATTTTGGAGTTTTGGAGTTTTGGAGTTTCGGAGTTTTGGAGTTTTGGAGTTTTGGAGTTTCGGAGTTTTGGAGTTTTGGAGTTTTGGAGTTTTGGAGTTTCGGAGTTTTGGAGTTTTGGAGTTTTGGAGTTTCGAAGTTTTGGAGTTTTGGAGTTTTGGAGTTTTGGAGTTTCGGAGTTTCGGAGTTTTGGAGTTTTGGAGTTTTGGAGTTTTGGAATTTTGGAGTATTGGAGTTTTGGAGTTTCGGAGTTTTGGAGTTTTGGAGTTTTGGAGTATTGGAGTTTTGGAGTTTTGGAGTTTTGGAGCTTTGGAGTTTTGGAGTTTTGGAGTTTCGGAGTTTTGGAGTTTTGGAGTATTGGAGTTTTGGAGTTTTGGAGTTTCGGAGTTTTGGAGTTTCGGAGTTTTGGAGTTTCGGAGTTTTGGAGTTTTGGAGTTTTGGAGTTTTTGAGTTTTGGAGTTTTTGAGTTTTGGAGTTTTGGAGCTTTGGAGTTTTGGAGTTTTGGAGTTTTGGAGTTTCGGAGTTTTGGAGTTTTGGAGTTTTGGAGTTTTGGAGTTTTGGAGTTTTGGAGTTTTGGAGTTTCGGAGTTTTGGAGTTTTGGAGTTTTGGAGTTTCGGAGTTTTGGAGTTTTGGAGTTTTGGAGTTTCCGAGTTTTGGAGATTCGGAGTTTTGGAGTTTTGGAGTTTTGGAGTTTCGGAGTTTCGGAGTTTCGGTGTTTTGGAGTTTTGGAGTATTGGAGTTTTGGAGTTTTGGAGTTTCGGAGTTTTGGAGTTTCGGAGTTTTGGAGTTTTGGAGTTTCGGAGTTTCGGAGTTTCGGAGTTTCGGAGTTTTGGAGTTTCGGAGTTTTGGAGTTTTGGAGTTTCGGAGATTCGGAGTTTTGGAGTTTTGGAGTTTTGGAGTTTCGGAGTTTCGGAGTTTTGGAGTTTTGGAGTTTCGGAGTTGCGGAGTTTCGGAGTTTTGGAGTTTTGGAGTTTCGGAGATTTGGAGTTTCGGAGTTTCGGAGTTTCGGAGTTTTGGAGTTTTGGAGTTTCGGAGTTTTGGAGTTTTGGAGTTTCGGAGTTTCGGAGCTTCGGCGTTTTGGAGTTTCGGAGTTTTGGAGTTTTGGAGTTTCGGAGTTTTGGAGTTTTGGAGTTTCGGAGTTTTGGAGTTTCGGAGTTTTGGAGTTTTGGAGTTTCGGAGTTTTGGAGTTTCGGAGTTTTGGAGTTTTGGAGTTTCGGAGTTTTGGAGTTTTGGAGTTTTGGAGTTTTGGAGTTTTGGAGATTCGGAGTTTTGGAGTTTCGGAGTTTTGGAGTTTCGGAGTTTTGGAGTTTCGGAGTTTCGGTGTTTTGGAGTTTTGGAGTTTTGGAGTATTGGAGTTTTGGAGTTTTGGAGTTTCGGAGTTTTGGAGTTTCGGAGTTTTGGAGTTTTGGAGTTTTGGAGTTTCGGAGTTTTGGAGTTTTGGAGTTTTGGAGTTTTGGAGTTTCCGAGTTTTGGAGATTCGGAGTTTTGGAGTTTCGGAGTTTCGGAGTTTCGGAGTTTCGGAGTTTTGGAGTTTTGGAGTTTTGGAGTTTCGGAGTTTTGGAGTTTTGGAGTTTTGGAGTTTCGGAGTTTCGGAGTTTTGGAGTTTCGGAGTTTCGGAGTTTCGGAGTTTCGGAGTTTTGGAGTTTTGGAGTTTTGGAGTTTTGGAGTTTTGGAGTTTCGGAGTTTTGGAGTATTGGAGTTTCGGAGTTTTGGAGTTTTGGACTTTTGCAGTTTTGGAGTTTCGGAGATTTGGAGTTTTGGAGTTTCGGAGTTTTGGAGTTTTGGAGTTTCGGAGTTTCGGAGTTTTGGAGTTTCGGAGTTTTGGAGTTTTGGAGTTTTGGAGTTTTGGAGTTTCGGAGTTTCGGAGTATTGGAGTTTTGGAGTTTTGGAGTTTTGGAGTTTTGGAGTTTTGGAGTTTCGGAGTTTTGGAGTATTGGAGTTTCGGAGTTTTGGAGTTTTGGACTTTTGCAGTTTTGGAGTTTTGGAGTTTTGGAGTTTTGGAGTTTCGGAGTTTCGGAGTTTTGGAGTTTTGGAGTTTTGGAGTTTCGGAGTTTTGGAGTTTTGGAGTTTCGGAGTTTCGGAGTTTTGGAGTTTCGGAGTTTTGGAGTTTTGGAGTTTTGGAGTTTTGGAGTTTCGGAGTTTCGGAGTTTTGGAGTTTTGGAGTTTTGGAGTTTTGTAGTTTTGGAGTTTTGGAGTTTCGGAGTTTCGGAGTTTTGGAGTTTTGGAGATTCGGAGTTTTGAAGTTTTGGAGTATTGGAGTTTCGGAGTTTTGGAGTTTTGGAGTTTCGGAGTATTGGAGTATTGGAGTTTTGGAGTTTCGGAGTTTCGGAGTTTTGGAGTTTTGGAGTTTCGGAGTTTTTGAGTTTCGGAGTTTTGGAGTTTTGGAGTTTTGGAGTTTCGGAGTTTCGGTGTTTTGGAGTTTTGGAGTTTTGGAGTATTGGAGTTTTGGAGTTTTGGAGTTTTGGAGTTTTGGAGTTTTGGAGTTTTGCAGTTTTGGAGTTTCGGAGTTTTGGAGTTTTGGAGTTTCGGAGTTTCGGAGTTTTGGAGTTTTGGAGTTTTGGAGTTTCGGAGTTTTGGAGTTTTGGAGTTTCGGAGTTTTGGAGTTTTGGAGTTTTGGAGTTTTGGAGTTTCGGAGTTTTGGAGTTTCGGAGTTTTGGAGTTTTGGAGTTTCGGAGTTTTGGAGTTTTGGAGTTTTGGAGTTTTGGAGATTCGGAGTTTTGGAGTTTCGGAGTTTTGGAGTTTCGGAGTTTTGGAGTTTCGGAGTTTTGGAGTTTCGGAGTTTTGGAGTTTTGGAGTTTTGGAGTTTTGGAGTTTTTGAGTTTTGGAGTTTTGGAGTTTCGGAGTTTTGGAGTATTGGAGTTTTGGAGTTTCGGAGTTTTGGAGTTTTGGAGTTTTGGAGTTTCGGAGTTTCGCAGTTTTGGAGTATTGGAGTTTTGGAGTTTTGGAGTTTTCGAGTTTTGGAGTTTCGGAGTTTTGGAGTTTTGGAGTTTTGGAGTTTCGGAGTTTTGGAGTTTTGGAGTTTCGGAGTTTTGGAGTTTTGGAGTTTCGGAGTTTTGGAGTTTTGGAGTTTTGGAGTTTTGGAGTTTTGGAGTTTCCGAGTTTCGGAGTTTCGGAGTTTTGGTGTTTCGGAGTTTTGGAGTTTTGGAGTTTTGGAGTTTCGGAGTTTTGGAGTTTTGGAGTTTTGGAGCTTTGGAGTTTTGGAGTTTTGGAGTTTCGGAGTTTTGGAGTTTTGGAGTATTGGAGTTTTGGAGTTTTGGAGTTTCGGAGTTTTCGAGTTTTGGAGTTTTGGAGATTCGGAGTTTTGGAGTTTCGGAGTTTCGGAGTTTTGGAGTTTTGGAGTTTTGGAGTTTTGTAGTTTTGGAGTTTTGGAGTTTCGGAGTTTTGGAGTATTGGAGTTTTGGAGTTTCGGAGTTTTGGAGTTTTGGAGTTTTGGAGTATTGGAGTTTTGGAGTTTTGGAGTTTTGGAGCTTTGGAGTTTTGGAGTTTTGGAGTTTCGGAGTTTTGGAGTTTTGGAGTATTGGAGTTTTGGAGTTTTGGAGTTTCGGAGTTTTGGAGTTTCGGAGTTTTGGAGTTTCGGAGTTTTGGAGTTTTGGAGTTTTGGAGTTTTTGAGTTTTGGAGTTTTTGAGTTTTGGAGTTTTGGAGCTTTGGAGTTTTGGAGTTTTGGAGTTTTGGAGTTTCGGAGTTTTGGAGTTTTGGAGTTTTGGAGTTTTGGAGTTTTGGAGTTTTGGAGTTTTGGAGTTTTGGAGTTTCGGAGTTTTGGAGTTTTGGAGTTTTGGAGTTTCGGAGTTTTGGAGTTTTGGAGTTTTGGAGTTTCCGAGTTTTGGAGATTCGGAGTTTTGGAGTTTTGGAGTTTTGGAGTTTCGGAGTTTCGGAGTTTCGGTGTTTTGGAGTTTTGGAGTTTTGGAGTATTGGAGTTTTGGAGTTTTGGAGTTTCTGAGTTTTGGAGTTTCGGAGTTTTGGAGTTTTGGAGTTTCGGAGTTTCGGAGTTTCGGAGTTTTGGAGTTTCGGAGTTTTGGAGTTTTGGAGTTTCGGAGATTCGGAGTTTTGGAGTTTTGGAGTTTTGGAGTTTCGGAGTTTCGGAGTTTTGGAGTTTTGGAGTTTCGGAGTTGCGGAGTTTCGGAGTTTTGGAGTTTTGGAGTTTCGGAGATTTGGAGTTTCGGAGTTTCGGAGTTTCGGAGTTTTGGAGTTTTGGAGTTTTGGAGTTTCGGAGTTTTGGAGTTTTGGAGTTTCGGAGTTTTGGAGTTTCGGAGTTTTGGAGTTTTGGAGTTTCGGAGTTTTGGAGTTTTGGAGTTTTGGAGTTTTGGAGATTCGGAGTTTTGGAGTTTCGGAGTTTTGGAGTTTCGGAGTTTTGGAGTTTCCGAGTTTTGGAGTTTCGGAGTTTTGGAGTTTCGGAGTTTCGGAGTTTTGGAGTTTTGCAGTTTTGGAGTTTTGGAGTTTTGGAGTTTCGGAGTTTCGGAGTTTTGGAGTATTGGAGTTTTGGAGTTTTGGAGTTTTGGAGTTTCTTAGTTTTGGAGTATTGGAGTTTTGGAGTTTCGGAGTTTTGGAGTTTTGGAGTTTTGGAGTTTTGGAGTTTCGGAGTTTTGGAGTTTCGGAGTTTTGGAGTTTTGGAGTTTCGGAGTTTTGGAGTTTTGGAGTTTTGGAGTTTTGGAGTTTTGGAGTTTTGGAGATTCGGAGTTTTGGAGTTTCGGAGTTTTGGAGTTTCGGAGTTTTGGAGTTTCGGAGTTTTGGAGTTTCGGAGTTTTGGAGTTTTGGAGTTTTGGAGTTTTGGAGTTTTAGAGTTTTGGAGTTTTGGAGTTTCGGAGTTTTGGAGTATTGGAGTTTTGGAGTTTTGGACTTTTGCAGTTTTGGAGTTTTGGAGTTTTGGAGTTTTGGAGTTTCGGAGTTTCGGAGTTTTGGAGTTTTGGAGTTTTGGAGTTTCGGAGTTTTGGAGTTTTGGAGTTTCGGAGTTTCGGAGTTTTGGAGTTTCGGAGTTTTGGAGTTTTGGAGTTTTGGAGTTTTGGAGTTTCGGAGTTTCGGAGTTTTGGAGTTTTGGAGTTTTGGAGTTTTGTAGTTTTGGAGTTTTGGAGTTTCGGAGTTTCGGAGTTTTGGAGTTTTGGAGATTCGGAGTTTTGAAGTTTTGGAGTATTGGAGTTTCGGAGTTTTGGAGTTTTGGAGTTTCGGAGTATTGGAGTATTGGAGTTTTGGAGTTTCGGAGTTTCGGAGTTTTGGAGTTTTGGAGTTTCGGAGTTTTTGAGTTTCGGAGTTTTGGAGTTTTGGAGTTTTGGAGTTTCGGAGTTTCGGTGTTTTGGAGTTTTGGAGTTTTGGAGTATTGGAGTTTTGGAGTTTTGGAGTTTTGGAGTTTTGGAGTTTTGGAGTTTTGGAGTTTTGCAGTTTTGGAGTTTCGGAGTTTTGGAGTTTTGGAGTTTCGGAGTTTCGGAGTTTTGGAGTTTTGGAGTTTCGGAGTTTTGGAGTTTTGGAGTTTCGGAGTTTTGGAGTTTTGGAGTTTTGGAGTTTTGGAGTTTCGGAGTTTTGGAGTTTCGGAGTTTTGGAGTTTTGGAGTTTCGGAGTTTTGGAGTTTTGGAGTTTTGGAGTTTTGGAGATTCGGAGTTTTGGAGTTTCGGAGTTTTGGAGTTTCGGAGTTTTGGAGTTTCGGAGTTTTGGAGTTTCGGAGTTTTGGAGTTTTGGAGTTTTGGAGTTTTGGAGTTTTTGAGTTTTGGAGTTTTGGAGTTTCGGAGTTTTGGAGTATTGGAGTTTTGGAGTTTCGGAGTTTTGGAGTTTTGGAGTTTTGGAGTTTCGGAGTTTCGCAGTTTTGGAGTATTGGAGTTTTGGAGTTTTGGAGTTTTCGAGTTTTGGAGTTTCGGAGTTTTGGAGTTTTGGAGTTTTGGAGTTTCGGAGTTTTGGAGTTTTGGAGTTTCGGAGTTTTGGAGTTTTGGAGTTTCGGAGTTTTGGAGTTTTGGAGTTTTGGAGTTTTGGAGTTTCCGAGTTTCGGAGTTTCGGAGTTTTGGTGTTTCGGAGTTTTGGAGTTTTGGAGTTTTGGAGTTTCGGAGTTTTGGAGTTTTGGAGTTTTGGAGCTTTGGAGTTTTGGAGTTTTGGAGTTTCGGAGTTTTGGAGTTTTGGAGTATTGGAGTTTTGGAGTTTTGGAGTTTCGGAGTTTTCGAGTTTTGGAGTTTTGGAGATTCGGAGTTTTGGAGTTTCGGAGTTTCGGAGTTTTGGAGTTTTGGAGTTTTGGAGTTTTGTAGTTTTGGAGTTTTGGAGTTTCGGAGTTTTGGAGTATTGGAGTTTTGGAGTTTCGGAGTTTTGGAGTTTTGGAGTTTTGGAGTATTGGAGTTTTGGAGTTTTGGAGTTTTGGAGCTTTGGAGTTTTGGAGTTTTGGAGTTTCGGAGTTTTGGAGTTTTGGAGTATTGGAGTTTTGGAGTTTTGGAGTTTCGGAGTTTTGGAGTTTCGGAGTTTTGGAGTTTCGGAGTTTTGGAGTTTTGGAGTTTTGGAGTTTTTGAGTTTTGGAGTTTTTGAGTTTTGGAGTTTTGGAGCTTTGGAGTTTTGGAGTTTTGGAGTTTTGGAGTTTCCGAGTTTTGGAGATTCGGAGTTTTGGAGTTTTGGAGTTTTGGAGTTTCGGAGTTTCGGAGTTTCGGTGTTTTGGAGTTTTGGAGTTTTGGAGTATTGGAGTTTTGGAGTTTTGGAGTTTCTGAGTTTTGGAGTTTCGGAGTTTTGGAGTTTTGGAGTTTCGGAGTTTCGGAGTTTCGGAGTTTTGGAGTTTCGGAGTTTTGGAGTTTTGGAGTTTCGGAGATTCGGAGTTTTGGAGTTTTGGAGTTTTGGAGTTTCGGAGTTTCGGAGTTTTGGAGTTTTGGAGTTTCGGAGTTGCGGAGTTTCGGAGTTTTGGAGTTTTGGAGTTTCGGAGATTTGGAGTTTCGGAGTTTCGGAGTTTCGGAGTTTTGGAGTTTTGGAGTTTTGGAGTTTCGGAGTTTTGGAGTTTTGGAGTTTCGGAGTTTTGGAGTTTCGGAGTTTTGGAGTTTTGGAGTTTCGGAGTTTTGGAGTTTTGGAGTTTTGGAGTTTTGGAGATTCGGAGTTTTGGAGTTTCGGAGTTTTGGAGTTTCGGAGTTTTGGAGTTTCCGAGTTTTGGAGTTTCGGAGTTTTGGAGTTTCGGAGTTTCGGAGTTTTGGAGTTTTGCAGTTTTGGAGTTTTGGAGTTTTGGAGTTTCGGAGTTTCGGAGTTTTGGAGTATTGGAGTTTTGGAGTTTTGGAGTTTTGGAGTTTCTTAGTTTTGGAGTATTGGAGTTTTGGAGTTTCGGAGTTTTGGAGTTTTGGAGTTTTGGAGTTTTGGAGTTTCGGAGTTTTGGAGTTTCGGAGTTTTGGAGTTTTGGAGTTTCGGAGTTTTGGAGTTTTGGAGTTTTGGAGTTTTGGAGTTTTGGAGTTTTGGAGATTCGGAGTTTTGGAGTTTCGGAGTTTTGGAGTTTCGGAGTTTTGGAGTTTCGGAGTTTTGGAGTTTCGGAGTTTTGGAGTTTTGGAGTTTTGGAGTTTTGGAGTTTTAGAGTTTTGGAGTTTTGGAGTTTCGGAGTTTTGGAGTATTGGAGTTTTGGAGTTTCGGAGTTTTGGAGTTTTGGAGTTTTGGAGTTTTGGAGTTTTGGAGTTTCGGAGTTTCGGAGTTCCGGTGTTTTGGAGTTTTGGAGTTTTGGAGTATTGGAGTTTTGGAGTTTTCGAGTTTTGGAGTTTCGGAGTTTCGGAGTTTTGGAGTTTTGGAGTTTCGGAGTTTCGGAGTTCCGGTGTTTTGGAGTTTTGGAGTTTTGGAGTATTGGAGTTTTGGAGTTTTCGAGTTTTGGAGTTTCGGAGTTTCGGAGTTTTGGAGTTTCGGAGTTTTGGAGTTTCGGAGTTTTGGAGTTTTGGAGTTTTGGAGTTTCGGAGTTTTGGAGTTTTGGAGTTTTGGAGTTTCGGAGTTTTGGAGTTTTGGAGTTTTGGAGTTTTGGAGTTTCGGAGTTTTGGAGTTTTGGAGTTTTGGAGTTTCGAAGTTTTGGAGTTTTGGAGTTTTGGAGTTTTGGAGTTTCGGAGTTTCGGAGTTTTGGAGTTTTGGAGTTTTGGAGTTTTGGAGTTTTGGAGTATTGGAGTTTTGGAGTTTTGGAGTTTCGGAGTTTTGGAGTTTCGGAGTTTTGGAGTTTCGGAGTTTTGGAGTTTCGGAGTTTTGGAGTTTCGGAGTTTTGGAGTTTTGGAGTTTTGGAGTTTTGGAGTTTCGGAGTTTTGGAGTTTTGGAGTTTTGGAGCTTTGGAGTTTTGGAGTTTCCGAGTTTTGGAGTTTCGGAGTTTTGGAGTTTCGGAGTTTCGGAGTTTTGGAGTTTTGCAGTTTTGGAGTTTTGGAGTTTTGGAGTTTCGGAGTTTCGGAGTTTTGGAGTATTGGAGTTTTGGAGTTTTGGAGTTTTGGAGTTTTGGAGTATTGGAGTTTTGGAGTTTTGGAGTTTCGGAGTTTTGGAGTTTCGGAGTTTTGGAGTATTGGAGTTTTGGAGTTTCGGAGTTTTGGAGTTTTGGAGTTTTGGAGTATTGGAGTTTTGGAGTTTTGGAGTTTTGGAGCTTTGGAGTTTTGGAGTTTTGGAGTTTCGGAGTTTTGGAGTTTTGGAGTATTGGAGTTTTGGAGTTTTGGAGTTTCGGAGTTTTGGAGTTTCGGAGTTTTGGAGTTTCGGAGTTTTGGAGTTTTGGAGTTTTGGAGTTTTTGAGTTTTGGAGTTTTTGAGTTTTGGAGTTTTGGAGCTTTGGAGTTTTGGAGTTTTGGAGTTTTGGAGTTTTGGAGTTTCGGAGTTTTGGAGTTTTGGAGTTTTGGAGTTTCGGAGTTTTGGAGTTTTGGAGTTTTGGAGTTTTGGAGTTTCGGAGTTTTGGAGTTTTGGAGTTTTGGAGTTTCGAAGTTTTGGAGTTTTGGAGTTTTGGAGTTTTGGAGTTTCGGAGTTTCGGAGTTTTGGAGTTTTGGAGTTTTGGAGTTTTGGAGTTTTGGAGTATTGGAGTTTTGGAGTTTTGGAGTTTCGGAGTTTTGGAGTTTCGGAGTTTTGGAGTTTCGGAGTTTTGGAGTTTCGGAGTTTTGGAGTTTCGGAGTTTTGGAGTTTTGGAGTTTTGGAGTTTTGGAGTTTCGGAGTTTTGGAGTTTTGGAGTTTTGGAGCTTTGGAGTTTTGGAGTTTCCGAGTTTTGGAGTTTCGGAGTTTTGGAGTTTCGGAGTTTCGGAGTTTTGGAGTTTTGCAGTTTTGGAGTTTTGGAGTTTTGGAGTTTCGGAGTTTCGGAGTTTTGGAGTATTGGAGTTTTGGAGTTTTGGAGTTTTGGAGTTTTGGAGTATTGGAGTTTTGGAGTTTTGGAGTTTCGGAGTTTTGGAGTTTCGGAGTTTTGGAGTATTGGAGTTTTGGAGTTTCGGAGTTTTGGAGTTTTGGAGTTTTGGAGTATTGGAGTTTTGGAGTTTTGGAGTTTTGGAGCTTTGGAGTTTTGGAGTTTTGGAGTTTCGGAGTTTTGGAGTTTTGGAGTATTGGAGTTTTGGAGTTTTGGAGTTTCGGAGTTTTGGAGTTTCGGAGTTTTGGAGTTTCGGAGTTTTGGAGTTTTGGAGTTTTGGAGTTTTTGAGTTTTGGAGTTTTTGAGTTTTGGAGTTTTGGAGCTTTGGAGTTTTGGAGTTTTGGAGTTTTGGAGTTTCGGAGTTTTGGAGTTTTGGAGTTTTGGAGTTTTGGAGTTTTGGAGTTTTGGAGTTTTGGAGTTTTGGAGTTTCGGAGTTTTGGAGTTTTGGAGTTTTGGAGTTTCGGAGTTTTGGAGTTTTGGAGTTTTGGAGTTTCCGAGTTTTGGAGATTCGGAGTTTTGGAGTTTTGGAGTTTTGGAGTTTCGGAGTTTCGGAGTTTCGGTGTTTTGGAGTTTTGGAGTATTGGAGTTTTGGAGTTTTGGAGTTTCGGAGTTTTGGAGTTTCGGAGTTTTGGAGTTTTGGAGTTTCGGAGTTTCGGAGTTTCGGAGTTTCGGAGTTTTGGAGTTTCGGAGTTTTGGAGTTTTGGAGTTTCGGAGATTCGGAGTTTTGGAGTTTTGGAGTTTCGGAGTTTCGGAGTTTTGGAGTTTTGGAGTTTCGGAGTTGCGGAGTTTCGGAGTTTTGGAGTTTTGGAGTTTCGGAGATTTGGAGTTTCGGAGTTTCGGAGTTTTGGAGTTTTGGAGTTTCGGAGTTTTGGAGTTTTGGAGTTTCGGAGTTTCGGAGCTTCGGCGTTTTGGAGTTTCGGAGTTTTGGAGTTTTGGAGTTTCGGAGTTTTGGAGTTTTGGAGTTTCGGAGTTTTGGAGTTTCGGAGTTTTGGAGTTTTGGAGTTTCGGAGTTTTGGAGTTTCGGAGTTTTGGAGTTTTGGAGTTTCGGAGTTTTGGAGTTTTGGAGTTTTGGAGTTTTGGAGTTTTGGAGATTCGGAGTTTTGGAGTTTCGGAGTTTTGGAGTTTCGGAGTTTTGGAGTTTCGGAGTTTCGGTGTTTTGGAGTTTTGGAGTTTTGGAGTATTGGAGTTTTTGAGTTTTGGAGTTTTGGAGCTTTGGAGTTTTGGAGTTTTGGAGTTTTGGAGTTTCGGAGTTTCGGTGTTTTGGAGTTTTGGAGTTTTGGAGTATTGGAGTTTTTGAGTTTTGGAGTTTTGGAGCTTTGGAGTTTTGGAGTTTTGGAGTTTTGGAGTTTTGGAGTTTTGGAGTTTCGGAGTTTTGGAGTTTTGGAGTTTTGGAGTTTCGGAGTTTTGGAGTTTTGGAGTTTTGGAGTTTCCGAGTTTTGGAGATTCGGAGTTTTGGAGTTTTGGAGTTTTGGAGTTTCGGAGTTTCGGAGTTTCGGTGTTTTGGAGTTTTGGAGTTTTGGAGTATTGGAGTTTTGGAGTTTTGGAGTTTCTGAGTTTTGGAGTTTCGGAGTTTTGGAGTTTTGGAGTTTCGGAGTTTCGGAGTTTCGGAGTTTTGGAGTTTCGGAGTTTTGGAGTTTTGGAGTTTCGGAGATTCGGAGTTTTGGAGTTTTGGAGTTTTGGAGTTTCGGAGTTTCGGAGTTTTGGAGTTTTGGAGTTTCGGAGTTGCGGAGTTTCGGAGTTTTGGAGTTTTGGAGTTTCGGAGATTTGGAGTTTCGGAGTTTCGGAGTTTCGGAGTTTTGGAGTTTTGGAGTTTTGGAGTTTCGGAGTTTTGGAGTTTTGGAGTTTCGGAGTTTTGGAGTTTCGGAGTTTTGGAGTTTTGGAGTTTCGGAGTTTTGGAGTTTTGGAGTTTTGGAGTTTTGGAGATTCGGAGTTTTGGAGTTTCGGAGTTTTGGAGTTTCGGAGTTTTGGAGTTTCCGAGTTTTGGAGTTTCGGAGTTTTGGAGTTTCGGAGTTTCGGAGTTTTGGAGTTTTGCAGTTTTGGAGTTTTGGAGTTTTGGAGTTTCGGAGTTTCGGAGTTTTGGAGTATTGGAGTTTTGGAGTTTTGGAGTTTTGGAGTTTCTTAGTTTTGGAGTATTGGAGTTTTGGAGTTTCGGAGTTTTGGAGTTTTGGAGTTTTGGAGTTTTGGAGTTTCGGAGTTTTGGAGTTTCGGAGTTTTGGAGTTTTGGAGTTTCGGAGTTTTGGAGTTTTGGAGTTTTGGAGTTTTGGAGTTTTGGAGTTTTGGAGATTCGGAGTTTTGGAGTTTCGGAGTTTTGGAGTTTCGGAGTTTTGGAGTTTCGGAGTTTTGGAGTTTCGGAGTTTTGGAGTTTTGGAGTTTTGGAGTTTTGGAGTTTTAGAGTTTTGGAGTTTTGGAGTTTCGGAGTTTTGGAGTATTGGAGTTTTGGAGTTTTGGACTTTTGCAGTTTTGGAGTTTTGGAGTTTTGGAGTTTTGGAGTTTCGGAGTTTCGGAGTTTTGGAGTTTTGGAGTTTTGGAGTTTCGGAGTTTTGGAGTTTTGGAGTTTCGGAGTTTCGGAGTTTTGGAGTTTCGGAGTTTTGGAGTTTTGGAGTTTTGGAGTTTTGGAGTTTCGGAGTTTCGGAGTTTTGGAGTTTTGGAGTTTTGGAGTTTTGTAGTTTTGGAGTTTTGGAGTTTCGGAGTTTCGGAGTTTTGGAGTTTTGGAGATTCGGAGTTTTGAAGTTTTGGAGTATTGGAGTTTCGGAGTTTTGGAGTTTTGGAGTTTCGGAGTATTGGAGTATTGGAGTTTTGGAGTTTCGGAGTTTCGGAGTTTTGGAGTTTTGGAGTTTCGGAGTTTTTGAGTTTCGGAGTTTTGGAGTTTTGGAGTTTTGGAGTTTCGGAGTTTCGGTGTTTTGGAGTTTTGGAGTTTTGGAGTATTGGAGTTTTGGAGTTTTGGAGTTTTGGAGTTTTGGAGTTTTGGAGTTTTGCAGTTTTGGAGTTTCGGAGTTTTGGAGTTTTGGAGTTTCGGAGTTTCGGAGTTTTGGAGTTTTGGAGTTTCGGAGTTTTGGAGTTTTGGAGTTTCGGAGTTTTGGAGTTTTGGAGTTTTGGAGTTTTGGAGTTTCGGAGTTTTGGAGTTTCGGAGTTTTGGAGTTTTGGAGTTTCGGAGTTTTGGAGTTTTGGAGTTTTGGAGTTTTGGAGATTCGGAGTTTTGGAGTTTCGGAGTTTTGGAGTTTCGGAGTTTTGGAGTTTCGGAGTTTTGGAGTTTCGGAGTTTTGGAGTTTTGGAGTTTTGGAGTTTTGGAGTTTTTGAGTTTTGGAGTTTTGGAGTTTCGGAGTTTTGGAGTATTGGAGTTTTGGAGTTTCGGAGTTTTGGAGTTTTGGAGTTTTGGAGTTTCGGAGTTTCGCAGTTTTGGAGTATTGGAGTTTTGGAGTTTTGGAGTTTTCGAGTTTTGGAGTTTCGGAGTTTTGGAGTTTTGGAGTTTCGGAGTTTTGGAGTTTTGGAGTTTCGGAGTTTTGGAGTTTTGGAGTTTCGGAGTTTTGGAGTTTTGGAGTTTTGGAGTTTTGGAGTTTCCGAGTTTCGGAGTTTCGGAGTTTTGGTGTTTCGGAGTTTTGGAGTTTTGGAGTTTTGGAGTTTCGGAGTTTTGGAGTTTTGGAGTTTTGGAGCTTTGGAGTTTTGGAGTTTTGGAGTTTCGGAGTTTTGGAGTTTTGGAGTATTGGAGTTTTGGAGTTTTGGAGTTTCGGAGTTTTGGAGTTTTGGAGCTTTGGAGTTTTGGAGTTTTGGAGTTTCGGAGTTTTGGAGTTTTGGAGTATTGGAGTTTTGGAGTTTTGGAGTTTCGGAGTTTTGGAGTTTCGGAGTTTTGGAGTTTCGGAGTTTTGGAGTTTTGGAGTTTTGGAGTTTTTGAGTTTTGGAGTTTTTGAGTTTTGGAGTTTTGGAGCTTTGGAGTTTTGGAGTTTTGGAGTTTTGGAGTTTCGGAGTTTTGGAGTTTTGGAGTTTTGGAGTTTTGGAGTTTTGGAGTTTTGGAGTTTTGGAGTTTTGGAGTTTCGGAGTTTTGGAGTTTTGGAGTTTTGGAGTTTCGGAGTTTTGGAGTTTTGGAGTTTTGGAGTTTCCGAGTTTTGGAGATTCGGAGTTTTGGAGTTTTGGAGTTTTGGAGTTTCGGAGTTTCGGAGTTTCGGTGTTTTGGAGTTTTGGAGTTTTGGAGTATTGGAGTTTTGGAGTTTTGGAGTTTCTGAGTTTTGGAGTTTCGGAGTTTTGGAGTTTTGGAGTTTCGGAGTTTCGGAGTTTCGGAGTTTTGGAGTTTCGGAGTTTTGGAGTTTTGGAGTTTCGGAGATTCGGAGTTTTGGAGTTTTGGAGTTTTGGAGTTTCGGAGTTTCGGAGTTTTGGAGTTTTGGAGTTTCGGAGTTGCGGAGTTTCGGAGTTTTGGAGTTTTGGAGTTTCGGAGATTTGGAGTTTCGGAGTTTCGGAGTTTCGGAGTTTTGGAGTTTTGGAGTTTTGGAGTTTCGGAGTTTTGGAGTTTTGGAGTTTCGGAGTTTTGGAGTTTCGGAGTTTTGGAGTTTTGGAGTTTCGGAGTTTTGGAGTTTTGGAGTTTTGGAGTTTTGGAGATTCGGAGTTTTGGAGTTTCGGAGTTTTGGAGTTTCGGAGTTTTGGAGTTTCCGAGTTTTGGAGTTTCGGAGTTTTGGAGTTTCGGAGTTTCGGAGTTTTGGAGTTTTGCAGTTTTGGAGTTTTGGAGTTTTGGAGTTTCGGAGTTTCGGAGTTTTGGAGTATTGGAGTTTTGGAGTTTTGGAGTTTTGGAGTTTCTTAGTTTTGGAGTATTGGAGTTTTGGAGTTTCGGAGTTTTGGAGTTTTGGAGTTTTGGAGTTTTGGAGTTTCGGAGTTTTGGAGTTTCGGAGTTTTGGAGTTTTGGAGTTTCGGAGTTTTGGAGTTTTGGAGTTTTGGAGTTTTGGAGTTTTGGAGTTTTGGAGATTCGGAGTTTTGGAGTTTCGGAGTTTTGGAGTTTCGGAGTTTTGGAGTTTCGGAGTTTTGGAGTTTCGGAGTTTTGGAGTTTTGGAGTTTTGGAGTTTTGGAGTTTTAGAGTTTTGGAGTTTTGGAGTTTCGGAGTTTTGGAGTATTGGAGTTTTGGAGTTTCGGAGTTTTGGAGTTTTGGAGTTTTGGAGTTTTGGAGTTTTGGAGTTTCGGAGTTTCGGAGTTCCGGTGTTTTGGAGTTTTGGAGTTTTGGAGTATTGGAGTTTTGGAGTTTTCGAGTTTTGGAGTTTCGGAGTTTCGGAGTTTTGGAGTTTTGGAGTTTCGGAGTTTCGGAGATTCGGAGTTTTGGAGTTTTGGAGTTTTGGAGTATTGGAGTTTTGGAGTTTTCGAGTTTTGGAGTTTCGGAGTTTCGGAGTTTTGGAGTTTCGGAGTTTTGGAGTTTCGGAGTTTTGGAGTTTTGGAGTTTTGGAGTTTCGGAGTTTTGGAGTTTTGGAGTTTTGGAGTTTCGGAGTTTTGGAGTTTTGGAGTTTTGGAGTTTTGGAGTTTCGGAGTTTTGGAGTTTTGGAGTTTTGGAGTTTCGAAGTTTTGGAGTTTTGGAGTTTTGGAGTTTTGGAGTTTCGGAGTTTCGGAGTTTTGGAGTTTTGGAGTTTTGGAGTTTTGGAGTTTTGGAGTATTGGAGTTTTGGAGTTTTGGAGTTTCGGAGTTTTGGAGTTTCGGAGTTTTGGAGCTTCGGCGTTTTGGAGTTTCGGAGTTTTGGAGTTTTGGAGTTTCGGAGTTTTGGAGTTTTGGAGTTTCGGAGTTTTGGAGTTTCGGAGTTTCGGAGTTTTGGAGTTTTGGAGTTTCGGAGTTTTGGAGTTTTGGAGTTTTGGAGTTTTGGAGATTCGGAGTTTTGGAGTTTCGGAGTTTTGGAGTTTCGGAGTTTTGGAGTTTTGGAGTTTTGGAGCTTTGGAGTTTTGGAGTTTCCGAGTTTTGGAGTTTCGGAGTTTTGGAGTTTCGGAGTTTCGGAGTTTTGGAGTTTTGCAGTTTTGGAGTTTTGGAGTTTTGGAGTTTGGGAGTTTCGGAGTTTTGGAGTATTGGAGTTTTGGAGTTTTGGAGTTTTGGAGTTTCTTAGTTTTGGAGTATTGGAGTTTTGGAGTTTCGGAGTTTTGGAGTTTTGGAGTTTTGGAGTTTCGGAGTTTTGGAGTTTTGGAGTTTTGGAGTTTTGGAGTTTCGGAGTTTTGGAGTTTCGGAGTTTTGGAGTTTTGGAGTTTCGGAGTTTTGGAGTTTTGCAGTTTTGGAGTTTTGGAGTTTTGGAGTTTTGGAGATTCGGAGTTTTGGAGTTTCGGAGTTTTGGAGTTTCGGAGTTTTGGAGTTTCGGAGTTTTGGAGTTTCGGAGTTTTGGAGTTTTGGAGTTTTGGAGTTTTGGAGTTTTAGAGTTTTGGAGTTTTGGAGTTTCGGAGTTTTGGAGTATTGGAGTTTTGGAGTTTCGGAGTTTTGGAGTTTTGGAGTTTCGGAGTTTCGGAGTTCCGGTGTTTTGGAGTTTTGGAGTATTGGAGTTTTGGAGTTTTCGAGTTTTGGAGTTTCGGAGTTTCGGAGTTTTGGAGTTTTGGAGTTTCGGAGTTTCGGAGTTCCGGTGTTTTGGAGTTTTGGAGTTTTGGAGTATTGGAGTTTTGGAGTTTTGGAGTTTTGGAGTTTCGGAGTTTCGGAGTTTTGGAGTTTCGGAGTTTTGGAGTTTCGGAGTTTTGGAGTTTTGGAGTTTTGGAGTTTCGGAGTTTTGGAGTTTTGGAGTTTTGGAGTTTCGGAGTTTTGGAGTTTTGGAGTTTTGGAGTTTTGGAGTTTTGGAGTTTCGGAGTTTTGGAGTTTTGGAGTTTTGGAGTTTCGGAGTTTTGGAGTTTTGGAGTTTTGGAGTTTTGGAGTTTCGGAGTTTCGGAGTTTTGGAGTTTTGGAGTTTTGGAGTTTTGGAGTTTTGGAGTATTGGAGTTTTGGAGTTTTGGAGTTTCGGAGTTTTGGAGTTTCGGAGTTTTGGAGTTTCGGAGTTTCGGAGTTTTGGAGTTTTGGAGTATTGGAGTTTTGGAGTTTTGGAGTTTCGGAGTTTTGGAGTATTGGAGTTTTGGAGTTTTGGAGTTTTGGAGTTTTGGAGTTTCGGAGTTTTGGAGTTTCGGAGTTTTGGAGTTTTGGAGTTTTGGAGTTTTGGAGTTTTGGAGTTTCGGAGTTTTGGAGTTTTGGAGTTTTGGAGCTTTGGAGTTTTGGAGTTTCCGAGTTTTGGAGTTTCGGAGTTTTGGAGTTTCGGAGTTTCGGAGTTTTGGAGTTTTGCAGTTTTGGAGTTTTGGAGTTTTGGAGTTTCGGAGTTTCGGAGTTTTGGAGTATTGGAGTTTTGGAGTTTTGGAGTTTTGGAGTTTTGGAGTTTCGGAGTTTCGGAGTTTCGGAGTTTCGGAGTTTTGGAGTTTTGGAGTTTCGGAGTTTTGGAGTTTCGGAGTTTTGGAGTTTTGGAGTTTTGGAGTTTTGGAGTTTCGGAGTTTTGGAGTTTTGGAGTTTTGGAGCTTTGGAGTTTTGGAGTTTCCGAGTTTTGGAGTTTCGGAGTTTTGGAGTTTCGGAGTTTCGGAGTTTTGGAGTTTTGCAGTTTTGGAGTTTTGGAGTTTTGGAGTTTCGGAGTTTCGGAGTTTTGGAGTATTGGAGTTTTGGAGTTTTGGAGTTTCGGAGTTTTGGAGTTTCGGAGTTTCGGAGTTTCGGAGTTTCGGAGTTTTGGAGTTTTGGAGTTTCGGAGTTTCGGAGTTTCGGAGTTTTGGAGTTTTGGAGTTTTGGAGTTTCGGAGTTTCGGAGTTTCGGAGTTTCGGAGTTTTGGAGTTTTGGAGTTTCGGAGTTTTGGAGTTTTGGAGTTTCGGAGTTTTGGAGTATTGGAGTTTTGGAGTTTCGGAGTTTCGCAGTTTTGGAGTATTGGAGTTTTGGAGTTTTGGAGTTTTCGAGTTTTGGAGTTTCGGAGTTTCGGAGTTTTGGAGTTTTGGAGTTTTGGAGTTTCGGAGTTTTGGAGTTTTGGAGTTTCGGAGTTTTGGAGTTTTGGAGTTTCGGAGTTTTGGAGTTTTGGAGTTTTGGAGTTTTGGAGTTTTGGAGTTTCCGAGTTTCGGAGTTTCGGAGTTTTGGTGTTTCGGAGTTTTGGAGTTTTGGAGTTTTGGAGTTTCGGAGTTTTGGAGTTTTGGAGTTTTGGAGCTTTGGAGTTTTGGAGTTTTGGAGTTTCGGAGTTTTGGAGTTTTGGAGTATTGGAGTTTTGGAGTTTTGGAGTTTCGGAGTTTTCGAGTTTTGGAGTTTTGGAGATTCGGAGTTTTGGAGTTTCGGAGTTTCGGAGTTTTGGAGTTTTGGAGTTTTGGAGTTTTGTAGTTTTGGAGTTTCGGAGTTTCGGAGTTTTGGAGTTTTGGAGATTCGGAGTTTTGAAGTTTTGGAGTATTGGAGTTTCGGAGTTTTGGAGTTTTGGAGTTTCGGAGTATTGGAGTATTGGAGTTTTGGAGTTTCGGAGTTTTGGAGTTTTGGAGTTTTGGAGTTTCGGAGTTTTTGAGTTTCGGAGTTTTGGAGTTTTGGAGTTTTGGAGTTTTGGAGTTTTGGAGTTTCGGAGTTTCGGTGTTTTGGAGTTTTGGAGTTTTGGAGTATTGGAGTTTTGGAGTTTTGGAGTTTCGGAGTTTTGGAGTTTCGGAGTTTTGGAGTATTGGAGTTTTGGAGTTTCGGAGTTTTGGAGTTTTGGAGTTTTGGAGTATTGGAGTTTTGGAGTTTTGGAGCTTTGGAGTTTTGGAGTTTTGGAGTTTCGGAGTTTTGGAGTTTTGGAGTATTGGAGTTTTGGAGTTTTGGAGTTTCGGAGTTTTGGAGTTTCGGAGTTTTGGAGTTTCGGAGTTTTGGAGTTTTGGAGTTTTTGAGTTTTTGAGTTTTTGAGTTTTTGAGTTTTGGAGTTTTGGAGCTTTGG
Source organism: Amblyomma mixtum (assembly GCF_055824585.1). Lineage (NCBI taxonomy): Eukaryota > Metazoa > Arthropoda > Arachnida > Ixodida > Ixodidae > Amblyomma > Amblyomma mixtum. The sequence goes on from NW_028317651.1 coordinate 14,321,089, forward strand.
AGTTTTGGAGTTTTGGAGTTTTGGAGTTTCGGAGTTTTGGAGTTTTGGAGTTTTGGAGTTTTGGAGTTTTGGAGTTTTGGAGTATTGGAGTTTCGGAGTTTCGGAGTTTTGGAGTTTCGGAGTTTTGGAGTTTTGGAGTTTCGGAGATTCGGAGTTTTGGAGTTTTGGAGTTTTGGAGTTTCGGAGTTTCGGAGTTTTGGAGTTTTGGAGTTTCGGAGTTGCGGAGTTTCGGAGTTTTGGAGTTTTGGAGTTTCGGAGATTTGGAGTTTCGGAGTTTCGGAGTTTCGGAGTTTTGGAGTTTTGGAGTTTCGGAGTTTTGGAGTTTTGGAGTTTCGGAGTTTCGGAGCTTCGGCGTTTTGGAGTTTCGGAGTTTTGGAGTTTTGGAGTTTCGGAGTTTTGGAGTTTTGGAGTTTCGGAGTTTTGGAGTTTCGGAGTTTTGGAGTTTTGGAGTTTCGGAGCTTTGGAGTTTTGGAGTTTTGGAGTTTTGGAGATTCGGAGTTTTGGAGTTTCGGAGTTTTGGAGTTTCGGAGTTTTGGAGTTTTGGAGTTTTGGAGCTTTGGAGTTTTGGAGTTTCCGAGTTTTGGAGTTTCGGAGTTTTGGAGTTTCGGAGTTTCGGAGTTTTGGAGTTTTGCAGTTTTGGAGTTTTGGAGTTTTGGAGTTTCGGAGTTTCGGAGTTTTGGAGTATTGGAGTTTTGGAGTTTTGGAGTTTTGGAGTTTCTTAGTTTTGGAGTATTGGAGTTTTGGAGTTTCGGAGTTTTGGAGTTTTGGAGTTTTGGAGTTTTGGAGTTTCGGAGTTTTGGAGTTTCGGAGTTTTGGAGTTTTGGAGTTTCGGAGTTTTGGAGTTTTGCAGTTTTGGAGTTTTGGAGTTTTGGAGTTTTGGAGATTCGGAGTTTTGGAGTTTCGGAGTTTTGGAGTTTCGGAGTTTTGGAGTTTCGGAGTTTTGGAGTTTCGGAGTTTTGGAGTTTTGGAGTTTTGGAGTTTTAGAGTTTTGGAGTTTTGGAGTTTCGGAGTTTTGGAGTATTGGAGTTTTGGAGTTTCGGAGTTTTGGAGTTTTGGAGTTTTGGAGTTTTGGAGTTTTGGAGTTTCGGAGTTTCGGAGTTCCGGTGTTTTGGAGTTTTGGAGTATTGGAGTTTTGGAGTTTTCGAGTTTTGGAGTTTCGGAGTTTCGGAGTTTTGGAGTTTTGGAGTTTCGGAGTTTCGGAGTTCCGGTGTTTTGGAGTTTTGGAGTTTTGGAGTATTGGAGTTTTGGAGTTTTCGAGTTTTGGAGTTTCGGAGTTTCGGAGTTTTGGAGTTTCGGAGTTTTGGAGTTTCGGAGTTTTCGAGTTTTGGAGTTTTGGAGTTTCGGAGTTTTGGAGTTTTGGAGTTTTGGAGTTTCGGAGTTTTGGAGTTTCGGAGTTTTGGAGTTTCGGAGTTTTGGAGTTTTGGAGTTTTGGAGTTTTGGAGTTTTGGAGTTTTGGAGTTTTGGAGTTTCGGAGTTTTGGAGTATTGGAGTTTTGGAGTTTCGGAGTTTTGGAGTTTTGGAGTTTTGGAGTTTCGGAGTTTCGCAGTTTTGGAGTATTGGAGTTTTGGAGTTTTGGAGTTTTCGAGTTTTGGAGTTTCGGAGTTTCGGAGTTTTGGAGTTTTGGAGTTTTGGAGTTTCGGAGTTTTGGAGTTTTGGAGTTTCGGAGTTTTGGAGTTTTGGAGTTTCGGAGTTTTGGAGTTTTGGAGTTTTGGAGTTTTGGAGTTTTGGAGTTTCCGAGTTTCGGAGTTTCGGAGTTTTGGTGTTTCGGAGTTTTGGAGTTTTGGAGTTTTGGAGTTTCGGAGTTTTGGAGTTTTGGAGTTTTGGAGCTTTGGAGTTTTGGAGTTTCGGAGTTTTGGAGTTTTGGAGTTTCGGAGTATTGGAGTATTGGAGTTTTGGAGTTTCGGAGTTTTGGAGTTTTGGAGTTTTGGAGTTTCGGAGTTTTTGAGTTTCGGAGTTTTGGAGTTTTGGAGTTTTGGAGTTTTGGAGTTTTGGAGTTTTGGAGTTTCGGAGTTTCGGTGTTTTGGAGTTTTGGAGTTTTGGAGTATTGGAGTTTTGGAGTTTTGGAGTTTCGGAGTTTTGGAGTTTCGGAGTTTTGGAGTATTGGAGTTTTGGAGTTTCGGAGTTTTGGAGTTTTGGAGTTTTGGAGTATTGGAGTTTGGGAGTTTTGGAGTTTTGGAGCTTTGGAGTTTTGGAGTTTTGGCAATACTTTGATTTGAGCTAGTTGGTTGTAGCTTGACATGTTTACGCAAAAGGCGTACTGGCGCTAAAAAACGAAGACAACACACACAACAGGACAGGACTGGAAGTTGGAAGTTGGCGCCAGTCCTGTCCTGTTGTGTGTGTTGTCTTCGTTTTTTAGCGCCAGTACGCCTTTTGCGTAAACATGTGGAGTTTTGGAGTTTCGGAGTTTTGGAGTTTTGGAGTATTGGAGTTTTGGAGTTTTGGAGTTTCGGAGTTTTGGAGTTTCGGAGTTTTGGAGTTTCGGAGTTTTGGAGTTTTGGAGTTTTGGAGTTTTTGAGTTTTGGAGTTTTTGAGTTTTGGAGTTTTGGAGCTTTGGAGTTTTGGAGTTTTGGAGTTTCGGAGTTTTGGAGTTTTGGAGTCTTGGAGTTTTGGAGTTTTGGAGTTTTGGAGTTTTGGAGTTTCGGAGTTTTGGAGTTTTGGAGTTTTGGAGTTTCGGAGTTTTGGAGTTTTGGAGTTTTGGAGTTTCCGAGTTTTGGAGATTCGGAGTTTTGGAGTTTTGGAGTTTTGGAGTTTCGGAGTTTCGGAGTTTCGGTGTTTTGGAGTTTTGGAGTTTTGGAGTATTGGAGTTTTGGAGTTTTGGAGTTTCGGAGTTTTGGAGTTTCGGAGTTTTGGAGTTTTGGAGTTTCGGAGTTTCGGAGTTTCGGAGTTTTGGAGTTTCGGAGTTTTGGAGTTTTGGAGTTTCGGAGATTCGGAGTTTTGGAGTTTTGGAGTTTTGGAGTTTCGGAGTTTTGGAGTTTTGGAGTTTCGGAGATTTGGAGTTTCGGAGTTTCGGAGTTTCGGAGTTTTGGAGTTTTGGAGTTTCGGAGTTTTGGAGTTTTGGAGTTTCGGAGTTTCGGAGCTTCGGCGTTTTGGAGTTTCGGAGTTTTGGAGTTTTGGAGTTTCGGAGTTTTGGAGTTTTGGAGTTTCGGAGTTTTGGAGTTTCGGAGTTTCGGAGTTTTGGAGTTTTGGAGTTTCGGAGTTTTGGAGTTTTGGAGTTTTGGAGTTTTGGAGTTTTGGAGATTCGGAGTTTTGGAGTTTCGGAGTTTTGGAGTTTCGGAGTTTTGGAGTTTTGGAGTTTTGGAGCTTTGGAGTTTTGGAGTTTCCGAGTTTTGGAGTTTCGGAGTTTTGGAGTTTCGGAGTTTCGGAGTTTTGGAGTTTTGCAGTTTTGGAGTTTTGGAGTTTTGGAGTTTCGGAGTTTCGGAGTTTTGGAGTATTGGAGTTTTGGAGTTTTGGAGTTTTGGAGTTTCTTAGTTTTGGAGTATTGGAGTTTTGGAGTTTCGGAGTTTTGGAGTTTTGGAGTTTTGGAGTTTTGGAGTTTCGGAGTTTTGGAGTTTCGGAGTTTTGGAGTTTTGGAGTTTCGGAGTTTTGGAGTTTTGCAGTTTTGGAGTTTTGGAGTTTTGGAGTTTTGGAGATTCGGAGTTTTGGAGTTTCGGAGTTTTGGAGTTTCGGAGTTTTGGAGTTTCGGAGTTTTGGAGTTTCGGAGTTTTGGAGTTTTGGAGTTTTGGAGTTTTGGAGTTTTAGAGTTTTGGAGTTTTGGAGTTTCGGAGTTTTGGAATATTGGAGTTTTGGAGTTTCGGAGTTTTGGAGTTTTGGAGTTTTGGAGTTTTGGAGTTTTGGAGTTTCGGAGTTTCGGAGTTCCGGTGTTTTGGAGTTTTGGAGTATTGGAGTTTTGGAGTTTTCGAGTTTTGGAGTTTCGGAGTTTCGGAGTTTTGGAGTTTTGGAGTTTCGGAGTTTCGGAGTTCCGGTGTTTTGGAGTTTTGGAGTTTTGGAGTATTGGAGTTTTGGAGTTTTCGAGTTTTGGAGTTTCGGAGTTTCGGAGTTTTGGAGTTTCGGAGTTTTGGAGTTTCGGAGTTTTGGAGTTTTGGAGTTTTGGAGTTTCGGAGTTTTGGAGTTTTGGAGTTTTGGAGTTTCGGAGTTTTGGAGTTTTGGAGTTTTGGAGTTTTGGAGTTTCGGAGTTTTGGAGTTTTGGAGTTTTGGAGTTTCGGAGTTTTGGAGTTTTGGAGTTTTGGAGTTTTGGAGTTTCGGAGTTTCGGAGTTTTGGAGTTTTGGAGTTTTGGAGTTTTGGAGTTTTGGAGTATTGGAGTTTTGGAGTTTTGGAGTTTCGGAGTTTTGGAGTTTCGGAGTTTTGGAGTTTCGGAGTTTCGGAGTTTTGGAGTTTTGGAGTATTGGAGTTTTGGAGTTTTGGAGTTTCGGAGTTTTGGAGTATTGGAGTTTTGGAGTTTTGGAGTTTTGGAGTTTTGGAGTTTCGGAGTTTTGGAGTTTCGGAGTTTTGGAGTTTTGGAGTTTTGGAGTTTTGGAGTTTCGGAGTTTTGGAGTTTTGGAGTTTTGGAGCTTTGGAGTTTTGGAGTTTCCGAGTTTTGGAGTTTCGGAGTTTTGGAGTTTCGGAGTTTCGGAGTTTTGGAGTTTTGCAGTTTTGGAGTTTTGGAGTTTTGGAGTTTCGGAGTTTCGGAGTTTTGGAGTATTGGAGTTTTGGAGTTTTGGAGTTTTGGAGTTTTGGAGTTTCGGAGTTTCGGAGTTTCGGAGTTTCGGAGTTTTGGAGTTTTGGAGTTTCGGAGTTTTGGAGTTTCGGAGTTTTGGAGTTTTGGAGTTTTGGAGTTTTGGAGTTTCGGAGTTTTGGAGTTTTGGAGTTTTGGAGCTTTGGAGTTTTGGAGTTTCCGAGTTTTGGAGTTTCGGAGTTTTGGAGTTTCGGAGTTTCGGAGTTTTGGAGTTTTGCAGTTTTGGAGTTTTGGAGTTTTGGAGTTTCGGAGTTTCGGAGTTTTGGAGTATTGGAGTTTTGGAGTTTTGGAGTTTCGGAGTTTTGGAGTTTCGGAGTTTCGGAGTTTCGGAGTTTCGGAGTTTTGGAGTTTTGGAGTTTCGGAGTTTCGGAGTTTCGGAGTTTTGGAGTTTTGGAGTTTTGGAGTTTCGGAGTTTCGGAGTTTCGGAGTTTCGGAGTTTTGGAGTTTTGGAGACTCCAAAACTCCGAAACTCCAAAACTCCGAAACTCCAAAACTCCGAATCTCCAAAACTCCAAAACTCCAAAACTCCAAAACTCCGAAACTCCAAAACTCCAAAACTCCGAAACTCCAAAACTCCGAAACTCCAAAACTCCAAAACTCCGAAACTCCAAAACTCCAAAACTCCAAAACTCCGAAACTCCGAAACTCCGAAACTCCAAATCTCCGAAACTCCAAAACTCCAAAACTCCGAAACTCCGCAACTCCGAAACTCCAAAACTCCAAAACTCCGAAACTCCGAAACTCCAAAACTCCAAAACTCCAAAACTCCGAATCTCCGAAACTCCAAAACTCCAAAACTCCGAAACTCCAAAACTCCGAAACTCCGAAACTCCGAAACTCCAAAACTCCAAAACTCCGAAACTCCAAAACTCAGAAACTCCAAAACTCCAAAACTCCAATACTCCAAAACGCCAAAACTCCAAAACACCGAAACTTCGAAACTCCGAAACTCCAAAACTCCAAAACTCCAAAACTCCGAATCTCCAAAACTCGGAAACTCCAAAACTCCAAAACTCCAAAACTCCGAAACTCCAAAACTCCAAAACTCCAAAACTCCGAAACTCCAAAACTCCAAAACTCCAAAACTCCAAAACTCCAAAACTCCAAAACTCCGAAACTCCAAAACTCCAAAACTCCAAAACTCCAAAGCTCCAAAACTCCAAAACTCAAAAACTCCAAAACTCAAAAACTCCAAAACTCCAAAACTCCGAAACTCCAAAACTCCGAAACTCCAAAACTCCGAAACTCCAAAACTCCAAAACTCCAATACTCCAAAACTCCAAAACTCCGAAACTCCAAAACTCCAAAACTCCAAAGCTCCAAAACTCCAAAACTCCAAAACTCCAATACTCCAAAACTCCAAAACTCCAAAACTCCGAAACTCCAAAACTCCAATACTCCAAAACTCCGAAACTCCAAAACTCCGAAACTCCAAAACTCCAAAACTCCAATACTCCAAAACTCCAAAACTCCAAAACACCGAAACTCCGAAACTCCAAAACTCCAAAACTCCAAAACTCCAAAACTCCAAAACTCCGAAACTCAAAAACTCCGAAACTCCAAAACTCCAAAACTCCAAAACTCCGAAACTCCAAAACTCCAATACTCCAATACTCCGAAACTCCAAAACTCCAAAACTCCGAAACTCCAATACTCCAAAACTTCAAAACTCCGAATCTCCAAAACTCCAAAACTCCGAAACTCCGAAACTCCAAAACTCCAAAACTACAAAACTCCAAAACTCCAAAACTCCAAAACTCCGAAACTCCGAAACTCCAAAACTCCGAATCTCCAAAACTCCAAAACTCGAAAACTCCGAAACTCCAAAACTCCAAAACTCCAATACTCCAAAACTCCAAAACTCCGAAACTCCAAAACTCCAAAACTCCAAAGCTCCAAAACTCCAAAACTCCAAAACTCCGAAACTCCAAAACTCCAAAACTCCAAAACTCCGAAACACCAAAACTCCGAAACTCCGAAACTCGGAAACTCCAAAACTCCAAAACTCCAAAACTCCAAAACTCCAAAACTCCGAAACTCCAAAACTCCAAAACTCCGAAACTCCAAAACTCCAAAACTCCGAAACTCCAAAACTCCAAAACTCCAAAACTCCGAAACTCCAAAACTCGAAAACTCCAAAACTCCAAAACTCCAATACTCCAAAACTGCGAAACTCCGAAACTCCAAAACTCCAAAACTCCGAAACTCCGAAACTCCAAAACTACAAAACTCCAAAACTCCAAAACTCTGAAACTCCGAAACTCCAAAACTCCAAAACTCCAATACTCCAAAACGCCAAAACTCCAAAACACCGAAACTTCGAAACTCCGAAACTCCAAAACTCCAAAACTCCAAAACTCCGAATCTCCAAAACTCGGAAACTCCAAAACTCCAAAACTCCAAAACTCCGAAACTCCAAAACTCCAAAACTCCAAAACTCCGAAACTCCAAAACTCCAAAACTCCAAAACTCCAAAACTCCAAAACTCCAAAACTCCGAAACTCCAAAACTCCAAAACTCCAAAACTCCAAAACTCCAAAACTCCAAAACTCCGAAACTCCAAAACTCCGAAACTCCAAAACTCCGAAACTCCAAAACTCCAAAACTCCAAAGCTCCAAAACTCCAAAACTCCAAAACTCCGAAACTCCAAAACTCCAAAACTCCAAAACTCCGAAACACCAAAACTCCGAAACTCCAAAACTCCAAAACTCCAAAACTCCAAAACTCCAAAACTCCGAAACTCCGAAACTCCGAAACTCCAAATCTCCGAAACTCCAAAACTCCAAAACTCCGAAACTCCGCAACTCCGAAACTCCAAAACTCCAAAACTCCGAAACTCCGAAACTCCAAAACTCCAAAACTCCAAAACTCCGAATCTCCGAAACTCCAAAACTCCAAAACTCCGAAACTCCAAAACTCCGAAACTCCGAAACTCCGAAACTCCAAAACTCCAAAACTCCGAAACTCCAAAACTCAGAAACTCCAAAACTCCAAAACTCCAATACTCCAAAACGCCAAAACTCCAAAACACCGAAACTTCGAAACTCCGAAACTCCAAAACTCCAAAACTCCAAAACTCCGAATCTCCAAAACTCGGAAACTCCAAAACTCCAAAACTCCAAAACTCCGAAACTCCAAAACTCCAAAACTCCAAAACTCCGAAACTCCAAAACTCCAAAACTCCAAAACTCCAAAACTCCAAAACTCCAAAACTCCAAAACTCCAAAACTCCGAAACTCCAAAACTCCAAAACTCCAAAACTCCAAAACTCCAAAACTCCAAAACTCCGAAACTCCAAAACTCCGAAACTCCAAAACTCCGAAACTCCAAAACTCCAAAACTCTAAAACTCCAAAACTCCAAAACTCCAAAACTCCAAAACTCCAAAACTCCGAAACTCCAAAACTCCGAAACTCCAAAACTCCGAAACTCCAAAACTCCGAAACTCCAAAACTCCGAATCTCCAAAACTCCAAAACTCCAAAACTCCAAAACTCCAAAACTCCAAAACTCCGAAACTCCAAAACTCCAAAACTCCGAAACTCCAAAACTCCGAAACTCCAAAACTCCAAAACTCCGAAACTCCAAAACTCCGAAACTCCAAAACTCCAAAACTCCGAAACTCCAAAACTCCAAAACACCGAAACTCCGAAACTCCGAAACTCCAAAACTCCAAAACTCCAAAACTCCGAATCTCCAAAACTCGGAAACTCCAAAACTCCAAAACTCCAAAACTCCGAAACTCCAAAACTCCAAAACTCCAAAACTCCGAAACTCCAAAACTCCAAAACTCCAAAACTCCAAAACTCCAAAACTCCAAAACTCCAAAACTCCGAAACTCCAAAACTCCAAAACTCCAGAACTCCAAAGCTCCAAAACTCCAAAACTCAAAAACTCCAAAACTCAAAAACTCCAAAACTCCAAAACTCCAAAACTCCGAAACTCCAAAACTCCGAAACTCCAAAACTCCGAAACTCCAAAACTCCAAAACTCCAATACTCCAAAACTCCAAAACTCCGAAACTCCAAAACTCCAAAACTCCAAAGCTCCAAAACTCCAAAACTCCAAAACTCCAATACTCCAAAACTCCAAAACTCCAAAACTCCGAAACTCCAAAACTCCAATACTCCAAAACTCCGAAACTCCAAAACTCCGAAACTCCAAAACTCCAAAACTCCAATACTCCAAAACTCCAAAACTCCAAAACTCCAAAACTCCAAAACTCCAATACTCCAAAACTCCGAAACTCCGAAACTCCGAAACTCCAAAACTCCAAAACTCCAAAACTGCAAAACTCCAAAACTCCGAAACTCCGAAACTCCAAAACTCCGAAACTCCAAAACTCGGAAACTCCAAAACTCCAAAGCTCCAAAACTCCAAAACTCCAAAACTCCGAAACTCCAAAACTCCAAAACTCCAAAACTCCAAAACTCCGAAACTCCAAAACTCCGAAACTCCAAAACTCCGAAACTCCAAAACTCCGAAACTCCAAAACTCCGAAACTCCAAAACTCCAAAACTCCAATACTCCAAAACTCCAAAACTCCAAAACTCCAAAACTCCAAAACTCCGAAACTCCGAAACTCCAAAACTCCAAAACTCCAAAACTCCAAAACTTCGAAACTCCAAAACTCCAAAACTCCAAAACTCCGAAACTCCAAAACTCCAAAACTCCAAAACTCCAAAACTCCGAAACTCCAAAACTCCAAAACTCCAAAACTCCGAAACTCCAAAACTCCAAAACTCCAAAACTCCGAAACTCCAAAACTCCGAAACTCCAAAACTCCGACTCCGAAACTCCAAAACTCGAAAACTCCAAAACTCCAATACTCCAAAACTCCAAAACTCCAAAACACCGGAACTCCGAAACTCCGAAACTCCAAAACTCCAAAACTCCGAAACTCCGAAACTCCAAAACTCGAAAACTCCAAAACTCCAATACTCCAAAACTCCAAAACTCCAAAACACCGGAACTCCGAAACTCCGAAACTCCAAAACTCCAAAACTCCAAAACTCCAAAACTCCAAAACTCCGAAACTCCAAAACTCCAATACTCCAAAACTCCGAAACTCCAAAACTCGAAAACTCTAAAACTCCAAAACTCCAAAACTCCAAAACTCCAAAACTCCGAAACTCCAAAACTCCGAAACTCCAAAACTCCGAAACTCCAAAACTCCGAAACTCCAAAACTCCGAATCTCCAAAACTCCAAAACTCCAAAACTCCAAAACTCCAAAACTCCAAAACTCCGAAACTCCAAAACTCCAAAACTCCGAAACTCCAAAACTCCGAAACTCCAAAACTCCAAAACTCCAAAACTCCGAAACTCCAAAACTCCAATACTCCAAAACTAAGAAACTCCAAAACTCCAAAACTCCAATACTCCAAAACTCCGAAACTCCGAAACTCCAAAACTCCAAAACTCCAAAACTGCAAAACTCCAAAACTCCGAAACTCCGAAACTCCAAAACTCCGAAACTCCAAAACTCGGAAACTCCAAAACTCCGAAACTCCAAAACTCCGAAACTCCAAAACTCCGAATCTCCAAAACTCCAAAACTCCAAAACTCCAAAACTCCGAAACTCCAAAACTCCAAAACTCCGAAACTCCAAAACTCCGAAACTCCAAAACTCCAAAACTCCGAAACTCCAAAACTCCAAAACTCCAAAACTCCGAAACTCCGAAACTCCGAAACTCCAAATCTCCGAAACTCCAAAACTCCAAAACTCCGAAACTCCGCAACTCCGAAACTCCAAAACTCCAAAACTCCGAAACTCCGAAACTCCAAAACTCCAAAACTCCAAAACTCCGAATCTCCGAAACTCCAAAACTCCAAAACTCCGAAACTCCAAAACTCCGAAACTCCGAAACTCCGAAACTCCGAAACTCCAAAACTCAGAAACTCCAAAACTCCAAAACTCCAATACTCCAAAACGCCAAAACTCCAAAACACCGAAACTTCGAAACTCCGAAACTCCAAAACTCCAAAACTCCAAAACTCCGAATCTCCAAAACTCGGAAACTCCAAAACTCCAAAACTCCAAAACTCCGAAACTCCAAAACTCCAAAACTCCAAAACTCCGAAACTCCAAAACTCCAAAACTCCAAAACTCCAAAACTCCAAAACTCCAAAACTCCAAAACTCCAAAACTCCGAAACTCCAAAACTCCAAAACTCCAAAACTCCAAAGCTCCAAAACTCCAAAACTCAAAAACTCCAAAACTCAAAAACTCCAAAACTCCAAAACTCCGAAACTCCAAAACTCCGAAACTCCAAAACTCCGAAACTCCAAAACTCCAAAACTCCAATACTCCAAAACTCCAAAACTCCGAAACTCCAAAACTCCAAAACTCCAAAGCTCCAAAACTCCAAAACTCCAAAACTCCAATACTCCAAAACTCCAAAACTCCAAAACTCCGAAACTCCAAAACTCCAATACTCCAAAACTCCGAAACTCCAAAACTCCGAAACTCCAAAACTCCAAAACTCCAATACTCCAAAACTCCAAAACTCCAAAACACCGAAACTCCGAAACTCCAAAACTCCAAAACTCCAAAACTCCAAAACTCCAAAACTCCGAAACTCAAAAACTCCGAAACTCCAAAACTCCAAAACTCCAAAACTCCGAAACTCCAAAACTCCAATACTCCAATACTCCGAAACTCCAAAACTCCAAAACTCCGAAACTCCAATACTCCAAAACTTCAAAACTCCGAATCTCCAAAACTCCAAAACTCCGAAACTCCGAAACTCCAAAACTCCAAAACTACAAAACTCCAAAACTCCAAAACTCCAAAACTCCGAAACTCCGAAACTCCAAAACTCCGAATCTCCAAAACTCCAAAACTCGAAAACTCCGAAACTCCAAAACTCCAAAACTCCAATACTCCAAAACTCCAAAACTCCGAAACTCCAAAACTCCAAAACTCCAAAGCTCCAAAACTCCAAAACTCCAAAACTCCGAAACTCCAAAACTCCAAAACTCCAAAACTCCGAAACACCAAAACTCCGAAACTCCGAAACTCGGAAACTCCAAAACTCCAAAACTCCAAAACTCCAAAACTCCAAAACTCCGAAACTCCAAAACTCCAAAACTCCGAAACTCCAAAACTCCAAAACTCCGAAACTCCAAAACTCCAAAACTCCAAAACTCCGAAACTCCAAAACTCGAAAACTCCAAAACTCCAAAACTCCAATACTCCAAAACTGCGAAACTCCGAAACTCCAAAACTCCAAAACTCCAAAACTCCGAAACTCCAAAACTCCAATACTCCAAAACTCCGAAACTCCAAAACTCCAAAACTCAAAAACTCCAAAACTCCAAAACTCCAAAACTCCAAAACTCCGAAACTCCAAAACTCCGAAACTCCAAAACTCCGAAACTCCAAAACTCCGAAACTCCAAAACTCCGAATCTCCAAAACTCCAAAACTCCAAAACTCCAAAACTCCGAAACTCCAAAACTCCAAAACTCCGAAACTCCAAAACTCCGAAACTCCAAAACTCCAAAACTCCAAAACTCCAAAACTCCGAAACTCCAAAACTCCAAAACTCCGAAACTCCAAAACTCCAAAACTCCAAAACTCCGAAACTCCGAAACTCCAAAACTCCAAAACTCCGAAACTCCAAAACTGCAAAACTCCAAAACTCCAAAACTCCAAAACTCCAAAACTCCAAAACTCCAAAACTCCAATACTCCAAAACTCCAAAACTCCAAAACACCGAAACTCCGAAACTCCAAAACTCCAAAACTCCAAAACTCCGAAACTCAAAAACTCCGAAACTCCAAAACTCCAAAACTCCGAAACTCCGAAACTCCAAAACTCCAATACTCCAATACTCCGAAACTCCAAAACTCCAAAACTCCGAAACTCCAATACTCCAAAACTTCAAAACTCCGAATCTCCAAAACTCCAAAACTCCGAAACTCCGAAACTCCAAAACTCCAAAACTCCAAAACTCCAAAACTCCAAAACTCCAAAACTCCGAAACTCCGAAACTCCAAAACTCCAAAACTCCAAAACTCCAAAACTCCGAAACTCCAAAACTCCGAAACTCCGAAACTCCAAAACTCCAAAACTCCGAAACTCCAAAACTCCAAAACTCCAAAACTCCGAAACTCCGAAACTCTAAAACTCCAAAACTCCAAAACTCCAAAACTGCAAAAGTCCAAAACTCCAAAACTCCGAAACTCCAATACTCCAAAACTCCGAAACTCCAAAACTCCAAAACTCCAAAACTCCAAAACTCCAAAACTCCAATACTCCGAAACTCCGAAACTCCAAAACTCCAAAACTCCAAAACTCCGAAACTCCGAAACTCCAAAACTCCGAAACTCCAAAACTGCAAAAGTCCAAAACTCCAAAACTCCGAAACTCCAATACTCCAAAACTCCGAAACTCCAAAACTCCAAAACTCCAAAACTCCAAAACTCCAAAACTCCGAAACTCCGAAACTCCGAAACTCCGAAACTCCAAAACTCCGAAACTCCGAAACTCCAAAACTCCAAAACTCCAAAACTCCGAAACTCCAAAACTCCAAAACTCCGAAACTCCGAAACTCCGAAACTCCAAAACTCCGAATCTCCAAAACTCGGAAACTCCAAAACTCCAAAACTCCAAAACTCCAAAACTCCGAAACTCCAAAACTCCAAAACTCCAAAACTCCGAAACTCCAAAACTCCGAAACTCCAAAACTCCAAAACTCCAATACTCCAAAACTCCAAAACTCCAAAACACCGAAACTCCGAAACTCCGAAACTCCAAAACTCCAGAACTCCAAAACTCCGAATCTCCAAAACTCGGAAACTCCAAAACTCCAAAACTCCAAAACTCCGAAACTCCAAAACTCCGAAACTCCGAAACTCCACAACTCCAAAACTCCGAAACTCCAAAACTCCAAAACTCCAAAACTCCGAAACTCCGAAACTCCAAAACTCCAAAACTCCAAAACTCCGAAACTCCAAAACTGCAAAACTCCAAAACTCCAAAACTCCGAAACTCCAATACTCCAAAACTCCGAAACTCCAAAACTCCAAAACTCCAAAACTCCGAAACTCCGAAACTCCGAAACTCCGAAACTCCAAAACTCCGAAACTCCAAAACTCCAAAACTCCAAAACTCCAAAACTCCGAAACTCCAAAACTCCAAAACTCCGAAACTCCGAAACTCCGAAACTCCAAAACTCCGAATCTCCAAAACTCGGAAACTCCAAAACTCCAAAACTCCAAAACTCCAAAACTCCAAAACTCCGAAACTCCAAAACTCCAAAACTCCAAAACTCCAAAACTCCAAAACTCCGAAACTCCAAAACTCCGAAACTCCAAAACTCCAAAACTCCAATACTCCAAAACTCCAAAACTCCAAAACACCGAAACTCCGAAACTCCGAAACTCCAAAACTCCAAAACTCCAAAACTCCGAATCTCCAAAACTCGGAAACTCCAAAACTCCAAAACTCCAAAACTCCGAAACTCCAAAACTCCAAAACTCCAAAACTCCGAAACTCCAAAACTCCAAAACTCCAAAACTCCGAAACTCCGAAACTCCGAAACTCCGAAACTCCAAAACTCCGAAACTCCAAAACTCCAAAACTCCAAAACTCCAAAACTCCAAAACTGCAAAAGTCCAAAACTCCAAAACTCCGAAACTCCAATACTCCAAAACTCCGAAACTCCAAAACTCCAAAACTCCAAAACTCCAAAACTCCAAAACTCCAAAACTCCAATACTCCGAAACTCCGAAACTCCAAAACTCCAAAACTCCAAAACTCCGAAACTCCAAAACTCCGAAACTCCGAAACTCCAAAACTCCAAAACTCCGAAACTCCAAAACTCCAAAACTCCGAAACTCCAAAACTGCAAAAGTCCAAAACTCCAAAACTCCGAAACTCCAATACTCCAAAACTCCGAAACTCCAAAACTCCAAAACTCCAAAACTCCAAAACTCCAAAACTCCGAAACTCCGAAACTCCGAAACTCCGAAACTCCAAAACTCCGAAACTCCAAAACTCCGAAACTCCAAAACTCCGAAACTCCAAAACTCCGAATCTCCAAAACTCCAAAACTCCAAAACTCCAAAACTGCAAAACTCCAAAACTCCGAAACTCCAAAACTCCAAAACTCCGAAACTCCAAAACTCCGAAACTCCAAAACTCCAAAACTCCAAAACTCCAAAACTCCGAAACTCCAAAACTCCAATACTCCAAAACTAAGAAACTCCAAAACTCCAAAACTCCAAAACTCCAATACTCCAAAACTCCGAAACTCCGAAACTCCAAAACTCCAAAACTCCAAAACTGCAAAACTCCAAAACTCCGAAACTCCGAAACTCCAAAACTTCGAAACTCCAAAACTCGGAAACTCCAAAACTCCAAAGCTCCAAAACTCCAAAACTCCAAAACTCCGAAACTCCAAAACTCCGAAACTCCAAAACTCCGAATCTCCAAAACTCCAAAACTCCAAAACTCCAAAACTCCGAAACTCCAAAACTCCAAAACTCCGAAACTCCAAAACTCCGAAACTCCAAAACTCCAAAACTCCGAAACTCCAAAACTCCAAAACTCCGAAACTCCAAAACGCCGAAGCTCCGAAACTCCGAAACTCCAAAACTCCAAAACTCCGAAACTCCAAAACTCCAAAACTCCGAAACTCCGAAACTCCGAAACTCCAAATCTCCGAAACTCCAAAACTCCAAAACTCCGAAACTCCGCAACTCCGAAACTCCAAAACTCCAAAACTCCGAAACTCCGAAACTCCAAAACTCCAAAACTCCAAAACTCCGAATATCCGAAACTCCAAAACTCCAAAACTCCGAAACTCCAAAACTCCGAAACTCCGAAACTCCGAAACTCCGAAACTCCAAAACTCCAAAACTCCGAAACTCCAAAACTCCGAAACTCCAAAACTCCAAAACTCCAATACTCCAAAACTCCAAAACACCGAAACTCCGAAACTCCGAAACTCCAAAACTCCAAAACTCCAAAACTCCGAATCTCCAAAACTCGGAAACTCCAAAACTCCAAAACTCCAAAACTCCGAAACTCCAAAACTCCAAAACTCCAAAACTCCGAAACTCCAAAACTCCAAAACTCCAAAACTCCAAAACTCCAAAACTCCAAAACTCCAAAACTCCAAAACTCCGAAACTCCAAAACTCCAAAACTCCAAAACTCCAAAGCTCCAAAACTCCAAAACTCAAAAACTCCAAAACTCAAAAACTCCAAAACTCCAAAACTCCAAAACTCCGAAACTCCAAAACTCCGAAACTCCAAAACTCCGAAACTCCAAAACTCCAAAACTCCAATACTCCAAAACTCCAAAACTCCGAAACTCCAAAACTCCAAAACTCCAAAGCTCCAAAACTCCAAAACTCCAAAACTCCAAAACTCCAAAACTCCGAAACTCCAATACTCCAAAACTCCGAAACTCCAAAACTCCGAAACTCCAAAACTCCAAAACTCCAATACTCCAAAACTCCAAAACTCCAAAACTCCAAAACTCCAAAACTCCAATACTCCAAAACTCCGAAACTCCGAAACTCCAAAACTCCAAAACTCCAAAACTGCAAAACTCCAAAACTCCGAAACTCCGAAACTCCAAAACTCCGAAACTCCAAAACTCGGAAACTCCAAAACTCCAAAGCTCCAAAACTCCAAAACTCCAAAACTCCGAAACTCCAAAACTCCAAAACTCCAAAACTCCAAAACTCCGAAACTCCAAAACTCCGAAACTCCAAAACTCCGAAACTCCAAAACTCCGAAACTCCAAAACTCCGAAACTCCAAAACTCCAAAACTCCAATACTCCAAAACTCCAAAACTCCAAAACTCCAAAACTCCAAAACTCCGAAACTCCGAAACTCCAAAACTCCAAAACTCCAAAACTCCAAAACTCCGAAACTCCAAAACTCCAAAACTCCAAAACTCCGAAACTCCAAAACTCCAAAACTCCAAAACTCCAAAACTCCGAAACTCCAAAACTCCAAAACTCCAAAACTCCGAAACTCCAAAACTCCAAAACTCCAATACTCCAAAACTCCAAAACTCCAAAACACCGGAACTCCGAAACTCCGAAACTCCAAAACTCCAAAACTCCGAAACTCCGAAACTCCAAAACTCGAAAACTCCAAAACTCCAATACTCCAAAACTCCAAAACTCCAAAACACCGGAACTCCGAAACTCCGAAACTCCAAAACTCCAAAACTCCAAAACTCCAAAACTCCAAAACTCCGAAACTCCAAAACTCCAATACTCCAAAACTCCGAAACTCCAAAACTCCAAAACTCTAAAACTCCAAAACTCCAAAACTCCAAAACTCCAAAACTCCGAAACTCCAAAACTCCGAAACTCCAAAACTCCGAAACTCCAAAACTCCGAAACTCCAAAACTCCGAATCTCCAAAACTCCAAAACTCCAAAACTCCAAAACTCCAAAACTCCAAAACTCCGAAACTCCAAAACTCCAAAACTCCGAAACTCCAAAACTCCGAAACTCCAAAACTCCAAAACTCCGAAACTCCAAAACTCCGAAACTCCAAAACTCCAAAACTCCGAAACTCCAAAACTCCAAAACTCCGAAACTCCAAAACTCCAATACTCCAAAACTAAGAAACTCCAAAACTCCAAAACTCCAAAACTCCAATACTCCAAAACTCCGAAACTCCGAAACTCCAAAACTCCAAAACTCCAAAACTGCAAAACTCCAAAACTCCGAAACTCCGAAACTCCAAAACTTCGAAACTCCAAAACTCGGAAACTCCAAAACTCCAAAGCTCCAAAACTCCAAAACTCCAAAACTCCGAAACTCCAAAACTCCGAAACTCCAAAACTCCGAATCTCCAAAACTCCAAAACTCCAAAACTCCAAAACTCCGAAACTCCAAAACTCCAAAACTCCGAAACTCCAAAACTCCGAAACTCCAAAACTCCAAAACTCCGAAACTCCAAAACTCCAAAACTCCGAAACTCCAAAACGCCGAAGCTCCGAAACTCCGAAACTCCAAAACTCCAAAACTCCGAAACTCCAAAACTCCAAAACTCCGAAACTCCGAAACTCCAAATCTCCGAAACTCCAAAACTCCAAAACTCCGAAACTCCGCAACTCCGAAACTCCAAAACTCCAAAACTCCGAAACTCCGAAACTCCAAAACTCCAAAACTCCAAAACTCCGAATATCCGAAACTCCAAAACTCCAAAACTCCGAAACTCCAAAACTCCGAAACTCCGAAACTCCGAAACTCCGAAACTCCAAAACTCCAAAACTCCGAAACTCCAAAACTCCGAAACTCCAAAACTCCAAAACTCCAATACTCCAAAACTCCAAAACACCGAAACTCCGAAACTCCGAAACTCCAAAACTCCAAAACTCCGAATCTCCAAAACTCGGAAACTCCAAAACTCCAAAACTCCAAAACTCCGAAACTCCAAAACTCCAAAACTCCAAAACTCCGAAACTCCAAAACTCCAAAACTCCAAAACTCCAAAACTCCAAAACTCCAAAACTCCAAAACTCCGAAACTCCAAAACTCCAAAACTCCAAAACTCCAAAGCTCCAAAACTCCAAAACTCAAAAACTCCAAAACTCAAAAACTCCAAAACTCCAAAACTCCAAAACTCCGAAACTCCAAAACTCCGAAACTCCAAAACTCCGAAACTCCAAAACTCCAAAACTCCAATACTCCAAAACTCCAAAACTCCGAAACTCCAAAACTCCAAAACTCCAAAGCTCCAAAACTCCAAAACTCCAAAACTCCAAAACTCCAAAACTCCGAAACTCCAAAACTCCAATACTCCAAAACTCCGAAACTCCAAAACTCCGAAACTCCAAAACTCCAAAACTCCAATACTCCAAAACTCCAAAACTCCAAAACTCCAAAACTCCAAAACTCCAATACTCCAAAACTCCGAAACTCCGAAACTCCAAAACTCCAAAACTCCAAAACTGCAAAACTCCAAAACTCCGAAACTCCGAAACTCCAAAACTCCGAAACTCCAAAACTCGGAAACTCCAAAACTCCAAAGCTCCAAAACTCCAAAACTCCAAAACTCCGAAACTCCAAAACTCCAAAACTCCAAAACTCCAAAACTCCGAAACTCCAAAACTCCGAAACTCCAAAACTCCGAAACTCCAAAACTCCGAAACTCCAAAACTCCGAAACTCCAAAACTCCAAAACTCCAATACTCCAAAACTCCAAAACTCCAAAACTCCAAAACTCCAAAACTCCGAAACTCCGAAACTCCAAAACTCCAAAACTCCAAAACTCCAAAACTCCGAAACTCCAAAACTCCAAAACTCCAAAACTCCGAAACTCCAAAACTCCAAAACTCCAAAACTCCAAAACTCCGAAACTCCAAAACTCCAAAACTCCAAAACTCCGAAACTCCAAAACTCCAAAACTCCAATACTCCAAAACTCCAAAACTCCAAAACACCGGAACTCCGAAACTCCGAAACTCCAAAACTCCAAAACTCCGAAACTCCGAAACTCCAAAACTCGAAAACTCCAAAACTCCAATACTCCAAAACTCCAAAACTCCAAAACACCGGAACTCCGAAACTCCGAAACTCCAAAACTCCAAAACTCCAAAACTCCAAAACTCCAAAACTCCGAAACTCCAAAACTCCAATACTCCAAAACTCCGAAACTCCAAAACTCCAAAACTCTAAAACTCCAAAACTCCAAAACTCCAAAACTCCAAAACTCCGAAACTCCAAAACTCCGAAACTCCAAAACTCCGAAACTCCAAAACTCCGAAACTCCAAAACTCCGAATCTCCAAAACTCCAAAACTCCAAAACTCCAAAACTCCAAAACTCCAAAACTCCGAAACTCCAAAACTCCAAAACTCCGAAACTCCAAAACTCCGAAACTCCAAAACTCCAAAACTCCGAAACTCCAAAACTCCGAAACTCCAAAACTCCAAAACTCCGAAACTCCAAAACTCCAAAACTCCGAAACTCCAAAACGCCGAAGCTCCGAAACTCCGAAACTCCAAAACTCCAAAACTCCGAAACTCCAAAACTCCAAAACTCCGAAACTCCGAAACTCCGAAACTCCAAATCTCCGAAACTCCAAAACTCCAAAACTCCGAAACTCCGCAACTCCGAAACTCCAAAACTCCAAAACTCCGAAACTCCGAAACTCCAAAACTCCAAAACTCCAAAACTCCGAATCTCCGAAACTCCAAAACTCCAAAACTCCGAAACTCCAAAACTCCGAAACTCCGAAACTCCGAAACTCCGAAACTCCAAAACTCCAAAACTCCGAAACTCCAAAACTCCGAAACTCCAAAACTCCAAAACTCCAATACTCCAAAACTCCAAAACACCGAAACTCCGAAACTCCGAAACTCCAAAACTCCAAAACTCCAAAACTCCGAATCTCCAAAACTCGGAAACTCCAAAACTCCAAAACTCCAAAACTCCGAAACTCCAAAACTCCAAAACTCCAAAACTCCGAAACTCCAAAACTCCAAAACTCCAAAACTCCAAAACTCCAAAACTCCGAAACTCCAAAACTCCAAAACTCCAAAACTCCAAAGCTCCAAAACTCCAAAACTCAAAAACTCCAAAACTCAAAAACTCCAAAACTCCAAAACTCCAAAACTCCGAAACTCCAAAACTCCGAAACTCCAAAACTCCGAAACTCCAAAACTCCAAAACTCCAATACTCCAAAACTCCAAAACTCCGAAACTCCAAAACTCCAAAACTCCAAAGCTCCAAAACTCCAAAACTCCAAAACTCCAATACTCCAAAACTCCAAAACTCCAAAACTCCGAAACTCCAAAACTCCAATACTCCAAAACTCCGAAACTCCAAAACTCCGAAACTCCAAAACTCCAAAACTCCAATACTCCAAAACTCCAAAACTCCAAAACTCCAAAACTCCAAAACTCCAATACTCCAAAACTCCGAAACTCCGAAACTCCAAAACTCCAAAACTCCAAAACTGCAAAACTCCAAAACTCCGAAACTCCGAAACTCCAAAACTCCGAAACTCCAAAACTCGGAAACTCCAAAACTCCAAAGCTCCAAAACTCCAAAACTCCAAAACTCCGAAACTCCAAAACTCCAAAACTCCAAAACTCCAAAACTCCGAAACTCCGAAACTCCAAAACTCCGAAACTCCAAAACTCCGAAACTCCAAAACTCCGAAACTCCAAAACTCCAAAACTCCAATACTCCAAAACTCCAAAACTCCAAAACTCCAAAACTCCGAAACTCCGAAACTCCAAAACTCCAAAACTCCAAAACTCCAAAACTTCGAAACTCCAAAACTCCAAAACTCCAAAACTCCGAAACTCCAAAACTCCAAAACTCCAAAACTCCAAAACTCCGAAACTCCAAAACTCCAAAACTCCAAAACTCCGAAACTCCAAAACTCCAAAACTCCAAAACTCCGAAACTCCGAAACTCCAAAACTCCGAAACTCCAAAACTCCGAAACTCCAAAACTCCGAAACTCCAAAACTCCGAAACTCCAAAACTCCAAAACTCCAATACTCCAAAACTCCAAAACTCCAAAACTCCAAAACTCCAAAACTCCGAAACTCCGAAACTCCAAAACTCCAAAACTCCAAAACTCCAAAACTCCGAAACTCCAAAACTCCAAAACTCCAAAACTCCGAAACTCCAAAACTCCAAAACTCCAAAACTCCGAAACTCCGAAACTCCAAAACTCCAATACTCCAAAACTCCAAAACTCCAAAACACTGGAACTCCGAAACTCCGAAACTCCAAAACTCCAAAACTCCGAAACTCCGAAACTCCAAAACTCGAAAACTCCGAAACTCCAAAACTCCAAAACTCCGAAACTCCAAAACTCCGAAACTCCAAAACTCCAAAACTCCGAAACTCCAAAGCTCCAAAACTCCGAAACTCCAAAACGCCGAAGCTCCGAAACTCCGAAACTCCAAAACTCCAAAACTCCGAAACTCCAAAACTCCAAAACTCCGAAACTCCGAAACTCCGAAACTCCAAATCTCCGAAACTCCAAAACTCCAAAACTCCGAAACTCCGCAACTCCGAAACTCCAAAACTCCAAAACTCCGAAACTCCGAAACTCCAAAACTCCAAAACTCCAAAACTCCGAATCTCCGAAACTCCAAAACTCCAAAACTCCGAAACTCCAAAACTCCGAAACTCCGCAACTCCGAAACTCCAAAACTCCAAAACTCCGAAACTCCGAAACTCCAAAACTCCAAAACTCCAAAACTCCGAATCTCCGAAACTCCAAAACTCCAAAACTCCAAAACTCCAATACTCCAAAACTCCAGAACACCGAAACTCCGAAACTCCGAAACTCCAAAACTCCAAAACTCCAAAACTCCGAAACTCCAAAACTCCAAAACTCCAATACTCCAAAACTCCAAAACTCCAAAACTCCAAAACTCCAAAACTCCGAAACTCCGAAACTCCAAAACTCCAAAACTCCAAAACTCCAAAACTTCGAAACTCCAAAACTCCAAAACTCCAAAACTCCGAAACTCCAAAACTCCAAAACTCCAAAACTCCAAAACTCCGCAACTCCGAAACTCCAAAACTCCAAAACTCCGAAACTCCGAAACTCCAAAACTCCAAAACTCCAAAACTCCGAATCTCCGAAACTCCAAAACTCCAAAACTCCGAAACTCCAAAACTCCGAAACTCCGCAACTCCGAAACTCCAAAACTCCGAAACTCCGAAACTCCGAAACTCCGAAACTCCAAAACTCCAAAACTCCGAAACTCCAAAACTCCGAAACTCCAAAACTCCAAAACTCCAATACTCCAAAACTCCAGAACACCGAAACTCCGAAACTCCGAAACTCCAAAACTCCAAAACTCCAAAACTCCGAATCTCCAAAACTCGGAAACTCCAAAACTCCAAAACTCCAAAACTCCGAAACTCCAAAACTCCAAAACTCCAAAACTCCGAAACTCCAAAACTCCAAAACTCCAAAACTCCAAAACTCCAAAACTCCAAAACTCCAAAACTCCGAAACTCCAAAACTCCAAAACTCCAAAACTCCAAAGCTCCAAAACTCCAAAACTCAAAAACTCCAAAACTCAAAAACTCCAAAACTCCAAAACTCCAAAACTCCGAAACTCCAAAACTCCGAAACTCCAAAACTCCGAAACTCCAAAACTCCAAAACTCCAATACTCCAAAACTCCAAAACTCCGAAACTCCAAAACTCCAAAACTCCAAAGCTCCAAAACTCCAAAACTCCAAAACTCCAATACTCCAAAACTCCAAAACTCCAAAACTCCGAAACTCCAAAACTCCAATACTCCAAAACTCCGAAACTCCAAAACTCCGAAACTCCAAAACTCCAAAACTCCAATACTCCAAAACTCCAAAACTCCAAAACTCCAAAACTCCAATACTCCAAAACTCCGAAACTCCGAAACTCCAAAACTCCAAAACTCCAAAACTGCAAAACTCCAAAACTCCGAAACTCCGAAACTCCAAAACTCCGAAACTCCAAAACTCGGAAACTCCAAAACTCCAAAGCTCCAAAACTCCAAAACTCCAAAACTCCGAAACTCCAAAACTCCAAAACTCCGAAACTCCAAAACTCCGAAACTCCAAAACTCCGAAACTCCAAAACTCCGAAACTCCAAAACTCCGAAACTCCAAAACTCCGAAACTCCAAAACTCCAAAACTCCAATACTCCAAAACTCCAAAACTCCAAAACTCCAAAACTCCAAAACTCCGAAACTCCGAAACTCCAAAACTCCAAAACTCCAAAACTCCAAAACTTCGAAACTCCAAAACTCCAAAACTCCAAAACTCCGAAACTCCAAAACTCCAAAACTCCAAAACTCCAAAACTCCGAAACTCCAAAACTCCAAAACTCCAAAACTCCGAAACTCCAAAACTCCAAAACTCCAAAACTCCGAAACTCCAAAACTCCGAAACTCCAAAACTCCGAAACTCCGAAACTCCAAAACTCGAAAACTCCAAAACTCCAATACTCCAAAACTCCAAAACTCCAAAACACCGGAACTCCGAAACTCCGAAACTCCAAAACTCCAAAACTCCGAAACTCCGAAACTCCAAAACTCGAAAACTCCAAAACTCCAATACTCCAAAACTCCAAAACTCCAAAACACCGGAACTCCGAAACTCCAAAACTCCAAAACTCCAAAACTCCAAAACTCCAAAACTCCGAAACTCCAAAACTCCAATACTCCAAAACTCCGAAACTCCAAAACTCCAAAACTCTAAAACTCCAAAACTCCAAAACTCCAAAACTCCGAAACTCCAAAACTCCGAAACTCCAAAACTCCGAAACTCCAAAACTGCGAAACTCCAAAACTCCGAATCTCCAAAACTCCAAAACTCCAAAACTCCAAAACTCCAAAACTCCGAAACTCCAAAACTCCAAAACTCCGAAACTCCAAAACTCCGAAACTCCAAAACTCCAAAACTCCAAAACTCCAAAACTCCGAAACTCCAAAACTCCAATACTCCAAAACTAAGAAACTCCAAAACTCCAAAACTCCAAAACTCCAATACTCCAAAACTCCGAAACTCCGAAACTCCAAAACTCCAAAACTCCAAAACTGCAAAACTCCAAAACTCCGAAACTCCGAAACTCCAAAACTCCGAAACTCCAAAACTCGGAAACTCCAAAACTCCGAAACTCCAAAACTCCGAAACTCCAAAACTCCGAATCTCCAAAACTCCAAAACTCCAAAACTCCAAAACTCCGAAACTCCAAAACTCCAAAACTCCGAAACTCCAAAACTCCGAAACTCCAAAACTCCAAAACTCCGAAACTCCAAAACTCCAAAACTCCAAAACTCCGAAACTCCGAAACTCCGAAACTCCAAATCTCCGAAACTCCAAAACTCCAAAACTCCGAAACTCCGCAACTCCGAAACTCCAAAACTCCAAAACTCCGAAACTCCGAAACTCCAAAACTCCAAAACTCCAAAACTCCGAATCTCCGAAACTCCAAAACTCCAAAACTCCGAAACTCCAAAACTCCGAAACTCCGAAACTCCGAAACTCCAAAACTCCAAAACTCCGAAACTCCAAAACTCAGAAACTCCAAAACTCCAAAACTCCAATACTCCAAAACTCCAAAACTCCAAAACACCGAAACTCCGAAACTCCGAAACTCCAAAACTCCAAAACTCCAAAACTCCGAATCTCCAAAACTCGGAAACTCCAAAACTCCAAAACTCCAAAACTCCGAAACTCCAAAACTCCAAAACTCCAAAACTCCGAAACTCCAAAACTCCAAAACTCCAAAACTCCAAAACTCCAAAACTCCAAAACTCCAAAACTCCAAAACTCCGAAACTCCAAAACTCCAAAACTCCAAAACTCCAAAGCTCCAAAACTCCAAAACTCAAAAACTCCAAAACTCAAAAACTCCAAAACTCCAAAACTCCAAAACTCCGAAACTCCAAAACTCCGAAACTCCAAAACTCCGAAACTCCAAAACTCCAAAACTCCAATACTCCAAAACTCCAAAACTCCGAAACTCCAAAACTCCAAAACTCCAAAGCTCCAAAACTCCAAAACTCCAAAACTCCAATACTCCAAAACTCCAAAACTCCAAAACTCCGAAACTCCAAAACTCCAATACTCCAAAACTCCGAAACTCCAAAACTCCGAAACTCCAAAACTCCAAAACTCCAATACTCCAAAACTCCAAAACTCCAAAACACCGAAACTCCGAAACTCCAAAACTCCAAAACTCCAAAACTCCAAAACTCCAAAACTCCGAAACTTAAAAACTCCGAAACTCCAAAACTCCAAAACTCCAAAACTCCGAAACTCCAAAACTCCAATACTCCAATACTCCGAAACTCCAAAACTCCAAAACTCCGAAACTCCAATACTCCAAAACTTCAAAACTCCGAATCTCCAAAACTCCAAAACTCCGAAACTCCGAAACTCCAAAACTCCAAAACTACAAAACTCCAAAACTCCAAAACTCCAAAACTCCGAAACTCCGAAACTCCAAAACTCCGAATCTCCAAAACTCCAAAACTCGAAAACTCCGAAACTCCAAAACTCCAAAACTCCAATACTCCAAAACTCCAAAACTCCGAAACTCCAAAACTCCAAAACTCCAAAGCTCCAAAACTCCAAAACTCCAAAACTCCGAAACTCCAAAACTCCAAAACTCCAAAACTCCGAAACACCAAAACTCCGAAACTCCGAAACTCGGAAACTCCAAAACTCCAAAACTCCAAAACTCCAAAACTCCAAAACTCCGAAACTCCAAAACTCCAAAACTCCGAAACTCCAAAACTCCAAAACTCCGAAACTCCAAAACTCCAAAACTCCAAAACTCCGAAACTCCAAAACTCGAAAACTCCAAAACTCCAAAACTCCAATACTCCAAAACTGCGAAACTCCGAAACTCCAAAACTCCAAAACTCCGAAACTCCAAAACTCCAAAACTCCAAAACTCCAAAGCTCCAAAACTCCAAAACTCAAAAACTCCAAAACTCAAAAACTCCAAAACTCCAAAACTCCAAAACTCCGAAACTCCAAAACTCCGAAACTCCAAAACTCCGAAACTCCAAAACTCCAAAACTCCAATACTCCAAAACTCCAAAACTCCGAAACTCCAAAACTCCAAAACTCCAAAGCTCCAAAACTCCAAAACTCCAAAACTCCAATACTCCAAAACTCCAAAACTCCAAAACTCCGAAACTCCAAAACTCCAATACTCCAAAACTCCGAAACTCCAAAACTCCGAAACTCCAAAACTCCAAAACTCCAATACTCCAAAACTCCAAAACTCCAAAACTCCAAAACTCCAAAACTCCAATACTCCAAAACTCCGAAACTCCGAAACTCCAAAACTCCAAAACTCCAAAACTCCAAAACTGCAAAACTCCAAAACTCCGAAACTCCGAAACTCCAAAACTCCGAAACTCCAAAACTCGGAAACTCCAAAACTCCAAAGCTCCAAAACTCCAAAACTCCAAAACTCCGAAACTCCAAAACTCCAAAACTCCAAAACTCCAAAACTCCGAAACTCCAAAACTCCGAAACTCCAAAACTCCGAAACTCCAAAACTCCGAAACTCCAAAACTCCGAAACTCCAAAACTCCAAAACTCCAATACTCCAAAACTCCAAAACTCCAAAACTCCAAAACTCCAAAACTCCGAAACTCCGAAACTCCAAAACTCCAAAACTCCAAAACTCCAAAACTTCGAAACTCCAAAACTCCAAAACTCCAAAACTCCGAAACTCCAAAACTCCAAAACTCCAAAACTCCAAAACTCCGAAACTCCAAAACTCCAAAACTCCAAAACTCCGAAACTCCAAAACTCCAAAACTCCAAAACTCCGAAACTCCAAAACTCCGAAACTCCAAAACTCCGAAACTCCGAAACTCCAAAACTCGAAAACTCCAAAACTCCAATACTCCAAAACTCCAAAACTCCAAAACACCGGAACTCCGAAACTCCGAAACTCCAAAACTCCAAAACTCCGAAACTCCGAAACTCCAAAACTCGAAAACTCCAAAACTCCAATACTCCAAAACTCCAAAACTCCAAAACACCGGAACTCCGAAACTCCGAAACTCCAAAACTCCAAAACTCCAAAACTCCAAAACTCCAAAACTCCGAAACTCCAAAACTCCAATACTCCAAAACTCCGAAACTCCAAAACTCCAAAACTCTAAAACTCCAAAACTCCAAAACTCCAAAACTCCAAAACTCCGAAACTCCAAAACTCCGAAACTCCAAAACTCCGAAACTCCAAAACTCCGAAACTCCAAAACTCCGAATCTCCAAAACTCCAAAACTCCAAAACTCCAAAACTCCAAAACTCCAAAACTCCGAAACTCCAAAACTCCAAAACTCCGAAACTCCAAAACTCCGAAACTCCAAAACTCCAAAACTCCAAAACTCCAAAACTCCGAAACTCCAAAACTCCAATACTCCAAAACTAAGAAACTCCAAAACTCCAAAACTCCAAAACTCCAATACTCCAAAACTCCGAAACTCCGAAACTCCAAAACTCCAAAACTCCAAAACTGCAAAACTCCAAAACTCCGAAACTCCGAAACTCCAAAACTCCGAAACTCCAAAACTCGGAAACTCCAAAACTCCGAAACTCCAAAACTCCGAAACTCCAAAACTCCGAATCTCCAAAACTCCAAAACTCCAAAACTCCAAAACTCCGAAACTCCAAAACTCCAAAACTCCGAAACTCCAAAACTCCGAAACTCCAAAACTCCAAAACTCCGAAACTCCAAAACTCCAAAACTCCAAAACTCCGAAACTCCGAAACTCCGAAACTCCAAATCTCCGAAACTCCAAAACTCCAAAACTCCGAAACTCCGCAACTCCGAAACTCCAAAACTCCAAAACTCCGAAACTCCGAAACTCCAAAACTCCAAAACTCCAAAACTCCGAATCTCCGAAACTCCAAAACTCCAAAACTCCGAAACTCCAAAACTCCGAAACTCCGAAACTCCGAAACTCCAAAACTCCAAAACTCCGAAACTCCAAAACTCAGAAACTCCAAAACTCCAAAACTCCAATACTCCAAAACTCCAAAACTCCAAAACACCGAAACTCCGAAACTCCGAAACTCCAAAACTCCAAAACTCCAAAACTCCGAATCTCCAAAACTCGGAAACTCCAAAACTCCAAAACTCCAAAACTCCGAAACTCCAAAACTCCAAAACTCCAAAACTCCGAAACTCCAAAACTCCAAAACTCCAAAACTCCAAAACTCCAAAACTCCAAAACTCCAAAACTCCAAAACTCCGAAACTCCAAAACTCCAAAACTCCAAAACTCCAAAGCTCCAAAACTCCAAAACTCAAAAACTCCAAAACTCAAAAACTCCAAAACTCCAAAACTCCAAAACTCCGAAACTCCAAAACTCCGAAACTCCAAAACTCCGAAACTCCAAAACTCCAAAACTCCAATACTCCAAAACTCCAAAACTCCGAAACTCCAAAACTCCAAAACTCCAAAGCTCCAAAACTCCAAAACTCCAAAACTCCAATACTCCAAAACTCCAAAACTCCAAAACTCCGAAACTCCAAAACTCCAATACTCCAAAACTCCGAAACTCCAAAACTCCGAAACTCCAAAACTCCAAAACTCCAATACTCCAAAACTCCAAAACTCCAAAACACCGAAACTCCGAAACTCCAAAACTCCAAAACTCCAAAACTCCAAAACTCCGAAACTCAAAAACTCCGAAACTCCAAAACTCCAAAACTCCAAAACTCCGAAACTCCAAAACTCCAATACTCCAATACTCCGAAACTCCAAAACTCCAAAACTCCGAAACTCCAATACTCCAAAACTTCAAAACTCCGAATCTCCAAAACTCCAAAACTCCGAAACTCCGAAACTCCAAAACTCCAAAACTACAAAACTCCAAAACTCCAAAACTCCAAAACTCCGAAACTCCGAAACTCCAAAACTCCGAATCTCCAAAACTCCAAAACTCGAAAACTCCGAAACTCCAAAACTCCAAAACTCCAATACTCCAAAACTCCAAAACTCCGAAACTCCAAAACTCCAAAACTCCAAAGCTCCAAAACTCCAAAACTCCAAAACTCCGAAACTCCAAAACTCCAAAACTCCAAAACTCCGAAACACCAAAACTCCGAAACTCCGAAACTCGGAAACTCCAAAACTCCAAAACTCCAAAACTCCAAAACTCCAAAACTCCGAAACTCCAAAACTCCAAAACTCCGAAACTCCAAAACTCCAAAACTCCGAAACTCCAAAACTCCAAAACTCCAAAACTCCGAAACTCCAAAACTCGAAAACTCCAAAACTCCAAAACTCCAATACTCCAAAACTGCGAAACTCCGAAACTCCAAAACTCCAAAACTCCAAAACTCCGAAACTCCAAAACTCCAATACTCCAAAACTCCGAAACTCCAAAACTCCAAAACTCAAAAACTCCAAAACTCCAAAACTCCAAAACTCCAAAACTCCGAAACTCCAAAACTCCGAAACTCCAAAACTCCGAAACTCCAAAACTCCGAAACTCCAAAACTCCGAATCTCCAAAACTCCAAAACTCCAAAAACTCCAAAACTCCGAAACTCCAAAACTCCAAAACTCCGAAACTCCAAAACTCCGAAACTCCAAAACTCCAAAACTCCAAAACTCCAAAACTCCGAAACTCCAAAACTCCAAAACTCCGAAACTCCAAAACTCCAAAACTCCAAAACTCCGAAACTCCGAAACTCCAAAACTCCAAAACTCCGAAACTCCAAAACTGCAAAACTCCAAAACTCCAAAACTCCAAAACTCCAAAACTCCAAAACTCCAAACTCCAAAACTGCAAAAGTCCAAAACTCCAAAACTCCGAAACTCCAATACTCCAAAACTCCGAAACTCCAAAACTCCAAAACTCCAAAACTCCAAAACTCCAAAACTCCAATACTCCGAAACTCCGAAACTCCAAAACTCCAAAACTCCAAAACTCCAAAACTCCAAAACTCCGAAACTCCAAAACTCCGAAACTCCGAAACTCCAAAACTCCAAAACTCCGAAACTCCAAAACTCCAAAACTCCGAAACTCCAAAACTGCAAAAGTCCAAAACTCCAAAACTCCGAAACTCCAATACTGCAAAACTCCGAAACTCCAAAACTCCAAAACTCCAAAACTCCGAAACTCAAAAACTCCGAAACTCCAAAACTCCAAAACTCCGAAACTCCGAAACTCCAAAACTCCAATACTCCAATACTCCGAAACTCCAAAACTCCAAAACTCCGAAACTCCAATACTCCAAAACTTCAAAACTCCGAATCTCCAAAACTCCAAAACTCCGAAACTCCGAAACTCCAAAACTCCAAAACTACAAAACTCCAAAACTCCAAAACTCCAAAACTCCGAAACTCCGAAACTCCAAAACTCCAAAACTCCAAAACTCCAAAACTCCGAAACTCCAAAACTCCGAAACTCCGAAACACCAAAACTCCAAAACTCCGAAACTCCAAAACTCCAAAACTCCAAAACTCCGAAACTCCGAAACTCCAAAACTCCAAAACTCCAAAACTCCAAAACTGCAAAAGTCCAAAACTCCAAAACTCCGAAACTCCAATACTCCAAAACTCCGAAACTCCAAAACTCCAAAACTCCAAAACTCCAAAACTCCAAAACTCCAATACTCCGAAACTCCGAAACTCCAAAACTCCAAAACTCCAAAACTCCAAAACTCCGAAACTCCAAAACTCCGAAACTCCGAAACTCCAAAACTCCAAAACTCCGAAACTCCAAAACTCCAAAACTCCGAAACTCCAAAACTGCAAAAGTCCAAAACTCCAAAACTCCGAAACTCCAATACTCCAAAACTCCGAAACTCCAAAACTCCAAAACTCCAAAACTCCAAAACTCCAAAACTCCGAAACTCCGAAACTCCGAAACTCCGAAACTCCAAAACTCCGAAACTCCGAAACTCCAAAACTCCAAAACTCCAAAACTCCGAAACTCCAAAACTCCAAAACTCCAAAACTCCGAAACTCCGAAACTCCGAAACTCCAAAACTCCGAATCTCCAAAACTCGGAAACTCCAAAACTCCAAAACTCCAAAACTCCAAAACTCCGAAACTCCAAAACTCCAAAACTCCAAAACTCCGAAACTCCAAAACTCCGAAACTCCAAAACTCCAAAACTCCAAAACTCCAATACTCCAAAACTCCAAAACTCCAAAACACCGAAACTCCGAAACTCCAAAACTCCGAAACTCCAAAACTCCGAAACTCCAAAACTCCGAATCTCCAAAACTCCAAAACTCCAAAACTCCGAAACTCCAAAACTCCGAAACTCCAAAACTCCAAAACTCCGAAACTCCAAAACTCCGAAACTCCAAAACTCCAAAACTCCGAAACTCCAAAACTCCAAAACTCCGAAACTCCAAAACGCCGAAGCTCCGAAACTCCGAAACTCCAAAACTCCAAAACTCCGAAACTCCAAAACTCCAAAACTCCGAAACTCCGAAACTCCAAATCTCCGAAACTCCAAAACTCCAAAACTCCGAAACTCCGCAACTCCGAAACTCCAAAACTCCAAAACTCCGAAACTCCGAAACTCCAAAACTCCAAAACTCCAAAACTCCGAATCTCCGAAACTCCAAAACTCCAAAACTCCGAAACTCCAAAACTCCGAAACTCCGAAACTCCGAAACTCCGAAACTCCAAAACTCCAAAACTCCGAAACTCCAAAACTCCGAAACTCCAAAACTCCAAAACTCCAATACTCCAAAACTCCAAAACACCGAAACTCCGAAACTCCGAAACTCCAAAACTCCAAAACTCCAAAACTCCGAATCTCCAAAACTCGGAAACTCCAAAACTCCAAAACTCCAAAACTCCGAAACTCCAAAACTCCAAAACTCCAAAACTCCGAAACTCCAAAACTCCAAAACTCCAAAACTCCAAAACTCCAAAACTCCAAAACTCCAAAACTCCAAAACTCCGAAACTCCAAAACTAAGAAACTCCAAAACTCCAAAACTCCAAAACTCCAATACTCCAAAACTCCGAAACTCCCAAACTCCAAAACTCCAAAACTCCAAAACTGCAAAACTCCAAAACTCCGAAACTCCGAAACTCCAAAACTCCGAAACTCCAAAACTCGGAAACTCCAAAACTCCAAAGCTCCAAAACTCCAAAACTCCAAAACTCCGAAACTCCAAAACTCCGAAACTCCAAAACTCCGAATCTCCAAAACTCCAAAACTCCAAAACTCCAAAACTCCGAAACTCCAAAACTCCAAAACTCCGAAACTCCGAAACTCCAAAACTCCGAAACTCCAAAACTCCAAAACTCCGAAACTCCAAAACTCCAAAACTCCGAAACTCCAAAACGCCGAAGCTCCGAAACTCCGAAACTACAAAACTCCAAAACTCCGAAACTCCAAAACTCCGAAACTCCAAATCTCCGAAACTCCAAAACTCCAAAACTCCGAAACTCCGCAACTCCGAAACTCCAAAACTCCAAAACTCCGAAACTCCGAAAGTCCAAAACTCCAAAACTCCAAAACTCCGAATCTCCGAAACTCCAAAACTCCAAAACTCCGAAACTCCAAAACTCCAAAACTCCGAAACTCCGAAACTCCGAAACTCCAAAACTCCAAAACTCCGAAACTCCAAAACTCCGAAACTCCAAAACTCCAAAACTCCAATACTCCAAAACTCCAAAACTCCAAAACACCGAAACTCCGAAACTCCGAAACTCCAAAACTCCAAAACTCCAAAACTCCGAATCTCCAAAACTCGGAAACTCCAAAACTCCAAAACTCCAAAACTCCGAAACTCCAAAACTCGAAAACTCCAAAACTCCAATACTCCAAAACTCCAAAACTCCAAAACACCGGAACTCCGAAACTCCGAAACTCCAAAACTCCAAAACTCCAAAACTCCAAAACTCCAAAACTCCGAAACTCCAAAACTCCAATACTCCAAAACTCCGAAACTCCAAAACTCCAAAACTCTAAAACTCCAAAACTCCAAAACTCCAAAACTCCAAAACTCCGAAACTCCAAAACTCCGAAACTCCAAAACTCCGAAACTCCAAAACTCCGAAACTCCAAAACTCCGAATCTCCAAAACTCCAAAACTCCAAAACTCCAAAACTCCAAAACTCCAAAACTCCGAAACTCCAAAACTCCAAAACTCCGAAACTCCAAAACTCCGAAACTCCAAAACTCCAAAACTCCAAAACTCCAAAACTCCGAAACTCCAAAACTCCAATACTCCAAAACTAAGAAACTCCAAAACTCCAAAACTCCAAAACTCCAATACTCCAAAACTCCGAAACTCCGAAACTCCAAAACTCCAAAACTCCAAAACTGCAAAACTCCAAAACTCCGAAACTCCGAAACTCCAAAACTCCGAAACTCCAAAACTCGGAAACTCCAAAACTCCGAAACTCCAAAACTCCGAAACTCCAAAACTCCGAATCTCCAAAACTCCAAAACTCCAAAACTCCAAAACTCCGAAACTCCAAAACTCCAAAACTCCGAAACTCCAAAACTCCGAAACTCCAAAACTCCAAAACTCCGAAACTCCAAAACTCCAAAACTCCAAAACTCCGAAACTCCGAAACTCCGAAACTCCAAATCTCCGAAACTCCAAAACTCCAAAACTCCGAAACTCCGAAACTCCGAAACTCCGAAACTCCGAAACTCCAAAACTCCAAAACTCCAAAACTCCGAAACTCCGAAACTCCGAAACTCCAAAACTCCAAAACTCCGAAACTCCGAAACTCCGAAACTCCGAAACTCCAAAACTCCGAAACTCCAAAACTCCAAAACTCCAATACTCCAAAACTCCGAAACTCCGAAACTCCAAAACTCCAAAACTCCAAAACTGCAAAACTCCAAAACTCCGAAACTCCGAAACTCCAAAACTCCGAAACTCCAAAACTCGGAAACTCCAAAACTCCAAAGCTCCAAAACTCCAAAACTCCAAAACTCCGAAACTCCAAAACTCCAAAACTCCAAAACTCCAAAACTCCGAAACTCCAAAACTCCGAAACTCCAAAACTCCAAAACTCCGAAACTCCGAAACTCCGAAACTCCGAAACTCCAAAACTCCAAAACTCCAAAACTCCAAAACTCCAATACTCCAAAACTCCGAAACTCCGAAACTCCAAAACTCCAAAACTCCAAAACTGCAAAACTCCAAAACTCCGAAACTCCGAAACTCCAAAACTCCGAAACTCCAAAACTCGGAAACTCCAAAACTCCAAAGCTCCAAAACTCCAAAACTCCAAAACTCCGAAACTCCAAAACTCCAAAACTCCAAAACTCCAAAACTCCAAAACTCCGAAACTCCAAAACTCCGAAACTCCAAAACTCCAAAACTCCAAAACTCCAAAACTCCAATACTCCAAAACTCCGAAACTCCAAAACTCCAAAACTCCAATACTCCAAAACTCCAAAACTCCGAAACTCCGAAACTCCAAAACTCCGAAACTCCAAAACTCCGAAACTCCAAAACTCCAAAACTCCAATACTCCAAAACTCCAAAACTCCAAAACTCCAAAACTCCAAAACTCCGAAACTCCGAAACTCCAAAACTCCAAAACTCCAAAACTCCAAAACTCCGAAACTCCAAAACTCCAAAACTCCGAAACTCCAAAACTCCAAAACTCCAAAACTCCAAAACTCCAAAACTCCGAAACTCCAAAACTCCAAAACTCCAAAACTCCGAAACTCCAAAACTCCAAAACTCCAAAACTCCGAAACTCCAAAACTCCGAAACTCCAAAACTCCGAAACTCCGAAACTCCAAAACTCGAAAACTCCAAAACTCCAATACTCCAAAACTCCAAAACTCCAAAACACCGGAACTCCGAAACTCCGAAACTCCAAAACTCCAAAACTCCGAAACTCCGAAACTCCAAAACTCGAAAACTCCAAAACTCCAATACTCCAAAACTCCAAAACACCGGAACTCCGAAACTCCGAAACTCCAAAACTCCAAAACTCCGAAACTCCAAAACTCCAATACTCCAAAACTCCGAAACTCCAAAACTCCAAAACTCTAAAACTCCAAAACTCCAAAACTCCAAAACTCCAAAACTCCGAAACTCCAAAACTCCGAAACTCCAAAACTCCGAAACTCCAAAACTCCGAAACTCCAAAACTCCGAATCTCCAAAACTCCAAAACTCCAAAACTCCAAAACTGCAAAACTCCAAAACTCCGAAACTCCAAAACTCCAAAACTCCGAAACTCCAAAACTCCGAAACTCCAAAACTCCAAAACTCCAAAACTCCAAAACTCCGAAACTCCAAAACTCCAAAACTCCAAAACTCCGAAACTCCAAAACTCCAATACTCCAAAACTAAGAAACTCCAAAACTCCAAAACTCCAATACTCCAAAACTCCGAAACTCCCAAACTCCAAAACTCCAAAACTCCAAAACTGCAAAACTCCAAAACTCCGAAACTCCGAAACTCCAAAACTCCGAAACTCCAAAACTCGGAAACTCCAAAACTCCAAAGCTCCAAAACTCCAAAACTCCAAAACTCCGAAACTCCAAAACTCCGAAACTCCAAAACTCCGAATCTCCAAAACTCCAAAACTCCAAAACTCCAAAACTCCGAAACTCCAAAACTCCAAAACTCCGAAACTCCGAAACTCCAAAACTCCGAAACTCCAAAACTCCAAAACTCCGAAACTCCAAAACTCCAAAACTCCGAAACTCCAAAACGCCGAAGCTCCGAAACTACAAAACTCCAAAACTCCGAAACTCCAAAACTCCGAAACTCCAAATCTCCGAAACTCCAAAACTCCAAAACTCCGAAACTCCGCAACTCCGAAACTCCAAAACTCCAAAACTCCGAAACTCCGAAAGTCCAAAACTCCAAAACTCCAAAACTCCGAATCTCCGAAACTCCAAAACTCCAAAACTCCGAAACTCCAAAACTCCAAAACTCCGAAACTCCGAAACTCCGAAACTCCAAAACTCCAAAACTCCGAAACTCCAAAACTCCGAAACTCCAAAACTCCAAAACTCCAATACTCCAAAACTCCAAAACTCCAAAACACCGAAACTCCGAAACTCCGAAACTCCAAAACTCCAAAACTCCAAAACTCCGAATCTCCAAAACTCGGAAACTCCAAAACTCCAAAACTCCAAAACTCCGAAACTCCAAAACTCCAAAACTCCAAAACTCCGAAACTCCAAAACTCCAAAACTCCAAAACTCCAAAACTCCAAGACTCCAAAACTCCAAAACTCCAAAACTCCGAAACTCCAAAACTCCAAAACTCCAAAACTCCAAAGCTCCAAAACTCCAAAACTCAAAAACTCCAAAACTCAAAACCTCCAAAACTCCAAAACTCCGAAACTCCAAAACTCCGAAACTCCAAAACTCCGAAACTCCAAAACTCCAAAACTCCAATACTCCAAAACTCCAAAACTCCGAAACTCCAAAACTCCAAAACTCCAAAGCTCCAAAACTCCAAAACTCCCAAACTCCGAAACTCCAAAACTCCGAAACTCCAAAACTCCAAAACTCCAATACTCCAAAACTCCAAAACTCCAAAACTCCGAAACTCCGAAACTCCAAAACTCGAAAACTCCAAAACTCCAATACTCCAAAACTCCAAAACTCCAAAACACCGGAACTCCGAAACTCCGAAACTCCAAAACTCCAAAACTCCGAAACTCCGAAACTCCAAAACTCGAAAACTCCAAAACTCCAATACTCCAAAACTCCAAAACACCGGAACTCCGAAACTCCGAAACTCCAAAACTCCAAAACTCCGAAACTCCAAAACTCCAATACTCCAAAACTCCGAAACTCCAAAACTCCAAAACTCTAAAACTCCAAAACTCCAAAACTCCAAAACTCCAAAACTCCGAAACTCCAAAACTCCGAAACTCCAAAACTCCGAAACTCCAAAACTCCGAAACTCCAAAACTCCGAATCTCCAAAACTCCAAAACTCCAAAACTCCAAAACTGCAAAACTCCAAAACTCCGAAACTCCAAAACTCCAAAACTCCGAAACTCCAAAACTCCGAAACTCCAAAACTCCAAAACTCCAAAACTCCAAAACTCCGAAACTCCAAAACTCCAAAACTCCAAAACTCCGAAACTCCAAAACTCCAATACTCCAAAACTAAGAAACTCCAAAACTCCAAAACTCCAAAACTCCAATACTCCAAAACTCCGAAACTCCCAAACTCCAAAACTCCAAAACTCCAAAACTGCAAAACTCCAAAACTCCGAAACTCCGAAACTCCAAAACTCCGAAACTCCAAAACTCGGAAACTCCAAAACTCCAAAGCTCCAAAACTCCAAAACTCCAAAACTCCGAAACTCCAAAACTCCGAAACTCCAAAACTCCGAATCTCCAAAACTCCAAAACTCCAAAACTCCAAAACTCCGAAACTCCAAAACTCCAAAACTCCGAAACTCCGAAACTCCAAAACTCCGAAACTCCAAAACTCCAAAACTCCGAAACTCCAAAACTCCAAAACTCCGAAACTCCAAAACGCCGAAGCTCCGAAACTCCGAAACTACAAAACTCCAAAACTCCGAAACTCCAAAACTCCGAAACTCCAAATCTCCGAAACTCCAAAACTCCAAAACTCCGAAACTCCGCAACTCCGAAACTCCAAAACTCCAAAACTCCGAAACTCCGAAAGTCCAAAACTCCAAAACTCCAAAACTCCGAATCTCCGAAACTCCAAAACTCCAAAACTCCGAAACTCCAAAACTCCAAAACTCCGAAACTCCGAAACTCCGAAACTCCAAAACTCCAAAACTCCGAAACTCCAAAACTCCGAAACTCCAAAACTCCAAAACTCCAATACTCCAAAACTCCAAAACTCCAAAACACCGAAACTCCGAAACTCCGAAACTCCAAAACTCCAAAACTCCAAAACTCCGAATCTCCAAAACTCGGAAACTCCAAAACTCCAAAACTCCAAAACTCCGAAACTCCAAAACTCCAAAACTCCAAAACTCCGAAACTCCAAAACTCCAAAACTCCAAAACTCCAAAACTCCAAGACTCCAAAACTCCAAAACTCCAAAACTCCGAAACTCCAAAACTCCAAAACTCCAAAACTCCAAAGCTCCAAAACTCCAAAGCTCAAAAACTCCAAAACTCAAAACCTCCAAAACTCCAAAACTCCGAAACTCCAAAACTCCGAAACTCCAAAACTCCGAAACTCCAAAACTCCAAAACTCCAATACTCCAAAACTCCAAAACTCCGAAACTCCAAAACTCCAAAACTCCAAAGCTCCAAAACTCCAAAACTCCCAAACTCCAATACTCCAAAACTCCAAAACTCCAAAACTCCGAAACTCCAAAACTCCAATACTCCAAAACTCCGAAACTCCAAAACTCCGAAACTCCAAAACTCCAAAACTCCAATACTCCAAAACTCCAAAACTCCAAAACACCGAAACTCCGAAACTCCAAAACTCCAAAACTCCAAAACTCCAAAACTCCAAAACTCCGAAACTCAAAAACTCCGAAACTCCAAAACTCCAAAACTCCAAAACTCCGAAACTCCAAAACTCCAATACTCCAATACTCCGAAACTCCAAAACTCCAAAACTCCGAAACTCCAAAACTCCAAAGCTCCAAAACTCCAAAACTCCAAAACTCCGAAACTCCAAAACTCCAAAACTCCAAAACTCCAAAACTCCGAAACACCAAAACTCCGAAACTCCGAAACTCGGAAACTCCAAAACTCCAAAACTCCAAAACTCCAAAACTCCAAAACTCCGAAACTCCAAAACTCCAAAACTCCGAAACTCCAAAACTCCAAAACTCCGAAACTCCAAAACTCCAAAACTCCAAAACTCCGAAACTCCGAAACTCCAAAACTCGAAAACTCCAAAACTCCAAAACTCCAATACTCCAAAACTGCGAAACTCCGAAACTCCAAAACTCCAAAACTCCAAAACTCCGAAACTCCAAAACTCCAATACTCCAAAACTCCGAAACTCCAAAACTCCAAAACTCAAAAACTCCAAAACTCCAAAACTCCAAAACTCCAAAACTCCGAAACTCCAAAACTCCGAAACTCCAAAACTCCGAAACTCCAAAACTCCAAAACTCCAAAACTCCGAAACTCCAAAACTCCAAAACTCCAAAACTCCAAAACTCCAAAACTCCGAAACTCCAAAACTCCAAAACTCCGAAACTCCAAAACTCCAAAACTCCGAAACTCCAAAACTCCAAAACTCCAAAACTCCGAAACTCCGAAACTCCAAAACTCGAAAACTCCAAAACTCCAAAACTCCAATACTCCAAAACTGCGAAACTCCGAAACTCCAAAACTCCAAAACTCCAAAACTCCGAAACTCCAAAACTCCAATACTCCAAAACTCCGAAACTCCAAAACTCCAAAACTCAAAAACTCCAAAACTC
This sequence comes from Amblyomma mixtum, assembly GCF_055824585.1. Lineage (NCBI taxonomy): Eukaryota > Metazoa > Arthropoda > Arachnida > Ixodida > Ixodidae > Amblyomma > Amblyomma mixtum. The sequence goes on from NW_028317651.1 coordinate 14,360,634, forward strand.
CAAAACTCCAAAACTCCAAAACTCCGAAACTCCAAAACTCCGAAACTCCAAAACTCCGAAACTCCAAAACTCCAAAACTCCAAAACTCCGAAACTCCAAAACTCCAAAACTCGAAAACTCCGAAACTCCAAAACTCCGAAACTCCAAAACTCCGAAACTCCGAAACTCCAAAACTCGAAAACTCCAAAACTCCAATACTCCAAAACTCCAAAACTCCAAAACACCGGAACTCCGAAACTCCGAAACTCCAAAACTCCAAAACTCCGAAACTCCGAAACTCCAAAACTCGAAAACTCCAAAACTCCAATACTCCAAAACTCCAAAACACCGGAACTCCGAAACTCCGAAACTCCAAAACTCCAAAACTCCAAAACTCCAAAACTCCAAAACTCCGAAACTCCAAAACTCCAATACTCCAAAACTCCGAAACTCCAAAACTCCAAAACTCTAAAACTCCAAAACTCCAAAACTCCAAAACTCCGAAACTCCAAAACTCCGAAACTCCAAAACTCCGAAACTCCAAAACTCCGAAACTCCAAAACTCCGAATCTCCAAAACTCCAAAACTCCAAAACTCCAAAACTGCAAAACTCCAAAACTCCGAAACTCCAAAACTCCAAAACTCCGAAACTCCAAAACTCCGAAACTCCAAAACTCCAAAACTCCAAAACTCCAAAACTCCGAAACTCCAAAACTCCAATACTCCAAAACTAAGAAACTCCAAAACTCCAAAACTCCAAAACTCCAATACTCCAAAACTCCGAAACTCCGAAACTCCAAAACTCCAAAACTCCAAAACTGCAAAACTCCAAAACTCCGAAACTCCGAAACTCCAAAACTCCGAAACTCCAAAACTCGGAAACTCCAAAACTCCAAAGCTCCAAAACTCCAAAACTCCAAAACTCCGAAACTCCAAAACTCCGAAACTCCAAAACTCCGAATCTCCAAAACTCCAAAACTCCAAAACTCCAAAACTCCGAAACTCCAAAACTCCAAAACTCCGAAACTCCAAAACTCCGAAACTCCAAAACTCCAAAACTCCGAAACTCCAAAACTCCAAAACTCCGAAACTCCAAAACGCCGAAGCTCCGAAACTCCGAAACTCCAAAACTCCAAAACTCCGAAACTCCAAAACTCCAAAACTCCGAAACTCCGAAACTCCGAAACTCCAAATCTCCGAAACTCCAAAACTCCAAAACTCCGAAACTCCGCAACTCCGAAACTCCAAAACTCCAAAACTCCGAAACTCCGAAACTCCAAAACTCCAAAACTCCAAAACTCCGAATCTCCGAAACTCCAAAACTCCAAAACTCCGAAACTCCAAAACTCCGAAACTCCGAAACTCCAATACTCCAAAACTCCAAAACTCCAAAACTCCAAAACTCCAAAACTCCAAAACTCCGAAACTCCAAAACTCCAAAACTCCAAAACTCCAAAGCTCCAAAACTCCAAAACTCAAAAACTCAAAAACTCAAAAACTCAAAAACTCCAAAACTCCAAAACTCCGAAACTCCAAAACTCCGAAACTCCAAAACTCCGAAACTCCAAAACTCCAAAACTCCAATACTCCAAAACTCCAAAACTCCGAAACTCCAAAACTCCAAAACTCCAAAGCTCCAAAACTCCAAAACTCCAATACTCCAAAACTCCAAAACTCCAAAACTCCGAAACTCCAAAACTCCAATACTCCAAAACTCCGAAACTCCAAAACTCCGAAACTCCAAAACTCCAAAACTCCAATACTCCAAAACTCCAAAACTCCAAAACACCGAAACTCCGAAACTCCAAAACTCCAAAACTCCAAAACTCCAAAACTCCAAAACTCCGAAACTCAAAAACTCCGAAACTCCAAAACTCCAAAACTCCAAAACTCCGAAACTCCAAAACTCCAATACTCCAATACTCCGAAACTCCAAAACTCCAAAACTCCGAAACTCCAATACTCCAAAACTTCAAAACTCCGAATCTCCAAAACTCCAAAACTCCGAAACTCCGAAACTCCAAAACTACAAAACTCCAAAACTCCAAAACTCCAAAACTCCGAAACTCCGAAACTCCAAAACTCCGAATCTCCAAAACTCCAAAACTCGAAAACTCCGAAACTCCAAAACTCCAAAACTCCAATACTCCAAAACTCCAAAACTCCGAAACTCCAAAACTCCAAAACTCCAAAGCTCCAAAACTCCAAAACTCCAAAACTCCGAAACTCCAAAACTCCAAAACTCCAAAACTCCGAAACACCAAAACTCCGAAACTCCGAAACTCGGAAACTCCAAAACTCCAAAACTCCAAAACTCCAAAACTCCAAAACTCCGAAACTCCAAAACTCCAAAACTCCGAAACTCCAAAACTCCAAAACTCCGAAACTCCAAAACTCCAAAACTCCAAAACTCCGAAACTCCGAAACTCCAAAACTCGAAAACTCCAAAACTCCAAAACTCCAATACTCCAAAACTGCGAAACTCCGAAACTCCAAAACTCCAATACTCCAAAACTCCGAAACTCCAAAACTCCAAAACTCCGAAACTCCAAAACTCCAAAACTCCGAAACTCCGAAACTCCGAAACTCCGAAACTCCAAAACTCCAAAACTCCAAAACTCCGAAACTCCGAAACTCCGAAACTCCAAAACTCCAAAACTCCGAAACTCCGAAACTCCGAAACTCCGAAACTCCAAAACTCCGAAACTCCAAAACTCCAAAACTCCAATACTCCAAAACTCCGAAACTCCGAAACTCCAAAACTCCAAAACTCCAAAACTGCAAAACTCCAAAACTCCGAAACTCCGAAACTCCAAAACTCCGAAACTCCAAAACTCGGAAACTCCAAAACTCCAAAGCTCCAAAACTCCAAAACTCCAAAACTCCGAAACTCCAAAACTCCAAAACTCCAAAACTCCAAAACTCCGAAACTCCAAAACTCCGAAACTCCAAAACTCCAAAACTCCGAAACTCCGAAACTCCGAAACTCCGAAACTCCAAAACTCCAAAACTCCAAAACTCCAAAACTCCAATACTCCAAAACTCCGAAACTCCGAAACTCCAAAACTCCAAAACTCCAAAACTGCAAAACTCCAAAACTCCGAAACTCCGAAACTCCAAAACTCCGAAACTCCAAAACTCGGAAACTCCAAAACTCCAAAGCTCCAAAACTCCAAAACTCCAAAACTCCGAAACTCCAAAACTCCAAAACTCCAAAACTCCAAAACTCCAAAACTCCGAAACTCCAAAACTCCGAAACTCCAAAACTCCAAAACTCCAAAACTCCAAAACTCCAATACTCCAAAACTCCGAAACTCCAAAACTCCAAAACTCCAATACTCCAAAACTCCAAAACTCCGAAACTCCGAAACTCCAAAACTCCGAAACTCCAAAACTCCGAAACTCCAAAACTCCAAAACTCCAATACTCCAAAACTCCAAAACTCCAAAACTCCAAAACTCCAAAACTCCGAAACTCCGAAACTCCAAAACTCCAAAACTCCAAAACTCCAAAACTCCGAAACTCCAAAACTCCAAAACTCCAAAACTCCGAAACTCCAAAACTCCAAAACTCCAAAACTCCAAAACTCCAAAACTCCGAAACTCCAAAACTCCAAAACTCCAAAACTCCGAAACTCCAAAACTCCAAAACTCCAAAACTCCGAAACTCCAAAACTCCGAAACTCCAAAACTCCGAAACTCCGAAACTCCAAAACTCGAAAACTCCAAAACTCCAATACTCCAAAACTCCAAAACTCCAAAACACCGGAACTCCGAAACTCCGAAACTCCAAAACTCCAAAACTCCGAAACTCCGAAACTCCAAAACTCGAAAACTCCAAAACTCCAATACTCCAAAACTCCAAAACACCGGAACTCCGAAACTCCGAAACTCCAAAACTCCAAAACTCCGAAACTCCAAAACTCCAATACTCCAAAACTCCGAAACTCCAAAACTCCAAAACTCTAAAACTCCAAAACTCCAAAACTCCAAAACTCCAAAACTCCGAAACTCCAAAACTCCGAAACTCCAAAACTCCGAAACTCCAAAACTCCGAAACTCCAAAACTCCGAATCTCCAAAACTCCAAAACTCCAAAACTCCAAAACTGCAAAACTCCAAAACTCCGAAACTCCAAAACTCCAAAACTCCGAAACTCCAAAACTCCGAAACTCCAAAACTCCAAAACTCCAAAACTCCAAAACTCCGAAACTCCAAAACTCCAAAACTCCAAAACTCCGAAACTCCAAAACTCCAATACTCCAAAACTAAGAAACTCCAAAACTCCAAAACTCCAAAACTCCAAAACTCCAAAACTCCGAAACTCCAAAACTCCGAAACTCCAAAACTCCGAATCTCCAAAACTCCAAAACTCCAAAACTCCAAAACTCCGAAACTCCAAAACTCCAAAACTCCGAAACTCCGAAACTCCAAAACTCCGAAACTCCAAAACTCCAAAACTCCGAAACTCCAAAACTCCAAAACTCCGAAACTCCAAAACGCCGAAGCTCCGAAACTCCGAAACTACAAAACTCCAAAACTCCGAAACTCCAAAACTCCGAAACTCCAAATCTCCGAAACTCCAAAACTCCAAAACTCCGAAACTCCGCAACTCCGAAACTCCAAAACTCCAAAACTCCGAAACTCCGAAAGTCCAAAACTCCAAAACTCCAAAACTCCGAATCTCCGAAACTCCAAAACTCCAAAACTCCGAAACTCCAAAACTCCAAAACTCCGAAACTCCGAAACTCCGAAACTCCAAAACTCCAAAACTCCGAAACTCCAAAACTCCGAAACTCCAAAACTCCAAAACTCCAATACTCCAAAACTCCAAAACTCCAAAACACCGAAACTCCGAAACTCCGAAACTCCAAAACTCCAAAACTCCAAAACTCCGAATCTCCAAAACTCGGAAACTCCAAAACTCCAAAACTCCAAAACTCCGAAACTCCAAAACTCCAAAACTCCAAAACTCCGAAACTCCAAAACTCCAAAACTCCAAAACTCCAAAACTCCAAGACTCCAAAACTCCAAAACTCCAAAACTCCGAAACTCCAAAACTCCAAAACTCCAAAACTCCAAAGCTCCAAAACTCCAAAACTCAAAAACTCCAAAACTCAAAACCTCCAAAACTCCAAAACTCCGAAACTCCAAAACTCCGAAACTCCAAAACTCCGAAACTCCAAAACTCCAAAACTCCAATACTCCAAAACTCCAAAACTCCGAAACTCCAAAACTCCAAAACTCCAAAGCTCCAAAACTCCAAAACTCCCAAACTCCAATACTCCAAAACTCCAAAACTCCAAAACTCCGAAACTCCAAAACTCCAATACTCCAAAACTCCGAAACTCCAAAACTCCGAAACTCCAAAACTCCAAAACTCCAATACTCCAAAACTCCAAAACTCCAAAACACCGAAACTCCGAAACTCCAAAACTCCAAAACTCCAAAACTCCAAAACTCCAAAACTCCGAAACTCAAAAACTCCGAAACTCCAAAACTCCAAAACTCCAAAACTCCGAAACTCCAAAACTCCAATACTCCAATACTCCGAAACTCCAAAACTCCAAAACTCCGAAACTCCAAAACTCCAAAGCTCCAAAACTCCAAAACTCCAAAACTCCGAAACTCCAAAACTCCAAAACTCCAAAACTCCGAAACACCAAAACTCCGAAACTCCGAAACTCGGAAACTCCAAAACTCCAAAACTCCAAAACTCCAAAACTCCAAAACTCCGAAACTCCAAAACTCCAAAACTCCGAAACTCCAAAACTCCAAAACTCCGAAACTCCAAAACTCCAAAACTCCAAAACTCCGAAACTCCGAAACTCCAAAACTCGAAAACTCCAAAACTCCAAAACTCCAATACTCCAAAACTGCGAAACTCCGAAACTCCAAAACTCCAAAACTCCAAAACTCCGAAACTCCAAAACTCCAATACTCCAAAACTCCGAAACTCCAAAACTCCAAAACTCAAAAACTCCAAAACTCCAAAACTCCAAAACTCCAAAACTCCGAAACTCCAAAACTCCGAAACTCCAAAACTCCGAAACTCCAAAACTCCAAAACTCCAAAACTCCGAAACTCCAAAACTCCAAAACTCCGAAACTCCAAAACTCCGAAACTCCAAAACTCCGAAACTCCGAAACTCCAAAACTCGAAAACTCCAAAACTCCAATACTCCAAAACTCCAAAACTCCAAAACACCGGAACTCCGAAACTCCGAAACTCCAAAACTCCAAAACTCCGAAACTCCGAAACTCCAAAACTCGAAAACTCCAAAACTCCAATACTCCAAAACTCCAAAACACCGGAACTCCGAAACTCCGAAACTCCAAAACTCCAAAACTCCAAAACTCCAAAACTCCGAAACTCCAAAACTCCAATACTCCAAAACTCCGAAACTCCAAAACTCCAAAACTCTAAAACTCCAAAACTCCAAAACTCCAAAACTCCAAAACTCCAAAACTCCGAAACTCCAAAACTCCGAAACTCCAAAACTCCGAAACTCCAAAACTCCGAAACTCCAAAACTCCGAATCTCCAAAACTCCAAAACTCCAAAACTCCAAAACTGCAAAACTCCAAAACTCCGAAACTCCAAAACTCCAAAACTCCGAAACTCCAAAACTCCGAAACTCCAAAACTCCAAAACTCCAAAACTCCAAAACTCCGAAACTCCAAAACTCCAATACTCCAAAACTAAGAAACTCCAAAACTCCAAAACTCCAAAACTCCAATACTCCAAAACTCCGAAACTCCGAAACTCCAAAACTCCAAAACTCCAAAACTGCAAAACTCCAAAACTCCGAAACTCCGAAACTCCAAAACTCCGAAACTCCAAAACTCGGAAACTCCAAAACTCCAAAGCTCCAAAACTCCAAAACTCCAAAACTCCGAAACTCCAAAACTCCGAAACTCCAAAACTCCGAATCTCCAAAACTCCAAAACTCCAAAACTCCAAAACTCCGAAACTCCAAAACTCCAAAACTCCGAAACTCCAAAACTCCGAAACTCCAAAACTCCAAAACTCCGAAACTCCAAAACTCCAAAACTCCGAAACTCCAAAACGCCGAAGCTCCGAAACTCCGAAACTCCAAAACTCCAAAACTCCGAAACTCCAAAACTCCAAAACTCCGAAACTCCGAAACTCCGAAACTCCAAATCTCCGAAACTCCAAAACTCCAAAACTCCGAAACTCCGCAACTCCGAAACTCCAAAACTCCAAAACTCCGAAACTCCGAAACTCCAAAACTCCAAAACTCCAAAACTCCGAATCTCCGAAACTCCAAAACTCCAAAACTCCGAAACTCCAAAACTCCGAAACTCCGAAACTCCGAAACTCCGAAACTCCAAAACTCCAAAACTCCGAAACTCCAAAACTCCGAAACTCCAAAACTCCAAAACTCCAATACTCCAAAACTCCAAAACTCCAAAACACCGAAACTCCGAAACTCCGAAACTCCAAAACTCCAAAACTCCAAAACTCCGAATCTCCAAAACTCGGAAACTCCAAAACTCCAAAACTCCAAAACTCCGAAACTCCAAAACTGCAAAACTCCAAAACTCCAAAACTCCAAAACTCCAAAACTCCAAAACTCCAATACTCCAAAACTCCAAAACTCCAAAACACCGAAACTCCGAAACTCCAAAACTCCAAAACTCCAAAACTCCGAAACTCAAAAACTCCGAAACTCCAAAACTCCAAAACTCCAAAACTCCGAAACTCCAAAACTCCAAGACTCCAATACTCCGAAACTCCAAAACTCCAAAACTCCGAAACTCCAATACTCCAAAACTTCAAAACTCCGAATCTCCAAAACTCCAAAACTCCGAAACTCCGAAACTCCAAAACTCCAAAACTACAAAACTCCAAAACTCCAAAACTCCAAAACTCCGAAACTCCGAAACTCCAAAACTCCAAAACTCCAAAACTCCAAAACTCCGAAACTCCAAAACTCCGAAAGTCCGAAACTCCAAAACTCCAAAACTCCGAAACTCCAAAACTCCAAAACTCCAAAACTCCGAAACTCCGAAACTCCAAAACTCCAAAACTCCAAAACTCCAAAACTCCAAAACTGCAAAAGTCCAAAACTCCAAAACTCCGAAACTCCAATACTCCAAAGCTCCGAAACTCCAAAACTCCAAAACTCCAAAACTCCAAAACTCCAAAACTCCAATACTCCGAAACTCCGAAACTCCAAAACTCCAAAACTCCAAAACTCCAAAACTCCGAAACTCCGAAACTCCAAAAGTCCGAAACTCCGAAACTCCGAAACTCCAAAACTCCGAATCTCCAAAACTCGGAAACTCCAAAACTCCAAAACTCCAAAACTCCAAAACTCCAAAACTCCGAAACTCCAAAACTCCAAAACTCCAAAACTCCAAAACTCCAAAACTCCGAAACTCCAAAACTCCGAAACTCCAAAACTCCAAAACTCCAATACTCCAAAACTCCAAAACTCCAAAACACCGAAACTCCGAAACTCCGAAACTCCAAAGCTCCAAAACTCCAAAACTCCGAATCTCCAAAACTCGGAAACTCCAAAACTCCAAAACTCCAAAACTCCGAAACTCCAAAACTCCAAAACTCCAAAACTCCGAAACTCCAAAACTCCAAAACTCCAAAACTCCAAAACTCCAAAACTCCAAAACTCCAAAACTCCAAAACTCCAAAACTCCGAAACTCCAAAACTCCAAAACTCCAAAACTCCAAAGCTCCAAAACTCCAAAACTCAAAAACTCCGAAACTCCAAAACTCCAAAACTCCAAAACTCCAAAACTCCGAAACTCCAAAACTCCAAAACTCCGAAACTCCGAAACTCCGAAACTCCGAAACTCCAAAACTCCGAATCTCCAAAACTCGGAAACTCCAAAACTCCAAAACTCCAAAACTCCAAAACTCCAAAACTCCGAAACTCCAAAACTCCAAAACTCCAAAACTCCAAAACTCCAAAACTCCGAAACTCCAAAACTCCGAAACTCCAAAACTCCAAAACTCCAATACTCCAAAACTCCAAAACTCCAAAACACCGAAACTCCGAAACTCCGAAACTCCAAAACTCCAAAACTCCAAAACTCCGAATCTCCAAAACTCGGAAACTCCAAAACTCCAAAACTCCGAAACTCCAAAACTCCAAAACTCCAAAACTCCGAAACTCCAAAACTCCAAAACTCCAAAACTCCAAAACTCCAAAACTCCAAAACTCCAAAACTCCAAAACTCCGAAACTCCAAAACTCCAAAACTCCAAAACTCCAAAGCTCCAAAACTCCAAAACTCCAAAACTCAAAAACTCAAAAACTCAAAAACTCCAAAACTCCAAAACTCCGAAACTCCAAAACTCCGAAACTCCAAAACTCCGAAACTCCAAAACTCCAAAACTCCAATACTCCAAAACTCCAAAACTCCGAAACTCCAAAACTCCAAAACTCCAAAGCTCCAAAACTCCAAAACTCCAATACTCCAAAACTCCAAAACTCCGAAACTCCAAAACTCCAATACTCCAAAGCTCCGAAACTCCAAAACTCCGAAACTCCAAAACTCCAAAACTCCAATACTCCAAAACTCCAAAACTCCAAAACTCCAAAACACCGAAACTCCGAAACTCCAAAACTCCAAAACTCCAAAACTCCAAAACTCCAAAACTCCGAAACTCAAAAACTCCGAAACTCCAAAACTCCAAAACTCCAAAACTCCGAAACTCCAAAACTCCAATACTCCAATACTCCGAAACTCCAAAACTCCAAAACTCCGAAACTCCAATACTCCAAAACTTCAAAACTCCGAATCTCCAAAACTCCAAAACTCCGAAACTCCGAAACTCCAAAACTACAAAACTCCAAAACTCCAAAACTCCAAAACTCCGAAACTCCGAAACTCCAAAACTCCGAATCTCCAAAACTCCAAAACTCGAAAACTCCGAAACTCCAAAACTCCAAAACTCCAATACTCCAAAACTCCAAAACTCCGAAACTCCAAAACTCCAAAACTCCAAAGCTCCAAAACTCCAAAACTCCAAAACTCCGAAACTCCAAAACTCCAAAACTCCAAAACTCCGAAACACCAAAACTCCGAAACTCCGAAACTCGGAAACTCCAAAACTCCAAAACTCCAAAACTCCAAAACTCCGAAACTCCAAAACTCCAAAACTCCGAAACTCCAAAACTCCAAAACTCCGAAACTCCAAAACTCCAAAACTCCAAAACTCCGAAACTCCGAAACTCCAAAACTCGAAAACTCCAAAACTCCAAAACTCCAATACTCCAAAACTGCGAAACTCCGAAACTCCAAAACTCCAATACTCCAAAACTCCGAAACTCCAAAACTCCAAAACTCCGAAACTCCAAAACTCCAAAACTCCGAAACTCCGAAACTCCCAAACTCCGAAACTCCAAAACTCCAAAACTCCAAAACTCCGAAACTCCGAAACTCCGAAACTCCAAAACTCCAAAACTCCGAAACTCCGAAACTCCGAAACTCCGAAACTCCAAAACTCCGAAACTCCAAAACTCCAAAACTCCAATACTCCAAAACTCCGAAACTCCGAAACTCCAAAACTCCAAAACTCCAAAACTGCAAAACTCCAACACTCCGAAACTCCGAAACTCCAAAACTCCGAAACTCCAAAACTCGGAAACTCCAAAACTCCAAAGCTCCAAAACTCCAAAACTCCAAAACTCCGAAACTCCAAAACTCCAAAACTCCAAAACTCCAAAACTCCGAAACTCCAAAACTCCGAAACTCCAAAACTCCAAAACTCCGAAACTCCGAAACTCCGAAACTCCGAAACTCCAAAACTCCAAAACTCCAAAACTCCAAAACTCCAATACTCCAAAACTCCGAAACTCCGAAACTCCAAAACTCCAAAACTCCAAAACTGCAAAACTCCAAAACTCCGAAACTCCGAAACTCCAAAACTCCGAAACTCCAAAACTCGGAAACTCCAAAACTCCAAAGCTCCAAAACTCCAAAACTCCAAAACTCCGAAACTCCAAAACTCCAAAACTCCAAAACTCCAAAACTCCGAAACTCCAAAACTCCGAAACTCCAAAACTCCAAAACTCCAAAACTCCAAAACTCCAATACTCCAAAACTCCGAAACTCCAAAACTCCAAAACTCCAATACTCCAAAACTCCAAAACTCCGAAACTCCGAAACTCCAAAACTCCGAAACTCCAAAACTCCGAAACTCCAAAACTCCAAAACTCCAATACTCCAAAACTCCAAAACTCCAAAACTCCAAAACTCCAAAACTCCGAAACTCCGAAACTCCAAAACTCCAAAACTCCAAAACTCCAAAACTCCGAAACTCCAAAACTCCAAAACTCCAAAACTCCGAAACTCCAAAACTCCAAAACTCCAAAACTCCAAAACTCCGAAACTCCAAAACTCCGAAACTCCAAAACTCCAAAACTCCAAAACTCCGAAACTCCAAAACTCCGAAACTCGAAAACTCCGAAACTCCGAAACTCCAAAACTCGAAAACTCCAAAACTCCAATACTCCAAAACTCCAAAACTCCAAAACACCGGAACTCCGAAACTCCGAAACTCCAAAACTCCAAAACTCCGAAACTCCGAAACTCCAAAACTCGAAAACTCCAAAACTCCAATACTCCAAAACTCCAAAACACCGGAACTCCGAAACTCCGAAACTCCAAAACTCCAAAACTCCAAAACTCCAAAACTCCGAAACTCCAAAACTCCAATACTCCAAAACTCCGAAACTCCAAAACTCCAAAACTCTAAAACTCCAAAACTCCAAAACTCCAAAACTCCAAAACTCCGAAACTCCAAAACTCCGAAACTCCAAAACTCCGAAACTCCAAAACTCCGAAACTCCAAAACTCCGAATCTCCAAAACTCCAAAACTCCAAAACTCCAAAACTGCAAAACTCCAAAACTCCGAAACTCCAAAACTCCAAAACTCCGAAACTCCAAAACTCCGAAACTCCAAAACTCCAAAACTCCAAAACTCCAAAACTCCGAAACTCCAAAACTCCAAAACTCCGAAACTCCGAAACTCGGAAACTCCAAAACTCCAAAACTCCAAAACTCCAAAACTCCAAAACTCCGAAACTCCAAAACTCCAAAACTCCGAAACTCCAAAACTCCAAAACTCCGAAACTCCAAAACTCCAAAACTCCAAAACTCCGAAACTCCGAAACTCCAAAACTCGAAAACTCCAAAACTCCAATACTCCAAAACTGCGAAACTCCGAAACTCCAAAACTCCAATACTCCAAAACTCCGAAACTCCAAAACTCCAAAACTCCGAAACTCCAAAACTCCAAAACTCTAAAACTCCAAAACTCCAAAACTCCAAAACTCCAAAACTCCGAAACTCCAAAACTCCGAAACTCCAAAACTCCGAAACTCCAAAACTCCGAAACTCCAAAACTCCGAATCTCCAAAACTCCAAAACTCCAAAACTCCAAAACTGCAAAACTCCAAAACTCCGAAACTCCAAAACTCCAAAACTCCGAAACTCCAAAACTCCGAAACTCCAAAACTCCAAAACTCCAAAACTCCAAAACTCCGAAACTCCAAAACTCCAAAACTCCAAAACTCCGAAACTCCAAAACTCCAATACTCCAAAACTAAGAAACTCCAAAACTCCAAAACTCCAAAACTCCAATACTCCAAAACTCCGAAACTCCCAAACTCCAAAACTCCAAAACTCCAAAACTGCAAAACTCCAAAACTCCGAAACTCCGAAACTCCAAAACTCCGAAACTCCAAAACTCGGAAACTCCAAAACTCCAAAGCTCCAAAACTCCAAAACTCCAAAACTCCGAAACTCCAAAACTCCGAAACTCCAAAACTCCGAATCTCCAAAACTCCAAAACTCCAAAACTCCAAAACTCCGAAACTCCAAAACTCCAAAACTCCGAAACTCCGAAACTCCAAAACTCCGAAACTCCAAAACTCCAAAACTCCGAAACTCCAAAACTCCAAAACTCCGAAACTCCAAAACGCCGAAGCTCCGAAACTCCGAAACTACAAAACTCCAAAACTCCGAAACTCCAAAACTCCGAAACTCCAAATCTCCGAAACTCCAAAACTCCAAAACTCCGAAACTCCGCAACTCCGAAACTCCAAAACTCCAAAACTCCGAAACTCCGAAAGTCCAAAACTCCAAAACTCCAAAACTCCGAATCTCCGAAACTCCAAAACTCCAAAACTCCGAAACTCCAAAACTCCAAAACTCCGAAACTCCGAAACTCCGAAACTCCAAAACTCCAAAACTCCGAAACTCCAAAACTCCGAAACTCCAAAACTCCAAAACTCCAATACTCCAAAACTCCAAAACTCCAAAACACCGAAACTCCGAAACTCCGAAACTCCAAAACTCCAAAACTCCAAAACTCCGAATCTCCAAAACTCGGAAACTCCAAAACTCCAAAACTCCAAAACTCCGAAACTCCAAAACTCCAAAACTCCAAAACTCCGAAACTCCAAAACTCCAAAACTCCAAAACTCCAAAACTCCAAGACTCCAAAACTCCAAAACTCCAAAACTCCGAAACTCCAAAACTCCAAAACTCCAAAACTCCAAAGCTCCAAAACTCCAAAACTCAAAAACTCCAAAACTCAAAACCTCCAAAACTCCAAAACTCCGAAACTCCAAAACTCCGAAACTCCAAAACTCCGAAACTCCAAAACTCCAAAACTCCAATACTCCAAAACTCCAAAACTCCGAAACTCCAAAACTCCAAAACTCCAAAGCTCCAAAACTCCAAAACTCCCAAACTCCAATACTCCAAAACTCCAAAACTCCAAAACTCCGAAACTCCAAAACTCCAATACTCCAAAACTCCGAAACTCCAAAACTCCGAAACTCCAAAACTCCAAAACTCCAATACTCCAAAACTCCAAAACTCCAAAACACCGAAACTCCGAAACTCCAAAACTCCAAAACTCCAAAACTCCAAAACTCCAAAACTCCGAAACTCAAAAACTCCGAAACTCCAAAACTCCAAAACTCCAAAACTCCGAAACTCCAAAACTCCAATACTCCAATACTCCGAAACTCCAAAACTCCAAAACTCCGAAACTCCAAAACTCCAAAGCTCCAAAACTCCAAAACTCCAAAACTCCGAAACTCCAAAACTCCAAAACTCCAAAACTCCGAAACACCAAAACTCCGAAACTCCGAAACTCGGAAACTCCAAAACTCCAAAACTCCAAAACTCCAAAACTCCAAAACTCCGAAACTCCAAAACTCCAAAACTCCGAAACTCCAAAACTCCAAAACTCCGAAACTCCAAAACTCCAAAACTCCAAAACTCCGAAACTCCGAAACTCCAAAACTCGAAAACTCCAAAACTCCAAAACTCCAATACTCCAAAACTGCGAAACTCCGAAACTCCAAAACTCCAAAACTCCAAAACTCCGAAACTCCAAAACTCCAATACTCCAAAACTCCGAAACTCCAAAACTCCAAAACTCAAAAACTCCAAAACTCCAAAACTCCAAAACTCCAAAACTCCGAAACTCCAAAACTCCGAAACTCCAAAACTCCGAAACTCCAAAACTCCAAAACTCCAAAACTCCGAAACTCCAAAACTCCAAAACTCCAAAACTCCGAAACTCCAAAACTCCGAAACTCCAAAACTCCGAAACTCCGAAACTCCAAAACTCGAAAACTCCAAAACTCCAATACTCCAAAACTCCAAAACTCCAAAACACCGGAACTCCGAAACTCCGAAACTCCAAAACTCCAAAACTCCGAAACTCCGAAACTCCAAAACTCGAAAACTCCAAAACTCCAATACTCCAAAACTCCAAAACACCGGAACTCCGAAACTCCGAAACTCCAAAACTCCAAAACTCCAAAACTCCAAAACTCCGAAACTCCAAAACTCCAATACTCCAAAACTCCGAAACTCCAAAACTCCAAAACTCTAAAACTCCAAAACTCCAAAACTCCAAAACTCCAAAACTCCAAAACTCCGAAACTCCAAAACTCCGAAACTCCAAAACTCCGAAACTCCAAAACTCCGAAACTCCAAAACTCCGAATCTCCAAAACTCCAAAACTCCAAAACTCCAAAACTGCAAAACTCCAAAACTCCGAAACTCCAAAACTCCAAAACTCCGAAACTCCAAAACTCCGAAACTCCGAAACTCCAAAACTCCAAAACTCCGAAACTCCGAAACTCCGAAACTCCAAATCTCCGAAACTCCAAAACTCCAAAACTCCGAAACTCCGCAACTCCGAAACTCCAAAACTCCAAAACTCCGAAACTCCGAAACTCCAAAACTCCAAAACTCCAAAACTCCGAATCTCCGAAACTCCAAAACTCCAAAACTCCGAAACTCCAAAACTCCGAAACTCCGAAACTCCGAAACTCCGAAACTCCAAAACTCCAAAACTCCGAAACTCCAAAACTCCGAAACTCCAAAACTCCAAAACTCCAATACTCCAAAACTCCAAAACTCCAAAACACCGAAACTCCGAAACTCCGAAACTCCAAAACTCCAAAACTCCAAAACTCCGAATCTCCAAAACTCGGAAACTCCAAAACTCCAAAACTCCAAAACTCCGAAACTCCAAAACTGCAAAACTCCAAAACTCCAAAACTCCAAAACTCCAAAACTCCAAAACTCCAATACTCCAAAACTCCAAAACTCCAAAACACCGAAACTCCGAAACTCCAAAACTCCAAAACTCCAAAACTCCGAAACTCAAAAACTCCGAAACTCCAAAACTCCAAAACTCCAAAACTCCGAAACTCCAAAACTCCAAGACTCCAATACTCCGAAACTCCAAAACTCCAAAACTCCGAAACTCCAATACTCCAAAACTTCAAAACTCCGAATCTCCAAAACTCCAAAACTCCGAAACTCCGAAACTCCAAAACTCCAAAACTACAAAACTCCAAAACTCCAAAACTCCAAAACTCCGAAACTCCGAAACTCCAAAACTCCAAAACTCCAAAACTCCAAAACTCCGAAACTCCAAAACTCCGAAAGTCCGAAACTCCAAAACTCCAAAACTCCGAAACTCCAAAACTCCAAAACTCCAAAACTCCGAAACTCCGAAACTCCAAAACTCCAAAACTCCAAAACTCCAAAACTCCAAAACTGCAAAAGTCCAAAACTCCAAAACTCCGAAACTCCAATACTCCAAAGCTCCGAAACTCCAAAACTCCAAAACTCCAAAACTCCAAAACTCCAAAACTCCAATACTCCGAAACTCCGAAACTCCAAAACTCCAAAACTCCAAAACTCCAAAACTCCGAAACTCCGAAACTCCAAAAGTCCGAAACTCCGAAACTCCGAAACTCCAAAACTCCGAATCTCCAAAACTCGGAAACTCCAAAACTCCAAAACTCCAAAACTCCAAAACTCCAAAACTCCGAAACTCCAAAACTCCAAAACTCCAAAACTCCAAAACTCCAAAACTCCGAAACTCCAAAACTCCGAAACTCCAAAACTCCAAAACTCCAATACTCCAAAACTCCAAAACTCCAAAACACCGAAACTCCGAAACTCCGAAACTCCAAAGCTCCAAAACTCCAAAACTCCGAATCTCCAAAACTCGGAAACTCCAAAACTCCAAAACTCCAAAACTCCGAAACTCCAAAACTCCAAAACTCCAAAACTCCGAAACTCCAAAACTCCAAAACTCCAAAACTCCAAAACTCCAAAACTCCAAAACTCCAAAACTCCAAAACTCCAAAACTCCGAAACTCCAAAACTCCAAAACTCCAAAACTCCAAAGCTCGAAAACTCCAAAACTCAAAAACTCCGAAACTCCAAAACTCCAAAACTCCAAAACTCCAAAACTCCGAAACTCCAAAACTCCAAAACTCCGAAACTCCGAAACTCCGAAACTCCGAAACTCCAAAACTCCGAATCTCCAAAACTCGGAAACTCCAAAACTCCAAAACTCCAAAACTCCAAAACTCCAAAACTCCGAAACTCCAAAACTCCAAAACTCCAAAACTCCAAAACTCCAAAACTCCGAAACTCCAAAACTCCGAAACTCCAAAACTCCAAAACTCCAATACTCCAAAACTCCAAAACTCCAAAACACCGAAACTCCGAAACTCCGAAACTCCAAAACTCCAAAACTCCAAAACTCCGAATCTCCAAAACTCGGAAACTCCAAAACTCCAAAACTCCGAAACTCCAAAACTCCAAAACTCCAAAACTCCGAAACTCCAAAACTCCAAAACTCCAAAACTCCAAAACTCCAAAACTCCAAAACTCCAAAACTCCAAAACTCCGAAACTCCAAAACTCCAAAACTCCAAAACTCCAAAGCTCCAAAACTCCAAAACTCAAAAACTCAAAAACTCAAAAACTCAAAAACTCCAAAACTCCAAAACTCCGAAACTCCAAAACTCCGAAACTCCAAAACTCCGAAACTCCAAATCTCCAAAACTCCAATACTCCAAAACTCCAAAACTCCGAAACTCCAAAACTCCAAAACTCCAAAGCTCCAAAACTCCAAAACTCCAATACTCCAAAACTCCAAAACTCCAAAACTCCGAAACTCCAAAACTCCAATACTCCAAAACTCCGAAACTCCAAAACTCCGAAACTCCAAAACTCCAAAACTCCAAAACTCCAAAACTCCAAAACTCCAAAACACCGAAACTCCGAAACTCCAAAACTCCAAAACTCCAAAACTCCAAAACTCCAAAACTCCGAAACTCAAAAACTCCGAAACTCCAAAACTCCAAAACTCCAAAACTCCGAAACTCCAAAACTCCAATACTCCAATACTCCGAAACTCCAAAACTCCAAAACTCCGAAACTCCAATACTCCAAAACTTCAAAACTCCGAATCTCCAAAACTCCAAAACTCCGAAACTCCGAAACTCCAAAACTACAAAACTCCAAAACTCCAAAACTCCAAAACTCCGAAACTCCGAAACTCCAAAACTCCGAATCTCCAAAACTCCAAAACTCGAAAACTCCGAAACTCCAAAACTCCAAAACTCCAATACTCCAAAACTCCAAAACTCCGAAACTCCAAAACTCCAAAACTCCAAAGCTCCAAAACTCCAAAACTCCAAAACTCCGAAACTCCAAAACTCCAAAACTCCAAAACTCCGAAACACCAAAACTCCGAAACTCCGAAACTCGGAAACTCCAAAACTCCAAAACTCCAAAACTCCAAAACTCCGAAACTCCAAAACTCCAAAACTCCGAAACTCCAAAACTCCAAAACTCCGAAACTCCAAAACTCCAAAACTCCAAAACTCCGAAACTCCGAAACTCCAAAACTCGAAAACTCCAAAACTCCAAAACTCCAATACTCCAAAACTGCGAAACTCCGAAACTCCAAAACTCCAATACTCCAAAACTCCGAAACTCCAAAACTCCAAAACTCCGAAACTCCAAAACTCCAAAACTCCGAAACTCCGAAACTCCCAAACTCCGAAACTCCAAAACTCCAAAACTCCAAAACTCCGAAACTCCGAAACTCCGAAACTCCAAAACTCCAAAACTCCGAAACTCCGAAACTCCGAAACTCCGAAACTCCAAAACTCCGAAACTCCAAAACTCCAAAACTCCAATACTCCAAAACTCCGAAACTCCGAAACTCCAAAACTCCAAAACTCCAAAACTGCAAAACTCCAAAACTCCGAAACTCCGAAACTCCAAAACTCCGAAACTCCAAAACTCGGAAACTCCAAAACTCCAAAGCTCCAAAACTCCAAAACTCCAAAACTCCGAAACTCCAAAACTCCAAAACTCCAAAACTCCAAAACTCCGAAACTCCAAAACTCCGAAACTCCAAAACTCCAAAACTCCGAAACTCCGAAACTCCGAAACTCCGAAACTCCAAAACTCCAAAACTCCAAAACTCCAAAACTCCAATACTCCAAAACTCCGAAACTCCGAAACTCCAAAACTCCAAAACTCCAAAACTGCAAAACTCCAAAACTCCGAAACTCCGAAACTCCAAAACTCCGAAACTCCAAAACTCGGAAACTCCAAAACTCCAAAGCTCCAAAACTCCAAAACTCCAAAACTCCGAAACTCCAAAACTCCAAAACTCCAAAACTCCAAAACTCCGAAACTCCAAAACTCCGAAACTCCAAAACTCCAAAACTCCAAAACTCCAAAACTCCAATACTCCAAAACTCCGAAACTCCAAAACTCCAAAACTCCAATACTCCAAAACTCCAAAACTCCGAAACTCCGAAACTCCAAAACTCCGAAACTCCAAAACTCCGAAACTCCAAAACTCCAAAACTCCAATACTCCAAAACTCCAAAACTCCAAAACTCCAAAACTCCAAAACTCCGAAACTCCGAAACTCCAAAACTCCAAAACTCCAAAACTCCAAAACTCCGAAACTCCAAAACTCCAAAACTCCAAAACTCCGAAACTCCAAAACTCCAAAACTCCAAAACTCCAAAACTCCGAAACTCCAAAACTCCGAAACTCCAAAACTCCAAAACTCCAAAACTCCGAAACTCCAAAACTCCGAAACTCGAAAACTCCGAAACTCCGAAACTCCAAAACTCGAAAACTCCAAAACTCCAATACTCCAAAACTCCAAAACTCCAAAACACCGGAACTCCGAAACTCCGAAACTCCAAAACTCCAAAACTCCGAAACTCCGAAACTCCAAAACTCGAAAACTCCAAAACTCCAATACTCCAAAACTCCAAAACACCGGAACTCCGAAACTCCGAAACTCCAAAACTCCAAAACTCCAAAACTCCAAAACTCCGAAACTCCAAAACTCCAATACTCCAAAACTCCGAAACTCCAAAACTCCAAAACTCTAAAACTCCAAAACTCCAAAACTCCAAAACTCCAAAACTCCGAAACTCCAAAACTCCGAAACTCCAAAACTCCGAAACTCCAAAACTCCGAAACTCCAAAACTCCGAATCTCCAAAACTCCAAAACTCCAAAACTCCAAAACTGCAAAACTCCAAAACTCCGAAACTCCAAAACTCCAAAACTCCGAAACTCCAAAACTCCGAAACTCCAAAACTCCAAAACTCCAAAACTCCAAAACTCCGAAACTCCAAAACTCCAAAACTCCGAAACTCCGAAACTCGGAAACTCCAAAACTCCAAAACTCCAAAACTCCAAAACTCCAAAACTCCGAAACTCCAAAACTCCAAAACTCCGAAACTCCAAAACTCCAAAACTCCGAAACTCCAAAACTCCAAAACTCCAAAACTCCGAAACTCCGAAACTCCAAAACTCGAAAACTCCAAAACTCCAATACTCCAAAACTGCGAAACTCCGAAACTCCAAAACTCCAATACTCCAAAACTCCGAAACTCCAAAACTCCAAAACTCCGAAACTCCAAAACTCCAAAACTCCGAAACTCCGAAACTCCGAAACTCCGAAACTCCAAAACTCCAAAACTCCAAAACTCCGAAACTCCGAAACTCCGAAACTCCAAAACTCCAAAACTCCGAAACTCCGAAACTCCAAAACTCCGAAACTCCAAAACTCCAAAACTCCAATACTCCAAAACTCCGAAACTCCGAAACTCCAAAACTCCAAAACTCCAAAACTGCAAAACTCCAAAACTCCGAAACTCCGAAACTCCAAAACTCCGAAACTCCAAAACTCGGAAACTCCAAAACTCCAAAGCTCCAAAACTCCAAAACTCCAAAACTCCGAAACTCCAAAACTCCAAAACTCCAAAACTCCAAAACTCCGAAACTCCAAAACTCCGAAACTCCAAAACTCCAAAACTCCGAAACTCCGAAACTCCGAAACTCCGAAACTCCAAAACTCCAAAACTCCAAAACTCCAAAACTCCAATACTCCAAAACTCCGAAACTCCGAAACTCCAAAACTCCAAAACTCCAAAACTGCAAAACTCCAAAACTCCGAAACTCCGAAACTCCAAAACTCCGAAACTCCAAAACTCGGAAACTCCAAAACTCCAAAGCTCCAAAACTCCAAAACTCCAAAACTCCGAAACTCCAAAACTCCAAAACTCCAAAACTCCAAAACTCCGAAACTCCAAAACTCCGAAACTCCAAAACTCCAAAACTCCAAAACTCCAAAACTCCAATACTCCAAAACTCCGAAACTCCAAAACTCCAAAACTCCAATACTCCAAAACTCCAAAACTCCGAAACTCCGAAACTCCAAAACTCCGAAACTCCAAAACTCCGAAACTCCAAAACTCCAAAACTCCAATACTCCAAAACTCCAAAACTCCAAAACTCCAAAACTCCAAAACTCCGAAACTCCGAAACTCCAAAACTCCAAAACTCCAAAACTCCAAAACTCCGAAACTCCAAAACTCCAAAACTCCAAAACTCCGAAACTCCAAAACTCCAAAACTCCAAAACTCCAAAACTCCGAAACTCCAAAACTCCAAAACTCCAAAACTCCGAAACTCCAAAACTCCAAAACTCCAAAACTCCGAAACTCCAAAACTCCGAAACTCCAAAACTCCGAAACTCCGAAACTCCAAAACTCGAAAACTCCAAAACTCCAATACTCCAAAACTCCAAAACTCCAAAACACCGGAACTCCGAAACTCCGAAACTCCAAAACTCCAAAACTCCGAAACTCCGAAACTCCAAAACTCGAAAACTCCAAAACTCCAATACTCCAAAACTCCAAAACACCGGAACTCCGAAACTCCGAAACTCCAAAACTCCAAAACTCCAAAACTCCAAAACTCCAAAACTCCGAAACTCCAAAACTCCAATACTCCAAAACTCCGAAACTCCAAAACTCCAAAACTCTAAAACTCCAAAACTCCAAAACTCCAAAACTCCAAAACTCCAAAACTCCGAAACTCCAAAACTCCGAAACTCCAAAACTCCGAAACTCCAAAACTCCGAAACTCCAAAACTCCGAAACTCCAAAACTCCAAAACTCCAAAACTCCAATACTCCAAAACTCCAAAACTCCGAAACTCCAAAACTCCAAAACTCCAAAGCTCCAAAACTCCAAAACTCCAAAACTCCAAAACTGCAAAACTCCAAAACTCCGAAACTCCAAAACTCCAAAACTCCGAAACTCCAAAACTCGGAAACTCCAAAACTCCAAAACTCCAAAACTCCGAAACTCCAAAACTCCAAAACTCCGAAACTCCAAAACTCCAAAACTCCAAAACTCCAAAACTCCAAAACTCCAAAACTCCAAAACTCCGAAACTCCAAAACTCCAAAACTCCAAAACTCCAAAGCTCCAAAACTCCAAAACTCAAAAACTCCAAAACTCAAAAACTCCAAAACTCCAAAACTCCAAAACTCCGAAACTCCAAAACTCCGAAACTCCAAAACTCCGAAACTCCAAAACTCCAAAACTCCAAAACTCCAATACTCCAAAACTCCAAAACTCCGAAACTCCAAAACTCCAAAACTCCAAAGCTCCAAAACTCCAAAACTCCAAAACTCCAATACTCCAAAACTCCAAAACTCCAAAACTCCGAAACTCCAAAACTCCAATACTCCAAAACTCTGAAACTCCAAAACTCCGAAACTCCAAAACTCCAAAACTCCAATACTCCAAAACTCCAAAACTCCAAAACACCGAAACTCCGAAACTCCAAAACTCCAAAACTCCAAAACTCCAAAACTCCAAAACTCCAAAACTCCGAAACTCAAAAACTCCGAAACTCCAAAACTCCAAAACTCCAAAACTCCGAAACTCCAAAACTCCAATACTCCAATACTCCGAAACTCCAAAACTCCAAAACTCCGAAACTCCAATACTCCAAAACTTCAAAACTCCGAATCTCCAAAACTCCAAAACTCCGAAACTCCGAAACTCCAAAACTCCAAAACTACAAAACTCCAAAACTCCAAAACTCCAAAACTCCAAAACTCCGAAACTCCGAAACTCCAAAACTCCGAATCTCCAAAACTCCAAAACTCGAAAACTCCGAAACTCCAAAACTCCAAAACTCCAATACTCCAAAACTCCAAAACTCCGAAACTCCAAAACTCCAAAACTCCAAAGCTCCAAAACTCCAAAACTCCAAAACTCCGAAACTCCAAAACTCCAAAACTCCAAAACTCCGAAACACCAAAACTCCGAAACTCCGAAACTCGGAAACTCCAAAACTCCAAAACTCCAAAACTCCAAAACTCCAAAACTCCGAAACTCCAAAACTCCAAAACTCCGAAACTCCAAAACTCCAAAACTCCGAAACTCCAAAACTCCAAAACTCCAAAACTCCGAAACTCCGAAACTCCAAAACTCGAAAACTCCAAAACTCCAAAACTCCAATACTCCAAAACTGCGAAACTCCGAAACTCCAAAACTCCAAAACTCCAAAACTCCAAAACTCCGAAACTCCAAAACTCCAAAACTCCGAAACTCCAAAACTCCAAAACTCCAAAACTCCGAAACTCCGAAACTCCAAAACTCCAAAACTCCGAAACTCCAAAACTGCAAAACTCCAAAACTCCAAAACTCCAAAACTCCAGAACTCCAAAACTCCAAAACTCCAATACTCCAAAACTCCAAAACTCCAAAACACCGAAACTCCGAAACTCCAAAACTCCAAAACTCCAAAACTCCGAAACTCAAAAACTCCGAAACTCCAAAACTCCAAAACTCCAAAACTCCGAAACTCCAAAACTCCAATACTCCAATACTCCGAAACTCCAAAACTCCAAAACTCCGAAACTCCAATACTCCAAAACTTCAAAACTCCGAATCTCCAAAACTCCAAAACTCCGAAACTCCGAAACTCCAAAACTCCAAAACTACAAAACTCCAAAACTCCAAAACTCCAAAACTCCGAAACTCCGAAACTCCAAAACTCCAAAACTCCAAAACTCCAAAACTCCGAAACTCCAAAACTCCGAAACTCCGAAACTCCGAAACTCCAAAACTCCGAAACTCCAAAACTCCAAAACTCCAATACTCCAAAACTCCAAAACTCCAAAACACCGAAACTCCGAAACTCCGAAACTCCAAAACTCCAGAACTCCAAAACTCCGAATCTCCAAAACTCGGAAACTCCAAAACTCCAAAACTCCAAAACTCCGAAACTCCAAAACTCCGAAACTCCGAAACTCCACAACTCCAAAACTCCGAAACTCCAAAACTCCAAAACTCCAAAACTCCGAAACTCCGAAACTCCAAAACTCCAAAACTCCAAAACTCCGAAACTCCAAAACTGCAAAACTCCAAAACTCCAAAACTCCGAAACTCCAATACTCCAAAACTCCGAAACTCCAAAACTCCAAAACTCCAAAACTCCGAAACTCCGAAACTCCGAAACTCCGAAACTACAAAACTCCGAAACTCCAAAACTCCAAAACTCCAAAACTCCAAAACTCCGAAACTCCAAAACTCCAAAACTCCGAAACTCCGAAACTCCGAAACTCCAAAACTCCGAATCTCCAAAACTCGGAAACTCCAAAACTCCAAAACTCCAAAACTCCAAAACTCCAAAACTCCGAAACTCCAAAACTCCAAAACTCCAAAACTCCAAAACTCCAAAACTCCGAAACTCCAGAACTCCGAAACTCCAAAACTCCAAAACTCCAATACTCCAAAACTCCAAAACTCCAAAACACCGAAACTCCGAAACTCCGAAACTCCAAAACTCCAAAACTCCAAAACTCCGAATCTCCAAAACTCGGAAACTCCAAAACTCCAAAACTCCAAAACTCCGAAACTCCAAAACTCCAAAACTCCAAAACTCCAAAGCTCCAAAACTCCAAAACTCAAAAACTCCAAAACTCAAAAACTCCAAAACTCCAAAACTCCAAAACTCCGAAACTCCAAAACTCCGAAACTCCAAAACTCCGAAACTCCAATACTCCAAAACTCCAATACTCCAAAACTCCAAAACTCCGAAACTCCAAAACTCCAAAACTCCAAAGCTCCGAAACTCCAAAACTCCAAAACTCCAATACTCCAAAACTCCAAAACTCCAAAACTCCGAAACTCCAAAACTCCAATACTCCAAAACTCCGAAACTCCAAAACTCCGAAACTCCAAAACTCCAAAACTCCAATACTCCAAAACTCCAAAACTCCAAAACACCGAAACTCCGAAACTCCAAAACTCCAAAACTCCAAAACTCCAAAACTCCAAAACTCCAAAACTCCGAAACTCAAAAACTCCGAAACTCCAAAACTCCAAAACTCCAAAACTCCGAAACTCCAAAACTCCAATACTCCAATACTCCGAAACTCCAAAACTCCAAAACTCCGAAACTCCAATACTCCAAAACTTCAAAACTCCGAATCTCCAAAACTCCAAAACTCCGAAACTCCGAAACTCCAAAACTACAAAACTCCAAAACTCCAAAACTCCAAAACTCCGAAACTCCGAAACTCCAAAACTCCGAATCTCCAAAACTCCAAAACTCGAAAACTCCGAAACTCCAAAACTCCAAAACTCCAATACTCCAAAACTCCAAAACTCCGAAACTCCAAAACTCCAAAACTCCAAAGCTCCAAAACTCCAAAACTCCAAAACTCCGAAACTCCAAAACTCCAAAACTCCAAAACTCCGAAACACCAAAACTCCGAAACTCCGAAACTCGGAAACTCCAAAACTCCAAAACTCCAAAACTCCAAAACTCCAAAACTCCGAAACTCCAAAACTCCAAAACTCCGAAACTCCAAAACTCCAAAACTCCGAAACTCCAAAACTCCAAAACTCCAAAACTCCGAAACTCCGAAACTCCAAAACTCGAAAACTCCAAAACTCCAAAACTCCAATACTCCAAAACTGCGAAACTCCGAAACTCCAAAACTCCAATACTCCAAAACTCCGAAACTCCAAAACTCCAAAACTCCGAAACTCCAAAACTCCAAAACTCCGAAACTCCGAAACTCCGAAACTCCGAAACTCCAAAACTCCAAAACTCCAAAACTCCGAAACTCCGAAACTCCGAAACTCCAAAACTCCAAAACTCCGAAACTCCGAAACTCCGAAACTCCGAAACTCCAAAACTCCGAAACTCCAAAACTCCAAAACTCCAATACTCCAAAACTCCGAAACTCCGAAACTCCAAAACTCCAAAACTCCAAAACTGCAAAACTCCAAAACTCCGAAACTCCGAAACTCCAAAACTCCGAAACTCCAAAACTCGGAAACTCCAAAGCTCCAAAACTCCAAAACTCCAAAACTCCAAAACTCCGAAACTCCGAAACTCCGAAACTCCAAAACTCCGAATCTCCAAAACTCGGAAACTCCAAAACTCCAAAACTCCAAAACTCCAAAACTCCAAAACTCCGAAACTCCAAAACTCCAAAACTCCAAAACTCCAAAACTCCAAAACTCCGAAACTCCAAAACTCCGAAACTCCAAAACTCCAAAACTCCAATACTCCAAAACTCCAAAACTCCAAAACACCGAAACTCCGAAACTCCGAAACTCCAAAACTCCAAAACTCCAAAACTCCGAATCTCCAAAACTCGGAAACTCCAAAACTCCAAAACTCCGAAACTCCAAAACTCCAAAACTCCAAAACTCCGAAACTCCAAAACTCCAAAACTCCAAAACTCCAAAACTCCAAAACTCCAAAACTCCAAAACTCCAAAACTCCGAAACTCCAAAACTCCAAAACTCCAAAACTCCAAAGCTCCAAAACTCCAAAACTCAAAAACTCAAAAACTCAAAAACTCAAAAACTCCAAAACTCCAAAACTCCGAAACTCCAAAACTCCGAAACTCCAAAACTCCGAAACTCCAAAACTCCAAAACTCCAATACTCCAAAACTCCAAAACTCCGAAACTCCAAAACTCCAAAACTCCAAAGCTCCAAAACTCCAAAACTCCAATACTCCAAAACTCCAAAACTCCAAAACTCCGAAACTCCAAAACTCCAATACTCCAAAACTCCGAAACTCCAAAACTCCGAAACTCCAAAACTCCAAAACTCCAATACTCCAAAACTCCAAAACTCCAAAACTCCAAAACACCGAAACTCCGAAACTCCAAAACTCCAAAACTCCAAAACTCCAAAACTCCAAAACTCCGAAACTCAAAAACTCCGAAACTCCAAAACTCCAAAACTCCAAAACTCCGAAACTCCAAAACTCCAATACTCCAATACTCCGAAACTCCAAAACTCCAAAACTCCGAAACTCCAATACTCCAAAACTTCAAAACTCCGAATCTCCAAAACTCCAAAACTCCGAAACTCCGAAACTCCAAAACTACAAAACTCCAAAACTCCAAAACTCCAAAACTCCGAAACTCCGAAACTCCAAAACTCCGAATCTCCAAAACTCCAAAACTCGAAAACTCCGAAACTCCAAAACTCCAAAACTCCAATACTCCAAAACTCCAAAACTCCGAAACTCCAAAACTCCAAAACTCCAAAGCTCCAAAACTCCAAAACTCCAAAACTCCGAAACTCCAAAACTCCAAAACTCCAAAACTCCGAAACACCAAAACTCCGAAACTCCGAAACTCGGAAACTCCAAAACTCCAAAACTCCAAAACTCCAAAACTCCGAAACTCCAAAACTCCAAAACTCCGAAACTCCAAAACTCCAAAACTCCGAAACTCCAAAACTCCAAAACTCCAAAACTCCGAAACTCCGAAACTCCAAAACTCGAAAACTCCAAAACTCCAAAACTCCAATACTCCAAAACTGCGAAACTCCGAAACTCCAAAACTCCAATACTCCAAAACTCCGAAACTCCAAAACTCCAAAACTCCGAAACTCCAAAACTCCAAAACTCCGAAACTCCGAAACTCCCAAACTCCGAAACTCCAAAACTCCAAAACTCCAAAACTCCGAAACTCCGAAACTCCGAAACTCCAAAACTCCAAAACTCCGAAACTCCGAAACTCCGAAACTCCGAAACTCCAAAACTCCGAAACTCCAAAACTCCAAAACTCCAATACTCCAAAACTCCGAAACTCCGAAACTCCAAAACTCCAAAACTCCAAAACTGCAAAACTCCAAAACTCCGAAACTCCGAAACTCCAAAACTCCGAAACTCCAAAACTCGGAAACTCCAAAACTCCAAAGCTCCAAAACTCCAAAACTCCAAAACTCCGAAACTCCAAAACTCCAAAACTCCAAAACTCCAAAACTCCGAAACTCCAAAACTCCGAAACTCCAAAACTCCAAAACTCCGAAACTCCGAAACTCCGAAACTCCGAAACTCCAAAACTCCAAAACTCCAAAACTCCAAAACTCCAATACTCCAAAACTCCGAAACTCCGAAACTCCAAAACTCCAAAACTCCAAAACTGCAAAACTCCAAAACTCCGAAACTCCGAAACTCCAAAACTCCGAAACTCCAAAACTCGGAAACTCCAAAACTCCAAAGCTCCAAAACTCCAAAACTCCAAAACTCCGAAACTCCAAAACTCCAAAACTCCAAAACTCCAAAACTCCGAAACTCCAAAACTCCGAAACTCCAAAACTCCAAAACTCCAAAACTCCAAAACTCCAATACTCCAAAACTCCGAAACTCCAAAACTCCAAAACTCCAATACTCCAAAACTCCAAAACTCCGAAACTCCGAAACTCCAAAACTCCGAAACTCCAAAACTCCGAAACTCCAAAACTCCAAAACTCCAATACTCCAAAACTCCAAAACTCCAAAACTCCAAAACTCCAAAACTCCGAAACTCCGAAACTCCAAAACTCCAAAACTCCAAAACTCCAAAACTCCGAAACTCCAAAACTCCAAAACTCCAAAACTCCGAAACTCCAAAACTCCAAAACTCCAAAACTCCAAAACTCCGAAACTCCAAAACTCCGAAACTCCAAAACTCCAAAACTCCAAAACTCCGAAACTCCAAAACTCCGAAACTCGAAAACTCCGAAACTCCGAAACTCCAAAACTCGAAAACTCCAAAACTCCAATACTCCAAAACTCCAAAACTCCAAAACACCGGAACTCCGAAACTCCGAAACTCCAAAACTCCAAAACTCCGAAACTCCGAAACTCCAAAACTCGAAAACTCCAAAACTCCAATACTCCAAAACTCCAAAACACCGGAACTCCGAAACTCCGAAACTCCAAAACTCCAAAACTCCAAAACTCCAAAACTCCGAAACTCCAAAACTCCAATACTCCAAAACTCCGAAACTCCAAAACTCCAAAACTCTAAAACTCCAAAACTCCAAAACTCCAAAACTCCAAAACTCCGAAACTCCAAAACTCCGAAACTCCAAAACTCCGAAACTCCAAAACTCCGAAACTCCAAAACTCCGAATCTCCAAAACTCCAAAACTCCAAAACTCCAAAACTGCAAAACTCCAAAACTCCGAAACTCCAAAACTCCAAAACTCCGAAACTCCAAAACTCCGAAACTCCAAAACTCCAAAACTCCAAAACTCCAAAACTCCGAAACTCCAAAACTCCAAAACTCCGAAACTCCGAAACTCGGAAACTCCAAAACTCCAAAACTCCAAAACTCCAAAACTCCAAAACTCCGAAACTCCAAAACTCCAAAACTCCGAAACTCCAAAACTCCAAAACTCCGAAACTCCAAAACTCCAAAACTCCAAAACTCCGAAACTCCGAAACTCCAAAACTCGAAAACTCCAAAACTCCAATACTCCAAAACTGCGAAACTCCGAAACTCCAAAACTCCAATACTCCAAAACTCCGAAACTCCAAAACTCCAAAACTCCGAAACTCCAAAACTCCAAAACTCCGAAACTCCGAAACTCCGAAACTCCGAAACTCCAAAACTCCAAAACTCCAAAACTCCGAAACTCCGAAACTCCGAAACTCCAAAACTCCAAAACTCCGAAACTCCGAAACTCCGAAACTCCAAAACTCCGAAACTCCAAAACTCCAAAACTCCAATACTCCAAAACTCCGAAACTCCGAAACTCCAAAACTCCAAAACTCCAAAACTGCAAAACTCCAAAACTCCGAAACTCCGAAACTCCAAAACTCCGAAACTCCAAAACTCGGAAACTCCAAAACTCCAAAGCTCCAAAACTCCAAAACTCCAAAACTCCGAAACTCCAAAACTCCAAAACTCCAAAACTCCAAAACTCCGAAACTCCAAAACTCCGAAACTCCAAAACTCCAAAACTCCGAAACTCCGAAACTCCGAAACTCCGAAACTCCAAAACTCCAAAACTCCAAAACTCCAAAACTCCAATACTCCAAAACTCCGAAACTCCGAAACTCCAAAACTCCAAAACTCCAAAACTGCAAAACTCCAAAACTCCGAAACTCCGAAACTCCAAAACTCCGAAACTCCAAAACTCGGAAACTCCAAAACTCCAAAGCTCCAAAACTCCAAAACTCCAAAACTCCGAAACTCCAAAACTCCAAAACTCCAAAACTCCAAAACTCCGAAACTCCAAAACTCCGAAACTCCAAAACTCCAAAACTCCAAAACTCCAAAACTCCAATACTCCAAAACTCCGAAACTCCAAAACTCCAAAACTCCAATACTCCAAAACTCCAAAACTCCGAAACTCCGAAACTCCAAAACTCCGAAACTCCAAAACTCCGAAACTCCAAAACTCCAAAACTCCAATACTCCAAAACTCCAAAACTCCAAAACTCCAAAACTCCAAAACTCCGAAACTCCGAAACTCCAAAACTCCAAAACTCCAAAACTCCAAAACTCCGAAACTCCAAAACTCCAAAACTCCAAAACTCCGAAACTCCAAAACTCCAAAACTCCAAAACTCCAAAACTCCGAAACTCCAAAACTCCAAAACTCCAAAACTCCGAAACTCCAAAACTCCAAAACTCCGAAACTCCAAAACTCCGAAACTCCAAAACTCCGAAACTCCAAAACTCGAAAACTCCAAAACTCCAATACTCCAAAACTCCAAAACTCCAAAACACCGGAACTCCGAAACTCCGAAACTCCAAAACTCCAAAACTCCGAAACTCCGAAACTCCAAAACTCGAAAACTCCAAAACTCCAATACTCCAAAACTCCAAAACACCGGAACTCCGAAACTCCGAAACTCCAAAACTCCAAAACTCCAAAACTCCAAAACTCCAAAACTCCGAAACTCCAAAACTCCAATACTCCAAAACTCCGAAACTCCAAAACTCCAAAACTCTAAAACTCCAAAACTCCAAAACTCCAAAACTCCAAAACTCCAAAACTCCGAAACTCCAAAACTCCGAAACTCCAAAACTCCGAAACTCCAAAACTCCGAAACTCCAAAACTCCGAAACTCCAAAACTCCAAAACTCCAAAACTCCAATACTCCAAAACTCCAAAACTCCGAAACTCCAAAACTCCAAAACTCCAAAGCTCCAAAACTCCAAAACTCCAAAACTCCAAAACTGCAAAACTCCAAAACTCCGAAACTCCAAAACTCCAAAACTCCGAAACTCCAAAACTCGGAAACTCCAAAACTCCAAAACTCCAAAACTCCGAAACTCCAAAACTCCAAAACTCCGAAACTCCAAAACTCCAAAACTCCAAAACTCCAAAACTCCAAAACTCCAAAACTCCGAAACTCCAAAACTCCAAAACTCCAAAACTCCAAAGCTCCAAAACTCCAAAACTCAAAAACTCCAAAACTCAAAAACTCCAAAACTCCAAAACTCCAAAACTCCGAAACTCCAAAACTCCGAAACTCCAAAACTCCGAAACTCCAAAACTCCAAAACTCCAATACTCCAAAACTCCAAAACTCCGAAACTCCAAAACTCCAAAACTCCAAAGCTCCAAAACTCCAAAACTCCAAAACTCCAATACTCCAAAACTCCAAAACTCCAAAACTCCGAAACTCCAAAACTCCAATACTCCAAAACTCTGAAACTCCAAAACTCCGAAACTCCAAAACTCCAAAACTCCAATACTCCAAAACTCCAAAACTCCAAAACACCGAAACTCCGAAACTCCAAAACTCCAAAACTCCAAAACTCCAAAACTCCAAAACTCCAAAACTCCGAAACTCAAAAACTCCGAAACTCCAAAACTCCAAAACTCCAAAACTCCGAAACTCCAAAACTCCGAAACTCCAAAACTCCGAATCTCCAAAACTCCAAAACTCCAAAACTCCAAAACTGCAAAACTCCAAAACTCCGAAACTCCAAAACTCCAAAACTCCGAAACTCCAAAACTCCGAAACTCCAAAACTCCAAAACTCCAAAACTCCAAAACTCCGAAACTCCAAAACTCCAAAACTCCGAAACTCCGAAACTCGGAAACTCCAAAACTCCAAAACTCCAAAACTCCAAAACTCCAAAACTCCGAAACTCCAAAACTCCAAAACTCCGAAACTCCAAAACTCCAAAACTCCGAAACTCCAAAACTCCAAAACTCCAAAACTCCGAAACTCCGAAACTCCAAAACTCGAAAACTCCAAAACTCCAATACTCCAAAACTGCGAAACTCCGAAACTCCAAAACTCCAATACTCCAAAACTCCGAAACTCCAAAACTCCAAAACTCCGAAACTCCAAAACTCCAAAACTCTAAAACTCCAAAACTCCAAAACTCCAAAACTCCAAAACTCCGAAACTCCAAAACTCCGAAACTCCAAAACTCCGAAACTCCAAAACTCCGAAACTCCAAAACTCCGAATCTCCAAAACTCCAAAACTCCAAAACTCCAAAACTGCAAAACTCCAAAACTCCGAAACTCCAAAACTCCAAAACTCCGAAACTCCAAAACTCCGAAACTCCAAAACTCCAAAACTCCAAAACTCCAAAACTCCGAAACTCCAAAACTCCAAAACTCCAAAACTCCGAAACTCCAAAACTCCAATACTCCAAAACTAAGAAACTCCAAAACTCCAAAACTCCAAAACTCCAATACTCCAAAACTCCGAAACTCCCAAACTCCAAAACTCCAAAACTCCAAAACTGCAAAACTCCAAAACTCCGAAACTCCGAAACTCCAAAACTCCGAAACTCCAAAACTCGGAAACTCCAAAACTCCAAAGCTCCAAAACTCCAAAACTCCAAAACTCCGAAACTCCAAAACTCCGAAACTCCAAAACTCCGAATCTCCAAAACTCCAAAACTCCAAAACTCCAAAACTCCGAAACTCCAAAACTCCAAAACTCCGAAACTCCGAAACTCCAAAACTCCGAAACTCCAAAACTCCAAAACTCCGAAACTCCAAAACTCCAAAACTCCGAAACTCCAAAACGCCGAAGCTCCGAAACTCCGAAACTACAAAACTCCAAAACTCCGAAACTCCAAAACTCCGAAACTCCAAATCTCCGAAACTCCAAAACTCCAAAACTCCGAAACTCCGCAACTCCGAAACTCCAAAACTCCAAAACTCCGAAACTCCGAAAGTCCAAAACTCCAAAACTCCAAAACTCCGAATCTCCGAAACTCCAAAACTCCAAAACTCCGAAACTCCAAAACTCCAAAACTCCGAAACTCCGAAACTCCGAAACTCCAAAACTCCAAAACTCCGAAACTCCAAAACTCCGAAACTCCAAAACTCCAAAACTCCAATACTCCAAAACTCCAAAACTCCAAAACACCGAAACTCCGAAACTCCGAAACTCCAAAACTCCAAAACTCCAAAACTCCGAATCTCCAAAACTCGGAAACTCCAAAACTCCAAAACTCCAAAACTCCGAAACTCCAAAACTCCAAAACTCCAAAACTCCGAAACTCCAAAACTCCAAAACTCCAAAACTCCAAAACTCCAAGACTCCAAAACTCCAAAACTCCAAAACTCCGAAACTCCAAAACTCCAAAACTCCAAAACTCCAAAGCTCCAAAACTCCAAAACTCAAAAACTCCAAAACTCAAAACCTCCAAAACTCCAAAACTCCGAAACTCCAAAACTCCGAAACTCCAAAACTCCGAAACTCCAAAACTCCAAAACTCCAATACTCCAAAACTCCAAAACTCCGAAACTCCAAAACTCCAAAACTCCAAAGCTCCAAAACTCCAAAACTCCCAAACTCCAATACTCCAAAACTCCAAAACTCCAAAACTCCGAAACTCCAAAACTCCAATACTCCAAAACTCCGAAACTCCAAAACTCCGAAACTCCAAAACTCCAAAACTCCAATACTCCAAAACTCCAAAACTCCAAAACACCGAAACTCCGAAACTCCAAAACTCCAAAACTCCAAAACTCCAAAACTCCAAAACTCCGAAACTCAAAAACTCCGAAACTCCAAAACTCCAAAACTCCAAAACTCCGAAACTCCAAAACTCCAATACTCCAATACTCCGAAACTCCAAAACTCCAAAACTCCGAAACTCCAAAACTCCAAAGCTCCAAAACTCCAAAACTCCAAAACTCCGAAACTCCAAAACTCCAAAACTCCAAAACTCCGAAACACCAAAACTCCGAAACTCCGAAACTCGGAAACTCCAAAACTCCAAAACTCCAAAACTCCAAAACTCCAAAACTCCGAAACTCCAAAACTCCAAAACTCCGAAACTCCAAAACTCCAAAACTCCGAAACTCCAAAACTCCAAAACTCCAAAACTCCGAAACTCCGAAACTCCAAAACTCGAAAACTCCAAAACTCCAAAACTCCAATACTCCAAAACTGCGAAACTCCGAAACTCCAAAACTCCAAAACTCCAAAACTCCGAAACTCCAAAACTCCAAT
This sequence comes from Amblyomma mixtum, assembly GCF_055824585.1. Classification (NCBI taxonomy): domain Eukaryota; kingdom Metazoa; phylum Arthropoda; class Arachnida; order Ixodida; family Ixodidae; genus Amblyomma; species Amblyomma mixtum. Next base: position 14,395,030 of record NW_028317651.1, read on the forward strand.
ACTCCAAAACTCCGAAACTCCAAAACTCCAAAACTCAAAAACTCCAAAACTCCAAAACTCCAAAACTCCAAAACTCCGAAACTCCAAAACTCCGAAACTCCAAAACTCCGAAACTCCAAAACTCCAAAACTCCAAAACTCCGAAACTCCAAAACTCCAAAACTCCAAAACTCCGAAACTCCAAAACTCCGAAACTCCAAAACTCCGAAACTCCGAAACTCCAAAACTCGAAAACTCCAAAACTCCAATACTCCAAAACTCCAAAACTCCAAAACACCGGAACTCCGAAACTCCGAAACTCCAAAACTCCAAAACTCCGAAACTCCGAAACTCCAAAACTCGAAAACTCCAAAACTCCAATACTCCAAAACTCCAAAACACCGGAACTCCGAAACTCCGAAACTCCAAAACTCCAAAACTCCAAAACTCCAAAACTCCGAAACTCCAAAACTCCAATACTCCAAAACTCCGAAACTCCAAAACTCCAAAACTCTAAAACTCCAAAACTCCAAAACTCCAAAACTCCAAAACTCCAAAACTCCGAAACTCCAAAACTCCGAAACTCCAAAACTCCGAAACTCCAAAACTCCGAAACTCCAAAACTCCGAATCTCCAAAACTCCAAAACTCCAAAACTCCAAAACTGCAAAACTCCAAAACTCCGAAACTCCAAAACTCCAAAACTCCGAAACTCCAAAACTCCGAAACTCCAAAACTCCAAAACTCCAAAACTCCAAAACTCCGAAACTCCAAAACTCCAATACTCCAAAACTAAGAAACTCCAAAACTCCAAAACTCCAAAACTCCAATACTCCAAAACTCCGAAACTCCGAAACTCCAAAACTCCAAAACTCCAAAACTGCAAAACTCCAAAACTCCGAAACTCCGAAACTCCAAAACTCCGAAACTCCAAAACTCGGAAACTCCAAAACTCCAAAGCTCCAAAACTCCAAAACTCCAAAACTCCGAAACTCCAAAACTCCGAAACTCCAAAACTCCGAATCTCCAAAACTCCAAAACTCCAAAACTCCAAAACTCCGAAACTCCAAAACTCCAAAACTCCGAAACTCCAAAACTCCGAAACTCCAAAACTCCAAAACTCCGAAACTCCAAAACTCCAAAACTCCGAAACTCCAAAACGCCGAAGCTCCGAAACTCCGAAACTCCAAAACTCCAAAACTCCGAAACTCCAAAACTCCAAAACTCCGAAACTCCGAAACTCCGAAACTCCAAATCTCCGAAACTCCAAAACTCCAAAACTCCGAAACTCCGCAACTCCGAAACTCCAAAACTCCAAAACTCCGAAACTCCGAAACTCCAAAACTCCAAAACTCCAAAACTCCGAATCTCCGAAACTCCAAAACTCCAAAACTCCGAAACTCCAAAACTCCGAAACTCCGAAACTCCGAAACTCCGAAACTCCAAAACTCCAAAACTCCGAAACTCCAAAACTCCGAAACTCCAAAACTCCAAAACTCCAATACTCCAAAACTCCAAAACTCCAAAACACCGAAACTCCGAAACTCCGAAACTCCAAAACTCCAAAACTCCAAAACTCCGAATCTCCAAAACTCGGAAACTCCAAAACTCCAAAACTCCAAAACTCCGAAACTCCAAAACTGCAAAACTCCAAAACTCCAAAACTCCAAAACTCCAAAACTCCAAAACTCCAATACTCCAAAACTCCAAAACTCCAAAACACCGAAACTCCGAAACTCCAAAACTCCAAAACTCCAAAACTCCGAAACTCAAAAACTCCGAAACTCCAAAACTCCAAAACTCCAAAACTCCGAAACTCCAAAACTCCAAGACTCCAATACTCCGAAACTCCAAAACTCCAAAACTCCGAAACTCCAATACTCCAAAACTTCAAAACTCCGAATCTCCAAAACTCCAAAACTCCGAAACTCCGAAACTCCAAAACTCCAAAACTACAAAACTCCAAAACTCCAAAACTCCAAAACTCCGAAACTCCGAAACTCCAAAACTCCAAAACTCCAAAACTCCAAAACTCCGAAACTCCAAAACTCCGAAAGTCCGAAACTCCAAAACTCCAAAACTCCGAAACTCCAAAACTCCAAAACTCCAAAACTCCGAAACTCCGAAACTCCAAAACTCCAAAACTCCAAAACTCCAAAACTCCAAAACTGCAAAAGTCCAAAACTCCAAAACTCCGAAACTCCAATACTCCAAAGCTCCGAAACTCCAAAACTCCAAAACTCCAAAACTCCAAAACTCCAAAACTCCAATACTCCGAAACTCCGAAACTCCAAAACTCCAAAACTCCAAAACTCCAAAACTCCGAAACTCCGAAACTCCAAAAGTCCGAAACTCCGAAACTCCGAAACTCCAAAACTCCGAATCTCCAAAACTCGGAAACTCCAAAACTCCAAAACTCCAAAACTCCAAAACTCCAAAACTCCGAAACTCCAAAACTCCAAAACTCCAAAACTCCAAAACTCCAAAACTCCGAAACTCCAAAACTCCGAAACTCCAAAACTCCAAAACTCCAATACTCCAAAACTCCAAAACTCCAAAACACCGAAACTCCGAAACTCCGAAACTCCAAAGCTCCAAAACTCCAAAACTCCGAATCTCTAAAACTCGGAAACTCCAAAACTCCAAAACTTCAAAACTCCGAAACTCCAAAACTCCAAAACTCCAAAACTCCGAAACTCCAAAACTCCAAAACTCCAAAACTCCAAAACTCCAAAACTCCAAAACTCCAAAACTCCAAAACTCCAAAACTCCGAAACTCCAAAACTCCAAAACTCCAAAACTCCAAAGCTCCAAAACTCCAAAACTCAAAAACTCCGAAACTCCAAAACTCCAAAACTCCAAAACTCCAAAACTCCGAAACTCCAAAACTCCAAAACTCCGAAACTCCGAAACTCCAAAACTCCGAATCTCCAAAACTCGGAAACTCCAAAACTCCAAAACTCCAAAACTCCAAAACTCCGAAACTCCAAAACTCCAAAACTCCAAAACTCCAAAACTCCGAAACTCCAAAACTCCGAAACTCCAAAACTCCAAAACTCCAATACTCCAAAACTCCAAAACTCCAAAACACCGAAACTCCGAAACTCCGAAACTCCAAAACTCCAAAACTCCAAAACTCCGAATCTCCAAAACTCGGAAACTCCAAAACTCCAAAACTCCGAAACTCCAAAACTCCAAAACTCCAAAACTCCGAAACTCCAAAACTCCAAAACTCCAAAACTCCAAAACTCCAAAACTCCAAAACTCCAAAACTCCAAAACTCCGAAACTCCAAAACTCCAAAACTCCAAAACTCCAAAGCTCCAAAACTCCAAAACTCAAAAACTCAAAAACTCAAAAACTCAAAAACTCCAAAACTCCAAAACTCCGAAACTCCAAAACTCCGAAACTCCAAAACTCCGAAACTCCAAAACTCCAAAACTCCAATACTCCAAAACTCCAAAACTCCGAAACTCCAAAACTCCAAAACTCCAAAGCTCCAAAACTCCAAAACTCCAATACTCCAAAACTCCAAAACTCCAAAACTCCGAAACTCCAAAACTCCAATACTCCAAAACTCCGAAACTCCAAAACTCCGAAACTCCAAAACTCCAAAACTCCAAAACTCCAAAACTCCAAAACTCCAAAACACCGAAACTCCGAAACTCCAAAACTCCAAAACTCCAAAACTCCAAAACTCCAAAACTCCGAAACTCAAAAACTCCGAAACTCCAAAACTCCAAAACTCCAAAACTCCGAAACTCCAAAACTCCAATACTCCAATACTCCGAAACTCCAAAACTCCAAAACTCCGAAACTCCAATACTCCAAAACTTCAAAACTCCGAATCTCCAAAACTCCAAAACTCCGAAACTCCGAAACTCCAAAACTACAAAACTCCAAAACTCCAAAACTCCAAAACTCCGAAACTCCGAAACTCCAAAACTCCGAATCTCCAAAACTCCAAAACTCGAAAACTCCGAAACTCCAAAACTCCAAAACTCCAATACTCCAAAACTCCAAAACTCCGAAACTCCAAAACTCCAAAACTCCAAAGCTCCAAAACTCCAAAACTCCAAAACTCCGAAACTCCAAAACTCCAAAACTCCAAAACTCCGAAACACCAAAACTCCGAAACTCCGAAACTCGGAAACTCCAAAACTCCAAAACTCCAAAACTCCAAAACTCCGAAACTCCAAAACTCCAAAACTCCGAAACTCCAAAACTCCAAAACTCCGAAACTCCAAAACTCCAAAACTCCAAAACTCCGAAACTCCGAAACTCCAAAACTCGAAAACTCCAAAACTCCAAAACTCCAATACTCCAAAACTGCGAAACTCCGAAACTCCAAAACTCCAATACTCCAAAACTCCGAAACTCCAAAACTCCAAAACTCCGAAACTCCAAAACTCCAAAACTCCGAAACTCCGAAACTCCCAAACTCCGAAACTCCAAAACTCCAAAACTCCAAAACTCCGAAACTCCGAAACTCCGAAACTCCAAAACTCCAAAACTCCGAAACTCCGAAACTCCGAAACTCCGAAACTCCAAAACTCCGAAACTCCAAAACTCCAAAACTCCAATACTCCAAAACTCCGAAACTCCGAAACTCCAAAACTCCAAAACTCCAAAACTGCAAAACTCCAAAACTCCGAAACTCCGAAACTCCAAAACTCCGAAACTCCAAAACTCGGAAACTCCAAAACTCCAAAGCTCCAAAACTCCAAAACTCCAAAACTCCGAAACTCCAAAACTCCAAAACTCCAAAACTCCAAAACTCCGAAACTCCAAAACTCCGAAACTCCAAAACTCCAAAACTCCGAAACTCCGAAACTCCGAAACTCCGAAACTCCAAAACTCCAAAACTCCAAAACTCCAAAACTCCAATACTCCAAAACTCCGAAACTCCGAAACTCCAAAACTCCAAAACTCCAAAACTGCAAAACTCCAAAACTCCGAAACTCCGAAACTCCAAAACTCCGAAACTCCAAAACTCGGAAACTCCAAAACTCCAAAGCTCCAAAACTCCAAAACTCCAAAACTCCGAAACTCCAAAACTCCAAAACTCCAAAACTCCAAAACTCCGAAACTCCAAAACTCCGAAACTCCAAAACTCCAAAACTCCAAAACTCCAAAACTCCAATACTCCAAAACTCCGAAACTCCAAAACTCCAAAACTCCAATACTCCAAAACTCCAAAACTCCGAAACTCCGAAACTCCAAAACTCCGAAACTCCAAAACTCCGAAACTCCAAAACTCCAAAACTCCAATACTCCAAAACTCCAAAACTCCAAAACTCCAAAACTCCAAAACTCCGAAACTCCGAAACTCCAAAACTCCAAAACTCCAAAACTCCAAAACTCCGAAACTCCAAAACTCCAAAACTCCAAAACTCCGAAACTCCAAAACTCCAAAACTCCAAAACTCCAAAACTCCGAAACTCCAAAACTCCGAAACTCCAAAACTCCAAAACTCCAAAACTCCGAAACTCCAAAACTCCGAAACTCGAAAACTCTGAAACTCCGAAACTCCAAAACTCGAAAACTCCAAAACTCCAATACTCCAAAACTCCAAAACTCCAAAACACCGGAACTCCGAAACTCCGAAACTCCAAAACTCCAAAACTCCGAAACTCCGAAACTCCAAAACTCGAAAACTCCAAAACTCCAATACTCCAAAACTCCAAAACACCGGAACTCCGAAACTCCGAAACTCCAAAACTCCAAAACTCCAAAACTCCAAAACTCCGAAACTCCAAAACTCCAATACTCCAAAACTCCGAAACTCCAAAACTCCAAAACTCTAAAACTCCAAAACTCCAAAACTCCAAAACTCCAAAACTCCGAAACTCCAAAACTCCGAAACTCCAAAACTCCGAAACTCCAAAACTCCGAAACTCCAAAACTCCGAATCTCCAAAACTCCAAAACTCCAAAACTCCAAAACTGCAAAACTCCAAAACTCCGAAACTCCAAAACTCCAAAACTCCGAAACTCCAAAACTCCGAAACTCCAAAACTCCAAAACTCCAAAACTCCAAAACTCCGAAACTCCAAAACTCCAAAACTCCGAAACTCCGAAACTCGGAAACTCCAAAACTCCAAAACTCCAAAACTCCAAAACTCCAAAACTCCGAAACTCCAAAACTCCAAAACTCCGAAACTCCAAAACTCCAAAACTCCGAAACTCCAAAACTCCAAAACTCCAAAACTCCGAAACTCCGAAACTCCAAAACTCGAAAACTCCAAAACTCCAATACTCCAAAACTGCGAAACTCCGAAACTCCAAAACTCCAATACTCCAAAACTCCGAAACTCCAAAACTCCAAAACTCCGAAACTCCAAAACTCCAAAACTCCGAAACTCCGAAACTCCGAAACTCCGAAACTCCAAAACTCCAAAACTCCAAAACTCCGAAACTCCGAAACTCCGAAACTCCAAAACTCCAAAACTCCGAAACTCCGAAACTCCGAAACTCCAAAACTCCGAAACTCCAAAACTCCAAAACTCCAATACTCCAAAACTCCGAAACTCCGAAACTCCAAAACTCCAAAACTCCAAAACTGCAAAACTCCAAAACTCCGAAACTCCAAAACTCCGAAACTCCAAAACTCCGAAACTCCAAAACTCCAAAACTCCGAAACTCCGAAACTCCGAAACTCCGAAACTCCAAAACTCCAAAACTCCAAAACTCCAAAACTCCAATACTCCAAAACTCCGAAACTCCGAAACTCCAAAACTCCAAAACTCCAAAACTGCAAAACTCCAAAACTCCGAAACTCCGAAACTCCAAAACTCCGAAACTCCAAAACTCGGAAACTCCAAAACTCCAAAGCTCCAAAACTCCAAAACTCCAAAACTCCGAAACTCCAAAACTCCAAAACTCCGAAACTCCGAAACTCCGAAACTCCGAAACTCCAAAACTCCAAAACTCCAAAACTCCAAAACTCCAATACTCCAAAACTCCGAAACTCCGAAACTCCAAAACTCCAAAACTCCAAAACTGCAAAACTCCAAAACTCCGAAACTCCGAAACTCCAAAACTCCGAAACTCCAAAACTCGGAAACTCCAAAACTCCAAAGCTCCAAAACTCCAAAACTCCAAAACTCCAATACTCCAAAACTCCGAAACTCCGAAACTCCAAAACTCCAAAACTCCAAAACTGCAAAACTCCAAAACTCCGAAACTCCGAAACTCCAAAACTCCGAAACTCCAAAACTCGGAAACTCCAAAACTCCAAAGCTCCAAAACTCCAAAACTCCAAAACTCCGAAACTCCAAAACTCCAAAACTCCAAAACTCCAAAACTCCGAAACTCCAAAACTCCGAAACTCCAAAACTCCAAAACTCCAAAACTCCAAAACTCCAATACTCCAAAACTCCGAAACTCCAAAACTCCAAAACTCCAATACTCCAAAACTCCAAAACTCCGAAACTCCGAAACTCCAAAACTCCGAAACTCCAAAACTCCGAAACTCCAAAACTCCAAAACTCCAATACTCCAAAACTCCAAAACTCCAAAACTCCAAAACTCCAAAACTCCGAAACTCCGAAACTCCAAAACTCCAAAACTCCAAAACTCCAAAACTCCGAAACTCCAAAACTCCAAAACTCCAAAACTCCGAAACTCCAAAACTCCAAAACTCCAAAACTCCAAAACTCCGAAACTCCAAAACTCCAAAACTCCAAAACTCCGAAACTCCAAAACTCCAAAACTCCAAAACTCCGAAACTCCAAAACTCCGAAACTCCAAAACTCCGAAACTCCGAAACTCCAAAACTCGAAAACTCCAAAACTCCAATACTCCAAAACTCCAAAACTCCAAAACACCGGAACTCCGAAACTCCGAAACTCCAAAACTCCAAAACTCCGAAACTCCGAAACTCCAAAACTCGAAAACTCCAAAACTCCAATACTCCAAAACTCCAAAACACCGGAACTCCGAAACTCCGAAACTCCAAAACTCCAAAACTCCAAAACTCCAAAACTCCAAAACTCCGAAACTCCAAAACTCCAATACTCCAAAACTCCGAAACTCCAAAACTCCAAAACTCTAAAACTCCAAAACTCCAAAACTCCAAAACTCCAAAACTCCAAAACTCCGAAACTCCAAAACTCCGAAACTCCAAAACTCCGAAACTCCAAAACTCCGAAACTCCAAAACTCCGAAACTCCAAAACTCCAAAACTCCAAAACTCCAATACTCCAAAACTCCAAAACTCCGAAACTCCAAAACTCCAAAACTCCAAAGCTCCAAAACTCCAAAACTCCAAAACTCCAAAACTGCAAAACTCCAAAACTCCGAAACTCCAAAACTCCAAAACTCCGAAACTCCAAAACTCGGAAACTCCAAAACTCCAAAACTCCAAAACTCCGAAACTCCAAAACTCCAAAACTCCGAAACTCCAAAACTCCAAAACTCCAAAACTCCAAAACTCCAAAACTCCGAAACTCCAAAACTCCAAAACTCCAAAACTCCAAAGCTCCAAAACTCCAAAACTCAAAAACTCCAAAACTCAAAAACTCCAAAACTCCAAAACTCCAAAACTCCGAAACTCCAAAACTCCGAAACTCCAAAACTCCGAAACTCCAAAACTCCAAAACTCCAAAACTCCAATACTCCAAAACTCCAAAACTCCGAAACTCCAAAACTCCAAAACTCCAAAGCTCCAAAACTCCAAAACTCCAAAACTCCAATACTCCAAAACTCCAAAACTCCAAAACTCCGAAACTCCAAAACTCCAATACTCCAAAACTCTGAAACTCCAAAACTCCGAAACTCCAAAACTCCAAAACTCCAATACTCCAAAACTCCAAAACTCCAAAACACCGAAACTCCGAAACTCCAAAACTCCAAAACTCCAAAACTCCAAAACTCCAAAACTCCGAAACTCAAAAACTCCGAAACTCCAAAACTCCAAAACTCCAAAACTCCGAAACTCCAAAACTCCAATACTCCAATACTCCGAAACTCCAAAACTCCAAAACTCCGAAACTCCAATACTCCAAAACTTCAAAACTCCGAATCTCCAAAACTCCAAAACTCCGAAACTCCGAAACTCCAAAACTCCAAAACTACAAAACTCCAAAACTCCAAAACTCCAAAACTCCAAAACTCCGAAACTCCGAAACTCCAAAACTCCGAATCTCCAAAACTCCAAAACTCGAAAACTCCGAAACTCCAAAACTCCAAAACTCCAATACTCCAAAACTCCAAAACTCCGAAACTCCAAAACTCCAAAACTCCAAAGCTCCAAAACTCCAAAACTCCAAAACTCCGAAACTCCAAAACTCCAAAACTCCAAAACTCCGAAACACCAAAACTCCGAAACTCCGAAACTCGGAAACTCCAAAACTCCAAAACTCCAAAACTCCAAAACTCCAAAACTCCGAAACTCCAAAACTCCAAAACTCCGAAACTCCAAAACTCCAAAACTCCGAAACTCCAAAACTCCAAAACTCCAAAACTCCGAAACTCCGAAACTCCAAAACTCGAAAACTCCAAAACTCCAAAACTCCAATACTCCAAAACTGCGAAACTCCGAAACTCCAAAACTCCAAAACTCCAAAACTCCAAAACTCCGAAACTCCAAAACTCCAAAACTCCGAAACTCCAAAACTCCAAAACTCCAAAACTCCGAAACTCCGAAACTCCAAAACTCCAAAACTCCGAAACTCCAAAACTGCAAAACTCCAAAACTCCAAAACTCCAAAACTCCAAAACTCCAAAACTCCAAAACTCCAATACTCCAAAACTCCAAAACTCCAAAACACCGAAACTCCGAAACTCCAAAACTCCAAAACTCCAAAACTCCGAAACTCAAAAACTCCGAAACTCCAAAACTCCAAAACTCCAAAACTCCGAAACTCCAAAACTCCAATACTCCAATACTCCGAAACTCCAAAACTCCAAAACTCCGAAACTCCAATACTCCAAAACTTCAAAACTCCGAATCTCCAAAACTCCAAAACTCCGAAACTCCGAAACTCCAAAACTCCAAAACTACAAAACTCCAAAACTCCAAAACTCCAAAACTCCGAAACTCCGAAACTCCAAAACTCCAAAACTCCAAAACTCCAAAACTCCGAAACTCCAAAACTCCGAAACTCCGAAACTCCAAAACTCCAAAACTCCAAAACTCCAAAACTCCAAAACTCCGAAACTCCGAAACTCCAAAACTCCAAAACTCCAAAACTCCAAAACTCCAAAACTGCAAAAGTCCAAAACTCCAAAACTCCGAAACTCCAATACTCCAAAACTCCGAAACTCCAAAACTCCAAAACTCCAAAACTCCAAAACTCCAAAACTCCAATACTCCGAAACTCCGAAACTCCAAAACTCCAAAACTCCAAAACTCCAAAACTCCGAAACTCCAAAACTCCGAAACTCCGAAACTCCAAAACTCCAAAACTCCGAAACTCCAAAACTCCAAAACTCCAAAACTCCGAAACTCCGAAACTCCAAAACTCCAAAACTCCAAAACTCCGAAACTCCAAAACTGCAAAAGTCCAAAACTCCAAAACTCCGAAACTCCAATACTCCAAAACTCCGAAACTCCAAAACTCCAAAACTCCAAAACTCCAAAACTCCGAAACTCCGAAACTCCGAAACTCCGAAACTCCAAAACTCCGAAACTCCGAAACTCCAAAACTCCAAAACTCCAAAACTCCGAAACTCCAAAACTCCAAAACTCCGAAACTCCGAAACTCCGAAACTCCAAAACTCCGAATCTCCAAAACTCGGAAACTCCAAAACTCCAAAACTCCAAAACTCCAAAACTCCAAAACTCCGAAACTCCAAAACTCCAAAACTCCAAAACTCCAAAACTCCAAAACTCCAAAACTCCGAAACTCCAAAACTCCGAAACTCCAAAACTCCAAAACTCCAATACTCCAAAACTCCAAAACTCCAAAACACCGAAACTCCGAAACTCCGAAACTCCAAAACTCCAGAACTCCAAAACTCCGAATCTCCAAAACTCGGAAACTCCAAAACTCCAAAACTCCAAAACTCCGAAACTCCAAAACTCCGAAACTCCGAAACTCCACAACTCCAAAACTCCGAAACTCCAAAACTCCAAAACTCCAAAACTCCGAAACTCCGAAACTCCAAAACTCCAAAACTCCAAAACTCCGAAACTCCAAAACTGCAAAACTCCAAAACTCCAAAACTCCGAAACTCCAATACTCCAAAACTCCGAAACTCCAAAACTCCAAAACTCCAAAACTCCGAAACTCCGAAACTCCGAAACTCCGAAACTACAAAACTCCGAAACTCCAAAACTCCAAAACTCCAAAACTCCAAAACTCCGAAACTCCAAAACTCCAAAACTCCGAAACTCCGAAACTCCGAAACTCCAAAACTCCGAATCTCCAAAACTCGGAAACTCCAAAACTCCAAAACTCCAAAACTCCAAAACTCCAAAACTCCGAAACTCCAAAACTCCAAAACTCCAAAACTCCAAAACTCCAAAACTCCGAAACTCCAGAACTCCGAAACTCCAAAACTCCAAAACTCCAATACTCCAAAACTCCAAAACTCCAAAACACCGAAACTCCGAAACTCCGAAACTCCAAAACTCCAAAACTCCAAAACTCCGAATCTCCAAAACTCGGAAACTCCAAAACTCCAAAACTCCAAAACTCCGAAACTCCAAAACTCCAAAACTCCAAAACTCCAAAGCTCCAAAACTCCAAAACTCAAAAACTCCAAAACTCAAAAACTCCAAAACTCCAAAACTCCAAAACTCCGAAACTCCAAAACTCCGAAACTCCAAAACTCCGAAACTCCAAAACTCCAAAACTCCAATACTCCAAAACTCCAAAACTCCGAAACTCCAAAACTCCAAAACTCCAAAGCTCCAAAACTCCAAAACTCCAAAACTCCAATACTCCAAAACTCCAAAACTCCGAAACTCCAAAACTCCAATACTCCAAAACTCCGAAACTCCAAAACTCCGAAACTCCAAAACTCCAAAACTCCAATACTCCAAAACTCCAAAACTCCAAAACACCGAAACTCCGAAACTCCAAAACTCCAAAACTCCAAAACTCCAAAACTCCAAAACTCCAAAACTCCGAAACTCAAAAACTCCGAAACTCCAAAACTCCAAAACTCCAAAACTCCGAAACTCCAAAACTCCAATACTCCAATACTCCGAAACTCCAAAACTCCAAAACTCCGAAACTCCAATACTCCAAAACTTCAAAACTCCGAATCTCCAAAACTCCAAAACTCCGAAACTCCGAAACTCCAAAACTACAAAACTCCAAAACTCCAAAACTCCAAAACTCCGAAACTCCGAAACTCCAAAACTCCGAATCTCCAAAACTCCAAAACTCGAAAACTCCGAAACTCCAAAACTCCAAAACTCCAATACTCCAAAACTCCAAAACTCCGAAACTCCAAAACTCCAAAACTCCAAAGCTCCAAAACTCCAAAACTCCAAAACTCCGAAACTCCAAAACTCCAAAACTCCAAAACTCCGAAACACCAAAACTCCGAAACTCCGAAACTCGGAAACTCCAAAACTCCAAAACTCCAAAACTCCAAAACTCCAAAACTCCGAAACTCCAAAACTCCAAAACTCCGAAACTCCAAAACTCCAAAACTCCGAAACTCCAAAACTCCAAAACTCCAAAACTCCGAAACTCCGAAACTCCAAAACTCGAAAACTCCAAAACTCCAAAACTCCAATACTCCAAAACTGCGAAACTCCGAAACTCCAAAACTCCAATACTCCAAAACTCCGAAACTCCAAAACTCCAAAACTCCGAAACTCCAAAACTCCAAAACTCCGAAACTCCGAAACTCCGAAACTCCGAAACTCCAAAACTCCAAAACTCCAAAACTCCGAAACTCCGAAACTCCGAAACTCCAAAACTCCAAAACTCCGAAACTCCGAAACTCCGAAACTCCGAAACTCCAAAACTCCGAAACTCCAAAACTCCAAAACTCCAATACTCCAAAACTCCGAAACTCCGAAACTCCAAAACTCCAAAACTCCAAAACTGCAAAACTCCAAAACTCCGAAACTCCGAAACTCCAAAACTCCGAAACTCCAAAACTCGGAAACTCCAAAGCTCCAAAACTCCAAAACTCCAAAACTCCGAAACTCCGAAACTCCGAAACTCCAAAACTCCGAATCTCCAAAACTCGGAAACTCCAAAACTCCAAAACTCCAAAACTCCAAAACTCCAAAACTCCGAAACTCCAAAACTCCAAAACTCCAAAACTCCAAAACTCCAAAACTCCGAAACTCCAAAACTCCGAAACTCCAAAACTCCAAAACTCCAATACTCCAAAACTCCAAAACTCCAAAACACCGAAACTCCGAAACTCCGAAACTCCAAAACTCCAAAACTCCAAAACTCCGAATCTCCAAAACTCGGAAACTCCAAAACTCCAAAACTCCGAAACTCCAAAACTCCAAAACTCCAAAACTCCGAAACTCCAAAACTCCAAAACTCCAAAACTCCAAAACTCCAAAACTCCAAAACTCCAAAACTCCAAAACTCCGAAACTCCAAAACTCCAAGACTCCAAAACTCCAAAGCTCCAAAACTCCAAAACTCAAAAACTCAAAAACTCAAAAACTCAAAAACTCCAAAACTCCAAAACTCCGAAACTCCAAAACTCCGAAACTCCAAAACTCCGAAACTCCAAAACTCCAAAACTCCAATACTCCAAAACTCCAAAACTCCGAAACTCCAAAACTCCAAAACTCCAAAGCTCCAAAACTCCAAAACTCCAATACTCCAAAACTCCAAAACTCCAAAACTCCGAAACTCCAAAACTCCAATACTCCAAAACTCCGAAACTCCAAAACTCCGAAACTCCAAAACTCCAAAACTCCAATACTCCAAAACTCCAAAACTCCAAAACTCCAAAACACCGAAACTCCGAAACTCCAAAACTCCAAAACTCCAAAACTCCAAAACTCCAAAACTCCGAAACTCAAAAACTCCGAAACTCCAAAACTCCAAAACTCCAAAACTCCGAAACTCCAAAACTCCAATACTCCAATACTCCGAAACTCCAAAACTCCAAAACTCCGAAACTCCAATACTCCAAAACTTCAAAACTCCGAATCTCCAAAACTCCAAAACTCCGAAACTCCGAAACTCCAAAACTACAAAACTCCAAAACTCCAAAACTCCAAAACTCCGAAACTCCGAAACTCCAAAACTCCGAATCTCCAAAACTCCAAAACTCGAAAACTCCGAAACTCCAAAACTCCAAAACTCCAATACTCCAAAACTCCAAAACTCCGAAACTCCAAAACTCCAAAACTCCAAAGCTCCAAAACTCCAAAACTCCAAAACTCCGAAACTCCAAAACTCCAAAACTCCAAAACTCCGAAACACCAAAACTCCGAAACTCCGAAACTCGGAAACTCCAAAACTCCAAAACTCCAAAACTCCAAAACTCCGAAACTCCAAAACTCCAAAACTCCGAAACTCCAAAACTCCAAAACTCCGAAACTCCAAAACTCCAAAACTCCAAAACTCCGAAACTCCGAAACTCCAAAACTCGAAAACTCCAAAACTCCAAAACTCCAATACTCCAAAACTGCGAAACTCCGAAACTCCAAAACTCCAATACTCCAAAACTCCGAAACTCCAAAACTCCAAAACTCCGAAACTCCAAAACTCCAAAACTCCGAAACTCCGAAACTCCCAAACTCCGAAACTCCAAAACTCCAAAACTCCAAAACTCCGAAACTCCGAAACTCCGAAACTCCAAAACTCCAAAACTCCGAAACTCCGAAACTCCGAAACTCCGAAACTCCAAAACTCCGAAACTCCAAAACTCCAAAACTCCAATACTCCAAAACTCCGAAACTCCGAAACTCCAAAACTCCAAAACTCCAAAACTGCAAAACTCCAAAACTCCGAAACTCCGAAACTCCAAAACTCCGAAACTCCAAAACTCGGAAACTCCAAAACTCCAAAGCTCCAAAACTCCAAAACTCCAAAACTCCGAAACTCCAAAACTCCAAAACTCCAAAACTCCAAAACTCCGAAACTCCAAAACTCCGAAACTCCAAAACTCCAAAACTCCGAAACTCCGAAACTCCGAAACTCCGAAACTCCAAAACTCCAAAACTCCAAAACTCCAAAACTCCAATACTCCAAAACTCCGAAACTCCGAAACTCCAAAACTCCAAAACTCCAAAACTGCAAAACTCCAAAACTCCGAAACTCCGAAACTCCAAAACTCCGAAACTCCAAAACTCGGAAACTCCAAAACTCCAAAGCTCCAAAACTCCAAAACTCCAAAACTCCGAAACTCCAAAACTCCAAAACTCCAAAACTCCAAAACTCCGAAACTCCAAAACTCCGAAACTCCAAAACTCCAAAACTCCAAAACTCCAAAACTCCAATACTCCAAAACTCCGAAACTCCAAAACTCCAAAACTCCAATACTCCAAAACTCCAAAACTCCGAAACTCCGAAACTCCAAAACTCCGAAACTCCAAAACTCCGAAACTCCAAAACTCCAAAACTCCAATACTCCAAAACTCCAAAACTCCAAAACTCCAAAACTCCAAAACTCCGAAACTCCGAAACTCCAAAACTCCAAAACTCCAAAACTCCAAAACTCCGAAACTCCAAAACTCCAAAACTCCAAAACTCCGAAACTCCAAAACTCCAAAACTCCAAAACTCCAAAACTCCGAAACTCCAAAACTCCGAAACTCCAAAACTCCAAAACTCCAAAACTCCGAAACTCCAAAACTCCGAAACTCGAAAACTCCGAAACTCCGAAACTCCAAAACTCGAAAACTCCAAAACTCCAATACTCCAAAACTCCAAAACTCCAAAACACCGGAACTCCGAAACTCCGAAACTCCAAAACTCCAAAACTCCGAAACTCCGAAACTCCAAAACTCGAAAACTCCAAAACTCCAATACTCCAAAACTCCAAAACACCGGAACTCCGAAACTCCGAAACTCCAAAACTCCAAAACTCCAAAACTCCAAAACTCCGAAACTCCAAAACTCCAATACTCCAAAACTCCGAAACTCCAAAACTCCAAAACTCTAAAACTCCAAAACTCCAAAACTCCAAAACTCCAAAACTCCGAAACTCCAAAACTCCGAAACTCCAAAACTCCGAAACTCCAAAACTCCGAAACTCCAAAACTCCGAATCTCCAAAACTCCAAAACTCCAAAACTCCAAAACTGCAAAACTCCAAAACTCCGAAACTCCAAAACTCCAAAACTCCGAAACTCCAAAACTCCGAAACTCCAAAACTCCAAAACACCAAAACTCCAAAACTCCGAAACTCCAAAACTCCAAAACTCCGAAACTCCGAAACTCGGAAACTCCAAAACTCCAAAACTCCAAAACTCCAAAACTCCAAAACTCCGAAACTCCAAAACTCCAAAACTCCGAAACTCCAAAACTCCAAAACTCCGAAACTCCAAAACTCCAAAACTCCAAAACTCCGAAACTCCGAAACTCCAAAACTCGAAAACTCCAAAACTCCAATACTCCAAAACTGCGAAACTCCGAAACTCCAAAACTCCAATACTCCAAAACTCCGAAACTCCAAAACTCCAAAACTCCGAAACTCCAAAACTCCAAAACTCCGAAACTCCGAAACTCCGAAACTCCGAAACTCCAAAACTCCAAAACTCCAAAACTCCGAAACTCCGAAACTCCGAAACTCCAAAACTCCAAAACTCCGAAACTCCGAAACTCCGAAACTCCAAAACTCCGAAACTCCAAAACTCCAAAACTCCAATACTCCAAAACTCCGAAACTCCGAAACTCCAAAACTCCAAAACTCCAAAACTGCAAAACTCCAAAACTCCGAAACTCCGAAACTCCAAAACTCCGAAACTCCAAAACTCGGAAACTCCAAAACTCCAAAGCTCCAAAACTCCAAAACTCCAAAACTCCGAAACTCCAAAACTCCAAAACTCCAAAACTCCAAAACTCCGAAACTCCAAAACTCCGAAACTCCAAAACTCCAAAACTCCGAAACTCCGAAACTCCGAAACTCCGAAACTCCAAAACTCCAAAACTCCAAAACTCCAAAACTCCAATACTCCAAAACTCCGAAACTCCGAAACTCCAAAACTCCAAAACTCCAAAACTGCAAAACTCCAAAACTCCGAAACTCCGAAACTCCAAAACTCCGAAACTCCAAAACTCGGAAACTCCAAAACTCCAAAGCTCCAAAACTCCAAAACTCCAAAACTCCGAAACTCCAAAACTCCAAAACTCCAAAACTCCAAAACTCCGAAACTCCAAAACTCCGAAACTCCAAAACTCCAAAACTCCAAAACTCCAAAACTCCAATACTCCAAAACTCCGAAACTCCAAAACTCCAAAACTCCAATACTCCAAAACTCCAAAACTCCGAAACTCCGAAACTCCAAAACTCCGAAACTCCAAAACTCCGAAACTCCAAAACTCCAAAACTCCAATACTCCAAAACTCCAAAACTCCAAAACTCCAAAACTCCAAAACTCCGAAACTCCGAAACTCCAAAACTCCGAAACTCCAAAACTCCGAAACTCCAAAACTCCAAAACTCCAATACTCCAAAACTCCAAAACTCCAAAACTCCAAAACTCCAAAACTCCGAAACTCCGAAACTCCAAAACTCCAAAACTCCAAAACTCCAAAACTCCGAAACTCCAAAACTCCAAAACTCCAAAACTCCGAAACTCCAAAACTCCAAAACTCCAAAACTCCAAAACTCCGAAACTCCAAAACTCCGAAACTCCAAAACTCCAAAACTCCAAAACTCCGAAACTCCAAAACTCCGAAACTCGAAAACTCCGAAACTCCGAAACTCCAAAACTCGAAAACTCCAAAACTCCAATACTCCAAAACTCCAAAACTCCAAAACACCGGAACTCCGAAACTCCGAAACTCCAAAACTCCAAAACTCCGAAACTCCGAAACTCCAAAACTCGAAAACTCCAAAACTCCAATACTCCAAAACTCCAAAACACCGGAACTCCGAAACTCCGAAACTCCAAAACTCCAAAACTCCAAAACTCCAAAACTCCGAAACTCCAAAACTCCAATACTCCAAAACTCCGAAACTCCAAAACTCCAAAACTCTAAAACTCCAAAACTCCAAAACTCCAAAACTCCAAAACTCCGAAACTCCAAAACTCCGAAACTCCAAAACTCCGAAACTCCAAAACTCCGAAACTCCAAAACTCCGAATCTCCAAAACTCCAAAACTCCAAAACTCCAAAACTGCAAAACTCCAAAACTCCGAAACTCCAAAACTCCAAAACTCCGAAACTCCAAAACTCCGAAACTCCAAAACTCCAAAACTCCAAAACTCCAAAACTCCGAAACTCCAAAACTCCAAAACTCCGAAACTCCGAAACTCGGAAACTCCAAAACTCCAAAACTCCAAAACTCCAAAACTCCAAAACTCCGAAACTCCAAAACTCCAAAACTCCGAAACTCCAAAACTCCAAAACTCCGAAACTCCAAAACTCCAAAACTCCAAAACTCCGAAACTCCGAAACTCCAAAACTCGAAAACTCCAAAACTCCAATACTCCAAAACTGCGAAACTCCGAAACTCCAAAACTCCAATACTCCAAAACTCCGAAACTCCAAAACTCCAAAACTCCGAAACTCCAAAACTCCAAAACTCCGAAACTCCGAAACTCCGAAACTCCGAAACTCCAAAACTCCAAAACTCCAAAACTCCGAAACTCCGAAACTCCGAAACTCCAAAACTCCAAAACTCCGAAACTCCGAAACTCCGAAACTCCAAAACTCCGAAACTCCAAAACTCCAAAACTCCAATACTCCAAAACTCCGAAACTCCGAAACTCCAAAACTCCAAAACTCCAAAACTGCAAAACTCCAAAACTCCGAAACTCCGAAACTCCAAAACTCCGAAACTCCAAAACTCGGAAACTCCAAAACTCCAAAGCTCCAAAACTCCAAAACTCCAAAACTCCGAAACTCCAAAACTCCAAAACTCCAAAACTCCAAAACTCCGAAACTCCAAAACTCCGAAACTCCAAAACTCCAAAACTCCGAAACTCCGAAACTCCGAAACTCCGAAACTCCAAAACTCCAAAACTCCAAAACTCCAAAACTCCAATACTCCAAAACTCCGAAACTCCGAAACTCCAAAACTCCAAAACTCCAAAACTGCAAAACTCCAAAACTCCGAAACTCCGAAACTCCAAAACTCCGAAACTCCAAAACTCGGAAACTCCAAAACTCCAAAGCTCCAAAACTCCAAAACTCCAAAACTCCGAAACTCCAAAACTCCAAAACTCCAAAACTCCAAAACTCCGAAACTCCAAAACTCCGAAACTCCAAAACTCCAAAACTCCAAAACTCCAAAACTCCAATACTCCAAAACTCCGAAACTCCAAAACTCCAAAACTCCAATACTCCAAAACTCCAAAACTCCGAAACTCCGAAACTCCAAAACTCCGAAACTCCAAAACTCCGAAACTCCAAAACTCCAAAACTCCAATACTCCAAAACTCCAAAACTCCAAAACTCCAAAACTCCAAAACTCCGAAACTCCGAAACTCCAAAACTCCAAAACTCCAAAACTCCAAAACTCCGAAACTCCAAAACTCCAAAACTCCAAAACTCCGAAACTCCAAAACTCCAAAACTCCAAAACTCCAAAACTCCGAAACTCCAAAACTCCAAAACTCCAAAACTCCGAAACTCCAAAACTCCAAAACTCCAAAACTCCGAAACTCCAAAACTCCGAAACTCCAAAACTCCGAAACTCCGAAACTCCAAAACTCGAAAACTCCAAAACTCCAATACTCCAAAACTCCAAAACTCCAAAACACCGGAACTCCGAAACTCCGAAACTCCAAAACTCCAAAACTCCGAAACTCCGAAACTCCAAAACTCGAAAACTCCAAAACTCCAATACTCCAAAACTCCAAAACACCGGAACTCCGAAACTCCGAAACTCCAAAACTCCAAAACTCCAAAACTCCAAAACTCCAAAACTCCGAAACTCCAAAACTCCAATACTCCAAAACTCCGAAACTCCAAAACTCCAAAACTCTAAAACTCCAAAACTCCAAAACTCCAAAACTCCAAAACTCCAAAACTCCGAAACTCCAAAACTCCGAAACTCCAAAACTCCGAAACTCCAAAACTCCGAAACTCCAAAACTCCGAAACTCCAAAACTCCAAAACTCCAAAACTCCAATACTCCAAAACTCCAAAACTCCGAAACTCCAAAACTCCAAAACTCCAAAGCTCCAAAACTCCAAAACTCCAAAACTCCAAAACTGCAAAACTCCAAAACTCCGAAACTCCAAAACTCCAAAACTCCGAAACTCCAAAACTCGGAAACTCCAAAACTCCAAAACTCCAAATCTCCGAAACTCCAAAACTCCAAAACTCCGAAACTCCAAAACTCCAAAACTCCAAAACTCCAAAACTCCAAAACTCCAAAACTCCAAAACTCCGAAACTCCAAAACTCCAAAACTCCAAAACTCCAAAGCTCCAAAACTCCAAAACTCAAAAACTCCAAAACTCAAAAACTCCAAAACTCCAAAACTCCAAAACTCCGAAACTCCAAAACTCCGAAACTCCAAAACTCCGAAACTCCAAAACTCCAAAACTCCAAAACTCCAATACTCCAAAACTCCAAAACTCCGAAACTCCAAAACTCCAAAACTCCAAAGCTCCAAAACTCCAAAACTCCAAAACTCCAATACTCCAAAACTCCAAAACTCCAAAACTCCGAAACTCCAAAACTCCAATACTCCAAAACTCTGAAACTCCAAAACTCCGAAACTCCAAAACTCCAAAACTCCAATACTCCAAAACTCCAAAACTCCAAAACACCGAAACTCCGAAACTCCAAAACTCCAAAACTCCAAAACTCCAAAACTCCAAAACTCCAAAACTCCGAAACTCAAAAACTCCGAAACTCCAAAACTCCAAAACTCCAAAACTCCGAAACTCCAAAACTCCAATACTCCAATACTCCGAAACTCCAAAACTCCAAAACTCCGAAACTCCAATACTCCAAAACTTCAAAACTCCGAATCTCCAAAACTCCAAAACTCCGAAACTCCGAAACTCCAAAACTCCAAAACTACAAAACTCCAAAACTCCAAAACTCCAAAACTCCAAAACTCCGAAACTCCGAAACTCCAAAACTCCGAATCTCCAAAACTCCAAAACTCGAAAACTCCGAAACTCCAAAACTCCAAAACTCCAATACTCCAAAACTCCAAAACTCCGAAACTCCAAAACTCCAAAACTCCAAAGCTCCAAAACTCCAAAACTCCAAAACTCCGAAACTCCAAAACTCCAAAACTCCAAAACTCCGAAACACCAAAACTCCGAAACTCCGAAACTCGGAAACTCCAAAACTCCAAAACTCCAAAACTCCAAAACTCCAAAACTCCGAAACTCCAAAACTCCGAAACTCCGAAACTCCAAAACTCCAAAACTCCGAAACTCCAAAACTCCAAAACTCCAAAACTCCGAAACTCCGAAACTCCAAAACTCGAAAACTCCAAAACTCCAAAACTCCAATACTCCAAAACTGCGAAACTCCGAAACTCCAAAACTCCAAAACTCCAAAACTCCAAAACTCCGAAACTCCAAAACTCCAAAACTCCGAAACTCCAAAACTCCAAAACTCCAAAACTCCGAAACTCCGAAACTCCAAAACTCCAAAACTCCGAAACTCCAAAACTGCAAAACTCCAAAACTCCAAAACTCCAAAACTCCAAAACTCCAAAACTCCAAAACTCCAATACTCCAAAACTCCAAAACTCCAAAACACCGAAACTCCGAAACTCCAAAACTCCAAAACTCCAAAACTCCGAAACTCAAAAACTCCGAAACTCCAAAACTCCAAAACTCCAAAACTCCGAAACTCCAAAACTCCAATACTCCAATACTCCGAAACTCCAAAACTCCAAAACTCCGAAACTCCAATACTCCAAAACTTCAAAACTCCGAATCTCCAAAACTCCAAAACTCCGAAACTCCGAAACTCCAAAACTCCAAAACTACAAAACTCCAAAACTCCAAAACTCCAAAACTCCGAAACTCCGAAACTCCAAAACTCCAAAACTCCAAAACTCCAAAACTCCGAAACTCCAAAACTCCGAAACTCCGAAACTCCAAAACTCCAAAACTCCAAAACTCCAAAACTCCAAAACTCCGAAACTCCGAAACTCCAAAACTCCAAAACTCCAAAACTCCAAAACTCCAAAACTGCAAAAGTCCAAAACTCCAAAACTCCGAAACTCCAATACTCCAAAACTCCGAAACTCCAAAACTCCAAAACTCCAAAACTCCAAAACTCCAAAACTCCAATACTCCGAAACTCCGAAACTCCAAAACTCCAAAACTCCAAAACTCCAAAACTCCGAAACTCCAAAACTCCGAAACTCCGAAACTCCAAAACTCCAAAACTCCGAAACTCCAAAACTCCAAAACTCCAAAACTCCGAAACTCCGAAACTCCAAAACTCCAAAACTCCAAAACTCCGAAACTCCAAAACTGCAAAAGTCCAAAACTCCAAAACTCCGAAACTCCAATACTCCAAAACTCCGAAACTCCAAAACTCCAAAACTCCAAAACTCCAAAACTCCGAAACTCCGAAACTCCGAAACTCCGAAACTCCAAAACTCCGAAACTCCGAAACTCCAAAACTCCAAAACTCCAAAACTCCGAAACTCCAAAACTCCAAAACTCCGAAACTCCGAAACTCCGAAACTCCAAAACTCCGAATCTCCAAAACTCGGAAACTCCAAAACTCCAAAACTCCAAAACTCCAAAACTCCAAAACTCCGAAACTCCAAAACTCCAAAACTCCAAAACTCCAAAACTCCAAAACTCCAAAACTCCGAAACTCCAAAACTCCGAAACTCCAAAACTCCAAAACTCCAATACTCCAAAACTCCAAAACTCCAAAACACCGAAACTCCGAAACTCCGAAACTCCAAAACTCCAGAACTCCAAAACTCCGAATCTCCAAAACTCGGAAACTCCAAAACTCCAAAACTCCAAAACTCCGAAACTCCAAAACTCCGAAACTCCGAAACTCCACAACTCCAAAACTCCGAAACTCCAAAACTCCAAAACTCCAAAACTCCGAAACTCCGAAACTCCAAAACTCCAAAACTCCAAAACTCCGAAACTCCAAAACTGCAAAACTCCAAAACTCCAAAACTCCGAAACTCCAATACTCCAAAACTCCGAAACTCCAAAACTCCAAAACTCCAAAACTCCGAAACTCCGAAACTCCGAAACTCCGAAACTACAAAACTCCGAAACTCCAAAACTCCAAAACTCCAAAACTCCAAAACTCCGAAACTCCAAAACTCCAAAACTCCGAAACTCCGAAACTCCGAAACTCCAAAACTCCGAATCTCCAAAACTCGGAAACTCCAAAACTCCAAAACTCCAAAACTCCAAAACTCCAAAACTCCGAAACTCCAAAACTCCAAAACTCCAAAACTCCAAAACTCCAAAACTCCGAAACTCCAGAACTCCGAAACTCCAAAACTCCAAAACTCCAATACTCCAAAACTCCAAAACTCCAAAACACCGAAACTCCGAAACTCCGAAACTCCAAAACTCCAAAACTCCAAAACTCCGAATCTCCAAAACTCGGAAACTCCAAAACTCCAAAACTCCAAAACTCCGAAACTCCAAAACTCCAAAACTCCAAAACTCCAAAGCTCCAAAACTCCAAAACTCAAAAACTCCAAAACTCAAAAACTCCAAAACTCCAAAACTCCAAAACTCCGAAACTCCAAAACTCCGAAACTCCAAAACTCCGAAACTCCAAAACTCCAAAACTCCAATACTCCAAAACTCCAAAACTCCGAAACTCCAAAACTCCAAAACTCCAAAGCTCCAAAACTCCAAAACTCCAAAACTCCAATACTCCAAAACTCCAAAACTCCAAAACTCCGAAACTCCAAAACTCCAATACTCCAAAACTCCGAAACTCCAAAACTCCGAAACTCCAAAACTCCAAAACTCCAATACTCCAAAACTCCAAAACTCCAAAACACCGAAACTCCGAAACTCCAAAACTCCAAAACTCCAAAACTCCAAAACTCCAAAACTCCAAAACTCCGAAACTCAAAAACTCCGAAACTCCAAAACTCCAAAACTCCAAAACTCCGAAACTCCAAAACTCCAATACTCCAATACTCCGAAACTCCAAAACTCCAAAACTCCGAAACTCCAATACTCCAAAACTTCAAAACTCCGAATCTCCAAAACTCCAAAACTCCGAAACTCCGAAACTCCAAAACTACAAAACTCCAAAACTCCAAAACTCCAAAACTCCGAAACTCCGAAACTCCAAAACTCCGAATCTCCAAAACTCCAAAACTCGAAAACTCCGAAACTCCAAAACTCCAAAACTCCAATACTCCAAAACTCCAAAACTCCGAAACTCCAAAACTCCAAAACTCCAAAGCTCCAAAACTCCAAAACTCCAAAACTCCGAAACTCCAAAACTCCAAAACTCCAAAACTCCGAAACACCAAAACTCCGAAACTCCGAAACTCGGAAACTCCAAAACTCCAAAACTCCAAAACTCCAAAACTCCAAAACTCCGAAACTCCAAAACTCCAAAACTCCGAAACTCCAAAACTCCAAAACTCCGAAACTCCAAAACTCCAAAACTCCAAAACTCCGAAACTCCGAAACTCCAAAACTCGAAAACTCCAAAACTCCAAAACTCCAATACTCCAAAACTGCGAAACTCCGAAACTCCAAAACTCCAATACTCCAAAACTCCGAAACTCCAAAACTCCAAAACTCCGAAACTCCAAAACTCCAAAACTCCGAAACTCCGAAACTCCGAAACTCCAAAACTCCAAAACTCCAAAACTCCGAAACTCCGAAACTCCGAAACTCCAAAACTCCAAAACTCCGAAACTCCGAAACTCCGAAACTCCGAAACTCCAAAACTCCGAAACTCCAAAACTCCAAAACTCCAATACTCCAAAACTCCGAAACTCCGAAACTCCAAAACTCCAAAACTCCAAAACTGCAAAACTCCAAAACTCCGAAACTCCGAAACTCCAAAACTCCGAAACTCCAAAACTCGGAAACTCCAAAACTCCAAAGCTCCAAAACTCCAAAACTCCAAAACTCCGAAACTCCAAAACTCCAAAACTCCAAAACTCCAAAACTCCGAAACTCCAAAACTCCGAAACTCCAAAACTCCGAAACTCCGAAACTCCACAACTCCAAAACTCCAAAACTCCAAAACTCCAATACTCCAAAACTCCGAAACTCCGAAACTCCAAAACTCCAAAACTCCAAAACTGCAAAACTCCAAAACTCCGAAACTCCGAAACTCCAAAACTCCGAAACTCCAAAACTCGGAAACTCCAAAACTCCAAAGCTCCAAAACTCCAAAACTCCGAAACTCCAAAACTCCAAAACTCCAAAACTCCAAAACTCCGAAACTCCAAAACTCCGAAACTCCAAAACTCCAAAACTCCAAAACTCCAAAACTCCAATACTCCAAAACTCCGAAACTCCAAAACTCCAAAACTCCAATACTCCAAAACTCCGAAACTCCAAAACTCCGAAACTCCAAAACTCCGAAACTCCAAAACTCCAAAACTCCAATACTCCAAAACTCCAAAACTCCAAAACTCCAAAACTCCAAAACTCCGAAACTCCGAAACTCCAAAACTCCAAAACTCCAAAACTCCGAAACTCCAAAACTCCAAAACTCCAAAACTCCGAAACTCCAAACCTCCAAAACTCCAAAACTCCAAAACTCCGAAACTCCAAAACTCCAAAACTCCAAAACTCCGAAACTCCAAAACTCCAAAACTCCAAAACTCCGAAACTCCAAAACTCCGAAACTCCAAAACTCCGAAACTCCGAAACTCCAAAACTCGAAAACTCCAAAACTCCAATACTCCAAAACTCCAAAACTCCAAAACACCGGAACTCCGAAACTCCGAAACTCCAAAACTCCAAAACTCCGAAACTCCGAAACTCCAAAACTCGAAAACTCCAAAACTCCAATACTCCAAAACTCCAAAACACCGGAACTCCGAAACTCCGAAACTCCAAAACTCCAAAACTCCAAAACTCCAAAACTCCGAAACTCCAAAACTCCAATACTCCAAAACTCCGAAACTCCAAAACTCCAAAACTAAAACTCCAAAACTCCAAAACTCCAAAACTCCAAAACTCCGAAACTCCAAAACTCCGAAACTCCAAAACTCCGAAACTCCAAAACTCCGAAACTCCAAAACTCCGAATCTCCAAAACTCCAAAACTCCAAAACTCCAAAACTGCAAAACTCCAAAACTCAGAAAAACTCCAAAACTCCAAAACTCCGAAACTCCAAAACTCCAAAACTCCAAAACTCCAAAACTCCAAAACTCCAAAACTCCAAAACTCCAAAACTCCGAAACTCCAAAACTCCAAAACTCCAAAACTCCAAAGCTCCAAAACTCCAAAACTCAAAAACTCCAAAACTCCGAAACTCCGAAACTCCAAAACTCGAAAACTCCAAAACTCCAATACTCCAAAACTCCAAAACACCGGAACTCCGAAACTCCGAAACTCCAAAACTCCAAAACTCCAAAACTCCAAAACTCCAAAACTCCGAAACTCCAAAACTCCAATACTCCAAAACTCCGAAACTCCAAAACTCCAAAACTCTAAAACTCCAAAACTCCAAAACTCCAAAACTCCAAAACTCCGAAACTCCAAAACTCCGAAACTCCAAAACTCCGAAACTCCAAAACTCCGAAACTCCAAAACTCCGAATCTCCAAAACTCCAAAACTCCAAAACTCCAAAACTGCAAAACTCCAAAACTCCGAAACTCCAAAACTCCAAAACTCCGAAACTCCAAAACTCCGAAACTCCAAAACTCCAAAACTCCAAAACTCCAAAACTCCGAAACTCCAAAACTCCAATACTCCAAAACTAAGAAACTCCAAAACTCCAAAACTCCAAAACTCCAATACTCCAAAACTCCGAAACTCCGAAACTCCAAAACTCCAAAACTCCAAAACTGCAAAACTCCAAAACTCCGAAACTCCGAAACTCCAAAACTCCGAAACTCCAAAACTCGGAAACTCCAAAACTCCAAAGCTCCAAAACTCCAAAACTCCAAAACTCCGAAACTCCAAAACTCCGAAACTCCAAAACTCCGAATCTCCAAAACTCCAAAACTCCAAAACTCCAAAACTCCGAAACTCCAAAACTCCAAAACTCCGAAACTCCAAAACTCCGAAACTCCAAAACTCCAAAACTCCGAAACTCCAAAACTCCAAAACTCCGAAACTCCAAAACGCCGAAGCTCCGAAACTCCGAAACTCCAAAACTCCAAAACTCCGAAACTCCAAAACTCCAAAACTCCGAAACTCCGAAACTCCAAATCTCCGAAACTCCAAAACTCCAAAACTCCGAAACTCCGCAACTCCGAAACTCCAAAACTCCAAAACTCCGAAACTCCGAAACTCCAAAACTCCAAAACTCCAAAACTCCGAATCTCCGAAACTCCAAAACTCCAAAACTCCGAAACTCCAAAACTCCGAAACTCCGAAACTCCGAAACTCCGAAACTCCAAAACTCCAAAACTCCGAAACTCCAAAACTCCGAAACTCCAAAACTCCAAAACTCCAATACTCCAAAACTCCAAAACTCCAAAACACCGAAACTCCGAAACTCCGAAACTCCAAAACTCCAAAACTCCAAAACTCCGAATCTCCAAAACTCGGAAACTCCAAAACTCCAAAACTCCAAAACTCCGAAACTCCAAAACTCCAAAACTCCAAAACTCCAAAACTCCGAAACTCCAAAACTCCAAAACTCCAAAACTCCAAAACTCCAAAACTCCAAAACTCCAAAACTCCGAAACTCCAAAACTCCAAAACTCCAAAACTCCAAAGCTCCAAAACTCCAAAACTCCAAAACTCCAAAACTCAAAAACTCCAAAACTCCAAAACTCCAAAACTCCGAAACTCCAAAACTCCGAAACTCCAAAACTCCGAAACTCCAAAACTCCAAAACTCCAAAACTCCAATACTCCAAAACTCCAAAACTCCGAAACTCCAAAACTCCAAAACTCCAAAGCTCCAAAACTCCAAAACTCCAAAACTCCAATACTCCAAAACTCCAAAACTCCAAAACTCCGAAACTCCAAAACTCCAATACTCCAAAACTCCGAAACTCCAAAACTCCGAAACTCCAAAACTCCAAAACTCCAATACTCCAAAACTCCAAAACTCCAAAACACCGAAACTCCGAAACTCCAAAACTCCAAAACTCCAAAACTCCAAAACTCCAAAACTCCAAAACTCCGAAACTCAAAAACTCCGAAACTCCAAAACTCCAAAACTCCAAAACTCCGAAACTCCAAAACTCTAATACTCCAATACTCCGAAACTCCAAAACTCCAAAACTCCGAAACTCCAATACTCGAAAACTTCAAAACTCCGAATCTCCAAAACTCCAAAACTCCGAAACTCCGAAACTCCAACTCCAAAACTACAAAACTCCAAAACTCCAAAACTCCAAAACTCCGAAACTCCGAAACTCCAAAACTCCGAATCTCCAAAACTCCAAAACTCGAAAACTCCGAAACTCCAAAACTCCAAAACTCCAATACTCCAAAACTCCAAAACTCCGAAACTCCAAAACTCCAAAACTCCAAAGCTCCAAAACTCCAAAACTCCAAAACTCCGAAACTCCAAAACTCCAAAACTCCAAAACTCCGAAACTCCAAAACTCCAAAACTCCAATACTCCAAAACTCCAAAACTCCAAAACTCCAAAACACCGAAACTCCGAAACTCCGAAACTCCAAAACTCCAGAACTCCAAAACTCCGAATCTCCAAAACTCGGAAACTCCAAAACTCCAAAACTCCGAAACTCCAAAACTCCGAAACTCCGAAACTCCACAACTCCAAAACTCCGAAACTCCAAAACTCCAATACTCCAAAACTAAGAAACTCCAAAACTCCAAAACTCCAAAACTCCAATACTCCAAAACTCCGAAACTCCGAAACTCCAAAACTCCAAAACTCCAAAACTGCAAAACTCCAAAACTCCGAAACTCCGAAACTCCAAAACTCCGAAACTCCAAAACTCGGAAACTCCAAAACTCCAAAGCTCCAAAACTCCAAAACTCCAAAACTCCGAAACTCCAAAACTCCGAAACTCCAAAACTCCGAATCTCCAAAACTCCAAAACTCCAAAACTCCAAAACTCCAAAACTCCGAAACTCCAAAACTCCAAAACTCCGAAACTCCAAAACTCCGAAACTCCAAAACTCCAAAACTCCGAAACTCCAAAACTCCAAAACTCCGAAACTCCAAAACGCCGAAGCTCCGAAACTCCGAAACTCCAAAACTCCAAAACTCCGAAACTCCAAAACTCCAAAACTCCGAAACTCCGAAACTCCAAATCTCCGAAACTCCAAAACTCCAAAACTCCGAAACTCCGCAACTCCGAAACTCCAAAACTCCAAAACTCCGAAACTCCGAAACTCCAAAACTCCAAAACTCCAAAACTCCGAATCTCCGAAACTCCAAAACTCCAAAACTCCGAAACTCCAAAACTCCGAAACTCCGAAACTCCGAAACTCCGAAACTCCAAAACTCCAAAACTCCGAAACTCCAAAACTCCGAAACTCCAAAACTCCAAAACTCCAATACTCCAAAACTCCAAATCTCCAAAACACCGAAACTCCGAAACTCCGAAACTCCAAAACTCCAAAACTCCAAAACTCCGAATCTCCAAAACTCGGAAACTCCAAAACTCCAAAACTCCAAAACTCCGAAACTCCAAAACTCCAAAACTCCAAAACTCCAAAACTCCGAAACTCCAAAACTCCAAAACTCCAAAACTCCAAAACTCCAAAACTCCAAAACTCCAAAACTCCGAAACTCCAAAACTCCAAAACTCCGAAACTCCAAAACTCCAAAACTCCGAAACTCCAAAACTCCAAAACTCCGAAACTCCGAAACTCCGAAACTCCAAAACTCCAAAACTCCAAAACTCCGAAACTCCGAAACTCCGAAACTCCAAAACTCCAAAACTCCGAAACTCCGAAACTCCGAAACTCCGAAACTCCAAAACTCCGAAACTCCAAAACTCCAAAACTCCAATACTCCAAAACTCCGAAACTCCGAAACTCCAAAACTCCAAAACTCCAAAACTGCAAAACTCCAAAACTCCGAAACTCCGAAACTCCAAAACTCCGAAACTCCAAAACTCCAAAACTCCAAAACTCCGAAACTCCAAAACTCCAAAACTCCGAAACTCCAAAACTCCAAAACTCCGAAACTCCAAAACTCCAAAACTCCAAAACTCCGAAACTCCGAAACTCCAAAACTCGAAAACTCCAAAACTCCAAAACTCCAATACTCCAAAACTGCGAAACTCCGAAACTCCAAAACTCCAATACTCCAAAACTCCGAAACTCCAAAACTCCAAAACTCCGAAACTCCAAAACTCCAAAACTCCGAAACTCCGAAACTCCGAAACTCCAAAACTCCAAAACTCCAAAACTCCGAAACTCCGAAACTCCGAAACTCCAAAACTCCAAAACTCCGAAACTCCGAAACTCCGAAACTCCGAAACTCCAAAACTCCGAAACTCCAAAACTCCAAAACTCCAATACTCCAAAACTCCGAAACTCCGAAACTCCAAAACTCCAAAACTCCAAAACTGCAAAACTCCAAAACTCCGAAACTCCGAAACTCCAAAACTCCGAAACTCCAAAACTCGGAAACTCCAAAACTCCAAAGCTCCAAAACTCCAAAACTCCAAAACTCCGAAACTCCAAAACTCCAAAACTCCAAAACTCCAAAACTCCGAAACTCCAAAACTCCGAAACTCCAAAACTCCGAAACTCCGAAACTCCAAAACTCCAAAACTCCAAAACTCCAAAACTCCAATACTCCAAAACTCCGAAACTCCGAAACTCCAAAACTCCAAAACTCCAAAACTGCAAAACTCCAAAACTCCGAAACTCCGAAACTCCAAAACTCCGAAACTCCAAAACTCGGAAACTCCAAAACTCCAAAGCTCCAAAACTCCAAAACTCCAAAACTCCGAAACTCCAAAACTCCAAAACTCCAAAACTCCAAAACTCCGAAACTCCAAAACTCCGAAACTCCAAAACTCCAAAACTCCAAAACTCCAAAACTCCAATACTCCAAAACTCCGAAACTCCAAAACTCCAAAACTCCAATACTCCAAAACTCCGAAACTCCAAAACTCCGAAACTCCAAAACTCCGAAACTCCAAAACTCCAAAACTCCAATACTCCAAAACTCCAAAACTCCAAAACTCCAAAACTCCAAAACTCCGAAACTCCGAAACTCCAAAACTCCAAAACTCCAAAACTCCAAAACTCCGAAACTCCAAAACTCCAAAACTCCAAAACTCCGAAACTCCAAACCTCCAAAACTCCAAAACTCCAAAACTCCGAAACTCCAAAACTCCAAAACTCCAAAACTCCGAAACTCCAAAACTCCAAAACTCCAAAACTCCGAAACTCCAAAACTCCGAAACTCCAAAACTCCGAAACTCCGAAACTCCAAAACTCGAAAACTCCAAAACTCCAATACTCCAAAACTCCAAAACTCCAAAACACCGGAACTCCGAAACTCCGAAACTCCAAAACTCCAAAACTCCGAAACTCCGAAACTCCAAAACTCGAAAACTCCAAAACTCCAATACTCCAAAACTCCAAAACACCGGAACTCCGAAACTCCGAAACTCCAAAACTCCAAAACTCCAAAACTCCAAAACTCCAAAACTCCGAAACTCCAAAACTCCAATACTCCAAAACTCCGAAACTCCAAAACTCCAAAACTAAAACTCCAAAACTCCAAAACTCCAAAACTCCAAAACTCCGAAACTCCAAAACTCCGAAACTCCAAAACTCCGAAACTCCAAAACTCCGAATCTCCAAAACTCCAAAACTCCAAAACTCCAAAACTGCAAAACTCCAAAACTCAGAAAAACTCCAAAACTCCAAAACTCCGAAACTCCAAAACTCCAAAACTCCAAAACTCCAAAACTCCAAAACTCCAAAACTCCAAAACTCCAAAACTCCAAAACTCCGAAACTCCAAAACTCCAAAACTCCAAAACTCCAAAGCTCCAAAACTCCAAAACTCAAAAACTCCAAAACTCCGAAACTCCAAAACTCGAAAACTCCAAAACTCCAATACTCCAAAACTCCAAAACACCGGAACTCCGAAACTCCGAAACTCCAAAACTCCAAAACTCCAAAACTCCAAAACTCCAAAACTCTAAAACTCCAAAACTCCAAAACTCCAAAACTCCAAAACTCCGAAACTCCAAAACTCCGAAGCTCCAAAACTCCGAAACTCCAAAACTCCGAAACTCCAAAACTCCGAATCTCCAAAACTCCAAAACTCCAAAACTCCAAAACTGCAAAACTCCAAAACTCCGAAACTCCAAAACTCCAAAACTCCGAAACTCCAAAACTCCGAAACTCCAAAACTCCAAAACTCCAAAACTCCAAAACTCCGAAACTCCAAAACTCCAATACTCCAAAACTAAGAAACTCCAAAACTCCAAAACTCCAAAACTCCAATACTCCAAAACTCCGAAACTCCGAAACTCCGAAACTCCAAAACTCCAAAACTCCAAAACTGCAAAACTCCAAAACTCCGAAACTCCGAAACTCCAAAACTCCGAAACTCCAAAACTCGGAAACTCCAAAACTCCAAAGCTCCAAAACTCCAAAACTCCAAAACTCCGAAACTCCAAAACTCCGAAACTCCAAAACTCCGAATCTCCAAAACTCCAAAACTCCAAAACTCCAAAACTCCAAAACTCCGAAACTCCAAAACTCCAAAACTCCGAAACTCCAAAACTCCGAAACTCCAAAACTCCAAAACTCCGAAACTCCAAAACTCCAAAACTCCGAAACTCCAAAACGCCGAAGCTCCGAAACTCCGAAACTCCAAAACTCCAAAACTCCGAAACTCCAAAACTCCAAAACTCCGAAACTCCGAAACTCCAAATCTCCGAAACTCCAAAACTCCAAAACTCCGAAACTCCGCAACTCCGAAACTCCAAAACTCCAAAACTCCGAAACTCCGAAACTCCAAAACTCCAAAACTCCAAAACTCCGAATCTCCGAAACTCCAAAACTCCAAAACTCCGAAACTCCAAAACTCCGAAACTCCGAAACTCCGAAACTCCGAAACTCCAAAACTCCAAAACTCCGAAACTCCAAAACTCCGAAACTCCAAAACTCCAAAACTCCAATACTCCAAAACTCCAAAACTCCAAAACACCGAAACTCCGAAACTCCGAAACTCCAAAACTCCAAAACTCCAAAACTCCGAATCTCCAAAACTCGGAAACTCCAAAACTCCAAAACTCCAAAACTCCGAAACTCCAAAACTCCAAAACTCCAAAACTCCAAAACTCCGAAACTCCAAAACTCCAAAACTCCAAAACTCCAAAACTCCAAAACTCCGAAACTCCAAAACTCCAAAACTCCAAAACTCCAAAGCTCCAAAACTCCAAAACTCCAAAACTCCAAAACTCAAAAACTCCAAAACTCCAAAACTCCAAAACTCCGAAACTCCAAAACTCCGAAACTCCAAAACTCCGAAACTCCAAAACTCCAAAACTCCAAAACTCCAATACTCCAAAACTCCAAAACTCCGAAACTCCAAAACTCCAAAACTCCAAAGCTCCAAAACTCCAAAACTCCAAAACTCCAATACTCCAAAACTCCAAAACTCCAAAACTCCGAAACTCCAAAACTCCAATACTCCAAAACTCCGAAACTCCAAAACTCCGAAACTCCAAAACTCCAAAACTCCAATACTCCAAAACTCCAAAACTCCAAAACACCGAAACTCCGAAACTCCAAAACTCCAAAACTCCAAAACTCCAAAACTCCAAAACTCCGAAACTCAAAAACTCCGAAACTCCAAAACTCCAAAACTCCAAAACTCCGAAACTCCAAAACTCCAATACTCCAATACTCCGAAACTCCAAAACTCCAAAACTCCGAAACTCCAATACTCGAAAACTTCAAAACTCCGAATCTCCAAAACTCCAAAACTCCGAAACTCCGAAACTCCAACTCCAAAACTACAAAACTCCAAAACTCCAAAACTCCAAAACTCCGAAACTCCGAAACTCCAAAACTCCGAATCTCCAAAACTCCAAAACTCGAAAACTCCGAAACTCCAAAACTCCAAAACTCCAATACTCCAAAACTCCAAAACTCCAAAACTCCAAAACTCCAAAGCTCCAAAACTCCAAAACTCCAAAACTCCGAAACTCCAAAACTCCAAAACTCCAAAACTCCGAAACTCCAAAACTCCAAAACTCCAAAACTCCGAAACTCCAAAACTCCGAAACTCCAAAACTCCGAAACTCCGAAACTCCAAAACTCGAAAACTCCAAAACTCCAATACTCCAAAACTCCAAAACTCCAAAACACCGGAACTCCGAAACTCCGAAACTCCAAAACTCCAAAACTCCGAAACTCCGAAACTCCAAAACTCGAAAACTCCAAAACTCCAATACTCCAAAACTCCAAAACACCGGAACTCCGAAACTCCGAAACTCCAAAACTCCAAAACTCCAAAACTCCAAAACTCCAAAACTCCGAAACTCCAAAACTCCAATACTCCAAAACTCCGAAACTCCAAAACTCCAAAACTCTAAAACTCCAAAACTCCAAAACTCCAAAACTCCAAAACTCCGAAACTCCAAAACTCCGAAACTCCAAAACTCCGAAACTCCAAAACTCCGAAACTCCAAAACTCCGAATCTCCAAAACTCCAAAACTCCAAAACTCCAAAACTGCAAAACTCCAAAACTCCGAAACTCCAAAACTCCAAAACTCCGAAACTCCAAAACTCCGAAACTCCAAAACTCCAAAACTCCAAAACTCCAAAACTCCGAAACTCCAAAACTCCAAAACTCCGAAACTCCGAAACTCGGAAACTCCAAAACTCCAAAACTCCAAAACTCCAAAACTCCAAAACTCCAAAACTCCGAAACTCCAAAACTCCAAAACTCCGAAACTCCAAAACTCCAAAACTCCGAAACTCCAAAACTCCAAAACTCCAAAACTCCGAAACTCCGAAACTCCAAAACTCGAAAACTCCAAAACTCCAAAACTCCAATACTCCAAAACTGCGAAACTCCGAAACTCCAAAACTCCAATACTCCAAAACTCCGAAACTCCAAAACTCCAAAACTCCGAAACTCCAAAACTCCAAAACTCCGAAACTCCGAAACTCCGAAACTCCGAAACTCCAAAACTCCAAAACTCCAAAACTCCGAAACTCCGAAACTCCGAAACTCCAAAACTCCAAAACTCCGAAACTCCGAAACTCCGAAACTCCGAAACTCCAAAACTCCGAAACTCCAAAACTCCAAAACTCCAATACTCCAAAACTCCGAAACTCCGAAACTCCAAAACTCCAAAACTCCAAAACTGCAAAACTCCAAAACTCCGAAACTCCGAAACTCCAAAACTCCGAAACTCCAAAACTCGGAAACTCCAAAACTCCAAAGCTCCAAAACTCCAAAACTCCAAAGCTCCGAAACTCCAAAACTCCAAAACTCCAAAACTCCAAAACTCCGAAACTCCAAAACTCCGAAACTCCAAAACTCCAAAACTCCGAAACTCCGAAACTCCGAAACTCCGAAACTCCAAAACTCCAAAACTCCAAAACTCCAAAACTCCAATACTCCAAAACTCCGAAACTCCGAAACTCCAAAACTCCAAAACTCCAAAACTGCAAAACTCCAAAACTCCGAAACTCCGAAACTCCAAAGCTCCGAAACTCCAAAACTCGGAAACTCCAAAACTCCAAAGCTCCAAAACTCCAAAACTCCAAAACTCCGAAACTCCAAAACTCCAAAACTCCAAAACTCCAAAACTCCGAAACTCCAAAACTCCGAAACTCCAAAACTCCAAAACTCCAAAACTCCAAAACTCCAATACTCCAAAACTCCGAAACTCCAAAACTCCAAAACTCCAATACTCCAAAACTCCAAAACTCCGAAACTCCGAAACTCCAAAACTCCGAAACTCCAAAACTCCGAAACTCCAAAACTCCAAAACTCCAATACTCCAAAACTCCAAAACTCCAAAACTCCAAAACTCCAAAACTCCGAAACTCCGAAACTCCAAAACTCCAAAACTCCAAAACTCCAAAACTCCGAAACTCCAAAACTCCAAAACTCCAAAACTCCGAAACTCCAAAACTCCAAAACTCCAAAACTCCAAAACTCCGAAACTCCAAAACTCCAAAACTCCAAAACTCCGAAACTCCAAAACTCCAAAACTCCAAAACTCCAAAACTCCGAAACTCCAAAACTCCGAAACTCCGAAACTCCAAAACTCGAAAACTCCAAAACTCCAATACTCCAAAACTCCAAAACTCCAAAACACCGGAACTCCGAAACTCCGAAACTCCAAAACTCCAAAACTCCGAAACTCCGAAACTCCAAAACTCGAAAACTCCAAAACTCCAATACTCCAAAACTCCAAAACACCGGAACTCCGAAACTCCGAAACTCCAAAACTCCAAAACTCCAAAACTCCAAAACTCCAAAACTCCGAAACTCCAAAACTCCAATACTCCAAAACTCCGAAACTCCAAAACTCCAAAACTCTAAAACTCCAAAACTCCAAAACTCCAAAACTCCAAAACTCCAAAACTCCGAAACTCCAAAACTCCGAAACTCCAAAACTCCGAAACTCCAAAACTCCGAAACTCCAAAACTCCGAAACTCCAAAACTCCAAAACTCCAAAACTCCAATACTCCAAAACTCCAAAACTCCGAAACTCCAAAACTCCAAAACTCCAAAGCTCCAAAACTCCAAAACTCCAAAACTCCAAAACTGCAAAACTCCAAAACTCCGAAACTCCAAAACTCCAAAACTCCGAAACTCCAAAACTCGGAAACTCCAAAACTCCAAAACTCCAAAACTCCGAAACTCCAAAACTCCAAAACTCCGAAACTCCAAAACTCCAAAACTCCAAAACTCCAAAACTCCAAAACTCCAAAACTCCGAAACTCCAAAACTCCAAAACTCCAAAACTCCAAAGCTCCAAAACTCCAAAACTCAAAAACTCCAAAACTCAAAAACTCCAAAACTCCAAAACTCCAAAACTCCGAAACTCCAAAACTCCGAAACTCCAAAACTCCGAAACTCCAAAACTCCAAAACTCCAAAACTCCAATACTCCAAAACTCCAAAACTCCGAAACTCCAAAACTCCAAAACTCCAAAGCTCCAAAACTCCAAAACTCCAAAACTCCAATACTCCAAAACTCCAAAACTCCAAAACTCCGAAACTCCAAAACTCCAATACTCCAAAACTCCGAAACTCCAAAACTCCGAAACTCCAAAACTCCAAAACTCCAATACTCCAAAACTCCAAAACTCCAAAACTCCAAAACACCGAAACTCCGAAACTCCAAAACTCCAAAACTCCAAAACTCCAAAACTCCAAAACTCCGAAACTCAAAAACTCCGAAACTCCAAAACTCCAAAACTCCAAAACTCCGAAACTCCAAAACTCCAATACTCCAATACTCCGAAACTCCAAAACTCCGAAACTCCAATACTCCAAAACTTCAAAACTCCGAATCTCCAAAACTCCAAAACTCCGAAACTCCGAAACTCCAAAACTCCAAAACTACAAAACTCCAAAACTCCAAAACTCCAAAACTCCAAAACTCCGAAACTCCGAAACTCCAAAACTCCGAATCTCCAAAACTCCAAAACTCGAAAACTCCGAAACTCCAAAACTCCAAAACTCCAATACTCCAAAACTCCAAAACTCCGAAACTCCAAAACTCCAAAACTCCAAAGCTCCAAAACTCCAAAACTCCAAAACTCCGAAACTCCAAAACTCCAAAACTCCAAAACTCCGAAACACCAAAACTCCGAAACTCCGAAACTCGGAAACTCCAAAACTCCAAAACTCCAAAACTCCAAAACTCCAAAACTCCGAAACTCCAAAACTCCAAAACTCCGAAACTCCAAAACTCCAAAACTCCGAAACTCCAAAACTCCAAAACTCCAAAACTCCGAAACTCCGAAACTCCAAAACTCGAAAACTCCAAAACTCCAAAACTCCAATACTCCAAAACTGCGAAACTCCGAAACTCCAAAACTCCAAAACTCCAAAACTCCGAAACTCCAAAACTCCAATACTCCAAAACTCCGAAACTCCAAAACTCCAAAACTCAAAAACTCCAAAACTCCAAAACTCCAAAACTCCAAAACTCCGAAACTCCAAAACTCCGAAACTCCAAAACTCCGAAACTCCAAAACTCCGAAACTCCAAAACTCCGAATCTCCAAAACTCCAAAACTCCAAAACTCCAAAACTCCGAAACTCCAAAACTCCAAAACTCCGAAACTCCAAAACTCCGAAACTCCGAAACTCCGAAACTCGGAAACTCCAAAACTCCAAAACTCCAAAACTCCAAAACTCCAAAACTCCGAAACTCCAAAACTCCAAAACTCCGAAACTCCAAAACTCCAAAACTCCGAAACTCCAAAACTCCAAAACTCCAAAACTCCGAAACTCCGAAACTCCAAAACTCGAAAACTCCAAAACTCCAAAACTCCAATACTCCAAAACTGCGAAACTCCGAAACTCCAAAACTCCAATACTCCAAAACTCCGAAACTCCAAAACTCCAAAACTCCGAAACTCCAAAACTCCAAAACTCCGAAACTCCGAAACTCCGAAACTCCAAAACTCCAAAACTCCAAAACTCCGAAACTCCGAAACTCCGAAACTCCAAAACTCCAAAACTCCGAAACTCCGAAACTCCGAAACTCCGAAACTCCAAAACTCCGAAACTCCAAAACTCCAAAACTCCAATACTCCAAAACTCCGAAACTCCGAAACTCCAAAACTCCAAAACTCCAAAACTGCAAAACTCCAAAACTCCGAAACTCCGAAACTCCAAAACTCCGAAACTCCAAAACTCGGAAACTCCAAAACTCCAAAGCTCCAAAACTCCAAAACTCCAAAACTCCGAAACTCCAAAACTCCAAAACTCCAAAACTCCAAAACTCCGAAACTCCAAAACTCCGAAACTCCAAAACTCCGAAACTCCGAAACTCCAAAACTCCAAAACTCCAAAACTCCAAAACTCCAATACTCCAAAACTCCGAAACTCCGAAACTCCAAAACTCCAAAACTCCAAAACTGCAAAACTCCAAAACTCCGAAACTCCGAAACTCCAAAACTCCGAAACTCCAAAACTCGGAAACTCCAAAACTCCAAAGCTCCAAAACTCCAAAACTCCAAAACTCCGAAACTCCAAAACTCCAAAACTCCAAAACTCCAAAACTCCGAAACTCCAAAACTCCGAAACTCCAAAACTCCAAAACTCCAAAACTCCAAAACTCCAATACTCCAAAACTCCGAAACTCCAAAACTCCAAAACTCCAATACTCCAAAACTCCGAAACTCCAAAACTCCGAAACTCCAAAACTCCGAAACTCCAAAACTCCAAAACTCCAATACTCCAAAACTCCAAAACTCCAAAACTCCAAAACTCCAAAACTCCGAAACTCCGAAACTCCAAAACTCCAAAACTCCAAAACTCCAAAACTCCGAAACTCCAAAACTCCAAAACTCCAAAACTCCGAAACTCCAAACCTCCAAAACTCCAAAACTCCAAAACTCCGAAACTCCAAAACTCCAAAACTCCAAAACTCCGAAACTCCAAAACTCCAAAACTCCAAAACTCCGAAACTCCAAAACTCCGAAACTCCAAAACTCCGAAACTCCGAAACTCCAAAACTCGAAAACTCCAAAACTCCAATACTCCAAAACTCCAAAACTCCAAAACACCGGAACTCCGAAACTCCGAAACTCCAAAACTCCAAAACTCCGAAACTCCGAAACTCCAAAACTCGAAAACTCCAAAACTCCAATACTCCAAAACTCCAAAACACCGGAACTCCGAAACTCCGAAACTCCAAAACTCCAAAACTCCAAAACTCCAAAACTCCGAAACTCCAAAACTCCAATACTCCAAAACTCCGAAACTCCAAAACTCCAAAACTAAAACTCCAAAACTCCAAAACTCCAAAACTCCAAAACTCCGAAACTCCAAAACTCCGAAACTCCAAAACTCCGAAACTCCAAAACTCCGAAACTCCAAAACTCCGAATCTCCAAAACTCCAAAACTCCAAAACTCCAAAACTGCAAAACTCCAAAACTCAGAAAAACTCCAAAACTCCAAAACTCCGAAACTCCAAAACTCCAAAACTCCAAAACTCCAAAACTCCAAAACTCCAAAACTCCAAAACTCCAAA
The DNA here is from genome assembly GCF_055824585.1 of Amblyomma mixtum. Taxonomy (NCBI): domain Eukaryota; kingdom Metazoa; phylum Arthropoda; class Arachnida; order Ixodida; family Ixodidae; genus Amblyomma; species Amblyomma mixtum. Next base: position 14,435,330 of record NW_028317651.1, read on the forward strand.
ACTCCAAAACTCCGAAACTCCAAAACTCCAAAACTCCAAAACTCCAAAGCTCCAAAACTCCAAAACTCAAAAACTCCAAAACTCCGAAACTCCGAAACTCCAAAACTCGAAAACTCCAAAACTCCAATACTCCAAAACTCCAAAACACCGGAACTCCGAAACTCCGAAACTCCAAAACTCCAAAACTCCAAAACTCCAAAACTCCAAAACTCCGAAACTCCAAAACTCCAATACTCCAAAACTCCGAAACTCCAAAACTCCAAAACTCTAAAACTCCAAAACTCCAAAACTCCAAAACTCCAAAACTCCGAAACTCCAAAACTCCGAAACTCCAAAACTCCGAAACTCCAAAACTCCGAAACTCCAAAACTCCGAATCTCCAAAACTCCAAAACTCCAAAACTCCAAAACTGCAAAACTCCAAAACTCCGAAACTCCAAAACTCCAAAACTCCGAAACTCCAAAACTCCGAAACTCCAAAACTCCAAAACTCCAAAACTCCAAAACTCCGAAACTCCAAAACTCCAATACTCCAAAACTAAGAAACTCCAAAACTCCAAAACTCCAAAACTCCAATACTCCAAAACTCCGAAACTCCGAAACTCCGAAACTCCAAAACTCCAAAACTCCAAAACTGCAAAACTCCAAAACTCCGAAACTCCGAAACTCCAAAACTCCGAAACTCCAAAACTCGGAAACTCCAAAACTCCAAAGCTCCAAAACTCCAAAACTCCAAAACTCCGAAACTCCAAAACTCCGAAACTCCAAAACTCCGAATCTCCAAAACTCCAAAACTCCAAAACTCCAAAACTCCGAAACTCCAAAACTCCAAAACTCCGAAACTCCAAAACTCCGAAACTCCAAAACTCCAAAACTCCGAAACTCCAAAACTCCAAAACTCCGAAACTCCAAAACGCCGAAGCTCCGAAACTCCGAAACTCCAAAACTCCAAAACTCCGAAACTCCAAAACTCCAAAACTCCGAAACTCCGAAACTCCAAATCTCCGAAACTCCAAAACTCCAAAACTCCGAAACTCCGCAACTCCGAAACTCCAAAACTCCAAAACTCCGAAACTCCGAAACTCCAAAACTCCAAAACTCCAAAACTCCGAATCTCCGAAACTCCAAAACTCCAAAACTCCGAAACTCCAAAACTCCGAAACTCCGAAACTCCGAAACTCCAAAACTCCAAAACTCCGAAACTCCAAAACTCCGAAACTCCAAAACTCCAAAACTCCAATACTCCAAAACTCCAAAACTCCAAAACACCGAAACTCCGAAACTCCGAAACTCCAAAACTCCAAAACTCCAAAACTCCGAATCTCCAAAACTCGGAAACTCCAAAACTCCAAAACTCCAAAACTCCGAAACTCCAAAACTCCAAAACTCCAAAACTCCAAAACTCCGAAACTCCAAAACTCCAAAACTCCAAAACTCCAAAACTCCAAAACTCCAAAACTCCGAAACTCCAAAACTCCAAAACTCCAAAACTCCAAAGCTCCAAAACTCCAAAACTCCGAAACTCCAAAACTCCAAAACTCCGAAACTCCAAAACTCCAAAACTCCAAAACTCCGAAACTCCGAAACTCCAAAACTCGAAAACTCCAAAACTCCAAAACTCCAATACTCCAAAACTGCGAAACTCCGAAACTCCAAAACTCCAATACTCCAAAACTCCGAAACTCCAAAACTCCAAAACTCCGAAACTCCAAAACTCCAAAACTCCGAAACTCCGAAACTCCGAAACTCCAGAACTCCAAAACTCCAAAACTCCGAAACTCCGAAACTCCGAAACTCCAAAACTCCAAAACTCCGAAACTCCGAAACTCCGAAACTCCGAAACTCCAAAACTCCGAAACTCCAAAACTCCAAAACTCCAATACTCCAAAACTCCGAAACTCCGAAACTCCAAAACTCCAAAACTCCAAAACTGCAAAACTCCAAAACTCCGAAACTCCGAAACTCCAAAACTCCGAAACTCCAAAACTCGGAAACTCCAAAACTCCAAAGCTCCAAAACTCCAAAACTCCAAAACTCCGAAACTCCAAAACTCCAAAACTCCAAAACTCCAAAACTCCGAAACTCCAAAACTCCGAAACTCCAAAACTCCGAAACTCCGAAACTCCAAAACTCCAAAACTCCAAAACTCCAAAACTCCAATACTCCAAAACTCCGAAACTCCGAAACTCCAAAACTCCAAAACTCCAAAACTGCAAAACTCCAAAACTCCGAAACTCCGAAACTCCAAAACTCCGAAACTCCAAAACTCGGAAACTCCAAAACTCCAAAGCTCCAAAACTCCAAAACTCCAAAACTCCGAAACTCCAAAACTCCAAAACTCCAAAACTCCAAAACTCCGAAACTCCAAAACTCCGAAACTCCAAAACTCCAAAACTCCAAAACTCCAAAACTCCAATACTCCAAAACTCCGAAACTCCAAAACTCCAAAACTCCAATACTCCAAAACTCCGAAACTCCAAAACTCCGAAACTCCAAAACTCCGAAACTCCAAAACTCCAAAACTCCAATACTCCAAAACTCCAAAACTCCAAAACTCCAAAACTCCAAAACTCCGAAACTCCGAAACTCCAAAACTCCAAAACTCCAAAACTCCAAAACTCCGAAACTCCAAAACTCCAAAACTCCAAAACTCCGAAACTCCAAACCTCCAAAACTCCAAAACTCCAAAACTCCGAAACTCCAAAACTCCAAAACTCCAAAACTCCGAAACTCCAAAACTCCAAAACTCCAAAACTCCGAAACTCCAAAACTCCGAAACTCCAAAACTCCGAAACTCCGAAACTCCAAAACTCGAAAACTCCAAAACTCCAATACTCCAAAACTCCAAAACTCCAAAACACCGGAACTCCGAAACTCCGAAACTCCAAAACTCCAAAACTCCGAAACTCCGAAACTCCAAAACTCGAAAACTCCAAAACTCCAATACTCCAAAACTCCAAAACACCGGAACTCCGAAACTCCGAAACTCCAAAACTCCAAAACTCCAAAACTCCAAAACTCCGAAACTCCAAAACTCCAATACTCCAAAACTCCGAAACTCCAAAACTCCAAAACTAAAACTCCAAAACTCCAAAACTCCAAAACTCCAAAACTCCGAAACTCCAAAACTCCGAAACTCCAAAACTCCGAAACTCCAAAACTCCGAAACTCCAAAACTCCGAATCTCCAAAACTCCAAAACTCCAAAACTCCAAAACTGCAAAACTCCAAAACTCAGAAAAACTCCAAAACTCCAAAACTCCGAAACTCCAAAACTCCAAAACTCCAAAACTCCAAAACTCCAAAACTCCAAAACTCCAAAACTCCAAAACTCCAAAACTCCGAAACTCCAAAACTCCAAAACTCCAAAACTCCAAAGCTCCAAAACTCCAAAACTCAAAAACTCCAAAACTCCGAAACTCCGAAACTCCAAAACTCGAAAACTCCAAAACTCCAATACTCCAAAACTCCAAAACACCGGAACTCCGAAACTCCGAAACTCCAAAACTCCAAAACTCCAAAACTCCAAAACTCCAAAACTCCGAAACTCCAAAACTCCAATACTCCAAAACTCCGAAACTCCAAAACTCCAAAACTCTAAAACTCCAAAACTCCAAAACTCCAAAACTCCAAAACTCCGAAACTCCAAAACTCCGAAACTCCAAAACTCCGAAACTCCAAAACTCCGAAACTCCAAAACTCCGAATCTCCAAAACTCCAAAACTCCAAAACTCCAAAACTGCAAAACTCCAAAACTCCGAAACTCCAAAACTCCAAAACTCCGAAACTCCAAAACTCCGAAACTCCAAAACTCCAAAACTCCAAAACTCCAAAACTCCGAAACTCCAAAACTCCAATACTCCAAAACTAAGAAACTCCAAAACTCCAAAACTCCAAAACTCCAATACTCCAAAACTCCGAAACTCCGAAACTCCGAAACTCCAAAACTCCAAAACTCCAAAACTGCAAAACTCCAAAACTCCGAAACTCCGAAACTCCAAAACTCCGAAACTCCAAAACTCGGAAACTCCAAAACTCCAAAGCTCCAAAACTCCAAAACTCCAAAACTCCGAAACTCCAAAACTCCGAAACTCCAAAACTCCGAATCTCCAAAACTCCAAAACTCCAAAACTCCAAAACTCCGAAACTCCAAAACTCCAAAACTCCGAAACTCCAAAACTCCGAAACTCCAAAACTCCAAAACTCCGAAACTCCAAAACTCCAAAACTCCGAAACTCCAAAACGCCGAAGCTCCGAAACTCCGAAACTCCAAAACTCCAAAACTCCGAAACTCCAAAACTCCAAAACTCCGAAACTCCGAAACTCCAAATCTCCGAAACTCCAAAACTCCAAAACTCCGAAACTCCGCAACTCCGAAACTCCAAAACTCCAAAACTCCGAAACTCCGAAACTCCAAAACTCCAAAACTCCAAAACTCCGAATCTCCGAAACTCCAAAACTCCAAAACTCCGAAACTCCAAAACTCCGAAACTCCGAAACTCCGAAACTCCAAAACTCCAAAACTCCGAAACTCCAAAACTCCGAAACTCCAAAACTCCAAAACTCCAATACTCCAAAACTCCAAAACTCCAAAACACCGAAACTCCGAAACTCCGAAACTCCAAAACTCCAAAACTCCAAAACTCCGAATCTCCAAAACTCGGAAACTCCAAAACTCCAAAACTCCAAAACTCCGAAACTCCAAAACTCCAAAACTCCAAAACTCCAAAACTCCGAAACTCCAAAACTCCAAAACTCCAAAACTCCAAAACTCCAAAACTCCAAAACTCCGAAACTCCAAAACTCCAAAACTCCAAAACTCCAAAGCTCCAAAACTCCAAAACTCCAAAACTCAAAAACTCCAAAACTCCAAAACTCCAAAACTCCGAAACTCCAAAACTCCGAAACTCCAAAACTCCGAAACTCCAAAACTCCAAAACTCCAAAACTCCAATACTCCAAAACTCCAAAACTCCGAAACTCCAAAACTCCAAAACTCCAAAGCTCCAAAACTCCAAAACTCCAAAACTCCAATACTCCAAAACTCCAAAACTCCAAAACTCCGAAACTCCAAAACTCCAATACTCCAAAACTCCGAAACTCCAAAACTCCGAAACTCCAAAACTCCAAAACTCCAATACTCCAAAACTCCAAAACTCCAAAACACCGAAACTCCGAAACTCCAAAACTCCAAAACTCCAAAACTCCAAAACTCCAAAACTCCAAAACTCCGAAACTCAAAAACTCCGAAACTCCAAAACTCCAAAACTCAAAAACTCCGAAACTCCAAAACTCCAATACTCCAATACTCCGAAACTCCAAAACTCCAAAACTCCGAAACTCCAATACTCGAAAACTTCAAAACTCCGAATCTCCAAAACTCCAAAACTCCGAAACTCCGAAACTCCAACTCCAAAACTACAAAACTCCAAAACTCCAAAACTCCAAAACTCCGAAACTCCGAAACTCCAAAACTCCGAATCTCCAAAACTCCAAAACTCGAAAACTCCGAAACTCCAAAACTCCAAAACTCCAATACTCCAAAACTCCAAAACTCCGAAACTCCAAAACTCCAAAACTCCAAAGCTCCAAAACTCCAAAACTCCAAAACTCCGAAACTCCAAAACTCCAAAACTCCAAAACTCCGAAACTCCAAAACTCCAAAACTCCAAAACTCCGAAACTCCAAAACTCCGAAACTCCAAAACTCCGAAACTCCGAAACTCCAAAACTCGAAAACTCCAAAACTCCAATACTCCAAAACTCCAAAACTCCAAAACACCGGAACTCCGAAACTCCGAAACTCCAAAACTCCAAAACTCCGAAACTCCGAAACTCCAAAACTCGAAAACTCCAAAACTCCAATACTCCAAAACTCCAAAACACCGGAACTCCGAAACTCCGAAACTCCAAAACTCCAAAACTCCAAAACTCCAAAACTCCAAAACTCCGAAACTCCAAAACTCCAATACTCCAAAACTCCGAAACTCCAAAACTCCAAAACTCTAAAACTCCAAAACTCCAAAACTCCAAAACTCCAAAACTCCGAAACTCCAAAACTCCGAAACTCCAAAACTCCGAAACTCCAAAACTCCGAAACTCCAAAACTCCGAATCTCCAAAACTCCAAAACTCCAAAACTCCAAAACTGCAAAACTCCAAAACTCCGAAACTCCAAAACTCCAAAACTCCGAAACTCCAAAACTCCGAAACTCCAAAACTCCAAAACTCCAAAACTCCAAAACTCCGAAACTCCAAAACTCCAAAACTCCGAAACTCCGAAACTCGGAAACTCCAAAACTCCAAAACTCCAAAACTCCAAAACTCCAAAACTCCGAAACTCCAAAACTCCAAAACTCCGAAACTCCAAAACTCCAAAACTCCGAAACTCCAAAACTCCAAAACTCCAAAACTCCGAAACTCCGAAACTCCAAAACTCGAAAACTCCAAAACTCCAAAACTCCAATACTCCAAAACTGCGAAACTCCGAAACTCCAAAACTCCAATACTCCAAAACTCCGAAACTCCAAAACTCCAAAACTCCGAAACTCCAAAACTCCAAAACTCCGAAACTCCGAAACTCCGAAACTCCGAAACTCCAAAACTCCAAAACTCCAAAACTCCGAAACTCCGAAACTCCGAAACTCCAAAACTCCAAAACTCCGAAACTCCGAAACTCCGAAACTCCGAAACTCCGAAACTCCAAAACTCCGAAACTCCAAAACTCCAAAACTCCAATACTCCAAAACTCCGAAACTCCGAAACTCCAAAACTCCAAAACTCCAAAACTGCAAAACTCCAAAACTCCGAAACTCCGAAACTCCAAAACTCCGAAACTCCAAAACTCGGAAACTCCAAAACTCCAAAGCTCCAAAACTCCAAAACTCCAAAACTCCGAAACTCCAAAACTCCAAAACTCCAAAACTCCAAAACTCCGAAACTCCAAAACTCCGAAACTCCAAAACTCCAAAACTCCGAAACTCCGAAACTCCGAAACTCCGAAACTCCAAAACTCCAAAACTCCAAAACTCCAAAACTCCAATACTCCAAAACTCCGAAACTCCGAAACTCCAAAACTCCAAAACTCCAAAACTGCAAAACTCCAAAACTCCGAAACTCCGAAACTCCAAAGCTCCGAAACTCCAAAACTCGGAAACTCCAAAACTCCAAAGCTCCAAAACTCCAAAACTCCAAAACTCCGAAACTCCAAAACTCCAAAACTCCAAAACTCCAAAACTCCGAAACTCCAAAACTCCGAAACTCCAAAACTCCAAAACTCCAAAACTCCAAAACTCCAATACTCCAAAACTCCGAAACTCCAAAACTCCAAAACTCCAATACTCCAAAACTCCAAAACTCCGAAACTCCGAAACTCCAAAACTCCGAAACTCCAAAACTCCGAAACTCCAAAACTCCAAAACTCCAATACTCCAAAACTCCAAAACTCCAAAACTCCAAAACTCCAAAACTCCGAAACTCCGAAACTCCAAAACTCCAAAACTCCAAAACTCCAAAACTCCGAAACTCCAAAACTCCAAAACTCCAAAACTCCGAAACTCCAAAACTCCAAAACTCCAAAACTCCAAAACTCCGAAACTCCAAAACTCCAAAACTCCAAAACTCCGAAACTCCAAAACTCCAAAACTCCAAAACTCCAAAACTCCAAAACTCCGAAACTCCAAAACTCCGAAACTCCGAAACTCCAAAACTCGAAAACTCCAAAACTCCAATACTCCAAAACTCCAAAACTCCAAAACACCGGAACTCCGAAACTCCGAAACTCCAAAACTCCAAAACTCCGAAACTCCGAAACTCCAAAACTCGAAAACTCCAAAACTCCAATACTCCAAAACTCCAAAACACCGGAACTCCGAAACTCCGAAACTCCAAAACTCCAAAACTCCAAAACTCCAAAACTCCGAAACTCCAAAACTCCAATACTCCAAAACTCCGAAACTCCAAAACTCCAAAACTCTAAAACTCCAAAACTCCAAAACTCCAAAACTCCAAAACTCCAAAACTCCGAAACTCCAAAACTCCGAAACTCCAAAACTCCGAAACTCCAAAACTCCGAAACTCCAAAACTCCGAAACTCCAAAACTCCAAAACTCCAAAACTCCAATACTCCAAAACTCCAAAACTCCGAAACTCCAAAACTCCAAAACTCCAAAGCTCCAAAACTCCAAAACTCCAAAACTCCAAAACTGCAAAACTCCAAAACTCCGAAACTCCAAAACTCCAAAACTCCGAAACTCCAAAACTCGGAAACTCCAAAACTCCAAAACTCCAAAACTCCGAAACTCCAAAACTCCAAAACTCCGAAACTCCAAAACTCCAAAACTCCAAAACTCCAAAACTCCAAAACTCCAAAACTCCGAAACTCCAAAACTCCAAAACTCCAAAACTCCAAAGCTCCAAAACTCCAAAACTCAAAAACTCCAAAACTCCAAAACTCCAAAACTCCGAAACTCCAAAACTCCGAAACTCCAAAACTCCGAAACTCCAAAACTCCAAAACTCCAAAACTCCAATACTCCAAAACTCCAAAACTCCAAAACTCCGAAACTCCAAAACTCCAAAACTCCAAAGCTCCAAAACTCCAAAACTCCAAAACTCCAATACTCCAAAACTCCAAAACTCCAAAACTCCGAAACTCCAAAACTCCAATACTCCAAAACTCCGAAACTCCAAAACTCCGAAACTCCAAAACTCCAAAACTCCAATACTCCAAAACTCCAAAACTCCAAAACACCGAAACTCCGAAACTCCAAAACTCCAAAACTCCAAAACTCCAAAACTCCGAAACTCAAAAACTCCGAAACTCCAAAACTCCAAAACTCCAAAACTCCGAAACTCCAAAACTCCAATACTCCAATACTCCGAAACTCCAAAACTCCGAAACTCCAATACTCCAAAACTTCAAAACTCCGAATCTCCAAAACTCCAAAACTCCGAAACTCCGAAACTCCAAAACTCCAAAACTACAAAACTCCAAAACTCCAAAACTCCAAAACTCCAAAACTCCGAAACTCCGAAACTCCAAAACTCCGAATCTCCAAAACTCCAAAACTCGAAAACTCCGAAACTCCAAAACTCCAAAACTCCAATACTCCAAAACTCCAAAACTCCGAAACTCCAAAACTCCAAAATTCCAAAGCTCCAAAACTCCAAAACTCCAAAACTCCGAAACTCCAAAACTCCAAAACTCCAAAACTCCGAAACACCAAAACTCCGAAACTCCGAAACTCGGAAACTCCAAAACTCCAAAACTCCAAAACTCCAAAACTCCAAAACTCCGAAACTCCAAAACTCCAAAACTCCGAAACTCCAAAACTCCAAAACTCCGAAACTCCAAAACTCCAAAACTCCAAAACTCCGAAACTCCGAAACTCCAAAACTCGAAAACTCCAAAACTCCAAAACTCCAATACTCCAAAACTGCGAAACTCCGAAACTCCAAAACTCCAAAACTCCAAAACTCCGAAACTCCAAAACTCCAATACTCCAAAACTCCGAAACTCCAAAACTCCAAAACTCAAAAACTCCAAAACTCCAAAACTCCAAAACTCCAAAACTCCGAAACTCCAAAACTCCGAAACTCCAAAACTCCGAAACTCCAAAACTCCGAAACTCCAAAACTCCGAATCTCCAAAACTCCAAAACTCCAAAACTCCAAAACTCCGAAACTCCAAAACTCCAAAACTCCGAAACTCCAAAACTCCGAAACTCCAAAACTCCAAAACTCCAAAACTCCAAAACTCCAAAACTCCGAAACTCCAAAACTCCAAAACTCCGAAACTCCAAAACTCCAAAACTCCAAAACTCCGAAACTCCGAAACTCCAAAACTCCAAAACTCCGAAACTCCAAAACTGCAAAACTCCAAAACTCCAAAACTCCAAAACTCCAAAACTCCAAAACTCCAAAACTCCAATACTCCAAAACTCCAAAACTCCAAAACACCGAAACTCCGAAACTCCAAAACTCCAAAACTCCAAAACTCCGAAACTCAAAAACTCCGAAACTCCAAAACTCCAAAACTCCAAAACTCCGAAACTCCAAAACTCCAATACTCCAATACTCCGAAACTCCAAAACTCCAAAACTCCGAAACTCCAATACTCCAAAACTTCAAAACTCCGAATCTCCAAAACTCCAAAACTCCGAAACTCCGAAACTCCAAAACTCCAAAACTACAAAACTCCAAAACTCCAAAACTCCAAAACTCCGAAACTCCGAAACTCCAAAACTCCAAAACTCCAAAACTCCAAAACTCCGAAACTCCAAAACTCCGAAACTCCGAAACTCCAAAACTCCAAAACTCCAAAACTCCAAAACTCCAAAACTCCGAAACTCCGAAACTCCAAAACTCCAAAACTCCAAAACTCCAAAACTCCAAAACTCCAAAAGTCCAAAACTCCAAAACTCCGAAACTCCAATACTCCAAAACTCCGAAACTCCAAAACTCCAAAACTCCAAAACTCCAAAACTCCAATACTCCGAAACTCCGAAACTCCAAAACTCCAAAACTCCAAAACTCCAAAACTCCGAAACTCCAAAACTCCGAAACTCCGAAACTCCAAAACTCCAAAACTCCGAAACTCCAAAACTCCAAAACTCCAAAACTCCGAAACTCCGAAACTCCAAAACTCCAAAACTCCAAAACTCCGAAACTCCAAAACTGCAAAAGTCCAAAACTCCAAAACTCCGAAACTCCAATACTCCAAAACTCCGAAACTCCAAAACTCCAAAACTCCAAAACTCCAAAACTCCAAAACTCCGAAACTCCGAAACTCCGAAACTCCGAAACTCCAAAACTCCGAAACTCCGAAACTCCAAAACTCCAAAACTCCAAAACTCCGAAACTCCAAAACTCCAAAACTCCAAAACTCCGAAACTCCGAAACTCCGAAACTCCAAAACTCCGAATCTCCAAAACTCGGAAACTCCAAAACTCCAAAACTCCAAAACTCCAAAACTCCGAAACTCCAAAACTCCAAAACTCCAAAACTCCAAAACTCCAAAACTCCAAAACTCCGAAACTCCAAAACTCCGAAACTCCAAAACTCCAAAACTCCAATACTCCAAAACTCCAAAACTCCAAAACACCGAAACTCCGAAACTCCGAAACTCCAAAACTCCAGAACTCCAAAACTCCGAATCTCCAAAACTCGGAAACTCCAAAACTCCAAAACTCCAAAACTCCGAAACTCCAAAACTCCGAAACTCCGAAACTCCACAACTCCAAAACTCCGAAACTCCAAAACTCCAAAACTCCAAAACTCCGAAACTCCGAAACTCCAAAACTCCAAAACTCCAAAACTCCGAAACTCCAAAACTGCAAAACTCCAAAACTCCAAAACTCCGAAACTCCAATACTCCAAAACTCCGAAACTCCAAAACTCCAAAACTCCAAAACTCCGAAACTCCGAAACTCCGAAACTCCGAAACTACAAAACTCCGAAACTCCAAAACTCCAAAACTCCAAAACTCCAAAACTCCGAAACTCCAAAACTCCAAAACTCCGAAACTCCGAAACTCCGAAACTCCAAAACTCCGAATCTCCAAAACTCGGAAACTCCAAAACTCCAAAACTCCAAAACTCCAAAACTCCAAAACTCCGAAACTCCAAAACTCCAAAACTCCAAAACTCCAAAACTCCGAAACTCCAGAACTCCGAAACTCCAAAACTCCAAAACTCCAATACTCCAAAACTCCAAAACTCCAAAACACCGAAACTCCGAAACTCCGAAACTCCAAAACTCCAAAACTCCAAAACTCCGAATCTCCAAAACTCGGAAACTCCAAAACTCCAAAACTCCAAAACTCCGAAACTCCAAAACTCCAAAACTCCAAAACTCCAAAGCTCCAAAACTCCAAAACTCAAAAACTCCAAAACTCAAAAACTCCAAAACTCCAAAACTCCAAAACTCCGAAACTCCAAAACTCCGAAACTCCAAAACTCCGAAACTCCAAAACTCCAAAACTCCAATACTCCAAAACTCCAAAACTCCGAAACTCCAAAACTCCAAAACTCCAAAGCTCCAAAACTCCAAAACTCCAAAACTCCAATACTCCAAAACTCCAAAACTCCGAAACTCCAAAACTCCAATACTCCAAAACTCCGAAACTCCAAAACTCCGAAACTCCAAAACTCCAAAACTCCAATACTCCAAAACTCCAAAACTCCAAAACACCGAAACTCCGAAACTCCAAAACTCCAAAACTCCAAAACTCCAAAACTCCAAAACTCCAAAACTCCGAAACTCAAAAACTCCGAAACTCCAAAACTCCAAAACTCCAAAACTCCGAAACTCCAAAACTCCAATACTCCAATACTCCGAAACTCCAAAACTCCAAAACTCCGAAACTCCAATACTCCAAAACTTCAAAACTCCGAATCTCCAAAACTCCAAAACTCCGAAACTCCGAAACTCCAAAACTACAAAACTCCAAAACTCCAAAACTCCAAAACTCCGAAACTCCGAAACTCCAAAACTCCGAATCTCCAAAACTCCAAAACTCGAAAACTCCGAAACTCCAAAACTCCAAAACTCCAATACTCCAAAACTCCAAAACTCCGAAACTCCAAAACTCCAAAACTCCAAAGCTCCAAAACTCCAAAACTCCAAAACTCCGAAACTCCAAAACTCCAAAACTCCAAAACTCCGAAACACCAAAACTCCGAAACTCCGAAACTCGGAAACTCCAAAACTCCAAAACTCCAAAACTCCAAAACTCCAAAACTCCAAAACTCCGAAACTCCAAAACTCCAAAACTCCGAAACTCCAAAACTCCAAAACTCCGAAACTCCAAAACTCCAAAACTCCAAAACTCCGAAACTCCGAAACTCCAAAACTCGAAAACTCCAAAACTCCAAAACTCCAATACTCCAAAACTGCGAAACTCCGAAACTCCAAAACTCCAATACTCCAAAACTCCGAAACTCCAAAACTCCAAAACTCCGAAACTCCAAAACTCCAAAACTCCGAAACTCCGAAACTCCGAAACTCCGAAACTCCAAAACTCCAAAACTCCAAAACTCCGAAACTCCGAAACTCCGAAACTCCAAAACTCCAAAACTCCGAAACTCCGAAACTCCGAAACTCCGAAACTCCAAAACTCCGAAACTCCAAAACTCCAAAACTCCAATACTCCAAAACTCCGAAACTCCGAAACTCCAAAACTCCAAAACTCCAAAACTGCAAAACTCCAAAACTCCGAAACTCCGAAACTCCAAAACTCCGAAACTCCAAAACTCGGAAACTCCAAAACTCCAAAGCTCCAAAACTCCAAAACTCCAAAACTCCGAAACTCCAAAACTCCAAAACTCCAAAACTCCAAAACTCCGAAACTCCAAAACTCCGAAACTCCAAAACTCCGAAACTCCGAAACTCCAAAACTCCAAAACTCCAAAACTCCAAAACTCCAATACTCCAAAACTCCGAAACTCCGAAACTCCAAAACTCCAAAACTCCAAAACTGCAAAACTCCAAAACTCCGAAACTCCGAAACTCCAAAACTCCGAAACTCCAAAACTCGGAAACTCCAAAACTCCAAAGCTCCAAAACTCCAAAACTCCAAAACTCCGAAACTCCAAAACTCCAAAACTCCAAAACTCCAAAACTCCGAAACTCCAAAACTCCGAAACTCCAAAACTCCAAAACTCCAAAACTCCAAAACTCCAATACTCCAAAACTCCGAAACTCCAAAACTCCAAAACTCCAATACTCCAAAACTCCGAAACTCCAAAACTCCGAAACTCCAAAACTCCGAAACTCCAAAACTCCAAAACTCCAATACTCCAAAACTCCAAAACTCCAAAACTCCAAAACTCCAAAACTCCGAAACTCCGAAACTCCAAAACTCCAAAACTCCAAAACTCCAAAACTCCGAAACTCCAAAACTCCAAAACTCCAAAACTCCGAAACTCCAAAACTCCAAAACTCCAAAACTCCAAAACTCCGAAACTCCAAAACTCCAAAACTCCAAAACTCCGAAACTCCAAAACTCCAAAACTCCAAAACTCCGAAACTCCAAAACTCCGAAACTCCAAAACTCCGAAACTCCAAAACTCCGAAACTCCGAAACTCCAAAACTCGAAAACTCCAAAACTCCAATACTCCAAAACTCCAAAACTCCAAAACACCGGAACTCCGAAACTCCGAAACTCCAAAACTCCAAAACTCCGAAACTCCGAAACTCCAAAACTCGAAAACTCCAAAACTCCAATACTCCAAAACTCCAAAACACCGGAACTCCGAAACTCCGAAACTCCAAAACTCCAAAACTCCAAAACTCCAAAACTCCAAAACTCCGAAACTCCAAAACTCCAATACTCCAAAACTCCGAAACTCCAAAACTCCAAAACTAAAACTCCAAAACTCCAAAACTCCAAAACTCCAAAACTCCGAAACTCCAAAACTCCGAAACTCCAAAACTCCGAAACTCCAAAACTCCGAAACTCCAAAACTCCGAATCTCCAAAACTCCAAAACTCCAAAACTCCAAAACTGCAAAACTCCAAAACTCAGAAAAACTCCAAAACTCCAAAACTCCGAAACTCCAAAACTCCAAAACTCCAAAACTCCAAAACTCCAAAACTCCAAAACTCCAAAACTCCAAAACTCCAAAACTCCGAAACTCCAAAACTCCAAAACTCCAAAACTCCAAAGCTCCAAAACTCCAAAACTCAAAAACTCCAAAACTCCGATACTCCGAAACTCCAAAACTCGAAAACTCCAAAACTCCAATACTCCAAAACTCCAAAACACCGGAACTCCGAAACTCCGAAACTCCAAAACTCCAAAACTCCAAAACTCCAAAACTCCAAAACTCCGAAACTCCAAAACTCCAATACTCCAAAACTCCGAAACTCCAAAACTCCAAAACTCTAAAACTCCAAAACTCCAAAACTCCAAAACTCCAAAACTCCGAAACTCCAAAACTCCGAAACTCCAAAACTCCGAAACTCCAAAACTCCGAAACTCCAAAACTCCGAATCTCCAAAACTCCAAAACTCCAAAACTCCAAAACTGCAAAACTCCAAAACTCCGAAACTCCAAAACTCCAAAACTCCGAAACTCCAAAACTCCGAAACTCCAAAACTCCAAAACTCCAAAACTCCAAAACTCCGAAACTCCAAAACTCCAATACTCCAAAACTAAGAAACTCCAAAACTCCAAAACTCCAAAACTCCAATACTCCAAAACTCCGAAACTCCGAAACTCCAAAACTCCAAAACTCCAAAACTGCAAAACTCCAAAACTCCGAAACTCCGAAACTCCAAAACTCCGAAACTCCAAAACTCGGAAACTCCAAAACTCCAAAGCTCCAAAACTCCAAAACTCCAAAACTCCGAAACTCCAAAACTCCGAAACTCCAAAACTCCGAATCTCCAAAACTCCAAAACTCCAAAACTCCAAAACTCCGAAACTCCAAAACTCCAAAACTCCGAAACTCCAAAACTCCGAAACTCCAAAACTCCAAAACTCCGAAACTCCAAAACTCCAAAACTCCGAAACTCCAAAACGCCGAAGCTCCGAAACTCCGAAACTCCAAAACTCCAAAACTCCGAAACTCCAAAACTCCAAAACTCCGAAACTCCGAAACTCCAAATCTCCGAAACTCCAAAACTCCAAAACTCCGAAACTCCGCAACTCCGAAACTCCAAAACTCCAAAACTCCGAAACTCCGAAACTCCAAAACTCCAAAACTCCAAAACTCCGAATCTCCGAAACTCCAAAACTCCAAAACTCCGAAACTCCAAAACTCCGAAACTCCGAAACTCCGAAACTCCGAAACTCCAAAACTCCAAAACTCCGAAACTCCAAAACTCCGAAACTCCAAAACTCCAAAACTCCAATACTCCAAAACTCCAAAACTCCAAAACACCGAAACTCCGAAACTCCGAAACTCCAAAACTCCAAAACTCCAAAACTCCGAATCTCCAAAACTCGGAAACTCCAAAACTCCAAAACTCCAAAACTCCGAAACTCCAAAACTCCAAAACTCCAAAACTCCAAAACTCCGAAACTCCAAAACTCCAAAACTCCAAAACTCCAAAACTCCAAAACTCCAAAACTCCAAAACTCCAAAACTCCGAAACTCCAAAACTCCAAAACTCCAAAACTCCAAAGCTCCAAAACTCCAAAACTCCAAAACTCAAAAACTCCAAAACTCCAAAACTCCAAAACTCCGAAACTCCAAAACTCCGAAACTCCAAAACTCCGAAACTCCAAAACTCCAAAACTCCAAAACTCCAATACTCCAAAACTCCAAAACTCCGAAACTCCAAAACTCCAAAACTCCAAAGCTCCAAAACTCCAAAACTCCAAAACTCCAATACTCCAAAACTCCAAAACTCCAAAACTCCGAAACTCCAAAACTCCAATACTCCAAAACTCCGAAACTCCAAAACTCCGAAACTCCAAAACTCCAAAACTCCAATACTCCAAAACTCCAAAACTCCAAAACACCGAAACTCCGAAACTCCAAAACTCCAAAACTCCAAAACTCCAAAACTCCAAAACTCCGAAACTCAAAAACTCCGAAACTCCAAAACTCCAAAACTCCAAAACTCCGAAACTCCAAAACTCCAATACTCCAATACTCCGAAACTCCAAAACTCCAAAACTCCGAAACTCCAATACTCGAAAACTTCAAAACTCCGAATCTCCAAAACTCCAAAACTCCGAAACTCCGAAACTCCAAAACTCCAAAACTACAAAACTCCAAAACTCCAAAACTCCGAAACTCCGAAACTCCAAAACTCCGAATCTCCAAAACTCCAAAACTCGAAAACTCCGAAACTCCAAAACTCCAAAACTCCAATACTCCAAAACTCCAAAACTCCGAAACTCCAAAACTCCAAAACTCCAAAGCTCCAAAACTCCAAAACTCCAAAACTCCGAAACTCCAAAACTCCAAAACTCCAAAACTCCGAAACACCAAAACTCCGAAACTCCGAAACTCGGAAACTCCAAAACTCCAAAACTCCAAAACTCCAAAACTCCAAAACTCCGAAACTCCAAAACTCCAAAACTCCGAAACTCCAAAACTCCAAAACTCCGAAACTCCAAAACTCCAAAACTCCAAAACTCCGAAACTCCGAAACTCCAAAACTCGAAAACTCCAAAACTCCAAAACTCCAATACTCCAAAACTGCGAAACTCCGAAACTCCAAAACTCCAAAACTCCAAAACTCCGAAACTCCAAAACTCCAATACTCCAAAACTCCGAAACTCCAAAACTCCAAAACTCAAAAACTCCAAAACTCCAAAACTCCAAAACTCCAAAACTCCGAAACTCCAAAACTCCGAAACTCCAAAACTCCGAAACTCCAAAACTCCGAAACTCCAAAACTCCGAATCTCCAAAACTCCAAAACTCCAAAACTCCAAAACTCCGAAACTCCAAAACTCCAAAACTCCGAAACTCCAAAACTCCGAAACTCCAAAACTCCAAAACTCCAAAACTCCAAAACTCCGAAACTCCAAAACTCCAAAACTCCGAAACTCCAAAACTCCAAAACTCCAAAACTCCGAAACTCCGAAACTCCAAAACTCCAAAACTCCGAAACTCCAAAACTGCAAAACTCCAAAACTCCAAAACTCCAAAACTCCAAAACTCCAAAACTCCAAAACTCCAATACTCCAAAACTCCAAAACTCCAAAACACCGAAACTCCGAAACTCCAAAACTCCAAAACTCCAAAACTCCGAAACTCAAAAACTCCGAAACTCCAAAACTCCAAAACTCCAAAACTCCGAAACTCCAAAACTCCAATACTCCAATACTCCGAAACTCCAAAACTCCAAAACTCCGAAACTCCAATACTCCAAAACTTCAAAACTCCGAATCTCCAAAACTCCAAAACTCCGAAACTCCGAAACTCCAAAACTCCAAAACTACAAAACTCCAAAACTCCAAAACTCCAAAACTCCGAAACTCCGAAACTCCAAAACTCCAAAACTCCAAAACTCCAAAACTCCGAAACTCCAAAACTCGGAAACTCCAAAACTCCAAAGCTCCAAAACTCCAAAACTCCAAAACTCCGAAACTCCAAAACTCCAAAACTCCAAAACTCCAAAACTCCGAAACTCCAAAACTCCAAAACTCCAAAACACCGAAACTCCGAAACTCCAAAACTCCAAAACTCCAAAACTCCGAAACTCCAAAACTCGGAAACTCCAAAACTCCAAAGCTCCAAAACTCCAAAACTCCAAAACTCCGAAACTCCAAAACTCCAAAACTCCAAAACTCCGAAACTCCAAAACTCCGAAACTCCAAAACTCCGAAACTCCGAAACTCCAAAACTCCAAAACTCCAAAACTCCAAAACTCCAATACTCCAAAACTCCGAAACTCCGAAACTCCAAAACTCCAAAACTCCAAAACTGCAAAACTCCAAAACTCCGAAACTCCGAAACTCCAAAACTCCGAAACTCCAAAACTCGGAAACTCCAAAACTCCAAAGCTCCAAAACTCCAAAACTCCAAAACTCCGAAACTCCAAAACTCCAAAACTCCAAAACTCCAAAACTCCGAAACTCCAAAACTCCGAAACTCCAAAACTCCAAAACTCCAAAACTCCAAAACTCCAATACTCCAAAACTCCGAAACTCCAAAACTCCAAAACTCCAATACTCCAAAACTCCGAAACTCCAAAACTCCGAAACTCCAAAACTCCGAAACTCCAAAACTCCAAAACTCCAATACTCCAAAACTCCAAAACTCCAAAACTCCAAAACTCCAAAACTCCGAAACTCCGAAACTCCAAAACTCCAAAACTCCAAAACTCCAAAACTCCGAAACTCCAAAACTCCAAAACTCCAAAACTCCGAAACTCCAAAACTCCAAAACTCCAAAACTCCAAAACTCCGAAACTCCAAAACTCCAAAACTCCAAAACTCCGAAACTCCAAAACTCCAAAACTCCAAAACTCCGAAACTCCAAAACTCCGAAACTCCAAAACTCCGAAACTCCAAAACTCCGAAACTCCGAAACTCCAAAACTCGAAAACTCCAAAACTCCAATACTCCAAAACTCCAAAACTCCAAAACACCGGAACTCCGAAACTCCGAAACTCCAAAACTCCAAAACTCCGAAACTCCGAAACTCCAAAACTCGAAAACTCCAAAACTCCAATACTCCAAAACTCCAAAACACCGGAACTCCGAAACTCCGAAACTCCAAAACTCCAAAACTCCAAAACTCCAAAACTCCAAAACTCCGAAACTCCAAAACTCCAATACTCCAAAACTCCGAAACTCCAAAACTCCAAAACTAAAACTCCAAAACTCCAAAACTCCAAAACTCCAAAACTCCGAAACTCCAAAACTCCGAAACTCCAAAACTCCGAAACTCCAAAACTCCGAAACTCCAAAACTCCGAATCTCCAAAACTCCAAAACTCCAAAACTCCAAAACTGCAAAACTCCAAAACTCAGAAAAACTCCAAAACTCCAAAACTCCGAAACTCCAAAACTCCAAAACTCCAAAACTCCAAAACTCCAAAACTCCAAAACTCCAAAACTCCAAAACTCCAAAACTCCGAAACTCCAAAACTCCAAAACTCCAAAACTCCAAAGCTCCAAAACTCCAAAACTCAAAAACTCCAAAACTCCGATACTCCGAAACTCCAAAACTCGAAAACTCCAAAACTCCAATACTCCAAAACTCCAAAACACCGGAACTCCGAAACTCCGAAACTCCAAAACTCCAAAACTCCAAAACTCCAAAACTCCAAAACTCCGAAACTCCAAAACTCCAATACTCCAAAACTCCGAAACTCCGAAACTCCAAAACTCCAAAACTCCAATACTCCAAAACTCCAAAACTCCAAAACACCGAAACTCCGAAACTCCAAAACTCCAAAACTCCAAAACTCCAAAACTCCAAAACTCCGAAACTCAAAAACTCCGAAACTCCAAAACTCCAAAACTCCAAAACTCCGAAACTCCAAAACTCCAATACTCCAATACTCCGAAACTCCAAAACTCCAAAACTCCGAAACTCCAATACTCCAAAACTTCAAAACTCCGAATCTCCAAAACTCCAAAACTCCGAAACTCCGAAACTCCAAAACTACAAAACTCCAAAACTCCAAAACTCCAAAACTCCGAAACTCCGAAACTCCAAAACTCCGAATCTCCAAAACTCCAAAACTCGAAAACTCCGAAACTCCAAAACTCCAAAACTCCAATACTCCAAAACTCCAAAACTCCGAAACTCCAAAACTCCAAAACTCCAAAGCTCCAAAACTCCAAAACTCCAAAACTCCGAAACTCCAAAACTCCAAAACTCCAAAACTCCGAAACACCAAAACTCCGAAACTCCGAAACTCGGAAACTCCAAAACTCCAAAACTCCAAAACTCCAAAACTCCAAAACTCCAAAACTCCGAAACTCCAAAACTCCAAAACTCCGAAACTCCAAAACTCCAAAACTCCGAAACTCCAAAACTCCAAAACTCCAAAACTCCGAAACTCCGAAACTCCAAAACTCGAAAACTCCAAAACTCCAAAACTCCAATACTCCAAAACTGCGAAACTCCGAAACTCCAAAACTCCAATACTCCAAAACTCCGAAACTCCAAAACTCCAAAACTCCGAAACTCCAAAACTCCAAAACTCCGAAACTCCGAAACTCCGAAACTCCGAAACTCCAAAACTCCAAAACTCCAAAACTCCGAAACTCCGAAACTCCGAAACTCCAAAACTCCAAAACTCCGAAACTCCGAAACTCCGAAACTCCGAAACTCCAAAACTCCGAAACTCCAAAACTCCAAAACTCCAATACTCCAAAACTCCGAAACTCCGAAACTCCAAAACTCCAAAACTCCAAAACTGCAAAACTCCAAAACTCCGAAACTCCGAAACTCCAAAACTCCGAAACTCCAAAACTCGGAAACTCCAAAACTCCAAAGCTCCAAAACTCCAAAACTCCAAAACTCCGAAACTCCAAAACTCCAAAACTCCAAAACTCCAAAACTCCGAAACTCCAAAACTCCGAAACTCCAAAACTCCGAAACTCCGAAACTCCAAAACTCCAAAACTCCAAAACTCCAAAACTCCAATACTCCAAAACTCCGAAACTCCGAAACTCCAAAACTCCAAAACTCCAAAACTGCAAAACTCCAAAACTCCGAAACTCCGAAACTCCAAAACTCCGAAACTCCAAAACTCGGAAACTCCAAAACTCCAAAGCTCCAAAACTCCAAAACTCCAAAACTCCGAAACTCCAAAACTCCAAAACTCCAAAACTCCAAAACTCCGAAACTCCAAAACTCCGAAACTCCAAAACTCCAAAACTCCAAAACTCCAAAACTCCAATACTCCAAAACTCCGAAACTCCAAAACTCCAAAACTCCAATACTCCAAAACTCCGAAACTCCAAAACTCCGAAACTCCAAAACTCCGAAACTCCAAAACTCCAAAACTCCAATACTCCAAAACTCCAAAACTCCAAAACTCCAAAACTCCAAAACTCCGAAACTCCGAAACTCCAAAACTCCAAAACTCCAAAACTCCAAAACTCCGAAACTCCAAAACTCCAAAACTCCAAAACTCCGAAACTCCAAAACTCCAAAACTCCAAAACTCCAAAACTCCGAAACTCCAAAACTCCAAAACTCCAAAACTCCGAAACTCCAAAACTCCAAAACTCCAAAACTCCGAAACTCCAAAACTCCGAAACTCCAAAACTCCGAAACTCCAAAACTCCGAAACTCCGAAACTCCAAAACTCGAAAACTCCAAAACTCCAATACTCCAAAACTCCAAAACTCCAAAACACCGGAACTCCGAAACTCCGAAACTCCAAAACTCCAAAACTCCGAAACTCCGAAACTCCAAAACTCGAAAACTCCAAAACTCCAATACTCCAAAACTCCAAAACACCGGAACTCCGAAACTCCGAAACTCCAAAACTCCAAAACTCCAAAACTCCAAAACTCCAAAACTCCGAAACTCCAAAACTCCAATACTCCAAAACTCCGAAACTCCAAAACTCCAAAACTAAAACTCCAAAACTCCAAAACTCCAAAACTCCAAAACTCCGAAACTCCAAAACTCCGAAACTCCAAAACTCCGAAACTCCAAAACTCCGAAACTCCAAAACTCCGAATCTCCAAAACTCCAAAACTCCAAAACTCCAAAACTGCAAAACTCCAAAACTCAGAAAAACTCCAAAACTCCAAAACTCCGAAACTCCAAAACTCCAAAACTCCAAAACTCCAAAACTCCAAAACTCCAAAACTCCAAAACTCCAAAACTCCGAAACTCCAAAACTCCAAAACTCCAAAACTCCAAAGCTCCAAAACTCCAAAACTCAAAAACTCCAAAACTCCGATACTCCGAAACTCCAAAACTCGAAAACTCCAAAACTCCAATACTCCAAAACTCCAAAACACCGGAACTCCGAAACTCCGAAACTCCAAAACTCCAAAACTCCAAAACTCCAAAACTCCAAAACTCCGAAACTCCAAAACTCCAATACTCCAAAACTCCGAAACTCCAAAACTCCAAAACTCTAAAACTCCAAAACTCCAAAACTCCAAAACTCCAAAACTCCGAAACTCCAAAACTCCGAAACTCCAAAACTCCGAAACTCCAAAACTCCGAAACTCCAAAACTCCGAATCTCCAAAACTCCAAAACTCCAAAACTCCAAAACTGCAAAACTCCAAAACTCCGAAACTCCAAAACTCCAAAACTCCGAAACTCCAAAACTCCGAAACTCCAAAACTCCAAAACTCCAAAACTCCAAAACTCCGAAACTCCAAAACTCCAATACTCCAAAACTAAGAAACTCCAAAACTCCAAAACTCCAAAACTCCAATACTCCAAAACTCCGAAACTCCGAAACTCCAAAACTCCAAAACTCCAAAACTGCAAAACTCCAAAACTCCGAAACTCCGAAACTCCAAAACTCCGAAACTCCAAAACTCGGAAACTCCAAAACTCCAAAGCTCCAAAACTCCAAAACTCCAAAACTCCGAAACTCCAAAACTCCGAAACTCCAAAACTCCGAATCTCCAAAACTCCAAAACTCCAAAACTCCAAAACTCCGAAACTCCAAAACTCCAAAACTCCGAAACTCCAAAACTCCGAAACTCCAAAACTCCAAAACTCCGAAACTCCAAAACTCCAAAACTCCGAAACTCCAAAACGCCGAAGCTCCGAAACTCCGAAACTCCAAAACTCCAAAACTCCGAAACTCCAAAACTCCAAAACTCCGAAACTCCGAAACTCCAAATCTCCGAAACTCCAAAACTCCAAAACTCCGAAACTCCGCAACTCCGAAACTCCAAAACTCCAAAACTCCGAAACTCCGAAACTCCAAAACTCCAAAACTCCAAAACTCCGAATCTCCGAAACAACAAAACTCCAAAACTCCGAAACTCCAAAACTCCGAAACTCCGAAACTCCGAAACTCCGAAACTCCAAAACTCCAAAACTCCGAAACTCCAAAACTCCGAAACTCCAAAACTCCAAAACTCCAATACTCCAAAACTCCAAAACTCCAAAACACCGAAACTCCGAAACTCCGAAACTCCAAAACTCCAAAACTCCAAAACTCCGAATCTCCAAAACTCGGAAACTCCAAAACTCCAAAACTCCAAAACTCCGAAACTCCAAAACTCCAAAACTCCAAAACTCCAAAACTCCGAAACTCCAAAACTCCAAAACTCCAAAACTCCAAAACTCCAAAACTCCAAAACTCCAAAACTCCAAAACTCCGAAACTCCAAAACTCCAAAACTCCAAAACTCCAAAGCTCCAAGACTCCAAAACTCCAAAACTCAAAAACTCCAAAACTCCAAAACTCCAAAACTCCGAAACTCCAAAACTCCGAAACTCCAAAACTCCGAAACTCCAAAACTCCAAAACTCCAAAACTCCAATACTCCAAAACTCCAAAACTCCGAAACTCCAAAACTCCAAAACTCCAAAGCTCCAAAACTCCAAAACTCCAAAACTCCAATACTCCAAAACTCCAAAACTCCAAAACTCCGAAACTCCAAAACTCCAATACTCCAAAACTCCGAAACTCCAAAACTCCGAAACTCCAAAACTCCAAAACTCCAATACTCCAAAACTCCAAAACTCCAAAACACCGAAACTCCGAAACTCCAAAACTCCAAAACTCCAAAACTCCAAAACTCCAAAACTCCAAAACTCCGAAACTCAAAAACTCCGAAACTCCAAAACTCCAAAACTCCAAAACTCCGAAACTCCAAAACTCCAATACTCCAATACTCCGAAACTCCAAAACTCCAAAACTCCGAAACTCCGAAACTCCAAAACTCCAAAACTACAAAACTCCAAAACTCCAAAACTCCGAAACTCCGAAACTCCAAAACTCCGAATCTCCAAAACTCCAAAACTCGAAAACTCCGAAACTCCAAAACTCCAAAACTCCAATACTCCAAAACTCCAAAACTCCGAAACTCCAAAACTCCAAAACTCCAAAGCTCCAAAACTCCAAAACTCCAAAACTCCGAAACTCCAAAACTCCAAAACTCCAAAACTCCGAAACACCAAAACTCCGAAACTCCGAAACTCGGAAACTCCAAAACTCCAAAACTCCAAAACTCCAAAACTCCAAAACTCCGAAACTCCAAAACTCCAAAACTCCGAAACTCCAAAACTCCAAAACTCCGAAACTCCAAAACTCCAAAACTCCAAAACTCCGAAACTCCGAAACTCCAAAACTCGAAAACTCCAAAACTCCAAAACTCCAATACTCCAAAACTGCGAAACTCCGAAACTCCAAAACTCCAAAACTCCAAAACTCCGAAACTCCAAAACTCCAATACTCCAAAACTCCGAAACTCCAAAACTCCAAAACTCAAAAACTCCAAAACTCCAAAACTCCAAAACTCCAAAACTCCGAAACTCCAAAACTCCGAAACTCCAAAACTCCGAAACTCCAAAACTCCGAAACTCCAAAACTCCGAATCTCCAAAACTCCAAAACTCCAAAACTCCGAAACTCCAAAACTCCAAAACTCCGAAACTCCAAAACTCCGAAACTCCAAAACTCCAAAACTCCAAAACTCCAAAACTCCGAAACTCCAAAACTCCAAAACTCCGAAACTCCAAAACTCCAAAACTCCAAAACTCCGAAACTCCGAAACTCCAAAACTCCAAAACTCCGAAACTCCAAAACTGCAAAACTCCAAAACTCCAAAACTCCAAAACTCCAAAACTCCAAAACTCCAAAACTCCAAAACTCCAATACTCCAAAACTCCAAAACTCCAAAACACCGAAACTCCGAAACTCCAAAACTCCAAAACTCCAAAACTCCGAAACTCAAAAACTCCGAAACTCCAAAACTCCAAAACTCCAAAACTCCGAAACTCCAAAACTCCAATACTCCAATACTCCGAAACTCCAAAACTCCAAAACTCCGAAACTCCAATACTCCAAAACTTCAAAACTCCGAATCTCCAAAACTCCAAAACTCCGAAACTCCGAAACTCCAAAACTCCAAAACTACAAAACTCCAAAACTCCAAAACTCCAAAACTCCGAAACTCCGAAACTCCAAAACTCCAAAACTCCAAAACTCCAAAACTCCGAAACTCCAAAACTCGGAAACTCCAAAACTCCAAAGCTCCAAAACTCCAAAACTCCAAAACTCCGAAACTCCAAAACTCCAAAACTCCAAAACTCCAAAACTCCGAAACTCCAAAACTCCAAAACTCCAAAACACCGAAACTCCGAAACTCCAAAACTCCAAAACTCCAAAACTCCGAAACTCCAAAACTCGGAAACTCCAAAACTCCAAAGCTCCAAAACTCCAAAACTCCAAAACTCCGAAACTCCAAAACTCCAAAACTCCAAAACTCCAAAACTCCGAAACTCCAAAACTCCGAAACTCCAAAACTCCGAAACTCCGAAACTCCAAAACTCCAAAACTCCAAAACTCCAAAACTCCAATACTCCAAAACTCCGAAACTCCGAAACTCCAAAACTCCAAAACTCCAAAACTGCAAAACTCCAAAACTCCGAAACTCCGAAACTCCAAAACTCCGAAACTCCAAAACTCGGAAACTCCAAAACTCCAAAGCTCCAAAACTCCAAAACTCCAAAACTCCGAAACTCCAAAACTCCAAAACTCCAAAACTCCAAAACTCCGAAACTCCAAAACTCCGAAACTCCAAAACTCCAAAACTCCAAAACTCCAAAACTCCAATACTCCAAAACTCCGAAACTCCAAAACTCCAAAACTCCAATACTCCAAAACTCCGAAACTCCAAAACTCCGAAACTCCAAAACTCCGAAACTCCAAAACTCCAAAACTCCAATACTCCAAAACTCCAAAACTCCAAAACTCCAAAACTCCAAAACTCCGAAACTCCGAAACTCCAAAACTCCAAAACTCCAAAACTCCAAAACTCCGAAACTCCAAAACTCCAAAACTCCAAAACTCCGAAACTCCAAAACTCCAAAACTCCAAAACTCCAAAACTCCGAAACTCCAAAACTCCAAAACTCCAAAACTCCGAAACTCCAAAACTCCAAAACTCCAAAACTCCGAAACTCCAAAACTCCGAAACTCCAAAACTCCGAAACTCCAAAACTCCGAAACTCCGAAACTCCAAAACTCCAAAACTCCAAAACTCCAATACTCCAAAACTCCAAAACTCCAAAACACCGGAACTCCGAAACTCCGAAACTCCAAAACTCCAAAACTCCGAAACTCCGAAACTCCAAAACTCGAAAACTCCAAAACTCCAATACTCCAAAACTCCAAAACACCGGAACTCCGAAACTCCGAAACTCCAAAACTCCAAAACTCCAAAACTCCAAAACTCCAAAACTCCGAAACTCCAAAACTCCAATACTCCAAAACTCCGAAACTCCAAAACTCCAAAACTAAAACTCCAAAACTCCAAAACTCCAAAACTCCAAAACTCCGAAACTCCAAAACTCCGAAACTCCAAAACTCCGAAACTCCAAAACTCCGAAACTCCAAAACTCCGAATCTCCAAAACTCCAAAACTCCAAAACTCCAAAACTGCAAAACTCCAAAACTCAGAAAAACTCCAAAACTCCAAAACTCCGAAACTCCAAAACTCCAAAACTCCAAAACTCCAAAACTCCAAAACTCCAAAACTCCAAAACTCCAAAACTCCAAAACTCCGAAACTCCAAAACTCCAAAACTCCAAAACTCCAAAGCTCCAAAACTCCAAAACTCAAAAACTCCAAAACTCCGATACTCCGAAACTCCAAAACTCGAAAACTCCAAAACTCCAATACTCCAAAACTCCAAAACACCGGAACTCCGAAACTCCGAAACTCCAAAACTCCAAAACTCCAAAACTCCAAAACTCCAAAACTCCGAAACTCCAAAACTCCAATACTCCAAAACTCCGAAACTCCAAAACTCCAAAACTCTAAAACTCCAAAACTCCAAAACTCCAAAACTCCAAAACTCCGAAACTCCAAAACTCCGAAACTCCAAAACTCCGAAACTCCAAAACTCCGAAACTCCAAAACTCCGAATCTCCAAAACTCCAAAACTCCAAAACTCCAAAACTGCAAAACTCCAAAACTCCGAAACTCCAAAACTCCAAAACTCCGAAACTCCAAAACTCCGAAACTCCAAAACTCCAAAACTCCAAAACTCCAAAACTCCGAAACTCCAAAACTCCAATACTCCAAAACTAAGAAACTCCAAAACTCCAAAACTCCAAAACTCCAATACTCCAAAACTCCGAAACTCCGAAACTCCAAAACTCCAAAACTCCAAAACTGCAAAACTCCAAAACTCCGAAACTCCGAAACTCCAAAACTCCGAAACTCCAAAACTCGGAAACTCCAAAACTCCAAAGCTCCAAAACTCCAAAACTCCAAAACTCCGAAACTCCAAAACTCCGAAACTCCAAAACTCCGAATCTCCAAAACTCCAAAACTCCAAAACTCCAAAACTCCGAAACTCCAAAACTCCAAAACTCCGAAACTCCAAAACTCCGAAACTCCAAAACTCCAAAACTCCGAAACTCCAAAACTCCAAAACTCCGAAACTCCAAAACGCCGAAGCTCCGAAACTCCGAAACTCCAAAACTCCAAAACTCCGAAACTCCAAAACTCCAAAACTCCGAAACTCCGAAACTCCAAATCTCCGAAACTCCAAAACTCCAAAACTCCGAAACTCCGCAACTCCGAAACTCCAAAACTCCAAAACTCCGAAACTCCGAAACTCCAAAACTCCAAAACTCCAAAACTCCGAATCTCCGAAACTCCAAAACTCCAAAACTCCGAAACTCCAAAACTCCGAAACTCCGAAACTCCGAAACTCCGAAACTCCAAAACTCCAAAACTCCGAAACTCCAAAACTCCGAAACTCCAAAACTCCAAAACTCCAATACTCCAAAACTCCAAAACTCCAAAACACCGAAACTCCGAAACTCCGAAACTCCAAAACTCCAAAACTCCAAAACTCCGAATCTCCAAAACTCGGAAACTCCAAAACTCCAAAACTCCAAAACTCCGAAACTCCAAAACTCCAAAACTCCAAAACTCCAAAACTCCGAAACTCCAAAACTCCAAAACTCCAAAACTCCAAAACTCCAAAACTCCAAAACTCCAAAACTCCAAAACTCCGAAACTCCAAAACTCCAAAACTCCAAAACTCCAAAGCTCCAAAACTCCAAAACTCCAAAACTCAAAAACTCCAAAACTCCAAAACTCCAAAACTCCGAAACTCCAAAACTCCGAAACTCCAAAACTCCGAAACTCCAAAACTCCAAAACTCCAAAACTCCAATACTCCAAAACTCCAAAACTCCGAAACTCCAAAACTCCAAAACTCCAAAGCTCCAAAACTCCAAAACTCCAAAACTCCAATACTCCAAAACTCCAAAACTCCAAAACTCCGAAACTCCAAAACTCCAATACTCCAAAACTCCGAAACTCCAAAACTCCGAAACTCCAAAACTCCAAAACTCCAATACTCCAAAACTCCAAAACTCCAAAACACCGAAACTCCGAAACTCCAAAACTCCAAAACTCCAAAACTCCAAAACTCCAAAACTCCAAAACTCCGAAACTCAAAAACTCCGAAACTCCAAAACTCCAAAACTCCAAAACTCCGAAACTCCAAAACTCCAATACTCCAATACTCCGAAACTCCAAAACTCCAAAACTCCGAAACTCCAATACTCGAAAACTTCAAAACTCCGAATCTCCAAAACTCCAAAACTCCGAAACTCCGAAACTCCAAAACTCCAAAACTACAAAACTCCAAAACTCCAAAACTCCGAAACTCCGAAACTCCAAAACTCCGAATCTCCAAAACTCCAAAACTCGAAAACTCCGAAACTCCAAAACTCCAAAACTCCAATACTCCAAAACTCCAAAACTCCGAAACTCCAAAACTCCAAAACTCCAAAGCTCCAAAACTCCAAAACTCCAAAACTCCGAAACTCCAAAACTCCAAAACTCCAAAACTCCGAAACACCAAAACTCCGAAACTCCGAAACTCGGAAACTCCAAAACTCCAAAACTCCAAAACTCCAAAACTCCAAAACTCCGAAACTCCAAAACTCCAAAACTCCGAAACTCCAAAACTCCAAAACTCCGAAACTCCAAAACTCCAAAACTCCAAAACTCCGAAACTCCGAAACTCCAAAACTCGAAAACTCCAAAACTCCAAAACTCCAATACTCCAAAACTGCGAAACTCCGAAACTCCAAAACTCCAAAACTCCAAAACTCCGAAACTCCAAAACTCCAATACTCCAAAACTCCGAAACTCCAAAACTCCAAAACTCAAAAACTCCAAAACTCCAAAACTCCAAAACTCCAAAACTCCGAAACTCCAAAACTCCGAAACTCCAAAACTCCGAAACTCCAAAACTCCGAAACTCCAAAACTCCGAATCTCCAAAACTCCAAAACTCCAAAACTCCAAAACTCCGAAACTCCAAAACTCCAAAACTCCGAAACTCCAAAACTCCGAAACTCCAAAACTCCAAAACTCCAAAACTCCAAAACTCCGAAACTCCAAAACTCCAAAACTCCGAAACTCCAAAACTCCAAAACTCCAAAACTCCGAAACTCCGAAACTCCAAAACTCCAAAACTCCGAAACTCCAAAACTGCAAAACTCCAAAACTCCAAAACTCCAAAACTCCAAAACTCCAAAACTCCAAAACTCCAATACTCCAAAACTCCAAAACTCCAAAACACCGAAACTCCGAAACTCCAAAACTCCAAAACTCCAAAACTCCGAAACTCAAAAACTCCGAAACTCCAAAACTCCAAAACTCCAAAACTCCGAAACTCCAAAACTCCAATACTCCAATACTCCGAAACTCCAAAACTCCAAAACTCCGAAACTCCAATACTCCAAAACTTCAAAACTCCGAATCTCCAAAACTCCAAAACTCCGAAACTCCGAAACTCCAAAACTCCAAAACTACAAAACTCCAAAACTCCAAAACTCCAAAACTCCGAAACTCCGAAACTCCAAAACTCCAAAACTCCAAAACTCCAAAACTCCGAAACTCCAAAACTCCGAAACTCCGAAACTCCAAAACTCCAAAACTCCGAAACTCCAAAACTCCAAAACTCCAAAACTCCGAAACTCCGAAACTCCAAAACTCCAAAACTCCAAAACTCCAAAACTCCAAAACTCCAAAACTGCAAAAGTCCAACTCCAAAACTCCGAAACTCCAATACTCCAAAACTCCGAAACTCCAAAACTCCAAAACTCCAAAACTCCAAAACTCCAATACTCCGAAACTCCGAAACTCCAAAACTCCAAAACTCCAAAACTCCAAAACTCCGAAACTCCAAAACTCCGAAACTCCGAAACTCCAAAACTCCAAAACTCCGAAACTCCAAAACTCCAAAACTCCAAAACTCCGAAACTCCGAAACTCCAAAACTCCAAAACTCCAAAACTCCGAAACTCCAAAACTGCAAAAGTCCAAAACTCCAAAACTCCGAAACTCCAATACTCCAAAACTCCGAAACTCCAAAACTCCAAAACTCCAAAACTCCAAAACTCCGAAACTCCGAAACTCCGAAACTCCGAAACTCCAAAACTCCGAAACTCCGAAACTCCAAAACTCCAAAACTCCAAAACTCCGAAACTCCAAAACTCCAAAACTCCGAAACTCCGAAACTCCGAAACTCCAAAACTCCGAATCTCCAAAACTCGGAAACTCCAAAACTCCAAAACTCCAAAACTCCAAAACTCCAAAACTCCGAAACTCCAAAACTCCAAAACTCCAAAACTCCAAAACTCCGAAACTCCGAAACTCCAAAACTCCAAAACTCCAAAACTCCGAAACTCCAAAACTGCAAAACTCCAAAACTCCAAAACTCCGAAACTCCAATACTCCAAAACTCCGAAACTCCAAAACTCCGAAACTCCAAAACTCCAAAACTCCGAAACTCCAAAACTCCAAAACTCCAAAACTCCGAAACTCCAAAACTCCAAAACTCCAAAACTCCAAAACTCCGAAACTCCAAAACTCCAAAACTCCAAAACTCCGAAACTCCAAAACTCCAAAACTCCAAAACTCCGAAACTCCAAAACTCCGAAACTCCAAAACTCCGAAACTCCAAAACTCCGAAACTCCGAAACTCCAAAACTCGAAAACTCCAAAACTCCAATACTCCAAAACTCCAAAACTCCAAAACACCGGAACTCCGAAACTCCGAAACTCCAAAACTCCAAAACTCCGAAACTCCGAAACTCCAAAACTCGAAAACTCCAAAACTCCAATACTCCAAAACTCCAAAACACCGGAACTCCGAAACTCCGAAACTCCAAAACTCCAAAACTCCAAAACTCCAAAACTCCAAAACTCCGAAACTCCAAAACTCCAATACTCCAAAACTCCGAAACTCCAAAACTCCAAAACTAAAACTCCAAAACTCCAAAACTCCAAAACTCCAAAACTCCGAAACTCCAAAACTCCGAAACTCCAAAACTCCGAAACTCCAAAACTCCGAAACTCCAAAACTCCGAATCTCCAAAACTCCAAAACTCCAAAACTCCAAAACTGCAAAACTCCAAAACTCAGAAAAACTCCAAAACTCCAAAACTCCGAAACTCCAAAACTCCAAAACTCCAAAACTCCAAAACTCCAAAACTCCAAAACTCCAAAACTCCAAAACTCCAAAACTCCGAAACTCCAAAACTCCAAAACTCCAAAACTCCAAAGCTCCAAAACTCCAAAACTCAAAAACTCCAAAACTCCGATACTCCGAAACTCCAAAACTCGAAAACTCCAAAACTCCAATACTCCAAAACTCCAAAACACCGGAACTCCGAAACTCCGAAACTCCAAAACTCCAAAACTCCAAAACTCCAAAACTCCAAAACTCCGAAACTCCAAAACTCCAATACTCCAAAACTCCGAAACTCCAAAACTCCAAAACTCTAAAACTCCAAAACTCCAAAACTCCAAAACTCCAAAACTCCGAAACTCCAAAACTCCGAAACTCCAAAACTCCGAAACTCCAAAACTCCGAAACTCCAAAACTCCGAATCTCCAAAACTCCAAAACTCCAAAACTCCAAAACTGCAAAACTCCAAAACTCCGAAACTCCAAAACTCCAAAACTCCGAAACTCCAAAACTCCGAAACTCCAAAACTCCAAAACTCCAAAACTCCAAAACTCCGAAACTCCAAAACTCCAATACTCCAAAACTAAGAAACTCCAAAACTCCAAAACTCCAAAACTCCAATACTCCAAAACTCCGAAACTCCGAAACTCCAAAACTCCAAAACTCCAAAACTGCAAAACTCCAAAACTCCGAAACTCCGAAACTCCAAAACTCCGAAACTCCAAAACTCGGAAACTCCAAAACTCCAAAGCTCCAAAACTCCAAAACTCCAAAACTCCGAAACTCCAAAACTCCGAAACTCCAAAACTCCGAATCTCCAAAACTCCAAAACTCCAAAACTCCAAAACTCCGAAACTCCAAAACTCCAAAACTCCGAAACTCCAAAACTCCGAAACTCCAAAACTCCAAAACTCCGAAACTCCAAAACTCCAATACTCCAATACTCCGAAACTCCAAAACTCCAAAACTCCGAAACTCCAATACTCCAAAACTTCAAAACTCCGAATCTCCAAAACTCCAAAACTCCGAAACTCCGAAACTCCAAAACTCCAAAACTACAAAACTCCAAAACTCCAAAACTCCAAAACTCCGAAACTCCGAAACTCCAAAACTCCAAAACTCCAAAACTCCAAAACTCCGAAACTCCAAAACTCCGAAACTCCGAAACTCCAAAACTCCAAAACTCCGAAACTCCAAAACTCCAAAACTCCAAAACTCCGAAACTCCGAAACTCCAAAACTCCAAAACTCCAAAACTCCAAAACTCCAAAACTCCAAAACTGCAAAAGTCCAACTCCAAAACTCCGAAACTCCAATACTCCAAAACTCCGAAACTCCAAAACTCCAAAACTCCAAAACTCCAAAACTCCAATACTCCGAAACTCCGAAACTCCAAAACTCCAAAACTCCAAAACTCCAAAACTCCGAAACTCCAAAACTCCGAAACTCCGAAACTCCAAAACTCCAAAACTCCGAAACTCCAAAACTCCAAAACTCCAAAACTCCGAAACTCCGAAACTCCAAAACTCCAAAACTCCAAAACTCCGAAACTCCAAAACTGCAAAAGTCCAAAACTCCAAAACTCCGAAACTCCAATACTCCAAAACTCCGAAACTCCAAAACTCCAAAACTCCAAAACTCCAAAACTCCGAAACTCCGAAACTCCGAAACTCCGAAACTCCAAAACTCCGAAACTCCGAAACTCCAAAACTCCAAAACTCCAAAACTCCGAAACTCCAAAACTCCAAAACTCCGAAACTCCGAAACTCCGAAACTCCAAAACTCCGAATCTCCAAAACTCGGAAACTCCAAAACTCCAAAACTCCAAAACTCCAAAACTCCAAAACTCCGAAACTCCAAAACTCCAAAACTCCAAAACTCCAAAACTCCGAAACTCCGAAACTCCAAAACTCCAAAACTCCAAAACTCCGAAACTCCAAAACTGCAAAACTCCAAAACTCCAAAACTCCGAAACTCCAATACTCCAAAACTCCGAAACTCCAAAACTC
Source organism: Amblyomma mixtum (assembly GCF_055824585.1). NCBI lineage: Eukaryota > Metazoa > Arthropoda > Arachnida > Ixodida > Ixodidae > Amblyomma > Amblyomma mixtum. The sequence goes on from NW_028317651.1 coordinate 14,469,408, forward strand.
CGAAACTCCAAAACTCCAAAACTCCGAAACTCCAAAACTCCAAAACTCCAAAACTCCGAAACTCCAAAACTCCAAAACTCCAAAACTCCAAAACTCCGAAACTCCAAAACTCCAAAACTCCAAAACTCCGAAACTCCAAAACTCCAAAACTCCAAAACTCCGAAACTCCAAAACTCCGAAACTCCAAAACTCCGAAACTCCAAAACTCCGAAACTCCGAAACTCCAAAACTCGAAAACTCCAAAACTCCAATACTCCAAAACTCCAAAACTCCAAAACACCGGAACTCCGAAACTCCGAAACTCCAAAACTCCAAAACTCCGAAACTCCGAAACTCCAAAACTCGAAAACTCCAAAACTCCAATACTCCAAAACTCCAAAACACCGGAACTCCGAAACTCCGAAACTCCAAAACTCCAAAACTCCAAAACTCCAAAACTCCAAAACTCCGAAACTCCAAAACTCCAATACTCCAAAACTCCGAAACTCCAAAACTCCAAAACTAAAACTCCAAAACTCCAAAACTCCAAAACTCCAAAACTCCGAAACTCCAAAACTCCGAAACTCCAAAACTCCGAAACTCCAAAACTCCGAAACTCCAAAACTCCGAATCTCCAAAACTCCAAAACTCCAAAACTCCAAAACTGCAAAACTCCAAAACTCAGAAAAACTCCAAAACTCCAAAACTCCGAAACTCCAAAACTCCAAAACTCCAAAACTCCAAAACTCCAAAACTCCAAAACTCCAAAACTCCAAAACTCCAAAACTCCGAAACTCCAAAACTCCAAAACTCCAAAACTCCAAAGCTCCAAAACTCCAAAACTCAAAAACTCCAAAACTCCGATACTCCGAAACTCCAAAACTCGAAAACTCCAAAACTCCAATACTCCAAAACTCCAAAACACCGGAACTCCGAAACTCCGAAACTCCAAAACTCCAAAACTCCAAAACTCCAAAACTCCAAAACTCCGAAACTCCAAAACTCCAATACTCCAAAACTCCGAAACTCCAAAACTCCAAAACTCTAAAACTCCAAAACTCCAAAACTCCAAAACTCCAAAACTCCGAAACTCCAAAACTCCGAAACTCCAAAACTCCGAAACTCCAAAACTCCGAAACTCCAAAACTCCGAATCTCCAAAACTCCAAAACTCCAAAACTCCAAAACTGCAAAACTCCAAAACTCCGAAACTCCAAAACTCCAAAACTCCGAAACTCCAAAACTCCGAAACTCCAAAACTCCAAAACTCCAAAACTCCAAAACTCCGAAACTCCAAAACTCCAATACTCCAAAACTAAGAAACTCCAAAACTCCAAAACTCCAAAACTCCAATACTCCAAAACTCCGAAACTCCGAAACTCCAAAACTCCAAAACTCCAAAACTGCAAAACTCCAAAACTCCGAAACTCCGAAACTCCAAAACTCCGAAACTCCAAAACTCGGAAACTCCAAAACTCCAAAGCTCCAAAACTCCAAAACTCCAAAACTCCGAAACTCCAAAACTCCGAAACTCCAAAACTCCGAATCTCCAAAACTCCAAAACTCCAAAACTCCAAAACTCCGAAACTCCAAAACTCCAAAACTCCGAAACTCCAAAACTCCGAAACTCCAAAACTCCAAAACTCCGAAACTCCAAAACTCCAAAACTCCGAAACTCCAAAACGCCGAAGCTCCGAAACTCCGAAACTCCAAAACTCCAAAACTCCGAAACTCCAAAACTCCAAAACTCCGAAACTCCGAAACTCCAAATCTCCGAAACTCCAAAACTCCAAAACTCCGAAACTCCGCAACTCCGAAACTCCAAAACTCCAAAACTCCGAAACTCCGAAACTCCAAAACTCCAAAACTCCAAAACTCCGAATCTCCGAAACTCCAAAACTCCAAAACTCCGAAACTCCAAAACTCCGAAACTCCGAAACTCCGAAACTCCGAAACTCCGAAACTCCAAAACTCCAAAACTCCGAAACTCCAAAACTCCGAAACTCCAAAACTCCAAAACTCCAATACTCCAAAACTCCAAAACTCCAAAACACCGAAACTCCGAAACTCCGAAACTCCAAAACTCCAAAACTCCAAAACTCCGAATCTCCAAAACTCGGAAACTCCAAAACTCCAAAACTCCAAAACTCCGAAACTCCAAAACTCCAAAACTCCAAAACTCCGAAACTCCAAAACTCCAAAACTCCAAAACTCCAAAACTCCAAAACTCCAAAACTCCAAAACTCCGAAACTCCAAAACTCCAAAACTCCAAAACTCCAAAGCTCCAAAACTCCAAAACTCCAAAACTCAAAAACTCCAAAACTCCAAAACTCCAAAACTCCGAAACTCCAAAACTCCGAAACTCCAAAACTCCGAAACTCCAAAACTCCAAAACTCCAAAACTCCAATACTCCAAAACTCCAAAACTCCGAAACTCCAAAACTCCAAAACTCCAAAGCTCCAAAACTCCAAAACTCCAAAACTCCAATACTCCAAAACTCCAAAACTCCAAAACTCCGAAACTCCAAAACTCCAATACTCCAAAACTCCGAAACTCCAAAACTCCGAAACTCCAAAACTCCAAAACTCCAATACTCCAAAACTCCAAAACTCCAAAACACCGAAACTCCGAAACTCCAAAACTCCAAAACTCCAAAACTCCAAAACTCCAAAACTCCAAAACTCCGAAACTCAAAAACTCCGAAACTCCAAAACTCCAAAACTCCAAAACTCCGAAACTCCAAAACTCCAATACTCCAATACTCCGAAACTCCAAAACTCCAAAACTCCGAAACTCCAATACTCGAAAACTTCAAAACTCCGAATCTCCAAAACTCCAAAACTCCGAAACTCCGAAACTCCAAAACTCCAAAACTACAAAACTCCAAAACTCCAAAACTCCGAAACTCCGAAACTCCAAAACTCCGAATCTCCAAAACTCCAAAACTCGAAAACTCCGAAACTCCAAAACTCCAAAACTCCAATACTCCAAAACTCCAAAACTCCGAAACTCCAAAACTCCAAAACTCCAAAGCTCCAAAACTCCAAAACTCCAAAACTCCGAAACTCCAAAACTCCAAAACTCCAAAACTCCGAAACACCAAAACTCCGAAACTCCGAAACTCGGAAACTCCAAAACTCCAAAACTCCAAAACTCCAAAACTCCAAAACTCCGAAACTCCAAAACTCCAAAACTCCGAAACTCCAAAACTCCAAAACTCCGAAACTCCAAAACTCCAAAACTCCAAAACTCCGAAACTCCGAAACTCCAAAACTCGAAAACTCCAAAACTCCAAAACTCCAATACTCCAAAACTGCGAAACTCCGAAACTCCAAAACTCCAAAACTCCAAAACTCCGAAACTCCAAAACTCCAATACTCCAAAACTCCGAAACTCCAAAACTCCAAAACTCAAAAACTCCAAAACTCCAAAACTCCAAAACTCCAAAACTCCGAAACTCCAAAACTCCGAAACTCCAAAACTCCGAAACTCCAAAACTCCGAAACTCCAAAACTCCGAATCTCCAAAACTCCAAAACTCCAAAACTCCGAAACTCCAAAACTCCAAAACTCCGAAACTCCAAAACTCCGAAACTCCAAAACTCCAAAACTCCAAAACTCCAAAACTCCGAAACTCCAAAACTCCAAAACTCCGAAACTCCAAAACTCCAAAACTCCAAAACTCCGAAACTCCGAAACTCCAAAACTCCAAAACTCCGAAACTCCAAAACTGCAAAACTCCAAAACTCCAAAACTCCAAAACTCCAAAACTCCAAAACTCCAAAACTCCAATACTCCAAAACTCCAAAACTCCAAAACACCGAAACTCCGAAACTCCAAAACTCCAAAACTCCAAAACTCCGAAACTCAAAAACTCCGAAACTCCAAAACTCCAAAACTCCAAAACTCCGAAACTCCAAAACTCCAATACTCCAATACTCCGAAACTCCAAAACTCCAAAACTCCGAAACTCCAATACTCCAAAACTTCAAAACTCCGAATCTCCAAAACTCCAAAACTCCGAAACTCCGAAACTCCAAAACTCCAAAACTACAAAACTCCAAAACTCCAAAACTCCAAAACTCCGAAACTCCGAAACTCCAAAACTCCAAAACTCCAAAACTCCAAAACTCCGAAACTCCAAAACTCCGAAACTCCGAAACTCCAAAACTCCAAAACTCCGAAACTCCAAAACTCCAAAACTCCAAAACTCCGAAACTCCGAAACTCCAAAACTCCAAAACTCCAAAACTCCAAAACTCCAAAACTCCAAAACTGCAAAAGTCCAACTCCAAAACTCCGAAACTCCAATACTCCAAAACTCCGAAACTCCAAAACTCCAAAACTCCAAAACTCCAAAACTCCAATACTCCGAAACTCCGAAACTCCAAAACTCCAAAACTCCAAAACTCCAAAACTCCGAAACTCCAAAACTCCGAAACTCCGAAACTCCAAAACTCCAAAACTCCGAAACTCCAAAACTCCAAAACTCCAAAACTCCGAAACTCCGAAACTCCAAAACTCCAAAACTCCAAAACTCCGAAACTCCAAAACTGCAAAAGTCCAAAACTCCAAAACTCCGAAACTCCAATACTCCAAAACTCCGAAACTCCAAAACTCCAAAACTCCAAAACTCCAAAACTCCGAAACTCCGAAACTCCGAAACTCCGAAACTCCAAAACTCCGAAACTCCGAAACTCCAAAACTCCAAAACTCCAAAACTCCGAAACTCCAAAACTCCAAAACTCCGAAACTCCGAAACTCCGAAACTCCAAAACTCCGAATCTCCAAAACTCGGAAACTCCAAAACTCCAAAACTCCAAAACTCCAAAACTCCAAAACTCCGAAACTCCAAAACTCCAAAACTCCAAAACTCCAAAACTCCGAAACTCCGAAACTCCAAAACTCCAAAACTCCAAAACTCCGAAACTCCAAAACTGCAAAACTCCAAAACTCCAAAACTCCGAAACTCCAATACTCCAAAACTCCGAAACTCCAAAACTCCGAAACTCCAAAACTCCAAAACTCCGAAACTCCAAAACTCCAAAACTCCAAAACTCCGAAACTCCAAAACTCCAAAACTCCAAAACTCCAAAACTCCGAAACTCCAAAACTCCAAAACTCCAAAACTCCGAAACTCCAAAACTCCAAAACTCCAAAACTCCGAAACTCCAAAACTCCGAAACTCCAAAACTCCGAAACTCCAAAACTCCGAAACTCCGAAACTCCAAAACTCGAAAACTCCAAAACTCCAATACTCCAAAACTCCAAAACTCCAAAACACCGGAACTCCGAAACTCCGAAACTCCAAAACTCCAAAACTCCGAAACTCCGAAACTCCAAAACTCGAAAACTCCAAAACTCCAATACTCCAAAACTCCAAAACACCGGAACTCCGAAACTCCGAAACTCCAAAACTCCAAAACTCCAAAACTCCAAAACTCCAAAACTCCGAAACTCCAAAACTCCAATACTCCAAAACTCCGAAACTCCAAAACTCCAAAACTAAAACTCCAAAACTCCAAAACTCCAAAACTCCAAAACTCCGAAACTCCAAAACTCCGAAACTCCAAAACTCCGAAACTCCAAAACTCCGAAACTCCAAAACTCCGAATCTCCAAAACTCCAAAACTCCAAAACTCCAAAACTGCAAAACTCCAAAACTCAGAAAAACTCCAAAACTCCAAAACTCCGAAACTCCAAAACTCCAAAACTCCAAAACTCCAAAACTCCAAAACTCCAAAACTCCAAAACTCCAAAACTCCAAAACTCCGAAACTCCAAAACTCCAAAACTCCAAAACTCCAAAGCTCCAAAACTCCAAAACTCAAAAACTCCAAAACTCCGATACTCCGAAACTCCAAAACTCGAAAACTCCAAAACTCCAATACTCCAAAACTCCAAAACACCGGAACTCCGAAACTCCGAAACTCCAAAACTCCAAAACTCCAAAACTCCAAAACTCCAAAACTCCGAAACTCCAAAACTCCAATACTCCAAAACTCCGAAACTCCAAAACTCCAAAACTCTAAAACTCCAAAACTCCAAAACTCCAAAACTCCAAAACTCCGAAACTCCAAAACTCCGAAACTCCAAAACTCCGAAACTCCAAAACTCCGAAACTCCAAAACTCCGAATCTCCAAAACTCCAAAACTCCAAAACTCCAAAACTGCAAAACTCCAAAACTCCGAAACTCCAAAACTCCAAAACTCCGAAACTCCAAAACTCCGAAACTCCAAAACTCCAAAACTCCAAAACTCCAAAACTCCGAAACTCCAAAACTCCAATACTCCAAAACTAAGAAACTCCAAAACTCCAAAACTCCAAAACTCCAATACTCCAAAACTCCGAAACTCCGAAACTCCAAAACTCCAAAACTCCAAAACTGCAAAACTCCAAAACTCCGAAACTCCGAAACTCCAAAACTCCGAAACTCCAAAACTCGGAAACTCCAAAACTCCAAAGCTCCAAAACTCCAAAACTCCAAAACTCCGAAACTCCAAAACTCCGAAACTCCAAAACTCCGAATCTCCAAAACTCCAAAACTCCAAAACTCCAAAACTCCGAAACTCCAAAACTCCAAAACTCCGAAACTCCAAAACTCCGAAACTCCAAAACTCCAAAACTCCGAAACTCCAAAACTCCAAAACTCCGAAACTCCAAAACGCCGAAGCTCCGAAACTCCGAAACTCCAAAACTCCAAAACTCCGAAACTCCAAAACTCCAAAACTCCGAAACTCCGAAACTCCAAATCTCCGAAACTCCAAAACTCCAAAACTCCGAAACTCCGCAACTCCGAAACTCCAAAACTCCAAAACTCCGAAACTCCGAAACTCCAAAACTCCAAAACTCCAAAACTCCGAATCTCCGAAACTCCAAAACTCCAAAACTCCGAAACTCCAAAACTCCGAAACTCCGAAACTCCGAAACTCCGAAACTCCAAAACTCCAAAACTCCGAAACTCCAAAACTCCGAAACTCCAAAACTCCAAAACTCCAATACTCCAAAACTCCAAAACTCCAAAACACCGAAACTCCGAAACTCCGAAACTCCAAAACTCCAAAACTCCAAAACTCCGAATCTCCAAAACTCGGAAACTCCAAAACTCCAAAACTCCAAAACTCCGAAACTCCAAAACTCCAAAACTCCAAAACTCCAAAACTCCGAAACTCCAAAACTCCAAAACTCCAAAACTCCAAAACTCCAAAACTCCAAAACTCCAAAACTCCAAAACTCCGAAACTCCAAAACTCCAAAACTCCAAAACTCCAAAGCTCCAAAACTCCAAAACTCCAAAACTCAAAAACTCCAAAACTCCAAAACTCCAAAACTCCGAAACTCCAAAACTCCGAAACTCCAAAACTCCGAAACTCCAAAACTCCAAAACTCCAAAACTCCAATACTCCAAAACTCCAAAACTCCGAAACTCCAAAACTCCAAAACTCCAAAGCTCCAAAACTCCAAAACTCCAAAACTCCAATACTCCAAAACTCCAAAACTCCAAAACTCCGAAACTCCAAAACTCCAATACTCCAAAACTCCGAAACTCCAAAACTCCGAAACTCCAAAACTCCAAAACTCCAATACTCCAAAACTCCAAAACTCCAAAACACCGAAACTCCGAAACTCCAAAACTCCAAAACTCCAAAACTCCAAAACTCCAAAACTCCAAAACTCCGAAACTCAAAAACTCCGAAACTCCAAAACTCCAAAACTCCAAAACTCCGAAACTCCAAAACTCCAATACTCCAATACTCCGAAACTCCAAAACTCCAAAACTCCGAAACTCCAATACTCGAAAACTTCAAAACTCCGAATCTCCAAAACTCCAAAACTCCGAAACTCCGAAACTCCAAAACTCCAAAACTACAAAACTCCAAAACTCCAAAACTCCGAAACTCCGAAACTCCAAAACTCCGAATCTCCAAAACTCCAAAACTCGAAAACTCCGAAACTCCAAAACTCCAAAACTCCAATACTCCAAAACTCCAAAACTCCGAAACTCCAAAACTCCAAAACTCCAAAGCTCCAAAACTCCAAAACTCCAAAACTCCGAAACTCCAAAACTCCAAAACTCCAAAACTCCGAAACACCAAAACTCCGAAACTCCGAAACTCGGAAACTCCAAAACTCCAAAACTCCAAAACTCCAAAACTCCAAAACTCCGAAACTCCAAAACTCCAAAACTCCGAAACTCCAAAACTCCAAAACTCCGAAACTCCAAAACTCCAAAACTCCAAAACTCCGAAACTCCAATACTCCAAAACTGCGAAACTCCGAAACTCCAAAACTCCAAAACTCCAAAACTCCGAAACTCCAAAACTCCAATACTCCAAAACTCCGAAACTCCAAAACTCCAAAACTCAAAAACTCCAAAACTCCAAAACTCCAAAACTCCAAAACTCCGAAACTCCAAAACTCCGAAACTCCAAAACTCCGAAACTCCAAAACTCCGAAACTCCAAAACTCCGAATCTCCAAAACTCCAAAACTCCAAAACTCCAAAACTCCGAAACTCCAAAACTCCAAAACTCCGAAACTCCAAAACTCCGAAACTCCAAAACTCCAAAACTCCAAAACTCCAAAACTCCGAAACTCCAAAACTCCAAAACTCCGAAACTCCAAAACTCCAAAACTCCAAAACTCCGAAACTCCGAAACTCCAAAACTCCAAAACTCCGAAACTCCAAAACTGCAAAACTCCAAAACTCCAAAACTCCAAAACTCCAAAACTCCAAAACTCCAAAACTCCAATACTCCAAAACTCCAAAACTCCAAAACACCGAAACTCCGAAACTCCAAAACTCCAAAACTCCAAAACTCCGAAACTCAAAAACTCCGAAACTCCAAAACTCCAAAACTCCAAAACTCCGAAACTCCAAAACTCCAATACTCCAATACTCCGAAACTCCAAAACTCCAAAACTCCGAAACTCCAATACTCCAAAACTTCAAAACTCCGAATCTCCAAAACTCCAAAACTCCGAAACTCCGAAACTCCAAAACTCCAAAACTACAAAACTCCAAAACTCCAAAACTCCAAAACTCCGAAACTCCGAAACTCCAAAACTCCAAAACTCCAAAACTCCAAAACTCCGAAACTCCAAAACTCCGAAACTCCGAAACTCCAAAACTCCAAAACTCCGAAACTCCAAAACTCCAAAACTCCAAAACTCCGAAACTCCGAAACTCCAAAACTCCAAAACTCCAAAACTCCAAAACTCCAAAACTCCAAAACTGCAAAAGTCCAACTCCAAAACTCCGAAACTCCAATACTCCAAAACTCCGAAACTCCAAAACTCCAAAACTCCAAAACTCCAAAACTCCAATACTCCGAAACTCCGAAACTCCAAAACTCCAAAACTCCAAAACTCCAAAACTCCGAAACTCCAAAACTCCGAAACTCCGAAACTCCAAAACTCCAAAACTCCGAAACTCCAAAACTCCAAAACTCCAAAACTCCGAAACTCCGAAACTCCAAAACTCCAAAACTCCAAAACTCCGAAACTCCAAAACTGCAAAAGTCCAAAACTCCAAAACTCCGAAACTCCAATACTCCAAAACTCCGAAACTCCAAAACTCCAAAACTCCAAAACTCCAAAACTCCGAAACTCCGAAACTCCGAAACTCCGAAACTCCAAAACTCCGAAACTCCGAAACTCCAAAACTCCAAAACTCCAAAACTCCGAAACTCCAAAACTCCAAAACTCCGAAACTCCGAAACTCCGAAACTCCAAAACTCCGAATCTCCAAAACTCGGAAACTCCAAAACTCCAAAACTCCAAAACTCCAAAACTCCAAAACTCCGAAACTCCAAAACTCCAAAACTCCAAAACTCCAAAACTCCGAAACTCCGAAACTCCAAAACTCCAAAACTCCAAAACTCCGAAACTCCAAAACTGCAAAACTCCAAAACTCCAAAACTCCGAAACTCCAATACTCCAAAACTCCGAAACTCCAAAACTCCAAAACTCCAAAACTCCGAAACTCCGAAACTCCGAAACTCCGAAACTCCAAAACTCCGAAACTCCAATACTCCAAAACTCCAAAACTCCAAAACACCGAAACTCCGAAACTCCAAAACTCCAAAACTCCAAAACTCCAAAACTCCAAAACTCCAAAACTCCGAAACTCCAAAACTCCAAAACTCCAAAGCTCCAAAACTCCAAAACTCCAAAACTCCGAAACTCCAAAACTCCAAAACTCCAAAACTCCGAAACACCAAAACTCCGAAACTCCGAAACTCGGAAACTCCAAAACTCCAAAACTCCAAAACTCCAAAACTCCAAAACTCCGAAACTCCAAAACTCCAAAACTCCGAAACTCCAAAACTCCAAAACTCCGAAACTCCAAAACTCCAAAACTCCAAAACTCCGAAACTCCGAAACTCCAAAACTCGAAAACTCCAAAACTCCAAAACTCCAATACTCCAAAACTGCGAAACTCCGAAACTCCAAAACTCCAAAACTCCAAAACTCCGAAACTCCAAAACTCCAATACTCCAAAACTCCGAAACTCCAAAACTCCAAAACTCAAAAACTCCAAAACTCCAAAACTCCAAAACTCCAAAACTCCGAAACTCCAAAACTCCGAAACTCCAAAACTCCGAAACTCCAAAACTCCGAAACTCCAAAACTCCGAATCTCCAAAACTCCAAAACTCCAAAACTCCAAAACTCCGAAACTCCAAAACTCCAAAACTCCGAAACTCCAAAACTCCGAAACTCCAAAACTCCAAAACTCCAAAACTCCAAAACTCCGAAACTCCAAAACTCCAAAACTCCGAAACTCCAAAACTCCAAAACTCCAAAACTCCGAAACTCCGAAACTCCAAAACTCCAAAACTCCGAAACTCCAAAACTGCAAAACTCCAAAACTCCAAAACTCCAAAACTCCAAAACTCCAAAACTCCAATACTCCAAAACTCCAAAACTCCAAAACACCGAAACTCCGAAACTCCAAAACTCCAAAACTCCAAAACTCCGAAACTCAAAAACTCCGAAACTCCAAAACTCCAAAACTCCAAAACTCCGAAACTCCAAAACTCCAATACTCCAATACTCCGAAACTCCAAAACTCCAAAACTCCGAAACTCCAATACTCCAAAACTTCAAAACTCCGAATCTCCAAAACTCCAAAACTCCGAAACTCCGAAACTCCAAAACTCCAAAACTACAAAACTCCAAAACTCCAAAACTCCAAAACTCCGAAACTCCGAAACTCCAAAACTCCAAAACTCCAAAACTCCAAAACTCCGAAACTCCAAAACTCCGAAACTCCGAAACTCCAAAACTCCAAAACTCCGAAACTCCAAAACTCCAAAACTCCAAAACTCCGAAACTCCGAAACTCCAAAACTCCAAAACTCCAAAACTCCAAAACTCCAAAACTCCAAAACTGCAAAAGTCCAACTCCAAAACTCCGAAACTCCAATACTCCAAAACTCCGAAACTCCAAAACTCCAAAACTCCAAAACTCCAAAACTCCAATACTCCGAAACTCCGAAACTCCGAAACTCCAAAACTCCAAAACTCCAAAACTCCGAAACTCCAAAACTCCGAAACTCCGAAACTCCAAAACTCCAAAACTCCGAAACTCCAAAACTCCAAAACTCCAAAACTCCAAAACTCCGAAACTCCGAAACTCCAAAACTCCAAAACTCCAAAACTCCGAAACTCCAAAACTGCAAAAGTCCAAAACTCCAAAACTCCGAAACTCCAATACTCCAAAACTCCGAAACTCCAAAACTCCAAAACTCCAAAACTCCAAAACTCCGAAACTCCGAAACTCCGAAACTCCGAAACTCCAAAACTCCGAAACTCCGAAACTCCAAAACTCCAAAACTCCAAAACTCCGAAACTCCAAAACTCCAAAACTCCGAAACTCCGAAACTCCGAAACTCCAAAACTCCGAATCTCCAAAACTCGGAAACTCCAAAACTCCAAAACTCCAAAACTCCAAAACTCCAAAACTCCGAAACTCCAAAACTCCAAAACTCCAAAACTCCAAAACTCCGAAACTCCGAAACTCCAAAACTCCAAAACTCCAAAACTCCGAAACTCCAAAACTGCAAAACTCCAAAACTCCAAAACTCCGAAACTCCAATACTCCAAAACTCCGAAACTCCAAAACTCCAAAACTCCAAAACTCCGAAACTCCGAAACTCCGAAACTCCGAAACTCCAAAACTCCGAAACTCCAAAACTCCAAAACTCCAAAACTCCAAAACTCCGAAACTCCAAAACTCCAAAACTCCGAAACTCCGAAACTCCGAAACTCCAAAACTCCGAATCTCCAAAACTCGGAAACTCCAAAACTCCAAAACTCCAAAACTCCAAAACTCCGAAACTCAAAAACTCCGAAACTCCAAAACTCCAAAACTCCAAAACTCCGAAACTCCAAAACTCCAATACTCCAATACTCCGAAACTCCAAAACTCCAAAACTCCGAAACTCCAATACTCCAAAACTTCAAAACTCCGAATCTCCAAAACTCCAAAACTCCGAAACTCCGAAACTCCAAAACTACAAAACTCCAAAACTCCAAAACTCCAAAACTCCGAAACTCCGAAACTCCAAAACTCCGAATCTCCAAAACTCCAAAACTCGAAAACTCCGAAACTCCAAAACTCCAAAACTCCAATACTCCAAAACTCCAAAACTCCGAAACTCCAAAACTCCAAAACTCCAAAGCTCCAAAACTCCAAAACTCCAAAACTCCGAAACTCCAAAACTCCAAAACTCCAAAACTCCGAAACACCAAAACTCCGAAACTCCGAAACTCGGAAACTCCAAAACTCCAAAACTCCAAAACTCCAAAACTCCGAAACTCCAAAACTCCAAAACTCCGAAACTCCAAAACTCCAAAACTCCGAAACTCCAAAACTCCGAAACTCCGAAACTCCAAAACTCCAATACTCCAAAACTCCAAAACTCCAAAACACCGAAACTCCGAAACTCCGAAACTCCAAAACTCCAGAACTCCAAAACTCCGAATCTCCAAAACTCGGAAACTCCAAAACTCCAAAACTCCAAAACTCCGAAACTCCAAAACTCCGAAACTCCGAAACTCCACAACTCCAAAACTCCGAAACTCCAAAACTCCAAAACTCCAAAACTCCGAAACTCCGATACTCCAAAACTCCAAAACTCCAAAACTCCGAAACTCCAAAACTGCAAAACTCCAAAACTCCAAAACTCCGAAACTCCAATACTCCAAAACTCCGAAACTCCAAAACTCCAAAACTCCAAAACTCCGAAACTCCGAAACTCCGAAACTCCGAAACTCCGAAACTACAAAACTCCGAAACTCCAAAACTCCAAAACTCCAAAACTCCAAAACTCCGAAACTCCAAAACTCCAAAACTCCGAAACTCCGAAACTCCGAAACTCCAAAACTCCGAATCTCCAAAACTCGGAAACTCCAAAACTCCAAAACTCCAAAACTCCAAAACTCCGAAACTCCAAAACTCCAAAACTCCAAAACTCCAAAACTCCAAAACTCCGAAACTCCAGAACTCCGAAACTCCAAAACTCCAAAACTCCAATTCTCCAAAACTCCAAAACTCCAAAACACCGAAACTCCGAAACTCCGAAACTCCAAAACTCCAAAACTCCAAAACTCCGAATCTCCAAAACTCGGAAACTCCAAAACTCCAAAACTCCAAAACTCCGAAACTCCAAAACTCCAAAACTCCAAAACTCCAAAACTCCAAAGCTCCAAAACTCCAAAACTCAAAAACTCCAAAACTCAAAAACTCCAAAACTCCAAAACTCCAAAACTCCGAAACTCCAAAACTCCGAAACTCCAAAACTCCGAAACTCCAAAACTCCAAAACTCCAATACTCCAAAACTCCAAAACTCCGAAACTCCAAAACTCCAAAACTCCAAAGCTCCAAAACTCCAAAACTCCAAAACTCCAATACTCCAAAACTCCAAAACTCCAAAACTCCGAAACTCCAAAACTCCAATACTCCAAAACTCCGAAACTCCAAAACTCCGAAACTCCAAAACTCCAAAACTCCAATACTCCAAAACTCCAAAACTCCAAAACACCGAAACTCCGAAACTCCAAAACTCCAAAACTCCAAAACTCCAAAACTCCAAAACTCCAAAACTCCGAAACTCAAAAACTCCGAAACTCCAAAACTCCAAAACTCCAAAACTCCGAAACTCCAAAACTCCAATACTCCAATACTCCGAAACTCCAAAACTCCAAAACTCCGAAACTCCAATACTCCAAAACTTCAAAACTCCGAATCTCCAAAACTCCAAAACTCCGAAACTCCGAAACTCCAAAACTACAAAACTCCAAAACTCCAAAACTCCAAAACTCCGAAACTCCGAAACTCCAAAACTCCGAATCTCCAAAACTCCAAAACTCGAAAACTCCGAAACTCCAAAACTCCAAAACTCCAATACTCCAAAACTCCAAAACTCCGAAACTCCAAAACTCCAAAACTCCAAAGCTCCAAAACTCCAAAACTCCAAAACTCCGAAACTCCAAAACTCCAAAACTCCAAAACTCCGAAACACCAAAACTCCGAAACTCCGAAACTCGGAAACTCCAAAACTCCAAAACTCCAAAACTCCAAAACTCCAAAACTCCGAAACTCCAAAACTCCAAAACTCCGAAACTCCAAAACTCCAAAACTCCGAAACTCCAAAACTCCAAAACTCCAAAACTCCGAAACTCCGAAACTCCAAAACTCGAAAACTCCAAAACTCCAAAACTCCAATACTCCAAAACTGCGAAACTCCGAAACTCCAAAACTCCAATACTCCAAAACTCCGAAACTCCAAAACTCCAAAACTCCGAAACTCCAAAACTCCAAAACTCCGAAACTCCGAAACTCCGAAACTCCGAAACTCCAAAACTCCAAAACTCCAAAACTCCGAAACTCCGAAACTCCGAAACTCCAAAACTCCAAAACTCCGAAACTCCGAAACTCCGAAACTCCGAAACTCCAAAACTCCGAAACTCCAAAACTCCAAAACTCCAATACTCCAAAACTCCGAAACTCCGAAACTCCAAAACTCCAAAACTCCAAAACTGCAAAACTCCAAAACTCCGAAACTCCGAAACTCCAAAACTCCGAAACTCCAAAACTCGGAAACTCCAAAACTCCAAAGCTCCAAAACTCCAAAACTCCAAAACTCCGAAACTCCAAAACTCCAAAACTCCAAAACTCCAAAACTCCGAAACTCCAAAACTCCGAAACTCCAAAACTCCGAATCTCCAAAACTCCAAAACTCGAAAACTCCGAAACTCCAAAACTCCAAAACTCCAATACTCCAAAACTCCAAAACTCCGAAACTCCAAAACTCCAAAACTCCAAAGCTCCAAAACTCCAAAACTCCAAAACTCCGAAACTCCAAAACTCCAAAACTCCAAAACTCCGAAACTCCGAAACTCCAAAACTCCAAAACTCCAAAACTCCAAAACTCCAAAACTCCAAAACTGCAAAAGTCCAACTCCAAAACTCCGAAACTCCAATACTCCAAAACTCCGAAACTCCAAAACTCCAAAACTCCAAAACTCCAAAACTCCAATACTCCGAAACTCCGAAACTCCGAAACTCCAAAACTCCAAAACTCCAAAACTCCGAAACTCCAAAACTCCGAAACTCCGAAACTCCAAAACTCCAAAACTCCGAAACTCCAAAACTCCAAAACTCCAAAACTCCAAAACTCCGAAACTCCGAAACTCCAAAACTCCAAAACTCCAAAACTCCGAAACTCCAAAACTGCAAAAGTCCAAAACTCCAAAACTCCGAAACTCCAATACTCCAAAACTCCGAAACTCCAAAACTCCAAAACTCCAAAACTCCAAAACTCCGAAACTCCGAAACTCCGAAACTCCGAAACTCCAAAACTCCGAAACTCCGAAACTCCAAAACTCCAAAACTCCAAAACTCCGAAACTCCAAAACTCCAAAACTCCGAAACTCCGAAACTCCGAAACTCCAAAACTCCGAATCTCCAAAACTCGGAAACTCCAAAACTCCAAAACTCCAAAACTCCAAAACTCCAAAACTCCGAAACTCCAAAACTCCAAAACTCCAAAACTCCAAAACTCCGAAACTCCGAAACTCCAAAACTCCAAAACTCCAAAACTCCGAAACTCCAAAACTGCAAAACTCCAAAACTCCAAAACTCCGAAACTCCAATACTCCAAAACTCCGAAACTCCAAAACTCCAAAACTCCAAAACTCCGAAACTCCGAAACTCCGAAACTCCGAAACTCCAAAACTCCGAAACTCCAAAACTCCAAAACTCCAAAACTCCAAAACTCCGAAACTCCAAAACTCCAAAACTCCGAAACTCCGAAACTCCGAAACTCCAAAACTCCGAATCTCCAAAACTCGGAAACTCCAAAACTCCAAAACTCCAAAACTCCAAAACTCCGAAACTCAAAAACTCCGAAACTCCAAAACTCCAAAACTCCAAAACTCCGAAACTCCAAAACTCCAATACTCCAATACTCCGAAACTCCAAAACTCCAAAACTCCGAAACTCCAATACTCCAAAACTTCAAAACTCCGAATCTCCAAAACTCCAAAACTCCGAAACTCCGAAACTCCAAAACTACAAAACTCCAAAACTCCAAAACTCCAAAACTCCGAAACTCCGAAACTCCAAAACTCCGAATCTCCAAAACTCCAAAACTCGAAAACTCCGAAACTCCAAAACTCCAAAACTCCAATACTCCAAAACTCCAAAACTCCGAAACTCCAAAACTCCAAAACTCCAAAGCTCCAAAACTCCAAAACTCCAAAACTCCGAAACTCCAAAACTCCAAAACTCCAAAACTCCGAAACACCAAAACTCCGAAACTCCGAAACTCGGAAACTCCAAAACTCCAAAACTCCAAAACTCCAAAACTCCGAAACTCCAAAACTCCAAAACTCCGAAACTCCAAAACTCCAAAACTCCGAAACTCCAAAACTCCGAAACTCCGAAACTCCAAAACTCCAATACTCCAAAACTCCAAAACTCCAAAACACCGAAACTCCGAAACTCCGAAACTCCAAAACTCCAGAACTCCAAAACTCCGAATCTCCAAAACTCGGAAACTCCAAAACTCCAAAACTCCAAAACTCCGAAACTCCAAAACTCCGAAACTCCGAAACTCCACAACTCCAAAACTCCGAAACTCCAAAACTCCAAAACTCCAAAACTCCGAAACTCCGATACTCCAAAACTCCAAAACTCCAAAACTCCGAAACTCCAAAACTGCAAAACTCCAAAACTCCAAAACTCCGAAACTCCAATACTCCAAAACTCCGAAACTCCAAAACTCCAAAACTCCAAAACTCCGAAACTCCGAAACTCCGAAACTCCGAAACTCCGAAACTACAAAACTCCGAAACTCCAAAACTCCAAAACTCCAAAACTCCAAAACTCCGAAACTCCAAAACTCCAAAACTCCGAAACTCCGAAACTCCGAAACTCCAAAACTCCGAATCTCCAAAACTCGGAAACTCCAAAACTCCAAAACTCCAAAACTCCAAAACTCCGAAACTCCAAAACTCCAAAACTCCAAAACTCCAAAACTCCAAAACTCCGAAACTCCAGAACTCCGAAACTCCAAAACTCCAAAACTCCAATTCTCCAAAACTCCAAAACTCCAAAACACCGAAACTCCGAAACTCCGAAACTCCAAAACTCCAAAACTCCAAAACTCCGAATCTCCAAAACTCGGAAACTCCAAAACTCCAAAACTCCAAAACTCCGAAACTCCAAAACTCCAAAACTCCAAAACTCCAAAACTCCAAAGCTCCAAAACTCCAAAACTCAAAAACTCCAAAACTCAAAAACTCCAAAACTCCAAAACTCCAAAACTCCGAAACTCCAAAACTCCGAAACTCCAAAACTCCGAAACTCCAAAACTCCAAAACTCCAATACTCCAAAACTCCAAAACTCCGAAACTCCAAAACTCCAAAACTCCAAAGCTCCAAAACTCCAAAACTCCAAAACTCCAATACTCCAAAACTCCAAAACTCCAAAACTCCGAAACTCCAAAACTCCAATACTCCAAAACTCCGAAACTCCAAAACTCCGAAACTCCAAAACTCCAAAACTCCAATACTCCAAAACTCCAAAACTCCAAAACACCGAAACTCCGAAACTCCAAAACTCCAAAACTCCAAAACTCCAAAACTCCAAAACTCCAAAACTCCGAAACTCAAAAACTCCGAAACTCCAAAACTCCAAAACTCCAAAACTCCGAAACTCCAAAACTCCAATACTCCAATACTCCGAAACTCCAAAACTCCAAAACTCCGAAACTCCAATACTCCAAAACTTCAAAACTCCGAATCTCCAAAACTCCAAAACTCCGAAACTCCGAAACTCCAAAACTACAAAACTCCAAAACTCCAAAACTCCAAAACTCCGAAACTCCGAAACTCCAAAACTCCGAATCTCCAAAACTCCAAAACTCGAAAACTCCGAAACTCCAAAACTCCAAAACTCCAATACTCCAAAACTCCAAAACTCCGAAACTCCAAAACTCCAAAACTCCAAAGCTCCAAAACTCCAAAACTCCAAAACTCCGAAACTCCAAAACTCCAAAACTCCAAAACTCCGAAACACCAAAACTCCGAAACTCCGAAACTCGGAAACTCCAAAACTCCAAAACTCCAAAACTCCAAAACTCCAAAACTCCGAAACTCCAAAACTCCAAAACTCCGAAACTCCAAAACTCCAAAACTCCGAAACTCCAAAACTCCAAAACTCCAAAACTCCGAAACTCCGAAACTCCAAAACTCGAAAACTCCAAAACTCCAAAACTCCAATACTCCAAAACTGCGAAACTCCGAAACTCCAAAACTCCAATACTCCAAAACTCCGAAACTCCAAAACTCCAAAACTCCGAAACTCCAAAACTCCAAAACTCCGAAACTCCGAAACTCCGAAACTCCGAAACTCCAAAACTCCAAAACTCCAAAACTCCGAAACTCCGAAACTCCGAAACTCCAAAACTCCAAAACTCCGAAACTCCGAAACTCCGAAACTCCGAAACTCCAAAACTCCGAAACTCCAAAACTCCAAAACTCCAATACTCCAAAACTCCGAAACTCCGAAACTCCAAAACTCCAAAACTCCAAAACTGCAAAACTCCAAAACTCCGAAACTCCGAAACTCCAAAACTCCGAAACTCCAAAACTCGGAAACTCCAAAACTCCAAAGCTCCAAAACTCCAAAACTCCAAAACTCCGAAACTCCAAAACTCCAAAACTCCAAAACTCCAAAACTCCGAAACTCCAAAACTCCGAAACTCCAAAACTCCAAAACTCCGAAACTCCGAAACTCCGAAACTCCGAAACTCCAAAACTCCAAAACTCCAAAACTCCAAAACTCCAATACTCCAAAACTCCGAAACTCCGAAACTCCAAAACTCCAAAACTCCAAAACTGCAAAACTCCAAAACTCCGAAACTCCGAAACTCCAAAACTCCGAAACTCCAAAACTCGGAAACTCCAAAACTCCAAAGCTCCAAAACTCCAAAACTCCGAAACTCCAAAACTCCAAAACTCCAAAACTCCAAAACTCCGAAACTCCAAAACTCCGAAACTCCAAAACTCCAAAACTCCAAAACTCCAAAACTCCAATACTCCAAAACTCCGAAACTCCAAAACTCCAAAACTCCAATACTCCAAAACTCCGAAACTCCAAAACTCCGAAACTCCAAAACTCCGAAACTCCAAAACTCCAAAACTCCAATACTCCAAAACTCCAAAACTCCAAAACTCCAAAACTCCAAAACTCCGAAACTCCGAAACTCCAAAACTCCAAAACTCCAAAACTCCAAAACTCCGAAACTCCAAAACTCCAAAACTCCAAAACTCCGAAACTCCAAAACTCCAAAACTCCAAAACTCCAAAACTCCGAAACTCCAAAACTCCAAAACTCCAAAACTCCGAAACTCCAAAACTCCAAAACTCCAAAACTCCGAAACTCCAAAACTCCGAAACTCCAAAACTCCGAAACTCCGAAACTCCAAAACTCGAAAACTCCAAAACTCCAATACTCCAAAACTCCAAAACTCCAAAACACCGGAACTCCGAAACTCCGAAACTCCAAAACTCCAAAACTCCGAAACTCCGAAACTCCAAAACTCGAAAACTCCAAAACTCCAATACTCCAAAACTCCAAAACACCGGAACTCCGAAACTCCGAAACTCCAAAACTCCAAAACTCCAAAACTCCAAAACTCCAAAACTCCGAAACTCCAAAACTCCAATACTCCAAAACTCCGAAACTCCAAAACTCCAAAACTAAAACTCCAAAACTCCAAAACTCCAAAACTCCAAAACTCCGAAACTCCAAAACTCCGAAACTCCAAAACTCCGAAACTCCAAAACTCCGAAACTCCAAAACTCCGAATCTCCAAAACTCCAAAACTCCAAAACTCCAAAACTGCAAAACTCCAAAACTCAGAAAAACTCCAAAACTCCAAAACTCCGAAACTCCAAAACTCCAAAACTCCAAAACTCCAAAACTCCAAAACTCCAAAACTCCAAAACTCCAAAACTCCGAAACTCCAAAACTCCAAAACTCCAAAACTCCAAAGCTCCAAAACTCCAAAACTCAAAAACTCCAAAACTCCGAAACTCCGAAACTCCAAAACTCGAAAACTCCAAAACTCCAATACTCCAAAACTCCAAAACACCGGAACTCCGAAACTCCGAAACTCCAAAACTCCAAAACTCCAAAACTCCAAAACTCCAAAACTCCGAAACTCCAAAACTCCAATACTCCAAAACTCCGAAACTCCAAAACTCCAAAACTCTAAAACTCCAAAACTCCAAAACTCCAAAACTCCAAAACTCCGAAACTCCAAAACTCCGAAACTCCAAAACTCCGAAACTCCAAAACTCCGAAACTCCAAAACTCCGAATCTCCAAAACTCCAAAACTCCAAAACTCCAAAACTGCAAAACTCCAAAACTCCGAAACTCCAAAACTCCAAAACTCCGAAACTCCAAAACTCCGAAACTCCAAAACTCCAAAACTCCAAAACTCCAAAACTCCAAAACTCCGAAACTCCAAAACTCCAATACTCCAAAACTAAGAAACTCCAAAACTCCAAAACTCCAAAACTCCAATACTCCAAAACTCCGAAACTCCGAAACTCCAAAACTCCAAAACTCCAAAACTGCAAAACTCCAAAACTCCGAAACTCCGAAACTCCAAAACTCCGAAACTCCAAAACTCGGAAACTCCAAAACTCCAAAGCTCCAAAACTCCAAAACTCCAAAACTCCGAAACTCCAAAACTCCGAAACTCCAAAACTCCGAATCTCCAAAACTCCAAAACTCCAAAACTCCAAAACTCCGAAACTCCAAAACTCCAAAACTCCGAAACTCCAAAACTCCGAAACTCCAAAACTCCAAAACTCCGAAACTCCAAAACTCCAAAACTCCGAAACTCCAAAACGCCGAAGCTCCGAAACTCCGAAACTCCAAAACTCCAAAACTCCGAAACTCCAAAACTCCAAAACTCCGAAACTCCGAAACTCCAAATCTCCGAAACTCCAAAACTCCAAAACTCCGAAACTCCGCAACTCCGAAACTCCAAAACTCCAAAACTCCGAAACTCCGAAACTCCAAAACTCCAAAACTCCAAAACTCCGAATCTCCGAAACTCCAAAACTCCAAAACTCCGAAACTCCAAAACTCCGAAACTCCGAAACTCCGAAACTCCGAAACTCCAAAACTCCAAAACTCCGAAACTCCAAAACTCCGAAACTCCAAAACTCCAAAACTCCAATACTCCAAAACTCCAAAACTCCAAAACACCGAAACTCCGAAACTCCGAAACTCCAAAACTCCAAAACTCCAAAACTCCGAATCTCCAAAACTCGGAAACTCCAAAACTCCAAAACTCCAAAACTCCGAAACTCCAAAACTCCAAAACTCCAAAACTCCAAAACTCCGAAACTCCAAAACTCCAAAACTCCAAAACTCCAAAACTCCAAAACTCCAAAACTCCAAAACTCCAAAACTCCGAAACTCCAAAACTCCAAAACTCCAAAACTCCAAAGCTCCAAAACTCCAAAACTCCAAAACTCCAAAACTCCAAAACTCCAAAACTCCAAAACTCCAAAACTCCGAAACTCCAAAACTCCGAAACTCCAAAACTCCGAAACTCCAAAACTCCAAAACTCCAAAACTCCAAAACTCCAAAACTCCAAAACTCCAAAACTCCAAAACTCCAAAACTCCGAAACTCCAAAACTCCAAAACTCCAAAACTCCAAAGCTCCAAAACTCCAAAACTCAAAAACTCCAAAACTCCGAAACTCCGAAACTCCAAAACTCGAAAACTCCAAAACTCCAATACTCCAAAACTCCAAAACACCGGAACTCCGAAACTCCGAAACTCCAAAACTCCAAAACTCCAAAACTCCAAAACTCCAAAACTCCGAAACTCCAAAACTCCAATACTCCAAAACTCCGAAACTCCAAAACTCCAAAACTCTAAAACTCCAAAACTCCAAAACTCCAAAACTCCAAAACTCCGAAACTCCAAAACTCCGAAACTCCAAAACTCCGAAACTCCAAAACTCCGAAACTCCAAAACTCCGAATCTCCAAAACTCCAAAACTCCAAAACTCCAAAACTGCAAAACTCCAAAACTCCGAAACTCCAAAACTCCAAAACTCCGAAACTCCAAAACTCCGAAACTCCAAAACTCCAAAACTCCGAAACTCCAAAACTCCAATACTCCAAAACTAAGAAACTCCAAAACTCCAAAACTCCAAAACTCCAATACTCCAAAACTCCGAAACTCCGAAACTCCAAAACTCCAAAACTCCAAAACTGCAAAACTCCAAAACTCCGAAACTCCGAAACTCCAAAACTCCCAAACTCCAAAACTCGGAAACTCCAAAACTCCAAAGCTCCAAAACTCCAAAACTCCAAAACTCCGAAACTCCAAAACTCCGAAACTCCAAAACTCCGAATCTCCAAAACTCCAAAACTCCAAAACTCCAAAACTCCGAAACTCCAAAACTCCAAAACTCCGAAACTCCAAAACTCCGAAACTCCAAAACTCCAAAACTCCGAAACTACAAAACTCCAAAACTCCGAAACTCCAAAACGCCGAAGCTCCGAAACTCCGAAACTCCAAAACTCCAAAACTCCGAAACTCCAAAACTCCAAAACTCCGAAACTCCGAAACTCCAAATCTCCGAAACTCCAAAACTCCAAAACTCCGAAACTCCGCAACTCCGAAACTCCAAAACTCCAAAACTCCGAAACTCCGAAACTCCAAAACTCCAAAACTCCAAAACTCCGAATCTCCGAAACTCCAAAACTCCAAAACTCCGAAACTCCAAAACTCCGAAACTCCGAAACTCCGAAACTCCGAAACTCCAAAACTCCAAAACTCCGAAACTCCAAAACTCCGAAACTCCAAAACTCCAAAACTCCAATACTCCAAAACTCCAAAACTCCAAAACACCGAAACTCCGAAACTCCGAAACTCCAAAACTCCAAAACTCCAAAACTCCGAATCTCCAAAACTCGGAAACTCCAAAACTCCAAAACTCCAAAGCTCCGAAACTCCAAAACTCCAAAACTCCAAAACTCCAAAACTCCGAAACTCCAAAACTCCAAAACTCCAAAACTCCAAAACTCCAAAACTCCAAAACTCCAAAACTCCAAAGCTCCGAAACTCCAAAACTCCAAAACTCCAAAACTCCAAAGCTCCAAAACTCCAAAACTCCAAAACTCCAAAACTCAAAAACTCCAAAACTCCAAAACTCCAAAACTCCGAAACTCCAAAACTCCGAAACTCCAAAACTCCGAAACTCCAAAACTCCAAAACTCCAAAACTCCAAAACTCCAATACTCCAAAACTCCAAAACTCCGAAACTCCAAAACTCCAAAACTCCAAAGCTCCAAAACTCCAAAACTCCAAAACTCCAATACTCCAAAACTCCAAAACTCCAAAACTCCGAAACTCCAAAACTCCAATACTCCAAAACTCCGAAACTCCAAAACTCCGAAACTCCAAAACTCCAAAACTCCAATACTCCAAAACTCCAAAACTCCAAAACACCGAAACTCCGAAACTCCAAAACTCCAAAACTCCAAAACTCCAAAACTCCAAAACTCCAAAACTCCGAAACTCAAAAACTCCGAAACTCCAAAACTCCAAAACTCCAAAACTCCGAAACACCAAAACTCCAATACTCCAATACTCCGAAACTCCAAAACTCCAAAACTCCGAAACTCCAATACTCCAAAACTTCAAAACTCCGAATCTCCAAAACTCCAAAACTCCGAAACTCCGAAACTCCAAAACTCCAAAACTACAAAACTCCAAAACTCCAAAACTCCAAAACTCCGAAACTCCGAAACTCCAAAACTCCGAATCTCCAAAACTCCAAAACTCGAAAACTCCGAAACTCCAAAACTCCAAAACTCCAATACTCCAAAACTCCAAAACTCCGAAACTCCAAAACTCCAAAACTCCAAAGCTCCAAAACTCCAAAACTCCAAAACTCCAAAACTCCGAAACTCCAAAACTCCAAAACTCCAAAACTCCGAAACACCAAAACTCCGAAACTCCGAAACTCGGAAACTCCAAAACTCCAAAACTCCAAAACTCCAAAACTCCGAAACTCCAAAACTCCAAAACTCCGAAACTCCAAAACTCCAAAACTCCGAAACTCCAAAACTCCAAAACTCCAAAACTCCGAAACTCCGAAACTCCAAAACTCGAAAACTCCAAAACTCCAAAACTCCAATACTCCAAAACTGCGAAACTCCGAAACTCCAAAACTCCAAAACTCCAAAACTCCGAAACTCCAAAACTCCAATACTCCAAAACTCCGAAACTCCAAAACTCCAAAACTCAAAAACTCCAAAACTCCAAAACTCCAAAACTCCAAAACTCCGAAACTCCAAAACTCCGAAACTCCAAAACTCCGAAACTCCAAAACTCCGAAACTCCAAAACTCCGAATCTCCAAAACTCCAAAACTCCAAAACTCCAAAACTCCGAAACTCCAAAACTCCAAAACTCCGAAACTCCAAAACTCCGAAACTCCAAAACTCCAAAACTCCAAAACTCCAAAACTCCGAAACTCCAAAACTCCAAAACTCCGAAACTCCAAAACTCCAAAACTCCAAAACTCCGAAACTCCGAAACTCCAAAACTCCAAAACTCCGAAACTCCAAAACTGCAAAACTCCAAAACTCCAAAACTCCAAAACTCCAAAACTCCAAAACTCCAATACTCCAAAACTCCAAAACTCCAAAACACCGAAACTCCGAAACTCCAAAACTCCAAAACTCCAAAACTCCGAAACTCAAAAACTCCGAAACTCCAAAACTCCAAAACTCCAAAACTCCGAAACTCCAAAACTCCAATACTCCAATACTCCGAAACTCCAAAACTCCAAAACTCCGAAACTCCAATACTCCAAAACTTCAAAACTCCGAATCTCCAAAACTCCAAAACTCCGAAACTCCGAAACTCCAAAACTCCAAAACTACAAAACTCCAAAACTCCAAAACTCCAAAACTCCGAAACTCCGAAACTCCAAAACTCCAAAACTCCAAAACTCCAAAACTCCGAAACTCCAAAACTCCGAAACTCCGAAACTCCAAAACTCCAAAACTCCGAAACTCCAAAACTCCAAAACTCCAAAACTCCGAAACTCCGAAACTCCAAAACTCCAAAACTCCAAAACTCCAAAACTCCAAAACTCCAAAACTGCAAAAGTCCAACTCCAAAACTCCGAAACTCCAATACTCCAAAACTCCGAAACTCCAAAACTCCAAAACTCCAAAACTCCAAAACTCCAAAACTCCAATACTCCGAAACTCCGAAACTCCAAAACTCCAAAACTCCAAAACTCCAAAACTCCGAAACTCCAAAACTCCGAAACTCCGAAACTCCAAAACTCCAAAACTCCGAAACTCCAAAACTCCAAAACTCCAAAACTCCGAAACTCCGAAACTCCAAAACTCCAAAACTCCAAAACTCCGAAACTCCAAAACTGCAAAAGTCCAAAACTCCAAAACTCCGAAACTCCAATACTCCAAAACTCCGAAACTCCAAAACTCCAAAACTCCAAAACTCCAAAACTCCGAAACTCCGAAACTCCGAAACTCCGAAACTCCAAAACTCCGAAACTCCGAAACTCCAAAACTCCAAAACTCCAAAACTCCGAAACTCCAAAACTCCAAAACTCCGAAACTCCGAAACTCCGAAACTCCAAAACTCCGAATCTCCAAAACTCGGAAACTCCAAAACTCCAAAACTCCAAAACTCCAAAACTCCAAAACTCCGAAACTCCAAAACTCCAAAACTCCAAAACTCCAAAACTCCAAAACTCCGAAAGTCCAAAACTCCGAAACTCCAAAACTCCAAAACTCCAATACTCCAAAACTCCAAAACTCCAAAACACCGAAACTCCGAAACTCCGAAACTCCAATACTCCAAAACTCCGAAACTCCAAAACTCCAAAACTCCAAAACTCCGAAACTCCGAAACTCCGAAACTCCGAAACTCCAAAACTCCGAAACTCCAAAACTCCAAAACTCCAAAACTCCAAAACTCCGAAACTCCAAAACTCCAAAACTCCGAAACTCCGAAACTCCGAAACTCCAAAACTCCGAATCTCCAAAACTCGGAAACTCCAAAACTCCAAAACTCCAAAACTCCAAAACTCCAAAACTCCGAAACTCAAAAACTCCGAAACTCCAAAACTCCAAAACTCCAAAACTCCGAAACTCCAAAACTCCAATACTCCAATACTCCGAAACTCCAAAACTCCAAAACTCCGAAACTCCAATACTCCAAAACTTCAAAACTCCGAATCTCCAAAACTCCAAAACTCCGAAACTCCGAAACTCCAAAACTACAAAACTCCAAAACTCCAAAACTCCGAAACTCCGAAACTCCAAAACTCCGAATCTCCAAAACTCCAAAACTCGAAAACTCCGAAACTCCAAAACTCCAAAACTCCAATACTCCAAAACTCCAAAACTCCGAAACTCCAAAACTCCAAAACTCCAAAGCTCCAAAACTCCAAAACTCCAAAACTCCGAAACTCCAAAACTCCAAAACTCCAAAACTCCGAAACACCAAAACTCCGAAACTCCGAAACTCGGAAACTCCAAAACTCCAAAACTCCAAAACTCCAAAACTCCGAAACTCCAAAACTCCAAAACTCCGAAACTCCAAAACTCCAAAACTCCGAAACTCCAAAACTCCAAAACTCCAAAACTCCGAAACTCCGAAACTCCAAAACTCGAAAACTCCAAAACTCCAAAACTCCAATACTCCAAAACTGCGAAACTCCGAAACTCCAAAACTCCAATACTCCAAAACTCCGAAACTCCAAAACTCCAAAACTCCAAAACACCGAAACTCCGAAACTCCAAAACTCCAATACTCCAAAACTCCAAAACTCCGAAACTCCGAAACTCCAAAACTCCAAAACTCCGAAACTCCAAAACTCCAAAACTCCAAAACTCCGAAACTCCGAAACTCCAAAACTCCAAAACTCCAAAACTCCGAAACTCCAAAACTGCAAAAGTCCAAAACTCCAAAACTCCGAAACTCCAATACTCCAAAACTCCGAAACTCCAAAACTCCAAAACTCCAAAACTCCAAAACTCCGAAACTCCGAAACTCCGAAACTCCGAAACTCCAAAACTCCGAAACTCCAAAACTCCGAAACTCCAAAACTCCGAATCTCCAAAACTCCAAAACTCCAAAACTCCAAAACTCCGAAACTCCAAAACTCCAAAACTCCGAAACTCCAAAACTCCGAAACTCCAAAACTCCAAAACTCCAAAACTCCAAAACTCCGAAACTCCAAAACTCCAAAACTCCGAAACTCCAAAACTCCAAAACTCCAAAACTCCGAAACTCCGAAACTCCAAAACTCCAAAACTCCGAAACTCCAAAACTGCAAAACTCCAAAACTCCAAAACTCCAAAACTCCAAAACTCCAAAACTCCAATACTCCAAAACTCCAAAACTCCAAAACACCGAAACTCCGAAACTCCAAAACTCCAAAACTCCAAAACTCCGAAACTCAAAAACTCCGAAACTCCAAAACTCCAAAACTCCAAAACTCCGAAACTCCAAAACTCCAATACTCCAATACTCCGAAACTCCAAAACTCCAAAACTCCGAAACTCCAATACTCCAAAACTTCAAAACTCCGAATCTCCAAAACTCCAAAACTCCGAAACTCCGAAACTCCAAAACTCCAAAACTACAAAACTCCAAAACTCCAAAACTCCAAAACTCCGAAACTCCGAAACTCCAAAACTCCAAAACTCCAAAACTCCAAAACTCCGAAACTCCAAAACTCCGAAACTCCGAAACTCCAAAACTCCAAAACTCCGAAACTCCAAAACTCCAAAACTCCAAAACTCCGAAACTCCGAAACTCCAAAACTCCAAAACTCCAAAACTCCAAAACTCCAAAACTCCAAAACTGCAAAAGTCCAACTCCAAAACTCCGAAACTCCAATACTCCAAAACTCCGAAACTCCAAAACTCCAAAACTCCAAAACTCCAAAACTCCAAAACTCCAATACTCCGAAACTCCGAAACTCCAAAACTCCAAAACTCCAAAACTCCAAAACTCCGAAACTCCAAAACTCCGAAACTCCGAAACTCCAAAACTCCAAAACTCCGAAACTCCAAAACTCCAAAACTCCAAAACTCCGAAACTCCGAAACTCCAAAACTCCAAAACTCCAAAACTCCGAAACTCCAAAACTGCAAAAGTCCAAAACTCCAAAACTCCGAAACTCCAATACTCCAAAACTCCGAAACTCCAAAACTCCAAAACTCCAAAACTCCAAAACTCCGAAACTCCGAAACTCCGAAACTCCGAAACTCCAAAACTCCGAAACTCCGAAACTCCAAAACTCCAAAACTCCAAAACTCCGAAACTCCAAAACTCCAAAACTCCGAAACTCCGAAACTCCGAAACTCCAAAACTCCGAATCTCCAAAACTCGGAAACTCCAAAACTCCAAAACTCCAAAACTCCAAAACTCCAAAACTCCGAAACTCCAAAACTCCAAAACTCCAAAACTCCAAAACTCCAAAACTCCGAAACTCCAAAACTCCGAAACTCCAAAACTCCAAAACTCCAATACTCCAAAACTCCAAAACTCCAAAACACCGAAACTCCGAAACTCCGAAACTCCAAAACTCCAAAACTCCAAAACTCCAAAACTCCGAAACTCCGAAACTCCAAAACTCCAAAACTCCGAAACTCCAAAACTGCAAAACTCCAAAACTCCAAAACTCCAAAACTCCAAAACTCCAAAACTCCAATACTCCAAAACTCCAAAACTCCAAAACACCGAAACTCCGAAACTCCAAAACTCCAAAACTCCAAAACTCCGAAACTCAAAAACTCCGAAACTCCAAAACTCCAAAACTCCAAAACTCCGAAACTCCAAAACTCCAATACTCCAATACTCCGAAACTCCAAAACTCCAAAACTCCGAAACTCCAATACTCCAAAACTTCAAAACTCCGAATCTCCAAAACTCCAAAACTCCGAAACTCCGAAACTCCAAAACTCCAAAACTACAAAACTCCAAAACTCCAAAACTCCAAAACTCCGAAACTCCGAAACTCCAAAACTCCAAAACTCCAAAACTCCAAAACTCCGAAACTCCAAAACTCCGAAACTCCGAAACTCCAAAACTCCAAAACTCCGAAACTCCAAAACTCCAAAACTCCAAAACTCCGAAACTCCGAAACTCCAAAACTCCAAAACTCCAAAACTCCAAAACTCCAAAACTCCAAAACTGCAAAAGTCCAACTCCAAAACTCCGAAACTCCAATACTCCAAAACTCCGAAACTCCAAAACTCCAAAACTCCAAAACTCCAAAACTCCAAAACTCCAATACTCCGAAACTCCGAAACTCCAAAACTCCAAAACTCCAAAACTCCAAAACTCCGAAACTCCAAAACTCCGAAACTCCGAAACTCCAAAACTCCAAAACTCCGAAACTCCAAAACTCCAAAACTCCAAAACTCCGAAACTCCGAAACTCCAAAACTCCAAAACTCCAAAACTCCGAAACTCCAAAACTGCAAAAGTCCAAAACTCCAAAACTCCGAAACTCCAATACTCCAAAACTCCGAAACTCCAAAACTCCAAAACTCCAAAACTCCAAAACTCCGAAACTCCGAAACTCCGAAACTCCGAAACTCCAAAACTCCGAAACTCCGAAACTCCAAAACTCCAAAACTCCAAAACTCCGAAACTCCAAAACTCCAAAACTCCGAAACTCCGAAACTCCGAAACTCCAAAACTCCGAATCTCCAAAACTCGGAAACTCCAAAACTCCAAAACTCCAAAACTCCAAAACTCCAAAACTCCGAAACTCCAAAACTCCAAAACTCCAAAACTCCAAAACTCCAAAACTCCGAAACTCCAAAACTCCGAAACTCCAAAACTCCAAAACTCCAATACTCCAAAACTCCAAAACTCCAAAACACCGAAACTCCGAAACTCCGAAACTCCAAAACTCCAGAACTCCAAAACTCCGAATCTCCAAAACTCGGAAACTCCAAAACTCCAAAACTCCAAAACTCCGAAACTCCAAAACTCCGAAACTCCGAAACTCCACAACTCCAAAACTCCGAAACTCCAAAACTCCAAAACTCCGAAACTCCGAAACTCCAAAACTCCAAAACTCCAAAACTCCGAAACTCCAAAACTGCAAAACTCCAAAACTCCAAAACTCCGAAACTCCAATACTCCAAAACTCCGAAACTCCAAAACTCCAAAACTCCAAAACTCCGAAACTCCGAAACTCCGAAACTCCGAAACTCCAAAACTCCGAAACTCCAAAACTCCAAAACTCCAAAACTCCAAAACTCCGAAACTCCAAAACTCCAAAACTCCGAAACTCCGAAACTCCGAAACTCCAAAACTCCGAATCTCCAAAACTCGGAAACTCCAAAACTCCAAAACTCCAAAACTCCAAAACTCCAAAACTCCGAAACTCAAAAACTCCGAAACTCCAAAACTCCAAAACTCCAAAACTCCGAAACTCCAAAACTCCAATACTCCAATACTCCGAAACTCCAAAACTCCAAAACTCCGAAACTCCAATACTCCAAAACTTCAAAACTCCGAATCTCCAAAACTCCAAAACTCCGAAACTCCGAAACTCCAAAACTACAAAACTCCAAAACTCCAAAACTCCAAAACTCCGAAACTCCGAAACTCCAAAACTCCGAATCTCCAAAACTCCAAAACTCGAAAACTCCGAAACTCCAAAACTCCAAAACTCCAATACTCCAAAACTCCAAAACTCCGAAACTCCAAAACTCCAAAACTCCAAAGCTCCAAAACTCCAAAACTCCAAAACTCCGAAACTCCAAAACTCCAAAACTCCAAAACTCCGAAACACCAAAACTCCGAAACTCCGAAACTCGGAAACTCCAAAACTCCAAAACTCCAAAACTCCAAAACTCCGAAACTCCAAAACTCCAAAACTCCGAAACTCCAAAACTCCAAAACTCCGAAACTCCAAAACTCCAAAACTCCAAAACTCCGAAACTCCGAAACTCCAAAACTCGAAAACTCCAAAACTCCAAAACTCCAATACTCCAAAACTGCGAAACTCCGAAACTCCAAAACTCCAATACTCCAAAACTCCGAAACTCCAAAACTCCAAAACTCCAAAACACCGAAACTCCGAAACTCCGAAACTCCAAAACTCCAAAACTCCGAATCTCCAAAACTCGGAAACTCCAAAACTCCAAAACTCCAAAACTCCGAAACTCCAAAACTCCAAAACTCCAAAACTCCAAAGCTCCAAAACTCCAAAACTCAAAAACTCCAAAACTCAAAAACTCCAAAACTCCAAAACTCCAAAACTCCGAAACTCCAAAACTCCGAAACTCCAAAACTCCGAAACTCCAAAACTCCAAAACTCCAATACTCCAAAACTCCAAAACTCCGAAACTCCAAAACTCCAAAACTCCAAAGCTCCAAAACTCCAAAACTCCAAAACTCCAATACTCCAAAACTCCAAAACTCCAAAACTCCGAAACTCCAAAACTCCAATACTCCAAAACTCCGAAACTCCAAAACTCCGAAACTCCAAAACTCCAAAACTCCAATACTCCAAAACTCCAAAACTCCAAAACACCGAAACTCCGAAACTCCAAAACTCCAAAACTCCAAAACTCCAAAACTCCAAAACTCCGAAACTCAAAAACTCCGAAACTCCAAAACTCCAAAACTCCAAAACTCCGAAACTCCAAAACTCCAATACTCCAATACTCCGAAACTCCAAAACTCCAAAACTCCGAAACTCCAATACTCCAAAACTTCAAAACTCCGAATCTCCAAAACTCCAAAACTCCGAAACTCCGAAACTCCAAAACTACAAAACTCCAAAACTCCAAAACTCCAAAACTCCGAAACTCCGAAACTCCAAAACTCCGAATCTCCAAAACTCCAAAACTCGAAAACTCCGAAACTCCAAAACTCCAAAACTCCAATACTCCAAAACTCCAAAACTCCGAAACTCCAAAACTCCAAAACTCCAAAACTCCAAAACTCCGAAACTCCAAAACTCCGAAACTCCAAAACTCCAAAACTCCGAAACTCCGAAACTCCGAAACTCCGAAACTCCAAAACTCCAAAACTCCAAAACTCCAAAACTCCAATACTCCAAAACTCCGAAACTCCGAAACTCCAAAACTCCAAAACTCCAAAACTGCAAAACTCCAAAACTCCGAAACTCCGAAACTCCAAAACTCCGAAACTCCAAAACTCGGAAACTCCAAAACTCCAAAGCTCCAAAACTCCAAAACTCCAAAACTCCGAAACTCCAAAACTCCAAAACTCCAAAACTCCAAAACTCCGAAACTCCAAAACTCCGAAACTCCAAAACTCCAAAACTCCAAAACTCCAAAACTCCAATACTCCAAAACTCCGAAACTCCAAAACTCCAAAACTCCAATACTCCAAAACTCCGAAACTCCGAAACTCCAAAACTCCGAAACTCCAAAACTCCGAAACTCCAAAACTCCAAAACTCCAATACTCCAAAACTCCAAAACTCCAAAACTCCAAAACTCCAAAACTCCGAAACTCCGAAACTCCAAAACTCCAAAACTCCAAAACTCCAAAACTCCGAAACTCCAAAACTCCAAAACTCCAAAACTCCGAAACTCCAAAACTCCAAAACTCCAAAACTCCAAAACTCCGAAACTCCAAAACTCCAAAACTCCAAAACTCCGAAACTCCAAAACTCCAAAACTCCAAAACTCCGAAACTCCAAAACTCCGAAACTCCAAAACTCCGAAACTCCGAAACTCCAAAACTCGAAAACTCCAAAACTCCAATACTCCAAAACTCCAAAACTCCAAAACACCGGAACTCCGAAACTCCGAAACTCCAAAACTCCAAAACTCCGAAACTCCGAAACTCCAAAACTCGAAAACTCCAAAACTCCAATACTCCAAAACTCCAAAACACCGGAACTCCGAAACTCCGAAACTCCAAAACTCCAAAACTCCAAAACTCCAAAACTCCAAAACTCCGAAACTCCAAAACTCCAATACTCCAAAACTCCGAAACTCCAAAACTCCAAAACTAAAACTCCAAAACTCCAAAACTCCAAAACTCCAAAACTCCGAAACTCCAAAACTCCGAAACTCCAAAACTCCGAAACTCCAAAACTCCGAAACTCCAAAACTCCGAATCTCCAAAACTCCAAAACTCCAAAACTCCAAAACTCCAAAACTCCAAAACTCAGAAAAACTCCAAAACTCCAAAACTCCGAAACTCCAAAACTCCGAAACTCCAAAACTCCAAAACTCCAAAACTCCAAAACTCCGAAACTCCAAAACTCCAATACTCCAAAACTAAGAAACTCCAAAACTCCAAAACTCCAAAACTCCAATACTCCAAAACTCCGAAACTCCGAAACTCCAAAACTCCAAAACTCCAAAACTGCAAAACTCCAAAACTCCGAAACTCCGAAACTCCAAAACTCCGAAACTCCAAAACTCGGAAACTCCAAAACTCCAAAGCTCCAAAACTCCAAAACTCCAAAACTCCGAAACTCCAAAACTCCGAATCTCCAAAACTCCAAAACTCCAAAACTCCAAAACTCCGAAACTCCAAAACTCCAAAACTCCGAAACTCCAAAACTCCGAAACTCCAAAACTCCAAAACTCCGAAACTCCAAAACTCCAAAACTCCGAAACTCCAAAACGCCGAAGCTCCGAAACTCCGAAACTCCAAAACTCCAAAACTCCGAAACTCCAAAACTCCAAAACTCCGAAACTCCGAAACTCCGAAACTCCAAATCTCCGAAACTCCAAAACTCCAAAACTCCGAAACTCCGCAACTCCGAAACTCCAAAACTCCAAAACTCCGAAACTCCGAAACTCCAAAACTCCAAAACTCCAAAACTCCGAATCTCCGAAACTCCAAAACTCCAAAACTCCGAAACTCCAAAACTCCGAAACTCCGAAACTCCGAAACTCCGAAACTCCAAAACTCCAAAACTCCGAAACTCCAAAACTCCGAAACTCCAAAACTCCAAAACTCCAATACTCCAAAACTCCAAAACTCCAAAACACCGAAACTCCGAAACTCCGAAACTCCAAAACTCCAAAACTCCGAATCTCCAAAACTCGGAAACTCCAAAACTCCAAAGCTCCAAAACTCCAAAACTCCAAAACTCCGAAACTCCAAAACTCCGAATCTCCAAAACTCCAAAACTCCAAAACTCCAAAACTCCGAAACTCCAAAACTCCAAAACTCCGAAACTCCAAAACTCCGAAACTCCAAAACTCCAAAACTCCGAAACTCCAAAACTCCAAAACTCCGAAACTCCAAAACGCCGAAGCTCCGAAACTCCGAAACTCCAAAACTCCAAAACTCCGAAACTCCAAAACTCCAAAACTCCGAAACTCCGAAACTCCGAAACTCCAAATCTCCGAAACTCCAAAACTCCAAAACTCCGAAACTCCGCAACTCCGAAACTCCAAAACTCCAAAACTCCGAAACTCCGAAACTCCAAAACTCCAAAACTCCAAAACTCCGAATCTCCGAAACTCCAAAACTCCAAAACTCCGAAACTCCAAAACTCCGAAACTCCGAAACTCCGAAACTCCAAAACTCCAAAACTCCGAAACTCCAAAACTCCGAAACTCCAAAACTCCAAAACTCCAATACTCCAAAACTCCAAAACTCCAAAACACCGAAACTCCGAAACTCCGAAACTCCAAAACTCCAAAACTCCGAATCTCCAAAACTCGGAAACTCCAAAACTCCAAAACTCCAAAACTCCGAAACTCCAAAACTCCAAAACTCCAAAACTCCGAAACTCCAAAACTCCAAAACTCCAAAACTCCAAAACTCCAAAACTCCAAAACTCCAAAACTCCGAAACTCCAAAACTCCAAAACTCCAAAGCTCCAAAACTCCAAAACTCAAAAACTCCAAAACTCAAAAACTCCAAAACTCCAAAACTCCAAAACTCCGAAACTCCAAAACTCCGAAACTCCAAAACTCCGAAACTCCAAAACTCCAAAACTCCAATACTCCAAAACTCCAAAACTCCGAAACTCCAAAACTCCAAAACTCCAAAGCTCCAAAACTCCAAAACTCCAAAACTCCAATACTCCAAAACTCCAAAACTCCAAAACTCCGAAACTCCAAAACTCCAATACTCCAAAACTCCGAAACTCCAAAACTCCGAAACTCCAAAACTCCAAAACTCCAATACTCCAAAACTCCAAAACTCCAAAACACCGAAACTCCGAAACTCCAAAACTCCAAAACTCCAAAACTCCAAAACTCCAAAACTCCGAAACTCAAAAACTCCGAAACTCCAAAACTCCAAAACTCCAAAACTCCGAAACTCCAAAACTCCAATACTCCAATACTCCGAAACTCCAAAACTCCAAAACTCCGAAACTCCGAATCTCCAAAACTCGGAAACTCCAAAACTCCAAAACTCCAAAACTCCGAAACTCCAAAACTCCAAAACTCCAAAACTCCAAAACTCCGAAACTCCAAAACTCCAAAACTCCAAAACTCCAAAACTCCAAAACTCCAAAACTCCAAAACTCCAAAACTCCGAAACTCCAAAACTCCAAAACTCCAAAACTCCAAAGCTCCAAAACTCCAAAACTCCAAAACTCCAAAACTCAAAAACTCCAAAACTCCAAAACTCCAAAACTCCGAAACTCCAAAACTCCGAAACTCCAAAACTCCAAAACTCCGAAACTCCAAAACTCCAATACTCCAAAACTAAGAAACTCCAAAACTCCAAAACTCCAAAACTCCAATACTCCAAAACTCCGAAACTCCGAAACTCCAAAACTCCAAAACTCCAAAACTGCAAAACTCCAAAACTCCGAAACTCCGAAACTCCAAAACTCCGAAACTCCAAAACTCGGAAACTCCAAAACTCCAAAGCTCCAAAACTCCAAAACTCCAAAACTCCGAAACTCCAAAACTCCGAAACTCCAAAACTCCGAATCTCCAAAACTCCAAAACTCCAAAACTCCAAAACTCCGAAACTCCAAAACTCCAAAACTCCGAAACTCCAAAACTCCGAAACTCCAAAACTCCAAAACTCCGAAACTCCAAAACTCCAAAACTCCGAAACTCCAAAACGCCGAAGCTCCGAAACTCCGAAACTCCAAAACTCCAAAACTCCGAAACTCCAAAACTCCAAAACTCCGAAACTCCGAAACTCCAAATCTCCGAAACTCCAAAACTCCAAAACTCCGAAACTCCGCAACTCCGAAACTCCAAAACTCCAAAACTCCGAAACTCCGAAACTCCAAAACTCCAAAACTCCAAAACTCCGAATCTCCGAAACTCCAAAACTCCAAAACTCCGAAACTCCAAAACTCCGAAACTCCGAAACTCCGAAACTCCGAAACTCCAAAACTCCAAAACTCCGAAACTCCAAAACTCCGAAACTCCAAAACTCCAAAACTCCAATACTCCAAAACTCCAAAACTCCAAAACACCGAAACTCCGAAACTCCGAAACTCCAAAACTCCAAAACTCCAAAACTCCGAATCTCCAAAACTCGGAAACTCCAAAACTCCAAAACTCCAAAGCTCCGAAACTCCAAAACTCCAAAACTCCAAAACTCCAAAACTCCGAAACTCCAAAACTCCAAAACTCCAAAACTCCAAAACTCCAAAACTCCAAAACTCCAAAACTCCGAAACTCCAAAACTCCAAAACTCCAAAACTCCAAAGCTCCAAAACTCCAAAACTCCAAAACTCCAAAACTCAAAAACTCCAAAACTCCAAAACTCCAAAACTCCGAAACTCCAAAACTCCGAAACTCCAAAACTCCGAAACTCCAAAACTCCAAAACTCCAAAACTCCAAAACTCCAATACTCCAAAACTCCAAAACTCCGAAACTCCAAAACTCCAAAACTCCAAAGCTCCAAAACTCCAAAACTCCAAAACTCCAATACTCCAAAACTCCAAAACTCCAAAACTCCGAAACTCCAAAACTCCAATACTCCAAAACTCCGAAACTCCAAAACTCCGAAACTCCAAAACTCCAAAACTCCAATACTCCAAAACTCCAAAACTCCAAAACACCGAAACTCCGAAACTCCAAAACTCCAAAACTCCAAAACTCCAAAACTCCAAAACTCCAAAACTCCGAAACTCAAAAACTCCGAAACTCAAAAACTCCAAAACTCCAAAACTCCGAAACACCAAAACTCCAATACTCCAATACTCCGAAACTCCAAAACTCCAAAACTCCGAAACTC
The DNA here is from genome assembly GCF_055824585.1 of Amblyomma mixtum. NCBI lineage: Eukaryota > Metazoa > Arthropoda > Arachnida > Ixodida > Ixodidae > Amblyomma > Amblyomma mixtum. Next base: position 14,507,170 of record NW_028317651.1, read on the forward strand.
CAATACTCCAAAACTTCAAAACTCCGAATCTCCAAAACTCCAAAACTCCGAAACTCCGAAACTCCAAAACTCCAAAACTACAAAACTCCAAAACTCCAAAACTCCAAAACTCCGAAACTCCGAAACTCCAAAACTCCGAATCTCCAAAACTCCAAAACTCGAAAACTCCGAAACTCCAAAACTCCAAAACTCCAATACTCCAAAACTCCAAAACTCCGAAACTCCAAAACTCCAAAACTCCAAAGCTCCAAAACTCCAAAACTCCAAAACTCCAAAACTCCGAAACTCCAAAACTCCAAAACTCCAAAACTCCGAAACACCAAAACTCCGAAACTCCGAAACTCGGAAACTCCAAAACTCCAAAACTCCAAAACTCCAAAACTCCGAAACTCCAAAACTCCAAAACTCCGAAACTCCAAAACTCCAAAACTCCGAAACTCCAAAACTCCAAAACTCCAAAACTCCGAAACTCCGAAACTCCAAAACTCGAAAACTCCAAAACTCCAAAACTCCAATACTCCAAAACTGCGAAACTCCGAAACTCCAAAACTCCAAAACTCCAAAACTCCGAAACTCCAAAACTCCAATACTCCAAAACTCCGAAACTCCAAAACTCCAAAACTCAAAAACTCCAAAACTCCAAAACTCCAAAACTCCAAAACTCCGAAACTCCAAAACTCCGAAACTCCAAAACTCCGAAACTCCAAAACTCCGAAACTCCAAAACTCCGAATCTCCAAAACTCCAAAACTCCAAAACTCCAAAACTCCGAAACTCCAAAACTCCAAAACTCCGAAACTCCAAAACTCCGAAACTCCAAAACTCCAAAACTCCAAAACTCCAAAACTCCGAAACTCCAAAACTCCAAAACTCCGAAACTCCAAAACTCCAAAACTCCAAAACTCCGAAACTCCGAAACTCCAAAACTCCAAAACTCCGAAACTCCAAAACTGCAAAACTCCAAAACTCCAAAACTCCAAAACTCCAAAACTCCAAAACTCCAATACTCCAAAACTCCAAAACTCCAAAACACCGAAACTCCGAAACTCCAAAACTCCAAAACTCCAAAACTCCGAAACTCAAAAACTCCGAAACTCCAAAACTCCAAAACTCCAAAACTCCGAAACTCCAAAACTCCAATACTCCAATACTCCGAAACTCCAAAACTCCAAAACTCCGAAACTCCAATACTCCAAAACTTCAAAACTCCGAATCTCCAAAACTCCAAAACTCCGAAACTCCGAAACTCCAAAACTCCAAAACTACAAAACTCCAAAACTCCAAAACTCCAAAACTCCGAAACTCCGAAACTCCAAAACTCCAAAACTCCAAAACTCCAAAACTCCGAAACTCCAAAACTCCGAAACTCCGAAACTCCAAAACTCCAAAACTCCGAAACTCCAAAACTCCAAAACTCCAAAACTCCGAAACTCCGAAACTCCAAAACTCCAAAACTCCAAAACTCCAAAACTCCAAAACTCCAAAACTGCAAAAGTCCAACTCCAAAACTCCGAAACTCCAATACTCCAAAACTCCGAAACTCCAAAACTCCAAAACTCCAAAACTCCAAAACTCCAAAACTCCAATACTCCGAAACTCCGAAACTCCAAAACTCCAAAACTCCAAAACTCCAAAACTCCGAAACTCCAAAACTCCGAAACTCCGAAACTCCAAAACTCCAAAACTCCGAAACTCCAAAACTCCAAAACTCCAAAACTCCGAAACTCCGAAACTCCAAAACTCCAAAACTCCAAAACTCCGAAACTCCAAAACTGCAAAAGTCCAAAACTCCAAAACTCCGAAACTCCAATACTCCAAAACTCCGAAACTCCAAAACTCCAAAACTCCAAAACTCCAAAACTCCGAAACTCCGAAACTCCGAAACTCCGAAACTCCAAAACTCCGAAACTCCGAAACTCCAAAACTCCAAAACTCCAAAACTCCGAAACTCCAAAACTCCAAAACTCCGAAACTCCGAAACTCCGAAACTCCAAAACTCCGAATCTCCAAAACTCGGAAACTCCAAAACTCCAAAACTCCAAAACTCCAAAACTCCAAAACTCCGAAACTCCAAAACTCCAAAACTCCAAAACTCCAAAACTCCAAAACTCCGAAACTCCAAAACTCCGAAACTCCAAAACTCCAAAACTCCAATACTCCAAAACTCCAAAACTCCAAAACACCGAAACTCCGAAACTCCGAAACTCCAAAACTCCAGAACTCCAAAACTCCGAATCTCCAAAACTCGGAAACTCCAAAACTCCAAAACTCCAAAACTCCGAAACTCCAAAACTCCGAAACTCCGAAACTCCACAACTCCAAAACTCCGAAACTCCAAAACTCCAAAACTCCGAAACTCCGAAACTCCGAAACTCCAAAACTCCAAAACTCCAAAACTCCGAAACTCCAAAACTGCAAAACTCCAAAACTCCAAAACTCCGAAACTCCAATACTCCAAAACTCCGAAACTCCAAAACTCCAAAACTCCAAAACTCCGAAACTCCGAAACTCCGAAACTCCGAAACTCCAAAACTCCGAAACTCCAAAACTCCAAAACTCCAAAACTCCAAAACTCCGAAACTCCAAAACTCCAAAACTCCGAAACTCCGAAACTCCGAAACTCCAAAACTCCGAATCTCCAAAACTCGGAAACTCCAAAACTCCAAAACTCCAAAACTCCAAAACTCCAAAACTCCGAAACTCAAAAACTCCGAAACTCCAAAACTCCAAAACTCCAAAACTCCGAAACTCCAAAACTCCAATACTCCAATACTCCGAAACTCCAAAACTCCAAAACTCCGAAACTCCAATACTCCAAAACTTCAAAACTCCGAATCTCCAAAACTCCAAAACTCCGAAACTCCGAAACTCCAAAACTACAAAACTCCAAAACTCCAAAACTCCAAAACTCCGAAACTCCGAAACTCCAAAACTCCGAATCTCCAAAACTCCAAAACTCGAAAACTCCGAAACTCCAAAACTCCAAAACTCCAATACTCCAAAACTCCAAAACTCCGAAACTCCAAAACTGCAAAACTCCAAAGCTCCAAAACTCCAAAACTCCAAAACTCCGAAACTCCAAAACTCCAAAACTCCAAAACTCCGAAACACCAAAACTCCGAAACTCCGAAACTCGGAAACTCCAAAACTCCAAAACTCCAAAACTCCGAAACTCCAAAACTCCAAAACTCCGAAACTCCAAAACTCCAAAACTCCGAAACTCCAAAACTCCAAAACTCCAAAACTCCGAAACTCCGAAACTCCAAAACTCGAAAACTCCAAAACTCCAAAACTCCAATACTCCAAAACTGCGAAACTCCGAAACTCCAAAACTCCAATACTCCAAAACTCCGAAACTCCAAAACTCCAAAACTCCAAAACACCGAAACTCCGAAACTCCGAAACTCCAAAACTCCAAAACTCCGAATCTCCAAAACTCGAAAACTCCAAAACTCCAAAACTCCAAAACTCCGAAACTCCAAAACTCCAAAACTCCAAAACTCCAAAGCTCCAAAACTCCAAAACTCAAAAACTCCAAAACTCAAAAACTCCAAAACTCCAAAACTCCAAAACTCCGAAACTCCAAAACTCCGAAACTCCAAAACTCCGAAACTCCAAAACTCCAAAACTCCAATACTCCAAAACTCCAAAACTCCGAAACTCCAAAACTCCAAAACTCCAAAGCTCCAAAACTCCAAAACTCCAAAACTCCAATACTCCAAAACTCCAAAACTCCAAAACTCCGAAACTCCAAAACTCCAATACTCCAAAACTCCGAAACTCCAAAACTCCGAAACTCCAAAACTCCAAAACTCCAATACTCCAAAACTCCAAAACTCCAAAACACCGAAACTCCGAAACTCCAAAACTCCAAAACTCCAAAACTCCAAAACTCCAAAACTCCAAAACTCCGAAACTCAAAAACTCCGAAACTCCAAAACTCCAAAACTCCAAAACTCCGAAACTCCAAAACTCCAATACTCCAATACTCCGAAACTCCAAAACTCCAAAACTCCGAAACTCCAATACTCCAAAACTTCAAAACTCCGAATCTCCAAAACTCCAAAACTCCGAAACTCCGAAACTCCAAAACTACAAAACTCCAAAACTCCAAAACTCCAAAACTCCGAAACTCCGAAACTCCAAAACTCCGAATCTCCAAAACTCCAAAACTCGAAAACTCCGAAACTCCAAAACTCCAAAACTCCAATACTCCAAAACTCCAAAACTCCGAAACTCCAAAACTCCAAAACTCCAAAACTCCAAAACTCCGAAACTCCAAAACTCCGAAACTCCAAAACTCCAAAACTCCGAAACTCCGAAACTCCGAAACTCCGAAACTCCAAAACTCCAAAACTCCAAAACTCCAAAACTCCAATACTCCAAAACTCCGAAACTCCGAAACTCCAAAACTCCAAAACTCCAAAACTGCAAAACTCCAAAACTCCGAAACTCCGAAACTCCAAAACTCCGAAACTCCAAAACTCGGAAACTCCAAAACTCCAAAGCTCCAAAACTCCAAAACTCCAAAACTCCGAAACTCCAAAACTCCAAAACTCCAAAACTCCAAAACTCCGAAACTCCAAAACTCCGAAACTCCAAAACTCCAAAACTCCAAAACTCCAAAACTCCAATACTCCAAAACTCCGAAACTCCAAAACTCCAAAACTCCAATACTCCAAAACTCCGAAACTCCGAAACTCCAAAACTCCGAAACTCCAAAACTCCGAAACTCCAAAACTCCAAAACTCCAATACTCCAAAACTCCAAAACTCCAAAACTCCAAAACTCCAAAACTCCGAAACTCCGAAACTCCAAAACTCCAAAACTCCAAAACTCCAAAACTCCGAAACTCCAAAACTCCAAAACTCCAAAACTCCGAAACTCCAAAACTCCAAAACTCCAAAACTCCAAAACTCCGAAACTCCAAAACTCCAAAACTCCAAAACTCCGAAACTCCAAAACTCCAAAACTCCAAAACTCCGAAACTCCAAAACTCCGAAACTCCAAAACTCCGAAACTCCGAAACTCCAAAACTCGAAAACTCCAAAACTCCAATACTCCAAAACTCCAAAACTCCAAAACACCGGAACTCCGAAACTCCGAAACTCCAAAACTCCAAAACTCCGAAACTCCGAAACTCCAAAACTCGAAAACTCCAAAACTCCAATACTCCAAAACTCCAAAACACCGGAACTCCGAAACTCCGAAACTCCAAAACTCCAAAACTCCAAAACTCCAAAACTCCAAAACTCCGAAACTCCAAAACTCCAATACTCCAAAACTCCGAAACTCCAAAACTCCAAAACTAAAACTCCAAAACTCCAAAACTCCAAAACTCCAAAACTCCGAAACTCCAAAACTCCGAAACTCCAAAACTCCGAAACTCCAAAACTCCGAAACTCCAAAACTCCGAATCTCCAAAACTCCAAAACTCCAAAACTCCAAAACTCCAAAACTCCAAAACTCAGAAAAACTCCAAAACTCCAAAACTCCGAAACTCCAAAACTCCGAAACTCCAAAACTCCAAAACTCCAAAACTCCAAAACTCCGAAACTCCAAAACTCCAATACTCCAAAACTAAGAAACTCCAAAACTCCAAAACTCCAAAACTCCAATACTCCAAAACTCCGAAACTCCGAAACTCCAAAACTCCAAAACTCCAAAACTGCAAAACTCCAAAACTCCGAAACTCCGAAACTCCAAAACTCCGAAACTCCAAAACTCGGAAACTCCAAAACTCCAAAGCTCCAAAACTCCAAAACTCCAAAACTCCGAAACTCCAAAACTCCGAATCTCCAAAACTCCAAAACTCCAAAACTCCAAAACTCCGAAACTCCAAAACTCCAAAACTCCGAAACTCCAAAACTCCGAAACTCCAAAACTCCAAAACTCCGAAACTCCAAAACTCCAAAACTCCGAAACTCCAAAACGCCGAAGCTCCGAAACTCCGAAACTCCAAAACTCCAAAACTCCGAAACTCCAAAACTCCAAAACTCCGAAACTCCGAAACTCCGAAACTCCAAATCTCCGAAACTCCAAAACTCCAAAACTCCGAAACTCCGCAACTCCGAAACTCCAAAACTCCAAAACTCCGAAACTCCGAAACTCCAAAACTCCAAAACTCCAAAACTCCGAATCTCCGAAACTCCAAAACTCCAAAACTCCGAAACTCCAAAACTCCGAAACTCCGAAACTCCGAAACTCCGAAACTCCAAAACTCCAAAACTCCGAAACTCCAAAACTCCGAAACTCCAAAACTCCAAAACTCCAATACTCCAAAACTCCAAAACTCCAAAACACCGAAACTCCGAAACTCCGAAACTCCAAAACTCCAAAACTCCGAATCTCCAAAACTCGGAAACTCCAAAACTCCAAAGCTCCAAAACTCCAAAACTCCAAAACTCCGAAACTCCAAAACTCCGAATCTCCAAAACTCCAAAACTCCAAAACTCCAAAACTCCGAAACTCCAAAACTCCAAAACTCCGAAACTCCAAAACTCCGAAACTCCAAAACTCCAAAACTCCGAAACTCCAAAACTCCAAAACTCCGAAACTCCAAAACGCCGAAGCTCCGAAACTCCGAAACTCCAAAACTCCAAAACTCCGAAACTCCAAAACTCCAAAACTCCGAAACTCCGAAACTCCGAAACTCCAAATCTCCGAAACTCCAAAACTCCAAAACTCCGAAACTCCGCAACTCCGAAACTCCAAAACTCCAAAACTCCGAAACTCCGAAACTCCAAAACTCCAAAACTCCAAAACTCCGAATCTCCGAAACTCCAAAACTCCAAAACTCCGAAACTCCAAAACTCCGAAACTCCGAAACTCCGAAACTCCGAAACTCCAAAACTCCAAAACTCCGAAACTCCAAAACTCCGAAACTCCAAAACTCCAAAACTCCAATACTCCAAAACTCCAAAACTCCAAAACACCGAAACTCCGAAACTCCGAAACTCCAAAACTCCAAAACTCCGAATCTCCAAAACTCGGAAACTCCAAAACTCCAAAACTCCAAAACTCCGAAACTCCAAAACTCCAAAACTCCAAAACTCCGAAACTCCAAAACTCCAAAACTCCAAAACTCCAAAACTCCAAAACTCCAAAACTCCAAAACTCCGAAACTCCAAAACTCCAAAACTCCAAAGCTCCAAAACTCCAAAACTCAAAAACTCCAAAACTCAAAAACTCCAAAACTCCAAAACTCCAAAACTCCGAAACTCCAAAACTCCGAAACTCCAAAACTCCGAAACTCCAAAACTCCAAAACTCCAATACTCCAAAACTCCAAAACTCCGAAACTCCAAAACTCCAAAACTCCAAAGCTCCAAAACTCCAAAACTCCAAAACTCCAATACTCCAAAACTCCAAAACTCCAAAACTCCGAAACTCCAAAACTCCAATACTCCAAAACTCCGAAACTCCAAAACTCCGAAACTCCAAAACTCCAAAACTCCAATACTCCAAAACTCCAAAACTCCAAAACACCGAAACTCCGAAACTCCAAAACTCCAAAACTCCAAAACTCCAAAACTCCAAAACTCCGAAACTCAAAAACTCCGAAACTCCAAAACTCCAAAACTCCAAAACTCCGAAACTCCAAAACTCCAATACTCCAATACTCCGAAACTCCAAAACTCCAAAACTCCGAAACTCCAATACTCCAAAGCTTCAAAACTCCGAATCTCCAAAACTCCGAAACTCCGAAGCTCCAAAACTCCAAAACTACAAAACTCCAAAACTCCAAAACTCCAAAACTCCGAAACTCCGAAACTCCAAAACTCCGAATCTCCAAAACTCCAAAACTCGAAAACTCCGAAACTCCAAAACTCCAAAACTCCAATACTCCAAAACTCCAAAACTCCGAAACTCCAAAACTCCAAAACTCCAAAGCTCCAAAACTCCAAAACTCCAAAACTCCGAAACTCCAAAACTCCAAAACTCCAAAACTCCGAAACACCAAAACTCCGAAACTCCGAAACTCGGAAACTCCAAAACTCCAAAACTCCAAAACTCCAAAACTCCGAAACTCCAAAACTCCAAAACTCCGAAACTCCAAAACTCCAAAACTCCGAAACTCCAAAACTCCAAAACTCCAAAACTCCGAAACTCCGAAACTCCAAAACTCGAAAACTCCAAAACTCCAAAACTCCAATACTCCAAAACTGCGAAACTCCGAAACTCCAAAACTCCAAAACTCCAAAACTCCGAAACTCCAAAACTCCAATACTCCAAAACTCCGAAACTCCAAAACTCCAAAACTCAAAAACTCCAAAACTCCAAAACTCCAAAACTCCAAAACTCCAAAACTCCGAAACTCCAAAACTCCGAAACTCCAAAACTCCGAAACTCCAAAACTCCGAAACTCCAAAACTCCGAATCTCAAAAACTCCAAAACTCCAAAACTCCGAAACTCTAAAACTCCAAAACTCCGAAACTCCAAAACTCCGAAACTCCAAAACTCCAAAACTCCAAAACTCCAAAACTCCAAAACTCCGAAACTCCAAAACTCCAAAACTCCGAAACTCCAAAACTCCAAAACTCCAAAACTCCGAAACTCCGAAACTCCAAAACTCCAAAACTCCGAAACTCCAAAACTGCAAAACTCCAAAACTCCAAAACTCCAAAACTCCAAAACTCCAAAACTCCAAAACTCCAATACTCCAAAACTCCAAAACTCCAAAACACCGAAACTCCGAAACTCCAAAACTCCAAAACTCCAAAACTCCGAAACTCAAAAACTCCGAAACTCCAAAACTCCAAAACTCCAAAACTCCGAAACTCCAAAACTCCAATACTCCAATACTCCGAAACTCCAAAACTCCAAAACTCCGAAACTCCAATACTCCAAAACTTCAAAACTCCGAATCTCCAAAACTCCAAAACTCCGAAACTCCGAAACTCCAAAACTCCAAAACTACAAAACTCCAAAACTCCAAAACTCCAAAACTCCGAAACTCCGAAACTCCAACACTCCAAAACTCCAAAACTCCAAAACTCCGAAACTCCAAAACTCCGAAACTCCGAAACTCCAAAACTCCAAAACTCCGAAACTCCAAAACTCCAAAACTCCAAAACTGCAAAAGTCCAAAACTCCAAAACTCCGAAACTCCAATACTCCAAAACTCCGAAACTCCAAAACTCCAAAACTCCAAAACTCCAAAACTCCAAAACTCCAATACTCCGAAACTCCGAAACTCCAAAACTCCAAAACTCCAAAACTCCGAAACTCCAAAACTCCGAAACTCCGAAACTCCAAAACTCCAAAACTCCGAAACTCCAAAACTCCAAAACTCCAAAACTCCGAAACTCCGAAACTCCAAAACTCCAAAACTCCAAAACTCCGAAACTCCAAAACTGCAAAAGTCCAAAACTCCAAAACTCCGAAACTCCAATACTCCAAAACTCCGAAACTCCAAAACTCCAAAACTCCAAAACTCCAAAACTCCAAAACTCCGAAACTCCGAAACTCCGAAACTCCGAAACTCCAAAACTCCGAAACTCCGAAACTCCAAAACTCCAAAACTCCAAAACTCCGAAACTCCAAAACTCCAAAACTCCGAAACTCCGAAACTCCGAAACTCCAAAACTCCGAATCTCCAAAACTCGGAAACTCCAAAACTCCAAAACTCCAAAACTCCAAAACTCCAAAACTCCGAAACTCCAAAACTCCAAAACTCCAAAACTCCAAAACTCCAAAACTCCGAAACTCCAAAACTCCGAAACTCCAAAACTCCAAAACTCCAATACTCCAAAACTCCAAAACTCCAAAACACCGAAACTCCGAAACTCCGAAACTCCAAAACTCCAGAACTCCAAAACTCCGAATCTCCAAAACTCGGAAACTCCAAAACTCCAAAACTCCAAAACTCCGAAACTCCAAAACTCCGAAACTCCGAAACTCCACAACTCCAAAACTCCGAAACTCCAAAACTCCAAAACTCCGAAACTCCGAAACTCCAAAACTCCAAAACTCCAAAACTCCGAAACTCCAAAACTGCAAAACTCCAAAACTCCAAAACTCCGAAACTCCAATACTCCAAAACTCCGAAACTCCAAAACTCCAAAACTCCAAAACTCCGAAACTCCGAAACTCCGAAACTCCGAAACTCCGAAACTCCAAAACTCCGAAACTCCAAAACTCCAAAACTCCAAAACTCCAAAACTCCGAAACTCCAAAACTCCAAAACTCCGAAACTCCGAAACTCCGAAACTCCAAAACTCCGAATCTCCAAAACTCGGAAACTCCAAAACTCCAAAACTCCAAAACTCCAAAACTCCAAAACTCCGAAACTCCAAAACTCCAAAACTCCGAAACTCCAAAACTCCAAAACTCCGAAACTCCAAAACTCCAATACTCCAAAACTAAGAAACTCCAAAACTCCAAAACTCCAAAACTCCAATACTCCAAAACTCCGAAACTCCGAAACTCCAAAACTCCAAAACTCCAAAACTGCAAAACTCCAAAACTCCAAAACTCCGAAACTCCAAAACTCGGAAACTCCAAAACTCCAAAGCTCCAAAACTCCAAAACTCCAAAACTCCGAAACTCCAAAACTCCGAATCTCCAAAACTCCAAAACTCCAAAACTCCAAAACTCCGAAACTCCAAAACTCCAAAACTCCGAAACTCCAAAACTCCGAAACTCCAAAACTCCAAAACTCCGAAACTCCAAAACTCCAAAACTCCGAAACTCCAAAACGCCGAAGCTCCGAAACTCCGAAACTCCAAAACTCCAAAACTCCGAAACTCCAAAACTCCAAAACTCCGAAACTCCGAAACTCCGAAACTCCAAATCTCCGAAACTCCAAAACTCCAAAACTCCGAAACTCCGCAACTCCGAAACTCCAAAACTCCAAAACTCCGAAACTCCGAAACTCCAAAACTCCAAAACTCCAAAACTCCGAATCCCCGAAACTCCAAAACTCCAAAACTCCGAAACTCCAAAACTCCGAAACTCCGAAACTCCGAAACTCCAAAACTCCAAAACTCCGAAACTCCAAAACTCCGAAACTCCAAAACTCCAAAACTCCAATACTCCAAAACTCCAAAACTCCAAAACACCGAAACTCCGAAACTCCGAAACTCCAAAACTCCAAAACTCCAAAACTCCGAATCTCCAAAACTCCAAAACTCCAAAACTCCGAAACTCCAAAACTCCAAAACTCCAAAACTCCGAAACTCCAAAACTCCAAAACTCCAAAACTCCAAAACTCCAAAACTCCAAAACTCCGAAACTCCAAAACTCCAAAACTCCAAAGCTCCAAAACTCCAAAACTCAAAAACTCCAAAACTCAAAAACTCCAAAACTCCAAAACTCCAAAACTCCGAAACTCCAAAACTCCGAAACTCCAAAACTCCGAAACTCCAAAACTCCAAAACTCCAATACTCCAAAACTCCAAAACTCCGAAACTCCAAAACTCCAAAACTCCAAAGCTCCAAAACTCCAAAACTCCAAAACTCCAATACTCCAAAACTACAAAACTCCAAAACTCCGAAACTCCAAAACTCCAATACTCCAAAACTCCGAAACTCCAAAACTCCGAAACTCCAAAACTCCAAAACTCCAATATTCCAAAACTCCAAAACTCCAAAACACCGAAACTCCGAAACTCCAAAACTCCAAAACTCCAAAACTCCAAAACTCCAAAACTCCGAAACTCAAAAACTCCGAAACTCCAAAACTCCAAAACTCCAAAACTCCGAAACTCCAAAACTCCAATACTCCAATACTCCGAAACTCCAAAACTCCAAAACTCCGAAACTCCAATACTCCAAAGCTTCAAAACTCCGAATCTCCAAAACTCCAAAACTCCGAAACTCCGAAACTCCAAAACTCCAAAACTACAAAACTCCAAAACTCCAAAACTCCAAAACTCCGAAACTCCGAAACTCCAAAACTCCGAATCTCCAAAACTCCAAAACTCGAAAACTCCGAAACTCCAAAACTCCAAAACTCCAATACTCCAAAACTCCAAAACTCCGAAACTCCAAAACTCCAAAACTCCAAACCTCCAAAACTCCAAAACTCCAAAACTCCGAAACTCCAAAACTCCAAAACTCCGAAACACCAAAACTCCGAAACTCCGAAACTCGGAAACTCCAAAACTCCAAAACTCCAAAACTCCAAAACTCCAAAACTCCGAAACTCCAAAACTCCAAAACTCCGAAACTCCAAAACTCCAAAACTCCGAAACTCCAAAACTCCAAAACTCCAAAACTCCGAAACTCCGAAACTCCAAAACTCGAAAACTCCAAAACTCCAAAACTCCAATACTCCAAAACTGCGAAACTCCGAAACTCCAAAACTCCAAAACTCCAAAACTCCGAAACTCCAAAACTCCAATACTCCAAAACTCCGAAACTCCAAAACTCCAAAACTCAAAAACTCCAAAACTCCAAAACTCCAAAACTCCGAAACTCCAAAACTCCGAAACTCCAAAACTCCGAAACTCCAAAACTCCGAAACTCCAAAACTCCGAATCTCAAAAACTCCAAAACTCCAAAACTCCGAAACTCCAAAACTCCAAAACTCCGAAACTCCAAAACTCCGAAACTCCAAAACTCCAAAACTCCAAAACTCCAAAACTCCGAAACTCCAAAACTCCAAAACTCCGAAACTCCAAAACTCCAAAACTCCAAAACTCCGAAACTCCGAAACTCCAAAACTCCAAAACTCCGAAACTCCAAAACTCCAAAACTCCAAAACTCCGAAACTCCGAAACTCCAAAACTCCAAAACTCCGAAACTCCAAAACTGCAAAACTCCAAAACTCCAAAACTCCAAAACTCCAAAACTCCAAAACTCCAAAACTCCAAAACTCCAATACTCCAAAACTCCAAAACTCCAAAACACCGAAACACCGAAACTCCGAAACTCCAAAACTCCAAAACTCCAAAACTCCGAAACTCAAAAACTCCGAAACTCCAAAACTCCAAAACTCCAAAACTCCGAAACTCCAAAACTCCAATACTCCAATACTCCGAAACTCCAAAACTCCAAAACTCCGAAACTCCAATACTCCAAAACTTCAAAACTCCGAATCTCCAAAACTCCAAAACTCCGAAACTCCGAAACTCCAAAACTCCAAAACTACAAAACTCCAAAACTCCAAAACTCCAAAACTCCGAAACTCCGAAACTCCAAAACTCCAAAAGTCCAAAACTCCAAAACTCCGAAACTCCAAAACTCCGAAACTCCGAAACTCCAAAACTCCAAAACTCCGAAACTCCAAAACTCCAAAACTCCAAAACTGCAAAAGTCCAAAACTCCAAAACTCCGAAACTCCAATACTCCAAAACTCCGAAACTCCAAAACTCCAAAACTCCAAAACTCCAAAACTCCAAAACTCCAATACTCCGAAACTCCGAAACTCCAAAACTCCAAAACTCCAAAACTCCGAAACTCCAAAACTCCGAAACTCCGAAACTCCAAAACTCCAAAACTCCGAAACTCCAAAACTCCAAAACTCCAAAACTCCGAAACTCCGAAACTCCAAAACTCCAAAACTCCAAAACTCCGAAACTCCAAAACTGCAAAAGTCCAAAACTCCAAAACTCCGAAACTCCAATACTCCAAAACTCCGAAACTCCAAAACTCCAAAACTCCAAAACTCCAAAACTCCAAAACTCCGAAACTCCGAAACTCCGAAACTCCGAAACTCCAAAACTCCGAAACCCCGAAACTCCAAAACTCCAAAACTCCAAAACTCCGAAACTCCAAAACTCCAAAACTCCGAAACTCCGAAACTCCGAAACTCCAAAACTCCGAATCTCCAAAACTCCAAAACTCCAAAACTCCAAAACTCCAAAACTCCAAAACTCCAAAACTCCGAAACTCCGAAACTCCAAAACTGCAAAACTCCAAAACTCCAAAACTCCGAAACTCCAATACTCCAAAACTCCGAAACTCCAAAACTCCAAAACTCCAAAACTCCGAAACTCCGAAACTCCGAAACTCCGAAACTCCGAAACTCCAAAACTCCGAAACTCCAAAACTCCAAAACTCCAAAACTCCAAAACTCCGAAACTCCAAAACTCCAAAACTCCGAAACTCCGAAACTCCGAAACTCCAAAACTCCGAATCTCCAAAACTCGGAAACTCCAAAACTCCAAAACTCCAAAACTCCAAAACTCCAAAACTCCGAAACTCCAAACCTCCAAAACTCCAAAACTCCAAAACTCCAAAACTCCGAAACTCCAGAACTCCGAAACTCCAAAACTCCAAAACTCCAATACTCCAAAACTCCAAAACTCCAAAACACCGAAACTCCGAAACTCCGAAACTCCAAAACTCCAAAACTCCAAAACTCCGAATCTCCAAAACTCGGAAACTCCAAAACTCCAAAACTCCAAAACTCCGAAACTCCAAAACTCCAAAACTCCAAAACTCCGAAACTCCAAAACTCCAAAACTCCAAAACTCCAAAACTCCAAAACTCCAAAACTCCAAAACTCCGAAACTCCAAAACTCCAAAACTCCAAAACTCCAAAGCTCCAAAACTCCAAAACTCAAAAACTCCAAAACTCAAAAACTCCAAAACTCCAAAACTCCAAAACTCCGAAACTCCAAAACTCCGAAACTCCAAAACTCCGAAACTCCAAAACTCCAAAACTCCAATACTCCAAAACTCCAAAACTCCGAAACTCCAAAACTCCAAAACTCCAAAGCTCCAAAACTCCAAAACTCCAATACTCCAAAACTCCAAAACTCCAAAACTCCGAAACTCCAAAACTCCAATACTCCAAAACTCCGAAACTCCAAAACTCCGAAACTCCAAAACTCCAAAACTCCAATACTCCAAAACTCCAAAACTCCAAAACACCGAAACTCCGAAACTCCAAAACTCCAAAACTCCAAAACTCCAAAACTCCAAAACTCCAAAACTCCGAAACTCAAAAACTCCGAAACTCCAAAACTCCAAAACTCCAAAACTCCGAAACTCCAAAACTCCAATACTCCAATACTCCGAAACTCCAAAACTCCAAAACTCCGAAACTCCAATACTCCAAAACTTCAAAACTCCGAATCTCCAAAACTCCAAAACTCCGAAACTCCGAAACTCCAAAACTCCAAAACTACAAAACTCCAAAACTCCAAAACTCCAAAACTCCGAAACTCCGAAACTCCAAAACTCCGAATCTCCAAAACTCCAAAACTCGAAAACTCCGAAACTCCAAAACTCCAAAACTCCAATACTCCAAAACTCCAAAACTCCGAAACTCCAAAACTCCAAAACTCCAAAGCTCCAAAACTCCAAAACTCCAAAACTCCGAAACTCCAAAACTCCAAAACTCCAAAACTCCGAAACACCAAAACTCCGAAACTCCGAAACTCGGAAACTCCAAAACTCCAAAACTCCAAAACTCCAAAACTCCAAAACTCCGAAACTCCAAAACTCCAAAACTCCGAAACTCCAAAACTCCAAAACTCCGAAACTCCAAAACTCCAAAACTCCAAAACTCCGAAACTCCGAAACTCCAAAACTCGAAAACTCCAAAACTCCAAAACTCCAATACTCCAAAACTGCGAAACTCCGAAACTCCAAAACTCCAATACTCCAAAACTCCGAAACTCCAAAACTCCAAAACTCCGAAACTCCAAAACTCCAAAACTCCGAAACTCCGAAACTCCGAAACTCCGAAACTCCAAAACTCCAAAACTCCAAAACTCCGAAACTCCGAAACTCCGAAACTCCAAAACTCCAAAACTCCGAAACTCCGAAACTCCGAAACTCCGAAACTCCAAAACTCCGAAACTCCAAAACTCCAAAACTCCGAAACTCCGAAACTCCAAAACTCCAAAACTCCGAAACTCCGAAACTCCGAATCTCCAAAACTCCAAAACTCCAAAACTCCGAAACTCCGAAACTCCAAAACTCCAAAACTCCAAAACTGCAAAACTCCAAAACTCCGAAACTCCAAAACTCCAAAACTCCAAAACTCCGAAACTCCGAAACTCCGAAACTCCAAAACTCCAAAACTCCAAAACTCCAAAACTCCGAAACTCCAAAACTCCGAAACTCCAAAACTCCAAAACTCCAAAACTCCAAAACTCCAATACTCCAAAACTCCGAAACTCCAAAACTCCAAAACTCCAATACTCCAAAACTCCGAAACTCCGAAACTCCAAAACTCCAAAACTCCAAAACTGCAAAACTCCAAAACTCCGAAACTCCAAAACTCCGAAACTCCAAAACTCGGAAACTCCAAAACACCCAAAACTCCAAAACTCCAAAACTCCAAAACTCCGAAACTCCAAAACTCCGAAACTCCAAAACTCCGAATCTCCAAAACTCCAATACTCCAAAACTCCGAAGCTCCAAAACTCCGAAACTCCAAAACTCCAAAACTCCGAAACTCCAAAACTCCAAAACTCCAAAACTCCGAAACTCCGAAACTCCAAAACTCCAAAACTCCAAAACTCCAAAACTCCGAAACTCCAAAACTCCAAAACTCCAAAACTCCGAAACTCCAAAACTCCAAAACTCCAAAACTCCAAAACTCCAAAACTCCGAAACTCCAAAACTCCAAAACTCCAAAACTCCGAAACTCCAAAACTCCAAAACTCCAAAACTCCGAAACTCCAAAACTCCGAAACTCCAAAACTCGGAAACTCCAAAACTCCAAAACTCCAAAACTCCAAAACTCCAAAACTCCGAAACTCCAAAACTCCGAAACTCCAAAACTCCGAATCTCCAAAACTCCAATACTCCAAAACTCCGAAGCTCCAAAACTCCGAAACTCCAAAACTCCAAAACTCCGAAACTCCAAAACTCCAAAACTCCAAAACTCCGAAACTCCGAAACTCCGAAACTCCAAAACTCCAAAACTCCAAAACTCCGAAACTCCAAAACTGCAAAACTCCGAAACCCCGAAACTCCAAAACTCCAAAACTCCAAAACTCCGAAACTCCAAAACTCCAAAACTCCGAAACTCCGAAACTCCGAAACTCCAAAACTCCGAATCTCCAAAACTCCAAAACTCCAAAACTCCAAAACTCCAAAACTCCAAAACTCCAAAACTCCGAAACTCCGAAACTCCAAAACTGCAAAACTCCAAAACTCCAAAACTCCGAAACTCCAATACTCCAAAACTCCGAAACTCCAAAACTCCAAAACTCCAAAACTCCGAAACTCCGAAACTCCAAAACTCCGAAACTCCAAAACTCCGAAACTCCAAAACTCCGAAACTCCAAAACTCCGAAACTCCAAAACTCCGAATCTCAAAAACTCCAAAACTCCAAAACTCCGAAACTCCAAAACTCCAAAACTCCGAAACTCCAAAACTCCGAAACTCCAAAACTCCAAAACTCCAAAACTCCAAAACTCCGAAACTCCAAAACTCCAAAACTCCGAAACTCCAAAACTCCAAAACTCCAAAACTCCGAAACTCCGAAACTCCAAAACTCCAAAACTCCGAAACTCCAAAACTCCAAAACTCCAAAACTCCGAAACTCCGAAACTCCAAAACTCCAAAACTCCGAAACTCCAAAACTGCAAAACTCCAAAACTCCAAAACTCCAAAACTCCAAAACTCCAAAACTCCAAAACTCCAAAACTCCAATACTCCAAAACTCCAAAACTCCAAAACACCGAAACACCGAAACTCCGAAACTCCAAAACTCCAAAACTCCAAAACTCCGAAACTCAAAAACTCCGAAACTCCAAAACTCCAAAACTCCAAAACTCCGAAACTCCAAAACTCCAATACTCCAATACTCCGAAACTCCAAAACTCCAAAACTCCGAAACTCCAATACTCCAAAACTTCAAAACTCCGAATCTCCAAAACTCCAAAACTCCGAAACTCCGAAACTCCAAAACTCCAAAACTACAAAACTCCAAAACTCCAAAACTCCAAAACTCCGAAACTCCGAAACTCCAAAACTCCAAAAGTCCAAAACTCCAAAACTCCGAAACTCCAAAACTCCGAAACTCCGAAACTCCAAAACTCCAAAACTCCGAAACTCCAAAACTCCAAAACTCCAAAACTGCAAAAGTCCAAAACTCCAAAACTCCGAAACTCCAATACTCCAAAACTCCGAAACTCCAAAACTCCAAAACTCCAAAACTCCAAAACTCCAAAACTCCAATACTCCGAAACTCCGAAACTCCAAAACTCCAAAACTCCAAAACTCCGAAACTCCAAAACTCCGAAACTCCGAAACTCCAAAACTCCAAAACTCCGAAACTCCAAAACTCCAAAACTCCAAAACTCCGAAACTCCGAAACTCCAAAACTCCAAAACTCCAAAACTCCAAAACTCCAAAACTCCGAAACTCCGAAACTCCGAAACTCCGAAACTCCAAAACTCCGAAACCCCGAAACTCCAAAACTCCAAAACTCCAAAACTCCGAAACTCCAAAACTCCAAAACTCCGAAACTCCGAAACTCCGAAACTCCAAAACTCCGAATCTCCAAAACTCCAAAACTCCAAAACTCCAAAACTCCAAAACTCCAAAACTCCAAAACTCCGAAACTCCGAAACTCCAAAACTGCAAAACTCCAAAACTCCAAAACTCCGAAACTCCAATACTCCAAAACTCCGAAACTCCAAAACTCCAAAACTCCAAAACTCCGAAACTCCGAAACTCCGAAACTCCGAAACTCCGAAACTCCAAAACTCCGAAACTCCAAAACTCCAAAACTCCAAAACTCCAAAACTCCGAAACTCCAAAACTCCAAAACTCCGAAACTCCGAAACTCCGAAACTCCAAAACTCCGAATCTCCAAAACTCGGAAACTCCAAAACTCCAAAACTCCAAAACTCCAAAACTCCAAAACTCCGAAACTCCAAACCTCCAAAACTCCAAAACTCCAAAACTCCAAAACTCCGAAACTCCAGAACTCCGAAACTCCAAAACTCCAAAACTCCAATACTCCAAAACTCCAAAACTCCAAAACACCGAAACTCCGAAACTCCGAAACTCCAAAACTCCAAAACTCCAAAACTCCGAATCTCCAAAACTCGGAAACTCCAAAACTCCAAAACTCCAAAACTCCGAAACTCCAAAACTCCAAAACTCCAAAACTCCGAAACTCCAAAACTCCAAAACTCCAAAACTCCAAAACTCCAAAACTCCAAAACTCCAAAACTCCGAAACTCCAAAACTCCAAAACTCCAAAACTCCAAAGCTCCAAAACTCCAAAACTCAAAAACTCCAAAACTCAAAAACTCCAAAACTCCAAAACTCCAAAACTCCGAAACTCCAAAACTCCGAAACTCCAAAACTCCGAAACTCCAAAACTCCAAAACTCCAATACTCCAAAACTCCAAAACTCCGAAACTCCAAAACTCCAAAACTCCAAAGCTCCAAAACTCCAAAACTCCAATACTCCAAAACTCCAAAACTCCAAAACTCCGAAACTCCAAAACTCCAATACTCCAAAACTCCGAAACTCCAAAACTCCGAAACTCCAAAACTCCAAAACTCCAATACTCCAAAACTCCAAAACTCCAAAACACCGAAACTCCGAAACTCCAAAACTCCAAAACTCCAAAACTCCAAAACTCCAAAACTCCAAAACTCCGAAACTCAAAAACTCCGAAACTCCAAAACTCCAAAACTCCAAAACTCCGAAACTCCAAAACTCCAATACTCCAATACTCCGAAACTCCAAAACTCCAAAACTCCGAAACTCCAATACTCCAAAACTTCAAAACTCCGAATCTCCAAAACTCCAAAACTCCGAAACTCCGAAACTCCAAAACTCCAAAACTACAAAACTCCAAAACTCCAAAACTCCAAAACTCCGAAACTCCGAAACTCCAAAACTCCGAATCTCCAAAACTCCAAAACTCGAAAACTCCGAAACTCCAAAACTCCAAAACTCCAATACTCCAAAACTCCAAAACTCCGAAACTCCAAAACTCCAAAACTCCAAAGCTCCAAAACTCCAAAACTCCAAAACTCCGAAACTCCAAAACTCCAAAACTCCAAAACTCCGAAACACCAAAACTCCGAAACTCCGAAACTCGGAAACTCCAAAACTCCAAAACTCCAAAACTCCAAAACTCCAAAACTCCGAAACTCCAAAACTCCAAAACTCCGAAACTCCAAAACTCCAAAACTCCGAAACTCCAAAACTCCAAAACTCCAAAACTCCGAAACTCCGAAACTCCAAAACTCGAAAACTCCAAAACTCCAAAACTCCAATACTCCAAAACTGCGAAACTCCGAAACTCCAAAACTCCAATACTCCAAAACTCCGAAACTCCAAAACTCCAAAACTCCGAAACTCCAAAACTCCAAAACTCCGAAACTCCGAAACTCCGAAACTCCGAAACTCCAAAACTCCAAAACTCCAAAACTCCGAAACTCCGAAACTCCGAAACTCCAAAACTCCAAAACTCCGAAACTCCGAAACTCCGAAACTCCGAAACTCCAAAACTCCGAAACTCCAAAACTCCAAAACTCCGAAACTCCGAAACTCCAAAACTCCAAAACTCCGAAACTCCGAAACTCCGAATCTCCAAAACTCCAAAACTCCAAAACTCCGAAACTCCGAAACTCCAAAACTCCAAAACTCCAAAACTGCAAAACTCCAAAACTCCGAAACTCCAAAACTCCAAAACTCCAAAACTCCGAAACTCCGAAACTCCGAAACTCCAAAACTCCAAAACTCCAAAACTCCAAAACTCCGAAACTCCAAAACTCCGAAACTCCAAAACTCCAAAACTCCAAAACTCCAAAACTCCAATACTCCAAAACTCCGAAACTCCAAAACTCCAAAACTCCAATACTCCAAAACTCCGAAACTCCGAAACTCCAAAACTCCAAAACTCCAAAACTGCAAAACTCCAAAACTCCGAAACTCCAAAACTCCGAAACTCCAAAACTCGGAAACTCCAAAACACCCAAAACTCCAAAACTCCAAAACTCCAAAACTCCGAAACTCCAAAACTCCGAAACTCCAAAACTCCGAATCTCCAAAACTCCAATACTCCAAAACTCCGAAGCTCCAAAACTCCGAAACTCCAAAACTCCAAAACTCCGAAACTCCAAAACTCCAAAACTCCAAAACTCCGAAACTCCGAAACTCCAAAACTCCAAAACTCCAAAACTCCAAAACTCCGAAACTCCAAAACTCCAAAACTCCAAAACTCCGAAACTCCAAAACTCCAAAACTCCAAAACTCCAAAACTCCAAAACTCCAAAACTCCGAAACTCAAAAACTCCGAAACTCCAAAACTCCAAAACTCCAAAACTCCGAAACTCCAAAACTCCAATACTCCAATACTCCGAAACTCCAAAACTCCAAAACTCCGAAACTCCAATACTCCAAAACTTCAAAACTCCGAATCTCCAAAACTCCAAAACTCCGAAACTCCGAAACTCCAAAACTCCAAAACTACAAAACTCCAAAACTCCAAAACTCCAAAACTCCGAAACTCCGAAACTCCAAAACTCCGAATCTCCAAAACTCCAAAACTCGAAAACTCCGAAACTCCAAAACTCCAAAACTCCAATACTCCAAAACTCCAAAACTCCGAAACTCCAAAACTCCAAAACTCCAAAGCTCCAAAACTCCAAAACTCCAAAACTCCGAAACTCCAAAACTCCAAAACTCCAAAACTCCGAAACACCAAAACTCCGAAACTCCGAAACTCGGAAACTCCAAAACTCCAAAACTCCAAAACTCCAAAACTCCAAAACTCCGAAACTCCAAAACTCCAAAACTCCGAAACTCCAAAACTCCAAAACTCCGAAACTCCAAAACTCCAAAACTCCAAAACTCCGAAACTCCGAAACTCCAAAACTCGAAAACTCCAAAACTCCAAAACTCCAATACTCCAAAACTGCGAAACTCCGAAACTCCAAAACTCCAATACTCCAAAACTCCGAAACTCCAAAACTCCAAAACTCCGAAACTCCAAAACTCCAAAACTCCGAAACTCCGAAACTCCAAAACTCCAAAACTCCAAAACTGCAAAACTCCAAAACTCCGAAACTCCAAAACTCCAAAACTCCAAAACTCCGAAACTCCGAAACTCCGAAACTCCAAAACTCCAAAACTCCAAAACTCCAAAACTCCGAAACTCCAAAACTCCGAAACTCCAAAACTCCAAAACTCCAAAACTCCAAAACTCCAATACTCCAAAACTCCGAAACTCCAAAACTCCAAAACTCCAATACTCCAAAACTCCGAAACTCCGAAACTCCAAAACTCCAAAACTCCAAAACTGCAAAACTCCAAAACTCCGAAACTCCAAAACTCCGAAACTCCAAAACTCGGAAACTCCAAAACACCCAAAACTCCAAAACTCCAAAACTCCAAAACTCCGAAACTCCAAAACTCCGAAACTCCAAAACTCCGAATCTCCAAAACTCCAATACTCCAAAACTCCGAAGCTCCAAAACTCCGAAACTCCAAAACTCCAAAACTCCGAAACTCCAAAACTCCAAAACTCCAAAACTCCGAAACTCCGAAACTCCAAAACTCCAAAACTCCAAAACTCCAAAACTCCGAAACTCCAAAACTCCAAAACTCCAAAACTCCGAAACTCCAAAACTCCAAAACTCCAAAACTCCAAAACTCCAAAACTCCGAAACTCCAAAACTCCAAAACTCCAAAACTCCGAAACTCCAAAACTCCAAAACTCCAAAACTCCGAAACTCCAAAACTCCGAAACTCCAAAACTCGGAAACTCCAAAACTCCAAAACTCCAAAACTCCAAAACTCCAAAACTCCGAAACTCCAAAACTCCGAAACTCCAAAACTCCGAATCTCCAAAACTCCAATACTCCAAAACTCCGAAGCTCCAAAACTCCGAAACTCCAAAACTCCAAAACTCCGAAACTCCAAAACTCCAAAACTCCAAAACTCCGAAACTCCGAAACTCCGAAACTCCAAAACTCCAAAACTCCAAAACTCCGAAACTCCAAAACTGCAAAACTCCAAAACTCCAAAACTCCGAAACTCCAATACTCCAAAACTCCGAAACTCCAAAACTCCAAAACTCCAAAACTCCGAAACTCCGAAACTCCGAAACTCCGAAACTCCGAAACTCCAAAACTCCGAAACTCCAAAACTCCAAAACTCCAAAACTCCAAAACTCCGAAACTCCAAAACTCCAAAACTCCGAAACTCCGAAACTCCGAAACTCCAAAACTCCGAATCTCCAAAACTCGGAAACTCCAAAACTCCAAAACTCCAAAACTCCAAAACTCCAAAACTCCGAAACTCCAAAACTCCAAAACTCCAAAACTCCAAAACTCCAAAACTCCGAAACTCCAGAACTCCGAAACTCCAAAACTCCAAAACTAAGAAACTCCAAAACTCCAAAACTCCAAAACTCCAATACTCCGAAACTCCAAAACTCCAAGACTCCAAAACTCCGAAACTCCAAAACTCCGAAACTCCAAAACTCCAAAACTCCAAAACTCCAAAACTCCAAAACTCCGAAACTCCAAAACTCCAATACTCCAAAACTAAGAAACTCCAAAACTCCAAAACTCTAAAACTCCAAAACTCCAAAACTCCAAAACTCCGAAACTCCAAAACTCCGAAACTCCAAAACTCCGAAACTCCAAAACTCCGAAACTCCAAAACTCCGAATCTCCAAAACTCCAAAACTCCAAAACTCCAAAACTGCAAAACTCCAAAACTCCGAAACTCCAAAACTCCAAAACTCCAAAACTCCGAAACTCCAAAACTCCGAAACTCCAAAACTCCAAAACTCCAAAACTCCAAAACTCCGAAACTCCAAAACTCCAATACTCCAAAACTAAGAAACTCCAAAACTCCAAAACTCCAAAACTCCAATACTCCAAAACTCCGAAACTCCGAAACTCCAAAACTCCAAAACTCCAAAACTCCAAAACTCCAATACTCCAAAACTCCGAAACTCCGAAACTCCAAAACTCCAAAACTCCAAAACTGCAAAACTCCAAAACTCCGAAACTCCGAAACTCCAAAACTCCGAAACTCCAAAACTCGGAAACTCCAAAACTCCAAAGCTCCAAAACTCCAAAACTCCAAAACTCCGAAACTCCAAAACTCCAAAACTCCAAAACTCCAAAACTCCGAAACTCCAAAACTCCGAAACTCCAAAACTCCAAAACTCCAAAACTCCAATACTCCAAAACTCCGAAACTCCAAAACTCCAAAACTCCAATACTCCAAAACTCCGAAACTCCGAAACTCCAAAACTCCAAAACTCCAAAACTGCAAAACTCCAAAACTCCGAAACTCCAAAACTCCGAAACTCCAAAACTCCGAAACTCCAAAACTCCGAATCTCCAAAACTCCAATACTCCAAAACTCCGAAGCTCCAAAACTCCGAAACTCCAAAACTCCAAAACTCCAATACTCCAAAACTCCGAAACTCCAAAACTCCAAAACTCCAATACTCCAAAACTCCGAAACTCCGAAACTCCAAAACTCCAAAACTCCAAAACTGCAAAACTCCAAAACTCCGAAACTCCAAAACTCCGAAACTCCAAAACTCCGAAACTCCAAAACTCCGAATCTCCAAAACTCCAATACTCCAAAACTCCGAAGCTCCAAAACTCCGAAACTCCAAAACTCCAAAACTCCGAAACTCCAAAACTCCAAAACTCCAAAACTCCGAAACTCCGAATCTCCAAAACTCCAAAACTCCAAAACTCCAAAACTCCGAAACTCCAAAACTCCAAAACTCCAAAACTCCGAAACTCCAAAACTCCAAAACTCCAAAACTCCAAAACTCCGAAACTCCAAAACTCCAAAACTCCAAAACTCCGAAACTCCAAAACTCCAAAACTCCAAAACTCCGAAACTCCAAAACTCCGAAACTCCAAAACTCCGAAACTCCGAAACTCCAAAACTCGAAAACTCCAAAACTCCAATACTCCAAAACTCCAAAACTCCAAAACACCGGAACTCCGAAACTCCGAAACTCCAAAACTCCAAAACTCCGAAACTCCGAAACTCCAAAACTCGAAAACTCCAAAACTCCAATACTCCAAAACTCCAAAACTCCAAAACACCGGAACTCCGAAACTCCGAAACTCCAAAACTCCAAAACTCCAAAACTCCAAAACTCCAAAACTCCGAAACTCCAAAACTCCAATACTCCAAAACTCCGAAACTCCAAAACTCCGAAACTCCAAAACTCCAAAACTCCAAAACTCCGAAACTCCAAAACTCCAAAACTCCAAAACTCCGAAACTCCAAAACTCCGAAACTCCAAAACTCCGAAACTCCGAAACTCCAAAACTCGAAAACTCCAAAACTCCAATACTCCAAAACTCCAAAACTCCAAAACACCGGAACTCCGAAACTCCGAAACTCCAAAACTCCGAAACTCCGAAACTCCAAAACTCGAAAACTCCAAAACTCCAATACTCCAAAACTCCAAAACTCCAAAACACCGGAACTCCGAAACTCCGAAACTCCAAAACTCCAAAACTCCAAAACTCCAAAACTCCAAAACTCCGAAACTCCAAAACTCCAATACTCCAAAACTCCGAAACTCCAAAACTCCAAAACTCTAAAACTCCAAAACTCCAAAACTCCAAAACTCCGAAACTCCAAAACTCCGAAACTCCAAAACTCCGAAACTCCAAAACTCCGAAACTCCAAAACTCCGAATCTCCAAAACTCCAAAACTCCAAAACTCCAAAACTGCAAAACTCCAAAACTCCGAAACTCCAAAACTCCAAAACTCCAAAACTCCGAAACTCCAAAACTCCGAAACTCCAAAACTCCAAAACTCCAAAACTCCGAAACTCCAAAACTCCAATACTCCAAAACTAAGAAACTCCAAAACTCCAAAACTCCAAAACTCCAATACTCCAAAACTCCGAAACTCCGAAACTCCAAAACTCCAAAACTCCAAAACTGCAAAACTCCAAAACTCCGAAACTCCGAAACTCCAAAACTCCGAAACTCCAAAACTCGGAAACTCCAAAACTCCAAAGCTCCAAAACTCCAAAACTCCAAAACTCCGAAACTCCAAAACTCCGAAACTCCAAAACTCCGAATCTCCAAAACTCCAAAACTCCAAAACTCCAAAACTCCGAAACTCCAAAACTCCAAAACTCCGAAACTCCAAAACTCCGAAACTCCAAAACTCCAAAACTCCGAAACTCCAAAACTCCAAAACTCCGAAACTCCAAAACGCCGAAGCTCCGAAACTCCGAAACTCCAAAACTCCAAAACTCCGAAACTCCAAAACTCCAAAACTCCGAAACTCCGAAACTCCGAAACTCCAAATCTCCGAAACTCCAAAACTCCAAAACTCCGAAACTCCAAAACTCCAAAACTCCAATACTCCAAAATTCCAAAACTCCGAAACTCCAAAACTCCGAAACTCCAAAACTCCAATACTCCAAAACTCCAATACTCCAAAACTCCGAAACTCCAAAACACCGAAACTCCGAAACTAAGAAACTCCAAAACTCCAAAACTCCAAAACTCCAATACTCCAAAACTCCAAAACTCCAAAACTCCGAAACTCCAAAACTCCGAAACTCCAAAACTCCGAATCTCCAAAACTCCAATACTCCAAAACTCCAAAACTCTAAAACTCCAAAACTCCAAAACTCCAAAACTCCGAAACTCCAAAACTCCGAAACTCCAAAACTCCGAAACTCCAAAACTCCGAAACTCCAAAACTCCGAATCTCCAAAACTCCAAAACTCCAAAACTCCAAAACTGCAAAACTCCAAAACTCCGAAACTCCAAAACTCCAAAACTCCAAAACTCCGAAACTCCGAAACTCCGAAACTCCAAAACTCCAAAACTCCAAAACTCCAAAACTCCGAAACTCCAAAACTCCGAAACTCCAAAACTCCAAAACTCCAAAACTCCAAAACTCCAATACTCCAAAACTCCGAAACTCCAAAACTCCAAAACTCCAATACTCCAAAACTCCGAAACTCCGAAACTCCAAAACTCCAAAACTCCAAAACTCCAAAACTGCAAAACTCCAAAACTCCGAAACTCCAAAACTCCGAAACTCCAAAACTCGGAAACTCCAAAACACCCAAAACTCCAAAACTCCAAAACTCCAAAACTCCGAAACTCCAAAACTCCAAAACTCCAAAACTCCGAAACTCCAAAACTCCGAAACTCCAAAACTCGGAAACTCCAAAACTCCAAAACTCCAAAACTCCAAAACTCCGAAACTCCAAAACTCCGAAACTCCAAAACTCCGAATCTCCAAAACTCCAATACTCCAAAACTCCGAAGCTCCAAAACTCCGAAACTCCAAAACTCCAAAACTCCGAAACTCCAAAACTCCAAAACTCCAAAACTCCGAAACTCCGAAACTCCAAAACTCCAAAACTCCAAAACTCCAAAACTCCGAAACTCCAAAACTCCAAAACTCCAAAACTCCGAAACTCCAAAACTCCAAAACTCCAAAACTCCGAAACTCCAAAACTCCAAAACTCCAAAACTCCGAAACTCCAAAACTCCAAAACTCCAAAACTCCGAAACTCCAAAACTCCGAAACTCCAAAACTCCGAAACTCCAAAACTCCGAAACTCCAAAACTCCGAAACTCCAAAACTCCGAATCTCCAAAACTCCAAAACTCCAAAACTCCAAAACTGCAAAACTCCAAAACTCCGAAACTCCAAAACTCCAAAACTCCAAAACTCCGAAACTCCAAAACTCCGAAACTCCAAAACTCCAAAACTCCAAAACTCCAAAACTCCAAAACTCCGAAACTCCAAAACTCCAATACTCCAAAACTAAGAAACTCCAAAACTCCAAAACTCCAAAACTCCAATACTCCAAAACTCCAAAACTCCAAAACTCCGAAACTCCAAAACTCCGAAACTCCAAAACTCCGAATCTCCAAAACTCCAATACTCCAAAACTCCGAAGCTCCAAAACTCCGAAACTCCAAAACTCCAAAACTCCGAAACTCCAAAACTCCAAAACTCCGAAACTCCGAAACTCCAAAACTCCAAAACTCCAAAACTCCAAAACTCCGAAACTCCAAAACTCCAATACTCCAAAACTCCAAAACTCCAAAACACCGAAACTCCGAAACTCCGAAACTCCAAAACTCCGAAACTCCAAAACTCCAAAACTCCAAAACTCCGAAACTCCGAAACTCCAAAACTCCAAAACTCCAAAACTCCGAAACTCCAAAACTCCAAAACTCCAAAACTCCGAAACTCCAAAACTCCAAAACTCCAAAACTCCAAAACTCCGAAACTCCAAAACTCCAAAACTCCAAAACTCCGAAACTCCAAAACTCCAAAACTCCAAAACTCCGAAACTCCAAAACTCCGAAACTCCAAAACTCCGAAACTCCGAAACTCCAAAACTCGAAAACTCCAAAACTCCAATACTCCAAAACTCCAAAACTCCAAAACACCGGAACTCCGAAACTCCGAAACTCCAAAACTCCAAAACTCCGAAACTCCGAAACTCCAAAACTCGAAAACTCCAAAACTCCAATACTCCAAAACTCCAAAACTCCAAAACACCGGAACTCCGAAACTCCGAAACTCCAAAACTCCAAAACTCCAAAACTCCAAAACTCCAAAACTCCGAAACTCCAAAACTCCAATACTCCAAAACTCCGAAACTCCAAAACTCCAAAACTCTAAAACTCCAAAACTCCAAAACTCCGAAACTCCGAAACTCCAAAACTCCGAAACTCCAAAACTCCGAAACTCCAAAACTCCGAAACTCCAAAACTCCGAATCTCCAAAACTCCAAAACTCCAAAACTCCAAAACTGCAAAACTCCAAAACTCCGAAACTCCAAAACTCCAAAACTCCAAAACTCCGAAACTCCAAAACTCCGAAACTCCAAAACTCCAAAACTCCAAAACTCCAAAACTCCGAAACTCCAAAACTCCAATACTCCAAAACTAAGAAACTCCAAAACTCCAAAACTCCAAAACTCCAATACTCCAAAACTCCGAAACTCCGAAACTCCAAAACTCCAAAACTCCAAAACTCCAAAACTCCAATACTCCAAAACTCCGAAACTCCGAAACTCCAAAACTCCAAAACTCCAAAACTGCAAAACTCCAAAACTCCGAAACTCCGAAACTCCAAAACTCCGAAACTCCAAAACTCGGAAACTCCAAAACTCCAAAGCTCCAAAACTCCAAAACTCCAAAACTCCGAAACTCCAAAACTCCAAAACTCCAAAACTCCAAAACTCCGAAACTCCAAAACTCCGAAACTCCAAAACTCCAAAACTCCAAAACTCCAATACTCCAAAACTCCGAAACTCCAAAACTCCAAAACTCCAATACTCCAAAACTCCGAAACTCCGAAACTCCAAAACTCCAAAACTCCAAAACTGCAAAACTCCAAAACTCCGAAACTCCAAAACTCCGAAACTCCAAAACTCCGAAACTCCAAAACTCCGAATCTCCAAAACTCCAATACTCCAAAACTCCGAAGCTCCAAAACTCCGAAACTCCAAAACTCCAAAACTCCAATACTCCAAAACTCCGAAACTCCAAAACTCCAAAACTCCAATACTCCAAAACTCCGAAACTCCGAAACTCCAAAACTCCAAAACTCCAAAACTGCAAAACTCCAAAACTCCGAAACTCCAAAACTCCGAAACTCCAAAACTCCGAAACTCCAAAACTCCGAATCTCCAAAACTCCAATACTCCAAAACTCCGAAGCTCCAAAACTCCGAAACTCCAAAACTCCAAAACTCCGAAACTCCAAAACTCCAAAACTCCAAAACTCCGAAACTCCGAATCTCCAAAACTCCAAAACTCCAAAACTCCAAAACTCCGAAACTCCAAAACTCCAAAACTCCAAAACTCCGAAACTCCAAAACTCCAAAACTCCAAAACTCCAAAACTCCGAAACTCCAAAACTCCAAAACTCCAAAACTCCGAAACTCCAAAACTCCAAAACTCCAAAACTCCGAAACTCCAAAACTCCGAAACTCCAAAACTCCGAAACTCCGAAACTCCAAAACTCGAAAACTCCAAAACTCCAATACTCCAAAACTCCAAAACTCCAAAACACCGGAACTCCGAAACTCCGAAACTCCAAAACTCCAAAACTCCGAAACTCCGAAACTCCAAAACTCGAAAACTCCAAAACTCCAATACTCCAAAACTCCAAAACTCCAAAACACCGGAACTCCGAAACTCCGAAACTCCAAAACTCCAAAACTCCAAAACTCCAAAACTCCAAAACTCCGAAACTCCAAAACTCCAATACTCCAAAACTCCGAAACTCCAAAACTCCGAAACTCCAAAACTCCAAAACTCCAAAACTCCGAAACTCCAAAACTCCAAAACTCCAAAACTCCAAAACTCCGAAACTCCAAAACTCCAAAACTCCAAAACTCCGAAACTCCAAAACTCCAAAACTCCAAAACTCCGAAACTCCAAAACTCCGAAACTCCAAAACTCCGAAACTCCGAAACTCCAAAACTCGAAAACTCCAAAACTCCAATACTCCAAAACTCCAAAACTCCAAAACACCGGAACTCCGAAACTCCGAAACTCCAAAACTCCAAAACTCCGAAACTCCGAAACTCCAAAACTCGAAAACTCCAAAACTCCAATACTCCAAAACTCCAAAACTCCAAAACACCGGAACTCCGAAACTCCGAAACTCCAAAACTCCAAAACTCCAAAACTCCAAAACTCCAAAACTCCGAAACTCCAAAACTCCAATACTCCAAAACTCCGAAACTCCAAAACTCCAAAACTCTAAAACTCCAAAACTCCAAAACTCCGAAACTCCAAAACTCCGAAACTCCAAAACTCCGAAGCTCCAAAACTCCGAAACTCCAAAACTCCGAATCTCCAAAACTCCAAAACTCCAAAACTCCAAAACTGCAAAACTCCAAAACTCCGAAACTCCAAAACTCCAAAACTCCAAAACTCCAAAACTCCGAAACTCCAAAACTCCGAAACTCCAAAACTCCAAAACTCCAAAACTCCGAAACTCCAAAACTCCAATACTCCAAAACTAAGAAACTCCAAAACTCCAAAACTCCAAAACTCCAATACTCCAAAACTCCGAAACTCCGAAACTCCAAAACTCCAAAACTCCAAAACTGCAAAACTCCAAAACTCCGAAACTCCGAAACTCCAAAACTCCGAAACTCCAAAACTCGGAAACTCCAAAACTCCAAAGCTCCAAAACTCCAAAACTCCAAAACTCCGAAACTCCAAAACTCCGAAACTCCAAAACTCCAAAACTCGGGAACTCCAAAACTCCAAAACTCCAAAACTCCGAAACTCCGAAACTCCAAAACTCCAAAACTCCAAAACTCCAAAACTCCGAAACTCCAAAACACCAAAACTCCAAAACTCCGAAACTCCAAAACTCCAAAACTCCAAAACTCCAAAACTCCAAAACTCCGAAACTCCAAAACTCCAAAACTCCGAAACTCCAAAACTCCAAAACTCCAAAACTCCAAAACTCCAAAACTGCGAAACTCCAAAACTCCGAAACTCCAAAACTCCGAATCTCCAAAACTCCAAAACTCCAAAACTCCGAAACTCCAAAACTCCAAAACTCCAATACTCCAAAACTCCAAAACTCCGAAACTCCAAAACTCCAAAACTCCAAAGCTCCAAAACTCCAAAACTCCAAAACTCCGAAACTCCAAAACTCCAAAACTCCAAAACTCCGAAACACCAAAACTCCGAAACTCCGAAACTCGGAAACTCCAAAACTCCAAAACTCCAAAACTCCAAAACTCCGAAACTCCAAAACTCCAAAACTCCAAAACTCCAAAACTCCAAAACTCCAAAACTCCAAAACTCCAAAACTCCGAAACTCCAAAACTCCAAAACTCCAAAGCTCCAAAACTCCAAAACTCCAAAACTCCGAAACTCCAAAACTCCGAAACTCCAAAACTCCGAAACTCCAAAACTCCGAAACTTCAAAACTCCGAAACTCCAAAACTCCAAAACTCCGAAACTCCAAAACTCCGAATCTCCAAAACTCCAAAACTCCAAAACTCCGAAACTCCAAAACTCCAAAACTCCAATACTCCAAAACTCCAAAACTCCAAAACACCGAAACTCCGAAACTCCGAAACTCCAAAACTCCAAAACTCCAAAACTCCAAAACTCCGAAACTCCGAAACTCCGAAACTCCAAAACTCGAAAACTCCAAAACTCCAATACTCCAAAACTCCAAAACTCCAAAACACCGGAACTCCGAAACTCCGAAACTCCAAAACTCCAAAACTCCAAAACTCCAAAACTCCGGAACTCCAAAACTCCAATACTCCAAAACTCCGAAACTCCAAAACTCCAAAACTCTAAAACTCCAAAACTCCAAAACTCCAAAACTCCGAAACTCCAAAACTCCGAAACTCCAAAACTCCGAAACTCCAAAACTCCGAAACTCCAAAACTCCGAATCTCCAAAACTCCAAAACTCCAAAACTCCAAAACTGCAAAACTCCAAAACTCCGAAACTCCAAAACTCCAAAACTCCAAAACTCCGAAACTCCAAAACTCCGAAACTCCAAAACTCCAAAACTCCAAAACTCCAAAACTCCGAAACTCCAAAACTCCAATACTCCAAAACTAAGAAACTCCAAAACTCCAAAACTCCAAAACTCCAAAACTCCAATACTCCAAAACTCCGAAACTCCGAAACTCCAAAACTCCAAAACTCCAAAACTGCAAAACTCCAAAACTCCGAAACTCCGAAACTTCAAAACTCCGAAACTCCAAAACTCGGAAACTCCAAAACTCCAAAGCTCCAAAACTCCAAAACTCCAAAACTCCGAAACTCCAAAACTCCAAAACTCCAAAACTCCAAAACTCCGAAACTCCAAAACTCCGAAACTCCAAAACTCCAAAACTCCAAAACTCCAAAACTCCAATACTCCAAAACTCCGAAACTCCAAAACTCCAAAACTCCAATACTCCAAAACTCCGAAACTCCGAAACTCCAAAACTCCGAAACTCCAAAACTCCGAAACTCCAAAACTCCAAAACTCCAATACTCCAAAACTCCAAAACTCCAAAACTCCAAAACTCCAAAACTCCGAAACTCCGAAACTCCAAAACTCCAAAACTCCAAAACTCCAAAACTCCGAAACTCCAAAACTCCAAAACTCCAAAACTCCGAAACTCCAAAACTCCAAAACTCCAAAACTCCAAAACTCCGAAACTCCAAAACTCCAAAACTCCAAAACTCCGAAACTCCAAAACTCCAAAACTCCAAAACTCCGAAACTCCAAAACTCCGAAACTCCAAAACTCCGAAACTCCGAAACTCCAAAACTCGAAAACTCCAAAACTCCAATACTCCAAAACTCCAAAACTCCAAAACACCGGAACTCCGAAACTCCGAAACTCCAAAACTCCAAAACTCCGAAACTCCGAAACTCCAAAACTCGAAAACTCCAAAACTCCAATACTCCAAAACTCCAAAACTCCAAAACACCGGAACTCCGAAACTCCGAAACTCCAAAACTCCAAAACTCCAAAACTCCAAAACTCCAAAACTCCGAAACTCCAAAACTCCAATACTCCAAAACTCCGAAACTCCAAAACTCCAAAACTCTAAAACTCCAAAACTCCAAAACTCCAAAACTCCAAAACTCCGAAACTCCAAAACTCCGAAACTCCAAAACTCCGAAACTCCAAAACTCCGAAACTCCAAAACTCCGAATCTCCAAAACTCCAAAACTCCAAAACTCCAAAACTGCAAAACTCCAAAACTCCGAAACTCCAAAACTCCAAAACTCCGAAACTCCAAAACTCCGAAACTCCAAAACTCCAAAACTCCAAAACTCCAAAACTCCGAAACTCCAAAACTCCAATACTCCAAAACTAAGAAACTCCAAAACTCCAAAACTCCAAAACTCCAATACTCCAAAACTCCGAAACTCCGAAACTCCAAAACTCCAAAACTCCAAAACTGCAAAACTCCAAAACTCCGAAACTCCGAAACTCCAGAACTCCGAAACTCCAAAACTCGGAAACTCCAAAACTCCAAAGCTCCAAAACTCCAAAACTCCAAAACTCCGAAACTCCAAAACTCCGAAACTCCAAAACTCCGAATCTCCAAAACTTCAAAACTCCAAAACTCCAAAACTCCGAAACTCCAAAACTCCAAAACTCCGAAACTCCAAAACTCCGAAACTCCAAAACTCCAAAACTCCGAAACTCCAAAACTCCAAAACTCCGAAACTCCAAAACGCCGAAGCTCCGAAACTCCGAAACTCCAAAACTCCAAAACTCCAAAACTCCGAAACTCCAAAACTCCAAAACTCCGAAACTCCGAAACTCCAAATCTCCGAAACTCCAAAACTCCAAAACTCCGAAACTCCGCAACTCCGAAACTCCAAAACTCCAAAACTCCGAAACTCCGAAACTCCAAAACTCCAAAACTCCGAATCTCCGAAACTCCAAAACTCCAAAACTCCGAAACTCCAAAACTCCAAAACTCCGAAACTCCAAAACTCCAAAACTCCAATACTCCAAAACTCCAAAACTCCGAAACTCCAAAACTCCGAAACTCCAAAACTCCAATACTCCAAAACTCCAATACTCCAAAACTCCGAAACTCCAAAACACCGAAACTCCGAAACTCCGAAACTCCAAAACTCCAAAACTCCAAAACTCCAAAACTCCGAAACTCCAAAACTCCGAAACTCCAAAACTCCAAAACTCCGAAACTCCAAAATTCCAAAACTCCAAAACTCCGAAACTCCGAAACTCCAAAACTCCAAAACTCCAAAACTCCAAAACTCCGAAACTCCAAAACACCAAAACTCCAAAACTCCAAAACTCCGAAACTCCAAAACTCCAAAACTCCAAAACTCCAAAACTCCGAAACTCCAAAACTCCAAAACTCCGAAACTCCAAAACTCCAAAACTCCAAAACTCCAAAACTCCAAAACTGCGAAACTCCAAAACTCCAAAACTCCAAAACTCCGAAACTGCAAAACTCCAAAACTCCAAAACTCCGAAACTCCAAAACTCAAAAACTCCAAAACTCCAAAACTCCAAAACTCCGAAACTCCAAAACTCCGAAACTCCAAAACTCCGAAACTCCAAAACTCCAAAACTCCAATACTCCAAAACTCCAAAACTCCGAAACTCCAAAACTCCAAAACTCCAAAGCTCCAAAACTCCAAAACTCCAATACTCCAAAACTCCAAAACTCCAAAACTCCGAAACTCCAAAACTCCAATACTCCAAAACTCCGAAACTCCAAAACTCCGAAACTCCAAAACTCCAAAACTCCAATACTCCAAAACTCCAAAACTCCAAAACACCGAAACTCCGAAACTCCAAAACCCCAAAACTCCAAAACTCCAAAACTCCGAAACTCAAAAACTCCGAAACTCCAAAACTCCAAAACTCCAAAACTCCGAAACTCCAAAACTCCAATACTCCAATACTCCGAAACTCCAAAACTCCAAAACTCCGAAACTCCAATACTCCAAAACTTCAAAACTCCGAATCTCCAAAACTCCAAAACTCCGAAACTCCGAAACTCCAAAACTCCAAAACTACAAAACTCCAAAACTCCAAAACTCCAAAACTCCGAAACTCCGAAACTCCGAAACTCCAAAACTCCGAATCTCCAAAACTCCAAAACTCGAAAACTCCGAAACTCCAAAACTCCAAAACTCCAATACTCCAAAACTCCAAAACTCCGAAACTCCAAAACTCCAAAACTCCAAAGCTCCAAAACTCCAAAACTCCAAAACTCCGAAACTCCAAAACTCCAAAGCTCCAAAACTCCGAAACACCAAAACTCCGAAACTCCGAAACTCGGAAACTCCAAAACTCCAAAACTCCAAAACTCCGAAACTCCAAAACTCCAAAACTCCGAAACTCCAAAACTCCAAAACTCCGAAACTCCAAAACTCCAAAACTCCGAAACTCCAAAACACCAAAACTCCAAAACTCCAAAACTCCGAAACTCCAAAACTCCAAAACTCCAAAACTCCAAAACTCCAAAACTCCGAAACTCCAAAACTCCAAAACTCCGAAACTCCAAAACTCCAAAACTCCAAAACTCCAAAACTCCAAAACTGCGAAACTCCAAAACTCCAAAACTCCAAAACTCCGAAACTGCAAAACTCCAAAACTCCAAAACTCCGAAACTCCAAAACTCAAAAACTCCAAAACTCCAAAACTCCAAAACTCCAAAACTCCGAAACTCCAAAACTCCAATACTCCAAAACTCCGAAACTCCAAAACTCCAAAACTCTAAAACTCCGAAACTCCAAAACTCGAAAACTCCAAAACTCCAATACTCCAAAACTCCAAAACTCCAAAACACCGGAACTCCGAAACTCCGAAACTCCAAAACTCCAAAACTCCAAAACTCCAAAACTCCAAAACTCCGGAACTCCAAAACTCCAATACTCCAAAACTCCGCAACTCCAAAACTCCAAAACTCTAAAACTCCAAAACTCCAAAACTCCAAAACTCCAAAACTCCGAAACTCCAAAACTCCGAAACTCCAAAACTCCGAAACTCCAAAACTCCGAAACTCCAAAACTCCGAATCTCCAAAACTCCAAAACTCCAAAACTGCAAAACTCCAAAACTCCGAAACTCCAAAACTCCAAAACTCCAAAACTCCGAAACTCCAAAACTCCGAAACTCCAAAACTCCAAAACTCCAAAACTCCAAAACTCCGAAACTCCAAAACTCCAATACTCCAAAACTAAGAAACTCCAAAACTCCAAAACTCCAAAACTCCAATACTCCAAAACTCCGAAACTCCGAAACTCCAAAACTCCAAAACTCCAAAACTGCAAAACTCCAAAACTCCGAAACTCCGAAACTCCAAAACTCCGAAACTCCAAAACTCGGAAACTCCAAAACTCCAAAGCTCCAAAACTCCAAAACTCCAAAACTCCGAAACTCCAAAACTCCAAAACTCCAAAACTCCAAAACTCCGAAACTCCAAAACTCCGAAACTCCAAAACTCCAAAACTCCAAAACTCCAAAACTCCAATACTCCAAAACTCCGAAACTCCAAAACTCCAAAACTCCAATACTCCAAAACTCCGAAACTCCGAAACTCCAAAACTCCGAAACTCCAAAACTCCGAAACTCCAAAACTCCAAAACTCCAATACTCCAAAACTCCAAAACTCCAAAACTCCAAAACTCCGAAACTCCGAAACTCCAAAACTCCAAAACTCCAAAACTCCAAAACTCCGAAACTCCAAAACTCCAAAACTCCAAAACTCCGAAACTCCAAAACTCCAAAACTCCAAAACTCCGAAACTCCAAAACTCCGAAACTCCAAAACTCCGAAACTCCGAAACTCCAAAACTCGAAAACTCCAAAACTCCAATACTCCAAAACTCCAAAACTCCAAAACACCGGAACTCCGAAACTCCGAAACTCCAAAACTCCAAAACTCCGAAACTCCGAAACTCCAAAACTCGAAAACTCCAAAACTCCAATACTCCAAAACTCCAAAACTCCAAAACACCGGAACTCCGAAACTCCGAAACTCCAAAACTCCAAAACTCCAAAACTCCAAAACTCCAAAACTCCGAAACTCCAAAACTCCAATACTCCAAAACTCCGAAACTCCAAAACTCCAAAACTCTAAAACTCCAAAACTCCAAAACTCCAAAACTCCAAAACTCCGAAACTCCAAAACTCCGAAACTCCAAAACTCCGAAACTCCAAAACTCCGAAACTCCAAAACTCCGAATCTCCAAAACTCCAAAACTCCAAAACTCCAAAACTGCAAAACTCCAAAACTCCGAAACTCCAAAACTCCAAAACTCCGAAACTCCAAAACTCCGAAACTCCAAAACTCCAAAACTCCAAAACTCCAAAACTCCGAAACTCCAAAACTCCAATACTCCAAAACTAAGAAACTCCAAAACTCCAAAACTCCAAAACTCCAATACTCCAAAACTCCGAAACTCCGAAACTCCAAAACTCCAAAACTCCAAAACTGCAAAACTCCAAAACTCCGAAACTCCGAAACTCCAGAACTCCGAAACTCCAAAACTCGGAAACTCCAAAACTCCAAAGCTCCAAAACTCCAAAACTCCAAAACTCCGAAACTCCAAAACTCCGAAACTCCAAAACTCCGAATCTCCAAAACTTCAAAACTCCAAAACTCCAAAACTCCGAAACTCCAAAACTCCAAAACTCCGAAACTCCAAAACTCCGAAACTCCAAAACTCCAAAACTCCGAAACTCCAAAACTCCAAAACTCCGAAACTCCAAAACGCCGAAGCTCCGAAACTCCGAAACTCCAAAACTCCAAAACTCCAAAACTCCGAAACTCCAAAACTCCAAAACTCCGAAACTCCGAAACTCCAAATCTCCGAAACTCCAAAACTCCAAAACTCCGAAACTCCGCAACTCCGAAACTCCAAAACTCCAAAACTCCGAAACTCCGAAACTCCAAAACTCCAAAACTCCGAATCTCCGAAACTCCAAAACTCCAAAACTCCGAAACTCCAAAACTCCAAAACTCCGAAACTCCAAAACTCCAAAACTCCAATACTCCAAAACTCCAAAACTCCGAAACTCCAAAACTCCGAAACTCCAAAACTCCAATACTCCAAAACTCCAATACTCCAAAACTCCGAAACTCCAAAACACCGAAACTCCGAAACTCCGAAACTCCAAAACTCCAAAACTCCAAAACTCCAAAACTCCGAAACTCCAAAACTCCGAAACTCCAAAACTCCAAAACTCCGAAACTCCAAAATTCCAAAACTCCAAAACTCCGAAACTCCGAAACTCCAAAACTCCAAAACTCCAAAACTCCAAAACTCCGAAACTCCAAAACACCAAAACTCCAAAACTCCAAAACTCCGAAACTCCAAAACTCCAAAACTCCAAAACTCCAAAACTCCGAAACTCCAAAACTCCAAAACTCCGAAACTCCAAAACTCCAAAACTCCAAAACTCCAAAACTCCAAAACTGCGAAACTCCAAAACTCCAAAACTCCAAAACTCCGAAACTGCAAAACTCCAAAACTCCAAAACTCCGAAACTCCAAAACTCAAAAACTCCAAAACTCCAAAACTCCAAAACTCCGAAACTCCAAAACTCCGAAACTCCAAAACTCCGAAACTCCAAAACTCCAAAACTCCAATACTCCAAAACTCCAAAACTCCGAAACTCCAAAACTCCAAAACTCCAAAGCTCCAAAACTCCAAAACTCCAATACTCCAAAACTCCAAAACTCCAAAACTCCGAAACTCCAAAACTCCAATACTCCAAAACTCCGAAACTCCAA
Source organism: Amblyomma mixtum (assembly GCF_055824585.1). Taxonomy (NCBI): domain Eukaryota; kingdom Metazoa; phylum Arthropoda; class Arachnida; order Ixodida; family Ixodidae; genus Amblyomma; species Amblyomma mixtum. The sequence goes on from NW_028317651.1 coordinate 14,546,319, forward strand.
AACTCCGAAACTCCAAAACTCCAAAACTCCAATACTCCAAAACTCCAAAACTCCAAAACACCGAAACTCCGAAACTCCAAAACCCCAAAACTCCAAAACTCCAAAACTCCGAAACTCAAAAACTCCGAAACTCCAAAACTCCAAAACTCCAAAACTCCGAAACTCCAAAACTCCAATACTCCAATACTCCGAAACTCCAAAACTCCAAAACTCCGAAACTCCAATACTCCAAAACTTCAAAACTCCGAATCTCCAAAACTCCAAAACTCCGAAACTCCGAAACTCCAAAACTCCAAAACTACAAAACTCCAAAACTCCAAAACTCCAAAACTCCGAAACTCCGAAACTCCGAAACTCCAAAACTCCGAATCTCCAAAACTCCAAAACTCGAAAACTCCGAAACTCCAAAACTCCAAAACTCCAATACTCCAAAACTCCAAAACTCCGAAACTCCAAAACTCCAAAACTCCAAAGCTCCAAAACTCCAAAACTCCAAAACTCCGAAACTCCAAAACTCCAAAGCTCCAAAACTCCGAAACACCAAAACTCCGAAACTCCGAAACTCGGAAACTCCAAAACTCCAAAACTCCAAAACTCCGAAACTCCAAAACTCCAAAACTCCGAAACTCCAAAACTCCAAAACTCCGAAACTCCAAAACTCCAAAACTCCGAAACTCCAAAACACCAAAACTCCAAAACTCCAAAACTCCGAAACTCCAAAACTCCAAAACTCCAAAACTCCAAAACTCCAAAACTCCGAAACTCCAAAACTCCAAAACTCCGAAACTCCAAAACTCCAAAACTCCAAAACTCCAAAACTCCAAAACTGCGAAACTCCAAAACTCCAAAACTCCAAAACTCCGAAACTGCAAAACTCCAAAACTCCAAAACTCCGAAACTCCAAAACTCAAAAACTCCAAAACTCCAAAACTCCAAAACTCCAAAACTCCGAAACTCCAAAACTCCAATACTCCAAAACTCCGAAACTCCAAAACTCCAAAACTCTAAAACTCCGAAACTCCAAAACTCGAAAACTCCAAAACTCCAATACTCCAAAACTCCAAAACTCCAAAACACCGGAACTCCGAAACTCCGAAACTCCAAAACTCCAAAACTCCAAAACTCCAAAACTCCGGAACTCCAAAACTCCAATACTCCAAAACTCCGCAACTCCAAAACTCCAAAACTCTAAAACTCCAAAACTCCAAAACTCCAAAACTCCGAAACTCCAAAACTCCGAAACTCCAAAACTCCGAAACTCCAAAACTCCGAAACTCCAAAACTCCGAATCTCCAAAACTCCAAAACTCCAAAACTGCAAAACTCCAAAACTCCGAAACTCCAAAACTCCAAAACTCCAAAACTCCGAAACTCCAAAACTCCGAAACTCCAAAACTCCAAAACTCCAAAACTCCAAAACTCCGAAACTCCAAAACTCCAATACTCCAAAACTAAGAAACTCCAAAACTCCAAAACTCCAAAACTCCAATACTCCAAAACTCCGAAACTCCGAAACTCCAAAACTCCAAAACTCCAAAACTGCAAAACTCCAAAACTCCGAAACTCCGAAACTCCAAAACTCCGAAACTCCAAAACTCGGAAACTCCAAAACTCCAAAGCTCCAAAACTCCAAAACTCCAAAACTCCGAAACTCCAAAACTCCAAAACTCCAAAACTCCAAAACTCCGAAACTCCAAAACTCCGAAACTCCAAAACTCCAAAACTCCAAAACTCCAAAACTCCAATACTCCAAAACTCCGAAACTCCAAAACTCCAAAACTCCAATACTCCAAAACTCCGAAACTCCGAAACTCCAAAACTCCGAAACTCCAAAACTCCGAAACTCCAAAACTCCAAAACTCCAATACTCCAAAACTCCAAAACTCCAAAACTCCAAAACTCCGAAACTCCGAAACTCCAAAACTCCAAAACTCCAAAACTCCAAAACTCCGAAACTCCAAAACTCCAAAACTCCAAAACTCCGAAACTCCAAAACTCCAAAACTCCAAAACTCCAAAACTCCGAAACTCCAAAACTCCAAAACTCCAAAACTCCGAAACTCCAAAACTCCAAAACTCCAAAACTCCGAAACTCCAAAACTCCGAAACTCCAAAACTCCGAAACTCCGAAACTCCAAAACTCGAAAACTCCAAAACTCCAATACTCCAAAACTCCAAAACTCCAAAACACCGGAACTCCGAAACTCCGAAACTCCAAAACTCCAAAACTCCAAAACTCCGAAACTCCGAAACTCCAAAACTCGAAAACTCCAAAACTCCAATACTCCAAAACTCCAAAACTCCAAAACACCGGAACTCCGAAACTCCGAAACTCCAAAACTCCAAAACTCCAAAACTCCAAAACTCCAAAACTCCGAAACTCCAAAACTCCAATACTCCAAAACTCCGAAACTCCAAAACTCCAAAACTCTAAAACTCCAAAACTCCAAAACTCCAAAACTCCGAAACTCCAAAACTCCGAAACTCCAAAACTCCGAAACTCCAAAACTCCGAAACTCCAAAACTCCGAATCTCCAAAACTCCAAAACTCCAAAACTCTTAAACTGCAAAACTCCAAAACTCCGAAACTCCAAAACTCCAAAACTCCGAAACTCCAAAACTCCGAAACTCCAAAACTCCAAAACTCCAAAACTCCAAAACTCCGAAACTCCAAAACTCCAATACTCCAAAACTAAGAAACTCCAAAACTCCAAAACTCCAAAACTCCAATACTCCAAAACTCCGAAACTCCGAAACTCCAAAACTCCAAAACTCCAAAACTGCAAAACTCCAAAACTCCGAAACTCCGAAACTCCAAAACTCCGAAACTCCAAAACTCGGAAACTCCAAAACTCCAAAGCTCCAAAACTCCAAAACTCCAAAACTCCGAAACTCCAAAACTCCGAAACTCCAAAACTCCGAATCTCCAAAACTCCAAAACTCCAAAACTCCAAAACTCCGAAACTCCAAAACTCCAAAACTCCGAAACTCCAAAACTCCGAAACTCCAAAACTCCAAAACTCCGAAACTCCAAAACTCCAAAACTCCGAAACTCCAAAACGCCGAAGCTCCGAAACTCCGAAACTCCAAAACTCCAAAACTCCGAAACTCCAAAACTCCAAAACTCCGAAACTCCGAAACTCCAAATCTCCGAAACTCCAAAACTCCAAAACTCCGAAACTCCGCAACTCCGAAACTCCAAAACTCCAAAACTCCGAAACTCCGAAACTCCAAAACTCCAAAACTCCGAATCTCCGAAACTCCAAAACTCCAAAACTCCGAAACTCCAAAACTCCGAAACTCCGAAACTCCGAAACTCCGAAACTCCAAAACTCCAAAACTCCGAAACTCCAAAACTCCAAAACTCCAATACTCCAAAACTCCAAAACTCCGAAACTCCAAAACTCCGAAACTCCAAAACTCCAATACTCCAAAACTCCAATACTCCAAAACTCCGAAACTCCAAAACACCGAAACTCCGAAACTCCGAAACTCCAAAACTCCAAAACTCCAAAACTCCAAAACTCCGAAACTCCAAAACTCCGAAACTCCAAAACTCCAAAACTCCGAAACTCCAAAACTCCAAAACTCCAAAACTCCGAAACTCCGAAACTCCAAAACTCCAAAACTCCAAAACTCCGAAACTCCAAAACACCAAAACTCCAAAACTCCAAAACTCCGAAACTCCAAAACTCCAAAACTCCAAAACTCCAAAACTCCAAAACTCCAAAACTCCGAAACTCCAAAACTCCAAAACTCCGAAACTCCAAAACTCCAAAACTCCAAAACTCCAAAACTCCAAAACTGCGAAACTCCAAAACTCCAAAACTCCAAAACTCCGAAACTGCAAAACTCCAAAACTCCAAAACTCCGAAACTCCAAAACTCAAAAACTCCAAAACTCCAAAACTCCAAAACTCCGAAACTCCAAAACTCCGAAACTCCAAAACTCCGAAACTCCAAAACTCCAAAACTCCAATACTCCAAAACTCCAAAACTCCGAAACTCCAAAACTCCAAAACTCCAAAGCTCCAAAACTCCAAAACTCCAATACTCCAAAACTCCAAAACTCCAAAACTCCGAAACTCCAAAACTCCAATACTCCAAAACTCCGAAACTCCAAAACTCCGAAACTCCAAAACTCCAAAACTCCAATACTCCAAAACTCCAAAACTCCAAAACACCGAAACTCCGAAACTCCAAAACCCCAAAACTCCAAAACTCCAAAACTCCGAAACTCAAAAACTCCGAAACTCCAAAACTCCAAAACTCCAAAACTCCGAAACTCCAAAACTCCAATACTCCAATACTCCGAAACTCCAAAACTCCGAAACTCCGAAACTCCAAAACTCGAAAACTCCAAAACTCCAATACTCCAAAACTCCAAAACTCCAAAACACCGGAACTCCGAAACTCCGAAACTCCAAAACTCCAAAACTCCGAAACTCCGAAACTCCAAAACTCGAAAACTCCAAAACTCCAATACTCCAAAACTCCAAAACTCCAAAACACCGGAACTCCGAAACTCCGAAACTCCAAAACTCCAAAACTCCAAAACTCCAAAACTCCAAAACTCCGAAACTCCAAAACTCCAATACTCCAAAACTCCGAAACTCCAAAACTCCAAAACTCTAAAACTCCAAAACTCCAAAACTCCGAAACTCCAAAACTCCGAAACTCCAAAACTCCGAAGCTCCAAAACTCCGAAACTCCAAAACTCCGAATCTCCAAAACTCCAAAACTCCAAAACTCCAAAACTGCAAAACTCCAAAACTCCGAAACTCCAAAACTCCAAAACTCCAAAACTCCAAAACTCCGAAACTCCAAAACTCCGAAACTCCAAAACTCCAAAACTCCAAAACTCCGAAACTCCAAAACTCCAATACTCCAAAACTAAGAAACTCCAAAACTCCAAAACTCCAAAACTCCAATACTCCAAAACTCCGAAACTCCGAAACTCCAAAACTCCAAAACTCCAAAACTGCAAAACTCCAAAACTCCGAAACTCCGAAACTCCAAAACTCCGAAACTCCAAAACTCGGAAACTCCAAAACTCCAAAGCTCCAAAACTCCAAAACTCCAAAACTCCGAAACTCCAAAACTCCGAAACTCCAAAACTCCAAAACTCGGGAACTCCAAAACTCCAAAACTCCAAAACTCCGAAACTCCGAAACTCCAAAACTCCAAAACTCCAAAACTCCAAAACTCCGAAACTCCAAAACACCAAAACTCCAAAACTCCGAAACTCCAAAACTCCAAAACTCCAAAACTCCAAAACTCCAAAACTCCGAAACTCCAAAACTCCAAAACTCCGAAACTCCAAAACTCCAAAACTCCAAAACTCCAAAACTCCGAAACACCAAAACTCCGAAACTCCGAAACTCGGAAACTCCAAAACTCCAAAACTCCAAAACTCCAAAACTCCGAAACTCCAAAACTCCAAAACTCCAAAACTCCAAAACTCCAAAACTCCAAAACTCCAAAACTCCAAAACTCCGAAACTCCAAAACTCCAAAACTCCAAAGCTCCAAAACTCCAAAACTCCAAAACTCCGAAACTCCAAAACTCCGAAACTCCAAAACTCCGAAACTCCAAAACTCCGAAACTTCAAAACTCCGAAACTCCAAAACTCCAAAACTCCGAAACTCCAAAACTCCGAATCTCCAAAACTCCAAAACTCCAAAACTCCGAAACTCCAAAACTCCAAAACTCCAATACTCCAAAACTCCAAAACTCCAAAACACCGAAACTCCGAAACTCCGAAACTCCAAAACTCCAAAACTCCAAAACTCCAAAACTCCGAAACTCCGAAACTCCGAAACTCCAAAACTCCAATACTCCAAAACTCCGAAACTCCAAAACTCCAAAACTCTAAAACTCCAAAACTCCAAAACTCCGAAACTCCAAAACTCCGAAACTCCAAAACTCCGAAGCTCCAAAACTCCGAAACTCCAAAACTCCGAATCTCCAAAACTCCAAAACTCCAAAACTCCAAAACTGCAAAACTCCAAAACTCCGAAACTCCAAAACTCCAAAACTCCAAAACTCCAAAACTCCGAAACTCCAAAACTCCGAAACTCCAAAACTCCAAAACTCCAAAACTCCGAAACTCCAAAACTCCAATACTCCAAAACTAAGAAACTCCAAAACTCCAAAACTCCAAAACTCCAATACTCCAAAACTCCGAAACTCCGAAACTCCAAAACTCCAAAACTCCAAAACTGCAAAACTCCAAAACTCCGAAACTCCGAAACTCCAAAACTCCGAAACTCCAAAACTCGGAAACTCCAAAACTCCAAAGCTCCAAAACTCCAAAACTCCAAAACTCCGAAACTCCAAAACTCCGAAACTCCAAAACTCCAAAACTCGGGAACTCCAAAACTCCAAAACTCCAAAACTCCGAAACTCCGAAACTCCAAAACTCCAAAACTCCAAAACTCCAAAACTCCGAAACTCCAAAACACCAAAACTCCAAAACTCCGAAACTCCAAAACTCCAAAACTCCAAAACTCCAAAACTCCAAAACTCCGAAACTCCAAAACTCCAAAACTCCAAAACTCCGAAACTCCAAAACTCCAAAACTCCAAAACTCCGAAACACCAAAACTCCGAAACTCCGAAACTCGGAAACTCCAAAACTCCAAAACTCCAAAACTCCAAAACTCCGAAACTCCAAAACTCCAAAACTCCAAAACTCCAAAACTCCAAAACTCCAAAACTCCAAAACTCCAAAACTCCGAAACTCCAAAACTCCAAAACTCCAAAGCTCCAAAACTCCAAAACTCCAAAACTCCGAAACTCCAAAACTCCGAAACTCCAAAACTCCGAAACTCCAAAACTCCGAAACTTCAAAACTCCGAAACTCCAAAACTCCAAAACTCCGAAACTCCAAAACTCCGAATCTCCAAAACTCCAAAACTCCAAAACTCCGAAACTCCAAAACTCCAAAACTCCAATACTCCAAAACTCCAAAACTCCAAAACACCGAAACTCCGAAACTCCGAAACTCCAAAACTCCAAAACTCCAAAACTCCAAAACTCCGAAACTCCGAAACTCCGAAACTCCAAAACTCGAAAACTCCAAAACTCCAATACTCCAAAACTCCAAAACTCCAAAACACCGGAACTCCGAAACTCCGAAACTCCAAAACTCCAAAACTCCAAAACTCCAAAACTCCAAAACTCCGGAACTCCAAAACTCCAATACTCCAAAACTCCGAAACTCCAAAACTCCAAAACTCTAAAACTCCAAAACTCCAAAACTCCAAAACTCCGAAACTCCAAAACTCCGAAACTCCAAAACTCCGAAACTCCAAAACTCCGAAACTCCAAAACTCCGAATCTCCAAAACTCCAAAACTCCAAAACTCCAAAACTGCAAAACTCCAAAACTCCGAAACTCCAAAACTCCAAAACTCCAAAACTCCGAAACTCCAAAACTCCGAAACTCCAAAACTCCAAAACTCCAAAACTCCAAAACTCCGAAACTCCAAAACTCCAATACTCCAAAACTAAGAAACTCCAAAACTCCAAAACTCCAAAACTCCAAAACTCCAATACTCCAAAACTCCGAAACTCCGAAACTCCAAAACTCCAAAACTCCAAAACTGCAAAACTCCAAAACTCCGAAACTCCGAAACTTCAAAACTCCGAAACTCCAAAACTCGGAAACTCCAAAACTCCAAAGCTCCAAAACTCCAAAACTCCAAAACTCCGAAACTCCAAAACTCCAAAACTCCAAAACTCCAAAACTCCGAAACTCCAAAACTCCGAAACTCCAAAACTCCAAAACTCCAAAACTCCAAAACTCCAATACTCCAAAACTCCGAAACTCCAAAACTCCAAAACTCCAATACTCCAAAACTCCGAAACTCCGAAACTCCAAAACTCCGAAACTCCAAAACTCCGAAACTCCAAAACTCCAAAACTCCAATACTCCAAAACTCCAAAACTCCAAAACTCCAAAACTCCAAAACTCCGAAACTCCGAAACTCCAAAACTCCAAAACTCCAAAACTCCAAAACTCCGAAACTCCAAAACTCCAAAACTCCAAAACTCCGAAACTCCAAAACTCCAAAACTCCAAAACTCCAAAACTCCGAAACTCCAAAACTCCAAAACTCCAAAACTCCGAAACTCCAAAACTCCAAAACTCCAAAACTCCGAAACTCCAAAACTCCGAAACTCCAAAACTCCGAAACTCCGAAACTCCAAAACTCGAAAACTCCAAAACTCCAATACTCCAAAACTCCAAAACTCCAAAACACCGGAACTCCGAAACTCCGAAACTCCAAAACTCCAAAACTCCGAAACTCCGAAACTCCAAAACTCGAAAACTCCAAAACTCCAATACTCCAAAACTCCAAAACTCCAAAACACCGGAACTCCGAAACTCCGAAACTCCAAAACTCCAAAACTCCAAAACTCCAAAACTCCAAAACTCCGAAACTCCAAAACTCCAATACTCCAAAACTCCGAAACTCCAAAACTCCAAAACTCTAAAACTCCAAAACTCCAAAACTCCAAAACTCCAAAACTCCGAAACTCCAAAACTCCGAAACTCCAAAACTCCGAAACTCCAAAACTCCGAAACTCCAAAACTCCGAATCTCCAAAACTCCAAAACTCCAAAACTCCAAAACTGCAAAACTCCAAAACTCCGAAACTCCAAAACTCCAAAACTCCGAAACTCCAAAACTCCGAAACTCCAAAACTCCAAAACTCCAAAACTCCAAAACTCCGAAACTCCAAAACTCCAATACTCCAAAACTAAGAAACTCCAAAACTCCAAAACTCCAAAACTCCAATACTCCAAAACTCCGAAACTCCGAAACTCCAAAACTCCAAAACTCCAAAACTGCAAAACTCCAAAACTCCGAAACTCCGAAACTCCAGAACTCCGAAACTCCAAAACTCGGAAACTCCAAAACTCCAAAGCTCCAAAACTCCAAAACTCCAAAACTCCGAAACTCCAAAACTCCGAAACTCCAAAACTCCGAATCTCCAAAACTTCAAAACTCCAAAACTCCAAAACTCCGAAACTCCAAAACTCCAAAACTCCGAAACTCCAAAACTCCGAAACTCCAAAACTCCAAAACTCCGAAACTCCAAAACTCCAAAACTCCGAAACTCCAAAACGCCGAAGCTCCGAAACTCCGAAACTCCAAAACTCCAAAACTCCAAAACTCCGAAACTCCAAAACTCCAAAACTCCGAAACTCCGAAACTCCAAATCTCCGAAACTCCAAAACTCCAAAACTCCGAAACTCCGCAACTCCGAAACTCCAAAACTCCAAAACTCCGAAACTCCGAAACTCCAAAACTCCAAAACTCCGAATCTCCGAAACTCCAAAACTCCAAAACTCCGAAACTCCAAAACTCCAAAACTCCGAAACTCCAAAACTCCAAAACTCCAATACTCCAAAACTCCAAAACTCCGAAACTCCAAAACTCCGAAACTCCAAAACTCCAATACTCCAAAACTCCAATACTCCAAAACTCCGAAACTCCAAAACACCGAAACTCCGAAACTCCGAAACTCCAAAACTCCAAAACTCCAAAACTCCAAAACTCCGAAACTCCAAAACTCCGAAACTCCAAAACTCCAAAACTCCGAAACTCCAAAATTCCAAAACTCCAAAACTCCGAAACTCCGAAACTCCAAAACTCCAAAACTCCAAAACTCCAAAACTCCGAAACTCCAAAACACCAAAACTCCAAAACTCCAAAACTCCGAAACTCCAAAACTCCAAAACTCCAAAACTCCAAAACTCCGAAACTCCAAAACTCCAAAACTCCGAAACTCCAAAACTCCAAAACTCCAAAACTCCAAAACTCCAAAACTGCGAAACTCCAAAACTCCAAAACTCCAAAACTCCGAAACTGCAAAACTCCAAAACTCCAAAACTCCGAAACTCCAAAACTCAAAAACTCCAAAACTCCAAAACTCCAAAACTCCGAAACTCCAAAACTCCGAAACTCCAAAACTCCGAAACTCCAAAACTCCAAAACTCCAATACTCCAAAACTCCAAAACTCCGAAACTCCAAAACTCCAAAACTCCAAAGCTCCAAAACTCCAAAACTCCAATACTCCAAAACTCCAAAACTCCAAAACTCCGAAACTCCAAAACTCCAATACTCCAAAACTCCGAAACTCCAAAACTCCGAAACTCCAAAACTCCAAAACTCCAATACTCCAAAACTCCAAAACTCCAAAACACCGAAACTCCGAAACTCCAAAACCCCAAAACTCCAAAACTCCAAAACTCCGAAACTCAAAAACTCCGAAACTCCAAAACTCCAAAACTCCAAAACTCCGAAACTCCAAAACTCCAATACTCCAATACTCCGAAACTCCAAAACTCCAAAACTCCGAAACTCCAATACTCCAAAACTTCAAAACTCCGAATCTCCAAAACTCCAAAACTCCGAAACTCCGAAACTCCAAAACTCCAAAACTACAAAACTCCAAAACTCCAAAACTCCAAAACTCCGAAACTCCGAAACTCCGAAACTCCAAAACTCCGAATCTCCAAAACTCCAAAACTCGAAAACTCCGAAACTCCAAAACTCCAAAACTCCAATACTCCAAAACTCCAAAACTCCGAAACTCCAAAACTCCAAAACTCCAAAGCTCCAAAACTCCAAAACTCCAAAACTCCGAAACTCCAAAACTCCAAAGCTCCAAAACTCCGAAACACCAAAACTCCGAAACTCCGAAACTCGGAAACTCCAAAACTCCAAAACTCCAAAACTCCGAAACTCCAAAACTCCAAAACTCCGAAACTCCAAAACTCCAAAACTCCGAAACTCCAAAACTCCAAAACTCCGAAACTCCAAAACACCAAAACTCCAAAACTCCAAAACTCCGAAACTCCAAAACTCCAAAACTCCAAAACTCCAAAACTCCAAAACTCCGAAACTCCAAAACTCCAAAACTCCGAAACTCCAAAACTCCAAAACTCCAAAACTCCAAAACTCCAAAACTGCGAAACTCCAAAACTCCAAAACTCCAAAACTCCGAAACTGCAAAACTCCAAAACTCCAAAACTCCGAAACTCCAAAACTCAAAAACTCCAAAACTCCAAAACTCCAAAACTCCAAAACTCCGAAACTCCAAAACTCCAATACTCCAAAACTCCGAAACTCCAAAACTCCAAAACTCTAAAACTCCGAAACTCCAAAACTCGAAAACTCCAAAACTCCAATACTCCAAAACTCCAAAACTCCAAAACACCGGAACTCCGAAACTCCGAAACTCCAAAACTCCAAAACTCCAAAACTCCAAAACTCCAAAACTCCGGAACTCCAAAACTCCAATACTCCAAAACTCCGAAACTCCAAAACTCCAAAACTCTAAAACTCCAAAACTCCAAAACTCCAAAACTCCGAAACTCCAAAACTCCGAAACTCCAAAACTCCGAAACTCCAAAACTCCGAAACTCCAAAACTCCGAATCTCCAAAACTCCAAAACTCCAAAACTGCAAAACTCCAAAACTCCGAAACTCCAAAACTCCAAAACTCCAAAACTCCGAAACTCCAAAACTCCGAAACTCCAAAACTCCAAAACTCCAAAACTCCAAAACTCCGAAACTCCAAAACTCCAATACTCCAAAACTAAGAAACTCCAAAACTCCAAAACTCCAAAACTCCAATACTCCAAAACTCCGAAACTCCGAAACTCCAAAACTCCAAAACTCCAAAACTGCAAAACTCCAAAACTCCGAAACTCCGAAACTCCAAAACTCCGAAACTCCAAAACTCGGAAACTCCAAAACTCCAAAGCTCCAAAACTCCAAAACTCCAAAACTCCAAAACTCCAAAACTCCAAAACTCCAAAACTCCGAAACTCCAAAACTCCGAAACTCCAAAACTCCAAAACTCCAAAACTCCAAAACTCCAATACTCCAAAACTCCGAAACTCCAAAACTCCAAAACTCCAATACTCCAAAACTCCGAAACTCCGAAACTCCAAAACTCCGAAACTCCAAAACTCCGAAACTCCAAAACTCCAAAACTCCAATACTCCAAAACTCCAAAACTCCAAAACTCCAAAACTCCGAAACTCCGAAACTCCAAAACTCGAAAACTCCAAAACTCCAAAACTCCGAAACTCCAAAACTCCAAAACTCCAAAACTCCGAAACTCCAAAACTCCAAAACTCCAAAACTCCAAAACTCCGAAACTCCAAAACTCCAAAACTCCAAAACTCCGAAACTCCAAAACTCCAAAACTCCAAAACTCCGAAACTCCAAAACTCCGAAACTCCAAAACTCCGAAACTCCGAAACTCCAAAACTCGAAAACTCCAAAACTCCAATACTCCAAAACTCCAAAACTCCAAAACACCGGAACTCCGAAACTCCGAAACTCCAAAACTCCAAAACTCCAAAACTCCGAAACTCCGAAACTCCAAAACTCGAAAACTCCAAAACTCCAATACTCCAAAACTCCAAAACTCCAAAACACCGGAACTCCGAAACTCCGAAACTCCAAAACTCCAAAACTCCAAAACTCCAAAACTCCAAAACTCCGAAACTCCAAAACTCCAATACTCCAAAACTCCGAAACTCCAAAACTCCAAAACTCTAAAACTCCAAAACTCCAAAACTCCAAAACTCCGAAACTCCAAAACTCCGAAACTCCAAAACTCCGAAACTCCAAAACTCCGAAACTCCAAAACTCCGAATCTCCAAAACTCCAAAACTCCAAAACTCTTAAACTGCAAAACTCCAAAACTCCGAAACTCCAAAACTCCAAAACTCCGAAACTCCAAAACTCCGAAACTCCAAAACTCCAAAACTCCAAAACTCCAAAACTCCGAAACTCCAAAACTCCAATACTCCAAAACTAAGAAACTCCAAAACTCCAAAACTCCAAAACTCCAATACTCCAAAACTCCGAAACTCCGAAACTCCAAAACTCCAAAACTCCAAAACTGCAAAACTCCAAAACTCCGAAACTCCGAAACTCCAAAACTCCGAAACTCCAAAACTCGGAAACTCCAAAACTCCAAAGCTCCAAAACTCCAAAACTCCAAAACTCCGAAACTCCAAAACTCCGAAACTCCAAAACTCCGAATCTCCAAAACTCCAAAACTCCAAAACTCCAAAACTCCGAAACTCCAAAACTCCAAAACTCCGAAACTCCAAAACTCCGAAACTCCAAAACTCCAAAACTCCGAAACTCCAAAACTCCAAAACTCCGAAACTCCAAAACGCCGAAGCTCCGAAACTCCGAAACTCCAAAACTCCAAAACTCCGAAACTCCAAAACTCCAAAACTCCGAAACTCCGAAACTCCAAATCTCCGAAACTCCAAAACTCCAAAACTCCGAAACTCCGCAACTCCGAAACTCCAAAACTCCAAAACTCCGAAACTCCGAAACTCCAAAACTCCAAAACTCCGAATCTCCGAAACTCCAAAACTCCAAAACTCCGAAACTCCAAAACTCCGAAACTCCGAAACTCCGAAACTCCGAAACTCCAAAACTCCAAAACTCCGAAACTCCAAAACTCCAAAACTCCAATACTCCAAAACTCCAAAACTCCGAAACTCCAAAACTCCGAAACTCCAAAACTCCAATACTCCAAAACTCCAATACTCCAAAACTCCGAAACTCCAAAACACCGAAACTCCGAAACTCCGAAACTCCAAAACTCCAAAACTCCAAAACTCCAAAACTCCGAAACTCCAAAACTCCGAAACTCCAAAACTCCAAAACTCCGAAACTCCAAAACTCCAAAACTCCAAAACTCCGAAACTCCGAAACTCCAAAACTCCAAAACTCCAAAACTCCGAAACTCCAAAACACCAAAACTCCAAAACTCCAAAACTCCGAAACTCCAAAACTCCAAAACTCCAAAACTCCAAAACTCCAAAACTCCAAAACTCCGAAACTCCAAAACTCCAAAACTCCGAAACTCCAAAACTCCAAAACTCCAAAACTCCAAAACTCCAAAACTGCGAAACTCCAAAACTCCAAAACTCCAAAACTCCGAAACTGCAAAACTCCAAAACTCCAAAACTCCGAAACTCCAAAACTCAAAAACTCCAAAACTCCAAAACTCCAAAACTCCGAAACTCCAAAACTCCGAAACTCCAAAACTCCGAGACTCCAAAACTCCAAAACTCCAATACTCCAAAACTCCAAAACTCCGAAACTCCAAAACTCCAAAACTCCAAAGCTCCAAAACTCCAAAACTCCAATACTCCAAAACTCCAAAACTCCAAAACTCCGAAACTCCAAAACTCCAATACTCCAAAACTCCGAAACTCCAAAACTCCGAAACTCCAAAACTCCAAAACTCCAATACTCCAAAACTCCAAAACTCCAAAACACCGAAACTCCGAAACTCCAAAACCCCAAAACTCCAAAACTCCAAAACTCCGAAACTCAAAAACTCCGAAACTCCAAAACTCCAAAACTCCAAAACTCCGAAACTCCAAAACTCCAATACTCCAATACTCCGAAACTCCAAAACTCCAAAACTCCGAAACTCCAATACTCCAAAACTTCAAAACTCCGAATCTCCAAAACTCCAAAACTCCGAAACTCCGAAACTCCAAAACTCCAAAACTACAAAACTCCAAAACTCCAAAACTCCAAAACTCCGAAACTCCGAAACTCCGAAACTCCAAAACTCCGAATCTCCAAAACTCCAAAACTCGAAAACTCCGAAACTCCAAAACTCCAAAACTCCAATACTCCAAAACTCCAAAACTCCAAAACTCCAAAGCTCCAAAACTCCAAAACTCCAAAACTCCGAAACTCCAAAACTCCAAAACTCCAAAACTCCGAAACACCAAAACTCCGAAACTCCGAAACTCGGAAACTCCAAAACTCCAAAACTCCAAAACTCCGAAACTCCAAAACTCCAAAACTCCGAAACTCCAAAACTCCAAAACTCCGAAACTCCAAAACTCCAAAACTCCAAAACTCCGAAACTCCGAAACTCGAAAACTCGAAAACTCCAAAACTCCAAAACTCCAATACTCCAAAACTCCGAAACTCCGAAACTCCAAAACTCCAATACTCCAAAACTCCGAAACTCCAAAACTCCAAAACTCCGAAACTCCAAAACTCCAAAACTCCGAAACTCCGAAACTCCGAAACTCCGAAACTCCAAAACTCCAAAACTCCAAAACTCCGAAACTCCGAAACTCCGAAACTCCAAAACTCCAAAACTCCAAAACTCCGAAACTCCGAAACTCCGAAACTCCAAAACTCCAAAACTCCGAAACTCCGAAACTCCGAATCTCCAAAACTCCAAAACTCCAAAACTCCAAAACTCCGAAACTCCAAAACTCCAAAACTCCGAAACTCCAAAACTCCGAAACTCCGAAATTCCAAAACTCCAATACTCCAAAACTCCGAAACTCCAAAACTCCGAAACTCCAAAACTCCAAAACTCCAATACTCCAAAACTCCAAAACTCCAAAACACCGAAACTCCGAAACTCCGAAACTCCAAAACTCCAAAACTCCAAAACTCCAAAACTCCGAAACTCCAAAACTCCGAAACTCCAAAACTCCAAAACTCCAAAACTCCAATACTCCAAAACTCCGAAACTCCAAAACTCCAAAACTCCAATACTCCAAAACTCCGAAACTCCGAAACTCCAAAACTCCAAAACTCCAAAACTGCAAAACTCCAAAACTCCGAAACTCCGAAACTCCAAAACTCCGAAACTCCAAAACTCGGAAACTCCAAAACTCCAAAACTCCAAAACTCCAAAACTCCGAAACTCCAAAACTCCGAAACTCCAAAACTCCGAATCTCCAAAACTCCAATACTCCAAAACTCCGAAACTCCAAAACTCCGAAACTCCAAAACTCCAAAACTCCGAAACTCCAAAACTCCAAAACTCCAAAACTCCGAAACTCCGAAACTCCAAAACTCCAAAACTCCAAAACTCCAAAACTCCAATACTCCAAAACTACAAAACTCCAAAACTCCAATACTCCAATACTCCGAAACTCCAAAACTCCAAAACTCCGAAACTCCAATACTCCAAAACTTCAAAACTCTGAATCTCCAAAACTCCAAAACTCCGAAACTCCGAAACTCCAAAACTCCAAAACTACAAAACTCCAAAACTCCAAAACTCCAAAACTCCGAAACTCCGAAACTCCGAAACTCCAAAACTCCGAATCTCCAAAACTCCAAAACTCGAAAACTCCGAAACTCCAAAACTCCAAAACTCCAATACTCCAAAACTCCAAAACTCCGAAACTCCAAAACTCCAAAACTCCAAAGCTCCAAAACTCCAAAACTCCAAAACTCCGAAACTCCAAAACTCCAAAACTCCAAAACTCCGAAACACCAAAACTCCGAAACTCCGAAACTCGGAAACTCCAAAACTCCAAAACTCCAAAACTCCAAAACTCCGAAACTCCAAAACTCCAAAACTCCGAAACTCCAAAACTCCAAAACTCCGAAACTCCACAACTCCAAAACTCCAAAACTCCGAAACTCCGAAACTCCAAAACTCGAAAACTCCAAAACTCCAAAACTCCAATACTCCAAAACTCCGAAACTCCGAAACTCCAAAACTCCAATACTCCAAAACTCCGAAACTCCAAAACTCCAAAACTCCGAAACTCCAAAACTCCAAAACTCCGAAACTCCGAAACTCCGAAACTCCGAAACTCCAAAACTCCAAAACTCCAAAACTCCGAAACTCCGAAACTCCGAAACTCCAAAACTCCAAAACTCCGAAACTCCGAAACTCCGAAACTCCGAAACTCCAAAACTCCGAAACTCCAAAACTCCAAAACTCCGAAACTCCGAAACTCCGAAACTCCAAAACTCCAAAACTCCGAAACTCCGAAACTCCGAATCTCCAAAACTCCAAAACTCCAAAACTCCAAAACTCCAAAACTCCGAAACTCCAAAACTCCAAAACTCCAAAACTCCAAAACTCCAAAACTCCAAAACTCCGAGACTCCAAAACTCCGAAACTCCAAAACTCCAAAACTGCAAAACTCCAATACTCCAAAACTCCGAAACTCCAAAACTCCAAAACTCCAATACTCCAAAACTCCGAAACTCCGAAACTCCAAAACTCCAAAACTCCAAAACTGCAAAACTCCAAAACTCCGAAACTCCGAAACTCCAAAACTCCGAAACTCCAAAACTCGGAAACTCCAAAACTCCAAAACTCCAAAACTCCGAAACTCCAAAACTCCGAAACTCCAAAACTCCGAATCTCCAAAACTCCAATACTCCAAAACTCCGAAACTCCAAAACTCCGAAACTCCAAAACTCCAAAACTCCGAAACTCCAAAACTCCAAAACTCCAAAACTCCGAAACTCCGAAACTCCAAAACTCCAAAACTCCAAAACTCCAAAACTCCAATACTCCAAAACTCCGAAACTCCGAAACTCCAAAACTCCAATGCTCCAATACTCCGAAACTCCAAAACTCCAAAACTCCGAAACTCCAATACTCCAAAACTTCAAAACTCCGAATCTCCAAAACTCCAAAACTCCGAAACTCCGAAACTCCAAAACTCCAAAACTCCGAAACTCCAAAACTTCGAAACTCCAAAACTCCAAAACTCCAAAACTCCAAAACTCCAAAACTCCGAAACTCCAAAACTCCAATACTCCAAAACTAAGAAACTCCAAAACTCCAAAACTCCAAAACTCCAATACTCCAAAACTCCGAAACTCCGAAACTCCAAAACTCCAAAACTCCAAAACTGCAAAACTCCAAAACTCCGAAACTCCGAAACTCCAAAACTCCGAAACTCCAAAACTCGGAAACTCCAAAACTCCAAAGCTCCAAAACTCCAAAACTCCAAAACTCCGAAACTCCAAAACTCCGAAACTCCAAAACTCCGAATCTCCAAAACTCCAAAACTCCAAAACTCCAAAACTCCGAAACTCCAAAACTCCAAAACTCCAAAACTCCGAAACTCCAAAACTCCGAAACTCCAAAACTCCGAAACTCCAAAACTCCGAATCTCCAAAACTCCAATACTCCAAAACTCCGAAGCTCCAAAACTCCGAAACTCCAAAACTCCAAAACTCCGAAACTCCAAAACTCCAAAACTCCAAAACTCCGAAACTCCGAAACTCCAAAACTCCAAAACTCCAAAACTCCAAAACTCCGAAACTCCAAAACTCCAAAACTCCAAAACTCCGAAACTCCAAAACTCCAAAACTCCAAAACTCCAAAACTCCGAAACTCCAAAACTCCAAAACTCCAAAACTCCGAAACTCCAAAACTCCAAAACTCCAAAACTCCGAAACTCCAAAACTCCGAAACTCCAAAACTCCGAAACTCCGAAACTCCAAAACTCGAAAACTCCAAAACTCCAATACTCCAAAACTCCAAAACTCCAAAACACCGGAACTCCGAAACTCCGAAACTCCAAAACTCCAAAACTCCGAAACTCCGAAACTCCAAAACTCGAAAACTCCAAAACTCCAATACTCCAAAACTCCAAAACTCCAAAACACCGGAACTCCGAAACTCCGAAACTCCAAAACTCCAAAACTCCAAAACTCCAAAACTCCAAAACTCCGAAACTCCAAAACTCCGAAACTCCAAAACTCCAAAACTCCAAAACTCCAATACTCCAAAACTCCGAAACTCCAAAACTCCAAAACTCCAATACTCCAAAACTCCGAAACTCCGAAACTCCAAAACTCCAAAACTCCAAAACTGCAAAACTCCAAAACTCCGAAACTCCGAAACTCCAAAACTCCGAAACTCCAAAACTCGGAAACTCCAAAACTCCAAAACTCCAAAACTCCAAAACTCCGAAACTCCAAAACTCCGAAACTCCAAAACTCCGAATCTCCAAAACTCCAATACTCCAAAACTCCGAAACTCCAAAACTCCGAAACTCCAAAACTCCAAAACTCCGAAACTCCAAAACTCCAAAACTCCAAAACTCCGAAACTCCGAAACTCCAAAACTCCAAAACTCCAAAACTCCAAAACTCCAATACTCCAAAACTACAAAACTCCAAAACTCCAATACTCCAATACTCCGAAACTCCAAAACTCCAAAACTCCGAAACTCCAATACTCCAAAACTTCAAAACTCCGAATCTCCAAAACTCCAAAACTCCGAAACTCCGAAACTCCAAAACTCCAAAACTACAAAACTCCAAAACTCCAAAACTCCAAAACTCCGAAACTCCGAAACTCCGAAACTCCAAAACTCCGAATCTCCAAAACTCCAAAACTCGAAAACTCCGAAACTCCAAAACTCCAAAACTCCAATACTCCAAAACTCCAAAACTCCGAAACTCCAAAACTCCAAAACTCCAAAGCTCCAAAACTCCAAAACTCCAAAACTCCGAAACTCCAAAACTCCAAAACTCCAAAACTCCGAAACACCAAAACTCCGAAACTCCGAAACTCGGAAACTCCAAAACTCCAAAACTCCAAAACTCCAAAACTCCGAAACTCCAAAACTCCAAAACTCCGAAACTCCAAAACTCCAAAACTCCGAAACTCCACAACTCCAAAACTCCAAAACTCCGAAACTCCGAAACTCCAAAACTCGAAAACTCCAAAACTCCAAAACTCCAATACTCCAAAACTCCGAAACTCCGAAACTCCAAAACTCCAATACTCCAAAACTCCGAAACTCCAAAACTCCAAAACTCCGAAACTCCAAAACTCCAAAACTCCGAAACTCCGAAACTCCGAAACTCCATAACTCCAAAACTCCAAAACTCCGAAACTCCGAAACTCCGAAACTCCAAAACTCCAAAACTCCGAAACTCCGAAACTCCGAAACTCCGAAACTCCAAAACTCCGAAACTCCAAAACTCCAAAACTCCGAAACTCCGAAACTCCGAAACTCCAAAACTCCAAAACTCCGAAACTCCGAAACTCCGAATCTCCAAAACTCCAAAACTCCAAAACTCCAAAACTCCGAAACTCCAAAACTCCAAAACTCCGAAACTCCAAAACTCCGAAACTCCGAAATTCCAAAACTCCGAAACTCCAAAACTCCAAAACTCCAATACTCCAAAACTCCAAAACTCCAAAACACCGAAACTCCGAAACTCCGAAACTCCAAAACTCCAAAACTCCAAAACTCCAAAACTCCGAAACTCCAAAACTCCGAAACTCCAAAACTCCAAAACTGCAAAACTCCAATACTCCAAAACTCCGAAACTCCAAAACTCCAAAACTCCAATACTCCAAAACTCCGAAACTCCGAAACTCCAAAACTCCAAAACTCCAAAACTCCAAAACTGCAAAACTCCAAAACTCCGAAACTCCGAAACTCCAAAACTCCGAAACTCCAAAACTCGGAAACTCCAAAACTCCAAAACTCCAAAACTCCAAAACTCCAAAACTCCGACACTCCAAAACTCCGAAACTCCAAAACTCCGAATCTCCAAAACTCCAATACTCCAAAACTCCGAAACTCCAAAACTCCGAAACTCCAAAACTCCAAAACTCCGAAACTCCAAAACTCCAAAACTCCAAAACTCCGAAACTCCGAAACTCCAAAACTCCAAAACTCCAAAACTCCAAAACTCCAATACTCCAAAACTCCGAAACTCCGAAACTCCAAAACTCCAATACTCCAATACTCCGAAACTCCAAAACTCCAAAACTCCGAAACTCCAATACTCCAAAACTTCAAAACTCCGAATCTCCAAAACTCCAATACTCCAAAACTCCAAAACTCCAAAACACCGGAACTCCGAAACTCCGAAACTCCAAAACTCCAAAACTCCAAAACTCCAAAACTCCAAAACTCCGAAACTCCAAAACTCCGAAACTCCAAAACTCCAAAACTCCAAAACTCCAATACTCCAAAACTCCGAAACTCCAAAACTCCAAAACTCCAATACTCCAAAACTCCGAAACTCCGAAACTCCAAAACTCCAAAACTCCAAAACTGCAAAACTCCAAAACTCCGAAACTCCGAAACTCCAAAACTCCGAAACTCCAAAACTCGGAAACTCCAAAACTCCAAAACTCCGAAACTCAAAAACTCCGAAACTCCAAAACTCCGAATCTCCAAAACTCCAATACTCCAAAACTCCGAAACTCCAAAACTCCGAAACTCCAAAACTCCAAAACTCCGAAACTCCAAAACTCCAAAACTCCAAAACTCCGAAACTCCGAAACTCCAAAACTCCAAAACTCCAAAACTCCAAAACTCCAATACTCCAAAACTACAAAACTCCAAAACTCCAATACTCCAATACTCCGAAACTCCAAAACTCCAAAACTCCGAAACTCCAATACTCCAAAACTTCAAAACTCCGAATCTCCAAAACTCCAAAACTCCGAAACTCCGAAACTCCAAAACTCCAAAACTACAAAACTCCAAAACTCCAAAACTCCGAAACTCCGAAACTCCGAAACTCCAAAACTCCGAATCTCCAAAACTCCAAAACTCGAAAACTCCGAAACTCCAAAACTCCAAAACTCCAATACTCCAAAACTCCAAAACTCCGAAACTCCAAAACTCCAAAACTCCAAAGCTCCAAAACTCCAAAACTCCAAAACTCCGAAACTCCAAAACTCCAAAACTCCAAAACTCCGAAACACCAAAACTCCGAAACTCCGAAACTCGGAAACTCCAAAACTCCAAAACTCCAAAACTCCAAAACTCCGAAACTCCAAAACTCCAAAACTCCGAAACTCCAAAACTCCAAAACTCCGAAACTCCACAACTCCAAAACTCCAAAACTCCGAAACTCCGAAACTCCAAAACTCGAAAACTCCAAAACTCCAAAACTCCAATACTCCAAAACTCCGAAACTCCGAAACTCCAAAACTCCAATACTCCAAAACTCCGAAACTCCAAAACTCCAAAACTCCGAAACTCCAAAACTCCAAAACTCCGAAACTCCGAAACTCCGAAACTCCGAAACTCCAAAACTCCAAAACTCCAAAACTCCGAAACTCCGAAACTCCGAAACTCCGAAACTCCAAAACTCCAAAACTCCAATACTCCAAAACTCCGAAACTCCGAAACTCCAAAACTCCGAAACTCCAAAACTCCGAAACTCCAAAACTCCAAAACTCCAATACTCCAAAACTCCAAAACTCCAAAACTCCAAAACTCCAAAACTCCGAAACTCCGAAACTCCAAAACTCGGAAACTCCAAAACTCCAAAGCTCCAAAACTCCAAAACTCCAAAACTCCGAAACTCCAAAACTCCAAAACTCCAAAACTCCAAAACTCCGAAACTCCAAAACTCCGAAACTCCAAAACTCCAAAACTCCAAAACTCCAAAACTCCAATACTCCAAAACTCCGAAACTCCAAAACTCCAAAACTCCAATACTCCAAAACTCCGAAACTCCGAAACTCCAAAACTCCGAAACTCCAAAACTCCGAAACTCCAAAACTCCAAAACTCCAATACTCCAAAACTCCAAAACTCCAAAACTCCAAAACTCCAAAACTCCGAAACTCCGAAACTCCAAAACTCCAAAACTCCAAAACTCCAAAACTCCGAAACTCCAAAACTCCAAAACTCCAAAACTCCGAAACTCCAAAACTCCAAAACTCCAAAACTCCAAAACTCCGAAACTCCAAAACTCCAAAACTCCAAAACTCCGAAACTCCAAAACTCCAAAACTCCAAAACTCCGAAACTCCAAAACTCCGAAACTCCAAAACTCCGAAACTCCGAAACTCCAAAACTCGAAAACTCCAAAACTCCAATACTCCAAAACTCCAAAACTCCAAAACACCGGAACTCCGAAACTCCGAAACTCCAAAACTCCAAAACTCCGAAACTCCGAAACTCCAAAACTCGAAAACTCCAAAACTCCAATACTCCAAAACTCCAAAACTCCAAAACACCGGAACTCCGAAACTCCGAAACTCCAAAACTCCAAAACTCCGAAACTCCAAAACTCCGAAACTCCAAAACTCCAAAACTCCAAAACTCCAAAACTCCGAAACTCCAAAACTCCAATACTCCAAAACTAAGAAACTCCAAAACTCCAAAACTCCAATACTCCAAAACTCCGAAACTCCGAAACTCCAAAACTCCAAAACTCCAAAACTGCAAAACTCCGAAACTCCGAAACTCCAGAACTCCGAAACTCCAAAACTCGGAAACTCCAAAACTCCAAAGCTCCAAAACTCCAAAACTCCAAAACTCCGAAACTCCAAAACTCCGAAACTCCAAAACTCCGAATCTCCAAAACTCCAAAACTCCAAAACTCCAAAACTCCGAAACTCCAAAACTCCAAAACTCCGAAACTCCAAAACTCCGAAACTCCAAAACTCCAAAACTCCGAAACTCCAAAACTCCAAAACTCCGAAACTCCAATACGCCGAAGCTCCGAAACTCCGAAACTCCAAAACTCCAAAACTCCGAAACTCCAAAACTCCAAAACTCCGAAACTCCGAAACTCCAAATCTCCGAAACTCCAAAACTCCAAAACTCCGAAACTCCGCAACTCCGAAACTCCAAAACTCCAAAACTCCGAAACTCCGAAACTCCAAAACTCCAAAACTCCGAATCTCCGAAACTCCAAAACTCCAAAACTCCGAAACTCCAAAACTCCAAAACTCCGAAACTCCAAAACTCCAAAACTCCAATACTCCAAAACTCCAAAACTCCGAAACTCCAAAACTCCGAAACTCCAAAACTCCAATACTCCAAAACTCCAATACTCCAAAACTCCGAAACTCCAAAACACCGAAACTCCGAAACTCCGAAACTCCAAAACTCCAAAACTCCAAAACTCCAAAACTCCGAAACTCCAAAACTCCGAAACTCCAAAACTCCAAAACTCCGAAACTCCAAAATTCCAAAACTCCAAAACTCCGAAACTCCGAAACTCCAAAACTCCAAAACTCCAAAACTCCAAAACTCCGAAACTCCAAAACACCAAAACTCCAAAACTCCAAAACTCCGAAACTCCAAAACTCCAAAACTCCAAAACTCCAAAACTCCGAAACTCCAAAACTCCAAAACTCCGAAACTCCAAAACTCCAAAACTCCAAAACTCCAAAACTCCAAAACTGCGAAACTCCAAAACTCCAAAACTCCAAAACTCCGAAACTGCAAAACTCCAAAACTCCAAAACTCCGAAACTCCAAAACTCAAAAACTCCAAAACTCCAAAACTCCAAAACTCCGAAACTCCAAAACTCCGAAACTCCAAAACTCCGAAACTCCAAAACTCCAAAACTCCAATACTCCAAAACTCCAAAACTCCGAAACTCCAAAACTCCAAAACTCCAAAGCTCCAAAACTCCAAAACTCCAATACTCCAAAACTCCAAAACTCCAAAACTCCGAAACTCCAAAACTCCAATACTCCAAAACTCCGAAACTCCAAAACTCCGAAACTCCAAAACTCCAAAACTCCAATACTCCAAAACTCCAAAACTCCAAAACACCGAAACTCCGAAACTCCAAAACCCCAAAACTCCAAAACTCCAAAACTCCGAAACTCAAAAACTCCGAAACTCCAAAACTCCAAAACTCCAAAACTCCGAAACTCCAAAACTCCAATACTCCAATACTCCGAAACTCCAAAACTCCAAAACTCCGAAACTCCAATACTCCAAAACTTCAAAACTCCGAATCTCCAAAACTCCAAAACTCCGAAACTCCGAAACTCCAAAACTCCAAAACTACAAAACTCCAAAACTCCAAAACTCCAAAACTCCGAAACTCCGAAACTCCGAAACTCCAAAACTCCGAATCTCCAAAACTCCAAAACTCGAAAACTCCGAAACTCCAAAACTCCAAAACTCCAATACTCCAAAACTCCAAAACTCCGAAACTCCAAAACTCCAAAACTCCAAAGCTCCAAAACTCCAAAACTCCAAAACTCCGAAACTCCAAAACTCCAAAACTCCAAAACTCCGAAACACCAAAACTCCGAAACTCCGAAACTCGGAAACTCCAAAACTCCAAAACTCCAAAACTCCGAAACTCCAAAACTCCAAAACTCCGAAACTCCAAAACTCCAAAACTCCGAAACTCCAAAACTCCAAAACTCCGAAACTCCAAAACACCAAAACTCCAAAACTCCAAAACTCCGAAACTCCAAAACTCCAAAACTCCAAAACTCCAAAACTCCGAAACTCCAAAACTCCAAAACTCCGAAACTCCAAAACTCCAAAACTCCAAAACTCCAAAACTCCAAAACTGCGAAACTCCAAAACTCCAAAACTCCAAAACTCCGAAACTGCAAAACTCCAAAACTCCAAAACTCCGAAACTCCAAAACTCAAAAACTCCAAAACTCCAAAACTCCAAAACTCCAAAACTCCGAAACTCCAAAACTCCAATACTCCAAAACTCCGAAACTCCAAAACTCCAAAACTCTAAAACTCCGAAACTCCAAAACTCGAAAACTCCAAAACTCCAATACTCCAAAACTCCAAAACTCCAAAACACCGGAACTCCGAAACTCCGAAACTCCAAAACTCCAAAACTCCAAAACTCCAAAACTCCAAAACTCCGGAACTCCAAAACTCCAATACTCCAAAACTCCGAAACTCCAAAACTCCAAAACTCTAAAACTCCAAAACTCCAAAACTCCAAAACTCCGAAACTCCAAAACTCCGAAACTCCAAAACTCCGAAACTCCAAAACTCCGAAACTCCAAAACTCCGAATCTCCAAAACTCCAAAACTCCAAAACTGCAAAACTCCAAAACTCCGAAACTCCAAAACTCCAAAACTCCAAAACTCCGAAACTCCAAAACTCCGAAACTCCAAAACTCCAAAACTCCAAAACTCCAAAACTCCGAAACTCCAAAACTCCAATACTCCAAAACTAAGAAACTCCAAAACTCCAAAACTCCAAAACTCCAAAACTCCAATACTCCAAAACTCCGAAACTCCGAAACTCCAAAACTCCAAAACTCCAAAACTGCAAAACTCCAAAACTCCGAAACTCCGAAACTCCAAAACTCCGAAACTCCAAAACTCGGAAACTCCAAAACTCCAAAGCTCCAAAACTCCAAAACTCCAAAACTCCGAAACTCCAAAACTCCAAAACTCCAAAACTCCAAAACTCCGAAACTCCAAAACTCCGAAACTCCAAAACTCCAAAACTCCAAAACTCCAAAACTCCAATACTCCAAAACTCCGAAACTCCAAAACTCCAAAACTCCAATACTCCAAAACTCCGAAACTCCGAAACTCCAAAACTCCGAAACTCCAAAACTCCGAAACTCCAAAACTCCAAAACTCCAATACTCCAAAACTCCAAAACTCCAAAACTCCAAAACTCCGAAACTCCGAAACTCCAAAACTCCAAAACTCCAAAACTCCAAAACTCCGAAACTCCAAAACTCCAAAACTCCAAAACTCCGAAACTCCAAAACTCCAAAACTCCAAAACTCCAAAACTCCGAAACTCCAAAACTCCAAAACTCCAAAACTCCGAAACTCCAAAACTCCAAAACTCCAAAACTCCGAAACTCCAAAACTCCGAAACTCCAAAACTCCGAAACTCCGAAACTCCAAAACTCGAAAACTCCAAAACTCCAATACTCCAAAACTCCAAAACTCCAAAACACCGGAACTCCGAAACTCCGAAACTCCAAAACTCCAAAACTCCGAAACTCCGAAACTCCAAAACTCGAAAACTCCAAAACTCCAATACTCCAAAACTCCAAAACTCCAAAACACCGGAACTCCGAAACTCCGAAACTCCAAAACTCCAAAACTCCAAAACTCCAAAACTCCAAAACTCCGAAACTCCAAAACTCCAATACTCCAAAACTCCGAAACTCCAAAACTCCAAAACTCTAAAACTCCAAAACTCCAAAACTCCGAAACTCCAAAACTCCGAAACTCCAAAACTCCGAAACTCCAAAACTCCGAAACTCCAAAACTCCGAATCTCCAAAACTCCAAAACTCCAAAACTCTTAAACTGCAAAACTCCAAAACTCCGAAACTCCAAAACTCCAAAACTCCGAAACTCCAAAACTCCGAAACTCCAAAACTCCAAAACTCCAAAACTCCAAAACTCCGAAACTCCAAAACTCCAATACTCCAAAACTAAGAAACTCCAAAACTCCAAAACTCCAAAACTCCAATACTCCAAAACTCCGAAACTCCGAAACTCCAAAACTCCAAAACTCCAAAACTGCAAAACTCCAAAACTCCGAAACTCCGAAACTCCAAAACTCCGAAACTCCAAAACTCGGAAACTCCAAAACTCCAAAGCTCCAAAACTCCAAAACTCCAAAACTCCGAAACTCCAAAACTCCGAAACTCCAAAACTCCGAATCTCCAAAACTCCAAAACTCCAAAACTCCAAAACTCCGAAACTCCAAAACTCCAAAACTCCGAAACTCCAAAACTCCGAAACTCCAAAACTCCAAAACTCCGAAACTCCAAAACTCCAAAACTCCGAAACTCCAAAACGCCGAAGCTCCGAAACTCCGAAACTCCAAAACTCCAAAACTCCGAAACTCCAAAACTCCAAAACTCCGAAACTCCGAAACTCCAAATCTCCGAAACTCCAAAACTCCAAAACTCCGAAACTCCGCAACTCCGAAACTCCAAAACTCCAAAACTCCGAAACTCCGAAACTCCAAAACTCCAAAACTCCGAATCTCCGAAACTCCAAAACTCCAAAACTCCGAAACTCCAAAACTCCGAAACTCCGAAACTCCGAAACTCCGAAACTCCAAAACTCCAAAACTCCGAAACTCCAAAACTCCAAAACTCCAATACTCCAAAACTCCAAAACTCCGAAACTCCAAAACTCCGAAACTCCAAAACTCCAATACTCCAAAACTCCAATACTCCAAAACTCCGAAACTCCAAAACACCGAAACTCCGAAACTCCGAAACTCCAAAACTCCAAAACTCCAAAACTCCAAAACTCCGAAACTCCAAAACTCCGAAACTCCAAAACTCCAAAACTCCGAAACTCCAAAACTCCAAAACTCCAAAACTCCGAAACTCCGAAACTCCAAAACTCCAAAACTCCAAAACTCCAAAACTCCGAAACTCCAAAACACCAAAACTCCAAAACTCCAAAACTCCGAAACTCCAAAACTCCAAAACTCCAAAACTCCAAAACTCCAAAACTCCAAAACTCCGAAACTCCAAAACTCCAAAACTCCGAAACTCCAAAACTCCAAAACTCCAAAACTCCAAAACTCCAAAACTGCGAAACTCCAAAACTCCAAAACTCCAAAACTCCGAAACTGCAAAACTCCAAAACTCCAAAACTCCGAAACTCCAAAACTCAAAAACTCCAAAACTCCAAAACTCCAAAACTCCGAAACTCCAAAACTCCGAAACTCCAAAACTCCGAAACTCCAAAACTCCAAAACTCCAATACTCCAAAACTCCAAAACTCCGAAACTCCAAAACTCCAAAACTCCAAAGCTCCAAAACTCCAAAACTCCAATACTCCAAAACTCCAAAACTCCAAAACTCCGAAACTCCAAAACTCCAATACTCCAAAACTCCGAAACTCCAAAACTCCGAAACTCCAAAACTCCAAAACTCCAATACTCCAAAACTCCAAAACTCCAAAACACCGAAACTCCGAAACTCCAAAACCCCAAAACTCCAAAACTCCAAAACTCCGAAACTCAAAAACTCCGAAACTCCAAAACTCCAAAACTCCAAAACTCCGAAACTCCAAAACTCCAATACTCCAATACTCCGAAACTCCAAAACTCCAAAACTCCGAAACTCCAATACTCCAAAACTTCAAAACTCCGAATCTCCAAAACTCCAAAACTCCGAAACTCCGAAACTCCAAAACTCCAAAACTACAAAACTCCAAAACTCCAAAACTCCAAAACTCCGAAACTCCGAAACTCCGAAACTCCAAAACTCCGAATCTCCAAAACTCCAAAACTCGAAAACTCCGAAACTCCAAAACTCCAAAACTCCAATACTCCAAAACTCCAAAACTCCAAAACTCCAAAGCTCCAAAACTCCAAAACTCCAAAACTCCGAAACTCCAAAACTCCAAAACTCCAAAACTCCGAAACACCAAAACTCCGAAACTCCGAAACTCGGAAACTCCAAAACTCCAAAACTCCAAAACTCCGAAACTCCAAAACTCCAAAACTCCGAAACTCCAAAACTCCAAAACTCCGAAACTCCAAAACTCCAAAACTCCAAAACTCCGAAACTCCGAAACTCGAAAACTCGAAAACTCCAAAACTCCAAAACTCCAATACTCCAAAACTCCGAAACTCCGAAACTCCAAAACTCCAATACTCCAAAACTCCGAAACTCCAAAACTCCAAAACTCCGAAACTCCAAAACTCCAAAACTCCGAAACTCCGAAACTCCGAAACTCCGAAACTCCAAAACTCCAAAACTCCAAAACTCCGAAACTCCGAAACTCCGAAACTCCAAAACTCCAAAACTCCAAAACTCCGAAACTCCGAAACTCCGAAACTCCAAAACTCCAAAACTCCGAAACTCCGAAACTCCGAATCTCCAAAACTCCAAAACTCCAAAACTCCAAAACTCCGAAACTCCAAAACTCCAAAACTCCGAAACTCCAAAACTCCGAAACTCCGAAATTCCAAAACTCCAATACTCCAAAACTCCGAAACTCCAAAACTCCGAAACTCCAAAACTCCAAAACTCCAATACTCCAAAACTCCAAAACTCCAAAACACCGAAACTCCGAAACTCCGAAACTCCAAAACTCCAAAACTCCAAAACTCCAAAACTCCGAAACTCCAAAACTCCGAAACTCCAAAACTCCAAAACTCCAAAACTCCAATACTCCAAAACTCCGAAACTCCAAAACTCCAAAACTCCAATACTCCAAAACTCCGAAACTCCGAAACTCCAAAACTCCAAAACTCCAAAACTGCAAAACTCCAAAACTCCGAAACTCCGAAACTCCAAAACTCCGAAACTCCAAAACTCGGAAACTCCAAAACTCCAAAACTCCAAAACTCCAAAACTCCGAAACTCCAAAACTCCGAAACTCCAAAACTCCGAATCTCCAAAACTCCAATACTCCAAAACTCCGAAACTCCAAAACTCCGAAACTCCAAAACTCCAAAACTCCGAAACTCCAAAACTCCAAAACTCCAAAACTCCGAAACTCCGAAACTCCAAAACTCCAAAACTCCAAAAGTCCAAAACTCCAATACTCCAAAACTACAAAACTCCAAAACTCCAATACTCCAATACTCCGAAACTCCAAAACTCCAAAACTCCGAAACTCCAATACTCCAAAACTTCAAAACTCCGAATCTCCAAAACTCCAAAACTCCGAAACTCCGAAACTCCAAAACTCCAAAACTACAAAACTCCAAAACTCCAAAACTCCAAAACTCCGAAACTCCGAAACTCCGAAACTCCAAAACTCCGAATCTCCAAAACTCCAAAACTCGAAAACTCCGAAACTCCAAAACTCCAAAACTCCAATACTCCAAAACTCCAAAACTCCGAAACTCCAAAACTCCAAAACTCCAAAGCTCCAAAACTCCAAAACTCCAAAACTCCGAAACTCCAAAACTCCAAAACTCCAAAACTCCGAAACACCAAAACTCCGAAACTCCGAAACTCGGAAACTCCAAAACTCCAAAACTCCAAAACTCCAAAACTCCGAAACTCCAAAACTCCAAAACTCCGAAACTCCAAAACTCCAAAACTCCGAAACTCCACAACTCCAAAACTCCAAAACTCCGAAACTCCGAAACTCCAAAACTCGAAAACTCCAAAACTCCAAAACTCCAATACTCCAAAACTCCGAAACTCCGAAACTCCAAAACTCCAATACTCCAAAACTCCGAAACTCCAAAACTCCAAAACTCCGAAACTCCAAAACTCCAAAACTCCGAAACTCCGAAACTCCGAAACTCCGAAACTCCAAAACTCCAAAACTCCAAAACTCCGAAACTCCGAAACTCCGAAACTCCAAAACTCCAAAACTCCGAAACTCCGAAACTCCGAAACTCCGAAACTCCAAAACTCCGAAACTCCAAAACTCCAAAACTCCGAAACTCCGAAACTCCGAAACTCCAAAACTCCAAAACTCCGAAACTCCGAAACTCCGAATCTCCAAAACTCCAAAACTCCAAAACTCCAAAACTCCAAAACTCCGAAACTCCAAAACTCCAAAACTCCGAAACTCCAAAACTCCGAAACTCCGAAATTCCAAAACTCCGAAACTCCAAAACTCCAAAACTCCAATACTCCAAAACTCCAAAACTCCAAAACACCGAACCTCCGAAACTCCGAAACTCCAAAACTCCAAAACTCCAAAACTCCAAAACTCCGAAACTCCAAAACTCCGAAACTCCAAAACTCCAAAACTGCAAAACTCCAATACTCCAAAACTCCGAAACTCCAAAACTCCAAAACTCCAATACTCCAAAACTCCGAAACTCCGAAACTCCAAAACTCCAAAACTCCAAAACTGCAAAACTCCAAAACTCCGAAACTCCGAAACTCCAAAACTGCGAAACTCA
Source organism: Amblyomma mixtum (assembly GCF_055824585.1). NCBI lineage: Eukaryota > Metazoa > Arthropoda > Arachnida > Ixodida > Ixodidae > Amblyomma > Amblyomma mixtum. Next base: position 14,577,701 of record NW_028317651.1, read on the forward strand.
AAAACTCGGAAACTCCAAAACTCCAAAACTCCAAAACTCCAAAACTCCGAAACTCCAAAACTCCGAAACTCCAAAACTCCGAATCTCCAAAACTCCAATACTCCAAAACTCCGAAACTCCAAAACTCCGAAACTCCAAAACTCCAAAACTCCGAAACTCCAAAACTCCAAAACTCCAAAACTCCGAAACTCCGAAACTCCAAAACTCCAAAACTCCAAAACTCCAAAACTCCAATACTCCAAAACTCCGAAACTCCGAAACTCCAAAACTCCAATACTCCAATACTCCGAAACTCCAAAACTCCAAAACTCCGAAACTCCAATACTCCAAAACTTCAAAACTCCGAATCTCCAAAACTCCAAAACTCCGAAACTCCGAAACTCCAAAACTCCAAAACTCCGAAACTCCAAAACTCCGAAACTCCAAAACTCCAAAACTCCAAAACTCCAAAACTCCAAAACTCCGAAACTCCAAAACTCCAATACTCCAAAACTAAGAAACTCCAAAACTCCAAAACTCCAAAACTCCAATACTCCAAAACTCCGAAACTCCGAAACTCCAAAACTCCAAAACTCCAAAACTGCAAAACTCCAAAACTCCGAAACTCCGAAACTCCAAAACTCCGAAACTCCAAAACTCGGAAACTCCAAAACTCCAAAGCTCCAAAACTCCAAAACTCCAAAACTCCGAAACTCCAAAACTCCGAAACTCCAAAACTCCGAATCTCCAAAACTCCAAAACTCCAAAACTCCAAAACTCCGAAACTCCAAAACTCCAAAACTCCGAAACTCCAAAACTCCGAAACTCCAAAACTCCGAAACTCCAAAACTCCGAATCTCCAAAACTCCAATACTCCAAAACTCCGAAGCTCCAAAACTCCGAAACTCCAAAACTCCAAAACTCCGAAACTCCAAAACTCCAAAACTCCAAAACTCCGAAACTCCGAAACTCCAAAACTCCAAAACTCCAAAACTCCAAAACTCCGAAACTCCAAAACTCCAAAACTCCAAAACTCCGAAACTCCAAAACTCCAAAACTCCAAAACTCCGAAACTCCAAAACTCCAAAACTCCAAAACTCCGAAACTCCAAAACTCCAAAACTCCAAAACTCCGAAACTCCAAAACTCCGAAACTCCAAAACTCCGAAACTCCGAAACTCCAAAACTCGAAAACTCCAAAACTCCAATACTCCAAAACTCCAAAACTCCAAAACACCGGAACTCCGAAACTCCGAAACTCCAAAACTCCAAAACTCCGAAACTCCGAAACTCCAAAACTCGAAAACTCCAAAACTCCAATACTCCAAAACTCCAAAACTCCAAAACACCGGAACTCCGAAACTCCGAAACTCCAAAACTCCAAAACTCCAAAACTCCAAAACTCCGAAACTCCAAAACTCCGAAACTCCAAAACTCCAAAACTCCAAAACTCCAATACTCCAAAACTCCGAAACTCCAAAACTCCAAAACTCCAATACTCCAAAACTCCGAAACTCCGAAACTCCAAAACTCCAAAACTCCAAAACTGCAAAACTCCAAAACTCCGAAACTCCGAAACTCCAAAACTCCGAAACTCCAAAACTCGGAAACTCCAAAACTCCAAAACTCCAAAACTCCAAAACTCCGAAACTCCAAAACTCCGAAACTCCAAAACTCCGAATCTCCAAAACTCCAATACTCCAAAACTCCGAAACTCCAAAACTCCGAAACTCCAAAACTCCAAAACTCCGAAACTCCAAAACTCCAAAACTCCAAAACTCCGAAACTCCGAAACTCCAAAACTCCAAAACTCCAAAACTCCAAAACTCCAATACTCCAAAACTACAAAACTCCAAAACTCCAATACTCCAATACTCCGAAACTCCAAAACTCCAAAACTCCGAAACTCCAATACTCCAAAACTTCAAAACTCCGAATCTCCAAAACTCCAAAACTCCGAAACTCCGAAACTCCAAAACTCCAAAACTACAAAACTCCAAAACTCCAAAACTCCAAAACTCCGAAACTCCGAAACTCCGAAACTCCAAAACTCCGAATCTCCAAAACTCCAAAACTCGAAAACTCCGAAACTCCAAAACTCCAAAACTCCAATACTCCAAAACTCCAAAACTCCGAAACTCCAAAACTCCAAAACTCCAAAGCTCCAAAACTCCAAAACTCCAAAACTCCGAAACTCCAAAACTCCAAAACTCCAAAACTCCGAAACACCAAAACTCCGAAACTCCGAAACTCGGAAACTCCAAAACTCCAAAACTCCAAAACTCCAAAACTCCGAAACTCCAAAACTCCAAAACTCCGAAACTCCAAAACTCCAAAACTCCGAAACTCCACAACTCCAAAACTCCAAAACTCCGAAACTCCGAAACTCCAAAACTCGAAAACTCCAAAACTCCAAAACTCCAATACTCCAAAACTCCGAAACTCCGAAACTCCAAAACTCCAATACTCCAAAACTCCGAAACTCCAAAACTCCAAAACTCCGAAACTCCAAAACTCCAAAACTCCGAAACTCCGAAACTCCGAAACTCCGAAACTCCAAAACTCCAAAACTCCAAAACTCCGAAACTCCGAAACTCCGAAACTCCAAAACTCCAAAACTCCGAAACTCCGAAACTCCGAAACTCCGAAACTCCAAAACTCCGAAACTCCAAAACTCCAAAACTCCGAAACTCCGAAACTCCGAAACTCCAAAACTCCAAAACTCCGAAACTCCGAAACTCCGAATCTCCAAAACTCCAAAACTCCAAAACTCCAAAACTCCAAAACTCCGAAACTCCAAAACTCCAAAACTCCGAAACTCCAAAACTCCGAAACTCCGAAATTCCAAAACTCCGAAACTCCAAAACTCCAAAACTCCAATACTCCAAAACTCCAAAACTCCAAAACACCGAAACTCCGAAACTCCGAAACTCCAAAACTCCAAAACTCCAAAACTCCGAAACTCCAAAACTCCGAAACTCCAAAACTCCAAAACTGCAAAACTCCAATACTCCAAAACTCCGAAACTCCAAAACTCCAAAACTCCAATACTCCAAAACTCCGAAACTCCGAAACTCCAAAACTCCAAAACTCCAAAACTGCAAAACTCCAAAACTCCGAAACTCCGAAACTCCAAAACTCCGAAACTCAAAAACTCGGAAACTCCAAAACTCCAAAACTCCAAAACTCCAAAACTCCGAAACTCCAAAACTCCGAAACTCCAAAACTCCGAATCTCCAAAACTCCAATACTCCAAAACTCCGAAACTCCAAAACTCCGAAACTCCAAAACTCCAAAACTCCGAAACTCCAAAACTCCAAAACTCCAAAACTCCGAAACTCCGAAACTCCAAAACTCCAAAACTCCAAAACTCCAAAACTCCAATACTCCAAAACTCCGAAACTCCGAAACTCCAAAACTCCAATACTCCAATACTCCGAAACTCCAAAACTCCAAAACTCCGAAACTCCAATACTCCAAAACTTCAAAACTCCGAATCTCCAAAACTCCAAAACTCCGAAACTCCGAAACTCCAAAACTCCAAAACTCCGAAACTCCAAAACTCCGAAACTCCAAAACTCCAAAACTCCAAAACTCCAAAACTCCAAAACTCCGAAACTCCAAAACTCCAATACTCCAAAACTAAGAAACTCCAAAACTCCAAAACTCCAAAACTCCAATACTCCAAAACTCCGAAACTCCGAAACTCCAAAACTCCAAAACTCCAAAACTGCAAAACTCCAAAACTCCGAAACTCCGAAACTCCAAAACTCCGAAACTCCAAAACTCGGAAACTCCAAAACTCCAAAGCTCCAAAACTCCAAAACTCCAAAACTCCGAAACTCCAAAACTTCGAAACTCCAAAACTCCGAATCTCCAAAACTCCAAAACTCCAAAACTCCAAAACTCCGAAACTCCAAAACTCCAAAACTCCGAAACTCCAAAACTCCGAAACTCCAAAACTCCGAAACTCCAAAACTCCGAATCTCCAAAACTCCAATACTCCAAAACTCCGAAGCTCCAAAACTCCGAAACTCCAAAACTCCAAAACTCCGAAACTCCAAAACTCCAAAACTCCAAAACTCCGAAACTCCGAAACTCCAAAACTCCAAAACTCCAAAACTCCAAAACTCCGAAACTCCAAAACTCCAAAACTCCAAAACTCCGAAACTCCAAAACTCCAAAACTCCAAAACTCCAAAACTCCGAAACTCCAAAACTCCAAAACTCCAAAACTCCGAAACTCCAAAACTCCAAAACTCCAAAACTCCGAAACTCCAAAACTCCGAAACTCCAAAACTCCGAAACTCCGAAACTCCAAAACTCCAAAACTCCAAAACTCCAAAACTCCGAAACTCCAAAACTCCAAAACTCCAAAACTCCGAAACTCCAAAACTCCAAAACTCCAAAACTCCAAAACTCCGAAACTCCAAAACTCCAAAACTCCAAAACTCCGAAACTCCAAAACTCCAAAACTCCAAAACTCCGAAACTCCAAAACTCCGAAACTCCAAAACTCCGAAACTCCGAAACTCCAAAACTCGAAAACTCCAAAACTCCAATACTCCAAAACTCCAAAACTCCAAAACACCGGAACTCCGAAACTCCGAAACTCCAAAACTCCAAAACTCCGAAACTCCGAAACTCCAAAACTCGAAAACTCCAAAACTCCAATACTCCAAAACTCCAAAACTCCAAAACACCGGAACTCCGAAACTCCGAAACTCCAAAACTCCAAAACTCCAAAACTCCAAAACTCCGAAACTCCAAAACTCCGAAACTCCAAAACTCCAAAACTCCAAAACTCCAATACTCCAAAACTCCGAAACTCCAAAACTCCAAAACTCCAATACTCCAAAACTCCGAAACTCCGAAACTCCAAAACTCCAAAACTCCAAAACTGCAAAACTCCAAAACTCCGAAACTCCGAAACTCCAAAACTCCGAAACTCCAAAACTCGGAAACTCCAAAACTCCAAAACTCCAAAACTCCAAAACTCCGAAACTCCAAAACTCCGAAACTCCAAAACTCCGAATCTCCAAAACTCCAATACTCCAAAACTCCGAAACTCCAAAACTCCGAAACTCCAAAACTCCAAAACTCCGAAACTCCAAAACTCCAAAACTCCAAAACTCCGAAACTCCGAAACTCCAAAACTCCAAAACTCCAAAACTCCAAAACTCCAATACTCCAAAACTACAAAACTCCAAAACTCCAATACTCCAATACTCCGAAACTCCAAAACTCCAAAACTCCGAAACTCCAATACTCCAAAACTTCAAAACTCCGAATCTCCAAAACTCCAAAACTCCGAAACTCCGAAACTCCAAAACTCCAAAACTACAAAACTCCAAAACTCCAAAACTCCAAAACTCCGAAACTCCGAAACTCCGAAACTCCAAAACTCCGAATCTCCAAAACTCCAAAACTCGAAAACTCCGAAACTCCAAAACTCCAAAACTCCAATACTCCAAAACTCCAAAACTCCGAAACTCCAAAACTCCAAAACTCCAAAGCTCCAAAACTCCAAAACTCCAAAACTCCGAAACTCCAAAACTCCAAAACTCCAAAACTCCGAAACACCAAAACTCCGAAACTCCGAAACTCGGAAACTCCAAAACTCCAAAACTCCAAAACTCCAAAACTCCGAAACTCCAAAACTCCAAAACTCCGAAACTCCAAAACTCCAAAACTCCGAAACTCCACAACTCCAAAACTCCAAAACTCCGAAACTCCGAAACTCCAAAACTCGAAAACTCCAAAACTCCAAAACTCCAATACTCCAAAACTCCGAAACTCCGAAACTCCAAAACTCCAATACTCCAAAACTCCGAAACTCCAAAACTCCAAAACTCCGAAACTCCAAAACTCCAAAACTCCGAAACTCCGAAACTCCGAAACTCCGAAACTCCAAAACTCCAAAACTCCAAAACTCCGAAACTCCGAAACTCCGAAACTCCAAAACTCCAAAACTCCGAAACTCCGAAACTCCGAAACTCCGAAACTCCAAAACTCCGAAACTCCAAAACTCCAAAACTCCGAAACTCCGAAACTCCGAAACTCCAAAACTCCAAAACTCCGAAACTCCGAAACTCCGAATCTCCAAAACTCCAAAACTCCAAAACTCCAAAACTCCAAAACTCCGAAACTCCAAAACTCCAAAACTCCGAAACTCCAAAACTCCGAAACTCCGAAATTCCAAAACTCCGAAACTCCAAAACTCCAAAACTCCAATACTCCAAAACTCCAAAACTCCAAAACACCGAAACTCCGAAACTCCGAAACTCCAAAACTCCAAAACTCCAAAACTCCGAAACTCCAAAACTCCGAAACTCCAAAACTCCAAAACTGCAAAACTCCAATACTCCAAAACTCCGAAACTCCAAAACTCCAAAACTCCAATACTCCAAAACTCCGAAACTCCGAAACTCCAAAACTCCAAAACTCCAAAACTGCAAAACTCCAAAACTCCGAAACTCCGAAACTCCAAAACTCCGAAACTCAAAAACTCGGAAACTCCAAAACTCCAAAACTCCAAAACTCCGAAACTCCAAAACTCCGAAACTCCAAAACTCCGAATCTCCAAAACTCCAATACTCCAAAACTCCGAAACTCCAAAACTCCGAAACTCCAAAACTCCAAAACTCCGAAACTCCAAAACTCCAAAACTCCAAAACTCCGAAACTCCGAAACTCCAAAACTCCAAAACTCCAAAACTCCAAAACTCCAATACTCCAAAACTCCGAAACTCCGAAACTCCAAAACTCCAATACTCCAATACTCCGAAACTCCAAAACTCCAAAACTCCGAAACTCCAATACTCCAAAACTTCAAAACTCCGAATCTCCAAAACTCCAAAACTCCGAAACTCCGAAACTCCAAAACTCCAAAACTCCGAAACTCCAAAACTCCGAAACTCCAAAACTCCAAAACTCCAAAACTCCAAAACTCCAAAACTCCGAAACTCCAAAACTCCAATACTCCAAAACTAAGAAACTCCAAAACTCCAAAACTCCAAAACTCCAATACTCCAAAACTCCGAAACTCCGAAACTCCAAAACTCCAAAACTCCAAAACTGCAAAACTCCAAAACTCCGAAACTCCGAAACTCCAAAACTCCGAAACTCCAAAACTCGGAAACTCCAAAACTCCAAAGCTCCAAAACTCCAAAACTCCAAAACTCCGAAACTCCAAAACTTCGAAACTCCAAAACTCCGAATCTCCAAAACTCCAAAACTCCAAAACTCCAAAACTCCGAAACTCCAAAACTCCAAAACTCCGAAACTCCAAAACTCCGAAACTCCAAAACTCCGAAACTCCAAAACTCCGAATCTCCAAAACTCCAATACTCCAAAACTCCGAAGCTCCAAAACTCCGAAACTCCAAAACTCCAAAACTCCGAAACTCCAAAACTCCAAAACTCCAAAACTCCGAAACTCCGAAACTCCAAAACTCCAAAACTCCAAAACTCCAAAACTCCGAAACTCCAAAACTCCAAAACTCCAAAACTCCGAAACTCCAAAACTCCAAAACTCCAAAACTCCAAAACTCCGAAACTCCAAAACTCCAAAACTCCAAAACTCCGAAACTCCAAAACTCCAAAACTCCAAAACTCCGAAACTCCAAAACTCCGAAACTCCAAAACTCCGAAACTCCGAAACTCCAAAACTCGAAAACTCCAAAACTCCAATACTCCAAAACTCCAAAACTCCAAAACACCGGAACTCCGAAACTCCGAAACTCCAAAACTCCAAAACTCCGAAACTCCGAAACTCCAAAACTCGAAAACTCCAAAACTCCAATACTCCAAAACTCCAAAACTCCAAAACACCGGAACTCCGAAACTCCGAAACTCCAAAACTCCAAAACTCCAAAACTCCAAAACTCCAAAACTCCGAAACTCCAAAACTCCGAAACTCCAAAACTCCAAAACTCCAAAACTCCAATACTCCAAAACTCCGAAACTCCAAAACTCCAAAACTCCAATACTCCAAAACTCCGAAACTCCGAAACTCCAAAACTCCAAAACTCCAAAACTGCAAAACTCCAAAACTCCGAAACTCCGAAACTCCAAAACTCCGAAACTCCAAAACTCGGAAACTCCAAAACTCCAAAACTCCAAAACTCCAAAACTCCGAAACTCCAAAACTCCGAAACTCCAAAACTCCGAATCTCCAAAACTCCAATACTCCAAAACTCCGAAACTCCAAAACTCCGAAACTCCAAAACTCCAAAACTCCGAAACTCCAAAACTCCAAAACTCCAAAACTCCGAAACTCCGAAACTCCAAAACTCCAAAACTCCAAAACTCCAAAACTCCAATACTCCAAAACTACAAAACTCCAAAACTCCAATACTCCAATACTCCGAAACTCCAAAACTCCAAAACTCCGAAACTCCAATACTCCAAAACTTCAAAACTCCGAATCTCCAAAACTCCAAAACTCCGAAACTCCGAAACTCCAAAACTCCAAAACTACAAAACTCCAAAACTCCAAAACTCCAAAACTCCGAAACTCCGAAACTCCGAAACTCCAAAACTCCGAATCTCCAAAACTCCAAAACTCGAAAACTCCGAAACTCCAAAACTCCAAAACTCCAATACTCCAAAACTCCAAAACTCCGAAACTCCAAAACTCCAAAACTCCAAAGCTCCAAAACTCCAAAACTCCAAAACTCCGAAACTCCAAAACTCCAAAACTCCAAAACTCCGAAACACCAAAACTCCGAAACTCCGAAACTCGGAAACTCCAAAACTCCAAAACTCCAAAACTCCAAAACTCCGAAACTCCAAAACTCCAAAACTCCGAAACTCCAAAACTCCAAAACTCCGAAACTCCACAACTCCAAAACTCCAAAACTCCGAAACTCCAAAACTCGAAAACTCCAAAACTCCAAAACTCCAATACTCCAAAACTCCGAAACTCCGAAACTCCAAAACTCCAATACTCCAAAACTCCGAAACTCCAAAACTCCAAAACTCCGAAACTCCAAAACTCCAAAACTCCGAAACTCCGAAACTCCGAAACTCCGAAACTCCAAAACTCCAAAACTCCAAAACTCCGAAACTCCGAAACTCCGAAACTCCAAAACTCCAAAACTCCGAAACTCCGAAACTCCGAAACTCCGAAACTCCAAAACTCCGAAACTCCAAAACTCCAAAACTCCGAAACTCCGAAACTCCGAAACTCCAAAAATTCCAAAACTCCGAAACTCCGAAACTCCGAATCTCCAAAACTCCAAAACTCCAAAACTCCAAAACTCCGAAACTCCAAAACTCCAAAACTCCGAAACTCCAAAACTCCGAAACTCCGAAATTCCAAAACTCCGAAACTCCAAAACTCCAAAACTCCAATACTCCAAAACTCCAAAACTCCAAAACACCGAAACTCCGAAACTCCGAAACTCCAAAACTCCAAAACTCCAAAACTCCAAAACTCCGAAACTCCAAAACTCCGAAACTCCAAAACTCCAAAACTGCAAAACTCCAATACTCCAAAACTCCGAAACTCCAAAACTCCAAAACTCCAATACTCCAAAACTCCGAAACTCCGAAACTCCAAAACTCCAAAACTCCAAAACTCCAAAACTGCAAAACTCCAAAACTCCGAAACTCCGAAACTCCAAAACTCCGAAACTCCAAAACTCGGAAACTCCAAAACTCCAAAACTCCAAAACTCCAAAACTCCGACACTCCAAAACTCCGAAACTCCAAAACTCCGAATCTCCAAAACTCCAATACTCCAAAACTCCGAAACTCCAAAACTCCGAAACTCCAAAACTCCAAAACTCCGAAACTCCAAAACTCCAAAACTCCAAAACTCCGAAACTCCGAAACTCCAAAACTCCGAAACTCCAAAACTCCAATACTCCAAAACTACAAAACTCCAAAACTCCAATACTCCAATACTCCGAAACTCCAAAACTCCAAAACTCCGAAACTCCAATACTCCAAAACTTCAAAACTCCGAATCTCCAAAACTCCAAAACTCCGAAACTCCGAAACTCCAAAACTCCAAAACTACAAAACTCCAAAACTCCAAAACTCCAAAACTCCGAAACTCCGAAACTCCGAAACTCCAAAACTCCGAATCTCCAAAACTCCAAAACTCGAAAACTCCGAAACTCCAAAACTCCAAAACTCCAATACTCCAAAACTCCAAAACTCCGAAACTCCAAAACTCCAAAACTCCAAAGCTCCAAAACTCCAAAACTCCAAAACTCCGAAACTCCAAAACTCCAAAACTCCAAAACTCCGAAACACCAAAACTCCGAAACTCCGAAACTCGGAAACTCCAAAACTCCAAAACTCCAAAACTCCAAAACTCCGAAACTCCAAAACTCCAAAACTCCGAAACTCCAAAACTCCAAAACTCCGAAACTCCACAACTCCAAAACTCCAAAACTCCGAAACTCCGAAACTCCAAAACTCGAAAACTCCAAAACTCCAAAACTCCAATACTCCAAAACTCCGAAACTCCGAAACTCCAAAACTCCAATACTCCAAAACTCCGAAACTCCAAAACTCCAAAACTCCGAAACTCCAAAACTCCAAAACTCCGAAACTCCGAAACTCCGAAACTCCGAAACTCCAAAACTCCAAAACTCCAAAACTCCGAAACTCCGAAACTCCGAAACTCCAAAACTCCAAAACTCCGAAACTCCGAAACTCCGAAACTCCGAAACTCCAAAACTCCGAAACTCCAAAACTCCAAAACTCCGAAACTCCGAAACTCCGAAACTCCAAAACTCCAAAACTCCGAAACTCCGAAACTCCGAATCTCCAAAACTCCAAAACTCCAAAACTCCAAAACTCCGAAACTCCAAAACTCCAAAACTCCGAAACTCCAAAACTCCGAAACTCCGAAATTCCAAAACTCCGAAACTCCAAAACTCCAAAACTCCAATACTCCAAAACTCCAAAACTCCAAAACACCGAAACTCCGAAACTCCGAAACTCCAAAACTCCAAAACTCCAAAACTCCAAAACTCCGAAACTCCAAAACTCCGAAACTCCAAAACTCCAAAACTGCAAAACTCCAATACTCCAAAACTCCGAAACTCCAAAACTCCAAAACTCCAATACTCCAAAACTCCGAAACTCCGAAACTCCAAAACTCCAAAACTCCAAAACTCCAAAACTGCAAAACTCCAAAACTCCGAAACTCCGAAACTCCAAAACTCCGAAACTCCAAAACTCGGAAACTCCAAAACTCCAAAACTCCAAAACTCCAAAACTCCAAAACTCCGACACTCCAAAACTCCGAAACTCCAAAACTCCGAATCTCCAAAACTCCAATACTCCAAAACTCCGAAACTCCAAAACTCCGAAACTCCAAAACTCCAAAACTCCGAAACTCCAAAACTCCAAAACTCCAAAACTCCGAAACTCCGAAACTCCAAAACTCCGAAACACCAAAACTCCGAAACTCCGAAACTCGGAAACTCCAAAACTCCAAAACTCCAAAACTCCAAAACTCCGAAACTCCAAAACTCCAAAACTCCGAAACTCCAAAACTCCAAAACTCCGAAACTCCGAAACTCCAAAACTCGAAAACTCCAAAACTCCAAAACTCCAATACTCCAAAACTCCGAAACTCCGAAACTCCAAAACTCCAATACTCCAAAACTCCGAAACTCCAAAACTCCAAAACTCCGAAACTCCGAAACTCCGAAACTCCGAAACTCCAAAACTCCAAAACTCCAAAACTCCGAAACTCCGAAACTCCGAAACTCCAAAACTCCAAAACTCCAAAACTCCGAAACTCCAAAACTCCGAATCTCCAAAACTCCAAAACTCCAAAACTCCAAAACTCCAAAACTCCAAAACTCCAAAACTCCGAAACTCCAAAACTCCAAAACTCCGAAACTCCAAAACTCCGAAACTCCGAAATTCCAAAACTCCGAAACTCCAAAACTCCAAAACTCCAATACTCCAAAACTCCAAAACTCCAAAACACCGAAACTCCGAAACTCCGAAACTCCAAAACTCCAAAACTCCAAAACTCCAAAACTCCGAAACTCCAAAACTCCGAAACTCCAAAACTCCAAAACTGCAAAACTCCAATACTCCAAAACTCCGAAACTCCAAAACTCCAAAACTCCAATACTCCAAAACTCCGAAACTCCGAAACTCCAAAACTCCAAAACTCCAAAACTCCAAAACTGCAAAACTCCAAAACTCCGAAACTCCGAAACTCCAAAACTCCGAAACTCCAAAACTCGGAAACTCCAAAACTCCAAAACTCCAAAACTCCAAAACTCCGACACTCCAAAACTCCGAAACTCCAAAACTCCGAATCTCCAAAACTCCAATACTCCAAAACTCCGAAACTCCAAAACTCCGAAACTCCAAAACTCCAAAACTCCGAAACTCCAAAACTCCAAAACTCCAAAACTCCGAAACTCCGAAACTCCAAAACTCCGAAACTCCAAAACTCCAATACTCCAAAACTACAAAACTCCAAAACTCCAATACTCCAATACTCCGAAACTCCAAAACTCCAAAACTCCGAAACTCCAATACTCCAAAACTTCAAAACTCCGAATCTCCAAAACTCCAAAACTCCGAAACTCCGAAACTCCAAAACTCCAAAACTACAAAACTCCAAAACTCCAAAACTCCAAAACTCCGAAACTCCGAAACTCCGAAACTCCAAAACTCCGAATCTCCAAAACTCCAAAACTCGAAAACTCCGAAACTCCAAAACTCCAAAACTCCAATACTCCAAAACTCCAAAACTCCGAAACTCCAAAACTCCAAAACTCCAAAGCTCCAAAACTCCAAAACTCCAAAACTCCGAAACTCCAAAACTCCAAAACTCCAAAACTCCGAAACACCAAAACTCCGAAACTCCGAAACTCGGAAACTCCAAAACTCCAAAACTCCAAAACTCCAAAACTCCGAAACTCCAAAACTCCAAAACTCCGAAACTCCAAAACTCCAAAACTCCGAAACTCCACAACTCCAAAACTCCAAAACTCCGAAACTCCGAAACTCCAAAACTCGAAAACTCCAAAACTCCAAAACTCCAATACTCCAAAACTCCGAAACTCCGAAACTCCAAAACTCCAATACTCCAAAACTCCGAAACTCCAAAACTCCAAAACTCCGAAACTCCAAAACTCCAAAACTCCGAAACTCCGAAACTCCGAAACTCCGAAACTCCAAAACTCCAAAACTCCAAAACTCCGAAACTCCGAAACTCCGAAACTCCAAAACTCCAAAACTCCGAAACTCCGAAACTCCGAAACTCCGAAACTCCAAAACTCCGAAACTCCAAAACTCCAAAACTCCGAAACTCCGAAACTCCGAAACTCCAAAACTCCAAAACTCCGAAACTCCGAAACTCCGAATCTCCAAAACTCCAAAACTCCAAAACTCCAAAACTCCGAAACTCCAAAACTCCAAAACTCCGAAACTCCAAAACTCCGAAACTCCGAAATTCCAAAACTCCGAAACTCCAAAACTCCAAAACTCCAATACTCCAAAACTCCAAAACTCCAAAACACCGAAACTCCGAAACTCCGAAACTCCAAAACTCCAAAACTCCAAAACTCCAAAACTCCGAAACTCCAAAACTCCGAAACTCCAAAACTCCAAAACTGCAAAACTCCAATACTCCAAAACTCCGAAACTCCAAAACTCCAAAACTCCAATACTCCAAAACTCCGAAACTCCGAAACTCCAAAACTCCAAAACTCCAAAACTCCAAAACTGCAAAACTCCAAAACTCCGAAACTCCGAAACTCCAAAACTCCGAAACTCCAAAACTCGGAAACTCCAAAACTCCAAAACTCCAAAACTCCAAAACTCCAAAACTCCGACACTCCAAAACTCCGAAACTCCAAAACTCCGAATCTCCAAAACTCCAATACTCCAAAACTCCGAAACTCCAAAACTCCGAAACTCCAAAACTCCAAAACTCCGAAACTCCAAAACTCCAAAACTCCAAAACTCCGAAACTCCGAAACTCCAAAACTCCGAAACACCAAAACTCCGAAACTCCGAAACTCGGAAACTCCAAAACTCCAAAACTCCAAAACTCCAAAACTCCGAAACTCCAAAACTCCAAAACTCCGAAACTCCAAAACTCCAAAACTCCGAAACTCCGAAACTCCAAAACTCGAAAACTCCAAAACTCCAAAACTCCAATACTCCAAAACTCCGAAACTCCGAAACTCCAAAACTCCAATACTCCAAAACTCCGAAACTCCAAAACTCCAAAACTCCGAAACTCCGAAACTCCGAAACTCCGAAACTCCAAAACTCCAAAACTCCAAAACTCCGAAACTCCGAAACTCCGAAACTCCAAAACTCCAAAACTCCAAAACTCCGAAACTCCAAAACTCCGAATCTCCAAAACTCCAAAACTCCAAAACTCCAAAACTCCGAAACTCCAAAACTCCAAAACTCCAAAACTCCAATACTCCAAAACTCCGAAACTCCGAAACTCCAAAACTCCAATACTCCAAAACTCCGAAACTCCAAAACTCCAAAACTCCGAAACTCCAAAACTCCAAAACTCCGAAACTCCGAAACTCCGAAACTCCGAAACTCCAAAACTCCAAAACTCCAAAACTCCGAAACTCCGAAACTCCGAAACTCCAAAACTCCAAAACTCCGAAACTCCGAAACTCCGAAACTCCGAAACTCCAAAACTCCGAAACTCCAAAACTCCAAAACTCCGAAACTCCGAAACTCCGAAACTCCAAAACTCGAAAACTCCAAAACTCCAAAACTCCAATACTCCAAAACTCCGAAACTCCGAAACTCCAAAACTCCAATACTCCAAAACTCCGAAACTCCAAAACTCCAAAACTCCGAAACTCCAAAACTCCAAAACTCCGAAACTCCGAAACTCCGAAACTCCGAAACTCCAAAACTCCAAAACTCCAAAACTCCGAAACTCCGAAACTCCGAAACTCCAAAACTCCAAAACTCCGAAACTCCGAAACTCCGAAACTCCGAAACTCCAAAACTCCGAAACTCCAAAACTCCAAAACTCCGAAACTCCGAAACTCCGAAACTCCAAAACTCCAAAACTCCGAAACTCCGAAACTCCGAATCTCCAAAACTCCAAAACTCCAAAACTCCAAAACTCCGAAACTCCAAAACTCCAAAACTCCGAAACTCCAAAACTCCGAAACTCCGAAATTCCAAAACTCCGAAACTCCAAAACTCCAAAACTCCAATACTCCAAAACTCCAAAACTCCAAAACACCGAAACTCCGAAACTCCGAAACTCCAAAACTCCAAAACTCCAAAACTCCAAAACTCCGAAACTCCAAAACTCCGAAACTCCAAAACTCCAAAACTGCAAAACTCCAATACTCCAAAACTCCGAAACTCCAAAACTCCAAAACTCCAATACTCCAAAACTCCGAAACTCCGAAACTCCAAAACTCCAAAACTCCAAAACTCCAAAACTGCAAAACTCCAAAACTCCGAAACTCCGAAACTCCAAAACTCCGAAACTCCAAAACTCGGAAACTCCAAAACTCCAAAACTCCAAAACTCCAAAACTCCAAAACTCCGACACTCCAAAACTCCGAAACTCCAAAACTCCGAATCTCCAAAACTCCAATACTCCAAAACTCCGAAACTCCAAAACTCCGAAACTCCAAAACTCCAAAACTCCGAAACTCCAAAACTCCAAACCTCCAAAACTCCGAAACTCCGAAACTCCAAAACTCCAAAACTCCAAAACTCCAAAACTCCAATACTCCAAAACTCCGAAACTCCGAAACTCCAAAACTCCAATACTCCAATACTCCGAAACTCCAAAACTCCAAAACTCCGAAACTCCAATACTCCAAAACTTCAAAACTCCGAATCTCCAAAACTCCAAAACTCCGAAACTCCGAAACTCCAAAACTCCAAAACTCCAAAACTCCAAAACACCGAAACTCCGAAACTCCGAAACTCCAAAACTCCAAAACTCCAAAACTCCAAAACTCCAAAACTCCGAAACTCCGAAACTCCAAAACTCCGAAACTCCAAAACTCGGAAACTCCAAAACTCCAAAGCTCCAAAACTCCAAAACTCCAAAACTCCGAAACTCCAAAACTCCGAAACTCCAAAACTCCGAATCTCCAAAACTCCAAAACTCCAAAACTCCAAAACTCCGAAACTCCAAAACTCCAAAACTCCGAAACTCCAAAACTCCGAAACTCCAAAACTCCGAAACTCCAAAACTCCGAATCTCCAAAACTCCAATACTCCAAAACTCCGAAGCTCCAAAACTCCGAAACTCCAAAACTCCAAAACTCCGAAACTCCAAAACTCCAAAACTCCAAAACTCCGAAACTCCGAAACTCCAAAACTCCAAAACTCCAAAACTCCAAAACTCCGAAACTCCAAAACTCCAAAACTCCAAAACTCCGAAACTCCAAAACTCCAAAACTCCAAAACTCCAAAACTCCGAAACTCCAAAACTCCAAAACTCCAAAACTCCGAAACTCCAAAACTCCAAAACTCCAAAACTCCGAAACTCCAAAACTCCGAAACTCCAAAACTCCGAAACTCCGAAACTCCAAAACTCGAAAACTCCAAAACTCCAATACTCCAAAACTCCAAAACTCCAAAACACCGGAACTCCGAAACTCCGAAACTCCAAAACTCCAAAACTCCGAAACACCGAAACTCCAAAACTCGAAAACTCCAAAACTCCAATACTCCAAAACTCCAAAACTCCAAAACACCGGAACTCCGAAACTCCGAAACTCCAAAACTCCAAAACTCCAAAACTCCAAAACTCCAAAACTCCGAAACTCCAAAACTCCGAAACTCCAAAACTCCAAAACTCCAAAACTCCAATACTCCAAAACTCCGAAACTCCAAAACTCCAAAACTCCAATACTCCAAAACTCCGAAACTCCGAAACTCCAAAACTCCAAAACTCCAAAACTGCAAAACTCCAAAACTCCGAAACTCCGAAACTCCAAAACTCCGAAACTCCAAAACTCGGAAACTCCAAAACTCCAAAACTCCAAAACTCCAAAACTCCGAAACTCCAAAACTCCGAAACTCCAAAACTCCGAATCTCCAAAACTCCAATACTCCAAAACTCCGAAACTCCAAAACTCCGAAACTCCAAAACTCCAAAACTCCGAAACTCCAAAACTCCAAAACTCCAAAACTCCGAAACTCCGAAACTCCAAAACTCCAAAACTCCAAAACTCCAAAACTCCAATACTCCAAAACTACAAAACTCCAAAACTCCAATACTCCAATACTCCGAAACTCCAAAACTCCAAAACTCCGAAACTCCAATACTCCAAAACTTCAAAACTCCGAATCTCCAAAACTCCAAAACTCCGAAACTCCGAAACTCCAAAACTCCAAAACTACAAAACTCCAAAACTCCAAAACTCCAAAACTCCGAAACTCCGAAACTCCGAAACTCCAAAACTCCGAATCTCCAAAACTCCAAAACTCGAAAACTCCGAAACTCCAAAACTCCTAAACTCCAATACTCCAAAACTCCAAAACTCCGAAACTCCAAAACTCCAAAACTCCAAAGCTCCAAAACTCCAAAACTCCAAAACTCCGAAACTCCAAAACTCCAAAACTCCAAAACTCCAAAACACCAAAACTCCGAAACTCCGAAACTCGGAAACTCCAAAACTCCAAAACTCCAAAACTCCAAAACTCCGAAACTCCAAAACTCCAAAACTCCGAAACTCCAAAACTCCAAAACTCCGAAACTCCACAACTCCAAAACTCCAAAACTCCGAAACTCCGAAACTCCAAAACTCGAAAACTCCAAAACTCCAATACTCCAAAACTCCGAAACTCCGAAACTCCAAAACTCCAATACTCCAAAACTCCGAAACTCCAAAACTCCAAAACTCCGAAACTCCAAAACTCCAAAACTCCGAAACTCCGAAACTCCGAAACTCCGAAACTCCAAAACTCCAAAACTCCAAAACTCCGAAACTCCGAAACTCCGAAACTCCAAAACTCCAAAACTCCGAAACTCCGAAACTCCGAAACTCCGAAACTCCAAAACTCCGAAACTCCAAAACTCCAAAACTCCGAAACTCCGAAACTCCGAAACTCCAAAACTCCAAAACTCCGAAACTCCGAAACTCCGAATCTCCAAAACTCCAAAACTCCAAAACTCCAAAACTCCAAAACTCCGAAACTCCAAAACTCCAAAACTCCGAAACTCCAAAACTCCGAAACTCCGAAATTCCAAAACTCCGAAACTCCAAAACTCCAAAACTCCAATACTCCAAAACTCCAAAACTCCAAAACACCGAAACTCCGAAACTCCGAAACTCCAAAACTCCAAAACTCCAAAACTCCAAAACTCCGAAACTCCAAAACTCCGAAACTCCAAAACTCCAAAACTGCAAAACTCCAATACTCCAAAACTCCGAAACTCCAAAACTCCAAAACTCCAATACTCCAAAACTCCGAAACTCCGAAACTCCAAAACTCCAAAACTCCAAAACTGCAAAACTCCAAAACTCCGAAACTCCGAAACTCCAAAACTCCGAAACTCCAAAACTCGGAAACTCCAAAACTCCAAAACTCCAAAACTCCAAAACTCCGAAACTCCAAAACTCCGAAACTCCAAAACTCCGAATCTCCAAAACTCCAATACTCCAAAACTCCGAAACTCCAAAACTCCGAAACTCCAAAACTCCAAAACTCCGAAACTCCAAAACTCCAAAACTCCAAAACTCCGAAACTCCGAAACTCCAAAACTCCAAAACTCCAAAACTCCAAAACTCCAATACTCCAAAACTCCGAAACTCCGAAACTCCGAAACTCCAAAACTCCAATACTCCAATACTCCGAAACTCCAAAACTCCAAAACTCCGAAACTCCAATACTCCAAAACTTCAAAACTCCGAATCTCCAAAACTCCAAAACTCCGAAACTCCGAAACTCCAAAACTCCAAAACTCCGAAACTCCAAAACTCCAAAACTCCAAAACTCCAAAACTCCAAAACTCCGAAACTCCAAAACTCCAATACTCCAAAACTAAGAAACTCCAAAACTCCAAAACTCCAAAACTCCAATACTCCAAAACTCCGAAACTCCGAAACTCCAAAACTCCAAAACCCCAAAACTGCAAAACTCCAAAACTCCGAAACTCCGAAACTCCAAAACTCCGAAACTCCAAAACTCGGAAACTCCAAAACTCCAAAGCTCCAAAACTCCAAAACTCCAAAACTCCGAAACTCCAAAACTCCGAAACTCCAAAACTCCGAATCTCCAAAACTCCAAAACTCCAAAACTCCAAAACTCCGAAACTCCAAAACTCCAAAACTCCGAAACTCCAAAACTCCGAAACTCCAAAACTCCGAAACTCCAAAACTCCGAATCTCCAAAACTCCAATACTCCAAAACTCCGAAGCTCCAAAACTCCGAAACTCCAAAACTCCAAAACTCCAAAACTCCAAAACTCCAAAACTCCGAAACTCCGAAACTCCAAAACTCCAAAACTCCAAAACTCCAAAACTCCGAAACTCCAAAACTCCAAAACTCCAAAACTCCGAAACTCCAAAACTCCAAAACTCCAAAACTCCAAAACTCCGAAACTCCAAAACTCCAAAACTCCAAAACTCCGAAACTCCAAAACTCCAAAACTCCAAAACTCCGAAACTCCAAAACTCCGAAACTCCAAAACTCCGAAACTCCGAAACTCCAAAACTCGAAAACTCCAAAACTCCAATACTCCAAAACTCCAAAACACCGGAACTCCGAAACTCCGAAACTCCAAAACTCCAAAACTCCGAAACTCCGAAACTCCAAAACTCGAAAACTCCAAAACTCCAATACTCCAAAACTCCAAAACTCCAAAACACCGGAACTCCGAAACTCCGAAACTCCAAAACTCCAAAACTCCAAAACTCCAAAACTCCAAAACTCCGAAACTCCAAAACTCCAATACTCCAAAACTCCGAAACTCCAAAACTCCGAAACTCCAAAACTCCAAAACTCCAAAACTCCGAAACTCCAAAACTCCAAAACTCCAAAACTCCAAAACTCCGAAACTCCAAAACTCCAAAACTCCAAAACTCCGAAACTCCAAAACTCCAAAACTCCAAAACTCCGAAACTCCAAAACTCCGAAACTCCAAAACTCCGAAACTCCGAAACTCCAAAACTCGAAAACACCAAAACTCCAATACTCCAAAACTCCAAAACTCCAAAACACCGGAACTCCGAAACTCCGAAACTCCAAAACTCCAAAACTCCGAAACTCCGAAACTCCAAAACTCGAAAACTCCAAAACTCCAATACTCCAAAACTCCAAAACTCCAAAACACCGGAACTCCGAAACTCCGAAACTCCAAAACTCCAAAACTCCAAAACTCCAAAACTCCAAAACTCCGAAACTCCAAAACTCCAATACTCCAAAACTCCGAAACTCCAAAACTCCAAAACTCTAAAACTCCAAAACTCCAAAACTCCAAAACTCCGAAACTCCAAAACTCCGAAACTCCAAAACTCCGAAACTCCAAAACTCCGAAACTCCAAAACTCCGAATCTCCAAAACTCCAAAACTCCAAAACTCCAAAACTGCAAAACTCCAAAACTCCGAAACTCCAAAACTCCAAAACTCCAAAACTCCGAAACTCCAAAACTCCGAAACTCCAAAACTCCAAAACTCCAAAACTCCGAAACTCCAAAACTCCAATACTCCAAAACTAAGAAACTCCAAAACTCCAAAACTCCAAAACTCCAAAACTCCAATACTCCAAAACTCCGAAACTCCGAAACTCCAAAACTCCAAAACTCCAAAACTGCAAAACTCCAAAACTCCGAAACTCCGAAACTCCAAAACTCCGAAACTCCAAAACTCGGAAACTCCAAAACTCCAAAGCTCCAAAACTCCAAAACTCCAAAACTCCGAAACTCCAAAACTCCGAAACTCCAAAACTCCGAATCTCCAAAACTCCAAAACTCCAAAACTCCGAAACTCCAAAACTCCAAAACTCCGAAACTCCAAAACTCCGAAACTCCAAAACTCCAAAACTCCGAAACTCCAAAACTCCAAAACTCCGAAACTCCAAAACGCCGAAGCTCCGAAACTCCGAAACTCCAAAACTCCAAAACTCCGAAACTCCAAAACTCCAAAACTCCGAAACTCCGAAACTCCGAAACTCCAAATCTCCGAAACTCCAAAACTCCAAAACTCCGAAACTCCGCAACTCCGAAACTCCAAAACTCCAAAACTCCGAAACTCCGAAACTCCAAAACTCCAAAACTCCAAAACTCCGAATCTCCGAAACTCCAAAACTCCAAAACTCCGAAACTCCAAAACTCCGAAACTCCGAAACTCCGAAACTCCAAAACTCCAAAACTCCGAAACTCCAAAACTCCAAAACTCCAATACTCCAAAATTCCAAAACTCCGAAACTCCAAAACTCCGAAACTCCAAAACTCCAATACTCCAAAACTCCAATACTCCAAAACTCCGAAACTCCAAAACACCGAAACTCCGAAACTCCGAAACTCCAAAACTCCAAAACTCCAAAACTCCAAAACTCCGAAACTCCAAAACTCCGAAACTCCAAAACTCCAAAACTCGGAAACTCCAAAACTCCAAAACTCCAAAACTCCGAAACTCCGAAACTCCAAAACTCCAAAACTCCAAAACTCCAAAACTCCGAAACTCCAAAACACCAAAACTCCAAAACTCCAAAACTCCGAAACTCCAAAACTCCAAAACTCCAAAACTCCAAAACTCCAAAACTCCGAAACTCCAAAACTCCGAAACTCCAAAACTCCAAAACTCCAAAACTCCAAAACTCCAAAACTGCGAAACTCCAAAACTCCGAAACTCCAAAACTCCGAATCTCCAAAACTCCAAAACTCGAAAACTCCGAAACTCCAAAACTCCAAAACTCCAATACTCCAAAACTCCAAAACTCCGAAACTCCAAAACTCCAAAACTCCAAAGCTCCAAAACTCCAAAACTCCGAAACTCCGAAACTCCAAAACTCCAAAACTCCAAAACTCCAAAACTCCGAAACTCCAAAACTCCAAAACTCCAAAACTCCGAAACTCCAAAACTCCAAAACTCCAAAACTCCAAAACTCCGAAACTCCAAAACTCCAAAACTCCAAAACTCCGAAACTCCAAAACTCCAAAACTCCAAAACTCCGAAACTCCAAAACTCCGAAACTCCAAAACTCCGAAACTCCGAAACTCCAAAACTCGAAAACTCGAAAACTCCAAAACTCCAATACTCCAAAACTCCAAAACTCCAAAACACCGGAACTCCGAAACTCCGAAACTCCAAAACTCCAAAACTCCGAAACTCCGAAACTCCAAAACTCGAAAACTCCAAAACTCCAATACTCCAAAACTCCAAAACTCCAAAACACCGGAACTCCGAAACTCCAAAACTCCAAAACTCCAATACTCCAATACTCCGAAACTCCAAAACTCCAAAACTCCGAAACTCCAATACTCCAAAACTTCAAAACTCCGAATCTCCAAAACTCCAAAACTCCGAAACTCCGAAACTCCAAAACTCCAAAACTACAAAACTCCAAAACTCCAAAACTCCAAAACTCCGAAACTCCGAAACTCCGAAACTCCAAAACTCCGAATCTCCAAAACTCCAAAACTCGAAAACTCCGAAACTCCAAAACTCCAAAACTCCAATACTCCAAAACTCCAAAACTCCGAAACTCCAAAACTCCAAAACTCCAAAGCTCCAAAACTCCAAAACTCCAAAACTCCGAAACTCCAAAACTCCAAAACTCCAAAACTCCGAAACACCAAAACTCCGAAACTCCGAAACTCGGAAACTCCAAAACTCCAAAACTCCAAAACTCCGAAACTCCAAAACTCCAAAACTCCGAAACTCCAAAACTCCAAAACTCCGAAACTCCACAACTCCAAAACTCCAAAACTCCGAAACTCCGAAACTCCAAAACTCGAAAACTCCAAAACTCCAAAACTCCAATACTCCAAAACTCCGAAACTCCGAAACTCCAAAACTCCAATACTCCAAAACTCCGAAACTCCAAAACTCCAAAACTCCGAAACTCCAAAACTCCAAAACTCCGAAACTCCGAAACTCCGAAACTCCGAAACTCCAAAACTCCAAAACTCCAAAACTCCGAAACTCCGAAACTCCGAAACTCCGAAACTCCAAAACTCCGAAACTCCGAAACTCCGAAACTCCGAAACTCCAAAACTCCGAAACTCCAAAACTCCAAAACTCCGAAACTCCGAAACTCCGAAACTCCAAAACTCCAAAACTCCGAAACTCCAAAACTCCGAAACTCCGAAATTCCAAAACTCCGAAACTCCAAAACTCCAAAACTCCAAAACTCCAATACTCCAAAACTCCAAAACTCCAAAACACCGAAACTCCGAAACTCCGAAACTCCAAAACTCCAAAACTCCAAAACTCCAAAACTCCGAAACTCCAAAACTCCGAAACTCCAAAACTCCAAAACTGCAAAACTCCAATACTCCAAAACTCCGAAACTCCAAAACTCCAAAACTCCAATACTCCAAAACTCCGAAACTCCGAAACTCCAAAACTCCAAAACTCCAAAACTGCAAAACTCCAAAACTCCGAAACTCCGAAACTCCAAAACTCCGAAACTCCAAAACTCGGAAACTCCAAAACTCCAAAACTCCAAAACTCCAAAACTCCGAAACTCCAAAACTCCGAAACTCCAAAACTCCGAATCTCCAAAACTCCAATACTCCAAAACTCCGAAACTCCAAAACTCCGAAACTCCAAAACTCCAAAACTCCGAAACTCCAAAACTCCAAAACTCCAAAACTCCGAAACTCCGAAACTCCAAAACTCCAAAACTCCAAAACTCCAAAACTCCAATACTCCAAAACTCCGAAACTCCGAAACTCCAAAACTCCAATACTCCAATACTCCGAAACTCCAAAACTCCAAAACTCCGAAACTCCAATACTCCAAAACTTCAAAACTCCGAATCTCCAAAACTCCAAAACTCCGAAACTCCGAAACTCCAAAACTCCAAAACTCCGAAACTCCAAAACTCCGAAACTCCAAAACTCCAAAACTCCAAAACTCCAAAACTCCGAAACTCCAAAACTCCAATACTCCAAAACTAAGAAACTCCAAAACTCCAAAACTCCAAAACTCCAATACTCCAAAACTCCGAAACTCCGAAACTCCAAAACTCCAAAACTCCAAAACTGCAAAACTCCAAAACTCCGAAACTCCGAAACTCCAAAACTCCGAAACTCCAAAACTCGGAAACTCCAAAACTCCAAAGCTCCAAAACTCCAAAACTCCAAAACTCCGAAACTCCAAAACTCCGAAACTCCAAAACTCCGAATCTCCAAAACTCCAAAACTCCAAAACTCCAAAACTCCGAAACTCCAAAACTCCAAAACTCCGAAACTCCAAAACTCCGAAACTCCAAAACTCCGAAACTCCAAAACTCCGAATCTCCAAAACTCCAATACTCCAAAACTCCGAAGCTCCAAAACTCCGAAACTCCAAAACTCCAAAACTCCAAAACTCCAAAACTCCAAAACTCCGAAACTCCGAAACTCCAAAACTCCAAAACTCCAAAACTCCAAAACTCCGAAACTCCAAAACTCCAAAACTCCAAAACTCCGAAACTCCAAAACTCCAAAACTCCAAAACTCCAAAACTCCGAAACTCCAAAACTCCAAAACTCCAAAACTCCGAAACTCCAAAACTCCAAAACTCCAAAACTCCGAAACTCCAAAACTCCGAAACTCCAAAACTCCGAAACTCCGAAACTCCAAAACTCGAAAACTCCAAAACTCCAATACTCCAAAACTCCAAAACACCGGAACTCCGAAACTCCGAAACTCCAAAACTCCAAAACTCCGAAACTCCGAAACTCCAAAACTCGAAAACTCCAAAACTCCAATACTCCAAAACTCCAAAACTCCAAAACACCGGAACTCCGAAACTCCGAAACTCCAAAACTCCAAAACTCCAAAACTCCAAAACTCCAAAACTCCGAAACTCCAAAACTCCAATACTCCAAAACTCCGAAACTCCAAAACTCCGAAACTCCAAAACTCCAAAACTCCAAAACTCCGAAACTCCAAAACTCCAAAACTCCAAAACTCCAAAACTCCGAAACTCCAAAACTCCAAAACTCCAAAACTCCGAAACTCCAAAACTCCAAAACTCCAAAACTCCGAAACTCCAAAACTCCGAAACTCCAAAACTCCGAAACTCCGAAACTCCAAAACTCGAAAACACCAAAACTCCAATACTCCAAAACTCCAAAACTCCAAAACACCGGAACTCCGAAACTCCGAAACTCCAAAACTCCAAAACTCCGAAACTCCGAAACTCCAAAACTCGAAAACTCCAAAACTCCAATACTCCAAAACTCCAAAACTCCAAAACACCGGAACTCCGAAACTCCGAAACTCCAAAACTCCAAAACTCCAAAACTCCAAAACTCCGAAACTCCAAAACTCCAATACTCCAAAACTCCGAAACTCCAAAACTCCAAAACTCCAAAACTCTAAAACTCCAAAACTCCAAAACTCCAAAACTCCGAAACTCCAAAACTCCGAAACTCCAAAACTCCGAAACTCCAAAACTCCGAAACTCCAAAACTCCGAATCTCCAAAACTCCAAAACTCCAAAACTCCAAAACTGCAAAACTCCAAAACTCCGAAACTCCAAAACTCCAAAACTCCAAAACTCCGAAACTCCAAAACTCCGAAACTCCAAAACTCCAAAACTCCAAAACTCCGAAACTCCAAAACTCCAATACTCCAAAACTAAGAAACTCCAAAACTCCAAAACTCCAAAACTCCAAAACTCCAATACTCCAAAACTCCGAAACTCCGAAACTCCAAAACTCCAAAACTCCAAAACTGCAAAACTCCAAAACTCCGAAACTCCGAAACTCCAAAACTCCGAAACTCCAAAACTCGGAAACTCCAAAACTCCAAAGCTCCAAAACTCCAAAACTCCAAAACTCCGAAACTCCAAAACTCCGAAACTCCAAAACTTCGAATCTCCAAAACTCCAAAACTCCAAAACTCCGAAACTCCAAAACTCCAAAACTCCGAAACTCCAAAACTCCGAAACTCCAAAACTCCAAAACTCCGAAACTCCAAAACTCCAAAACTCCGAAACTCCGAAACTCCGAAACTCCAAATCTCCGAAACTCCAAAACTCCAAAACTCCGAAACTCCGAAACTCCGAAACTCCAAATCTCCGAAACTCCAAAACTCCAAAACTCCGAAACTCCGCAACTCCGAAACTCCAAAACTCCAAAACTCCGAAACTCCGAAACTCCAAAACTCCAAAACTCCAAAACTCCGAATCTCCGAAACTCCAAAACTCCAAAACTCCGAAACTCCAAAACTCCGAAACTCCGAAACTCCGAAACTCCGAAACTCCAAAACTCCAAAACTCCGAAACTCCAAAACTCCACAACTCCAATACTCCAAAATTCCAAAACTCCGAAACTCCAAAACTCCGAAACTCCAAAACTCCAATACTCCAAAACTCCAATACTCCAAAACTCCGAAACTCCAAAACACCGAAACTCCGAAACTCCGAAACTCCAAAACTCCAAAACTCCAAAACTCCAAAACTCCGAAACTCCAAAACTCCGAAACTCCAAAACTCCAAAACTCGGAAACTCCAAAACTCCAAAACTCCAAAACTCCGAAACTCCGAAACTCCAAAACTCCAAAACTCCAAAACTCCAAAACTCCGAAACTCCAAAACACCAAAACTCCAAAACTCCAAAACTCCGAAACTCCAAAACTCCAAAACTCCAAAACTCCAAAACTCCAAAACTCCGAAACTCCAAAACTCCAAAACTCCGAAACTCCAAAACTCCAAAACTCCAAAACTCCAAAACTCCAAAACTGCGAAACTCCAAAACTCCGAAACTCCAAAACTCCGAATCTCCAAAACTCCAAAACTCGAAAACTCCGAAACTCCAAAACTCCAAAACTCCAATACTCCAAAACTCCAAAACTCCGAAACTCCAAAACTCCAAAACTCCAAAGCTCCAAAACTCCAAAACTCCAAAACTCCGAAACTCCAAAACTCCAAAACTCCAAAACTCCGAAACACCAAAACTCCGAAACTCCGAAACTCGGAAACTCCAAAACTCCAAAACTCCAAAACTCCAAAACTCCGAAACTCCAAAACTCCAAAACTCCAAAACTCCAAAACTCCAAAACTCCAAAACTCCAAAACTCCGAAACTCCAAAACTCCAAAACTCCAAAGCTCCAAAACTCCAAAACTCCAAAACTCCGAAACTCCAAAACTCCGAAACTCCAAAACTCCGAAACTCCAAAACTCCGAAACTTCAAAACTCCGAAACTCCAAAACTCCAAAACTCCGAAACTCCAAAACTCCGAATCTCCAAAACTCCAAAACTCCAAAACTCCGAAACTCCAAAACTCCGAAACTCCAAAACTCCAAAACTCCAATACTCCAAAACTCCAAAACTCCAAAACACCGAAACTCCGAAACTCCGAAACTCCAAAACTCCAAAACTCCAAAACTCCAAAACTCCGAAACTCCGAAACTCCAAAACTCGAAAACTCCAAAACTCCAATACTCCAAAACTCCAAAACTCCAAAACACCGGAACTCCGAAACTCCGAAACTCCAAAACTCCAAAACTCCAAAACTCCGAAACTCCAAAACTCCGAAACTCCAAAACTCCAAAACTCCAAAACTCCGAAACTCCAAAACTCCAATACTCCAAAACTAAGAAACTCCAAAACTCCAAAACTCCAAAACTCCAAAACTCCAAAACTCCAATACTCCAAAACTCCGAAACTCCGAAACTCCAAAACTCCAAAACTCCAAAACTGCAAAACTCCAAAACTCCGAAACTCCGAAACTCCAAAACTCCGAAACTCCAAAACTCGGAAACTCCAAAACTCCAA
Organism: Amblyomma mixtum; assembly: GCF_055824585.1. Classification (NCBI taxonomy): domain Eukaryota; kingdom Metazoa; phylum Arthropoda; class Arachnida; order Ixodida; family Ixodidae; genus Amblyomma; species Amblyomma mixtum. Next base: position 14,605,568 of record NW_028317651.1, read on the forward strand.
AGCTCCAAAACTCCAAAACTCCAAAACTCCGAAACTCCAAAACTCCAAAACTCCAAAACTCCAAAACTCCGAAACTCCAAAACTCCGAAACTCCAAAACTCCAAAACTCCAAAACTCCAAAACTCCAATACTCCAAAACTCCGAAACTCCAAAACTCCAAAACTCCAATACTCCAAAACTCCGAAACTCCGAAACTCCAAAACTCCGAAACTCCAAAACTCCGAAACTCCAAAACTCCAAAACTCCAATACTCCAAAACTCCAAAACTCCAAAACTCCAAAACTCCAAAACTCCGAAACTCCGAAACTCCAAAACTCCAAAACTCCAAAACTCCAAAACTCCGAAACTCCAAAACTCCAAAACTCCAAAACTCCGAAACTCCAAAACTCCAAAACTCCAAAACTCCAAAACTCCGAAACTCCAAAACTCCAAAACTCCAAAACTCCGAAACTCCAAAACTCCAAAACTCCAAAACTCCGAAACTCCAAAACTCCGAAACTCCAAAACTCCGAAACTCCGAAACTCCAAAACTCGAAAACTCCAAAACTCCAATACTCCAAAACTCCAAAACACCGGAACTCCGAAACTCCGAAACTCCAAAACTCCAAAACTCCGAAACTCCGAAACTCCAAAACTCGAAAACTCCAAAACTCCAATACTCCAAAACTCCAAAACTCCAAAACACCGGAACTCCGAAACTCCGAAACTCCAAAACTCCAAAACTCCAAAACTCCAAAACTCCAAAACTCCGAAACTCCAAAACTCCAATACTCCAAAACTCCGAAACTCCAAAACTCCAAAACTCTAAAACTCCAAAACTCCAAAACTCCAAAACTCCAAAAGTCCGAAACTCCAAAACTCCGAAACTCCAAAACTCCGAAACTCCAAAACTCCGAAACTCCAAAACTCCGAATCTCCAAAACTCCAAAACTCCAAAACTCCAAAACTGCAAAACTCCAAAACTCCGAAACTCCAAAACTCCAAAACTCCGAAACTCCAAAACTCCGAAACTCCAAAACTCCAAAACTCCAAAACTCCAAAACTCCGAAACTCCAAAACTCCAATACTCCAAAACTAAGAAACTCCAAAACTCCAAAACTCCAAAACTCCAATACTCCAAAACTCCGAAACTCCGAAACTCCAAAACTCCAAAACTCCAAAACTGCAAAACTCCAAAACTCCGAAACTCCGAAACTCCAAAACTCCGAAACTCCAAAACTCGGAAACTCCAAAACTCCAAAGCTCCAAAACTCCAAAACTCCAAAACTCCGAAACTCCAAAACTCCGAAACTCCAAAACTCCGAATCTCCAAAACTCCAAAACTCCAAAACTCCAAAACTCCGAAACTCCAAAACTCCAAAACTCCGAAACTCCAAAACTCCGAAACTCCAAAACTCCAAAACTCCGAAACTCCAAAACTCCAAAACTCCGAAACTCCAAAACGCCGAAGCTCCGAAACTCCGAAACTCCAAAACTCCAAAACTCCGAAACTCCAAAACTCCAAAACTCCGAAACTCCGAAACTCCGAAACTCCAAATCTCCGAAACTCCAAAACTCCAAAACTCCGAAACTCCGCAACTCCGAAACTCCAAAACTCCAAAACTCCGAAACTCCGAAACTCCAAAACTCCAAAACTCCGAATCTCCGAAACTCCAAAACTCCAAAACTCCGAAACTCCAAAACTCCGAAACTCCGAAACTCCGAAACTCCAAAACTCCAAAACTCCGAAACTCCAAAACTCCAAAACTCCAATACTCCAAAACTCCAAAACTCCGAAACTCCAAAACTCCGAAACTCCAAAACTCCAATACTCCAAAACTCCAATACTCCAAAACTCCGAAACTCCAAAACACCGAAACTCCGAAACTCCGAAACTCCAAAACTCCAAAACTCCAAAACTCCAAAACTCCGAAACTCCAAAACTCCGAAACTCCAAAACTCCAAAACTCCGAAACTCCAAAACTCCAAAACTCCAAAACTCCGAAACTCCGAAACTCCAAAACTCCAAAACTCCAAAACTCCAAAACTCCGAAACTCCAAAACACCAAAACTCCAAAACTCCAAAACTCCGAAACTCCAAAACTCCAAAACTCCAAAACTCCAAAACTCCAAAACTCCAAAACTCCGAAACTCCAAAACTCCAAAACTCCGAAACTCCAAAACTCCAAAACTCCAAAACTCCAAAACTCCAAAACTGCGAAACTCCAAAACTCCAAAACTCCAAAACTCCGAAACTGCAAAACTCCAAAACTCCAAAACTCCGAAACTCCAAAACTCAAAAACTCAAAAACTCCAAAACTCCAAAACTCCGAAACTCCAAAACTCCGAAACTCCAAAACTCCGAAACTCCAAAACTCCAAAACTCCAATACTCCAAAACTCCAAAACTCCGAAACTCCAAAACTCCAAAACTCCAAAGCTCCAAAACTCCAAAACTCCAATACTCCAAAACTCCAAAACTCCGAAACTCCAAAACTCCAATACTTCAAAACTCCGAAACTCCAAAACTCCGAAACTCCAAAACTCCAAAACTCCAATACTCCAAAACTCCAAAACTCCAAAACACCGAAACTCCGAAACTCCAAAACCCCAAAACTCCAAAACTCCAAAACTCCGAAACTCAAAAACTCCGAAACTCCAAAACTCCAAAACTCCAAAACTCCGAAACTCCAAAACTCCAATACTCCAATACTCCGAAACTCCAAAACTCCAAAACTCCGAAACTCCAATACTCCAAAACTTCAAAACTCCGAATCTCCAAAACTCCAAAACTCCAAAACTCCGAAACTCCAAAACTCCGAAACTCCAAAACTCCGAATCTCCAAAACTCCAAAACTCCAAAACTCCAAAACTCCGAAACTCCAAAACTCCAAAACTCCGAAACTCCAAAACTCCAAAACTCCGAAACTCCAAAACTCCGAATCTCCAAAACTCCAATACTCCAAAACTCCGAAGCTCCAAAACTCCGAAACTCCAAAACTCCAAAACTCCGAAACTCCAAAACTCCAAAACTCCAAAACTCCGAAACTCCGAAACTCCAAAACTCCGAAACTCCGAAACTCGGAAACTCCAAAACTCCAAAACTCCAAAACTCCGAAACTCCAAAACTCCAAAACTCCGAAACTCCAAAACTCCAAAACTCCGAAACTCCAAAACTCCAAAACTCCAAAACTCCGAAACTCCGAAACTCCAAAACTCGAAAACTCCAAAACTCCAAAACTCCAATACTCCAAAACTCCGAAACTCCGAAACTCCAAAACTCCAATACTCCAAAACTCCGAAACTCCAAAACTCCAAAACTCCGAAACTCCAAAACTCCAAAACTCCGAAACTCCGAAACTCCGAAACTCCGAAACTCCAAAACTCCAAAACTCCAAAACTCCGAAACTCCGAAACTCCGAAACTCCAAAACTCCAAAACTCCAAAACTCCGAAACTCCGAAACTCCGAAACTCCAAAACTCCGAAACTCCAAAACTCCAAAACTCCGAAACTCCGAAACTCCGAAACTCCAAAACTCCAAAACTCCGAAACTCCGAAACTTTCAATCTCCAAAACTCCAAAACTCCAAAACTCCAAAACTCCGAAACTCCAAAACTCCAAAACTCCGAAACTCCAAAACTCCGAAACTCCGAAATTCCAAAACTCCAATACTCCAAAACTCCGAAACTCCAAAACTCCGAAACTCCAACACTCCAAAACTCCAATACTCCAAAACTCCAAAACTCCAAAACACCGAAACTCCGAAACTCCGAAACTCCAAAACTCCAAAACTCCAAAACTCCAAAACTCCGAAACTCCAAAACTCCGAAACTCCAAAACTCCAAAACTCCAAAACTCCAATACTCCAAAACTCCGAAACTCCAAAACTCCAAAACTCCAATACTCCAAAACTCCGAAACTCCGAAACTCCAAAACTCCAAAACTCCAAAACTGCAAAACTCCAAAACTCCGAAACTCCGAAACTCCAAAACTCCGAAACTCCAAAACTCGGAAACTCCAATACTCCAAAACTCCAATACTCCAAAACTCCGAAACTCCAAAACACCGAAACTCCGAAACTCCGAAACTCCGAAACTCCAAAACTCCAAAACTCCAAAACTCCAAAACTCCGAAACTCCAAAACTCCGAAACTCCAAAACTCCAAAACTCGGAAACTCCAAAACTCCAAAACTCCAAAACTCCGAAACTCCGAAACTCCAAAACTCCAAAACTCCAAAACTCCAAAGCTCCAAAACTCCAAAACTCCAAAACTCCGAAACTCCAAAACTCCGAAACTCCAAAACTCCGAATCTCCAAAACTCCAAAACTCCAAAACTCCGAAACTCCAAAACTCCAAAACTCCGAAACTCCAAAACTCCGAAACTCCAAAACTCCAAAACTCCGAAACTCCGAAACTCCAAAACTCCGAAACTCCAAAACTCGGAAACTCCAAAACTCCAAAGCTCCAAAACTCCAAAACTCCAAAACTCCGAAACTCCAAAACTCCGAAACTCCAAAACTCCGAATCTCCAAAACTCCAAAACTCCAAAACTCCGAAACTCCAAAACTCCAAAACTCCGAAACTCCAAAACTCCGAAACTCCAAAACTCCAAAACTCCGAAACTCCAAAACTCCAAAACTCCGAAACTCCAAAACGCCGAAGCTCCGAAACTCCGAAACTCCAAAACTCCAAAACTCCGAAACTCCAAAACTCCAAAACTCCGAAACTCCGAAACTCCGAAACTCCAAATCTCCGAAACTCCAAAACTCCAAAACTCCGAAACTCCGCAACTCCGAAACTCCAAAACTCCAAAACTCCGAAACTCCGAAACTCCAAAACTCCAAAACTCCAAAACTCCGAATCTCCGAAACTCCAAAACTCCAAAACTCCGAAACTCCAAAACTCCGAAACTCCGAAACTCCGAAACTCCAAAACTCCAAAACTCCGAAACTCCAAAACTCCAAAACTCCAATACTCCAAAATTCCAAAACTCCGAAACTCCAAAACTCCGAAACTCCAAAACTCCAATACTCCAAAACTCCAATACTCCAAAACTCCGAAACTCCAAAACACCGAAACTCCGAAACTCCGAAACTCCAAAACTCCAAAACTCCAAAACTCCAAAACTCCGAAACTCCAAAACTCCGAAACTCCAAAACTCCAAAACTCGGAAACTCCAAAACTCCAAAACTCCAAAACTCCGAAACTCCGAAACTCCAAAACTCCAAAACTCCAAAACTCCAAAACTCCGAAACTCCAAAACACCAAAACTCCAAAACTCCAAAACTCCGAAACTCCAAAACTCCAAAACTCCAAAACTCCAAAACTCCAAAACTCCGAAACTCCAAAACTCCAAAACTATGAAACTCCAAAACTCCAAAACTCCAAAACTCCAAAACTCCAAAACTGCGAAACTCCAAAACTCCGAAACTCCAAAACTCCGAATCTCCAAAACTCCAAAACTCGAAAACTCCGAAACTCCAAAACTCCAAAACTCCAATACTCCAAAACTCCAAAACTCCGAAACTCCAAAACTCCAAAACTCCAAAGCTCCAAAACTCCAAAACTCCAAAACTCCGAAACTCCAAAACTCCAAAACTCCAAAACTCCGAAACACCAAAACTCCGAAACTCCGAAACTCGGAAACTCCAAAACTCCAAAACTCCAAAACTCCAAAACTCCGAAACTCCAAAACTCCGAAACTCCAAAACTCCAAAACTCCAAAGCTCCAAAACTCCAAAACTCCAAAACTCCGAAACTCCGAAACTCCGAAACTCCAAAACTCCAAAACTCCGAAACTCCGAAACTTTCAATCTCCAAAACTCCAAAACTCCAAAACTCCAAAACTCCGAAACTCCAAAACTCCAAAACTCCGAAACTCCAAAACTCCGAAACTCCGAAATTCCAAAACTCCAATACTCCAAAACTCCGAAACTCCAAAACTCCGAAACTCCAACACTCCAAAACTCCAATACTCCAAAACTCCAAAACTCCAAAACACCGAAACTCCGAAACTCCGAAACTCCAAAACTCCAAAACTCCAAAACTCCAAAACTCCGAAACTCCAAAACTCCGAAACTCCAAAACTCCAAAACTCCAAAACTCCAATACTCCAAAACTCCGAAACTCCAAAACTCCAAAACTCCAATACTCCAAAACTCCGAAACTCCGAAACTCCAAAACTCCAAAACTCCAAAACTGCAAAACTCCAAAACTCCGAAACTCCGAAACTCCAAAACTCCGAAACTCCAAAACTCGGAAACTCCAATACTCCAAAACTCCAATACTCCAAAACTCCGAAACTCCAAAACACCGAAACTCCGAAACTCCGAAACTCCGAAACTCCAAAACTCCAAAACTCCAAAACTCCAAAACTCCGAAACTCCAAAACTCCGAAACTCCAAAACTCCAAAACTCGGAAACTCCAAAACTCCAAAACTCCAAAACTCCGAAACTCCGAAACTCCAAAACTCCAAAACTCCAAAACTCCAAAGCTCCAAAACTCCAAAACTCCAAAACTCCGAAACTCCAAAACTCCGAAACTCCAAAACTCCGAATCTCCAAAACTCCAAAACTCCAAAACTCCGAAACTCCAAAACTCCAAAACTCCGAAACTCCAAAACTCCGAAACTCCAAAACTCCAAAACTCCGAAACTCCGAAACTCCAAAACTCCGAAACTCCAAAACTCGGAAACTCCAAAACTCCAAAGCTCCAAAACTCCAAAACTCCAAAACTCCGAAACTCCAAAACTCCGAAACTCCAAAACTCCGAATCTCCAAAACTCCAAAACTCCAAAACTCCGAAACTCCAAAACTCCAAAACTCCGAAACTCCAAAACTCCAAAACTCCGAAACTCCAAAACTCCAATACTCCAAAACTCCGAAACTCCAAAACTCCAAAACTCTAAAACTCCAAAACTCCAAAACTCCGAAACTCCAAAACTCCAAAACTCCGAAACTCCGAAACTCCAAAACTCGAAAACTCCAAAACTCCAATACTCCAAAACTCCAAAACTCCAAAACACCGGAACTCCGAAACTCCGAAACTCCAAAACTCCAAAACTCCAAAACTCCAAAACTCCAAAACTCCGAAACTCCAAAACTCCAATACTCCAAAACTCCGAAACTCCAAAACTCCAAAACTCTAAAACTCCAAAACTCCAAAACTCCAAAACTCCAAAACTCCGAAACTCCAAAACTCCGAAACTCCAAAACTCCGAAACTCCAAAACTCCGAAACTCCAAAACTCCAATACTCCAAAACTCCGAAACTCCAAAACTCCAAAACTCTAAAACTCCAAAACTCCAAAACTCCAAAACTCCAAAACTCCGAAACTCCAAAACTCCGAAACTCCAAAACTCCGAAACTCCAAAACTCCGAAACTCCAAAACTCCGAATCTCCAAAACTCCAAAACTCCAAAACTCCAAAACTGCAAAACTCCAAAACTCCGAAACTCCAAAACTCCAAAACTCCGAAACTCCAAAACTCCGAAACTCCAAAACTCCAAAACTCCAAAACTCCAAAACTCCGAAACTCCAAAACTCCAATACTCCAAAACTAAGAAACTCCAAAACTCCAAAACTCCAAAACTCCAATACTCCAAAACTCCGAAACTCCGAAACTCCAAAACTCCAAAACTCCAAAACTGCAAAACTCCAAAACTCCGAAACTCCGAAACTCCAAAACTCCGAAACTCCAAAACTCGGAAACTCCAAAACTCCAAAGCTCCAAAACTCCAAAACTCCAAAACTCCGAAACTCCAAAACTCCGAAACTCCAAAACTCCGAATCTCCAAAACTCCAAAACTCCAAAACTCCAAAACTCCGAAACTCCAAAACTCCAAAACTCCGAAACTCCAAAACTCCGAAACTCCAAAACTCCAAAACTCCGAAACTCCAAAACTCCAAAACTCCGAAACTCCAAAACGCCGAAGCTCCGAAACTCCGAAACTCCAAAACTCCAAAACTCCGAAACTCCAAAACTCCAAAACTCCGAAACTCCGAAACTCCGAAACTCCAAATCTCCGAAACTCCAAAACTCCAAAACTCCGAAACTCCGCAACTCCGAAACTCCAAAACTCCAAAACTCCGAAACTCCGAAACTCCAAAACTCCAAAACTCCGAATCTCCGAAACTCCAAAACTCCAAAACTCCGAAACTCCAAAACTCCGAAACTCCGAAACTCCGAAACTCCAAAACTCCAAAACTCCGAAACTCCAAAACTCCAAAACTCCAATACTCCAAAACTCCAAAACTCCGAAACTCCAAAACTCCGAAACTCCAAAACTCCAATACTCCAAAACTCCAATACTCCAAAACTCCGAAACTCCAAAACACCGAAACTCCGAAACTCCGAAACTCCAAAACTCCAAAACTCCAAAACTCCAAAACTCCGAAACTCCAAAACTCCGAAACTCCAAAACTCCAAAACTCCGAAACTCCAAAACTCCAAAACTCCAAAACTCCGAAACTCCGAAACTCCAAAACTCCAAAACTCCAAAACTCCAAAACTCCGAAACTCCAAAACACCAAAACTCCAAAACTCCAAAACTCCGAAACTCCAAAACTCCAAAACTCCAAAACTCCAAAACTCCAAAACTCCAAAACTCCGAAACTCCAAAACTCCAAAACTCCGAAACTCCAAAACTCCAAAACTCCAAAACTCCAAAACTCCAAAACTGCGAAACTCCAAAACTCCAAAACTCCAAAACTCCGAAACTGCAAAACTCCAAAACTCCAAAACTCCGAAACTCCAAAACTCAAAAACTCAAAAACTCCAAAACTCCAAAACTCCGAAACTCCAAAACTCCGAAACTCCAAAACTCCGAAACTCCAAAACTCCAAAACTCCAATACTCCAAAACTCCAAAACTCCGAAACTCCAAAACTCCAAAACTCCAAAGCTCCAAAACTCCAAAACTCCAATACTCCAAAACTCCGAAACTCCAAAACTCTGAAACTCCAAAACTCCAAAACTCCAATACTCCAAAACTCCAAAACTCCAAAACACCGAAACTCCGAAACTCCAAAACCCCAAAACTCCAAAACTCCAAAACTCCGAAACTCAAAAACTCCGAAACTCCAAAACTCCAAAACTCCAAAACTCCGAAACTCCAAAACTCCAATACTCCAATACTCCGAAACTCCAAAACTCCAAAACTCCGAAACTCCAATACTCCAAAACTTCAAAACTCCGAATCTCCAAAACTCCAAAACTCCAAAACTCCGAAACTCCAAAACTCCGAAACTCCAAAACTCCGAATCTCCAAAACTCCAAAACTCCAAAACTCCAAAACTCCGAAACTCCAAAACTCCAAAACTCCGAAACTCCAAAACTCCGAAACTCCAAAACTCCGAAACTCCAAAACTCCGAATCTCCAAAACTCCAATACTCCAAAACTCCGAAGCTCCAAAACTCCGAAACTCCAAAACTCCAAAACTCCGAAACTCCAAAACTCCAAAACTCCAAAACTCCGAAACTCCGAAACTCCAAAACTCCGAAACTCCGAAACTCGGAAACTCCAAAACTCCAAAACTCCAAAACTCCGAAACTCCAAAACTCCAAAACTCCGAAACTCCAAAACTCCAAAACTCCGAAACTCCAAAACTCCAAAACTCCAAAACTCCGAAACTCCGAAACTCCAAAACTCGAAAACTCCAAAACTCCAAAACTCCAATACTCCAAAACTCCGAAACTCCGAAACTCCAAAACTCCAATACTCCAAAACTCCGAAACTCCAAAACTCCAAAACTCCGAAACTCCAAAACTCCAAAACTCCGAAACTCCGAAACTCCGAAACTCCGAAACTCCAAAACTCCAAAACTCCAAAACTCCGAAACTCCGAAACTCCGAAACTCCAAAACTCCAAAACTCCAAAACTCCGAAACTCCGAAACTCCGAAACTCCAAAACTCCGAAACTCCAAAACTCCAAAACTCCGAAACTCCGAAACTCCGAAACTCCAAAACTCCAAAACTCCGAAACTCCGAAACTTTCAATCTCCAAAACTCCAAAACTCCAAAACTCCAAAACTCCGAAACTCCAAAACTCCAAAACTCCGAAACTCCAAAACTCCGAAACTCCGAAATTCCAAAACTCCAATACTCCAAAACTCCGAAACTCCAAAACTCCGAAACTCCAACACTCCAAAACTCCAATACTCCAAAACTCCAAAACTCCAAAACACCGAAACTCCGAAACTCCGAAACTCCAAAACTCCAAAACTCCAAAACTCCAAAACTCCGAAACTCCAAAACTCCGAAACTCCAAAACTCCAAAACTCCAAAACTCCAATACTCCAAAACTCCGAAACTCCAAAACTCCAAAACTCCAATACTCCAAAACTCCGAAACTCCGAAACTCCAAAACTCCAAAACTCCAAAACTGCAAAACTCCAAAACTCCGAAACTCCGAAACTCCAAAACTCCGAAACTCCAAAACTCGGAAACTCCAATACTCCAAAACTCCAATACTCCAAAACTCCGAAACTCCAAAACACCGAAACTCCGAAACTCCGAAACTCCGAAACTCCAAAACTCCAAAACTCCAAAACTCCAAAACTCCGAAACTCCAAAACTCCGAAACTCCAAAACTCCAAAACTCGGAAACTCCAAAACTCCAAAACTCCAAAACTCCGAAACTCCGAAACTCCAAAACTCCAAAACTCCAAAACTCCAAAGCTCCAAAACTCCAAAACTCCAAAACTCCGAAACTCCAAAACTCCGAAACTCCAAAACTCCGAATCTCCAAAACTCCAAAACTCCAAAACTCCGAAACTCCAAAACTCCAAAACTCCGAAACTCCAAAACTCCGAAACTCCAAAACTCCAAAACTCCGAAACTCCGAAACTCCAAAACTCCGAAACTCCAAAACTCGGAAACTCCAAAACTCCAAAGCTCCAAAACTCCAAAACTCCAAAACTCCGAAACTCCAAAACTCCGAAACTCCAAAACTCCGAATCTCCAAAACTCCAAAACTCCAAAACTCCGAAACTCCAAAACTCCAAAACTCCGAAACTCCAAAACTCCGAAACTCCAAAACTCCAAAACTCCGAAACTCCAAAACTCCAAAACTCCGAAACTCCAAAACGCCGAAGCTCCGAAACTCCGAAACTCCAAAACTCCAAAACTCCGAAACTCCAAAACTCCAAAACTCCGAAACTCCGAAACTCCGAAACTCCAAATCTCCGAAACTCCAAAACTCCAAAACTCCGAAACTCCGCAACTCCGAAACTCCAAAACTCCAAAACTCCGAAACTCCGAAACTCCAAAACTCCAAAACTCCAAAACTCCGAATCTCCGAAACTCCAAAACTCCAAAACTCCGAAACTCCAAAACTCCGAAACTCCGAAACTCCGAAACTCCAAAACTCCAAAACTCCGAAACTCCAAAACTCCAAAACTCCAATACTCCAAAATTCCAAAACTCCGAAACTCCAAAACTCCGAAACTCCAAAACTCCAATACTCCAAAACTCCAATACTCCAAAACTCCGAAACTCCAAGACACCGAAACTCCGAAACTCCGAAACTCCAAAACTCCAAAACTCCAAAACTCCAAAACTCCGAAACTCCAAAACTCCGAAACTCCAAAACTCCAAAACTCGGAAACTCCAAAACTCCAAAACTCCAAAACTCCGAAACTCCGAAACTCCAAAACTCCAAAACTCCAAAACTCCAAAACTCCGAAACTCCAAAACACCAAAACTCCAAAACTCCAAAACTCCGAAACTCCAAAACTCCAAAACTCCAAAACTCCAAAACTCCAAAACTCCGAAACTCCAAAACTCCAAAACTATGAAACTCCAAAACTCCAAAACTCCAAAACTCCAAAACTCCAAAACTGCGAAACTCCAAAACTCCGAAACTCCAAAACTCCGAATCTCCAAAACTCCAAAACTCGAAAACTCCGAAACTCCAAAACTCCAAAACTCCAATACTCCAAAACTCCAAAACTCCGAAACTCCAAAACTCCAAAACTCCAAAGCTCCAAAACTCCAAAACTCCAAAACTCCGAAACTCCAAAACTCCAAAACTCCAAAACTCCGAAACACCAAAACTCCGAAACTCCGAAACTCGGAAACTCCAAAACTCCAAAACTCCAAAACTCCAAAACTCCGAAACTCCAAAACTCCGAAACTCCAAAACTCCAAAACTCCAAAGCTCCAAAACTCCAAAACTCCAAAACTCCGAAACTCCGAAACTCCGAAACTCCAAAACTCCAAAACTCCGAAACTCCGAAACTTTCAATCTCCAAAACTCCAAAACTCCAAAACTCCAAAACTCCGAAACTCCAAAACTCCAAAACTCCGAAACTCCAAAACTCCGAAACTCCGAAATTCCAAAACTCCAATACTCCAAAACTCCGAAACTCCAAAACTCCGAAACTCCAACACTCCAAAACTCCAATACTCCAAAACTCCAAAACTCCAAAACACCGAAACTCCGAAACTCCGAAACTCCAAAACTCCAAAACTCCAAAACTCCAAAACTCCGAAACTCCAAAACTCCGAAACTCCAAAACTCCAAAACTCCAAAACTCCAATACTCCAAAACTCCGAAACTCCAAAACTCCAAAACTCCAATACTCCAAAACTCCGAAACTCCGAAACTCCAAAACTCCAAAACTCCAAAACTGCAAAACTCCAAAACTCCGAAACTCCGAAACTCCAAAACTCCGAAACTCCAAAACTCGGAAACTCCAATACTCCAAAACTCCAATACTCCAAAACTCCGAAACTCCAAAACACCGAAACTCCGAAACTCCGAAACTCCGAAACTCCAAAACTCCAAAACTCCAAAACTCCAAAACTCCGAAACTCCAAAACTCCGAAACTCCAAAACTCCAAAACTCGGAAACTCCAAAACTCCAAAACTCCAAAACTCCGAAACTCCGAAACTCCAAAACTCCAAAACTCCAAAACTCCAAAGCTCCAAAACTCCAAAACTCCAAAACTCCGAAACTCCAAAACTCCGAAACTCCAAAACTCCGAATCTCCAAAACTCCAAAACTCCAAAACTCCGAAACTCCAAAACTCCAAAACTCCGAAACTCCAAAACTCCGAAACTCCAAAACTCCAAAACTCCGAAACTCCGAAACTCCAAAACTCCGAAACTCCAAAACTCGGAAACTCCAAAACTCCAAAGCTCCAAAACTCCAAAACTCCAAAACTCCGAAACTCCAAAACTCCGAAACTCCAAAACTCCGAATCTCCAAAACTCCAAAACTCCAAAACTCCGAAACTCCAAAACTCCAAAACTCCGAAACTCCAAAACTCCAAAACTCCGAAACTCCAAAACTCCAATACTCCAAAACTCCGAAACTCCAAAACTCCAAAACTCTAAAACTCCAAAACTCCAAAACTCCAAAACTCCAAAACTCCGAAACTCCAAAACTCCGAAACTCCAAAACTCCGAAACTCCAAAACTCCGAAACTCCAAAACTCCGAATCTCCAAAACTCCAAAACTCCAAAACTCCAAAACTGCAAAACTCCAAAACTCCGAAACTCCAAAACTCCAAAACTCCGAAACTCCAAAACTCCGAAACTCCAAAACTCCAAAACTCCAAAACTCCAAAACTCCGAAACTCCAAAACTCCAATACTCCAAAACTAAGAAAGTCCAAAACTCCAAAACTCCAAAACTCCAATACTCCAAAACTCCGAAACTCCGAAACTCCAAAACTCCAAAACTCCAAAACTGCAAAACTCCAAAACTCCGAAACTCCGAAACTCCAAAACTCCGAAACTCCAAAACTCGGAAACTCCAAAACTCCAAAGCTCCAAAACTCCAAAACTCCAAAACTCCGAAACTCCAAAACTCCGAAACTCCAAAACTCCGAATCTCCAAAACTCCAAAACTCCAAAACTCCAAAACTCCGAAACTCCAAAACTCCAAAACTCCGAAACTCCAAAACTCCGAAACTCCAAAACTCCAAAACTCCGAAACTCCAAAACTCCAAAACTCCGAAACTCCAAAACGCCGAAGCTCCGAAACTCCGAAACTCCAAAACTCCAAAACTCCGAAACTCCAAAACTCCAAAACTCCGAAACTCCGAAACTCCGAAACTCCAAATCTCCGAAACTCCAAAACTCCAAAACTCCGAAACTCCGCAACTCCGAAACTCCAAAACTCCAAAACTCCGAAACTCCGAAACTCCAAAACTCCAAAACTCCGAATCTCCGAAACTCCAAAACTCCAAAACTCCGAAACTCCAAAACTCCGAAACTCCGAAACTCCGAAACTCCAAAACTCCAAAACTCCGAAACTCCAAAACTCCAAAACTCCAATACTCCAAAACTCCAAAACTCCGAAACTCCAAAACTCCGAAACTCCAAAACTCCAATACTCCAAAACTCCAATACTCCAAAACTCCGAAACTCCAAAACACCGAAACTCCGAAACTCCGAAACTCCAAAACTCCAAAACTCCAAAACTCCAAAACTCCGAAACTCCAAAACTCCGAAACTCCAAAACTCCAAAACTCCGAAACTCCAAAACTCCAAAACTCCAAAACTCCGAAACTCCGAAACTCCAAAACTCCAAAACTCCAAAACTCCAAAACTCCGAAACTCCAAGACACCAAAACTCCAAAACTCCAAAACTCCGAAACTCCAAAACTCCAAAACTCCAAAACTCCAAAACTCCAAAACTCCAAAACTCCGAAACTCCAAAACTCCAAAACTCCGAAACTCCAAAACTCCAAAACTCCAAAACTCCAAAACTCCAAAACTGCGAAACTCCAAAACTCCAAAACTCCAAAACTCCGAAACTGCAAAACTCCAAAACTCCAAAACTCCGAAACTCCAAAACTCAAAAACTCAAAAACTCCAAAACTCCAATACTCCAAAACTCCAAAACTCCGAAACTCCAAAACTCCAAAACTCCAAAGCTCCAAAACTCCAAAACTCCAATACTCCAAAACTCCAAAACTCCGAAACTCCAAAACTCCAATACTTCAAAACTCCGAAACTCCAAAACTCCGAAACTCCAAAACTCCAAAACTCCAATACTCCAAAACTCCAAAACTCCAAAACACCGAAACTCCGAAACTCCAAAACCCCAAAACTCCAAAACTCCAAAACTCCGAAACTCAAAAACTCCGAAACTCCAAAACTCCAAAACTCCAAAACTCCGAAACTCCAAAACTCCAATACTCCAATACTCCGAAACTCCAAAACTCCAAAACTCCGAAACTCCAATACTCCAAAACTTCAAAACTCCGAATCTCCAAAACTCCAAAACTCCAAAACTCCGAAACTCCAAAACTCCGAAACTCCAAAACTCCGAATCTCCAAAACTCCAAAACTCCAAAACTCCAAAACTCCGAAACTCCAAAACTCCAAAACTCCGAAACTCCAAAACTCCGAAACTCCAAAACTCCGAAACTCCAAAACTCCGAATCTCCAAAACTCCAATACTCCAAAACTCCGAAGCTCCAAAACTCCGAAACTCCAAAACTCCAAAACTCCGAAACTCCAAAACTCCAAAACTCCAAAACTCCGAAACTCCGAAACTCCAAAACTCCGAAACTCCGAAACTCGGAAACTCCAAAACTCCAAAACTCCAAAACTCCGAAACTCCAAAACTCCAAAACTCCGAAACTCCAAAACTCCAAAACTCCGAAACTCCAAAACTCCAAAACTCCAAAACTCCGAAACTCCGAAACTCCAAAACTCGAAAACTCCAAAACTCCAAAACTCCAATACTCCAAAACTCCGAAACTCCGAAACTCCAAAACTCCAATACTCCAAAACTCCGAAACTCCAAAACTCCAAAACTCCGAAACTCCAAAACTCCAAAACTCCGAAACTCCGAAACTCCGAAACTCCGAAACTCCAAAACTCCAAAACTCCAAAACTCCGAAACTCCGAAACTCCGAAACTCCAAAACTCCAAAACTCCAAAACTCCGAAACTCCGAAACTCCGAAACTCCAAAACTCCGAAACTCCAAAACTCCAAAACTCCGAAACTCCGAAACTCCGAAACTCCAAAACTCCAAAACTCCGAAACTCCGAAACTTTCAATCTCCAAAACTCCAAAACTCCAAAACTCCAAAACTCCGAAACTCCAAAACTCCAAAACTCCGAAACTCCAAAACTCCGAAACTCCGAAATTCCAAAACTCCAATACTCCAAAACTCCGAAACTCCAAAACTCCGAAACTCCAACACTCCAAAACTCCAATACTCCAAAACTCCAAAACTCCAAAACACCGAAACTCCGAAACTCCGAAACTCCAAAACTCCAAAACTCCAAAACTCCAAAACTCCGAAACTCCAAAACTCCGAAACTCCAAAACTCCAAAACTCCAAAACTCCAATACTCCAAAACTCCGAAACTCCAAAACTCCAAAACTCCAATACTCCAAAACTCCGAAACTCCGAAACTCCAAAACTCCAAAACTCCAAAACTGCAAAACTCCAAAACTCCGAAACTCCGAAACTCCAAAACTCCGAAACTCCAAAACTCGGAAACTCCAATACTCCAAAACTCCAATACTCCAAAACTCCGAAACTCCAAAACACCGAAACTCCGAAACTCCGAAACTCCGAAACTCCAAAACTCCAAAACTCCAAAACTCCAAAACTCCGAAACTCCAAAACTCCGAAACTCCAAAACTCCAAAACTCGGAAACTCCAAAACTCCAAAACTCCAAAACTCCGAAACTCCGAAACTCCAAAACTCCAAAACTCCAAAACTCCAAAGCTCCAAAACTCCAAAACTCCAAAACTCCGAAACTCCAAAACTCCGAAACTCCAAAACTCCGAATCTCCAAAACTCCAAAACTCCAAAACTCCGAAACTCCAAAACTCCAAAACTCCGAAACTCCAAAACTCCGAAACTCCAAAACTCCAAAACTCCGAAACTCCGAAACTCCAAAACTCCGAAACTCCAAAACTCGGAAACTCCAAAACTCCAAAGCTCCAAAACTCCAAAACTCCAAAACTCCGAAACTCCAAAACTCCGAAACTCCAAAACTCCGAATCTCCAAAACTCCAAAACTCCAAAACTCCGAAACTCCAAAACTCCAAAACTCCGAAACTCCAAAACTCCGAAACTCCAAAACTCCAAAACTCCGAAACTCCAAAACTCCAAAACTCCGAAACTCCAAAACGCCGAAGCTCCGAAACTCCGAAACTCCAAAACTCCAAAACTCCGAAACTCCAAAACTCCAAAACTCCGAAACTCCGAAACTCCGAAACTCCAAATCTCCGAAACTCCAAAACTCCAAAACTCCGAAACTCCGCAACTCCGAAACTCCAAAACTCCAAAACTCCGAAACTCCGAAACTCCAAAACTCCAAAACTCCAAAACTCCGAATCTCCGAAACTCCAAAACTCCAAAACTCCGAAACTCCAAAACTCCGAAACTCCGAAACTCCGAAACTCCAAAACTCCAAAACTCCGAAACTCCAAAACTCCAAAACTCCAATACTCCAAAATTCCAAAACTCCGAAACTCCAAAACTCCGAAACTCCAAAACTCCAATACTCCAAAACTCCAATACTCCAAAACTCCGAAACTCCAAAACACCGAAACTCCGAAACTCCGAAACTCCAAAACTCCAAAACTCCAAAACTCCAAAACTCCGAAACTCCAAAACTCCGAAACTCCAAAACTCCAAAACTCGGAAACTCCAAAACTCCAAAACTCCAAAACTCCGAAACTCCGAAACTCCAAAACTCCAAAACTCCAAAACTCCAAAACTCCGAAACTCCAAAACACCAAAACTCCAAAACTCCAAAACTCCGAAACTCCAAAACTCCAAAACTCCAAAACTCCAAAACTCCAAAACTCCGAAACTCCAAAACTCCAAAACTATGAAACTCCAAAACTCCAAAACTCCAAAACTCCAAAACTGCGAAACTCCAAAACTCCGAAACTCCAAAACTCCGAATCTCCAAAACTCCAAAACTCGAAAACTCCGAAACTCCAAAACTCCAAAACTCCAATACTCCAAAACTCCAAAACTCCGAAACTCCAAAACTCCAAAACTCCAAAGCTCCAAAACTCCAAAACTCCAAAACTCCGAAACTCCAAAACTCCAAAACTCCAAAACTCCGAAACACCAAAACTCCGAAACTCCGAAACTCGGAAACTCCAAAACTCCAAAACTCCAAAACTCCAAAACTCCGAAACTCCAAAACTCCGAAACTCCAAAACTCCAAAACTCCAAAGCTCCAAAACTCCAAAACTCCAAAACTCCGAAACTCCGAAACTCCGAAACTCCAAAACTCCAAAACTCCGAAACTCCGAAACTTTCAATCTCCAAAACTCCAAAACTCCAAAACTCCAAAACTCCGAAACTCCAAAACTCCAAAACTCCGAAACTCCAAAACTCCGAAACTCCGAAATTCCAAAACTCCAATACTCCAAAACTCCGAAACTCCAAAACTCCGAAACTCCAACACTCCAAAACTCCAATACTCCAAAACTCCAAAACTCCAAAACACCGAAACTCCGAAACTCCGAAACTCCAAAACTCCAAAACTCCAAAACTCCAAAACTCCGAAACTCCAAAACTCCGAAACTCCAAAACTCCAAAACTCCAAAACTCCAATACTCCAAAACTCCGAAACTCCAAAACTCCAAAACTCCAATACTCCAAAACTCCGAAACTCCGAAACTCCAAAACTCCAAAACTCCAAAACTGCAAAACTCCAAAACTCCGAAACTCCGAAACTCCAAAACTCCGAAACTCCAAAACTCGGAAACTCCAATACTCCAAAACTCCAATACTCCAAAACTCCGAAACTCCAAAACACCGAAACTCCGAAACTCCGAAACTCCGAAACTCCAAAACTCCAAAACTCCAAAACTCCAAAACTCCGAAACTCCAAAACTCCGAAACTCCAAAACTCCAAAACTCGGAAACTCCAAAACTCCAAAACTCCAAAACTCCGAAACTCCGAAACTCCAAAACTCCAAAACTCCAAAACTCCAAAGCTCCAAAACTCCAAAACTCCAAAACTCCGAAACTCCAAAACTCCGAAACTCCAAAACTCCGAATCTCCAAAACTCCAAAACTCCAAAACTCCGAAACTCCAAAACTCCAAAACTCCGAAACTCCAAAACTCCGAAACTCCAAAACTCCAAAACTCCGAAACTCCGAAACTCCAAAACTCCGAAACTCCAAAACTCGGAAACTCCAAAACTCCAAAGCTCCAAAACTCCAAAACTCCAAAACTCCGAAACTCCAAAACTCCGAAACTCCAAAACTCCGAATCTCCAAAACTCCAAAACTCCAAAACTCCGAAACTCCAAAACTCCAAAACTCCGAAACTCCAAAACTCCGAAACTCCAAAACTCCAAAACTCCGAAACTCCAAAACTCCAAAACTCCGAAACTCCAAAACGCCGAAGCTCCGAAACTCCGAAACTCCAAAACTCCAAAACTCCGAAACTCCAAAACTCCAAAACTCCGAAACTCCGAAACTCCGAAACTCCAAATCTCCGAAACTCCAAAACTCCAAAACTCCGAAACTCCGCAACTCCGAAACTCCAAAACTCCAAAACTCCGAAACTCCGAAACTCCAAAACTCCAAAACTCCAAAACTCCGAATCTCCGAAACTCCAAAACTCCAAAACTCCGAAACTCCAAAACTCCGAAACTCCGAAACTCCGAAACTCCAAAACTCCAAAACTCCGAAACTCCAAAACTCCAAAACTCCAATACTCCAAAATTCCAAAGCTCCGAAACTCCAAAACTCCGAAACTCCAAAACTCCAATACTCCAAAACTCCAATACTCCAAAACTCCGAAACTCCAAAACACCGAAACTCCGAAACTCCGAAACTCCAAAACTCCAAAACTCCAAAACTCCAAAACTCCGAAACTCCAAAACTCCGAAACTCCAAAACTCCAAAACTCGGAAACTCCAAAACTCCAAAACTCCAAAACTCCGAAACTCCGAAACTCCAAAACTCCAAAACTCCAAAACTCCAAAACTCCGAAACTCCAAAACACCAAAACTCCAAAACTCCAAAACTCCGAAACTCCAAAACTCCAAAACTCCAAAACTCCAAAACTCCAAAACTCCGAAACTCCAAAACTCCAAAACTATGAAACTCCAAAACTCCAAAACTCCAAAACTCCAAAACTGCGAAACTCCAAAACTCCGAAACTCCAAAACTCCGAATCTCCAAAACTCCAAAACTCGAAAACTCCGAAACTCCAAAACTCCAAAACTCCAATACTCCAAAACTCCAAAACTCCGAAACTCCAAAACTCCAAAACTCCAAAGCTCCAAAACTCCAAAACTCCAAAACTCCGAAACTCCAAAACTCCAAAACTCCAAAACTCCGAAACACCAAAACTCCGAAACTCCGAAACTCGGAAACTCCAAAACTCCAAAACTCCAAAACTCCAAAACTCCGAAACTCCAAAACTCCGAAACTCCAAAACTCCAAAACTCCAAAGCTCCAAAACTCCAAAACTCCAAAACTCCGAAACTCCAAAACTCCGAAACTCCAAAACTCCGAAACTCCAAAACTCCGAAACTTCAAAACTCCGAAACTCCAAAACTCCAAAACTCCGAAACTCCAAAACTCCGAATCTCCAAAACTCCAAAACTCCAAAACTCCGAAACTCCAAAACTCCGAAACTCCAAAACTCCAAAACTCCAATACTCCAAAACTCCAAAACTCCAAAACACCGAAACTCCGAAACTCCGAAACTCCAAAACTCCAAAACTCCAAAACTCCAAAACTCCGAAACTCCGAAACTCCAAAACTCGAAAACTCCAAAACTCCAATACTCCAAAACTCCAAAACTCCAAAACACCGGAACTCCGAAACTCCGAAACTCCAAAACTCCAAAACTCCAAAACTCCGAAACTCCAAAACTCCGAAACTCCAAAACTCCAAAACTCCAAAACTCCGAAACTCCAAAACTCCAATACTCCAAAACTAAGAAACTCCAAAACTCCAAAACTCCAAAACTCCAAAACTCCAATACTCCAAAACTCCGAAACTCCGAAACTCCAAAACTCCAAAACTCCAAAACTGCAAAACTCCAAAACTCCGAAACTCCGAAACTCCAAAACTCCGAAACTCCAAAACTCGGAAACTCCAAAACTCCAAAGCTCCAAAACTCCAAAACTCCAAAACTCCGAAACTCCAAAACTCCAAAACTCCAAAACTCCAAAACTCCGAAACTCCAAAACTCCGAAACTCTAAAACTCCAAAACTCCAAAACTCCAATACTCCAAAACTCCGAAACTCCAAAACTCCAAAACTCCAATACTCCAAAACTCCGAAACTCCGAAACTCCAAAACTCCGAAACTCCAAAACTCCGAAACTCCAAAACTCCAAAACTCCAATACTCCAAAACTCCAAAACTCCAAAACTCCAAAACTCCAAAACTCCGAAACTCCGAAACTCCAAAACTCCAAAACTCCAAAACTCCAAAACTCCGAAACTCCAAAACTCCAAAACTCCAAAACTCCGAAACTCCAAAACTCCAAAACTCCAAAACTCCAAAACTCCGAAACTCCAAAACTCCAAAACTCCAAAACTCCGAAACTCCAAAACTCCAAAACTCCAAAACTCCGAAACTCCAAAACTCCGAAACTCCAAAACTCCGAAACTCCGAAACTCCAAAACTCGAAAACTCCAAAACTCCAATACTCCAAAACTCCAAAACTCCAAAACACCGGAACTCCGAAACTCCGAAACTCCAAAACTCCAAAACTCCGAAACTCCGAAACTCCAAAACTCGAAAACTCCAAAACTCCAATACTCCAAAACTCCAAAACTCCAAAACACCGGAACTCCGAAACTCCGAAACTCCAAAACTCCAAAACTCCAAAACTCCAAAACTCCAAAACTCCGAAACTCCAAAACTCCAATACTCCAAAACTCCGAAACTCCAAAACTCCAAAACTCTAAAACTCCAAAACTCCAAAACTCCAAAACTCCAAAACTCCGAAACTCCAAAACTCCGAAACTCCAAAACTCCGAAACTCCAAAACTCCGAAACTCCAAAACTCCAAAACTCCGAAACTCCAAAACTCCGAAACTCCAAAACTCCGAAACTCCGAAACTCCAAAACTCGAAAACTCCAAAACTCCAATACTCCAAAACTCCAAAACTCCAAAACACCGGAACTCCGAAACTCCGAAACTCCAAAACTCCAAAACTCCGAAACTCCGAAACTCCAAAACTCGAAAACTCCAAAACTCCAATACTCCAAAACTCCAAAACTCCAAAACACCGGAACTCCGAAACTCCGAAACTCCAAAACTCCAAAACTCCAAAACTCCAAAACTCCAAAACTCCGAAACTCCAAAACTCCAATACTCCAAAACTCCGAAACTCCAAAACTCCAAAACTCTAAAACTCCAAAACTCCAAAACTCCAAAACTCCAAAACTCCGAAACTCCAAAACTCCGAAACTCCAAAACTCCGAAACTCCAAAACTCCGAAACTCCAAAACTCCGAATCTCCAAAACTCCAAAACTCCAAAACTCCAAAACTGCAAAACTCCAAAACTCCGAAACTCCAAAACTCCAAAACTCCGAAACTCCAAAACTCCGAAACTCCAAAACTCCAAAACTCCAAAACTCCAAAACTCCGAAACTCCAAAACTCCGAAACTCCGAAATTCCAAAACTCCAATACTCCAAAACTCCGAAACTCCAAAACTCCGAAACTCCAACACTCCAAAACTCCAATACTCCAAAACTCCAAAACTCCAAAACACCGAAACTCCGAAACTCCGAAACTCCAAAACTCCAAAACTCCAAAACTCCAAAACTCCGAAACTCCAAAACTCCGAAACTCCAAAACTCCAAAACTCCAAAACTCCAATACTCCAAAACTCCGAAACTCCAAAACTCCAAAACTCCAATACTCCAAAACTCCGAAACTCCGAAACTCCAAAACTCCAAAACTCCAAAACTGCAAAACTCCAAAACTCCGAAACTCCGAAACTCCAAAACTCCGAAACTCCAAAACTCGGAAACTCCAATACTCCAAAACTCCAATACTCCAAAACTCCGAAACTCCAAAACACCGAAACTCCGAAACTCCGAAACTCCGAAACTCCAAAACTCCAAAACTCCAAAACTCCAAAACTCCGAAACTCCAAAACTCCGAAACTCCAAAACTCCAAAACTCGGAAACTCCAAAACTCCAAAACTCCAAAACTCCGAAACTCCGAAACTCCAAAACTCCAAAACTCCAAAACTCCAAAGCTCCAAAACTCCAAAACTCCAAAACTCCGAAACTCCAAAACTCCGAAACTCCAAAACTCCAAAACTCGGAAACTCCAAAACTCCAAAGCTCCAAAACTCCAAAACTCCAAAACTCCGAAACTCCAAAACTCCGAAACTCCAAAACTCCGAATCTCCAAAACTCCAAAACTCCAAAACTCCGAAACTCCAAAACTCCAAAACTCCGAAACTCCAAAACTCCGAAACTCCAAAACTCCAAAACTCCGAAACTCCAAAACTCCAAAACTCCGAAACTCCAAAACGCCGAAGCTCCGAAACTCCGAAACTCCAAAACTCCAAAACTCCGAAACTCCAAAACTCCAAAACTCCGAAACTCCGAAACTCCGAAACTCCAAATCTCCGAAACTCCAAAACTCCAAAACTCCGAAACTCCGCAACTCCGAAACTCCAAAACTCCAAAACTCCGAAACTCCGAAACTCCAAAACTCCAAAACTCCAAAACTCCGAATCTCCGAAACTCCAAAACTCCAAAACTCCGAAACTCCAAAACTCCGAAACTCCGAAACTCCGAAACTCCAAAACTCCAAAACTCCGAAACTCCAAAACTCCAAAACTCCAATACTCCAAAATTCCAAAACTCCGAAACTCCAAAACTCCGAAACTCCAAAACTCCAATACTCCAAAACTCCAATACTCCAAAACTCCGAAACTCCAAAACACCGAAACTCCGAAACTCCGAAACTCCAAAACTCCAAAACTCCAAAACTCCAAAACTCCGAAACTCCAAAACTCCGAAACTCCAAAACTCCAAAACTCGGAAACTCCAAAACTCCAAAACTCCAAAACTCCGAAACTCCGAAACTCCAAAACTCCAAAACTCCAAAACTCCAAAACTCCGAAACTCCAAAACACCAAAACTCCAAAACTCCAAAACTCCGAAACTCCAAAACTCCAAAACTCCAAAACTCCAAAACTCCAAAACTCCGAAACTCCAAAACTCCAAAACTATGAAACTCCAAAACTCCAAAACTCCAAAACTCCAAAACTGCGAAACTCCAAAACTCCGAAACTCCAAAACTCCGAATCTCCAAAACTCCAAAACTCGAAAACTCCGAAACTCCAAAACTCCAAAACTCCAATACTCCAAAACTCCAAAACTCCGAAACTCCAAAACTCCAAAACTCCAAAGCTCCAAAACTCCAAAACTCCAAAACTCCGAAACTCCAAAACTCCAAAACTCCAAAACTCCGAAACACCAAAACTCCGAAACTCCGAAACTCGGAAACTCCAAAACTCCAAAACTCCAAAACTCCAAAACTCCGAAACTCCAAAACTCCGAAACTCCAAAACTCCAAAACTCCAAAGCTCCAAAACTCCAAAACTCCAAAACTCCGAAACTCCAAAACTCCGAAACTCCAAAACTCCGAAACTCCAAAACTCCGAAACTTCAAAACTCCGAAACTCCAAAACTCCAAAACTCCGAAACTCCAAAACTCCGAATCTCCAAAACTCCAAAACTCCAAAACTCCGAAACTCCAAAACTCCGAAACTCCAAAACTCCAAAACTCCAATACTCCAAAACTCCAAAACTCCAAAACACCGAAACTCCGAAACTCCGAAACTCCAAAACTCCAAAACTCCAAAACTCCGAAACTCCAAAACTCGAAAACTCCAAAACTCCAATACTCCAAAACTCCAAAACTCCAAAACACCGGAACTCCGAAACTCCGAAACTCCAAAACTCCAAAACTCCAAAACTCCGAAACTCCAAAACTCCGAAACTCCAAAACTCCAAAACTCCAAAACTCCGAAACTCCAAAACTCCAATACTCCAAAACTAAGAAACTCCAAAACTCCAAAACTCCAAAACTCCAAAACTCCAATACTCCAAAACTCCGAAACTCCGAAACTCCAAAACTCCAAAACTCCAAAACTGCAAAACTCCAAAACTCCGAAACTCCGAAACTCCAAAACTCCGAAACTCCAAAACTCGGAAACTCCAAAACTCCAAAGCTCCAAAACTCCAAAACTCCAAAACTCCGAAACTCCAAAACTCCAAAACTCCAAAACTCCAAAACTCCGAAACTCCAAAACTCCGAAACTCTAAAACTCCAAAACTCCAAAACTCCAAAACTCCAATACTCCAAAACTCCGAAACTCCAAAACTCCAAAACTCCAATACTCCAAAACTCCGAAACTCCGAAACTCCAAAACTCCGAAACTCCAAAACTCCGAAACTCCAAAACTCCAAAACTCCAATACTCCAAAACTCCAAAACTCCAAAACTCCAAAACTCCAAAACTCCGAAACTCCGAAACTCCAAAACTCCAAAACTCCAAAACTCCAAAACTCCGAAACTCCAAAACTCCAAAACTCCAAAACTCCGAAACTCCAAAACTCCAAAACTCCAAAACTCCAAAACTCCGAAACTCCAAAACTCCAAAACTCCAAAACTCCGAAACTCCAAAACTCCAAAACTCCAAAACTCCGAAACTCCAAAACTCCGAAACTCCAAAACTCCGAAACTCCGAAACTCCAAAACTCGAAAACTCCAAAACTCCAATACTCCAAAACTCCAAAACTCCAAAACACCGGAACTCCGAAACTCCGAAACTCCAAAACTCCAAAACTCCGAAACTCCGAAACTCCAAAACTCGAAAACTCCAAAACTCCAATACTCCAAAACTCCAAAACTCCAAAACACCGGAACTCCGAAACTCCGAAACTCCAAAACTCCAAAACTCCAAAACTCCAAAACTCCAAAACTCCGAAACTCCAAAACTCCAATACTCCAAAACTCCGAAACTCCAAAACTCCAAAACTCTAAAACTCCAAAACTCCAAAACTCCAAAACTCCAAAACTCCGAAACTCCAAAACTCCGAAACTCCAAAACTCCGAAACTCCAAAACTCCGAAACTCCAAAACTCCAAAACTCCGAAACTCCAAAACTCCGAAACTCCAAAACTCCGAAACTCCGAAACTCCAAAACTCGAAAACTCCAAAACTCCAATACTCCAAAACTCCAAAACTCCAAAACACCGGAACTCCGAAACTCCGAAACTCCAAAACTCCAAAACTCCGAAACTCCGAAACTCCAAAACTCGAAAACTCCAAAACTCCAATACTCCAAAACTCCAAAACTCCAAAACACCGGAACTCCGAAACTCCGAAACTCCAAAACTCCAAAACTCCAAAACTCCAAAACTCCAAAACTCCGAAACTCCAAAACTCCAATACTCCAAAACTCCGAAACTCCAAAACTCCAAAACTCTAAAACTCCAAAACTCCAAAACTCCAAAACTCCAAAACTCCGAAACTCCAAAACTCCGAAACTCCAAAACTCCGAAACTCCAAAACTCCGAAACTCCAAAACTCCGAATCTCCAAAACTCCAAAACTCCAAAACTCCAAAACTGCAAAACTCCAAAACTCCGAAACTCCAAAACTCCAAAACTCCGAAACTCCAAAACTCCGAAACTCCAAAACTCCAAAACTCCAAAACTCCAAAACTCCGAAACTCCAAAACTCCAATACTCCAAAACTAAGAAACTCCAAAACTCCAAAACTCCAAAACTCCAATACTCCAAAACTCCGAAACTCCGAAACTCCAAAACTCCAAAACTCCAAAACTGCAAAACTCCAAAACTCCGAAACTCCGAAACTCCAAAACTCCGAAACTCCAAAACTCGGAAACTCCAAAACTCCAAAGCTCCAAAACTCCAAAACTCCGAAACTCCGAAACTCCAAAACTCCGAAACTCCAAAACTCCGAATCTCCAAAACTCCAAAACTCCAAAACTCCAAAACTCCGAAACTCCAAAACTCCAAAACTCCGAAACTCCAAAACTCCGAAACTCCAAAACTCCAAAACTCCGAAACTCCAAAACTCCAAAACTCCGAAACTCCAAAACGCCGAAGCTCCGAAACTCCGAAACTCCAAAACTCCAAAACTCCGAAACTCCAAAACTCCAAAACTCCGAAACTCCGAAACTCCGAAACTCCAAATCTCCGAAACTCCAAAACTCCAAAACTCCGAAACTCCGCAACTCCGAAACTCCAAAACTCCAAAACTCCGAAACTCCGAAACTCCAAAACTCCAAAACTCCGAATCTCCGAAACTCCAAAACTCCAAAACTCCGAAACTCCAAAACTCCGAATCTCCAAAACTCCAAAACTCCAAAACTCCGAAACTCCAAAACTCCAAAACTCCGAAACTCCAAAACTCCGAAACTCCAAAACTCCAAAACTCCGAAACTCCGAAACTCCAAAACTCCGAAACTCCAAAACTCGGAAACTCCAAAACTCCAAAGCTCCAAAACTCCAAAACTCCAAAACTCCGAAACTCCAAAACTCCGAAACTCCAAAACTCCGAATCTCCAAAACTCCAAAACTCCAAAACTCCGAAACTCCAAAACTCCAAAACTCCGAAACTCCAAAACTCCAAAACTCCGAAACTCCAAAACTCCAAAACTCCAAAACTCCGAAACTCCGAAACTCCAAAACTCCAAAACTCCAAAACTCCAAAACTCCGAAACTCCAAAACACCAAAACTCCAAAACTCCAAAACTCCGAAACTCCAAAACTCCAAAACTCCAAAACTCCAAAACTCCAAAACTCCGAAACTGCAAAACTCCAAAACTCCGAAACTCCAAAACTCCAAAACTCCAAAACTCCAAAACTCCAAAACTGCGAAACTCCAAAACTCCAAAACTCCAAAACTCCGAAACTGCAAAACTCCAAAACTCCAAAACTCCGAAACTCCAAAACTCAAAAACTCAAAAACTCCAAAACTCCAAAACTCCGAAACTCCAAAACTCCGAAACTCCAAAACTCCGAAACTCCAAAACTCCAAAACTCCAATACTCCAAAACTCCAAAACTCCGAAACTCCAAAACTCCAAAACTCCAAAGCTCCAAAACTCCAAAACTCCAATACTCCAAAACTCCAAAACTCCAAAACTCCGAAACTCCAAAACTCCAATACTTCAAAACTCCGAAACTCCAAAACTCCGAAACTCCAAAACTCCAAAACTCCAATACTCCAAAACTCCAAAACTCCAAAACACCGAAACTCCGAAACTCCAAAACCCCAAAACTCCAAAACTCCAAAACTCCGAAACTCAAAAACTCCGAAACTCCAAAACTCCAAAACTCCAAAACTCCGAAACTCCAAAACTCCAATACTCCAATACTCCGAAACTCCAAAACTCCAAAACTCCGAAACTCCAATACTCCAAAACTTCAAAACTCCGAATCTCCAAAACTCCAAAACTCCAAAACTCCGAAACTCCAAAACTCCGAAACTCCAAAACTCCGAATCTCCAAAACTCCAAAACTCCAAAACTCCAAAACTCCGAAACTCCAAAACTCCAAAACTCCGAAACTCCAAAACTCCGAAACTCCAAAACTCCGAAACTCCAAAACTCCGAATCTCCAAAACTCCAATACTCCAAAACTCCGAAGCTCCAAAACTCCGAAACTCCAAAACTCCAAAACTCCGAAACTCCAAAACTCCAAAACTCCAAAACTCCGAAACTCCGAAACTCCAAAACTCCAAAACTCCGAAACTCCAAAACTCCAAAACTCCGAAACTCCGAAACTCCGAAACTCCAAAACTCCAAAACTCCAAAACTCCGAAACTCCGAAACTCCGAAACTCCAAAACTCCAAAACTCCAAAACTCCGAAACTCCGAAACTCCGAAACTCCAAAACTCCGAAACTCCAAAACTCCAAAACTCCGAAACTCCGAAACTTCGAAACTCCAAAACTCCAAAACTCCGAAACTCCGAAACTTTGAATCTCCAAAACTCCAAAACTCCAAAACTCCAAAACTCCGAAACTCCAAAACTCCAAAACTCCGAAACTCCAAAACTCCGAAACTCCGAAATTCCAAAACTCCAATACTCCAAAACTCCGAAACTCCAAAACTCCGAAACTCCAACACTCCAAAACTCCAATACTCCAAAACTCCAAAACTCCAAAACACCGAAACTCCGAAACTCCGAAACTCCAAAACTCCAAAACTCCAAAACTCCAAAACTCCGAAACTCCAAAACTCCGAAACTCCAAAACTCCAAAACTCCAAAACTCCAATACTCCAAAACTCCGAAACTCCAAAACTCCAAAACTCCAATACTCCAAAACTCCGAAACTCCGAAACTCCAAAACTCCAAAACTCCAAAACTGCAAAACTCCAAAACTCCGAAACTCCGAAACTCCAAAACTCCGAAACTCCAAAACTCGGAAACTCCAATACTCCAAAACTCCAATACTCCAAAACTCCGAAACTCCAAAACACCGAAACTCCGAAACTCCGAAACTCCAAAACTCCAAAACTCCAAAACTCCAAAACTCCGAAACTCCAAAACTCCGAAACTCCAAAACTCCAAAACTCGGAAACTCCAAAACTCCAAAACTCCAAAACTCCGAAACTCCGAAACTCCAAAACTCCAAAACTCCAAAACTCCAAAGCTCCAAAACTCCAAAACTCCAAAACTCCGAAACTCCAAAACTCCGAAACTCCAAAACTCCGAATCTCCAAAACTCCAAAACTCCAAAACTCCGAAACTCCAAAACTCCAAAACTCCGAAACTCCAAAACTCCGAAACTCCAAAACTCCAAAACTCCGAAACTCCGAAACTCCAAAACTCCGAAACTCCAAAACTCGGAAACTCCAAAACTCCAAAGCTCCAAAACTCCAAAACTCCAAAACTCCGAAACTCCAAAACTCCGAAACTCCAAAACTCCGAATCTCCAAAACTCCAAAACTCCAAAACTCCGAAACTCCAAAACTCCAAAACTCCGAAACTCCAAAACTCCGAAACTCCAAAACTCCAAAACTCCGAAACTCCAAAACTCCAAAACTCCGAAACTCCAAAACGCCGAAGCTCCGAAACTCCGAAACTCCAAAACTCCAAAACTCCGAAACTCCAAAACTCCAAAACTCCGAAACTCCGAAACTCCAAAACTCCGAAACTCCGAAACTCCGAAACTCCGAAACTCCAAAACTCCAAAACTCCGAAAATCCAAAACTCCAAAACTCCAATACTCCAAAATTCCAAAACTCCGAAACTCCAAAACTCCGAAACTCCAAAACTCCAATACTCCAAAACTCCAATACTCCAAAACTCCGAAACTCCAAAACACCGAAACTCCGAAACTCCGAAACTCCAAAACTCCAAAACTCCAAAACTCCAAAACTCCGAAACTCCAAAACTCCGAAACTCCAAAACTCCAAAACTCGGAAACTCCAAAACTCCAAAACTCCAAAACTCCGAAACTCCGAAACTCCAAAACTCCAAAACTCCAAAACTCCAAAACTCCGAAACTCCAAAACACCAAAAGTCCAAAACTCCAAAACTCCGAAACTCCAAAACTCCAAAACTCCAAAACTCCAAAACTCCAAAACTCCGAAACTCCAAAACTCCAAAACTCCGAAACTCCAAAACTCCAAAACTCCAAAACTCCAAAACTGCGAAACTCCAAAACTCCGAAACTCCAAAACTCCGAATCTCCAAAACTCCAAAACTCGAAAACTCCGAAACTCCAAAACTCCAAAACTCCAATACTCCAAAACTCCAAAACTCCGAAACTCCAAAACTCCAAAACTCCAAAGCTCCAAAACTCCAAAACTCCAAAACTCCGAAACTCCAAAACTCCAAAACTCCAAAACTCCGAAACACCAAAACTCCGAAACTCCGAAACTCGGAAACTCCAAAACTCCAAAACTCCAAAACTCCAAAACTCCGAAACTCCAAAACTCCGAAACTCCAAAACTCCAAAACTCCAAAGCTCCAAAACTCCAAAACTCCAAAACTCCGAAACTCCAAAACTCCGAAACTCCAAAACTCCGAAACTCCAAAACTCCGAAACTTCAAAACTCCGAAACTCCAAAACTCCAAAACTCCGAAACTCCAAAACTCCGAATCTCCAAAACTCCAAAACTCCAAAACTCCGAAACTCCAAAACTCCGAAACTCCAAAACTCCAAAACTCCAATACTCCAAAACTCCAAAACTCCAAAACACCGAAACTCCGAAACTCCGAAACTCCAAAACTCCAAAACTCCAAAACTCCAAAACTCCGAAACTCCGAAACTCCAAAACTCGAAAACTCCAAAACTCCAATACTCCAAAACTCCAAAACTCCAAAACACCGGAACTCCGAAACTCCGAAACTCCAAAACTCCAAAACTCCAAAACTCCGAAACTCCAAAACTCCGAAACTCCAAAACTCCAAAACTCCAAAACTCCGAAACTCCAAAACTCCAATACTCCAAAACTAAGAAACTCCAAAACTCCAAAACTCCAAAACTCCAAAACTCCAATACTCCAAAACTCCGAAACTCCGAAACTCCAAAACTCCAAAACTCCAAAACTGCAAAACTCCAAAACTCCGAAACTCCGAAACTCCAAAACTCCGAAACTCCAAAACTCGGAAACTCCAAAACTCCAAAGCTCCAAAACTCCAAAACTCCAAAACTCCGAAACTCCAAAACTCCAAAACTCCAAAACTCCAAAACTCCGAAACTCCAAAACTCCGAAACTCCAAAACTCCAAAACTCCAAAACTCCAAAACTCCAATACTCCAAAACTCCGAAACTCCAAAACTCCAAAACTCCAATACTTCAAAACTCCGAAACTCCGAAACTCCAAAACTCCGAAACTCCAAAACTCCGAAACTCCAAAACTCCAAAACTCCAATACTCCAAAACTCCAAAACTCCAAAACTCCAAAACTCCAAAACTCCGAAACTCCGAAACTCCAAAACTCCAAAACTCCAAAACTCCAAAACTCCGAAACTCCAAAACTCCAAAACTCCAAAACTCCGAAACTCCAAAACTCCAAAACTCCAAAACTCCAAAACTCCGAAACTCCAAAACTCCAAAACTCCGAAACTCCAAAACTCCAAAACTCCAAAACTCCGAAACTCCAAAACTCCGAAACTCCAAAACTCCGAAACTCCGAAACTCCAAAACTCGAAAACTCCAAAACTCCAATACTCCAAAACTCCAAAACTCCAAAACACCGGAACTCCGAAACTCCGAAACTCCAAAACTCCAAAACTCCGAAACTCCGAAACTCCAAAACTCGAAAACTCCAAAACTCCAATACTCCAAAACTCCAAAACTCCAAAACACCGGAACTCCGAAACTCCGAAACTCCAAAACTCCAAAACTCCAAAACTCCAAAACTCCAAAACTCCGAAACTCCAAAACTCCAATACTCCAAAACTCCGAAACTCCAAAACTCCAAAACTCTAAAACTCCAAAACTCCAAAACTCCAAAACTCCAAAACTCCGAAACTCCAAAACTCCGAAACTCCAAAACTCCGAAACTCCAAAACTCCGAAACTCCAAAACTCCGAATCTCCAAAACTCCAAAACTCCAAAACTCCAAAACTCCAAAACTGCAAAACTCCAAAACTCCGAAACTCCAAAACTCCAAAACTCCGAAACTCCAAAACTCCGAAACTCCAAAACTCCAAAACTCCAAAACTCCAAAACTCCGAAACTCCAAAACTCCAATACTCCAAAACTAAGAAACTCCAAAACTCCAAAACTCCAAAACTCCAATACTCCAAAACTCCGAAACTCCGAAACTCCAAAACTCCAAAACTCCAAAACTGCAAAACTCCAAAACTCCGAAACTCCGAAACTCCAAAACTCCGAAACTCCAAAACTCGGAAACTCCAAAACTCCAAAGCTCCAAAACTCCAAAACTCCAAAACTCCGAAACTCCAAAACTCCGAAACTCCAAAACTCCGAATCTCCAAAACTCCAAAACTCCAAAACTCCAAAACTCCGAAACTCCAAAACTCCAAAACTCCGAAACTCCAAAACTCCGAAACTCCAAAACTCCAAAACTCCGAAACTCCAAAACTCCAAAACTCCGAAACTCCAAAACGCCGAAGCTCCGAAACTCCGAAACTCCAAAACTCCAAAACTCCGAAACTCCAAAACTCCAAAACTCCGAAACTCCGAAACTCCGAAACTCCAAATCTCCGAAACTCCAAAACTCCAAAACTCCGAAACTCCGCAACTCCGAAACTCCAAAACTCCAAAACTCCGAAACTCCGAAACTCCAAAACTCCAAAACTCCGAATCTCCGAAACTCCAAAACTCCAAAACTCCGAAACTCCAAAACTCCGAAACTCCGAAACTCCGAAACTCCAAAACTCCAAAACTCCGAAACTCCAAAACTCCAAAACTCCAATACTCCAAAACTCCAAAACTCCGAAACTCCAAAACTCCGAAACTCCAAAACTCCAATACTCCAAAACTCCAATACTCCAAAACTCCGAAACTCCAAAACACCGAAACTCCGAAACTCCGAAACTCCAAAACTCCAAAACTCCAAAACTCCAAAACTCCGAAACTCCAAAACTCCGAAACTCCAAAACTCCAAAACTCCGAAACTCCAAAACTCCAAAACTCCGAAACTCCGAAACTCCAAAACTCCAAAACTCCAAAACTCCAAAACTCCGAAACTCCAAAACACCAAAACTCCAAAACTCCAAAACTCCGAAACTCCAAAACTCCAAAACTCCAAAACTCCAAAACTCCAAAACTCCGAAACTCCAAAACTCCAAAACTCCGAAACTCCAAAACTCCAAAACTCCAAAACTCCAAAACTCCAAAACTGCGAAACTCCAAAACTCCAAAACTCCGAAACTGCAAAACTCCAAAACTCCAAAACTCCGAAACTCCAAAACTCAAAAACTCAAAAACTCCAAAACTCCAAAACTCCGAAACTCCAAAACTCCGAAACTCCAAAACTCCGAAACTCCAAAACTCCAAAACTCCAATACTCCAAAACTCCAAAACTCCGAAACTCCAAAACTCCAAAACTCCAAAGCTCCAAAACTCCAAAACTCCAATACTCCAAAACTCCAAAACTCCAAAACTCCGAAACTCCAAAACTCCAATACTTCAAAACTCCGAAACTCCAAAACTCCGAAACTCCAAAACTCCAAAACTCCAATACTCCAAAACTCCAAAACTCCAAAACACCGAAACTCCGAAACTCCAAAACCCCAAAACTCCAAAACTCCAAAACTCCGAAACTCAAAAACTCCGAAACTCCAAAACTCCAAAACTCCAAAACTCCGAAACTCCAAAACTCCAATACTCCAATACTCCGAAACTCCAAAACTCCAAAACTCCGAAACTCCAATACTCCAAAACTTCAAAACTCCGAATCTCCAAAACTCCAAAACTCCAAAACTCCGAAACTCCAAAACTCCGAAACTCCAAAACTCCGAATCTCCAAAACTCCAAAACTCCAAAACTCCAATACTCCAAAACTCCGAAACTCCGAAACTCCAAAACTCCAATACTCCAAAACTCCGAAACTCCAAAACTCCAAAACTCCGAAACTCCAAAACTCCAAAACTCCGAAACTCCGAAACTCCGAAACTCCGAAACTCCAAAACTCCAAAACTCCAAAACTCCGAAACTCCGAAACTCCGAAACTCCAAAACTCCAAAACTCCAAAACTCCGAAACTCCGAAACTCCGAAACTCCGAAACTCCAAAACTCCGAAACTCCAAAACTCCAAAACTCCGAAACTCCGAAACTCCGAAACTCCAAAACTCCAAAACTCCGAAACTCCGAAACTTTGAATCTCCAAAACTCCAAAACTCCAAAACTCCAAAACTCCGAAACTCCAAAACTCCAAAACTCCGAAACTCCAAAACTCCGAAACTCCGAAATTCCAAAACTCCAATACTCCAAAACTCCGAAACTCCAAAACTCCGAAACTCCAACACTCCAAAACTCCAATACTCCAAAACTCCAAAACTCCAAAACACCGAAACTCCGAAACTCCGAAACTCCAAAACTCCAAAACTCCAAAACTCCAAAACTCCGAAACTCCAAAACTCCGAAACTCCAAAACTCCAAAACTCCAAAACTCCAATACTCCAAAACTCCGAAACTCCAAAACTCCAAAACTCCAATACTCCAAAACTCCGAAACTCCGAAACTCCAAAACTCCAAAACTCCAAAACTGCAAAACTCCAAAACTCCGAAACTCCGAAACTCCAAAACTCCGAAACTCCAAAACTCGGAAACTCCAAAACTCCAAAACTCCAAAACTCCGAAACTCCAAAACTCCGAAACTCCAAAACTCCGAATCTCCAAAACTCCAATACTCCAAAACTCCGAAACTCCAAAACTCCGAAACTCCAAAACTCCAAAACTCCGAAACTCCAAAACTCCAAAACTCCAAAACTCCGAAACTCCGAAACTCCAAAACTCCAAAACTCCAAAACTCCAAAACTCCAATACTCCAAAACTACAAAACTCCAAAACTCCAATACTCCAATACTCCGAAACTCCAAAACTCCAAAACTCCGAAACTCCAATACTCCAAAACTTCAAAACTCCGAATCTCCAAAACTCCAAAACTCCGAAACTCCGAAACTCCAAAACTCCAAAACTACAAAACTCCAAAACTCCAAAACTCCAAAACTCCGAAACTCCGAAACTCCGAAACTCCAAAACTCCGAATCTCCAAAACTCCAAAACTCGAAAACTCCGAAACTCCAAAACTCCAAAACTCCAATACTCCAAAACTCCAAAACTCCGAAACTCCAAAACTCCAAAACTCCAAAGCTCCAAAACTCCAAAACTCCAAAACTCCGAAACTCCAAAACTCCAAAACTCCAAAACTCCACAACACCAAAACTCCGAAACTCCGAAACTCGGAAACTCCAAAACTCCAAAACTCCAAAACTCCAAAACTCCGAAACTCCAAAACTCCAAAACTCCGAAACTCCAAAACTCCAAAACTCCGAAACTCCACAACTCCAAAACTCCAAAACTCCGAAACTCCGAAACTCCAAAACTCGAAAACTCCAAAACTCCAAAACTCCAATACTCCAAAACTCCGAAACTCCGAAACTCCAAAACTCCAATACTCCAAAACTCCGAAACTCCAAAACTCCAAAACTCCGAAACTCCAAAACTCCGAAACTCCGAAACTCCGAAACTCCGAAACTCCAAAACTCCAAAACTCCAAAACTCCGAAACTCCGAAACTCCGAAACTCCAAAACTCCAAAACTCCGAAACTCCGAAACTCCGAAACTCCGAAACTCCGAAACTCCAAAACTCCGAAACTCCAAAACTCCAAAACTCCGAAACTCCGAAACTCCGAAACTCCAAAACTCCAAAACTCCGAAACTCCGAAACTCCGAATCTCCAAAACTCCAAAACTCCAAAACTCCAAAACTCCGAAACTCCAAAACTCCAAAACTCCGAAACTCCAAAACTCCGAAACTCCGAAATTCCAAAACTCCGAAACTCCAAAACTCCAAAACTCCAATACTCCAAAACTCCAAAACTCCAAAACACCGAAACTCCGAAACTCCGAAACTCCAAAACTCCAAAACTCCAAAACTCCGAAACTCCAAAACTCCGAAACTCCAAAACTCCAAAACTCCAAAACTCCAATACTCCAAAACTCCGAAACTCCAAAACTCCAAAACTCCAATACTCCAAAACTCCGAAACTCCGAAACTCCAAAACTCCAAAACTCCAAAACTGCAAAACTCCAAAACTCCGAAACTCCGAAACTCCAAAACTCCGAAACTCCAAAACTCGGAAACTCCAAAACTCCAAAACTCCAAAACTCCAAAACTCCGAAACTCCAAAACTCCGAAACTCCAAAACTCCGAATCTCCAAAACTCCAATACTCCAAAACTCCGAAACTCCAAAACTCCGAAACTCCAAAACTCCAAAACTCCGAAACTCCAAAACTCCAAAACTCCAAAACTCCGAAACTCCGAAACTCCAAAACTCCAAAACTCCAAAACTCCAATACTCCAAAACTCCGAAACTCCAAAACTCCAATACTCCAATACTCCGAAACTCCAAAACTCCAAAACTCCGAAACTCCAATACTCCAAAACTTCAAAACTCCGAATCTCCAAAACTCCAAAACTCCGAAACTCCGAAACTCCAAAACTCCGAATCTCCAAAACTCGGAAACTCCAAAACTCCAAAACTCCAAAACTCCAAAACTCCAAAACTCCGAAACTCCAAAACTCCAAAACTCCAAAACTCCAAAACTCCGAAACTCCAAAACTCCGAAACTCCAAAACTCCAAAACTCCAATACTCCAAAACTCCAAAACTCCAAAACACCGAAACTCCGAAACTCCAAAACTCCAAAACTCCAAAACTCCAAAACTCCGAATCTCCAAAACTCGGAAACTCCAAAACTCCAAAACTCCAAAACTCCGAAACTCCAAAACTCGGAAACTCCAAAACTACAAAACTCCAAAACTCCAAAACTCCAAAACTCCGAAACTCCAAAACTCCGAAACTCCAAAACTCCGAATCTCCAAAACTCCAAAACTCGAAAACTCCGAAACTCCAAAACTCCGAATCTCCAAAACTCCAAAACTCCAAAACTCCGAAACTCCAAAACTCCGAAACTCCAAAACTCCAAAACTCCAATACTCCAAAACTCCAAAACTCCAAAACACCGAAACTCCGAAACTCCGAAACTCCAAAACTCCAAAACTCCAAAACTCCAAAACTCCGAAACTCCAAAACTCCGAAACTCCAAAACTCCAAAACTCCAAAACTCCGAAACTCCAAAACTCCAATACTCCAAAACTCCGAAACACCAAAACTCCGAAACTCCGAAACTCGGAAACTCCAAAACTCCGAAACTCCAAAACTCCAAAACTCCGAAACTCCACAACTCCAAAACTCCAAAACTCCGAAACTCCGAAACTCCAAAACTCGAAAACTCCAAAACTCCAAAACTCCAATACTCCAAAACTCCGAAACTCCGAAACTCCAAAACTCCAATACTCCAAAACTCCGAAACTCCAAAACTCCAAAACTCCGAAACTCCAAAACTCCAAAACTCCGAAACTCCGAAACTCCGAAACTCCGAAACTCCAAAACTCCAAAACTCCAAAACTCCGAAACTCCGAAACTCCGAAACTCCAAAACTCCAAAACTCCGAAACTCCGGAGTTTTTGAGTTTTGGAGTTTTGGAGTTTCGGAGTTTTGGAGTATTGGAGTTTTGGAGTTTCGGAGTTTTGGAGTTTTGGAGTTTTGGAGTTTCGGAGTTTTGGAGTTTCGGAGTTTTGGAGTTTTGGAGTTTTGGAGTTTTGGAGTTTCGGAGTTTCGGAGTTTCGGTGTTTTGGAGTTTTGGAGTTTTGGAGTATTGGAGTTTTGGAGTTTTCGAGTTTTGGAGTTTCGGAGTTTCGGAGTTTTGGAGTTTCGGAGTTTTGGAGTTTCGGAGTTTTGGAGTTTTGGAGTTTTGGAGTTTCGGAGTTTTGGAGTTTTGGAGTTTTGGAGTTTCGGAGTTTTGGAGTTTTGGAGTTTTGGAGTTTTGGAGTTTCGGAGTTTTGGAGTTTTGGAGTTTTGGAGTTTTGGAGTTTCGGAGTTTTGGAGTTTTGGAGTTTTGGAGTTTTGGAGTTTCGGAGTTTCGGAGTTTTGGAGTTTTGGAGTTTTGGAGTTTCGGAGTTTTGGAGTTTTGGAGTTTCGGAGTTTTGGAGTTTCGGAGTTTTGGAGTATTGGAGTTTTGGAGATTCGGAGTTTTGGAGTTTCGGAGTTTTGGAGTTTCGGAGTTTTGGAGTTTTGGAGTTTTGGAGTTTTGGAGTTTTGGAGTTTTGGAGTTTCCGAGTTTTGGAGTTTCGGAGTTTTGGAGTTTTGGAGTTTTGGAGTTTCGGAGTATTGGAGTTTTGGAGTTTTGGAGTTTTGGAGTTTCCGAGTTTTGGAGATTCGGAGTTTTGGAGTTTTGGAGTTTTGGAGTTTCGGAGTTTCGGAGTTTCGGTGTTTTGGAGTTTTGGAGTTTTGGAGTATTGGAGTTTTGGAGTTTTGGAGTTTCGGAGTTTTGGAGTGTCGGAGTTTTGGAGTTTTGGAGTTTTGGAGTTTCGGAGTTTTGGAGTTTTGGAGTTTTGGAGTTTTGGAGTTTCGGAGTTTTGGAGTTTGGGAGTTTTGGAGTTTTGGAGATTCGGAGTTTTGGAGTTTCGGAGTTTTGGAGTTTCGGAGTTTTGGAGTTTCGGAGTTTTGGAGTTTCGGAGTTTTGGAGTTTCGGAGTTTTGGAGTTTTGGAGTTTTGGAGTTTTTGAGTTTTTGAGTTTTGGAGTTTCGGAGTTTTGGAGTATTGGAGTTTTGGAGTTTCGGAGTTTTGGAGTTTTGGAGTTTTGGAGTTTCGGAGTTTTGGAGTTTCGGAGTTTTGGAGTTTTGGAGTTTTGGAGTTTTGGAGTTTCGGAGTTTCGGAGTTTCGGTGTTTTGGAGTTTTGGAGTTTTGGAGTATTGGAGTTTTGGAGTTTTCGAGTTTTGGAGTTTCGGAGTTTCGGAGTTTTGGAGTTTCGGAGTTTTGGAGTTTTGGAGTTTCGGAGTTTTGGAGTTTCGGAGTTTTGGAGTTTTGGAGTTTTGGAGTTTCGGAGATTTGGAGTTTTGGAGTTTCGCAGTTTTGGAGTTTTGGAGTTTTGGAGTTTTGGAGTTTTGGAGTTTCGGAGTTTTGGAGTTTCGGAGTTTTGGAGTTTTGGAGTTTTGGAGTTTTTGAGTTTTTGAGTTTTGGAGTTTCGGAGTTTTGGAGTATTGGAGTTTTGGAGTTTCGGAGTTTTGGAGTTTTGGAGTTTTGGAGTTTCGGAGTTTTGGAGTTTCGGAGTTTTGGAGTTTTGGAGTTTTGGAGTTTCGGAGTTTCGGAGTTTCGGTGTTTTGGAGTTTTGGAGTTTTGGAGTATTGGAGTTTTGGAGTTTTCGAGTTTTGGAGTTTCGGAGTTTCGGAGTTTTGGAGTTTCGGAGTTTTGGAGTTTCGGAGTTTTGGAGTTTTGGAGTTTTGGAGTTTCGGAGTTTTGGAGTTTTGGAGTTTTGGAGTTTTGGAGATTCGGAGTTTTGGAGTTTCGGAGTTTTGGAGTTTCGGAGTTTTGGAGTTTTGGAGTTTTGGAGTTTTGGAGTTTTGGAGTTTTGGAGTTTCGGAGTTTTGGAGTTTTGGAGTTTTGGAGTTTCGGAGTATTGGAGTTTTGGAGTTTTGGAGTTTTGGAGTTTCCGAGTTTTGGAGATTCGGAGTTTTGGAGTTTTGGAGTTTTGGAGTTTCGGAGTTTCGGAGTTTTGGAGTTTCGGAGTTTTGGAGTTTTGGAGTTTTGGAGTTTCGGAGTTTCGGAGTTTCGGTGTTTTGGAGTTTTGGAGTTTTGGAGTATTGGAGTTTTGGAGTTTTGGAGTTTCGGAGTTTTGGAGTTTCGGAGTTTTGGAGTTTTGGAGTTTTGGAGATTCGGAGTTTTGGAGTTTCGGAGTTTTGGAGTTTCGGAGTTTTGGAGTTTCGGAGTTTTGGAGTTTCGGAGTTTTGGAGTTTTGGAGTTTTGGAGTTTTTGAGTTTTGGAGTTTTGGAGTTTCGGAGATTTGGAGTTTTGGAGTTTCGCAGTTTTGGAGTTTTGGAGTTTTGGAGTTTTGGAGTTTTGGAGTTTCGGAGTTTTGGAGTTTCGGAGTTTTGGAGTTTTGGAGTTTCGGAGTTTTGGAGTTTTGGAGTTTTGGAGTTTTCGAGTTTTGGAGTTTCGGAGTTTCGGAGTTTTGGAGTTTCGGAGTTTTGGAGTTTCGGAGTTTTGGAGTTTTGGAGTTTCGGAGTTTTGGAGTTTCGGAGTTTTGGAGTATTGGAGTTTTGGAGATTCGGAGTTTTGGAGTTTCGGAGTTTTGGAGTTTCGGAGTTTTGGAGTTTTGGAGTTTTGGAGTTTTGGAGTTTTGGAGTTTTGGAGTTTCGGAGTTTTGGAGTTTTGGAGTTTTGGAGTTTCGGAGTATTGGAGTTTTGGAGTTTTGGAGTTTTGGAGTTTCCGAGTTTTGGAGATTCGGAGTTTTGGAGTTTTGGAGTTTTGGAGTTTCGGAGTTTCGGAGTTTCGGTGTTTTGGAGTTTTGGAGTTTTGGAGTATTGGAGTTTTGGAGTTTTGGAGTTTCGGAGTTTTGGAGTGTCGGAGTTTTGGAGTTTTGGAGTTTTGGAGTTTTGGAGTTTCGGAGTTTTGGAGTTTTGGAGTTTTGGAGTTTTGGAGTTTCGGAGTTTTGGAGTTTGGGAGTTTTGGAGTTTTGGAGATTCGGAGTTTTGGAGTTTCGGAGTTTTGGAGTTTCGGAGTTTTGGAGTTTCGGAGTTTTGGAGTTTCGGAGTTTTGGAGTTTTGGAGTTTTGGAGTTTTTGAGTTTTTGAGTTTTGGAGTTTCGGAGTTTTGGAGTATTGGAGTTTTGGAGTTTCGGAGTTTTGGAGTTTTGGAGTTTTGGAGTTTCGGAGTTTCCGAGTTTCGGTGTTTTGGAGTTTTGGAGTTTTGGAGTATTGGAGTTTTGGAGTTTTGGAGTTTCGGAGTTTTGGAGTTTCGGAGTTTTGGAGTTTTGGAGTTTTGGAGATTCGGAGTTTTGGAGTTTCGGAGTTTTGGAGTTTTGGAGATTCGGAGTTTTGAAGTTTCGGAGTTTTGGAGTTTCGGAGTTTTGGAGTTTCGGAGTTTCGGAGTTTTGGAGTTTCGGAGTTTTGGAGTTTTGGAGTTTCGGAGTTTTGGAGTTTTGGAGTTTCGGAGTTTTGGAGTATTGGAGTTTTGGAGTTTCGGAGTTTCGGAGTTTTGGAGTATTGGAGTTTTGGAGTTTTGGAGTTTTCGAGTTTTGGAGTTTCGGAGTTTCGGAGTTTTGGAGTTTTGGAGTTTTGGAGTTTCGGAGTTTTGGAGTTTTGGAGTTTCGGAGTTTTGGAGTTTCGGAGTTTTGGAGTTTTGGAGTTTTGGAGTTTCGGAGATTTGGAGTTTTGGAGTTTCGCAGTTTTGGAGTTTTGGAGTTTTGGAGTTTTGGAGTTTTGGAGTTTCGGAGTTTTGGAGTTTTGGAGTTTTGGAGTTTCGGAGTTTTGGAGTTTTGGAGTTTTGGAGTTTTGGAGTTTTGGAGTTTTGGAGTTTTGGAGTTTCGGAGTTTTGGAGTTTTGGAGTTTTGGAGTTTCGGAGTTTCGGAGTTTTGGAGTTTTGGAGTTTTGGAGTTTCGGAGTTTTGGAGTTTTGGAGTTTCGGAGTTTTGGAGTTTCGGAGTTTTGGAGTTTTGGAGTTTTGGAGTTTCGGAGTTTCGGAGTTTCGGTGTTTTGGAGTTTCAGAGTTTTGGAGTATTGGAGTTTTAGAGTATTGGAGTTTTGGAGTTTCGGAGTTTTGGAGTTTCGGAGTTTTGGAGTTTTGGAGTATTGGAGTTTTGGAGTTTTGGAGTTTCGGAGTTTTGGAGTTTTGGAGTTTCGGAGTTTCGGAGTTTTGGAGTTTCGGAGTTTCGGAGTTTCGGCGTTTTGGAGTTTCGGAGTTTTGGAGTTTTGGAGTTTCGGAGTTTTGGAGTTTTGGAGTTTCGGAGTTTTGGAGTTTCGGAGTTTTGGAGTTTTGGAGTTTCGGAGTTTTGGAGTTTTGGAGTTTTGGAGATTCGGAGTTTTGGAGTTTCGGAGTTTTGGAGTTTCGGAGTTTTGGAGTTTTGGAGTTTTGGAGCTTTGGAGTTTTGGAGTTTCCGAGTTTTGGAGTTTCGGAGTTTTGGAGTTTCGGAGTTTCGGAGTTTTGGAGTTTTGCAGTTTTGGAGTTTTGGAGTTTTGGAGTTTCGGAGTTTCGGAGTTTTGGAGTATTGGAGTTTTGGAGTTTTGGAGTTTTCGAGTTTTGGAGTTTCGGAGTTTTGGAGTTTTGGAGTTTTGGAGTTTCGGAGTTTCGGAGTATTGGAGTTTTGGAGTTTCGGAGTTTTGGAGTTTTGGAGTTTTGGAGTTTTGGAGTTTCGGAGTTTTGGAGTTTCGGAGTTTTGGAGTTTTGGAGTTTTGGAGTTTCGGAGTTTCGGAGTATTGGAGTTTTGGAGTTTCGGAGTTTTGGAGTTTTGGAGTTTTGGAGTTTTGGAGTTTCGGAGTTTTGGAGTTTCGGAGTTTTGGAGTTTTGGAGTTTTGGAGTTTCGGAGTTTCGGAGTTTCGGTGTTTTGGAGTTTTGGAGTTTTGGAGTATTGGAGTTTTGGAGTTTTGGAGTTTCGGAGTTTTGGAGTTTCGGAGTTTTGGAGTTTTGGAGTTTTGGAGATTCGGAGTTTTGGAGTTTCGGAGTTTTGGAGTTTCGGAGTTTTGGAGTTTCGGAGTTTTGGAGTTTTGGAGTTTTGGAGTTTTTGAGTTTTGGAGTTTTGGAGTTTCGGAGTTTTGGAGTATTGGAGTTTTGGAGTTTCGGAGTTTTGGAGTTTTGGAGTTTTGGAGTTTCGGAGTTTTGGAGTTTCGGAGTTTTGGAGTTTTGGAGTTTTGGAGTTTTGGAGTTTCGGAGTTTCGGAGTTTCGGTGTTTTGGAGTTTTGGAGTTTTG
This sequence comes from Amblyomma mixtum, assembly GCF_055824585.1. Taxonomy (NCBI): domain Eukaryota; kingdom Metazoa; phylum Arthropoda; class Arachnida; order Ixodida; family Ixodidae; genus Amblyomma; species Amblyomma mixtum. The sequence continues at coordinate 14,648,983 of NW_028317651.1, forward strand.
GAGTATTGGAGTTTTGGAGTTTTCGAGTTTTGGAGTTTCGGAGTTTCGGAGTTTTGGAGTTTCGGAGTTTTGGAGTTTCGGAGTTTTGGAGTTTTGGAGTTTTGGAGTTTCGGAGTTTTGGAGTTTTGGAGTTTTGGAGTTTCGGAGTTTTGGAGTTTTGGAGTTTTGGAGTTTTGGAGTTTCGGAGTTTTGGAGTTTTGGAGTTTTGGAGTTTCGGAGTTTTGGAGTTTTGGAGTTTTGGAGTTTTGGAGTTTCGGAGTTTCGGAGTTTTGGAGTTTTGGAGTTTTGGAGTTTCGGAGTTTTGGAGTTTTGGAGTTTCGGAGTTTTGGAGTTTCGGAGTTTTGGAGTATTGGAGTTTTGGAGATTCGGAGTTTTGGAGTTTCGGAGTTTTGGAGTTTCGGAGTTTTGGAGTTTTGGAGTTTTGGAGTTTTGGAGTTTTGGAGTTTCCGAGTTTTGGAGTTTCGGAGTTTTGGAGTTTCGGAGTTTCGGAGTTTTGGAGTTTTGCAGTTTTGGAGTTTTGGAGTTTTGGAGTTTTGGAGTTTCGGAGTTTCGGAGTTTTGGAGTATTGGAGTTTTGGAGTTTTGGAGTTTTGGAGTTTTGGAGTTTCGGAGTTTCGGAGTTTTGGAGTTTTGGAGTTTTGGAGTTTCGGAGTTTTGGAGTTTTGGAGTTTCGGAGTTTTGGAGTTTCGGAGTTTTGGAGTATTGGAGTTTTGGAGATTCGGAGTTTTGGAGTTTCGGAGTTTTGGAGTTTCGGAGTTTTGGAGTTTTGGAGTTTTGGAGTTTCCGAGTTTTGGAGTTTCGGAGTTTTGGAGTTTCGGAGTTTCGGAGTTTTGGAGTTTTGCAGTTTTGGAGTTTTGGAGTTTTGGAGTTTCGGAGTTTCGGAGTTTTGGAGTATTGGAGTTTTGGAGTTTCGGAGTTTTGGAGTATTGGAGTTTTGGAGTTTTGAAGTTTTGGAGTTTCGGAGTTTTGGAGTTTCGGAGTTTTGGAGTTTTGGAGTTTTGGAGTTTCGGAGTTTCGGAGTTTCGGTGTTTTGGAGTTTTGGAGTTTTGGAGTATTGGAGTTTTGGAGTTTTGGAGTTTCGGAGTTTTGGAGTTTTGGAGTTTCGGAGTTTTGGAGTTTTGGAGTTTTGGAGTTTTGGAGTTTCGGAGTTTTGGAGTTTTGGAGTTTTGGAGATTCGGAGTTTTTTAGTTTCGGAGTTTTGGAGTTTCGGAGTTTTGGAGTTTTGGAGCTTTGGAGTTTTGGAGTTTCCGAGTTTTGGAGTTTCGGAGTTTTGGAGTTTCGGAGTTTCGGAGTTTTGGAGTTTTGCAGTTTTGGAGTTTTGGAGTTTTGGAGTTTCGGAGTTTCGGAGTTTTGGAGTATTGGAGTTTTGGAGTTTTGGAGTTTTCGAGTTTTCGAGTTTCGGAGTTTCGGAGTTTTGGAGTTTTGGAGTTTTGGAGTTTCGGAGTTTCGGTGTTTTGGAGTTTTGGAGTTTTGGAGTATTGGAGTTTTGGAGTTTTGGAGTTTCGGAGTTTTGGAGTTCCGGAGTTTTGGAGTATTGGAGTTTTGGAATTTCGGAGTTTCGGAGTTTTGGAGTTTCGGAGTTTTGGAGTTTTGGAGTTTCGGAGTTTTGGAGTTTTGGAGTTTTGGAGATTCGGAGTTTCGGAGTTTCGGAGTTTTGGAGTTTTGGAGTTTCGGAGTTTCAGAGTTTCGGAGTTTTGGAGTTTTGGAGTTTCGGAGTTTTGGAGTTTCGGAGTTTCGGAGTTTCGGAGTTTCGGAGTTTTGGAGTTTTGGAGTTTCGGAGTTTCGGAGTTTCGGAGTTTTGGAGTTTTGGAGTTTCGGAGTTTCGGAGTTTCGGAGTTTCGGAGTTTTGGAGTTTTGGAGTTTGGGAGTTTTGGAGTTTTGGAGATTCGGAGTTTTGGAGTTTCGGAGTTTTGGAGTTTCGGAGTTTTGGAGTTTCGGAGTTTTGGAGTTTCGGAGTTTTGGAGTTTCGGAGTTTTGGAGTTTTGGAGTTTTGGAGTTTTTGAGTTTTTGAGTTTTGGAGTTTCGGAGTTTTGGAGTATTGGAGTTTTGGAGTTTCGGAGTTTTGGAGTTTTGGAGTTTTGGAGTTTCGGAGTTTCGGAGTTTCGGTGTTTTGGAGTTTTGGAGTTTTGGAGTATTGGAGTTTTGGAGTTTTGGAGTTTCGGAGTTTTGGAGTTTCGGAGTTTTGGAGTTTTGGAGTTTTGGAGATTCGGAGTTTTGGAGTTTCGGAGTTTTGGAGTTTTGGAGATTCGGAGTTTTGAAGTTTCGGAGTTTTGGAGTTTCGGAGTTTTGGAGTTTCGGAGTTTCGGAGTTTTGGAGTTTCGGAGTTTTGGAGTTTTGGAGTTTCGGAGTTTTGGAGTTTTGGAGTTTCGGAGTTTTGGAGTATTGGAGTTTTGGAGTTTCGGAGTTTCGGAGTTTTGGAGTATTGGAGTTTTGGAGTTTTGGAGTTTTCGAGTTTTGGAGTTTCGGAGTTTCGGAGTTTTTGAGTTTTGGAGTTTTGGAGTTTCGGAGTTTTGGAGTTTTGGAGTTTCGGAGTTTTGGAGTTTCGGAGTTTTGGAGTTTTGGAGTTTTGGAGTTTTGGAGTTTCGGAGATTTGGAGTTTTGGAGTTTCGCAGTTTTGGAGTTTTGGAGTTTTGGAGTTTTGGAGTTTCGGAGTTTTGGAGTTTTGGAGTTTTGGAGTTTCGGAGTTTTGGAGTTTTGGAGTTTTGGAGTTTTGGAGTTTTGGAGTTTCGGAGTTTTGGAGTTTTGGGGTTTTGGAGTTTTGGAGTTTCGGAGTTTTGGAGTTTTGGAGTTTTGGAGTTTCGGAGTTTCGGAGTTTTGGAGTTTTGGAGTTTTGGAGTTTCGGAGTTTTGGAGTTTTGGAGTTTCGGAGTTTTGGAGTTTCGGAGTTTTGGAGTTTTGGAGTTTTGGAGTTTCGGAGTTTCGGAGTTTCGGTGTTTTGGAGTTTCAGAGTTTTGGAGTATTGGAGTTTTGGAGTATTGGAGTTTTGGAGTTTCGGAGTTTTGGAGTTTCGGAGTTGTGGAGTTTTGGAGTATTGGAGTTTTGGAGTTTTGGAGTTTTGGAGTTTCGGAGTTTTGGAGTTTTGGAGTTTCGGAGTTTCGGAGTTTTGGAGTTTCGGAGTTTCGGAGTTTCGGCGTTTTGGAGTTTCGGAGTTTTGGAGTTTTGGAGTTTCGGAGTTTTGGAGTTTTGGAGTTTCGGAGTTTTGGAGTTTCGGAGTTTTGGAGTTTTGGAGTTTCGGAGTTTTGGAGTTTTGGAGTTTTGGAGATTCGGAGTTTTGGAGTTTCGGAGTTTTGGAGTTTCGGAGTTTTGGAGTTTTGGAGTTTTGGAGCTTTGGAGTTTTGGAGTTTCCGAGTTTTGGAGTTTCGGAGTTTTGGAGTTTCGGAGTTTCGGAGTTTTGGAGTTTTGCAGTTTTGGAGTTTTGGAGTTTTGGAGTTTCGGAGTTTCGGAGTTTTGGAGTATTGGAGTTTTGGAGTTTTGGAGTTTTCGAGTTTTGGAGTTTCGGAGTTTTGGAGTTTTGGAGTTTTGGAGTTTCGGAGTTTCGGAGTATTGGAGTTTCGGAGTTTCGGAGTTTTGGAGTTTCGGAGTTTTGGAGTATTGGAGTTTTGGAATTTCGGAGTTTCGGAGTTTTGGAGTTTCGGAGTTTTGGAGTTTTGGAGTTTCGGAGTTTTGGAGTATTGGAGTTTTGGAGATTCGGAGTTTTGGAGTTTCGGAGTTTTGGAGTTTCGGAGTTTCGGAGTTTTGGAGTTTTGGAGTTTTGGAGTTTTGGAGTTTCGGAGTTTTGGAGTTTTGGAGTTTTGGAGTTTTGGAGTTTCGGAGTTTCGGAGTTTTGGAGTTTTGGAGTTTTGGAGTTTCGGAGTTTTGGAGTTTTGGAGTTTCGGAGTTTTGGAGTTTCGGAGTTTTGGAGTATTGGAGTTTTGGAGATTCGGAGTTTTGGAGTTTCGGAGTTTTGGAGTTTCGGAGTTTTGGAGTTTTGGAGTTTTGGAGTTTTGGAGTTTTGGAGTTTTGGAGTTTCCGAGTTTTGGAGTTTCGGAGTTTTGGAGTTTTGGAGTTTTGGAGTTTCGGAGTATTGGAGTTTTGGAGTTTTGGAGTTTTGGAGTTTCCGAGTTTTGGAGATTCGGAGTTTTGGAGTTTTGGAGTTTTGGAGTTTCGGAGTTTCGGAGTTTCGGTGTTTTGGAGTTTTGGAGTTTTGGAGTATTGGAGTTTTGGAGTTTTGGAGTTTCGGAGTTTTGGAGTGTCGGAGTTTTGGAGTTTTGGAGTTTTGGAGTTTCGGAGTTTTGGAGTTTTGGAGTTTTGGAGTTTTGGAGTTTCGGAGTTTTGGAGTTTGGGAGTTTTGGAGTTTTGGAGATTCGGAGTTTTGGAGTTTCGGAGTTTTGGAGTTTCGGAGTTTTGGAGTTTCGGAGTTTTGGAGTTTCGGAGTTTTGGAGTTTCGGAGTTTTGGAGTTTTGGAGTTTTGGAGTTTTTGAGTTTTTGAGTTTTGGAGTTTCGGAGTTTTGGAGTATTGGAGTTTTGGAGTTTCGGAGTTTTGGAGTTTTGGAGTTTTGGAGTTTCGGAGTTTTGGAGTTTCGGAGTTTTGGAGTTTTGGAGTTTTGGAGTTTTGGAGTTTCGGAGTTTCGGAGTTTCGGTGTTTTGGAGTTTTGGAGTTTTGGAGTATTGGAGTTTTGGAGTTTTCGAGTTTTGGAGTTTCGGAGTTTCGGAGTTTTGGAGTTTCGGAGTTTTGGAGTTTTGGAGTTTCGGAGTTTTGGAGTTTCGGAGTTTTGGAGTTTTGGAGTTTTGGAGTTTCGGAGATTTGGAGTTTTGGAGTTTCGCAGTTTTGGAGTTTTGGAGTTTTGGAGTTTTGGAGTTTTGGAGTTTCGGAGTTTTGGAGTTTCGGAGTTTTGGAGTTTTGGAGTTTTGGAGTTTTTGAGTTTTTGAGTTTTGGAGTTTCGGAGTTTTGGAGTATTGGAGTTTTGGAGTTTCGGAGTTTTGGAGTTTTGGAGTTTTGGAGTTTCGGAGTTTTGGAGTTTCGGAGTTTTGGAGTTTTGGAGTTTTGGAGTTTCGGAGTTTCGGAGTTTCGGTGTTTTGGAGTTTTGGAGTTTTGGAGTATTGGAGTTTTGGAGTTTTCGAGTTTTGGAGTTTCGGAGTTTCGGAGTTTTGGAGTTTCGGAGTTTTGGAGTTTCGGAGTTTTGGAGTTTTGGAGTTTTGGAGTTTCGGAGTTTTGGAGTTTTGGAGTTTTGGAGTTTTGGAGATTCGGAGTTTTGGAGTTTCGGAGTTTTGGAGTTTCGGAGTTTTGGAGTTTTGGAGTTTTGGAGTTTTGGAGTTTTGGAGTTTTGGAGTTTCGGAGTTTTGGAGTTTTGGAGTTTTGGAGTTTCGGAGTATTGGAGTTTTGGAGTTTTGGAGTTTTGGAGTTTCCGAGTTTTGGAGATTCGGAGTTTTGGAGTTTTGGAGTTTTGGAGTTTCGGAGTTTCGGAGTTTTGGAGTTTCGGAGTTTTGGAGTTTTGGAGTTTTGGAGTTTCGGAGTTTCGGAGTTTCGGTGTTTTGGAGTTTTGGAGTTTTGGAGTATTGGAGTTTTGGAGTTTTGGAGTTTCGGAGTTTTGGAGTTTCGGAGTTTTGGAGTTTTGGAGTTTTGGAGATTCGGAGTTTTGGAGTTTCGGAGTTTTGGAGTTTCGGAGTTTTGGAGTTTCGGAGTTTTGGAGTTTCGGAGTTTTGGAGTTTTGGAGTTTTGGAGTTTTTGAGTTTTGGAGTTTTGGAGTTTCGGAGATTTGGAGTTTTGGAGTTTCGCAGTTTTGGAGTTTTGGAGTTTTGGAGTTTTGGAGTTTCGGAGTTTCGGAGTTTCGGTGTTTTGGAGTTTTGGAGTTTTGGAGTATTGGAGTTTTGGAGTTTTGGAGTTTCGGAGTTTTGGAGTTTCGGAGTTTTGGAGTTTTGGAGTTTTGGAGATTCGGAGTTTTGGAGTTTCGGAGTTTTGGAGTTTTGGAGATTCGGAGTTTTGAAGTTTCGGAGTTTTGGAGTTTCGGAGTTTTGGAGTTTCGGAGTTTCGGAGTTTTGGAGTTTCGGAGTTTTGGAGTTTTGGAGTTTCGGAGTTTTGGAGTTTTGGAGTTTCGGAGTTTTGGAGTATTGGAGTTTTGGAGTTTCGGAGTTTCGGAGTTTTGGAGTATTGGAGTTTTGGAGTTTTGGAGTTTTCGAGTTTTGGAGTTTCGGAGTTTCGGAGTTTTTGAGTTTTGGAGTTTTGGAGTTTCGGAGTTTTGGAGTTTTGGAGTTTCGGAGTTTTGGAGTTTCGGAGTTTTGGAGTTTTGGAGTTTTGGAGTTTTGGAGTTTCGGAGATTTGGAGTTTTGGAGTTTCGCAGTTTTGGAGTTTTGGAGTTTTGGAGTTTTGGAGTTTCGGAGTTTTGGAGTTTTGGAGTTTTGGAGTTTCGGAGTTTTGGAGTTTTGGAGTTTTGGAGTTTTGGAGTTTTGGAGTTTCGGAGTTTTGGAGTTTTGGGGTTTTGGAGTTTTGGAGTTTCGGAGTTTTGGAGTTTTGGAGTTTTGGAGTTTCGGAGTTTCGGAGTTTTGGAGTTTTGGAGTTTTGGAGTTTCGGAGTTTTGGAGTTTTGGAGTTTCGGAGTTTTGGAGTTTCGGAGTTTTGGAGTTTTGGAGTTTTGGAGTTTCGGAGTTTCGGAGTTTCGGTGTTTTGGAGTTTCAGAGTTTTGGAGTATTGGAGTTTTGGAGTATTGGAGTTTTGGAGTTTCGGAGTTTTGGAGTTTCGGAGTTGTGGAGTTTTGGAGTATTGGAGTTTTGGAGTTTTGGAGTTTTGGAGTTTCGGAGTTTTGGAGTTTTGGAGTTTCGGAGTTTCGGAGTTTTGGAGTTTCGGAGTTTCGGAGTTTCGGCGTTTTGGAGTTTCGGAGTTTTGGAGTTTTGGAGTTTCGGAGTTTTGGAGTTTTGGAGTTTCGGAGTTTTGGAGTTTCGGAGTTTTGGAGTTTTGGAGTTTCGGAGTTTTGGAGTTTTGGAGTTTTGGAGATTCGGAGTTTTGGAGTTTCGGAGTTTTGGAGTTTCGGAGTTTTGGAGTTTTGGAGTTTTGGAGCTTTGGAGTTTTGGAGTTTCCGAGTTTTGGAGTTTCGGAGTTTTGGAGTTTCGGAGTTTCGGAGTTTTGGAGTTTTGCAGTTTTGGAGTTTTGGAGTTTTGGAGTTTCGGAGTTTCGGAGTTTTGGAGTATTGGAGTTTTGGAGTTTTGGAGTTTTCGAGTTTTGGAGTTTCGGAGTTTTGGAGTTTTGGAGTTTTGGAGTTTCGGAGTTTCGGAGTATTGGAGTTTCGGAGTTTCGGAGTTTTGGAGTTTCGGAGTTTTGGAGTATTGGAGTTTTGGAATTTCGGAGTTTCGGAGTTTTGGAGTTTCGGAGTTTTGGAGTTTTGGAGTTTCGGAGTTTTGGAGTATTGGAGTTTTGGAGATTCGGAGTTTTGGAGTTTCGGAGTTTTGGAGTTTCGGAGTTTCGGAGTTTTGGAGTTTTGGAGTTTTGGAGTTTTGGAGTTTCGGAGTTTTGGAGTTTTGGAGTTTTGGAGTTTTGGAGTTTCGGAGTTTCGGAGTTTTGGAGTTTTGGAGTTTTGGAGTTTCGGAGTTTTGGAGTTTTGGAGTTTCGGAGTTTTGGAGTTTCGGAGTTTTGGAGTATTGGAGTTTTGGAGATTCGGAGTTTTGGAGTTTCGGAGTTTTGGAGTTTCGGAGTTTTGGAGTTTTGGAGTTTTGGAGTTTTGGAGTTTTGGAGTTTTGGAGTTTCCGAGTTTTGGAGTTTCGGAGTTTTGGAGTTTTGGAGTTTTGGAGTTTCGGAGTATTGGAGTTTTGGAGTTTTGGAGTTTTGGAGTTTCCGAGTTTTGGAGATTCGGAGTTTTGGAGTTTTGGAGTTTTGGAGTTTCGGAGTTTCGGAGTTTCGGTGTTTTGGAGTTTTGGAGTTTTGGAGTATTGGAGTTTTGGAGTTTTGGAGTTTCGGAGTTTTGGAGTGTCGGAGTTTTGGAGTTTTGGAGTTTTGGAGTTTCGGAGTTTTGGAGTTTTGGAGTTTTGGAGTTTTGGAGTTTCGGAGTTTTGGAGTTTGGGAGTTTTGGAGTTTTGGAGATTCGGAGTTTTGGAGTTTCGGAGTTTTGGAGTTTCGGAGTTTTGGAGTTTCGGAGTTTTGGAGTTTCGGAGTTTTGGAGTTTCGGAGTTTTGGAGTTTTGGAGTTTTGGAGTTTTTGAGTTTTTGAGTTTTGGAGTTTCGGAGTTTTGGAGTATTGGAGTTTTGGAGTTTCGGAGTTTTGGAGTTTTGGAGTTTTGGAGTTTCGGAGTTTTGGAGTTTCGGAGTTTTGGAGTTTTGGAGTTTTGGAGTTTTGGAGTTTCGGAGTTTCGGAGTTTCGGTGTTTTGGAGTTTTGGAGTTTTGGAGTATTGGAGTTTTGGAGTTTTCGAGTTTTGGAGTTTCGGAGTTTCGGAGTTTTGGAGTTTCGGAGTTTTGGAGTTTTGGAGTTTCGGAGTTTTGGAGTTTCGGAGTTTTGGAGTTTTGGAGTTTTGGAGTTTCGGAGATTTGGAGTTTTGGAGTTTCGCAGTTTTGGAGTTTTGGAGTTTTGGAGTTTTGGAGTTTTGGAGTTTCGGAGTTTTGGAGTTTCGGAGTTTTGGAGTTTTGGAGTTTTGGAGTTTTTGAGTTTTTGAGTTTTGGAGTTTCGGAGTTTTGGAGTATTGGAGTTTTGGAGTTTCGGAGTTTTGGAGTTTTGGAGTTTTGGAGTTTCGGAGTTTTGGAGTTTCGGAGTTTTGGAGTTTTGGAGTTTTGGAGTTTCGGAGTTTCGGAGTTTCGGTGTTTTGGAGTTTTGGAGTTTTGGAGTATTGGAGTTTTGGAGTTTTCGAGTTTTGGAGTTTCGGAGTTTCGGAGTTTTGGAGTTTCGGAGTTTTGGAGTTTCGGAGTTTTGGAGTTTTGGAGTTTTGGAGTTTCGGAGTTTTGGAGTTTTGGAGTTTTGGAGTTTTGGAGATTCGGAGTTTTGGAGTTTCGGAGTTTTGGAGTTTCGGAGTTTTGGAGTTTTGGAGTTTTGGAGTTTTGGAGTTTTGGAGTTTCGGAGTTTTGGAGTTTTGGAGTTTTGGAGTTTCGGAGTATTGGAGTTTTGGAGTTTTGGAGTTTTGGAGTTTCCGAGTTTTGGAGATTCGGAGTTTTGGAGTTTTGGAGTTTTGGAGTTTCGGAGTTTCGGAGTTTTGGAGTTTCGGAGTTTTGGAGTTTTGGAGTTTTGGAGTTTCGGAGTTTCGGAGTTTCGGTGTTTTGGAGTTTTGGAGTTTTGGAGTATTGGAGTTTTGGAGTTTTGGAGTTTCGGAGTTTTGGAGTTTCGGAGTTTTGGAGTTTTGGAGTTTTGGAGATTCGGAGTTTTGGAGTTTCGGAGTTTTGGAGTTTCGGAGTTTTGGAGTTTCGGAGTTTTGGAGTTTCGGAGTTTTGGAGTTTTGGAGTTTTGGAGTTTTTGAGTTTTGGAGTTTTGGAGTTTCGGAGATTTGGAGTTTTGGAGTTTCGCAGTTTTGGAGTTTTGGAGTTTTGGAGTTTTGGAGTTTTGGAGTTTCGGAGTTTTGGAGTTTCGGAGTTTTGGAGTTTTGGAGTTTCGGAGTTTTGGAGTTTTGGAGTTTTGGAGTTTTCGAGTTTTGGAGTTTCGGAGTTTCGGAGTTTTGGAGTTTCGGAGTTTTGGAGTTTCGGAGTTTTGGAGTTTTGGAGTTTCGGAGTTTTGGAGTTTCGGAGTTTTGGAGTATTGGAGTTTTGGAGATTCGGAGTTTTGGAGTTTCGGAGTTTTGGAGTTTCGGAGTTTTGGAGTTTTGGAGTTTTGGAGTTTTGGAGTTTTGGAGTTTTGGAGTTTCGGAGTTTTGGAGTTTTGGAGTTTTGGAGTTTCGGAGTATTGGAGTTTTGGAGTTTTGGAGTTTTGGAGTTTCCGAGTTTTGGAGATTCGGAGTTTTGGAGTTTTGGAGTTTTGGAGTTTCGGAGTTTCGGAGTTTCGGTGTTTTGGAGTTTTGGAGTTTTGGAGTATTGGAGTTTTGGAGTTTTGGAGTTTCGGAGTTTTGGAGTGTCGGAGTTTTGGAGTTTTGGAGTTTTGGAGTTTTGGAGTTTCGGAGTTTTGGAGTTTTGGAGTTTTGGAGTTTTGGAGTTTCGGAGTTTTGGAGTTTGGGAGTTTTGGAGTTTTGGAGATTCGGAGTTTTGGAGTTTCGGAGTTTTGGAGTTTCGGAGTTTTGGAGTTTCGGAGTTTTGGAGTTTCGGAGTTTTGGAGTTTTGGAGTTTTGGAGTTTTTGAGTTTTTGAGTTTTGGAGTTTCGGAGTTTTGGAGTATTGGAGTTTTGGAGTTTCGGAGTTTTGGAGTTTTGGAGTTTTGGAGTTTCGGAGTTTCCGAGTTTCGGTGTTTTGGAGTTTTGGAGTTTTGGAGTATTGGAGTTTTGGAGTTTTGGAGTTTCGGAGTTTTGGAGTTTCGGAGTTTTGGAGTTTTGGAGTTTTGGAGATTCGGAGTTTTGGAGTTTCGGAGTTTTGGAGTTTTGGAGATTCGGAGTTTTGAAGTTTCGGAGTTTTGGAGTTTCGGAGTTTTGGAGTTTCGGAGTTTCGGAGTTTTGGAGTTTCGGAGTTTTGGAGTTTTGGAGTTTCGGAGTTTTGGAGTTTTGGAGTTTCGGAGTTTTGGAGTATTGGAGTTTTGGAGTTTCGGAGTTTCGGAGTTTTGGAGTATTGGAGTTTTGGAGTTTTGGAGTTTTCGAGTTTTGGAGTTTCGGAGTTTCGGAGTTTTGGAGTTTTGGAGTTTTGGAGTTTCGGAGTTTTGGAGTTTTGGAGTTTCGGAGTTTTGGAGTTTCGGAGTTTTGGAGTTTTGGAGTTTTGGAGTTTCGGAGATTTGGAGTTTTGGAGTTTCGCAGTTTTGGAGTTTTGGAGTTTTGGAGTTTTGGAGTTTTGGAGTTTCGGAGTTTTGGAGTTTTGGAGTTTTGGAGTTTCGGAGTTTTGGAGTTTTGGAGTTTTGGAGTTTTGGAGTTTTGGAGTTTTGGAGTTTTGGAGTTTCGGAGTTTTGGAGTTTTGGAGTTTTGGAGTTTCGGAGTTTCGGAGTTTTGGAGTTTTGGAGTTTTGGAGTTTCGGAGTTTTGGAGTTTTGGAGTTTCGGAGTTTTGGAGTTTCGGAGTTTTGGAGTTTTGGAGTTTTGGAGTTTCGGAGTTTCGGAGTTTCGGTGTTTTGGAGTTTCAGAGTTTTGGAGTATTGGAGTTTTAGAGTATTGGAGTTTTGGAGTTTCGGAGTTTTGGAGTTTCGGAGTTTTGGAGTTTTGGAGTATTGGAGTTTTGGAGTTTTGGAGTTTCGGAGTTTTGGAGTTTTGGAGTTTCGGAGTTTCGGAGTTTTGGAGTTTCGGAGTTTCGGAGTTTCGGCGTTTTGGAGTTTCGGAGTTTTGGAGTTTTGGAGTTTCGGAGTTTTGGAGTTTTGGAGTTTCGGAGTTTTGGAGTTTCGGAGTTTTGGAGTTTTGGAGTTTCGGAGTTTTGGAGTTTTGGAGTTTTGGAGATTCGGAGTTTTGGAGTTTCGGAGTTTTGGAGTTTCGGAGTTTTGGAGTTTTGGAGTTTTGGAGCTTTGGAGTTTTGGAGTTTCCGAGTTTTGGAGTTTCGGAGTTTTGGAGTTTCGGAGTTTCGGAGTTTTGGAGTTTTGCAGTTTTGGAGTTTTGGAGTTTTGGAGTTTCGGAGTTTCGGAGTTTTGGAGTATTGGAGTTTTGGAGTTTTGGAGTTTTCGAGTTTTGGAGTTTCGGAGTTTTGGAGTTTTGGAGTTTTGGAGTTTCGGAGTTTCGGAGTATTGGAGTTTTGGAGTTTCGGAGTTTTGGAGTTTTGGAGTTTTGGAGTTTTGGAGTTTCGGAGTTTTGGAGTTTCGGAGTTTTGGAGTTTTGGAGTTTTGGAGTTTCGGAGTTTCGGAGTATTGGAGTTTTGGAGTTTCGGAGTTTTGGAGTTTTGGAGTTTTGGAGTTTTGGAGTTTCGGAGTTTTGGAGTTTCGGAGTTTTGGAGTTTTGGAGTTTTGGAGTTTCGGAGTTTCGGAGTTTCGGTGTTTTGGAGTTTTGGAGTTTTGGAGTATTGGAGTTTTGGAGTTTTGGAGTTTCGGAGTTTTGGAGTTTCGGAGTTTTGGAGTTTTGGAGTTTTGGAGATTCGGAGTTTTGGAGTTTCGGAGTTTTGGAGTTTCGGAGTTTTGGAGTTTCGGAGTTTTGGAGTTTTGGAGTTTTGGAGTTTTTGAGTTTTGGAGTTTTGGAGTTTCGGAGTTTTGGAGTATTGGAGTTTTGGAGTTTCGGAGTTTTGGAGTTTTGGAGTTTTGGAGTTTCGGAGTTTTGGAGTTTCGGAGTTTTGGAGTTTTGGAGTTTTGGAGTTTTGGAGTTTCGGAGTTTCGGAGTTTCGGTGTTTTGGAGTTTTGGAGTTTTGGAGTATTGGAGTTTTGGAGTTTTCGAGTTTTGGAGTTTCGGAGTTTCGGAGTTTTGGAGTTTCGGAGTTTTGGAGTTTCGGAGTTTTGGAGTTTTGGAGTTTTGGAGTTTCGGAGTTTTGGAGTTTTGGAGTTTTGGAGTTTCGGAGTTTTGGAGTTTTGGAGTTTTGGAGTTTTGGAGTTTCGGAGTTTTGGAGTTTTGGAGTTTTGGAGTTTCGGAGTTTTGGAGTTTTGGAGTTTTGGAGTTTTGGAGTTTCGGAGTTTCGGAGTTTTGGAGTTTTGGAGTTTTGGAGTTTCGGAGTTTTGGAGTTTTGGAGTTTCGGAGTTTTGGAGTTTCGGAGTTTTGGAGTATTGGAGTTTTGGAGATTCGGAGTTTTGGAGTTTCGGAGTTTTGGAGTTTCGGAGTTTTGGAGTTTTGGAGTTTTGGAGTTTTGGAGTTTTGGAGTTTCCGAGTTTTGGAGTTTCGGAGTTTTGGAGTTTCGGAGTTTCGGAGTTTTGGAGTTTTGCAGTTTTGGAGTTTTGGAGTTTTGGAGTTTTGGAGTTTCGGAGTTTCGGAGTTTTGGAGTATTGGAGTTTTGGAGTTTTGGAGTTTTGGAGTTTTGGAGTTTCGGAGTTTCGGAGTTTTGGAGTTTTGGAGTTTTGGAGTTTCGGAGTTTTGGAGTTTTGGAGTTTCGGAGTTTTGGAGTTTCGGAGTTTTGGAGTATTGGAGTTTTGGAGATTCGGAGTTTTGGAGTTTCGGAGTTTTGGAGTTTCGGAGTTTTGGAGTTTTGGAGTTTTGGAGTTTCCGAGTTTTGGAGTTTCGGAGTTTTGGAGTTTCGGAGTTTCGGAGTTTTGGAGTTTTGCAGTTTTGGAGTTTTGGAGTTTTGGAGTTTCGGAGTTTCGGAGTTTTGGAGTATTGGAGTTTTGGAGTTTCGGAGTTTTGGAGTATTGGAGTTTTGGAGTTTTGAAGTTTTGGAGTTTCGGAGTTTTGGAGTTTCGGAGTTTTGGAGTTTTGGAGTTTTGGAGTTTCGGAGTTTCGGAGTTTCGGTGTTTTGGAGTTTTGGAGTTTTGGAGTATTGGAGTTTTGGAGTTTTGGAGTTTCGGAGTTTTGGAGTTTTGGAGTTTCGGAGTTTTGGAGTTTTGGAGTTTTGGAGTTTTGGAGTTTCGGAGTTTTGGAGTTTTGGAGTTTTGGAGATTCGGAGTTTTTTAGTTTCGGAGTTTTGGAGTTTCGGAGTTTTGGAGTTTTGGAGCTTTGGAGTTTTGGAGTTTCCGAGTTTTGGAGTTTCGGAGTTTTGGAGTTTCGGAGTTTCGGAGTTTTGGAGTTTTGCAGTTTTGGAGTTTTGGAGTTTTGGAGTTTCGGAGTTTCGGAGTTTTGGAGTATTGGAGTTTTGGAGTTTTGGAGTTTTGGAGTTTTCGAGTTTCGGAGTTTCGGAGTTTTGGAGTTTTGGAGTTTTGGAGTTTCGGAGTTTCGGTGTTTTGGAGTTTTGGAGTTTTGGAGTATTGGAGTTTTGGAGTTTTGGAGTTTCGGAGTTTTGGAGTTCCGGAGTTTTGGAGTATTGGAGTTTTGGAATTTCGGAGTTTCGGAGTTTTGGAGTTTCGGAGTTTTGGAGTTTTGGAGTTTCGGAGTTTTGGAGTTTTGGAGTTTTGGAGATTCGGAGTTTCGGAGTTTCGGAGTTTTGGAGTTTTGGAGTTTCGGAGTTTCAGAGTTTCGGAGTTTTGGAGTTTTGGAGTTTCGGAGTTTTGGAGTTTCGGAGTTTCGGAGTTTCGGAGTTTCGGAGTTTTGGAGTTTTGGAGTTTCGGAGTTTCGGAGTTTCGGAGTTTTGGAGTTTTGGAGTTTCGGAGTTTCGGAGTTTCGGAGTTTCGGAGTTTTGGAGTTTTGGAGTTTGGGAGTTTTGGAGTTTTGGAGATTCGGAGTTTTGGAGTTTCGGAGTTTTGGAGTTTCGGAGTTTTGGAGTTTCGGAGTTTTGGAGTTTCGGAGTTTTGGAGTTTCGGAGTTTTGGAGTTTTGGAGTTTTGGAGTTTTTGAGTTTTTGAGTTTTGGAGTTTCGGAGTTTTGGAGTATTGGAGTTTTGGAGTTTCGGAGTTTTGGAGTTTTGGAGTTTTGGAGTTTCGGAGTTTCGGAGTTTCGGTGTTTTGGAGTTTTGGAGTTTTGGAGTATTGGAGTTTTGGAGTTTTGGAGTTTCGGAGTTTTGGAGTTTCGGAGTTTTGGAGTTTTGGAGTTTTGGAGATTCGGAGTTTTGGAGTTTCGGAGTTTTGGAGTTTTGGAGATTCGGAGTTTTGAAGTTTCGGAGTTTTGGAGTTTCGGAGTTTTGGAGTTTCGGAGTTTCGGAGTTTTGGAGTTTCGGAGTTTTGGAGTTTTGGAGTTTCGGAGTTTTGGAGTTTTGGAGTTTCGGAGTTTTGGAGTATTGGAGTTTTGGAGTTTCGGAGTTTCGGAGTTTTGGAGTATTGGAGTTTTGGAGTTTTGGAGTTTTCGAGTTTTGGAGTTTCGGAGTTTCGGAGTTTTTGAGTTTTGGAGTTTTGGAGTTTCGGAGTTTTGGAGTTTTGGAGTTTCGGAGTTTTGGAGTTTCGGAGTTTTGGAGTTTTGGAGTTTTGGAGTTTTGGAGTTTCGGAGATTTGGAGTTTTGGAGTTTCGCAGTTTTGGAGTTTTGGAGTTTTGGAGTTTTGGAGTTTCGGAGTTTTGGAGTTTTGGAGTTTTGGAGTTTCGGAGTTTTGGAGTTTTGGAGTTTTGGAGTTTTGGAGTTTTGGAGTTTCGGAGTTTTGGAGTTTTGGGGTTTTGGAGTTTTGGAGTTTCGGAGTTTTGGAGTTTTGGAGTTTTGGAGTTTCGGAGTTTCGGAGTTTTGGAGTTTTGGAGTTTTGGAGTTTCGGAGTTTTGGAGTTTTGGAGTTTCGGAGTTTTGGAGTTTCGGAGTTTTGGAGTTTTGGAGTTTTGGAGTTTCGGAGTTTCGGAGTTTCGGTGTTTTGGAGTTTCAGAGTTTTGGAGTATTGGAGTTTTGGAGTATTGGAGTTTTGGAGTTTCGGAGTTTTGGAGTTTCGGAGTTGTGGAGTTTTGGAGTATTGGAGTTTTGGAGTTTTGGAGTTTTGGAGTTTCGGAGTTTTGGAGTTTTGGAGTTTCGGAGTTTCGGAGTTTTGGAGTTTCGGAGTTTCGGAGTTTCGGCGTTTTGGAGTTTCGGAGTTTTGGAGTTTTGGAGTTTCGGAGTTTTGGAGTTTTGGAGTTTCGGAGTTTTGGAGTTTCGGAGTTTTGGAGTTTTGGAGTTTCGGAGTTTTGGAGTTTTGGAGTTTTGGAGATTCGGAGTTTTGGAGTTTCGGAGTTTTGGAGTTTCGGAGTTTTGGAGTTTTGGAGTTTTGGAGCTTTGGAGTTTTGGAGTTTCCGAGTTTTGGAGTTTCGGAGTTTTGGAGTTTCGGAGTTTCGGAGTTTTGGAGTTTTGCAGTTTTGGAGTTTTGGAGTTTTGGAGTTTCGGAGTTTCGGAGTTTTGGAGTATTGGAGTTTTGGAGTTTTGGAGTTTTCGAGTTTTGGAGTTTCGGAGTTTTGGAGTTTTGGAGTTTTGGAGTTTCGGAGTTTCGGAGTATTGGAGTTTCGGAGTTTCGGAGTTTTGGAGTTTCGGAGTTTTGGAGTATTGGAGTTTTGGAATTTCGGAGTTTCGGAGTTTTGGAGTTTCGGAGTTTTGGAGTTTTGGAGTTTCGGAGTTTTGGAGTATTGGAGTTTTGGAGATTCGGAGTTTTGGAGTTTCGGAGTTTTGGAGTTTCGGAGTTTTGGAGTTTTGGAGTTTTGGAGTTTCCGAGTTTTGGAGTTTCGGAGTTTTGGAGTTTCGGAGTTTCGGAGTTTTGGAGTTTTGCAGTTTTGGAGTTTTGGAGTTTTGGAGTTTCGGAGTTTCGGAGTTTTGGAGTATTGGAGTTTTGGAGTTTCGGAGTTTTGGAGTATTGGAGTTTTGGAGTTTTGGAGTTTTGGAGTTTCGGAGTTTTGGAGTTTCGGAGTTTTGGAGTTTTGGAGTTTTGGAGTTTCGGAGTTTCGGAGTTTCGGTGTTTTGGAGTTTTGGAGTTTTGGAGTATTGGAGTTTTGGAGTTTTGGAGTTTCGGAGTTTTGGAGTTTTGGAGTTTCGGAGTTTTGGAGTTTTGGAGTTTTGGAGTTTTGGAGATCCGGAGTTTTGGAGTTTTGGAGATTCGGAGTTTTGGAGTTTCGGAGTTTTGGAGTTTCGGAGTTTTGGAGTTTTGGAGCTTTGGAGTTTTGGAGTTTCCGAGTTTTGGAGTTTCGGAGTTTTGGAGTTTCGGAGTTTCGGAGTTTTGGAGTTTTGCAGTTTTGGAGTTTTGGAGTTTTGGAGTTTCGGAGTTTCGGAGTTTTGGAGTATTGGAGTTTTGGAGTTTTGGAGTTTTCGAGTTTTCGAGTTTCGGAGTTTCGGAGTTTTGGAGTTTTGGAGTTTTGGAGTTTCGGAGTTTCGGTGTTTTGGAGTTTTGGAGTTTTGGAGTATTGGAGTTTTGGAGTTTTGGAGTTTCGGAGTTTTGGAGTTCCGGAGTTTTGGAGTATTGGAGTTTTGGAATTTCGGAGTTTCGGAGTTTTGGAGTTTCGGAGTTTTGGAGTTTTGGAGTTTCGGAGTTTTGGAGTTTTGGAGTTTTGGAGATTCGGAGTTTCGGAGTTTCGGAGTTTTGGAGTTTTGGAGTTTCGGAGTTTCAGAGTTTCGGAGTTTTGGAGTTTTGGAGTTTCGGAGTTTTGGAGTTTCGGAGTTTCGGAGTTTCGGAGTTTCGGAGTTTTGGAGTTTTGGAGTTTCGGAGTTTCGGAGTTTCGGAGTTTTGGAGTTTTGGAGTTTTGGAGTTTCGGAGTTTCGGAGTTTCGGAGTTTCGGAGTTTTGGAGTTTTGGAGTTTCGGAGTTTTGGAGTTTTGGAGTTTCGGAGTTTTGGAGTATTGGAGTTTTGGAGTTTCGGAGTTTCGGAGTTTTGGAGTATTGGAGTTTTGGAGTTTTCGAGTTTTCGAGTTTTGGAGTTTCGGAGTTTCGGAGTTTCGGAGTTTTGGAGTTTTGGAGTTTCGGCGTTTTGGAGTTTTGGAGTTTCGGAGTTTTGGAGTTTTGGAGTTTTGGAGTTTTGGAGTTTTGGAGTTTCCGAGTTTCCGAGTTTCGGAGTTTTGGTGTTTCGGAGTTTTGGAGTTTTGGAGTTTTGGAGTTTCGGAGTTTTGGAGTTTTGGAGTTTTGGAGCTTTGGAGTTTTGGAGTTTTGGAGTTTCGGAGTTTTGGAGTTTTGGAGTATTGGAGTTTTGGAGTTTTGGAGTTTCGGAGTTTTCGAGTTTTGGAGTTTTGGAGATTCGGAGTTTTGGAGTTTCGGAGTTTCGGAGTTTCGGAGTTTTGGAGTTTTGGAGTTTTGGAGTTTTGTAGTTTTGGAGTTTTGGAGTTTCGGAGTTTCGGAGTTTTGGAGTTTTGGAGATTCGGAGTTTTGAAGTTTTGGAGTATTGGAGTTTCGGAGTTTTGGAGTTTTGGAGTTTTGGAGTTTCGGAGTATTGGAGTATTGGAGTTTTGGAGTTTCGGAGTTTTGGAGTTTTGGAGTTTTGGAGTTTCGGAGTTTTTGAGTTTGGGAGTTTTGGAGTTTTGGAGTTTTGGAGTTTCGGAGTTTCGGTGTTTTGGAGTTTTGGAGTTTTGGAGTATTGGAGTTTTGGAGTTTTGGAGTTTCGGAGTTTTGGAGTTTCGGAGTTTTGGAGTATTGGAGTTTTGGAGTTTCGGAGTTTTGGAGTTTTGGAGTTTTGGAGTATTGGAGTTTTGGAGTTTTGGAGCTTTGGAGTTTTGGAGTTTTGGAGTTTCGGAGTTTTGGAGTTTTGGAGTATTGGAGTTTTGGAGTTTTGGAGTTTCGGAGTTTTGGAGTTTCGGAGTTTTGGAGTTTTGGAGTTTTGGAGTTTTTGAGTTTTGGAGTTTTTGAGTTTTGGAGTTTTGGAGCTTTGGAGTTTTGGAGTTTTGGAGTTTCGGAGTTTTGGAGTTTTGGAGTTTTGGAGTTTTGGAGTTTTGGAGTTTTGGAGTTTTGGAGTTTTGGAGTTTTGGAGTTTCGGAGTTTTGGAGTTTTGGAGTTTTGGAGTTTCGGAGTATTGGAGTTTTGGAGTTTTGGAGTTTTGGAGTTTCCGAGTTTTGGAGATTCGGAGTTTTGGAGTTTTGGAGTTTTGGAGTTTCGGAGTTTCGGAGTTTCGGTGTTTTGGAGTTTTGGAGTTTTGGAGTATTGGAGTTTTGGAGTTTTGGAGTTTCGGAGTTTTGGAGTGTCGGAGTTTTGGAGTTTTGGAGTTTTGGAGTTTCGGAGTTTTGGAGTTTTGGAGTTTTGGAGTTTTGGAGTTTCGGAGTTTTGGAGTTTGGGAGTTTTGGAGTTTTGGAGATTCGGAGTTTTGGAGTTTCGGAGTTTTGGAGTTTCGGAGTTTTGGAGTTTCGGAGTTTTGGAGTTTCGGAGTTTTGGAGTTTCGGAGTTTTGGAGTTTTGGAGTTTTGGAGTTTTTGAGTTTTTGAGTTTTGGAGTTTCGGAGTTTTGGAGTATTGGAGTTTTGGAGTTTCGGAGTTTTGGAGTTTTGGAGTTTTGGAGTTTCGGAGTTTCGGAGTTTCGGTGTTTTGGAGTTTTGGAGTTTTGGAGTATTGGAGTTTTGGAGTTTTGGAGTTTCGGAGTTTTGGAGTTTCGGAGTTTTGGAGTTTTGGAGTTTTGGAGATTCGGAGTTTTGGAGTTTCGGAGTTTTGGAGTTTTGGAGATTCGGAGTTTTGAAGTTTCGGAGTTTTGGAGTTTCGGAGTTTCGGAGTTTCGGAGTTTTGGAGTTTCGGAGTTTTGGAGTTTTGGAGTTTCGGAGTTTTGGAGTTTTGGAGTTTCGGAGTTTTGGAGTATTGGAGTTTTGGAGTTTCGGAGTTTCGGAGTTTTGGAGTATTGGAGTTTTGGAGTTTTGGAGTTTTCGAGTTTTGGAGTTTCGGAGTTTCGGAGTTTTGGAGTTTTGGAGTTTTGGAGTTTCGGAGTTTTGGAGTTTTGGAGTTTCGGAGTTTTGGAGTTTCGGAGTTTTGGAGTTTTGGAGTTTTGGAGTTTCGGAGATTTGGAGTTTTGGAGTTTCGCAGTTTTGGAGTTTTGGAGTTTTGGAGTTTTGGAGTTTCGGAGTTTTGGAGTTTTGGAGTTTTGGAGTTTCGGAGTTTTGGAGTTTTGGAGTTTTGGAGTTTTGGAGTTTTGGAGTTTCGGAGTTTTGGAGTTTTGGAGTTTTGGAGTTTTGGAGTTTCGGAGTTTTGGAGTTTTGGAGTTTTGGAGTTTCGGAGTTTCGGAGTTTTGGAGTTTTGGAGTTTTGGAGTTTCGGAGTTTTGGAGTTTTGGAGTTTCGGAGTTTTGGAGTTTCGGAGTTTTGGAGTTTTGGAGTTTTGGAGTTTCGGAGTTTCGGAGTTTCGGTGTTTTGGAGTTTCAGAGTTTTGGAGTATTGGAGTTTTGGAGTATTGGAGTTTTGGAGTTTCGGAGTTTTGGAGTTTCGGAGTTTTGGAGTTTTGGAGTATTGGAGTTTTGGAGTTTTGGAGTTTCGGAGTTTTGGAGTTTTGGAGTTTCGGAGTTTCGGAGTTTTGGAGTTTCGGAGTTTCGGAGTTTCGGCGTTTTGGAGTTTCGGAGTTTTGGAGTTTTGGAGTTTCGGAGTTTTGGAGTTTTGGAGTTTCGGAGTTTTGGAGTTTCGGAGTTTTGGAGTTTTGGAGTTTCGGAGTTTTGGAGTTTTGGAGTTTTGGAGATTCGGAGTTTTGGAGTTTCGGAGTTTTGGAGTTTCGGAGTTTTGGAGTTTTGGAGTTTTGGAGCTTTGGAGTTTTGGAGTTTCCGAGTTTTGGAGTTTCGGAGTTTTGGAGTTTCGGAGTTTCGGAGTTTTGGAGTTTTGCAGTTTTGGAGTTTTGGAGTTTTGGAGTTTCGGAGTTTCGGAGTTTTGGAGTATTGGAGTTTTGGAGTTTTGGAGTTTTCGAGTTTTGGAGTTTCGGAGTTTTGGAGTTTTGGAGTTTTGGAGTTTCGGAGTTTCGGAGTATTGGAGTTTTGGAGTTTCGGAGTTTTGGAGTTTTGGAGTTTCGGAGTTTTGGAGTATTGGAGTTTTGGAATTTCGGAGTTTCGGAGTTTTGGAGTTTCGGAGTTTTGGAGTTTTGGAGTTTCGGAGTTTTGGAGTTTTGGAGTTTTGGAGATTCGGAGTTTCGGAGTTTCGGAGTTTTGGAGTTTTGGAGTTTCGGAGTTTCAGAGTTTCGGAGTTTTGGAGTTTTGGAGTTTCGGAGTTTTGGAGTTTCGGAGTTTCGGAGTTTCGGAGTTTCGGAGTTTTGGAGTTTTGGAGTTTCGGAGTTTCGGAGGTTCGGAGTTTCGGAGTTTTGGAGTTTTGGAGTTTCGGAGTTTTGGAGTTTTGGAGTTTCGGAGTTTTGGAGTATTGGAGTTTTGGAGTTTCGGAGTTTCGGAGTTTTGGAGTATTGGAGTTTTGGAGTTTTCGAGTTTTCGAGTTTTGGAGTTTCGGAGTTTCGGAGTTTTGGAGTTTTGGAGTTTTGGAGTTTCGGAGTTTTGGAGTTTTGGAGTTTCGGAGTTTTGGAGTTTTGGAGTTTCGGAGTTTTGGAGTTTTGGAGTTTTGGAGTTTTGGAGTTTTGGAGTTTCCGAGTTTCGGAGTTTCGGAGTTTTGGTGTTTCGGAGTTTTGGAGTTTTGGAGTTTTGGAGTTTCGGAGTTTTGGAGTTTTGGAGTTTTGGAGCTTTGGAGTTTTGGAGTTTTGGAGTTTCGGAGTTTTGGAGTTTTGGAGTATTGGAGTTTTGGAGTTTTGGAGTTTCGGAGTTTTCGAGTTTTGGAGTTTTGGAGATTCGGAGTTTTGGAGTTTCGGAGTTTCGGAGTTTCGGAGTTTTGGAGTTTTGGAGTTTTGGAGTTTTGTAGTTTTGGAGTTTTGGAGTTTCGGAGTTTCGGAGTTTTGGAGTTTTGGAGATTCGGAGTTTTGAAGTTTTGGAGTATTGGAGTTTCGGAGTTTTGGAGTTTTGGAGTTTCGGAGTATTGGAGTATTGGAGTTTTGGAGTTTCGGAGTTTTGGAGTTTTGGAGTTTCGGAGTTTTGGAGTTTTGGAGTTTTGGAGCTTTGGAGTTTTGGAGTTTTGGAGTTTCGGAGTTTTGGAGTTTTGGAGTATTGGAGTTTTGGAGTTTTGGAGTTTTGGAGTTTTGGAGTTTTGGAGTTTTGGAGTTTCGGAGTTTCGGTGTTTTGGAGTTTTGGAGTTTTGGAGTATTGGAGTTTTGGAGTTTTGGAGTTTCGGAGTTTTGGAGTTTCGGAGTTTTGGAGTATTGGAGTTTTGGAGTTTTGGAGTTTCGGAGTTTTGGAGTTTTGGAGTTTTGGAGTATTGGAGTTTTGGAGTTTTGGAGTTTCGGAGTTTTGGAGATTCGGAGTTTTGGAGTTTCGGAGTTTTGGAGTTTTGGAGTTTTGGAGTTTTTGAGTTTTGGAGTTTCGGAGTTTCGGAGTTTCGGAGTTTTGGAGTTTTGGAGTTTCGGAGTTTTGGAGTTTTGGAGTTTCGGAGTTTTGGAGTTTCGGAGTTTTGGAGTTTTGGAGTTTCGGAGTTTTGGAGTTTTGGAGATTCGGAGTTTTGGAGTTTCGGAGTTTTGGAGTTTCGGAGTTTTGGAGTTTTGGAGCTTTGGAGTTTTGGAGTTTCCGAGTTTTGGAGTTTCGGAGTTTTGGAGTTTCGGAGCTTCGGAGTTTTGGAGTTTTGCAGTTTTGGAGTTTTGGAGTTTTGGAGTTTCGGAGTTGCGGAGTTTTGGAGTATTGGAGTTTTGGAGTTTTGGAGTTTTCGAGTTTTCGAGTTTCGGAGTTTCGGAGTTTTGGAGTTTTGGAGTTTTGGAGTTTCGGAGTTTCGGAGTATTGGAGTTTTGGAGTTTCGGAGTTTTGGAGTTTTGGAGTTTTGGAGTTTTGGAGTTTCGGAGTTTTGGAGTTTCGGAGTTTTGGAGTTTTGGAGTTTTGGAGTTTCGGAGTTTCGGAGTTTCGGTGTTTTGGAGTTTTGGAGTTTTGGAGTATTGGAGTTTTGGAGTTTTGGAGTTTCGGAGTTTTGGAGTTTCGGAGTTTTGGAGTTTTGGAGTTTTGGAGATTCGGAGTTTTGGAGTTTCGGAGTTTTGGAGTTTCGGAGTTTTGGAGTTTCGGAGTTTTGGAGTTTCGGAGTTTTGGAGTTTTGGAGTTTTGGAGTTTTTCGGTTTTGGAGTTTTGGAGTTTCGGAGTTTTGGAGTATCGGAGTTTTGGAGTTTCGGAGTTTTGGAGTTTTGGAGTTTTGGAGTTTCGGAGTTTTGGAGTTTCGGAGTTTTGGAGTTTTGGAGTTTTGGAGTTTTGGAGTTTCGGAGTTTCGGAGTTTCGGTGTTTTGGAGTTTTGGAGTTTTGGAGTTTTGGAGTTTTGGAGTTTTGGAGTTTCGGAGTTTCGGAGTTTTGGAGTTTCGGAGTTTTGGAGTTTCGGAGTTTTGGAGTTTTGGAGTTTTGGAGTTTCGGAGTTTTGGAGTTTTGGAGTTTTGGAGTTTCGGAGTTTTGGAGTTTTGGAGTTTTGGAGTTTTGGAGTTTCGGAGTTTTGGAGTTTTGGAGTTTTGGAGTTTCGGAGTTTTGGAGTTTTGGAGTTTTGGAGTTTTGGAGTTTCGGAGTTTCGGAGTTTTGGAGTTTTGGAGTTTTGGAGTTTCGGAGTTTTGGAGTTTTGGAGTTTCGGAGTTTTGGAGTTTCGGAGTTTTGGAGTATTGGAGTTTTGGAGATTCGGAGTTTTGGAGTTTCGGAGTTTTGGAGTTTCGGAGTTTTGGAGTTTTGGAGTTTTGGAGTTTTGGAGTTTTGGAGTTTCCGAGTTTTGGAGTTTCGGAGTTTTGGAGTTTCGGAGTTTCGGAGTTTTGGAGTTTTGCAGTTTTGGAGTTTTGGAGTTTTGGAGTTTTGGAGTTTCGGAGTTTTGGAGTATTGGAGTTTTGGAGATTCGGAGTTTTGGAGTTTCGGAGTTTTGGAGTTTCGGAGTTTTGGAGTTTTGGAGTTTTGGAGTTTTGGAGTTTCCGAGTTTTGGAGTTTCGGAGTTTTGGAGTTTCGGAGTTTCGGAGTTTTGGAGTTTTGCAGTTTTGGAGTTTTGGAGTTTTGGAGTTTCGGAGTTTCGGAGTTTTGGAGTATTGGAGTTTTGGAGTTTTGGAGTTTCGGAGTTTTGGAGTATTGGAGTTTTGGAGTTTTGGAGTTTCGGAGTTTTGGAGTTTCGGAGTTTTGGAGTTTTGGAGTTTTGGAGTTTCGGAGTTTCGGAGTTTCGGTGTTTTGGAGTTTTGGAGTTTTGGAGTATTGGAGTTTTGGAGTTTTGGAGTTTCGGAGTTTTGGAGTTTTGGAGTTTCGGAGTTTTGGAGTTTTGGAGTTTTGGAGTTTTGGAGTTTCGGAGTTTTGGAGTTTTGGAGTTTTGGAGATTCGGAGTTTTGGAGTTTCGGAGTTTTGGAGTTTCGGAGTTTTGGAGTTTTGGAGCTTTGGAGTTTTGGAGTTTCCGAGTTTTGGAGTTTCGGAGTTTTGGAGTTTCGGAGTTTCGGAGTTTTGGAGTTTTGCAGTTTTGGAGTTTTGGAGTTTTGGAGTTTCGGAGTTTCGGAGTTTTGGAGTATTGGAGTTTTGGAGTTTTGGAGTTTTCGAGTTTTCGAGTTTCGGAGTTTCGGAGTTTTGGAGTTTTGGAGTTTTGGAGTTTCGGAGTTTCGGTGTTTTGGAGTTTTGGAGTTTTGGAGTATTGGAGTTTTGGAGTTTTGGAGTTTCGGAGTTTTGGAGTTTCGGAGTTTTGGAGTATTGGAGTTTTGGAATTTCGGAGTTTCGGAGTTTTGGAGTTTCGGAGTTTTGGAGTTTTGGAGTTTCGGAGTTTTGGAGTTTTGGAGTTTTGGAGATTCGGAGTTTCGGAGTTTCGGAGTTTTGGAGTTTTGGAGTTTCGGAGTTTCAGAGTTTCGGAGTTTTGGAGTTTTGGAGTTTCGGAGTTTTGGAGTTTCGGAGTTTCGGAGTTTCGGAGTTTCGGAGTTTTGGAGTTTTGGAGTTTCGGAGTTTCGGAGTTTCGGAGTTTTGGAGTTTTGGAGTTTTGGAGTTTCGGAGTTTCGGAGTTTCGGAGTTTCGGAGTTTCGGAGTTTTGGAGTTTTGGAGTTTCGGAGTTTTGGAGTTTTGGAGTTTCGGAGTTTTGGAGTATTGGAGTTTTGGAGTTTCGGAGTTTCGGAGTTTTGGAGTATTGGAGTTTTGGAGTTTTCGAGTTTTGGAGTTTCGGAGTTTCGGAGTTTCGGAGTTTTGGAGTTTTGGAGTTTCGGAGTTTTGGAGTTTTGGAGTTTCGGAGTTTTGGAGTTTTGGAGTTTCGGAGTTTTGGAGTTTTGGAGTTTTGGAGTTTTGGAGTTTCCGAGTTTCCGAGTTTCGGAGTTTTGGTGTTTCGGAGTTTTGGAGTTTTGGAGTTTTGGAGTTTCGGAGTTTTGGAGTTTTGGAGTTTTGGAGCTTTGGAGTTTTGGAGTTTTGGAGTTTCGGAGTTTTGGAGTTTTGGAGTATTGGAGTTTTGGAGTTTTGGAGTTTCGGAGTTTTGGAGTTTTGGAGTTTTGGAGATTCGGAGTTTTGGAGTTTCGGAGTTTCGGAGTTTCGGAGTTTTGGAGTTTTGGAGTTTTGGAGTTTTGTAGTTTTGGAGTTTTGGAGTTTCGGAGTTTCGGAGTTTTGGAGTTTTGGAGATTCGGAGTTTTGAAGTTTTGGAGTATTGGAGTTTCGGAGTTTTGGAGTTTTGGAGTTTTGGAGTTTCGGAGTATTGGAGTATTGGAGTTTTGGAGTTTCGGAGTTTTGGAGTTTTGGAGTTTTGGAGTTTTGGAGTTTCGGAGTTTTTGAGTTTGGGAGTTTGGGAGTTTTGGAGTTTTGGAGTTTTGGAGTTTCGGAGTTTCGGTGTTTTGGAGTTTTGGAGTTTTGGAGTATTGGAGTTTTGGAGTTTTGGAGTTTCGGAGTTTTGGAGTTTCGGAGTTTTGGAGTATTGGAGTTTTGGAGTTTCGGAGTTTTGGAGTTTTGGAGTTTTGGAGTATTGGAGTTTTGGAGTTTTGGAGCTTTGGAGTTTTGGTTTTGGAGTTTCGGAGTTTTGGAGTTTTGGAGTATTGGAGTTTTGGAGTTTTGGAGTTTCGGAGTTTTGGAGTTTCGGAGTTTTGGAGTTTCGGAGTTTTGGAGTTTTGGAGTTTTGGAGTTTTTGAGTTTTGGAGTTTTTGAGTTTTGGAGTTTTGGAGCTTTGGAGTTTTGGAGTTTTGGAGTTTCGGAGTTTTGGAGTTTTGGAGTTTTGGAGTTTTGGAGTTTTGGAGTTTTGGAGTTTTGGAGTTTCGGAGTTTTGGAGTTTTGGAGTTTTGGAGTTTTGGAGTTTTTGAGTTTTTGAGTTTTGGAGTTTCGGAGTTTTGGAGTATTGGAGTTTTGGAGTTTCGGAGTTTTGGAGTTTTGCAGTTTTGGAGTTTCGGAGTTTCGGAGTTTCGGTGTTTTGGAGTTTTGGAGTTTTGGAGTATTGGAGTTTTGGAGTTTTGGAGTTTCGGAGTTTTGGAGTTTCGGAGTTTTGGAGTTTTGGAGTTTTGGAGATTCGGAGTTTTGGAGTTTCGGAGTTTTGGAGTTTTGGAGATTCGGAGTTTTGAAGTTTCGGAGTTTTGGAGTTTCGGAGTTTTGGAGTTTCGGAGTTTCGGAGTTTTGGAGTTTCGGAGTTTTGGAGTTTTGGAGTTTCGGAGTTTTGGAGTTTTGGAGTTTCGGAGTTTTGGAGTATTGGAGTTTTGGAGTTTCGGAGTTTCGGAGTTTTGGAGTATTGGAGTTTTGGAGTTTTGGAGTTTTCGAGTTTTGGAGTTTCGGAGTTTCGGAGTTTTGGAGTTTTGGAGTTTTGGAGTTTCGGAGTTTTGGAGTTTTGGAGTTTCGGAGTTTTGGAGTTTCGGAGTTTTGGAGTTTTGGAGTTTTGGAGTTTCGGAGATTTGGAGTTTTGGAGTTTCGCAGTTTTGGAGTTTTGGAGTTTTGGAGTTTTGGAGTTTCGGAGTTTTGGAGTTTTGGAGTTTTGGAGTTTCGGAGTTTTGGAGTTTTGGAGTTTTGGAGTTTTGGAGTTTTGGAGTTTCGGAGTTTTGGAGTTTTGGAGTTTTGGAGTTTTGGAGTTTCGGAGTTTTGGAGTTTTGGAGTTTTGGAGTTTCGGAGTTTCGGAGTTTTGGAGTTTTGGAGTTTTGGAGTTTCGGAGTTTTGGAGTTTTGGAGTTTCGGAGTTTTGGAGTTTCGGAGTTTTGGAGTTTTGGAGTTTTGGAGTTTCGGAGTTTCGGAGTTTCGGTGTTTTGGAGTTTCAGAGTTTTGGAGTATTGGAGTTTTGGAGTATTGGAGTTTTGGAGTTTCGGAGTTTTGGAGTTTCGGAGTTTTGGAGTTTTGGAGTATTGGAGTTTTGGAGTTTTGGAGTTTCGGAGTTTTGGAGTTTTGGAGTTTCGGAGTTTCGGAGTTTTGGAGTTTCGGAGTTTCGGAGTTTCGGCGTTTTGGAGTTTCGGAGTTTTGGAGTTTTGGAGTTTCGGAGTTTTGGAGTTTTGGAGTTTCGGAGTTTTGGAGTTTCGGAGTTTTGGAGTTTTGGAGTTTCGGAGTTTTGGACTTTTGGAGTTTTGGAGATTCGGAGTTTTGGAGTTTCGGAGTTTTGGAGTTTCGGAGTTTTGGAGTTTTGGAGTTTTGGAGCTTTGGAGTTTTGGAGTTTCCGAGTTTTGGAGTTTCGGAGTTTTGGAGTTTCGGAGTTTCGGAGTTTTGGAGTTTTGCAGTTTTGGAGTTTTGGAGTTTTGGAGTTTCGGAGTTTCGGAGTTTTGGAGTATTGGAGTTTTGGAGTTTTGGAGTTTTCGAGTTTTGGAGTTTCGGAGTTTTGGAGTTTTGGAGTTTTGGAGTTTCGGAGTTTCGGAGTATTGGAGTTTTGGAGTTTCGGAGTTTTGGAGTTTTGGAGTTTCGGAGTTTTGGAGTATTGGAGTTTTGGAATTTCGGAGTTTCGGAGTTTTGGAGTTTCGGAGTTTTGGAGTTTTGGAGTTTCGGAGTTTTGGAGTTTTGGAGTTTTGGAGATTCGGAGTTTCGGAGTTTCGGAGTTTTGGAGTTTTGGAGTTTCGGAGTTTCAGAGTTTCGGAGTTTTGGAGTTTTGGAGTTTCGGAGTTTTGGAGTTTCGGAGTTTCGGAGTTTCGGAGTTTCGGAGTTTTGGAGTTTTGGAGTTTCGGAGTTTCAGAGGTTCGGAGTTTCGGAGTTTTGGAGTTTTGGAGTTTCGGAGTTTTGGAGTTTTGGAGTTTCGGAGTTTTGGAGTATTGGAGTTTTGGAGTTTCGGAGTTTCGGAGTTTTGGAGTATTGGAGTTTTGGAGTTTTCGAGTTTTCGAGTTTTGGAGTTTCGGAGTTTCGGAGTTTTGGAGTTTTGGAGTTTTGGAGTTTCGGAGTTTTGGAGTTTTGGAGTTTCGGAGTTTTGGAGTTTTGGAGTTTCGGAGTTTTGGAGTTTTGGAGTTTTGGAGTTTTGGAGTTTCCGAGTTTCGGAGTTTCGGAGTTTTGGTGTTTCGGAGTTTTGGAGTTTTGGAGTTTTGGAGTTTCGGAGTTTTGGAGTTTTGGAGTTTTGGAGCTTTGGAGTTTTGGAGTTTTGGAGTTTCGGAGTTTTGGAGTTTTGGAGTATTGGAGTTTTGGAGTTTTGGAGTTTCGGAGTTTTCGAGTTTTGGAGTTTTGGAGATTCGGAGTTTTGGAGTTTCGGAGTTTCGGAGTTTCGGAGTTTTGGAGTTTTGGAGTTTTGGAGTTTTGTAGTTTTGGAGTTTTGGAGTTTCGGAGTTTCGGAGTTTTGGAGTTTTGGAGATTCGGAGTTTTGAAGTTTTGGAGTATTGGAGTTTCGGAGTTTTGGAGTTTTGGAGTTTCGGAGTATTGGAGTATTGGAGTTTTGGAGTTTCGGAGTTTTGGAGTTTTGGAGTTTCGGAGTTTTTGAGTTTCGGAGTTTTGGAGTTTTGGAGTTTTGGAGTTTTGGAGTTTCGGAGTTTCGGTGTTTTGGAGTTTCGGAGTTTCGGAGTTTCGGAGTTTTGGAGTTTTGGAGTTTTGGAGTTTTGTAGTTTTGGAGTTTTGGAGTTTCGGAGTTTCGGAGTTTTGGAGTTTTGGAGATTCGGAGTTTTGAAGTTTTGGAGTATTGGAGTTTCGGAGTTTTGGAGTTTTGGAGTTTTGGAGTTTCGGAGTATTGGAGTATTGGAGTTTTGGAGTTTCGGAGTTTTGGAGTTTTGGAGTTTTGGAGTTTTGGAGTTTCGGAGTTTTTGAGTTTGGGAGTTTGGGAGTTTTGGAGTTTTGGAGTTTTGGAGTTTCGGAGTTTCGGTGTTTTGGAGTTTTGGAGTTTTGGAGTATTGGAGTTTTGGAGTTTTGGAGTTTCGGAGTTTTGGAGTTTCGGAGTTTTGGAGTATTGGAGTTTTGGAGTTTCGGAGTTTTGGAGTTTTGGAGTTTTGGAGTATTGGAGTTTTGGAGTTTTGGAGCTTTGGAGTTTTGGTTTTGGAGTTTCGGAGTTTTGGAGTTTTGGAGTATTGGAGTTTTGGAGTTTTGGAGTTTCGGAGTTTTGGAGTTTCGGAGTTTTGGAGTTTCGGAGTTTTGGAGTTTTGGAGTTTTGGAGTTTTTGAGTTTTGGAGTTTTTGAGTTTTGGAGTTTTGGAGCTTTGGAGTTTTGGAGTTTTGGAGTTTCGGAGTTTTGGAGTTTTGGAGTTTTGGAGTTTTGGAGTTTTGGAGTTTTGGAGTTTTGGAGTTTCGGAGTTTTGGAGTTTTGGAGTTTCGGAGTTTTGGAGTTTTGGAGTTTCGGAGTTTTGGAGTTTCGGAGTTTTGGAGTTTTGGAGTTTTGGAGTTTCGGAGTTTTGGAGTTTTGGAGATTCGGAGTTTTGGAGTTTCGGAGTTTTGGAGTTTCGGAGTTTTGGAGTTTTGGAGCTTTGGAGTTTTGGAGTTTCCGAGTTTTGGAGTTTCGGAGTTTTGGAGTTTCGGAGTTTCGGAGTTTTGGAGTTTTGCAGTTTTGGAGTTTTGGAGTTTTGGAGTTTCGGAGTTGCGGAGTTTTGGAGTATTGGAGTTTTGGAGTTTTGGAGTTTTCGAGTTTTGGAGTTTCGGAGTTTCGGAGTTTTGGAGTTTTGGAGTTTTGGAGTTTCGGAGTTTCGGAGTATTGGAGTTTTGGAGTTTCGGAGTTTTGGAGTTTTGGAGTTTTGGAGTTTTGGAGTTTCGGAGTTTTGGAGTTTCGGAGTTTTGGAGTTTTGGAGTTTTGGAGTTTCGGAGTTTCGGAGTTTCGGTGTTTTGGAGTTTTGGAGTTTTGGAGTATTGGAGTTTTGGAGTTTTGGAGTTTCGGAGTTTTGGAGTTTCGGAGTTTTGGAGTTTTGGAGTTTTGGAGATTCGGAGTTTTGGAGTTTCGGAGTTTTGGAGTTTCGGAGTTTTGGAGTTTCGGAGTTTTGGAGTTTCGGAGTTTTGGAGTTTTGGAGTTTTGGAGTTTTTGAGTTTTGGAGTTTTGGAGTTTCGGAGTTTTGGAGTATTGGAGTTTTGGAGGTTCGGAGTTTTGGAGTTTTGGAGTTTTGGAGTTTCGGAGTTTTGGAGTTTCGGAGTTTTGGAGTTTTGGAGTTTTGGAGTTTTGGAGTTTCGGAGTTTCGGAGTTTCGGTGTTTTGGAGTTTTGGAGTTTTGGAGTTTTGGAGTTTTCGAGTTTTGGAGTTTCGGAGTTTCGGAGTTTTGGAGTTTCGGAGTTTTGGAGTTTCGGAGTTTTGGAGTTTTGGAGTTTTGGAGTTTCGGAGTTTTGGAGTTTTGGAGTTTTGGAGTTTCGGAGTTTTGGAGTTTTGGAGTTTTGGAGTTTTGGAGTTTCGGAGTTTTGGAGTTTTGGAGTTTTGGAGTTTTGGAGTTTCGGAGTTTTGGAGTTTTGGAGTTTTGGAGTTTTGGAGTTTCGGAGTTTCGGAGTTTTGGAGTTTTGGAGTTTTGGAGTTTCGGAGTTTTGGAGTTTCGGAGTTTTGGAGTTTCGGAGTTTTGGAGTTTTGGAGTTTTGGAGTTTCGGAGTTTCGGAGTTTCGGTGTTTTGGAGTTTTGGAGTTTTGGAGTATTGGAGTTTTGGAGTTTTGGAGTTTCGGAGTTTTGGAGTTTTGGAGTTTCGGAGTTTTGGAGTTTTGGAGTTTTGGAGTTTTGGAGTTTCGGAGTTTTGGAGTTTTGGAGTTTTGGAGATTCGGAGTTTTGGAGTTTCGGAGTTTTGGAGTTTCGGAGTTTTGGAGTTTTGGAGCTTTGGAGTTTTGGAGTTTCCGAGTTTTGGAGTTTCGGAGTTTTGGAGTTTTGGAGCTTTGGAGTTTTGGAGTTTCCGAGTTTTGGAGTTTCGGAGTTTTGGAGTTTTGGAGTTTCGGAGTTTCGGAGTTTCGGTGTTTTGGAGTTTTGGAGTTTTGGAGTTTTGGAGTTTTCGAGTTTTGGAGTTTCGGAGTTTCGGAGTTTTGGAGTTTCGGAGTTTTGGAGTTTCGGAGTTTTGGAGTTTCGGAGTTTTGGAGTTTTGGAGTTTTGGAGTTTTGGAGTTTCCGAGTTTTGGAGTTTCGGAGTTTTGGAGTTTCGGAGTTTCGGAGTTTTGGAGTTTTGCAGTTTTGGAGTTTTGGAGTTTTGGAGTTTCGGAGTTTCGGAGTTTTGGAGTATTGGAGTTTTGGAGTTTTGGAGTTTCGGAGTTTTGGAGTATTGGAGTTTTGGAGTTTTGGAGTTTTGGAGTTTCGGAGTTTTGGAGTTTCGGAGTTTTGGAGTTTTGGAGTTTTGGAGTTTCGGAGTTTCGGAGTTTCGGTGTTTTGGAGTTTTGGAGTTTTGGAGTATTGGAGTTTTGGAGTTTTGGAGTTTCGGAGTTTTGGAGTTTTGGAGTTTCGGAGTTTTGGAGTTTTGGAGTTTTGGAGTTTTGGAGTTTCGGAGTTTTGGAGTTTTGGAGTTTTGGAGATTCGGAGTTTTGGAGTTTCGGAGTTTTGGAGTTTCGGAGTTTTGGAGTTTTGGAGCTTTGGAGTTTTGGAGTTTCCGAGTTTTGGAGTTTCGGAGTTTTGGAGTTTCGGAGTTTCGGAGTTTTGGAGTTTTGCAGTTTTGGAGTTTTGGAGTTTTGGAGTTTCGGAGTTTCGGAGTTTTGGAGTATTGGAGTTTTGGAGTTTTGGAGTTTTCGAGTTTTCGAGTTTCGGAGTTTCGGAGTTTTGGAGTTTTGGAGTTTTGGAGTTTCGGAGTTTCGGTGTTTTGGAGTTTTGGAGTTTTGGAGTATTGGAGTTTTGGAGTTTTGGAGTTTCGGAGTTTTGGAGTTTCGGAGTTTTGGAGTATTGGAGTTTTGGAATTTCGGAGTTTCGGAGTTTTGGAGTTTCGGAGTTTTGGAGTTTTGGAGTTTCGGAGTTTTGGAGTTTTGGAGTTTTGGAGATTCGGAGTTTCGGAGTTTCGGAGTTTTGGAGTTTTGGAGTTTCGGAGTTTCAGAGTTTCGGAGTTTTGGAGTTTTGGAGTTTCGGAGTTTTGGAGTTTCGGAGTTTCGGAGTTTCGGAGTTTCGGAGTTTTGGAGTTTTGGAGTTTCGGAGTTTCGGAGTTTCGGAGTTTTGGAGTTTTGGAGTTTTGGAGTTTCGGAGTTTCGGAGTTTCGGAGTTTCGGAGTTTCGGAGTTTTGGAGTTTTGGAGTTTTGGAGTTTCGGAGTTTTGGAGTTTCGGAGTTTTGGAGTATTGGAGTTTTGGAGTTTCGGAGTTTTGGAGTTTTGGAGTTTTGGAGTATTGGAGTTTTGGAGTTTTGGAGCTTTGGAGTTTTGGAGTTTTGGAGTTTCGGAGTTTTGGAGTTTTGCAGTATTGGAGTTTTGGAGTTTTGGAGTTTCGGAGTTTTGGAGTTTCGGAGTTTTGGAGTTTCGGAGTTTTGGAGTTTTGGAGTTTTGGAGTTTTTGAGTTTTGGAGTTTTTGAGTTTTTGAGTTTTGGAGCTTTGGAGTTTTGGAGTTTTGGAGTTTCGGAGTTTTGGAGTTTTGGAGTTTTGGAGTTTTGGAGTTTTGGAGTTTTGGAGTTTTGGAGTTTTGGAGTTTTGGAGTTTCGGAGTTTTGGAGTTTTGGAGTTTTGGAGTTTCGGAGTATTGGAGTTTTGGAGTTTTGGAGTTTTGGAGTTTCCGAGTTTTGGAGATTCGGAGTTTTGGAGTTTTGGAGTTTTGGAGTTTCGGAGTTTCGGAGTTTCGGTGTTTTGGAGTTTTGGAGTTTTGGAGTATTGGAGTTTTGGAGTTTTGGAGTTTCGGAGTTTTGGAGTGTCGGAGTTTTGGAGTTTTGGAGTTTTGGAGTTTTGGAGTTTCGGAGTTTTGGAGTTTTGGAGTTTTGGAGTTTTGGAGTTTCGGAGTTTTGGAGTTTGGGAGTTTTGGAGTTTTGGAGATTCGGAGTTTTGGAGTTTCGGAGTTTTGGAGTTTCGGAGTTTTGGAGTTTCGGAGTTTTGGAGTTTCGGAGTTTTGGAGTTTCGGAGTTTTGGAGTTTTGGAGTTTTGGAGTTTTTGAGTTTTTGAGTTTTGGAGTTTCGGAGTTTTGGAGTATTGGAGTTTTGGAGTTTCGGAGTTTTGGAGTTTTGGAGTTTTGGAGTTTCGGAGTTTCGGAGTTTCGGTGTTTTGGAGTTTTGGAGTTTTGGAGTATTGGAGTTTTGGAGTTTTGGAGTTTCGGAGTTTTGGAGTTTCGGAGTTTTGGAGTTTTGGAGTTTTGGAGATTCGGAGTTTTGGAGTTTCGGAGTTTTGGAGTTTTGGAGATTCGGAGTTTTGAAGTTTCGGAGTTTTGGAGTTTCGGAGTTTTGTAGTTTCGGAGTTTCGGAGTTTTGGAGTTTCGGAGTTTTGGAGTTTTGGAGTTTCGGAGTTTTGGAGTTTTGGAGTTTCGGAGTTTTGGAGTATTGGAGTTTTGGAGTTTCGGAGTTTCGGAGTTTTGGAGTATTGGAGTTTTGGAGTTTTGGAGTTTTCGAGTTTTGGAGTTTCGGAGTTTCGGAGTTTTGGAGTTTTGGAGTTTTGGAGTTTCGGAGTTTTGGAGTTTTGGAGTTTCGGAGTTTTGGAGTTTCGGAGTTTTGGAGTTTTGGAGTTTTGGAGTTTCGGAGATTTGGAGTTTTGGAGTTTCGCAGTTTTGGAGTTTTGGAGTTTTGGAGTTTTGGAGTTTTGGAGTTTCGGTGTTTTGGAGTTTTGGAGTTTTGGAGTATTGGAGTTTTGGAGTTTTGGAGTTTCGGAGTTTTGGAGTTTTGGAGTTTCGGAGTTTTGGAGTTTTGGAGTTTTGGAGTTTTGGAGTTTCGGAGTTTTGGAGTTTTGGAGTTTTGGAGATTCGGAGTTTTGGAGTTTCGGAGTTTTGGAGTTTCGGAGTTTTGGAGTTTTGGAGCTTTGGAGTTTTGGAGTTTCCGAGTTTTGGAGTTTCGGAGTTTTGGAGTTTTGGAGTTTCGGAGTTTCGGAGTTTCGGTGTTTTGGAGTTTTGGAGTTTTGGAGT
This sequence comes from Amblyomma mixtum, assembly GCF_055824585.1. Taxonomy (NCBI): domain Eukaryota; kingdom Metazoa; phylum Arthropoda; class Arachnida; order Ixodida; family Ixodidae; genus Amblyomma; species Amblyomma mixtum. The sequence goes on from NW_028317651.1 coordinate 14,682,567, forward strand.
TTTGGAGTTTTCGAGTTTTGGAGTTTCGGAGTTTCGGAGTTTTGGAGTTTCGGAGTTTTGGAGTTTCGGAGTTTTGGAGTTTCGGAGTTTCGGAGTTTTGGAGTATTGGAGTTTTGGAGTTTTCGAGTTTTGGAGTTTCGGAGTTTCGGAGTTTCGGAGTTTTGGAGTTTTGGAGTTTCGGAGTTTTGGAGTTTTGGAGTTTCGGAGTTTTGGAGTTTTGGAGTTTCGGAGTTTTGGAGTTTTGGAGTTTTGGAGTTTTGGAGTTTCCGAGTTTCCGAGTTTCGGAGTTTTGGTGTTTCGGAGTTTTGGAGTTTTGGAGTTTTGGAGTTTCGGAGTTTTGGAGTTTTGGAGTTTTGGAGCTTTGGAGTTTTGGAGTTTTGGAGTTTCGGAGTTTTGGAGTTTTGGAGTATTGGAGTTTTGGAGTTTTGGAGTTTCGGAGTTTTGGAGTTTTGGAGTTTTGGAGATTCGGAGTTTTGGAGTTTCGGAGTTTCGGAGTTTCGGAGTTTTGGAGTTTTGGAGTTTTGGAGTTTTGTAGTTTTGGAGTTTTGGAGTTTCGGAGTTTCGGAGTTTTGGAGTTTTGGAGATTCGGAGTTTTGAAGTTTTGGAGTATTGGAGTTTCGGAGTTTTGGAGTTTTGGAGTTTTGGAGTTTCGGAGTATTGGAGTATTGGAGTTTTGGAGTTTCGGAGTTTTGGAGTTTTGGAGTTTTGGAGTTTTGGAGTTTCGGAGTTTTTGAGTTTGGGAGTTTGGGAGTTTTGGAGTTTTGGAGTTTTGGAGTTTCGGAGTTTCGGTGTTTTGGAGTTTTGGAGTTTTGGAGTATTGGAGTTTTGGAGTTTTGGAGTTTCGGAGTTTTGGAGTTTCGGAGTTTTGGAGTATTGGAGTTTTGGAGTTTCGGAGTTTTGGAGTTTTGGAGTTTTGGAGTATTGGAGTTTTGGAGTTTTGGAGCTTTGGAGTTTTGGTTTTGGAGTTTCGGAGTTTTGGAGTTTTGGAGTATTGGAGTTTTGGAGTTTTGGAGTTTCGGAGTTTTGGAGTTTCGGAGTTTTGGAGTTTCGGAGTTTTGGAGTTTTGGAGTTTTGGAGTTTTTGAGTTTTGGAGTTTTTGAGTTTTGGAGTTTTGGAGCTTTGGAGTTTTGGAGTTTTGGAGTTTCGGAGTTTTGGAGTTTTGGAGTTTTGGAGTTTTGGAGTTTTGGAGTTTTGGAGTTTTGGAGTTTTGGAGTTTTGGAGTTTCGGAGTTTTGGAGTTTTGGAGTTTTGGAGTTTTGGAGTTTTTGAGTTTTTGAGTTTTGGAGTTTCGGAGTTTTGGAGTATTGGAGTTTTGGAGTTTCGGAGTTTTGGAGTTTTGCAGTTTTGGAGTTTCGGAGTTTCGGAGTTTCGGTGTTTTGGAGTTTTGGAGTTTTGGAGTATTGGAGTTTTGGAGTTTTGGAGTTTCGGAGTTTTGGAGTTTCGGAGTTTTGGAGTTTTGGAGTTTTGGAGATTCGGAGTTTTGGAGTTTCGGAGTTTTGGAGTTTTGGAGATTCGGAGTTTTGAAGTTTCGGAGTTTTGGAGTTTCGGAGTTTTGGAGTTTCGGAGTTTCGGAGTTTTGGAGTTTTGGAGTTTCGGAGTTTTGGAGTTTTGGAGTTTCGGAGTTTTGGAGTTTCGGAGTTTCGGAGTTTTGGAGTTTTGGAGTTTTGGAGTTTTGGAGTTTCCGAGTTTTGGAGATTCGGAGTTTTGGAGTTTTGGAGTTTTGGAGTTTCGGAGTTTCGGAGTTTCGGTGTTTTGGAGTTTTGGAGTTTTGGAGTATTGGAGTTTTGGAGTTTTGGAGTTTCGGAGTTTTGGAGTGTCGGAGTTTTGGAGTTTTGGAGTTTTGGAGTTTTGGAGTTTCGGAGTTTTGGAGTTTTGGAGTTTTGGAGTTTTGGAGTTTCGGAGTTTTGGAGTTTGGGAGTTTTGGAGTTTTGGAGATTCGGAGTTTTGGAGTTTCGGAGTTTTGGAGTTTCGGAGTTTTGGAGTTTCGGAGTTTTGGAGTTTCGGAGTTTTGGAGTTTCGGAGTTTTGGAGTTTTGGAGTTTTGGAGTTTTTGAGTTTTGGAGTTTCGGAGTTTTGGAGTATTGGAGTTTTGGAGTTTCGGAGTTTTGGAGTTTTGGAGTTTTGGAGTTTCGGAGTTTCGGAGTTTCGGTGTTTTGGAGTTTTGGAGTTTTGGAGTATTGGAGTTTTGGAGTTTTGGAGTTTCGGAGTTTTGGAGTTTCGGAGTTTTGAAGTTTTGGAGTTTTGGAGATTCGGAGTTTTGGAGTTTCGGAGTTTTGGAGTTTTGGAGATTCGGAGTTTTGAAGTTTCGGAGTTTTGGAGTTTCGGAGTTTTGGAGTTTCGGAGTTTCGGAGTTTTGGAGTTTCGGAGTTTTGGAGTTTTGGAGTTTCGGAGTTTTGGAGTTTTGGAGTTTCGGAGTTTTGGAGTATTGGAGTTTTGGAGTTTCGGAGTTTCGGAGTTTTGGAGTATTGGAGTTTTGGAGTTTTGGAGTTTTCGAGTTTTGGAGTTTCGGAGTTTCGGAGTTTTGGAGTTTTGGAGTTTTGGAGTTTCGGAGTTTTGGAGTTTTGGAGTTTCGGAGTTTTGGAGTTTCGGAGTTTTGGAGTTTTGGAGTTTTGGAGTTTCGGAGATTTGGAGTTTTGGAGTTTCGCAGTTTTGGAGTTTTGGAGTTTTGGAGTTTTGGAGTTTTGGAGTTTTGGAGTTTCGGTGTTTTGGAGTTTTGGAGTTTTGGAGTATTGGAGTTTTGGAGTTTTGGAGTTTCGGAGTTTTGGAGTTTTGGAGTTTCGGAGTTTTGGAGTTTTGGAGTTTTGGAGTTTTGGAGTTTCGGAGTTTTGGAGTTTTGGAGTTTTGGAGATTCGGAGTTTTGGAGTTTCGGAGTTTTGGAGTTTCGGAGTTTTGGAGTTTTGGAGCTTTGGAGTTTTGGAGTTTCCGAGTTTTGGAGTTTCGGAGTTTTGGAGTTTTGGAGTTTCGGAGTTTCGGAGTTTCGGTGTTTTGGAGTTTTGGAGTTTTGGAGTTTTGGAGTTTTCGAGTTTTGGAGTTTCGGAGTTTCGGAGTTTTGGAGTTTCGGAGTTTTGGAGTTTCGGAGTTTTGGAGTTTCGGAGTTTTGGAGTTTTGGAGTTTTGGAGTTTTGGAGTTTCCGAGTTTTGGAGTTTCGGAGTTTTGGAGTTTCGGAGTTTCGGAGTTTTGGAGTTTTGCAGTTTTGGAGTTTTGGAGTTTTGGAGTTTCGGAGTTTCGGAGTTTTGGAGTATTGGAGTTTTGGAGTTTTGGAGTTTCGGAGTTTTGGAGTATTGGAGTTTTGGAGTTTTGGAGTTTTGGAGTTTCGGAGTTTTGGAGTTTCGGAGTTTTGGAGTTTTGGAGTTTTGGAGTTTCGGAGTTTCGGAGTTTCGGTGTTTTGGAGTTTTGGAGTTTTGGAGTATTGGAGTTTTGGAGTTTTGGAGTTTCGGAGTTTTGGAGTTTTGGAGTTTCGGAGTTTTGGAGTTTTGGAGTTTTGGAGTTTTGGAGTTTCGGAGTTTTGGAGTTTTGGAGTTTTGGAGATTCGGAGTTTTGGAGTTTCGGAGTTTTGGAGTTTCGGAGTTTTGGAGTTTTGGAGCTTTGGAGTTTTGGAGTTTCCGAGTTTTGGAGTTTCGGAGTTTTGGAGTTTCGGAGTTTCGGAGTTTTGGAGTTTTGCAGTTTTGGAGTTTTGGAGTTTTGGAGTTTCGGAGTTTCGGAGTTTTGGAGTATTGGAGTTTTGGAGTTTTGGAGTTTTCGAGTTTTCGAGTTTCGGAGTTTCGGAGTTTTGGAGTTTTGGAGTTTTGGAGTTTCGGAGTTTCGGTGTTTTGGAGTTTTGGAGTTTTGGAGTATTGGAGTTTTGGAGTTTTGGAGTTTCGGAGTTTTGGAGTTTCGGAGTTTTGGAGTATTGGAGTTTTGGAATTTCGGAGTTTCGGAGTTTTGGAGTTTCGGAGTTTTGGAGTTTTGGAGTTTCGGAGTTTTGGAGTTTTGGAGTTTTGGAGATTCGGAGTTTCGGAGTTTCGGAGTTTTGGAGTTTTGGAGTTTCGGAGTTTCAGAGTTTCGGAGTTTTGGAGTTTTGGAGTTTCGGAGTTTTGGAGTTTCGGAGTTTCGGAGTTTCGGAGTTTCGGAGTTTTGGAGTTTTGGAGTTTCGGAGTTTCGGAGTTTCGGAGTTTTGGAGTTTTGGAGTTTTGGAGTTTCGGAGTTTCGGAGTTTCGGAGTTTCGGAGTTTCGGAGTTTTGGAGTTTTGGAGTTTCGGAGTTTTGGAGTTTTGGAGTTTCGGAGTTTTGGAGTATTGGAGTTTTGGAGTTTCGGAGTTTCGGAGTTTTGGAGTATTGGAGTTTTGGAGTTTTCGAGTTTTGGAGTTTCGGAGTTTCGGAGTTTCGGAGTTTTGGAGTTTTGGAGTTTCGGAGTTTTGGAGTTTTGGAGTTTCGGAGTTTTGGAGTTTTGGAGTTTCGGAGTTTTGGAGTTTTGGAGTTTTGGAGTTTTGGAGTTTCCGAGTTTCCGAGTTTCGGAGTTTTGGTGTTTCGGAGTTTTGGAGTTTTGGAGTTTTGGAGTTTCGGAGTTTTGGAGTTTTGGAGTTTTGGAGCTTTGGAGTTTTGGAGTTTTGGAGTTTCGGAGTATTGGAGTTTTGGAGTATTGGAGTTTTGGAGTTTTGGAGTTTCGGAGTTTTCGAGTTTTGGAGTTTTGGAGATTCGGAGTTTCGGAGTTTCGGAGTTTCGGAGTTTCGGAGTTTTGGAGTTTTGGAGTTTTGGAGTTTTGTAGTTTTGGAGTTTTGGAGTTTCGGAGTTTCGGAGTTTTGGAGTTTTGGAGATTCGGAGTTTTGAAGTTTTGGAGTATTGGAGTTTCGGAGTTTTGGAGTTTTGGAGTTTTGGAGTTTCGGAGTATTGGAGTATTGGAGTTTTGGAGTTTCGGAGTTTTGGAGTTTTGGAGTTTTGGAGTTTTGGAGTTTCGGAGTTTTTGAGTTTGGGAGTTTGGGAGTTTTGGAGTTTTGGAGTTTTGGAGTTTCGGAGTTTCGGTGTTTTGGAGTTTTGGAGTTTTAGAGTATTGGAGTTTTGGAGTTTTGGAGTTTCGGAGTTTTGGAGTTTCGGAGTTTTGGAGTATTGGAGTTTTGGAGTTTCGGAGTTTTGGAGTTTTGGAGTTTTGGAGTATTGGAGTTTTGGAGTTTTGGAGCTTTGGAGTTTTGGAGTTTTGGAGTTTCGGAGTTTTGGAGTTTTGGAGTATTGGAGTTTTGGAGTTTTGGAGTTTCGGAGTTTTGGAGTTTCGGAGTTTTGGAGTTTCGGAGTTTTGGAGTTTTGGAGTTTTGGAGTTTTTGAGTTTTGGAGTTTTTGAGTTTTGGAGTTTTGGAGCTTTGGAGTTTTGGAGTTTTGGAGTTTCGGAGTTTTGGAGTTTTGGAGTTTTGGAGTTTTGGAGTTTTGGAGTTTTGGAGTTTTGGAGTTTTGGAGTTTTGGAGTTTCGGAGTTTTGGAGTTTTGGAGTTTTGGAGTTTCGGAGTATTGGAGTTTTGGAGTTTTGGAGTTTTGGAGTTTCCGAGTTTTGGAGATTCGGAGTTTTGGAGTTTTGGAGTTTTGGAGTTTCGGAGTTTCGGAGTTTCGGAGTTTTGGAGTTTTGGAGATTCGGAGTTTTGAAGTTTCGGAGTTTTGGAGTTTCGGAGTTTTGGAGTTTCGGAGTTTCGGAGTTTTGGAGTTTCGGAGTTTTGGAGTTTTGGAGTTTCGGAGTTTTGGAGTTTTGGAGTTTCGGAGTTTTGGAGTATTGGAGTTTTGGAGTTTCGGAGTTTCGGAGTTTTGGAGTATTGGAGTTTTGGAGTTTTGGAGTTTTCGAGTTTTGGAGTTTCGGAGTTTCGGAGTTTTGGAGTTTTGGAGTTTTGGAGTTTCGGAGTTTTGGAGTTTTGGAGTTTCGGAGTTTTGGAGTTTCGGAGTTTTGGAGTTTTGGAGTTTTGGAGTTTCGGAGATTTGGAGTTTTGGAGTTTCGCAGTTTTGGAGTTTTGGAGTTTTGGAGTTTTGGAGTTTTGGAGTTTTGGAGTTTCGGTGTTTTGGAGTTTTGGAGTTTTGGAGTATTGGAGTTTTGGAGTTTTGGAGTTTCGGAGTTTTGGAGTTTTGGAGTTTCGGAGTTTTGGAGTTTTGGAGTTTTGGAGTTTTGGAGTTTCGGAGTTTTGGAGTTTTGGAGTTTTGGAGATTCGGAGTTTTGGAGTTTCGGAGTTTTGGAGTTTCGGAGTTTTGGAGTTTTGGAGCTTTGGAGTTTTGGAGTTTCCGAGTTTTGGAGTTTCGGAGTTTTGGAGTTTTGGAGTTTCGGAGTTTCGGAGTTTCGGTGTTTTGGAGTTTTGGAGTTTTGGAGTTTTGGAGTTTTCGAGTTTTGGAGTTTCGGAGTTTCGGAGTTTTGGAGTTTCGGAGTTTTGGAGTTTCGGAGTTTTGGAGTTTCGGAGTTTTGGAGTTTTGGAGTTTTGGAGTTTTGGAGTTTCCGAGTTTTGGAGTTTCGGAGTTTTGGAGTTTCGGAGTTTCGGAGTTTTGGAGTTTTGCAGTTTTGGAGTTTTGGAGTTTTGGAGTTTCGGAGTTTCGGAGTTTTGGAGTATTGGAGTTTTGGAGTTTTGGAGTTTCGGAGTTTTGGAGTATTGGAGTTTTGGAGTTTTGGAGTTTTGGAGTTTCGGAGTTTTGGAGTTTCGGAGTTTTGGAGTTTTGGAGTTTTGGAGTTTCGGAGTTTCGGAGTTTCGGTGTTTTGGAGTTTTGGAGTTTTGGAGTATTGGAGTTTTGGAGTTTTGGAGTTTCGGAGTTTTGGAGTTTTGGAGTTTCGGAGTTTTGGAGTTTTGGAGTTTTGGAGTTTTGGAGTTTCGGAGTTTTGGAGTTTTGGAGTTTTGGAGATTCGGAGTTTTGGAGTTTCGGAGTTTTGGAGTTTCGGAGTTTTGGAGTTTTGGAGCTTTGGAGTTTTGGAGTTTCCGAGTTTTGGAGTTTCGGAGTTTTGGAGTTTCGGAGTTTCGGAGTTTTGGAGTTTTGCAGTTTTGGAGTTTTGGAGTTTTGGAGTTTCGGAGTTTCGGAGTTTTGGAGTATTGGAGTTTTGGAGTTTTGGAGTTTTCGAGTTTTCGAGTTTCGGAGTTTCGGAGTTTTGGAGTTTTGGAGTTTTGGAGTTTCGGAGTTTCGGTGTTTTGGAGTTTTGGAGTTTTGGAGTATTGGAGTTTTGGAGTTTTGGAGTTTCGGAGTTTTGGAGTATTGGAGTTTTGGAATTTTGGAGTTTCGGAGTTTTGGAGTTTCGGAGTTTTGGAGTTTTGGAGTTTCGGAGTTTTGGAGTTTTGGAGTTTTGGAGATTCGGAGTTTCGGAGTTTCGGAGTTTTGGAGTTTTGGAGTTTCGGAGTTTCAGAGTTTCGGAGTTTTGGAGTTTTGGAGTTTCGGAGTTTTGGAGTTTCGGAGTTTCGGAGTTTCGGAGTTTCGGAGTTTTGGAGTTTTGGAGTTTCGGAGTTTCGGAGTTTCGGAGTTTTGGAGTTTTGGAGTTTTGGAGTTTCGGAGTTTCGGAGTTTCGGAGTTTCGGAGTTTCGGAGTTTTGGAGTTTTGGAGTTTCGGAGTTTTGGAGTTTTGGAGTTTCGGAGTTTTGGAGTATTGGAGTTTTGGAGTTTCGGAGTTTCGGAGTTTTGGAGTATTGGAGTTTTGGAGTTTTCGAGTTTTGGAGTTTCGGAGTTTCGGAGTTTCGGAGTTTTGGAGTTTTGGAGTTTCGGAGTTTTGGAGTTTTGGAGTTTCGGAGTTTTGGAGTTTTGGAGTTTCGGAGTTTTGGAGTTTTGGAGTTTTGGAGTTTTGGAGTTTCCGAGTTTCCGAGTTTCGGAGTTTTGGTGTTTCGGAGTTTTGGAGTTTTGGAGTTTTGGAGTTTCGGAGTTTTGGAGTTTTGGAGTTTTGGAGCTTTGGAGTTTTGGAGTTTTGGAGTTTCGGAGTTTTGGAGTTTTGGAGTATTGGAGTTTTGGAGTTTTGGAGTTTCGGAGTTTTCGAGTTTTGGAGTTTTGGAGATTCGGAGTTTTGGAGTTTCGGAGTTTCGGAGTTTCGGAGTTTTGGAGTTTTGGAGTTTTGGAGTTTTGTAGTTTTGGAGTTTTGGAGTTTCGGAGTTTCGGAGTTTTGGAGTTTTGGAGATTCGGAGTTTTGAAGTTTTGGAGTATTGGAGTTTCGGAGTTTTGGAGTTTTGGAGTTTTGGAGTTTCGGAGTATTGGAGTATTGGAGTTTTGGAGTTTCGGAGTTTTGGAGTTTTGGAGTTTTGGAGTTTTGGAGTTTCGGAGTTTTTGAGTTTGGGAGTTTGGGAGTTTTGGAGTTTTGGAGTTTTGGAGTTTCGGAGTTTCGGTGTTTTGGAGTTTTGGAGTTTTAGAGTATTGGAGTTTTGGAGTTTTGGAGTTTCGGAGTTTTGGAGTTTCGGAGTTTTGGAGTATTGGAGTTTTGGAGTTTCGGAGTTTTGGAGTTTTGGAGTTTTGGAGTATTGGAGTTTTGGAGTTTTGGAGCTTTGGAGTTTTGGAGTTTTGGAGTTTCGGAGTTTTGGAGTTTTGGAGTATTGGAGTTTTGGAGTTTTGGAGTTTCGGAGTTTTGGAGTTTCGGAGTTTTGGAGTTTCGGAGTTTTGGAGTTTTGGAGTTTTGGAGTTTTTGAGTTTTGGAGTTTTTGAGTTTTGGAGTTTTGGAGCTTTGGAGTTTTGGAGTTTTGGAGTTTCGGAGTTTTGGAGTTTTGGAGTTTTGGAGTTTTGGAGTTTTGGAGTTTTGGAGTTTTGGAGTTTTGGAGTTTTGGAGTTTTGGAGTTTTGGAGTTTCGGAGTATTGGAGTTTTGGAGTTTTGGAGTTTTGGAGTTTCCGAGTTTTGGAGATTCGGAGTTTTGGAGTTTTGGAGTTTTGGAGTTTCGGAGTTTCGGAGTTTCGGTGTTTTGGAGTTTTGGAGTTTTGGAGTATTGGAGTTTTGGAGTTTTGGAGTTTCGGAGTTTTGGAGTGTCGGAGTTTTGGAGTTTTGGAGTTTTGGAGTTTTGGAGTTTCGGAGTTTTGGAGTTTTGGAGTTTTGGAGTTTTGGAGTTTCGGAGTTTTGGAGTTTGGGAGTTTTGGAGTTTTGGAGATTCGGAGTTTTGGAGTTTCGGAGTTTTGGAGTTTCGGAGTTTTGGAGTTTCGGAGTTTTGGAGTTTCGGAGTTTTGGAGTTTCGGAGTTTTGGAGTTTTGGAGTTTTGGAGTTTTTGAGTTTTTGAGTTTTGGAGTTTCGGAGTTTTGGAGTATTGGAGTTTTGGAGTTTCGGAGTTTTGGAGTTTTGGAGTTTTGGAGTTTCGGAGTTTCGGAGTTTCGGTGTTTTGGAGTTTTGGAGTTTTGGAGTATTGGAGTTTTGGAGTTTTGGAGTTTCGGAGTTTTGGAGTTTCGGAGTTTTGGAGTTTTGGAGTTTTGGAGATTCGGAGTTTTGGAGTTTCGGAGTTTTGGAGTTTTGGAGATTCGGAGTTTTGAAGTTTCGGAGTTTTGGAGTTTCGGAGTTTTGGAGTTTCGGAGTTTCGGAGTTTTGGAGTTTCGGAGTTTTGGAGTTTTGGAGTTTCGGAGTTTTGGAGTTTTGGAGTTTCGGAGTTTTGGAGTATTGGAGTTTTGGAGTTTCGGAGTTTCGGAGTTTTGGAGTATTGGAGTTTTGGAGTTTTGGAGTTTTCGAGTTTTGGAGTTTCGGAGTTTCGGAGTTTTGGAGTTTTGGAGTTTTGGAGTTTCGGAGTTTTGGAGTTTTGGAGTTTCGGAGTTTTGGAATTTCGGAGTTTTGGAGTTTTGGAGTTTTGGAGTTTCGGAGATTTGGAGTTTTGGAGTTTCGCAGTTTTGGAGTTTTGGAGTTTTGGAGTTTTGGAGTTTTGGAGTTTTGGAGTTTCGGAGTTTTGGAGTTTTGGAGTTTTGGAGTTTCGGAGTTTCGGAGTTTTGGAGTTTTGGAGTTTTGGAGTTTCGGAGTTTTGGAGTTTTGGAGTTTCGGAGTTTTGGAGTTTCGGAGTTTTGGAGTTTTGGAGTTTTGGAGTTTCGGAGTTTCGGAGTTTCGGTGTTTTGGAGTTTCAGAGTTTTGGAGTATTGGAGTTTTGGAGTATTGGAGTTTTGGAGTTTCGGAGTTTTGGAGTTTTGGAGTTTCGGAGTTTTGGAGTTTTGGAGTATTGGAGTTTTGGAGTTTTGGAGTTTCGGAGTTTTGGAGTTTTGGAGTTTCGGAGTTTCGGAGTTTTGGAGTTTCGGAGTTTCGGAGTTTCGGCGTTTTGGAGTTTCGGAGTTTTGGAGTTTTGGAGTTTCGGAGTTTTGGAGTTTTGGAGTTTCGGAGTTTTGGAGTTTCGGAGTTTTGGAGTTTTGGAGTTTCGGAGTTTTGGAGTTTTGGAGTTTTGGAGATTCGGAGTTTTGGAGTTTCGGAGTTTTGGAGTTTCGGAGTTTTGGAGTTTTGGAGTTTTGGAGCTTTGGAGTTTTGGAGTTTCCGAGTTTTGGAGTTTCGGAGTTTTGGAGTTTCGGAGTTTCGGAGTTTTGGAGTTTTGCAGTTTTGGAGTTTTGGAGTTTTGGAGTTTCGGAGTTTCGGAGTTTTGGAGTATTGGAGTTTTGGAGTTTTGGAGTTTTCGAGTTTTGGAGTTTCGGAGTTTTGGAGTTTTGGAGTTTTGGAGTTTCGGAGTTTCGGAGTATTGGAGTTTTGGAGTTTCGGAGTTTTGGAGTTTTGGAGTTTTGGAGTTTTGGAGTTTCGGAGTTTTGGAGTTTCGGAGTTTTGGAGTTTTGGAGTTTTGGAGTTTCGGAGTTTCGGAGTTTCGGAGTTTTGGAGTTTCGGAGTTTTGGAGTATTGGAGTTTTGGAATTTCGGAGTTTCGGAGTTTTGGAGTTTCGGAGTTTTGGAGTTTTGGAGTTTCGGAGTTTTGGAGTTTTGGAGTTTTGGAGATTCGGAGTTTCGGAGTTTCGGAGTTTTGGAGTTTTGGAGTTTCGGAGTTTCAGAGTTTCGGAGTTTTGGAGTTTTGGAGTTTCGGAGTTTCGGAGTTTCGGAGTTTCGGAGTTTTGGAGTTTTGGAGTTTCGGAGTTTCAGAGGTTCGGAGTTTCGGAGTTTTGGAGTTTTGGGGTTTCGGAGTTTTGGAGTTTTGGAGTTTCGGAGTTTTGGAGTATTGGAGTTTTGGAGTTTCGGAGTTTCGGAGTTTTGGAGTATTGGAGTTTTGGAGTTTTCGAGTTTTCGAGTTTTGGAGTTTCGGAGTTTCGGAGTTTTGGAGTTTTGGAGTTTTGGAGTTTCGGAGTTTTGGAGTTTTGGAGTTTCGGAGTTTTGGAGTTTTGGAGTTTCGGAGTTTTGGAGTTTTGGAGTTTTGGAGTTTTGGAGTTTCCGAGTTTCGGAGTTTCGGAGTTTTGGTGTTTCGGAGTTTTGGAGTTTTGGAGTTTTGGAGTTTCGGAGTTTTGGAGTTTTGGAGTTTTGGAGCTTTGGAGTTTTGGAGTTTTGGAGTTTCGGAGTTTTGGAGTTTTGGAGTATTGGAGTTTTGGAGTTTTGGAGTTTCGGAGTTTTCGAGTTTTGGAGTTTTGGAGATTCGGAGTTTTGGAGTTTCGGAGTTTCGGAGTTTCGGAGTTTTGGAGTTTTGGAGTTTTGGAGTTTTGTAGTTTTGGAGTTTTGGAGTTTCGGAGTTTCGGAGTTTTGGAGTTTTGGAGATTCGGAGTTTTGAAGTTTTGGAGTATTGGAGTTTCGGAGTTTTGGAGTTTTGGAGTTTCGGAGTATTGGAGTATTGGAGTTTTGGAGTTTCGGAGTTTTGGAGTTTTGGAGTTTTGGAGTTTCGGAGTTTTTGAGTTTCGGAGTTTTGGAGTTTTGGAGTTTTGGAGTTTTGGAGTTTCGGAGTTTCGGTGTTTTGGAGTTTTGGAGTTTTGGAGTATTGGAGTTTTGGAGTTTTGGAGTTTCGGAGTTTTGGAGTTTCGGAGTTTTGGAGTATTGGAGTTTTGGAGTTTCGGAGTTTTGGAGTTTTGGAGTTTTGGAGTATTGGAGTTTTGGAGTTTTGGAGCTTTGGAGTTTTGGAGTTTTGGAGTTTCGGAGTTTTGGAGTTTTGGAGTATTGGAGTTTTGGAGTTTTGGAGTTTCGGAGTTTTGGAGTTTCGGAGTTTTGGAGTTTCGGAGTTTTGGAGTTTTGGAGTTTTGGAGTTTTTGAGTTTTGGAGTTTTTGAGTTTTGGAGTTTTGGAGCTTTGGAGTTTTGGAGTTTTGGAGTTTCGGAGTTTTGGAGTTTTGGAGTTTTGGAGTTTTGGAGTTTTGGAGTTTCGGAGTTTTGGAGTTTTGGAGTTTTGGAGTTTCGGAGTATTGGAGTTTTGGAGTTTTGGAGTTTCCGAGTTTTGGAGATTCGGAGTTTTGGAGTTTTGGAGTTTTGGAGTTTTTGAGTTTTTGAGTTTTGGAGTTTTTGAGTTTTGGAGTTTTGGAGCTTTGGAGTTTTAGAGTTTTGGAGTTTCGGAGTTTTGGAGTTTTGGAGTTTTGGAGTATTGGAGTTTTGGAGTTTTGGAGTTTCGGAGTTTTGGAGTTTCGGAGTTTTGGAGTTTCGGAGTTTTGGAGTTTTGGAGTTTTTGAGTTTTGGAGTTTCGGAGTTTCGGAGTTTCGGAGTTTCGGAGTTTTGGAGTTTTGGAGTTTCGGAGTTTTGGAGTTTTGGAGTTTCGGAGTTTTGGAGTTTCGGAGTTTTGGAGTTTTGGAGTTTCGGAGTTTTGGAGTTTTGGAGATTCGGAGTTTTGGAGTTTCGGAGTTTTGGAGTTTCGGAGTTTTGGAGTTTTGGAGCTTTGGAGTTTTGGAGTTTCCGAGTTTTGGAGTTTCGGAGTTTTGGAGTTTCGGAGTTTCGGAGTTTTGGAGTTTTGCAGTTTTGGAGTTTTGGAGTTTTGGAGTTTCGGAGTTGCGGAGTTTTGGAGTATTGGAGTTTTGGAGTTTTGGAGTTTTCGAGTTTTGGAGTTTCGGAGTTTCGGAGTTTTGGAGTTTTGGAGTTTTGGAGTTTCGGAGTTTCGGAGTATTGGAGTTTTGGAGTTTCGGAGTTTTGGAGTTTTGGAGTTTTGGAGTTTTGGAGTTTCGGAGTTTTGGAGTTTCGGAGTTTTGGAGTTTTGGAGTTTTGGAGTTTCGGAGTTTCGGAGTTTCGGTGTTTTGGAGTTTTGGAGTTTTGGAGTATTGGAGTTTTGGAGTTTTGGAGTTTCGGAGTTTTGGAGTTTCGGAGTTTTGGAGTTTTGGAGTTTTGGAGATTCGGAGTTTTGGAGTTTCGGAGTTTTGGAGTTTCGGAGTTTTGGAGTTTCGGAGTTTTGGAGTTTCGGAGTTTTGGAGTTTTGGAGTTTTGGAGTTTTTGAGTTTTGGAGTTTTGGAGTTTCGGAGTTTTGGAGTATTGGAGTTTTGGAGTTTCGGAGTTTTGGAGTTTTGGAGTTTTGGAGTTTCGGAGTTTTGGAGTTTCGGAGTTTTGGAGTTTTGGAGTTTTGGAGTTTTGGAGTTTCGGAGTTTCGGAGTTTCGGTGTTTTGGAGTTTTGGAGTTTTGGAGTTTTGGAGTTTTCGAGTTTTGGAGTTTCGGAGTTTCGGAGTTTTGGAGTTTCGGAGTTTTGGAGTTTCGGAGTTTTGGAGTTTTGGAGTTTTGGAGTTTCGGAGTTTTGGAGTTTTGGAGTTTTGGAGTTTCGGAGTTTTGGAGTTTTGGAGTTTTGGAGTTTTGGAGTTTCGGAGTTTTGGAGTTTTGGAGTTTTGGAGTTTTGGAGTTTCGGAGTTTTGGAGTTTTGGAGTTTTGGAGTTTTGGAGTTTCGGAGTTTCGGAGTTTTGGAGTTTTGGAGTTTTGGAGTTTCGGAGTTTTGGAGTTTTGGAGTTTCGGAGTTTTGGAGTTTCGGAGTTTTGGAGTATTGGAGTTTTGGAGATTCGGAGTTTTGGAGTTTCGGAGTTTTGGAGTTTCGGAGTTTTGGAGTTTTGGAGTTTTGGAGTTTTGGAGTTTTGGAGTTTCCGAGTTTTGGAGTTTCGGAGTTTTGGAGTTTCGGAGTTTCGGAGTTTTGGAGTTTTGCAGTTTTGGAGTTTTGGAGTTTTGGAGTTTTGGAGTTTCGGAGTTTTGGAGTATTGGAGTTTTGGAGATTCGGAGTTTTGGAGTTTCGGAGTTTTGGAGTTTCGGAGTTTTGGAGTTTTGGAGTTTTGGAGTTTTGGAGTTTCCGAGTTTTGGAGTTTCGGAGTTTTGGAGTTTCGGAGTTTCGGAGTTTTGGAGTTTTGCAGTTTTGGAGTTTTGGAGTTTTGGAGTTTCGGAGTTTCGGAGTTTTGGAGTATTGGAGTTTTGGAGTTTTGGAGTTTCGGAGTTTTGGAGTATTGGAGTTTTGGAGTTTTGGAGTTTTGGAGTTTCGGAGTTTTGGAGTTTCGGAGTTTTGGAGTTTTGGAGTTTTGGAGTTTTGGAGTTTCGGAGTTTCGGAGTTTCGGTGTTTTGGAGTTTTGGAGTTTTGGAGTATTGGAGTTTTGGAGTTTTGGAGTTTCGGAGTTTTGGAGTTTTGGAGTTTCGGAGTTTTGGAGTTTTGGAGTTTTGGAGTTTTGGAGTTTCGGAGTTTTGGAGTTTTGGAGTTTTGGAGATTCGGAGTTTTGGAGTTTCGGAGTTTTGGAGTTTCGGAGTTTTGGAGTTTTGGAGCTTTGGAGTTTTGGAGTTTCCGAGTTTTGGAGTTTCGGAGTTTTGGAGTTTCGGAGTTTCGGAGTTTTGGAGTTTTGCAGTTTTGGAGTTTTGGAGTTTTGGAGTTTCGGAGTTTCGGAGTTTTGGAGTATTGGAGTTTTGGAGTTTTGGAGTTTTCGAGTTTTCGAGTTTCGGAGTTTCGGAGTTTTGGAGTTTTGGAGTTTTGGAGTTTCGGAGTTTCGGTGTTTTGGAGTTTTGGAGTTTTGGAGTATTGGAGTTTTGGAGTTTTGGAGTTTCGGAGTTTTGGAGTTTCGGAGTTTTGGAGTTTTGGAGTTTTGGAGTTTTGGAGTTTTGGAGTTTCGGAGTTTTGGAGTTTTGGAGTTTTGGAGATTCGGAGTTTTGGAGTTTCGGAGTTTTGGAGTTTCGGAGTTTTGGAGTTTTGGAGCTTTGGAGTTTTGGAGTTTCCGAGTTTTGGAGTTTCGGAGTTTTGGAGTTTCGGAGTTTCGGAGTTTTGGAGTTTTGCAGTTTTGGAGTTTTGGAGTTTTGGAGTTTCGGAGTTTCGGAGTTTTGGAGTATTGGAGTTTTGGAGTTTTGGAGTTTTCGAGTTTTCGAGTTTCGGAGTTTCGGAGTTTTGGAGTTTTGGAGTTTTGGAGTTTCGGAGTTTCGGTGTTTTGGAGTTTTGGAGTTTTGGAGTATTGGAGTTTTGGAGTTTTGGAGTTTCGGAGTTTTGGAGTTTCGGAGTTTTGGAGTATTGGAGTTTTGGAATTTCGGAGTTTCGGAGTTTTGGAGTTTCGGAGTTTTGGAGTTTTGGAGTTTCGGAGTTTTGGAGTTTTGGAGTTTTGGAGATTCGGAGTTTCGGAGTTTCGGAGTTTTGGAGTTTTGGAGTTTCGGAGTTTCAGAGTTTCGGAGTTTTGGAGTTTTGGAGTTTCGGAGTTTTGGAGTTTCGGAGTTTCGGAGTTTCGGAGTTTCGGAGTTTTGGAGTTTTGGAGTTTCGGAGTTTCGGAGTTTCGGAGTTTCGGAGTTTTGGAGTTTCGGAGTTTTGGAGTTTTGGAGTTTTGGAGTTTTGGAGTTTCCGAGTTTTGGAGTTTCGGAGTTTTGGAGTTTCGGAGTTTCGGAGTTTTGGAGTTTTGCAGTTTTGGAGTTTTGGAGTTTTGGAGTTTCGGAGTTTCGGAGTTTTGGAGTATTGGAGTTTTGGAGTTTTGGAGTTTCGGAGTTTTGGAGTATTGGAGTTTTGGAGTTTTGGAGTTTTGGAGTTTCGGAGTTTTGGAGTTTCGGAGTTTTGGAGTTTTGGAGTTTTGGAGTTTTGGAGTTTCGGAGTTTCGGAGTTTCGGTGTTTTGGAGTTTTGGAGTTTTGGAGTATTGGAGTTTTGGAGTTTTGGAGTTTCGGAGTTTTGGAGTTTTGGAGTTTCGGAGTTTTGGAGTTTTGGAGTTTTGGAGTTTTGGAGTTTCGGAGTTTTGGAGTTTTGGAGTTTTGGAGATTCGGAGTTTTGGAGTTTCGGAGTTTTGGAGTTTCGGAGTTTTGGAGTTTTGGAGCTTTGGAGTTTTGGAGTTTCCGAGTTTTGGAGTTTCGGAGTTTTGGAGTTTCGGAGTTTCGGAGTTTTGGAGTTTTGCAGTTTTGGAGTTTTGGAGTTTTGGAGTTTCGGAGTTTCGGAGTTTTGGAGTATTGGAGTTTTGGAGTTTTGGAGTTTTCGAGTTTTCGAGTTTCGGAGTTTCGGAGTTTTGGAGTTTTGGAGTTTTGGAGTTTCGGAGTTTCGGTGTTTTGGAGTTTTGGAGTTTTGGAGTATTGGAGTTTTGGAGTTTTGGAGTTTCGGAGTTTTGGAGTTTCGGAGTTTTGGAGTATTGGAGTTTTGGAATTTCGGAGTTTCGGAGTTTTGGAGTTTCGGAGTTTTGGAGTTTTGGAGTTTCGGAGTTTTGGAGTTTTGGAGTTTTGGAGATTCGGAGTTTCGGAGTTTCGGAGTTTTGGAGTTTTGGAGTTTCGGAGTTTCAGAGTTTCGGAGTTTTGGAGTTTTGGAGTTTCGGAGTTTTGGAGTTTCGGAGTTTCGGAGTTTCGGAGTTTCGGAGTTTTGGAGTTTTGGAGTTTCGGAGTTTCGGAGTTTCGGAGTTTTGGAGTTTTGGAGTTTTGGAGTTTCGGAGTTTCGGAGTTTCGGAGTTTCGGAGTTTTGGAGTTTTGGAGTTTCGGAGTTTTGGAGTTTTGGAGTTTCGGAGTTTTGGAGTATTGGAGTTTTGGAGTTTCGGAGTTTCGGAGTTTTGGAGTATTGGAGTTTTGGAGTTTTCGAGTTTTGGAGTTTCGGAGTTTCGGAGTTTCGGAGTTTTGGAGTTTTGGAGTTTCGGAGTTTTGGAGTTTTGGAGTTTCGGAGTTTTGGAGTTTTGGAGTTTCGGAGTTTTGGAGTTTTGGAGTTTTGGAGTTTTGGAGTTTCCGAGTTTCCGAGTTTCGGAGTTTTGGTGTTTCGGAGTTTTGGAGTTTTGGAGTTTTGGAGTTTCGGAGTTTTGGAGTTTTGGAGTTTTGGAGCTTTGGAGTTTTGGAGTTTTGGAGTTTCGGAGTTTTGGAGTTTTGGAGTATTGGAGTTTTGGAGTTTTGGAGTTTCGGAGTTTTCGAGTTTTGGAGTTTTGGAGATTCGGAGTTTTGGAGTTTCGGAGTTTCGGAGTTTCGGAGTTTTGGAGTTTTGGAGTTTTGGAGTTTTGTAGTTTTGGAGTTTTGGAGTTTCGGAGTTTCGGAGTTTTGGAGTTTTGGAGATTCGGAGTTTTGAAGTTTTGGAGTATTGGAGTTTCGGAGTTTTGGAGTTTTGGAGTTTTGGAGTTTCGGAGTATTGGAGTATTGGAGTTTTGGAGTTTCGGAGTTTTGGAGTTTTGGAGTTTTGGAGTTTTGGAGTTTCCGAGTTTTTGAGTTTGGGAGTTTGGGAGTTTTGGAGTTTTGGAGTTTTGGAGTTTCGGAGTTTCGGTGTTTTGGAGTTTTGGAGTTTTGGAGTATTGGAGTTTTGGAGTTTTGGAGTTTCGGAGTTTTGGAGTTTCGGAGTTTTGGAGTATTGGAGTTTTGGAGTTTCGGAGTTTTGGAGTTTTGGAGTTTTGGAGTATTGGAGTTTTGGAGTTTTGGAGCTTTGGAGTTTTGGAGTTTTGGAGTTTCGGAGTTTTGGAGTTTTGGAGTATTGGAGTTTTGGAGTTTTGGAGTTTCGGAGTTTTGGAGTTTCGGAGTTTTGGAGTTTCGGAGTTTTGGAGTTTTGGAGTTTTGGAGTTTTTGAGTTTTTGAGTTTTTGAGTTTTGGAGTTTTGGAGCTTTGGAGTTTTGGAGTTTTGGAGTTTCGGAGTTTTGGAGTTTTGGAGTTTTGGAGTTTTGGAGTTTTGGAGTTTTGGAGTTTTGGAGTTTTGGAGTTTCGGAGTTTTGGAGTTTTGGAGTTTTGGAGTTTCGGAGTATTGGAGTTTTGGAGTTTTGGAGTTTTGGAGTTTCCGAGTTTTGGAGATTCGGAGTTTTGGAGTTTTGGAGTTTTGGAGTTTCGGAGTTTCGGAGTTTCGGTGTTTTGGAGTTTTGGAGTTTTGGAGTATTGGAGTTTTGGAGTTTTGGAGTTTCGGAGTTTTGGAGTGTCGGAGTTTTGGAGTTTTGGTGTTTTGGAGTTTTGGAGTTTTGGAGTTTCGGAGTTTTGGAGTTTTGGAGTTTTGGAGTTTTGGAGTTTCGGAGTTTTGGAGTTTGGGAGTTTTGGAGTTTTGGAGTTTCGGAGTTTCGGAGTATTGGAGTTTTGGAGTTTCGGAGTTTTGGAGTTTTGGAGTTTTGGAGTTTTGGAGTTTCGGAGTTTTGGAGTTTCGGAGTTTTGGAGTTTTGGAGTTTTGGAGTTTCGGAGTTTCGGAGTTTCGGAGTTTTGGAGTTTCGGAGTTTTGGAGTATTGGAGTTTTGGAATTTCGGAGTTTCGGAGTTTTGGAGTTTCGGAGTTTTGGAGTTTTGGAGTTTCGGAGTTTTGGAGTTTTGGAGTTTTGGAGATTCGGAGTTTCGGAGTTTCGGAGTTTTGGAGTTTTGGAGTTTCGGAGTTTCAGAGTTTCGGAGTTTTGGAGTTTTGGAGTTTCGGAGTTTCCGAGTTTCGGAGTTTCGGAGTTTTGGAGTTTTGGAGTTTCGGAGTTTCAGAGGTTCGGAGTTTCGGAGTTTTGGAGTTTTGGAGTTTCGGAGTTTTGGAGTTTTGGAGTTTCGGAGTTTTGGAGTATTGGAGTTTTGGAGTTTCGGAGTTTCGGAGTTTTGGAGTATTGGAGTTTTGGAGTTTTCGAGTTTTCGAGTTTTGGAGTTTCGGAGTTTCGGAGTTTTGGAGTTTTGGAGTTTTGGAGTTTCGGAGTTTTGGAGTTTTGGAGTTTCGGAGTTTTGGAGTTTCGGAGTTTTGGAGTTTTGGAGTTTTGGAGTTTTGGAGTTTCCGAGTTTCGGAGTTTCGGAGTTTTGGTGTTTCGGAGTTTTGGAGTTTTGGAGTTTTGGAGTTTCGGAGTTTTGGAGTTTTGGAGTTTTGGAGCTTTGGAGTTTTGGAGTTTTGGAGTTTCGGAGTTTTGGAGTTTTGGAGTATTGGAGTTTTGGAGTTTTGGAGTTTCGGAGTTTTCGAGTTTTGGAGTTTTGGAGATTCGGAGTTTTGGAGTTTCGGAGTTTCGGAGTTTCGGAGTTTTGGAATTTTGGAGTTTTGGAGTTTTGTAGTTTTGGAGTTTTGGAGTTTCGGAGTTTCGGAGTTTTGGAGTTTTGGAGATTCGGAGTTTTGAAGTTTTGGAGTATTGGAGTTTCGGAGTTTTGGAGTTTTGGAGTTTCGGAGTATTGGAGTATTGGAGTTTTGGAGTTTCGGAGTTTTGGAGTTTTGGAGTTTTGGAGTTTCGGAGTTTTTGAGTTTCGGAGTTTTGGAGTTTTGGAGTTTCGGAGTTTCGGTGTTTTGGAGTTTTGGAGTTTTGGAGTATTGGAGTTTTGGAGTTTTGGAGTTTCGGAGTTTTGGAGTTTCGGAGTTTTGGAGTATTGGAGTTTTGGAGTTTCGGAGTTTTGGAGTTTTGGAGTTTTGGAGTATTGGAGTTTTGGAGTTTTGGAGCTTTGGAGTTTTGGAGTTTTGGAGTTTCGGAGTTTTGGAGTTTTGGAGTATTGGAGTTTTGGAGTTTTGGAGTTTCGGAGTTTTGGAGTTTCGGAGTTTTGGAGTTTCGGAGTTTTGGAGTTTTGGAGTTTTGGAGTTTTTGAGTTTTGGAGTTTTTGAGTTTTGGAGTTTTGGAGCTTTGGAGTTTTGGAGTTTTGGAGTTTCGGAGTTTTGGAGTTTTGGAGTTTTGGAGTTTTGGAGTTTTGGAGTTTTGGAGTTTCGGAGTTTTGGAGTTTTGGAGTTTTGGAGTTTCGGAGTATTGGAGTTTTGGAGTTTTGGAGTTTCCGAGTTTTGGAGATTCGGAGTTTTGGAGTTTTGGAGTTTTGGAGTTTTGGAGTTTTTGAGTTTTGGAGTTTTTGAGTTTTGGAGTTTTGGAGCTTTGGAGTTTTAGAGTTTTGGAGTTTCGGAGTTTTGGAGTTTTGGAGTATTGGAGTTTTGGAGTTTTGGAGTTTCGGAGTTTTGGAGTTTCGGAGTTTTGGAGTTTCGGAGTTTTGGAGTTTTGGAGTTTTGGAGTTTTTGAGTTTTGGAGTTTCGGAGTTTCGGAGTTTCGGAGTTTCGGAGTTTTGGAGTTTTGGAGTTTCGGAGTTTTGGAGTTTTGGAGTTTCGGAGTTTTGGAGTTTCGGAGTTTTGGAGTTTTGGAGTTTCGGAGTTTTGGAGTTTTGGAGATTCGGAGTTTTGGAGTTTCGGAGTTTTGGAGTTTCGGAGTTTTGGAGTTTTGGAGCTTTGGAGTTTTGGAGTTTCCGAGTTTTGGAGTTTCGGAGTTTTGGAGTTTCGGAGTTTCGGAGTTTTGGAGTTTTGCAGTTTTGGAGTTTTGGAGTTTTGGAGTTTCGGAGTTGCGGAGTTTTGGAGTATTGGAGTTTTGGAGTTTTGGAGTTTTCGAGTTTTGGAGTTTCGGAGTTTCGGAGTTTTGGAGTTTTGGAGTTTTGGAGTTTCGGAGTTTCGGAGTATTGGAGTTTTGGAGTTTCGGAGTTTTGGAGTTTTGGAGTTTTGGAGTTTTGGAGTTTCGGAGTTTTGGAGTTTCGGAGTTTCGGAGTTTCGGTGTTTTGGAGTTTTGGAGTTTTGGAGTATTGGAGTTTTGGAGTTTTGGAGTTTCGGAGTTTTGGAGTTTCGGAGTTTTGGAGTTTTGGAGTTTTGGAGATTCGGAGTTTTGGAGTTTCGGAGTTTTGGAGTTTCGGAGTTTTGGAGTTTCGGAGTTTTGGAGTTTCGGAGTTTTGGAGTTTTGGAGTTTTGGAGTTTTTGAGTTTTGGAGTTTTGGAGTTTCGGAGTTTTGGAGTATTGGAGTTTTGGAGTTTCGGAGTTTTGGAGTTTTGGAGTTTTGGAGTTTCGGAGTTTTGGAGTTTCGGAGTTTTGGAGTTTTGGAGTTTTGGAGTTTTGGAGTTTCGGAGTTTCGGAGTTTCGGTGTTTTGGAGTTTTGGAGTTTTGGAGTTTTGGAGTTTTCGAGTTTTGGAGTTTCGGAGTTTCGGAGTTTTGGAGTTTCGGAGTTTTGGAGTTTCGGAGTTTTGGAGTTTTGGAGTTTTGGAGTTTCGGAGTTTTGGAGTTTTGGAGTTTCGGAGTTTTGGAGTTTTGGAGTTTTGGAGTTTTGGAGTTTCGGAGTTTTGGAGTTTTGGAGTTTTGGAGTTTTGGAGTTTCGGAGTTTTGGAGTTTTGGAGTTTTGGAGTTTTGGAGTTTCGGAGTTTCGGAGTTTTGGAGTTTTGGAGTTTTGGAGTTTTGGAGTTTCGGAGTTTTGGAGTTTTGGAGTTTCGGAGTTTTGGAGTTTCGGAGTTTTGGAGTATTGGAGTTTTGGAGATTCGGAGTTTTGGAGTTTCGGAGTTTTGGAGTTTCGGAGTTTTGGAGTTTTGGAGTTTTGGAGTTTTGGAGTTTTGGAGTTTCCGAGTTTTGGAGTTTCGGAGTTTTGGAGTTTCGGAGTTTCGGAGTTTTGGAGTTTTGCAGTTTTGGAGTTTTGGAGTTTTGGAGTTTTCGAGTTTCGGAGTTTTGGAGTATTGGAGTTTTGGAGATTCGGAGTTTTGGAGTTTCGGAGTTTTGGAGTTTCGGAGTTTTGGAGTTTTGGAGTTTTGGAGTTTTGGAGTTTCCGAGTTTTGGAGTTTCGGAGTTTTGGAGTTTTGGAGTTTCGGAGTTTCGGAGTTTCGGTGTTTTGGAGTTTTGGAGTTTTGGAGTTTTGGAGTTTTCGAGTTTTGGAGTTTCGGAGTTTCGGAGTTTTGGAGTTTCGGAGTTTTGGAGTTTCGGAGTTTTGGAGTTTTGGAGTTTTGGAGTTTTGGAGTTTCGGAGTTTCGGAGTTTCGGTGTTTTGGAGTTTTGGAGTTTTGGAGTTTTGGAGTTTTCGAGTTTTGGAGTTTCGGAGTTTCGGAGTTTTGGAGTTTCGGAGTTTTGGAGTTTCGGAGTTTTGGAGTTTTGGAGTTTTGGAGTTTCGGAGTTTTGGAGTTTTGGAGTTTCGGAGTTTTGGAGTTTTGGAGTTTTGGAGTTTTGGAGTTTTGGAGTTTCGGAGTTTCGGAGTTTCGGTGTTTTGGAGTTTTGGAGTTTTGGAGTTTTGGAGTTTTCGAGTTTTGGAGTTTCGGAGTTTCGGAGTTTTGGAGTTTCGGAGTTTTGGAGTTTCGGAGTTTTGGAGTTTTGGAATTTTGGAGTTTTGGAGTTTTGTAGTTTTGGAGTTTTGGAGATTCGGAGTTTTGGAGTTTCGGAGTTTTGGAGTTTCGGAGTTTTGGAGTTTTGGAGCTTTGGAGTTTTGGAGTTTCCGAGTTTTGGAGTTTCGGAGTTTTGGAGTTTCGGAGTTTCGGAGTTTTGGAGTTTTGCAGTTTTGGAGTTTTGGAGTTTTGGAGTTTCGGAGTTTCGGAGTTTTGGAGTATTGGAGTTTTGGAGTTTTGGAGTTTTCGAGTTTTCGAGTTTCGGAGTTTCGGAGTTTTGGAGTTTTGGAGTTTTGGAGTTTCGGAGTTTCGGTGTTTTGGAGTTTTGGAGTTTTGGAGTATTGGAGTTTTGGAGTTTTGGAGTTTCGGAGTTTTGGAGTTTCGGAGTTTTGGAGTATTGGAGTTTTGGAATTTCGGAGTTTCGGAGTTTTGGAGTTTCGGAGTTTTGGAGTTTTGGAGTTTCGGAGTTTTGGAGTTTTGGAGTTTTGGAGATTCGGAGTTTCGGAGTTTCGGAGTTTTGGAGTTTTGGAGTTTCGGAGTTTCAGAGTTTCGGAGTTTTGGAGTTTTGGAGTTTCGGAGTTTTGGAGTTTCGGAGTTTCGGAGTTTCGGAGTTTCGGAGTTTTGGAGTTTTGGAGTTTCGGAGTTTCGGAGTTTCGGAGTTTCGGAGTTTTGGAGTTTCGGAGTTTTGGAGTTTTGGAGTTTTGGAGTTTTGGAGTTTCCGAGTTTTGGAGTTTCGGAGTTTTGGAGTTTCGGAGTTTCGGAGTTTTGGAGTTTTGCAGTTTTGGAGTTTTGGAGTTTTGGAGTTTCGGAGTTTCGGAGTTTTGGAGTATTGGAGTTTTGGAGTTTTGGAGTTTCGGAGTTTTGGAGTATTGGAGTTTTGGAGTTTTGGAGTTTTGGAGTTTCGGAGTTTTGGAGTTTCGGAGTTTTGGAGTTTTGGAGTTTTGGAGTTTTGGAGTTTCGGAGTTTCGGAGTTTCGGTGTTTTGGAGTTTTGGAGTTTTGGAGTATTGGAGTTTTGGAGTTTTGGAGTTTCGGAGTTTTGGAGTTTTGGAGTTTCGGAGTTTTGGAGTTTTGGAGTTTTGGAGTTTTGGAGTTTCGGAGTTTTGGAGTTTTGGAGTTTTGGAGATTCGGAGTTTTGGAGTTTCGGAGTTTTGGAGTTTCGGAGTTTTGGAGTTTTGGAGCTTTGGAGTTTTGGAGTTTCCGAGTTTTGGAGTTTCGGAGTTTTGGAGTTTCGGAGTTTCGGAGTTTTGGAGTTTTGCAGTTTTGGAGTTTTGGAGTTTTGGAGTTTCGGAGTTTCGGAGTTTTGGAGTATTGGAGTTTTGGAGTTTTGGAGTTTTCGAGTTTTCGAGTTTCGGAGTTTCGGAGTTTTGGAGTTTTGGAGTTTTGGAGTTTCGGAGTTTCGGTGTTTTGGAGTTTTGGAGTTTTGGAGTATTGGAGTTTTGGAGTTTTGGAGTTTCGGAGTTTTGGAGTTTCGGAGTTTTGGAGTATTGGAGTTTTGGAATTTCGGAGTTTCGGAGTTTTGGAGTTTCGGAGTTTTGGAGTTTTGGAGTTTCGGAGTTTTGGAGTTTTGGAGTTTTGGAGATTCGGAGTTTCGGAGTTTCGGAGTTTTGGAGTTTTGGAGTTTCGGAGTTTCAGAGTTTCGGAGTTTTGGAGTTTTGGAGTTTCGGAGTTTTGGAGTTTCGGAGTTTCGGAGTTTCGGAGTTTCGGAGTTTTGGAGTTTTGGAGTTTCGGAGTTTCGGAGTTTCGGAGTTTTGGAGTTTTGGAGTTTTGGAGTTTCGGAGTTTCGGAGTTTCGGAGTTTCGGAGTTTTGGAGTTTTGGAGTTTCGGAGTTTTGGAGTTTTGGAGTTTCGGAGTTTTGGAGTATTGGAGTTTTGGAGTTTCGGAGTTTCGGAGTTTTGGAGTATTGGAGTTTTGGAGTTTTCGAGTTTTGGAGTTTCGGAGTTTCGGAGTTTCGGAGTTTTGGAGTTTTGGAGTTTCGGAGTTTTGGAGTTTTGGAGTTTCGGAGTTTTGGAGTTTTGGAGTTTCGGAGTTTTGGAGTTTTGGAGTTTTGGAGTTTTGGAGTTTCCGAGTTTCCGAGTTTCGGAGTTTTGGTGTTTCGGAGTTTTGGAGTTTTGGAGTTTTGGAGTTTCGGAGTTTTGGAGTTTTGGAGTTTTGGAGCTTTGGAGTTTTGGAGTTTTGGAGTTTCGGAGTTTTGGAGTTTTGGAGTATTGGAGTTTTGGAGTTTTGGAGTTTCGGAGTTTTCGAGTTTTGGAGTTTTGGAGATTCGGAGTTTTGGAGTTTCGGAGTTTCGGAGTTTCGGAGTTTTGGAGTTTTGGAGTTTTGGAGTTTTGTAGTTTTGGAGTTTTGGAGTTTCGGAGTTTCGGAGTTTTGGAGTTTTGGAGATTCGGAGTTTTGAAGTTTTGGAGTATTGGAGTTTCGGAGTTTTGGAGTTTTGGAGTTTTGGAGTTTCGGAGTATTGGAGTATTGGAGTTTTGGAGTTTCGGAGTTTTGGAGTTTTGGAGTTTTGGAGTTTTGGAGTTTCCGAGTTTTTGAGTTTGGGAGTTTGGGAGTTTTGGAGTTTTGGAGTTTTGGAGTTTCGGAGTTTCGGTGTTTTGGAGTTTTGGAGTTTTGGAGTATTGGAGTTTTGGAGTTTTGGAGTTTCGGAGTTTTGGAGTTTCGGAGTTTTGGAGTATTGGAGTTTTGGAGTTTCGGAGTTTTGGAGTTTTGGAGTTTTGGAGTATTGGAGTTTTGGAGTTTTGGAGCTTTGGAGTTTTGGAGTTTTGGAGTTTCGGAGTTTTGGAGTTTTGGAGTATTGGAGTTTTGGAGTTTTGGAGTTTCGGAGTTTTGGAGTTTCGGAGTTTTGGAGTTTCGGAGTTTTGGAGTTTTGGAGTTTTGGAGTTTTTGAGTTTTTGAGTTTTTGAGTTTTGGAGTTTTGGAGCTTTGGAGTTTTGGAGTTTTGGAGTTTCGGAGTTTTGGAGTTTTGGAGTTTTGGAGTTTTGGAGTTTTGGAGTTTTGGAGTTTTGGAGTTTTGGAGTTTCGGAGTTTTGGAGTTTTGGAGTTTTGGAGTTTCGGAGTATTGGAGTTTTGGAGTTTTGGAGTTTTGGAGTTTCCGAGTTTTGGAGATTCGGAGTTTTGGAGTTTTGGAGTTTTGGAGTTTCGGAGTTTCGGAGTTTCGGTGTTTTGGAGTTTTGGAGTTTTGGAGTATTGGAGTTTTGGAGTTTTGGAGTTTCGGAGTTTTGGAGTGTCGGAGTTTTGGAGTTTTGGTGTTTTGGAGTTTTGGAGTTTTGGAGTTTCGGAGTTTTGGAGTTTTGGAGTTTTGGAGTTTTGGAGTTTCGGAGTTTTGGAGTTTGGGAGTTTTGGAGTTTTGGAGTTTCGGAGTTTCGGAGTATTGGAGTTTTGGAGTTTCGGAGTTTTGGAGTTTTGGAGTTTTGGAGTTTTGGAGTTTCGGAGTTTTGGAGTTTCGGAGTTTTGGAGTTTTGGAGTTTTGGAGTTTCGGAGTTTCGGAGTTTCGGAGTTTTGGAGTTTCGGAGTTTTGGAGTATTGGAGTTTTGGAATTTCGGAGTTTCGGAGTTTTGGAGTTTCGGAGTTTTGGAGTTTTGGAGTTTCGGAGTTTTGGAGTTTTGGAGTTTTGGAGATTCGGAGTTTCGGAGTTTCGGAGTTTTGGAGTTTTGGAGTTTCGGAGTTTCAGAGTTTCGGAGTTTTGGAGTTTTGGAGTTTCGGAGTTTCCGAGTTTCGGAGTTTCGGAGTTTTGGAGTTTTGGAGTTTCGGAGTTTCAGAGGTTCGGAGTTTCGGAGTTTTGGAGTTTTGGAGTTTCGGAGTTTTGGAGTTTTGGAGTTTCGGAGTTTTGGAGTATTGGAGTTTTGGAGTTTCGGAGTTTCGGAGTTTTGGAGTATTGGAGTTTTGGAGTTTTCGAGTTTTCGAGTTTTGGAGTTTCGGAGTTTCGGAGTTTTGGAGTTTTGGAGTTTTGGAGTTTCGGAGTTTTGGAGTTTTGGAGTTTCGGAGTTTTGGAGTTTCGGAGTTTTGGAGTTTTGGAGTTTTGGAGTTTTGGAGTTTCCGAGTTTCGGAGTTTCGGAGTTTTGGTGTTTCGGAGTTTTGGAGTTTTGGAGTTTTGGAGTTTCGGAGTTTTGGAGTTTTGGAGTTTTGGAGCTTTGGAGTTTTGGAGTTTTGGAGTTTCGGAGTTTTGGAGTTTTGGAGTATTGGAGTTTTGGAGTTTTGGAGTTTCGGAGTTTTCGAGTTTTGGAGTTTTGGAGATTCGGAGTTTTGGAGTTTCGGAGTTTCGGAGTTTCGGAGTTTTGGAATTTTGGAGTTTTGGAGTTTTGTAGTTTTGGAGTTTTGGAGTTTCGGAGTTTCGGAGTTTTGGAGTTTTGGAGATTCGGAGTTTTGAAGTTTTGGAGTATTGGAGTTTCGGAGTTTTGGAGTTTTGGAGTTTCGGAGTATTGGAGTATTGGAGTTTTGGAGTTTCGGAGTTTTGGAGTTTTGGAGTTTTGGAGTTTCGGAGTTTTTGAGTTTCGGAGTTTTGGAGTTTTGGAGTTTCGGAGTTTCGGTGTTTTGGAGTTTTGGAGTTTTGGAGTATTGGAGTTTTGGAGTTTTGGAGTTTCGGAGTTTTGGAGTTTCGGAGTTTTGGAGTATTGGAGTTTTGGAGTTTCGGAGTTTTGGAGTTTTGGAGTTTTGGAGTATTGGAGTTTTGGAGTTTTGGAGCTTTGGAGTTTTGGAGTTTTGGAGTTTCGGAGTTTTGGAGTTTTGGAGTATTGGAGTTTTGGAGTTTTGGAGTTTCGGAGTTTTGGAGTTTCGGAGTTTTGGAGTTTCGGAGTTTTGGAGTTTTGGAGTTTTGGAGTTTTTGAGTTTTGGAGTTTTTGAGTTTTGGAGTTTTGGAGCTTTGGAGTTTTGGAGTTTTGGAGTTTCGGAGTTTTGGAGTTTTGGAGTTTTGGAGTTTTGGAGTTTTGGAGTTTTGGAGTTTCGGAGTTTTGGAGTTTTGGAGTTTTGGAGTTTCGGAGTATTGGAGTTTTGGAGTTTTGGAGTTTCCGAGTTTTGGAGATTCGGAGTTTTGGAGTTTTGGAGTTTTGGAGTTTTGGAGTTTTTGAGTTTTGGAGTTTTTGAGTTTTGGAGTTTTGGAGCTTTGGAGTTTTAGAGTTTTGGAGTTTCGGAGTTTTGGAGTTTTGGAGTATTGGAGTTTTGGAGTTTTGGAGTTTCGGAGTTTTGGAGTTTCGGAGTTTTGGAGTTTCGGAGTTTTGGAGTTTTGGAGTTTTGGAGTTTTTGAGTTTTGGAGTTTCGGAGTTTCGGAGTTTCGGAGTTTCGGAGTTTTGGAGTTTTGGAGTTTCGGAGTTTTGGAGTTTTGGAGTTTCGGAGTTTTGGAGTTTCGGAGTTTTGGAGTTTTGGAGTTTCGGAGTTTTGGAGTTTTGGAGATTCGGAGTTTTGGAGTTTCGGAGTTTTGGAGTTTCGGAGTTTTGGAGTTTTGGAGCTTTGGAGTTTTGGAGTTTCCGAGTTTTGGAGTTTCGGAGTTTTGGAGTTTCGGAGTTTCGGAGTTTTGGAGTTTTGCAGTTTTGGAGTTTTGGAGTTTTGGAGTTTCGGAGTTGCGGAGTTTTGGAGTATTGGAGTTTTGGAGTTTTGGAGTTTTCGAGTTTTGGAGTTTCGGAGTTTCGGAGTTTTGGAGTTTTGGAGTTTTGGAGTTTCGGAGTTTCGGAGTATTGGAGTTTTGGAGTTTCGGAGTTTTGGAGTTTTGGAGTTTTGGAGTTTTGGAGTTTCGGAGTTTTGGAGTTTCGGAGTTTCGGAGTTTCGGTGTTTTGGAGTTTTGGAGTTTTGGAGTATTGGAGTTTTGGAGTTTTGGAGTTTCGGAGTTTTGGAGTTTCGGAGTTTTGGAGTTTTGGAGTTTTGGAGATTCGGAGTTTTGGAGTTTCGGAGTTTTGGAGTTTCGGAGTTTTGGAGTTTCGGAGTTTTGGAGTTTCGGAGTTTTGGAGTTTTGGAGTTTTGGAGTTTTTGAGTTTTGGAGTTTTGGAGTTTCGGAGTTTTGGAGTATTGGAGTTTTGGAGTTTCGGAGTTTTGGAGTTTTGGAGTTTTGGAGTTTCGGAGTTTTGGAGTTTCGGAGTTTTGGAGTTTTGGAGTTTTGGAGTTTTGGAGTTTCGGAGTTTCGGAGTTTCGGTGTTTTGGAGTTTTGGAGTTTTGGAGTTTTGGAGTTTTCGAGTTTTGGAGTTTCGGAGTTTCGGAGTTTTGGAGTTTCGGAGTTTTGGAGTTTCGGAGTTTTGGAGTTTTGGAGTTTTGGAGTTTCGGAGTTTTGGAGTTTTGGAGTTTCGGAGTTTTGGAGTTTTGGAGTTTTGGAGTTTTGGAGTTTCGGAGTTTTGGAGTTTTGGAGTTTTGGAGTTTTGGAGTTTCGGAGTTTTGGAGTTTTGGAGTTTTGGAGTTTTGGAGTTTCGGAGTTTCGGAGTTTTGGAGTTTTGGAGTTTTGGAGTTTTGGAGTTTCGGAGTTTTGGAGTTTTGGAGTTTCGGAGTTTTGGAGTTTCGGAGTTTTGGAGTATTGGAGTTTTGGAGATTCGGAGTTTTGGAGTTTCGGAGTTTTGGAGTTTCGGAGTTTTGGAGTTTTGGAGTTTTGGAGTTTTGGAGTTTTGGAGTTTCCGAGTTTTGGAGTTTCGGAGTTTTGGAGTTTCGGAGTTTCGGAGTTTTGGAGTTTTGCAGTTTTGGAGTTTTGGAGTTTTGGAGTTTTCGAGTTTCGGAGTTTTGGAGTATTGGAGTTTTGGAGATTCGGAGTTTTGGAGTTTCGGAGTTTTGGAGTTTCGGAGTTTTGGAGTTTTGGAGTTTTGGAGTTTTGGAGTTTCCGAGTTTTGGAGTTTCGGAGTTTTGGAGTTTCGGAGTTTCGGAGTTTTGGAGTTTTGCAGTTTTGGAGTTCTGGAGTTTTGGAGTTTCGGAGTTTCGGAGTTTTGGAGTATTGGAGTTTTGGAGTTTTGGAGTTTCGGAGTTTTGGAGTATTGGAGTTTTGGAGTTTTGGAGTTTTGGAGTTTCGGAGTTTTGGAGTTTCGGAGTTTTGGAGTTTTGGAGTTTTGGAGTTTCGGAGTTTCGGAGTTTCGGTGTTTTGGAGTTTTGGAGTTTTGGAGTATTGGAGTTTTGGAGTTTTGGAGTTTCGGAGTTTTGGAGTTTTGGAGTTTCGGAGTTTTGGAGTTTTGGAGTTTTGGAGTTTTGGAGTTTCGGAGTTTTGGAGTTTTGGAGTTTTGGAGATTCGGAGTTTTGGAGTTTCGGAGTTTTGGAGTTTCGGAGTTTTGGAGTTTTGGAGCTTTGGAGTTTTGGAGTTTCCGAGTTTTGGAGTTTCGGAGTTTTGGAGTTTCGGAGTTTCGGAGTTTTGGAGTTTTGCAGTTTTGGAGTTTTGGAGTTTTGGAGTTTCGGAGTTTCGGAGTTTCGGAGTTTTGGAGTATTGGAGTTTTGGAGTTTTGGAGTTTTCGAGTTTTCGAGTTTCGGAGTTTCGGAGTTTTGGAGTTTTGGAGTTTTGGAGTTTCGGAGTTTCGGTGTTTTGGAGTTTTGGAGTTTTGGAGTATTGGAGTTTTGGAGTTTTGGAGTTTCGGAGTTTTGGAGTTTCGGAGTTTTGGAGTATTGGAGTTTTGGAATTTCGGAGTTTCGGAGTTTTGGAGTTTCGGAGTTTTGGAGTTTTGGAGTTTCGGAGTTTTGGAGTTTTGGAGTTTTGGAGATTCGGAGTTTCGGAGTTTTGGAGTTTTGGAGTTTCGGAGTTTCAGAGTTTCGGAGTTTTGGAGTTTTGGAGTTTCGGAGTTTTGGAGTTTCGGAGTTTCGGAGTTTCGGAGTTTCGGAGTTTTGGAGTTTTGGAGTTTCGGAGTTTCGGAGTTTCGGAGTTTTGGAGTTTTGGAGTTTTGGAGTTTCGGAGTTTCGGAGTTTCGGAGTTTCGGAGTTTCGGAGTTTTGGAGTTTTGGAGTTTCGGAGTTTTGGAGTTTTGGAGTTTCGGAGTTTTGGAGTATTGGAGTTTTGGAGTTTCGGAGTTTCGGAGTTTTGGAGTATTGGAGTTTTGGAGTTTTCGAGTTTTGGAGTTTCGGAGTTTCGGAGTTTCGGAGTTTTGGAGTTTTGGAGTTTCGGAGTTTTGGAGTTTTGGAGTTTCGGAGTTTTGGAGTTTTGGAGTTTCGGAGTTTTGGAGTTTTGGAGTTTTGGAGTTTTGGAGTTTCCGAGTTTCCGAGTTTCGGAGTTTTGGTGTTTCGGAGTTTTGGAGTTTTGGAGTTTTGGAGTTTTGGAGTTTCGGAGTTTTGGAGTTTTGGAGTTTTGGAGCTTTGGAGTTTTGGAGTTTCGGAGTTTTGGAGTTTTGGAGTTTTGGAGTTTTGTAGTTTTGGAGTTTTGGAGTTTCGGAGTTTCGGAGTTTTGGAGTTTTGGAGATTCGGAGTTTTGAAGTTTTGGAGTATTGGAGTTTCGGAGTTTTGGAGTTTTGGAGTTTTGGAGTTTCGGAGTATTGGAGTATTGGAGTTTTGGAGTTTCGGAGTTTTGGAGTTTTGGAGTTTTGGAGTTTTGGAGTTTCGGAGTTTTTGAGTTTGGGAGTTTGGGAGTTTTGGAGTTTTGGAGTTTTGGAGTTTCGGAGTTTCGGTGTTTTGGAGTTTTGGAGTTTTGGAGTATTGGAGTTTTGGAGTTTTGGAGTTTCGGAGTTTTGGAGTTTCGGAGTTTTGGAGTATTGGAGTTTTGGAATTTCGGAGTTTCGGAGTTTTGGAGTTTCGGAGTTTTGGAGTTTTGGAGTTTCGGAGTTTTGGAGTTTTGGAGTTTTGGAGATTCGGAGTTTCGGAGTTTTGGAGTTTTGGAGTTTCGGAGTTTCAGAGTTTCGGAGTTTTGGAGTTTTGGAGTTTCGGAGTTTTGGAGTTTCGGAGTTTCGGAGTTTCGGAGTTTCGGAGTTTTGGAGTTTTGGAGTTTCGGAGTTTCGGAGTTTCGGAGTTTTGGAGTTTTGGAGTTTTGGAGTTTCGGAGTTTCGGAGTTTCGGAGTTTCGGAGTTTCGGAGTTTTGGAGTTTTGGAGTTTCGGAGTTTTGGAGTTTTGGAGTTTCGGAGTTTTGGAGTATTGGAGTTTTGGAGTTTCGGAGTTTCGGAGTTTTGGAGTATTGGAGTTTTGGAGTTTTCGAGTTTTGGAGTTTCGGAGTTTCGGAGTTTCGGAGTTTTGGAGTTTTGGAGTTTCGGAGTTTTGGAGTTTTGGAGTTTCGGAGTTTTGGAGTTTTGGAGTTTCGGAGTTTTGGAGTTTTGGAGTTTTGGAGTTTTGGAGTTTCCGAGTTTCCGAGTTTCGGAGTTTTGGTGTTTCGGAGTTTTGGAGTTTTGGAGTTTTGGAGTTTTGGAGTTTCGGAGTTTTGGAGTTTTGGAGTTTTGGAGCTTTGGAGTTTTGGAGTTTCGGAGTTTTGGAGTTTTGGAGTTTTGGAGTTTTGTAGTTTTGGAGTTTTGGAGTTTCGGAGTTTCGGAGTTTTGGAGTTTTGGAGATTCGGAGTTTTGAAGTTTTGGAGTATTGGAGTTTCGGAGTTTTGGAGTTTTGGAGTTTTGGAGTTTCGGAGTATTGGAGTATTGGAGTTTTGGAGTTTCGGAGTTTTGGAGTTTTGGAGTTTTGGAGTTTTGGAGTTTCGGAGTTTTTGAGTTT
The DNA here is from genome assembly GCF_055824585.1 of Amblyomma mixtum. NCBI lineage: Eukaryota > Metazoa > Arthropoda > Arachnida > Ixodida > Ixodidae > Amblyomma > Amblyomma mixtum. Next base: position 14,714,287 of record NW_028317651.1, read on the forward strand.
GGGAGTTTGGGAGTTTTGGAGTTTTGGAGTTTTGGAGTTTCGGAGTTTCGGTGTTTTGGAGTTTTGGAGTTTTGGAGTATTGGAGTTTTGGAGTTTTGGAGTTTCGGAGTTTTGGAGTTTCGGAGTTTTGGAGTATTGGAGTTTTGGAGTTTCGGAGTTTTGGAGTTTTGGAGTTTTGGAGTATTGGAGTTTTGGAGTTTTGGAGCTTTGGAGTTTTGGAGTTTTGGAGTTTCGGAGTTTTGGAGTTTTGGAGTATTGGAGTTTTGGAGTTTTGGAGTTTCGGAGTTTTGGAGTTTCGGAGTTTTGGAGTTTCGGAGTTTTGGAGTTTTGGAGTTTTGGAGTTTTTGAGTTTTGGAGTTTTTGAGTTTTGGAGTTTTGGAGCTTTGGAGTTTTGGAGTTTTGGAGTTTCGGAGTTTTGGAGTTTTGGAGTTTTGGAGTTTTGGAGTTTTGGAGTTTTGGAGTTTTGGAGTTTTGGAGTTTCGGAGTTTTGGAGTTTTGGAGTTTTGGAGTTTCGGAGTATTGGAGTTTTGGAGTTTTGGAGTTTTGGAGTTTCCGAGTTTTGGAGATTCGGAGTTTTGGAGTTTTGGAGTTTTGGAGTTTCGGAGTTTCGGAGTTTCGGTGTTTTGGAGTTTTGGAGTTTTGGAGTATTGGAGTTTTGGAGTTTTGGAGTTTCGGAGTTTTGGAGTGTCGGAGTTTTGGAGTTTTGGAGTTTTGGAGTTTTGGAGTTTCGGAGTTTTGGAGTTTTGGAGTTTTGGAGTTTTGGAGTTTCGGAGTTTTGGAGTTGGGAGTTTTGGAGTTTTGGAGATTCGGAGTTTTGGAGTTTCGGAGTTTTGGAGTTTCGGAGTTTTGGAGTTTCGGAGTTTTGGAGTTTCGGAGTTTTGGAGTTTCGGAGTTTTGGAGTTTTGGAGTTTTGGAGTTTTTGAGTTTTTGAGTTTTGGAGTTTCGGAGTTTTGGAGTATTGGAGTTTTGGAGTTTCGGAGTTTTGGAGTTTTGGAGTTTTGGAGTTTCGGAGTTTCGGAGTTTCGGTGTTTTGGAGTTTTGGAGTTTTGGAGTATTGGAGTTTTGGAGTTTTGGAGTTTCGGAGTTTTGGAGTTTCGGAGTTTTGGAGTTTTGGAGTTTTGGAGATTCGGAGTTTTGGAGTTTCGGAGTTTTGGAGTTTTGGAGATTCGGAGTTTTGAAGTTTCGGAGTTTTGGAGTTTCGGAGTTTTGGAGTTTCGGAGTTTCGGAGTTTTGGAGTTTCGGAGTTTTGGAGTTTTGGAGTTTCGGAGTTTTGGAGTTTTGGAGTTTCGGAGTTTTGGAGTATTGGAGTTTTGGAGTTTCGGAGTTTCGGAGTTTTGGAGTATTGGAGTTTTGGAGTTTTGGAGTTTTCGAGTTTTGGAGTTTCGGAGTTTCGGAGTTTTGGAGTTTTGGAGTTTTGGAGTTTCGGAGTTTTGGAGTTTTGGAGTTTCGGAGTTTTGGAGTTTCGGAGTTTTGGAGTTTTGGAGTTTTGGAGTTTCGGAGATTTGGAGTTTTGGAGTTTCGCAGTTTTGGAGTTTTGGAGTTTTGGAGTTTTGGAGTTTTGGAGTTTTGGAGTTTCGGAGTTTTGGAGTTTTGGAGTTTTGGAGTTTCGGAGTTTTGGAGTTTTGGAGTTTTGGAGTTTCGGAGTTTTGGAGTTTTGGAGTTTCGGAGTTTTGGAGTTTCGGAGTTTTGGAGTTTTGGAGTTTTGGAGTTTCGGAGTTTCGGAGTTTCGGTGTTTTGGAGTTTCAGAGTTTTGGAGTATTGGAGTTTTGGAGTATTGGAGTTTTGGAGTTTCGGAGTTTTGGAGTTTCGGAGTTTTGGAGTTTTGGAGTATTGGAGTTTTGGAGTTTTGGAGTTTCGGAGTTTTGGAGTTTTGGAGTTTCGGAGTTTCGGAGTTTTGGAGTTTCGGAGTTTCGGAGTTTCGGCGTTTTGGAGTTTCGGAGTTTTGGAGTTTTGGAGTTTCGGAGTTTTGGAGTTTTGGAGTTTCGGAGTTTTGGAGTTTCGGAGTTTTGGAGTTTTGGAGTTTCGGAGTTTTGGAGTTTTGGAGTTTTGGAGATTCGGAGTTTTGGAGTTTCGGAGTTTTGGAGTTTCGGAGTTTTGGAGTTTTGGAGTTTTGGAGCTTTGGAGTTTTGGAGTTTCCGAGTTTTGGAGTTTCGGAGTTTTGGAGTTTCGGAGTTTCGGAGTTTTGGAGTTTTGCAGTTTTGGAGTTTTGGAGTTTTGGAGTTTCGGAGTTTCGGAGTTTTGGAGTATTGGAGTTTTGGAGTTTTGGAGTTTTCGAGTTTTGGAGTTTCGGAGTTTTGGAGTTTTGGAGTTTTGGAGTTTCGGAGTTTCGGAGTATTGGAGTTTTGGAGTTTCGGAGTTTTGGAGTTTTGGAGTTTTGGAGTTTTGGAGTTTCGGAGTTTTGGAGTTTCGGAGTTTTGGAGTTTTGGAGTTTTGGAGTTTCGGGGTTTCGGAGTTTCGGAGTTTTGGAGTTTCGGAGTTTTGGAGTATTGGAGTTTTGGAATTTCGGAGTTTCGGAGTTTTGGAGTTTCGGAGTTTTGGAGTTTTGGAGTTTCGGAGTTTTGGAGTTTTGGAGTTTTGGAGATTCGGAGTTTCGGAGTTTCGGAGTTTTGGAGTTTTGGAGTTTCGGAGTTTCAGAGTTTCGGAGTTTTGGAGTTTTGGAGTTTCGGAGTTTTGGAGTTTCGGAGTTTCGGAGTTTTGGAGTTTTGGAGTTTCGGAGTTTCGGAGTTTCGGAGTTTTGGAGTTTTGGAGTTTTGGAGTTTCGGAGTTTCGGAGTTTCGGAGTTTCGGAGTTTTGGAGTTTTGGAGTTTCGGAGTTTTGGAGTTTTGGAGTTTCGGAGTTTTGGAGTATTGGAGTTTTGGAGTTTCGGAGTTTCGGAGTTTTGGAGTATTGGAGTTTTGGAGTTTTGGAGTTTTCGAGTTTTGGAGTTTCGGAGTTTCGGAGTTTTGGAGTTTTCGAGTTTTCGAGTTTCGGAGTTTCGGAGTTTTGGAGTTTTGGAGTTTTGGAGTTTCGGAGTTTCGGTGTTTTGGAGTTTTGGAGTTTTGGAGTATTGGAGTTTTGGAGTTTTGGAGTTTCGGAGTTTTGGAGTTTCGGAGTTTTGGAGTATTGGAGTTTTGGAATTTCGGAGTATTGGAGTTTTGGAGTTTTGGAGTTTCGGAGTTTTGGAGTTTCGGAGTTTTGGAGTTTTGGAGTTTTGGAGATTCGGAGTTTTGGAGTTTCGGAGTTTTGGAGTTTCGGAGTTTTGGAGTTTCGGAGTTTTGGAGTTTCGGAGTTTTGGAGTTTTGGAGTTTTGGAGTTTTTGAGTTTTGGAGTTTTGGAGTTTCGGAGTTTTGGAGTATTGGAGTTTTGGAGTTTCGGAGTTTTGGAGTTTTGGAGTTTTGGAGTTTCGGAGTTTTGGAGTTTCGGAGTTTTGGAGTTTTGGAGTTTTGGAGTTTTGGAGTTTCGGAGTTTCGGAGTTTCGGTGTTTTGGAGTTTTGGAGTTTTGGAGTATTGGAGTTTCGGAGTTTTGGAGTTTTGGAGTTTCGGAGTTTCGGAGTTTCGGAGTTTCGGAGTTTTGGAGTTTCGGAGTTTTGGAGTTTTGGAGTTTCGGAGATTCGGAGTTTTGGAGTTTTGGAGTTTTGGAGTTTCGGAGTTTCGGAGTTTTGGAGTTTTGGAGTTTCGGAGTTTCGGAGTTTCGGAGTTTTGGAGTTTTGGAGTTTCGGAGTTTTGGAGTTTTGGAGTTTCGGAGTTTCGGAGTTTCGGAGTTCTGGAGTTTTGGAGTTTCGGAGTTTTGGAGTTTCGGAGTTTCGGAGTTTCGGCGTTTTGGAGTTTCGGAGTTTTGGAGTTTTGGAGTTTTGGAGTTTCGGAGTTTTGGAGTTTTGGAGTTTCGGAGTTTTGGAGTTTCGGAGTTTTGGAGTTTTGGAGTTTCGGAGTTTTGGAGTTTTGGAGATTCGGAGTTTTGGAGTTTCGGAGTTTTGGAGTTTCGGAGTTTTGGAGTTTTGGAGTTTTGGAGCTTTGGAGTTTTGGAGTTTCCGAGTTTTGGAGTTTCGGAGTTTTGGAGTTTCGGAGTTTCGGAGTTTTGGAGTTTTGCAGTTTTGGAGTTTTGGAGTTTTGGAGTTTCGGAGTTGCGGAGCTTTGGAGTATTGGAGTTTTGGAGTTTTGGAGTTTTCGAGTTTTGGAGTTTCGGAGTTTCGGAGTTTTGGAGTTTTGGAGTTTTGGAGTTTCGGAGTTTCGGAGTATTGGAGTTTTGGAGTTTCGGAGTTTTGGAGTTTTGGAGTTTTGGAGTTTTGGAGTTTCGGAGTTTTGGAGTTTCGGAGTTTTGGAGTTTTGGAGTTTTGGAGTTTCGGAGTTCCGGAGTTTCGGTGTTTTGGAGTTTTGGAGTTTTGGAGTATTGGAGTTTTGGAGTTTTGGAGTTTCGGAGTTTTGGAGTTTCGGAGTTTTGGAGTTTTGGAGTTTTGGAGATTCGGAGTTTTGGAGTTTCGGAGTTTTGGAGTTTCGGAGTTTTGGAGTTTCGGAGTTTTGGAGTTTCGGAGTTTTGGAGTTTTGGAGTTTTGGAGTTTTTGAGTTTTGGAGTTTTGGAGTTTCGGAGTTTTGGAGTATTGGAGTTTTGGAGTTTCGGAGTTTTGGAGTTTTGGAGTTTTGGAGTTTCGGAGTTTTGGAGTTTCGGAGTTTTGGAGTTTTGGAGTTTTGGAGTTTTGGAGTTTCGGAGTTTCGGAGTTTCGGTGTTTTGGAGTTTTGGAGTTTTGGAGTATTGGAGTTTTGGAGTTTTCGAGTTTTGGAGTTTCGGAGTTTCGGAGTTTTGGAGTTTCGGAGTTTTGGAGTTTCGGAGTTTTGGAGTTTTGGAGTTTTGGAGTTTCGGAGTATTGGAGTTTTGGAGTTTTGGAGTTTTCGAGTTTTGGAGTTTCGGAGTTTTGGAGTTTTGGAGTTTCGGAGTTTTGGAGTTTTGGAGTTTCGGAGTTTTGGAGTTTTGGAGTTTTGGAGTTTCCGAGTTTCGGAGTTTCGGAGTTTTGGTGTTTCGGAGTTTTGGAGTTTTGGAGTTTTGGAGTTTCGGAGTTTTGGAGTTTTGGAGTTTTGGAGCTTTGGAGTTTTGGAGTTTTGGAGTTTCGGAGTTTTGGAGTTTTGGAGTATTGGAGTTTTGGAGTTTTGGAGTTTCGGAGTTTTCGAGTTTTGGAGTTTTGGAGATTCGGAGTTTTGGAGTTTCGGAGTTTCGGAGTTTCGGAGTTTTGGAGTTTTGGAGTTTTGGAGTTTTGGAGTTTTGGAGTTTTGTAGTTTTGGAGTTTTGGAGTTTCGGAGTTTCGGAGTTTTGGAGTTTTGGAGATTCGGAGTTTTGAAGTTTTGGAGTATTGGAGTTTCGGAGTTTTGGAGTTTTGGAGTTTCGGAGTTTTGGAGTTTTGGAGTTTTGGAGATTCGGAGTTTTGGAGTTTCGGAGTTTTGGAGTTTCGGAGTTTTGGAGTTTTGGAGTTTTGGAGCTTTGGAGTTTTGGAGTTTCCGAGTTTTGGAGTTTCGGAGTTTTGGAGTTTCGGAGTTTCGGAGTTTTGGAGTTTTGCAGTTTTGGAGTTTTGGAGTTTTGGAGTTTCGGAGTTTCGGAGTTTCGGAGTTTTGGAGTATTGGAGTTTTGGAGTTTTCGAGTTTTCGAGTTTTGGAGTTTCGGAGTTTCGGAGTTTTGGAGTTTTGGAGTTTTGGAGTTTCGGAGTTTCGGAGTATTGGAGTTTTGGAGTTTCGGAGATTTGGAGTTTTGGAGTTTTGGAGTTTTGGAGTTTCGGAGTTTTGGAGTTTTGGAGTTTCGGAGTTTTGGAGTTTTGGAATTTTGGAGTTTCGGAGTTTCGGAGTTTCGGTGTTTTGGAGTTTTGGAGTTTTGGAGTTTTGGAGTTTCGGAGTTTTGGAGTTTCGGAGTTTTGGAGTTTTGGAGTTTTGGAGTTTTGGAGTTTCGGAGTTTCGGAGTTTCGGTGTTTTGGAGTTTTGGAGTTTTGGAGTATTGGAGTTTCGGAGTTTTGGAGTTTTGGAGTTTCGGAGTTTCGGAGTTTCGGAGTTTTGGAGTTTCGGAGTTTTGGAGTTTTGGAGTTTCGGAGATTCGGAGTTTTGGAGTTTTGGAGTTTTGGAGTTTCGGAGTTTCGGAGTTTTGGAGTTTTGGAGTTTCGGAGTTTCGGAGTTTCGGAGTTTTGGAGTTTTGGAGTTTCGGAGTTTTGGAGTTTTGGAGTTTCGGAGTTTCGGAGTTTCGGAGTTCTGGAGTTTTGGAGTTTCGGAGTTTTGGAGTTTCGGAGTTTCGGAGTTTCGGCGTTTTGGAGTTTCGGAGTTTTGGAGTTTTGGAGTTTTGGAGTTTCGGAGTTTTGGAGTTTTGGAGTTTCGGAGTTTTGGAGTTTCGGAGTTTTGGAGTTTTGGAGTTTCGGAGTTTTGGAGTTTTGGAGATTCGGAGTTTTGGAGTTTCGGAGTTTTGGAGTTTCGGAGTTTTGGAGTTTTGGAGTTTTGGAGCTTTGGAGTTTTGGAGTTTCCGAGTTTTGGAGTTTCGGAGTTTTGGAGTTTCGGAGTTTCGGAGTTTTGGAGTTTTGCAGTTTTGGAGTTTTGGAGTTTTGGAGTTTCGGAGTTGCGGAGTTTTGGAGTATTGGAGTTTTGGAGTTTTGGAGTTTTCGAGTTTTGGAGTTTCGGAGTTTCGGAGTTTTGGAGTTTTGGAGTTTTGGAGTTTCGGAGTTTCGGAGTATTGGAGTTTTGGAGTTTCGGAGTTTTGGAGTTTTGGAGTTTTGGAGTTTTGGAGTTTCGGAGTTTTGGAGTTTCGGAGTTTTGGAGTTTTGGAGTTTTGGAGTTTCGGAGTTCCGGAGTTTCGGTGTTTTGGAGTTTTGGAGTTTTGGAGTATTGGAGTTTTGGAGTTTTGGAGTTTCGGAGTTTTGGAGTTTCGGAGTTTTGGAGTTTTGGAGTTTTGGAGATTCGGAGTTTTGGAGTTTCGGAGTTTTGGAGTTTCGGAGTTTTGGAGTTTTGGAGTTTTGGAGTTTCGGAGTTTTGGAGTTTTGGAGTTTCGGAGTTTTGGAGTTTTGGAGTTTTGGAGTTTTGGAGTTTCGGAGTTTTGGAGTTTCGGAGTTTTTGAGTTTCGGAGTTTTGGAGTTTTGGAGTTTTGGAGTTTTGGAGTTTCGGAGTTTCGGTGTTTTGGAGTTTTGGAGTTTTGGAGTATTGGAGTTTTGGAGTTTTGGAGTTTCGGAGTTTTGGACTTTCGGAGTTTTGGAGTATTGGAGTTTTGGAGTTTCGGAGTTTTGGAGTTTTGGAGTTTTGGAGTATTGGAGTTTTGGAGTTTTGGAGCTTTGGAGTTTTGGAGTTTTGGAGTTTCGGAGTTTTGGAGTTTTGGAGTATTGGAGTTTTGGAGTTTTGGAGTTTCGGAGTTTTGGAGTTTCGGAGTTTTGGAGTTTCGGAGTTTTGGAGTTTTGGAGTTTTGGAGTTTTTGAGTTTTGGAGTTTTTGAGTTTTGGAGTTTTGGAGCTTTGGAGTTTTGGAGTTTTGGAGTTTCGGAGTTTTGGAGTTTTGGAGTTTTGGAGTTTTGGAGTTTTGGAGTTTTGGAGTTTTGGAGTTTTGGAGTTTCGGAGTTTTGGAGTTTTGGAGTTTTGGAGTTTCGGAGTATTGGAGTTTTGGAGTTTTGGAGTTTCCGAGTTTTGGAGATTCGGAGTTTTGGAGTTTTGGAGTTTTGGAGTTTCGGAGTTTCGGAGTTTCGGTGTTTTGGAGTTTTGGAGTTTTGGAGTATTGGAGTTTTGGAGTTTTGGAGTTTCGGAGTTTTGGAGTGTCGGAGTTTCGGAGTTTCGGAGTTTTGGAGTTTTGGAGTTTCGGAGTTTCGGAGTTTCGGAGTTTCGGAGTTTCGGAGTTTTGGAGTTTTGGAGTTTCGGAGTTTTGGAGTTTTGGAGTTTCGGAGTTTTGGAGTTTTGGAGTTTCGGAGTTTTGGAGTTTTGGAGTTTCGGAGTTTTGGAGTTTTTGAGTTTTGGAGTTTTGGAGTTTTGGAGTTTCGGAGTTTTGGAGTTTTGGAGTTTTGGAGTTTTCGAGTTTTGGAGTTTTGGAGATTCGGAGTTTTGGAGTTTCGGAGTTTTGGAGTTTTGGAGTTTTGGAGTTTTGTAGTTTTGGAGTTTTGGAGTTTCGGAGTTTCGGAGTTTTGGAGTTTTGGAGATTCGGAGTTTTGAAGTTTTGGAGTATTGGAGTTTCGGAGTTTTGGAGTTTTGGAGTTTCGGAGTATTGGAGTATTGGAGTTTTGGTGTTTTGGAGTTTTGGAGTTTTGGAGTATTGGAGTTTTGGAGTTTCGGAGTTTTGGAGTTTCGGAGTTTTGGAGTATTGGAGTTTTGGAGTTTCGGAGTTTTGGAGTTTTGGAGTTTTGGAGTATTGGAGTTTTGGAGTTTTGGAGCTTTGGAGTTTTGGAGTTTTGGAGTTTCGGAGTTTTGGAGTTTTGGAGATTCGGAGTTTTGGAGTTTCGGAGTTTTGGAGTTTCGGAGTTTTGGAGTTTTGGAGCTTTGGAGTTTTGGAGTTTCCGAGTTTTGGAGTTTCGGAGTTTTGGAGTTTCGGAGTTTCGGAGTTTTGGAGTTTTGCAGTTTTGGAGTTTTGGAGTTTTGGAGTTTTGGAGTTTCGGAGTTTCGGAGTTTTGGAGTATTGGAGTTTTGGAGTTTTGGAGTTTTCGAGTTTTCGAGTTTCGGAGTTTCGGAGTTTTGGAGTTTTGGAGTTTTGGAGTTTCGGAGTTTCGGTGTTTTGGAGTTTTGGAGTTTTGGAGTATTGGAGTTTTGGAGTTTTGGAGTTTCGGAGTTTTGGAGTTTCGGAGTTTTGGAGTATTGGAGTTTTGGAATTTCGGAGTATTGGAGTTTTGGAGTTTTGGAGTTTCGGAGTTTTGGAGTTTCGGAGTTTTGGAGTTTTGGAGTTTTGGAGATTCGGAGTTTTGGAGTTTCGGAGTTTTGGAGTTTCGGAGTTTTGGAGTTTCGGAGTTTTGGAGTTTCGGAGTTTTGGAGTTTTGGAGTTTTGGAGTTTTTGAGTTTTGGAGTTTTGGAGTTTCGGAGTTTTGGAGTATTGGAGTTTTGGAGTTTCGGAGTTTTGGAGTTTTGGAGTTTTGGAGTTTCGGAGTTTTGGAGTTTCGGAGTTTTGGAGTTTTGGAGTTTTGGAGTTTTGGAGTTTCGGAGTTTCGGAGTTTCGGTGTTTTGGAGTTTTGGAGTTTTGGAGTATTGGAGTTTCGGAGTTTCGGAGTATTGGAGTTTTGGAGTTTCGGAGTTTTGGAGTTTTGGAGTTTTGGAGTTTTGGAGTTTCGGAGTTTTGGAGTTTCGGAGTTTTGGAGTTTTGGAGTTTTGGAGTTTCGGAGTTCCGGAGTTTCGGTGTTTTGGAGTTTTGGAGTTTTGGAGTATTGGAGTTTTGGAGTTTTGGAGTTTCGGAGTTTTGGAGTTTCGGAGTTTTGGAGTTTTGGAGTTTTGGAGATTCGGAGTTTTGGAGTTTCGGAGTTTTGGAGTTTCGGAGTTTTGGAGTTTCGGAGTTTTGGAGTTTCGGAGTTTTGGAGTTTTGGAGTTTTGGAGTTTTGGAGTTTTGGAGTTTCGGAGTTTTGGAGTATTGGAGTTTTGGAGTTTCGGAGTTTTGGAGTTTTGGAGTTTTGGAGTTTCGGAGTTTTGGAGTTTCGGAGTTTCGGAGTTTTGGAGTTTTGGAGTTTTGGAGTTTTGGAGTTTCGGAGTTTCGGAGTTTCGGTGTTTTGGAGTTTTGGAGTTTTGGAGTATTGGAGTTTTGGAGTTTTCGAGTTTTGGAGTTTCGGAGTTTCGGAGTTTTGGAGTTTCGGAGTTTTGGAGTTTCGGAGTTTTGGAGTTTTGGAGTTTTGGAGTTTCGGAGTATTGGAGTTTTGGAGTTTTGGAGTTTTCGAGTTTTGGAGTTTCGGAGTTTTGGAGTTTTGGAGTTTCGGAGTTTTGGAGTTTTGGAGTTTCGGAGTTTTGGAGTTTTGGAGTTTTGGAGTTTTGGAGTTTCCGAGTTTCGGAGTTTCGGAGTTTTGGTGTTTCGGAGTTTTGGAGTTTTGGAGTTTTGGAGTTTCGGAGTTTTGGAGTTTTGGAGTTTTGGAGCTTTGGAGTTTTGGAGTTTTGGAGTTTCGGAGTTTTGGAGTTTTGGAGTATTGGAGTTTTGGAGTTTTGGAGTTTCGGAGTTTTCGAGTTTTGGAGTTTTGGAGATTCGGAGTTTTGGAGTTTCGGAGTTTCGGAGTTTTGGAGTTTTGGAGTTTTGGAGTTTTGGAGTTTTGGAGTTTTGTAGTTTTGGAGTTTTGGAGTTTCGGAGTTTCGGAGTTTTGGAGTTTTGGAGATTCGGAGTTTTGAAGTTTTGGAGTATTGGAGTTTCGGAGTTTTGGAGTTTTGGAGTTTCGGAGTTTTGGAGTTTTGGAGTTTTGGAGATTCGGAGTTTTGGAGTTTCGGAGTTTTGGAGTTTCGGAGTTTTGGAGTTTTGGAGTTTTGGAGCTTTGGAGTTTTGGAGTTTCCGAGTTTTGGAGTTTCGGAGTTTTGGAGTTTCGGAGTTTCGGAGTTTTGGAGTTTTGCAGTTTTGGAGTTTTGGAGTTTTGGAGTTTCGGAGTTTCGGAGTTTTGGAGTATTGGAGTTTTGGAGTTTTCGAGTTTTCGAGTTTTGGAGTTTCGGAGTTTCGGAGTTTTGGAGTTTTGGAGTTTTGGAGTTTCGGAGTTTCGGAGTATTGGAGTTTTGGAGTTTCGGAGTTTTGGAGTTTTGGAGTTTCGGAGTTTTGGAGTTTTGGAATTTTGGAGTTTCGGAGTTTCGGAGTTTCGGTGTTTTGGAGTTTTGGAGTTTTGGAGTATTGGAGTTTTGGAGTTTTGGAGTTTCGGAGTTTTGGAGTTTCGGAGTTTTGGAGTTTTGGAGTTTTGGAGATTCGGAGTTTTGGAGTTTCGGAGTTTTGGAGTTTCGGAGTTTTGGAGTTTCGGAGTTTTGGAGTTTCGGAGTTTTGGAGTTTTGGAGTTTTGGAGTTTTTGAGTTTTGGAGTTTTGGAGTTTCGGAGTTTTGGAGTATTGGAGTTTTGGAGTTTCGGAGTTTTGGAGTTTTGGAGTTTTGGAGTTTCGGAGTTTTGGAGTTTCGGAGTTTTGGAGTTTTGGAGTTTTGGAGTTTCGGAGTTTCGGAGTTTCGGTGTTTTGGAGTTTTGGAGTTTTGGAGTATTGGAGTTTCGGAGTTTTGGAGTTTTGGAGTTTCGGAGTTTCGGAGTTTCGGAGTTTCGGAGTTTTGGAGTTTCGGAGTTTTGGAGTTTTGGAGTTTCGGAGATTCGGAGTTTTGGAGTTTTGGAGTTTTGGAGTTTCGGAGTTTCGGAGTTTTGGAGTTTTGGAGTTTCGGAGTTTCGGAGTTTTGGAGTTTTGGAGTTTCGGAGTTTTGGAGTTTTGGAGTTTCGGAGTTTCGGAGTTTCGGAGTTCTGGAGTTTTGGAGTTTCGGAGTTTTGGAGTTTCGGAGTTTCGGAGTTTCGGCGTTTTGGAGTTTCGGAGTTTTGGAGTTTTGGAGTTTTGGAGTTTCGGAGTTTTGGAGTTTTGGAGTTTCGGAGTTTTGGAGTTTCGGAGTTTTGGAGTTTTGGAGTTTCGGAGTTTTGGAGTTTTGGAGATTCGGAGTTTTGGAGTTTCGGAGTTTTGGAGTTTCGGAGTTTTGGAGTTTTGGAGTTTTGGAGCTTTGGAGTTTTGGAGTTTCCGAGTTTTGGAGTTTCGGAGTTTTGGAGTTTCGGAGTTTCGGAGTTTTGGAGTTTTGCAGTTTTGGAGTTTTGGAGTTTTGGAGTTTCGGAGTTGCGGAGTTTTGGAGTATTGGAGTTTTGGAGTTTTGGAGTTTTCGAGTTTTGGAGTTTCGGAGTTTCGGAGTTTTGGAGTTTTGGAGTTTTGGAGTTTCGGAGTTTCGGAGTATTGGAGTTTTGGAGTTTCGGAGTTTTGGAGTTTTGGAGTTTTGGAGTTTTGGAGTTTCGGAGTTTTGGAGTTTCGGAGTTTTGGAGTTTTGGAGTTTTGGAGTTTCGGAGTTCCGGAGTTTCGGTGTTTTGGAGTTTTGGAGTTTTGGAGTATTGGAGTTTTGGAGTTTTGGAGTTTCGGAGTTTTGGAGTTTCGGAGTTTTGGAGTTTTGGAGTTTTGGAGATTCGGAGTTTTGGAGTTTCGGAGTTTTGGAGTTTCGGAGTTTTGGAGTTTTGGAGTTTTGGAGTTTCGGAGTTTTGGAGTTTTGGAGTTTTGGAGTTTCGGAGTTTTGGAGTTTTGGAGTTTTGGAGTTTTGGAGTTTCGGAGTTTTGGAGTTTTGGAGTTTTGGAGTTTCGGAGTTTTGGAGTTTTGGAGTTTTGGAGTTTTGGAGTTTCGGAGTTTTGGAGTTTTGGAGTTTCGGAGTTTTGGAGTTTTGGAGTTTTGGAGTTTTGGAGTTTCGGAGTTTTGGAGTTTTGGAGTTTTGGAGTTTTGGAGTTTCGGAGTTTTGGAGTTTTGGAGTTTTGGAGTTTTGGAGTTTCGGAGTTTTGGAGTTTTGGAGTTTTGGAGTTTTGGAGTTTCCGAGTTTTGGAGTTTCGGAGTTTTGGAGTTTCGGAGTTTCGGAGTTTCGGAGTTCTGGAGTTTTGGAGTTTCGGAGTTTTGGAGTTTTGGAGTTTCGGAGTTTCGGAGTTTCGGCGTTTTGGAGTTTCGGAATTTTGGAGTTTTGGAGTTTTGGAGTTTTGGAGTTTCGGAGTTTTGGAGTTTTGGAGTTTCGGAGTTTTGGAGTTTCGGAGTTTTGGAGTTTTGGAGTTTCGGAGTTTTGGAGTTTTGGAGATTCGGAGTTTTGGAGTTTCGGAGTTTTGGAGTTTCGGAGTTTTGGAGTTTTGGAGTTTTGGAGCTTTGGAGTTTTGGAGTTTCCGAGTTTTGGAGTTTCGGAGTTTTGGAGTTTCGGAGTTTCGGAGTTTTGGAGTTTTGCAGTTTTGGAGTTTTGGAGTTTTGGAGTTTCGGAGTTGCGGAGTTTTGGAGTATTGGAGTTTTGGAGTTTTGGAGTTTTCGAGTTTTGGAGTTTCGGAGTTTCGGAGTTTTGGAGTTTTGGAGTTTTGGAGTTTCGGAGTTTCGGAGTATTGGAGTTTTGGAGTTTCGGAGTTTTGGAGTTTTGGAGTTTTGGAGTTTTGGAGTTTCGGAGTTTTGGAGTTTCGGAGTTTTGGAGTTTTGGAGTTTTGGAGTTTCGGAGTTTCGGAGTTTCGGTGTTTTGGAGTTTTGGAGTTTTGGAGTATTGGAGTTTTGGAGTTTTGGAGTTTCGGAGTTTTGGAGTTTCGGAGTTTTGGAGTTTTGGAGTTTTGGAGATTCGGAGTTTTGGAGTTTCGGAGTTTTGGAGTTTCGGAGTTTTGGAGTTTCGGAGTTTTGGAGTTTCGGAGTTTTGGAGTTTTGGAGTTTTGGAGTTTTTGAGTTTTGGAGTTTTGGAGTTTCGGAGTTTTGGAGTATTGGAGTTTTGGAGTTTCGGAGTTTTGGAGTTTTGGAGTTTTGGAGTTTCGGAGTTTTGGAGTTTCGGAGTTTTGGTGTTTTGGAGTTTTGGAGTTTTGGAGTTTCGGAGTTTCGGAGTTTCGGTGTTTTGGAGTTTTGGAGTTTTGGAGTATTGGAGTTTTGGAGTTTCGGAGTTTTGGAGTTTCGGAGTTTTGGAGTTTTGGAGTTTTGGAGTTTCGGAGTTTTGGAGTTTTGGAGTTTTGGAGTTTCGGAGTTTTGGAGTTTTGGAGTTTTGGAGTTTTGGAGTTTCGGAGTTTTGGAGTTTTGGAGTTTTGGAGTTTTGGAGTTTCGGAGTTTTGGAGTTTTGGAGTTTTGGAGTTTTGGAGTTTCGGAGTTTCGGAGTTTTGGAGTTTTGGAGTTTTGGAGTTTCGGAGTTTTGGAGTTTTGGAGTTTCGGAGTTTTGGAGTTTTGGAGTTTCGGAGTTTTGGAGTATTGTAGTTTTGGAGATTCGGAGTTTTGGAGTTTCGGAGTTTTGGAGTTTCGGAGTTTTGGAGTTTTGGAGTTTTGGAGTTTTGGAGTTTCCGAGTTTTGGAGTTTCGGAGTTTTGGAGTTTCGGAGTTTCGGAGTTTTGGAGTTTTGGAGTTTTGGAGTTTTGGAGTTTCGGAGTTTCGGAGTTTCGGTGTTTTGGAGTTTTGGAGTTTTGGAGTATTGGAGTTTTGGAGTTTCGGAGTTTTGGAGTTTCGGAGTTTTGGAGTTTTGGAGTTTTGGAGTTTCGGAGTTTTGGAGTTTTGGAGTTTTGGAGTTTCGGAGTTTTGGAGTTTTGGAGTTTTGGAGTTTTGGAGTTTCGGAGTTTTGGAGTTTTGGAGTTTTGGAGTTTCGGAGTTTCGGAGTTTTGGAGTATTGGAGTTTTGGAGTTTTGGAGTTTTGGAGTTTTGGAGTTTCGGAGTTTCGGAGTTTTGGAGTTTTGGAGTTTTGGAGTTTCGGAGTTTTGGAGTTTCGGAGTTTTGGAGTTTCGGAGTTTTGGAGTATTGGAGTTTTGGAGATTCGGAGTTTTGGAGTTTCGGAGTTTTGGAGTTTCGGAGTTTTGGAGTTTTGGAGTTTTGGAGTTTCCGAGTTTTGGAGTTTCGGAGTTTTGGAGTTTCGGAGTTTCGGAGTTTTGGAGTTTTGCAGTTTTGGAGTTTTGGAGTTTTGGAGTTTCGGAGTTTCGGAGTTTTGGAGTATTGGAGTTTTGGAGTTTTGGAGTTTCGGAGTTTTGGAGTATTGGAGTTTTGGAGTTTTGGAGTTTTGGAGTTTCGGAGTTTTGGAGTTTCGGAGTTTTGGAGTTTTGGAGTTTTGGAGTTTCGGAGTTTCGGAGTTTCGGTGTTTTGGAGTTTTGGAGTTTTGGAGTATTGGAGTTTTGGAGTTTTGGAGTTTTGGAGTTTCGGAGTTTTGGAGTTTTGGAGTTTCGGAGTTTTGGAGTTTTGGAGTTTTGGAGTTTTGGAGTTTCGGAGTTTTGGAGTTTTGGAGTTTTGGAGATTCGGAGTTTTGGAGTTTCGGAGTTTTGGAGTTTCGGAGTTTTGGAGTTTTGGAGCTTTGGAGTTTTGGAGTTTCCGAGTTTTGGAGTTTCGGAGTTTTGGAGTTTCGGAGTTTCGGAGTTTTGGAGTTTTGCAGTTTTGGAGTTTTGGAGTTTTGGAGTTTCGGAGTTTCGGAGTTTTGGAGTATTGGAGTTTTGGAGTTTTGGAGTTTTCGAGTTTTCGAGTTTCGGAGTTTCGGAGTTTTGGAGTTTTGGAGTTTTGGAGTTTCGGAGTTTCGGTGTTTTGGAGTTTTGGAGTTTTGGAGTATTGGAGTTTTGGAGTTTTGGAGTTTCGGAGTTTTGGAGTTTCGGAGTTTTGGAGTATTGGAGTTTTGGAATTTCGGAGTTTCGGAGTTTTGGAGTTTCGGAGTTTTGGAGTTTTGGAGTTTCGGAGTTTTGGAGTTTTGGAGTTTTGGAGATTCGGAGTTTCGGAGTTTCGGAGTTTTGGAGTTTTGGAGTTTCGGAGTTTCAGAGTTTCGGAGTTTTGGAGTTTTGGAGTTTCGGAGTTTTGGAGTTTCGGAGTTTCGGAGTTTCGGAGTTTCGGAGTTTTGGAGTTTTGGAGTTTCGGAGTTTCGGAGTTTCGGAGTTTTGGAGTTTTGGAGTTTCGGAGTTTCGGAGTTTCGGAGTTTCGGAGTTTTGGAGTTTTGGAGTTTCGGAGTTTTGGAGTTTTGGAGTTTCGGAGTTTTGGAGTATTGGAGTTTTGGAGTTTCGGAGTTTCGGAGTTTTGGAGTATTGGAGTTTTGGAGTTTTGGAGTTTTCGAGTTTTGGAGTTTCGGAGTTTCGGAGTTTCGGAGTTTTGGAGTTTTGGAGTTTCGGAGTTTTGGAGTTTTGGAGTTTCGGAGTTTTGGAGTTTTGGAGTTTCGGAGTTTTGGAGTTTTGGAGTTTTGGAGTTTCCGAGTTTCCGAGTTTCGGAGTTTTGGTGTTTCGGAGTTTTGGAGTTTTGGAGTTTTGGAGTTTCGGAGTTTTGGAGTTTTGGAGTTTTGGAGCTTTGGAGTTTTGGAGTTTTGGAGTTTCGGAGTTTTGGAGTTTTGGAGTATTGGAGTTTTGGAGTTTTGGAGTTTCGGAGTTTTCGAGTTTTCGAGTTTTGGAGATTCGGAGTTTTGGAGTTTCGGAGTTTCGGAGTTTCGGAGTTTTGGAGTTTTGGAGTTTTGGAGTTTTGTAGTTTTGGAGTTTTGGAGTTTCGGAGTTTCGGAGTTTTGGAGTTTTGGAGATTCGGAGTTTTGAAGTTTTGGAGTATTGGAGTTTCGGAGTTTTGGAGTTTTGGAGTTTTGGAGTTTCGGAGTATTGGAGTATTGGAGTTTTGGAGTTTCGGAGTTTTGGAGTTTTGGAGTTTTGGAGTTTCGGAGTTTTTGAGTTTTGGAGTTTTGGAGTTTTGGAGTTTTGGAGTTTCGGAGTTTCGGTGTTTTGGAGTTTTGGAGTTTTGGAGTATTGGAGTTTTGGAGTTTTGGAGTTTCGGAGTTTTGGAGTTTCGGAGTTTTGGAGTATTGGAGTTTTGGAGTTTCGGAGTTTTGGAGTTTTGGAGTTTTGGAGTATTGGAGTTTTGGAGTTTTGGAGCTTTGGAGTTTTGGAGTTTTGGAGTTTCGGAGTTTTGGAGTT
This sequence comes from Amblyomma mixtum, assembly GCF_055824585.1. Lineage (NCBI taxonomy): Eukaryota > Metazoa > Arthropoda > Arachnida > Ixodida > Ixodidae > Amblyomma > Amblyomma mixtum. The sequence goes on from NW_028317651.1 coordinate 14,730,749, forward strand.
TTGGAGTATTGGAGTTTTGGAGTTTTGGAGTTTCGGAGTTTTGGAGTTTCGGAGTTTTGGAGTTTCGGAGTTTTGGAGTTTTGGAGTTTTGGAGTTTTTGAGTTTTGGAGTTTTTGAGTTTTGGAGTTTTGGAGCTTTGGAGTTTTGGAGTTTTGGAGTTTCGGAGTTTTGGAGTTTTGGAGTTTTGGAGTTTTGGAGTTTTGGAGTTTGGAGTTTTGGAGTTTTGGAGTTTTGGAGTTTCGGAGTTTTGGAGTTTTGGAGTTTTGGAGTTTCGGAGTATTGGAGTTTTGGAGTTTTGGAGTTTTGGAGTTTCCGAGTTTTGGAGATTCGGAGTTTTGGAGTTTTGGAGTTTTGGAGTTTCGGAGTTTCGGAGTTTCGGTGTTTTGGAGTTTTGGAGTTTTGGAGTATTGGAGTTTTGGAGTTTTGGAGTTTTGGAGTTTCGGAGTTTTGGAGTGTCGGAGTTTTGGAGTTTTGGAGTTTTGGAGTTTTGGAGTTTCGGAGTTTTGGAGTTTTGGAGTTTTGGAGTTTTGGAGTTTCGGAGTTTTGGAGTTTGGGAGTTTTGGAGTTTTGGAGATTCGGAGTTTTGGAGTTTCGGAGTTTTGGAGTTTCGGAGTTTTGGAGTTTCGGAGTTTTGGAGTTTCGGAGTTTTGGAGTTTCGGAGTTTTGGAGTTTTGGAGTTTTGGAGTTTTTGAGTTTTTGAGTTTTTGAGTTTTGGAGTTTCGGAGTTTTGGAGTATTGGAGTTTTGGAGTTTCGGAGTTTTGGAGTTTTGGAGTTTTGGAGTTTCGGAGTTTCGGAGTTTCGGTGTTTTGGAGTTTTGGAGTTTTGGAGTATTGGAGTTTTGGAGTTTTGGAGTTTCGGAGTTTTGGAGTTTCGGAGTTTTGGAGTTTTGGAGTTTTGGAGATTCGGAGTTTTGGAGTTTTGGAGTTTCGGAGTTTTGGAGTTTTGGAGTTTCGGAGTTTTGGAGTTTCGGAGTTTTGGAGTTTTGGAGTTTCGGAGTTTTGGAGTTTTGGAGTTTTGGAGATTCGGAGTTTTGGAGTTTCGGAGTTTTGGAGTTTCGGAGTTTTGGAGTTTTGGAGTTTTGGAGCTTTGGAGTTTTGGAGTTTCCGAGTTTAGGAGTTTCGGAGTTTTGGAGTTTCGGAGTTTCGGAGTTTTGGAGTTTTGCAGTTTTGGAGTTTTGGAGTTTTGGAGTTTCGGAGTTTCGGAGTTTTGGAGTATTGGAGTTTTGGAGTTTTGGAGTTTTCGAGTTTTGGAGTTTCGGAGTTTTGGAGTTTTGGAGTTTTGGAGTTTCGGAGTTTCGGAGTATTGGAGTTTTGGAGTTTCGGAGTTTTGGAGTTTTGGAGTTTCGGAGTTTTGGAGTATTGGAGTTTTGGAATTTCGGAGTTTCGGAGTTTTGGAGTTTCGGAGTTTTGGAGTTTTGGAGTTTCGGAGTTTTGGAGTTTTGGAGTTTTGGAGATTCGGAGTTTCGGAGTTTCGGAGTTTTGGAGTTTTGGAGTTTCGGAGTTTCAGAGTTTCGGAGTTTTGGAGTTTTGGAGTTTCGGAGTTTTGGAGTTTCGGAGTTTCGGAGTTTCGGAGTTTCGGAGTTTTGGAGTTTTGGAGTTTCGGAGTTTCGGAGGTTCGGAGTTTCGGAGTTTTGGAGTTTTGGAGTTTCGGAGTTTTGGAGTTTTGGAGTTTCGGAGTTTTGGAGTATTGGAGTTTTGGAGTTTCGGAGTTTCGGAGTTTTGGAGTATTGGAGTTTTCGAGTTTTCGAGTTTTGGAGTTTCGGAGTTTCGGAGTTTTGGAGTTTTGGAGTTTTGGAGTTTCGGAGTTTTGGAGTTTTGGAGTTTCGGAGTTTTGGAGTTTTGGAGTTTCGGAGTTTTGGAGTTTTGGAGTTTTGGAGTTTTGGAGTTTCCGAGTTTCGGAGTTTCGGAGTTTTGGTGTTTCGGAGTTTTGGAGTTTTGGAGTTTTGGAGTTTCGGAGTTTTGGAGTTTTGGAGTTTTGGAGCTTTGGAGTTTTGGAGTTTTGGAGTTTCGGAGTTTTGGAGTTTTGGAGTATTGGAGTTTTGGAGTTTTGGAGTTTCGGAGTTTTGGAGTTTTGGAGTTTTGGAGATTCGGAGTTTTGGAGTTTCGGAGTTTCGGAGTTTCGGAGTTTCGGAGTTTCGGAGTTTTGGAGTTTTGGAGTTTTGGAGTTTTGGAGTTTCGGAGTTTCGGAGTTTTGGAGTTTTGGAGATTCGGAGTTTTGAAGTTTTGGAGTATTGGAGTTTCGGAGTTTTGGAGTTTTGGAGTTTTGGAGTTTCGGAGTATTGGAGTATTGGAGTTTTGGAGTTTCGGAGTTTTGGAGTTTTGGAGTTTTGGAGTTTCGGAGTTTTTGAGTTTTGGAGTTTTGGAGTTTTGGAGTTTTGGAGTTTCGGAGTTTCGGTGTTTTGGAGTTTTGGAGTTTTGGAGTATTGGAGTTTTGGAGTTTTGGAGTTTCGGAGTTTTGGAGTTTCGGAGTTTTGGAGTATTGGAGTTTTGGAGTTTCGGAGTTTTGGAGTTTTGGAGTTTTGGAGTATTGGAGTTTTGGAGTTTTGGAGCTTTGGAGTTTTGGAGTTTTGGAGTTTCGGAGTTTTGGAGTTTTGGAGTATTGGAGTTTTGGAGTTTTGGAGTTTCGGAGTTTTGGAGTTTCGGAGTTTTGGAGTTTCGGAGTTTTGGAGTTTTGGAGTTTTGGAGTTTTTGAGTTTTGGAGTTTTTGAGTTTTGGAGTTTTGGAGCTTTGGAGTTTTGGAGTTTTGGAGTTTCGGAGTTTTGGAGTTTTGGAGTTTTGGAGTTTTGGAGTTTTGGAGTTTGGAGTTTTGGAGTTTTGGAGTTTTGGAGTTTCGGAGTTTTGGAGTTTTGGAGTTTTGGAGTTTCGGAGTATTGGAGTTTTGGAGTTTTGGAGTTTTGGAGTTTCCGAGTTTTGGAGATTCGGAGTTTTGGAGTTTTGGAGTTTTGGAGTTTCGGAGTTTCGGAGTTTCGGTGTTTTGGAGTTTTGGAGTTTTGGAGTATTGGAGTTTTGGAGTTTTGGAGTTTCGGAGTTTTGGAGTGTCGGAGTTTTGGAGTTTTGGAGTTTTGGAGTTTTGGAGTTTCGGAGTTTTGGAGTTTTGGAGTTTTGGAGTTTTGGAGTTTTGGAGTTTCGGAGTTTTGGAGTTTGGGAGTTTTGGAGTTTTGGAGATTCGGAGTTATGGAGTTTCGGAGTTTTGGAGTTTCGGAGTTTTGGAGTTTCGGAGTTTTGGAGTTTCGGAGTTTTGGAGTTTCGGAGTTTTGGAGTTTTGGAGTTTTGGAGTTTTTGAGTTTTTGAGTTTTTGAGTTTTGGAGTTTCGGAGTTTTGGAGTATTGGAGTTTTGGAGTTTCGGAGTTTTGGAGTTTTGGAGTTTTGGAGTTTCGGAGTTTCGGAGTTTCGGTGTTTTGGAGTTTTGGAGTTTTGGAGTATTGGAGTTTTGGAGTTTTGGAGTTTCGGAGTTTTGGAGTTTCGGAGTTTTGGAGTTTTGGAGTTTTGGAGATTCGGAGTTTTGGAGTTTTGGAGTTTCGGAGTTTTGGAGTTTTGGAGTTTCGGAGTTTTGGAGTTTCGGAGTTTTGGAGTTTTGGAGTTTCGGAGTTTTGGAGTTTTGGAGTTTTGGAGATTCGGAGTTTTGGAGTTTCGGAGTTTTGGAGTTTCGGAGTTTTGGAGTTTTGGAGTTTTGGAGCTTTGGAGTTTTGGAGTTTCCGAGTTTAGGAGTTTCGGAGTTTTGGAGTTTCGGAGTTTCGGAGTTTTGGAGTTTTGCAGTTTTGGAGTTTTGGAGTTTTGGAGTTTCGGAGTTTCGGAGTTTTGGAGTATTGGAGTTTTGGAGTTTTGGAGTTTTCGAGTTTTGGAGTTTCGGAGTTTTGGAGTTTTGGAGTTTTGGAGTTTCGGAGTTTCGGAGTATTGGAGTTTTGGAGTTTCGGAGTTTTGGAGTTTTGGAGTTTCGGAGTTTTGGAGTATTGGAGTTTTGGAATTTCGGAGTTTCGGAGTTTTGGAGTTTCGGAGTTTTGGAGTTTTGGAGTTTCGGAGTTTTGGAGTTTTGGAGTTTTGGAGATTCGGAGTTTCGGAGTTTCGGAGTTTTGGAGTTTTGGAGTTTCGGAGTTTCAGAGTTTCGGAGTTTTGGAGTTTTGGAGTTTCGGAGTTTTGGAGTTTCGGAGTTTCGGAGTTTCGGAGTTTCGGAGTTTTGGAGTTTTGGAGTTTCGGAGTTTCGGAGGTTCGGAGTTTCGGAGTTTTGGAGTTTTGGAGTTTCGGAGTTTTGGAGTTTTGGAGTTTCGGAGTTTTGGAGTATTGGAGTTTTGGAGTTTCGGAGTTTCGGAGTTTTGGAGTATTGGAGTTTTGGAGTTTTCGAGTTTTCGAGTTTTGGAGTTTCGGAGTTTCGGAGTTTTGGAGTTTTGGAGTTTTGGAGTTTCGGAGTTTTGGAGTTTTGGAGTTTCGGAGTTTTGGAGTTTTGGAGTTTCGGAGTTTTGGAGTTTTGGAGTTTTGGAGTTTTGGAGTTTCCGAGTTTCGGAGTTTCGGAGTTTTGGTGTTTCGGAGTTTTGGAGTTTTGGAGTTTTGGAGTTTCGGAGTTTTGGAGTTTTGGAGTTTTGGAGTTTTGGAGCTTTGGAGTTTTGGAGTTTTGGAGTTTCGGAGTTTTGGAGTTTTGGAGTATTGGAGTTTTGGAGTTTTGGAGTTTCGGAGTTTTGGAGTTTTGGAGTTTTGGAGATTCGGAGTTTTGGAGTTTCGGAGTTTCGGAGTTTCGGAGTTTTGGAGTTTTGGAGTTTTGGAGTTTTGTAGTTTTGGAGTTTTGGAGTTTCGGAGTTTCGGAGTTTTGGAGTTTTGGAGATTCGGAGTTTTGAAGTTTTGGAGTATTGGAGTTTCGGAGTTTTGGAGTTTTGGAGTTTCGGAGTATTGGAGTATTGGAGTTTTGGAGTTTCGGAGTTTTGGAGTTTTGGAGTTTTGGAGTTTCGGAGTTTTTGAGTTTCGGAGTTTTGGAGTTTTGGAGTTTTGGAGTTTTGGAGTTTCGGAGTTTCGGTGTTTTGGAGTTTTGGAGTTTTGGAGCATTGGAGTTTTGGAGTTTTGGAGTTTCGGAGTTTTGGAGTTTCGGAGTTTTGGAGTATTGGAGTTTTGGAGTTTCGGAGTTTTGGAGTTTTGGAGTTTTGGAGTATTGGAGTTTTGGAGTTTTGGAGCTTTGGAGTTTTGGAGTTTTGGAGTTTCGGAGTTTTGGAGTTTTGGAGTATTGGAGTTTTGGAGTTTTGGAGTTTCGGAGTTTTGGAGTTTCGGAGTTTTGGAGTTTCGGAGTTTTGGAGTTTTGGAGTTTTGGAGTTTTTGAGTTTTGGAGTTTTTGAGTTTTGGAGTTTTGGAGCTTTGGAGTTTTGGAGTTTTGGAGTTTCGGAGTTTTGGAGTTTTGGAGTTTTGGAGTTTTGGAGTTTTGGAGTTTCGGAGTTTTGGAGTTTTGGAGTTTTGGAGTTTCGGAGTATTGGAGTTTTGGAGTTTTGGAGTTTCCGAGTTTTGGAGATTCGGAGTTTTGGAGTTTTGGAGTTTTGGAGTTTTGGAGTTTTTGAGTTTTGGAGTTTTTGAGTTTTGGAGTTTTGGAGCTTTGGAGTTTTAGAGTTTTGGAGTTTCGGAGTTTTGGAGTTTTGGAGTTTTGGAGTATTGGAGTTTTGGAGTTTTGGAGTTTCGGAGTTTTGGAGTTTCGGAGTTTTGGAGTTTCGGAGTTTTGGAGTTTTGGAGTTTTGGAGTTTTTGAGTTTTGGAGTTTCGGAGTTTCGGAGTTTCGGAGTTTCGGAGTTTTGGAGTTTTGGAGTTTCGGAGTTTTGGAGTTTTGGAGTTTCGGAGTTTTGGAGTTTCGGAGTTTTGGAGTTTTGGAGTTTCGGAGTTTTGGAGTTTTGGAGATTCGGAGTTTTGGAGTTTCGGAGTTTTGGAGTTTCGGAGTTTTGGAGTTTTGGAGCTTTGGAGTTTTGGAGTTTCCGAGTTTTGGAGTTTCGGAGTTTTGGAGTTTCGGAGTTTCGGAGTTTTGGAGTTTTGCAGTTTTGGAGTTTTGGAGTTTTGGAGTTTCGGAGTTGCGGAGTTTTGGAGTATTGGAGTTTTGGAGTTTTGGAGTTTTCGAGTTTTGGAGTTTCGGAGTTTCGGAGTTTTGGAGTTTTGGAGTTTTGGAGTTTCGGAGTTTCGGAGTATTGGAGTTTTGGAGTTTCGGAGTTTTGGAGTTTTGGAGTTTTGGAGTTTTGGAGTTTCGGAGTTTTGGAGTTTCGGAGTTTTGGAGTTTTGGAGTTTTGGAGTTTCGGAGTTTCGGAGTTTCGGTGTTTTGGAGTTTTGGAGTATTGGAGTTTTGGAGTTTTGGAGTTTCGGAGTTTTGGAGTTTCGGAGTTTTGGAGTTTTGGAGTTTTGGAGATTCGGAGTTTTGGAGTTTCGGAGTTTTGGAGTTTCGGAGTTTTGGAGTTTCGGAGTTTTGGAGTTTCGGAGTTTTGGAGTTTTGGAGTTTTGGAGTTTTTGAGTTTTGGAGTTTTGGAGTTTCGGAGTTTTGGAGTATTGGAGTTTTGGAGTTTCGGAGTTTTGGAGTTTTGGAGTTTTGGAGTTTCGGAGTTTTGGAGTTTCGGAGTTTTGGAGTTTTGGAGTTTTGGAGTTTTGGAGTTTCGGAGTTTCGGAGTTTCGGTGTTTTGGAGTTTTGGAGTTTTGGAGTTTTCGAGTTTTGGAGTTTCGGAGTTTCGGAGTTTTGGAGTTTCGGAGTTTTGGAGTTTCGGAGTTTTGGAGTTTTGGAGTTTTGGAGTTTCGGAGTTTTGGAGTTTTGGAGTTTTGGAGTTTCGGAGTTTTGGAGTTTTGGAGTTTTGGAGTTTTGGAGTTTCGGAGTTTTGGAGTTTTGGAGTTTTGGAGTTTTGGAGTTTCGGAGTTTTGGAGTTTTGGAGTTTTGGAGTTTTGGAGTTTCGGAGTTTCGGAGTTTTGGAGTTTTGGAGTTTTGGAGTTTCGGAGTTTTGGAGTTTTGGAGTTTCGGAGTTTTGGAGTTTCGGAGTTTTGGAGTATTGGAGTTTTGGAGATTCGGAGTTTTGGAGTTTCGGAGTTTTGGAGTTTCGGAGTTTTGGAGTTTTGGAGTTTTGGAGTTTTGGAGTTTTGGAGTTTCCGAGTTTTGGAGTTTCGGAGTTTTGGAGTTTCGGAGTTTCGGAGTTTTGGAGTTTTGCAGTTTTGGAGTTTTGGAGTTTTGGAGTTTTGGAGTTTCGGAGTTTTGGAGTATTGGAGTTTTGGAGATTCGGAGTTTTGGAGTTTCGGAGTTTTGGAGTTTCGGAGTTTTGGAGTTTTGGAGTTTTGGAGTTTTGGAGTTTCCGAGTTTTGGAGTTTCGGAGTTTTGGAGTTTCGGAGTTTCGGAGTTTTGGAGTTTTGCAGTTTTGGAGTTTTGGAGTTTTGGAGTTTCGGAGTTTCGGAGTTTTGGAGTATTGGAGTTTTGGAGTTTTGGAGTTTCGGAGTTTTGGAGTATTGGAGTTTTGTTGTTTTGGAGTTTTGGAGTTTCGGAGTTTTGGAGTTTCGGAGTTTTGGAGTTTTGGAGTTTTGGAGTTTCGGAGTTTCGGAGTTTCGGTGTTTTGGAGTTTTGGAGTTTTGGAGTATTGGAGTTTTGGAGTTTTGGAGTTTCGGAGTTTTGGAGTTTTGGAGTTTCGGAGTTTTGGAGTTTTGGAGTTTTGGAGTTTTGGAGTTTCGGAGTTTTGGAGTTTTGGAGTTTTGGAGATTCGGAGTTTTGGAGTTTCGGAGTTTTGGAGTTTCGGAGTTTTGGAGTTTTGGAGCTTTGGAGTTTTGGAGTTTCCGAGTTTTGGAGTTTCGGAGTTTTGGAGTTTCGGAGTTTCGGAGTTTTGGAGTTTTGCAGTTTTGGAGTTTTGGAGTTTTGGAGTTTCGGAGTTTCGGAGTTTTGGAGTATTGGAGTTTTGGAGTTTTGGAGTTTTCGAGTTTTCGAGTTTCGGAGTTTCGGAGTTTTGGAGTTTTGGAGTTTTGGAGTTTCGGAGTTTCGGTGTTTTGGAGTTTTGGAGTTTTGGAGTATTGGAGTTTTGGAGTTTTGGAGTTTCGGAGTTTTGGAGTTTCGGAGTTTTGGAGTATTGGAGTTTTGGAATTTCGGAGTTTCGGAGTTTTGGAGTTTCGGAGTTTTGGAGTTTTGGAGTTTCGGAGTTTTGGAGTTTTGGAGTTTTGGAGATTCGGAGTTTCGGAGTTTCGGAGTTTTGGAGTTTTGGAGTTTCGGAGTTTCAGAGTTTCGGAGTTTTGGAGTTTTGGAGTTTCGGAGTTTTGGAGTTTCGGAGTTTCGGAGTTTCGGAGTTTCGGAGTTTTGGAGTTTTGGAGTTTCGGAGTTTCGGAGTTTCGGAGTTTTGGAGTTTTGGAGTTTTGGAGTTTCGGAGTTTCGGAGTTTCGGAGTTTCGGAGTTTCGGAGTTTTGGAGTTTTGGAGTTTCGGAGTTTTGGAGTTTTGGAGTTTCGGAGTTTTGGAGTTTCGGAGTTTTGGAGTATTGGAGTTTTGGAGTTTCGGAGTTTCGGAGTTTTGGAGTATTGGAGTTTTGGAGTTTTCGAGTTTTGGAGTTTCGGAGTTTCGGAGTTTCGGAGTTTTGGAGTTTTGGAGTTTCGGAGTTTTGGAGTTTTGGAGTTTCGGAGTTTTGGAGTTTTGGAGTTTCGGAGTTTTGGAGTTTTGGAGTTTTGGAGTTTTGGAGTTTCCGAGTTTCCGAGTTTCGGAGTTTTGGTGTTTCGGAGTTTTGGAGTTTTGGAGTTTTGGAGTTTCGGAGTTTTGGAGTTTTGGAGTTTTGGAGCTTTGGAGTTTTGGAGTTTTGGAGTTTCGGAGTTTTGGAGTTTTGGAGTATTGGAGTTTTGAAGTTTTGGAGTTTCGGAGTTTTCGAGTTTTGGAGTTTTGGAGATTCGGAGTTTTGGAGTTTCGGAGTTTCGGAGTTTCGGAGTTTTGGAGTTTTGGAGTTTTGGAGTTTTGTAGTTTTGGAGTTTTGGAGTTTCGGAGTTTCGGAGTTTTGGAGCTTTGGAGATTCGGAGTTTTGAAGTTTTGGAGTATTGGAGTTTCGGAGTTTTGGAGTTTTGGAGTTTTGGAGTTTCGGAGTATTGGAGTATTGGAGTTTTGGAGTTTCGGAGTTTTGGAGTTTTGGAGTTTTGGAGTTTCGGAGTTTTTGAGTTTGGGAGTTTGGGAGTTTTGGAGTTTTGGAGTTTTGGAGTTTCGGAGTTTCGGTGTTTTGGAGTTTTGGAGTTTTGGAGTATTGGAGTTTTGGAGTTTTGGAGTTTCGGAGTTTTGGAGTTTCGGAGTTTTGGAGTATTGGAGTTTTGGAGTTTCGGAGTTTTGGAGTTTTGGAGTTTTGGAGTATTGGAGTTTTGGAGTTTTGGAGCTTTGGAGTTTTGGAGTTTTGGAGTTTCGGAGTTTTGGAGTTTTGGAGTATTGGAGTTTTGGAGTTTTGGAGTTTCGGAGTTTTGGAGTTTCGGAGTTTTGGAGTTTCGGAGTTTTGGAGTTTTGGAGTTTTGGAGTTTTTGAGTTTTGGAGTTTTTGAGTTTTGGAGTTTTGGAGCTTTGGAGTTTTGGAGTTTTGGAGTTTCGGAGTTTTGGAGTTTTGGAGTTTTGGAGTTTTGGAGTTTTGGAGTTTTGGAGTTTTGGAGTTTTGGAGTTTCGGAGTTTTGGAGTTTTGGAGTTTTGGAGTTTCGGAGTATTGGAGTTTTGGAGTTTTGGAGTTTTGGAGTTTCCGAGTTTTGGAGATTCGGAGTTTTGGAGTTTTGGAGTTTTGGAGTTTCGGAGTTTCGGAGTTTCGGTGTTTTGGAGTTTTGGAGTATTGGAGTATTGGAGTTTTGGAGTTTTGGAGTTTCGGAGTTTTGGAGTGTCGGAGTTTTGGAGTTTTGGAGTTTTGGAGTTTTGGAGTTTCGGAGTTTTGGAGTTTTGGAGTTTTGGAGTTTCGGAGTTTTGGAGTTTGGGAGTTTTGGAGTTTTGGAGATTCGGAGTTTTGGAGTTTCGGAGTTTTGGAGTTTCGGAGTTTTGGAGTTTCGGAGTTTTGGAGTTTCGGAGTTTTGGAGTTTCGGAGTTTTGGAGTTTTGGAGTTTTTGAGTTTTTGAGTTTTGGAGTTTCGGAGTTTTGGAGTATTGGAGTTTTGGAGTTTCGGAGTTTTGGAGTTTTGGAGTTTTGGAGTTTCGGAGTTTCGGAGTTTCGGTGTTTTGGAGTTTTGGAGTTTTGGAGTATTGGAGTTTTGGAGTTTTGGAGTTTCGGAGTTTTGGAGTTTCGGAGTTTTGGAGTTTTGGAGTTTTGGAGATTCGGAGTTTTGGAGTTTCGGAGTTTTGGAGTTTTGGAGATTCGGAGTTTTGAAGTTTCGGAGTTTTGGAGTTTCGGAGTTTTGGAGTTTCGGAGTTTCGGAGTTTTGGAGTTTCGGAGTTTTGGAGTTTTGGAGTTTCGGAGTTTTGGAGTTTTGGAGTTTCGGAGTTTTGGAGTATTGGAGTTTTGGAGTTTCGGAGTTTCGGAGTTTTGGAGTATTGGAGTTTTGGAGTTTTGGAGTTTTCGAGTTTTGGAGTTTCGGAGTTTCGGAGTTTTGGAGTTTTGGAGTTTTGGAGTTTCGGAGTTTTGGAGTTTTGGAGTTTCGGAGTTTTGGAGTTTCGGAGTTTTGGAGTTTTGGAGTTTTGGAGTTTCGGAGATTTGGAGTTTTGGAGTTTCGCAGTTTTGGAGTTTTGGAGTTTTGGAGTTTTGGAGTTTTGGAGTTTTGGAGTTTCGGAGTTTTGGAGTTTTGGAGTTTTGGAGTTTCGGAGTTTCGGAGTTTCGGAGTTTTGGAGTTTTGGAGTTTTGGAGTTTCGGAGTTTTGGAGTTTTGGAGTTTCGGAGTTTTGGAGTTTCGGAGTTTTGGAGTTTTGGAGTTTTGGAGTTTCGGAGTTTCGGAGTTTCGGTGTTTTGGAGTTTCAGAGTTTTGGAGTATTGGAGTTTTGGAGTATTGGAGTTTTGGAGTTTCGGAGTTTTGGAGTTTCGGAGTTTTGGAGTTTTGGAGTATTGGAGTTTTGGAGTTTTGGAGTTTCGGAGTTTTGGAGTTTTGGAGTTTCGGAGTTTCGGAGTTTTGGAGTTTCGGAGTTTCGGAGTTTCGGCGTTTTGGAGTTTCGGAGTTTTGGAGTTTTGGAGTTTCGGAGTTTTGGAGTTTTGGAGTTTCGGAGTTTTGGAGTTTCGGAGTTTCGGAGTTTTGGAGTTTCGGAGTTTTGGAGTTTCGGAGTTTTGGAGTTTTGGAGTTTTGGAGTTTCGGAGTTTTGGAGTTTTGGAGTTTTGGAGTTTCGGAGTTTTGGAGTTTTGGAGTTTTGGAGTTTTGGAGTTTCGGAGTTTTGGAGTTTTGGAGTTTTGGAGTTTTGGAGTTTCGGAGTTTTGGAGTTTTGGAGTTTTGGAGTTTTGGAGTTTCGGAGTTTCGGAGTTTTGGAGTTTTGGAGTTTTGGAGTTTCGGAGTTTTGGAGTTTTGGAGTTTCGGAGTTTTGGAGTTTCGGAGTTTTGGAGTATTCGAGTTTTGGAGATTCGGAGTTTTGGAGTTTCGGAGTTTTGGAGTTTCGGAGTTTTGGAGTTTTGGAGTTTTGGAGTTTTGGAGTTTTGGAGTTTCCGAGTTTTGGAGTTTCGGAGTTTTGGAGTTTCGGAGTTTCGGAGTTTTGGAGTTTTGCAGTTTTGGAGTTTTGGAGTTTTGGAGTTTTGGAGTTTCGGAGTTTTGGAGTATTGGAGTTTTGGAGATTCGGAGTTTTGGAGTTTCGGAGTTTTGGAGTTTCGGAGTTTTGGAGTTTTGGAGTTTCCGAGTTTTGGAGTTTCGGAGTTTTGGAGTTTCGGAGTTTCGGAGTTTTGGAGTTTTGCAGTTTTGGAGTTTTGGAGTTTTGGAGTTTCGGAGTTTCGGAGTTTTGGAGTATTGGAGTTTTGGAGTTTTGGAGTTTCGGAGTTTTGGAGTATTGGAGTTTTGGAGTTTTGGAGTTTTGGAGTTTCGGAGTTTTGGAGTTTCGGAGTTTTGGAGTTTTGGAGTTTTGGAGTTTCGGAGTTTCGGAGTTTCGGTGTTTTGGAGTTTTGGAGTTTTGGAGTATTGGAGTTTTGGAGTTTTGGAGTTTCGGAGTTTTGGAGTTTTGGAGTTTCGGAGTTTTGGAGTTTTGGAGTTTTGGAGTTTTGGAGTTTCGGAGTTTTGGAGTTTTGGAGTTTTGGAGATTCGGAGTTTTGGAGTTTCGGAGTTTTGGAGTTTCGGAGTTTTGGAGTTTTGGAGCTTTGGAGTTTTGGAGTTTCCGAGTTTTGGAGTTTCGGAGTTTTGGAGTTTCGGAGTTTCGGAGTTTTGGAGTTTTGCAGTTTTGGAGTTTTGGAGTTTTGGAGTTTCGGAGTTTCGGAGTTTTGGAGTATTGGAGTTTTGGAGTTTTGGAGTTGTCGAGTTTTCGAGTTTCGGAGTTTCGGAGTTTTGGAGTTTTGGAGTTTTGGAGTTTCGGAGTTTCGGTGTTTTGGAGTTTTGGAGTTTTGGAGTATTGGAGTTTTGGAGTTTTTGGAGTTTCGGAGTTTTGGAGTTTCGGAGTTTTGGAGTATTGGAGTTTTGGAATTTCGGAGTTTCGGAGTTTTGGAGTTTCGGAGTTTTGGAGTTTTGGAGTTTCGGAGTTTTGGAGTTTTGGAGTTTTGGAGATTCGGAGTTTCGGAGTTTCGGAGTTTTGGAGTTTTGGAGTTTCGGAGTTTCAGAGTTTCGGAGTTTTGGAGTTTTGGAGTTTCGGAGTTTTGGAGTTTCGGAGTTTCGGAGTTTCGGAGTTTCGGAGTTTTGGAGTTTTGGAGTTTCGGAGTTTCGGAGTTTCGGAGTTTTGGAGTTTTGGAGTTTTGGAGTTTCGGAGTTTCGGAGTTTCGGAGTTTCGGAGTTTCGGAGTTTTGGAGTTTTGGAGTTTCGGAGTTTTGGAGTTTTGGAGTTTCGGAGTTTTGGAGTATTGGAGTTTTGGAGTTTCTGAGTTTCGGAGTTTTGGAGTATTGGAGTTTTGGAGTTTTCGAGTTTTGGAGTTTCGGAGTTTCGGAGTTTCGGAGTTTTGGAGTTTTGGAGTTTCGGAGTTTTGGAGTTTTGGAGTTTCGGAGTTTTGGAGTTTTGGAGTTTCGGAGTTTTGGAGTTTTGGAGTTTTGGAGTTTTGGAGTTTTGGAGTTTCCGAGTTTCCGAGTTTCGGAGTTTTGGTGTTTCGGAGTTTTGGAGTTTTGGAGTTTTGGAGTTTCGGAGTTTTGGAGTTTTGGAGTTTTGGAGCTTTGGAGTTTTGGAGTTTTGGAGTTTCGGAGTTTTGGAGTTTTGGAGTATTGGAGTTTTGGAGTTTTGGAGTTTCGGAGTTTTCGAGTTTTGGAGTTTTGGAGATTCGGAGTTTTGGAGTTTCGGAGTTTCGGAGTTTCGGAGTTTTGGAGTTTTGGAGTTTTGGAGTTTTGTAGTTTTGGAGTTTTGGAGTTTCGGAGTTTCGGAGTTTTGGAGTTTTGGAGATTCGGAGTTTTGAAGTTTTGGAGTATTGGAGTTTCGGAGTTTTGGAGTTTTGGAGTTTTGGAGTTTCGGAGTATTGGAGTATTGGAGTTTTGGAGTTTCGGAGTTTTGGAGTTTTGGAGTTTTGGAGTTTTGGAGTTTCGGAGTTTTTGAGTTTGGGAGTTTGGGAGTTTTGGAGTTTTGGAGTTTTGGAGTTTCGGAGTTTCGGTGTTTTGGAGTTTTGGAGTATTGGAGTTTTGGAGTTTTGGAGTTTCGGAGTTTTGGAGTTTCGGAGTTTTGGAGTATTGGAGTTTTGGAGTTTCGGAGTTTTGGAGTTTTGGAGTTTTGGAGTATTGGAGTTTTGGAGTTTTGGAGCTTTGGAGTTTTGGAGTTTTGGTGTTTCGGAGTTTTGGAGTTTTGGAGTATTGGAGTTTTGGAGTTTTGGAGTTTCGGAGTTTTGGAGTTTCGGAGTTTTGGAGTTTCGGAGTTTTGGAGTTTTGGAGTTTTGGAGTTTTTGAGTTTTGGAGTTTTTGAGTTTTGGAGTTTTGGAGCTTTGGAGTTTTGGAGTTTTGGAGTTTCGGAGTTTTGGAGTTTTGGAGTTTTGGAGTTTTGGAGTTTTGGAGTTTTGGAGTTTTGGAGTTTTGGAGTTTCGGAGTTTTGGAGTTTTGGAGTTTTGGAGTTTCGGAGTATTGGAGTTTTGGAGTTTTGGAGTTTTGGAGTTTCCGAGTTTTGGAGATTCGGAGTTTTGGAGTTTTGGAGTTTTGGAGTTTCGGAGTTTCGGAGTTTCGGTGTTTTGGAGTTTTGGAGTTTTGGAGTATTGGAGTTTTGGAGTTTTGGAGTTTCGGAGTTTTGGAGTGTCGGAGTTTTGGAGTTTTGGAGTTTTGGAGTTTTGGAGTTTCGGAGTTTTGGAGTTTTGGAGTTTTGGAGTTTTGGAGTTTCGGAGTTTTGGAGTTTGGGAGTTTTGGAGTTTTGGAGATTCGGAGTTTTGGAGTTTCGGAGTTTTGGAGTTTCGGAGTTTTGGAGTTTCGGAGTTTTGGAGTTTCGGAGTTTTGGAGTTTCGGAGTTTTGGAGTTTTGGAGTTTTGGAGTTTTTGAGTTTTTGAGTTTTGGAGTTTCGGAGTTTTGGAGTATTGGAGTTTTGGAGTTTCGGAGTTTTGGAGTTTTGGAGTTTTGGAGTTTCGGAGTTTCGGAGTTTCGGTGTTTTGGAGTTTTGGAGTTTTGGAGTATTGGAGTTTTGGAGTTTTGGAGTTTCGGAGTTTTGGAGTATTGGAGTTTTGGAGTTTCGGAGTTTTGGAGTTTTGGAGTTTTGGAGTATTGGAGTTTTGGAGTTTTGGAGCTTTGGAGTTTTGGAGTTTTGGTGTTTCGGAGTTTTGGAGTTTTGGAGTATTGGAGTTTTGGAGTTTTGGAGTTTCGGAGTTTTGGAGTTTCGGAGTTTTGGAGTTTCGGAGTTTTGGAGTTTTGGAGTTTTGGAGTTTTTGAGTTTTGGAGTTTTTGAGTTTTGGAGTTTTGGAGCTTTGGAGTTTTGGAGTTTTGGAGTTTCGGAGTTTTGGAGTTTTGGAGTTTTGGAGTTTTGGAGTTTTGGAGTTTTGGAGTTTTGGAGTTTTGGAGTTTTGGAGTTTCGGAGTTTTGGAGTTTTGGAGTTTTGGAGTTTTTGGAGTTTCGGAGTTTTGGAGTTTCGGAGTTTTGGAGTATTGGAGTTTTGGAATTTCGGAGTTTCGGAGTTTTGGAGTTTCGGAGTTTTGGAGTTTTGGAGTTTCGGAGTTTTGGAGTTTTGGAGTTTTGGAGATTCGGAGTTTCGGAGTTTCGGAGTTTTGGAGTTTTGGAGTTTCGGAGTTTCAGAGTTTCGGAGTTTTGGAGTTTTGGAGTTTCGGAGTTTTGGAGTTTCGGAGTTTCGGAGTTTCGGAGTTTCGGAGTTTTGGAGTTTTGGAGTTTCGGAGTTTCGGAGTTTCGGAGTTTTGGAGTTTTGGAGTTTTGGAGTTTCGGAGTTTCGGAGTTTCGGAGTTTCGGAGTTTCGGAGTTTTGGAGTTTTGGAGTTTCGGAGTTTTGGAGTTTTGGAGTTTCGGAGTTTTGGAGTATTGGAGTTTTGGAGTTTCGGAGTTTCGGAGTTTTGGAGTATTGGAGTTTTGGAGTTTTCGAGTTTTGGAGTTTCGGAGTTTCGGAGTTTCGGAGTTTTGGAGTTTTGGAGTTTCGGAGTTTTGGAGTTTTGGAGTTTCGGAGTTTTGGAGTTTTGGAGTTTCGGAGTTTTGGAGTTTTGGAGTTTTGGAGTTTTGGAGTTTTGGAGTTTCCGAGTTTCCGAGTTTCGGAGTTTTGGTGTTTCGGAGTTTTGGAGTTTTGGAGTTTTGGAGTTTCGGAGTTTTGGAGTTTTGGAGTTTTGGAGCTTTGGAGTTTTGGAGTTTTGGAGTTTCGGAGTTTTGGAGTTTTGGAGTATTGGAGTTTTGGAGTTTTGGAGTTTCGGAGTTTTCGAGTTTTGGAGTTTTGGAGATTCGGAGTTTTGGAGTTTCGGAGTTTCGGAGTTTCGGAGTTTTGGAGTTTTGGAGTTTTGGAGTTTTGTAGTTTTGGAGTTTTGGAGTTTCGGAGTTTCGGAGTTTTGGAGTTTTGGAGATTCGGAGTTTTGAAGTTTTGGAGTATTGGAGTTTCGGAGTTTTGGAGTTTTGGAGTTTTGGAGTTTCGGAGTATTGGAGTATTGGAGTTTTGGAGTTTCGGAGTTTTGGAGTTTTGGAGTTTTGGAGTTTTGGAGTTTCGGAGTTTTTGAGTTTGGGAGTTTGGGAGTTTTGGAGTTTTGGAGTTTTGGAGTTTCGGAGTTTCGGTGTTTTGGAGTTTTGGAGTATTGGAGTTTTGGAGTTTTGGAGTTTCGGAGTTTTGGAGTTTCGGAGTTTTGGAGTATTGGAGTTTTGGAGTTTCGGAGTTTTGGAGTTTTGGAGTTTTGGAGTATTGGAGTTTTGGAGTTTTGGAGCTTTGGAGTTTTGGAGTTTTGGTGTTTCGGAGTTTTGGAGTTTTGGAGTATTGGAGTTTTGGAGTTTTGGAGTTTCGGAGTTTTGGAGTTTCGGAGTTTTGGAGTTTCGGAGTTTTGGAGTTTTGGAGTTTTGGAGTTTTTGAGTTTTGGAGTTTTTGAGTTTTGGAGTTTTGGAGCTTTGGAGTTTTGGAGTTTTGGAGTTTCGGAGTTTTGGAGTTTTGGAGTTTTGGAGTTTTGGAGTTTTGGAGTTTTGGAGTTTTGGAGTTTTGGAGTTTCGGAGTTTTGGAGTTTTGGAGTTTTGGAGTTTCGGAGTATTGGAGTTTTGGAGTTTTGGAGTTTTGGAGTTTCCGAGTTTTGGAGATTCGGAGTTTTGGAGTTTTGGAGTTTTGGAGTTTCGGAGTTTCGGAGTTTCGGTGTTTTGGAGTTTTGGAGTTTTGGAGTATTGGAGTTTTGGAGTTTTGGAGTTTCGGAGTTTTGGAGTGTCGGAGTTTTGGAGTTTTGGAGTTTTGGAGTTTTGGAGTTTCGGAGTTTTGGAGTTTTGGAGTTTTGGAGTTTTGGAGTTTCGGAGTTTTGGAGTTTGGGAGTTTTGGAGTTTTGGAGATTCGGAGTTTTGGAGTTTCGGAGTTTTGGAGTTTCGGAGTTTTGGAGTTTCGGAGTTTTGGAGTTTCGGAGTTTTGGAGTTTCGGAGTTTTGGAGTTTTGGAGTTTTGGAGTTTTTGAGTTTTTGAGTTTTGGAGTTTCGGAGTTTTGGAGTATTGGAGTTTTGGAGTTTCGGAGTTTTGGAGTTTTGGAGTTTTGGAGTTTCGGAGTTTCGGAGTTTCGGTGTTTTGGAGTTTTGGAGTTTTGGAGTATTGGAGTTTTGGAGTTTTGGAGTTTCGGAGTTTTGGAGTTTCGGAGTTTTGGAGTTTTGGAGTTTTGGAGATTCGGAGTTTTGGAGTTTCGGAGTTTTGGAGTTTTGGAGATTCGGAGTTTTGAAGTTTCGGAGTTTTGGAGTTTCGGAGTTTTGGAGTTTCGGAGTTTCGGAGTTTTGGAGTTTCGGAGTTTTGGAGTTTTGGAGTTTCGGAGTTTTGGAGTTTTGGAGTTTCGGAGTTTTGGAGTATTGGAGTTTTGGAGTTTCGGAGTTTCGGAGTTTTGGAGTATTGGAGTTTTGGAGTTTTCGAGTTTTGGAGTTTCGGAGTTTCGGAGTTTTGGAGTTTTGGAGTTTTGGAGTTTCGGAGTTTTGGAGTTTTGGAGTTTCGGAGTTTTGGAGTTTCGGAGTTTTGGAGTTTTGGAGTTTTGGAGTTTCGGAGATTTGGAGTTTTGGAGTTTCGCAGTTTTGGAGTTTTGGAGTTTTGGAGTTTTGGAGTTTTGGAGTTTCGGAGTTTTGGAGTTTTGGAGTTTTGGAGTTTCGGAGTTTCGGAGTTTTGGAGTTTTGGAGTTTTGGAGTTTCGGAGTTTTGGAGTTTTGGAGTTTCGGAGTTTTGGAGTTTCGGAGTTTTGGAGTTTTGGAGTTTTGGAGTTTCGGAGTTTCGGAGTTTCGGTGTTTTGGAGTTTCAGAGTTTTGGAGTATTGGAGTTTTGGAGTATTGGAGTTTTGGAGTTTCGGAGTTTTGGAGTTTCGGAGTTTTGGAGTTTTGGAGTATTGGAGTTTTGGAGTTTTGGAGTTTCGGAGTTTTGGAGTTTTGGAGTTTCGGAGTTTCGGAGTTTTGGAGTTTCGGAGTTTCGGAGTTTCGGCGTTTTGGAGTTTCGGAGTTTTGGAGTTTTGGAGTTTCGGAGTTTTGGAGTTTTGGAGTTTCGGAGTTTTGGAGTTTCGGAGTTTTGGAGTTTTGGAGTTTCGGAGTTTTGGAGTTTTGGAGATTCGGAGTTTTGGAGTTTCGGAGTTTTGGAGTTTCGGAGTTTTGGAGTTTTGGAGTTTTGGAGCTTTGGAGTTTTGGAGTTTCCGAGTTTTGGAGTTTCGGAGTTTTGGAGTTTCGGAGTTTCGGAGTTTTGGAGTTTTGCAGTTTTGGAGTTTTGGAGTTTTGGAGTTTCGGAGTTTCGGAGTTTTGGAGTATTGGAGTTTTGGAGTTTTGGAGTTTTCGAGTTTTGGAGTTTCGGAGTTTTGGAGTTTTGGAGTTTTGGAGTTTCGGAGTTTCGGAGTATTGGAGTTTTGGAGTTTCGGAGTTTTGGAGTTTTGGAGTTTTGGAGTTTTGGAGTTTCGGAGTTTTGGAGTTTCGGAGTTTTGGAGTTTTGGAGTTTCGGAGTTTCGGAGTTTCGGAGTTTTGGAGTTTCGGAGTTTTGGAGTATTGGAGTTTTGGAATTTCGGAGTTTCGGAGTTTTGGAGTTTCGGAGTTTTGGAGTTTTGGAGTTTCGGAGTTTTGGAGTTTTGGAGTTTTGGAGATTCGGAGTTTCGGAGTTTTGGAGTTTTGGAGTTTCGGAGTTTCAGAGTTTCGGAGTTTTGGAGTTTTGGAGTTTCGGAGTTTTGGAGTTTCGGAGTTTCGGAGTTTCGGAGTTTCGGAGTTTTGGAGTTTTGGAGTTTCGGAGTTTCGGAGTTTCGGAGTTTTGGAGTTTTGGAGTTTTGGAGTTTCGGAGTTTCGGAGTTTCGGAGTTTCGGAGTTTTGGAGTTTTGGAGTTTCGGAGTTTCGGAGTTTTGGAGTTTTGGAGTTTTGGAGTTTCGGAGTTTTGGAGTTTTGGAGTTTCGGAGTTTTGGAGTTTCGGAGTTTTGGAGTTTTGGAGTTTTGGAGTTTCGGAGTTTCGGAGTTTCGGTGTTTTGGAGTTTCAGAGTTTTGGAGTATTGGAGTTTTGGAGTATTGGAGTTTTGGAGTTTCGGAGTTTTGGAGTTTCGGAGTTTTGGAGTTTTGGAGTATTGGAGTTTTGGAGTTTTGGAGTTTCGGAGTTTTGGAGTTTTGGAGTTTCGGAGTTTCGGAGTTTTGGAGTTTCGGAGTTTCGGAGTTTCGGCGTTTTGGAGTTTCGGAGTTTTGGAGTTTTGGAGTTTCGGAGTTTTGGAGTTTTGGAGTTTCGGAGTTTTGGAGTTTCGGAGTTTTGGAGTTTTGGAGTTTCGGAGTTTTGGAGTTTTGGAGATTCGGAGTTTTGGAGTTTCGGAGTTTTGGAGTTTCGGAGTTTTGGAGTTTTGGAGTTTTGGAGCTTTGGAGTTTTGGAGTTTCCGAGTTTTGGAGTTTCGGAGTTTTGGAGTTTCGGAGTTTCGGAGTTTTGGAGTTTTGCAGTTTTGGAGTTTTGGAGTTTTGGAGTTTCGGAGTTTCGGAGTTTTGGAGTATTGGAGTTTTGGAGTTTTGGAGTTTTCGAGTTTTGGAGTTTCGGAGTTTTGGAGTTTTGGAGTTTTGGAGTTTCGGAGTTTCGGAGTATTGGAGTTTTGGAGTTTCGGAGTTTTGGAGTTTTGGAGTTTTGGAGTTTTGGAGTTTCGGAGTTTTGGAGTTTCGGAGTTTTGGAGTTTTGGAGTTTCGGAGTTTCGGAGTTTCGGAGTTTTGGAGTTTCGGAGTTTTGGAGTATTGGAGTTTTGGAATTTCGGAGTTTCGGAGTTTTGGAGTTTCGGAGTTTTGGAGTTTTGGAGTTTCGGAGTTTTGGAGTTTTGGAGTTTTGGAGATTCGGAGTTTCGGAGTTTCGGAGTTTTGGAGTTTTGGAGTTTCGGAGTTTCAGAGTTTCGGAGTTTTGGAGTTTTGGAGTTTCGGAGTTTTGGAGTTTCGGAGTTTCGGAGTTTCGGAGTTTCGGAGTTTTGGAGTTTTGGAGTTTCGGAGTTTCGGAGTTTCGGAGTTTTGGAGTTTTGGAGTTTTGGAGTTTCGGAGTTTCGGAGTTTCGGAGTTTCGGAGTTTTGGAGTTTTGGAGTTTCGGAGTTTTGGAGTTTTGGAGTTTCGGAGTTTTGGAGTATTGGAGTTTTGGAGTTTCGGAGTTTCGGAGTTTTGGAGTATTGGAGTTTTGGAGTTTTGGAGTTTTCGAGTTTTGGAGTTTCGGAGTTTCGGAGTTTTGGAGTTTTGGAGTTTTGGAGTTTCGGAGTTTTGGAGTTTTGGAGTTTCGGAGTTTTGGAGTTTTGGAGTTTCGGAGTTTTGGAGTTTTGGAGTTTTGGAGTTTTGGAGTTTCCGAGTTTCGGAGTTTCGGAGTTTTGGTGTTTCGGAGTTTTGGAGTTTTGGAGTTTTGGAGTTTCGGAGTTTTGGAGTTTTGGAGTTTTGGAGTTTTGGAGCTTTGGAGTTTTGGAGTTTTGGAGTTTCGGAGTTTTGGAGTGTTGGAGTATTGGAGTTTTGGAGTTTTGGAGTTTCGGAGTTTTCGAGTTTTGGAGTTTTGGAGATTCGGAGTTTTGGAGTTTCGGAGTTTCGGAGTTTCGGAGTTTTGGAGTTTTGGAGTTTTGGAGTTTTGTAGTTTTGGAGTTTTGGAGTTTCGGAGTTTCGGAGTTTTGGAGTTTTGGAGATTCGGAGTTTTGAAGTTTTGGAGTATTGGAGTTTCGGAGTTTTGGAGTTTTGGAGTTTCGGAGTATTGGAGTATTGGAGTTTTGGAGTTTCGGAGTTTTGGAGTTTTGGAGTTTTGGAGTTTCGGAGTTTTTGAGTTTCGGAGTTTTGGAGTTTTGGAGTTTTGGAGTTTTGGAGTTTCGGAGTTTCGGTGTTTTGGAGTTTTGGAGTTTTGGAGTATTGGAGTTTTGGAGTTTTGGAGTTTCGGAGTTTTGGAGTTTCGGAGTTTTGGAGTATTGGAGTTTTGGAGTTTCGGAGTTTTGGAGTTTTGGAGTTTTGGAGTATTGGAGTTTTGGAGTTTTGGAGCTTTGGAGTTTTGGAGTTTTGGAGTTTCGGAGTTTTGGAGTTTTGGAGTATTGGAGTTTTGGAGTTTTGGAGTTTCGGAGTTTTGGAGTTTCGGAGTTTTGGAGTTTCGGAGTTTTGGAGTTTTGGAGTTTTGGAGTTTTTGAGTTTTGGAGTTTTTGAGTTTTGGAGTTTTGGAGCTTTGGAGTTTTGGAGTTTTGGAGTTTCGGAGTTTTGGAGTTTTGGAGTTTTGGAGTTTTGGAGTTTTGGAGTTTTGGAGTTTTGGAGTTTTGGAGTTTCGGAGTTTTGGAGTTTTGGAGTTTTGGAGTTTCGGAGTATTGGAGTTTTGGAGTTTTGGAGTTTCCGAGTTTTGGAGATTCGGAGTTTTGGAGTTTTGGAGTTTCGGAGTTTCGGAGTTTCGGTGTTTTGGAGTTTTGGAGTTTTGGAGTATTGGAGTTTTGGAGTTTTGGAGTTTCGGAGTTTTGGAGTGTCGGAGTTTCGGAGTTTCGGAGTTTTGGAGTTTTGGAGTTTCGGAGTTTCGGAGTTTCGGAGTTTCGGAGTTTCGGAGTTTTGGAGTTTTGGAGTTTCGGAGTTTTGGAGTTTTGGAGTTTCGGAGTTTTGGAGTTTTGGAGTTTCGGAGTTTTGGAGTTTTGGAGTTTCGGAGTTTTGGAGTTTTTGAGTTTTGGAGTTTTGGAGTTTTGGAGTTTCGGAGTTTTGGAGTTTTGGAGTTTTGGAGTTTTCGAGTTTTGGAGTTTTGGAGATTCGGAGTTTTGGAGTTTCGGAGTTTTGGAGTTTTGGAGTTTTGGAGTTTTGTAGTTTTGGAGTTTTGGAGTTTCGGAGTTTCGGAGTTTCGGAGTTTTGGAGTTTTGGAGATTCGGAGTTTTGAAGTTTTGGAGTATTGGAGTTTCGGAGTTTTGGAGTTTTGGAGTTTCGGAGTATTGGAGTATTGGAGTTTTGGTGTTTTGGAGTTTTGGAGTTTTGGAGTATTGGAGTTTTGGAGTTTCGGAGTTTTGGAGTTTCGGAGTTTTGGAGTATTGGAGTTTTGGAGTTTCGGAGTTTTGGAGTTTTGGAGTTTTGGAGTATTGGAGTTTTGGAGTTTTGGAGCTTTGGAGTTTTGGAGTTTTGGAGTTTCGGAGTTTTGGAGTTTTGGAGTATTGGAGTTTTGGAGTTTTGGAGTTTCGGAGTTTTGGAGTTTCGGAGTTTTGGAGTTTCGGAGTTTTGGAGTTTTGGAGTTTTGGAGTTTTTGAGTTTTGGAGTTTTTGAGTTTTGGAGTTTTGGAGCTTTGGAGTTTTAGAGTTTTGGAGTTTCGGAGTTTTGGAGTTTTGGAGTTTTGGAGTTTCGGAGTTTTGGAGTTTTGGAGTTTTGGAGTTTCGGAGTTTTGGAGTTTTGGAGTTTTGGAGATTCGGAGTTTTGGAGTTTCGGAGTTTTGGAGTTTCGGAGTTTTGGAGTTTTGGAGCTTTGGAGTTTTGGAGTTTCCGAGTTTTGGAGTTTCGGAGTTTTGGAGTTTCGGAGTTTCGGAGTTTTGGAGTTTTGCAGTTTTGGAGTTTTGGAGTTTTGGAGTTTTGGAGTTTCGGAGTTTCGGAGTTTTGGAGTATTGGAGTTTTGGAGTTTTGGAGTTTTCGAGTTTTCGAGTTTCGGAGTTTCGGAGTTTTGGAGTTTTGGAGTTTTGGAGTTTCGGAGTTTCGGTGTTTTGGAGTTTTGGAGTTTTGGAGTATTGGAGTTTTGGAGTTTTGGAGTTTCGGAGTTTTGGAGTTTCGGAGTTTTGGAGTATTGGAGTTTTGGAATTTCGGAGTATTGGAGTTTTGGAGTTTTGGAGTTTCGGAGTTTTGGAGTTTCGGAGTTTTGGAGTTTTGGAGTTTTGGAGATTCGGAGTTTTGGAGTTTCGGAGTTTTGGAGTTTCGGAGTTTTGGAGTTTCGGAGTTTTGGAGTTTCGGAGTTTTGGAGTTTTGGAGTTTTGGAGTTTTTGAGTTTTGGAGTTTTGGAGTTTCGGAGTTTTGGAGTATTGGAGTTTTGGAGTTTCGGAGTTTTGGAGTTTTGGAGTTTTGGAGTTTCGGAGTTTTGGAGTTTCGGAGTTTTGGAGTTTTGGAGTTTTGGAGTTTTGGAGTTTCGGAGTTTCGGAGTTTCGGTGTTTTGGAGTTTTGGAGTTTCGGAGTTTTGGAGTTTTGGAGATTCGGAGTTTTGAAGTTTCGGAGTTTTGGAGTTTCGGAGTTTTGGAGTTTCGGAGTTTCGGAGTTTTGGAGTTTCGGAGTTTTGGAGTTTTGGAGTTTCGGAGTTTTGGAGTTTTGGAGTTTCGGAGTTTTGGAGTATTGGAGTTTTGGAGTTTCGGAGTTTCGGAGTTTTGGAGTATTGGAGTTTTGGAGTTTTGGAGTTTTCGAGTTTTGGAGTTTCGGAGTTTCGGAGTTTTGGAGTTTTGGAGTTTTGGAGTTTCGGAGTTTTGGAGTTTTGGAGTTTCGGAGTTTTGGAGTTTCGGAGTTTTGGAGTTTTGGAGTTTTGGAGTTTCGGAGATTTGGAGTTTTGGAGTTTCGCAGTTTTGGAGTTTTGGAGTTTTGGAGTTTCGGAGTTTTGGAGTTTTGGAGTTTCGGAGTTTCGGAGTTTTGGAGTTTCGGAGTTTCGGAGTTTCGGCGTTTTGGAGTTTCGGAGTTTTGGAGTTTTGGAGTTTCGGAGTTTTGGAGTTTTGGAGTTTCGGAGTTTTGGAGTTTCGGAGTTTCGGAGTTTTGGAGTTTCGGAGTTTTGGAGTTTCGGAGTTTTGGAGTTTTGGAGTTTTGGAGTTTCGGAGTTTTGGAGTTTTGGAGTTTTGGAGTTTCGGAGTTTTGGAGTTTTGGAGTTTTGGAGTTTTGGAGTTTCGGAGTTTTGGAGTTTTGGAGTTTTGGAGTTTTGGAGTTTCGGAGTTTTGGAGTTTTGGAGTTTTGGAGTTTTGGAGTTTCGGAGTTTCGGAGTTTTGGAGTTTTGGAGTTTTGGAGTTTCGGAGTTTTGGAGTTTTGGAGTTTCGGAGTTTTGGAGTTTCGGAGTTTTGGAGTATTGGAGTTTTGGAGATTCGGAGTTTTGGAGTTTCGGAGTTTTGGAGTTTCGGAGTTTTGGAGTTTTGGAGTTTTGGAGTTTTGGAGTTTTGGAGTTTCCGAGTTTTGGAGTTTCGGAGTTTTGGAGTTTCGGAGTTTCGGAGTTTTGGAGTTTTGGAGTTTTGGAGTTTTGGAGTTTTGGAGTTTTGGAGTTTCGGAGTTTTGGAGTATTGGAGTTTTGGAGATTCGGAGTTTTGGAGTTTCGGAGTTTTGGAGTTTCGGAGTTTTGGAGTTTTGGAGTTTTGGAGTTTTGGAGTTTCCGAGTTTTGGAGTTTCGGAGTTTTGGAGTTTCGGAGTTTCGGAGTTTTGGAGTTTTGCAGTTTTGGAGTTTTGGAGTTTTGGAGTTTCGGAGTTTCGGAGTTTTGGAGTATTGGAGTTTTGGAGTTTTGGAGTTTCGGAGTTTTGGAGTATTGGAGTTTTGGAGTTTTGGAGTTTTGGAGTTTCGGAGTTTTGGAGTTTCGGAGTTTTGGAGTTTTGGAGTTTTGGAGTTTCGGAGTTTCGGAGTTTCGGTGTTTTGGAGTTTTGGAGTTTTGGAGTATTGGAGTTTTGGAGTTTTGGAGTTTCGGAGTTTTGGAGTTTTGGAGTTTCGGAGTTTTGGAGTTTTGGAGTTTTGGAGTTTCGGAGTTTTGGAGTTTTGGAGTTTTGGAGATTCGGAGTTTTGGAGTTTCGGAGTTTTGGAGTTTCGGAGTTTTGGAGTTTTGGAGCTTTGGAGTTTTGGAGTTTCCGAGTTTTGGAGTTTCGGAGTTTTGGAGTTTCGGAGTTTCGGAGTTTTGGAGTTTTGCAGTTTTGGAGTTTTGGAGTTTTGGAGTTTCGGAGTTTCGGAGTTTTGGAGTATTGGAGTTTTGGAGTTTTGGAGTTTTCGAGTTTTCGAGTTTCGGAGTTTCGGAGTTTTGGAGTTTTGGAGTTTTGGAGTTTCGGAGTTTCGGTGTTTTGGAGTTTTGGAGTTTTGGAGTATTGGAGTTTTGGAGTTTTGGAGTTTCGGAGTTTTGGAGTTTCGGAGTTTTGGAGTATTGGAGTTTTGGAATTTCGGAGTTTCGGAGTTTTGGAGTTTCGGAGTTTTGGAGTTTTGGAGTTTCGGAGTTTCGGAGTATTGGAGTTTTGGAGTTTTGGAGTTTCCGAGTTTTGGAGTTTTGGAGTTTTGGAGTTTCGGAGTTTCAGAGTTTCGGAGTTTTGGAGTTTTGGAGTTTCGGAGTTTTGGAGTATTGGAGTTTTGGAGTTTTGGAGTTTCGGAGTTTTGGAGTGTCGGAGTTTCGGAGTTTCGGAGTTTTGGAGTTTTGGAGTTTTGGAGTTTCGGAGTTTCGGAGTTTCGGAGTTTCGGAGTTTCGGAGTTTCGGAGTTTCGGAGTTTTGGAGTTTTGGAGTTTTGGAGTTTCGGAGTTTTGGAGTTTTGGAGTTTCGGAGTTTTGGAGTTTTGGAGTTTCGGAGTTTTGGAGTTTTTGAGTTTTGGAGTTTTGGAGTTTTGGAGTTTCGGAGTTTTGGAGTTTTGGAGTTTTGGAGTTTTCGAGTTTTGGAGTTTTGGAGATTCGGAGTTTTGGAGTTTCGGAGTTTTGGAGTTTTGGAGTTTTGGAGTTTTGTAGTTTTGGAGTTTTGGAGTTTCGGAGTTTCGGAGTTTTGGAGTTTTGGAGATTCGGAGTTTTGAAGTTTTGGAGTATTGGAGTTTCGGAGTTTTGGAGTTTTGGAGTTTCGGAGTATTGGAGTATTGGAGTTTTGGAGTTTCGGAGTTTTGGAGTTTTGGAGTTTTGGAGTTTCGGAGTTTTTGAGTTTCGGAGTTTTGGAGTTTTGGAGTTTTGGAGTTTTGGAGTTTCGGAGTTTCGGTGTTTTGGAGTTTTGGAGTTTTGGAGTATTGGAGTTTTGGAGTTTTGGAGTTTCGGAGTTTTGGAGTTTCGGAGTTTTGGAGTATTGGAGTTTTGGAGTTTCGGAGTTTTGGAGTTTTGGAGTTTTGGAGTATTGGAGTTTTGGAGTTTTGGAGCTTTGGAGTTTTGGAGTTTTGGAGTTTCGGAGTTTTGGAGTTTTGGAGTATTGGAGTTTTGGAGTTTTGGAGTTTCGGAGTTTTGGAGTTTCGGAGTTTTGGAGTTTCGGAGTTTTGGAGTTTTGGAGTTTTGGAGTTTTTGAGTTTTGGAGTTTTTGAGTTTTGGAGTTTTGGAGCTTTGGAGTTTTGGAGTTTTGGAGTTTCGGAGTTTTGGAGTTTTGGAGTTTTGGAGTTTTGGAGTTTTGGAGTTTTGGAGTTTTGGAGTTTTGGAGTTTCGGAGTTTTGGAGTTTTGGAGTTTTGGAGTTTCGGAGTATTGGAGTTTTGGAGTTTTGGAGTTTCCGAGTTTTGGAGATTCGGAGTTTTGGAGTTTTGGAGTTTCGGAGTTTCGGAGTTTCGGTGTTTTGGAGTTTTGGAGTTTTGGAGTATTGGAGTTTTGGAGTTTTGGAGTTTCGGAGTTTTGGAGTGTCGGAGTTTCGGAGTTTCGGAGTTTTGGAGTTTTGGAGTTTCGGAGTTTCGGAGTTTCGGAGTTTCGGAGTTTCGGAGTTTTGGAGTTTTGGAGTTTCGGAGTTTTGGAGTTTTGGAGTTTCGGAGTTTTGGAGTTTTGGAGTTTCGGAGTTTTGGAGTTTTGGAGTTTCGGAGTTTTGGAGTTTTGGAGTTTTGGAGTTTTGGAGTTTCGGAGTTTTGGAGTTTTGGAGTTTTGGAGTTTTCGAGTTTTGGAGTTTTGGAGATTCGGAGTTTTGGAGTTTCGGAGTTTTGGAGTTTTGGAGTTTTGGAGTTTTGTAGTTTTGGAGTTTTGGAGTTTCGGAGTTTCGGAGTTTTGGAGTTTTGGAGATTCGGAGTTTTGGAGTATTGGAGTTTCGGAGTTTTGGAGTTTTGGAGTTTCGGAGTATTGGAGTATTGGAGTTTTGGTGTTTTGGAGTTTTGGAGTTTTGGAGTATTGGAGTTTTGGAGTTTCGGAGTTTTGGAGTTTCGGAGTTTTGGAGTATTGGAGTTTTGGAGTTTCGGAGTTTTGGAGTTTTGGAGTATTGGAGTTTTGGAGTTTTGGAGCTTTGGAGTTTTGGAGTTTTGGAGTTTCGGAGTTTTGGAGTTTTGGAGTATTGGAGTTTTGGAGTTTTGGAGTTTCGGAGTTTTGGAGTTTCGGAGTTTTGGAGTTTCGGAGTTTTGGAGTTTTGGAGTTTTGGAGTTTTTGAGTTTTGGAGTTTTTGAGTTTTGGAGTTTTGGAGCTTTGGAGTTTTAGAGTTTTGGAGTTTCGGAGTTTTGGAGTTTTGGAGTTTTGGAGTTTCGGAGTTTTGGAGTTTTGGAGTTTTGGAGTTTCGGAGTTTTGGAGTTTTGGAGTTTTGGAGATTCGGAGTTTTGGAGTTTCGGAGTTTTGGAGTTTCGGAGTTTTGGAGTTTTGGAGCTTTGGAGTTTTGGAGTTTCCGAGTTTTGGAGTTTCGGAGTTTTGGAGTTTCGGAGTTTCGGAGTTTTGGAGTTTTGCAGTTTTGGAGTTTTGGAGTTTTGGAGTTTTGGAGTTTCGGAGTTTCGGAGTTTTGGAGTATTGGAGTTTTGGAGTTTTGGAGTTTTCGAGTTTTCGAGTTTCGGAGTTTCGGAGTTTTGGAGTTTTGGAGTTTTGGAGTTTCGGAGTTTCGGTGTTTTGGAGTTTTGGAGTTTTGGAGTATTGGAGTTTTGGAGTTTTGGAGTTTCGGAGTTTTGGAGTTTCGGAGTTTTGGAGTATTGGAGTTTTGGAATTTCGGAGTATTGGAGTTTTGGAGTTTTGGAGTTTCGGAGTTTTGGAGTTTCGGAGTTTTGGAGTTTTGGAGTTTTGGAGATTCGGAGTTTTGGAGTTTCGGAGGTTTGGAGTTTCGGAGTTTTGGAGTTTCGGAGTTTTGGAGTTTCGGAGTTTTGGAGTTTTGGAGTTTTGGAGTTTTTGAGTTTTGGAGTTTTGGAGTTTCGGAGTTTTGGAGTATTGGAGTTTTGGAGTTTCGGAGTTTTGGAGTTTTGGAGTTTTGGAGTTTCGGAGTTTTGGAGTTTCGGAGTTTTGGAGTTTTGGAGTTTTGGAGTTTTGGAGTTTCGGAGTTTCGGAGTTTCGGTGTTTTGGAGTTTTGGAGTTTCGGAGTTTTGGAGTTTTGGAGATTCGGAGTTTTGAAGTTTCGGAGTTTTGGAGTTTCGGAGTTTTGGAGTTTCGGAGTTTCGGAGTTTTGGAGTTTCGGAGTTTTGGAGTTTTGGAGTTTCGGAGTTTTGGAGTTTTGGAGTTTCGGAGTTTTGGAGTATTGGAGTTTTGGAGTTTCGGAGTTTCGGAGTTTTGGAGTATTGGAGTTTTGGAGTTTTGGAGTTTTCGAGTTTTGGAGTTTCGGAGTTTCGGAGTTTTGGAGTTTTGGAGTTTTGGAGTTTCGGAGTTTTGGAGTTTTGGAGTTTCGGAGTTTTGGAGTTTCGGAGTTTTGGAGTTTTGGAGTTTTGGAGTTTCGGAGTTTCGGAGTTTTGGAGTTTTGGAGATTCGGAGTTTTGGAGTATTGGAGTTTCGGAGTTTTGGAGTTTTGGAGTTTCGGAGTATTGGAGTATTGGAGTTTTGGTGTTTTGGAGTTTTGGAGTTTTGGAGTATTGGAGTTTTGGAGTTTCGGAGTTTTGGAGTTTCGGAGTTTTGGAGTATTGGAGTTTTGGAGTTTCGGAGTTTTGGAGTTTTGGAGTATTGGAGTTTTGGAGTTTTGGAGCTTTGGAGTTTTGGAGTTTTGGAGTTTCGGAGTTTTGGAGTTTTGGAGTATTGGAGTTTTGGAGTTTTGGAGTTTCGGAGTTTTGGAGTTTCGGAGTTTTGGAGTTTCGGAGTTTTGGAGTTTTGGAGTTTTGGAGTTTTTGAGTTTTGGAGTTTTTGAGTTTTGGAGTTTTGGAGCTTTGGAGTTTTAGAGTTTTGGAGTTTCGGAGTTTTGGAGTTTTGGAGTTTTGGAGTTTCGGAGTTTTGGAGTTTTGGAGTTTCGGAGTTTTGGAGTTTTGGAGTTTTGGAGATTCGGAGTTTTGGAGTTTCGGAGTTTTGGAGTTTCGGAGTTTTGGAGTTTTGGAGCTTTGGAGTTTTGGAGTTTCCGAGTTTTGGAGTTTCGGAGTTTTGGAGTTTCGGAGTTTCGGAGTTTTGGAGTTTTGCAGTTTTGGAGTTTTGGAGTTTTGGAGTTTTGGAGTTTCGGAGTTTCGGAGTTTTGGAGTATTGGAGTTTTGGAGTTTTGGAGTTTTCGAGTTTTCGAGTTTCGGAGTTTCGGAGTTTTGGAGTTTTGGAGTTTTGGAGTTTCGGAGTTTCGGTGTTTTGGAGTTTTGGAGTTTTGGAGTATTGGAGTTTTGGAGTTTTGGAGTTTCGGAGTTTTGGAGTTTCGGAGTTTTGGAGTATTGGAGTTTTGGAATTTCGGAGTATTGGAGTTTTGGAGTTTTGGAGTTTCGGAGTTTTGGAGTTTCGGAGTTTTGGAGTTTTGGAGTTTTGGAGATTCGGAGTTTTGGAGTTTCGGAGGTTTGGAGTTTCGGAGTTTTGGAGTTTCGGAGTTTTGGAGTTTCGGAGTTTTGGAGTTTTGGAGTTTTGGAGTTTTTGAGTTTTGGAGTTTTGGAGTTTCGGAGTTTTGGAGTATTGGAGTTTTGGAGTTTCGGAGTTTTGGAGTTTTGGAGTTTTGGAGTTTCGGAGTTTTGGAGTTTCGGAGTTTTGGAGTTTTGGAGTTTTGGAGTTTTGGAGTTTCGGAGTTTCGGAGTTTCGGTGTTTTGGAGTTTTGGAGTTTCGGAGTTTTGGAGTTTTGGAGATTCGGAGTTTTGAAGTTTCGGAGTTTTGGAGTTTCGGAGTTTTGGAGTTTCGGAGTTTCGGAGTTTTGGAGTTTCGGAGTTTTGGAGTTTTGGAGTTTCGGAGTTTTGGAGTTTTGGAGTTTCGGAGTTTTGGAGTATTGGAGTTTTGGAGTTTCGGAGTTTCGGAGTTTTGGAGTATTGGAGTTTTGGAGTTTTGGAGTTTTCGAGTTTTGGAGTTTCGGAGTTTCGGAGTTTTGGAGTTTTGGAGTTTTGGAGTTTCGGAGTTTTGGAGTTTTGGAGTTTCGGAGTTTTGGAGTTTCGGAGTTTTGGAGTTTTGGAGTTTTGGAGTTTCGGAGATTTGGAGTTTTGGAGTTTCGCAGTTTTGGAGTTTTGGAGTTTTGGAGTTTCGGAGTTTTGGAGTTTTGGAGTTTCGGAGTTTCGGAGTTTTGGAGTTTCGGAGTTTCGGAGTTTCGGCGTTTTGGAGTTTCGGAGTTTTGGAGTTTTGGAGTTTCGGAGTTTTGGAGTTTTGGAGTTTCGGAGTTTTGGAGTTTCGGAGTTTCGGAGTTTTGGAGTTTCGGAGTTTTGGAGTTTCGGAGTTTTGGAGTTTTGGAGTTTTGGAGTTTCGGAGTTTTGGAGTTTTGGAGTTTTGGAGTTTCGGAGTTTTGGAGTTTTGGAGTTTTGGAGTTTTGGAGTTTCGGAGTTTTGGAGTTTTGGAGTTTTGGAGTTTTGGAGTTTCGGAGTTTTGGAGTTTTGGAGTTTTGGAGTTTTGGAGTTTCGGAGTTTCGGAGTTTTGGAGTTTTGGAGTTTTGGAGTTTCGGAGTTTTGGAGTTTTGGAGTTTCGGAGTTTTGGAGTTTCGGAGTTTTGGAGTATTGGAGTTTTGGAGATTCGGAGTTTTGGAGTTTCGGAGTTTTGGAGTTTCGGAGTTTTGGAGTTTTGGAGTTTTGGAGTTTTGGAGTTTTGGAGTTTCCGAGTTTTGGAGTTTCGGAGTTTTGGAGTTTCGGAGTTTCGGAGTTTTGGAGTTTTGCAGTTTTGGAGTTTTGGAGTTTTGGAGTTTTGGAGTTTCGGAGTTTTGGAGTATTGGAGTTTTGGAGATTCGGAGTTTTGGAGTTTCGGAGTTTTGGAGTTTCGGAGTTTTGGAGTTTTGGAGTTTTGGAGTTTTGGAGTTTCCGAGTTTTGGAGTTTCGGAGTTTTGGAGTTTCGGAGTTTCGGAGTTTTGGAGTTTTGCAGTTTTGGAGTTTTGGAGTTTTGGAGTTTCGGAGTTTCGGAGTTTTGGAGTATTGGAGTTTTGGAGTTTTGGAGTTTCGGAGTTTTGGAGTATTGGAGGTTTGGAGTTTTGGAGTTTTGGAGTTTCGGAGTTTTGGAGTTTCGGAGTTTTGGAGTTTTGGAGTTTTGGAGTTTCGGAGTTTCGGAGTTTCGGTGTTTTGGAGTTTTGGAGTTTTGGAGTATTGGAGTTTTGGAGTTTTGGAGTTTCGGAGTTTTGGAGTTTTGGAGTTTCGGAGTTTTGGAGTTTTGGAGTTTTGGAGTTTTGGAGTTTCGGAGTTTTGGAGTTTTGGAGTTTTGGAGATTCGGAGTTTTGGAGTTTCGGAGTTTTGGAGTTTCGGAGTTTTGGAGTTTTGGAGCTTTGGAGTTTTGGAGTTTCCGAGTTTTGGAGTTTCGGAGTTTTGGAGTTTCGGAGTTTCGGAGTTTTGGAGTTTTGCAGTTTTGGAGTTTTCGAGTTTTGGAGTTTCGGAGTTTCGGAGTTTTGGAGTATTGGAGTTTTGGAGTTTTCGAGTTTTCGAGTTTTCGAGTTTCGGAGTTTCGGAGTTTTGGAGTTTTGGAGTTTTGGAGTTTCGGAGTTTCGGTGTTTTGGAGTTTTGGAGTTTTGGAGTATTGGAGTTTTGGAGTTTTGGAGTTTCGGAGTTTTGGAGTTTCGGAGTTTTGGAGTATTGGAGTTTTGGAATTTCGGAGTTTCGGAGTTTTGGAGTTTCGGAGTTTTGGAGTTTTGGAGTTTCGGAGTTTCGGAGTATTGGAGTTTTGGAGTTTTGGAGTTTCCGAGTTTTGGAGTTTTGGAGTTTTGGAGTTTCGGAGTTTCAGAGTTTCGGAGTTTTGGAGTTTTGGAGTTTCGGAGTTTTGGAGTATTGGAGTTTTGGAGTTTTGGAGTTTCGGAGTTTTGGAGTGTCGGAGTTTCGGAGTTTCGGAGTTTTGGAGTTTTGGAGTTTCGGAGTTTCGGAGTTTCGGAGTTTCGGAGTTTCGGAGTTTCGGAGTTTCGGAGTTTTGGAGTTTTGGAGTTTCGGAGTTTTGGAGTTTTGGAGTTTCGGAGTTTTGGAGTTTTGGAGTTTCGGAGTTTTGGAGTTTTTGAGTTTTGGAGTTTTGGAGTTTTGGAGTTTCGGAGTTTTGGAGTTTTGGAGTTTTGGAGTTTTCGAGTTTTGGAGTTTTGGAGATTCGGAGTTTTGGAGTTTCGGAGTTTTGGAGTTTTGGAGTTTTGGAGTTTTGTAGTTTTGGAGTTTTGGAGTTTCGGAGTTTCGGAGTTTTGGAGTTTTGGAGATTCGGAGTTTTGAAGTTTTGGAGTATTGGAGTTTCGGAGTTTTGGAGTTTTGGAGTTTCGGAGTATTGGAGTATTGGAGTTTTGGTGTTTTGGAGTTTTGGAGTTTTGGAGTATTGGAGTTTTGGAGTTTCGGAGTTTTGGAGTTTCGGAGTTTTGGAGTATTGGAGTTTTGGAGTTTCGGAGTTTTGGAGTTTTGGAGTTTTGGAGTATTGGAGTTTTGGAGTTTTGGAGCTTTGGAGTTTTGGAGTTTTGGAGTTTCGGAGTTTTGGAGTTTTGGAGTATTGGAGTTTTGGAGTTTTGGAGTTTCGGAGTTTTGGAGTTTCGGAGTTTTGGAGTTTCGGAGTTTTGGAGTTTTGGAGTTTTGGAGTTTTTGAGTTTTGGAGTTTTTGAGTTTTGGAGTTTTGGAGCTTTGGAGTTTTAGAGTTTTGGAGTTTCGGAGTTTTGGAGTTTTGGAGTTTTGGAGTTTCGGAGTTTTGGAGTTTTGGAGTTTTGGAGTTTCGGAGTTTCGGTGTTTTGGAGTTTTGGAGTTTTGGAGTATTGGAGTTTTGGAGTTTTGGAGTTTCGGAGTTTTGGAGTATCGGAGTTTTGGAGTATTGGAGTTTTGGAATTTCGGAGTATTGGAGTTTTGGAGTTTTGGAGCTTCGGAGTTTTGGAGTTTCGGAGTTTTGGAGTTTTGGAGTTTTGGAGATTCGGAGTTTTGGAGTTTCGGAGTTTTGGAGTTTCGGAGTTTTGGAGTTTCGGAGTTTTGGAGTTTCGGAGTTTTGGAGTTTTGGAGTTTTGGAGTTTTTGAGTTTTGGAGTTTTGGAGTTTCGGAGTTTTGGAGTATTGGAGTTTTGGAGTTTCGGAGTTTTGGAGTTTTGGAGTTTTGGAGTTTCGGAGTTTTGGAGTTTCGGAGTTTTGGAGTTTTGGAGTTTTGGAGTTTTGGAGTTTCGGAGTTTCGGAGTTTCGGTGTTTTGGAGTTTTGGAGTTTCGGAGTTTTGGAGTTTTGGAGATTCGGAGTTTTGAAGTTTCGGAGTTTTGGAGTTTCGGAGTTTTGGAGTTTCGGAGTTTCGGAGTTTTGGAGTTTCGGAGTTTTGGAGTTTTGGAGTTTCGGAGTTTTGGAGTTTTGGAGTTTCGGAGTTTTGGAGTATTGGAGTTTTGGAGTTTCGGAGTTTCGGAGTTTTGGAGTATTGGAGTTTTGGAGTTTTGGAGTTTTCGAGTTTTGGAGTTTCGGAGTTTCGGAGTTTTGGAGTTTTGGAGTTTTGGAGTTTCGGAGTTTTGGAGTTTTGGAGTTTCGGAGTTTTGGAGTTTCGGAGTTTTGGAGTTTTGGAGTTTTGGAGTTTCGGAGATTTGGAGTTTTGGAGTTTCGCAGTTTTGGAGTTTTGGAGTTTTGGAGTTTCGGAGTTTTGGAGTTTTGGAGTTTCGGAGTTTCGGAGTTTTGGAGTTTCGGAGTTTCGGAGTTTCGGCGTTTTGGAGTTTCGGAGTTTTGGAGTTTTGGAGTTTCGGAGTTTTGGAGTTTTGGAGTTTCGGAGTTTTGGAGTTTCGGAGTTTCGGAGTTTTGGAGTTTCGGAGTTTTGGAGTTTCGGAGTTTTGGAGTTTTGGAGTTTTGGAGTTTCGGAGTTTTGGAGTTTTGGAGTTTTGGAGTTTCGGAGTTTTGGAGTTTTGGAGTTTTGGAGTTTTGGAGTTTCGGAGTTTTGGAGTTTTGGAGTTTTGGAGTTTTGGAGTTTCGGAGTTTTGGAGTTTTGGAGTTTTGGAGTTTTGGAGTTTCGGAGTTTCGGAGTTTTGGAGTTTTGGAGTTTTGGAGTTTCGGAGTTTTGGAGTTTTGGAGTTTCGGAGTTTTGGAGTTTCGGAGTTTTGGAGTATTGGAGTTTTGGAGATTCGGAGTTTTGGAGTTTCGGAGTTTTGGAGTTTCGGAGTTTTGGAGTTTTGGAGTTTTGGAGTTTTGGAGTTTCCGAGTTTTGGAGTTTCGGAGTTTTGGAGTTTCGGAGTTTCGGAGTTTTGGAGTTTTGCAGTTTTGGAGTTTTGGAGTTTTGGAGTTTTGGAGTTTCGGAGTTTTGGAGTATTGGAGTTTTGGAGATTCGGAGTTTTGGAGTTTCGGAGTTTTGGAGTTTCGGAGTTTTGGAGTTTTGGAGTTTTGGAGTTTCCGAGTTTTGGAGTTTCGGAGTTTCGGAGTTTTGGAGTTTCGGAGTTTCGGAGTTTTGGAGTTTTGCAGTTTTGGAGTTTTGGAGTTTTGGAGTTTCGGAGTTTCGGAGTTTTGGAGTATTGGAGTTTTGGAGTTTTGGAGTTTCGGAGTTTTGGAGTATTGGAGTTTTGGAGTTTTGGAGTTTTGGAGTTTCGGAGTTTTGGAGTTTCGGAGTTTTGGAGTTTTGGAGTTTTGGAGTTTCGGAGTTTCGGAGTTTCGGTGTTTTGGAGTTTTGGAGTTTTGGAGTATTGGAGTTTTGGAGTTTTGGAGTTTCGGAGTTTTGGAGTTTTGGAGTTTCGGAGTTTTGGAGTTTTGGAGTTTTGGAGTTTTGGAGTTTCGGAGTTTTGGAGTTTTGGAGTTTTGGAGATTCGGAGTTTTGGAGTTTCGGAGTTTTGGAGTTTCGGAGTTTTGGAGTTTTGGAGCTTTGGAGTTTTGGAGTTTCCGAGTTTTGGAGTTTCGGAGTTTTGGAGTTTCGGAGTTTCGGAGTTTTGGAGTTTTGCAGTTTTGGAGTTTTGGAGTTTTGGAGTTTCGGAGTTTCGGAGTTTTGGAGTATTGGAGTTTTGGAGTTTTGGAGTTTTCGAGTTTTCGAGTTTCGGAGTTTCGGAGTTTTGGAGTTTTGGAGTTTTGGAGTTTCGGAGTTTCGGTGTTTTGGAGTTTTGGAGTTTTGGAGTATTGGAGTTTTGGAGTTTTGGAGTTTCGGAGTTTTGGAGTTTCGGAGTTTTGGAGTATTGGAGTTTTGGAATTTCGGAGTTTCGGAGTTTTGGAGTTTCGGAGTTTTGGAGTTTTGGAGTTTCGGAGTTTTGGAGTTTTGGAGATTCGGAGTTTCGGAGTTTCGGAGTTTTGGAGTTTTGGAGTTTCGGAGTTTCAGAGTTTCGGAGTTTTGGAGTTTTGGAGTTTCGGAGTTTTGGAGTTTCGGAGTTTCGGAGTTTCGGAGTTTCGGAGTTTTGGAGTTTTGGAGTTTCGGAGTTTCGGAGTTTCGGAGTTTTGGAGTTTTGGAGTTTTGGAGTTTCGGAGTTTCGGAGTTTCGGAGTTTCGGAGTTTCGGAGTTTTGGAGTTTTGGAGTTTCGGAGTTTTGGAGTTTTGGAGTTTCGGAGTTTTGGAGTATTGGAGTTTTGGAGTTTCGGAGTTTCGGAGTTTTGGAGTATTGGAGTTTTGGAGTTTTCGAGTTTTGGAGTTTCGGAGTTTCGGAGTTTCGGAGTTTTGGAGTTTTGGAGTTTCGGAGTTTTGGAGTTTTGGAGTTTCGGAGTTTTGGAGTTTTGGAGTTTCGGAGTTTTTGAGTTTTGGAGTTTTGGAGTTTTGGAGTTTCCGAGTTTCCGAGTTTCGGAGTTTTGGTGTTTCGGAGTTTTGGAGTTTTGGAGTTTTGGAGTTTCGGAGTTTTGGAGTTTTGGAGTTTTGGAGCTTTGGAGTTTTGGAGTTTTGGAGTTTCGGAGTTTTGGAGTATTGGAGTTTTGGAGTTTTGGAGTTTCGGAGTTTTCGAGTTTTGGAGTTTTGGAGATTCGGAGTTTTGGAGTTTCGGAGTTTCGGAGTTTCGGAGTTTTGGAGTTTTGGAGTTTTGGAGTTTTGTAGTTTTGGAGTTTTGGAGTTTCGGAGTTTCGGAGTTTTGGAGTTTTGGAGATTCGGAGTTTTGAAGTTTTGGAGTATTGGAGTTTCGGAGTTTTGGAGTTTTGGAGTTTTGGAGTTTCGGAGTATTGGAGTATTGGAGTTTTGGAGTTTCGGAGTTTTGGAGTTTTGGAGTTTTGGAGTTTTGGAGTTTCGGAGTTTTTGAGTTTGGGAGTTTGGGAGTTTTGGAGTTTTGGAGTTTTGGAGTTTCGGAGTTTCGGTGTTTTGGAGTTTTGGAGTTTTGGAGTATTGGAGTTTTGGAGTTTTGGAGTTTCGGAGTTTTGGAGTTTCGGAGTTTTGGAGTATTGGAGTTTTGGAGTTTCGGAGTTTTGGAGTTTTGGAGTTTTGGAGTATTGGAGTTTTGGAGTTTTGGAGCTTTGGAGTTTTGGAGTTTTGGAGTTTCGGAGTTTTGGAGTTTTGGAGTATTGGAGTTTTGGAGTTTTGGAGTTTCGGAGTTTTGGAGTTTCGGAGTTTTGGAGTTTCGGAGTTTTGGAGTTTTGGAGTTTTGGAGTTTTTGAGTTTTGGAGTTTTTGAGTTTTGGAGTTTTGGAGCTTTGGAGTTTTGGAGTTTTGGAGTTTCGGAGTTTTGGAGTTTTGGAGTTTTGGAGTTTTGGAGTTTTGGAGTTTTGGAGTTTTGGAGTTTTGGAGTTTTGGAGTTTCGGAGTTTTGGAGTTTTGGAGTTTTGGAGTTTCGGAGTATTGGAGTTTTGGAGTTTTGGAGTTTTGGAGTTTCCGAGTTTTGGAGATTCGGAGTTTTGGAGTTTTGGAGTTTTGGAGTTTCGGAGTTTCGGAGTTTCGATGTTTTGGAGTTTTGGAGTTTTGGAGTAATGGAGTTTTGGAGTTTTGGAGTTTCGGAGTTTTGGAGTGTCGGAGTTTTGGAGTTTTGGAGTTTTGGAGTTTTGGAGTTTCGGAGTTTTGGAGTTTTGGAGTTTTGGAGTTTTGGAGTTTCGGAGTTTTGGAGTTTGGGAGTTTTGGAGTTTTGGAGATTCGGAGTTTTGGAGTTTCGGAGTTTTGGAGTTTCGGAGTTTTGGAGTTTCGGAGTTTTGGAGTTTCGGAGTTTTGGAGTTTCGGAGTTTTGGAGTTTTGGAGTTTTGGAGTTTTTGAGTTTTTGAGTTTTGGAGTTTCGGAGTTTTGGAGTATTGGAGTTTTGGAGTTTCGGAGTTTTGGAGTTTTGGAGTTTTGGAGTTTCGGAGTTTCGGAGTTTCGGTGTTTTGGAGTTTTGGAGTTTTGGAGTATTGGAGTTTTGGAGTTTCGGAGTTTTGGAGTTTCGGAGTTTTGGAGTTTTGGAGTTTTGGAGATTCGGAGTTTTGGAGTTTCGGAGTTTTGGAGTTTTGGAGATTCGGAGTTTTGAAGTTTCGGAGTTTTGGAGTTTCGGAGTTTTGGAGTTTCGGAGTTTCGGAGTTTTGGAGTTTCGGAGTTTTGGAGTTTTGGAGTTTCGGAGTTTTGGAGTTTTGGAGTTTCGGAGTTTTGGAGTATTGGAGTTTTGGAGTTTCGGAGTTTCGGAGTTTTGGAGTATTGGAGTTTTGGAGTTTTGGAGTTTTCGAGTTTTGGAGTTTCGGAGTTTCGGAGTTTTGGAGTTTTGGAGTTTTGGAGTTTCGGAGTTTTGGAGTTTTGGAGTTTCGGAGTTTTGGAGTTTCGGAGTTTTGGAGTTTTGGAGTTTTGGAGTTTCGGAGATTTGGAGTTTTGGAGTTTCGCAGTTTTGGAGTTTTGGAGTTTTGGAGTTTTGGAGTTTTGGAGTTTTGGAGTTTCGGAGTTTTGGAGTTTTGGAGTTTTGGAGTTTCGGAGTTTCGGAGTTTTGGAGTTTTGGAGTTTTGGAGTTTCGGAGTTTTGGAGTTTTGGAGTTTCGGAGTTTTGGAGTTTCGGAGTTTTGGAGTTTTGGAGTTTTGGAGTTTCGGAGTTTCGGAGTTTCGGTGTTTTGGAGTTTCAGAGTTTTGGAGTATTGGAGTTTTGGAGTATTGGAGTTTTGGAGTTTCGGAGTTTTGGAGTTTCGGAGTTTTGGAGTTTTGGAGTATTGGAGTTTTGGAGTTTTGGAGTTTCGGAGTTTTGGAGTTTTGGAGTTTCGGAGTTTCGGAGTTTTGGAGTTTCGGAGTTTCGGAGTTTCGGCGTTTTGGAGTTTCGGAGTTTTGGAGTTTTGGAGTTTCGGAGTTTTGGAGTTTTGGAGTTTCGGAGTTTTGGAGTTTCGGAGTTTTGGAGTTTTGGAGTTTCGGAGTTTTGGAGTTTTGGAGTTTTGGAGATTCGGAGTTTTGGAGTTTCGGAGTTTTGGAGTTTCGGAGTTTTGGAGTTTTGGAGTTTTGGAGCTTTGGAGTTTTGGAGTTTCCGAGTTTTGGAGTTTCGGAGTTTTGGAGTTTCGGAGTTTCGGAGTTTTGGAGTTTTGCAGTTTTGGAGTTTTGGAGTTTTGGAGTTTCGGAGTTTCGGAGTTTTGGAGTATTGGAGTTTTGGAGTTTTGGAGTTTTCGAGTTTTGGAGTTTCGGAGTTTTGGAGTTTTGGAGTTTTGGAGTTTCGGAGTTTCGGAGTATTGGAGTTTTGGAGTTTCGGAGTTTTGGAGTTTTGGAGTTTTGGAGTTTTGGAGTTTCGGAGTTTTGGAGTTTCGGAGTTTTGGAGTTTTGGAGTTTTGGAGTTTCGGAGTTTCGGAGTTTCGGAGTTTTGGAGTTTCGGAGTTTTGGAGTATTGGAGTTTTGGAATTTCGGAGTTTCGGAGTTTTGGAGTTTCGGAGTTTTGGAGTTTTGGAGTTTCGGAGTTTTGGAGTTTTGGAGATTCGGAGTTTCGGAGTTTCGGAGTTTTGGAGTTTTGGAGTTTCGGAGTTTCAGAGTTTCGGAGTTTTGGAGTTTTGGAGTTTCGGAGTTTTGGAGTTTCGGAGTTTCGGAGTTTCGGAGTTTCGGAGTTTTGGAGTTTTGGAGTTTCGGAGTTTCGGAGTTTCGGAGTTTTGGAGTTTTGGAGTTTTGGAGTTTCGGAGTTTCGGAGTTTCGGAGTTTCGGAGTTTTGGAGTTTTGGAGTTTCGGAGTTTTGGAGTTTTGGAGTTTCGGAGTTTTGGAGTATTGGAGTTTTGGAGTTTCGGAGTTTCGGAGTTTTGGAGTATTGGAGTTTTGGAGTTTTGGAGTTTTCGAGTTTTGGAGTTTCGGAGTTTCGGAGTTTTGGAGTTTTGGAGTTTTGGAGTTTTGGAGTTTCGGAGTTTCGGAGTTTTGGAGTTTTGGAGATTCGGAGTTTTGAAGTTTTGGAGTATTGGAGTTTCGGAGTTTCGGAGTTTTGGAGTTTTGGAGTTTCGGAGTTTTGGAGTTTTGGAGTTTTGGAGATTCGGAGTTTCGGAGTTTCGGAGTTTTGGAGTTTTGGAGTTTCGGAGTTTCAGAGTTTCGGAGTTTTGGAGTTTTGGAGTTTCGGAGTTTTGGAGTTTCGGAGTTTCGGAGTTTCGGAGTTTCGGAGTTTTGGAGTTTTGGAGTTTCGGAGTTTCGGAGTTTCGGAGTTTCGGAGTTTTGGAGTTTTGGAGTTTTGGAGTTTTGGAGTTTCGGAGTTTTTGAGTTTGGGAGTTTGGGAGTTTTGGAGTTTTGGAGTTTTGGAGTTTCGGAGTTTCGGTGTTTTGGAGTTTTGGAGTTTTGGAGTATTGGAGTTTTGGAGTTTTGGAGTTTCGGAGTTTTGGAGTTTCGGAGTTTTGGAGTATTGGAGTTTTGGAGTTTCGGAGTTTTGGAGTTTTGGAGTTTTGGAGTATTGGAGTTTTGGAGTTTTGGAGCTTTGGAGTTTTGGAGTTTTGGAGTTTCGGAGTTTTGGAGTTTTGGAGTATTGGAGTTTTGGAGTTTTGGAGTTTCGGAGTTTTGGAGTTTCGGAGTTTTGGAGTTTCGGAGTTTTGGAGTTTTGGAGTTTTGGAGTTTTTGAGTTTTGGAGTTTTTGAGTTTTGGAGTTTTGGAGCTTTGGAGTTTTGGAGTTTTGGAGTTTCGGAGTTTTGGAGTTTTGGAGTTTTGGAGTTTTGGAGTTTTGGAGTTTTGGAGTTTTGGAGTTTTGGAGTTTTGGAGTTTCGGAGTTTTGGAGTTTTGGAGTTTTGGAGTTTCGGAGTATTGGAGTTTTGGAGTTTTGGAGTTTTGGAGTTTCCGAGTTTTGGAGATTCGGAGTTTTGGAGTTTTGGAGTTTTGGAGTTTCGGAGTTTCGGAGTTTCGATGTTTTGGAGTTTTGGAGTTTTGGAGTAATGGAGTTTTGGAGTTTTGGAGTTTCGGAGTTTTGGAGTGTCGGAGTTTTGGAGTTTTGGAGTTTTGGAGTTTTGGAGTTTCGGAGTTTTGGAGTTTTGGAGTTTTGGAGTTTTGGAGTTTCGGAGTTTTGGAGTTTGGGAGTTTTGGAGTTTTGGAGATTCGGAGTTTTGGAGTTTCGGAGTTTTGGAGTTTCGGAGTTTTGGAGTTTCGGAGTTTTGGAGTTTCGGAGTTTTGGAGTTTCGGAGTTTTGGAGTTTTGGAGTTTTGGAGTTTTTGAGTTTTTGAGTTTTGGAGTTTCGGAGTTTTGAAGTATTGGAGTTTTGGAGTTTCGGAGTTTTGGAGTTTTGGAGTTTTGGAGTTTCGGAGTTTCGGAGTTTCGGTGTTTTGGAGTTTTGGAGTTTTGGAGTATTGGAGTTTTGGAGTTTCGGAGTTTTGGAGTTTCGGAGTTTTGGAGTTTTGGAGTTTTGGAGATTCGGAGTTTTGGAGTTTCGGAGTTTTGGAGTTTTGGAGATTCGGAGTTTTGAAGTTTCGGAGTTTTGGAGTTTCGGAGTTTTGGAGTTTCGGAGTTTCGGAGTTTTGGAGTTTCGGAGTTTTGGAGTTTTGGAGTTTCGGAGTTTTGGAGTTTTGGAGTTTCGGAGTTTCGGAGTTTTGGAGTATTGGAGTTTTGGAGTTTCGGAGTTTCGGAGTTTTGGAGTATTGGAGTTTTGGAGTTTTGGAGTTTTCGAGTTTTGGAGTTTCGGAGTTTCGGAGTTTTGGAGTTTTGGAGTTTTGGAGTTTCGGAGTTTTGGAGTTTTGGAGTTTCGGAGTTTTGGAGTTTCGGAGTTTTGGAGTTTTGGAGTTTTGGAGTTTCGGAGATTTGGAGTTTTGGAGTTTCGCAGTTTTGGAGTTTTGGAGCTTTGGAGTTTTGGAGTTTTGGAGTTTTGGAGTTTCGGAGTTTTGGAGTTTTGGAGTTTTGGAGTTTCGGAGTTTCGGAGTTTTGGAGTTTTGGAGTTTTGGAGTTTCGGAGTTTTGGAGTTTTGGAGTTTCGGAGTTTTGGAGTTTCGGAGTTTTGGAGTTTTGGAGTTTTGGAGTTTCGGAGTTTCGGAGTTTCGGTGTTTTGGAGTTTCAGAGTTTTGGAGTATTGGAGTTTTGGAGTATTGGAGTTTTGGAGTTTCGGAGTTTTGGAGTTTCGGAGTTTTGGAGTTTTGGAGTATTGGAGTTTTGGAGTTTTGGAGTTTCGGAGTTTTGGAGTTTTGGAGTTTCGGAGTTTCGGAGTTTTGGAGTTTCGGAGTTTCGGAGTTTCGGCGTTTTGGAGTTTCGGAGTTTTGGAGTTTTGGAGTTTCGGAGTTTTGGAGTTTTGGAGTTTCGGAGTTTTGGAGTTTCGGAGTTTTGGAGTTTTGGAGTTTCGGAGTTTTGGAGTTTTGGAGTTTTGGAGATTCGGAGTTTTGGAGTTTCGGAGTTTTGGAGTTTCGGAGTTTTGGAGTTTTGGAGTTTTGGAGCTTTGGAGTTTTGGAGTTTCCGAGTTTTGGAGTTTCGGAGTTTTGGAGTTTCGGAGTTTCGGAGTTTCGGAGTTTTGCAGTTTTGGAGTTTTGGAGTTTTGGAGTTTCGGAGTTTCGGAGTTTTGGAGTATTGGAGTTTTGGAGTTTTGGAGTTTTCGAGTTTTGGAGTTTCGGAGTTTTGGAGTTTTGGAGTTTTGGAGTTTCGGAGTTTCGGAGTATTGGAGTTTTGGAGTTTCGGAGTTTTGGAGTTTTGGAGTTTTGGAGTTTTGGAGTTTCGGAGTTTTGGAGTTTCGGAGTTTTGGAGTTTTGGAGTTTTGGAGTTTCGGAGTTTCGGAGTTTCGGAGTTTTGGAGTTTCGGAGTTTTGGAGTATTGGAGTTTTGGAATTTCGGAGTTTCGGAGTTTTGGAGTTTCGGAGTTTTGGAGTTTTGGAGTTTCGGAGTTTTGGAGTTTTGGAGTTTTGGAGATTCGGAGTTTCGGAGTTTCGGAGTTTTGGAGTTTTGGAGTTTCGGAGTTTCAGAGTTTCGGAGTTTTGGAGTTTTGGAGTTTCGGAGTTTTGGAGTTTCGGAGTTTCGGAGTTTCGGAGTTTCGGAGTTTTGGAGTTTTGGAGTTTCGGAGTTTCGGAGTTTCGGAGTTTTGGAGTTTTGGAGTTTTGGAGTTTCGGAGTTTCGGAGTTTCGGAGTTTCGGAGTTTTGGAGTTTTGGAGTTTCGGAGTTTTGGAGTTTTGGAGTTTCGGAGTTTTGGAGTATTGGAGTTTTGGAGTTTCGGAGTTTCGGAGTTTTGGAGTATTGGAGTTTTGGAGTTTTGGAGTTTTCGAGTTTTGGAGTTTCGGAGTTTCGGAGTTTTGGAGTTTTGGAGTTTTGGAGTTTCGGAGTTTTGGAGTTTTGGAGTTTCGGAGTTTTGGAGTTTTGGAGTTTCGGAGTTTTGGAGTTTTGGAGTTTTGGAGTTTCCGAGTTTCGGAGTTTCGGAGTTTTGGTGTTTCGGAGTTTTGGAGTTTTGGAGTTTTGGAGTTTCGGAGTTTTGGAGTTTTGGAGTTTTGGAGCTTTGGAGTTTTGGAGTTTTGGAGTTTCGGAGTTTTGGAGTGTTGGAGTATTGGAGTTTTGGAGTTTTGGAGTTTCGGAGTTTTCGAGTTTTGTGGTTTTGGAGATTCGGAGTTTTGGAGTTTCGGAGTTTCGGAGTTTTGGAGTTTTGGAGTTTTGGAGTTTTGTAGTTTTGGAGTTTTGGAGTTTCGGAGTTTCGGAGTTTTGGAGTTTTGGAGATTCGGAGTTTTGAAGTTTTGGAGTATTGGAGTTTCGGAGTTTTGGAGTTTTGGAGTTTCGGAGTATTGGAGTATTGGAGTTTTGGAGTTTCGGAGTTTTGGAGTTTTGGAGTTTTGGAGTGTCGGAGTTTTTGAGTTTCGGAGTTTTGGAGTTTTGGAGTTTTGGAGTTTTGGAGTTTCGGAGTTTCGGTGTTTTGGAGTTTTGGAGTTTTGGAGTATTGGAGTTTTGGAGTTTTGGAGTTTCGGAGTTTTGGAGTTTCGGAGTT
Organism: Amblyomma mixtum; assembly: GCF_055824585.1. NCBI lineage: Eukaryota > Metazoa > Arthropoda > Arachnida > Ixodida > Ixodidae > Amblyomma > Amblyomma mixtum. The sequence continues at coordinate 14,773,941 of NW_028317651.1, forward strand.
TTGGAGTATTGGAGTTTTGGAGTTTCGGAGTTTTGGAGTTTTGGAGTTTTGGAGTATTGGAGTTTTGGAGTTTTGGAGCTTTGGAGTTTTGGAGTTTTGGAGTTTCGGAGTTTTGGAGTTTTGGAGTATTGGAGTTTTGGAGTTTTGGAGTTTCGGAGTTTTGGAGTTTCGGAGTTTTGGAGTTTCGGAGTTTTGGAGTTTTGGAGTTTTGGAGTTTTTGAGTTTTGGAGTTTTTGAGTTTTGGAGTTTTGGAGCTTTGGAGTTTTGGAGTTTTGGAGTTTCGGAGTTTTGGAGTTTTGGAGTTTTGGAGTTTTGGAGTTTTGGAGTTTTGGAGTTTTGGAGTTTTGGAGTTTCGGAGTTTTGGAGTTTTGGAGTTTTGGAGTTTCGGAGTATTGGAGTTTTGGAGTTTTGGAGTTTCCGAGTTTTGGAGATTCGGAGTTTTGGAGTTTTGGAGTTTCGGAGTTTCGGAGTTTCGGTGTTTTGGAGTTTTGGAGTTTTGGAGTATTGGAGTTTTGGAGTTTTGGAGTTTCGGAGTTTTGGAGTGTCGGAGTTTCGGAGTTTCGGAGTTTTGGAGTTTTGGAGTTTCGGAGTTTCGGAGTTTCGGAGTTTCGGAGTTTCGGAGTTTTGGAGTTTTGGAGTTTCGGAGTTTTGGAGTTTTGGAGTTTCGGAGTTTTGGAGTTTTGGAGTTTCGGAGTTTTGGAGTTTTGGAGTTTCGGAGTTTTGGAGTTTTTGAGTTTTGGAGTTTTGGAGTTTTGGAGTTTCGGAGTTTTGGAGTTTTGGAGTTTTGGAGTTTTCGAGTTTTGGAGTTTTGGAGATTCGGAGTTTTGGAGTTTCGGAGTTTTGGAGTTTTGGAGTTTTGGAGTTTTGTAGTTTTGGAGTTTTGGAGTTTCGGAGTTTCGGAGTTTTGGAGTTTTGGAGATTCGGAGTTTTGAAGTTTTGGAGTATTGGAGTTTCGGAGTTTTGGAGTTTTGGAGTTTCGGAGTATTGGAGTATTGGAGTTTTGGTGTTTTGGAGTTTTGGAGTTTTGGAGTATTGGAGTTTTGGAGTTTCGGAGTTTTGGAGTTTCGGAGTTTTGGAGTATTGGAGTTTTGGAGTTTCGGAGTTTTGGAGTTTTGGAGTTTTGGAGTATTGGAGTTTTGGAGTTTTGGAGCTTTGGAGTTTTGGAGTTTTGGAGTTTCGGAGTTTTGGAGTTTTGGAGTATTGGAGTTTTGGAGTTTTGGAGTTTCGGAGTTTTGGAGTTTCGGAGTTTTGGAGTTTCGGAGTTTTGGAGTTTTGGAGTTTTGGAGTTTTTGAGTTTTGGAGTTTTTGAGTTTTGGAGTTTTGGAGCTTTGGAGTTTTAGAGTTTTGGAGTTTCGGAGTTTTGGAGTTTTGGAGTTTTGGAGTTTCGGAGTTTTGGAGTTTTGGAGTTTTGGAGTTTCGGAGTTTTGGAGTTTTGGAGTTTTGGAGATTCGGAGTTTTGGAGTTTCGGAGTTTTGGAGTTTCGGAGTTTTGGAGTTTTGGAGCTTTGGAGTTTTGGAGTTTCCGAGTTTTGGAGTTTCGGAGTTTTGGAGTTTCGGAGTTTCGGAGTTTTGGAGTTTTGCAGTTTTGGAGTTTTGGAGTTTTGGAGTTTTGGAGTTTCGGAGTTTCGGAGTTTTGGAGTATTGGAGTTTTGGAGTTTTGGAGTTTTGGAGTTTTCGAGTTTCGGAGTTTCGGAGTTTTGGAGTTTTGGAGTTTTGGAGTTTCGGAGTTTCGGTGTTTTGGAGTTTTGGAGTTTTGGAGTATTGGAGTTTTGGAGTTTTGGAGTTTCGGAGTTTTGGAGTTTCGGAGTTTTGGAGTATTGGAGTTTTGGAATTTCGGAGTATTGGAGTTTTGGAGTTTTGGAGTTTCGGAGTTTTGGAGTTTCGGAGTTTTGGAGTTTTGGAGTTTTGGAGATTCGGAGTTTTGGAGTTTCGGAGTTTTGGAGTTTCGGAGTTATGGAGTTTCGGAGTTTTGGAGTTTCGGAGTTTTGGAGTTTTGGAGTTTTTGAGTTTTGGAGTTTTGGAGTTTCGGAGTTTTGGAGTATTGGAGTTTTGGAGTTTCGGAGTTTTGGAGTTTTGGAGTTTCGGAGTTTTGGAGTATTGGAGTTTTGGAGTTTCGGAGTTTCGGAGTTTTGGAGTATTGGAGTTTTGGAGTTTTGGAGTTTTCGAGTTTTGGAGTTTCGGAGTTTCGGAGTTTTGGAGTTTTGGAGTTTTGGAGTTTCGGAGTTTTGGAGTTTTGGAGTTTCGGAGTTTTGGAGTTTCGGAGTTTTGGAGTTTTGGAGTTTTGGAGTTTCGGAGATTTGGAGTTTTGGAGTTTCGCAGTTTTGGAGTTTTGGAGTTTTGGAGTTTTGGAGTTTTGGAGTTTTGGAGTTTCGGAGTTTTGGAGTTTTGGAGTTTTGGAGTTTCGGAGTTTCGGAGTTTTGGAGTTTTGGAGTTTTGGAGTTTCGGAGTTTTGGAGTTTTGGAGTTTTGGAGTTTCGGAGTTTTGGAGTTTCGGAGTTTTGGAGTTTTGGAGTTTTGGAGTTTCGGAGTTTTGGAGTTTTGGAGTTTCGGAGTTTTGGAGTTTCGGAGTTTTGGAGTTTTGGAGTTTCGGAGTTTTGGAGTTTTGGAGATTCGGAGTTTTGGAGTTTCGGAGTTTTGGAGTTTCGGAGTTTCGGCGTTTTGGAGTTTCGGAGTTTTGGAGTTTTGGAGTTTTGGAGTTTCGGAGTTTTGGAGTTTTGGAGTTTCGGAGTTTTGGAGTTTCGGAGTTTTGGAGTTTTGGAGTTTCGGAGTTTTGGAGTTTTGGAGATTCGGAGTTTTGGAGTTTCGGAGTTTTGGAGTTTCGGAGTTTTGGAGTTTTGGAGCTTTGGAGTTTTGGAGTTTCCGAGTTTTGGAGTTTCGGAGTTTTGGAGTTTCGGAGTTTCGGAGTTTTGGAGTTTTGCAGTTTTGGAGTTTTGGAGTTTTGGAGTTTCGGAGTTGCGGAGTTTTGGAGTATTGGAGTTTTGGAGTTTTGGAGTTTTCGAGTTTTGGAGTTTCGGAGTTTCGGAGTTTTGGAGTTTTGGAGTTTTGGAGTTTCGGAGTTTCGGAGTATTGGAGTTTTGGAGTTTCGGAGTTTTGGAGTTTTGGAGTTTTGGAGTTTTGGAGTTTCGGAGTTTTGGAGTTTCGGAGTTTTGGAGTTTTGGAGTTTTGGAGTTTCGGAGTTCCGGAGTTTCGGTGTTTTGGAGTTTTGGAGTTTTGGAGTATTGGAGTTTTGGAGTTTTGGAGTTTCGGAGTTTTGGAGTTTCGGAGTTTTGGAGTTTTGGAGTTTTGGAGATTCGGAGTTTTGGAGTTTTGGAGTTTCGGAGTTTTGGAGTTTCGGAGTTTTGGAGTTTCGGAGTTTTGGAGTTTCGGAGTTTTGGAGTTTTGGAGTTTTGGAGTTTTTGAGTTTTGGAGTTTTGGAGTTTCGGAGTTTTGGAGTATTGGAGTTTTGGAGTTTCGGAGTTTTGGAGTTTTGGAGTTTTGGAGTTTCGGAGTTTTGGAGTTTCGGAGTTTTGGAGTTTTGGAGTTTTGGAGTTTTGGAGTTTCGGAGTTTCGGAGTTTCGGTGTTTTGGAGTTTTGGAGTTTTGGAGTATTGGAGTTTTGGAGTTTTCGAGTTTTGGAGTTTCGGAGTTTCGGAGTTTTGGAGTTTCGGAGTTTTGGAGTTTCGGAGTTTTGGAGTTTTGGAGTTTTGGAGTTTCGGAGTATTGGAGTTTTGGAGTTTTGGAGTTTTCGAGTTTTGGAGTTTCGGAGTTTTGGAGTTTTGGAGTTTCGGAGTTTTGGAGTTTTGGAGTTTCGGAGTTTTGGAGTTTTGGAGTTTTGGAGTTTTGGAGTTTCCGAGTTTCGGAGTTTCGGAGTTTTGGTGTTTCGGAGTTTTGGAGTTTTGGAGTTTTGGAGTTTCGGAGTTTTGGAGTTTCGGAGTTTTGGAGTTTTGGAGTTTTGGAGTTTCGGAGTTTCGGAGTTTCGGTGTTTTGGAGTTTCAGAGTTTTGGAGTATTGGAGTTTTGGAGTATTGGAGTTTTGGAGTTTCGGAGTTTTGGAGTTTCGGAGTTTTGGAGTTTTGGAGTATTGGAGTTTTGGAGTTTTGGAGTTTCGGAGTTTTGGAGTTTTGGAGTTTCGGAGTTTTGGAGTTTCGGAGTTTCGGAGTTTCGGCGTTTTGGAGTTTCGGAGTTTTGGAGTTTTGGAGTTTCGGAGTTTTGGAGTTTTGGAGTTTCGGAGTTTTGGAGTTTCGGAGTTTTGGAGTTTTGGAGTTTCGGAGTTTTGGAGTTTTGGAGTTTTGGAGATTCGGAGTTTTGGAGTTTCGGAGTTTTGGAGTTTCGGAGTTTTGGAGTTTTGGAGTTTTGGAGCTTTGGAGTTTTGGAGTTTCCGAGTTTTGGAGTTTCGGAGTTTTGGAGTTTCGGAGTTTCGGAGTTTTGGAGTTTTGCAGTTTTGGAGTTTTGGAGTTTTGGAGTTTCGGAGTTTCGGAGTTTTGGAGTATTGGAGTTTTGGAGTTTTGGAGTTTTCGAGTTTTGGAGTTTCGGAGTTTTGGAGTTTTGGAGTTTTGGAGTTTCGGAGTTTCGGAGTATTGGAGTTTTGGAGTTTCGGAGTTTTGGAGTTTTGGAGTTTTGGAGTTTCGGAGTTTTGGAGTTTCGGAGTTTTGGAGTTTTGGAGTTTTGGAGTTTCGGAGTTTCGGAGTTTCGGAGTTTTGGAGTTTCGGAGTTTTGGAGTATTGGAGTTTTGGAATTTCGGAGTTTCGGAGTTTTGGAGTTTCGGAGTTTTGGAGTTTTGGAGTTTCGGAGTTTTGGAGTTTTGGAGTTTTGGAGATTCGGAGTTTCGGAGTTTCGGAGTTTTGGAGTTTTGGAGTTTCGGAGTTTCAGAGTTTCGGAGTTTTGGAGTTTTGGAGTTTCGGAGTTTTGGAGTTTCGGAGTTTCGGAGTTTCGGAGTTTCGGAGTTTTGGAGTTTTGGAGTTTCGGAGTTTCGGAGTTTCGGAGTTTTGGAGTTTTGGAGTTTTGGAGTTTCGGAGTTTCGGAGTTTCGGAGTTTCGGAGTTTTGGAGTTTTGGAGTTTCGGAGTTTTGGAGTTTTGGAGTTTCGGAGTTTTGGAGTATTGGAGTTTTGGAGTTTCGGAGTTTCGGAGTTTTGGAGTATTGGAGTTTTGGAGTTTTGGAGTTTTCGAGTTTTGGAGTTTCGGAGTTTCGGAGTTTTGGAGTTTTGGAGTTTTGGAGTTTCGGAGTTTTGGAGTTTTGGAGTTTCGGAGTTTTGGAGTTTTGGAGTTTCGGAGTTTTGGAGTTTTGGAGTTTTGGAGTTTCCGAGTTTCGGAGTTTCGGAGTTTTGGTGTTTCGGAGTTTTGGAGTTTTGGAGTTTTGGAGTTTCGGAGTTTTGGAGTTTTGGAGTTTTGGAGCTTTGGAGTTTTGGAGTTTTGGAGTTTCGGAGTTTTGGAGTGTTGGAGTATTGGAGTTTTGGAGTTTTGGAGTTTCGGAGTTTTCGAGTTTTGTGGTTTTGGAGATTCGGAGTTTTGGAGTTTCGGAGTTTCGGAGTTTCGGAGTTTTGGAGTTTTGGAGTTTTGGAGTTTTGGAGTTTTGGAGTTTCGGAGTTTTGGAGTTTTGGAGTTTTGGAGTTTTGGAGTTTTGGAGTTTTGGAGTTTTGGAGTTTTGGAGTTTCGGAGTTTTGGAGTTTTGGAGTTTTGGAGTTTCGGAGTATTGGAGTTTTGGAGTTTTGGAGTTTCCGAGTTTTGGAGATTCGGAGTTTTGGAGTTTTGGAGTTTCGGAGTTTCGGAGTTTCGGTGTTTTGGAGTTTTGGAGTTTTGGAGTATTGGAGTTTTGGAGTTTTGGAGTTTCGGAGTTTTGGAGTGTCGGAGTTTCGGAGTTTCGGAGTTTTGGAGTTTTGGAGTTTCGGAGTTTCGGAGTTTCGGAGTTTCGGAGTTTTGGAGTTTTGGAGTTTCGGAGTTTTGGAGTTTTGGAGTTTCGGAGTTTTGGAGTTTTGGAGTTTCGGAGTTTTGGAGTTTTGGAGTTTCGGAGTTTTGGAGTTTTTGAGTTTTGGAGTTTTGGAGTTTTGGAGTTTCGGAGTTTTGGAGTTTTGGAGTTTTGGAGTTTTCGAGTTTTGGAGTTTTGGAGATTCGGAGTTTTGGAGTTTCGGAGTTTTGGAGTTTTGGAGTTTTGGAGTTTTGTAGTTTTGGAGTTTTGGAGTTTCGGAGTTTCGGAGTTTTGGAGTTTTGGAGATTCGGAGTTTTGAAGTTTTGGAGTATTGGAGTTTCGGAGTTTTGGAGTTTTGGAGTTTCGGAGTATTGGAGTATTGGAGTTTTGGTGTTTTGGAGTTTTGGAGTTTTGGAGTATTGGAGTTTTGGAGTTTCGGAGTTTTGGAGTTTCGGAGTTTTGGAGTATTGGAGTTTTGGAGTTTCGGAGTTTTGGAGTTTTGGAGTTTTGGAGTATTGGAGTTTTGGAGTTTTGGAGCTTTGGAGTTTTGGAGTTTTGGAGTTTCGGAGTTTTGGAGTTTTGGAGTATTGGAGTTTTGGAGTTTTGGAGTTTCGGAGTTTTGGAGTTTCGGAGTTTTGGAGTTTCGGAGTTTTGGAGTTTTGGAGTTTTGGAGTTTTTGAGTTTTGGAGTTTTTGAGTTTTGGAGTTTTGGAGCTTTGGAGTTTTAGAGTTTTGGAGTTTCGGAGTTTTGGAGTTTTGGAGTTTTGGAGTTTCGGAGTTTTGGAGTTTTGGAGTTTTGGAGTTTCGGAGTTTTGGAGTTTTGGAGTTTTGGAGATTCGGAGTTTTGGAGTTTCGGAGTTTTGGAGTTTCGGAGTTTTGGAGTTTTGGAGCTTTGGAGTTTTGGAGTTTCCGAGTTTTGGAGTTTCGGAGTTTTGGAGTTTCGGAGTTTCGGAGTTTTGGAGTTTTGCAGTTTTGGAGTTTTGGAGTTTTGGAGTTTTGGAGTTTTGGAGTTTCGGAGTTTCGGAGTTTTGGAGTATTGGAGTTTTGGAGTTTTGGAGTTTTCGAGTTTTCGAGTTTCGGAGTTTCGGAGTTTTGGAGTTTTGGAGTTTTGGAGTTTCGGAGTTTCGGTGTTTTGGAGTTTTGGAGTTTTGGAGTATTGGAGTTTTGGAGTTTTGGAGTTTCGGAGTTTTGGAGTTTCGGAGTTTTGGAGTATTGGAGTTTTGGAATTTCGGAGTATTGGAGTTTTGGAGTTTTGGAGTTTCGGAGTTTTGGAGTTTCGGAGTTTTGGAGTTTTGGAGTTTTGGAGATTCGGAGTTTTGGAGTTTCGGAGTTTTGGAGTTTCGGAGTTTTGGAGTTTCGGAGTTTTGGAGTTTCGGAGTTTTGGAGTTTTGGAGTTTTGGAGTTTTTGAGTTTTGGAGTTTTGGAGTTTCGGAGTTTTGGAGTATTGGAGTTTTGGAGTTTCGGAGTTTTGGAGTTTTGGAGTTTTGGAGTTTCGGAGTTTTGGAGTTTCGGAGTTTTGGAGTTTTGGAGTTTTGGAGTTTTGGAGTTTCGGAGTTTCGGAGTTTCGGTGTTTTGGAGTTTTGGAGTTTTGGAGTATTGGAGTTTCGGAGTTTTGGAGTTTTGGAGTTTCGGAGTTTCGGAGTTTCGGAGTTTTGGAGTTTCGGAGTTTTGGAGTTTTGGAGTTTCGGAGATTCGGAGTTTTGGAGTTTTGGAGTTTTGGAGTTTCGGAGTTTCGGAGTTTCGGAGTTTTGGAGTTTTGGAGTTTCGGAGTTTCGGAGTTTCGGAGTTTTGGAGTTTTGGAGTTTCGGAGTTTTGGAGTTTTGGAGTTTCGGAGTTTCGGAGTTTCGGAGTTCTGGAGTTTTGGAGTTTCGGAGTTTTGGAGTTTCGGAGTTTCGGAGTTTCGGCGTTTTGGAGTTTCGGAGTTTTGGAGTTTTGGAGTTTTGGAGTTTCGGAGTTTTGGAGTTTTGGAGTTTCGGAGTTTTGGAGTTTCGGAGTTTTGGAGTTTTGGAGTTTCGGAGTTTTGGAGTTTTGGAGATTCGGAGTTTTGGAGTTTCGGAGTTTTGGAGTTTCGGAGTTTTGGAGTTTTGGAGTTTTGGAGCTTTGGAGTTTTGGAGTTTCCGAGTTTTGGAGTTTCGGAGTTTTGGAGTTTCGGAGTTTCGGAGTTTTGGAGTTTTGCAGTTTTGGAGTTTTGGAGTTTTGGAGTTTCGGAGTTGCGGAGTTTTGGAGTATTGGAGTTTTGGAGTTTTGGAGTTTTCGAGTTTTGGAGTTTCGGAGTTTCGGAGTTTTGGAGTTTTGGAGTTTTGGAGTTTCGGAGTTTCGGAGTATTGGAGTTTTGGAGTTTCGGAGTTTTGGAGTTTTGGAGTTTTGGAGTTTTGGAGTTTCGGAGTTTTGGAGTTTCGGAGTTTTGGAGTTTTGGAGTTTTGGAGTTTCGGAGTTCCGGAGTTTCGGTGTTTTGGAGTTTTGGAGTTTTGGAGTATTGGAGTTTTGGAGTTTTGGAGTTTCGGAGTTTTGGAGTTTCGGAGTTTTGGAGTTTTGAAGTTTTGGAGATTCGGAGTTTTGGAGTTTTGGAGTTTCGGAGTTTTGGAGTTTCGGAGTTTTGGAGTTTCGGAGTTTTGGAGTTTCGGAGTTTTGGAGTTTTGGAGTTTTGGAGTTTTTGAGTTTTGGAGTTTTGGAGTTTCGGAGTTTTGGAGTATTGGAGTTTTGGAGTTTCGGAGTTTTGGAGTTTTGGAGTTTTGGAGTTTCGGAGTTTTGGAGTTTCGGAGTTTTGGAGTTTTGGAGTTTTGGAGTTTTGGAGTTTCGGAGTTTCGGAGTTTCGGTGTTTTGGAGTTTTGGAGTTTTGGAGTATTGGAGTTTTGGAGTTTTCGAGTTTTGGAGTTTCGGAGTTTCGGAGTTTTGGAGTTTCGGAGTTTTGGAGTTTCGGAGTTTTGGAGTTTTGGAGTTTTGGAGTTTCGGAGTATTGGAGTTTTGGAGTTTTGGAGTTTTGGAGTTTTGGAGTTTCGGAGTTTTGGAGTTTTGGAGTTTCGGAGTTTTGGAGTTTTGGAGTTTCGGAGTTTTGGAGTTTTGGAGTTTTGGAGTTTTGGAGTTTCCGAGTTTCGGAGTTTCGGAGTTTTGGTGTTTCGGAGTTTTGGAGTTTTGGAGTTTTGGAGTTTCGGAGTTTTGGAGTTTTGGAGTTTTGGAGCTTTGGAGTTTTGGAGTTTTGGAGTTTCGGAGTTTTGGAGTTTTGGAGTATTGGAGTTTTGGAGTTTTGGAGTTTCGGAGTTTTCGAGTTTTGGAGTTTTGGAGATTCGGAGTTTTGGAGTTTCGGAGTTTCGGAGTTTCGGAGTTTTGGAGTTTTGGAGTTTTGGAGTTTTGGAGTTTTGGAGTTTTGTAGTTTTGGAGTTTTGGAGTTTCGGAGTTTCGGAGTTTTGGAGTTTTGGAGATTCGGAGTTTTGAAGTTTTGGAGTATTGGAGTTTCGGAGTTTTGGAGTTTTGGAGTTTCGGAGTTTTGGAGTTTTGGAGTTTTGGAGATTCGGAGTTTTGGAGTTTCGGAGTTTTGGAGTTTCGGAGTTTTGGAGTTTTGGAGTTTTGGAGCTTTGGAGTTTTGGAGTTTCCGAGTTTTGGAGTTTCGGAGTTTTGGAGTTTCGGAGTTTCGGAGTTTTGGAGTTTTGCAGTTTTGGAGTTTTGGAGTTTTGGAGTTTCGGAGTTTCGGAGTTTTGGAGTATTGGAGTTTTGGAGTTTTCGAGTTTTCGAGTTTTGGAGTTTCGGAGTTTCGGAGTTTTGGAGTTTTGGAGTTTTGGAGTTTCGGAGTTTCGGAGTATTGGAGTTTTGGAGTTTCGGAGATTTGGAGTTTTGGAGTTTTGGAGTTTTGGAGTTTCGGAGTTTTGGAGTTTTGGAGTTTCGGAGTTTTGGAGTTTTGGAATTTTGGAGTTTCGGAGTTTCGGAGTTTCGGTGTTTTGGAGTTTTGGAGTTTTGGAGTATTGGAGTTTTGGAGTTTTGGAGTTTCGGAGTTTTGGAGTTTCGGAGTTTTGGAGTTTTGGAGTTTTGGAGATTCGGAGTTTTGGAGTTTCGGAGTTTTGGAGTTTCGGAGTTTTGGAGTTTCGGAGTTTTGGAGTTTCGGAGTTTTGGAGTTTTGGAGTTTTGGAGTTTTTGAGTTTTGGAGTTTTGGAGTTTCGGAGTTTTGGAGTATTGGAGTTTTGGAGTTTCGGAGTTTTGGAGTTTTGGAGTTTTGGAGTTTCGGAGTTTTGGAGTTTCGGAGTTTTGGAGTTTTGGAGTTTTGGAGTTTTGGAGTTTCGGAGTTTCGGAGTTTCGGTGTTTTGGAGTTTTGGAGTTTTGGAGTATTGGAGTTTCGGAGTTTTGGAGTTTTGGAGTTTCGGAGTTTCGGAGTTTCGGAGTTTCGGAGTTTTGGAGTTTCGGAGTTTTGGAGTTTTGGAGTTTCGGAGATTCGGAGTTTTGGAGTTTTGGAGTTTTGGAGTTTCGGAGTTTCGGAGTTTTGGAGTTTTGGAGTTTCGGAGTTTCGGAGTTTCGGAGTTTTGGAGTTTTGGAGTTTCGGAGTTTTGGAGTTTTGGAGTTTCGGAGTTTCGGAGTTTCGGAGTTCTGGAGTTTTGGAGTTTCGGAGTTTTGGAGTTTCGGAGTTTCGGAGTTTCGGCGTTTTGGAGTTTCGGAGTTTTGGAGTTTTGGTGTTTTGGAGTTTCGGAGTTTTGGAGTTTTGGAGTTTCGGAGTTTTGGAGTTTCGGAGTTTTGGAGTTTTGGAGTTTCGGAGTTTTGGAGTTTTGGAGATTCGGAGTTTTGGAGTTTCGGAGTTTTGGAGTTTCGGAGTTTTGGAGTTTTGGAGTTTTGGAGCTTTGGAGTTTTGGAGTTTCCGAGTTTTGGAGTTTCGGAGTTTTGGAGTTTCGGAGTTTCGGAGTTTTGGAGTTTTGCAGTTTTGGAGTTTTGGAGTTTTGGAGTTTCGGAGTTGCGGAGTTTTGGAGTATTGGAGTTTTGGAGTTTTGGAGTTTTCGAGTTTTGGAGTTTCGGAGTTTCGGAGTTTTGGAGTTTTGGAGTTTTGGAGTTTCGGAGTTTCGGAGTATTGGAGTTTTGGAGTTTCGGAGTTTTGGAGTTTTGGAGTTTTGGAGTTTTGGAGTTTCGGAGTTTTGGAGTTTCGGAGTTTTGGAGTTTTGGAGTTTTGGAGTTTCGGAGTTCCGGAGTTTCGGTGTTTTGGAGTTTTGGAGTTTTGGAGTATTGGAGTTTTGGAGTTTTGGAGTTTCGGAGTTTTGGAGTTTCGGAGTTTTGGAGTTTTGGAGTTTTGGAGATTCGGAGTTTTGGAGTTTCGGAGTTTTGGAGTTTCGGAGTTTTGGAGTTTCGGAGTTTTGGAGTTTCGGAGTTTTGGAGTTTTGGAGTTTTGGAGTTTTTGAGTTTTGGAGTTTTGGAGTTTCGGAGTTTTGGAGTATTGGAGTTTTGGAGTTTCGGAGTTTTGGAGTTTTGGAGTTTTGGAGTTTCGGAGTTTTGGAGTTTCGGAGTTTTGGAGTTTTGGAGTTTTGGAGTTTTGGAGTTTCGGAGTTTCGGAGTTTCGGTGTTTTGGAGTTTTGGAGTTTTGGAGTATTGGAGTTTTGGAGTTTTCGAGTTTTGGAGTTTCGGAGTTTCGGAGTTTTGGAGTTTCGGAGTTTTGGAGTTTCGGAGTTTTGGAGTTTTGGAGTTTTGGAGTTTCGGAGTTTTGGAGTTTTGGAGTTTTGGAGTTTCGGAGTTTTGGAGTTTTGGAGTTTTGGAGTTTTGGAGTTTCGGAGTTTTGGAGTTTTGGAGTTTTGGAGTTTTGGAGTTTCGGAGTTTTGGAGTTTTGGAGTTTTGGAGTTTTGGAGTTTCGGAGTTTTGGAGTTTTGGAGTTTCGGAGTTTTGGAGTTTTGGAGTTTTGGAGTTTCGGAGTTTTGGAGTTTTGGAGTTTTGGAGTTTTGGAGTTTCGGAGTTTTGGAGTTTTGGAGTTTTGGAGTTTTGGAGTTTCGGAGTTTTGGAGTTTTGGAGTTTTGGAGTTTTGGAGTTTCCGAGTTTTGGAGTTTCGGAGTTTTGGAGTTTCGGAGTTTCGGAGTTTCGGAGTTCTGGAGTTTTGGAGTTTCGGAGTTTTGGAGTTTTGGAGTTTCGGAGTTTCGGAGTTTCGGCGTTTTGGAGTTTCGGAATTTTGGAGTTTTGGAGTTTTGGAGTTTTGGAGTTTCGGAGTTTTGGAGTTTTGGAGTTTCGGAGTTTTGGAGTTTCGGAGTTTTGGAGTTTTGGAGTTTCGGAGTTTTGGAGTTTTGGAGATTCGGAGTTTTGGAGTTTCGGAGTTTTGGAGTTTCGGAGTTTTGGAGTTTTGGAGTTTTGGAGCTTTGGAGTTTTGGAGTTTCCGAGTTTTGGAGTTTCGGAGTTTTGGAGTTTCGGAGTTTCGGAGTTTTGGAGTTTTGCAGTTTTGGAGTTTTGGAGTTTTGGAGTTTCGGAGTTGCGGAGTTTTGGAGTATTGGAGTTTTGGAGTTTTGGAGTTTTCGAGTTTTGGAGTTTCGGAGTTTCGGAGTTTTGGAGTTTTGGAGTTTTGGAGTTTCGGAGTTTCGGAGTATTGGAGTTTTGGAGTTTCGGAGTTTTGGAGTTTTGGAGTTTTGGAGTTTTGGAGTTTCGGAGTTTTGGAGTTTCGGAGTTTTGGAGTTTTGGAGTTTTGGAGTTTCGGAGTTTCGGAGTTTCGGTGTTTTGGAGTTTTGGAGTTTTGGAGTATTGGAGTTTTGGAGTTTTGGAGTTTCGGAGTTTTGGAGTTTCGGAGTTTTGGAGTTTTGGAGTTTTGGAGATTCGGAGTTTTGGAGTTTCGGAGTTTTGGAGTTTCGGAGTTTTGGAGTTTCGGAGTTTTGGAGTTTCGGAGTTTTGGAGTTTTGGAGTTTTGGAGTTTTTGAGTTTTGGAGTTTTGGAGTTTCGGAGTTTTGGAGTATTGGAGTTTTGGAGTTTCCGAGTTTTGGAGTTTCGGAGTTTTGGAGTTTCGGAGTTTCGGAGTTTTGGAGTTTTGCAGTTTTGGAGTTTTGGAGTTTTGGAGTTTCGGAGTTGCGGAGTTTTGGAGTATTGGAGTTTTGGAGTTTTGGAGTTTTCGAGTTTTGGAGTTTCGGAGTTTCGGAGTTTTGGAGTTTTGGAGTTTTGGAGTTTCGGAGTTTCGGAGTATTGGAGTTTTGGAGTTTCGGAGTTTTGGAGTTTTGGAGTTTTGGAGTTTTGGAGTTTCGGAGTTTTGGAGTTTCGGAGTTTTGGAGTTTTGGAGTTTTGGAGTTTCGGAGTTCCGGAGTTTCGGTGTTTTGGAGTTTTGGAGTTTTGGAGTATTGGAGTTTTGGAGTTTTGGAGTTTCGGAGTTTTGGAGTTTCGGAGTTTTGGAGTTTTGGAGTTTTGGAGATTCGGAGTTTTGGAGTTTTGGAGTTTCGGAGTTTTGGAGTTTCGGAGTTTTGGAGTTTCGGAGTTTTGGAGTTTCGGAGTTTTGGAGTTTTGGAGTTTTGGAGTTTTTGAGTTTTGGAGTTTTGGAGTTTCGGAGTTTTGGAGTATTGGAGTTTTGGAGTTTCGGAGTTTTGGAGTTTTGGAGTTTTGGAGTTTCGGAGTTTTGGAGTTTCGGAGTTTTGGAGTTTTGGAGTTTTGGAGTTTTGGAGTTTCGGAGTTTCGGAGTTTCGGTGTTTTGGAGTTTTGGAGTTTTGGAGTATTGGAGTTTTGGAGTTTTCGAGTTTTGGAGTTTCGGAGTTTCGGAGTTTTGGAGTTTCGGAGTTTTGGAGTTTCGGAGTTTTGGAGTTTTGGAGTTTTGGAGTTTCGGAGTATTGGAGTTTTGGAGTTTTGGAGTTTTGGAGTTTTGGAGTTTCGGAGTTTTGGAGTTTTGGAGTTTCGGAGTTTTGGAGTTTTGGAGTTTCGGAGTTTTGGAGTTTTGGAGTTTTGGAGTTTTGGAGTTTCCGAGTTTCGGAGTTTCGGAGTTTTGGTGTTTCGGAGTTTTGGAGTTTTGGAGTTTTGGAGTTTCGGAGTTTTGGAGTTTTGGAGTTTTGGAGCTTTGGAGTTTTGGAGTTTTGGAGTTTCGGAGTTTTGGAGTTTTGGAGTATTGGAGTTTTGGAGTTTTGGAGTTTCGGAGTTTTCGAGTTTTGGAGTTTTGGAGATTCGGAGTTTTGGAGTTTCGGAGTTTCGGAGTTTCGGAGTTTTGGAGTTTTGGAGTTTTGGAGTTTTGGAGTTTTGGAGTTTTGTAGTTTTGGAGTTTTGGAGTTTCGGAGTTTCGGAGTTTTGGAGTTTTGGAGATTCGGAGTTTTGAAGTTTTGGAGTATTGGAGTTTCGGAGTTTTGGAGTTTTGGAGTTTCGGAGTTTTGGAGTTTTGGAGTTTTGGAGATTCGGAGTTTTGGAGTTTCGGAGTTTTGGAGTTTCGGAGTTTTGGAGTTTTGGAGTTTTGGAGCTTTGGAGTTTTGGAGTTTCCGAGTTTTGGAGTTTCGGAGTTTTGGAGTTTCGGAGTTTCGGAGTTTTGGAGTTTTGCAGTTTTGGAGTTTTGGAGTTTTGGAGTTTCGGAGTTTCGGAGTTTTGGAGTATTGGAGTTTTGGAGTTTCGGAGTTCCGGAGTTTCGGTGTTTTGGAGTTTTGGAGTTTTGGAGTATTGGAGTTTTGGAGTTTTGGAGTTTCGGAGTTTTGGAGTTTCGGAGTTTTGGAGTTTTGGAGTTTTGGAGATTCGGAGTTTTGGAGTTTCGGAGTTTTGGAGTTTCGGAGTTTTGGAGTTTCGGAGTTTTGGAGTTTCGGAGTTTTGGAGTTTTGGAGTTTTGGAGTTTTTGAGTTTTGGAGTTTTGGAGTTTCGGAGTTTTGGAGTATTGGAGTTTTGGAGTTTCGGAGTTTTGGAGTTTTGGAGTTTTGGAGTTTCGGAGTTTTGGAGTTTCGGAGTTTTGGAGTTTTGGAGTTTTGGAGTTTTGGAGTTTCGGAGTTTCGGAGTTTCGGTGTTTTGGAGTTTTGGAGTATTGGAGTTTTGGAGTTTTCGAGTTTTGGAGTTTCGGAGTTTCGGAGTTTTGGAGTTTCGGAGTTTTGGAGTTTCGGAGTTTTGGAGTTTTGGAGTTTTGGAGTTTCGGAGTTTTGGAGTTTTGGAGTTTTGGAGTTTCGGAGTTTTGGAGTTTTGGAGTTTTGGAGTTTTGGAGTTTCGGAGTTTTGGAGTTTTGGAGTTTTGGAGTTTTGGAGTTTCGGAGTTTTGGAGTTTTGGAGTTTTGGAGTTTTGGAGTTTCGGAGTTTTGGAGTTTTGGAGTTTCGGAGTTTTGGAGTTTTGGAGTTTTGGAGTTTCGGAGTTTTGGAGTTTTGGAGTTTTGGAGTTTTGGAGTTTCGGAGTTTTGGAGTTTTGGAGTTTTGGAGTTTCGGAGTTTTGGAGTTTTGGAGTTTTGGAGTTTCCGAGTTTTGGAGTTTCGGAGTTTTGGAGTTTCGGAGTTTCGGAGTTTCGGAGTTCTGGAGTTTTGGAGTTTCGGAGTTTTGGAGTTTTGGAGTTTCGGAGTTTCGGAGTTTCGGCGTTTTGGAGTTTCGGAATTTTGGAGTTTTGGAGTTTTGGAGTTTTGGAGTTTCGGAGTTTTGGAGTTTTGGAGTTTCGGAGTTTTGGAGTTTCGGAGTTTTGGAGTTTTGGAGTTTCGGAGTTTTGGAGTTTTGGAGATTCGGAGTTTTGGAGTTTCGGAGTTTTGGAGTTTCGGAGTTTTGGAGTTTTGGAGTTTTGGAGCTTTGGAGTTTTGGAGTTTCCGAGTTTTGGAGTTTCGGAGTTTTGGAGTTTCGGAGTTTCGGAGTTTTGGAGTTTTGCAGTTTTGGAGTTTTGGAGTTTTGGAGTTTCGGAGTTGCGGAGTTTTGGAGTATTGGAGTTTTGGAGTTTTGGAGTTTTCGAGTTTTGGAGTTTCGGAGTTTCGGAGTTTTGGAGTTTTGGAGTTTTGGAGTTTCGGAGTTTCGGAGTATTGGAGTTTTGGAGTTTCGGAGTTTTGGAGTTTTGGAGTTTTGGAGTTTTGGAGTTTCGGAGTTTTGGAGTTTCGGAGTTTTGGAGTTTTGGAGTTTTGGAGTTTCGGAGTTTCGGAGTTTCGGTGTTTTGGAGTTTTGGAGTTTTGGAGTATTGGAGTTTTGGAGTTTTGGAGTTTCGGAGTTTTGGAGTTTCGGAGTTTTGGAGTTTTGGAGTTTTGGAGATTCGGAGTTTTGGAGTTTCGGAGTTTTGGAGTTTCGGAGTTTTGGAGTTTCGGAGTTTTGGAGTTTCGGAGTTTTGGAGTTTTGGAGTTTTGGAGTTTTTGAGTTTTGGAGTTTTGGAGTTTCGGAGTTTTGGAGTATTGGAGTTTTGGAGTTTCCGAGTTTTGGAGTTTCGGAGTTTTGGAGTTTCGGAGTTTCGGAGTTTTGGAGTTTTGCAGTTTTGGAGTTTTGGAGTTTTGGAGTTTCGGAGTTGCGGAGTTTTGGAGTATTGGAGTTTTGGAGTTTTGGAGTTTTCGAGTTTTGGAGTTTCGGAGTTTCGGAGTTTTGGAGTTTTGGAGTTTTGGAGTTTCGGAGTTTCGGAGTATTGGAGTTTTGGAGTTTCGGAGTTTTGGAGTTTTGGAGTTTTGGAGTTTTGGAGTTTCGGAGTTTTGGAGTTTCGGAGTTTTGGAGTTTTGGAGTTTTGGAGTTTCGGAGTTCCGGAGTTTCGGTGTTTTGGAGTTTTGGAGTTTTGGAGTATTGGAGTTTTGGAGTTTTGGAGTTTCGGAGTTTTGGAGTTTCGGAGTTTTGGAGTTTTGGAGTTTTGGAGATTCGGAGTTTTGGAGTTTTGGAGTTTCGGAGTTTTGGAGTTTCGGAGTTTTGGAGTTTCGGAGTTTTGGAGTTTCGGAGTTTTGGAGTTTTGGAGTTTTGGAGTTTTTGAGTTTTGGAGTTTTGGAGTTTCGGAGTTTTGGAGTATTGGAGTTTTGGAGTTTCGGAGTTTTGGAGTTTTGGAGTTTTGGAGTTTCGGAGTTTTGGAGTTTCGGAGTTTTGGAGTTTTGGAGTTTTGGAGTTTTGGAGTTTCGGAGTTTCGGAGTTTCGGTGTTTTGGAGTTTTGGAGTTTTGGAGTATTGGAGTTTTGGAGTTTTCGAGTTTTGGAGTTTCGGAGTTTCGGAGTTTTGGAGTTTCGGAGTTTTGGAGTTTCGGAGTTTTGGAGTTTTGGAGTTTTGGAGTTTCGGAGTATTGGAGTTTTGGAGTTTTGGAGTTTTGGAGTTTTGGAGTTTCGGAGTTTTGGAGTTTTGGAGTTTCGGAGTTTTGGAGTTTTGGAGTTTCGGAGTTTTGGAGTTTTGGAGTTTTGGAGTTTTGGAGTTTCCGAGTTTCGGAGTTTCGGAGTTTTGGTGTTTCGGAGTTTTGGAGTTTTGGAGTTTTGGAGTTTCGGAGTTTTGGAGTTTTGGAGTTTTGGAGCTTTGGAGTTTTGGAGTTTTGGAGTTTCGGAGTTTTGGAGTTTTGGAGTATTGGAGTTTTGGAGTTTTGGAGTTTCGGAGTTTTCGAGTTTTGGAGTTTTGGAGATTCGGAGTTTTGGAGTTTCGGAGTTTCGGAGTTTCGGAGTTTTGGAGTTTTGGAGTTTTGGAGTTTTGGAGTTTTGGAGTTTTGTAGTTTTGGAGTTTTGGAGTTTCGGAGTTTCGGAGTTTTGGAGTTTTGGAGATTCGGAGTTTTGAAGTTTTGGAGTATTGGAGTTTCGGAGTTTTGGAGTTTTGGAGTTTCGGAGTTTTGGAGTTTTGGAGTTTTGGAGATTCGGAGTTTTGGAGTTTCGGAGTTTTGGAGTTTCGGAGTTTTGGAGTTTTGGAGTTTTGGAGCTTTGGAGTTTTGGAGTTTCCGAGTTTTGGAGTTTCGGAGTTTTGGAGTTTCGGAGTTTCGGAGTTTTGGAGTTTTGCAGTTTTGGAGTTTTGGAGTTTTGGAGTTTCGGAGTTTCGGAGTTTTGGAGTATTGGAGTTTTGGAGTTTTCGAGTTTTCGAGTTTTGGAGTTTCGGAGTTTCGGAGTTTTGGAGTTTTGGAGTTTTGGAGTTTCGGAGTTTCGGAGTATTGGAGTTTTGGAGTTTCGGAGATTTGGAGTTTTGGAGTTTTGGAGTTTTGGAGTTTCGGAGTTTTGGAGTTTTGGAGTTTCGGAGTTTTGGAGTTTTGGAATTTTGGAGTTTCGGAGTTTCGGAGTTTCGGTGTTTTGGAGTTTTGGAGTTTTGGAGTATTGGAGTTTTGGAGTTTTGGAGTTTCGGAGTTTTGGAGTTTCGGAGTTTTGGAGTTTTGGAGTTTTGGAGATTCGGAGTTTTGGAGTTTCGGAGTTTTGGAGTTTCGGAGTTTTGGAGTTTCGGAGTTTTGGAGTTTTGGAGTTTTGGAGTTTTTGAGTTTTGGAGTTTTGGAGTTTCGGAGTTTTGGAGTATTGGAGTTTTGGAGTTTCGGAGTTTTGGAGTTTTGGAGTTTTGGAGTTTCGGAGTTTTGGAGTTTCGGAGTTTTGGAGTTTTGGAGTTTTGGAGTTTTGGAGTTTCGGAGTTTCGGAGTTTCGGTGTTTTGGAGTTTTGGAGTTTTGGAGTATTGGAGTTTCGGAGTTTTGGAGTTTTGGAGTTTCGGAGTTTCGGAGTTTCGGAGTTTCGGAGTTTTGGAGTTTCGGAGTTTTGGAGTTTTGGAGTTTCGGAGATTCGGAGTTTTGGAGTTTTGGAGTTTTGGAGTTTCGGAGTTTCGGAGTTTTGGAGTTTTGGAGTTTCGGAGTTTCGGAGTTTCGGAGTTTTGGAGTTTTGGAGTTTCGGAGTTTTGGAGTTTTGGAGTTTCGGAGTTTCGGAGTTTCGGAGTTCTGGAGTTTTGGAGTTTCGGAGTTTTGGAGTTTCGGAGTTTCGGAGTTTCGGCGTTTTGGAGTTTCGGAGTTTTGGAGTTTTGGTGTTTTGGAGTTTCGGAGTTTTGGAGTTTTGGAGTTTCGGAGTTTTGGAGTTTCGGAGTTTTGGAGTTTTGGAGTTTCGGAGTTTTGGAGTTTTGGAGATTCGGAGTTTTGGAGTTTCGGAGTTTTGGAGTTTCGGAGTTTTGGAGTTTTGGAGTTTTGGAGCTTTGGAGTTTTGGAGTTTCCGAGTTTTGGAGTTTCGGAGTTTTGGAGTTTCGGAGTTTCGGAGTTTTGGAGTTTTGCAGTTTTGGAGTTTTGGAGTTTTGGAGTTTCGGAGTTGCGGAGTTTTGGAGTATTGGAGTTTTGGAGTTTTGGAGTTTTCGAGTTTTGGAGTTTCGGAGTTTCGGAGTTTTGGAGTTTTGGAGTTTTGGAGTTTCGGAGTTTCGGAGTATTGGAGTTTTGGAGTTTCGGAGTTTTGGAGTTTTGGAGTTTTGGAGTTTTGGAGTTTCGGAGTTTTGGAGTTTCGGAGTTTTGGAGTTTTGGAGTTTTGGAGTTTCGGAGTTCCGGAGTTTCGGTGTTTTGGAGTTTTGGAGTTTTGGAGTATTGGAGTTTTGGAGTTTTGGAGTTTCGGAGTTTTGGAGTTTCGGAGTTTTGGAGTTTTGGAGTTTTGGAGATTCGGAGTTTTGGAGTTTCGGAGTTTTGGAGTTTCGGAGTTTTGGAGTTTCGGAGTTTTGGAGTTTCGGAGTTTTGGAGTTTTGGAGTTTTGGAGTTTTTGAGTTTTGGAGTTTTGGAGTTTCGGAGTTTTGGAGTATTGGAGTTTTGGAGTTTCGGAGTTTTGGAGTTTTGGAGTTTTGGAGTTTCGGAGTTTTGGAGTTTCGGAGTTTTGGAGTTTTGGAGTTTTGGAGTTTTGGAGTTTCGGAGTTTCGGAGTTTCGGTGTTTTGGAGTTTTGGAGTTTTGGAGTATTGGAGTTTTGGAGTTTTCGAGTTTTGGAGTTTCGGAGTTTCGGAGTTTTGGAGTTTCGGAGTTTTGGAGTTTCGGAGTTTTGGAGTTTTGGAGTTTTGGAGTTTCGGAGTTTTGGAGTTTTGGAGTTTTGGAGTTTCGGAGTTTTGGAGTTTTGGAGTTTTGGAGTTTTGGAGTTTCGGAGTTTTGGAGTTTTGGAGTTTTGGAGTTTTGGAGTTTCGGAGTTTTGGAGTTTTGGAGTTTTGGAGTTTTGGAGTTTCGGAGTTTTGGAGTTTTGGAGTTTCGGAGTTTTGGAGTTTTGGAGTTTTGGAGTTTCGGAGTTTTGGAGTTTTGGAGTTTTGGAGTTTTGGAGTTTCGGAGTTTTGGAGTTTTGGAGTTTTGGAGTTTTGGAGTTTCGGAGTTTTGGAGTTTTGGAGTTTTGGAGTTTTGGAGTTTCCGAGTTTTGGAGTTTCGGAGTTTTGGAGTTTCGGAGTTTCGGAGTTTCGGAGTTCTGGAGTTTTGGAGTTTCGGAGTTTTGGAGTTTTGGAGTTTCGGAGTTTCGGAGTTTCGGCGTTTTGGAGTTTCGGAATTTTGGAGTTTTGGAGTTTTGGAGTTTTGGAGTTTCGGAGTTTTGGAGTTTTGGAGTTTCGGAGTTTTGGAGTTTCGGAGTTTTGGAGTTTTGGAGTTTCGGAGTTTTGGAGTTTTGGAGATTCGGAGTTTTGGAGTTTCGGAGTTTTGGAGTTTCGGAGTTTTGGAGTTTTGGAGTTTTGGAGCTTTGGAGTTTTGGAGTTTCCGAGTTTTGGAGTTTCGGAGTTTTGGAGTTTCGGAGTTTCGGAGTTTTGGAGTTTTGCAGTTTTGGAGTTTTGGAGTTTTGGAGTTTCGGAGTTGCGGAGTTTTGGAGTATTGGAGTTTTGGAGTTTTGGAGTTTTCGAGTTTTGGAGTTTCGGAGTTTCGGAGTTTTGGAGTTTTGGAGTTTTGGAGTTTCGGAGTTTCGGAGTATTGGAGTTTTGGAGTTTCGGAGTTTTGGAGTTTTGGAGTTTTGGAGTTTTGGAGTTTCGGAGTTTTGGAGTTTCGGAGTTTTGGAGTTTTGGAGTTTTGGAGTTTCGGAGTTTCGGAGTTTCGGTGTTTTGGAGTTTTGGAGTTTTGGAGTATTGGAGTTTTGGAGTTTTGGAGTTTCGGAGTTTTGGAGTTTCGGAGTTTTGGAGTTTTGGAGTTTTGGAGATTCGGAGTTTTGGAGTTTCGGAGTTTTGGAGTTTCGGAGTTTTGGAGTTTCGGAGTTTTGGAGTTTCGGAGTTTTGGAGTTTTGGAGTTTTGGAGTTTTTGAGTTTTGGAGTTTTGGAGTTTCGGAGTTTTGGAGTATTGGAGTTTTGGAGTTTCGGAGTTTTGGAGTTTTGGAGTTTTGGAGTTTCGGAGTTTTGGAGTTTCGGAGTTTTGGAGTTTTGGAGTTTTGGAGTTTTGGAGTTTCGGAGTTTCGGAGTTTCGGTGTTTTGGAGTTTTGGAGTTTTGGAGTATTGGAGTTTTGGAGTTTCGGAGTTTTGGAGTTTCGGAGTTTTGGAGTTTTGGAGTTTTGGAGTTTCGGAGTTTTGGAGTTTTGGAGTTTTGGAGTTTCGGAGTTTTGGAGTTTTGGAGTTTTGGAGTTTTGGAGTTTCGGAGTTTTGGAGTTTCGGAGTTTTGGAGTTTTGGAGTTTTGGAGTTTCGGAGTTTTGGAGTTTCGGAGTTTTGGAGTTTTGGAGTTTTGGAGTTTTGGAGTTTCGGAGTTTCGGAGTTTCGGTGTTTTGGAGTTTTGGAGTTTTGGAGTATTGGAGTTTCGGAGTTTTGGAGTTTTGGAGTTTCGGAGTTTCGGAGTTTCGGAGTTTCGGAGTTTTGGAGTTTCGGAGTTTTGGAGTTTTGGAGTTTCGGAGATTCGGAGTTTTGGAGTTTTGGAGTTTTGGAGTTTCGGAGTTTCGGAGTTTCGGAGTTTTGGAGTTTTGGAGTTTCGGAGTTTCGGAGTTTCGGAGTTTTGGAGTTTTGGAGTTTCGGAGTTTTGGAGTTTTGGAGTTTCGGAGTTTCGGAGTTTCGGAGTTCTGGAGTTTTGGAGTTTCGGAGTTTTGGAGTTTCGGAGTTTCGGAGTTTCGGCGTTTTGGAGTTTCGGAGTTTTGGAGTTTTGGAGTTTTGGAGTTTCGGAGTTTTGGAGTTTTGGAGTTTCGGAGTTTTGGAGTTTCGGAGTTTTGGAGTTTTGGAGTTTCGGAGTTTTGGAGTTTTGGAGATTCGGAGTTTTGGAGTTTCGGAGTTTTGGAGTTTCGGAGTTTTGGAGTTTTGGAGTTTTGGAGCTTTGGAGTTTTGGAGTTTCCGAGTTTTGGAGTTTCGGAGTTTTGGAGTTTCGGAGTTTCGGAGTTTTGGAGTTTTGCAGTTTTGGAGTTTTGGAGTTTTGGAGTTTCGGAGTTGCGGAGTTTTGGAGTATTGGAGTTTTGGAGTTTTGGAGTTTTCGAGTTTTGGAGTTTCGGAGTTTCGGAGTTTTGGAGTTTTGGAGTTTTGGAGTTTCGGAGTTTCGGAGTATTGGAGTTTTGGAGTTTCGGAGTTTTGGAGTTTTGGAGTTTGGAGTTTTGGAGTTTCGGAGTTTTGGAGTTTCGGAGTTTTGGAGTTTTGGAGTTTTGGAGTTTCGGAGTTCCGGAGTTTCGGTGTTTTGGAGTTTTGGAGTTTTGGAGTATTGGAGTTTTGGAGTTTTGGAGTTTCGGAGTTTTGGAGTTTCGGAGTTTTGGAGTTTTGGAGTTTTGGAGATTCGGAGTTTTGGAGTTTTGGAGTTTCGGAGTTTTGGAGTTTCGGAGTTTTGGAGTTTCGGAGTTTTGGAGTTTCGGAGTTTTGGAGTTTTGGAGTTTTGGAGTTTTTGAGTTTTGGAGTTTTGGAGTTTCGGAGTTTTGGAGTATTGGAGTTTTGGAGTTTCGGAGTTTTGGAGTTTTGGAGTTTTGGAGTTTCGGAGTTTTGGAGTTTCGGAGTTTTGGAGTTTTGGAGTTTTGGAGTTTTGGAGTTTCGGAGTTTCGGAGTTTCGGTGTTTTGGAGTTTTGGAGTTTTGGAGTATTGGAGTTTTGGAGTTTTCGAGTTTTGGAGTTTCGGAGTTTCGGAGTTTTGGAGTTTCGGAGTTTTGGAGTTTCGGAGTTTTGGAGTTTTGGAGTTTTGGAGTTTCGGAGTATTGGAGTTTTGGAGTTTTGGAGTTTTGGAGTTTTGGAGTTTCGGAGTTTTGGAGTTTTGGAGTTTCGGAGTTTTGGAGTTTTGGAGTTTCGGAGTTTTGGAGTTTTGGAGTTTTGGAGTTTTGGAGTTTCCGAGTTTCGGAGTTTCGGAGTTTTGGTGTTTCGGAGTTTTGGAGTTTTGGAGTTTTGGAGTTTCGGAGTTTTGGAGTTTTGGAGTTTTGGAGCTTTGGAGTTTTGGAGTTTTGGAGTTTCGGAGTTTTGGAGTTTTGGAGTATTGGAGTTTTGGAGTTTTGGAGTTTCGGAGTTTTCGAGTTTTGGAGTTTTGGAGATTCGGAGTTTTGGAGTTTCGGAGTTTCGGAGTTTCGGAGTTTTGGAGTTTTGGAGTTTTGGAGTTTTGGAGTTTTGGAGTTTTGTAGTTTTGGAGTTTTGGAGTTTCGGAGTTTCGGAGTTTTGGAGTTTTGGAGATTCGGAGTTTTGAAGTTTTGGAGTATTGGAGTTTCGGAGTTTTGGAGTTTTGGAGTTTCGGAGTTTTGGAGTTTTGGAGTTTTGGAGATTCGGAGTTTTGGAGTTTCGGAGTTTTGGAGTTTCGGAGTTTTGGAGTTTTGGAGTTTTGGAGCTTTGGAGTTTTGGAGTTTCCGAGTTTTGGAGTTTCGGAGTTTTGGAGTTTCGGAGTTTCGGAGTTTTGGAGTTTTGCAGTTTTGGAGTTTTGGAGTTTTGGAGTTTCGGAGTTTCGGAGTTTTGGAGTATTGGAGTTTTGGAGTTTTCGAGTTTTCGAGTTTTGGAGTTTCGGAGTTTCGGAGTTTTGGAGTTTTGGAGTTTTGGAGTTTCGGAGTTTCGGAGTATTGGAGTTTTGGAGTTTCGGAGATTTGGAGTTTTGGAGTTTTGGAGTTTTGGAGTTTCGGAGTTTTGGAGTTTTGGAGTTTCGGAGTTTTGGAGTTTTGGAATTTTGGAGTTTCGGAGTTTCGGAGTTTCGGTGTTTTGGAGTTTTGGAGTTTTGGAGTATTGGAGTTTTGGAGTTTTGGAGTTTCGGAGTTTTGGAGTTTCGGAGTTTTGGAGTTTTGGAGTTTTGGAGATTCGGAGTTTTGGAGTTTCGGAGTTTTGGAGTTTCGGAGTTTTGGAGTTTCGGAGTTTTGGAGTTTTGGAGTTTTGGAGTTTTGGAGTTTCGGAGTTTTGGAGTTTCGGAGTTTTGGAGTTTTGGAGTTTTGGAGTTTTGGAGTTTCGGAGTTTCGGAGTTTCGGTGTTTTGGAGTTTTGGAGTTTTGGAGTATTGGAGTTTCGGAGTTTTGGAGTTTTGGAGTTTCGGAGTTTCGGAGTTTCGGAGTTTCGGAGTTTTGGAGTTTCGGAGTTTTGGAGTTTTGGAGTTTCGGAGATTCGGAGTTTTGGAGTTTTGGAGTTTTGGAGTTTCGGAGTTTCGGAGTTTTGGAGTTTTGGAGTTTCGGAGTTTCGGAGTTTCGGAGTTTTGGAGTTTTGGAGTTTCGGAGTTTTGGAGTTTTGGAGTTTCGGAGTTTCGGAGTTTCGGAGTTCTGGAGTTTTGGAGTTTCGGAGTTTTGGAGTTTCGGAGTTTCGGAGTTTCGGCGTTTTGGAGTTTCGGAGTTTTGGAGTTTTGGTGTTTTGGAGTTTCGGAGTTTTGGAGTTTTGGAGTTTCGGAGTTTTGGAGTTTCGGAGTTTTGGAGTTTTGGAGTTTCGGAGTTTTGGAGTTTTGGAGATTCGGAGTTTTGGAGTTTCGGAGTTTTGGAGTTTCGGAGTTTTGGAGTTTTGGAGTTTTGGAGCTTTGGAGTTTTGGAGTTTCCGAGTTTTGGAGTTTCGGAGTTTTGGAGTTTCGGAGTTTCGGAGTTTTGGAGTTTTGCAGTTTTGGAGTTTTGGAGTTTTGGAGTTTCGGAGTTGCGGAGTTTTGGAGTATTGGAGTTTTGGAGTTTTGGAGTTTTCGAGTTTTGGAGTTTCGGAGTTTCGGAGTTTTGGAGTTTTGGAGTTTTGGAGTTTCGGAGTTTCGGAGTATTGGAGTTTTGGAGTTTCGGAGTTTTGGAGTTTTGGAGTTTTGGAGTTTTGGAGTTTCGGAGTTTTGGAGTTTCGGAGTTTTGGAGTTTTGGAGTTTTGGAGTTTCGGAGTTCCGGAGTTTCGGTGTTTTGGAGTTTTGGAGTTTTGGAGTATTGGAGTTTTGGAGTTTTGGAGTTTCGGAGTTTTGGAGTTTCGGAGTTTTGGAGTTTTGGAGTTTTGGAGATTCGGAGTTTTGGAGTTTCGGAGTTTTGGAGTTTCGGAGTTTTGGAGTTTCGGAGTTTTGG
Organism: Amblyomma mixtum; assembly: GCF_055824585.1. Lineage (NCBI taxonomy): Eukaryota > Metazoa > Arthropoda > Arachnida > Ixodida > Ixodidae > Amblyomma > Amblyomma mixtum. Next base: position 14,798,904 of record NW_028317651.1, read on the forward strand.
AGTTTCGGAGTTTTGGAGTTTTGGAGTTTTGGAGTTTTTGAGTTTTGGAGTTTTGGAGTTTCGGAGTTTTGGAGTATTGGAGTTTTGGAGTTTCGGAGTTTTGGAGTTTTGGAGTTTTGGAGTTTCGGAGTTTTGGAGTTTCGGAGTTTTGGAGTTTTGGAGTTTTGGAGTTTCGGAGTTTCGGAGTTTCGGTGTTTTGGAGTTTTGGAGTTTTGGAGTATTGGAGTTTTGGAGTTTTCGAGTTTTGGAGTTTCGGAGTTTCGGAGTTTTGGAGTTTCGGAGTTTTGGAGTTTCGGAGTTTTGGAGTTTTGGAGTTTTGGAGTTTCGGAGTTTTGGAGTTTTGGAGTTTTGGAGTTTCGGAGTTTTGGAGTTTTGGAGTTTTGGAGTTTCGGAGTTTTGGAGTTTTGGAGTTTTGGAGTTTTGGAGTTTCGGAGTTTTGGAGTTTTGGAGTTTTGGAGTTTTGGAGTTTCGGAGTTTTGGAGTTTTGGAGTTTCGGAGTTTTGGAGTTTTGGAGTTTTGGAGTTTCGGAGTTTTGGAGTTTTGGAGTTTTGGAGTTTTGGAGTTTCGGAGTTTTGGAGTTTTGGAGTTTTGGAGTTTTGGAGTTTCGGAGTTTTGGAGTTTTGGAGTTTTGGAGTTTTGGAGTTTCCGAGTTTTGGAGTTTCGGAGTTTTGGAGTTTCGGAGTTTCGGAGTTTCGGAGTTCTGGAGTTTTGGAGTTTCGGAGTTTTGGAGTTTTGGAGTTTCGGAGTTTCGGAGTTTCGGCGTTTTGGAGTTTCGGAATTTTGGAGTTTTGGAGTTTTGGAGTTTTGGAGTTTCGGAGTTTTGGAGTTTTGGAGTTTCGGAGTTTTGGAGTTTCGGAGTTTTGGAGTTTTGGAGTTTCGGAGTTTTGGAGTTTTGGAGATTCGGAGTTTTGGAGTTTCGGAGTTTTGGAGTTTCGGAGTTTTGGAGTTTTGGAGTTTTGGAGCTTTGGAGTTTTGGAGTTTCCGAGTTTTGGAGTTTCGGAGTTTTGGAGTTTCGGAGTTTCGGAGTTTTGGAGTTTTGCAGTTTTGGAGTTTTGGAGTTTTGGAGTTTCGGAGTTGCGGAGTTTTGGAGTATTGGAGTTTTGGAGTTTTGGAGTTTTCGAGTTTTGGAGTTTCGGAGTTTCGGAGTTTTGGAGTTTTGGAGTTTTGGAGTTTCGGAGTTTCGGAGTATTGGAGTTTTGGAGTTTCGGAGTTTTGGAGTTTTGGAGTTTTGGAGTTTCGGAGTTTTGGAGTTTCGGAGTTTTGGAGTTTTGGAGTTTTGGAGTTTCGGAGTTTCGGAGTTTCGGTGTTTTGGAGTTTTGGAGTTTTGGAGTATTGGAGTTTTGGAGTTTTGGAGTTTCGGAGTTTTGGAGTTTCGGAGTTTTGGAGTTTTGGAGTTTTGGAGATTCGGAGTTTTGGAGTTTCGGAGTTTTGGAGTTTCGGAGTTTTGGAGTTTCGGAGTTTTGGAGTTTCGGAGTTTTGGAGTTTTGGAGTTTTGGAGTTTTTGAGTTTTGGAGTTTTGGAGTTTCGGAGTTTTGGAGTATTGGAGTTTTGGAGTTTCGGAGTTTTGGAGTTTTGGAGTTTTGGAGTTTCGGAGTTTTGGAGTTTCGGAGTTTTGGAGTTTTGGAGTTTTGGAGTTTTGGAGTTTCGGAGTTTCGGAGTTTCGGTGTTTTGGAGTTTTGGAGTTTTGGAGTATTGGAGTTTTGGAGTTTCGGAGTTTTGGAGTTTCGGAGTTTTGGAGTTTTGGAGTTTTGGAGTTTCGGAGTTTTGGAGTTTTGGAGTTTTGGAGTTTCGGAGTTTTGGAGTTTTGGAGTTTTGGAGTTTTGGAGTTTCGGAGTTTTGGAGTTTTGGAGTTTTGGAGTTTTGGAGTTTCGGAGTTTTGGAGTTTTGGAGTTTTGGAGTTTTGGAGTTTCGGAGTTTCGGAGTTTTGGAGTTTTGGAGTTTTGGAGTTTCGGAGTTTTGGAGTTTTGGAGTTTCGGAGTTTTGGAGTTTTGGAGTTTCGGAGTTTTGGAGTATTGGAGTTTTGGAGATTCGGAGTTTTGGAGTTTCGGAGTTTTGGAGTTTCGGAGTTTTGGAGTTTTGGAGTTTTGGAGTTTTGGAGTTTTGGAGTTTTGGAGTTTCCGAGTTTTGGAGTTTCGGAGTTTTGGAGTTTCGGAGTTTCGGAGTTTTGGATTTTTGCAGTTTTGGAGTTTTGGAGTTTTGGAGTTTTGGAGTTTCGGAGTTTCGGAGTTTTGGAGTATTGGAGTTTTGGAGTTTTGGAGTTTTGGAGTTTTGGAGTTTCGGAGTTTCGGAGTTTTGGAGTTTTGGAGTTTTGGAGTTTCGGAGTTTTGGAGTTTTGGAGTTTCGGAGTTTTGGAGTTTCGGAGTTTTGGAGTATTGGAGTTTTGGAGATTCGGAGTTTTGGAGTTTCGGAGTTTTGGAGTTTCGGAGTTTTGGAGTTTTGGAGTTTTGGAGTTTTGGAGTTTCCGAGTTTTGGAGTTTCGGAGTTTTGGAGTTTCGGAGTTTCGGAGTTTTGGAGTTTTGCAGTTTTGGAGTTTTGGAGTTTTGGAGTTTCGGAGTTTCGGAGTTTTGGAGTATTGGAGTTTTGGAGTTTTGGAGTTTCGGAGTTTTGGAGTATTGGAGTTTTGGAGTTTTGGAGTTTTGGAGTTTCGGAGTTTTGGAGTTTCGGAGTTTTGGAGTTTTGGAGTTTTGGAGTTTCGGAGTTTCGGAGTTTCGGAGTTTCGGTGTTTTGGAGTTTTGGAGTTTTGGAGTATTGGAGTTTTGGAGTTTTGGAGTTTCGGAGTTTTGGAGTTTTGGAGTTTCGGAGTTTTGGAGTTTTGGAGTTTTGGAGTTTTGGAGTTTCGGAGTTTTGGAGTTTTGGAGTTTCGGAGTTTTGGAGTTTTGGAGTTTTGGAGATTCGGAGTTTTGGAGTTTCGGAGTTTTGGAGTTTCGGAGTTTTGGAGTTTTGGAGCTTTGGAGTTTTGGAGTTTCCGAGTTTTGGAGTTTCGGAGTTTTGGAGTTTCGGAGTTTCGGAGTTTTGGAGTTTTGCAGTTTTGGAGTTTTGGAGTTTTGGAGTTTCGGAGTTTCGGAGTTTTGGAGTATTGGAGTTTTGGAGTTTTGGAGTTTTGGAGTTTTCGAGTTTCGGAGTTTCGGAGTTTTGGAGTTTTGGAGTTTTGGAGTTTCGGAGTTTCGGTGTTTTGGAGTTTTGGAGTTTTGGAGTATTGGAGTTTCGGAGTTTTGGAGTTTTGGAGTTTTGGAGTTTCGGAGTATTGGAGTTTTGGAGTTTTGGAGTTTTGGAGTTTTGGAGTTTCGGAGTTTTGGAGTTTTGGAGTTTCGGAGTTTTGGAGTTTTGGAGTTTCGGAGTTTTGGAGTTTTGGAGTTTTGGAGTTTTGGAGTTTCCGAGTTTCGGAGTTTCGGAGTTTTGGTGTTTCGGAGTTTTGGAGTTTTGGAGTTTTGGAGTTTCGGAGTTTTGGAGTTTTGGAGTTTTGGAGCTTTGGAGTTTTGGAGTTTTGGAGTTTCGGAGTTTTGGAGTTTTGGAGTATTGGAGTTTTGGAGTTTTGGAGTTTCGGAGTTTTCGAGTTTTGGAGTTTTGGAGATTCGGAGTTTTGGAGTTTCGGAGTTTCGGAGTTTCGGAGTTTTGGAGTTTTGGAGTTTTGGAGTTTTGGAGTTTTGGAGTTTTGTAGTTTTGGAGTTTTGGAGTTTCGGAGTTTCGGAGTTTTGGAGTTTTGGAGATTCGGAGTTTTGAAGTTTTGGAGTATTGGAGTTTCGGAGTTTTGGAGTTTTGGAGTTTCGGAGTTTTGGAGTTTTGGAGTTTTGGAGATTCGGAGTTTTGGAGTTTCGGAGTTTTGGAGTTTCGGAGTTTTGGAGTTTTGGAGTTTTGGAGCTTTGGAGTTTTGGAGTTTCCGAGTTTTGGAGTTTCGGAGTTTTGGAGTTTCGGAGTTTCGGAGTTTTGGAGTTTTGCAGTTTTGGAGTTTTGGAGTTTTGGAGTTTCGGAGTTTCGGAGTTTTGGAGTATTGGAGTTTTGGAGTTTTCGAGTTTTCGAGTTTTGGAGTTTCGGAGTTTCGGAGTTTTGGAGTTTTGGAGTTTTGGAGTTTCGGAGTTTCGGAGTATTGGAGTTTTGGAGTTTCGGAGATTTGGAGTTTTGGAGTTTTGGAGTTTTGGAGTTTCGGAGTTTTGGAGTTTTGGAGTTTCGGAGTTTTGGAGTTTTGGAATTTTGGAGTTTCGGAGTTTCGGAGTTTCGGTGTTTTGGAGTTTTGGAGTTTTGGAGTATTGGAGTTTTGGAGTTTTGGAGTTTCGGAGTTTTGGAGTTTCGGAGTTTTGGAGTTTTGGAGTTTTGGAGATTCGGAGTTTTGGAGTTTCGGAGTTTTGGAGTTTCGGAGTTTTGGAGTTTCGGAGTTTTGGAGTTTCGGAGTTTTGGAGTTTTGGAGTTTTGGAGTTTTTGAGTTTTGGAGTTTTGGAGTTTCGGAGTTTTGGAGTATTGGAGTTTTGGAGTTTCGGAGTTTTGGAGTTTTGGAGTTTTGGAGTTTCGGAGTTTTGGAGTTTCGGAGTTTTGGAGTTTTGGAGTTTTGGAGTTTTGGAGTTTCGGAGTTTCGGAGTTTCGGTGTTTTGGAGTTTTGGAGTTTTGGAGTATTGGAGTTTCGGAGTTTTGGAGTTTTGGAGTTTCGGAGTTTCGGAGTTTCGGAGTTTCGGAGTTTTGGAGTTTCGGAGTTTTGGAGTTTTGGAGTTTCGGAGATTCGGAGTTTTGGAGTTTTGGAGTTTTGGAGTTTCGGAGTTTCGGAGTTTTGGAGTTTTGGAGTTTCGGAGTTTCGGAGTTTCGGAGTTTTGGAGTTTTGGAGTTTCGGAGTTTTGGAGTTTTGGAGTTTCGGAGTTTCGGAGTTTCGGAGTTCTGGAGTTTTGGAGTTTCGGAGTTTTGGAGTTTCGGAGTTTCGGAGTTTCGGCGTTTTGGAGTTTCGGAGTTTTGGAGTTTTGGTGTTTTGGAGTTTCGGAGTTTTGGAGTTTTGGAGTTTCGGAGTTTTGGAGTTTCGGAGTTTTGGAGTTTTGGAGTTTCGGAGTTTTGGAGTTTTGGAGATTCGGAGTTTTGGAGTTTCGGAGTTTTGGAGTTTCGGAGTTTTGGAGTTTTGGAGTTTTGGAGCTTTGGAGTTTTGGAGTTTCCGAGTTTTGGAGTTTCGGAGTTTTGGAGTTTCGGAGTTTCGGAGTTTTGGAGTTTTGCAGTTTTGGAGTTTTGGAGTTTTGGAGTTTCGGAGTTGCGGAGTTTTGGAGTATTGGAGTTTTGGAGTTTTGGAGTTTTCGAGTTTTGGAGTTTCGGAGTTTCGGAGTTTTGGAGTTTTGGAGTTTTGGAGTTTCGGAGTTTCGGAGTATTGGAGTTTTGGAGTTTCGGAGTTTTGGAGTTTTGGAGTTTTGGAGTTTTGGAGTTTCGGAGTTTTGGAGTTTCGGAGTTTTGGAGTTTTGGAGTTTTGGAGTTTCGGAGTTCCGGAGTTTCGGTGTTTTGGAGTTTTGGAGTTTTGGAGTATTGGAGTTTTGGAGTTTTGGAGTTTCGGAGTTTTGGAGTTTCGGAGTTTTGGAGTTTTGGAGTTTTGGAGATTCGGAGTTTTGGAGTTTCGGAGTTTTGGAGTTTCGGAGTTTTGGAGTTTCGGAGTTTTGGAGTTTCGGAGTTTTGGAGTTTTGGAGTTTTGGAGTTTTTGAGTTTTGGAGTTTTGGAGTTTCGGAGTTTTGGAGTATTGGAGTTTTGGAGTTTCGGAGTTTTGGAGTTTTGGAGTTTTGGAGTTTCGGAGTTTTGGAGTTTCGGAGTTTTGGAGTTTTGGAGTTTTGGAGTTTTGGAGTTTCGGAGTTTCGGAGTTTCGGTGTTTTGGAGTTTTGGAGTTTTGGAGTATTGGAGTTTTGGAGTTTTCGAGTTTTGGAGTTTCGGAGTTTCGGAGTTTTGGAGTTTCGGAGTTTTGGAGTTTCGGAGTTTTGGAGTTTTGGAGTTTTGGAGTTTCGGAGTTTTGGAGTTTTGGAGTTTTGGAGTTTCGGAGTTTGGGAGTTTTGGAGTTTTGGAGTTTCGGAGTTTTGGAGTTTTGGAGTTTTGGAGTTTTGGAGTTTCGGAGTTTTGGAGTTTTGGAGTTTTGGAGTTTTGGAGTTTCGGAGTTTTGGAGTTTTGGAGTTTCGGAGTTTTGGAGTTTTGGAGTTTTGGAGTTTCGGAGTTTTGGAGTTTTGGAGTTTTGGAGTTTTGGAGTTTCGGAGTTTTGGAGTTTTGGAGTTTTGGAGTTTTGGAGTTTCGGAGTTTTGGAGTTTTGGAGTTTTGGAGTTTTGGAGTTTCCGAGTTTTGGAGTTTCGGAGTTTTGGAGTTTCGGAGTTTCGGAGTTTCGGAGTTCTGGAGTTTTGGAGTTTCGGAGTTTTGGAGTTTTGGAGTTTCGGAGTTTCGGAGTTTCGGCGTTTTGGAGTTTCGGAATTTTGGAGTTTTGGAGTTTTGGAGTTTTGGAGTTTCGGAGTTTTGGAGTTTTGGAGTTTCGGAGTTTTGGAGTTTCGGAGTTTTGGAGTTTTGGAGTTTCGGAGTTTTGGAGTTTTGGAGATTCGGAGTTTTGGAGTTTCGGAGTTTTGGAGTTTCGGAGTTTTGGAGTTTTGGAGTTTTGGAGCTTTGGAGTTTTGGAGTTTCCGAGTTTTGGAGTTTCGGAGTTTTGGAGTTTCGGAGTTTCGGAGTTTTGGAGTTTTGCAGTTTTGGAGTTTTGGAGTTTTGGAGTTTCGGAGTTGCGGAGTTTTGGAGTATTGGAGTTTTGGAGTTTTGGAGTTTTCGAGTTTTGGAGTTTCGGAGTTTCGGAGTTTTGGAGTTTTGGAGTTTTGGAGTTTCGGAGTTTCGGAGTATTGGAGTTTTGGAGTTTCGGAGTTTTGGAGTTTTGGAGTTTTGGAGTTTTGGAGTTTCGGAGTTTTGGAGTTTCGGAGTTTTGGAGTTTTGGAGTTTTGGAGTTTCGGAGTTTCGGAGTTTCGGTGTTTTGGAGTTTTGGAGTTTTGGAGTATTGGAGTTTTGGAGTTTTGGAGTTTCGGAGTTTTGGAGTTTCGGAGTTTTGGAGTTTTGGAGTTTTGGAGATTCGGAGTTTTGGAGTTTCGGAGTTTTGGAGTTTCGGAGTTTTGGAGTTTCGGAGTTTTGGAGTTTCGGAGTTTTGGAGTTTTGGAGTTTTGGAGTTTTTGAGTTTTGGAGTTTTGGAGTTTCGGAGTTTTGGAGTATTGGAGTTTTGGAGTTTCGGAGTTTTGGAGTTTTGGAGTTTTGGAGTTTCGGAGTTTTGGAGTTTCGGAGTTTTGGAGTTTTGGAGTTTTGGAGTTTTGGAGTTTCGGAGTTTCGGAGTTTCGGTGTTTTGGAGTTTTGGAGTTTTGGAGTATTGGAGTTTTGGAGTTTCGGAGTTTTGGAGTTTCGGAGTTTTGGAGTTTTGGAGTTTTGGAGTTTCGGAGTTTTGGAGTTTTGGAGTTTTGGAGTTTCGGAGTTTTGGAGTTTTGGAGTTATGGAGTTTTGGAGTTTCGGAGTTTTGGAGTTTTGGAGTTTTGGAGTTTTGGAGTTTCGGAGTTTTGGAGTTTTGGAGTTTTGGAGTTTTGGAGTTTCGGAGTTTCGGAGTTTTGGAGTTTTGGAGTTTTGGAGTTTCGGAGTTTTGGAGTTTTGGAGTTTCGGAGTTTTGGAGTTTTGGAGTTTCGGAGTTTTGGAGTATTGGAGTTTTGGAGATTCGGAGTTTTGGAGTTTCGGAGTTTTGGAGTTTCGGAGTTTTGGAGTTTTGGAGTTTTGGAGTTTTGGAGTTTTGGAGTTTTGGAGTTTCCGAGTTTTGGAGTTTCGGAGTTTTGGAGTTTCGGAGTTTCGGAGTTTTGGATTTTTGCAGTTTTGGAGTTTTGGAGTTTTGGAGTTTTGGAGTTTCGGAGTTTCGGAGTTTTGGAGTATTGGAGTTTTGGAGTTTTGGAGTTTTGGAGTTTTGGAGTTTCGGAGTTTCGGAGTTTTGGAGTTTTGGAGTTTTGGAGTTTCGGAGTTTTGGAGTTTTGGAGTTTCGGAGTTTTGGAGTTTCGGAGTTTTGGAGTATTGGAGTTTTGGAGATTCGGAGTTTTGGAGTTTCGGAGTTTTGGAGTTTCGGAGTTTTGGAGTTTTGGAGTTTTGGAGTTTCCGAGTTTTGGAGTTTCGGAGTTTTGGAGTTTCGGAGTTTCGGAGTTTTGGAGTTTTGCAGTTTTGGAGTTTTGGAGTTTTGGAGTTTCGGAGTTTCGGAGTTTTGGAGTATTGGAGTTTTGGAGTTTTGGAGTTTCGGAGTTTTGGAGTATTGGAGTTTTGGAGTTTTGGAGTTTTGGAGTTTCGGAGTTTTGGAGTTTCGGAGTTTTGGAGTTTTGGAGTTTTGGAGTTTCGGAGTTTCGGAGTTTCGGTGTTTTGGAGTTTTGGAGTTTTGGAGTATTGGAGTTTTGGAGTTTTGGAGTTTCGGAGTTTTGGAGTTTTGGAGTTTCGGAGTTTTGGAGTTTTGGAGTTTTGGAGTTTTGGAGTTTCGGAGTTTTGGAGTTTTGGAGTTTCGGAGTTTTGGAGTTTTGGAGTTTTGGAGATTCGGAGTTTTGGAGTTTCGGAGTTTTGGAGTTTCGGAGTTTTGGAGTTTTGGAGCTTTGGAGTTTTGGAGTTTCCGAGTTTTGGAGTTTCGGAGTTTTGGAGTTTCGGAGTTTCGGAGTTTTGGAGTTTTGCAGTTTTGGAGTTTTGGAGTTTTGGAGTTTCGGAGTTTCGGAGTTTTGGAGTATTGGAGTTTTGGAGTTTTGGAGTTTTGGAGTTTTCGAGTTTCGGAGTTTCGGAGTTTTGGAGTTTTGGAGTTTTGGAGTTTCGGAGTTTCGGTGTTTTGGAGTTTTGGAGTTTTGGAGTATTGGAGTTTTGGAGTTTCGGAGTTTTGGAGTTTCGGAGTTTTGGAGTATTGGAGTTTTGGAATTTCGGAGTTTCGGAGTTTTGGAGTTTCGGAGTTTTGGAGTTTTGGAGTTTCGGAGTTTTGGAGTTTTGGAGTTTTGGAGATTCGGAGTTTCGGAGTTTCGGAGTTTTGGAGTTTTGGAGTTTCGGAGTTTCAGAGTTTCGGAGTTTTGGAGTTTTGGAGTTTCGGAGTTTTGGAGTTTCGGAGTTTCGGAGTTTCGGAGTTTCGGAGTTTTGGAGTTTTGGAGTTTCGGAGTTTCGGAGTTTCGGAGTTTTGGAGTTTTGGAGTTTCGGAGTTTCGGAGTTTCGGAGTTTCGGAGTTTTGGAGTTTTGGAGTTTCGGAGTTTTGGAGTTTTGGAGTTTCGGAGTTTTGGAGTATTGGAGTTTTGGAGTTTCGGAGTTTCGGAGTTTTGGAGTATTGGAGTTTTGGAGTTTTGGAGTTTTCGAGTTTTGGAGTTTCGGAGTTTCGGAGTTTCGGAGTTTTGGAGTTTTGGAGTTTCGGAGTTTTGGAGTTTTGGAGTTTTGGAGTTTCGGAGTTTTGGAGTTTTGGAGTATTGGAGTTTTGGAGTTTTGGAGTTTCGGAGTTTTGGAGTTTCGGAGTTTTGGAGTTTCGGAGTTTTGGAGTTTTGGAGTTTTGGAGTTTTTGAGTTTTGGAGTTTTTGAGTTTTGGAGTTTTGGAGCTTTGGAGTTTTGGAGTTTTGGAGTTTCGGAGTTTTGGAGTTTTGGAGTTTTGGAGTTTTGGAGTTTTGGAGTTTTGGAGTTTTGGAGTTTTGGAGTTTCGGAGTTTTGGAGTTTTGGAGTTTTGGAGTTTCGGAGTATTGGAGTTTTGGAGTTTTGGAGTTTTGGAGTTTCCGAGTTTTGGAGATTCGGAGTTTTGGAGTTTTGGAGTTTTGGAGTTTCGGAGTTTCGGAGTTTCGGTGTTTTGGAGTTTTGGAGTTTTGGAGTATTGGAGTTTTGGAGTTTTGGAGTTTCGGAGTTTTGGAGTGTCGGAGTTTTGGAGTTTTGGAGTTTTGGAGTTTCGGAGTTTTGGAGTTTTGGAGTTTTGGAGTTTTGGAGTTTCGGAGTTTTGGAGTTTGGGAGTTTTGGAGTTTTGGAGATTCGGAGTTTTGGAGTTTCGGAGTTTTGGAGTTTCGGAGTTTTGGAGTTTCGGAGTTTTGGAGTTTCGGAGTTTTGGAGTTTCGGAGTTTTGGAGTTTTGGAGTTTTGGAGTTTTTGAGTTTTTGAGTTTTGGAGTTTCGGAGTTTTGGAGTATTGGAGTTTTGGAGTTTCGGAGTTTTGGAGTTTTGGAGTTTTGGAGTTTCGGAGTTTCGGAGTTTCGGTGTTTTGGAGTTTTGGAGTTTTGGAGTATTGGAGTTTTGGAGTTTTGGAGTTTCGGAGTTTTGGAGTTTCGGAGTTTTGGAGTTTTGGAGTTTTGGAGATTCGGAGTTTTGGAGTTTCGGAGTTTTGGAGTTTTGGAGATTCGGAGTTTTGAAGTTTCGGAGTTTTGGAGTTTCGGAGTTTTGGAGTTTCGGAGTTTCGGAGTTTTGGAGTTTCGGAGTTTTGGAGTTTTGGAGTTTCGGAGTTTTGGAGTTTTGGAGTTTCGGAGTTTTGGAGTTTCAGAGTTTTGGAGTATTGGAGTTTTGGAGTATTGGAGTTTTGGAGTTTCGGAGTTTTGGAGTTTCGGAGTTTTGGAGTTTTGGAGTATTGGAGTTTTGGAGTTTTGGAGTTTCGGAGTTTTGGAGTTTTGGAGTTTCGGAGTTTCGGAGTTTTGGAGTTTCGGAGTTTCGGAGTTTCGGCGTTTTGGAGTTTCGGAGTTTTGGAGTTTTGGAGTTTCGGAGTTTTGGAGTTTTGGAGTTTCGGAGTTTTGGAGTTTCGGAGTTTTGGAGTTTTGGAGTTTCGGAGTTTTGGAGTTTTGGAGTTTTGGAGATTCGGAGTTTTGGAGTTTCGGAGTTTTGGAGTTTCGGAGTTTTGGAGTTTTGGAGTTTTGGAGCTTTGGAGTTTTGGAGTTTCCGAGTTTTGGAGTTTCGGAGTTTTGGAGTTTCGGAGTTTCGGAGTTTTGGAGTGTCGGAGTTTTGGAGTTTTGGAGTTTTGGAGTTTCGGAGTTTTGGAGTTTTGGAGTTTTGGAGTTTTGGAGTTTCGGAGTTTTGGAGTTTGGGAGTTTTGGAGTTTTGGAGATTCGGAGTTTTGGAGTTTCGGAGTTTTGGAGTTTCGGAGTTTTGGAGTTTCGGAGTTTTGGAGTTTCGGAGTTTTGGAGTTTCGGAGTTTTGGAGTTTTGGAGTTTTGGAGTTTTTGAGTTTTTGAGTTTTGGAGTTTCGGAGTTTTGGAGTATTGGAGTTTTGGAGTTTCGGAGTTTTGGAGTTTTGGAGTTTTGGAGTTTCGGAGTTTCGGAGTTTCGGTGTTTTGGAGTTTTGGAGTTTTGGAGTATTGGAGTTTTGGAGTTTTGGAGTTTCGGAGTTTTGGAGTTTCGGAGTTTTGGAGTTTTGGAGTTTTGGAGATTCGGAGTTTTGGAGTTTCGGAGTTTTGGAGTTTTGGAGATTCGGAGTTTTGAAGTTTCGGAGTTTTGGAGTTTCGGAGTTTTGGAGTTTCGGAGTTTCGGAGTTTTGGAGTTTCGGAGTTTTGGAGTTTTGGAGTTTCGGAGTTTTGGAGTTTTGGAGTTTCGGAGTTTTGGAGTTTCAGAGTTTTGGAGTATTGGAGTTTTGGAGTATTGGAGTTTTGGAGTTTCGGAGTTTTGGAGTTTCGGAGTTTTGGAGTTTTGGAGTATTGGAGTTTTGGAGTTTTGGAGTTTCGGAGTTTTGGAGTTTTGGAGTTTCGGAGTTTCGGAGTTTTGGAGTTTCGGAGTTTCGGAGTTTCGGCGTTTTGGAGTTTCGGAGTTTTGGAGTTTTGGAGTTTCGGAGTTTTGGAGTTTTGGAGTTTCGGAGTTTTGGAGTTTCGGAGTTTTGGAGTTTTGGAGTTTCGGAGTTTTGGAGTTTTGGAGTTTTGGAGATTCGGAGTTTTGGAGTTTCGGAGTTTTGGAGTTTCGGAGTTTTGGAGTTTTGGAGTTTTGGAGCTTTGGAGTTTTGGAGTTTCCGAGTTTTGGAGTTTCGGAGTTTTGGAGTTTCGGAGTTTCGGAGTTTTGGAGTTTTGCAGTTTTGGAGTTTTGGAGTTTCGGAGTTTCGGAGTTTTGGAGTATTGGAGTTTTGGAGTTTTGGAGTTTTCGAGTTTTGGAGTTTCGGAGTTTTGGAGTTTTGGAGTTTTGGAGTTTTGGAGTTTCGGAGTTTCGGAGTATTGGAGTTTTGGAGTTTCGGAGTTTTGGAGTTTTGGAGTTTTGGAGTTTTGGAGTTTTGGAGTTTCGGAGTTTTGGAGTTTCGGAGTTTTGGAGTTTTGGAGTTTCGGAGTTTCGGAGTTTCGAAGTTTTGGAGTTTCGGAGTTTTGGAGTATTGGAGTTTTGGAATTTCGGAGTTTCGGAGTTTTGGAGTTTCGGAGTTTTGGAGTTTTGGAGTTTCGGAGTTTTGGAGTTTTGGAGTTTTGGAGATTCGGAGTTTCGGAGTTTCGGAGTTTTGGAGTTTTGGAGTTTCGGAGTTTCAGAGTTTCGGAGTTTTGGAGTTTTGGAGTTTCGGAGTTTCGGAGTTTTGGAGTTTTGGAGTTTCGGAGTTTCGGAGTTTCGGAGTTTTGGAGTTTCGGAGTTTCGGAGTTTTGGAGTTTTGGAGTTTTGGAGTTTCGGAGTTTCGGAGTTTCGGAGTTTTGGAGTTTTGGAGTTTCGGAGTTTTGGAGTTTTGGAGTTTCGGAGTTTTGGAGTATTGGAGTTTTGGAGTTTCGGAGTTTCGGAGTTTTGGAGTATTGGAGTTTTGGAGTTTTGGAGTTTTCGAGTTTTGGAGTTTCGGAGTTTCGGAGTTTTGGAGTTTTGGAGTTTTGGAGTTTTGGAGTATTGGAGTTTTGGAGTTTTGGAGATTCGGAGTTTTGAAGTTTTGGAGTATTGGAGTTTCGGAGTTTTGGAGTTTTGGAGTTTCGGAGTATTGGAGTATTGGAGTTTTGGAGTTTCGGAGTTTTGGAGTTTTGGAGTTTTGGAGTTTCGGAGTTTTTGAGTTTCGGAGTTTTGGAGTTTTGGAGTTTTGGAGTTTTGGAGTTTCGGAGTTTCGGTGTTTTGGAGTTTTGGAGTTTTGGAGTATTGGAGTTTTGGAGTTTTGGAGTTTCGGAGTTTTGGAGTTTCGGAGTTTTGGAGTATTGGAGTTTTGGAGTTTCGGAGTTTTGGAGTTTTGGAGTTTTGGAGTATTGGAGTTTTGGAGTTTTGGAGCTTTGGAGTTTTGGAGTTTTGGAGTTTCGGAGTTTTGGAGTTTTGGAGTATTGGAGTTTTGGAGTTTTGGAGTTTCGGAGTTTTGGAGTTTCGGAGTTTTGGAGTTTCGGAGTTTTGGAGTTTTGGAGTTTTGGAGTTTTTGAGTTTTGGAGTTTTTGAGTTTTGGAGTTTTGGAGCTTTGGAGTTTTGGAGTTTTGGAGTTTCGGAGTTTTGGAGTTTTGGAGTTTTGGAGTTTTGGAGTTTTGGAGTTTTGGAGTTTTGGAGTTTCGGAGTTTTGGAGTTTTGGAGTTTTGGAGTTTCGGAGTATTGGAGTTTTGGAGTTTTGGAGTTTCCGAGTTTTGGAGATTCGGAGTTTTGGAGTTTTGGAGTTTTGGAGTTTCGGAGTTTCGGAGTTTCGGTGTTTTGGAGTTTTGGAGTTTTGGAGTATTGGAGTTTTGGAGTTTTGGAGTTTCGGAGTTTTGGAGTGTCGGAGTTTCGGAGTTTCGGAGTTTTGGAGTTTTGGAGTTTCGGAGTTTCGGAGTTTCGGAGTTTCGGAGTTTCGGAGTTTTGGAGTTTTGGAGTTTCGGAGTTTTGGAGTTTTGGAGTTTCGGAGTTTTGGAGTTTTGGAGTTTCGGAGTTTTGGAGTTTTGGAGTTTCGGAGTTTTGGAGTTTTGGAGTTTTGGAGTTTTGGAGTTTTGGAGTTTTGGAGTTTCGGAGTTTTGGAGTTTTGGAGTTTTGGAGTTTTCGAGTTTTGGAGTTTTGGAGATTCGGAGTTTTGGAGTTTCGGAGTTTTGGAGTTTTGGAGATTCGGAGTTTTGAAGTTTTGGAGTATTGGAGTTTCGGAGTTTTGGAGTTTTGGAGTTTCGGAGTATTGGAGTATTGGAGTTTTGGTGTTTTGGAGTTTTGGAGTTTTGGAGTATTGGAGTTTTGGAGTTTCGGAGTTTTGGAGTTTCGGAGTTTTGGAGTATTGGAGTTTTGGAGTTTCGGAGTTTTGGAGTTTTGGAGTTTTGGAGTATTGGAGTTTTGGAGTTTTGGAGCTTTGGAGTTTTGGAGTTTTGGAGTTTCGGAGTTTTGGAGTTTTGGAGTATTGGAGTTTTGGAGTTTTGGAGTTTCGGAGTTTTGGAGTTTCGGAGTTTTGGAGTTTCGGAGTTTTGGAGTTTTGGAGTTTTGGAGTTTTTGAGTTTTGGAGTTTTTGAGTTTTGGAGTTTTGGAGCTTTGGAGTTTTAGAGTTTTGGAGTTTCGGAGTTTTGGAGTTTTGGAGTTTCGGAGTTTTGGAGTTTTGGAGTTTTGGAGATTCGGAGTTTCGGAGTTTCGGAGTTTTGGAGTTTTGGAGTTTCGGAGTTTCAGAGTTTCGGAGTTTTGGAGTTTTGGAGTTTCGGAGTTTTGGAGTTTCGGAGTTTCGGAGTTTCGGAGTTTCGGAGTTTTGGAGTTTTGGAGTTTCGGAGTTTCGGAGTTTCGGAGTTTTGGAGTTTTGGAGTTTTGGAGTTTCGGAGTTTCGGAGTTTCGGAGTTTCGGAGTTTTGGAGTTTTGGAGTTTCGGAGTTTTGGAGTTTTGGAGTTTCGGAGTTTTGGAGTATTGGAGTTTTGGAGTTTCGGAGTTTCGGAGTTTTGGAGTATTGGAGTTTTGGAGTTTTGGAGTTTTCGAGTTTTGCAGTTTCGGAGTTTCGGAGTTTTGGAGTTTTGGAGTTTTGGAGTTTCGGAGTTTCGGAGCTTTGGTGTTTCGGAGTTTTGGAGTTTTGGAGTTTTGGAGTTTCGGAGTTTTGGAGTTTTGGAGTTTTGGAGCTTTGGAGTTTTGGAGTTTTGGAGTTTCGGAGTTTTGGAGTTTTGGAGTATTGGAGTTTTGGAGTTTTGGAGATTCGGAGTTTTGGAGTTTCGGAGTTTCGGAGTTTCGGAGTTTTGGAGTTTTGGAGTTTTGGAGTTTTGTAGTTTTGGAGTTTTGGAGTTTCGGAGTTTCGGAGTTTTGGAGTTTTGGAGATTCGGAGTTTTGAAGTTTTGGAGTATTGGAGTTTCGGAGTTTTGGAGTTTTGGAGTTTCGGAGTATTGGAGTATTGGAGTTTTGGAGTTTCGGAGTTTTGGAGTTTTGGAGTTTTGGAGTTTCGGAGTTTTTGAGTTTCGGAGTTTTGGAGTTTTGGAGTTTTGGAGTTTTGGAGTTTCGGAGTTTCGGTGTTTTGGAGTTTTGGAGTTTTGGAGTATTGGAGTTTTGGAGTTTTGGAGTTTCGGAGTTTTGGAGTTTCGGAGTTTTGGAGTATTGGAGTTTTGGAGTTTCGGAGTTTTGGAGTTTTGGAGTTTTGGAGTATTGGAGTTTTGGAGTTTTGGAGCTTTGGAGTTTTGGAGTTTTGGAGTTTCGGAGTTTTGGAGTTTTGGAGTATTGGAGTTTTGGAGTTTTGGAGTTTCGGAGTTTTGGAGTTTCGGAGTTTTGGAGTTTCGGAGTTTTGGAGTTTTGGAGTTTTGGAGTTTTTGAGTTTTTGAGTTTTTGAGTTTTGGAGTTTTGGAGCTTTGGAGTTTTGGAGTTTTGGAGTTTCGGAGTTTTGGAGTTTTGGAGTTTTGGAGTTTTGGAGTTTTGGAGTTTTGGAGTTTCGGAGTTTTGGAGTTTTGGAGTTTTGGAGTTTCGGAGTATTGGAGTTTTGGAGTTTTGGAGTTTCCGAGTTTTGGAGATTCGGAGTTTTGGAGTTTTGGAGTTTTGGAGTTTCGGAGTTTCGGAGTTTCGGTGTTTTGGAGTTTTGGAGTTTTGGAGTATTGGAGTTTTGGAGTTTTGGAGTTTCGGAGTTTTGGAGTGTCGGAGTTTCGGAGTTTCGGAGTTTTGGAGTTTTGGAGTTTCGGAGTTTCGGAGTTTCGGAGTTTCGGAGTTTTGGAGTTTTGGAGTTTCGGAGTTTTGGAGTTTTGGAGTTTCGGAGTTTTGGAGTTTTGGAGTTTCGGAGTTTTGGAGTTTTGGAGTTTCGGAGTTTTGGAGTTTTGGAGTTTTGGAGTTTTGGAGTTTTGGAGTTTTGGAGTTTCGGAGTTTTGGAGTTTTGGAGTTTTGGAGTTTTCGAGTTTTGGAGTTTTGGAGATTCGGAGTTTTGGAGTTTCGGAGTTTTGGAGTTTTGGAGTTTTGGAGTTTTGTAGTTTTGGAGTTTTGGAGTTTCGGAGTTTCGGAGTTTTGGAGTTTTGGAGATTCGGAGTTTCGGTGTTTTGGAGTTTTGGAGTTTTGGAGTATTGGAGTTTTGGAGTTTCGGAGTTTTTGAGTTTGGGAGTTTTGGAGTTTTGGAGTTTTGGAGTTTCGGAGTTTCGGTGTTTTGGAGTTTTGGAGTTTTGGAGTATTGGAGTTTTGGAGTTTTGGAGTTTCGGAGTTTTGGAGTTTCGGAGTTTTGGAGTATTGGAGTTTTGGAGTTTCGGAGTTTTGGAGTTTTGGAGTTTTGGAGTATTGGAGTTTTGGAGTTTTGGAGCTTTGGAGTTTTGGAGTTTTGGAGTTTCGGAGTTTTGGAGTTTTGGAGTATTGGAGTTTTGGAGTTTTGGAGTTTCGGAGTTTTGGAGTTTCGGAGTTTTGGAGTTTCGGAGTTTTGGAGTTTTGGAGTTTTGGAGTTTTTGAGTTTTGGAGTTTTTGAGTTTTGGAGTTTTGGAGCTTTGGAGTTTTGGAGTTTTGGAGTTTCGGAGTTTTGGAGTTTTGGAGTTTTGGAGTTTTGGAGTTTTGGAGTTTTGGAGTTTTGGAGTTTCGGAGTTTTGGAGTTTTGGAGTTTTGGAGTTTCGGAGTATTGGAGTTTTGGAGTTTTGGAGTTTTGGAGTTTCCGAGTTTTGGAGATTCGGAGTTTTGGAGTTTTGGAGTTTTGGAGTTTCGGAGTTTCGGAGTTTCGGTGTTTTGGAGTTTTGGAGTTTTGGAGTATTGGAGTTTTGGAGTTTTGGAGTTTCGGAGTTTTGGAGTGTCGGAGTTTTGGAGTTTTGGAGTTTTGGAGTTTCGGAGTTTTGGAGTTTTGGAGTTTTGGAGTTTTGGAGTTTCGGAGTTTTGGAGTTTGGGAGTTTTGGAGTTTTGGAGATTCGGAGTTTTGGAGTTTCGGAGTTTTGGAGTTTCGGAGTTTTGGAGTTTCGGAGTTTTGGAGTTTCGGAGTTTTGGAGTTTCGGAGTTTTGGAGTTTTGGAGTTTTGGAGTTTTTGAGTTTTTGAGTTTTGGAGTTTCGGAGTTTTGGAGTATTGGAGTTTTGGAGTTTCGGAGTTTTGGAGTTTTGGAGTTTTGGAGTTTCGGAGTTTCGGAGTTTCGGTGTTTTGGAGTTTTGGAGTTTTGGAGTATTGGAGTTTTGGAGTTTTGGAGTTTCGGAGTTTTGGAGTATCGGAGTTTTGGAGTTTTGGAGTTTTGGAGATTCGGAGTTTTGGAGTTTCGGAGTTTTGGAGTTTTGGAGATTCGGAGTTTTGAAGTTTCGGAGTTTTGGAGTTTCGGAGTTTTGGAGTTTCGGAGTTTCGGAGTTTTGGAGTTTCGGAGTTTTGGAGTTTTGGAGTTTCGGAGTTTTGGAGTTTTGGAGTTTCGGAGTTTTGGAGTTTCAGAGTTTTGGAGTATTGGAGTTTTGGAGTATTGGAGTTTTGGAGTTTCGGAGTTTTGGAGTTTCGGAGTTTTGGAGTTTTGGAGTATTGGAGTTTTGGAGTTTTGGAGTTTCGGAGTTTTGGAGTTTTGGAGTTTCGGAGTTTCGGAGTTTTGGAGTTTCGGAGTTTCGGAGTTTCGGCGTTTTGGAGTTTCGGAGTTTTGGAGTTTTGGAGTTTCGGAGTTTTGGAGTTTTGGAGTTTCGGAGTTTTGGAGTTTCGGAGTTTTGGAGTTTTGGAGTTTCGGAGTTTTGGAGTTTTGGAGTTTTGGAGATTCGGAGTTTTGGAGTTTCGGAGTTTTGGAGTTTCGGAGTTTTGGAGTTTTGGAGTTTTGGAGCTTTGGAGTTTTGGAGTTTCCGAGTTTTGGAGTTTCGGAGTTTTGGAGTTTCGGAGTTTCGGAGTTTTGGAGTTTTGCAGTTTTGGAGTTTTGGAGTTTCGGAGTTTCGGAGTTTTGGAGTATTGGAGTTTTGGAGTTTTGGAGTTTTCGAGTTTTGGAGTTTCGGAGTTTTGGAGTTTTGGAGTTTTGGAGTTTTGGAGTTTCGGAGTTTCGGAGTATTGGAGTTTTGGAGTTTCGGAGTTTTGGAGTTTTGGAGTTTTGGAGTTTTGGAGTTTTGGAGTTTCGGAGTTTTGGAGTTTTGGAGTTTCGGAGTTTTGGAGTTTTGGAGTTTCGGAGTTTCGGAGTTTCGGAGTTTTGGAGTTTCGGAGTTTTGGAGTATTGGAGTTTTGGAATTTCGGAGTTTCGGAGTTTTGGAGTTTCGGAGTTTTGGAGTTTTGGAGTTTCGGAGTTTTGGAGTTTTGGAGTTTTGGAGATTCGGAGTTTCGGAGTTTCGGAGTTTTGGAGTTTTGGAGTTTCGGAGTTTCAGAGTTTCGGAGTTTTGGAGTTTTGGAGTTTCGGAGTTTTGGAGTTTCGGAGTTTCGGAGTTTCGGAGTTTTGGAGTTTTGGAGTTTCGGAGTTTCGGAGTTTCGGAGTTTTGGAGTTTTGGAGTTTTGGAGTTTCGGAGTTTCGGAGTTTCGGAGTTTTGGAGTTTTGGAGTTTCGGAGTTTTGGAGTTTTGGAGTTTCGGAGTTTTGGAGTATTGGAGTTTTGGAGTTTCGGAGTTTCGGAGTTTTGGAGTATTGGAGTTTTGGAGTTTTCGAGTTTTGGAGTTTCGGAGTTTCGGAGTTTTGGAGTTTTGGAGTTTTGGAGTTTCGGAGTTTTGGAGTTTTGGAGTTTTGGAGTTTTTGAGTTTTGGAGTTTTTGAGTTTTGGAGTTTTGGAGCTTTGGAGTTTTGGAGTTTTGGAGTTTCGGAGTTTTGGAGTTTTGGAGTTTTGGAGTTTTGGAGTTTTGGAGTTTTGGAGTTTTGGAGTTTCGGAGTTTTGGAGTTTTGGAGTTTTGGAGTTTCGGAGTATTGGAGTTTTGGAGTTTTGGAGTTTTGGAGTTTCCGAGTTTTGGAGATTCGGAGTTTTGGAGTTTTGGAGTTTTGGAGTTTCGGAGTTTCGGAGTTTCGGTGTTTTGGAGTTTTGGAGTTTTGGAGTATTGGAGTTTTGGAGTTTTGGAGTTTCGGAGTTTTGGAGTGTCGGAGTTTTGGAGTTTTGGAGTTTTGGAGTTTTGGAGTTTCGGAGTTTTGGAGTTTTGGAGTTTTGGAGTTTTGGAGTTTCGGAGTTTTGGAGTTTGGGAGTTTTGGAGTTTTGGAGATTCGGAGTTTTGGAGTTTCGGAGTTTTGGAGTTTCGGAGTTTTGGAGTTTCGGAGTTTTGGAGTTTCGGAGTTTTGGAGTTTCGGAGTTTTGGAGTTTTGGAGTTTTGGAGTTTTTGAGTTTTTGAGTTTTGGAGTTTCGGAGTTTTGGAGTATTGGAGTTTTGGAGTTTCGGAGTTTTGGAGTTTTGGAGTTTTGGAGTTTCGGAGTTTCGGAGTTTCGGTGTTTTGGAGTTTTGGAGTTTTGGAGTATTGGAGTTTTGGAGTTTTGGAGTTTCGGAGTTTTGGAGTTTCGGAGTTTTGGAGTTTTGGAGTTTTGGAGATTCGGAGTTTTGGAGTTTCGGAGTTTTGGAGTTTTGGAGATTCGGAGTTTTGAAGTTTCGGAGTTTTGGAGTTTCGGAGTTTTGGAGTTTCGGAGTTTCGGAGTTTTGGAGTTTCGGAGTTTTGGAGTTTTGGAGTTTCGGAGTTTTGGAGTTTTGGAGTTTCGGAGTTTTGGAGTTTCAGAGTTTTGGAGTATTGGAGTTTTGGAGTATTGGAGTTTTGGAGTTTCGGAGTTTTGGAGTTTCGGAGTTTTGGAGTTTTGGAGTATTGGAGTTTTGGAGTTTTGGAGTTTCGGAGTTTTGGAGTTTTGGAGTTTCGGAGTTTCGGAGTTTTGGAGTTTCGGAGTTTCGGAGTTTCGGCGTTTTGGAGTTTCGGAGTTTTGGAGTTTTGGAGTTTCGGAGTTTTGGAGTTTTGGAGTTTCGGAGTTTTGGAGTTTCGGAGTTTTGGAGTTTTGGAGTTTCGGAGTTTTGGAGTTTTGGAGTTTTGGAGATTCGGAGTTTTGGAGTTTCGGAGTTTTGGAGTTTCGGAGTTTTGGAGTTTTGGAGTTTTGGAGCTTTGGAGTTTTGGAGTTTCCGAGTTTTGGAGTTTCGGAGTTTTGGAGTTTCGGAGTTTCGGAGTTTTGGAGTTTTGCAGTTTTGGAGTTTTGGAGTTTCGGAGTTTCGGAGTTTTGGAGTATTGGAGTTTTGGAGTTTTGGAGTTTTCGAGTTTTGGAGTTTCGGAGTTTTGGAGTTTTGGAGTTTTGGAGTTTTGGAGTTTCGGAGTTTCGGAGTATTGGAGTTTTGGAGTTTCGGAGTTTTGGAGTTTTGGAGTTTTGGAGTTTTGGAGTTTTGGAGTTTCGGAGTTTTGGAGTTTCGGAGTTTTGGAGTTTTGGAGTTTCGGAGTTTCGGAGTTTCGGAGTTTTGGAGTTTCGGAGTTTTGGAGTATTGGAGTTTTGGAATTTCGGAGTTTCGGAGTTTTGGAGTTTCGGAGTTTTGGAGTTTTGGAGTTTCGGAGTTTTGGAGTTTTGGAGTTTTGGAGATTCGGAGTTTCGGAGTTTCGGAGTTTTGGAGTTTTGGAGTTTCGGAGTTTCAGAGTTTCGGAGTTTTGGAGTTTTGGAGTTTCGGAGTTTTGGAGTTTCGGAGTTTCGGAGTTTCGGAGTTTTGGAGTTTTGGAGTTTCGGAGTTTCGGAGTTTCGGAGTTTTGGAGTTTTGGAGTTTTGGAGTTTCGGAGTTTCGGAGTTTCGGAGTTTTGGAGTTTTGGAGTTTCGGAGTTTTGGAGTTTTGGAGTTTCGGAGTTTTGGAGTATTGGAGTTTTGGAGTTTCGGAGTTTCGGAGTTTTGGAGTATTGGAGTTTTGGAGTTTTGGAGTTTTCGAGTTTTGGAGTTTCGGAGTTTCGGAGTTTTGGAGTTTTGGAGTTTTGGAGTTTCGGAGTTTCGGAGTTTTGGTGTTTCGGAGTTTTGGAGTTTTGGAGTTTTGGAGTTTCGGAGTTTTGGAGTTTTGGAGTTTTGGAGCTTTGGAGTTTTGGAGTTTTGGAGTTTCGGAGTTTTGGAGTTTTGGAGTATTGGAGTTTTGGAGTTTTGGAGTTTCGGAGTTTTCGAGTTTTGGAGTTTTGGAGATTCGGAGTTTTGGAGTTTCGGAGTTTCGGAGTTTCGGAGTTTTGGAGTTTTGGAGTTTTGGAGTTTTGTAGTTTTGGAGTTTTGGAGTTTTGGAGTTTCGGAGTTTCGGAGTTTTGGAGTTTTGGAGATTCGGAGTTTTGAAGTTTTGGAGTATTGGAGTTTCGGAGTTTTGGAGTTTTGGAGTTTCGGAGTATTGGAGTATTGGAGTTTTGGAGTTTCGGAGTTTTGGAGTTTTGGAGTTTTGGAGTTTCGGAGTTTTTGAGTTTCGGAGTTTTGGAGTTTTGGAGTTTTGGAGTTTTGGAGTTTCGGAGTTTCGGTGTTTTGGAGTTTTGGAGTTTTGGAGTATTGGAGTTTTGGAGTTTTGGAGTTTCGGAGTTTTGGAGTTTCGGAGTTTTGGAGTATTGGAGTTTTGGAGTTTCGGAGTTTTGGAGTTTTGGAGTTTTGGAGTATTGGAGTTTTGGAGTTTTGGAGCTTTGGAGTTTTTGAGTTTTGGAGTTTTTGAGTTTTGGAGTTTTGGAGCTTTGGAGTTTTGGAGTTTTGGAGTTTCGGAGTTTTGGAGTTTTGGAGTTTTGGAGTTTTGGAGTTTTGGAGTTTTGGAGTTTTGGAGTTTCGGAGTTTTGGAGTTTTGGAGTTTTGGAGTTTCGGAGTATTGGAGTTTTGGAGTTTTGGAGTTTCCGAGTTTTGGAGATTCGGAGTTTTGGAGTTTTGGAGTTTTGGAGTTTCGGAGTTTCGGAGTTTCGGTGTTTTGGAGTTTTGGAGTTTTGGAGTATTGGAGTTTTGGAGTTTTGGAGTTTCGGAGTTTTGGAGTGTCGGAGTTTCGGAGTTTCGGAGTTTTGGAGTTTTGGAGTTTCGGAGTTTCGGAGTTTCGGAGTTTCGGAGTTTCGGAGTTTCGGAGTTTTGGAGTTTTGGAGTTTCGGAGTTTTGGAGTTTTGGAGTTTCGGAGTTTTGGAGTTTTGGAGTTTCGGAGTTTTGGAGTTTTGGAGTTTTGGAGTTTTGGAGTTTTGGAGTTTTGGAGTTTTGGAGTTTCGGAGTTTCGGAGTTTTGGAGTTTTGGAGATTCGGAGTTTTGAAGTTTTGGAGTATTGGAGTTTCGGAGTTTTGGAGTTTTGGAGTTTCGGAGTATTGGAGTATTGGAGTTTTGGAGTTTCGGAGTTTTGGAGTTTTGGAGTTTTGGAGTTTCGGAGTTTTTGAGTTTCGGAGTTTTGGAGTTTTGGAGTTTTGGAGTTTTGGAGTTTCGGAGTTTCGGTGTTTTGGAGTTTTGGAGTTTTGGAGTATTGGAGTTTTGGAGTTTTGGAGTTTCGGAGTTTTGGAGTTTCGGAGTTTTGGAGTATTGGAGTTTTGGAGTTTCGGAGTTTTGGAGTTTTGGAGTTTTGGAGTATTGGAGTTTTGGAGTTTTGGAGCTTTGGAGTTTTTGAGTTTTGGAGTTTTTGAGTTTTGGAGTTTTGGAGCTTTGGAGTTTTGGAGTTTTGGAGTTTCGGAGTTTTGGAGTTTTGGAGTTTTGGAGTTTTGGAGTTTTGGAGTTTTGGAGTTTTGGAGTTTCGGAGTTTTGGAGTTTTGGAGTTTTGGAGTTTCGGAGTATTGGAGTTTTGGAGTTTTGGAGTTTCCGAGTTTTGGAGATTCGGAGTTTTGGAGTTTTGGAGTTTTGGAGTTTCGGAGTTTCGGAGTTTCGGTGTTTTGGAGTTTTGGAGTTTTGGAGTATTGGAGTTTTGGAGTTTTGGAGTTTCGGAGTTTTGGAGTGTCGGAGTTTCGGAGTTTCGGAGTTTTGGAGTTTTGGAGTTTCGGAGTTTCGGAGTTTCGGAGTTTCGGAGTTTCGGAGTTTCGGAGTTTTGGAGTTTTGGAGTTTCGGAGTTTTGGAGTTTTGGAGTTTCGGAGTTTTGGAGTTTTGGAGTTTCGGAGTTTTGGAGTTTTGGAGTTTTGGAGTTTTGGAGTTTTGGAGTTTTGGAGTTTCGGAGTTTTGGAGTTTTGGAGTTTTGGAGTTTTCGAGTTTTGGAGTTTTGGAGATTCGGAGTTTTGGAGTTTCGGAGTTTTGGAGTTTTGGAGTTTTGGAGTTTTGTAGTTTTGGAGTTTTGGAGTTTCGGAGTTTCGGAGTTTTGGAGTTTTGGAGATTCGGAGTTTTGAAGTTTTGGAGTATTGGAGTTTCGGAGTTTTGGAGTTTTGGAGTTTCGGAGTATTGGAGTATTGGAGTTTTGGTGTTTTGGAGTTTTGGAGTTTTGGAGTATTGGAGTTTTGGAGTTTCGGAGTTTTGGAGTTTCGGAGTTTTGGAGTATTGGAGTTTTGGAGTTTCGGAGTTTTGGAGTTTTGGAGTTTTGGAGTATTGGAGTTTTGGAGTTTTGGAGCTTTGGAGTTTTGGAGTTTTGGAGTTTCGGAGTTTTGGAGTTTTGGAGTATTGGAGTTTTGGAGTTTTGGAGTTTCGGAGTTTTGGAGTTTCGGAGTTTTGGAGTTTCGGAGTTTTGGAGTTTTGGAGTTTTGGAGTTTTTGAGTTTTGGAGTTTTTGAGTTTTGGAGTTTTGGAGCTTTGGAGTTTTAGAGTTTTGGAGTTTCGGAGTTTTGGAGTTTTGGAGTTTCGGAGTTTTGGAGTTTTGGAGTTTTGGAGATTCGGAGTTTCGGAGTTTCGGAGTTTTGGAGTTTTGGAGTTTCGGAGTTTCAGAGTTTCGGAGTTTTGGAGTTTTGGAGTTTCGGAGTTTTGGAGTTTCGGAGTTTCGGAGTTTCGGAGTTTCGGAGTTTTGGAGTTTTGGAGTTTCGGAGTTTCGGAGTTTCGGAGTTTTGGAGTTTTGGAGTTTTGGAGTTTCGGAGTTTCGGAGTTTCGGAGTTTCGGAGTTTTGGAGTTTTGGAGTTTCGGAGTTTTGGAGTTTTGGAGTTTCGGAGTTTTGGAGTATTGGAGTTTTGGAGTTTCGGAGTTTCGGAGTTTTGGAGTATTGGAGTTTTGGAGTTTTGGAGTTTTCGAGTTTTGGAGTTTCGGAGTTTCGGAGTTTTGGAGTTTTGGAGTTTTGGAGTTTCGGAGTTTCGGAGTTTTGGTGTTTCGGAGTTTTGGAGTTTTGGAGTTTTGGAGTTTCGGAGTTTTGGAGTTTTGGAGTTTTGGAGCTTTGGAGTTTTGGAGTTTTGGAGTTTCGGAGTTTTGGAGTTTTGGAGTATTGGAGTTTTGGAGTTTTGGAGTTTCGGAGTTTTCGAGTTTTGGAGTTTTGGAGATTCGGAGTTTTGGAGTTTCGGAGTTTCGGAGTTTCGGAGTTTTGGAGTTTTGGAGTTTTGGAGTTTTGTAGTTTTGGAGTTTTGGAGTTTCGGAGTTTCGGAGTTTTGGAGTTTTGGAGATTCGGAGTTTTGAAGTTTTGGAGTATTGGAGTTTCGGAGTTTTGGAGTTTTGGAGTTTCGGAGTATTGGAGTATTGGAGTTTTGGAGTTTCGGAGTTTTGGAGTTTTGGAGTTTTGGAGTTTCGGAGTTTTTGAGTTTCGGAGTTTTGGAGTTTTGGAGTTTTGGAGTTTTGGAGTTTCGGAGTTTCGGTGTTTTGGAGTTTTGGAGTTTTGGAGTATTGGAGTTTTGGAGTTTTGGAGTTTCGGAGTTTTGGAGTTTCGGAGTTTTGGAGTATTGGAGTTTTGGAGTTTCGGAGTTTTGGAGTTTTGGAGTTTTGGAGTATTGGAGTTTTGGAGTTTTGGAGCTTTGGAGTTTTGGAGTTTTGGAGTTTCGGAGTTTTGGAGTTTTGGAGTATTGGAGTTTTGGAGTTTTGGAGTTTCGGAGTTTTGGAGTTTCGGAGTTTTGGAGTTTCGGAGTTTTGGAGTTTTGGAGTTTTGGAGTTTTTGAGTTTTGGAGTTTTTGAGTTTTGGAGTTTTGGAGCTTTGGAGTTTTGGAGTTTTGGAGTTTCGGAGTTTTGGAGTTTTGGAGTTTTGGAGTTTTGGAGTTTTGGAGTTTTGGAGTTTTGGAGTTTCGGAGTTTTGGAGTTTTGGAGTTTTGGAGTTTCGGAGTATTGGAGTTTTGGAGTTTTGGAGTTTCCGAGTTTTGGCGATTCGGAGTTTTGGAGTTTTGGAGTTTTGGAGTTTCGGAGTTTCGGAGTTTCGGTGTTTTGGAGTTTTGGAGTTTTGGAGTATTGGAGTTTTGGAGTTTTGGAGTTTCGGAGTTTTGGAGTGTCGGAGTTTCGGAGTTTCGGAGTTTTGGAGTTTTGGAGTTTCGGAGTTTCGGAGTTTCGGAGTTTCGGAGTTTCGGAGTTTTGGAGTTTTGGAGTTTCGGAGTTTTGGAGTTTTGGAGTTTCGGAGTTTTGGAGTTTTGGAGTTTCGGAGTTTTGGAGTTTTGGAGTTTCGGAGTTTTGGAGTTTTGGAGTTTTGGAGTTTTGGAGTTTTGGAGTTTTGGAGTTTCGGAGTTTTGGAGTTTTGGAGTTTTGGAGTTTTCGAGTTTTGGAGTTTTGGAGATTCGGAGTTTTGGAGTTTCGGAGTTTTGGAGTTTTGGAGTTTTGGAGTTTTGTAGTTTTGGAGTTTTGGAGTTTCGGAGTTTCGGAGTTTTGGAGTTTTGGAGATTCGGAGTTTTGAAGTTTTGGAGTATTGGAGTTTCGGAGTTTTGGAGTTTTGGAGTTTCGGAGTATTGGAGTATTGGAGTTTTGGTGTTTTGGAGTTTTGGAGTTTTGGAGTATTGGAGTTTTGGAGTTTCGGAGTTTTGGAGTTTCGGAGTTTTGGAGTATTGGAGTTTTGGAGTTTCGGAGTTTTGGAGTTTTGGAGTTTTGGAGTATTGGAGTTTTGGAGTTTTGGAGCTTTGGAGTTTTGGAGTTTTGGAGTTTCGGAGTTTTGGAGTTTTGGAGTATTGGAGTTTTGGAGTTTTGGAGTTTCGGAGTTTTGGAGTTTCGGAGTTTTGGAGTTTCGGAGTTTTGGAGTTTTGGAGTTTTGGAGTTTTTGAGTTTTGGAGTTTTTGAGTTTTGGAGTTTTGGAGCTTTGGAGTTTTAGAGTTTTGGAGTTTCGGAGTTTTGGAGTTTTGGAGTTTTGGAGTTTCGGAGTTTTGGAGTTTTGGAGTTTTGGAGTTTCGGAGTTTTGGAGTTTTGGAGTTTTGGAGATTCGGAGTTTTGGAGTTTCGGAGTTTTGGAGTTTCGGAGTTTTGGAGTTTTGGAGCTTTGGAGTTTTGGAGTTTCCGAGTTTTGGAGTTTCGGAGTTTTGGAGTTTCGGAGTTTCGGAGTTTTGGAGTTTTGCAGTTTTGGAGTTTTGGAGTTTTGGAGTTTTGGAGTTTCGGAGTTTCGGAGTTTTGGAGTATTGGAGTTTTGGAGTTTTGGAGTTTTCGAGTTTTCGAGTTTCGGAGTTTCGGAGTTTTGGAGTTTTGGAGTTTTGGAGTTTCGGAGTTTCGGTGTTTTGGAGTTTTGGAGTTTTGGAGTATTGGAGTTTTGGAGTTTTGGAGTTTCGGAGTTTTGGATTTTCGGAGTTTTGGAGTATTGGAGTTTTGGAATTTCGGAGTATTGGAGTTTTGGAGTTTTGGAGTTTCGGAGTTTTGGAGTTTCGGAGTTTTGGAGTTTTGGAGTTTTGGAGATTCGGAGTTTTGGAGTTTCGGAGTTTTGGAGTTTCGGAGTTTTGGAGTTTCGGAGTTTTGGAGTTTCGGAGTTTTGGAGTTTTGGAGTTTTTGAGTTTTGGAGTTTTGGAGTTTCGGAGTTTTGGAGTATTGGAGTTTTGGAGTTTCGGAGTTTTGGAGTTTTGGAGTTTTGGAGTTTCGGAGTTTTGGAGTTTCGGAGTTTTGGAGTTTTGGAGTTTTGGAGTTTTGGAGTTTCGGAGTTTCGGAGTTTCGGTGTTTTGGAGTTTTGGAGTTTTGGAGTATTGGAGTTTCGGAGTTTTGGAGTTTTGGAGTTTCGGAGTTTCGGAGTTTCGGAGTTTCGGAGTTTTGGAGTTTCGGAGTTTTGGAGTTTTGGAGTTTCGGAGATTCGGAGTTTTGGAGTTTTGGAGTTTTGGAGTTTCGGAGTTTCGGAGTTTTGGAGTTTTGGAGTTTCGGAGTTTCGGAGTTTCGGAGTTTTGGAGTTTTGGAGTTTCGGAGTTTTGGAGTTTTGGAGTTTCGGAGTTTCGGAGTTTCGGAGTTCTGGAGTTTTGGAGTTTCGGAGTTTTGGAGTTTCGGAGTTTCGGAGTTTCGGCGTTTTGGAGTTTCGGAGTTTTGGAGTTTTGGAGTTTTGGAGTTTCGGAGTTTTGGAGTTTTGGAGTTTCGGAGTTTTGGAGTTTCGGAGTTTTGGAGTTTTGGAGTTTCGGAGTTTTGGAGTTTTGGAGATTCGGAGTTTTGGAGTTTCGGAGTTTTGGAGTTTCGGAGTTTTGGAGTTTTGGAGTTTTGGAGCTTTGGAGTTTTGGAGTTTCCGAGTTTTGGAGTTTCGGAGTTTTGGAGTTTCGGAGTTTCGGAGTTTTGGAGTTTTGCAGTTTTGGAGTTTTGGAGTTTTGGAGTTTCGGAGTTGCGGAGTTTTGGAGTATTGGAGTTTTGGAGTTTTGGAGTTTTCGAGTTTTGGAGTTTCGGAGTTTCGGAGTTTTGGAGTTTTGGAGTTTTGGAGTTTCGGAGTTTCGGAGTATTGGAGTTTTGGAGTTTCGGAGTTTTGGAGTTTTGGAGTTTTGGAGTTTTGGAGTTTCGGAGTTTTGGAGTTTCGGAGTTTTGGAGTTTTGGAGTTTTGGAGTTTCGGAGTTCCGGAGTTTCGGTGTTTTGGAGTTTTGGAGTTTTGGAGTATTGGAGTTTTGGAGTTTTGGAGTTTCGGAGTTTTGGAGTTTCGGAGTTTTGGAGTTTTGGAGTTTTGGAGATTCGGAGTTTTGGAGTTTTGGAGTTTCGGAGTTTCGGAGTATTGGAGTTTTGGAGTTTCGGAGTTTTGGAGTTTTGGAGTTTTGGAGTTTTGGAGTTTTGGAGTTTCGGAGTTTCGGAGTTTTGGAGTATTGGAGTTTTGGAGTTTTGGAGTTTTCGAGTTTTCGAGTTTCGGAGTTTCGGAGTTTTGGAGTTTTGGAGTTTTGGAGTTTCGGAGTTTCGGTGTTTTGGAGTTTTGGAGTTTTGGAGTATTGGAGTTTTGGAGTTTTGGAGTTTCGGAGTTTTGGATTTTCGGAGTTTTGGAGTATTGGAGTTTTGGAATTTCGGAGTATTGGAGTTTTGGAGTTTTGGAGTTTCGGAGTTTTGGAGTTTCGGAGTTTTGGAGTTTTGGAGTTTTGGAGATTCGGAGTTTTGGAGTTTCGGAGTTTTGGAGTTTCGGAGTTTTGGAGTTTCGGAGTTTTGGAGTTTCGGAGTTTTGGAGTTTTGGAGTTTTTGAGTTTTGGAGTTTTGGAGTTTCGGAGTTTTGGAGTATTGGAGTTTTGGAGTTTCGGAGTTTTGGAGTTTTGGAGTTTTGGAGTTTCGGAGTTTTGGAGTTTCGGAGTTTTGGAGTTTTGGAGTTTTGGAGTTTTGGAGTTTCGGAGTTTCGGAGTTTCGGTGTTTTGGAGTTTTGGAGTTTTGGAGTATTGGAGTTTCGGAGTTTTGGAGTTTTGGAGTTTCGGAGTTTCGGAGTTTCGGAGTTTCGGAGTTTTGGAGTTTCGGAGTTTTGGAGTTTTGGAGTTTCGGAGATTCGGAGTTTTGGAGTTTTGGAGTTTTGGAGTTTCGGAGTTTCGGAGTTTTGGAGTTTTGGAGTTTCGGAGTTTCGGAGTTTCGGAGTTTTGGAGTTTTGGAGTTTCGGAGTTTTGGAGTTTTGGAGTTTCGGAGTTTCGGAGTTTCGGAGTTCTGGAGTTTTGGAGTTTCGGAGTTTTGGAGTTTCGGAGTTTCGGAGTTTCGGCGTTTTGGAGTTTCGGAGTTTTGGAGTTTTGGAGTTTTGGAGTTTCGGAGTTTTGGAGTTTTGGAGTTTCGGAGTTTTGGAGTTTCGGAGTTTTGGAGTTTTGGAGTTTCGGAGTTTTGGAGTTTTGGAGATTCGGAGTTTTGGAGTTTCGGAGTTTTGGAGTTTCGGAGTTTTGGAGTTTTGGAGTTTTGGAGCTTTGGAGTTTTGGAGTTTCCGAGTTTTGGAGTTTCGGAGTTTTGGAGTTTCGGAGTTTCGGAGTTTTGGAGTTTTGCAGTTTTGGAGTTTTGGAGTTTTGGAGTTTCGGAGTTGCGGAGTTTTGGAGTATTGGAGTTTTGGAGTTTTGGAGTTTTCGAGTTTTGGAGTTTCGGAGTTTCGGAGTTTTGGAGTTTTGGAGTTTTGGAGTTTCGGAGTTTCGGAGTATTGGAGTTTTGGAGTTTCGGAGTTTTGGAGTTTTGGAGTTTTGGAGTTTTGGAGTTTCGGAGTTTTGGAGTTTCGGAGTTTTGGAGTTTTGGAGTTTTGGAGTTTCGGAGTTCCGGAGTTTCGGTGTTTTGGAGTTTTGGAGTTTTGGAGTATTGGAGTTTTGGAGTTTTGGAGTTTCGGAGTTTTGGAGTTTCGGAGTTTTGGAGTTTTGGAGTTTTGGAGATTCGGAGTTTTGGAGTTTCGGAGTTTTGGAGTTTCGGAGTTTTGGAGTTTCGGAGTTTTGGAGTTTCGGAGTTTTGGAGTTTTGGAGTTTTGGAGTTTTTGAGTTTTGGAGTTTTGGAGTTTCGGAGTTTTGGAGTATTGGAGTTTTGGAGTTTCGGAGTTTTGGAGTTTTGGAGTTTTGGAGTTTCGGAGTTTTGGAGTTTCGGAGTTTTGGAGTTTTGGAGTTTTGGAGTTTTGGAGTTTCGGAGTTTCGGAGTTTCGGTGTTTTGGAGTTTTGGAGTTTTGGAGTATTGGAGTTTTGGAGTTTTCGAGTTTTGGAGTTTCGGAGTTTCGGAGTTTTGGAGTTTCGGAGTTTTGGAGTTTTGGAGTTTTGGAGTTTTGGAGTTTCGGAGTTTTGGAGTTTTGGAGTTTTGGAGTTTTGGAGTTTCCGAGTTTTGGAGTTTCGGAGTTTTGGAGTTTCGGAGTTTCGGAGTTTCGGAGTTCTGGAGTTTTGGAGTTTCGGAGTTTTGGAGTTTCGGAGTTTCGGAGTTTCGGCGTTTTGGAGTTTCGGAATTTTGGAGTTTTGGAGTTTTGGAGTTTTGGAGTTTCGGAGTTTTGGAGTTTTGGAGTTTCGGAGTTTTGGAGTTTCGGAGTTTTGGAGTTTTGGAGTTTCGGAGTTTTGGAGTTTTGGAGATTCGGAGTTTTGGAGTTTCGGAGTTTTGGAGTTTCGGAGTTTTGGAGTTTTGGAGTTTTGGAGCTTTGGAGTTTTGGAGTTTCCGAGTTTTGGAGTTTCGGAGTTTTGGAGTTTCGGAGTTTCGGAGTTTTGGAGTTTTGCAGTTTTGGAGTTTTGGAGTTTTGGAGTTTCGGAGTTGCGGAGTTTTGGAGTATTGGAGTTTTGGAGTTTTGGAGTTTTCGAGTTTTGGAGTTTCGGAGTTTCGGAGTTTTGGAGTTTTGGAGTTTTGGAGTTTCGGAGTTTCGGAGTATTGGAGTTTTGGAGTTTCGGAGTTTTGGAGTTTTGGAGTTTTGGAGTTTCGGAGTTTTGGAGTTTCGGAGTTTTGGAGTTTTGGAGTTTTGGAGTTTCGGAGTTTCGGAGTTTCGGTGTTTTGGAGTTTTGGAGTTTTGGAGTATTGGAGTTTTGGAGTTTTGGAGTTTCGGAGTTTTGGAGTTTCGGAGTTTTGGAGTTTTGGAGTTTTGGAGATTCGGAGTTTTGGAGTTTCGGAGTTTTGGAGTTTCGGAGTTTTGGAGTTTCGGAGTTTTGGAGTTTCGGAGTTTTGGAGTTTTGGAGTTTTGGAGTTTTTGAGTTTTGGAGTTTTGGAGTTTCGGAGTTTTGGAGTATTGGAGTTTTGGAGTTTCGGAGTTTTGGAGTTTTGGAGTTTTGGAGTTTCGGAGTTTTGGAGTTTCGGAGTTTTGGAGTTTTGGAGTTTTGGAGTTTTGGAGTTTCGGAGTTTCGGAGTTTCGGTGTTTTGGAGTTTTGGAGTTTTGGAGTATTGGAGTTTTGGAGTTTCGGAGTTTTGGAGTTTCGGAGTTTTGGAGTTTTGGAGTTTCGGAGTTTTGGAGTTTTGGAGTTTTGGAGTTTCGGAGTTTTGGAGTTTTGGAGTTTTGGAGTTTTGGAGTTTCGGAGTTTTGGAGTTTTGGAGTTTTGGAGTTTTGGAGTTTCGGAGTTTTGGAGTTTTGGAGTTTTGGAGTTTTGGAGTTTCGGAGTTTCGGAGTTTTGGAGTTTTGGAGTTTTGGAGTTTCGGAGTTTTGGAGTTTTGGAGTTTCGGAGTTTTGGAGTTTTGGAGTTTCGGAGTTTTGGAGTATTGGAGTTTTGGAGATTCGGAGTTTTGGAGTTTCGGAGTTTTGGAGTTTCGGAGTTTTGGAGTTTTGGAGTTTTGGAGTTTTGGAGTTTTGGAGTTTTGGAGTTTCCGAGTTTTGGAGTTTCGGAGTTTTGGAGTTTCGGAGTTTCGGAGTTTTGGATTTTTGCAGTTTTGGAGTTTTGGAGTTTTGGAGTTTCGGAGTTTCGGAGTTTTGGAGTATTGGAGTTTTGGAGTTTTGGAGTTTTGGAGTTTTGGAGTTTCGGAGTTTCGGAGTTTTGGAGTTTTGGAGTTTTGGAGTTTCGGAGTTTTGGAGTTTTGGAGTTTCGGAGTTTTGGAGTTTCGGAGTTTTGGAGTATTGGAGTTTTGGAGATTCGGAGTTTTGGAGTTTCGGAGTTTTGGAGTTTCGGAGTTTTGGAGTTTTGGAGTTTTGGAGTTTTGGAGTTTCCGAGTTTTGGAGTTTCGGAGTTTTGGAGTTTCGGAGTTTCGGAGTTTTGGAGTTTTGCAGTTCTGGAGTTTTGGAGTTTTGGAGTTTCGGAGTTTCGGAGTTTTGGAGTATTGGAGTTTTGGAGTTTTGGAGTTTCGGAGTTTTGGAGTATTGGAGTTTTGGAGTTTTGGAGTTTTGGAGTTTCGGAGTTTTGGAGTTTCGGAGTTTTGGAGTTTTGGAGTTTTGGAGTTTCGGAGTTTCGGAGTTTCGGTGTTTTGGAGTTTTGGAGTTTTGGAGTATTGGAGTTTTGGAGTTTTGGAGTTTCGGAGTTTTGGAGTTTTGGAGTTTCGGAGTTTTGGAGTTTTGGAGTTTTGGAGTTTTGGAGTTTCGGAGTTTTGGAGTTTTGGAGTTTTGGAGATTCGGAGTTTTGGAGTTTCGGAGTTTTGGAGTTTCGGAGTTTTGGAGTTTTGGAGTTTTGGAGCTTTGGAGTTTTGGAGTTTCCGAGTTTTGGAGTTTCGGAGTTTTGGAGTTTCGGAGTTTCGGAGTTTTGGAGTTTTGCAGTTTTGGAGTTTTGGAGTTTTAGAGTTTCGGAGTTGCGGAGTTTTGGAGTATTGGAGTTTTGGAGTTTTGGAGTTTTCGAGTTTTGGAGTTTCGGAGTTTCGGAGTTTTGGAGTTTTGGAGTTTTGGAGTTTCGGAGTTTCGGAGTATTGGAGTTTTGGAGTTTCGGAGTTTTGGAGTTTTGGAGTTTTGGAGTTTTGGAGTTTCGGAGTTTTGGAGTTTCGGAGTTTTGGAGTTTTGGAGTTTTGGAGTTTCGGAGTTCCGGAGTTTCGGTGTTTTGGAGTTTTGGAGTTTTGGAGTATTGGAGTTTTGGAGTTTTGGAGTTTCGGAGTTTTGGAGTTTCGGAGTTTTGGAGTTTTGGAGTTTTGGAGATTCGGAGTTTTGGAGTTTCGGAGTTTTGGAGTTTCGGAGTTTTGGAGTTTCGGAGTTTTGGAGTTTCGGAGTTTTGGAGTTTTGGAGTTTTGGAGTTTTTGAGTTTTGGAGTTTTGGAGTTTCGGAGTTTTGGAGTATTGGAGTTTTGGAGTTTCGGAGTTTTGGAGTTTTGGAGTTTTGGAGTTTCGGAGTTTTGGAGTTTCGGAGTTTTGGAGTTTTGGAGTTTCGGAGTTTTGGAGTATTGGAGTTTTGGAATTTCGGAGTTTCGGAGTTTTGGAGTTTCGGAGTTTTGGAGTTTTGGAGTTTCGGAGTTTTGGAGTTTTGGAGTTTTGGAGATTCGGAGTTTCGGAGTTTCGGAGTTTTGGAGTTTTGGAGTTTCGGAGTTTCAGAGTTTCGGAGTTTTGGAGTTTTGGAGTTTCGGAGTTTTGGAGTTTCGGAGTTTCGGAGTTTCGGAGTTTTGGAGTTTTGGAGTTTCGGAGTTTCGGAGTTTCGGAGTTTTGGAGTTTTGGAGTTTTGGAGTTTCGGAGTTTCGGAGTTTCGGAGTTTTGGAGTTTTGGAGTTTCGGAGTTTTGGAGTTTTGGAGTTTCGGAGTTTTGGAGTATTGGAGTTTTGGAGTTTCGGAGTTTCGGAGTTTTGGAGTATTGGAGTTTTGGAGTTTTGGAGTTTTCGAGTTTTGGAGTTTCGGAGTTTCGGAGTTTTGGAGTTTTGGAGTTTTGGAGTTTCGGAGTTTCGGAGTTTTGGTGTTTCGGAGTTTTGGAGTTTTGGAGTTTTGGAGTTTCGGAGTTTTGGAGTTTTGGAGTTTTGGAGCTTTGGAGTTTTGGAGTTTTGGAGTTTCGGAGTTTTGGAGTTTTGGAGTATTGGAGTTTTGGAGTTTTGGAGTTTCGGAGTTTTCGAGTTTTGGAGTTTTGGAGATTCGGAGTTTTGGAGTTTCGGAGTTTCGGAGTTTCGGAGTTTTGGAGTTTTGGAGTTTTGGAGTTTTGTAGTTTTGGAGTTTTGGAGTTTCGGAGTTTCGGAGTTTTGGAGTTTTGGAGATTCGGAGTTTTGAAGTTTTGGAGTATTGGAGTTTCGGAGTTTTGGAGTTTTGGAGTTTCGGAGTATTGGAGTATTGGAGTTTTGGAGTTTCGGAGTTTTGGAGTTTTGGAGTTTTGGAGTTTCGGAGTTTTTGAGTTTCGGAGTTTTGGAGTTTTGGAGTTTTGGAGTTTTGGAGTTTCGGAGTTTCGGTGTTTTGGAGTTTTGGAGTTTTGGAGTATTGGAGTTTTGGAGTTTTGGAGTTTCGGAGTTTTGGAGTTTCGGAGTTTTGGAGTATTGGAGTTTTGGAGTTTCGGAGTTTTGGAGTTTTGGAGTTTTGGAGTATTGGAGTTTTGGAGTTTTGGAGCTTTGGAGTTTTGGAGTTTTGGAGTTTCGGAGTTTTGGAGTTTTGGAGTATTGGAGTTTTGGAGTTTTGGAGTTTCGGAGTTTTGGAGTTTCGGAGTTTTGGAGTTTCGGAGTTTTGGAGTTTTGGAGTTTTGGAGTTTTTGAGTTTTGGAGTTTTTGAGTTTTGGAGTTTTGGAGCTTTGGAGTTTTGGAGTTTTGGAGTTTCGGAGTTTTGGAGTTTTGGAGTTTTGGAGTTTTGGAGTTTTGGAGTTTTGGAGTTTCGGAGTTTTGGAGTTTTGGAGTTTTGGAGTTTCGGAGTATTGGAGTTTTGGAGTTTTGGAGTTTTGGAGTTTTGGAGATTCGGAGTTTTGGAGTTTTGGAGTTTTGGAGTTTCGGAGTTTCGGAGTTTCGGTGTTTTGGAGTTTTGGAGTTTTGGAGTATTGGAGTTTTGGAGTTTTGGAGTTTCGGAGTTTTGGAGTGTCGGAGTTTCGGAGTTTCGGAGTTTTGGAGTTTTGGAGTTTCGGAGTTTCGGAGTTTCGGAGTTTCGGAGTTTCGGAGTTTTGGAGTTTTGGAGTTTCGGAGTTTTGGAGTTTTGGAGTTTCGGAGTTTTGGAGTTTTGGAGTTTCGGAGTTTTGGAGTTTTGGAGTTTCGGAGTTTTGGAGTTTTGGAGTTTTGGAGTTTTGGAGTTTTGGAGTTTTGGAGTTTCGGAGTTTTGGAGTTTTGGAGTTTTGGAGTTTTCGAGTTTTGGAGTTTTGGAGATTCGGAGTTTTGGAGTTTCGGAGTTTTGGAGTTTTGGAGTTTTGGAGTTTTGTAGTTTTGGAGTTTTGGAGTTTCGGAGTTTCGGAGTTTTGGAGTTTTGGAGATTCGGAGTTTTGAAGTTTTGGAGTATTGGAGTTTCGGAGTTTTGGAGTTTTGGAGTTTTGGAGTTTCGGAGTATTGGAGTATTGGAGTTTTGGTGTTTTGGAGTTTTGGAGTTTTGGAGTATTGGAGTTTTGGAGTTTCGGAGTTTTGGAGTTTCGGAGTTTTGGAGTATTGGAGTTTTGGAGTTTCGGAGTTTTGGAGTTTTGGAGTTTTGGAGTATTGGAGTTTTGGAGTTTTGGAGCTTTGGAGTTTTGGAGTTTTGGAGTTTCGGAGTTTTGGAGTTTTGGAGTATTGGAGTTTTGGAGTTTTGGAGTTTCGGAGTTTTGGAGTTTCGGAGTTTTGGAGTTTCGGAGTTTTGGAGTTTTGGAGTTTTGGAGTTTTTGAGTTTTGGAGTTTTTGAGTTTTGGAGTTTTGGAGCTTTGGAGTTTTAGAGTTTTGGAGTTTCGGAGTTTTGGAGTTTTGGAGTTTCGGAGTTTTGGAGTTTTGGAGTTTTGGAGATTCGGAGTTTCGGAGTTTCGGAGTTTTGGAGTTTTGGAGTTTCGGAGTTTCAGAGTTTCGGAGTTTTGGAGTTTTGGAGTTTCGGAGTTTTGGAGTTTCGGAGTTTCGGAGTTTCGGAGTTTCGGAGTTTTGGAGTTTTGGAGTTTCGGAGTTTCGGAGTTTCGGAGTTTTGGAGTTTTGGAGTTTTGGAGTTTCGGAGTTTCGGAGTTTCGGAGTTTCGGAGTTTTGGAGTTTTGGAGTTTCGGAGTTTTGGAGTTTTGGAGTTTCGGAGTTTTGGAGTATTGGAGTTTTGGAGTTTTGGAGTTTTCGAGTTTTGGAGTTTCGGAGTTTCGGAGTTTTGGAGTTTTGGAGTTTTGGAGTTTCGGAGTTTCGGAGTTTTGGTGTTTCGGAGTTTTGGAGTTTTGGAGTTTTGGAGTTTCGGAGTTTTGGAGTTTTGGAGTTTTGGAGCTTTGGAGTTTTGGAGTTTTGGAGTTTCGGAGTTTTGGAGTTTTGGAGTATTGGAGTTTTGGAGTTTTGGAGTTTCGGAGTTTTCGAGTTTTGGAGTTTTGGAGATTCGGAGTTTTGGAGTTTCGGAGTTTCGGAGTTTCGGAGTTTTGGAGTTTTGGAGTTTTGGAGTTTTGTAGTTTTGGAGTTTTGGAGTTTCGGAGTTTCGGAGTTTTGGAGTTTTGGAGATTCGGAGTTTTGAAGTTTTGGAGTATTGGAGTTTCGGAGTTTTGGAGTTTTGGAGTTTCGGAGTATTGGAGTATTGGAGTTTTGGAGTTTCGGAGTTTTGGAGTTTTGGAGTTTTGGAGTTTCGGAGTTTTTGAGTTTCGGAGTTTTGGAGTTTTGGAGTTTTGGAGTTTCGGAGTTTCGGTGTTTTGGAGTTTTGGAGTTTTGGAGTATTGGAGTTTTGGAGTTTTGGAGTTTCGGAGTTTTGGAGTTTCGGAGTTTTGGAGTATTGGAGTTTTGGAGTTTCGGAGTTTTGGAGTTTTGGAGTTTTGGAGTTTTGGAGTTTCGGAGTTTTGGAGTTTTGGAGTTTCGGAGTTTTGGAGTTTCGGAGTTTTGGAGTTTTGGAGTTTCGGAGTTTTGGAGTTTTGGAGATTCGGAGTTTTGGAGTTTCGGAGTTTTGGAGTTTCGGAGTTTTGGAGTTTTGGAGTTTTGGAGCTTTGGAGTTTTGGAGTTTCCGAGTTTTGGAGTTTCGGAGTTTTGGAGTTTCGGAGTTTCGGAGTTTTGGAGTTTTGCAGTTTTGGAGTTTTGGAGTTTTGGAGTTTCGGAGTTGCGGAGTTTTGGAGTATTGGAGTTTTGGAGTTTTGGAGTTTTCGAGTTTTGGAGTTTCGGAGTTTCGGAGTTTTGGAGTTTTGGAGTTTTGGAGTTTCGGAGTTTCGGAGTATTGGAGTTTTGGAGTTTCGGAGTTTTGGAGTTTTGGAGTTTTGGAGTTTTGGAGTTTCGGAGTTTTGGAGTTTCGGAGTTTTGGAGTTTTGGAGTTTTGGAGTTTCGGAGTTCCGGAGTTTCGGTGTTTTGGAGTTTTGGAGTTTTGGAGTATTGGAGTTTTGGAGTTTTGGAGTTTCGGAGTTTTGGAGTTTCGGAGTTTTGGAGTTTTGGAGTTTTGGAGATTCGGAGTTTTGGAGTTTCGGAGTTTTGGAGTTTCGGAGTTTTGGAGTTTCGGAGTTTTGGAGTTTCGGAGTTTTGGAGTTTTGGAGTTTTGGAGTTTTTGAGTTTTGGAGTTTTGGAGTTTCGGAGTTTTGGAGTATTGGAGTTTTGGAGTTTCGGAGTTTTGGAGTTTTGGAGTTTTGGAGTTTCGGAGTTTTGGAGTTTCGGAGTTTTGGAGTTTTGGAGTTTTGGAGTTTTGGAGTTTCGGAGTTTCGGAGTTTCGGTGTTTTGGAGTTTTGGAGTTTTGGAGTATTGGAGTTTTGGAGTTTTCGAGTTTTGGAGTTTCGGAGTTTCGGAGTTTTGGAGTTTCGGAGTTTTGGAGTTTTGGAGTTTTGGAGTTTTGGAGTTTCGGAGTTTTGGAGTTTTGGAGTTTTGGAGTTTTGGAGTTTCCGAGTTTTGGAGTTTCGGAGTTTTGGAGTTTCGGAGTTTCGGAGTTTCGGAGTTCTGGAGTTTTGGAGTTTCGGAGTTTTGGAGTTTCGGAGTTTCGGAGTTTCGGCGTTTTGGAGTTTCGGAATTTTGGAGTTTTGGAGTTTTGGAGTTTTGGAGTTTCGGAGTTTTGGAGTTTTGGAGTTTCGGAGTTTTGGAGTTTCGGAGTTTTGGAGTTTTGGAGTTTCGGAGTTTTGGAGTTTTGGAGATTCGGAGTTTTGGAGTTTCGGAGTTTTGGAGTTTCGGAGTTTTGGAGTTTTGGAGTTTTGGAGCTTTGGAGTTTTGGAGTTTCCGAGTTTTGGAGTTTCGGAGTTTTGGAGTTTCGGAGTTTCGGAGTTTTGGAGTTTTGCAGTTTTGGAGTTTTGGAGTTTTGGAGTTTCGGAGTTGCGGAGTTTTGGAGTATTGGAGTTTTGGAGTTTTGGAGTTTTCGAGTTTTGGAGTTTCGGAGTTTCGGAGTTTTGGAGTTTTGGAGTTTTGGAGTTTCGGAGTTTCGGAGTATTGGAGTTTTGGAGTTTCGGAGTTTTGGAGTTTTGGAGTTTTGGAGTTTCGGAGTTTTGGAGTTTCGGAGTTTTGGAGTTTTGGAGTTTTGGAGTTTCGGAGTTTCGGAGTTTCGGTGTTTTGGAGTTTTGGAGTTTTGGAGTATTGGAGTTTTGGAGTTTTGGAGTTTCGGAGTTTTGGAGTTTCGGAGTTTTGGAGTTTTGGAGTTTTGGAGATTCGGAGTTTTGGAGTTTCGGAGTTTTGGAGTTTCGGAGTTTTGGAGTTTCGGAGTTTTGGAGTTTCGGAGTTTTGGAGTTTTGGAGTTTTGGAGTTTTTGAGTTTTGGAGTTTTGGAGTTTCGGAGTTTTGGAGTATTGGAGTTTTGGAGTTTCGGAGTTTTGGAGTTTTGGAGTTTTGGAGTTTCGGAGTTTTGGAGTTTCGGAGTTTTGGAGTTTTGGAGTTTTGGAGTTTTGGAGTTTCGGAGTTTCGGAGTTTCGGTGTTTTGGAGTTTTGGAGTTTTGGAGTATTGGAGTTTTGGAGTTTCGGAGTTTTGGAGTTTCGGAGTTTTGGAGTTTTGGAGTTTTGGAGTTTCGGAGTTTTGGAGTTTTGGAGTTTTGGAGTTTCGGAGTTTTGGAGTTTTGGAGTTTTGGAGTTTTGGAGTTTCGGAGTTTTGGAGTTTTGGAGTTTTGGAGTTTTGGAGTTTCGGAGTTTTGGAGTTTTGGAGTTTTGGAGTTTTGGAGTTTCGGAGTTTCGGAGTTTTGGAGTTTTGGAGTTTTGGAGTTTCGGAGTTTTGGAGTTTTGGAGTTTCGGAGTTTTGGAGTTTTGGAGTTTCGGAGTTTTGGAGTATTGGAGTTTTGGAGATTCGGAGTTTTGGAGTTTCGGAGTTTTGGAGTTTCGGAGTTTTGGAGTTTTGGAGTTTTGGAGTTTTGGAGTTTTGGAGTTTTGGAGTTTCCGAGTTTTGGAGTTTCGGAGTTTTGGAGTTTCGGAGTTTCGGAGTTTTGGATTTTTGCAGTTTTGGAGTTTTGGAGTTTTGGAGTTTTGGAGTTTCGGAGTTTCGGAGTTTTGGAGTATTGGAGTTTTGGAGTTTTGGAGTTTTGGAGTTTTGGAGTTTCGGAGTTTCGGAGTTTTGGAGTTTTGGAGTTTTGGAGTTTCGGAGTTTTGGAGTTTTGGAGTTTCGGAGTTTTGGAGTTTCGGAGTTTTGGAGTATTGGAGTTTTGGAGATTCGGAGTTTTGGAGTTTCGGAGTTTTGGAGTTTCGGAGTTTTGGAGTTTTGGAGTTTTGGAGTTTTGGAGTTTCCGAGTTTTGGAGTTTCGGAGTTTTGGAGTTTCGGAGTTTCGGAGTTTTGGAGTTTTGCAGTTCTGGAGTTTTGGAGTTTTGGAGTTTCGGAGTTTCGGAGTTTTGGAGTATTGGAGTTTTGGAGTTTTGGAGTTTCGGAGTTTTGGAGTATTGGAGTTTTGGAGTTTTGGAGTTTTGGAGTTTCGGAGTTTTGGAGTTTCGGAGTTTTGGAGTTTTGGAGTTTTGGAGTTTCGGAGTTTCGGAGTTTCGGTGTTTTGGAGTTTTGGAGTTTTGGAGTATTGGAGTTTTGGAGTTTTGGAGTTTCGGAGTTTTGGAGTTTTGGAGTTTCGGAGTTTTGGAGTTTTGGAGTTTTGGAGTTTTGGAGTTTCGGAGTTTTGGAGTTTTGGAGTTTTGGAGATTCGGAGTTTTGGAGTTTCGGAGTTTTGGAGTTTCGGAGTTTTGGAGTTTTGGAGTTTTGGAGCTTTGGAGTTTTGGAGTTTCCGAGTTTTGGAGTTTCGGAGTTTTGGAGTTTCGGAGTTTCGGAGTTTTGGAGTTTTGCAGTTTTGGAGTTTTGGAGTTTTAGAGTTTCGGAGTTGCGGAGTTTTGGAGTATTGGAGTTTTGGAGTTTTGGAGTTTTCGAGTTTTGGAGTTTCGGAGTTTCGGAGTTTTGGAGTTTTGGAGTTTTGGAGTTTCGGAGTTTCGGAGTATTGGAGTTTTGGAGTTTCGGAGTTTTGGAGTTTTGGAGTTTTGGAGTTTTGGAGTTTCGGAGTTTTGGAGTTTCGGAGTTTTGGAGTTTTGGAGTTTTGGAGTTTCGGAGTTCCGGAGTTTCGGTGTTTTGGAGTTTTGGAGTTTTGGAGTATTGGAGTTTTGGAGTTTTGGAGTTTCGGAGTTTTGGAGTTTCGGAGTTTTGGAGTTTTGGAGTTTTGGAGATTCGGAGTTTTGGAGTTTCGGAGTTTTGGAGTTTCGGAGTTTTGGAGTTTCGGAGTTTTGGAGTTTCGGAGTTTTGGAGTTTTGGAGTTTTGGAGTTTTTGAGTTTTGGAGTTTTGGAGTTTCGGAGTTTTGGAGTATTGGAGTTTTGGAGTTTCGGAGTTTTGGAGTTTTGGAGTTTTGGAGTTTCGGAGTTTTGGAGTTTCGGAGTTTTGGAGTTTTGGAGTTTCGGAGTTTTGGAGTATTGGAGTTTTGGAATTTCGGAGTTTCGGAGTTTTGGAGTTTCGGAGTTTTGGAGTTTTGGAGTTTCGGAGTTTTGGAGTTTTGGAGTTTTGGAGATTCGGAGTTTCGGAGTTTCGGAGTTTTGGAGTTTTGGAGTTTCGGAGTTTCAGAGTTTCGGAGTTTTGGAGTTTTGGAGTTTCGGAGTTTTGGAGTTTCGGAGTTTCGGAGTTTCGGAGTTTTGGAGTTTTGGAGTTTCGGAGTTTCGGAGTTTCGGAGTTTTGGAGTTTTGGAGTTTTGGAGTTTCGGAGTTTCGGAGTTTCGGAGTTTTGGAGTTTTGGAGTTTCGGAGTTTTGGAGTTTTGGAGTTTCGGAGTTTTGGAGTATTGGAGTTTTGGAGTTTCGGAGTTTCGGAGTTTTGGAGTATTGGAGTTTTGGAGTTTTGGAGTTTTCGAGTTTTGGAGTTTCGGAGTTTCGGAGTTTTGGAGTTTTGGAGTTTTGGAGTTTCGGAGTTTCGGAGTTTTGGTGTTTCGGAGTTTTGGAGTTTTGGAGTTTTGGAGTTTCGGAGTTTTGGAGTTTTGGAGTTTTGGAGCTTTGGAGTTTTGGAGTTTTGGAGTTTCGGAGTTTTGGAGTTTTGGAGTATTGGAGTTTTGGAGTTTTGGAGTTTCGGAGTTTTCGAGTTTTGGAGTTTTGGAGATTCGGAGTTTTGGAGTTTCGGAGTTTCGGAGTTTCGGAGTTTTGGAGTTTTGGAGTTTTGGAGTTTTGTAGTTTTGGAGTTTTGGAGTTTCGGAGTTTCGGAGTTTTGGAGTTTTGGAGATTCGGAGTTTTGAAGTTTTGGAGTATTGGAGTTTCGGAGTTTTGGAGTTTTGGAGTTTCGGAGTATTGGAGTATTGGAGTTTTGGAGTTTCGGAGTTTTGGAGTTTTGGAGTTTTGGAGTTTCGGAGTTTTTGAGTTTCGGAGTTTTGGAGTTTTGGAGTTTTGGAGTTTTGGAGTTTCGGAGTTTCGGTGTTTTGGAGTTTTGGAGTTTTGGAGTATTGGAGTTTTGGAGTTTTGGAGTTTCGGAGTTTTGGAGTTTCGGAGTTTTGGAGTATTGGAGTTTTGGAGTTTCGGAGTTTTGGAGTTTTGGAGTTTTGGAGTATTGGAGTTTTGGAGTTTTGGAGCTTTGGAGTTTTGGAGTTTTGGAGTTTCGGAGTTTTGGAGTTTTGGAGTATTGGAGTTTTGGAGTTTTGGAGTTTCGGAGTTTTGGAGTTTCGGAGTTTTGGAGTTTCGGAGTTTTGGAGTTTTGGAGTTTTGGAGTTTTTGAGTTTTGGAGTTTTTGAGTTTTGGAGTTTTGGAGCTTTGGAGTTTTGGAGTTTTGGAGTTTCGGAGTTTTGGAGTTTTGGAGTTTTGGAGTTTTGGAGTTTTGGAGTTTTGGAGTTTCGGAGTTTTGGAGTTTTGGAGTTTTGGAGTTTCGGAGTATTGGAGTTTTGGAGTTTTGGAGTTTTGGAGTTTTGGAGATTCGGAGTTTTGGAGTTTTGGAGTTTTGGAGTTTCGGAGTTTCGGAGTTTCGGTGTTTTGGAGTTTTGGAGTTTTGGAGTATTGGAGTTTTGGAGTTTTGGAGTTTCGGAGTTTTGGAGTG
Source organism: Amblyomma mixtum (assembly GCF_055824585.1). Lineage (NCBI taxonomy): Eukaryota > Metazoa > Arthropoda > Arachnida > Ixodida > Ixodidae > Amblyomma > Amblyomma mixtum. The sequence goes on from NW_028317651.1 coordinate 14,840,868, forward strand.
TCGGAGTTTCGGAGTTTCGGAGTTTTGGAGTTTTGGAGTTTCGGAGTTTCGGAGTTTCGGAGTTTCGGAGTTTCGGAGTTTTGGAGTTTTGGAGTTTCGGAGTTTTGGAGTTTTGGAGTTTCGGAGTTTTGGAGTTTTGGAGTTTCGGAGTTTTGGAGTTTTGGAGTTTCGGAGTTTTGGAGTTTTGGAGTTTTGGAGTTTTGGAGTTTTGGAGTTTTGGAGTTTCGGAGTTTTGGAGTTTTGGAGTTTTGGAGTTTTCGAGTTTTGGAGTTTTGGAGATTCGGAGTTTTGGAGTTTCGGAGTTTTGGAGTTTTGGAGTTTTGGAGTTTTGTAGTTTTGGAGTTTTGGAGTTTCGGAGTTTCGGAGTTTTGGAGTTTTGGAGATTCGGAGTTTTGAAGTTTTGGAGTATTGGAGTTTCGGAGTTTTGGAGTTTTGGAGTTTTGGAGTTTCGGAGTATTGGAGTATTGGAGTTTTGGTGTTTTGGAGTTTTGGAGTTTTGGAGTATTGGAGTTTTGGAGTTTCGGAGTTTTGGAGTTTCGGAGTTTTGGAGTATTGGAGTTTTGGAGTTTCGGAGTTTTGGAGTTTTGGAGTTTTGGAGTATTGGAGTTTTGGAGTTTTGGAGCTTTGGAGTTTTGGAGTTTTGGAGTTTCGGAGTTTTGGAGTTTTGGAGTATTGGAGTTTTGGAGTTTTGGAGTTTCGGAGTTTTGGAGTTTCGGAGTTTTGGAGTTTCGGAGTTTTGGAGTTTTGGAGTTTTGGAGTTTTTGAGTTTTGGAGTTTTTGAGTTTTGGAGTTTTGGAGCTTTGGAGTTTTAGAGTTTTGGAGTTTCGGAGTTTTGGAGTTTTGGAGTTTCGGAGTTTTGGAGTTTTGGAGTTTTGGAGATTCGGAGTTTCGGAGTTTCGGAGTTTTGGAGTTTTGGAGTTTCGGAGTTTCAGAGTTTCGGAGTTTTGGAGTTTTGGAGTTTCGGAGTTTTGGAGTTTCGGAGTTTCGGAGTTTCGGAGTTTCGGAGTTTTGGAGTTTTGGAGTTTCGGAGTTTCGGAGTTTCGGAGTTTTGGAGTTTTGGAGTTTTGGAGTTTCGGAGTTTCGGAGTTTCGGAGTTTCGGAGTTTTGGAGTTTTGGAGTTTCGGAGTTTTGGAGTTTTGGAGTTTCGGAGTTTTGGAGTATTGGAGTTTTGGAGTTTTGGAGTTTTCGAGTTTTGGAGTTTCGGAGTTTCGGAGTTTTGGAGTTTTGGAGTTTTGGAGTTTCGGAGTTTCGGAGTTTTGGTGTTTCGGAGTTTTGGAGTTTTGGAGTTTTGGAGTTTCGGAGTTTTGGAGTTTTGGAGTTTTGGAGCTTTGGAGTTTTGGAGTTTTGGAGTTTCGGAGTTTTGGAGTTTTGGAGTATTGGAGTTTTGGAGTTTTGGAGTTTCGGAGTTTTCGAGTTTTGGAGTTTTGGAGATTCGGAGTTTTGGAGTTTCGGAGTTTCGGAGTTTCGGAGTTTTGGAGTTTTGGAGTTTTGGAGTTTTGTAGTTTTGGAGTTTTGGAGTTTCGGAGTTTCGGAGTTTTGGAGTTTTGGAGATTCGGAGTTTTGAAGTTTTGGAGTATTGGAGTTTCGGAGTTTTGGAGTTTTGGAGTTTCGGAGTATTGGAGTATTGGAGTTTTGGAGTTTCGGAGTTTTGGAGTTTTGGAGTTTTGGAGTTTCGGAGTTTTTGAGTTTCGGAGTTTTGGAGTTTTGGAGTTTTGGAGTTTCGGAGTTTCGGTGTTTTGGAGTTTTGGAGTTTTGGAGTATTGGAGTTTTGGAGTTTTGGAGTTTCGGAGTTTTGGAGTTTCGGAGTTTTGGAGTATTGGAGTTTTGGAGTTTCGGAGTTTTGGAGTTTTGGAGTTTTGGAGTATTGGAGTTTTGGAGTTTTGGAGCTTTGGAGTTTTGGAGTTTTGGAGTTTCGGAGTTTTGGAGTTTTGGAGTATTGGAGTTTTGGAGTTTTGGAGTTTCGGAGTTTTGGAGTTTCGGAGTTTTGGAGTTTCGGAGTTTTGGAGTTTTGGAGTTTTTGAGTTTTGGAGTTTTTGAGTTTTGGAGTTTTGGAGCTTTGGAGTTTTGGAGTTTTGGAGTTTCGGAGTTTTGGAGTTTTGGAGTTTTGGAGTTTTGGAGTTTTGGAGTTTTGGAGTTTCGGAGTTTTGGAGTTTTGGAGTTTTGGAGTTTCGGAGTATTGGAGTTTTGGAGTTTTGGAGTTTCCGAGTTTTGGAGATTCGGAGTTTTGGAGTTTTGGAGTTTTGGAGTTTCGGAGTTTCGGAGTTTCGGTGTTTTGGAGTTTTGGAGTTTTGGAGTATTGGAGTTTTGGAGTTTTGGAGTTTCGGAGTTTTGGAGTGTCGGAGTTTCGGAGTTTCGGAGTTTTGGAGTTTTGGAGTTTCGGAGTTTCGGAGTTTCGGAGTTTCGGAGTTTCGGAGTTTTGGAGTTTTGGAGTTTCGGAGTTTTGGAGTTTTGGAGTTTCGGAGTTTTGGAGTTTTGGAGTTTCGGAGTTTTGGAGTTTTGGAGTTTCGGAGTTTTGGAGTTTTGGAGTTTTGGAGTTTTGGAGTTTTGGAGTTTTGGAGTTTCGGAGTTTTGGAGTTTTGGAGTTTTGGAGTTTTCGAGTTTTGGAGTTTTGGAGATTCGGAGTTTTGGAGTTTCGGAGTTTTGGAGTTTTGGAGTTTTGGAGTTTTGTAGTTTTGGAGTTTTGGAGTTTCGGAGTTTCGGAGTTTTGGAGTTTTGGAGATTCGGAGTTTTGAAGTTTTGGAGTATTGGAGTTTCGGAGTTTTGGAGTTTTGGAGTTTCGGAGTATTGGAGTATTGGAGTTTTGGTGTTTTGGAGTTTTGGAGTTTTGGAGTATTGGAGTTTTGGAGTTTCGGAGTTTTGGAGTTTCGGAGTTTTGGAGTATTGGAGTTTTGGAGTTTCGGAGTTTTGGAGTTTTGGAGTTTTGGAGTATTGGAGTTTTGGAGTTTTGGAGCTTTGGAGTTTTGGAGTTTTGGAGTTTCGGAGTTTTGGAGTTTTGGAGTATTGGAGTTTTGGAGTTTTGGAGTTTCGGAGTTTTGGAGTTTCGGAGTTTTGGAGTTTCGGAGTTTTGGAGTTTTGGAGTTTTGGAGTTTTTGAGTTTTGGAGTTTTTGAGTTTTGGAGTTTTGGAGCTTTGGAGTTTTAGAGTTTTGGAGTTTCGGAGTTTTGGAGTTTTGGAGTTTTGGAGTTTCGGAGTTTTGGAGTTTTGGAGTTTTGGAGTTTCGGAGTTTTGGAGTTTTGGAGTTTTGGAGATTCGGAGTTTTGGAGTTTCGGAGTTTTGGAGTTTCGGAGTTTTGGAGTTTTGGAGCTTTGGAGTTTTGGAGTTTCCGAGTTTTGGAGTTTCGGAGTTTTGGAGTTTCGGAGTTTCGGAGTTTTGGAGTTTTGCAGTTTTGGAGTTTTGGAGTTTTGGAGTTTTGGAGTTTCGGAGTTTCGGAGTTTTGGAGTATTGGAGTTTTGGAGTTTTGGAGTTTTCGAGTTTTCGAGTTTCGGAGTTTCGGAGTTTTGGAGTTTTGGAGTTTTGGAGTTTCGGAGTTTCGGTGTTTTGGAGTTTTGGAGTTTTGGAGTATTGGAGTTTTGGAGTTTTGGAGTTTCGGAGTTTTGGAGTTTCGGAGTTTTGGAGTATTGGAGTTTTGGAATTTCGGAGTATTGGAGTTTTGGAGTTTTGGAGTTTCGGAGTTTTGGAGTTTCGGAGTTTTGGAGTTTTGGAGTTTTGGAGATTCGGAGTTTTGGAGTTTCGGAGTTTTGGAGTTTCGGAGTTTTGGAGTTTCGGAGTTTTGGAGTTTCGGAGTTTTGGAGTTTTGGAGTTTTTGAGTTTTGGAGTTTTGGAGTTTCGGAGTTTTGGAGTATTGGAGTTTTGGAGTTTCGGAGTTTTGGAGTTTTGGAGTTTTGGAGTTTCGGAGTTTTGGAGTTTCGGAGTTTTGGAGTTTTGGAGTTTTGGAGTTTTGGAGTTTCGGAGTTTCGGAGTTTCGGTGTTTTGGAGTTTTGGAGTTTTGGAGTATTGGAGTTTCGGAGTTTTGGAGTTTTGGAGTTTCGGAGTTTCGGAGTTTCGGAGTTTCGGAGTTTTGGAGTTTCGGAGTTTTGGAGTTTTGGAGTTTCGGAGATTCGGAGTTTTGGAGTTTTGGAGTTTTGGAGTTTCGGAGTTTCGGAGTTTTGGAGTTTTGGAGTTTCGGAGTTTCGGAGTTTCGGAGTTTTGGAGTTTTGGAGTTTCGGAGTTTTGGAGTTTTGGAGTTTCGGAGTTTCGGAGTTTCGGAGTTCTGGAGTTTTGGAGTTTCGGAGTTTTGGAGTTTCGGAGTTTCGGAGTTTCGGCGTTTTGGAGTTTCGGAGTTTTGGAGTTTTGGAGTTTTGGAGTTTCGGAGTTTTGGAGTTTTGGAGTTTCGGAGTTTTGGAGTTTCGGAGTTTTGGAGTTTTGGAGTTTCGGAGTTTTGGAGTTTTGGAGATTCGGAGTTTTGGAGTTTCGGAGTTTTGGAGTTTCGGAGTTTTGGAGTTTTGGAGTTTTGGAGCTTTGGAGTTTTGGAGTTTCCGAGTTTTGGAGTTTCGGAGTTTTGGAGTTTCGGAGTTTCGGAGTTTTGGAGTTTTGCAGTTTTGGAGTTTTGGAGTTTTGGAGTTTCGGAGTTGCGGAGTTTTGGAGTATTGGAGTTTTGGAGTTTTGGAGTTTTCGAGTTTTGGAGTTTCGGAGTTTCGGAGTTTTGGAGTTTTGGAGTTTTGGAGTTTCGGAGTTTCGGAGTATTGGAGTTTTGGAGTTTCGGAGTTTTGGAGTTTTGGAGTTTTGGAGTTTTGGAGTTTCGGAGTTTTGGAGTTTCGGAGTTTTGGAGTTTTGGAGTTTTGGAGTTTCGGAGTTCCGGAGTTTCGGTGTTTTGGAGTTTTGGAGTTTTGGAGTATTGGAGTTTTGGAGTTTTGGAGTTTCGGAGTTTTGGAGTTTCGGAGTTTTGGAGTTTTGGAGTTTTGGAGATTCGGAGTTTTGGAGTTTCGGAGTTTTGGAGTTTCGGAGTTTTGGAGTTTCGGAGTTTTGGAGTTTCGGAGTTTTGGAGTTTTGGAGTTTTTGAGTTTTTGAGTTTTGGAGTTTTGGAGTTTCGGAGTTTTGGAGTATTGGAGTTTTGGAGTTTCGGAGTTTTGGAGTTTTGGAGTTTTGGAGTTTCGGAGTTTTGGAGTTTCGGAGTTTTGGAGTTTTGGAGTTTTGGAGTTTTGGAGTTTCGGAGTTTCGGAGTTTCGGTGTTTTGGAGTTTTGGAGTTTTGGAGTATTGGAGTTTTGGAGTTTTCGAGTTTTGGAGTTTCGGAGTTTCGGAGTTTTGGAGTTTCGGAGTTTTGGAGTTTCGGAGTTTTGGAGTTTTGGAGTTTTGGAGTTTCGGAGTTTTGGAGTTTTGGAGTTTTGGAGTTTCGGAGTTTTGGAGTTTTGGAGTTTTGGAGTTTTGGAGTTTCGGAGTTTTGGAGTTTTGGAGTTTTGGAGTTTTGGAGTTTCGGAGTTTTGGAGTTTTGGAGTTTTGGAGTTTTGGAGTTTCGGAGTTTTGGAGTTTTGGAGTTTCGGAGTTTTGGAGTTTTGGAGTTTTGGAGTTTCGGAGTTTTGGAGTTTTGGAGTTTTGGAGTTTTGGAGTTTCGGAGTTTTGGAGTTTTGGAGTTTTGGAGTTTTGGAGTTTCGGAGTTTTGGAGTTTTGGAGTTTTGGAGTTTTGGAGTTTCCGAGTTTTGGAGTTTCGGAGTTTTGGAGTTTCGGAGTTTCGGAGTTTCGGAGTTCTGGAGTTTTGGAGTTTCGGAGTTTTGGAGTTTCGGAGTTTCGGAGTTTCGGCGTTTTGGAGTTTCGGAATTTTGGAGTTTTGGAGTTTTGGAGTTTTGGAGTTTCGGAGTTTTGGAGTTTTGGAGTTTCGGAGTTTTGGAGTTTCGGAGTTTTGGAGTTTTGGAGTTTCGGAGTTTTGGAGTTTTGGAGATTCGGAGTTTTGGAGTTTCGGAGTTTTGGAGTTTCGGAGTTTTGGAGTTTTGGAGTTTTGGAGCTTTGGAGTTTTGGAGTTTCCGAGTTTTGGAGTTTCGGAGTTTTGGAGTTTCGGAGTTTCGGAGTTTTGGAGTTTTGCAGTTTTGGAGTTTTGGAGTTTTGGAGTTTCGGAGTTGCGGAGTTTTGGAGTATTGGAGTTTTGGAGTTTTGGAGTTTTCGAGTTTTGGAGTTTCGGAGTTTCGGAGTTTTGGAGTTTTGGAGTTTTGGAGTTTCGGAGTTTCGGAGTATTGGAGTTTTGGAGTTTCGGAGTTTTGGAGTTTTGGAGTTTTGGAGTTTCGGAGTTTTGGAGTTTCGGAGTTTTGGAGTTTTGGAGTTTTGGAGTTTCGGAGTTTCGGAGTTTCGGTGTTTTGGAGTTTTGGAGTTTTGGAGTATTGGAGTTTTGGAGTTTTGGAGTTTCGGAGTTTTGGAGTTTCGGAGTTTTGGAGTTTTGGAGTTTTGGAGATTCGGAGTTTTGGAGTTTCGGAGTTTTGGAGTTTCGGAGTTTTGGAGTTTCGGAGTTTTGGAGTTTCGGAGTTTTGGAGTTTTGGAGTTTTGGAGTTTTTGAGTTTTGGAGTTTTGGAGTTTCGGAGTTTTGGAGTATTGGAGTTTTGGAGTTTCGGAGTTTTGGAGTTTTGGAGTTTTGGAGTTTCGGAGTTTTGGAGTTTCGGAGTTTTGGAGTTTTGGAGTTTTGGAGTTTTGGAGTTTCGGAGTTTCGGAGTTTCGGTGTTTTGGAGTTTTGGAGTTTTGGAGTATTGGAGTTTTGGAGTTTCGGAGTTTTGGAGTTTCGGAGTTTTGGAGTTTTGGAGTTTTGGAGTTTCGGAGTTTTGGAGTTTTGGAGTTTTGGAGTTTCGGAGTTTTGGAGTTTTGGAGTTTTGGAGTTTTGGAGTTTCGGAGTTTTGGAGTTTTGGAGTTTTGGAGTTTTGGAGTTTCGGAGTTTTGGAGTTTTGGAGTTTTGGAGTTTTGGAGTTTCGGAGTTTCGGAGTTTTGGAGTTTTGGAGTTTTGGAGTTTCGGAGTTTTGGAGTTTTGGAGTTTCGGAGTTTTGGAGTTTTGGAGTTTCGGAGTTTTGGAGTATTGGAGTTTTGGAGATTCGGAGTTTTGGAGTTTCGGAGTTTTGGAGTTTCGGAGTTTTGGAGTTTTGGAGTTTTGGAGTTTTGGAGTTTTGGAGTTTCCGAGTTTTGGAGTTTCGGAGTTTTGGAGTTTCGGAGTTTCGGAGTTTTGGATTTTTGCAGTTTTGGAGTTTTGGAGTTTTGGAGTTTTGGAGTTTCGGAGTTTCGGAGTTTTGGAGTATTGGAGTTTTGGAGTTTTGGAGTTTTGGAGTTTTGGAGTTTCGGAGTTTCGGAGTTTTGGAGTTTTGGAGTTTTGGAGTTTCGGAGTTTTGGAGTTTTGGAGTTTCGGAGTTTTGGAGTTTCGGAGTTTTGGAGTATTGGAGTTTTGGAGATTCGGAGTTTTGGAGTTTCGGAGTTTTGGAGTTTCGGAGTTTTGGAGTTTTGGAGTTTTGGAGTTTTGGAGTTTCCGAGTTTTGGAGTTTCGGAGTTTTGGAGTTTCGGAGTTTCGGAGTTTTGGCGTTTTGCAGTTTTGGAGTTTTGGAGTTTTGGAGTTTCGGAGTTTCGGAGTTTTGGAGTATTGGAGTTTTGGAGTTTTGGAGTTTCGGAGTTTTGGAGTATTGGAGTTTTGGAGTTTTGGAGTTTTGGAGTTTCGGAGTTTTGGAGTTTCGGAGTTTTGGAGTTTTGGAGTTTTGGAGTTTCGGAGTTTCGGAGTTTCGGTGTTTTGGAGTTTTGGAGTTTTGGAGTATTGGAGTTTTGGAGTTTTGGAGTTTCGGAGTTTTGGAGTTTTGGAGTTTCGGAGTTTTGGAGTTTTGGAGTTTTGGAGTTTTGGAGTTTCGGAGTTTTGGAGTTTTGGAGTTTTGGAGATTCGGAGTTTTGGAGTTTCGGAGTTTTGGAGTTTCGGAGTTTTGGAGTTTTGGAGTTTTGGAGCTTTGGAGTTTTGGAGTTTCCGAGTTTTGGAGTTTCGGAGTTTTGGAGTTTCGGAGTTTCGGAGTTTTGGAGTTTTGCAGTTTTGGAGTTTTGGAGTTTTAGAGTTTCGGAGTTGCGGAGTTTTGGAGTATTGGAGTTTTGGAGTTTTGGAGTTTTCGAGTTTTGGAGTTTCGGAGTTTCGGAGTTTTGGAGTTTTGGAGTTTTGGAGTTTCGGAGTTTCGGAGTATTGGAGTTTTGGAGTTTCGGAGTTTTGGAGTTTTGGAGTTTTGGAGTTTTGGAGTTTCGGAGTTTTGGAGTTTCGGAGTTTTGGAGTTTTGGAGTTTTGGAGTTTCGGAGTTCCGGAGTTTCGGTGTTTTGGAGTTTTGGAGTTTTGGAGTATTGGAGTTTTGGAGTTTTGGAGTTTCGGAGTTTTGGAGTTTCGGAGTTTTGGAGTTTTGGAGTTTTGGAGATTCGGAGTTTTGGAGTTTCGGAGTTTTGGAGTTTCGGAGTTTTGGAGTTTCGGAGTTTTGGAGTTTCGGAGTTTTGGAGTTTTGGAGTTTTGGAGTTTTTGAGTTTTGGAGTTTTGGAGTTTCGGAGTTTTGGAGTATTGGAGTTTTGGAGTTTCGGAGTTTTGGAGTTTTGGAGTTTTGGAGTTTCGGAGTTTTGGAGTTTCGGAGTTTTGGAGTTTTGGAGTTTTGGAGTTTTGGAGTTTTGGAGTTTCGGAGTTTCGGAGTTTCGGAGTTCTGGAGTTTTGGAGTTTCGGAGTTTTGGAGTTTTGGAGTTTCGGAGTTTCGGAGTTTCGGCGTTTTGGAGTTTCGGAATTTTGGAGTTTTGGAGTTTTGGAGTTTTGGAGTTTCGGAGTTTTGGAGTTTTGGAGTTTCGGAGTTTTGGAGTTTCGGAGTTTTGGAGTTTTGGAGTTTCGGAGTTTTGGAGTTTTGGAGATTCGGAGTTTTGGAGTTTCGGAGTTTTGGAGTTTCGGAGTTTTGGAGTTTTGGAGTTTTGGAGCTTTGGAGTTTTGGAGTTTCCGAGTTTTGGAGTTTCGGAGTTTTGGAGTTTCGGAGTTTCGGAGTTTTGGAGTTTTGCAGTTTTGGAGTTTTGGAGTTTTGGAGTTTCGGAGTTGCGGAGTTTTGGAGTATTGGAGTTTTGGAGTTTTGGAGTTTTCGAGTTTTGGAGTTTCGGAGTTTCGGAGTTTTGGAGTTTTGGAGTTTTGGAGTTTCGGAGTTTCGGAGTATTGGAGTTTTGGAGTTTCGGAGTTTTGGAGTTTTGGAGTTTTGGAGTTTTGGAGTTTCGGAGTTTTGGAGTTTCGGAGTTTTGGAGTTTTGGAGTTTTGGAGTTTCGGAGTTTCGGAGTTTCGGTGTTTTGGAGTTTTGGAGTTTTGGAGTATTGGAGTTTTGAAGTTTTGGAGTTTCGGAGTTTTGGAGTTTCGGAGTTTTGGAGTTTTGGAGTTTTGGAGATTCGGAGTTTTGGAGTTTCGGAGTTTTGGAGTTTCGGAGTTTTGGAGTTTCGGAGTTTTGGAGTTTCGGAGTTTTGGAGTTTTGGAGTTTTGGAGTTTTTGAGTTTTGGAGTTTTGGAGTTTCGGAGTTTTGGAGTATTGGAGTTTTGGAGTTTCGGAGTTTTGGAGTTTTGGAGTTTTGGAGTTTCGGAGTTTTGGAGTTTCGGAGTTTTGGAGTTTTGGAGTTTTGGAGTTTTGGAGTTTCGGAGTTTCGGAGTTTCGGTGTTTTGGAGTTTTGGAGTTTTGGAGTATTGGAGTTTTGGAGTTTCGGAGTTTTGGAGTTTCGGAGTTTTGGAGTTTTGGAGTTTTGGAGTTTCGGAGTTTTGGAGTTTTGGAGTTTTGGAGTTTCGGAGTTTTGGAGTTTTGGAGTTTTGGAGTTTTGGAGTTTCGGAGTTTTGGAGTTTTGGAGTTTTGGAGTTTTGGAGTTTCGGAGTTTTGGAGTTTTGGAGTTTTGGAGTTTTGGAGTTTCGGAGTTTCGGAGTTTTGGAGTTTTGGAGTTTTGGAGTTTCGGAGTTTTGGAGTTTTGGAGTTTCGGAGTTTTGGAGTTTTGGAGTTTCGGAGTTTTGGAGTATTGGAGTTTTGGAGATTCGGAGTTTTGGAGTTTCGGAGTTTTGGAGTTTCGGAGTTTTGGAGTTTTGGAGTTTTGGAGTTTTGGAGTTTTGGAGTTTTGGAGTTTCCGAGTTTTGGAGTTTCGGAGTTTTGGAGTTTCGGAGTTTCGGAGTTTTGGATTTTTGCAGTTTTGGAGTTTTGGAGTTTTGGAGTTTTGGAGTTTCGGAGTTTCGGAGTTTTGGAGTATTGGAGTTTTGGAGTTTTGGAGTTTTGGAGTTTCGGAGTTTCGGAGTTTTGGAGTTTTGGAGTTTTGGAGTTTCGGAGTTTTGGAGTTTTGGAGTTTCGGAGTTTTGGAGTTTCGGAGTTTTGGAGTATTGGAGTTTTGGAGATTCGGAGTTTTGGAGTTTCGGAGTTTTGGAGTTTCGGAGTTTTGGAGTTTTGGAGTTTTGGAGTTTCCGAGTTTTGGAGTTTCGGAGTTTTGGAGTTTCGGAGTTTCGGAGTTTTGGAGTTTTGCAGTTTTGGAGTTTTGGAGTTTTGGAGTTTCGGAGTTTCGGAGTTTTGGAGTATTGGAGTTTTGGAGTTTTGGAGTTTCGGAGTTTTGGAGTATTGGAGTTTTGGAGTTTTGGAGTTTTGGAGTTTCGGAGTTTTGGAGTTTCGGAGTTTTGGAGTTTTGGAGTTTTGGAGTTTCGGAGTTTCGGAGTTTCGGTGTTTTGGAGTTTTGGAGTTTTGGAGTATTGGAGTTTTGGAGTTTTGGAGTTTCGGAGTTTTGGAGTTTTGGAGTTTCGGAGTTTTGGAGTTTTGGAGTTTTGGAGTTTTGGAGTTTCGGAGTTTTGGAGTTTTGGAGTTTTGGAGATTCGGAGTTTTGGAGTTTCGGAGTTTTGGAGTTTCGGAGTTTTGGAGTTTTGGAGCTTTGGAGTTTTGGAGTTTCCGAGTTTTGGAGTTTCGGAGTTTTGGAGTTTCGGAGTTTCGGAGTTTTGGAGTTTTGCAGTTTTGGAGTTTTGGAGTTTTGGAGTTTCGGAGTTTCGGAGTTTTGGAGTATTGGAGTTTTGGAGTTTTGGAGTTTTCGAGTTTTCGAGTTTCGGAGTTTCGGAGTTTTGGAGTTTTGGAGTTTTGGAGTTTCGGAGTTTCGGTGTTTTGGAGTTTTGGAGTTTTGGAGTATTGGAGTTTTGGAGTTACGGAGTTTTGGAGTTTCGGAGTTTTGGAGTATTGGAGTTTTGGAATTTCGGAGTTTCGGAGTTTTGGAGTTTCGGAGTTTTGGAGTTTTGGAGTTTCGGAGTTTTGGAGTTTTGGAGTTTTGGAGATTCGGAGTTTCGGAGTTTCGGAGTTTTGGAGTTTTGGAGTTTCGGAGTTTCAGAGTTTCGGAGTTTTGGAGTTTTGGAGTTTCGGAGTTTTGGAGTTTCGGAGTTTCGGAGTTTCGGAGTTTCGGAGTTTTGGAGTTTTGGAGTTTCGGAGTTTCGGAGTTTCGGAGTTTTGGAGTTTTGGAGTTTCGGAGTTTCGGAGTTTCGGAGTTTCGGAGTTTTGGAGTTTTGGAGTTTCGGAGTTTTGGAGTTTTGGAGTTTCGGAGTTTTGGAGTATTGGAGTTTTGGAGTTTCGGAGTTTCGGAGTTTTGGAGTATTGGAGTTTTGGAGTTTTGGAGTTTTCGAGTTTTGGAGTTTCGGAGTTTCGGAGTTTCGGAGTTTTGGAGTTTTGGAGTTTCGGAGTTTTGGAGTTTTGGAGTTTCGGAGTTTTGGAGTTTTGGAGTTTCGGAGTTTTGGAGTTTTGGAGTTTTGGAGTTTCCGAGTTTCCGAGTTTCGGAGTTTTGGTGTTTCGGAGTTTTGGAGTTTTGGAGTTTTGGAGTTTCGGAGTTTTGGAGTTTTGGAGTTTTGGAGCTTTGGAGTTTTGGAGTTTTGGAGTTTCGGAGTTTTGGAGTTTTGGAGTATTGGAGTTTTGGAGTTTTGGAGTTTCGGAGTTTTCGAGTTTTGGAGTTTTGGAGATTCGGAGTTTTGGAGTTTCGGAGTTTCGGAGTTTCGGAGTTTTGGAGTTTTGGAGTTTTGGAGTTTTGTAGTTTTGGAGTTTTGGAGTTTCGGAGTTTCGGAGTTTTGGAGTTTTGGAGATTCGGAGTTTTGAAGTTTTGGAGTATTGGAGTTTCGGAGTTTTGGAGTTTTGGAGTTTTGGAGTTTCGGAGTTTTGAAGTTTTGGAGTATTGGAGTTTCGGAGTATTGGAGTATTGGAGTTTTGGAGTTTCGGAGTTTTGGAGTTTTGGAGTTTTGGAGTTTCGGAGTTTTTGAGTTTGGGAGTTTTGGAGTTTTGGAGTTTTGGAGTTTCGGAGTTTTGGAGTTTTGGAGTTTTGGAGTTTTGGAGTATTGGAGTTTTGGAGTTTTGGAGTTTCGGAGTTTTGGAGTTTTGGAGTTTTGGAGATTCGGAGTTTTGAAGTTTTGGAGTATTGGAGTTTCGGAGTATTGGAGTATTGGAGTTTTGGAGTTTCGGAGTTTTGGAGTTTTGGAGTTTTGGAGTTTTCCAGTATTGGAGTTTTGGAGTTTTGGAGTTTTGGAGTTTTTGAGTTTGGGAGTTTTGGAGTTTTGGAGTTTTGGAGTTTCGGAGTTTTTGAGTTTGGGAGTTTTGGAGTTTTGGAGTTTTGGAGTTTCGGAGTTTTGGAGTTTTGGAGTTTTGGAGTTTTGGAGTATTGGAGTTTTGGAGTATTGGAGTTTCGGAGTTTTGGAGTTTTGGAGTTTTGGAGATTCGGAGTTTTGAAGTTTTGGAGTATTGGAGTTTCGGAGTATTGGAGTATTGGAGTTTTGGAGTTTCGGAGTTTTGGAGTTTTGGAGTTTTGGAGTTTCGGAGTTTTTGAGTTTGGGAGTTTTGGAGTTTTGGAGTTTTGGAGTTTCGGAGTTTCGGTGTTTTGGAGTTTTGGAGTTTTGGAGTATTGGAGTTTTGGAGTTTTGGAGTTTCGGAGTTTTGGAGTTTCGGAGTTTTGGAGTATTGGAGTTTTGGAGTTTCGGAGTTTTGGAGTTTTGGAGTTTTGGAGTATTGGAGTTTTGGAGTTTTGGAGCTTTGGAGTTTTGGAGTTTTGGAGTTTCGGAGTTTTGGAGTTTTGGAGTATTGGAGTTTTGGAGTTTTGGAGTTTCGGAGTTTTGGAGTTTCGGAGTTTTGGAGTTTCGGAGTTTTGGAGTTTTGGAGTTTTGGAGTTTTTGAGTTTTGGAGTTTTTGAGTTTTGGAGTTTTGGAGCTTTGGAGTTTTGGAGTTTTGGAGTTTCGGAGTTTTGGAGTTTTGGAGTTTTGGAGTTTTGGAGTTTTGGAGTTTTGGAGTTTTGGAGTTTTGGAGTTTTGGAGTTTCGGAGTTTTGGAGTTTTGGAGTTTTGGAGTTTTGGAGTTTCGGAGTATTGGAGTTTTGGAGTTTTGGAGTTTTGGAGTTTCCGAGTTTTGGAGATTCGGAGTTTTGGAGTTTTGGAGTTTTGGAGTTTCGGAGTTTCGGAGTTTCGGTGTTTTGGAGTTTTGGAGTTTTGGAGTATTGGAGTTTTGGAGTTTTGGAGTTTCGGAGTTTTGGAGTGTCGGAGTTTTGGAGTTTTGGAGTTTTGGAGTTTCGGAGTTTTGGAGTTTTGGAGTTTTGGAGTTTTGGAGTTTCGGAGTTTTGGAGTTTGGGAGTTTTGGAGTTTTGGAGATTCGGAGTTTTGGAGTTTCGGAGTTTTGGAGTTTCGGAGTTTTGGAGTTTCGGAGTTTTGGAGTTTCGGAGTTTTGGAGTTTCGGAGTTTTGGAGTTTTGGAGTTTTGGAGTTTTTGAGTTTTTGAGTTTTGGAGTTTCGGAGTTTTGGAGTATTGGAGTTTTGGAGTTTCGGAGTTTTGGAGTTTTGGAGTTTTGGAGTTTCGGAGTTTCGGAGTTTCGGTGTTTTGGAGTTTTGGAGTTTTGGAGTATTGGAGTTTTGGAGTTTTGGAGTTTCGGAGTTTTGGAGTTTCGGAGTTTTGGAGTTTTGGAGTTTTGGAGATTCGGAGTTTTGGAGTTTCGGAGTTTTGGAGTTTTGGAGATTCGGAGTTTTGAAGTTTCGGAGTTTTGGAGTTTCGGAGTTTTGGAGTTTCGGAGTTTCGGAGTTTTGGAGTTTCGGAGTTTTGGAGTTTTGGAGTTTCGGAGTTTTGGAGTTTTGGAGTTTCGGAGTTTTGGAGTTTCGGAGTTTTGGAGTTTTGGAGTTTCGGAGTTTTGGAGTTTTGGAGTTTTGGAGATTCGGAGTTTTGGAGTTTTGGAGTTTTGGAGTTTTGGAGTTTCGGAGTTTTGGAGTTTTGGAGTTTTGGAGTTTTGGAGTTTCGGAGTTTTGGAGTTTGGGAGTTTTGGAGTTTTGGAGATTCGGAGTTTTGGAGTTTCGGAGTTTTGGAGTTTCGGAGTTTTGGAGTTTCGGAGTTTTGGAGTTTCGGAGTTTTGGAGTTTCGGAGTTTTGGAGTTTTGGAGTTTTGGAGTTTTGGAGTTTTGGAGTTTTGGAGTTTCGGAGTTTTGGAGTTTTGGAGTTTTGGAGTTTTGGAGTATTGGAGTTTTGGAGTTTTGGAGTTTCGGAGTTTTGGAGTTTTGGAGTTTTGGAGATTCGGAGTTTTGAAGTTTTGGAGTATTGGAGTTTCGGAGTATTGGAGTATTGGAGTTTTGGAGTTTCGGAGTTTTGGAGTTTTGGAGTTTTGGAGTTTTGGAGTATTGGAGTTTTGGAGTTTTGGAGTTTTGGAGTTTTTGAGTTTGGGAGTTTTGGAGTTTTGGAGTTTCGGAGTTTCGGAGTTTTTGAGTTTGGGAGTTTTGGAGTTTTGGAGTTTTGGAGTTTCGGAGTTTTGGAGTTTTGGAGTTTTGGAGTTTTGGAGTATTGGAGTTTTGGAGTATTGGAGTTTCGGAGTTTTGGAGTTTTGGAGTTTTGGAGATTCGGAGTTTTGAAGTTTTGGAGTATTGGAGTTTCGGAGTATTGGAGTATTGGAGTTTTGGAGTTTCGGAGTTTTGGAGTTTTGGAGTTTTGGAGTTTCGGAGTTTTTGAGTTTGGGAGTTTTGGAGTTTTGGAGTTTTGGAGTTTCGGAGTTTCGGTGTTTTGGAGTTTTGGAGTTTTGGAGTATTGGAGTTTTGGAGTTTTGGAGTTTCGGAGTTTTGGAGTTTCGGAGTTTTGGAGTATTGGAGTTTTGGAGTTTCGGAGTTTTGGAGTTTTGGAGTTTTGGAGTATTGGAGTTTTGGAGTTTTGGAGCTTTGGAGTTTTGGAGTTTTGGAGTTTCGGAGTTTTGGAGTTTTGGAGTATTGGAGTTTTGGAGTTTTGGAGTTTCGGAGTTTTGGAGTTTCGGAGTTTTGGAGTTTCGGAGTTTTGGAGTTTTGGAGTTTTGGAGTTTTTGAGTTTTGGAGTTTTTGAGTTTTGGAGTTTTGGAGCTTTGGAGTTTTGGAGTTTTGGAGTTTCGGAGTTTTGGAGTTTTGGAGTTTTGGAGTTTTGGAGTTTTGGAGTTTTGGAGTTTTGGAGTTTCGGAGTTTTGGAGTTTTGGAGTTTTGGAGTTTCGGAGTATTGGAGTTTTGGAGTTTTGGAGTTTTGGAGTTTCCGAGTTTTGGAGATTCGGAGTTTTGGAGTTTTGGAGTTTTGGAGTTTCGGAGTTTCGGAGTTTCGGTGTTTTGGAGTTTTGGAGTTTTGGAGTATTGGAGTTTTGGAGTTTTGGAGTTTCGGAGTTTTGGAGTGTCGGAGTTTTGGAGTTTTGGAGTTTTGGAGTTTTGGAGTTTCGGAGTTTTGGAGTTTTGGAGTTTTGGAGTTTTGGAGTTTCGGAGTTTTGGAGTTTGGGAGTTTTGGAGTTTTGGAGATTCGGAGTTTTGGAGTTTCGGAGTTTTGGAGTTTCGGAGTTTTGGAGTTTCGGAGTTTTGGAGTTTTGGAGTTTTGGAGTTTTGGAGTATTGGAGTTTTGGAGTTTTGGAGTTTTGGAGTTTTTGAGTTTGGGAGTTTTGGAGTTTTGGAGTTTTGGAGTTTCGGAGTTTTTGAGTTTGGGAGTTTTGGAGTTTTGGAGTTTTGGAGTTTCGGAGTTTTGGAGTTTTGGAGTTTTGGAGTTTTGGAGTATTGGAGTTTTGGAGTATTGGAGTTTCGGAGTTTTGGAGTTTTGGAGTTTTGGAGATTCGGAGTTTTGAAGTTTTGGAGTATTGGAGTTTCGGAGTATTGGAGTATTGGAGTTTTGGAGTTTCGGAGTTTTGGAGTTTTGGAGTTTTGGAGTTTCGGAGTTTTTGAGTTTGGGAGTTTTGGAGTTTTGGAGTTTTGGAGTTTCGGAGTTTCGGTGTTTTGGAGTTTTGGAGTTTTGGAGTATTGGAGTTTTGGAGTTTTGGAGTTTCGGAGTTTTGGAGTTTCGGAGTTTTGGAGTATTGGAGTTTTGGAGTTTCGGAGTTTTGGAGTTTTGGAGTTTTGGAGTATTGGAGTTTTGGAGTTTTGGAGCTTTGGAGTTTTGGAGTTTTGGAGTTTCGGAGTTTTGGAGTTTTGGAGTATTGGAGTTTTGGAGTTTTGGAGTTTCGGAGTTTTGGAGTTTCGGAGTTTTGGAGTTTCGGAGTTTTGGAGTTTTGGAGTTTTGGAGTTTTTGAGTTTTGGAGTTTTTGAGTTTTGGAGTTTTGGAGCTTTGGAGTTTTGGAGTTTTGGAGTTTCGGAGTTTTGGAGTTTTGGAGTTTTGGAGTTTTGGAGTTTTGGAGTTTTGGAGTTTTGGAGTTTTGGAGTTTCGGAGTTTTGGAGTTTTGGAGTTTTGGAGTTTTGGAGTTTCGGAGTATTGGAGTTTTGGAGTTTTGGAGTTTTGGAGTTTCCGAGTTTTGGAGATTCGGAGTTTTGGAGTTTTGGAGTTTTGGAGTTTCGGAGTTTCGGAGTTTCGGTGTTTTGGAGTTTTGGAGTTTTGGAGTATTGGAGTTTTGGAGTTTTGGAGTTTCGGAGTTTTGGAGTGTCGGAGTTTTGGAGTTTTGGAGTTTTGGAGTTTTGGAGTTTCGGAGTTTTGGAGTTTTGGAGTTTTGGAGTTTTGGAGTTTCGGAGTTTTGGAGTTTGGGAGTTTTGGAGTTTTGGAGATTCGGAGTTTTGGAGTTTCGGAGTTTTGGAGTTTCGGAGTTTTGGAGTTTCGGAGTTTTGGAGTTTCGGAGTTTTGGAGTTTCGGAGTTTTGGAGTTTTGGAGTTTTGGAGTTTTTGAGTTTTTGAGTTTTTGAGTTTTGGAGTTTCGGAGTTTTGGAGTATTGGAGTTTTGGAGTTTCGGAGTTTTGGAGTTTTGGAGTTTTGGAGTTTCGGAGTTTCGGAGTTTCGGTGTTTTGGAGTTTTGGAGTTTTGGAGTATTGGAGTTTTGGAGTTTTGGAGTTTCGGAGTTTTGGAGTTTCGGAGTTTTGGAGTTTTGGAGTTTTGGAGATTCGGAGTTTTGGAGTTTCGGAGTTTTGGAGTTTTGGAGATTCGGAGTTTTGAAGTTTCGGAGTTTTGGAGTTTCGGAGTTTTGGAGTTTCGGAGTTTCGGAGTTTTGGAGTTTCGGAGTTTTGGAGTTTTGGAGTTTCGGAGTTTTGGAGTTTTGGAGTTTCGGAGTTTTGGAGTTTCGGAGTTTTGGAGTTTTGGAGTTTCGGAGTTTTGGAGTTTTGGAGTTTTGGAGATTCGGAGTTTTGGAGTTTTGGAGTTTTGGAGTTTTGGAGTTTCGGAGTTTTGGAGTTTTGGAGTTTTGGAGTTTTGGAGTTTCGGAGTTTTGGAGTTTGGGAGTTTTGGAGTTTTGGAGATTCGGAGTTTCGGAGTTTCGGAGTTTTGGAGTTTCGGAGTTTTGGAGTTTCGGAGTTTTGGAGTTTCGGAGTTTTGGAGTTTCGGAGTTTTGGAGTTTTGGAGTTTTGGAGTTTTGGAGTTTTGGAGTTTCGGAGTTTTGGAGTTTTGGAGTTTTGGAGTTTTGGAGTATTGGAGTTTTGGAGTTTTGGAGTTTCGGAGTTTTGGAGTTTTGGAGTTTTGGAGATTCGGAGTTTTGAAGTTTTGGAGTATTGGAGTTTCGGAGTATTGGAGTATTGGAGTTTTGGAGTTTCGGAGTTTTGGAGTTTTGGAGTTTTGGAGTTTTGGAGTATTGGAGTTTTGGAGTTTTGGAGTTTTGGAGTTTTTGAGTTTGGGAGTTTTGGAGTTTTGGAGTTTCGGAGTTTCGGAGTTTTTGAGTTTGGGAGTTTTGGAGTTTTGGAGTTTTGGAGTTTCGGAGTTTTGGAGTTTTGGAGTTTTGGAGTTTTGGAGTATTGGAGTTTTGGAGTATTGGAGTTTCGGAGTTTTGGAGTTTTGGAGTTTTGGAGATTCGGAGTTTTGAAGTTTTGGAGTATTGGAGTTTCGGAGTATTGGAGTATTGGAGTTTTGGAGTTTCGGAGTTTTGGAGTTTTGGAGTTTTGGAGTTTCGGAGTTTTTGAGTTTGGGAGTTTTGGAGTTTTGGAGTTTTGGAGTTTCGGAGTTTCGGTGTTTTGGAGTTTTGGAGTTTTGGAGTATTGGAGTTTTGGAGTTTTGGAGTTTCGGAGTTTTGGAGTTTCGGAGTTTTGGAGTATTGGAGTTTTGGACTTTCGGAGTTTTGGAGTTTTGGAGTTTTGGAGTATTGGAGTTTTGGAGTTTTGGAGCTTTGGAGTTTTGGAGTTTTGGAGTTTCGGAGTTTTGGAGTTTTGGAGTATTGGAGTTTTGGAGTTTTGGAGTTTCGGAGTTTTGGAGTTTCGGAGTTTTGGAGTTTCGGAGTTTTGGAGTTTTGGAGTTTTGGAGTTTTGGAGTTTTGGAGTTTTTGAGTTTTGGAGTTTTGGAGCTTTGGAGTTTTGGAGTTTTGGAGTTTCGGAGTTTTGGAGTTTTGGAGTTTTGGAGTTTTGGAGTTTTGGAGTTTTGGAGTTTTGGAGTTTCGGAGTTTTGGAGTTTTGGAGTTTTGGAGTTTCGGAGTATTGGAGTTTTGGAGTTTTGGAGTTTTGGAGTTTCCGAGTTTTGGAGATTCGGAGTTTTGGAGTTTTGGAGTTTTGGAGTTTCGGAGTTTCGGAGTTTCGGTGTTTTGGAGTTTTGGAGTTTTGGAGTATTGGAGTTTTGGAGTTTTGGAGTTTCGGAGTTTTGGAGTGTCGGAGTTTTGGAGTTTTGGAGTTTTGGAGTTTTGGAGTTTCGGAGTTTTGGAGTTTTGGAGTTTTGGAGTTTTGGAGTTTCGGAGTTTTGGAGTTTGGGAGTTTTGGAGTTTTGGAGATTCGGAGTTTTGGAGTTTCGGAGTTTTGGAGTTTCGGAGTTTTGGAGTTTCGGAGTTTTGGAGTTTCGGAGTTTTGGAGTTTCGGAGTTTTGGAGTTTTGGAGTTTTGGAGTTTTTGAGTTTTTGAGTTTTTGAGTTTTGGAGTTTCGGAGTTTTGGAGTATTGGAGTTTTGGAGTTTCGGAGTTTTGGAGTTTTGGAGTTTTGGAGTTTCGGAGTTTCGGAGTTTCGGTGTTTTGGAGTTTTGGAGTTTTGGAGTATTGGAGTTTTGGAGTTTTGGAGTTTCGGAGTTTTGGAGTTTCGGAGTTTTGGAGTTTTGGAGTTTTGGAGATTCGGAGTTTTGGAGTTTCGGAGTTTTGGAGTTTTGGAGATTCGGAGTTTTGAAGTTTCGGAGTTTTGGAGTTTCGGAGTTTTGGAGTTTCGGAGTTTCGGAGTTTTGGAGTTTCGGAGTTTTGGAGTTTTGGAGTTTCGGAGTTTTGGAGTTTTGGAGTTTCGGAGTTTTGGAGTTTCGGAGTTTTGGAGTTTTGGAGTTTCGGAGTTTTGGAGTTTTGGAGTTTTGGAGATTCGGAGTTTTGGAGTTTTGGAGTTTTGGAGTTTTGGAGTTTCGGAGTTTTGGAGTTTTGGAGTTTTGGAGTTTTGGAGTTTCGGAGTTTTGGAGTTTGGGAGTTTTGGAGTTTTGGAGATTCGGAGTTTTGGAGTTTCGGAGTTTTGGAGTTTCGGAGTTTTGGAGTTTCGGAGTTTTGGAGTTTCGGAGTTTTGGAGTTTCGGAGTTTTGGAGTTTTGGAGTTTTTGAGTTTTTGAGTTTTTGAGTTTTTGAGTTTTGGAGTTTCGGAGTTTTGGAGTATTGGAGTTTTGGAGTTTCGGAGTTTTGGAGTTTTGGAGTTTTGGAGTTTCGGAGTTTCGGAGTTTCGGTGTTTTGGAGTTTTGGAGTTTTGGAGTATTGGAGTTTTGGAGTTTTGGAGTTTCGGAGTTTTGGAGTTTCGGAGTTTTGGAGTTTTGGAGTTTTGGAGATTCGGAGTTTTGGAGTTTCGGAGTTTTGGAGTTTTGGAGATTCGGAGTTTTGAAGTTTCGGAGTTTTGGAGTTTCGGAGTTTTGGAGTTTCGGAGTTTCGGAGTTTTGGAGTTTCGGAGTTTTGGAGTTTTGGAGTTTCGGAGTTTTGGAGTTTTGGAGTTTCGGAGTTTTGGAGTTTCAGAGTTTTGGAGTATTGGAGTTTTGGAGTATTGGAGTTTTGGAGTTTCGGAGTTTTGGAGTTTCGGAGTTTTGGAGTATTGGAGTTTTGGAGTATTGGAGTTTTGGAGTTTCGGAGTTTTGGAGTTTCGGAGTTTTGGAGTTTCGGAGTTTTGGAGTATTGGAGTTTTGGAGTTTCGGAGTTTTGGAGTTTTGGAGTTTTGGAGTATTGGAGTTTTGGAGTTTTGGAGCTTTGGAGTTTTGGAGTTTTGGAGTTTCGGAGTTTTGGAGTTTTGGAGTATTGGAGTTTTGGAGTTTTGGAGTTTCGGAGTTTTGGAGTTTCGGAGTTTTGGAGTTTCGGAGTTTTGGAGTTTTGGAGTTTTGGAGTTTTTGAGTTTTGGAGTTTTTGAGTTTTGGAGTTTTGGAGCTTTGGAGTTTTGGAGTTTTGGAGTTTCGGAGTTTTGGAGTTTTGGAGTTTTGGAGTTTTGGAGTTTTGGAGTTTTGGAGTTTTGGAGTTTTGGAGTTTTGGAGTTTCGGAGTTTTGGAGTTTTGGAGTTTTGGAGTTTTGGAGTTTCGGAGTATTGGAGTTTTGGAGTTTTGGAGTTTTGGAGTTTCCGAGTTTTGGAGATTCGGAGTTTTGGAGTTTTGGAGTTTTGGAGTTTCGGAGTTTCGGAGTTTCGGTGTTTTGGAGTTTTGGAGTTTTGGAGTATTGGAGTTTTGGAGTTTTGGAGTTTCGGAGTTTTGGAGTGTCGGAGTTTTGGAGTTTTGGAGTTTTGGAGTTTTGGAGTTTCGGAGTTTTGGAGTTTTGGAGTTTTGGAGTTTTGGAGTTTCGGAGTTTTGGAGTTTGGGAGTTTTGGAGTTTTGGAGATTCGGAGTTTTGGAGTTTCGGAGTTTTGGAGTTTCGGAGTTTTGGAGTTTCGGAGTTTTGGAGTTTCGGAGTTTTGGAGTTTCGGAGTTTTGGAGTTTTGGAGTTTTGGAGTTTTTGAGTTTTTGAGTTTTTGAGTTTTGGAGTTTCGGAGTTTTGGAGTATTGGAGTTTTGGAGTTTCGGAGTTTTGGAGTTTTGGAGTTTTGGAGTTTCGGAGTTTCGGAGTTTCGGTGTTTTGGAGTTTTGGAGTTTTGGAGTATTGGAGTTTTGGAGTTTTGGAGTTTCGGAGTTTTGGAGTTTCGGAGTTTTGGAGTTTTGGAGTTTTGGAGATTCGGAGTTTTGGAGTTTCGGAGTTTTGGAGTTTTGGAGATTCGGAGTTTTGAAGTTTCGGAGTTTTGGAGTTTCGGAGTTTTGGAGTTTCGGAGTTTCGGAGTTTTGGAGTTTCGGAGTTTTGGAGTTTTGGAGTTTCGGAGTTTTGGAGTTTTGGAGTTTCGGAGTTTTGGAGTTTCGGAGTTTTGGAGTTTTGGAGTTTCGGAGTTTTGGAGTTTTGGAGTTTTGGAGATTCGGAGTTTTGGAGTTTTGGAGTTTTGGAGTTTTGGAGTTTCGGAGTTTTGGAGTTTTGGAGTTTTGGAGTTTTGGAGTTTCGGAGTTTTGGAGTTTGGGAGTTTTGGAGTTTTGGAGATTCGGAGTTTCGGAGTTTCGGAGTTTTGGAGTTTCGGAGTTTTGGAGTTTCGGAGTTTTGGAGTTTCGGAGTTTTGGAGTTTCGGAGTTTTGGAGTTTTGGAGTTTTGGAGTTTTGGAGTTTTGGAGTTTCCGAGTTTTGGAGTTTTGGAGTTTTGGAGTTTTGGAGTATTGGAGTTTTGGAGTTTTGGAGTTTCGGAGTTTTGGAGTTTTGGAGTTTTGGAGATTCGGAGTTTTGAAGTTTTGGAGTATTGGAGTTTCGGAGTATTGGAGTATTGGAGTTTTGGAGTTTCGGAGTTTTGGAGTTTTGGAGTTTTGGAGTTTTGGAGTATTGGAGTTTTGGAGTTTTGGAGTTTTGGAGTTTTTGAGTTTGGGAGTTTTGGAGTTTTGGAGTTTCGGAGTTTCGGAGTTTTTGAGTTTGGGAGTTTTGGAGTTTTGGAGTTTTGGAGTTTCGGAGTTTTGGAGTTTTGGAGTTTTGGAGTTTTGGAGTATTGGAGTTTTGGAGTATTGGAGTTTCGGAGTTTTGGAGTTTTGGAGTTTTGGAGATTCGGAGTTTTGAAGTTTTGGAGTATTGGAGTTTCGGAGTATTGGAGTATTGGAGTTTTGGAGTTTCGGAGTTTTGGAGTTTTGGAGTTTTGGAGTTTCGGAGTTTTTGAGTTTGGGAGTTTTGGAGTTTTGGAGTTTTGGAGTTTCGGAGTTTCGGTGTTTTGGAGTTTTGGAGTTTTGGAGTATTGGAGTTTTGGAGTTTTGGAGTTTCGGAGTTTTGGAGTTTCGGAGTTTTGGAGTATTGGAGTTTTGGACTTTCGGAGTTTTGGAGTTTTGGAGTTTTGGAGTATTGGAGTTTTGGAGTTTTGGAGCTTTGGAGTTTTGGAGTTTTGGAGTTTCGGAGTTTTGGAGTTTTGGAGTATTGGAGTTTTGGAGTTTTGGAGTTTCGGAGTTTTGGAGTTTCGGAGTTTTGGAGTTTCGGAGTTTTGGAGTTTTGGAGTTTTGGAGTTTTTGAGTTTTGGAGTTTTTGAGTTTTGGAGTTTTGGAGCTTTGGAGTTTTGGAGTTTTGGAGTTTCGGAGTTTTGGAGTTTTGGAGTTTTGGAGTTTTGGAGTTTTGGAGTTTTGGAGTTTTGGAGTTTCGGAGTTTTGGAGTTTTGGAGTTTTGGAGTTTCGGAGTATTGGAGTTTTGGAGTTTTGGAGTTTTGGAGTTTCCGAGTTTTGGAGATTCGGAGTTTTGGAGTTTTGGAGTTTTGGAGTTTCGGAGTTTCGGAGTTTCGGTGTTTTGGAGTTTTGGAGTTTTGGAGTATTGGAGTTTTGGAGTTTTGGAGTTTCGGAGTTTTGGAGTGTCGGAGTTTTGGAGTTTTGGAGTTTTGGAGTTTTGGAGTTTCGGAGTTTTGGAGTTTTGGAGTTTTGGAGTTTTGGAGTTTCGGAGTTTTGGAGTTTGGGAGTTTTGGACTTTTGGAGATTCGGAGTTTTGGAGTTTCGGAGTTTTGGAGTTTCGGAGTTTTGGAGTTTCGGAGTTTTGGAGTTTCGGAGTTTTGGAGTTTCGGAGTTTTGGAGTTTTGGAGTTTTGGAGTTTTTGAGTTTTTGAGTTTTTGAGTTTTGGAGTTTCGGAGTTTTGGAGTATTGGAGTTTTGGAGTTTCGGAGTTTTGGAGTTTTGGAGTTTTGGAGTTTCGGAGTTTCGGAGTTTCGGTGTTTTGGAGTTTTGGAGTTTTGGAGTATTGGAGTTTTGGAGTTTTGGAGTTTCGGAGTTTTGGAGTTTCGGAGTTTTGGAGTTTTGGAGTTTTGGAGATTCGGAGTTTTGGAGTTTCGGAGTTTTGGAGTTTTGGAGATTCGGAGTTTTGAAGTTTCGGAGTTTTGGAGTTTCGGAGTTTTGGAGTTTCGGAGTTTCGGAGTTTTGGAGTTTCGGAGTTTTGGAGTTTTGGAGTTTCGGAGTTTTGGAGTTTTGGAGTTTCGGAGTTTTGGAGTTTCGGAGTTTTGGAGTTTTGGAGTTTCGGAGTTTTGGAGTTTTGGAGTTTTGGAGATTCGGAGTTTTGGAGTTTTGGAGTTTTGGAGTTTTGGAGTTTCGGAGTTTTGGAGTTTTGGAGTTTTGGAGTTTTGGAGTTTCGGAGTTTTGGAGTTTGGGAGTTTTGGAGTTTTGGAGATTCGGAGTTTTGGAGTTTCGGAGTTTTGGAGTTTCGGAGTTTTGGAGTTTCGGAGTTTTGGAGTTTCGGAGTTTTGGAGTTTCGGAGTTTTGGAGTTTTGGAGTTTTGGAGTTTTTGAGTTTTTGAGTTTTTGAGTTTTGGAGTTTCGGAGTTTTGGAGTATTGGAGTTTTGGAGTTTCGGAGTTTTGGAGTTTTGGAGTTTTGGAGTTTCGGAGTTTCGGAGTTTCGGTGTTTTGGAGTTTTGGAGTTTTGGAGTATTGGAGTTTTGGAGTTTTGGAGTTTCGGAGTTTTGGAGTTTCGGAGTTTTGGAGTTTTGGAGTTTTGGAGATTCGGAGTTTTGGAGTTTCGGAGTTTTGGAGTTTTGGAGATTCGGAGTTTTGAAGTTTCGGAGTTTTGGAGTTTCGGAGTTTTGGAGTTTCGGAGTTTCGGAGTTTTGGAGTTTCGGAGTTTTGGAGTTTTGGAGTTTCGGAGTTTTGGAGTTTTGGAGTTTCGGAGTTTTGGAGTTTCAGAGTTTTGGAGTATTGGAGTTTTGGAGTATTGGAGTTTTGGAGTTTCGGAGTTTTGGAGTTTCGGAGTTTTGGAGTTTTGGAGTATTGGAGTTTTGGAGTTTTGGAGTTTCGGAGTTTTGGAGTTTTGGAGTTTCGGAGTTTCGGAGTTTTGGAGTTTCGGAGTTTCGGAGTTTCGGCGTTTTGGAGTTTCGGAGTTTTGGAGTTTTGGAGTTTCGGAGTTTTGGAGTTTTGGAGTTTCGGAGTTTTGGAGTTTCGGAGTTTTGGAGTTTTGGAGTTTCGGAGTTTTGGAGTTTTGGAGTTTTGGAGATTCGGAGTTTTGGAGTTTCAGAGTTTTGGAGTTTCGGAGTTTTGGAGTTTTGGAGTTTTGGAGCTTTGGAGTTTTGGAGTTTCCGAGTTTTGGAGTTTCGGAGTTTTGGAGTTTCGGAGTTTCGGAGTTTTGGAGTTTTGCAGTTTTGGAGTTTTGGAGTTTCGGAGTTTCGGAGTTTTGGAGTATTGGAGTTTTGGAGTTTTGGAGTTTTCGAGTTTTCGAGTTTCGGAGTTTTGGAGTTTTGGAGTTTTGGAGTTTTGGAGTTTCGGAGTTTCGGAGTATTGGAGTTTTGGAGTTTCGGAGTTTTGGAGTTTTGGAGTTTTGGAGTTTTGGAGTTTCGGAGTTTTGGAGTTTCGGAGTTTTGGAGTTTTGGAGTTTTGGAGTTTCGGAGTTTCGGAGTTTCGGAGTTTTGGAGTTTCGGAGTTTTGGAGTATTGGAGTTTTGGAATTTCGGAGTTTCGGAGTTTTGGAGTTTCGGAGTTTTGGAGTTTTGGAGTTTCGGAGTTTTGGAGTTTTGGAGTTTTGGAGATTCGGAGTTTCGGAGTTTCGGAGTTTTGGAGTTTTGGAGTTTCGGAGTTTCAGAGTTTCGGAGTTTTGGAGTTTTGGAGTTTCGGAGTTTTGGAGTTTCGGAGTTTCGGAGTTTCGGTGTTTTGGAGTTTTGGAGTTTTGGAGTATTGGAGTTTTGGAGTTTTGGAGTTTCGGAGTTTTGGAGTTTCGGAGTTTTGGAGTTTTGGAGTTTTGGAGATTCGGAGTTTTGGAGTTTCGGAGTTTTGGAGTTTTGGAGATTCGGAGTTTTGAAGTTTCGGAGTTTTGGAGTTTCGGAGTTTTGGAGTTTCGGAGTTTCGGAGTTTTGGAGTTTCGGAGTTTTGGAGTTTTGGAGTTTCGGAGTTTTGGAGTTTTGGAGTTTCGGAGTTTTGGAGTTTCGGAGTTTTGGAGTTTTGGAGTTTCGGAGTTTTGGAGTTTTGGAGTTTTGGAGATTCGGAGTTTTGGAGTTTTGGAGTTTTGGAGTTTTGGAGTTTCGGAGTTTTGGAGTTTTGGAGTTTTGGAGTTTTGGAGTTTCGGAGTTTTGGAGTTTGGGAGTTTTGGAGTTTTGGAGATTCGGAGTTTTGGAGTTTCGGAGTTTTGGAGTTTCGGAGTTTTGGAGTTTCGGAGTTTTGGAGTTTCGGAGTTTTGGAGTTTCGGAGTTTTGGAGTTTTGGAGTTTTGGAGTTTTGGAGTTTTTGAGTTTTTGAGTTTTGGAGTTTCGGAGTTTTGGAGTATTGGAGTTTTGGAGTTTCGGAGTTTTGGAGTTTTGGAGTTTTGGAGTTTCGGAGTTTCGGAGTTTCGGTGTTTTGGAGTTTTGGAGTTTTGGAGTATTGGAGTTTTGGAGTTTTGGAGTTTCGGAGTTTTGGAGTTTCGGAGTTTTGGAGTTTTGGAGTTTTGGAGATTCGGAGTTTTGGAGTTTCGGAGTTTTGGAGTTTTGGAGATTCGGAGTTTTGAAGTTTCGGAGTTTTGGAGTTTCGGAGTTTTGGAGTTTCGGAGTTTCGGAGTTTTGGAGTTTCGGAGTTTTGGAGTTTTGGAGTTTCGGAGTTTTGGAGTTTTGGAGTATCGGAGTTTTGGAGTTTCAGAGTTTTGGAGTATTGGAGTTTTGGAGTATTGGAGTTTTGGAGTTTCGGAGTTTTGGAGTTTCGGAGTTTTGGAGTTTTGCAGTATTGGAGTTTTGGAGTTTTGGAGTTTCGGAGTTTTGGAGTTTTGGAGTTTCGGAGTTTCGGAGTTTTGGAGTTTCGGAGTTTCGGAGTTTCGGCGTTTTGGAGTTTCGGAGTTTTGGAGTTTTGGAGTTTCGGAGTTTTGGAGTTTTGGAGTTTCGGAGTTTTGGAGTTTCGGAGTTTTGGAGTTTTGGAGTTTCGGAGTTTTGGAGTTTTGGAGTTTTGGAGATTCGGAGTTTTGGAGTTTCAGAGTTTTGGAGTTTCGGAGTTTTGGAGTTTTGGAGTTTTGGAGCTTTGGAGTTTTGGAGTTTCCGAGTTTTGGAGTTTCGGAGTTTTGGAGTTTCGGAGTTTCGGAGTTTTGGAGTTTTGCAGTTTTGGAGTTTTGGAGTTTTGGAGTTTCGGAGTTTCGGAGTTTTGGAGTATTGGAGTTTTGGAGTTTTGGAGTTTTCGAGTTTTCGAGTTTCGGAGTTTTGGAGTTTTGGAGTTTTGGAGTTTTGGAGTTTCGGAGTTTCGGAGTATTGGAGTTTTGGAGTTTCGGAGTTTTGGAGTTTTGGAGTTTTGGAGTTTTGGAGTTTCGGAGTTTTGGAGTTTCGGAGTTTTGGAGTTTTGGAGTTTTGGAGTTTCGGAGTTTCGGAGTTTCGGAGTTTTGGAGTTTCGGAGTTTTGGAGTATTGGAGTTTTGGAATTTCGGAGTTTCGGAGTTTTGGAGTTTCGGAGTTTTGGAGTTTTGGAGTTTCGGAGTTTTGGAGTTTTGGAGTTTTGGAGATTCGGAGTTTCGGAGTTTCGGAGTTTTGGAGTTTTGGAGTTTCGGAGTTTCAGAGTTTCGGAGTTTTGGAGTTTTGGAGTTTCGGAGTTTTGGAGTTTCGGAGTTTCGGAGTTTCGGCGTTTTGGAGTTTCGGAGTTTTGGAGTTTTGGAGTTTCGGAGTTTTGGAGTTTTGGAGTTTCGGAGTTTTGGAGTTTCGGAGTTTTGGAGTTTTGGAGTTTCGGAGTTTTGGAGTTTTGGAGTTTTGGAGATTCGGAGTTTTGGAGTTTCGGAGTTTTGGAGTTTCGGAGTTTTGGAGTTTTGGAGTTTTGGAGCTTTGGAGTTTTGGAGTTTCCGAGTTTTGGAGTTTCGGAGTTTTGGAGTTTCGGAGTTTCGGAGTTTCGGAGTTTTGGAGTTTTGGAGTTTTGGAGTTTTGTAGTTTTGGAGTTTTGGAGTTTCGGAGTTTCGGAGTTTTGGAGTTTTGGAGATTCGGAGTTTTGAAGTTTTGGAGTATTGGAGTTTCGGAGTTTTGGAGTTTTGGAGTTTCGGAGTATTGGAGTATTGGAGTTTTGGAGTTTCGGAGTTTTGGAGTTTTGGAGTTTTGGAGTTTCGGAGTTTTTGAGTTTCGGAGTTTTGGAGTTTTGGAGTTTTGGAGTTTTGGAGTTTCGGAGTTTCGGTGTTTTGGAGTTTTGGAGTTTTGGAGTATTGGAGTTTTGGAGTTTTGGAGTTTCGGAGTTTTGGAGTTTCGGAGTTTTGGAGTATTGGAGTTTTGGAGTTTCGGAGTTTTGGAGTTTTGGAGTTTTGGAGTATTGGAGTTTTGGAGTTTTGGAGCTTTGGAGTTTTGGAGTTTTGGAGTTTCGGAGTTTTGGAGTTTTGGAGTATTGGAGTTTTGGAGTTTTGGAGTTTCGGAGTTTTGGAGTTTCGGAGTTTTGGAGTTTCGGAGTTTTGGAGTTTTGGAGTTTTGGAGTTTTTGAGTTTTGGAGTTTTTGAGTTTTGGAGTTTTGGAGCTTTGGAGTTTTGGAGTTTTGGAGTTTCGGAGTTTTGGAGTTTTGGAGTTTTGGAGTTTTGGAGTTTTGGAGTTTTGGAGTTTTGGAGTTTCGGAGTTTTGGAGTTTTGGAGTTTCGGAGTATTGGAGTTTTGGAGTTTTGGAGTTTCCGAGTTTTGGAGATTCGGAGTTTTGGAGTTTTGGAGTTTTGGAGTTTCGGAGTTTCGGAGTTTCGGTGTTTTGGAGTTTTGGAGTTTTGGAGTATTGGAGTTTTGGAGTTTTGGAGTTTCGGAGTTTTGGAGTGTCGGAGTTTCGGAGTTTCGGAGTTTTGGAGTTTTGGAGTTTCGGAGTTTCGGAGTTTCGGAGTTTCGGAGTTTCGGAGTTTTGGAGTTTTGGAGTTTCGGAGTTTTGGAGTTTTGGAGTTTCGGAGTTTTGGAGTTTTGGAGTTTCGGAGTTTTGGAGTTTTGGAGTTTCGGAGTTTTGGAGTTTTGGAGTTTTGGAGTTTTGGAGTTTTGGAGTTTTGGAGTTTCGGAGTTTTGGAGTTTTGGAGTTTTGGAGTTTTCGAGTTTTGGAGTTTTGGAGATTCGGAGTTTTGGAGTTTCGGAGTTTTGGAGTTTTGGAGTTTTGGAGTTTTGTAGTTTTGGAGTTTTGGAGTTTCGGAGTTTCGGAGTTTTGGAGTTTTGGAGATTCGGAGTTTTGAAGTTTTGGAGTATTGGAGTTTCGGAGTTTTGGAGTTTTGGAGTTTCGGAGTATTGGAGTATTGGAGTTTTGGTGTTTTGGAGTTTTGGAGTTTTGGAGTATTGGAGTTTTGGAGTTTCGGAGTTTTGGAGTTTCGGAGTTTTGGAGTATTGGAGTTTTGGAGTTTCGGAGTTTTGGAGTTTTGGAGTTTTGGAGTATTGGAGTTTTGGAGTTTTGGAGCTTTGGAGTTTTGGAGTTTTGGAGTTTCGGAGTTTTGGAGTTTTGGAGTATTGGAGTTTTGGAGTTTTGGAGTTTCGGAGTTTTGGAGTTTCGGAGTTTTGGAGTTTCGGAGTTTTGGAGTTTTGGAGTTTTGGAGTTTTTGAGTTTTGGAGTTTTTGAGTTTTGGAGTTTTGGAGCTTTGGAGTTTTAGAGTTTTGGAGTTTCGGAGTTTTGGAGTTTTGGAGTTTTGGAGTTTCGGAGTTTTGGAGTTTTGGAGTTTTGGAGTTTCGGAGTTTTGGAGTTTTGGAGTTTTGGAGATTCGGAGTTTTGGAGTTTCGGAGTTTTGGAGTTTCGGAGTTTTGGAGTTTTGGAGCTTTGGAGTTTTGGAGTTTCCGAGTTTTGGAGTTTCGGAGTTTTGGAGTTTCGGAGTTTCGGAGTTTTGGAGTTTTGCAGTTTTGGAGTTTTGGAGTTTTGGAGTTTTGGAGTTTCGGAGTTTCGGAGTTTTGGAGTATTGGAGTTTTGGAGTTTTGGAGTTTTCGAGTTTTCGAGTTTCGGAGTTTCGGAGTTTTGGAGTTTTGGAGTTTTGGAGTTTCGGAGTTTCGGTGTTTTGGAGTTTTGGAGTTTTGGAGTATTGGAGTTTTGGAGTTTTGGAGTTTCGGAGTTTTGGAGTTTCGGAGTTTTGGAGTATTGGAGTTTTGGAATTTCGGAGTATTGGAGTTTTGGAGTTTTGGAGTTTCGGAGTTTTGGAGTTTCGGAGTTTTGGAGTTTTGGAGTTTTGGAGATTCGGAGTTTTGGAGTTTCGGAGTTTTGGAGTTTCGGAGTTTTGGAGTTTCGGAGTTTTGGAGTTTCGGAGTTTTGGAGTTTTGGAGTTTTGGAGTTTTTGAGTTTTGGAGTTTTGGAGTTTCGGAGTTTTGGAGTATTGGAGTTTTGGAGTTTCGGAGTTTTGGAGTTTTGGAGTTTTGGAGTTTCGGAGTTTTGGAGTTTCGGAGTTTTGGAGTTTTGGAGTTTTGGAGTTTTGGAGTTTCGGAGTTTCGGAGTTTCGGTGTTTTGGAGTTTTGGAGTTTTGGAGTATTGGAGTTTCGGAGTTTTGGAGTTTTGGAGTTTCGGAGTTTCGGAGTTTCGGAGTTTCGGAGTTTTGGAGTTTCGGAGTTTTGGAGTTTTGGAGTTTCGGAGATTCGGAGTTTTGGAGTTTTGGAGTTTTGGAGTTTCGGAGTTTCGGAGTTTTGGAGTTTTGGAGTTTCGGAGTTTCGGAGTTTCGGAGTTTTGGAGTTTTGGAGTTTCGGAGTTTTGGAGTTTTGGAGTTTCGGAGTTTCGGAGTTTCGGAGTTCTGGAGTTTTGGAGTTTCGGAGTTTTGGAGTTTCGGAGTTTCGGAGTTTCGGCGTTTTGGAGTTTCGGA
The DNA here is from genome assembly GCF_055824585.1 of Amblyomma mixtum. Lineage (NCBI taxonomy): Eukaryota > Metazoa > Arthropoda > Arachnida > Ixodida > Ixodidae > Amblyomma > Amblyomma mixtum. The sequence goes on from NW_028317651.1 coordinate 14,871,289, forward strand.
GTTTTGGAGTTTTGGAGTTTTGGAGTTTCGGAGTTTTGGAGTTTTGGAGTTTCGGAGTTTTGGAGTTTCGGAGTTTTGGAGTTTTGGAGTTTCGGAGTTTTGGAGTTTTGGAGATTCGGAGTTTTGGAGTTTCGGAGTTTTGGAGTTTCGGAGTTTTGGAGTTTTGGAGTTTTGGAGCTTTGGAGTTTTGGAGTTTCCGAGTTTTGGAGTTTCGGAGTTTTGGAGTTTCGGAGTTTCGGAGTTTTGGAGTTTTGCAGTTTTGGAGTTTTGGAGTTTTGGAGTTTCGGAGTTGCGGAGTTTTGGAGTATTGGAGTTTTGGAGTTTTGGAGTTTTCGAGTTTTGGAGTTTCGGAGTTTCGGAGTTTTGGAGTTTTGGAGTTTTGGAGTTTCGGAGTTTCGGAGTATTGGAGTTTTGGAGTTTCGGAGTTTTGGAGTTTTGGAGTTTTGGAGTTTTGGAGTTTCGGAGTTTTGGAGTTTCGGAGTTTTGGAGTTTTGGAGTTTTGGAGTTTCGGAGTTCCGGAGTTTCGGTGTTTTGGAGTTTTGGAGTTTTGGAGTATTGGAGTTTTGGAGTTTTGGAGTTTCGGAGTTTTGGAGTTTCGGAGTTTTGGAGTTTTGGAGTTTTGGAGATTCGGAGTTTTGGAGTTTCGGAGTTTTGGAGTTTCGGAGTTTTGGAGTTTCGGAGTTTTGGAGTTTCGGAGTTTTGGAGTTTTGGAGTTTTTGAGTTTTTGAGTTTTGGAGTTTTGGAGTTTCGGAGTTTTGGAGTATTGGAGTTTTGGAGTTTCGGAGTTTTGGAGTTTTGGAGTTTTGGAGTTTCGGAGTTTTGGAGTTTCGGAGTTTCGGAGTTTTGGAGTTTTGGAGTTTTGGAGTTTCGGAGTTTCGGAGTTTCGGTGTTTTGGAGTTTTGGAGTTTTGGAGTATTGGAGTTTTGGAGTTTTCGAGTTTTGGAGTTTCGGAGTTTCGGAGTTTTGGAGTTTCGGAGTTTTGGAGTTTCGGAGTTTTGGAGTTTTGGAGTTTTGGAGTTTTGGAGTTTTGGAGTTTTGGAGTTTCGGAGTTTTGGAGTTTTGGAGTTTTGGAGTTTTGGAGTTTCGGAGTTTTGGAGTTTTGGAGTTTTGGAGTTTTGGAGTTTTGGAGTTTTGGAGTTTTGGAGTTTTGGAGTTTCGGAGTTTTGGAGTTTTGGAGTTTTGGAGTTTTGGAGTTTCGGAGTTTTGGAGTTTTGGAGTTTCGGAGTTTTGGAGTTTTGGAGTTTTGGAGTTTCGGAGTTTTGGAGTTTTGGAGTTTTGGAGTTTTGGAGTTTCGGAGTTTTGGAGTTTTGGAGTTTTGGAGTTTTGGAGTTTCGGAGTTTTGGAGTTTTGGAGTTTTGGAGTTTTGGAGTTTCCGAGTTTTGGAGTTTCGGAGTTTTGGAGTTTCGGAGTTTCGGAGTTTCGGAGTTCTGGAGTTTTGGAGTTTCGGAGTTTTGGAGTTTTGGAGTTTCGGAGTTTCGGAGTTTCGGCGTTTTGGAGTTTCGGAATTTTGGAGTTTTGGAGTTTTGGAGTTTTGGAGTTTCGGAGTTTTGGAGTTTTGGAGTTTCGGAGTTTTGGAGTTTCGGAGTTTTGGAGTTTTGGAGTTTCGGAGTTTTGGAGTTTTGGAGATTCGGAGTTTTGGAGTTTCGGAGTTTTGGAGTTTCGGAGTTTTGGAGTTTTGGAGTTTTGGAGCTTTGGAGTTTTGGAGTTTCCGAGTTTTGGAGTTTCGGAGTTTTGGAGTTTCGGAGTTTCGGAGTTTTGGAGTTTTGCAGTTTTGGAGTTTTGGAGTTTTGGAGTTTCGGAGTTGCGGAGTTTTGGAGTATTGGAGTTTTGGAGTTTTGGAGTTTTCGAGTTTTGGAGTTTCGGAGTTTCGGAGTTTTGGAGTTTTGGAGTTTTGGAGTTTCGGAGTTTCGGAGTATTGGAGTTTTGGAGTTTCGGAGTTTTGGAGTTTTGGAGTTTTGGAGTTTTGGAGTTTCGGAGTTTTGGAGTTTCGGAGTTTTGGAGTTTTGGAGTTTTGGAGTTTCGGAGTTTCGGAGTTTCGGTGTTTTGGAGTTTTGGAGTTTTGGAGTATTGGAGTTTTGGAGTTTTGGAGTTTCGGAGTTTCAGAGTTTCGGAGTTTTGGAGTTTTGGAGTTTCGGAGTTTTGGAGTTTCGGAGTTTCGGAGTTTCGGCGTTTTGGAGTTTCGGAGTTTTGGAGTTTTGGAGTTTCGGAGTTTTGGAGTTTTGGAGTTTCGGAGTTTTGGAGTTTCGGAGTTTTGGAGTTTTGGAGTTTCGGAGTTTTGGAGTTTTGGAGATTCGGAGTTTTGGAGTTTCGGAGTTTTGGAGTTTCGGAGTTTTGGAGTTTTGGAGTTTTGGAGCTTTGGAGTTTTGGAGTTTCCGAGTTTTGGAGTTTCGGAGTTTTGGAGTTTCGGAGTTTCGGAGTTTCGGAGTTTTGGAGTTTTGGAGTTTTGGAGTTTTGTAGTTTTGGAGTTTTGGAGTTTCGGAGTTTCGGAGTTTTGGAGTTTTGGAGATTCGGAGTTTTGAAGTTTTGGAGTATTGGAGTTTCGGAGTTTTGGAGTTTTGGAGTTTCGGAGTATTGGAGTATTGGAGTTTTGGAGTTTCGGAGTTTTGGAGTTTTGGAGTTTTGGAGTTTCGGAGTTTTTGAGTTTCGGAGTTTTGGAGTTTTGGAGTTTTGGAGTTTTGGAGTTTCGGAGTTTCGGTGTTTTGGAGTTTTGGAGTTTTGGAGTATTGGAGTTTTGGAGTTTTGGAGTTTCGGAGTTTTGGAGTTTCGGAGTTTTGGAGTATTGGAGTTTTGGAGTTTCGGAGTTTTGGAGTTTTGGAGTTTTGGAGTATTGGAGTTTTGGAGTTTTGGAGCTTTGGAGTTTTGGAGTTTTGGAGTTTCGGAGTTTTGGAGTTTTGGAGTATTGGAGTTTTGGAGTTTTGGAGTTTCGGAGTTTTGGAGTTTCGGAGTTTTGGAGTTTCGGAGTTTTGGAGTTTTGGAGTTTTGGAGTTTTTGAGTTTTGGAGTTTTTGAGTTTTGGAGTTTTGGAGCTTTGGAGTTTTGGAGTTTTGGAGTTTCGGAGTTTTGGAGTTTTGGAGTTTTGGAGTTTTGGAGTTTTGGAGTTTTGGAGTTTTGGAGTTTCGGAGTTTTGGAGTTTTGGAGTTTCGGAGTATTGGAGTTTTGGAGTTTTGGAGTTTCCGAGTTTTGGAGATTCGGAGTTTTGGAGTTTTGGAGTTTTGGAGTTTCGGAGTTTCGGAGTTTCGGTGTTTTGGAGTTTTGGAGTTTTGGAGTATTGGAGTTTTGGAGTTTTGGAGTTTCGGAGTTTTGGAGTGTCGGAGTTTCGGAGTTTCGGAGTTTTGGAGTTTTGGAGTTTCGGAGTTTCGGAGTTTCGGAGTTTCGGAGTTTCGGAGTTTTGGAGTTTTGGAGTTTCGGAGTTTTGGAGTTTTGGAGTTTCGGAGTTTTGGAGTTTTGGAGTTTCGGAGTTTTGGAGTTTTGGAGTTTCGGAGTTTTGGAGTTTTGGAGTTTTGGAGTTTTGGAGTTTTGGAGTTTTGGAGTTTCGGAGTTTTGGAGTTTTGGAGTTTTGGAGTTTTCGAGTTTTGGAGTTTTGGAGATTCGGAGTTTTGGAGTTTCGGAGTTTTGGAGTTTTGGAGTTTTGGAGTTTTGTAGTTTTGGAGTTTTGGAGTTTCGGAGTTTCGGAGTTTTGGAGTTTTGGAGATTCGGAGTTTTGAAGTTTTGGAGTATTGGAGTTTCGGAGTTTTGGAGTTTTGGAGTTTCGGAGTATTGGAGTATTGGAGTTTTGGTGTTTTGGAGTTTTGGAGTTTTGGAGTATTGGAGTTTTGGAGTTTCGGAGTTTTGGAGTTTCGGAGTTTTGGAGTATTGGAGTTTTGGAGTTTCGGAGTTTTGGAGTTTTGGAGTTTTGGAGTATTGGAGTTTTGGAGTTTTGGAGCTTTGGAGTTTTGGAGTTTTGGAGTTTCGGAGTTTTGGAGTTTTGGAGTATTGGAGTTTTGGAGTTTTGGAGTTTCGGAGTTTTGGAGTTTCGGAGTTTTGGAGTTTCGGAGTTTTGGAGTTTTGGAGTTTTGGAGTTTTTGAGTTTTGGAGTTTTTGAGTTTTGGAGTTTTGGAGCTTTGGAGTTTTAGAGTTTTGGAGTTTCGGAGTTTTGGAGTTTTGGAGTTTTGGAGTTTCGGAGTTTTGGAGTTTTGGAGTTTTGGAGTTTCGGAGTTTTGGAGTTTTGGAGTTTTGGAGATTCGGAGTTTTGGAGTTTCGGAGTTTTGGAGTTTCGGAGTTTTGGAGTTTTGGAGCTTTGGAGTTTTGGAGTTTCCGAGTTTTGGAGTTTCGGAGTTTTGGAGTTTCGGAGTTTCGGAGTTTTGGAGTTTTGCAGTTTTGGAGTTTTGGAGTTTTGGAGTTTTGGAGTTTCGGAGTTTCGGAGTTTTGGAGTATTGGAGTTTTGGAGTTTTGGAGTTTTCGAGTTTTCGAGTTTCGGAGTTTCGGAGTTTTGGAGTTTTGGAGTTTTGGAGTTTCGGAGTTTCGGTGTTTTGGAGTTTTGGAGTTTTGGAGTATTGGAGTTTTGGAGTTTTGGAGTTTCGGAGTTTTGGAGTTTCGGAGTTTTGGAGTATTGGAGTTTTGGAATTTCGGAGTATTGGAGTTTTGGAGTTTTGGAGTTTCGGAGTTTTGGAGTTTCGGAGTTTTGGAGTTTTGGAGTTTTGGAGATTCGGAGTTTTGGAGTTTCGGAGTTTTGGAGTTTCGGAGTTTTGGAGTTTCGGAGTTTTGGAGTTTCGGAGTTTTGGAGTTTTGGAGTTTTGGAGTTTTTGAGTTTTGGAGTTTTGGAGTTTCGGAGTTTTGGAGTATTGGAGTTTTGGAGTTTCGGAGTTTTGGAGTTTTGGAGTTTTGGAGTTTCGGAGTTTTGGAGTTTCGGAGTTTTGGAGTTTTGGAGTTTTGGAGTTTTGGAGTTTCGGAGTTTCGGAGTTTCGGTGTTTTGGAGTTTTGGAGTTTTGGAGTATTGGAGTTTCGGAGTTTTGGAGTTTTGGAGTTTCGGAGTTTCGGAGTTTCGGAGTTTCGGAGTTTTGGAGTTTCGGAGTTTTGGAGTTTTGGAGTTTCGGAGATTCGGAGTTTTGGAGTTTTGGAGTTTTGGAGTTTCGGAGTTTCGGAGTTTTGGAGTTTTGGAGTTTCGGAGTTTCGGAGTTTCGGAGTTTTGGAGTTTTGGAGTTTCGGAGTTTTGGAGTTTTGGAGTTTCGGAGTTTCGGAGTTTCGGAGTTCTGGAGTTTTGGAGTTTCGGAGTTTTGGAGTTTCGGAGTTTCGGAGTTTCGGCGTTTTGGAGTTTCGGAGTTTTGGAGTTTTGGAGTTTTGGAGTTTCGGAGTTTTGGAGTTTTGGAGTTTCGGAGTTTTGGAGTTTCGGAGTTTTGGAGTTTTGGAGTTTCGGAGTTTTGGAGTTTTGGAGATTCGGAGTTTTGGAGTTTCGGAGTTTTGGAGTTTCGGAGTTTTGGAGTTTTGGAGTTTTGGAGCTTTGGAGTTTTGGAGTTTCCGAGTTTTGGAGTTTCGGAGTTTTGGAGTTTCGGAGTTTCGGAGTTTTGGAGTTTTGCAGTTTTGGAGTTTTGGAGTTTTGGAGTTTCGGAGTTGCGGAGTTTTGGAGTATTGGAGTTTTGGAGTTTTGGAGTTTTCGAGTTTTGGAGTTTCGGAGTTTCGGAGTTTTGGAGTTTTGGAGTTTTGGAGTTTCGGAGTTTCGGAGTATTGGAGTTTTGGAGTTTCGGAGTTTTGGAGTTTTGGAGTTTTGGAGTTTTGGAGTTTCGGAGTTTTGGAGTTTCGGAGTTTTGGAGTTTTGGAGTTTTGGAGTTTCGGAGTTCCGGAGTTTCGGTGTTTTGGAGTTTTGGAGTTTTGGAGTATTGGAGTTTTGGAGTTTTGGAGTTTCGGAGTTTTGGAGTTTCGGAGTTTTGGAGTTTTGGAGTTTTGGAGATTCGGAGTTTTGGAGTTTCGGAGTTTTGGAGTTTCGGAGTTTTGGAGTTTCGGAGTTTTGGAGTTTCGGAGTTTTGGAGTTTTGGAGTTTTTGAGTTTTTGAGTTTTGGAGTTTTGGAGTTTCGGAGTTTTGGAGTATTGGAGTTTTGGAGTTTCGGAGTTTTGGAGTTTTGGAGTTTTGGAGTTTCGGAGTTTTGGAGTTTCGGAGTTTCGGAGTTTTGGAGTTTTGGAGTTTTGGAGTTTCGGAGTTTCGGAGTTTCGGTGTTTTGGAGTTTTGGAGTTTTGGAGTATTGGAGTTTTGGAGTTTTCGAGTTTTGGAGTTTCGGAGTTTCGGAGTTTTGGAGTTTCGGAGTTTTGGAGTTTCGGAGTTTTGGAGTTTTGGAGTTTTGGAGTTTTGGAGTTTTGGAGTTTTGGAGTTTCGGAGTTTTGGAGTTTTGGAGTTTTGGAGTTTTGGAGTTTTGGAGTTTTGGAGTTTTGGAGTTTTGGAGTTTTGGAGTTTTGGAGTTTTGGAGTTTTGGAGTTTTGGAGTTTCGGAGTTTTGGAGTTTTGGAGTTTTGGAGTTTTGGAGTTTCGGAGTTTTGGAGTTTTGGAGTTTCGGAGTTTTGGAGTTTTGGAGTTTTGGAGTTTCGGAGTTTTGGAGTTTTGGAGTTTTGGAGTTTTGGAGTTTCGGAGTTTTGGAGTTTTGGAGTTTTGGAGTTTTGGAGTTTCGGAGTTTTGGAGTTTTGGAGTTTTGGAGTTTTGGAGTTTCCGAGTTTTGGAGTTTCGGAGTTTTGGAGTTTCGGAGTTTCGGAGTTTCGGAGTTCTGGAGTTTTGGAGTTTCGGAGTTTTGGAGTTTTGGAGTTTCGGAGTTTCGGAGTTTCGGCGTTTTGGAGTTTCGGAATTTTGGAGTTTTGGAGTTTTGGAGTTTTGGAGTTTCGGAGTTTTGGAGTTTTGGAGTTTCGGAGTTTTGGAGTTTCGGAGTTTTGGAGTTTTGGAGTTTCGGAGTTTTGGAGTTTTGGAGATTCGGAGTTTTGGAGTTTCGGAGTTTTGGAGTTTCGGAGTTTTGGAGTTTTGGAGTTTTGGAGCTTTGGAGTTTTGGAGTTTCCGAGTTTTGGAGTTTCGGAGTTTTGGAGTTTCGGAGTTTCGGAGTTTTGGAGTTTTGCAGTTTTGGAGTTTTGGAGTTTTGGAGTTTCGGAGTTGCGGAGTTTTGGAGTATTGGAGTTTTGGAGTTTTGGAGTTTTCGAGTTTTGGAGTTTCGGAGTTTCGGAGTTTTGGAGTTTTGGAGTTTTGGAGTTTCGGAGTTTCGGAGTATTGGAGTTTTGGAGTTTCGGAGTTTTGGAGTTTTGGAGTTTTGGAGTTTTGGAGTTTCGGAGTTTTGGAGTTTCGGAGTTTTGGAGTTTTGGAGTTTTGGAGTTTCGGAGTTTCGGAGTTTCGGTGTTTTGGAGTTTTGGAGTTTTGGAGTATTGGAGTTTTGGAGTTTTGGAGTTTCGGAGTTTTGGAGTTTCGGAGTTTTGGAGTTTTGGAGATTCGGAGTTTTGGAGTTTCGGAGTTTTGGAGTTTCGGAGTTTTGGAGTTTCGGAGTTTTGGAGTTTTGGAGTTTTTGAGTTTTGGAGTTTTGGAGTTTCGGAGTTTTGGAGTATTGGAGTTTTGGAGTTTCGGAGTTTTGGAGTTTTGGAGTTTTGGAGTTTCGGAGTTTTGGAGTTTCGGAGTTTTGGAGTTTTGGAGTTTTGGAGTTTTGGAGTTTCGGAGTTTCGGAGTTTCGGTGTTTTGGAGTTTTGGAGTTTTGGAGTATTGGAGTTTTGGAGTTTCGGAGTTTTGGAGTTTCGGAGTTTTGGAGTTTTGGAGTTTTGGAGTTTCGGAGTTTTGGAGTTTTGGAGTTTTGGAGTTTCGGAGTTTTGGAGTTTTGGAGTTTTGGAGTTTTGGAGTTTCGGAGTTTTGGAGTTTTGGAGTTTTGGAGTTTTGGAGTTTCGGAGTTTTGGAGTTTTGGAGTTTTGGAGTTTCGGAGTTTCGGAGTTTTGGAGTTTTGGAGTTTTGGAGTTTCGGAGTTTTGGAGTTTTGGAGTTTCGGAGTTTTGGAGTTTTGGAGTTTCGGAGTTTTGGAGTATTGGAGTTTTGGAGATTCGGAGTTTTGGAGTTTCGGAGTTTTGGAGTTTCGGAGTTTTGGAGTTTTGGAGTTTTGGAGTTTTGGAGTTTTGGAGTTTTGGAGTTTCCGAGTTTTGGAGTTTCGGAGTTTTGGAGTTTCGGAGTTTCGGAGTTTTGGATTTTTGCAGTTTTGGAGTTTTGGAGTTTTGGAGTTTTGGAGTTTCGGAGTTTCGGAGTTTTGGAGTATTGGAGTTTTGGAGTTTTGGAGTTTTGGAGTTTTGGAGTTTCGGAGTTTCGGAGTTTTGGAGTTTTGGAGTTTTGGAGTTTCGGAGTTTTGGAGTTTTGGAGTTTCGGAGTTTTGGAGTTTCGGAGTTTTGGAGTATTGGAGTTTTGGAGATTCGGAGTTTTGGAGTTTCGGAGTTTTGGAGTTTCGGAGTTTTGGAGTTTTGGAGTTTTGGAGTTTTGGAGTTTCCGAGTTTTGGAGTTTCGGAGTTTTGGAGTTTCGGAGTTTCGGAGTTTTGGAGTTTTGCAGTTTTGGAGTTTTGGAGTTTTGGAGTTTCGGAGTTTCGGAGTTTTGGAGTATTGGAGTTTTGGAGTTTTGGAGTTTCGGAGTTTTGGAGTATTGGAGTTTTGGAGTTTTGGAGTTTTGGAGTTTCGGAGTTTTGGAGTTTCGGAGTTTTGGAGTTTTGGAGTTTTGGAGTTTCGGAGTTTCGGAGTTTCGGTGTTTTGGAGTTTTGGAGTTTTGGAGTATTGGAGTTTTGGAGTTTTGGAGTTTCGGAGTTTTGGAGTTTTGGAGTTTCGGAGTTTTGGAGTTTTGGAGTTTTGGAGTTTTGGAGTTTAGGAGTTTTGGAGTTTTGGAGTTTTGGAGATTCGGAGTTTTGGAGTTTCGGAGTTTTGGAGTTTCGGAGTTTTGGAGTTTTGGAGTTTTGGAGCTTTGGAGTTTTGGAGTTTCCGAGTTTTGGAGTTTCGGAGTTTTGGAGTTTCGGAGTTTCGGAGTTTTGGAGTTTTGCAGTTTTGGAGTTTTGGAGTTTTGGAGTTTCGGAGTTGCGGAGTTTTGGAGTATTGGAGTTTTGGAGTTTTGGAGTTTTCGAGTTTTGGAGTTTCGGAGTTTCGGAGTTTTGGAGTTTTGGAGTTTTGGAGTTTCGGAGTTTCGGAGTATTGGAGTTTTGGAGTTTCGGAGTTTTGGAGTTTTGGAGTTTTGGAGTTTTGGAGTTTCGGAGTTTTGGAGTTTCGGAGTTTTGGAGTTTTGGAGTTTTGGAGTTTCGGAGTTCCGGAGTTTCGGTGTTTTGGAGTTTTGGAGTTTTGGAGTATTGGAGTTTTGGAGTTTTGGAGTTTCGGAGTTTTGGAGTTTCGGAGTTTTGGAGTTTTGGAGTTTTGGAGATTCGGAGTTTTGGAGTTTCGGAGTTTTGGAGTTTCGGAGTTTTGGAGTTTCGGAGTTTTGGAGTTTCGGAGTTTTGGAGTTTTGGAGTTTTGGAGTTTTTGAGTTTTGGAGTTTTGGAGTTTCGGAGTTTTGGAGTATTGGAGTTTTGGAGTTTCGGAGTTTTGGAGTTTTGGAGTTTTGGAGTTTCGGAGTTTTGGAGTTTCGGAGTTTTGGAGTTTTGGAGTTTTGGAGTTTTGGAGTTTCGGAGTTTCGGAGTTTCGGTGTTTTGGAGTTTTGGAGTTTTGGAGTATTGGAGTTTTGGAGTTTTCGAGTTTTGGAGTTTCGGAGTTTCGGAGTTTTGGAGTTTCGGAGTTTTGGAGTTTCGGAGTTTTGGAGTTTTGGAGTTTTGGAGTTTCGGAGTTTTGGAGTTTTGGAGTTTTGGAGTTTTGGAGTTTCGGAGTTTTGGAGTTTTGGAGTTTTGGAGTTTTGGAGTTTCGGAGTTTTGGAGTTTTGGAGTTTTGGAGTTTCGGAGTTTTGGAGTTTTGGAGTTTTGGAGTTTTGGAGTTTCGGAGTTTTGGAGTTTTGGAGTTTCGGAGTTTTGGAGTTTTGGAGTTTTGGAGTTTCGGAGTTTTGGAGTTTTGGAGTTTTGGAGTTTTGGAGTTTCGGAGTTTTGGAGTTTTGGAGTTTTGGAGTTTTGGAGTTTCGGAGTTTTGGAGTTTTGGAGTTTTGGAGTTTTGGAGTTTCCGAGTTTTGGAGTTTCGGAGTTTTGGAGTTTCGGAGTTTCGGAGTTTCGGAGTTCTGGAGTTTTGGAGTTTCGGAGTTTTGGAGTTTTGGAGTTTCGGAGTTTCGGAGTTTCGGCGTTTTGGAGTTTCGGAATTTTGGAGTTTTGGAGTTTTGGAGTTTTGGAGTTTCGGAGTTTTGGAGTTTTGGAGTTTCGGAGTTTTGGAGTTTCGGAGTTTTGGAGTTTTGGAGTTTCGGAGTTTTGGAGTTTTGGAGATTCGGAGTTTTGGAGTTTCGGAGTTTTGGAGTTTCGGAGTTTTGGAGTTTTGGAGTTTTGGAGCTTTGGAGTTTTGGAGTTTCCGAGTTTTGGAGTTTCGGAGTTTTGGAGTTTCGGAGTTTCGGAGTTTTGGAGTTTTGCAGTTTTGGAGTTTTGGAGTTTTGGAGTTTCGGAGTTGCGGAGTTTTGGAGTATTGGAGTTTTGGAGTTTTGGAGTTTTCGAGTTTTGGAGTTTCGGAGTTTCGGAGTTTTGGAGTTTTGGAGTTTTGGAGTTTCGGAGTTTCGGAGTATTGGAGTTTTGGAGTTTCGGAGTTTTGGAGTTTTGGAGTTTTGGAGTTTTGGAGTTTCGGAGTTTTGGAGTTTCGGAGTTTTGGAGTTTTGGAGTTTTGGAGTTTCGGAGTTTCGGAGTTTCGGTGTTTTGGAGTTTTGGAGTTTTGGAGTATTGGAGTTTTGGAGTTTTGGAGTTTCGGAGTTTTGGAGTTTCGGAGTTTTGGAGTTTTGGAGTTTTGGAGATTCGGAGTTTTGGAGTTTCGGAGTTTTGGAGTTTCGGAGTTTTGGAGTTTCGGAGTTTTGGAGTTTCGGAGTTTTGGAGTTTTGGAGTTTTGGAGTTTTTGAGTTTTGGAGTTTTGGAGTTTCGGAGTTTTGGAGTATTGGAGTTTTGGAGTTTCGGAGTTTTGGAGTTTTGGAGTTTTGGAGTTTCGGAGTTTTGGAGTTTCGGAGTTTTGGAGTTTTGGAGTTTTGGAGTTTTGGAGTTTCGGAGTTTCGGAGTTTCGGTGTTTTGGAGTTTTGGAGTTTTGGAGTATTGGAGTTTTGGAGTTTCGGAGTTTTGGAGTTTCGGAGTTTTGGAGTTTTGGAGTTTTGGAGTTTCGGAGTTTTGGAGTTTTGGAGTTTTGGAGTTTCGGAGTTTTGGAGTTTTGGAGTTTTGGAGTTTTGGAGTTTCGGAGTTTTGGAGTTTTGGAGTTTTGGAGTTTTGGAGTTTCGGAGTTTTGGAGTTTTGGAGTTTTGGAGTTTTGGAGTTTCGGAGTTTCGGAGTTTTGGAGTTTTGGAGTTTTGGAGTTTCGGAGTTTTGGAGTTTTGGAGTTTCGGAGTTTTGGAGTTTTGGAGTTTCGGAGTTTTGGAGTATTGGAGTTTTGGAGATTCGGAGTTTTGGAGTTTCGGAGTTTTGGAGTTTCGGAGTTTTGGAGTTTTGGAGTTTTGGAGTTTTGGAGTTTTGGAGTTTTGGAGTTTCCGAGTTTTGGAGTTTCGGAGTTTTGGAGTTTCGGAGTTTCGGAGTTTTGGATTTTTGCAGTTTTGGAGTTTTGGAGTTTTGGAGTTTTGGAGTTTCGGAGTTTCGGAGTTTTGGAGTATTGGAGTTTTGGAGTTTTGGAGTTTTGGAGTTTTGGAGTTTCGGAGTTTCGGAGTTTTGGAGTTTTGGAGTTTTGGAGTTTCGGAGTTTTGGAGTTTTGGAGTTTCGGAGTTTTGGAGTTTCGGAGTTTTGGAGTATTGGAGTTTTGGAGATTCGGAGTTTTGGAGTTTCGGAGTTTTGGAGTTTCGGAGTTTTGGAGTTTTGGAGTTTTGGAGTTTTGGAGTTTCCGAGTTTTGGAGTTTCGGAGTTTTGGAGTTTCGGAGTTTCGGAGTTTTGGAGTTTTGCAGTTTTGGAGATTTGGAGTTTTGGAGTTTCGGAGTTTCGGAGTTTTGGAGTATTGGAGTTTTGGAGTTTTGGAGTTTCGGAGTTTTGGAGTATTGGAGTTTTGGAGTTTTGGAGTTTTGGAGTTTCGGAGTTTTGGAGTTTCGGAGTTTTGGAGTTTTGGAGTTTTGGAGTTTCGGAGTTTCGGAGTTTCGGTGTTTTGGAGTTTTGGAGTTTTGGAGTATTGGAGTTTTGGAGTTTTGGAGTTTCGGAGTTTTGGAGTTTTGGAGTTTCGGAGTTTTGGAGTTTTGGAGTTTTGGAGTTTTGGAGTTTCGGAGTTTTGGAGTTTTGGAGTTTTGGAGATTCGGAGTTTTGGAGTTTCGGAGTTTTGGAGTTTCGGAGTTTTGGAGTTTTGGAGCTTTGGAGTTTTGGAGTTTCCGAGTTTTGGAGTTTCGGAGTTTTGGAGTTTCGGAGTTTCGGAGTTTTGGAGTTTTGCAGTTTTGGAGTTTTGGAGTTTTGGAGTTTCGGAGTTTCGGAGTTTTGGAGTATTGGAGTTTTGGAGTTTTGGAGTTTTCGAGTTTTCGAGTTTCGGAGTTTCGGAGTTTTGGAGTTTTGGAGTTTTGGAGTTTCGGAGTTTCGGTGTTTTGGAGTTTTGGAGTTTTGGAGTATTGGAGTTTTGGAGTTACGGAGTTTTGGAGTTTCGGAGTTTTGGAGTATTGGAGTTTTGGAATTTCGGAGTTTCGGAGTTTTGGAGTTTCGGAGTTTTGGAGTTTTGGAGTTTCGGAGTTTTGGAGTTTTGGAGTTTTGGAGATTCGGAGTTTCGGAGTTTCGGAGTTTTGGAGTTTTGGAGTTTCGGAGTTTCAGAGTTTCGGAGTTTTGGAGTTTTGGAGTTTCGGAGTTTTGGAGTTTCGGAGTTTCGGAGTTTCGGAGTTTCGGAGTTTTGGAGTTTTGGAGTTTCGGAGTTTCGGAGTTTCGGAGTTTTGGAGTTTTGGAGTTTCGGAGTTTCGGAGTTTCGGAGTTTCGGAGTTTTGGTTTTGGAGTTTCGGAGTTTTGGAGTTTTGGAGTTTCGGAGTTTTGGAGTATTGGAGTTTTGGAGTTTCGGAGTTTCGGAGTTTTGGAGTATTGGAGTTTTGGAGTTTTGGAGTTTTCGAGTTTTGGAGTTTCGGAGTTTCGGAGTTTCGGAGTTTTGGAGTTTTGGAGTTTCGGAGTTTTGGAGTTTTGGAGTTTCGGAGTTTTGGAGTTTTGGAGTTTCGGAGTTTTGGAGTTTTGGAGTTTTGGAGTTTCCGAGTTTCCGAGTTTCGGAGTTTTGGTGTTTCGGAGTTTTGGAGTTTTGGAGTTTTGGAGTTTCGGAGTTTTGGAGTTTTGGAGTTTTGGAGCTTTGGAGTTTTGGAGTTTTGGAGTTTCGGAGTTTTGGAGTTTTGGAGTATTGGAGTTTTGGAGTTTTGGAGTTTCGGAGTTTTCGAGTTTTGGAGTTTTGGAGATTCGGAGTTTTGGAGTTTCGGAGTTTCGGAGTTTCGGAGTTTTGGAGTTTTGGAGTTTTGGAGTTTTGTAGTTTTGGAGTTTTGGAGTTTCGGAGTTTCGGAGTTTTGGAGTTTTGGAGATTCGGAGTTTTGAAGTTTTGGAGTATTGGAGTTTCGGAGTTTTGGAGTTTTGGAGTTTTGGAGTTTCGGAGTTTTGAAGTTTTGGAGTATTGGAGTTTCGGAGTATTGGAGTATTGGAGTTTTGGAGTTTCGGAGTTTTGGAGTTTTGGAGTTTTGGAGTTTCGGAGTTTTTGAGTTTGGGAGTTTTGGAGTTTTGGAGTTTTGGAGTTTCGGAGTTTTGGAGTTTTGGAGTTTTGGAGTATTGGAGTTTTGGAGTTTTGGAGTTTCGGAGTTTTGGAGTTTTGGAGTTTTGGAGATTCGGAGTTTTGAAGTTTTGGAGTATTGGAGTTTCGGAGTATTGGAGTATTGGAGTTTTGGAGTTTCGGAGTTTTGGAGTTTTGGAGTTTTGGAGTTTTGGAGTATTGGAGTTTTGGAGTTTTGGAGTTTTGGAGTTTTTGAGTTTGGGAGTTTTGGAGTTTTGGAGTTTTGGAGTTTCGGAGTTTTTGAGTTTGGGAGTTTTGGAGTTTTGGAGTTTTGGAGTTTCGGAGTTTTGGAGTTTTGGAGTTTTGGAGTTTTGGAGTATTGGAGTTTTGGAGTATTGGAGTTTCGGAGTTTTGGAGTTTTGGAGTTTTGGAGATTCGGAGTTTTGAAGTTTTGGAGTATTGGAGTTTCGGAGTATTGGAGTATTGGAGTTTTGGAGTTTCGGAGTTTTGGAGTTTTGGAGTTTCGGAGTTTTTGAGTTTGGGAGTTTTGGAGTTTTGGAGTTTTGGAGTTTCGGAGTTTCGGTGTTTTGGAGTTTTGGAGTTTTGGAGTATTGGAGTTTTGGAGTTTTGGAGTTTCGGAGTTTTGGAGTTTCGGAGTTTTGGAGTATTGGAGTTTTGGAGTTTCGGAGTTTTGGAGTTTTGGAGTTTTGGAGTATTGGAGTTTTGGAGTTTTGGAGCTTTGGAGTTTTGGAGTTTTGGAGTTTCGGAGTTTTGGAGTTTTGGAGTATTGGAGTTTTGGAGTTTTGGAGTTTCGGAGTTTTGGAGTTTCGGAGTTTTGGAGTTTCGGAGTTTTGGAGTTTTGGAGTTTTGGAGTTTTTGAGTTTTGGAGTTTTTGAGTTTTGGAGTTTTGGAGCTTTGGAGTTTTGGAGTTTTGGAGTTTCGGAGTTTTGGAGTTTTGGAGTTTTGGAGTTTTGGAGTTTTGGAGTTTTGGAGTTTTGGAGTTTTGGAGTTTTGGAGTTTCGGAGTTTTGGAGTTTTGGAGTTTTGGAGTTTCGGAGTATTGGAGTTTTGGAGTTTTGGAGTTTTGGAGTTTCCGAGTTTTGGAGATTCGGAGTTTTGGAGTTTTGGAGTTTTGGAGTTTCGGAGTTTCGGAGTTTCGGTGTTTTGGAGTTTTGGAGTTTTGGAGTATTGGAGTTTTGGAGTTTTGGAGTTTCGGAGTTTTGGAGTGTCGGAGTTTTGGAGTTTTGGAGTTTTGGAGTTTTGGAGTTTCGGAGTTTTGGAGTTTTGGAGTTTTGGAGTTTTGGAGTTTCGGAGTTTTGGAGTTTGGGAGTTTTGGAGTTTTGGAGATTCGGAGTTTTGGAGTTTCGGAGTTTTGGAGTTTCGGAGTTTTGGAGTTTCGGAGTTTTGGAGTTTCGGAGTTTTGGAGTTTCGGAGTTTTGGAGTTTTGGAGTTTTGGAGTTTTTGAGTTTTTGAGTTTTTGAGTTTTGGAGTTTCGGAGTTTTGGAGTATTGGAGTTTTGGAGTTTCGGAGTTTTGGAGTTTTGGAGTTTTGGAGTTTCGGAGTTTCGGAGTTTCGGTGTTTTGGAGTTTTGGAGTTTTGGAGTATTGGAGTTTTGGAGTTTTGGAGTTTCGGAGTTTTGGAGTTTCGGAGTTTTGGAGTTTTGGAGTTTTGGAGATTCGGAGTTTTGGAGTTTCGGAGTTTTGGAGTTTTGGAGATTCGGAGTTTTGAAGTTTCGGAGTTTTGGAGTTTCGGAGTTTTGGAGTTTCGGAGTTTCGGAGTTTTGGAGTTTCGGAGTTTTGGAGTTTTGGAGTTTCGGAGTTTTGGAGTTTTGGAGTTTCGGAGTTTTGGAGTTTCAGAGTTTTGGAGTATTGGAGTTTTGGAGTATTGGAGTTTTGGAGTTTCGGAGTTTTGGAGTTTCGGAGTTTTGGAGTTTTGGAGTATTGGAGTTTTGGAGTTTTGGAGTTTCGGAGTTTTGGAGTTTTGGAGTTTCGGAGTTTCGGAGTTTTGGAGTTTCGGAGTTTCGGAGTTTCGGCGTTTTGGAGTTTCGGAGTTTTGGAGTTTTGGAGTTTCGGAGTTTTGGAGTTTTGGAGTTTCGGAGTTTTGGAGTTTCGGAGTTTTGGAGTTTTGGAGTTTCGGAGTTTTGGAGTTTTGGAGTTTTGGAGATTCGGAGTTTTGGAGTTTCGGAGTTTTGGAGTTTCGGAGTTTTGGAGTTTTGGAGTTTTGGAGCTTTGGAGTTTTGGAGTTTCCGAGTTTTGGAGTTTCGGAGTTTTGGAGTTTCGGAGTTTCGGAGTTTTGGAGTTTTGCAGTTTTGGAGTTTTGGAGTTTTGGAGTTTCGGAGTTTCGGAGTTTTGGAGTATTGGAGTTTTGGAGTTTTGGAGTTTTCGAGTTTTCGAGTTTCGGAGTTTTGGAGTTTTGGAGTTTTGGAGTTTTGGAGTTTCGGAGTTTCGGAGTATTGGAGTTTTGGAGTTTCGGAGTTTTGGAGTTTTGGAGTTTTGGAGTTTTGGAGTTTCGGAGTTTTGGAGTTTCGGAGTTTTGGAGTTTTGGAGTTTTGGAGTTTCGGAGTTTCGGAGTTTCGGAGTTTTGGAGTTTCGGAGTTTTGGAGTATTGGAGTTTTGGAATTTCGGAGTTTCGGAGTTTTGGAGTTTCGGAGTTTTGGAGTTTTGGAGTTTCGGAGTTTTGGAGTTTTGGAGTTTTGGAGATTCGGAGTTTCGGAGTTTCGGAGTTTTGGAGTTTTGGAGTTTCGGAGTTTCAGAGTTTCGGAGTTTTGGAGTTTTGGAGTTTCGGAGTTTTGGAGTTTCGGAGTTTCGGAGTTTCGGAGTTTTGGAGTTTTGGAGTTTCGGAGTTTCGGAGTTTCGGAGTTTTGGAGTTTTGGAGTTTTGGAGTTTCGGAGTTTCGGAGTTTCGGAGTTTCGGAGTTTTGGAGTTTTGGAGTTTCGGAGTTTTGGAGTTTTGGAGTTTCGGAGTTTTGGAGTATTGGAGTTTTGGAGTTTCGGAGTTTCGGAGTTTTGGAGTATTGGAGTTTTGGAGTTTTGGAGTTTTCGGTGTTTTGGAGTTTCGGAGTTTCGGAGTTTTGGAGTTTTGGAGTTTTGGAGTTTCGGAGTTTCGGAGTTTTGGTGTTTCGGAGTTTTGGAGTTTTGGAGTTTTGGAGTTTCGGAGTTTTGGAGTTTTGGAGTTTTGGAGCTTTGGAGTTTTGGAGTTTTGGAGTTTCGGAGTTTTGGAGTTTTGGAGTATTGGAGTTTTGGAGTTTTGGAGTTTCGGAGTTTTCGAGTTTTGGAGTTTTGGAGATTCGGAGTTTTGGAGTTTCGGAGTTTCGGAGTTTCGGAGTTTTGGAGTTTTGGAGTTTTGGAGTTTTGTAGTTTTGGAGTTTTGGAGTTTCGGAGTTTCGGAGTTTTGGAGTTTTGGAGATTCGGAGTTTTGAAGTTTTGGAGTATTGGAGTTTCGGAGTTTTGGAGTTTTGGAGTTTCGGAGTATTGGAGTATTGGAGTTTTGGAGTTTCGGAGTTTTGGAGTTTTGGAGTTTTGGAGTTTCGGAGTTTTTGAGTTTCGGAGTTTTGGAGTTTTGGAGTTTTGGAGTTTTGGAGTTTCGGAGTTTCGGTGTTTTGGAGTTTTGGAGTTTTGGAGTATTGGAGTTTTGGAGTTTTGGAGTTTCGGAGTTTTGGAGTTTCGGAGTTTTGGAGTATTGGAGTTTTGGAGTTTCGGAGTTTTGGAGTTTTGGAGTTTTGGAGTATTGGAGTTTTGGAGTTTTGGAGCTTTGGAGTTTTGGAGTTTTGGAGTTTCGGAGTTTTGGAGTTTTGGAGTATTGGAGTTTTGGAGTTTTGGAGTTTCGGAGTTTTGGAGTTTCGCAGTTTTGGAGTTTCGGAGTTTTGGAGTTTTGGAGTTTTGGAGTTTTTGAGTTTTGGAGTTTTTGAGTTTTGGAGTTTTGGAGTTTTGGAGTTTTGGAGTTTTCGAGTTTTCGAGTTTCGGAGTTTTGGAGTTTTGGAGTTTTGGAGTTTTGGAGTTTCGGAGTTTCGGAGTATTGGAGTTTTGGAGTTTCGGAGTTTTGGAGTTTTGGAGTTTTGGAGTTTTGGAGTTTCGGAGTTTTGGAGTTTCGGAGTTTTGGAGTTTTGGAGTTTTGGAGTTTCGGAGTTTCGGAGTTTTGGAGTTTCGGAGTTTTGGAGTATTGGAGTTTTGGAATTTCGGAGTTTCGGAGTTTTGGAGTTTCGGAGTTTTGGAGTTTTGGAGTTTCGGAGTTTTGGAGTTTTGGAGTTTTGGAGATTCGGAGTTTCGGAGTTTCGGAGTTTTGGAGTTTTGGAGTTTCGGAGTTTCAGAGTTTCGGAGTTTTGGAGTTTTGGAGTTTCGGAGTTTTGGAGTTTCGGAGTTTCGGAGTTTCGGAGTTTTGGAGTTTTGGAGTTTCGGAGTTTCGGACTTTCGGAGTTTTGGAGTTTTGGAGTTTTGGAGTTTCGGAGTTTCGGAGTTTCGGAGTTTCGGAGTTTTGGAGTTTTGGAGTTTCGGAGTTTTGGAGTTTTGGAGTTTCGGAGTTTTGGAGTATTGGAGTTTTGGAGTTTCGGAGTTTCGGAGTTTTGGAGTATTGGAGTTTTGGAGTTTTGGAGTTTTCGGTGTTTTGGAGTTTCGGAGTTTCGGAGTTTTGGAGTTTTGGAGTTTTGGAGTTTCGGAGTTTCGGAGTTTTGGTGTTTCGGAGTTTTGGAGTTTTGGAGTTTTGGAGTTTCGGAGTTTTGGAGTTTTGGAGTTTTGGAGCTTTGGAGTTTTGGAGTTTTGGAGTTTCGGAGTTTTGGAGTTTTGGAGTATTGGAGTTTTGGAGTTTTGGAGTTTCGGAGTTTTCGAGTTTTGGAGTTTTGGAGATTCGGAGTTTTGGAGTTTCGGAGTTTCGGAGTTTCGGAGTTTTGGAGTTTTGGAGTTTTGGAGTTTTGTAGTTTTGGAGTTTTGGAGTTTCGGAGTTTCGGAGTTTTGGAGTTTTGGAGATTCGGAGTTTTGAAGTTTTGGAGTATTGGAGTTTCGGAGTTTTGGAGTTTTGGAGTTTCGGAGTATTGGAGTATTGGAGTTTTGGAGTTTCGGAGTTTTGGAGTTTTGGAGTTTTGGAGTTTCGGAGTTTTTGAGTTTCGGAGTTTTGGAGTTTTGGAGTTTTGGAGTTTTGGAGTTTCGGAGTTTCGGTGTTTTGGAGTTTTGGAGTTTTGGAGTATTGGAGTTTTGGAGTTTTGGAGTTTCGGAGTTTTGGAGTTTCGGAGTTTTGGAGTATTGGAGTTTTGGAGTTTCGGAGTTTTGGAGTTTTGGAGTTTTGGAGTATTGGAGTTTTGGAGTTTTGGAGCTTTGGAGTTTTGGAGTTTTGGAGTTTCGGAGTTTTGGAGTTTTGGAGTATTGGAGTTTTGGAGTTTTGGAGTTTCGGAGTTTTGGAGTTTCGGAGTTCTGGAGTTTCGGAGTTTTGGAGTTTTGGAGTTTTGGAGTTTTTGAGTTTTGGAGTTTTTGAGTTTTGGAGTTTTGGAGCTTTGGAGTTTTGGAGTTTTGGAGTTTCGGAGTTTTGGAGTTTTGGAGTTTTGGAGTTTTGGAGTTTTGGAGTTTTGGAGTTTTGGAGTTTCGGAGTTTTGGAGTTTTGGAGTTTTGGAGTTTCGGAGTATTGGAGTTTTGGAGTTTTGGAGTTTCCGAGTTTTGGAGATTCGGAGTTTTGGAGTTTTGGAGTTTTGGAGTTTCGGAGTTTCGGAGTTTCGGTGTTTTGGAGTTTTGGAGTTTTGGAGTATTGGAGTTTTGGAGTTTTGGAGTTTCGGAGTTTTGGAGTGTCGGAGTTTCGGAGTTTCGGAGTTTTGGAGTTTTGGAGTTTCGGAGTTTCGGAGTTTCGGAGTTTCGGAGTTTCGGAGTTTTGGAGTTTTGGAGTTTCGGAGTTTTGGAGTTTTGGAGTTTCGGAGTTTTGGAGTTTTGGAGTTTCGGAGTTTTGGAGTTTTGGAGTTTCGGAGTTTTGGAGTTTTGGAGTTTTGGAGTTTTGGAGTTTTGGAGTTTCGGAGTTTTGGAGTTTTGGAGTTTTGGAGTTTTCGAGTTTTGGAGTTTTGGAGATTCGGAGTTTTGGAGTTTCGGAGTTTTGGAGTTTTGGAGTTTTGTAGTTTTGGAGTTTTGGAGTTTCGGAGTTTCGGAGTTTTGGAGTTTTGGAGATTCGGAGTTTTGAAGTTTTGGAGTATTGGAGTTTCGGAGTTTTGGAGTTTTGGAGTTTCGGAGTATTGGAGTATTGGAGTTTTGGTGTTTTGGAGTTTTGGAGTTTTGGAGTATTGGAGTTTTGGAGTTTCGGAGTTTTGGAGTTTCGGAGTTTTGGAGTATTGGAGTTTTGGAGTTTCGGAGTTTTGGAGTTTTGGAGTTTTGGAGTATTGCAGTTTTGGAGTTTTGGAGCTTTGGAGTTTTGGAGTTTTGGAGTTTCGGAGTTTTGGAGTTTTGGAGTATTGGAGTTTTGGAGTTTTGGAGTTTCGGAGTTTTGGAGTTTCGGAGTTTTGGAGTTTCGGAGTTTTGGAGTTTTGGAGTTTTGGAGTTTTTGAGTTTTGGAGTTTTTGAGTTTTGGAGTTTTGGAGCTTTGGAGTTTTAGAGTTTTGGAGTTTCGGAGTTTTGGAGTTTTGGAGTTTTGGAGTTTCGGAGTTTTGGAGTTTTGGAGTTTTGGAGTTTCGGAGTTTTGGAGTTTTGGAGTTTTAAGGATTCGGAGTTTTGGAGTTTCGGAGTTTTGGAGTTTCGGAGTTTTGGAGTTTTGGAGCTTTGGAGTTTTGGAGTTTCCGAGTTTTGGAGTTTCGGAGTTTTGGAGTTTCGGAGTTTCGGAGTTTTGGAGTTTTGCAGTTTTGGAGTTTTGGAGTTTTGGAGTTTTGGAGTTTCGGAGTTTCGGAGTTTTGGAGTATTGGAGTTTTGGAGTTTTGGAGTTTTCGAGTTTTCGAGTTTCGGAGTTTCGGAGTTTTGGAGTTTTGGAGTTTTGGAGTTTCGGAGTTTCGGTGTTTTGGAGTTTTGGAGTTTTGGAGTATTGGAGTTTTGGAGTTTTGGAGTTTCGGAGTTTTGGAGTTTCGGAGTTTTGGAGTATTGGAGTTTTGGAATTTCGGAGTATTGGAGTTTTGGAGTTTTGGAGTTTCGGAGTTTTGGAGTTTCGGAGTTTTGGAGTTTTGGAGTTTTGGAGATTCGGAGTTTTGGAGTTTCGGAGTTTTGGAGTTTCGGAGTTTTGGAGTTTCGGAGTTTTGGAGTTTCGGAGTTTTGGAGTTTTGGAGTTTTGGAGTTTTTGAGTTTTGGAGTTTTGGAGTTTCGGAGTTTTGGAGTATTGGAGTTTTGGAGTTTCGGAGTTTTGGAGTTTTGGAGTTTTGGAGTTTCGGAGTTTTGGAGTTTCGGAGTTTTGGAGTTTTGGAGTTTTGGAGTTTTGGAGTTTCGGAGTTTCGGAGTTTCGGTGTTTTGGAGTTTTGGAGTTTTGGAGTATTGGAGTTTCGGAGTTTTGGAGTTTTGGAGTTTCGGAGTTTCGGAGTTTCGGAGTTTCGGAGTTTTGGAGTTTCGGAGTTTTGGAGTTTTGGAGTTTCGGAGATTCGGAGTTTTGGAGTTTTGGAGTTTTGGAGTTTCGGAGTTTCGGAGTTTTGGAGTTTTGGAGTTTCGGAGTTTCGGAGTTTCGGAGTTTTGGAGTTTTGGAGTTTCGGAGTTTTGGAGTTTTGGAGTTTCGGAGTTTCGGAGTTTCGGAGTTCTGGAGTTTTGGAGTTTCGGAGTTTTGGAGTTTCGGAGTTTCGGAGTTTCGGCGTTTTGGAGTTTCGGAGTTTTGGAGTTTTGGAGTTTTGGAGTTTCGGAGTTTTGGAGTTTTGGAGTTTCGGAGTTTTGGAGTTTCGGAGTTTTGGAGTTTTGGAGTTTCGGAGTTTTGGAGTTTTGGAGATTCGGAGTTTTGGAGTTTCGGAGTTTTGGAGTTTCGGAGTTTTGGAGTTTTGGAGTTTTGGAGCTTTGGAGTTTTGGAGTTTCCGAGTTTTGGAGTTTCGGAGTTTTGGAGTTTCGGAGTTTCGGAGTTTTGGAGTTTTGCAGTTTTGGAGTTTTGGCGTTTTGGAGTTTCGGAGTTGCGGAGTTTTGGAGTATTGGAGTTTTGGAGTTTTGGAGTTTTCGAGTTTTGGAGTTTCGGAGTTTCGGAGTTTTGGAGTTTTGGAGTTTTGGAGTTTCGGAGTTTCGGAGTATTGGAGTTTTGGAGTTTCGGAGTTTTGGAGTTTTGGAGTTTTGGAGTTTTGGAGTTTCGGAGTTTTGGAGTTTCGGAGTTTTGGAGTTTTGGAGTTTTGGAGTTTCGGAGTTCCGGAGTTTCGGTGTTTTGGAGTTTTGGAGTTTTGGAGTATTGGAGTTTTGGAGTTTTGGAGTTTCGGAGTTTTGGAGTTTCGGAGTTTTGGAGTTTTGGAGTTTTGGAGATTCGGAGTTTTGGAGTTTCGGAGTTTTGGAGTTTCGGAGTTTTGGAGTTTCGGAGTTTTGGAGTTTCGGAGTTTTGGAGTTTTGGAGTTTTGGAGTTTTTGAGTTTTGGAGTTTTGGAGTTTCGGAGTTTTGGAGTATTGGAGTTTTGGAGTTTCGGAGTTTTGGAGTTTTGGAGTTTTGGAGTTTCGGAGTTTTGGAGTTTCGGAGTTTTGGAGTTTTGGAGTTTTGGAGTTTTGGAGTTTCGGAGTTTCGGAGTTTCGGTGTTTTGGAGTTTTGGAGTTTTGGAGTATTGGAGTTTTGGAGTTTTCGAGTTTTGGAGTTTCGGAGTTTCGGAGTTTTGGAGTTTCGGAGTTTTGGAGTTTCGGAGTTTTGGAGTTTTGGAGTTTTGGAGTTTCGGAGTATTGGAGTTTTGGAGTTTTGGAGTTTTCGAGTTTTGGAGTTTCGGAGTTTTGGAGTTTTGGAGTTTCGGAGTTTTGGAGTTTTGGAGTTTCGGAGTTTTGGAGTTTTGGAGTTTTGGAGTTTTGGAGTTTCCGAGTTTCGGAGTTTCGGAGTTTTGGTGTTTCGGAGTTTTGGAGTTTTGGAGTTTTGGAGTTTCGGAGTTTTGGAGTTTTGGAGTTTTGGAGCTTTGGAGTTTTGGAGTTTTGGAGTTTCGGAGTTTTGGAGTTTTGGAGTATTGGAGTTTTGGAGTTTTGGAGTTTCGGAGTTTTCGAGTTTTGGAGTTTTGGAGATTCGGAGTTTTGGAGTTTCGGAGTTTTGGAGTTTTGGAGTTTTGGAGTTTTGGAGTTTTGTAGTTTTGGAGTTTTGGAGTTTCGGAGTTTCGGAGTTTTGGAGTTTTGGAGATTCGGAGTTTTGAAGTTTTGGAGTATTGGAGTTTCGGAGTTTTGGAGTTTTGGAGTTTCGGAGTTTTGGAGTTTTGGAGTTTTGGAGATTCGGAGTTTTGGAGTTTCGGAGTTTTGGAGTTTCGGAGTTTTGGAGTTTTGGAGTTTTGGAGCTTTGGAGTTTTGGAGTTTCCGAGTTTTGGAGTTTCGGAGTTTTGGAGTTTCGGAGTTTCGGAGTTTTGGAGTTTTGCAGTTTTGGAGTTTTGGAGTTTTGGAGTTTTGGAGTTTCGGAGTTTTGGAGTATTGGAGTTTTGGAGTTTTCGAGTTTTCGAGTTTTGGAGTTTCGGAGTTTCGGAGTTTTGGAGTTTTGGAGTTTTGGAGTTTCGGAGTTTCGGAGTATTGGAGTTTTGGAGTTTCGGAGATTTGGAGTTTTGGAGTTTTGGAGTTTTGGAGTTTCGGAGTTTTGGAGTTTTGGAGTTTCGGAGTTTTGGAGTTTTGGAATTTTGGAGTTTCGGAGTTTCGGAGTTTCGGTGTTTTGGAGTTTTGGAGTTTTGGAGTATTGGAGTTTTGGAGTTTTGGAGTTTCGGAGTTTTGGAGTTTCGGAGTTTTGGAGTTTTGGAGTTTTGGAGATTCGGAGTTTTGGAGTTTCGGAGTTTTGGAGTTTCGGAGTTTTGGAGTTTCGGAGTTTTGGAGTTTCGGAGTTTTGGAGTTTTGGAGTTTTGGAGTTTTTGAGTTTTGGAGTTTTGGAGTTTCGGAGTTTTGGAGTATTGGAGTTTTGGAGTTTCGGAGTTTTGGAGTTTTGGAGTTTTGGAGTTTCGGAGTTTTGGAGTTTCGGAGTTTTGGAGTTTTGGAGTTTTGGAGTTTTGGAGTTTCGGAGTTTCGGAGTTTCGGTGTTTTGGAGTTTTGGAGTTTTGGAGTATTGGAGTTTTGGAGTTTTGGAGTTTCGGAGTTTCGGAGTTTCGGAGTTTTGGAGTTTTGGAGTTTCGGAGTTTTGGAGTTTTGGAGTTTCGGAGTTTTGGAGTATTGGAGTTTTGGAGTTTCGGAGTTTCGGAGTTTTGGAGTATTGGAGTTTTGGAGTTTTGGAGTTTTCGAGTTTTGGAGTTTCGGAGTTTCGGAGTTTCGGAGTTTTGGAGTTTTGGAGTTTCGGAGTTTTGGAGTTTTGGAGTTTCGGAGTTTTGGAGTTTTGGAGTTTCGGAGTTTTGGAGTTTTGGAGTTTTGGAGTTTCCGAGTTTCCGAGTTTTGGAGTTTTGGTGTTTCGGAGTTTTGGAGTTTTGGAGTTTTGGAGTTTCGGAGTTTTGGAGTTTTGGAGTTTTGGAGCTTTGGAGTTTTGGAGTTTTGGAGTTTCGGAGTTTTGGAGTTTTGGAGTATTGGAGTTTTGGAGTTTTGGAGTTTCGGAGTTTTCGAGTTTTGGAGTTTTGGAGATTCGGAGTTTTGGAGTTTCGGAGTTTCGGAGTTTCGGAGTTTTGGAGTTTTGGAGTTTTGGAGTTTTGTAGTTTTGGAGTTTTGGAGTTTCGGAGTTTCGGAGTTTTGGAGTTTTGGAGATTCGGAGTTTTGAAGTTTTGGAGTATTGGAGTTTCGGAGTTTTGGAGTTTTGGAGTTTTGGAGTTTCGGAGTATTGGAGTATTGGAGTTTTGGAGTTTCGGAGTTTTGGAGTTTTGGAGTTTTGGAGTTTCGGAGTTTTTGAGTTTGGGAGTTTTGGAGTTTTGGAGTTTTGGAGTTTCGGAGTTTCGGTGTTTTGGAGTTTTGGAGTTTTGGAGTATTGGAGTTTTGGAGTTTTGGAGTTTCGGAGTTTTGGAGTTTCGGAGTTTTGGAGTATTGGAGTTTTGGAGTTTCGGAGTTTTGGAGTTTTGGAGTTTTGGAGTATTGGAGTTTTGGAGTTTTGGAGCTTTGGAGTTTTGGAGTTTTGGAGTTTCGGAGTTTTGGAGTTTTGGAGTATTGGAGTTTTGGAGTTTTGGAGTTTTGGAGTTTCGGAGTTTTGGAGTTTCGGAGTTTTGGAGTTTCGGAGTTTTGGAGTTTTGGAGTTTTGGAGTTTTTGAGTTTTGGAGTTTTTGAGTTTTGGAGTTTTGGAGCTTTGGAGTTTTGGAGTTTTGGAGTTTCGGAGTTTTGGAGTTTTGGAGTTTTGGAGTTTTGGAGTTTTGGAGTTTTGGAGTTTTGGAGTTTTGGAGTTTCGGAGTTTTGGAGTTTTGGAGTTTTGGAGTTTCGGAGTATTGGAGTTTTGGAGTTTTGGAGTTTTGGAGTTTCCGAGTTTTGGAGATTCGGAGTTTTGGAGTTTTGGAGTTTTGGAGTTTCGGAGTTTCGGAGTTTCGGTGTTTTGGAGTTTTGGAGTTTTGGAGTATTGGAGTTTTGGAGTTTTGGAGTTTCGGAGTTTTGGAGTGTCGGAGTTTTGGAGTTTTGGAGTTTTGGAGTTTTGGAGTTTCGGAGTTTTGGAGTTTTGGAGTTTTGGAGTTTTGGAGTTTCGGAGTTTTGGAGTTTGGGAGTTTTGGAGTTTTGGAGATTCGGAGTTTTGGAGTTTCGGAGTTTTGGAGTTTCGGAGTTTTGGAGTTTCGGAGTTTTGGAGTTTCGGAGTTTTGGAGTTTCGGAGTTTTGGAGTTTTGGAGTTTTGGAGTTTTTGAGTTTTTGAGTTTTGGAGTTTCGGAGTTTTGGAGTATTGGAGTTTTGGAGTTTCGGAGTTTTGGAGTTTTGGAGTATTGGAGTTTTGGAGTTTTGGAGTTTCGGAGTTTTGGAGTTTCGGAGTTTTGGAGTTTTGGAGTTTTGGAGATTCGGAGTTTTGGAGTTTCGGAGTTTTGGAGTTTTGGAGATTCGGAGTTTTGAAGTTTCGGAGTTTTGGAGTTTCGGAGTTTTGGAGTTTCGGAGTTTCGGAGTTTTGGAGTTTCGGAGTTTTGGAGTTTTGGAGTTTCGGAGTTTTGGAGTTTTGGAGTTTCGGAGTTTTGGAGTTTCAGAGTTTTGGAGTATTGGAGTTTTGGAGTATTGGAGTTTTGGAGTTTCGGAGTTTTGGAGTTTCGGAGTTTTGGAGTTTTGGAGTATTGGAGTTTTGGAGTTTTGGAGTTTCGGAGTTTTGGAGTTTTGGAGTTTCGGAGTTTCGGAGTTTTGGAGTTTCGGAGTTTCGGAGTTTCGGCGTTTTGGAGTTTCGGAGTTTTGGAGTTTTGGAGTTTCGGAGTTTTGGAGTTTTGGAGTTTCGGAGTTTTGGAGTTTCGGAGTTTTGGAGTTTTGGAGTTTCGGAGTTTTGGAGTTTTGGAGTTTTGGAGATTCGGAGTTTTGGAGTTTCGGAGTTTTGGAGTTTCGGAGTTTTGGAGTTTTGGAGTTTTGGAGCTTTGGAGTTTTGGAGTTTCCGAGTTTTGGAGTTTCGGAGTTTTGGAGTTTCGGAGTTTCGGAGTTTTGGAGTTTTGCAGTTTTGGAGTTTTGGAGTTTCGGAGTTTCGGAGTTTTGGAGTATTGGAGTTTTGGAGTTTTGGAGTTTTCGAGTTTTGGAGTTTCGGAGTTTTGGAGTTTTGGAGTTTTGGAGTTTTGGAGTTTCGGAGTTTCGGAGTATTGGAGTTTTGGAGTTTCGGAGTTTTGGAGTTTTGGAGTTTTGGAGTTTTGGAGTTTCGGAGTTTTGGAGTTTCGGAGTTTTGGAGTTTTGGAGTTTCGGAGTTTCGGAGTTTCGGAGTTTTGGAGTTTCGGAGTTTTGGAGTATTGGAGTTTTGGAATTTCGGAGTTTCGGAGTTTTGGAGTTTCGGAGTTTTGGAGTTTTGGAGTTTCGGAGTTTTGGAGTTTTGGAGTTTTGGAGATTCGGAGTTTCGGAGTTTCGGAGTTTTGGAGTTTTGGAGTTTCGGAGTTTCAGAGTTTCGGAGTTTTGGAGTTTTGGAGTTTCGGAGTTTTGGACTTTCGGAGTTTCGGAGTTTCGGAGTTTCGGAGTTTTGGAGTTTTGGAGTTTCGGAGTTTCGGAGTTTCGGAGTTTTGGAGTTTTGGAGTTTTGGAGTTTCGGAGTTTCGGAGTTTCGGAGTTTCGGAGTTTTGGAGTTTTGGAGTTTCGGAGTTTTGGAGTTTTGGAGTTTCGGAGTTTTGGAGTATTGGAGTTTTGGAGTTTCGGAGTTTCGGAGTTTTGGAGTATTGGAGTTTTGGAGTTTTGGAGTTTTCGAGTTTTGGAGTTTCGGAGTTTCGGAGTTTTGGAGTTTTGGAGTTTTGGAGTTTCGGAGTTTCGGAGTTTTGGTGTTTCGGAGTTTTGGAGTTTTGGAGTTTCGGAGTTTTGGAGTTTTGGAGTTTTGGAGCTTTGGAGTTTTGGAGTTTTGGAGTTTCGGAGTTTTGGAGTTTTGGAGTATTGGAGTTTTGGAGTTTTGGAGTTTCGGAGTTTTCGAGTTTTGGAGTTTTGGAGATTCGGAGTTTTGGAGTTTCGGAGTTTCGGAGTTTCGGAGTTTTGGAGTTTTGGAGTTTTGGAGTTTTGTAGTTTTGGAGTTTTGGAGTTTCGGAGTTTCGGAGTTTTGGAGTTTTGGAGATTCGGAGTTTTGAAGTTTTGGAGTATTGGAGTTTCGGAGTTTTGGAGTTTTGGAGTTTCGGAGTATTGGAGTATTGGAGTTTTGGAGTTTCGGAGTTTTGGAGTTTTGGAGTTTTGGAGTTTCGGAGTTTTTGAGTTTCGGAGTTTTGGAGTTTTGGAGTTTTGGAGTTTTGGAGTTTCGGAGTTTCGGTGTTTTGGAGTTTTGGAGTTTTGGAGTATTGGAGTTTTGGAGTTTTGGAGTTTCGGAGTTTTGGAGTTTCGGAGTTTTGGAGTATTGGAGTTTTGGAGTTTCGGAGTTTCGGAGTTTTGGAGTTTTGGAGTTTCGGAGTTTTGGAGTTTTGGAGTTTCGGAGTTTTGGAGTTTTGGAGTTTCGGAGTTTTGGAGTTTTGGAGTTTCGGAGTTTTGGAGTTTTGGAGTTTTGGAGTTTTGGAGTTTTGGAGTTTTGGAGTTTCGGAGTTTTGGAGTTTTGGAGTTTTGGAGTTTTCGAGTTTTGGAGTTTTGGAGATTCGGAGTTTTGGAGTTTCGGAGTTTTGGAGTTTTGGAGTTTTGGAGTTTTGTAGTTTTGGAGTTTTGGAGTTTCGGAGTTTCGGAGTTTTGGAGTTTTGGAGATTCGGAGTTTTGAAGTTTTGGAGTATTGGAGTTTCGGAGTTTTGGAGTTTTGGAGTTTCGGAGTATTGGAGTATTGGAGTTTTGGTGTTTTGGAGTTTTGGAGTTTTGGAGTATTGGAGTTTTGGAGTTTCGGAGTTTTGGAGTTTCGGAGTTTTGGAGTATTGGAGTTTTGGAGTTTCGGAGTTTTGGAGTTTTGGAGTTTTGGAGTATTGGAGTTTTGGAGTTTTGGAGCTTTGGAGTTTTGGAGTTTTGGAGTTTCGGAGTTTTGGAGTTTTGGAGTATTGGAGTTTTGGAGTTTTGGAGTTTCGGAGTTTTGGAGTTTCGGAGTTTTGGAGTTTCGGAGTTTTGGAGTTTTGGAGTTTTGGAGTTTTTGAGTTTTGGAGTTTTTGAGTTTTGGAGTTTTGGAGCTTTGGAGTTTTAGAGTTTTGGAGTTTCGGAGTTTTGGAGTTTTGGAGTTTTGGAGTTTCGGAGTTTTGGAGTTTTGGAGTTTTGGAGTTTCGGAGTTTTGGAGTTTTGGAGTTTTGGAGATTCGGAGTTTTGGAGTTTCGGAGTTTTGGAGTTTCGGAGTTTTGGAGTTTTGGAGCTTTGGAGTTTTGGAGTTTCCGAGTTTTGGAGTTTCGGAGTTTTGGAGTTTCGGAGTTTCGGAGTTTTGGAGTTTTGCAGTTTTGGAGTTTTGGAGTTTTGGAGTTTTGGAGTTTCGGAGTTTCGGAGTTTTGGAGTATTGGAGTTTTGGAGTTTTGGAGTTTTCGAGTTTTCGAGTTTCGGAGTTTCGGAGTTTTGGAGTTTTGGAGTTTTGGAGTTTCGGAGTTTCGGTGTTTTGGAGTTTTGGAGTTTTGGAGTATTGGAGTTTTGGAGTTTTGGAGTTTCGGAGTTTTGGAGTTTCGGAGTTTTGGAGTATTGGAGTTTTGGAATTTCGGAGTATTGGAGTTTTGGAGTTTTGGAGTTTCGGAGTTTTGGAGTTTCGGAGTTTTGGAGTTTTGGAGTTTTGGAGATTCGGAGTTTTGGAGTTTCGGAGTTTTGGAGTTTCGGAGTTTTGGAGTTTCGGAGTTTTGGAGTTTCGGAGTTTTGGAGTTTTGGAGTTTTGGAGTTTTTGAGTTTTGGAGTTTTGGAGTTTCGGAGTTTTGGAGTATTGGAGTTTTGGAGTTTCGGAGTTTTGGAGTTTTGGAGTTTTGGAGTTTCGGAGTTTTGGAGTTTCGGAGTTTTGGAGTTTTGGAGTTTTGGAGTTTTGGAGTTTCGGAGTTTCGGAGTTTCGGTGTTTTGGAGTTTTGGAGTTTTGGAGTATTGGAGTTTCGGAGTTTTGGAGTTTTGGAGTTTCGGAGTTTCGGAGTTTCGGAGTTTCGGAGTTTTGGAGTTTCGGAGTTTTGGAGTTTTGGAGTTTCGGAGATTCGGAGTTTTGGAGTTTTGGAGTTTTGGAGTTTCGGAGTTTCGGAGTTTTGGAGTTTTGGAGTTTCGGAGTTTCGGAGTTTCGGAGTTTTGGAGTTTTGGAGTTTCGGAGTTTTGGAGTTTTGGAGTTTTGGAGTTTCGGAGTTTCGGAGTTCTGGAGTTTTGGAGTTTCGGAGTTTTGGAGTTTCGGAGTTTCGGAGTTTCGGCGTTTTGGAGTTTCGGAGTTTTGGAGTTTTGGAGTTTTGGAGTTTCGGAGTTTTTGAGTTTTGGAGTTTCGGAGTTTTGGAGTTTCGGAGTTTTGGAGTTTTGGAGTTTCGGAGTTTTGGAGTTTTGGAGATTCGGAGTTTTGGAGTTTCGGAGTTTTGGAGTTTCTGAGTTTTGGAGTTTTGGAGTTTTGGAGCTTTGGAGTTTTGGAGTTTCCGAGTTTTGGAGTTTCGGAGTTTTGGAGTTTCGGAGTTTCGGAGTTTTGGAGTTTTGCAGTTTTGGAGTTTTGGAGTTTTGGAGTTTCGGAGTTGCGGAGTTTTGGAGTATTGGAGTTTTGGAGTTTTGGAGTTTTCGAGTTTTGGAGTTTCGGAGTTTCGGAGTTTTGGAGTTTTGGAGTTTTGGAGTTTCGGAGTTTCGGAGTATTGGAGTTTTGGAGTTTCGGAGTTTTGGAGTTTTGGAGTTTTGGAGTTTCGGAGTTTCGGAGTTTTGGAGTTTTGGAGTTTTGGAGTTTTGGAGTTTCCGAGTTTTGGAGTTTCGGAGTTTTGGAGTTTCGGAGTTTCGGAGTTTCGGAGTTCTGGAGTTTTGTAGTTTCGGAGTTTTGGAGTTTTGGAGTTTCGGAGTTTCGGAGTTTCGGCGTTTTGGAGTTTCGGAATTTTGGAGTTTTGGAGTTTTGGAGTTTTGGAGTTTCGGAGTTTTGGAGTTTTGGAGTTTCGGAGTTTTGGAGTTTTGGAGTTTCGGAGTTTTGGAGTTTCGGAGTTTTGGAGTTTCGGAGTTTTGGAGTTTCGGAGTTTTGGAGTTTTGGAGTTTTGGAGTTTTTGAGTTTTGGAGTTTTGGAGTTTCGGAGTTTTGGAGTATTGGAGTTTTGGAGTTTCGGAGTTTTGGAGTTTTGGAGTTTTGGAGTTTCGGAGTTTTGGAGTTTCGGAGTTTTGGAGTTTTGGAGTTTTGGAGTTTTGGAGTTTCGGAGTTTCGGAGTTTCGGTGTTTTGGAGTTTTGGAGTTTTGGAGTATTGGAGTTTTGGAGTTTTCGAGTTTTGGAGTTTCGGAGTTTCGGAGTTTTGGAGTTTCGGAGTTTTGGAGTTTCGGAGTTTTGGAGTTTTGGAGTTTTGGAGTTTCGGAGTTTTGGAGTTTTGGAGTTTTGGAGTTTCGGAGTTTTGGAGTTTTGGAGTTTTGGAGTTTTGGAGTTTCGGAGTTTTGGAGTTTTGGAGTTTTGGAGTTTTGGAGTTTCGGAGTTTTGGAGTTTTGGAGTTTTGGAGTTTTGGAGTTTCGGAGTTTTGGAGTTTTGGAGTTTCGGAGTTTTGGAGTTTTGGAGTTTTGGAGTTTCGGAGTTTTGGAGTTTTGGAGTTTTGGAGTTTTGGAGTTTCGGAGTTTTGGAGTTTTGGAGTTTTGGAGTTTTGGAGTTTCGGAGTTTTGGAGTTTTGGAGTTTTGGAGTTTTGGAGTTTCCGAGTTTTGGAGTTTCGGAGTTTTGGAGTTTCGGAGTTTCGGAGTTTCGGAGTTCTGGAGTTTTGGAGTTTCGGAGTTTTGGAGTTTTGGAGTTTCGGAGTTTCGGAGTTTCGGCGTTTTGGAGTTTCGGAATTTTGGAGTTTTGGAGTTTTGGAGTTTTGGAGTTTCGGAGTTTTGGAGTTTTGGAGTTTCGGAGTTTTGGAGTTTCGGAGTTTTGGAGTTTTGGAGTTTCGGAGTTTTGGAGTTTTGGAGATTCGGAGTTTTGGAGTTTCGGAGTTTTGGAGTTTCGGAGTTTTGGAGTTTTGGAGTTTTGGAGCTTTGGAGTTTTGGAGTTTCCGAGTTTTGGAGTTTCGGAGTTTTGGAGTTTCGGAGTTTCGGAGTTTTGGAGTTTTGCAGTTTTGGAGTTTTGGAGTTTTGGAGTTTCGGAGTTGCGGAGTTTTGGAGTATTGGAGTTTTGGAGTTTTGGAGTTTTCGAGTTTTGGAGTTTCGGAGTTTCGGAGTTTTGGAGTTTTGGAGTTTTGGAGTTTCGGAGTTTCGGAGTATTGGAGTTTTGGAGTTTCGGAGTTTTGGAGTTTTGGAGTTTTGGAGTTTTGGAGTTTCGGAGTTTTGGAGTTTCGGAGTTTTGGAGTTTTGGAGTTTTGGAGTTTCGGAGTTTCGGAGTTTCGGTGTTTTGGAGTTTTGGAGTTTTGGAGTATTGGAGTTTTGGAGTTTTGGAGTTTCGGAGTTTTGGAGTTTCGGAGTTTTGGAGTTTTGGAGTTTTGGAGATTCGGAGTTTTGGAGTTTCGGAGTTTTGGAGTTTCGGAGTTTTGGAGTTTCGGAGTTTTGGAGTTTCGGAGTTTTGGAGTTTTGGAGTTTTGGAGTTTTTGAGTTTTGGAGTTTTGGAGTTTCGGAGTTTTGGAGTATTGGAGTTTTGGAGTTTCGGAGTTTTGGAGTTTTGGAGTTTTGGAGTTTCGGAGTTTTGGAGTTTCCGAGTTTTGGAGTTTTGGAGTTTTGGAGTTTTGGAGTTTCGGAGTTTCGGAGTTTCGGTGTTTTGGAGTTTTGGAGTTTTGGAGTATTGGAGTTTTGGAGTTTCGGAGTTTTGGAGTTTCGGAGTTTTGGAGTTTTGGAGTTTTGGAGTTTCGGAGTTTTGGAGTTTTGGAGTTTTGGAGTTTCGGAGTTTTGGAGTTTTGGAGTTTTGGAGTTTTGGAGTTTCGGAGTTTTGGAGTTTTGGAGTTTTGGAGTTTTGGAGTTTCGGAGTTTTGGAGTTTTGGAGTTTTGGAGTTTTGGAGTTTCGGAGTTTCGGAGTTTTGGAGTTTTGGAGTTTTGGAGTTTCGGAGTTTTGGAGTTTTGGAGTTTCGGAGTTTTGGAGTTTTGGAGTTTCGGAGTTTTGGAGTATTGGAGTTTTGGAGATTCGGAGTTTTGGAGTTTCGGAGTTTTGGAGTTTCGGAGTTTTGGAGTTTTGGAGTTTTGGAGTTTTGGAGTTTTGGAGTTTTGGAGTTTCCGAGTTTTGGAGTTTCGGAGTTTTGGAGTTTCGGAGTTTCGGAGTTTTGGATATTTGCAGTTTTGGAGTTTTGGAGTTTTGGAGTTTTGGAGTTTCGGAGTTTCGGAGTTTTGGAGTATTGGAGTTTTGGAGTTTTGGAGTTTTGGAGTTTTGGAGTTTCGGAGTTTCGGAGTTTTGGAGTTTTGGAGTTTTGGAGTTTTGGAGTTTCGGAGTTTTGGAGTTTTGGAGTTTCGGAGTTTTGGAGTTTCGGAGTTTTGGAGTATTGGAGTTTTGGAGATTCGGAGTTTTGGAGTTTCGGAGTTTTGGAGTTTCGGAGTTTTGGAGTTTTGGAGTTTTGGAGTTTCCGAGTTTTGGAGTTTCGGAGTTTTGGAGTTTCGGAGTTTCGGAGTTTTGGAGTTTTGCAGTTTTGGAGTTTTGGAGTTTTGGAGTTTCGGAGTTTCGGAGTTTTGGAGTATTGGAGTTTTGGAGTTTTGGAGTTTCGGAGTTTTGGAGTATTGGAGTTTTGGAGTTTTGGAGTTTTGGAGTTTCGGAGTTTTGGAGTTTTGGAGTTTTGGAGTATTGGAGTTTTGGAGTTTTGGAGTTTCGGAGTTTTGGAGTTTTGGAGTTTCGGAGTTTTGGAGTTTTGGAGTTTTGGAGTTTTGGAGTTTCGGAGTTTTGGAGTTTTGGAGTTTTGGAGATTCGGAGTTTTGGAGTTTCGGAGTTTTGGAGTTTCGGAGTTTTGGAGTTTTGGAGCTTTGGAGTTTTGGAGTTTCCGAGTTTTGGAGTTTCGGAGTTTTGGAGTTTCGGAGTTTTGGAGTTTTGCAGTTTTGGAGTTTTGGAGTTTTGGAGTTTCGGAGTTTCGGAGTTTTGGAGTATTGGAGTTTTGGAGTTTTGGAGTTTTCGAGTTTTCGAGTTTCGGAGTTTCGGAGTTTTGGAGTTTTGGAGTTTTGGAGTTTCGGAGTTTCGGTGTTTTGGAGTTTTGGAGTTTTGGAGTATTGGAGTTTTGGAGTTTCGGAGTTTTGGAGTTTCGGAGTTTTGGAGTATTGGAGTTTTGGAATTTCGGAGTTTCGGAGTTTTGGAGTTTCGGAGTTTTGGAGTTTTGGAGTTTCGGAGTTTTGGAGTTTTGGAGTTTTGGAGATTCGGAGTTTCGGAGTTTCGGAGTTTTGGAGTTTTGGAGTTTCGGAGTTTCAGAGTTTCGGAGTTTTGGAGTTTTGGAGTTTCGGAGTTTTGGAGTTTCGGAGTTTCGGAGTTTCGGAGTTTCGGAGTTTTGGAGTTTTGGAGTTTCGGAGTTTCGGAGTTTCGGAGTTTTGGAGTTTTGGAGTTTCGGAGTTTCGGAGTTTCGGAGTTTCGGAGTTTTGGAGTTTTGGAGTTTCGGAGTTTTGGAGTTTTGGAGTTTCGGAGTTTTGGAGTATTGGAGTTTTGGAGTTTCGGAGTTTCGGAGTTTTGGAGTATTGGAGTTTTGGAGTTTTGGAGTTTTCGAGTTTTGGAGTTTCGGAGTTTCGGAGTTTCGGAGTTTTGGAGTTTTGGAGTTTCGGAGTTTTGGAGTTTTGGAGTTTCGGAGTTTTGGAGTTTTGGAGTTTCGGAGTTTTGGAGTTTTGGAGTTTTGGAGTTTCCGAGTTTCCGAGTTTCGGAGTTTTGGTGTTTCGGAGTTTTGGAGTTTTGGAGTTTTGGAGTTTCGGAGTTTTGGAGTTTTGGAGTTTTGGAGCTTTGGAGTTTTGGAGTTTTGGAGTTTCGGAGTTTTGGAGTTTTGGAGTATTGGAGTTTTGGAGTTTTGGAGTTTCGGAGTTTTCGAGTTTTGGAGTTTTGGAGATTCGGAGTTTTGGAGTTTCGGAGTTTCGGAGTTTCGGAGTTTTGGAGTTTTGGAGTTTTGGAGTTTTGTAGTTTTGGAGTTTTGGAGTTTCGGAGTTTCGGAGTTTTGGAGTTTTGGAGAATCGGAGTTTTGAAGTTTTGGAGTATTGGAGTTTCGGAGTTTTGGAGTTTTGGAGTTTTGGAGTTTCGGAGTATTGGAGTATTGGAGTTTTGGAGTTTCGGAGTTTTGGAGTTTTGGAGTTTTGGAGTTTCGGAGTTTTTGAGTTTGGGAGTTTTGGAGTTTTGGAGTTTTGGAGTTTCGGAGTTTCGGTGTTTTGGAGTTTTGGAGTTTTGGAGTATTGGAGTTTTGGAGTTTTGGAGTTTCGGAGTTTTGGAGTTTCGGAGTTTTGGAGTATTGGAGTTTTGGAGTTTCGGAGTTTTGGAGTTTTGGAGTTTTGGAGTATTGGAGTTTTGGAGTTTTGGAGCTTTGGAGTTTTGGAGTTTTGGAGTTTCGGAGTTTTGGAGTTTTGGAGTATTGGAGTTTTGGAGTTTTGGAGTTTCGGAGTTTTGGAGTTTCGGAGTTTTGGAGTTTCGGAGTTTTGGAGTTTTGGAGTTTTGGAGTTTTTGAGTTTTGGAGTTTTTGAGTTTTGGAGTTTTGGAGCTTTGGAGTTTTGGAGTTTTGGAGTTTCGGAGTTTTGGAGTTTTGGAGTTTTGGAGTTTTGGAGTTTTGGAGTTTTGGAGTTTTGGAGTTTTGGAGTTTCGGAGTTTTGGAGTTTTGGAGTTTTGGAGTTTCGGAGTATTGGAGTTTTGGAGTTTTGGAGTTTTGGAGTTTCCGAGTTTTGGAGATTCGGAGTTTTGGAGTTTTGGAGTTTTGGAGTTTCGGAGTTTCGGAGTTTCGGTGTTTTGGAGTTTTGGAGTTTTGGAGTATTGGAGTTTTGGAGTTTTGGAGTTTCGGAGTTTTGGAGTGTCGGAGTTTTGGAGTTTTGGAGTTTTGGAGTTTTGGAGTTTCGGAGTTTTGGAGTTTTGGAGTTTTGGAGTTTTGGAGTTTCGGAGTTTTGGAGTTTGGGAGTTTTGGAGTTTTGGAGATTCGGAGTTTTGGAGTTTCGGAGTTTTGGAGTTTCGGAGTTTTGGAGTTTCGGAGTTTTGGAGTTTCGGAGTTTTGGAGTTTCGGAGTTTTGGAGTTTTGGAGTTTTGGAGTTTTTGAGTTTTTGAGTTTTTGAGTTTTGGAGTTTCGGAGTTTTGGAGTATTGGAGTTTTGGAGTTTCGGAGTTTTGGAGTTTTGGAGTTTTGGAGTTTCGGAGTTTCGGAGTTTCGGTGTTTTGGAGTTTTGGAGTTTTGGAGTATTGGAGTTTTGGAGTTTTGGAGTTTCGGAGTTTTGGAGTTTCGGAGTTTTGGAGTTTTGGAGTTTTGGAGATTCGGAGTTTTGGAGTTTCGGAGTTTTGGAGTTTTGGAGATTCGGAGTTTTGAAGTTTCGGAGTTTTGGAGTTTCGGAGTTTTGGAGTTTCGGAGTTTCGGAGTTTTGGAGTTTCGGAGTTTTGGAGTTTTGGAGTTTCGGAGTTTTGGAGTTTTGGAGTTTCGGAGTTTTGGAGTTTCAGAGTTTTGGAGTATTGGAGTTTTGGAGTATTGGAGTTTTGGAGTTTCGGAGTTTTGGAGTTTCGGAGTTTTGGAGTTTTGGAGTATTGGAGTTTT
This sequence comes from Amblyomma mixtum, assembly GCF_055824585.1. Taxonomy (NCBI): domain Eukaryota; kingdom Metazoa; phylum Arthropoda; class Arachnida; order Ixodida; family Ixodidae; genus Amblyomma; species Amblyomma mixtum. The sequence goes on from NW_028317651.1 coordinate 14,907,238, forward strand.
GGAGTTTTGGAGTTTCGGAGTTTTGGAGTTTTGGAGTTTCGGAGTTTCGGAGTTTTGGAGTTTCGGAGTTTCGGAGTTTCGGCGTTTTGGAGTTTCGGAGTTTTGGAGTTTTGGAGTTTCGGAGTTTTGGAGTTTTGGAGTTTCGGAGTTTTGGAGTTTCGGAGTTTTGGAGTTTTGGAGTTTCGGAGTTTTGGAGTTTTGGAGTTTTGGAGATTCGGAGTTTTGGAGTTTCGGAGTTTTGGAGTTTCGGAGTTTTGGAGTTTTGGAGTTTTGGAGCTTTGGAGTTTTGGAGTTTCCGAGTTTTGGAGTTTCGGAGTTTTGGAGTTTCGGAGTTTCGGAGTTTTGGAGTTTTGCAGTTTTGGAGTTTTGGAGTTTTGGAGTTTCGGAGTTGCGGAGTTTCGGAGTTTTGGAGTATTGGAGTTTTGGAGTTTTGGAGTTTTCGAGTTTTCGAGTTTCGGAGTTTTGGAGTTTTGGAGTTTTGGAGTTTTGGAGTTTCGGAGTTTCGGAGTATTGGAGTTTTGGAGTTTCGGAGTTTTGGAGTTTTGGAGTTTTGGAGTTTTGGAGTTTCGGAGTTTTGGAGTTTCGGAGTTTTGGAGTTTTGGAGTTTTGGAGTTTCGGAGTTTCGGAGTTTCGGAGTTTTGGAGTTTCGGAGTTTTGGAGTATTGGAGTTTTGGAATTTCGGAGTTTCGGAGTTTTGGAGTTTCGGAGTTTTGGAGTTGTGGAGTTTCGGAGTTTTGGAGTTTTGGAGTTTTGGAGATTCGGAGTTTCGGAGTTTCGGAGTTTTGGAGTTTTGGAGTTTCGGAGTTTCAGAGTTTCGGAGTTTTGGAGTTTTGGAGTTTCGGAGTTTTGGAGTTTCGGAGTTTCGGAGTTTCGGAGTTTCGGAGTTTTGGAGTTTTGGAGTTTCGGAGTTTCGGAGTTTCGGAGTTTTGGAGTTTTGGAGTTTTGGAGTTTCGGAGTTTCGGAGTTTCGGTGTTTCGGAGTTTTGGAGTTTTGGAGTTTCGGAGTTTTGGAGTTTTGGAGTTTCGGAGTTTTGGAGTATTGGAGTTTTGGAGTTTCGGAGTTTCGGAGTTTTGGAGTATTGGAGTTTTGGAGTTTTGGAGTTTTCGGTGTTTTGGAGTTTCGGAGTTTCGGAGTTTTGGAGTTTTGGAGTTTTGGAGTTTCGGAGTTTCGGAGTTTTGGTGTTTCGGAGTTTTGGAGTTTTGGAGTTTTGGAGTTTCGGAGTTTTGGAGTTTTGGAGTTTTGGAGCTTTGGAGTTTTGGAGTTTTGGAGTTTCGGAGTTTTGGAGTTTTGGAGTATTGGAGTTTTGGAGTTTTGGAGTTTCGGAGTTTTCGAGTTTTGGAGTTTTGGAGATTCGGAGTTTTGGAGTTTCGGAGTTTCGGAGTTTCGGAGTTTTGGAGTTTTGGAGTTTTGGAGTTTTGTAGTTTTGGAGTTTTGGAGTTTCGGAGTTTCGGAGTTTTGGAGTTTTGGAGATTCGGAGTTTTGAAGTTTTGGAGTATTGGAGTTTCGGAGTTTTGGAGTTTTGGAGTTTCGGAGTATTGGAGTATTGGAGTTTTGGAGTTTCGGAGTTTTGGAGTTTTGGAGTTTTGGAGTATTGGAGTTTTGGAGTTTTGGAGTTTCGGAGTTTTGGAGTTTCGGAGTTTTGGAGTATTGGAGTTTTGGAGTTTCGGAGTTTTGGAGTTTTGGAGTTTTGGAGTATTGGAGTTTTGGAGTTTTGGAGCTTTGGAGTTTTGGAGTTTTGGAGTTTCGGAGTTTTGGAGTTTTGGAGTATTGGAGTTTTGGAGTTTTGGAGTTTCGGAGTTTTGGAGTTTCGGAGTTTTGGAGTTTCGGAGTTTTGGAGTTTTGGAGTTTTGGAGTTTTTGAGTTTTGGAGTTTTTGAGTTTTGGAGTTTTGGAGCTTTGGAGTTTTGGAGTTTTGGAGTTTCGGAGTTTTGGAGTTTTGGAGTTTTGGAGTTTTGGAGTTTTGGAGTTTTGGAGTTTTGGAGTTTTGGAGTTTTGGAGTTTCGGAGTTTTGGAGTTTTGGAGTTTTGGAGTTTCGGAGTATTGGAGTTTTGGAGTTTTGGAGTTTTGGAGTTTCCGAGTTTTGGAGATTCGGAGTTTTGGAGTTTTGGAGTTTCGGAGTTTCGGTGTTTTGGAGTTTTGGAGTTTTGGAGTATTGGAGTTTTGGAGTTTTGGAGTTTCGGAGTTTTGGAGTTTCGGAGTTTCGGTGTTTTGGAGTTTTGGAGTTTTGGAGTATTGGAGTTTTGGAGTTTTGGAGTTTCGGAGTTTTGGAGTTTCGGAGTTTTGGAGTATTGGAGTTTTGGAGTTTCGGAGTTTTGGAGTTTTGGAGTTTTGGAGTATTGGAGTTTTGGAGTTTTGGAGCTTTGGAGTTTTGGAGTTTTGGAGTTTCGGAGTTTTGGAGTTTTGGAGTATTGGAGTTTTGGAGTTTTGGAGTTTCGGAGTTTTGGAGTTTCGGAGTTTTGGAGTTTCGGAGTTTTGGAGTTTTGGAGTTTTGGAGTTTTTGAGTTTTGGAGTTTTTGAGTTTTGGAGTTTTGGAGCTTTGGAGTTTTGGAGTTTTGGAGTTTCGGAGTTTTGGAGTTTTGGAGTTTTGGAGTTTTGGAGTTTTGGAGTTTTGGAGTTTTGGAGTTTTGGAGTTTTGGAGTTTCGGAGTTTTGGAGTTTTGGAGTTTTGGAGTTTCGGAGTATTGGAGTTTTGGAGTTTTGGAGTTTTGGAGTTTCCGAGTTTTGGAGATTCGGAGTTTTGGAGTTTTGGAGTTTTGGAGTTTCGGAGTTTCGGAGTTTCGGTGTTTTGGAGTTTTGGAGTTTTGGAGTATTGGAGTTTTGGAGTTTTGGAGTTTCGGAGTTTTGGAGTGTCGGAGTTTTGGAGTTTTGGAGTTTTGGAGTTTTGGAGTTTCGGAGTTTTGGAGTTTTGGAGTTTTGGAGTTTTGGAGTTTCGGAGTTTTGGAGTTTGGGAGTTTTGGAGTTTTGGAGATTCGGAGTTTTGGAGTTTCGGAGTTTTGGAGTTTCGGAGTTTTGGAGTTTCGGAGTTTTGGAGTTTCGGAGTTTTGGAGTTTCGGAGTTTTGGAGTTTTGGAGTTTTGGAGTTTTTGAGTTTTTGAGTTTTTGAGTTTTGGAGTTTCGGAGTTTTGGAGTATTGGAGTTTTGGAGTTTCGGAGTTTTGGAGTTTTGGAGTTTTGGAGTTTCGGAGTTTCGGAGTTTCGGTGTTTTGGAGTTTTGGAGTTTTGGAGTATTGGAGTTTTGGAGTTTTGGAGTTTCGGAGTTTTGGAGTTTCGGAGTTTTGGAGTTTTGGAGTTTTGGAGATTCGGAGTTTTGGAGTTTCGGAGTTTTGGAGTTTTGGAGATTCGGAGTTTTGAAGTTTCGGAGTTTTGGAGTTTCGGAGTTTTGGAGTTTCGGAGTTTCGGAGTTTTGGAGTTTCGGAGTTTTGGAGTTTTGGAGTTTCGGAGTTTTGGAGTTTTGGAGTTTCGGAGTTTTGGAGTTTCAGAGTTTTGGAGTATTGGAGTTTTGGAGTATTGGAGTTTTGGAGTTTCGGAGTTTTGGAGTTTCGGAGTTTTGGAGTTTTGGAGTATTGGAGTTTTGGAGTTTTGGAGTTTCGGAGTTTTGGAGTTTTGGAGTTTCGGAGTTTCGGAGTTTTGGAGTTTCGGAGTTTCGGAGTTTCGGCGTTTTGGAGTTTCGGAGTTTTGGAGTTTTGGAGTTTCGGAGTTTTGGAGTTTTGGAGTTTCGGAGTTTTGGAGTTTCGGAGTTTTGGAGTTTTGGAGTTTCGGAGTTTTGGAGTTTTGGAGTTTTGGAGATTCGGAGTTTTGGAGTTTCGGAGTTTTGGAGTTTCGGAGTTTTGGAGTTTTGGAGTTTTGGAGCTTTGGAGTTTTGGAGTTTCCGAGTTTTGGAGTTTCGGAGTTTTGGAGTTTCGGAGTTTCGGAGTTTTGGAGTTTTGCAGTTTTGGAGTTTTGGAGTTTTGGAGTTTCGGAGTTTCGGAGTTTCGGAGTTTTGGAGTATTGGAGTTTTGGAGTTTTGGAGTTTTCGAGTTTTCGAGTTTCGGAGTTTTGGAGTTTTGGAGTTTTGGAGTTTTGGAGTTTCGGAGTTTCGGAGTATTGGAGTTTTGGAGTTTCGGAGTTTTGGAGTTTTGGAGTTTTGGAGTTTTGGAGTTTCGGAGTTTTGGAGTTTCGGAGTTTTGGAGTTTTGGAGTTTTGGAGTTTCGGAGTTTCGGAGTTTCGGAGTTTTGGAGTTTCGGAGTTTTGGAGTATTGGAGTTTTGGAATTTCGGAGTTTCGGAGTTTTGGAGTTTCGGAGTTTTGGAGTTGTGGAGTTTCGGAGTTTTGGAGTTTTGGAGTTTTGGAGATTCGGAGTTTCGGAGTTTCGGAGTTTTGGAGTTTTGGAGTTTCGGAGTTTCAGAGTTTCGGAGTTTTGGAGTTTTGGAGTTTCGGAGTTTTGGAGTTTCGGAGTTTCGGAGTTTCGGAGTTTTGAAGTTTTGGAGTTTCGGAGTTTCGGAGTTTCGGAGTTTTGGAGTTTTGGAGTTTTGGAGTTTCGGAGTTTCGGAGTTTCGGAGTTTCGGAGTTTTGGAGTTTTGGAGTTTCGGAGTTTTGGAGTTTTGGAGTTTCGGAGTTTTGGAGTATTGGAGTTTTGGAGTTTCGGAGTTTCGGAGTTTTGGAGTATTGGAGTTTTGGAGTTTTGGAGTTTTCGGTGTTTTGGAGTTTCGGAGTTTCGGAGTTTTGGAGTTTTGGAGTTTTGGAGTTTCGGAGTTTCGGAGTTTTGGTGTTTCGGAGTTTTGGAGTTTTGGAGTTTTGGAGTTTCGGAGTTTTGGAGTTTTGGAGTTTTGGAGCTTTGGAGTTTTGGAGTTTTGGAGTTTCGGAGTTTTGGAGTTTTGGAGTATTGGAGTTTTGGAGTTTTGGAGTTTCGGAGTTTTCGAGTTTTGGAGTTTTGGAGATTCGGAGTTTTGGAGTTTCGGAGTTTCGGAGTTTCGGAGTTTTGGAGTTTTGGAGTTTTGGAGTTTTGTAGTTTTGGAGTTTTGGAGTTTCGGAGTTTCGGAGTTTTGGAGTTTTGGAGATTCGGAGTTTTGAAGTTTTGGAGTATTGGAGTTTCGGAGTTTTGGAGTTTTGGAGTTTCGGAGTATTGGAGTATTGGAGTTTTGGAGTTTCGGAGTTTTGGAGTTTTGGAGTTTTGGAGTTTCGGAGTTTTTGAGTTTCGGAGTTTTGGAGTTTTGGAGTTTTGGAGTTTTGGAGTTTCGGAGTTTCGGTGTTTTGGAGTTTTGGAGTTTTGGAGTATTGGAGTTTTGGAGTTTTGGAGTTTCGGAGTTTTGGAGTTTCGGAGTTTTGGAGTATTGGAGTTTTGGAGTTTCGGAGTTTTGGAGTTTTGGAGTATTGGAGTTTTGGAGTTTTGGAGCTTTGGAGTTTTGGAGTTTTGGAGTTTCGGAGTTTTGGAGTTTTGGAGTATTGGAGTTTTGGAGTTTTGGAGTTTCGGAGTTTTGGAGTTTCGGAGTTTTGGAGTTTCGGAGTTTTGGAGTTTTGGAGTTTTGGAGTTTTTGAGTTTTGGAGTTTTTGAGTTTTGGAGTTTTGGAGCTTTGGAGTTTTGGAGTTTTGGAGTTTCGGAGTTTTGGAGTTCTGGAGTTTTGGAGTTTTGGAGTTTTGGAGTTTTGGAGTTTTGGAGTTTCGGAGTTTTGGAGTTTTGGAGTTTTGGAGTTTCGGAGTATTGGAGTTTTGGAGTTTTGGAGTTTCCGAGTTTTGGAGATTCGGAGTTTTGGAGTTTTGGAGTTTTGGAGTTTCGGAGTTTCGGAGTTTCGGTGTTTTGGAGTTTTGGAGTTTTGGAGTATTGGAGTTTTGGAGTTTTGGAGTTTCGGAGTTTTGGAGTGTCGGAGTTTCGGAGTTTCGGAGTTTTGGAGTTTTGGAGTTTCGGAGTTTCGGAGTTTCGGAGTTTCGGAGTTTCGGAGTTTTGGAGTTTTGGAGTTTCGGAGTTTTGGAGTTTTGGAGTTTCGGAGTTTTGGAGTTTTGGAGTTTCGGAGTTTTGGAGTTTTGGAGTTTCGGAGTTTTGGAGTTTTGGAGTTTTGGAGTTTTGGAGTTTTGGAGTTTCGGAGTTTTGGAGTTTTGGAGTTTTGGAGTTTTCGAGTTTTGGAGTTTTGGAGATTCGGAGTTTTGGAGTTTCGGAGTTTTGGAGTTTTGGAGTTTTGGAGTTTTGTAGTTTTGGAGTTTTGGAGTTTCGGAGTTTCGGAGTTTTGGAGTTTTGGAGATTCGGAGTTTTGAAGTTTTGGAGTATTGGAGTTTCGGAGTTTTGGAGTTTTGGAGTTTCGGAGTATTGGAGTATTGGAGTTTTGGTGTTTTGGAGTTTTGGAGTTTTGGAGTTTCGGAGTTTTGGAGTTTCGGAGTTTTGGAGTATTGGAGTTTTGGAGTTTCGGAGTTTTGGAGTTTTGGAGTTTTGGAGTATTGGAGTTTTGGAGTTTTGGAGCTTTGGAGTTTTGGAGTTTTGGAGTTTCGGAGTTTTGGAGTTTTGGAGTATTGGAGTTTTGGAGTTTTGGAGTTTCGGAGTTTTGGAGTTTCGGAGTTTTGGAGTTTCGGAGTTTTGGAGTTTTGGAGTTTTGGAGTTTTTGAGTTTTGGAGTTTTTGAGTTTTGGAGTTTTGGAGCTTTGGAGTTTTAGAGTTTTGGAGTTTCGGAGTTTTGGAGTTTTGGAGTTTTGGAGTTTCGGAGTTTTGGAGTTTTGGAGTTTTGGAGTTTCGGAGTTTTGGAGTTTTGGAGTTTTAAGGATTCGGAGTTTTGGAGTTTCGGAGTTTTGGAGTTTCGGAGTTTTGGAGTTTTGGAGCTTTGGAGTTTTGGAGTTTCCGAGTTTTGGAGTTTCGGAGTTTTGGAGTTTCGGAGTTTCGGAGTTTTGGAGTTTTGCAGTTTTGGAGTTTTGGAGTTTTGGAGTTTTGGAGTTTCGGAGTTTCGGAGTTTTGGAGTATTGGAGTTTTGGAGTTTTGGAGTTTTCGAGTTTTCGAGTTTCGGAGTTTCGGAGTTTTGGAGTTTTGGAGTTTTGGAGTTTCGGAGTTTCGGTGTTTTGGAGTTTTGGAGTTTTGGAGTATTGGAGTTTTGGAGTTTTGGAGTTTCGGAGTTTTGGAGTTTCGGAGTTTTGGAGTATTGGAGTTTTGGAATTTCGGAGTATTGGAGTTTTGGAGTTTTGGAGTTTCGGAGTTTTGGAGTTTCGGAGTTTTGGAGTTTTGGAGTTTTGGAGATTCGGAGTTTTGGAGTTTCGGAGTTTTGGAGTTTCGGAGTTTTGGAGTTTCGGAGTTTTGGAGTTTCGGAGTTTTGGAGTTTTGGAGTTTTGGAGTTTTTGAGTTTTGGAGTTTTGGAGTTTCGGAGTTTTGGAGTATTGGAGTTTTGGAGTTTCGGAGTTTTGGAGTTTTGGAGTTTTGGAGTTTCGGAGTTTTGGAGTTTCGGAGTTTTGGAGTTTTGGAGTTTTGGAGTTTTGGAGTTTCGGAGTTTCGGAGTTTCGGTGTTTTGGAGTTTTGGAGTTTCGGAGTTTTGGAGTTTTGGAGTTTCGGAGTTTTGGAGTTTTGGAGTTTTGGAGTTTCCGAGTTTCCGAGTTTCGGAGTTTTGGTGTTTCGGAGTTTTGGAGTTTTGGAGTTTTGGAGTTTCGGAGTTTTGGAGTTTTGGAGTTTTGGAGCTTTGGAGTTTTGGAGTTTTGGAGTTTCGGAGTTTTGGAGTTTTGGAGTATTGGAGTTTTGGAGTTTTGGAGTTTCGGAGTTTTCGAGTTTTGGAGTTTTGGAGATTCGGAGTTTTGGAGTTTCGGAGTTTCGGAGTTTCGGAGTTTTGGAGTTTTGGAGTTTTGGAGTTTTGTAGTTTTGGAGTTTTGGAGTTTCGGAGTTTCGGAGTTTTGGAGTTTTGGAGAATCGGAGTTTTGAAGTTTTGGAGTATTGGAGTTTCGGAGTTTTGGAGTTTTGGAGTTTTGGAGTTTCGGAGTATTGGAGTATTGGAGTTTTGGAGTTTCGGAGTTTTGGAGTTTTGGAGTTTTGGAGTTTCGGAGTTTTTGAGTTTGGGAGTTTTGGAGTTTTGGAGTTTTGGAGTTTCGGAGTTTCGGTGTTTTGGAGTTTTGGAGTTTTGGAGTATTGGAGTTTTGGAGTTTTGGAGTTTCGGAGTTTTGGAGTTTCGGAGTTTTGGAGTATTGGAGTTTTGGAGTTTCGGAGTTTTGGAGTTTTGGAGTTTTGGAGTATTGGAGTTTTGGAGTTTTGGAGCTTTGGAGTTTTGGAGTTTTGGAGTTTCGGAGTTTTGGAGTTTTGGAGTATTGGAGTTTTGGAGTTTTGGAGTTTCGGAGTTTTGGAGTTTCGGAGTTTTGGAGTTTCGGAGTTTTGGAGTTTTGGAGTTTTGGAGTTTTTGAGTTTTGGAGTTTTTGAGTTTTGGAGTTTTGGAGCTTTGGAGTTTTGGAGTTTTGGAGTTTCGGAGTTTTGGAGTTTTGGAGTTTTGGAGTTTTGGAGTTTTGGAGTTTTGGAGTTTTGGAGTTTTGGAGTTTCGGAGTTTTGGAGTTTTGGAGTTTTGGAGTTTCGGAGTATTGGAGTTTTGGAGTTTTGGAGTTTTGGAGTTTCCGAGTTTTGGAGATTCGGAGTTTTGGAGTTTTGGAGTTTTGGAGTTTCGGAGTTTCGGAGTTTCGGTGTTTTGGAGTTTTGGAGTTTTGGAGTATTGGAGTTTTGGAGTTTTGGAGTTTCGGAGTTTTGGAGTGTCGGAGTTTTGGAGTTTTGGAGTTTTGGAGTTTTGGAGTTTCGGAGTTTTGGAGTTTTGGAGTTTTGGAGTTTTGGAGTTTCGGAGTTTTGGAGTTTGGGAGTTTTGGAGTTTTGGAGATTCGGAGTTTTGGAGTTTCGGAGTTTTGGAGTTTCGGAGTTTTGGAGTTTCGGAGTTTTGGAGTTTCGGAGTTTTGGAGTTTCGGAGTTTTGGAGTTTTGGAGTTTTGGAGTTTTTGAGTTTTTGAGTTTTTGAGTTTTGGAGTTTCGGAGTTTTGGAGTATTGGAGTTTTGGAGTTTCGGAGTTTTGGAGTTTTGGAGTTTTGGAGTTTCGGAGTTTCGGAGTTTCGGTGTTTTGGAGTTTTGGAGTTTTGGAGTATTGGAGTTTTGGAGTTTTGGAGTTTCGGAGTTTTGGAGTTTCGGAGTTTTGGAGTTTTGGAGTTTTGGAGATTCGGAGTTTTGGAGTTTCGGAGTTTTGGAGTTTTGGAGATTCGGAGTTTTGAAGTTTCGGAGTTTTGGAGTTTCGGAGTTTTGGAGTTTCGGAGTTTCGGAGTTTTGGAGTTTCGGAGTTTTGGAGTTTTGGAGTTTCGGAGTTTTGGAGTTTTGGAGTTTCGGAGTTTTGGAGTTTCAGAGTTTTGGAGTATTGGAGTTTTGGAGTATTGGAGTTTTGGAGTTTCGGAGTTTTGGAGTTTCGGAGTTTTGGAGTTTTGGAGTATTGGAGTTTTGGAGTTTTGGAGTTTCGGAGTTTTGGAGTTTTGGAGTTTCGGAGTTTCGGAGTTTTGGAGTTTCGGAGTTTCGGAGTTTCGGCGTTTTGGAGTTTCGGAGTTTTGGAGTTTTGGAGTTTCGGAGTTTTGGAGTTTTGGAGTTTCGGAGTTTTGGAGTTTCGGAGTTTTGGAGTTTTGGAGTTTCGGAGTTTTGGAGTTTTGGAGTTTTGGAGATTCGGAGTTTTGGAGTTTCGGAGTTTTGGAGTTTCGGAGTTTTGGAGTTTTGGAGTTTTGGAGCTTTGGAGTTTTGGAGTTTCCGAGTTTTGGAGTTTCGGAGTTTTGGAGTTTCGGAGTTTCGGAGTTTTGGAGTTTTGCAGTTTTGGAGTTTTGGAGTTTTGGAGTTTCGGAGTTGCGGAGTTTCGGAGTTTTGGAGTATTGGAGTTTTGGAGTTTTGGAGTTTTCGAGTTTTCGAGTTTCGGAGTTTTGGAGTTTTGGAGTTTTGGAGTTTTGGAGTTTCGGAGTTTCGGAGTATTGGAGTTTTGGAGTTTCGGAGTTTTGGAGTTTTGGAGTTTTGGAGTTTTGGAGTTTCGGAGTTTTGGAGTTTCGGAGTTTTGGAGTTTTGGAGTTTTGGAGTTTCGGAGTTTCGGAGTTTCGGAGTTTTGGAGTTTCGGAGTTTTGGAGTATTGGAGTTTTGGAATTTCGGAGTTTCGGAGTTTTGGAGTTTCGGAGTTTTGGAGTTGTGGAGTTTCGGAGTTTTGGAGTTTTGGAGTTTTGGAGATTCGGAGTTTCGGAGTTTCGGAGTTTTGGAGTTTTGGAGTTTCGGAGTTTCAGAGTTTCGGAGTTTTGGAGTTTTGGAGTTTCGGAGTTTTGGAGTTTCGGAGTTTCGGAGTTTCGGAGTTTCGGAGTTTTGGAGTTTTGGAGTTTCGGAGTTTCGGAGTTTCGGAGTTTTGGAGTTTTGGAGTTTTGGAGTTTCGGAGTTTCGGAGTTTCGGTGTTTCGGAGTTTTGGAGTTTTGGAGTTTCGGAGTTTTGGAGTTTTGGAGTTTCGGAGTTTTGGAGTATTGGAGTTTTGGAGTTTCGGAGTTTCGGAGTTTTGGAGTATTGGAGTTTTGGAGTTTTGGAGTTTTCGGTGTTTTGGAGTTTCGGAGTTTCGGAGTTTTGGAGTTTTGGAGTTTTGGAGTTTCGGAGTTTCGGAGTTTTGGTGTTTCGGAGTTTTGGAGTTTTGGAGTTTTGGAGTTTCGGAGTTTTGGAGTTTTGGAGTTTTGGAGCTTTGGAGTTTTGGAGTTTTGGAGTTTCGGAGTTTTGGAGTTTTGGAGTATTGGAGTTTTGGAGTTTTGGAGTTTCGGAGTTTTCGAGTTTTGGAGTTTTGGAGATTCGGAGTTTTGGAGTTTCGGAGTTTCGGAGTTTCGGAGTTTTGGAGTTTTGGAGTTTTGGAGTTTTGTAGTTTTGGAGTTTTGGAGTTTCGGAGTTTCGGAGTTTTGGAGTTTTGGAGATTCGGAGTTTTGAAGTTTTGGAGTATTGGAGTTTCGGAGTTTTGGAGTTTTGGAGTTTCGGAGTATTGGAGTATTGGAGTTTTGGAGTTTCGGAGTTTTGGAGTTTTGGAGTTTTGGAGTATTGGAGTTTTGGAGTTTTGGAGTTTCGGAGTTTTGGAGTTTCGGAGTTTTGGAGTATTGGAGTTTTGGAGTTTCGGAGTTTTGGAGTTTTGGAGTTTTGGAGTATTGGAGTTTTGGAGTTTTGGAGCTTTGGAGTTTTGGAGTTTTGGAGTTTCGGAGTTTTGGAGTTTTGGAGTATTGGAGTTTTGGAGTTTTGGAGTTTCGGAGTTTTGGAGTTTCGGAGTTTTGGAGTTTCGGAGTTTTGGAGTTTTGGAGTTTTGGAGTTTTTGAGTTTTGGAGTTTTTGAGTTTTGGAGTTTTGGAGCTTTGGAGTTTTGGAGTTTTGGAGTTTCGGAGTTTTGGAGTTTTGGAGTTTTGGAGTTTTGGAGTTTTGGAGTTTTGGAGTTTTGGAGTTTTGGAGTTTTGGAGTTTCGGAGTTTTGGAGTTTTGGAGTTTTGGAGTTTCGGAGTATTGGAGTTTTGGAGTTTTGGAGTTTTGGAGTTTCCGAGTTTTGGAGATTCGGAGTTTTGGAGTTTTGGAGTTTCGGAGTTTCGGTGTTTTGGAGTTTTGGAGTTTTGGAGTATTGGAGTTTTGGAGTTTTGGAGTTTCGGAGTTTTGGAGTTTCGGAGTTTCGGTGTTTTGGAGTTTTGGAGTTTTGGAGTATTGGAGTTTTGGAGTTTTGGAGTTTCGGAGTTTTGGAGTTTCGGAGTTTTGGAGTATTGGAGTTTTGGAGTTTCGGAGTTTTGGAGTTTTGGAGTTTTGGAGTATTGGAGTTTTGGAGTTTTGGAGCTTTGGAGTTTTGGAGTTTTGGAGTTTCGGAGTTTTGGAGTTTTGGAGTATTGGAGTTTTGGAGTTTTGGAGTTTCGGAGTTTTGGAGTTTCGGAGTTTTGGAGTTTCGGAGTTTTGGAGTTTTGGAGTTTTGGAGTTTTTGAGTTTTGGAGTTTTTGAGTTTTGGAGTTTTGGAGCTTTGGAGTTTTGGAGTTTTGGAGTTTCGGAGTTTTGGAGTTTTGGAGTTTTGGAGTTTTGGAGTTTTGGAGTTTTGGAGTTTTGGAGTTTTGGAGTTTTGGAGTTTCGGAGTTTTGGAGTTTTGGAGTTTTGGAGTTTCGGAGTATTGGAGTTTTGGAGTTTTGGAGTTTTGGAGTTTCCGAGTTTTGGAGATTCGGAGTTTTGGAGTTTTGGAGTTTTGGAGTTTCGGAGTTTCGGAGTTTCGGTGTTTTGGAGTTTTGGAGTTTTGGAGTATTGGAGTTTTGGAGTTTTGGAGTTTCGGAGTTTTGGAGTGTCGGAGTTTTGGAGTTTTGGAGTTTTGGAGTTTTGGAGTTTCGGAGTTTTGGAGTTTTGGAGTTTTGGAGTTTTGGAGTTTCGGAGTTTTGGAGTTTGGGAGTTTTGGAGTTTTGGAGATTCGGAGTTTTGGAGTTTCGGAGTTTTGGAGTTTCGGAGTTTTGGAGTTTCGGAGTTTTGGAGTTTCGGAGTTTTGGAGTTTCGGAGTTTTGGAGTTTTGGAGTTTTGGAGTTTTTGAGTTTTTGAGTTTTTGAGTTTTGGAGTTTCGGAGTTTTGGAGTATTGGAGTTTTGGAGTTTCGGAGTTTTGGAGTTTTGGAGTTTTGGAGTTTCGGAGTTTCGGAGTTTCGGTGTTTTGGAGTTTTGGAGTTTTGGAGTATTGGAGTTTTGGAGTTTTGGAGTTTCGGAGTTTTGGAGTTTCGGAGTTTTGGAGTTTTGGAGTTTTGGAGATTCGGAGTTTTGGAGTTTCGGAGTTTTGGAGTTTTGGAGATTCGGAGTTTTGAAGTTTCGGAGTTTTGGAGTTTCGGAGTTTTGGAGTTTCGGAGTTTCGGAGTTTTGGAGTTTCGGAGTTTTGGAGTTTTGGAGTTTCGGAGTTTTGGAGTTTTGGAGTTTCGGAGTTTTGGAGTTTCAGAGTTTTGGAGTATTGGAGTTTTGGAGTATTGGAGTTTTGGAGTTTCGGAGTTTTGGAGTTTCGGAGTTTTGGAGTTTTGGAGTATTGGAGTTTTGGAGTTTTGGAGTTTCGGAGTTTTGGAGTTTTGGAGTTTCGGAGTTTCGGAGTTTTGGAGTTTCGGAGTTTCGGAGTTTCGGCGTTTTGGAGTTTCGGAGTTTTGGAGTTTTGGAGTTTCGGAGTTTTGGAGTTTTGGAGTTTCGGAGTTTTGGAGTTTCGGAGTTTTGGAGTTTTGGAGTTTCGGAGTTTTGGAGTTTTGGAGTTTTGGAGATTCGGAGTTTTGGAGTTTCGGAGTTTTGGAGTTTCGGAGTTTTGGAGTTTTGGAGTTTTGGAGCTTTGGAGTTTTGGAGTTTCCGAGTTTTGGAGTTTCGGAGTTTTGGAGTTTCGGAGTTTCGGAGTTTTGGAGTTTTGCAGTTTTGGAGTTTTGGAGTTTTGGAGTTTCGGAGTTTCGGAGTTTCGGAGTTTTGGAGTATTGGAGTTTTGGAGTTTTGGAGTTTTCGAGTTTTCGAGTTTCGGAGTTTTGGAGTTTTGGAGTTTTGGAGTTTTGGAGTTTCGGAGTTTCGGAGTATTGGAGTTTTGGAGTTTCGGAGTTTTGGAGTTTTGGAGTTTTGGAGTTTTGGAGTTTCGGAGTTTTGGAGTTTCGGAGTTTTGGAGTTTTGGAGTTTTGGAGTTTCGGAGTTTCGGAGTTTCGGAGTTTTGGAGTTTCGGAGTTTTGGAGTATTGGAGTTTTGGAATTTCGGAGTTTCGGAGTTTTGGAGTTTCGGAGTTTTGGAGTTGTGGAGTTTCGGAGTTTTGGAGTTTTGGAGTTTTGGAGATTCGGAGTTTCGGAGTTTCGGAGTTTTGGAGTTTTGGAGTTTCGGAGTTTCAGAGTTTCGGAGTTTTGGAGTTTTGGAGTTTCGGAGTTTTGGAGTTTCGGAGTTTCGGAGTTTCGGAGTTTTGAAGTTTTGGAGTTTCGGAGTTTCGGAGTTTCGGAGTTTTGGAGTTTTGGAGTTTTGGAGTTTCGGAGTTTCGGAGTTTCGGAGTTTCGGAGTTTTGGAGTTTTGGAGTTTCGGAGTTTTGGAGTTTTGGAGTTTCGGAGTTTTGGAGTATTGGAGTTTTGGAGTTTCGGAGTTTCGGAGTTTTGGAGTATTGGAGTTTTGGAGTTTTGGAGTTTTCGGTGTTTTGGAGTTTCGGAGTTTCGGAGTTTTGGAGTTTTGGAGTTTTGGAGTTTCGGAGTTTCGGAGTTTTGGTGTTTCGGAGTTTTGGAGTTTTGGAGTTTTGGAGTTTCGGAGTTTTGGAGTTTTGGAGTTTTGGAGCTTTGGAGTTTTGGAGTTTTGGAGTTTCGGAGTTTTGGAGTTTTGGAGTATTGGAGTTTTGGAGTTTTGGAGTTTCGGAGTTTTCGAGTTTTGGAGTTTTGGAGATTCGGAGTTTTGGAGTTTCGGAGTTTCGGAGTTTCGGAGTTTTGGAGTTTTGGAGTTTTGGAGTTTTGTAGTTTTGGAGTTTTGGAGTTTCGGAGTTTCGGAGTTTTGGAGTTTTGGAGATTCGGAGTTTTGAAGTTTTGGAGTATTGGAGTTTCGGAGTTTTGGAGTTTTGGAGTTTCGGAGTATTGGAGTATTGGAGTTTTGGAGTTTCGGAGTTTTGGAGTTTTGGAGTTTTGGAGTTTCGGAGTTTTTGAGTTTCGGAGTTTTGGAGTTTTGGAGTTTTGGAGTTTTGGAGTTTCGGAGTTTCGGTGTTTTGGAGTTTTGGAGTTTTGGAGTATTGGAGTTTTGGAGTTTTGGAGTTTCGGAGTTTTGGAGTTTCGGAGTTTTGGAGTATTGGAGTTTTGGAGTTTCGGAGTTTTGGAGTTTTGGAGTATTGGAGTTTTGGAGTTTTGGAGCTTTGGAGTTTTGGAGTTTTGGAGTTTCGGAGTTTTGGAGTTTTGGAGTATTGGAGTTTTGGAGTTTTGGAGTTTCGGAGTTTTGGAGTTTCGGAGTTTTGGAGTTTCGGAGTTTTGGAGTTTTGGAGTTTTGGAGTTTTTGAGTTTTGGAGTTTTTGAGTTTTGGAGTTTTGGAGCTTTGGAGTTTTGGAGTTTTGGAGTTTCGGAGTTTTGGAGTTCTGGAGTTTTGGAGTTTTGGAGTTTTGGAGTTTTGGAGTTTTGGAGTTTCGGAGTTTTGGAGTTTTGGAGTTTTGGAGTTTCGGAGTATTGGAGTTTTGGAGTTTTGGAGTTTCCGAGTTTTGGAGATTCGGAGTTTTGGAGTTTTGGAGTTTTGGAGTTTCGGAGTTTCGGAGTTTCGGTGTTTTGGAGTTTTGGAGTTTTGGAGTATTGGAGTTTTGGAGTTTTGGAGTTTCGGAGTTTTGGAGTGTCGGAGTTTCGGAGTTTCGGAGTTTTGGAGTTTTGGAGTTTCGGAGTTTCGGAGTTTCGGAGTTTCGGAGTTTCGGAGTTTTGGAGTTTTGGAGTTTCGGAGTTTTGGAGTTTTGGAGTTTCGGAGTTTTGGAGTTTTGGAGTTTCGGAGTTTTGGAGTTTTGGAGTTTCGGAGTTTTGGAGTTTTGGAGTTTTGGAGTTTTGGAGTTTTGGAGTTTCGGAGTTTTGGAGTTTTGGAGTTTTGGAGTTTTCGAGTTTTGGAGTTTTGGAGATTCGGAGTTTTGGAGTTTCGGAGTTTTGGAGTTTTGGAGTTTTGGAGTTTTGTAGTTTTGGAGTTTTGGAGTTTCGGAGTTTCGGAGTTTTGGAGTTTTGGAGATTCGGAGTTTTGAAGTTTTGGAGTATTGGAGTTTCGGAGTTTTGGAGTTTTGGAGTTTCGGAGTATTGGAGTATTGGAGTTTTGGTGTTTTGGAGTTTTGGAGTTTTGGAGTTTCGGAGTTTTGGAGTTTCGGAGTTTTGGAGTATTGGAGTTTTGGAGTTTCGGAGTTTTGGAGTTTTGGAGTTTTGGAGTATTGGAGTTTTGGAGTTTTGGAGCTTTGGAGTTTTGGAGTTTTGGAGTTTCGGAGTTTTGGAGTTTTGGAGTATTGGAGTTTTGGAGTTTTGGAGTTTCGGAGTTTTGGAGTTTCGGAGTTTTGGAGTTTCGGAGTTTTGGAGTTTTGGAGTTTTGGAGTTTTTGAGTTTTGGAGTTTTTGAGTTTTGGAGTTTTGGAGCTTTGGAGTTTTAGAGTTTTGGAGTTTCGGAGTTTTGGAGTTTTGGAGTTTTGGAGTTTCGGAGTTTTGGAGTTTTGGAGTTTTGGAGTTTCGGAGTTTTGGAGTTTTGGAGTTTTAAGGATTCGGAGTTTTGGAGTTTCGGAGTTTTGGAGTTTCGGAGTTTTGGAGTTTTGGAGCTTTGGAGTTTTGGAGTTTCCGAGTTTTGGAGTTTCGGAGTTTTGGAGTTTCGGAGTTTCGGAGTTTTGGAGTTTTGCAGTTTTGGAGTTTTGGAGTTTTGGAGTTTTGGAGTTTCGGAGTTTCGGAGTTTTGGAGTATTGGAGTTTTGGAGTTTTGGAGTTTTCGAGTTTTCGAGTTTCGGAGTTTCGGAGTTTTGGAGTTTTGGAGTTTTGGAGTTTCGGAGTTTCGGTGTTTTGGAGTTTTGGAGTTTTGGAGTATTGGAGTTTTGGAGTTTTGGAGTTTCGGAGTTTTGGAGTTTCGGAGTTTTGGAGTATTGGAGTTTTGGAATTTCGGAGTATTGGAGTTTTGGAGTTTTGGAGTTTCGGAGTTTTGGAGTTTCGGAGTTTTGGAGTTTTGGAGTTTTGGAGATTCGGAGTTTTGGAGTTTCGGAGTTTTGGAGTTTCGGAGTTTTGGAGTTTCGGAGTTTTGGAGTTTCGGAGTTTTGGAGTTTTGGAGTTTTGGAGTTTTTGAGTTTTGGAGTTTTGGAGTTTCGGAGTTTTGGAGTATTGGAGTTTTGGAGTTTCGGAGTTTTGGAGTTTTGGAGTTTTGGAGTTTCGGAGTTTTGGAGTTTCGGAGTTTTGGAGTTTTGGAGTTTTGGAGTTTTGGAGTTTCGGAGTTTCGGAGTTTCGGTGTTTTGGAGTTTTGGAGTTTTGGAGTATTGGAGTTTCGGAGTTTTGGAGTTTTGGAGTTTCGGAGTTTCGGAGTTTCGGAGTTTCGGAGTTTTGGAGTTTCGGAGTTTTGGAGTTTTGGAGTTTCGGAAATTCGGAGTTTTGGAGTTTTGGAGTTTTGGAGTTTCGGAGTTTCGGAGTTTTGGAGTTTTGGAGTTTCGGAGTTTCGGAGTTTCGGAGTTTTGGAGTTTTGGAGTTTCGGAGTTTTGGAGTTTTGGAGTTTCGGAGTTTCGGAGTTTCGGAGTTCTGGAGTTTTGGAGTTTCGGAGTTTTGGAGTTTCGGAGTTTCGGAGTTTCGGCGTTTTGGAGTTTCGGAGTTTTGGAGTTTTGGAGTTTTGGAGTTTCGGAGTTTTGGAGTTTTGGAGTTTCGGAGTTTTGGAGTTTCGGAGTTTTGGAGTTTTGGAGTTTCGGAGTTTTGGAGTTTTGGAGATTCGGAGTTTTGGAGTTTCGGAGTTTTGGAGTTTCGGAGTTTTGGAGTTTTGGAGTTTTGGAGCTTTGGAGTTTTGGAGTTTCCGAGTTTTGGAGTTTCGGAGTTTTGGAGTTTCGGAGTTTCGGAGTTTTGGAGTTTTGCAGTTTTGGAGTTTTGGAGTTTTGGAGTTTCGGAGTTGCGGAGTTTTGGAGTATTGGAGTTTTGGAGTTTTGGAGTTTTCGAGTTTTGGAGTTTCGGAGTTTCGGAGTTTTGGAGTTTTGGAGTTTTGGAGTTTCGGAGTTTCGGAGTATTGGAGTTTTGGAGTTTCAGAGTTTTGGAGTTTTGGAGTTTTGGAGTTTTGGAGTTTCGGAGTTCTGGAGTTTCGGAGTTTTGGAGTTTTGGAGTTTTGGAGTTTCGGAGTTCCGGAGTTTCGGTGTTTTGGAGTTTTGGAGTTTTGGAGTATTGGAGTTTTGGAGTTTTGGAGTTTCGGAGTTTTGGAGTTTCGGAGTTTTGGAGTTTTGGAGTTTTGGAGATTCGGAGTTTTGGAGTTTCGGAGTTTTGGAGTTTCGGAGTTTTGGAGTTTCGGAGTTTTGGAGTTTCGGAGTTTTGGAGTTTTGGAGTTTTGGAGTTTTTGAGTTTTGGAGTTTTTGAGTTTCGGAGTTTTGGAGTATTGGAGTTTTGGAGTTTCGGAGTTTTGGAGTTTTGGAGTTTTGGAGTTTCGGAGTTTTGGAGTTTCGGAGTTTTGGAGTTTTGGAGTTTTGGAGTTTTGGAGTTTCGGAGTTTCGGAGTTTCGGTGTTTTGGAGTTTTGGAGTTTTGGAGTATTGGAGTTTTGGAGTTTTCGAGTTTTGGAGTTTCGGAGTTTCGGAGTTTTGGAGTTTCGGAGTTTTGGAGTTTCGGAGTTTTGGAGTTTTGGAGTTTCGGAGTATTGGAGTTTTGGAGTTTTGGAGTTTTCGAGTTTTGGAGTTTCGGAGTTTTGGAGTTTTGGAGTTTCGGAGTTTTGGAGTTTTGGAGTTTCGGAGTTTTGGAGTTTTGGAGTTTTGGAGTTTTGGAGTTTCCGAGTTTCGGAGTTTCGGAGTTTTGGTGTTTCGGAGTTTTGGAGTTTTGGAGTTTTGGAGTTTCGGAGTTTTGGAGTTTTGGAGTTTTGGAGCTTTGGAGTTTTGGAGTTTTGGAGTTTCGGAGTTTTGGAGTTTTGGAGTATTGGAGTTTTGGAGTTTTGGAGTTTCGGAGTTTTCGAGTTTTGGAGTTTTGGAGATTCGGAGTTTTGGAGTTTCGGAGTTTTGGAGTTTTGGAGTTTTGGAGTTTTGGAGTTTTGTAGTTTTGGAGTTTTGGAGTTTCGGAGTTTCGGAGTTTTGGAGTTTTGGAGATTCGGAGTTTTGAAGTTTTGGAGTATTGGAGTTTCGGAGTTTTGGAGTTTTGGAGTTTCGGAGTTTTGGAGTTTTGGAGTTTTGGAGATTCGGAGTTTTGGAGTTTCGGAGTTTTGGAGTTTCGGAGTTTTGGAGTTTTGGAGTTTTGGAGCTTTGGAGTTTTGGAGTTTCCGAGTTTTGGAGTTTCGGAGTTTTGGAGTTTCGGAGTTTCGGAGTTTTGGAGTTTTGCAGTTTTGGAGTTTTGGAGTTTTGGAGTTTTGGAGTTTCGGAGTTTTGGAGTATTGGAGTTTTGGAGTTTTCGAGTTTTCGAGTTTTGGAGTTTCGGAGTTTCGGAGTTTTGGAGTTTTGGAGTTTTGGAGTTTCGGAGTTTCGGAGTATTGGAGTTTTGGAGTTTCGGAGATTTGGAGTTTTGGAGTTTTGGAGTTTTGGAGTTTCGGAGTTTTGGAGTTTTGGAGTTTCGGAGTTTTGGAGTTTTGGAATTTTGGAGTTTCGGAGTTTCGGAGTTTCGGTGTTTTGGAGTTTTGGAGTTTTGGAGTATTGGAGTTTTGGAGTTTTGGAGTTTCGGAGTTTTGGAGTTTCGGAGTTTTGGAGTTTTGGAGTTTTGGAGATTCGGAGTTTTGGAGTTTCGGAGTTTTGGAGTTTCGGAGTTTTGGAGTTTCGGAGTTTTGGAGTTTCGGAGTTTTGGAGTTTTGGAGTTTTGGAGTTTTTGAGTTTTGGAGTTTTGGAGTTTCGGAGTTTTGGAGTATTGGAGTTTTGGAGTTTCGGAGTTTTGGAGTTTTGGAGTTTTGGAGTTTCGGAGTTTTGGAGTTTCGGAGTTTTGGAGTTTTGGAGTTTTGGAGTTTTGGAGTTTCGGAGTTTCGGAGTTTCGGTGTTTTGGAGTTTTGGAGTTTTGGAGTATTGGAGTTTCGGAGTTTTGGAGTTTTGGAGTTTCGGAGTTTCGGAGTTTCGGAGTTTCGGAGTTTTGGAGTTTCGGAGTTTTGGAGTTTTGGAGTTTCGGAGATTCGGAGTTTTGGAGTTTTGGAGTTTTGGAGTTTCGGAGTTTCGGAGTTTTGGAGTTTTGGAGTTTCGGAGTTTCGGAGTTTCGGAGTTTTGGAGTTTTGGAGTTTCGGAGTTTTGGAGTTTTGGAGTTTCGGAGTTTCGGAGTTTCGGAGTTCTGGAGTTTTGGAGTTTCGGAGTTTTGGAGTTTCGGAGTTTCGGAGTTTCGGCGTTTTGGAGTTTCGGAGTTTTGGAGTTTTGGAGTTTTGGAGTTTCGGAGTTTTGGAGTTTTGGAGTTTCGGAGTTTTGGAGTTTCGGAGTTTTGGAGTTTTGGAGTTTCGGAGTTTTGGAGTTTTGGAGATTCGGAGTTTTGGAGTTTCGGAGTTTTGGAGTTTCGGAGTTTTGGAGTTTTGGAGTTTTGGAGCTTTGGAGTTTTGGAGTTTCCGAGTTTTGGAGTTTCGGAGTTTTGGAGTTTCGGAGTTTCGGAGTTTTGGAGTTTTGCAGTTTTGGAGTTTTGGAGTTTTGGAGTTTCGGAGTTGCGGAGTTTTGGAGTATTGGAGTTTTGGAGTTTTGGAGTTTTCGAGTTTTGGAGTTTCGGAGTTTCGGAGTTTTGGAGTTTTGGAGTTTTGGAGTTTTGGAGTTTCGGAGTTTCGGAGTATTGGAGTTTTGGAGTTTCGGAGTTTTGGAGTTTTGGAGTTTTGGAGTTTTGGAGTTTCGGAGTTTTGGAGTTTCGGAGTTTTGGAGTTTTGGAGTTTTGGAGTTTCGGAGTTCCGGAGTTTCGGTGTTTTGGAGTTTTGGAGTTTTGGAGTATTGGAGTTTTGGAGTTTTGGAGTTTCGGAGTTTTGGAGTTTCGGAGTTTTGGAGTTTTGGAGTTTTGGAGATTCGGAGTTTTGGAGTTTCGGAGTTTTGGAGTTTCGGAGTTTTGGAGTTTCGGAGTTTTGGAGTTTCGGAGTTTTGGAGTTTTGGAGTTTTGGAGTTTTTGAGTTTTGGAGTTTTGGAGTTTCGGAGTTTTGGAGTATTGGAGTTTTGGAGTTTCGGAGTTTTGGAGTTTTGGAGTTTTGGAGTTTCGGAGTTTTGGAGTTTCGGAGTTTCGGAGTTTTGGAGTATTGGAGTTTTGGAGTTTTCGAGTTTTCGAGTTTTGGAGTTTCGGAGTTTCGGAGTTTTGGAGTTTTGGAGTTTTGGAGTTTTGGAGTTTTGGAGTTTCGGAGTTTTGGAGTTTCGGAGTTTTGGAGTTTTGGAGTTTTGGAGTTTCGGAGTTCCGGAGTTTCGGTGTTTTGGAGTTTTGGAGTTTTGGAGTATTGGAGTTTTGGAGTTTTGGAGTTTCGGAGTTTTGGAGTTTCGGAGTTTTGGAGTTTTGGAGTTTTGGAGATTCGGAGTTTTGGAGTTTCGGAGTTTTGGAGTTTCGGAGTTTTGGAGTTTCGGAGTTTTGGAGTTTCGGAGTTTTGGAGTTTTGGAGTTTTTGAGTTTTGGAGTTTTGGAGTTTCGGAGTTTTGGAGTATTGGAGTTTTGGAGTTTCGGAGTTTTGGAGTTTTGGAGTTTTGGAGTTTCGGAGTTTTGGAGTTTCGGAGTTTTGGAGTTTTGGAGTTTTGGAGTTTTGGAGTTTCGGAGTTTCGGAGTTTCGGTGTTTTGGAGTTTTGGAGTTTTGGAGTATTGGAGTTTTGGAGTTTTCGAGTTTTGGAGTTTCGGAGTTTCGGAGTTTTGGAGTTTCGGAGTTTTGGAGTTTCGGAGTTTTGGAGTTTTGGAGTTTTGGAGTTTCGGAGTATTGGAGTTTTGGAGTTTTGGAGTTTTCGAGTTTTGGAGTTTCGGAGTTTTGGAGTTTTGGAGTTTCGGAGTTTTGGAGTTTTGGAGTTTCGGAGTTTTGGAGTTTTGGAGTTTTGGAGTTTTGGAGTTTCCGAGTTTCGGAGTTTCGGAGTTTTGGTGTTTCGGAGTTTTGGAGTTTTGGAGTTTTGGAGTTTCGGAGTTTTGGAGTTTTGGAGTTTTGGAGCTTTGGAGTTTTGGAGTTTTGGAGTTTCGGAGTTTTGGAGTTTTGGAGTATTGGAGTTTTGGAGTTTTGGAGTTTCGGAGTTTTCGAGTTTTGGAGTTTTGGAGATTCGGAGTTTTGGAGTTTCGGAGTTTTGGAGTTTTGGAGTTTTGGAGTTTTGGAGTTTTGTAGTTTTGGAGTTTTGGAGTTTCGGAGTTTCGGAGTTTTGGAGTTTTGGAGATTCGGAGTTTTGAAGTTTTGGAGTATTGGAGTTTCGGAGTTTTGGAGTTTTGGAGTTTCGGAGTTTTGGAGTTTTGGAGTTTTGGAGATTCGGAGTTTTGGAGTTTCGGAGTTTTGGAGTTTCGGAGTTTTGGAGTTTTGGAGTTTTGGAGCTTTGGAGTTTTGGAGTTTCCGAGTTTTGGAGTTTCGGAGTTTTGGAGTTTCGGAGTTTCGGAGTTTTGGAGTTTTGCAGTTTTGGAGTTTTGGAGTTTTGGAGTTTCGGAGTTTCGGAGTTTTGGAGTATTGGAGTTTTGGAGTTTTCGAGTTTTCGAGTTTTGGAGTTTCGGAGTTTCGGAGTTTTGGAGTTTTGGAGTTTTGGAGTTTCGGAGTTTCGGAGTATTGGAGTTTTGGAGTTTCGGAGATTTGGAGTTTTGGAGTTTTGGAGTTTTGGAGTTTCGGAGTTTTGGAGTTTTGGAGTTTCGGAGTTTTGGAGTTTTGGAATTTTGGAGTTTCGGAGTTTCGGAGTTTCGGTGTTTTGGAGTTTTGGAGTTTTGGAGTATTGGAGTTTTGGAGTTTTGGAGTTTCGGAGTTTTGGAGTTTCGGAGTTTTGGAGTTTTGGAGTTTTGGAGATTCGGAGTTTTGGAGTTTCGGAGTTTTGGAGTTTCGGAGTTTTGGAGTTTCGGAGTTTTGGAGTTTCGGAGTTTTGGAGTTTTGGAGTTTTGGAGTTTTTGAGTTTTGGAGTTTTGGAGTTTCGGAGTTTTGGAGTATTGGAGTTTTGGAGTTTCGGAGTTTTGGAGTTTTGGAGTTTTGGAGTTTCGGAGTTTTGGAGTTTCGGAGTTTTGGAGTTTTGGAGTATTGGAGTTTTGGAGTTTCGGAGTTTCGGAGTTTCGGTGTTTTGGAGTTTTGGAGTTTTGGAGTATTGGAGTTTCGGAGTTTTGGAGTTTTGGAGTTTCGGAGTTTCGGAGTTTCGGAGTTTTGGAGTTTCGGAGTTTTGGAGTTTTGGAGTTTCGGAGATTCGGAGTTTTGGAGTTTTGGAGTTTTGGAGTTTCGGAGTTTCGGAGTTTTGGAGTTTTGGAGTTTCGGAGTTTCGGAGTTTCGGAGTTTTGGAGTTTTGGAGTTTCGGAGTTTTGGAGTTTTGGAGTTTCGGAGTTTCGGAG
The DNA here is from genome assembly GCF_055824585.1 of Amblyomma mixtum. Classification (NCBI taxonomy): domain Eukaryota; kingdom Metazoa; phylum Arthropoda; class Arachnida; order Ixodida; family Ixodidae; genus Amblyomma; species Amblyomma mixtum. Next base: position 14,930,190 of record NW_028317651.1, read on the forward strand.
TTTCGGAGTTCTGGAGTTTTGGAGTTTCGGAGTTTTGGAGTTTCGGAGTTTCGGAGTTTCGGCGTTTTGGAGTTTCGGAGTTTTGGAGTTTTGGAGTTTTGGAGTTTCGGAGTTTTGGAGTTTTGGAGTTTCGGAGTTTTGGAGTTTCGGAGTTTTGGAGTTTTGGAGTTTCGGAGTTTTGGAGTTTTGGAGATTCGGAGTTTTGGAGTTTCGGAGTTTTGGAGTTTCGGAGTTTTGGAGTTTTGGAGTTTTGGAGCTTTGGAGTTTTGGAGTTTCCGAGTTTTGGAGTTTCGGAGTTTTGGAGTTTCGGAGTTTCGGAGTTTTGGAGTTTTGCAGTTTTGGAGTTTTGGAGTTTTGGAGTTTCGGAGTTGCGGAGTTTTGGAGTATTGGAGTTTTGGAGTTTTGGAGTTTTCGAGTTTTGGAGTTTCGGAGTTTCGGAGTTTTGGAGTTTTGGAGTTTTGGAGTTTCGGAGTTTCGGAGTATTGGAGTTTTGGAGTTTCGGAGTTTTGGAGTTTTGGAGTTTTGGAGTTTTGGAGTTTCGGAGTTTTGGAGTTTCGGAGTTTTGGAGTTTTGGAGTTTTGGAGTTTCGGAGTTCCGGAGTTTCGGTGTTTTGGAGTTTTGGAGTTTTGGAGTATTGGAGTTTTGGAGTTTTGGAGTTTCGGAGTTTTGGAGTTTCGGAGTTTTGGAGTTTTGGAGTTTTGGAGATTCGGAGTTTTGGAGTTTCGGAGTTTTGGAGTTTCGGAGTTTTGGAGTTTCGGAGTTTTGGAGTTTCGGAGTTTTGGAGTTTTGGAGTTTTGGAGTTTTTGAGTTTTGGAGTTTTGGAGTTTCGGAGTTTTGGAGTATTGGAGTTTTGGAGTTTCGGAGTTTTGGAGTTTTGGAGTTTTGGAGTTTCGGAGTTTTGGAGTTTTGGAGTTTTGGAGTTTTGGAGTTTTGGAGTTTCGGAGTTTTGGAGTTTTGGAGTTTTGGAGTTTCGGAGTTTTGGAGTTTTGGAGTTTCGGAGTTTTGGAGTTTTGGAGTTTTAGAGTTTCGGAGTTTTGGAGTTTTGGAGTTTTGGAGTTTTGGAGTTTCGGAGTTTTGGAGTTTTGGAGTTTTGGAGTTTTGGAGTTTCGGAGTTTTGGAGTTTTGGAGTTTTGGAGTTTTGGAGTTTCCGAGTTTTGGAGTTTCGGAGTTTTGGAGTTTCGGAGTTTCGGAGTTTCGGAGTTCTGGAGTTTTGGAGTTTCGGAGTTTTGGAGTTTTGGAGTTTTGGAGTTTCGGAGTTTCGGAGTTTTGGAGTTTTGGAGTTTCGGAGTTTTGGAGTTTTGGAGTTTTGGAGTTTCGGAGTTTTGGAGTTTTGGAGTTTTGGAGTTTTGGAGCTTTGGAGTTTTGGAGTTTCCGAGTTTTGGAGTTTCGGAGTTTTGGAGTTTCGGAGTTTCGGAGTTTTGGAGTTTTGCAGTTTTGGAGTTTTGGAGTTTTGGAGTTTCGGAGTTGCGGAGTTTTGGAGTATTGGAGTTTTGGAGTTTTGGAGTTTTCGAGTTTTGGAGTTTCGGAGTTTCGGAGTTTTGGAGTTTTGGAGTTTTGGAGTTTCGGAGTTTCGGAGTATTGGAGTTTTGGAGTTTCGGAGTTTTGGAGTTTTGGAGTTTTGGAGTTTTGGAGTTTCGGAGTTTTGGAGTTTCGGAGTTTTGGAGTTTTGGAGTTTTGGAGTTTCGGAGTTTCGGAGTTTCGGTGTTTTGGAGTTTTGGAGTTTTGGAGTATTGGAGTTTTGGAGTTTTGGAGTTTCGGAGTTTTGGAGTTTCGGAGTTTTGGAGTTTTGGAGTTTTGGAGATTCGGAGTTTTGGAGTTTCGGAGTTTTGGAGTTTCGGAGTTTTGGAGTTTCGGAGTTTTGGAGTTTCGGAGTTTTGGAGTTTTGGAGTTTTGGAGTTTTTGAGTTTTGGAGTTTTGGAGTTTCGGAGTTTTGGAGTATTGGAGTTTTGGAGTTTCGGAGTTTTGGAGTTTTGGAGTTTTGGAGTTTCGGAGTTTTGGAGTTTCGGAGTTTTGGAGTTTTGGAGTTTTGGAGTTTTGGAGTTTCGGAGTTTCGGAGTTTCGGTGTTTTGGAGTTTTGGAGTTTTGGAGTATTGGAGTTTTGGAGTTTCGGAGTTTTGGAGTTTCGGAGTTTTGGAGTTTTGGAGTTTTGGAGTTTCGGAGTTTTGGAGTTTTGGAGTTTTGGAGTTTCGGAGTTTTGGAGTTTTGGAGTTTTGGAGTTTTGGAGTTTCGGAGTTTTGGAGTTTTGGAGTTTTGGAGTTTTGGAGTTTCGGAGTTTTGGAGTTTTGGAGTTTTGGAGTTTTGGAGTTTCGGAGTTTCGGAGTTTTGGAGTTTTGGAGTTTTGGAGTTTCGGAGTTTTGGAGTTTTGGAGTTTCGGAGTTTTGGAGTTTTGGAGTTTCGGAGTTTTGGAGTATTGGAGTTTTGGAGATTCGGAGTTTTGGAGTTTCGGAGTTTTGGAGTTTCGGAGTTTTGGAGTTTTGGAGTTTTGGAGTTTTGGAGTTTTGGAGTTTCCGAGTTTTGGAGTTTCGGAGTTTTGGAGTTTCGGAGTTTCGGAGTTTTGGATTTTTGCAGTTTTGGAGTTTTGGAGTTTTGGAGTTTTGGAGTTTCGGAGTTTCGGAGTTTTGGAGTATTGGAGTTTTGGAGTTTTGGAGTTTTGGAGTTTTGGAGTTTCGGAGTTTCGGAGTTTTGGAGTTTTGGAGTTTTGGAGTTTCGGAGTTTTGGAGTTTTGGAGTTTCGGAGTTTTGGAGTTTCGGAGTTTTGGAGTATTGGAGTTTTGGAGATTCGGAGTTTTGGAGTTTCGGAGTTTTGGAGTTTCGGAGTTTTGGAGTTTTGGAGTTTTGGAGTTTTGGAGTTTCCGAGTTTTGGAGTTTCGGAGTTTTGGAGTTTCGGAGTTTCGGAGTTTTGGAGTTTTGCAGTTTTGGAGTTTTGGAGTTTTGGAGTTTCGGAGTTTCGGAGTTTTGGAGTATTGGAGTTTTGGAGTTTTGGAGTTTCGGAGTTTTGGAGTATTGGAGTTTTGGAGTTTTGGAGTTTTGGAGTTTCGGAGTTTTGGAGTTTCGGAGTTTTGGAGTTTTGGAGTTTTGGAGTTTCGGAGTTTCGGAGTTTCGGTGTTTTGGAGTTTTGGAGTTTTGGAGTATTGGAGTTTTGGAGTTTTGGAGTTTCGGAGTTTTGGAGTTTTGGAGTTTCGGAGTTTTGGAGTTTTGGAGTTTTGGAGTTTTGGAGTTTCGGAGTTTTGGAGTTTTGGAGTTTTGGAGATTCGGAGTTTTGGAGTTTCGGAGTTTTGGAGTTTCGGAGTTTTGGAGTTTTGGAGCTTTGGAGTTTTGGAGTTTCCGAGTTTTGGAGTTTCGGAGTTTTGGAGTTTCGGAGTTTCGGAGTTTTGGAGTTTTGCAGTTTTGGAGTTTTGGAGTTTTGGAGTTTCGGAGTTTCGGAGTTTTGGAGTATTGGAGTTTTGGAGTTTTCGAGTTTTCGAGTTTCGGAGTTTCGGAGTTTTGGAGTTTTGGAGTTTTGGAGTTTCGGAGTTTCGGTGTTTTGGAGTTTTGGAGTTTTGGAGTATTGGAGTTTTGGAGTTTTGGAGTTTCGGAGTTTTGGAGTTTCGGAGTTTTGGAGTATTGGAGTTTTGGAATTTCGGAGTTTCGGAGTTTTGGAGTTTCGGAGTTTTGGAGTTTTGGAGTTTCGGAGTTTTGGAGTTTTGGAGTTTTGGAGATTCGGAGTTTCGGAGTTTCGGAGTTTTGGAGTTTTGGAGTTTCGGAGTTTCAGAGTTTCGGAGTTTTGGAGTTTTGGAGTTTCGGAGTTTTGGAGTTTCGGAGTTTCGGAGTTTCGGAGTTTCGGAGTTTTGGAGTTTTGGAGTTTCGGAGTTTCGGAGTTTCGGAGTTTTGGAGTTTTGGAGTTTCGGAGTTTCGGAGTTTCGGAGTTTCGGAGTTTTGGAGTTTTGGAGTTTCGGAGTTTTGGAGTTTTGGAGTTTCGGAGTTTTGGAGTATTGGAGTTTTGGAGTTTCGGAGTTTCGGAGTTTTGGAGTATTGGAGTTTTGGAGTTTTGGAGTTTTCGAGTTTTGGAGTTTCGGAGTTTCGGAGTTTCGGAGTTTTGGAGTTTTGGAGTTTCGGAGTTTTGGAGTTTTGGAGTTTCGGAGTTTTGGAGTTTTGGAGTTTCGGAGTTTTGGAGTTTTGGAGTTTTGGAGTTTTGGAGTTTCCGAGTTTCCGAGTTTCGGAGTTTTGGTGTTTCGGAGTTTTGGAGTTTTGGAGTTTTGGAGTTTCGGAGTTTTGGAGTTTTGGAGTTTTGGAGCTTTGGAGTTTTGGAGTTTTGGAGTTTCGGAGTTTTGGAGTTTTGGAGTATTGGAGTTTTGGAGTTTTGGAGTTTCGGAGTTTTCGAGTTTTGGAGTTTTGGAGATTCGGAGTTTTGGAGTTTCGGAGTTTCGGAGTTTCGGAGTTTTGGAGTTTTGGAGTTTTGGAGTTTTGTAGTTTTGGAGTTTTGGAGTTTCGGAGTTTCGGAGTTTTGGAGTTTTGGAGATTCGGAGTTTTGAAGTTTTGGAGTATTGGAGTTTCGGAGTTTTGGAGTTTTGGAGTTTCGGAGTATTGGAGTATTGGAGTTTTGGAGTTTCGGAGTTTTGGAGTTTTGGAGTTTCGGAGTTTTTGAGTTTGGGAGTTTTGGAGTTTTGGAGTTTTGGAGTTTCGGAGTTTCGGTGTTTTGGAGTTTTGGAGTTTTGGAGTATTGGAGTTTTGGAGTTTTGGAGTTTCGGAGTTTTGGAGTTTCGGAGTTTTGGAGTATTGGAGTTTTGGAGTTTCGGAGTTTTGGAGTTTTGGAGTTTTGGAGTATTGGAGTTTTGGAGTTTTGGAGCTTTGGAGTTTTGGAGTTTTGGAGTTTCGGAGTTTTGGAGTTTTGGAGTATTGGAGTTTTGGAGTTTTGGAGTTTCGGAGTTTTGGAGTTTCGGAGTTTTGGAGTTTCGGAGTTTTGGAGTTTTGGAGTTTTGGAGTTTTTGAGTTTTGGAGTTTTTGAGTTTTGGAGTTTTGGAGCTTTGGAGTTTTGGAGTTTTGGAGTTTCGGAGTTTTGGAGTTTTGGAGTTTTGGAGTTTTGGAGTTTTGGAGTTTTGGAGTTTTGGAGTTTCGGAGTTTTGGAGTTTTGGAGTTTTGGAGTTTCGGAGTATTGGAGTTTTGGAGTTTTGGAGTTTTGGAGTTTCCGAGTTTTGGAGATTCGGAGTTTTGGAGTTTTGGAGTTTTGGAGTTTCGGAGTTTCGGAGTTTCGGTGTTTTGGAGTTTTGGAGTTTTGGAGTATTGGAGTTTTGGAGTTTTGGAGTTTCGGAGTTTTGGAGTGTCGGAGTTTTGGAGTTTTGGAGTTTTGGAGTTTCGGAGTTTTGGAGTTTTGGAGTTTTGGAGTTTTGGAGTTTCGGAGTTTTGGAGTTTGGGAGTTTTGGAGTTTTGGAGATTCGGAGTTTTGGAGTTTCGGAGTTTTGGAGTTTCGGAGTTTTGGAGTTTCGGAGTTTTGGAGTTTCGGAGTTTTGGAGTTTCGGAGTTTTGGAGTTTTGGAGTTTTGGAGTTTTTGAGTTTTTGAGTTTTTGAGTTTTGGAGTTTCGGAGTTTTGGAGTATTGGAGTTTTGGAGTTTCGGAGTTTTGGAGTTTTGGAGTTTTGGAGTTTCGGAGTTTCGGAGTTTCGGTGTTTTGGAGTTTTGGAGTTTTGGAGTATTGGAGTTTTGGAGTTTTGGAGTTTCGGAGTTTTGGAGTTTCGGAGTTTTGGAGTTTTGGAGTTTTGGAGATTCGGAGTTTTGGAGTTTCGGAGTTTTGGAGTTTTGGAGATTCGGAGTTTTGAAGTTTCGGAGTTTTGGAGTTTCGGAGTTTTGGAGTTTCGGAGTTTCGGAGTTTTGGAGTTTCGGAGTTTTGGAGTTTTGGAGTTTCGGAGTTTTGGAGTTTTGGAGTTTCGGAGTTTTGGAGTATTGGAGTTTTGGAGTTTCGGAGTTTCGGAGTTTTGGAGTATTGGAGTTTTGGAGTTTTCGAGTTTTCGAGTTTTGGAGTTTCGGAGTTTCGGAGTTTTGGAGTTTTGGAGTTTTGGAGTTTCGGAGTTTTGGAGTTTTGGAGTTTCGGAGTTTTGGAGTTTCGGAGTTTCGGAGTTTCGGAGTTTTGGAGTTTTGGAGTTTCGGAGTTTTGGAGTTTTGGAGTTTCGGAGTTTCGGAGTTTCGGAGTTCTGGAGTTTTGGAGTTTCGGAGTTTTGGAGTTTCGGAGTTTCGGAGTTTCGGCGTTTTGGAGTTTCGGAGTTTTGGAGTTTTGGAGTTTTGGAGTTTCGGAGTTTTGGAGTTTTGGAGTTTCGGAGTTTTGGAGTTTCGGAGTTTTGGAGTTTTGGAGTTTCGGAGTTTTGGAGTTTTGGAGATTCGGAGTTTTGGAGTTTCGGAGTTTTGGAGTTTCGGAGTTTTGGAGTTTTGGAGTTTTGGAGCTTTGGAGTTTTGGAGTTTCCGAGTTTTGGAGTTTCGGAGTTTTGGAGTTTCGGAGTTTCGGAGTTTTGGAGTTTTGCAGTTTTGGAGTTTTGGAGTTTTGGAGTTTCGGAGTTGCGGAGTTTTGGAGTATTGGAGTTTTGGAGTTTTGGAGTTTTCGAGTTTTGGAGTTTCGGAGTTTCGGAGTTTTGGAGTTTTGGAGTTTTGGAGTTTCGGAGTTTCGGAGTATTGGAGTTTTGGAGTTTCGGAGTTTTGGAGTTTTGGAGTTTTGGAGTTTTGGAGTTTCGGAGTTTTGGAGTTTCGGAGTTTTGGAGTTTTGGAGTTTTGGAGTTTCGGAGTTCCGGAGTTTCGGTGTTTTGGAGTTTTGGAGTTTTGGAGTATTGGAGTTTTGGAGTTTTGGAGTTTCGGAGTTTTGGAGTTTCGGAGTTTTGGAGTTTTGGAGTTTTGGAGATTCGGAGTTTTGGAGTTTCGGAGTTTTGGAGTTTCGGAGTTTTGGAGTTTCGGAGTTTTGGAGTTTCGGAGTTTTGGAGTTTTGGAGTTTTGGAGTTTTTGAGTTTTGGAGTTTTGGAGTTTCGGAGTTTTGGAGTATTGGAGTTTTGGAGTTTCGGAGTTTTGGAGTTTTGGAGTTTTGGAGTTTCGGAGTTTTGGAGTTTTGGAGTTTTGGAGTTTTGGAGTTTCGGAGTTTTGGAGTTTTGGAGTTTTGGAGTTTCGGAGTTTTGGAGTTTTGGAGTTTCGGAGTTTTGGAGTTTTGGAGTTTTGGAGTTTCGGAGTTTTGGAGTTTTGGAGTTTTGGAGTTTTGGAGTTTCGGAGTTTTGGAGTTTTGGAGTTTTGGAGTTTTGGAGTTTCGGAGTTTTGGAGTTTTGGAGTTTTGGAGTTTTGGAGTTTCCGAGTTTTGGAGTTTCGGAGTTTTGGAGTTTCGGAGTTTCGGAGTTTCGGAGTTCTGGAGTTTTGGAGTTTCGGAGTTTTGGAGTTTTGGAGTTTCGGAGTTTCGGAGTTTTGGAGTTTTGGAGTTTCGGAGTTTTGGAGTTTTGGAGTTTTGGAGTTTTGGAGTTTCGGAGTTTTGGAGTTTTGGAGTTTTGGAGTTTTGGAGCTTTGGAGTTTTGGAGTTTCCGAGTTTTGGAGTTTCGGAGTTTTGGAGTTTCGGAGTTTCGGAGTTTTGGAGTTTTGCAGTTTTGGAGTTTTGGAGTTTTGGAGTTTCGGAGTTGCGGAGTTTTGGAGTATTGGAGTTTTGGAGTTTTGGAGTTTTCGAGTTTTGGAGTTTCGGAGTTTCGGAGTTTTGGAGTTTTGAAGTTTTGGAGTTTCGGAGTTTCGGAGTATTGGAGTTTTGGAGTTTCGGAGTTTTGGAGTTTTGGAGTTTTGGAGTTTTGGAGTTTCGGAGTTTTGGAGTTTCGGAGTTTTGGAGTTTTGGAGTTTTGGAGTTTCGGAGTTTCGGAGTTTCGGTGTTTTGGAGTTTTGGAGTTTTGGAGTATTGGAGTTTTGGAGTTTTGGAGTTTCGGAGTTTTGGAGTTTCGGAGTTTTGGAGTTTTGGAGTTTTGGAGATTCGGAGTTTTGGAGTTTCGGAGTTTTGGAGTTTCGGAGTTTTGGAGTTTCGGAGTTTTGGAGTTTCGGAGTTTTGGAGTTTTGGAGTTTTGGAGTTTTTGAGTTTTGGAGTTTTGGAGTTTCGGAGTTTTGGAGTATTGGAGTTTTGGAGTTTCGGAGTTTTGGAGTTTTGGAGTTTTGGAGTTTCGGAGTTTTGGAGTTTCGGAGTTTTGGAGTTTTGGAGTTTTGGAGTTTCGGAGTTTCGGAGTTTCGGTGTTTTGGAGTTTTGGAGTTTTGGAGTATTGGAGTTTTGGAGTTTCGGAGTTTTGGAGTTTCGGAGTTTTGGAGTTTTGGAGTTTTGGAGTTTCGGAGTTTTGGAGTTTTGGAGTTTTGGAGTTTGGGAGTTTTGGAGTTTTGGAGTTTTGGAGTTTTGGAGTTTCGGAGTTTTGGAGTTTTGGAGTTTTGGAGTTTTGGAGTTTCGGAGTTTTGGAGTTTTGGAGTTTTGGAGTTTTGGAGTTTCGGAGTTTCGGAGTTTTGGAGTTTTGGAGTTTTGGAGTTTCGGAGTTTTGGAGTTTTGGAGTTTCGGAGTTTTGGAGTTTTGGAGTTTCGGAGTTTTGGAGTATTGGAGTTTTGGAGATTCGGAGTTTTGGAGTTTCGGAGTTTTGGAGTTTCGGAGTTTTGGAGTTTTGGAGTTTTGGAGTTTTGGAGTTTTGGAGTTTTGGAGTTTCCGAGTTTTGGAGTTTCGGAGTTTTGGAGTTTCGGAGTTTCGGAGTTTTGGATTTTTGCAGTTTTGGAGTTTTGGAGTTTTGGAGTTTTGGAGTTTCGGAGTTTCGGAGTTTTGGAGTATTGGAGTTTTGGAGTTTTGGAGTTTTGGAGTTTTGGAGTTTCGGAGTTTCGGAGTTTTGGAGTTTTGGAGTTTTGGAGTTTCGGAGTTTTGGAGTTTTGGAGTTTCGGAGTTTTGGAGTTTCGGAGTTTTGGAGTATTGGAGTTTTGGAGATTCGGAGTTTTGGAGTTTCGGAGTTTTGGAGTTTCGGAGTTTTGGAGTTTTGGAGTTTTGGAGTTTTGGAGTTTCCGAGTTTTGGAGTTTCGGAGTTTTGGAGTTTCGGAGTTTCGGAGTTTTGGAGTTTTGCAGTTTTGGAGTTTTGGAGTTTTGGAGTTTCGGAGTTTCGGAGTTTTGGAGTATTGGAGTTTTGGAGTTTTGGAGTTTCGGAGTTTTGGAGTATTGGAGTTTTGGAGTTTTGGAGTTTTGGAGTTTCGGAGTTTTGGAGTTTCGGAGTTTTGGAGTTTTGGAGTTTTGGAGTTTCGGAGTTTCGGAGTTTCGGTGTTTTGGAGTTTTGGAGTTTTGGAGTATTGGAGTTTTGGAGTTTTGGAGTTTCGGAGTTTTGGAGTTTTGGAGTTTCGGAGTTTTGGAGTTTTGGAGTTTTGGAGTTTTGGAGTTTCGGAGTTTTGGAGTTTTGGAGTTTTGGAGATTCGGAGTTTTGGAGTTTCGGAGTTTTGGAGTTTCGGAGTTTTGGAGTTTTGGAGCTTTGGAGTTTTGGAGTTTCCGAGTTTTGGAGTTTCGGAGTTTTGGAGTTTCGGAGTTTCGGAGTTTTGGAGTTTTGCAGTTTTGGAGTTTTGGAGTTTTGGAGTTTCGGAGTTTCGGAGTTTTGGAGTATTGGAGTTTTGGAGTTTTGGAGTTTTCGAGTTTTCGAGTTTCGGAGTTTCGGAGTTTTGGAGTTTTGGAGTTTTGGAGTTTCGGAGTTTCGGTGTTTTGGAGTTTTGGAGTTTTGGAGTATTGGAGTTTTGGAGTTTTGGAGTTTCGGAGTTTTGGAGTTTCGGAGTTTTGGAGTATTGGAGTTTTGGAATTTCGGAGTTTCGGAGTTTTGGAGTTTCGGAGTTTTGGAGTTTTGGAGTTTCCGAGTTTTGGAGTTTTGGAGTTTTGGAGATTCGGAGTTTCGGAGTTTCGGAGTTTTGGAGTTTTGGAGGTTCGGAGTTTCAGAGTTTCGGAGTTTTGGAGTTTTGGAGTTTCGGAGTTTTGGAGTTTCGGAGTTTCGGAGTTTCGGAGTTTCGGAGTTTTGGAGTTTTGGAGTTTCGGAGTTTCGGAGTTTCGGAGTTTTGGAGTTTTGGAGTTTCGGAGTTTCGGAGTTTCGGAGTTTCGGAGTTTCGGAGTTTTGGAGTTTTGGAGTTTCGGAGTTTTGGAGTTTTGGAGTTTCGGAGTTTTGGAGTATTGGAGTTTTGGAGTTTCGGAGTTTCGGAGTTTTGGAGTATTGGAGTTTTGGAGTTTTGGAGTTTTCGAGTTTTGGAGTTTCGGAGTTTCGGAGTTTCGGAGTTTTGGAGTTTTGGAGTTTCGGAGTTTTGGAGTTTTGGAGTTTCGGAGTTTTGGAGTTTTGGAGTTTCGGAGTTTTGGAGTTTTGGAGTTTTGGAGTTTTGGAGTTTCCGAGTTTCCGAGTTTCGGAGTTTTGGTGTTTCGGAGTTTTGGAGTTTTGGAGTTTTGGAGTTTCGGAGTTTTGGAGTTTTGGAGTTTTGGAGCTTTGGAGTTTTGGAGTTTTGGAGTTTCGGAGTTTTGGAGTTTTGGAGTATTGGAGTTTTGGAGTTTTGGAGTTTCGGAGTTTTCGAGTTTTGGAGTTTTGGAGATTCGGAGTTTTGGAGTTTCGGAGTTTCGGAGTTTCGGAGTTTTGGAGTTTTGGAGTTTTGGAGTTTTGTAGTTTTGGAGTTTTGGAGTTTCGGAGTTTCGGAGTTTTGGAGTTTTGGAGATTCGGAGTTTTGAAGTTTTGGAGTATTGGAGTTTCGGAGTTTTGGAGTTTTGGAGTTTTGGAGTTTCGGAGTATTGGAGTATTGGAGTTTTGGAGTTTCGGAGTTTTGGAGTTTTGGAGTTTTGGAGTTTCGGAGTTTTTGAGTTTGGGAGTTTTGGAGTTTTGGAGTTTTGGAGTTTCGGAGTTTCGGTGTTTTGGAGTTTTGGAGTTTTGGAGTATTGGAGTTTTGGAGTTTTGGAGTTTCGGAGTTTTGGAGTTTCGGAGTTTTGGAGTATTGGAGTTTTGGAGTTTCGGAGTTTTGGTGTTTTGGAGTTTTGGAGTATTGGAGTTTTGGAGTTTTGGAGCTTTGGAGTTTTGGAGTTTTGGAGTTTCGGAGTTTTGGAGTTTTGGAGTATTGGAGTTTTGGAGTTTTGGAGTTTCGGAGTTTTGGAGTTTCGGAGTTTTGGAGTTTCGGAGTTTTGAAGTTTTGGAGTTTTGGAGTTTTTGAGTTTTGGAGTTTTTGAGTTTTGGAGTTTTGGAGCTTTGGAGTTTTGGAGTTTTGGAGTTTCGGAGTTTTGGAGTTTTGGAGTTTTGGAGTTTTGGAGTTTTGGAGTTTTGGAGTTTTGGAGTTTTGGAGTTTCGGAGTTTTGGAGTTTTGGAGTTTTGGAGTTTCGGAGTATTGGAGTTTTGGAGTTTTGGAGTTTTGGAGTTTCCGAGTTTTGGAGATTCGGAGTTTTGGAGTTTTGGAGTTTTGGAGTTTCGGAGTTTCGGAGTTTCGGTGTTTTGGAGTTTTGGAGTTTTGGAGTATTGGAGTTTTGGAGTTTTGGAGTTTCGGAGTTTTGGAGTGTCGGAGTTTTGGAGTTTTGGAGTTTTGGAGTTTTGGAGTTTCGGAGTTTTGGAGTTTTGGAGTTTTGGAGTTTTGGAGTTTCGGAGTTTTGGAGTTTGGGAGTTTTGGAGTTTTGGAGATTCGGAGTTTTGGAGTTTCGGAGTTTTGGAGTTTCGGAGTTTTGGAGTTTCGGAGTTTTGGAGTTTCGGAGTTTTGGAGTTTCGGAGTTTTGGAGTTTTGGAGTTTTGGAGTTTTTGAGTTTTTGAGTTTTTGAGTTTTGGAGTTTCGGAGTTTTGGAGTATTGGAGTTTTGGAGTTTCGGAGTTTTGGAGTTTTGGAGTTTTGGAGTTTCGGAGTTTCGGAGTTTCGGTGTTTTGGAGTTTTGGAGTTTTGGAGTATTGGAGTTTTGGAGTTTTGGAGTTTCGGAGTTTTGGAGTTTCGGAGTTTTGGAGTTTTGGAGTTTTGGAGATTCGGAGTTTTGGAGTTTCGGAGTTTTGGAGTTTTGGAGATTCGGAGTTTTGAAGTTTCGGAGTTTTGGAGTTTCGGAGTTTTGGAGTTTCGGAGTTTCGGAGTTTTGGAGTTTCGGAGTTTTGGAGTTTTGGAGTTTCGGAGTTTTGGAGTTTTGGAGTTTCGGAGTTTTGGAGTATTGGAGTTTTGGAGTTTCGGAGTTTCGGAGTTTTGGAGTATTGGAGTTTTGGAGTTTTCGAGTTTTCGAGTTTTGGAGTTTCGGAGTTTCGGAGTTTTGGAGTTTTGGAGTTTTGGAGTTTCGGAGTTTTGGAGTTTTGGAGTTTCGGAGTTTTGGAGTTTCGGAGTTTTGGAGTTTTGGAGTTTTGGAGTTTCGGAGATTTGGAGTTTTGGAGTTTCGCAGTTTTGGAGTTTTGGAGTTTTGGAGTTTTGGAGTTTTGGAGTTTCGGAGTTTTGGAGTTTTGGAGTTTTGGAGTTTCGGAGTTTTGGAGTTTTGGAGTTTTGGAGTTTTGGAGTTTCGGAGTTTTGGAGTTTTGGAGTTTTGGAGTTTCGGAGTTTTGGAGTTTTGGAGTTTTGGAGTTTCGGAGTTTTGGAGTTTTGGAGTTTCGGAGTTTTGGAGTTTCGGAGTTTTGGAGTTTTGGAGTTTTGGAGTTTCGGAGTTTCGGAGTTTCGGTGTTTTGGAGTTTCAGAGTTTTGGAGTATTGGAGTTTTGGAGTATTGGAGTTTTGGAGTTTCGGAGTTTTGGAGTTTCGGAGTTTTGGAGTTTTGGAGTATTGGAGTTTTGGAGTTTTGGAGTTTCGGAGTTTTGGAGTTTTGGAGTTTCGGAGTTTCGGAGTTTTGGAGTTTCGGAGTTTTGGAGTTTTGGAGTTTTGGAGTTTCGGAGTTTTGGAGTTTTGGAGTTTTGGAGTTTTGGAGTTTCGGAGTTTTGGAGTTTTGGAGTTTCGGAGTTTCGGAGTTTTGGAGTTTTGGAGTTTTGGAGTTTCGGAGTTTTGGAGTTTTGGAGTTTCGGAGTTTTGGAGTTTCGGAGTTTTGGAGTTTTGGAGTTTTGGAGTTTCGGAGTTTCGGAGTTTCGGTGTTTTGGAGTTTCAGAGTTTTGGAGTATTGGAGTTTTGGAGTATTGGAGTTTTGGAGTTTCGGAGTTTTGGAGTTTCGGAGTTTTGGAGTTTTGGAGTATTGGAGTTTTGGAGTTTTGGAGTTTCGGAGTTTTGGAGTTTTGGAGTTTCGGAGTTTCGGAGTTTTGGAGTTTCGGAGTTTCGGAGTTTCGGCGTTTTGGAGTTTCGGAGTTTTGGAGTTTTGGAGTTTCGGAGTTTTGGAGTTTTGGAGTTTTGGAGTTTCGGAGTTTTGGAGTTTCGGAGTTTTGGAGTTTTGGAGTTTCGGAGTTTTGGAGTTTTGGAGTTTTGGAGTTTCGGAGTTTTGGAGTTTTGGAGTTTTGGAGCTTTGGAGTTTTGGAGTTTCCGAGTTTTGGAGTTTCGGAGTTTTGGAGTTTCGGAGTTTTGGAGTTTCGGAGTTTCGGAGTTTTGGAGTTTTGGAGTTTTGGAGTTTTGGAGTTTTGGAGTTTCGGAGTTTCGGAGTTTTGGAGTATTGGAGTTTTGGAGTTTTGGAGTTTCGGAGTTTTGGAGTGTCGGAGTTTTGGAGTTTTGGAGTTTTGGAGTTTTGGAGTTTCGGAGTTTTGGAGTTTTGGAGTTTCGGAGTTTTGGAGTTTTGGAGTTTCGGAGTTTTGGAGTTTCGGAGTTTTGGAGTTTTGGAGTTTTGGAGTTTCGGAGTTTTGGAGTTTTGGAGTTTCGCAGTTTTGAAGTTTTGGAGTTTTGGAGTTTTGGAGTTTTGGAGTTTCGGAGTTTTGGAGTTTTGGAGTTTTGGAGTTTCGGAGTTTTGGAGTTTTGGAGTTTTGGAGTTTTGGAGTTTCGGAGTTTTGGAGTTTTGGAGTTTTGGAGTTTTGGAGTTTCGGAGTTTTGGAGTTTTGGAGTTTTGGAGTTTTGGAGTTTCGGAGTTTCGGAGTTTTGGAGTTTTGGAGTTTTGGAGTTTCGGAGTTTTGGAGTTTTGGAGTTTCGGAGTTTTGGAGTTTCGGAGTTTTGGAGTTTTGGAGTTTTGGAGTTTCGGAGTTTCGGAGTTTCGGTGTTTTGGAGTTTCAGAGTTTTGGAGTATTGGAGTTTTGGAGTATTGGAGTTTCGGAGTTTCGGAGTTTTGGAGTATTGGAGTTTTGGAGTTTTGGAGTTTTCGAGTTTTGGAGTTTCGGAGTTTCGGAGTTTTGGAGTTTTGGAGTTTTGGAGTTTTGGAGTTTCGGAGTTTCGGAGTATTGGAGTTTTGGAGTTTCGGAGTTTTGGAGTTTTGGAGTTTTGGAGTTTTGGAGTTTCGGAGTTTTGGAGTTTCGGAGTTTTGGAGTTTTGGAGTTTTGGAGTTTCGGAGTTTCGGAGTTTCGGTGTTTTGGAGTTTTGGAGTTTTGGAGTATTGGAGTTTTGGAGTTTTGGAGTTTCGGAGTTTTGGAGTTTCGGAGTTTTGGAGTTTTGGAGTTTTGGAGATTCGGAGTTTTGGAGTTTCGGAGTTTTGGAGTTTCGGAGTTTTGGAGTTTCGGAGTTTTGGAGTTTCGGAGTTTTGGAGTTTTGGAGTTTTGGAGTTTTTGAGTTTTGGAGTTTTGGAGTTTCGGAGTTTTGGAGTATTGGAGTTTTGGAGTTTCGGAGTTTTGGAGTTTTGGAGTTTTGGAGTTTCGGAGTTTTGGAGTTTCGGAGTTTTGGAGTTTTGGAGTTTTGGAGTTTCGGAGTTTCGGAGTTTCGGTGTTTTGGAGTTTTGGAGTTTTGGAGTATTGGAGTTTTGGAGTTTTGGAGTTTTGGAGTTTCGGAGTTTCGGAGTTTTGGAGTTTCGGAGTTTTGGAGTTTCGGAGTTTTGGAGTTTTGGAGTTTTGGAGTTTCGGAGTTTTGGAGTTTTGGAGTTTTGGAGTTTCGGAGTTTTGGAGTTTTGGAGTTTTGGAGTTTTGGAGTTTTGGAGTTTTGGAGTTTCGGAGTTTTGGAGTTTTGGAGTTTTGGAGTTTTGGAGTTTCGGAGTTTCGGAGTTTTGGAGTTTTGGAGTTTTGGAGTTTCGGAGTTTTGGAGTTTTGGAGTTTCGGAGTTTTGGAGTTTCGGAGTTTTGGAGTATTGGAGTTTTGGAGATTCGGAGTTTTGGAGTTTCGGAGTTTTGGAGTTTCGGAGTTTTGGAGTTTTGGAGTTTTGGAGTTTTGGAGTTTTGGAGTTTCCGAGTTTTGGAGTTTCGGAGTTTTGGAGTTTCGGAGTTTCGGAGTTTTGGAGTTTTGCAGTTTTGGAGTTTTGGAGTTTTGGAGTTTCGGAGTTTCGGAGTTTTGGAGTATTGGAGTTTTGGAGTTTTGGAGTTTTGGAGTTTTGGAGTTTCGGAGTTTCGGAGTTTTGGAGTTTTGGAGTTTTGGAGTTTCGGAGTTTTGGAGTTTTGGAGTTTCGGAGTTTTGGAGTTTCGGAGTTTTGGAGTATTGGAGTTTTGGAGATTCGGAGTTTTGGAGTTTCGGAGTTTTGGAGTTTCGGAGTTTTGGAGTTTTGGAGTTTTGGAGTTTTGGAGTTTCCGAGTTTTGGAGTTTCGGAGTTTTGGAGTTTCGGAGTTTCGGAGTTTTGGAGTTTTGCAGTTTTGGAGTTTTGGAGTTTTGGAGTTTCGGAGTTTCGGAGTTTTGGAGTATTGGAGTTTTGGAGTTTTGGAGTTTTGGAGTATTGGAGTTTTGGAGTTTTGGAGTTTTGGAGTTTCGGAGTTTTGGAGTTTCGGAGTTTTGGAGTTTTGGAGTTTTGGAGTTTTGGAGTTTCGGAGTTTCGGAGTTTCGGTGTTTTGGAGTTTTGGAGTTTTGGAGTATTGGAGTTTTGGAGTTTTGGAGTTTCGGAGTTTTGGAGTTTTGGAGTTTCGGAGTTTTGGAGTTTTGGAGTTTTGGAGTTTTGGAGTTTCGGAGTTTTGGAGTTTTGGAGTTTTGGAGATTCGGAGTTTTGGAGTTTCGGAGTTTTGGAGTTTCGGAGTTTTGGAGTTTTGGAGCTTTGGAGTTTTGGAGTTTCCGAGTTTTGGAGTTTCGGAGTTTTGGAGTTTCGGAGTTTCGGAGTTTTGGAGTTTTGCAGTTTTGGAGTTTTGGAGTTTTGGAGTTTCGGAGTTTCGGAGTTTTGGAGTATTGGAGTTTTGGAGTTTTGGAGTTTTCGAGTTTTCGAGTTTCGGAGTTTCGGAGTTTTGGAGTTTTGGAGTTTTGGAGTTTCGGAGTTTCGGTGTTTTGGAGTTTTGGAGTTTTGGAGTATTGGAGTTTTGGAGTTTTGGAGTTTCGGAGTTTTGGAGTTTCGGAGTTTTGGAGTATTGGAGTTTTGGAATTTCGGAGTTTCGGAGTTTTGGAGTTTCGGAGTTTTGGAGTTTTGGAGTTTCGGAGTTTTGGAGTTTTGGAGATTCGGAGTTTCGGAGTTTCGGAGTTTTGGAGTTTTGGAGTTTCGGAGTTTCGGAGTTTCGGAGTTTTGGAGTTTTGGAGTTTCGGAGTTTTGGAGTTTCGGAGTTTCGGAGTTTCGGAGTTTCGGAGTTTTGGAGTTTTGGAGTTTCGGAGTTTCGGAGTTTCGGAGTTTTGGAGTTTTGGAGTTTTGGAGTTTTGGAGTTTTGGAGTTTTGGAGTTTTTGAGTTTTGGAGTTTTGGAGTTTCGGAGTTTTGGAGTATTGGAGTTTTGGAGTTTCGGAGTTTTGGAGTTTTGGAGTTTTGGAGTTTCGGAGTTTTGGAGTTTCGGAGTTTTGGAGTTTTGGAGTTTTGGAGTTTTGGAGTTTCGGAGTTTCGGAGTTTCGGTGTTTTGGAGTTTTGGAGTTTTGGAGTATTGGAGTTTCGGAGTTTTGGAGTTTTGGAGTTTCGGAGTTTCGGAGTTTCGGAGTTTCGGAGTTTCGGAGTTTTGGAGTTTCGGAGTTTTGGAGTTTTGGAGTTTCGGAGATTCGGAGTTTTGGAGTTTTGGAGTTTTGGAGTATTGGAGTTTTGGAGTTTTGGAGTTTCGGAGTTTCGGAGTTTCGGAGTTTTGGAGTTTCGGAGTTTTGGAGTTTTGGAGTTTCGGAGATTCGGAGTTTTGGAGTTTTGGAGTTTTGGAGTTTTGGAGTTTCGGAGTTTCGGAGTTTTGGAGTTTTGGAGTTTCGGAGTTTCGGAGTTTCGGAGTTTTGGAGTTTTGGAGTTTCGGAGTTTTGGAGTTTTGGAGTTTCGGAGTTTCGGAGTTTCGGAGTTTTGGAGTTTTGGAGTTTCGGAGTTTTGGAGTTTTGGAGTTTCGGAGTTTCGGAGTTTCGGCGTTTTGGAGTTTCGGAGTTTTGGAGTTTTGGAGTTTTGGAGTTTCGGAGTTTTGGAGTTTTGGAGTTTCGGAGTTTTGGAGTTTCGGAGTTTTGGAGTTTTGGAGTTTCGGAGTTTTGGAGTGTTGGAGTTTTGGAGATTCGGAGTTTTGGAGTTTCGGAGTTTTGGAGTTTCGGAGTTTTGGAGTTTCGGAGTTTTGGAGTTTTGGAGTTTCGGAGTTTTGGAGTATTGGAGTTTTGGAGTTTCGGAGTTTCGGAGTTTTGGAGTATTGGAGTTTTGGAGTTTTGGAGTTTTCGAGTTTTGGAGTTTCGGAGTTTCGGAGTTTTGGAGTTTTGGAGTTTCGGAGTTTTGGAGTTTCGGAGTTTCGGAGTTTTGGAGTTTTGCAGTTTTGGAGTTTTGGAGTTTTGGAGTTTCGGAGTTTCGGAGTTTTGGAGTATTGGAGTTTTGGAGTTTTGGAGTTTTCGAGTTTTGGAGTTTCGGAGTTTCGGAGTTTTGGAGTTTTGGAGTTTTGGAGTTTCGGAGTTTTGGAGTTTTGGAGTTTCGGAGTTTTGGAGTTTCGGAGTTTTGGAGTTTTGGAGTTTTGGAGTTTCGGAGTTTCGGAGTTTCGGAGTTTCGGTGTTTTGGAGTTTTGGAGTTTTGGAGTATTGGAGTTTTGGAGTTTTGGAGTTTCGGAGTTTTGGAGTTTCGGAGTTTCGGAGTTTTGGAGTTTCGGAGTTTTGGAGTTTCGGAGTTTTGGAGTTTCGGAGTTTTGGAGTTTTGGAGTTTTTGAGTTTTGGAGTTTTGGAGTTTCGGAGTTTTGGAGTATTGGAGTTTTGGAGTTTCGGAGTTTTGGAGTTTTGGAGTTTCGGAGTTTCGGTGTTTTGGAGTTTTGGAGTTTTGGAGTATTGGAGTTTCGGAGTTTTGGAGTTTTGGAGTTTCGGAGTTTCGGAGTTTCGGAGTTTCGGAGTTTTGGAGTTTCGGAGTTTTGGAGTTTTGGTGTTTCGGAGATTCGGAGTTTTGGAGTTTTGGAGTTTTGGAGTTTCGGAGTTTCGGAGTTTTGGAGTTTTGGAGTTTCGGAGTTTCGGAGTTTCGGAGTTTTGGAGTTTTGGAGTTTCGGAGTTTTGGAGTTTTGGAGTTTCGGAGTTTCGGAGTTTCGGAGTTTTGGAGTTTTGGAGTTTCGGAGTTTTGGAGTTTTGGAGTTTCGGAGTTTCGGAGTTTCGGTGTTTTGGAGTTTCGGAGTTTTGGAGTTTTGGAGTTTTGGAGTTTCGGAGTTTTGGAGTTTTGGAGTTTCGGAGTTTTGGAGTTTCGGAGTTTTGGAGTTTTGGAGTTTCGGAGTTTTGGAGTTTTGGAGTTTTGGAGATTCGGAGTTTTGGAGTTTCGGAGTTTTGGAGTTTTGGAGTTTTGGAGCTTTGGAGTTTTGGAGTTTCCGAGTTTTGGAGTTTCGGAGTTTTGGAGTTTCGGAGTTTCGGAGTTTCGGAGTTTCGGAGTTTTGGAGTTTTGGAGTTTTGGAGTTTTGGAGTTTTGGAGTTTCGGAGTTTCGGAGTTTTGGAGTATTGGAGTTTTGGAGTTTTGGAGTTTTCGAGTTTTGGAGTTTCGGAGTTTCGGAGTTTTGGAGTTTTGGAGTTTTGGAGTTTCGGAGTTTCGGAGTATTGGAGTTTTGGAGTTTCGGAGTTTTGGAGTTTTGGAGTTTTGGAGTTTTGGAGTTTCGGAGTTTTGGAGTTTCGGAGTTTTGGAGTTTTGGAGTTTTGGAGTTTCGGAGTTTCGGAGTTTCGGTGTTTTGGAGTTTTGGAGTTTTGGAGTTTTGGAGTTTTGGAGTTTCGGAGTTTTGGAGTTTTGGAGTTTTGGAGTTTCGGAGTTTTGGAGTTTTGGAGTTTTGGAGTTTCGGAGTTTTGGAGTTTCGGAGTTTTGGAGTTTCGGAGTTTTGGAGTTTCGGTGTTTTGGAGTTTCGGAGTTTTGGAGTTTTGGAGTTTTGGAGTTTCGGAGTTTTGGAGTTTTGGAGTTTCGGAGTTTTGGAGTTTCGGAGTTTTGGAGTTTTGGAGTTTCGGAGTTTCGGTGTTTTGGAGTTTCGGAGTTTTGGAGTTTTGGAGTTTTGGAGTTTCGGAGTTTTGGAGTTTTGGAGTTTTGGAGTTTCGGAGTTTTGGAGTTTTGGAGTTTTGGAGTTTCGGAGTTTTGGAGTTTCGGAGTTTTGGAGTTTTGGAGTTTCGGAGTTTCGGTGTTTTGGAGTTTTGGAGTTTTCGAGTTTTGGAGTTTCGGAGTTTCGGAGTTTTGGAGTTTTGGAGTTTTGGAGTTTCGGAGTTTCGGAGTTTTGGAGTTTTGGAGTTTCGGAGTTTTGGAGTTTTGGAGTTTTGGAGTTTTGGAGTTTCGGAGTTTTGGAGTTTCGGAGTTTTGGAGTTTTGGAGTTTCGGAGTTTCGGTGTTTTGGAGTTTCGGAGTTTTGGAGTTTTGGAGTTTTGGAGTTTCGGAGTTTTGGAGTTTCGGAGTTTTGGAGTTTTGGAGTTTTGGAGTTTTGGAGTTTCGGAGTTTCGGAGTTTCGGTGTTTTGGAGTTTTGGAGTTTTGGAGTATTGGAGTTTTGGAGTTTTCGAGTTTTGGAGTTTCGGAGTTTCGGAGTTTTGGAGTTTCGGAGTTTTGGAGTTTCGGAGTTTTGGAGTTTTGGAGTTTTGGAGTTTCGGAGTTTTGGAGTTTTGGAGTTTTGGAGTTTCGGAGTTTTGGAGTTTTGGAGTTTTGGAGTTTTGGAGTTTTGGAGTTTCGGAGTTTTGGAGTTTTGGAGTTTTGGAGTTTTGGAGTTTCGGAGTTTCGGAGTTTTGGAGTTTTGGAGTTTTGGAGTTTCGGAGTTTTGGAGTTTTGGAGTTTCGGAGTTTTGGAGTTTCGGAGTTTTGGAGTATTGGAGTTTTGGAGATTCGGAGTTTTGGAGTTTCGGAGTTTTGGAGTTTCGGAGTTTTGGAGTTTTGGAGTTTTGGAGTTTTGGAGTTTTGGAGTTTCCGAGTTTTGGAGTTTCGGAGTTTTGGAGTTTCGGAGTTTCGGAGTTTTGGAGTTTTGCAGTTTTGGAGTTTTGGAGTTTTGGAGTTTTGGAGTTTCGGAGTTTCGGAGTTTTGGAGTATTGGAGTTTTGGAGTTTTGGAGTTTTGGAGTTTTGGAGTTTCGGAGTTTCGGAGTTTTGGAGTTTTGGAGTTTTGGAGTTTCGGAGTTTTGGAGTTTTGGAGTTTCGGAGTTTTGGAGTTTCGGAGTTTTGGAGTATTGGAGTTTTGGAGATTCGGAGTTTTGGAGTTTCGGAGTTTTGGAGTTTCGGAGTTTTGGAGTTTTGGAGTTTTGGAGTTTTGGAGTTTCCGAGTTTTGGAGTTTCGGAGTTTTGGAGTTTCGGAGTTTCGGAGTTTCGGAGTTTTGGAGTTTCGGAGTTTTGGAGTTTTGGAGTTTTGGAGTTTTGGAGTTTTGGAGTTTCCGAGTTTTGGAGTTTCGGAGTTTTGGAGTTTCGGAGTTTCGGAGTTTTGGAGTTTTGCAGTTTTGGAGTTTTGGAGTTTTGGAGTTTCGGAGTTTCGGAGTTTTGGAGTATTGGAGTTTTGGAGTTTTGGAGTTTTGGAGTTTTGGAGTTTCGGAGTTTCGGAGTTTTGGAGTTTTGGAGTTTTGGAGTTTCGGAGTTTTGGAGTTTTGGAGTTTCGGAGTTTTGGAGTTTCGGAGTTTTGGAGTATTGGAGTTTTGGAGATTCGGAGTTTTGGAGTTTCGGAGTTTTGGAGTTTCGGAGTTTTGGAGTTTTGGAGTTTTGGAGTTTTGGAGTTTCCGAGTTTTGGAGTTTCGGAGTTTTGGAGTTTCGGAGTTTCGGAGTTTTGGAGTTTTGCAGTTTTGGAGTTTTGGAGTTTTGGAGTTTCGGAGTTTCGGAGTTTTGGAGTATTGGAGTTTTGGAGTTTTGGAGTTTTGGAGTATTGGAGTTTTGGAGTTTTGGAGTTTTGGAGTTTCGGAGTTTTGGAGTTTCGGAGTTTTGGAGTTTTGGAGTTTTGGAGTTTCGGAGTTTCGGAGTTTCGGTGTTTTGGAGTTTTGGAGTTTTGGAGTATTGGAGTTTTGGAGTTTTGGAGTTTCGGAGTTTTGGAGTTTTGGAGTTTCGGAGTTTTGGAGTTTTGGAGTTTTGGAGTTTTGGAGTTTCGGAGTTTTGGAGTTTTGGAGATTCGGAGTTTTGGAGTTTCGGAGTTTTGGAGTTTCGGAGTTTTGGAGTTTTGGAGCTTTGGAGTTTTGGAGTTTCCGAGTTTTGGAGTTTCGGAGTTTTGGAGTTTCGGAGTTTCGGAGTTTTGGAGTTTTGCAGTTTTGGAGTTTTGGAGTTTTGGAGTTTCGGAGTTTCGGAGTTTTGGAGTATTGGAGTTTTGGAGTTTTGGAGTTTTCGAGTTTTCGAGTTTCGGAGTTTCGGAGTTTTGGAGTTTTGGAGTTTTGGAGTTTCGGAGTTTCGGTGTTTTGGAGTTTTGGAGTTTTGGAGTATTGGAGTTTTGGAGTTTTGGAGTTTCGGAGTTTTGGAGTTTCGGAGTTTTGGAGTATTGGAGTTTTGGAATTTCGGAGTTTCGGAGTTTTGGAGTTTCGGAGTTTTGGAGTTTTGGAGTTTCGGAGTTTTGGAGTTTTGGAGTTTTGGAGATTCGGAGTTTCGGAGTTTCGGAGTTTTGGAGTTTTGGAGTTTCGGAGTTTCAGAGTTTCGGAGTTTTGGAGTTTTGGAGTTTCGGAGTTTTGGAGTTTCGGAGTTTCGGAGTTTCGGAGTTTCGGAGTTTCGGAGTTTTGGAGTTTTGGAGTTTCGGAGTTTCGGAGTTTCGGAGTTTTGGAGTTTTGGAGTTTTGGAGTTTCGGAGTTTCGGAGTTTCGGAGTTTCGGAGTTTTGGAGTTTTGGAGTTTCGGAGTTTGGGAGTTTTGGAGTTTCGGAGTTTTGGAGTATTGGAGTTTTGGAGTTTCGGAGTTTCGGAGTTTTGGAGTATTGGAGTTTTGGAGTTTTGGAGTTTTCGAGTTTTGGAGTTTCGGAGTTTCGGAGTTTCGGAGTTTTGGAGTTTTGGAGTTTCGGAGTTTTGGAGTTTTGGAGTTTCGGAGTTTTGGAGTTTTGGAGTTTCGGAGTTTTGGAGTTTTGGAGTTTTGGAGTTTTGGAGTTTCCGAGTTTCGGAGTTTCGGAGTTTTGGTGTTTCGGAGTTTTGGAGTTTTGGAGTTTTGGAGTTTCGGAGTTTTGGAGTTTTGGAGTTTTGGAGCTTTGGAGTTTTGGAGTTTTGGAGTTTCGGAGTTTTGGAGTTTTGGAGTATTGGAGTTTTGGAGTTTTGGAGTTTCGGAGTTTTCGAGTTTTGGAGTTTTGGAGATTCGGAGTTTTGGAGTTTCGGAGTTTCGGAGTTTCGGAGTTTTGGAGTTTTGGAGTTTTGGAGTTTTGTAGTTTTGGAGTTTTGGAGTTTCGGAGTTTCGGAGTTTTGGAGTTTTGGAGATTCGGAGTTTTGAAGTTTTGGAGTATTGGAGTTTCGGAGTTTTGGAGTTTTGGAGTTTCGGAGTATTGGAGTATTGGAGTTTTGGAGTTTCGGAGTTTTGGAGTTTTGGAGTTTCGGAGTTTTTGAGTTTGGGAGTTTTGGAGTTTTGGAGTTTTGGAGTTTCGGAGTTTCGGTGTTTTGGAGTTTTGGAGTTTTGGAGTATTGGAGTTTTGGAGTTTTGGAGTTTTGGAGTTTCGGAGTTTTGGAGTTTCGGAGTTTTGGAGTATTGGAGTTTTGGAGTTTCGGAGTTTTGGAGTTTTGGAGTTTTGGAGTATTGGAGTTTTGGAGTTTTGGAGCTTTGGAGTTTTGGAGTTTTGGAGTTTCGGAGTTTTGGAGTTTTGGAGTATTGGAGTTTTGGAGTTTTGGAGTTTCGGAGTTTTGGAGTTTCGGAGTTTTGGAGTTTCGGAGTTTTGGAGTTTTGGAGTTTTGGAGTTTTTGAGTTTTGGAGTTTTTGAGTTTTGGAGTTTTGGTGCTTTGGAGTTTTGGAGTTTTGGAGTTTCGGAGTTTTGGAGTTTTGGAGTTTTGGAGTTTTGGAGTTTTGGAGTTTTGGAGTTTTGGAGTTTCGGAGTTTTGGAGTTTTGGAGTTTTGGAGTTTCGGAGTATTGGAGTTTTGGAGTTTTGGAGTTTTGGAGTTTCCGAGTTTTGGAGATTCGGAGTTTTGGAGTTTTGGAGTTTTGGAGTTTCGGAGTTTCGGAGTTTCGGTGTTTTGGAGTTTTGGAGTTTTGGAGTATTGGAGTTTTGGAGTTTTGGAGTTTCGGAGTTTTGGAGTGTCGGAGTTTTGGAGTTTTGGAGTTTTGGAGTTTTGGAGTTTCGGAGTTTTGGAGTTTTGGAGTTTTGGAGTTTTGGAGTTTCGGAGTTTTGGAGTTTGGGAGTTTTGGAGTTTTGGAGATTCGGAGTTTTGGAGTTTCGGAGTTTTGGAGTTTCGGAGTTTTGGAGTTTCGGAGTTTTGGAGTTTCGGAGTTTTGGAGTTTCGGAGTTTTGGAGTTTTGGAGTTTTGGAGTTTTGGAGTTTTGGAGTTTTTGAGTTTTGGAGTTTCGGAGTTTTGGAGTATTGGAGTTTTGGAGTTTCGGAGTTTTGGAGTTTTGGAGTTTTGGAGTTTCGGAGTTTCGGAGTTTCGGTGTTTTGGAGTTTTGGAGTTTTGGAGTATTGGAGTTTTGGAGTTTTGGAGTTTCGGAGTTTTGGAGTTTCGGAGTTTTGGAGTTTTGGAGTTTTGGAGATTCGGAGTTTTGGAGTTTCGGAGTTTTGGAGTTTTGGAGATTCGGAGTTTTGAAGTTTCGGAGTTTTGGAGTTTCGGAGTTTTGGAGTTTCGGAGTTTCGGAGTTTTGGAGTTTCGGAGTTTTGGAGTATTGGAGTTTTGGAGTTTCGGAGTTTCGGAGTTTTGGAGTATTGGAGTTTTGGAGTTTTGGAGTTTTCGAGTTTTGGAGTTTCGGAGTTTCGGAGTTTTGGAGTTTTGGAGTTTTGGAGTTTCGGAGTTTTGGAGTTTTGGAGTTTCGGAGTTTTGGAGTTTCGGAGTTTTGGAGTTTTGGAGTTTTGGAGTTTCGGAGATTTGGAGTTTTGGAGTTTCGCAGTTTTGGAGTTTTGGAGTTTTGGAGTTTTGGAGTTTTGGAGTTTCGGAGTTTTGGAGTTTTGGAGTTTTGGAGTTTCGGAGTTTTGGAGTTTTGGAGTTTTGGAGTTTTGGAGTTTTGGAGTTTCGGAGTTTTGGAGTTTTGGAGTTTTGGAGTTTTGGAGTTTCGGAGTTTTGGAGTTTTGGAGTTTTGGAGTTTTGGAGTTTCGGAGTTTCGGAGTTTTGGAGTTTTGGAGTTTTGGAGTTTCGGAGTTTTGGAGTTTTGGAGTTTCGGAGTTTTGGAGTTTCGGAGTTTTGGAGTTTTGGAGTTTTGGAGTTTCGGAGTTTCGGAGTTTCGGTGTTTTGGAGTTTCAGAGTTTTGGAGTATTGGAGTTTTGGAGTATTGGAGTTTTGGAGTTTCGGAGTTTTGGAGTTTCGGAGTTTTGGAGTTTTGGAGTATTGGAGTTTTGGAGTTTCGGAGTTTTGGAGTTTTGGAGTTTCGGAGTTTCGGAGTTTTGGAGTTTCGGAGTTTCGGAGTTTCGGCGTTTTGGAGTTTCGGAGTTTTGGAGTTTTGGAGTTTTGGAGTTTTGGAGTTTCGGAGTTTTGGAGTTTCGGAGTTTTGGAGTTTTGGAGTTTTGGAGTTTCGGAGTTTCGGAGTTTCGGTGTTTTGGAGTTTTGGAGTTTTGGAGTATTGGAGTTTTGGAGTTTTGGAGTTTCGGAGTTTTGGAGTTTTGGAGTTTCGGAGTTTTGGAGTTTTGGAGTTTTGGAGTTTTGGAGTTTCGGAGTTTTGGAGTTTTGGAGATTCGGAGTTTTGGAGTTTCGGAGTTTTGGAGTTTCGGAGTTTTGGAGTTTTGGAGCTTTGGAGTTTTGGAGTTTCCGAGTTTTGGAGTTTCGGAGTTTTGGAGTTTCGGAGTTTCGGAGTTTTGGAGTTTTGCAGTTTTGGAGTTTTGGAGTTTTGGAGTTTCGGAGTTTCGGAGTTTTGGAGTATTGGAGTTTTGGAGTTTTGGAGTTTTCGAGTTTTCGAGTTTCGGAGTTTCGGAGTTTTGGGGTTTTGGAGTTTTGGAGTTTCGGAGTTTCGGTGTTTTGGAGTTTTGGAGTTTTGGAGTATTGGAGTTTTGGAGTTTTGGAGTTTCGGAGTTTTGGAGTTTCGGAGTTTTGGAGTATTGGAGTTTTGGAATTTCGGAGTTTCGGAGTTTTGGAGTTTCGGAGTTTTGGAGTTTTGGAGTTTCGGAGTTTTGGAGTTTTGGAGTTTTGGAGATTCGGAGTTTCGGAGTTTCGGAGTTTTGGAGTTTTGGAGTTTCGGAGTTTCAGAGTTTCGGAGTTTTGGAGTTTTGGAGTTTCGGAGTTTTGGAGTTTCGGAGTTTCGGAGTTTCGGAGTTTCGGAGTTTCGGAGTTTTGGAGTTTTGGAGTTTCGGAGTTTCGGAGTTTCGGAGTTTTGGAGTTTTGGAGTTTTGGAGTTTCGGAGTTTCGGAGTTTCGGAGTTTCGGAGTTTTGGAGTTTTGGAGTTTCGGAGTTTGGGAGTTTTGGAGTTTCGGAGTTTTGGAGTATTGGAGTTTTGGAGTTTCGGAGTTTCGGAGTTTTGGAGTATTGGAGTTTTGGAGTTTTGGAGTTTTCGAGTTTTGGAGTTTCGGAGTTTCGGAGTTTCGGAGTTTTGGAGTTTTGGAGTTTCGGAGTTTTGGAGTTTTGGAGTTTCGGAGTTTTGGAGTTTTGGAGTTTCGGAGTTTTGGAGTTTTGGAGTTTTGGAGTTTTGGAGTTTTGGAGTTTCCGAGTTTCGGAGTTTCGGAGTTTTGGTGTTTCGGAGTTTTGGAGTTTTGGAGTTTTGGAGTTTCGGAGTTTTGGAGTTTTGGAGTTTTGGAGCTTTGGAGTTTTGGAGTTTTGGAGTTTCGGAGTTTTGGAGTTTTGGAGTATTGGAGTTTTGGAGTTTTGGAGTTTCGGAGTTTTCGAGTTTTGGAGTTTTGGAGATTCGGAGTTTTGGAGTTTCGGAGTTTCGGAGTTTCGGAGTTTTGGAGTTTTGGAGTTTTGGAGTTTTGTAGTTTTGGAGTTTTGGAGTTTCGGAGTTTCGGAGTTTTGGAGTTTTGGAGATTCGGAGTTTTGAAGTTTTGGAGTATTGGAGTTTCGGAGTTTTGGAGTTTTGGAGTTTCGGAGTATTGGAGTATTGGAGTTTTGGAGTTTCGGAGTTTTGGAGTTTTGGAGTTTCGGAGTTTTTGAGTTTGGGAGTTTTGGAGTTTCGGAGTTTTGGAGTTTCGGAGTTTTGGAGTATTGGAGTTTTGGAGTTTCGGAGTTTTGGAGTTTTGGAGTTTTGGAGTATTGGAGTTTTGGAGTTTTGGAGCTTTGGAGTTTTGGAGTTTTGGAGTTTCGGAGTTTTGGAGTTTTGGAGTATTGGAGTTTTGGAGTTTTGGAGTTTCGGAGTTTTGGAGTTTCGGAGTTTTGGAGTTTCGGAGTTTTGGAGTTTTGGAGTTTTGGAGTTTTGGTGCTTTGGAGTTTTGGAGTTTTGGAGTTTCGGAGTTTTGGAGTTTTGGAGTTTTGGAGTTTTGGAGTTTTGGAGTTTTGGAGTTTTGGAGTTTCGGAGTTTTGGAGTTTTGGAGTTTTGGAGTTTCGGAGTATTGGAGTTTTGGAGTTTTGGAGTTTTGGAGTTTCCGAGTTTTGGAGATTCGGAGTTTTGGAGTTTTGGAGTTTCGGAGTTTCGGAGTTTCGGTGTTTTGGAGTTTTGGAGTTTTGGAGTATTGGAGTTTTGGAGTTTTGGAGTTTCGGAGTTTTGGAGTGTCGGAGTTTTGGAGTTTTGGAGTTTTGGAGTTTTGGAGTTTCGGAGTTTTGGAGTTTTGGAGTTTTGGAGTTTTGGAGTTTCGGAGTTTTGGAGTTTGGGAGTTTTGGAGTTTTGGAGATTCGGAGTTTTGGAGTTTCGGAGTTTTGGAGTTTCGGAGTTTTGGAGTTTCGGAGTTTTGGAGTTTCGGAGTTTTGGAGTTTCGGAGTTTTGGAGTTTTGGAGTTTTGGAGTTTTGGAGTTTTGGAGTTTTTGAGTTTTGGAGTTTCGGAGTTTTGGAGTATTGGAGTTTTGGAGTTTCGGAGTTTTGGAGTTTTGGAGTTTTGGAGTTTCGGAGTTTCGGAGTTTCGGTGTTTTGGAGTTTTGGAGTTTTGGAGTATTGGAGTTTTGGAGTTTTGGAGTTTCGGAGTTTTGGAGTTTCGGAGTTTTGGAGTTTTGGAGTTTTGGAGATTCGGAGTTTTGGAGTTTCGGAGTTTTGGAGTTTTGGAGATTCGGAGTTTTGAAGTTTCGGAGTTTTGGAGTTTCGGAGTTTTGGAGTTTCGGAGTTTCGGAGTTTTGGAGTTTCGGAGTTTTGGAGTATTGGAGTTTTGGAGTTTCGGAGTTTCGGAGTTTTGGAGTATTGGAGTTTTGGAGTTTTGGAGTTTTCGAGTTTTGGAGTTTCGGAGTTTCGGAGTTTTGGAGTTTTGGAGTTTTGGAGTTTCGGAGTTTTGGAGTTTTGGAGTTTCGGAGTTTTGGAGTTTCGGAGTTTTGGAGTTTTGGAGTTTTGGAGTTTCGGAGATTTGGAGTTTTGGAGTTTCGCAGTTTTGGAGTTTTGGAGTTTTGGAGTTTTGGAGTTTTGGAGTTTCGGAGTTTTGGAGTTTTGGAGTTTTGGAGTTTCGGAGTTTTGGAGTTTTGGAGTTTTGGAGTTTTGGAGTTTCGGAGTTTTGGAGTTTTGGAGTTTTGGAGTTTTGGAGTTTCGGAGTTTTGGAGTTTTGGAGTTTTGGAGTTTTGGAGTTTCGGAGTTTCGGAGTTTTGGAGTTTTGGAGTTTTGGAGTTTCGGAGTTTTGGAGTTTTGGAGTTTCGGAGTTTTGGAGTTTCGGAGTTTTGGAGTTTTGGAGTTTTGGAGTTTCGGAGTTTCGGAGTTTCGGTGTTTTGGAGTTTCAGAGTTTTGGAGTATTGGAGTTTTGGAGTATTGGAGTTTTGGAGTTTCGGAGTTTTGGAGTTTCGGAGTTTTGGAGTTTTGGAGTATTGGAGTTTTGGAGTTTCGGAGTTTTGGAGTTTTGGAGTTTCGGAGTTTCGGAGTTTTGGAGTTTCGGAGTTTCGGAGTTTCGGCGTTTTGGAGTTTCGGAGTTTTGGAGTTTTGGAGTTTCGGAGTTTTGGAGTTTTGGAGTTTCGGAGTTTTGGAGTTTCGGAGTTTTGGAGTTTTGGAGTTTC
Source organism: Amblyomma mixtum (assembly GCF_055824585.1). NCBI lineage: Eukaryota > Metazoa > Arthropoda > Arachnida > Ixodida > Ixodidae > Amblyomma > Amblyomma mixtum. Next base: position 14,958,538 of record NW_028317651.1, read on the forward strand.
GGAGTTTTGGAGTTTTGGAGTTTTGGAGATTCGGAGTTTTGGAGTTTCGGAGTTTTGGAGTTTCGGAGTTTTGGAGTTTTGGAGTTTTGGAGCTTTGGAGTTTTGGAGTTTCCGAGTTTTGGAGTTTCGGAGTTTTGGAGTTTCGGAGTTTCGGAGTTTTGGAGTTTTGCAGTTTTGGAGTTTTGGAGTTTTGGAGTTTTGGAGTTTCGGAGTTTCGGAGTTTTGGAGTATTGGAGTTTTGGAGTTTTGGAGTTTTCGAGTTTTGGAGTTTCGGAGTTTTGGAGTTTTGGAGTTTTGGAGTTTCGGAGTTTCGGAGTATTGGAGTTTTGGAGTTTCGGAGTTTTGGAGTTTTGGAGTTTTGGAGTTTTGGAGTTTCGGAGTTTTGGAGTTTCGGAGTTTTGGAGTTTTGGAGTTTTGGAGTTTCGGAGTTTCGGAGTTTCGGTGTTTTGGAGTTTTGGAGTTTTGGAGTATTGGAGTTTTGGAGTTTCGGAGTTTTGGAGTTTCGGAGTTTTGGAGTTTTGGAGTTTTGGAGATTCGGAGTTTTGGAGTTTCGGAGTTTTGGAGTTTTGGAGTTTTGGAGTTTCGGAGTTTTGGAGTTTTGGAGTTTCGGAGTTTTGGAGTTTTGGAGTTTCGGAGTTTTGGAGTTTCGGAGTTTTGGAGTTTTGGAGTTTCGGAGTTTCGGAGTTTCGGTGTTTTGGAGTTTCAGAGTTTTGGAGTATTGGAGTTTTGGAGTATTGGAGTTTTGGAGTTTCGGAGTTTTGGAGTTTCGGAGTTTTGGAGTTTTGGAGTATTGGAGTTTTGGAGTTTTGGAGTTTCGGAGTTTTGGAGTTTTGGAGTTTCGGAGTTTCGGAGTTTTGGAGTTTCGGAGTTTCGGAGTTTCGGCGTTTTGGAGTTTCGGAGTTTTGGAGTTTTGGAGTTTCGGAGTTTTGGAGTTTTGGAGTTTTGGAGTTTCGGAGTTTTGGAGTTTCGGAGTTTTGGAGTTTTGGAGTTTCGGAGTTTTGGAGTTTTGGAGTTTTGGAGATTCGGAGTTTTGGAGTTTCGGAGTTTTGGAGTTTCGGAGTTTTGGAGTTTTGGAGTTTTGGAGCTTTGGAGTTTTGGAGTTTCCGAGTTTTGGAGTTTCGGAGTTTTGGAGTTTCGGAGTTTCGGAGTTTTGGAGTTTTGGAGTTTTGGAGTTTTGGAGTTTTGGAGTTTCGGAGTTTCGGAGTTTTGGAGTATTGGAGTTTTGGAGTTTTGGAGTTTCGGAGTTTTGGAGTGTCGGAGTTTTGGAGTTTTGGAGTTTTGGAGTTTCGGAGTTTTGGAGTTTTGGAGTTTCGGAGTTTTGGAGTTTTGGAGTTTCGGAGTTTTGGAGTTTCGGAGTTTTGGAGTTTTGGAGTTTTGGAGTTTCGGAGTTTTGGAGTTTTGGAGTTTCGCAGTTTTGGAGTTTTGGAGTTTTGGAGTTTTGGAGTTTTGGAGTTTCGGAGTTTTGGAGTTTTGGAGTTTTGGAGTTTCGGAGTTTTGGAGTTTTGGAGTTTTGGAGTTTCGGAGTTTCGGAGTTTCGGTGTTTTGGAGTTTCAGAGTTTTGGAGTATTGGAGTTTTGGAGTATTGGAGTTTTGGAGTTTCGGAGTTTTGGAGTTTCGGAGTTTTGGAGTTTTGGAGTATTGGAGTTTTGGAGTTTTGGAGTTTCGGAGTTTTGGAGTTTTGGAGTTTCGGAGTTTCGGAGTTTCGGAGTTTCGGAGTTTTGGAGTTTCGGAGTTTTGGAGTTTTGGAGTTTCGGAGATTCGGAGTTTTGGAGTTTTGGAGTTTTGGAGTTTTGGAGTTTCGGAGTTTCGGAATTTTGGAGTTTTGGAGTTTCGGAGTTTCGGAGTTTCGGAGTTTTGGAGTTTTGGAGTTTCGGAGTTTTGGAGTTTTGGAGTTTCGGAGTTTCGGAGTTTCGGAGTTTTGGAGTTTTGGAGTTTCGGAGTTTTGGAGTTTTGGAGTTTCGGAGTTTCGGAGTTTCGGCGTTTTGGAGTTTCGGAGTTTTGGAGTTTTGGAGTTTTGGAGTTTCGGAGTTTTGGAGTTTTGGAGTTTCGGAGTTTTGGAGTTTCGGAGTTTTGGAGTTTTGGAGTTTTGGAGTTTCGGAGTTTTGGAGTGTTGGAGTTTTGGAGATTCGGAGTTTTGGAGTTTCGGAGTTTTGGAGTTTCGGAGTTTTGGAGTTTCGGAGTTTTGGAGTTTTGGAGTTTCGGAGTTTTGGAGTATTGGAGTTTTGGAGTTTCGGAGTTTCGGAGTTTTGGAGTATTGGAGTTTTGGAGTTTTGGAGTTTTCGAGTTTTGGAGTTTCGGAGTTTCGGAGTTTTGGAGTTTTGGAGTTTCGGAGTTTTGGAGTTTCGGAGTTTCGGAGTTTTGGAGTTTTGCAGTTTTGGAGTTTTGGAGTTTTGGAGTTTCGGAGTTTTGGAGTTTCGGAGTTTTGGAGTTTTGGAGTTTTGGAGTTTCGGAGTTTCGGAGTTTCGGTGTTTTGGAGTTTTGGAGTTTTGGAGTATTGGAGTTTTGGAGTTTCGGAGTTTTGGAGTTTCGGAGTTTTGGAGTTTTGGAGTTTTGGAGATTCGGAGTTTTGGAGTTTCGGAGTTTTGGAGTTTTGGAGTTTTGGAGTTTCGGAGTTTTGGAGTTTTGGAGTTTCGGAGTTTTGGAGTTTTGGAGTTTCGGAGTTTTGGAGTTTCGGAGTTTTGGAGTTTTGGAGTTTCGGAGTTTCGGAGTTTCGGTGTTTTGGAGTTTCAGAGTTTTGGAGTATTGGAGTTTTGGAGTATTGGAGTTTTGGAGTTTCGGAGTTTTGGAGTTTCGGAGTTTTGGAGTTTTGGAGTATTGGAGTTTTGGAGTTTTGGAGTTTCGGAGTTTTGGAGTTTTGGAGTTTCGGAGTTTCGGAGTTTCGGAGTTTTGGAGTTTCGGAGTTTCGGAGTTTCGGCGTTTTGGAGTTTCGGAGTTTTGGAGTTTTGGAGTTTCGGAGTTTTGGAGTTTTGGAGTTTTGGAGTTTCGGAGTTTTGGAGTTTCGGAGTTTTGGAGTTTTGGAGTTTCGGAGTTTTGGAGTTTTGGAGTTTTGGAGATTCGGAGTTTTGGAGTTTCGGAGTTTTGGAGTTTCGGAGTTTTGGAGTTTTGGAGTTTTGGAGCTTTGGAGTTTTGGAGTTTCCGAGTTTTGGAGTTTCGGAGTTTTGGAGTTTCGGAGTTTCGGAGTTTTGGAGTTTTGGAGTTTTGGAGTTTTGGAGTTATGGAGTTTCGGAGTTTCGGAGTTTTGGAGTATTGGAGTTTTGGAGTTTTGGAGTTTCGGAGTTTTGGAGTGTCGGAGTTTTGGAGTTTTGGAGTTTTGGAGTTTTGGAGTTTCGGAGTTTTGGAGTTTTGGAGTTTCGGAGTTTTGGAGTTTTGGAGTTTCGGAGTTTTGGAGTTTCGGAGTTTTGGAGTTTTGGAGTTTTGGAGTTTCGGAGTTTTGGAGTTTTGGAGTTTCGCAGTTTTGGAGTTTTGGAGTTTTGGAGTTTTGGAGTTTTGGAGTTTTGGAGTTTCGGAGTTTTGGAGTTTTGGAGTTTTGGAGTTTCGGAGTTTTGGAGTTTTGGAGTTTTGGAGTTTCGGAGTTTCGGAGTTTCGGTGTTTTGGAGTTTCAGAGTTTTGGAGTATTGGAGTTTTGGAGTATTGGAGTTTTGGAGTTTCGGAGTTTTGGAGTTTCGGAGTTTTGGAGTTTTGGAGTATTGGAGTTTTGGAGTTTTGGAGTTTCGGAGTTTTGGAGTTTTGGAGTTTCGGAGTTTCGGAGTTTCGGAGTTTCGGAGTTTTGGAGTTTCGGAGTTTTGGAGTTTTGGAGTTTCGGAGATTCGGAGTTTTGGAGTTTTGGAGTTTTGGAGTTTTGGAGTTTCGGAGTTTCGGAATTTTGGAGTTTTGGAGTTTCGGAGTTTCGGAGTTTCGGAGTTTTGGAGTTTCGGAGTTTTGGAGTTTTGGAGTTTCGGAGTTTCGGAGTTTCGGAGTTTTGGAGTTTTGGAGTTTCGGAGTTTTTGGAGTTTTGGAGTTTCGGAGTTTCGGAGTTTCGGCGTTTTGGAGTTTCGGAGTTTTGGGGTTTTGGAGTTTTGGAGTTTCGGAGTTTTGGAGTTTTGGAGTTTCGGAGTTTTGGAGTTTCGGAGTTTTGGAGTTTTGGAGTTTTGGAGTTTCGGAGTTTTGGAGTGTTGGAGTTTTGGAGATTCGGAGTTTTGGAGTTTCGGAGTTTTGGAGTTTCGGAGTTTTGGAGTTTTGGAGTTTCGGAGTTTTGGAGTATTGGAGTTTTGGAGTTTCGGAGTTTCGGAGTTTTGGAGTATTGGAGTTTTGGAGTTTTGGAGTTTTCGAGTTTTGGAGTTTCGGAGTTTCGGAGTTTTGGAGTTTTGGAGTTTCGGAGTTTTGGAGTTTCGGAGTTTCGGAGTTTTGGAGTTTTGCAGTTTTGGAGTTTTGGAGTTTTGGAGTTTCGGAGTTTCGGAGTTTCGGAATTTTGGAGTTTTGGAGTTTCGGAGTTTTGGAGTTTCGGAGTTTTGGAGTTTCGGAGTTTTGGAGTTTCGGAGTTTTGAAGTTTTGGAGTTTTGGAGTTTTTGAGTTTTGGAGTTTTGGAGTTTCGGAGTTTTGGAGTATTGGAGTTTTGGAGTTTCGGAGTTTTGGAGTTTTGGAGTTTTGGAGTTTCGGAGTTTTGGAGTTTCGGAGTTTTGGAGTTTTGGAGTTTTGGAGTTTTGGAGTTTCGGAGTTTCGGAGTTTCGGTGTTTTGGAGTTTTGGAGTTTTGGAGTATTGGAGTTTCGGAGTTTTGGAGTTTTGGAGTTTCGGAGTTTCGGAGTTTCGGAGTTTCGGAGTTTCGGAGTTTTGGAGTTTCGGAGTTTTGGAGTTTTGGAGTTTCGGAGATTCGGAGTTTTGGAGTTTTGGAGTTTTGGAGTTTCGGAGTTTCGGAGTTTTGGAGTTTTGGAGTTTCGGAGTTTCGGAGTTTCGGAGTTTTGGAGTTTTGGAGTTTCGGAGTTTTGGAGTTTTGGAGTTTCGGAGTTTCGGAGTTTCGGAGTTTTGGAGTTTTGGAGTTTCGGAGTTTTGGAGTTTTGGAGTTTCGGAGTTTCGGAGTTTCGGTGTTTTGGAGTTTCGGAGTTTTGGAGTTTTGGAGTTTTGGAGTTTCGGAGTTTTGGAGTTTTGGAGTTTCGGAGTTTTGGAGTTTCGGAGTTTTGGAGTTTTGGAGTTTCGGAGTTTTGGAGTTTTGGAGTTTTGGAGATTCGGAGTTTTGGAGTTTCGGAGTTTTGGAGTTTCGGAGTTTTGGAGTTTTGGAGTTTTGGAGCTTTGGAGTTTTGGAGTTTCCGAGTTTTGGAGTTTCGGAGTTTTGGAGTTTCGGAGTTTCGGAGTTTTGGAGTTTTGCAGTTTTGGAGTTTTGGAGTTTTGGAGTTTCGGAGTTTCGGAGTTTTGGAGTATTGGAGTTTTGGAGTTTTGGAGTTTTCGAGTTTTGGAGTTTCGGAGTTTCGGAGTTTTGGAGTTTTGGAGTTTTGGAGTTTCGGAGTTTCGGAGTATTGGAGTTTTGGAGTTTCGGAGTTTTGGAGTTTTGGAGTTTTGGAGTTTTGGAGTTTCGGAGTTTTGGAGTTTCGGAGTTTTGGAGTTTTGGAGTTTTGGAGTTTCGGAGTTTCGGAGTTTCGGTGTTTTGGAGTTTTGGAGTTTTGGAGTATTGGAGTTTTGGAGTTTTGGAGTTTCGGAGTTTTGGAGTTTCGGAGTTTTGGAGTTTTGGAGTTTTGGAGATTCGGAGTTTTGGAGTTTCGGAGTTTTGGAGTTTCGGAGTTTCGGAGTTTTGGAGTTTCGGAGTTTTGGAGTTTCGGAGTTTTGGAGTTTTGGAGTTTTGGAGTTTTTGAGTTTTGGAGTTTTGGAGTTTCGGAGTTTTGGAGTATTGGAGTTTTGGAGTTTCGGAGTTTTGGAGTTTTGGAGTTTTGGAGTTTCGGAGTTTTGGAGTTTCGGAGTTTTGGAGTTTTGGAGTTTTGGAGTTTTGGAGTTTCGGAGTTTCGGAGTTTCGGTGTTTTGGAGTTTTGGAGTTTTGGAGTATTGGAGTTTTGGAGTTTTGGAGTTTTGGAGTTTCGGAGTTTCGGAGTTTTGGAGTTTCGGAGTTTTGGAGTTTCGGAGTTTTGGAGTTTTGGAGTTTTGGAGTTTCGGAGTTTTGGAGTTTTGGAGTTTTGGAGTTTCGGAGTTTTGGAGTTTTGGAGTTTTGGAGTTTTGGAGTTTTGGAGTTTCGGAGTTTTGGAGTTTTGGAGTTTTGGAGTTTTGGAGTTTCGGAGTTTCGGAGTTTTGGAGTTTTGGAGTTTTGGAGTTTCGGAGTTTTGGAGTTTTGGAGTTTCGGAGTTTTGGAGTTTCGGAGTTTTGGAGTATTGGAGTTTTGGAGATTCGGAGTTTTGGAGTTTCGGAGTTTTGGAGTTTCGGAGTTTTGGAGTTTTGGAGTTTTGGAGTTTTGGAGTTTTGGAGTTTCCGAGTTTTGGAGTTTCGGAGTTTTGGAGTTTCGGAGTTTCGGAGTTTTGGAGTTTTGCAGTTTTGGAGTTTTGGAGTTTTGGAGTTTCGGAGTTTCGGAGTTTTGGAGTATTGGAGTTTTGGAGTTTTGGAGTTTTGGAGTTTTGGAGTTTCGGAGTTTCGGAGTTTTGGAGTTTTGGAGTTTTGGAGTTTCGGAGTTTTGGAGTTTTGGAGTTTCGGAGTTTTGGAGTTTCGGAGTTTTGGAGTATTGGAGTTTTGGAGATTCGGAGTTTTGGAGTTTCGGAGTTTTGGAGTTTCGGAGTTTTGGAGTTTTGGAGTTTTGGAGTTTTGGAGTTTCCGAGTTTTGGAGTTTCGGAGTTTTGGAGTTTCGGAGTTTCGGAGTTTTGGAGTTTTGCAGTTTTGGAGTTTTGGAGTTTTGGAGTTTCGGAGTTTCGGAGTTTTGGAGTATTGGAGTTTTGGAGTTTTGGAGTTTTGGAGTATTGGAGTTTTGGAGTTTTGGAGTTTTGGAGTTTCGGAGTTTTGGAGTTTCGGAGTTTTGGAGTTTTGGAGTTTTGGAGTTTTGGAGTTTCGGAGTTTCGGAGTTTCGGTGTTTTGGAGTTTTGGAGTTTTGGAGTATTGGAGTTTTGGAGTTTTGGAGTTTCGGAGTTTTGGAGTTTTGGAGTTTCGGAGTTTTGGAGTTTTGGAGTTTTGGAGTTTTGGAGTTTCGGAGTTTTGGAGTTTTGGAGTTTTGGAGATTCGGAGTTTTGGAGTTTCGGAGTTTTGGAGTTTCGGAGTTTTGGAGTTTTGGAGCTTTGGAGTTTTGGAGTTTCCGAGTTTTGGAGTTTCGGAGTTTTGGAGTTTCGGAGTTTCGGAGTTTTGGAGTTTTGCAGTTTTGGAGTTTTGGAGTTTTGGAGTTTCGGAGTTTCGGAGTTTTGGAGTATTGGAGTTTTGGAGTTTTGGAGTTTTCGAGTTTTCGAGTTTCGGAGTTTCGGAGTTTTGGAGTTTTGGAGTTTTGGAGTTTCGGAGTTTCGGTGTTTTGGAGTTTTGGAGTTTTGGAGTACTGGAGTTTTGGAGTTTTGGAGTTTCGGAGTTTTGGAGTTTCGGAGTTTTGGAGTATTGGAGTTTTGGAATTTCGGAGTTTCGGAGTTTTGGAGTTTCGGAGTTTTGGAGTTTTGGAGTTTCGGAGTTTTGGAGTTTTGGAGTTTTGGAGATTCGGAGTTTCGGAGTTTCGGAGTTTTGGAGTTTTGGAGTTTCGGAGTTTCAGAGTTTCGGAGTTTTGGAGTTTTGGAGTTTCGGAGTTTTGGAGTTTCGGAGTTTCGGAGTTTCGGAGTTTCGGAGTTTTGGAGTTTTGGAGTTTCGGAGTTTCGGAGTTTCGGAGTTTTGGAGTTTTGGAGTTTTGGAGTTTTGGAGTTTTGGAGTTTTGGAGTTTTTGAGTTTTGGAGTTTTGGAGTTTCGGAGTTTTGGAGTATTGGAGTTTTGGAGTTTCGGAGTTTTGGAGTTTTGGAGTTTTGGAGTTTCGGAGTTTTGGAGTTTCGGAGTTTTGGAGTTTCGGAGTTTTGGAGTTTTGGAGTTTTGGAGTTTCGGAGTTTTGGAGTTTTGGAGTTTCGGAGTTTTGGAGTTTCGGAGTTTTGGAGTTTTGGAGTTTCGGAGTTTTGGAGTTTTGGAGTTTTGGAGATTCGGAGTTTTGGAGTTTCGGAGTTTTGGAGTTTCGGAGTTTTGGAGTTTTGGAGTTTTGGAGCTTTGGAGTTTTGGAGTTTCCGAGTTTTGGAGTTTCGGAGTTTTGGAGTTTCGGAGTTTCGGAGTTTTGGAGTTTTGCAGTTTTGGAGTTTTGGAGTTTTGGAGTTTCGGAGTTTCGGAGTTTTGGAGTATTGGAGTTTTGGAGTTTTGGAGTTTTCGAGTTTTGGAGTTTCGGAGTTTCGGAGTTTTGGAGTTTTGGAGTTTTGGAGTTTCGGAGTTTCGGAGTATTGGAGTTTTGGAGTTTCGGAGTTTTGGAGTTTTGGAGTTTTGGAGTTTTGGAGTTTCGGAGTTTTGGAGTTTCGGAGTTTTGGAGTTTTGGAGTTTTGGAGTTTCGGAGTTTCGGAGTTTCGGTGTTTTGGAGTTTTGGAGTTTTGGAGTATTGGAGTTTTGGAGTTTTGGAGTTTCGGAGTTTTGGAGTGTCGGAGTTTTGGAGTTTTGGAGTTTTGGAGATTCGGAGTTTTGGAGTTTCGGAGTTTTGGAGTTTCGGAGTTTCGGAGTTTTGGAGTTTCGGAGTTTTGGAGTTTCGGAGTTTTGGAGTTTTGGAGTTTTGGAGTTTTTGAGTTTTGGAGTTTTGGAGTTTCGGAGTTTTGGAGTATTGGAGTTTTGGAGTTTCGGAGTTTTGGAGTTTTGGAGTTTTGGAGTTTCGGAGTTTTGGAGTTTCGGAGTTTTGGAGTTTTGGAGTTTTGGAGTTTTGGAGTTTCGGAGTTTCGGAGTTTCGGTGTTTTGGAGTTTTGGAGTTTTGGAGTATTGGAGTTTTGGAGTTTTGGAGTTTTGGAGTTTCGGAGTTTCGGAGTTTTGGAGTTTCGGAGTTTTGGAGTTTCGGAGTTTTGGAGTTTTGGAGTTTTGGAGTTTCGGAGTTTTGGAGTTTTGGAGTTTTGGAGTTTCGGAGTTTTGGAGTTTTGGAGTTTTGGAGTTTTGGAGTTTTGGAGTTTCGGAGTTTTGGAGTTTTGGAGTTTTGGAGTTTTGGAGTTTCGGAGTTTCGGAGTTTTGGAGTTTTGGAGTTTCGGAGTTTTGGAGTTTCGGAGTTTTGGAGTTTTGGAGTTTTGGAGATTCGGAGTTTTGGAGTTTCGGAGTTTTGGAGTTTCGGAGTTTCGGAGTTTTGGAGTTTCGGAGTTTTGGAGTTTCGGAGTTTTGGAGTTTTGGAGTTTTGGAGTTTTTGAGTTTTGGAGTTTTGGAGTTTCGGAGTTTTGGAGTATTGGAGTTTTGGAGTTTCGGAGTTTTGGAGTTTTGGAGTTTTGGAGTTTCGGAGTTTTGGAGTTTCGGAGTTTTGGAGTTTTGGAGTTTTGGAGTTTTGGAGTTTCGGAGTTTCGGAGTTTCGGTGTTTTGGAGTTTTGGAGTTTTGGAGTATTGGAGTTTTGGAGTTTTGGAGTTTTGGAGTTTCGGAGTTTCGGAGTTTTGGAGTTTCGGAGTTTTGGAGTTTCGGAGTTTTGGAGTTTTGGAGTTTTGGAGTTTCGGAGTTTTGGAGTTTTGGAGTTTTGGAGTTTCGGAGTTTTGGAGTTTTGGAGTTTTGGAGTTTTGGAGTTTTGGAGTTTCGGAGTTTTGGAGTTTTGGAGTTTTGGAGTTTTGGAGTTTCGGAGTTTCGGAGTTTTGGAGTTTTGGAGTTTTGGAGTTTCGGAGTTTTGGAGTTTTGGAGTTTCGGAGTTTTGGAGTTTCGGAGTTTTGGAGTATTGGAGTTTTGGAGATTCGGAGTTTTGGAGTTTCGGAGTTTTGGAGTTTCGGAGTTTTGGAGTTTTGGAGTTTTGGAGTTTTGGAGTTTTGGAGTTTCCGAGTTTTGGAGTTTCGGAGTTTTGGAGTTTCGGAGTTTCGGAGTTTTGGAGTTTTGCAGTTTTGGAGTTTTGGAGTTTTGGAGTTTCGGAGTTTCGGAGTTTTGGAGTATTGGAGTTTTGGAGTTTTGGAGTTTTGGAGTTTTGGAGTTTCGGAGTTTCGGAGTTTTGGAGTTTTGGAGTTTTGGAGTTTCGGAGTTTTGGAGTTTTGGAGTTTCGGAGTTTTGGAGTTTCGGAGTTTTGGAGTATTGGAGTTTTGGAGATTCGGAGTTTTGGAGTTTCGGAGTTTTGGAGTTTCGGAGTTTTGGAGTTTTGGAGTTTTGGAGTTTTGGAGTTTCCGAGTTTTGGAGTTTCGGAGTTTTGGAGTTTCGGAGTTTCGGAGTTTTGGAGTTTTGCAGTTTTGGAGTTTTGGAGTTTTGGAGTTTCGGAGTTTCGGAGTTTTGGAGTATTGGAGTTTTGGAGTTTTGGAGTTTTGGAGTATTGGAGTTTTGGAGTTTTGGAGTTTTGGAGTTTCGGAGTTTTGGAGTTTCGGAGTTTTGGAGTTTTGGAGTTTTGGAGTTTTGGAGTTTCGGAGTTTCGGAGTTTCGGTGTTTTGGAGTTTTGGAGTTTTGGAGTATTGGAGTTTTGGAGTTTTGGAGTTTCGGAGTTTTGGAGTTTTGGAGTTTCGGAGTTTTGGAGTTTTGGAGTTTTGGAGTTTTGGAGTTTCGGAGTTTTGGAGTTTTGGAGTTTTGGAGATTCGGAGTTTTGGAGTTTCGGAGTTTTGGAGTTTCGGAGTTTTGGAGTTTTGGAGCTTTGGAGTTTTGGAGTTTCCGAGTTTTGGAGTTTCGGAGTTTTGGAGTTTCGGAGTTTCGGAGTTTTGGAGTTTTGCAGTTTTGGAGTTTTGGAGTTTTGGAGTTTCGGAGTTTCGGAGTTTTGGAGTATTGGAGTTTTGGAGTTTTGGAGTTTTCGAGTTTTCGAGTTTCGGAGTTTCGGAGTTTTGGAGTTTTGGAGTTTTGGAGTTTCGGAGTTTCGGTGTTTTGGAGTTTTGGAGTTTTGGAGTACTGGAGTTTTGGAGTTTTGGAGTTTCGGAGTTTTGGAGTTTCGGAGTTTTGGAGTATTGGAGTTTTGGAATTTCGGAGTTTCGGAGTTTTGGAGTTTCGGAGTTTTGGAGTTTTGGAGTTTCGGAGTTTTGGAGTTTTGGAGTTTTGGAGATTCGGAGTTTCGGAGTTTCGGAGTTTTGGAGTTTTGGAGTTTCGGAGTTTCAGAGTTTCGGAGTTTTGGAGTTTTGGAGTTTCGGAGTTTTGGAGTTTCGGAGTTTCGGAGTTTCGGAGTTTCGGAGTTTTGGAGTTTTGGAGTTTCGGAGTTTCGGAGTTTCGGAGTTTTGGAGTTTTGGAGTTTTGGAGTTTTGGAGTTTTGGAGTTTTGGAGTTTTTGAGTTTTGGAGTTTTGGAGTTTCGGAGTTTTGGAGTATTGGAGTTTTGGAGTTTCGGAGTTTTGGAGTTTTGGAGTTTTGGAGTTTCGGAGTTTTGGAGTTTCGGAGTTTTGGAGTTTCGGAGTTTTGGAGTTTTGGAGTTTTGGAGTTTCGGAGTTTTGGAGTTTTGGAGTTTCGGAGTTTTGGAGTTTCGGAGTTTTGGAGTTTTGGAGTTTCGGAGTTTTGGAGTTTTGGAGTTTTGGAGATTCGGAGTTTTGGAGTTTCGGAGTTTTGGAGTTTCGGAGTTTTGGAGTTTTGGAGTTTTGGAGCTTTGGAGTTTTGGAGTTTCCGAGTTTTGGAGTTTCGGAGTTTTGGAGTTTCGGAGTTTCGGAGTTTTGGAGTTTTGCAGTTTTGGAGTTTTGGAGTTTTGGAGTTTCGGAGTTTCGGAGTTTTGGAGTATTGGAGTTTTGGAGTTTTGGAGTTTTCGAGTTTTGGAGTTTCGGAGTTTCGGAGTTTTGGAGTTTTGGAGTTTTGGAGTTTCGGAGTTTCGGAGTATTGGAGTTTTGGAGTTTCGGAGTTTTGGAGTTTTGGAGTTTTGGAGTTTTGGAGTTTCGGAGTTTTGGAGTTTCGGAGTTTTGGAGTTTTGGAGTTTTGGAGTTTCGGAGTTTCGGAGTTTCGGTGTTTTGGAGTTTTGGAGTTTTGGAGTATTGGAGTTTTGGAGTTTTGGAGTTTCGGAGTTTTGGAGTTTCGGAGTTTTGGAGTATTGGAGTTTTGGAATTTCGGAGTTTCGGAGTTTTGGAGTTTCGGAGTTTTGGAGTTTTGGAGTTTCGGAGTTTTGGAGTTTTGGAGTTTTGGAGATTCGGAGTTTCGGAGTTTCGGAGTTTTGGAGTTTTGGAGTTTCGGAGTTTCAGAGTTTCGGAGTTTTGGAGTTTTGGAGTTTCGGAGTTTTGGAGTTTCGGAGTTTCGGAGTTTCGGAGTTTCGGAGTTTTGGAGTTTTGGAGTTTCGGAGTTTCGGAGTTTCGGAGTTTTGGAGTTTTGGAGTTTTGGAGTTTTGGAGTTTTGGAGTTTTGGAGTTTTTGAGTTTTGGAGTTTTGGAGTTTCGGAGTTTTGGAGTATTGGAGTTTTGGAGTTTCGGAGTTTTGGAGTTTTGGAGTTTTGGAGTTTCGGAGTTTTGGAGTTTCGGAGTTTTGGAGTTTCGGAGTTTTGGAGTTTTGGAGTTTCGGAGTTTCGGAGTTTCGGTGTTTTGGAGTTTTGGAGTTTTGGAGTATTGGAGTTTCGGAGTTTTGGAGTTTTGGAGTTTCGGAGTTTCGGAGTTTCGGAGTTTCGGAGTTTCGGAGTTTTGGAGTTTCGGAGTTTTGGAGTTTTGGAGTTTCGGAGATTCGGAGTTTTGGAGTTTTGGAGTTTTGGAGTATTGGAGTTTTGGAGTTTTGGAGTTTCGGAGTTTTGGAGTTTTGGAGTTTCGGAGTTTCGGAGTTTCGGAGTTTCGGAGTTTTGGAGTTTCGGAGTTTTGGAGTTTTGGAGTTTCGGAGATTCGGAGTTTTGGAGTTTTGGAGTTTTGGAGTTTTGGAGTTTCGGAGTTTCGGAGTTTTGGAGTTTTGGAGTTTCGGAGTTTCGGAGTTTCGGAGTTTTGGAGTTTTGGAGTTTCGGAGTTTTGGAGTTTTGGAGTTTCGGAGTTTCGGAGTTTCGGAGTTTTGGAGTTTTGGAGTTTCGGAGTTTTGGAGTTTTGGAGTTTCGGAGTTTCGGAGTTTCGGCGTTTTGGAGTTTCGGAGTTTTGGAGTTTTGGAGTTTCGGAGTTTTGGAGTTTTGGAGTTTCGGAGTTTTGGAGTTTCGGAGTTTTGGAGTTTTGGAGTTTCGGAGTTTTGGAGTGTTGGAGTTTTGGAGATTCGGAGTTTTGGAGTTTCGGAGTTTTGGAGTTTCGGAGTTTTGGAGTTTCGGAGTTTTGGAGTTTTGGAGTTTCGGAGTTTTGGAGTATTGGAGTTTTGGAGTTTCGGAGTTTCGGAGTTTTGGAGTATTGGAGTTTTGGAGTTTTGGAGTTTTCGAGTTTTGGAGTTTCGGAGTTTCGGAGTTTTGGAGTTTTGGAGTTTCGGAGTTTTGGAGTTTCGGAGTTTCGGAGTTTTGGAGTTTTGCAGTTTTGGAGTTTTGGAGTTTTGGAGTTTCGGAGTTTCGGAGTTTTGGAGTATTGGAGTTTTGGAGTTTTGGAGTTTTCGAGTTTTGGAGTTTCGGAGTTTTGGAGTTTTGGAGTTTTGGAGTTTCGGAGTTTCGGAGTATTGGAGTTTTGGAGTTTCGGAGTTTTGGAGTTTTGGAGTTTTGGAGTTTTGGAGTTTCGGAGTTTTGGAGTTTCGGAGTTTTGGAGTTTTGGAGTTTTGGAGTTTCGGAGTTTCGGAGTTTCGGAGTTTCGGTGTTTTGGAGTTTTGGAGTTTTGGAGTATTGGAGTTTTGGAGTTTTGGAGTTTCGGAGTTTTGGAGTTTCGGAGTTTCGGAGTTTTGGAGTTTCGGAGTTTTGGAGTTTCGGAGTTTTGGAGTTTCGGAGTTTTGGAGTTTTGGAGTTTTGGAGTTTTTGAGTTTTGGAGTTTTGGAGTTTCGGAGTTTTGGAGTATTGGAGTTTTGGAGTTTCGGAGTTTTGGAGTTTTGGAGTTTTGGAGTTTCGGAGTTTTGGAGTTTCGGAGTTTTGGAGTTTTGGAGTTTTGGAGTTTTGGAGTTTCGGAGTTTCGGAGTTTCGGTGTTTTGGAGTTTTGGAGTTTTGGAGTATTGGAGTTTCGGAGTTTTGGAGTTTTGGAGTTTCGGAGTTTCGGAGTTTCGGAGTTTCGGAGTTTCGGAGTTTTGGAGTTTCGGAGTTTTGGAGTTTTGGAGTTTCGGAGATTCGGAGTTTTGGAGTTTTGGAGTTTTGGAGTTTCGGAGTTTCGGAGTTTTGGAGTTTTGGAGTTTCGGAGTTTCGGAGTTTCGGAGTTTTGGAGTTTTGGAGTTTCGGAGTTTTGGAGTTTTGGAGTTTCGGAGTTTCGGAGTTTCGGAGTTTTGGAGTTTTGGAGTTTCGGAGTTTTGGAGTTTTGGAGTTTCGGAGTTTCGGAGTTTCGGTGTTTTGGAGTTTCGGAGTTTTGGAGTTTTGGAGTTTTGGAGTTTCGGAGTTTTGGAGTTTTGGAGTTTCGGAGTTTTGGAGTTTCGGAGTTTTGGAGTTTTGGAGTTTCGGAGTTTTGGAGTTTTGGAGTTTCGGAGTTTTGGAGTTTTGGAGTTTTGGAGTTTCGGAGTTTTGGAGTTTTGGAGTTTTGGAGTTTCGGAGTTTTGGAGTTTTGGAGTTTTGGAGTTTTGGAGTTTTGGAGTTTCGGAGTTTTGGAGTTTTGGAGTTTTGGAGTTTTGGAGTTTCGGAGTTTCGGAGTTTTGGAGTTTTGGAGTTTTGGAGTTTCGGAGTTTTGGAGTTTTGGAGTTTCGGAGTTTTGGAGTTTCGGAGTTTTGGAGTATTGGAGTTTTGGAGATTCGGAGTTTTGGAGTTTCGGAGTTTTGGAGTTTCGGAGTTTTGGAGTTTTGGAGTTTTGGAGTTTTGGAGTTTTGGAGTTTCCGAGTTTTGGAGTTTCGGAGTTTTGGAGTTTCGGAGTTTCGGAGTTTTGGAGTTTTGCAGTTTTGGAGTTTTGGAGTTTTGGAGTTTCGGAGTTTCGGAGTTTTGGAGTATTGGAGTTTTGGAGTTTTGGAGTTTTGGAGTTTTGGAGTTTCGGAGTTTCGGAGTTTTGGAGTTTTGGAGTTTTGGAGTTTCGGAGTTTTGGAGTTTTGGAGTTTCGGAGTTTTGGAGTTTCGGAGTTTTGGAGTATTGGAGTTTTGGAGATTCGGAGTTTTGGAGTTTCGGAGTTTTGGAGTTTCGGAGTTTTGGAGTTTTGGAGTTTTGGAGTTTTGGAGTTTCCGAGTTTTGGAGTTTCGGAGTTTTGGAGTTTCGGAGTTTCGGAGTTTTGGAGTTTTGCAGTTTTGGAGTTTTGGAGTTTTGGAGTTTCGGAGTTTCGGAGTTTTGGAGTATTGGAGTTTTGGAGTTTTGGAGTTTTGGAGTATTGGAGTTTTGGAGTTTTGGAGTTTTGGAGTTTCGGAGTTTTGGAGTTTCGGAGTTTTGGAGTTTTGGAGTTTTGGAGTTTTGGAGTTTCGGAGTTTCGGAGTTTCGGTGTTTTGGAGTTTTGGAGTTTTGGAGTATTGGAGTTTTGGAGTTTTGGAGTTTCGGAGTTTTGGAGTTTTGGAGTTTCGGAGTTTTGGAGTTTTGGAGTTTTGGAGTTTTGGAGTTTCGGAGTTTTGGAGTTTTGGAGTTTTGGAGATTCGGAGTTTTGGAGTTTCGGAGTTTTGGAGTTTCGGAGTTTTGGAGTTTTGGAGCTTTGGAGTTTTGGAGTTTCCGAGTTTTGGAGTTTCGGAGTTTTGGAGTTTCGGAGTTTCGGAGTTTTGGAGTTTTGCAGTTTTGGAGTTTTGGAGTTTTGGAGTTTCGGAGTTTCGGAGTTTTGGAGTATTGGAGTTTTGGAGTTTTGGAGTTTTCGAGTTTTCGAGTTTCGGAGTTTCGGAGTTTTGGAGTTTTGGAGTTTTGGAGTTTCGGAGTTTCGGTGTTTTGGAGTTTTGGAGTTTTGGAGTACTGGAGTTTTGGAGTTTTGGAGTTTCGGAGTTTTGGAGTTTCGGAGTTTTGGAGTATTGGAGTTTTGGAATTTCGGAGTTTCGGAGTTTTGGAGTTTCGGAGTTTTGGAGTTTTGGAGTTTCGGAGTTTTGGAGTTTTGGAGTTTTGGAGATTCGGAGTTTCGGAGTTTCGGAGTTTTGGAGTTTTGGAGTTTCGGAGTTTCAGAGTTTCGGAGTTTTGGAGTTTTGGAGTTTCGGAGTTTTGGAGTTTCGGAGTTTCGGAGTTTCGGAGTTTCGGAGTTTTGGAGTTTTGGAGTTTCGGAGTTTCGGAGTTTCGGAGTTTTGGAGTTTTGGAGTTTTGGAGTTTTGGAGTTTTGGAGTTTTGGAGTTTTTGAGTTTTGGAGTTTTGGAGTTTCGGAGTTTTGGAGTATTGGAGTTTTGGAGTTTCGGAGTTTTGGAGTTTTGGAGTTTTGGAGTTTCGGAGTTTTGGAGTTTCGGAGTTTTGGAGTTTTGGAGTTTTGGAGTTTTGGAGTTTCGGAGTTTCGGAGTTTCGGTGTTTTGGAGTTTTGGAGTTTTGGAGTATTGGAGTTTCGGAGTTTTGGAGTTTTGGAGTTTCGGAGTTTCGGAGTTTCGGAGTTTCGGAGTTTCGGAGTTTTGGAGTTTCGGAGTTTTGGAGTTTTGGAGTTTCGGAGATTCGGAGTTTTGGAGTTTTGGAGTTTTGGAGTATTGGAGTTTTGGAGTTTTGGAGTTTCGGAGTTTTGGAGTTTTGGAGTTTCGGAGTTTCGGAGTTTCGGAGTTTCGGAGTTTTGGAGTTTCGGAGTTTTGGAGTTTTGGAGTTTCGGAGATTCGGAGTTTTGGAGTTTTGGAGTTTTGGAGTTTTGGAGTTTCGGAGTTTCGGAGTTTTGGAGTTTTGGAGTTTCGGAGTTTCGGAGTTTCGGAGTTTTGGAGTTTTGGAGTTTCGGAGTTTTGGAGTTTTGGAGTTTCGGAGTTTCGGAGTTTCGGAGTTTTGGAGTTTTGGAGTTTCGGAGTTTTGGAGTTTTGGAGTTTCGGAGTTTCGGAGTTTCGGCGTTTTGGAGTTTCGGAGTTTTGGAGTTTTGGAGTTTCGGAGTTTTGGAGTTTTGGAGTTTCGGAGTTTTGGAGTTTCGGAGTTTTGGAGTTTTGGAGTTTCGGAGTTTTGGAGTGTTGGAGTTTTGGAGATTCGGAGTTTTGGAGTTTCGGAGTTTTGGAGTTTCGGAGTTTCGGAGTTTCGGAGTTTCGGAGTTTTGGAGTTTTGGAGTTTCGGAGTTTTGGAGTATTGGAGTTTTGGAGTTTCGGAGTTTCGGAGTTTTGGAGTATTGGAGTTTTGGAGTTTTGGAGTTTTCGAGTTTTGGAGTTTCGGAGTTTCGGAGTTTTGGAGTTTTGGAGTTTCGGAGTTTTGGAGTTTCGGAGTTTCGGAGTTTTGGAGTTTTGCAGTTTTGGAGTTTTGGAGTTTTGGAGTTTCGGAGTTTCGGAGTTTTGGAGTATTGGAGTTTTGGAGTTTTGGAGTTTTCGAGTTTTGGAGTTTCGGAGTTTTGGAGTTTTGGAGTTTTGGAGTTTCGGAGTTTCGGAGTATTGGAGTTTTGGAGTTTCGGAGTTTTGGAGTTTTGGAGTTTTGGAGTTTTGGAGTTTCGGAGTTTTGGAGTTTCGGAGTTTTGGAGTTTTGGAGTTTTGGAGTTTCGGAGTTTCGGAGTTTCGGAGTTTCGGTGTTTTGGAGTTTTGGAGTTTTGGAGTATTGGAGTTTTGGAGTTTTGGAGTTTCGGAGTTTTGGAGTTTCGGAGTTTCGGAGTTTTGGAGTTTCGGAGTTTTGGAGTTTCGGAGTTTTGGAGTTTCGGAGTTTTGGAGTTTTGGAGTTTTGGAGTTTTTGAGTTTTGGAGTTTTGGAGTTTCGGAGTTTTGGAGTATTGGAGTTTTGGAGTTTCGGAGTTTTGGAGTTTTGGAGTTTTGGAGTTTCGGAGTTTTGGAGTTTCGGAGTTTTGGAGTTTTGGAGTTTTGGAGTTTTGGAGTTTCGGAGTTTCGGAGTTTCGGTGTTTTGGAGTTTTGGAGTTTTGGAGTATTGGAGTTTCGGAGTTTTGGAGTTTTGGAGTTTCGGAGTTTCGGAGTTTCGGAGTTTCGGAGTTTCGGAGTTTTGGAGTTTCGGAGTTTTGGAGTTTTGGAGTTTCGGAGATTCGGAGTTTTGGAGTTCTGGAGTTTTGGAGTTTCGGAGTTTCGGAGTTTTGGAGTTTTGGAGTTTCGGAGTTTCGGAGTTTCGGAGTTTTGGAGTTTTGGAGTTTCGGAGTTTTGGAGTTTTGGAGTTTCGGAGTTTCGGAGTTTCGGAGTTTTGGAGTTTTGGAGTTTCGGAGTTTTGGAGTTTTGGAGTTTCGGAGTTTCGGAGTTTCGGTGTTTTGGAGTTTCGGAGTTTTGGAGTTTTGGAGTTTTGGAGTTTCGGAGTTTTGGAGTTTTGGAGTTTCGGAGTTTTGGAGTTTCGGAGTTTTGGAGTTTTGGAGTTTCGGAGTTTTGGAGTTTTGGAGTTTTGGAGATTCGGAGTTTTGGAGTTTCGGAGTTTTGGAGTTTCGGAGTTTTGGAGTTTTGGAGTTTTGGAGCTTTGGAGTTTTGGAGTTTCCGAGTTTTGGAGTTTCGGAGTTTTGGAGTTTCGGAGTTTCGGAGTTTTGGAGTTTTGCAGTTTTGGAGTTTTGGAGTTTTGGAGTTTCGGAGTTTCGGAGTTTTGGAGTATTGGAGTTTTGGAGTTTTGGAGTTTTCGAGTTTTGGAGTTTCGGAGTTTCGGAGTTTTGGAGTTTTGGAGTTTTGGAGTTTCGGAGTTTCGGAGTATTGGAGTTTTGGAGTTTCGGAGTTTTGGAGTTTTGGAGTTTTGGAGTTTTGGAGTTTCGGAGTTTTGGAGTTTCGGAGTTTTGGAGTTTTGGAGTTTTGGAGTTTCGGAGTTTCGGAGTTTCGGTGTTTTGGAGTTTTGGAGTTTTGGAGTATTGGAGTTTTGGAGTTTTGGAGTTTCGGAGTTTTGGAGTTTCGGAGTTTTGGAGTTTTGGAGTTTTGGAGATTCGGAGTTTTGGAGTTTCGGAGTTTTGGAGTTTCGGAGTTTTGGAGTTTCGGAGTTTTGGAGTTTCGGAGTTTTGGAGTTTTGGAGTTTTGGAGTTTTTGAGTTTTGGAGTTTTGGAGTTTCGGAGTTTTGGAGTTTCGGAGTTTTGGAGTTTTGGAGTTTTGTAGTTTTGGAGTTTCGGAGTTTCGGAGTTTCGGTGTTTTGGAGTTTCGGAGTTTTGGAGTATTGGAGTTTTGGAGATTCGGAGTTTTGGAGTTTCGGAGTTTTGGAGTTTCGGAGTTTTGGAGTTTTGGAGTTTTGGAGTTTCCGAGTTTCCGAGTTTTGGAGTTTCGGAGTTTTGGAGTTTCGGAGTTTCGGAGTTTTGGAGTTTTGCAGTTTTGGAGTTTTGGAGTTTTGGAGTTTTGGAGTTTCGGAGTTTCGGAGTTTTGGAGTATTGGAGTTTTGGAGTTTTGGAGTTTCGGAGTTTTGGAGTTTTGGAGTTTTGGAGTTTCGGAGTTTTGGAGTTTTGTAGTTTCGGAGTTTTGGAGTTTTGGAGTTTTCGAGTTTTGGAGTTTCGGAGTTTCGGAGTTTTGGAGTTTTGGAGTTTTGGAGCTTTGGAGTTTTGGAGTTTTGGAGTTTTGGAGTTTTGGAGTTTTGGAGTTTTGGAGTTTCGGAGTTTTGGAGTTTTGGAGTTTTGGAGTTTCGGAGTTTTGGAGTTTTGGAGTTTTGGAGTTTTGGAGTTTCCGAGTTTCGGAGTTTTGGAGTTTTGGAGTTTTGGAGTTTTGGAGTTTCGGAGTTTTGGAGTTTTGGAGTTTTGGAGTTTCGGAGTTTTGGAGTTTTGGAGTTTTGGAGTTTCGGAGTTTCGGAGTTTCGGTGTTTTGGAGTTTCAGAGTTTTGGAGTATTGGAGTTTTGGAGTATTGGAGTTTTGGAGTTTCGGAGTTTTGGAGTTTCGGAGTTTTGGAGTTTTGGAGTATTGGAGTTTTGGAGTTTTGGAGTTTCGGAGTTTTGGAGTTTTGGAGTTTCGGAGTTTCGGAGTTTCGGAGTTTCGGAGTTTTGGAGTTTCGGAGTTTTGGAGTTTTGGAGTTTCGGAGATTCGGAGTTTTGGAGTTTTGGAGTTTTGGAGTTTTGGAGTTTCGGAGTTTCGGAATTTTGGAGTTTTGGAGTTTCGGAGTTTCGGAGTTTCGGAGTTTTGGAGTTTTGGAGTTTCGGAGTTTTGGAGTTTTGGAGTTTCGGAGTTTCGGAGTTTCGGAGTTTTGGAGTTTTGGAGTTTCGGAGTTTTGGAGTTTTGGAGTTTCGGAGTTTCGGAGTTTCGGCGTTTTGGAGTTTCGGAGTTTTGGAGTTTTGGAGTTTTGGAGTTTTGGAGTTTTGGAGTTTCGGAGTTTTGGAGTTTCGGAGTTTTGGAGTTTTGGAGTTTTGGAGTTTCGGAGTTTTGGAGTGTTGGAGTTTTGGAGATTCGGAGTTTTGGAGTTTCGGAGTTTTGGAGTTTCGGAGTTTTGGAGTTTCGGAGTTTTGGAGTTTTGGAGTTTCGGAGTTTTGGAGTATTGGAGTTTTGGAGTTTCGGAGTTTCGGAGTTTTGGAGTATTGGAGTTTTGGAGTTTTGGAGTTTTCGAGTTTTGGAGTTTCGGAGTTTCGGAGTTTTGGAGTTTTGGAGTTTCGGAGTTTTGGAGTTTCGGAGTTTCGGAGTTTTGGAGTTTTGCAGTTTTGGAGTTTTGGAGTTTTGGAGTTTCGGAGTTTTGGAGTTTCGGAGTTTTGGAGTTTTGGAGTTTTGGAGTTTCGGAGTTTCGGAGTTTCGGTGTTTTGGAGTTTTGGAGTTTTGGAGTATTGGAGTTTTGGAGTTTCGGAGTTTTGGAGTTTCGGAGTTTTGGAGTTTTGGAGTTTTGGAGATTCGGAGTTTTGGAGTTTCGGAGTTTTGGAGTTTTGGAGTTTTGGAGTTTCGGAGTTTTGGAGTTTTGGAGTTTCGGAGTTTTGGAGTTTTGGAGTTTCGGAGTTTTGGAGTTTCGGAGTTTTGGAGTTTTGGAGTTTCGGAGTTTCGGAGTTTCGGTGTTTTGGAGTTTCAGAGTTTTGGAGTATTGGAGTTTTGGAGTATTGGAGTTTTGGAGTTTCGGAGTTTTGGAGTTTCGGAGTTTTGGAGTTTTGGAGTATTGGAGTTTTGGAGTTTTGGAGTTTCGGAGTTTTGGAGTTTTGGAGTTTCGGAGTTTCGGAGTTTTGGAGTTTCGGAGT
This sequence comes from Amblyomma mixtum, assembly GCF_055824585.1. NCBI lineage: Eukaryota > Metazoa > Arthropoda > Arachnida > Ixodida > Ixodidae > Amblyomma > Amblyomma mixtum. The sequence goes on from NW_028317651.1 coordinate 14,979,640, forward strand.
TTCGGAGTTTCGGCGTTTTGGAGTTTCGGAGTTTTGGAGTTTTGGAGTTTCGGAGTTTTGGAGTTTTGGAGTTTTGGAGTTTCGGAGTTTTGGAGTTTCGGAGTTTTGGAGTTTTGGAGTTTCGGAGTTTTGGAGTTTTGGAGTTTTGGAGATTCGGAGTTTTGGAGTTTCGGAGTTTTGGAGTTTCGGAGTTTTGGAGTTTTGGAGTTTTGGAGCTTTGGAGTTTTGGAGTTTCCGAGTTTTGGAGTTTCGGAGTTTTGGAGTTTCGGAGTTTCGGAGTTTTGGAGTTTTGGAGTTTTGGAGTTTTGGAGTTTTGGAGTTTCGGAGTTTCGGAGTTTTGGAGTATTGGAGTTTTGGAGTTTTGGAGTTTCGGAGTTTTGGAGTGTCGGAGTTTTGGAGTTTTGGAGTTTTGGAGTTTTGGAGTTTCGGAGTTTTGGAGTTTTGGAGTTTCGGAGTTTTGGAGTTTTGGAGTTTCGGAGTTTTGGAGTTTCGGAGTTTTGGAGTTTTGGAGTTTTGGAGTTTCGGAGTTTTGGAGTTTTGGAGTTTCGCAGTTTTGGAGTTTTGGAGTTTTGGAGTTTTGGAGTTTTGGAGTTTCGGAGTTTTGGAGTTTTGGAGTTTTGGAGTTTCGGAGTTTTGGAGTTTTGGAGTTTTGGAGTTTCGGAGTTTCGGAGTTTCGGTGTTTTGGAGTTTCAGAGTTTTGGAGTATTGGAGTTTTGGAGTATTGGAGTTTTGGAGTTTCGGAGTTTTGGAGTTTCGGAGTTTTGGAGTTTTGGAGTATTGGAGTTTTGGAGTTTTGGAGTTTCGGAGTTTTGGAGTTTTGGAGTTTCGGAGTTTCGGAGTTTCGGAGTTTCGGAGTTTTGGAGTTTCGGAGTTTTGGAGTTTTGGAGTTTCGGAGATTCGGAGTTTTGGAGTTTTGGAGTTTTGGAGTTTTGGAGTTTCGGAGTTTCGGAATTTTGGAGTTTTGGAGTTTCGGAGTTTCGGAGTTTCGGAGTTTTGGAGTTTTGGAGTTTCGGAGTTTTGGAGTTTTGGAGTTTCGGAGTTTCGGAGTTTCGGAGTTTTGGAGTTTTGGAGTTTCGGAGTTTTGGAGTTTTGGAGTTTCGGAGTTTCGGAGTTTCGGCGTTTTGGAGTTTCGGAGTTTTGGAGTTTTGGAGTTTTGGAGTTTCGGAGTTTTGGAGTTTTGGAGTTTCGGAGTTTTGGAGTTTCGGAGTTTTGGAGTTTTGGAGTTTTGGAGTTTCGGAGTTTTGGAGTGTTGGAGTTTTGGAGATTCGGAGTTTTGGAGTTTCGGAGTTTTGGAGTTTCGGAGTTTTGGAGTTTCGGAGTTTTGGAGTTTTGGAGTTTCGGAGTTTTGGAGTATTGGAGTTTTGGAGTTTCGGAGTTTCGGAGTTTTGGAGTATTGGAGTTTTGGAGTTTTGGAGTTTTCGAGTTTTGGAGTTTCGGAGTTTCGGAGTTTTGGAGTTTTGGAGTTTCGGAGTTTTGGAGTTTCGGAGTTTCGGAGTTTTGGAGTTTTGCAGTTTTGGAGTTTTGGAGTTTTGGAGTTTCGGAGTTTCGGAGTTTTGGAGTATTGGAGTTTTGGAGTTTTGGAGTTTTCGAGTTTTGGAGTTTCGGAGTTTCGGAGTTTTGGAGTTTTGGAGTTTTGGAGTTTCGGAGTTTCGGAGTATTGGAGTTTTGGAGTTTCGGAGTTTTGGAGTTTTGGAGTTTTGGAGTTTTGGAGTTTCGGAGTTTTGGAGTTTCGGAGTTTTGGAGTTTTGGAGTTTTGGAGTTTCGGAGTTTCGGAGTTTCGGTGTTTTGGAGTTTTGGAGTTTTGGAGTTTTTGAGTTTTGGAGTTTTGGAGTTTCGGAGTTTTGGAGTATTGGAGTTTTGGAGTTTCGGAGTTTTGGAGTTTTGGAGTTTTGGAGTTTCGGAGTTTTGGAGTTTCGGAGTTTTGGAGTTTTGGAGTTTCGGAGTTTCGGAGTTTCGGAGTTTTGGAGTTTTGGAGTTTCGGAGTTTTGGAGTTTTGGAGTTTCGGAGTTTCGGAGTTTCGGAGTTTTGGAGTTTTGGAGTTTCGGAGTTTTGGAGTTTTGGAGTTTCGGAGTTTCGGAGTTTCGGTGTTTTGGAGTTTCGGAGTTTTGGAGTTTTGGAGTTTTGGAGTTTCGGAGTTTTGGAGTTTTGGAGTTTCGGAGTTTTGGAGTTTCGGAGTTTTGGAGTTTTGGAGTTTCGGAGTTTTGGAGTTTTGGAGTTTTGGAGATTCGGAGTTTTGGAGTTTCGGAGTTTTGGAGTTTCGGAGTTTTGGAGTTTTGGAGTTTTGGAGCTTTGGAGTTTTGGAGTTTCCGAGTTTTGGAGTTTCGGAGTTTTGGAGTTTCGGAGTTTCGGAGTTTTGGAGTTTTGCAGTTTTGGAGTTTTGGAGTTTTGGAGTTTCGGAGTTTCGGAGTTTTGGAGTATTGGAGTTTTGGAGTTTTGGAGTTTTCGAGTTTTGGAGTTTCGGAGTTTCGGAGTTTTGGAGTTTTGGAGTTTTGGAGTTTCGGAGTTTCGGAGTATTGGAGTTTTGGAGTTTCGGAGTTTTGGAGTTTTGGAGTTTTGGAGTTTTGGAGTTTCGGAGTTTTGGAGTTTCGGAGTTTTGGAGTTTTGGAGTTTTGGAGTTTCGGAGTTTCGGAGTTTCGGTGTTTTGGAGTTTTGGAGTTTTGGAGTATTGGAGTTTTGGAGTTTTGGAGTTTCGGAGTTTTGGAGTTTCGGAGTTTTGGAGTTTTGGAGTTTTGGAGATTCGGAGTTTTGGAGTTTCGGAGTTTTGGAGTTTCGGAGTTTTGGAGTTTCGGAGTTTTGGAGTTTCGGAGTTTTGGAGTTTTGGAGTTTTGGAGTTTTTGAGTTTTGGAGTTTTGGAGTTTCGGAGTTTTGGAGTATTGGAGTTTTGGAGTTTCGGAGTTTTGGAGTTTTGGAGTTTTGGAGTTTCGGAGTTTTGGAGTTTCGGAGTTTTGGAGTTTTGGAGTTTTGGAGTTTTGGAGTTTCGGAGTTTCGGAGTTTCGGTGTTTTGGAGTTTTGGAGTTTTGGAGTATTGGAGTTTTGGAGTTTTGGAGTTTTGGAGTTTCGGAGTTTCGGAGTTTTGGAGTTTCGGAGTTTTGGAGTTTCGGAGTTTTGGAGTTTTGGAGTTTTGGAGTTTCGGAGTTTTGGAGTTTTGGAGTTTTGGAGTTTCGGAGTTTTGGAGTTTTGGAGTTTTGGAGTTTTGGAGTTTTGGAGTTTCGGAGTTTTGGAGTTTTGGAGTTTTGGAGTTTTGGAGTTTCGGAGTTTCGGAGTTTTGGAGTTTTGGAGTTTTGGAGTTTCGGAGTTTTGGAGTTTTGGAGTTTCGGAGTTTTGGAGTTTCGGAGTTTTGGAGTATTGGAGTTTTGGAGATTCGGAGTTTTGGAGTTTCGGAGTTTTGGAGTTTCGGAGTTTTGGAGTTTTGGAGTTTTGGAGTTTTGGAGTTTTGGAGTTTCCGAGTTTTGGAGTTTCGGAGTTTTGGAGTTTCGGAGTTTCGGAGTTTTGGAGTTTTGCAGTTTTGGAGTTTTGGAGTTTTGGAGTTTCGGAGTTTCGGAGTTTTGGAGTATTGGAGTTTTGGAGTTTTGGAGTTTTGGAGTTTTGGAGTTTCGGAGTTTCGGAGTTTTGGAGTTTTGGAGTTTTGGAGTTTCGGAGTTTTGGAGTTTTGGAGTTTCGGAGTTTTGGAGTTTCGGAGTTTTGGAGTATTGGAGTTTTGGAGATTCGGAGTTTTGGAGTTTCGGAGTTTTGGAGTTTCGGAGTTTTGGAGTTTTGGAGTTTTGGAGTTTTGGAGTTTCCGAGTTTTGGAGTTTCGGAGTTTTGGAGTTTCGGAGTTTCGGAGTTTTGGAGTTTTGCAGTTTTGGAGTTTTGGAGTTTTGGAGTTTCGGAGTTTCGGAGTTTTGGAGTATTGGAGTTTTGGAGTTTTGGAGTTTTGGAGTATTGGAGTTTTGGAGTTTTGGAGTTTTGGAGTTTCGGAGTTTTGGAGTTTCGGAGTTTTGGAGTTTTGGAGTTTTGGAGTTTTGGAGTTTCGGAGTTTCGGAGTTTCGGTGTTTTGGAGTTTTGGAGTTTTGGAGTATTGGAGTTTTGGAGTTTTGGAGTTTCGGAGTTTTGGAGTTTTGGAGTTTCGGAGTTTTGGAGTTTAGAGTTTTGGAGTTTTGGAGTTTCGGAGTTTTGGAGTTTTGGAGTTTTGGAGATTCGGAGTTTTGGAGTTTCGGAGTTTTGGAGTTTCGGAGTTTTGGAGTTTTGGAGCTTTGGAGTTTTGGAGTTTCCGAGTTTTGGAGTTTCGGAGTTTTGGAGTTTCGGAGTTTCGGAGTTTTGGAGTTTTGCAGTTTTGGAGTTTTGGAGTTTTGGAGTTTCGGAGTTTCGGAGTTTTGGAGTATTGGAGTTTTGGAGTTTTGGAGTTTTCGAGTTTTCGAGTTTCGGAGTTTCGGAGTTTTGGAGTTTTGGAGTTTTGGAGTTTCGGAGTTTCGGTGTTTTGGAGTTTTGGAGTTTTGGAGTATTGGAGTTTTGGAGTTTTGGAGTTTCGGAGTTTTGGAGTTTCGGAGTTTTGGAGTATTGGAGTTTTGGAATTTCGGAGTTTCGGAGTTTTGGAGTTTCGGAGTTTTGGAGTTTTGGAGTTTCGGAGTTTTGGAGTTTTGGAGTTTTGGAGATTCGGAGTTTCGGAGTTTCGGAGTTTTGGAGTTTTGGAGTTTCGGAGTTTCAGAGTTTCGGAGTTTTGGAGTTTTGGAGTTTCGGAGTTTTGGAGTTTCGGAGTTTCGGAGTTTCGGAGTTTCGGAGTTTTGGAGTTTTGGAGTTTCGGAGTTTCGGAGTTTCGGAGTTTTGGAGTTTTGGAGTTTTGGAGTTTTGGAGTTTTGGAGTTTTGGAGTTTTTGAGTTTTGGAGTTTTGGAGTTTCGGAGTTTTGGAGTATTGGAGTTTTGGAGTTTCGGAGTTTTGGAGTTTTGGAGTTTTGGAGTTTCGGAGTTTTGGAGTTTCGGAGTTTTGGAGTTTTGGAGTTTTGGAGTTTTGGAGTTTCGGAGTTTCGGAGTTTCGGTGTTTTGGAGTTTTGGAGTTTTGGAGTATTGGAGTTTCGGAGTTTTGGAGTTTTGGAGTTTCGGAGTTTCGGAGTTTCGGAGTTTCGGAGTTTCGGAGTTTTGGAGTTTCGGAGTTTTGGAGTTTTGGAGTTTCGGAGATTCGGAGTTTTGGAGTTTTGGAGTTTTGGAGTATTGGAGTTTTGGAGTTTTGGAGTTTCGGAGTTTTGGAGTTTTGGAGTTTCGGAGTTTCGGAGTTTCGGAGTTTCGGAGTTTTGGAGTTTCGGAGTTTTGGAGTTTTGGAGTTTCGGAGATTCGGAGTTTTGGAGTTTTGGAGTTTTGGAGTTTTGGAGTTTCGGAGTTTCGGAGTTTTGGAGTTTTGGAGTTTCGGAGTTTCGGAGTTTCGGAGTTTTGGAGTTTTGGAGTTTCGGAGTTTTGGAGTTTTGGAGTTTCGGAGTTTCGGAGTTTCGGAGTTTTGGAGTTTTGGAGTTTCGGAGTTTTGGAGTTTTGGAGTTTCGGAGTTTCGGAGTTTCGGCGTTTTGGAGTTTCGGAGTTTTGGAGTTTTGGAGTTTTGGAGTTTCGGAGTTTTGGAGTTTTGGAGTTTCGGAGTTTTGGAGTTTCGGAGTTTTGGAGTTTTGGAGTTTCGGAGTTTTGGAGTGTTGGAGTTTTGGAGATTCGGAGTTTTGGAGTTTCGGAGTTTTGGAGTTTCGGAGTTTTGGAGTTTCGGAGTTTTGGAGTTTTGGAGTTTCGGAGTTTTGGAGTATTGGAGTTTTGGAGTTTCGGAGTTTCGGAGTTTTGGAGTATTGGAGTTTTGGAGTTTTGGAGTTTTCGAGTTTTGGAGTTTCGGAGTTTCGGAGTTTTGGAGTTTTGGAGTTTCGGAGTTTTGGAGTTTCGGAGTTTCGGAGTTTTGGAGTTTTGCAGTTTTGGAGTTTTGGAGTTTTGGAGTTTCGGAGTTTCGGAGTTTTGGAGTATTGGAGTTTTGGAGTTTTGGAGTTTTCGAGTTTTGGAGTTTCGGAGTTTCGGAGTTTTGGAGTTTTGGAGTTTTGGAGTTTCGGAGTTTCGGAGTATTGGAGTTTTGGAGTTTCGGAGTTTTGGAGTTTTGGAGTTTTGGAGTTTTGGAGTTTCGGAGTTTTGGAGTTTCGGAGTTTTGGAGTTTTGGAGTTTTGGAGTTTCGGAGTTTCGGAGTTTCGGAGTTTCGGTGTTTTGGAGTTTTGGAGTTTTGGAGTATTGGAGTTTTGGAGTTTTGGAGTTTCGGAGTTTTGGAGTTTCGGAGTTTCGGAGTTTTGGAGTTTCGGAGTTTTGGAGTTTCGGAGTTTTGGAGTTTCGGAGTTTTGGAGTTTTGGAGTTTTGGAGTTTTTGAGTTTTGGAGTTTTGGAGTTTCGGAGTTTTGGAGTATTGGAGTTTTGGAGTTTCGGAGTTTTGGAGTTTTGGAGTTTTGGAGTTTCGGAGTTTTGGAGTTTCGGAGTTTTGGAGTTTTGGAGTTTTGGAGTTTTGGAGTTTCGGAGTTTCGGAGTTTCGGTGTTTTGGAGTTTTGGAGTTTTGGAGTATTGGAGTTTCGGAGTTTTGGAGTTTTGGAGTTTCGGAGTTTCGGAGTTTCGGAGTTTCGGAGTTTTGGAGTTTCGGAGTTTTGGAGTTTTGGAGTTTCGGAGATTCGGAGTTTTGGAGTTTTGGAGTTTTGGAGTTTCGGAGTTTCGGAGTTTTGGAGTTTTGGAGTTTCGGAGTTTCGGAGTTTCGGAGTTTTGGAGTTTTGGAGTTTCGGAGTTTTGGAGTTTTGGAGTTTCGGAGTTTCGGAGTTTCGGAGTTTTGGAGTTTTGGAGTTTCGGAGTTTTGGAGTTTTGGAGTTTCGGAGTTTCGGAGTTTCGGTGTTTTGGAGTTTCGGAGTTTTGGAGTTTTGGAGTTTTGGAGTTTCGGAGTTTTGGAGTTTTGGAGTTTCGGAGTTTTGGAGTTTCGGAGTTTTGGAGTTTTGGAGTTTCGGAGTTTTGGAGTTTTGGAGTTTTGGAGATTCGGAGTTTTGGAGTTTCGGAGTTTTGGAGTTTCGGAGTTTTGGAGTTTTGGAGTTTTGGAGCTTTGGAGTTTTGGAGTTTCCGAGTTTTGGAGTTTCGGAGTTTTGGAGTTTCGGAGTTTCGGAGTTTTGGAGTTTTGCAGTTTTGGAGTTTTGGAGTTTTGGAGTTTCGGAGTTTCGGAGTTTTGGAGTATTGGAGTTTTGGAGTTTTGGAGTTTTCGAGTTTTGGAGTTTCGGAGTTTCGGAGTTTTGGAGTTTTGGAGTTTTGGAGTTTCGGAGTTTCGGAGTATTGGAGTTTTGGAGTTTCGGAGTTTTGGAGTTTTGGAGTTTTGGAGTTTTGGAGTTTCGGAGTTTTGGAGTTTCGGAGTTTTGGAGTTTTGGAGTTTTGGAGTTTCGGAGTTTCGGAGTTTCGGTGTTTTGGAGTTTTGGAGTTTTGGAGTATTGGAGTTTTGGAGTTTTGGAGTTTCGGAGTTTTGGAGTTTCGGAGTTTTGGAGTTTTGGAGTTTTGGAGATTCGGAGTTTTGGAGTTTCGGAGTTTTGGAGTTTCGGAGTTTTGGAGTTTCGGAGTTTTGGAGTTTCGGAGTTTTGGAGTTTTGGAGTTTTGGAGTTTTTGAGTTTTGGAGTTTTGGAGTTTCGGAGTTTTGGAGTATTGGAGTTTTGGAGTTTCGGAGTTTTGGAGTTTTGGAGTTTTGGAGTTTCGGAGTTTTGGAGTTTCGGAGTTTTGGAGTTTTGGAGTTTTGGAGTTTTGGAGTTTCGGAGTTTCGGAGTTTCGGTGTTTTGGAGTTTTGGAGTTTTGGAGTATTGGAGTTTTGGAGTTTTCGAGTTTTGGAGTTTCGGAGTTTTGGAGTTTCGGAGTTTCGGAGTTTTGGAGTTTTGCAGTTTTGGAGTTTTGGAGTTTCGGAGTTTCGGAGTTTTGGAGTATTGGAGTTTTGGAGTTTTGGAGTTTTGGAGTATTGGAGTTTTGGAGTTTTGGAGTTTTGGAGTTTCGGAGTTTTGGAGTTTCGGAGTTTTGGAGTTTTGGAGTTTTGGAGTTTTGGAGTTTTGGAGTTTCGGAGTTTCGGAGTTTCGGTGTTTTGGAGTTTTGGAGTTTTGGAGTATTGGAGTTTTGGAGTTTTGGAGTTTCGGAGTTTTGGAGTTTTGGAGTTTCGGAGTTTTGGAGTTTTGGAGTTTTGGAGTTTTGGAGTTTCGGAGTTTTGGAGTTTTGGAGATTCGGAGTTTTGGAGTTTCGGAGTTTTGGAGTTTCGGAGTTTTGGAGTTTTGGAGCTTTGGAGTTTTGGAGTTTCCGAGTTTTGGAGTTTCGGAGTTTTGGAGTTTCGGAGTTTCGGAGTTTTGGAGTTTTGCAGTTTTGGAGTTTTGGAGTTTTGGAGTTTCGGAGTTTCGGAGTTTTGGAGTATTGGAGTTTTGGAGTTTTGGAGTTTTCGAGTTTTCGAGTTTCGGAGTTTCGGAGTTTTGGAGTTTTGGAGTTTTGGAGTTTCGGAGTTTCGGTGTTTTGGAGTTTTGGAGTTTTGGAGTATTGGAGTTTTGGAGTTTTGGAGTTTCGGAGTTTTGGAGTTTCGGAGTTTTGGAGTATTGGAGTTTTGGAATTTCGGAGTTTTGGAGTTTTGGAGTTTCGGAGTTTTGGAGTTTTGGAGTTTTGGAGTTTTGGAGTTTCCGAGTTTCGGAGTTTCGGAGTTTTGGTGTTTCGGAGTTTTGGAGTTTTGGAGTTTTGGAGTTTTGGAGTTTCGGAGTTTCAGAGTTTCGGTGTTTTGGAGTTTTGGAGTTTCGGAGTTTTGGAGTTTCGGAGTTTCGGAGTTTCGGAGTTTCGGAGTTTCGGAGTTTTGGAGTTTCGGAGTTTCGGAGTTTCGGAGTTTTGGAGTTTTGGAGTTTTGGAGTTTCGGAGTTTCGGAGTTTCGGAGTTTCGGAGTTTTGGAGTTTTGGAGTTTCGGAGTTTGGGAGTTTTGGAGTTTCGGAGTTTTGGAGTATTGGAGTTTTGGAGTTTCGGAGTTTCGGAGTTTTGGAGTATTGGAGTTTTGGAGTTTTGGAGTTTTGGAGTTTTCGAGTTTTGGAGTTTCGGAGTTTCGGAGTTTCGGAGTTTTGGAGTTTTGGAGTTTCGGAGTTTTGGAGCTTTGGAGTTTCGGAGTTTTGGAGTTTTGGAGTTTCGGAGTTTTGGAGTTTTGGAGTTTTGGAGTTTTGGAGTTTCCGAGTTTCGGAGTTTCGGAGTTTTGGTGTTTCGGAGTTTTGGAGTTTTGGAGTTTTGGAGTTTCGGAGTTTTGGAGTTTTGGAGTTTTGGAGCTTTGGAGTTTTGGAATTTTGGAGTTTCGGAGTTTTGGAGTTTTGGAGTATTGGAGTTTTGGAGTTTTGGAGTTTCGGAGTTTTCGAGTTTTGGAGTTTTGGAGATTCGGAGTTTTGGAGTTTCGGAGTTTCGGAGTTTCGGAGTTTTGGAGTTTTGGAGTTTTGGAGTTTTGTAGTTTTGGAGTTTTGGAGTTTCGGAGTTTCGGAGTTTTGGAGTTTTGGAGATTCGGAGTTTTGAAGTTTTGGAGTATTGGAGTTTCGGAGTTTCGGAGTTTTGGAGTTTCGGAGTTTTGGAGTTTTGGAGTTTTGGAGATTCGGAGTTTTGGAGTTTCGGAGTTTTGGAGTTTCGGAGTTTTGGAGTTTCGGAGTTTTGGAGTTTCGGAGTTTTGGAGTTTTGGAGTTTTGGAGTTTTTGAGTTTTGGAGTTTTGGAGTTTCGGAGTTTTGGAGTATTGGAGTTTTGGAGTTTCGGAGTTTTGGAGTTTTGGAGTTTTGGAGTTTCGGAGTTTTGGAGTTTCGGAGTTTTGGAGTTTTGGAGTTTTGGAGTTTTGGAGTTTCGGAGTTTCGGAGTTTCGGTGTTTTGGAGTTTTGGAGTTTTGGAGTATTGGAGTTTTGGAGTTTTGGAGTTTTGGAGTTTCGGAGTTTCGGAGTTTTGGAGTTTCGGAGTTTTGGAGTTTCGGAGTTTTGGAGTTTTGGAGTTTTGGAGTTTCGGAGTTTTGGAGTTTTGGAGTTTTGGAGTTTCGGAGTTTTGGAGTTTTGGAGTTTTGGAGTTTTGGAGTTTTGGAGTTTCGGAGTTTTGGAGTTTTGGAGTTTTGGAGTTTTGGAGTTTCGGAGTTTCGGAGTTTTGGAGTTTTGGAGTTTTGGAGTTTCGGAGTTTTGGAGTTTTGGAGTTTCGGAGTTTTGGAGTTTCGGAGTTTTGGAGTATTGGAGTTTTGGAGATTCGGAGTTTTGGAGTTTCGGAGTTTTGGAGTTTCGGAGTTTTGGAGTTTTGGAGTTTTGGAGTTTTGGAGTTTTGGAGTTTCCGAGTTTTGGAGTTTCGGAGTTTTGGAGTTTCGGAGTTTCGGAGTTTTGGAGTTTTGCAGTTTTGGAGTTTTGGAGTTTTGGAGTTTCGGAGTTTCGGAGTTTTGGAGTATTGGAGTTTTGGAGTTTTGGAGTTTTGGAGTTTTGGAGTTTCGGAGTTTCGGAGTTTTGGAGTTTTGGAGTTTTGGAGTTTCGGAGTTTTGGAGTTTTGGAGTTTCGGAGTTTTGGAGTTTCGGAGTTTTGGAGTATTGGAGTTTTGGAGATTCGGAGTTTTGGAGTTTCGGAGTTTTGGAGTTTCGGAGTTTTGGAGTTTTGGAGTTTTGGAGTTTTGGAGTTTCCGAGTTTTGGAGTTTCGGAGTTTTGGAGTTTCGGAGTTTCGGAGTTTTGGAGTTTTGCAGTTTTGGAGTTTTGGAGTTTTGGAGTTTCGGAGTTTCGGAGTTTTGGAGTATTGGAGTTTTGGAGTTTTGGAGTTTTGGAGTATTGGAGTTTTGGAGTTTTGGAGTTTTGGAGTTTCGGAGTTTTGGAGTTTCGGAGTTTTGGAGTTTTGGAGTTTTGGAGTTTTGGAGTTTCGGAGTTTCGGAGTTTCGGTGTTTTGGAGTTTTGGAGTTTTGGAGTATTGGAGTTTTGGAGTTTTGGAGTTTCGGAGTTTTGGAGTTTTGGAGTTTCGGAGTTTTGGAGTTTAGAGTTTTGGAGTTTTGGAGTTTCGGAGTTTTGGAGTTTTGGAGTTTTGGAGATTCGGAGTTTTGGAGTTTCGGAGTTTTGGAGTTTCGGAGTTTTGGAGTTTTGGAGCTTTGGAGTTTTGGAGTTTCCGAGTTTTGGAGTTTCGGAGTTTTGGAGTTTCGGAGTTTCGGAGTTTTGGAGTTTTGCAGTTTTGGAGTTTTGGAGTTTTGGAGTTTCGGAGTTTCGGAGTTTTGGAGTATTGGAGTTTTGGAGTTTTGGAGTTTTCGAGTTTTCGAGTTTCGGAGTTTCGGAGTTTTGGAGTTTTGGAGTTTTGGAGTTTCGGAGTTTCGGTGTTTTGGAGTTTTGGAGTTTTGGAGTATTGGAGTTTTGGAGTTTTGGAGTTTCGGAGTTTTGGAGTTTCGGAGTTTTGGAGTATTGGAGTTTTGGAATTTCGGAGTTTCGGAGTTTTGGAGTTTCGGAGTTTTGGAGTTTTGGAGTTTCGGAGTTTTGGAGTTTTGGAGTTTTGGAGATTCGGAGTTTCGGAGTTTCGGAGTTTTGGAGTTTTGGAGTTTCGGAGTTTCAGAGTTTCGGAGTTTTGGAGTTTTGGAGTTTCGGAGTTTTGGAGTTTCGGAGTTTCGGAGTTTCGGAGTTTCGGAGTTTTGGAGTTTTGGAGTTTCGGAGTTTCGGAGTTTCGGAGTTTTGGAGTTTTGGAGTTTTGGAGTTTTGGAGTTTTGGAGTTTTGGAGTTTTTGAGTTTTGGAGTTTTGGAGTTTCGGAGTTTTGGAGTATTGGAGTTTTGGAGTTTCGGAGTTTTGGAGTTTTGGAGTTTTGGAGTTTCGGAGTTTTGGAGTTTCGGAGTTTTGGAGTTTTGGAGTTTTGGAGTTTTGGAGTTTCGGAGTTTCGGAGTTTCGGTGTTTTGGAGTTTTGGAGTTTTGGAGTATTGGAGTTTCGGAGTTTTGGAGTTTTGGAGTTTCGGAGTTTCGGAGTTTCGGAGTTTCGGAGTTTCGGAGTTTTGGAGTTTCGGAGTTTTGGAGTTTTGGAGTTTCGGAGATTCGGAGTTTTGGAGTTTTGGAGTTTTGGAGTATTGGAGTTTTGGAGTTTTGGAGTTTCGGAGTTTTGGAGTTTTGGAGTTTCGGAGTTTCGGAGTTTCGGAGTTTCGGAGTTTTGGAGTTTCGGAGTTTTGGAGTTTTGGAGTTTCGGAGATTCGGAGTTTTGGAGTTTTGGAGTTTTGGAGTTTTGGAGTTTCGGAGTTTCGGAGTTTTGGAGTTTTGGAGTTTCGGAGTTTCGGAGTTTCGGAGTTTTGGAGTTTTGGAGTTTCGGAGTTTTGGAGTTTTGGAGTTTCGGAGTTTCGGAGTTTCGGAGTTTTGGAGTTTTGGAGTTTCGGAGTTTTGGAGTTTTGGAGTTTCGGAGTTTCGGAGTTTCGGCGTTTTGGAGTTTCGGAGTTTTGGAGTTTTGGAGTTTTGGAGTTTCGGAGTTTTGGAGTTTTGGAGTTTCGGAGTTTTGGAGTTTCGGAGTTTTGGAGTTTTGGAGTTTCGGAGTTTTGGAGTGTTGGAGTTTTGGAGATTCGGAGTTTTGGAGTTTCGGAGTTTTGGAGTTTCGGAGTTTTGGAGTTTCGGAGTTTTGGAGTTTTGGAGTTTCGGAGTTTTGGAGTATTGGAGTTTTGGAGTTTCGGAGTTTCGGAGTTTTGGAGTATTGGAGTTTTGGAGTTTTGGAGTTTTCGAGTTTTGGAGTTTCGGAGTTTCGGAGTTTTGGAGTTTTGGAGTTTCGGAGTTTTGGAGTTTCGGAGTTTCGGAGTTTTGGAGTTTTGCAGTTTTGGAGTTTTGGAGTTTTGGAGTTTCGGAGTTTCGGAGTTTTGGAGTATTGGAGTTTTGGAGTTTTGGAGTTTTCGAGTTTTGGAGTTTCGGAGTTTCGGAGTTTTGGAGTTTTGGAGTTTTGGAGTTTCGGAGTTTCGGAGTATTGGAGTTTTGGAGTTTCGGAGTTTTGGAGTTTTGGAGTTTTGGAGTTTTGGAGTTTCGGAGTTTTGGAGTTTCGGAGTTTTGGAGTTTTGGAGTTTTGGAGTTTCGGAGTTTCGGAGTTTCGGAGTTTCGGTGTTTTGGAGTTTTGGAGTTTTGGAGTATTGGAGTTTTGGAGTTTTGGAGTTTCGGAGTTTTGGAGTTTCGGAGTTTCGGAGTTTTGGAGTTTCGGAGTTTTGGAGTTTCGGAGTTTTGGAGTTTCGGAGTTTTGGAGTTTTGGAGTTTTGGAGTTTTTGAGTTTTGGAGTTTTGGAGTTTCGGAGTTTTGGAGTATTGGAGTTTTGGAGTTTCGGAGTTTTGGAGTTTTGGAGTTTTGGAGTTTCGGAGTTTTGGAGTTTCGGAGTTTTGGAGTTTTGGAGTTTTGGAGTTTTGGAGTTTCGGAGTTTCGGAGTTTCGGTGTTTTGGAGTTTTGGAGTTTTGGAGTATTGGAGTTTCGGAGTTTTGGAGTTTTGGAGTTTCGGAGTTTCGGAGTTTCGGAGTTTCGGAGTTTTGGAGTTTCGGAGTTTTGGAGTTTTGGAGTTTCGGAGATTCGGAGTTTTGGAGTTTTGGAGTTTTGGAGTTTCGGAGTTTCGGAGTTTTGGAGTTTTGGAGTTTCGGAGTTTCGGAGTTTCGGAGTTTTGGAGTTTTGGAGTTTCGGAGTTTTGGAGTTTTGGAGTTTCGGAGTTTCGGAGTTTCGGAGTTTTGGAGTTTTGGAGTTTCGGAGTTTTGGAGTTTTGGAGTTTCGGAGTTTCGGAGTTTCGGTGTTTTGGAGTTTCGGAGTTTTGGAGTTTTGGAGTTTTGGAGTTTCGGAGTTTTGGAGTTTTGGAGTTTCGGAGTTTTGGAGTTTCGGAGTTTTGGAGTTTTGGAGTTTCGGAGTTTTGGAGTTTTGGAGTTTTGGAGTTTCGGAGTTTCGGAGTTTTGGAGTATTGGAGTTTTGGAGTTTTGGAGTTTTGGAGTATTGGAGTTTTGGAGTTTTGGAGTATTGGAGTTTCGGAGTTTTGGAGTTTCGGAGTTTTGGAGTTTCGGAGTTTTGGAGTTTCGGAGTTTTGGAGTTTTGGAGTTTTGGAGTTTTTGAGTTTTGGAGTTTTGGAGTTTCGGAGTTTTGGAGTATTGGAGTTTTGGAGTTTCGGAGTTTTGGAGTTTTGGAGTTTTGGAGTTTCGGAGTTTTGGAGTTTCGGAGTTTTGGAGTTTTGGAGTTTTGGAGTTTTGGAGTTTCGGAGTTTCGGAGTTTCGGTGTTTTGGAGTTTTGGAGTTTTGGAGTATTGGAGTTTTGGAGTTTTGGAGTTTTGGAGTTTCGGAGTTTCGGAGTTTTGGAGTTTCGGAGTTTTGGAGTTTCGGAGTTTTGGAGTTTTGGAGTTTTGGAGTTTCGGAGTTTTGGAGTTTTGGAGTTTTGGAGTTTCGGAGTTTTGGAGTTTTGGAGTTTTGGAGTTTTGGAGTTTTGGAGTTTCGGAGTTTTGGAGTTTTGGAGTTTTGGAGTTTTGGAGTTTCGGAGTTTCGGAGTTTTGGAGTTTTGGAGTTTTGGAGTTTCGGAGTTTTGGAGTTTTGGAGTTTCGGAGTTTTGGAGTTTCGGAGTTTTGGAGTATTGGAGTTTTGGAGATTCGGAGTTTTGGAGTTTCGGAGTTTTGGAGTTTCGGAGTTTTGGAGTTTTGGAGTTTTGGAGTTTTGGAGTTTTGGAGTTTCCGAGTTTTGGAGTTTCGGAGTTTTGGAGTTTCGGAGTTTCGGAGTTTTGGAGTTTTGCAGTTTTGGAGTTTTGGAGTTTTGGAGTTTCGGAGTTTCGGAGTTTTGGAGTATTGGAGTTTTGGAGTTTTGGAGTTTTGGAGTTTTGGAGTTTCGGAGTTTCGGAGTTTTGGAGTTTTGGAGTTTTGGAGTTTCGGAGTTTTGGAGTTTTGGAGTTTCGGAGTTTTGGAGTTTCGGAGTTTTGGAGTATTGGAGTTTTGGAGATTCGGAGTTTTGGAGTTTCGGAGTTTTGGAGTTTCGGAGTTTTGGAGTTTTGGAGTTTTGGAGTTTTGGAGTTTCCGAGTTTTGGAGTTTCGGAGTTTTGGAGTTTCGGAGTTTCGGAGTTTTGGAGTTTTGCAGTTTTGGAGTTTTGGAGTTTTGGAGTTTCGGAGTTTCGGAGTTTTGGAGTATTGGAGTTTTGGAGTTTTGGAGTTTTGGAGTATTGGAGTTTTGGAGTTTTGGAGTTTTGGAGTTTCGGAGTTTTGGAGTTTCGGAGTTTTGGAGTTTTGGAGTTTTGGAGTTTTGGAGTTTCGGAGTTTCGGAGTTTCGGTGTTTTGGAGTTTTGGAGTTTTGGAGTATTGGAGTTTTGGAGTTTTGGAGTTTCGGAGTTTTGGAGTTTTGGAGTTTCGGAGTTTTGGAGTTTAGAGTTTTGGAGTTTTGGAGTTTCGGAGTTTTGGAGTTTTGGAGTTTTGGAGATTCGGAGTTTTGGAGTTTCGGAGTTTTGGAGATTCGGAGTTTTGGAGTTTTGGAGCTTTGGAGTTTTGGAGTTTCCGAGTTTTGGAGTTTCGGAGTTTTGGAGTTTCGGAGTTTCGGAGTTTTGGAGTTTTGCAGTTTTGGAGTTTTGGAGTTTTGGAGTTTCGGAGTTTCGGAGTTTTGGAGTATTGGAGTTTTGGAGTTTTGGAGTTTTCGAGTTTTCGAGTTTCGGAGTTTCGGAGTTTTGGAGTTTTGGAGTTTTGGAGTTTCGGAGTTTCGGTGTTTTGGAGTTTTGGAGTTTTGGAGTATTGGAGTTTTGGAGTTTTGGAGTTTCGGAGTTTTGGAGTTTCGGAGTTTTGGAGTATTGGAGTTTTGGAATTTCGGAGTTTCGGAGTTTTGGAGTTTCGGAGTTTTGGAGTTTTGGAGTTTCGGAGTTTTGGAGTTTTGGAGTTTTGGAGATTCGGAGTTTCGGAGTTTCGGAGTTTTGGAGTTTTGGAGTTTCGGAGTTTCAGAGTTTCGGAGTTTTGGAGTTTTGGAGTTTCGGAGTTTTGGAGTTTCGGAGTTTCGGAGTTTCGGAGTTTCGGAGTTTTGGAGTTTTGGAGTTTCGGAGTTTCGGAGTTTCGGAGTTTTGGAGTTTTGGAGTTTTGGAGTTTTGGAGTTTTGGAGTTTTGGAGTTTTTGAGTTTTGGAGTTTTGGAGTTTCGGAGTTTTGGAGTATTGGAGTTTTGGAGTTTCGGAGTTTTGGAGTTTTGGAGTTTCGGAGTTTTGGAGTTTCGGAGTTTTGGAGTTTTGGAGTTTTGGAGTTTTGGAGTTTCGGAGTTTCGGAGTTTCGGTGTTTTGGAGTTTTGGAGTTTTGGAGTATTGGAGTTTCGGAGTTTTGGAGTTTTGGAGTTTCGGAGTTTCGGAGTTTCGGAGTTTCGGAGTTTCGGAGTTTTGGAGTTTCGGAGTTTTGGAGTTTTGGAGTTTCGGAGATTCGGAGTTTTGGAGTTTTGGAGTTTTGGAGTATTGGAGTTTTGGAGTTTTGGAGTTTCGGAGTTTTGGAGTTTTGGAGTTTCGGAGTTTCGGAGTTTCGGAGTTTCGGAGTTTTGGAGTTTCGGAGTTTTGGAGTTTTGGAGTTTCGGAGATTCGGAGTTTTGGAGTTTTGGAGTTTTGGAGTTTTGGAGTTTCGGAGTTTCGGAGTTTTGGAGTTTTGGAGTTTCGGAGTTTCGGAGTTTCGGAGTTTTGGAGTTTTGGAGTTTCGGAGTTTTGGAGTTTTGGAGTTTCGGAGTTTCGGAGTTTCGGAGTTTTGGAGTTTTGGAGTTTCGGAGTTTTGGAGTTTTGGAGTTTCGGAGTTTCGGAGTTTCGGCGTTTTGGAGTTTCGGAGTTTTGGAGTTTTGGAGTTTTGGAGTTTCGGAGTTTTGGAGTTTTGGAGTTTCGGAGTTTTGGAGTTTCGGAGTTTTGGAGTTTTGGAGTTTCGGAGTTTTGGAGTGTTGGAGTTTTGGAGATTCGGAGTTTTGGAGTTTCGGAGTTTTGGAGTTTCGGAGTTTTGGAGTTTCGGAGTTTTGGAGTTTTGGAGTTTCGGAGTTTTGGAGTATTGGAGTTTTGGAGTTTCGGAGTTTCGGAGTTTTGGAGTATTGGAGTTTTGGAGTTTTGGAGTTTTCGAGTTTTGGAGTTTCGGAGTTTCGGAGTTTTGGAGTTTTGGAGTTTCGGAGTTTTGGAGTTTCGGAGTTTCGGAGTTTTGGAGTTTTGCAGTTTTGGAGTTTTGGAGTTTTGGAGTTTCGGAGTTTCGGAGTTTTGGAGTATTGGAGTTTTGGAGTTTTGGAGTTTTCGAGTTTTGGAGTTTCGGAGTTTCGGAGTTTTGGAGTTTTGGAGTTTTGGAGTTTCGGAGTTTCGGAGTATTGGAGTTTTGGAGTTTCGGAGTTTTGGAGTTTTGGAGTTTTGGAGTTTTGGAGTTTCGGAGTTTTGGAGTTTCGGAGTTTTGGAGTTTTGGAGTTTTGGAGTTTCGGAGTTTCGGAGTTTCGGAGTTTCGGTGTTTTGGAGTTTTGGAGTTTTGGAGTATTGGAGTTTTGGAGTTTTGGAGTTTCGGAGTTTTGGAGTTTCGGAGTTTCGGAGTTTTGGAGTTTCGGAGTTTTGGAGTTTCGGAGTTTTGGAGTTTCGGAGTTTTGGAGTTTTGGAGTTTTGGAGTTTTTGAGTTTTGGAGTTTTGGAGTTTCGGAGTTTTGGAGTATTGGAGTTTTGGAGTTTCGGAGTTTTGGAGTTTTGGAGTTTTGGAGTTTCGGAGTTTTGGAGTTTCGGAGTTTTGGAGTTTTGGAGTTTTGGAGTTTTGGAGTTTCGGAGTTTCGGAGTTTCGGTGTTTTGGAGTTTTGGAGTTTTGGAGTATTGGAGTTTCGGAGTTTTGGAGTTTTGGAGTTTCGGAGTTTCGGAGTTTCGGAGTTTCGGAGTTTTGGAGTTTCGGAGTTTTGGAGTTTTGGAGTTTCGGAGATTCGGAGTTTTGGAGTTTTGGAGTTTTGGAGTTTCGGAGTTTCGGAGTTTTGGAGTTTTGGAGTTTCGGAGTTTCGGAGTTTCGGAGTTTTGGAGTTTTGGAGTTTCGGAGTTTTGGAGTTTTGGAGTTTCGGAGTTTCGGAGTTTCGGAGTTTTGGAGTTTTGGAGTTTCGGAGTTTTGGAGTTTTGGAGTTTCGGAGTTTCGGAGTTTCGGTGTTTTGGAGTTTCGGAGTTTTGGAGTTTTGGAGTTTTGGAGTTTCGGAGTTTTGGAGTTTTGGAGTTTCGGAGTTTTGGAGTTTCGGAGTTTTGGAGTTTTGGAGTTTCGGAGTTTTGGAGTTTTGGAGTTTTGGAGATTCGGAGTTTTGGAGTTTCGGAGTTTTGGAGTTTCGGAGTTTTGGAGTTTTGGAGTTTTGGAGCTTTGGAGTTTTGGAGTTTCCGAGTTTTGGAGTTTCGGAGTTTTGGAGTTTCGGAGTTTCGGAGTTTTGGAGTTTTGCAGTTTTGGAGTTTTGGAGTTTTGGAGTTTCGGAGTTTCGGAGTTTTGGAGTATTGGAGTTTTGGAGTTTTGGAGTTTTCGAGTTTTGGAGTTTCGGAGTTTCGGAGTTTTGGAGTTTTGGAGTTTTGGAGTTTCGGAGTTTCGGAGTATTGGAGTTTTGGAGTTTCGGAGTTTTGGAGTTTTGGAGTTTTGGAGTTTTGGAGTTTCGGAGTTTTGGAGTTTCGGAGTTTTGGAGTTTTGGAGTTTTGGAGTTTCGGAGTTTCGGAGTTTCGGTGTTTTGGAGTTTTGGAGTTTTGGAGTATTGGAGTTTTGGAGTTTTGGAGTTTCGGAGTTTTGGAGTTTCGGAGTTTTGGAGTTTTGGAGTTTTGGAGATTCGGAGTTTTGGAGTTTCGGAGTTTTGGAGTTTCGGAGTTTTGGAGTTTCGGAGTTTTGGAGTTTCGGAGTTTTGGAGTTTTGGAGTTTTGGAGTTTTTGAGTTTTGGAGTTTTGGAGTTTCGGAGTTTTGGAGTATTGGAGTTTTGGAGTTTCGGAGTTTTGGAGTTTTGGAGTTTTGGAGTTTCGGAGTTTTGGAGTTTCGGAGTTTTGGAGTTTTGGAGTTTTGGAGTTTTGGAGTTTCGGAGTTTCGGAGTTTCGGTGTTTTGGAGTTTTGGAGTTTTGGAGTATTGGAGTTTTGGAGTTTTCGAGTTTTGGAGTTTCGGAGTTTCGGAGTTTTGGAGTTTCGGAGTTTTGGAGTTTCGGAGTTTTGGAGTTTTGGAGTTTTGGAGTTTCGGAGTTTCGGAGTTTTGGAGTTTTGGAGTTTCGGAGTTTTGGAGTTTTGGAGTTTTGGAGTTTTGGAGTTTCGGAGTTTTGGAGTTTTGGAGTTTTGGAGTTTTGGAGTTTCGGAGTTTCGGAGTTTTGGAGTTTTGGAGTTTTGGAGTTTCGGAGTTTTGGAGTTTTGGAGTTTCGGAGTTTTGGAGTTTCGGAGTTTTGGAGTATTGGAGTTTTGGAGATTCGGAGTTTTGGAGTTTCGGAGTTTTGGAGTTTCGGAGTTTTGGAGTTTTGGAGTTTTGGAGTTTTGGAGTTTTGGAGTTTCCGAGTTTTGGAGTTTCGGAGTTTTGGAGTTTCGGAGTTTCGGAGTTTTGGAGTTTTGCAGTTTTGGAGTTTTGGAGTTTTGGAGTTTCGGAGTTTCGGAGTTTTGGAGTATTGGAGTTTTGGAGTTTTGGAGTTTTGGAGTTTTGGAGTTTCGGAGTTTTGGAGTTTCGGAGTTTTGGAGTATTGGAGTTTTGGAGATTCGGAGTTTTGGAGTTTCGGAGTTTTGGAGTTTCGGAGTTTTGGAGTTTTGGAGTTTTGGAGTTTTGGAGTTTCCGAGTTTTGGAGTTTCGGAGTTTTGGAGTTTCGGAGTTTCGGAGTTTTGGAGTTTTGCAGTTTTGGAGTTTTGGAGTTTCGGAGTTTCGGAGTTTTGGAGTATTGGAGTTTTGGAGTTTTGGAGTTTTGGAGTATTGGAGTTTTGGAGTTTTGGAGTTTTGGAGTTTCGGAGTTTTGGAGTTTCGGAGTTTTGGAGTTTTGGAGTTTTGGAGTTTTGGAGTTTTGGAGTTTCGGAGTTTCGGAGTTTCGGTGTTTTGGAGTTTTGGAGTTTTGGAGTATTGGAGTTTTGGAGTTTTGGAGTTTCGGAGTTTTGGAGTTTTGGAGTTTCGGAGTTTTGGAGTTTTGGAGTTTTGGAGTTTTGGAGTTTCGGAGTTTTGGAGTTTTGGAGATTCGGAGTTTTGGAGTTTCGGAGTTTTGGAGTTTCGGAGTTTTGGAGTTTTGGAGCTTTGGAGTTTTGGAGTTTCCGAGTTTTGGAGTTTCGGAGTTTTGGAGTTTCGGAGTTTCGGAGTTTTGGAGTTTTGCAGTTTTGGAGTTTTGGAGTTTTGGAGTTTCGGAGTTTCGGAGTTTTGGAGTATTGGAGTTTTGGAGTTTTGGAGTTTTCGAGTTTTCGAGTTTCGGAGTTTCGGAGTTTTGGAGTTTTGGAGTTTTGGAGTTTCGGAGTTTCGGTGTTTTGGAGTTTTGGAGTTTTGGAGTATTGGAGTTTTGGAGTTTTGGAGTTTCGGAGTTTTGGAGTTTCGGAGTTTTGGAGTATTGGAGTTTTGGAATTTCGGAGTTTTGGAGTTTTGGAGTTTCGGAGTTTTGGAGTTTTGGAGTTTTGGAGTTTTGGAGTTTCCGAGTTTCGGAGTTTCGGAGTTTTGGTGTTTCGGAGTTTTGGAGTTTTGGAGTTTTGGAGTTTTGGAGTTTCGGAGTTTCAGAGTTTCGGTGTTTTGGAGTTTTGGAGTTTCGGAGTTTTGGAGTTTCGGAGTTTCGGAGTTTCGGAGTTTCGGAGTTTCGGAGTTTTGGAGTTTCGGAGTTTCGGAGTTTCGGAGTTTTGGAGTTTTGGAGTTTTGGAGTTTCGGAGTTTCGGAGTTTCGGAGTTTCGGAGTTTTGGAGTTTTGGAGTTTCGGAGTTTGGGAGTTTTGGAGTTTCGGAGTTTTGGAGTATTGGAGTTTTGGAGTTTCGGAGTTTCGGAGTTTTGGAGTATTGGAGTTTTGGAGTTTTGGAGTTTTGGAGTTTTCGAGTTTTGGAGTTTCGGAGTTTCGGAGTTTCGGAGTTTTGGAGTTTTGGAGTTTCGGAGTTTTGGAGCTTTGGAGTTTCGGAGTTTTGGAGTTTTGGAGTTTCGGAGTTTTGGAGTTTTGGAGTTTTGGAGTTTTGGAGTTTCCGAGTTTCGGAGTTTCGGAGTTTTGGTGTTTCGGAGTTTTGGAGTTTTGGAGTTTTGGAGTTTCGGAGTTTTGGAGTTTTGGAGTTTTGGAGCTTTGGAGTTTTGGAATTTTGGAGTTTCGGAGTTTTGGAGTTTTGGAGTATTGGAGTTTTGGAGTTTTGGAGTTTCGGAGTTTTCGAGTTTTGGAGTTTTGGAGATTCGGAGTTTTGGAGTTTCGGAGTTTCGGAGTTTCGGAGTTTTGGAGTTTTGGAGTTTTGGAGTTTTGTAGTTTTGGAGTTTTGGAGTTTCGGAGTTTCGGAGTTTTGGAGTTTTGGAGATTCGGAGTTTTGAAGTTTTGGAGTATTGGAGTTTCGGAGTTTCGGAGTTTTGGAGTTTCGGAGTTTTGGAGTTTTGGAGTTTTGGAGATTCGGAGTTTTGGAGTTTCGGAGTTTTGGAGTTTCGGAGTTTTGGAGTTTCGGAGTTTTGGAGTTTCGGAGTTTTGGAGTTTTGGAGTTTTGGAGTTTTTGAGTTTTGGAGTTTTGGAGTTTCGGAGTTTTGGAGTATTGGAGTTTTGGAGTTTCGGAGTTTTGGAGTTTTGGAGTTTTGGAGTTTCGGAGTTTTGGAGTTTCGGAGTTTTGGAGTTTTGGAGTTTTGGAGTTTTGGAGTTTCGGAGTTTCGGAGTTTCGGTGTTTTGGAGTTTTGGAGTTTTGGAGTATTGGAGTTTTGGAGTTTTGGAGTTTTGGAGTTTCGGAGTTTCGGAGTTTTGGAGTTTCGGAGTTTTGGAGTTTCGGAGTTTTGGAGTTTTGGAGTTTTGGAGTTTCGGAGTTTTGGAGTTTTGGAGTTTTGGAGTTTCGGAGTTTTGGAGTTTTGGAGTTTTGGAGTTTTGGAGTTTTGGAGTTTCGGAGTTTTGGAGTTTTGGAGTTTTGGAGTTTTGGAGTTTCGGAGTTTCGGAGTTTTGGAGTTTTGGAGTTTTGGAGTTTCGGAGTTTTGGAGTTTTGGAGTTTCGGAGTTTTGGAGTTTCGGAGTTTTGGAGTATTGGAGTTTTGGAGATTCGGAGTTTTGGAGTTTCGGAGTTTTGGAGTTTCGGAGTTTTGGAGTTTTGGAGTTTTGGAGTTTTGGAGTTTTGGAGTTTCCGAGTTTTGGAGTTTCGGAGTTTTGGAGTTTCGGAGTTTCGGAGTTTTGGAGTTTTGCAGTTTTGGAGTTTTGGAGTTTTGGAGTTTCGGAGTTTCGGAGTTTTGGAGTATTGGAGTTTTGGAGTTTTGGAGTTTTGGAGTTTTGGAGTTTCGGAGTTTCGGAGTTTTGGAGTTTTGGAGTTTTGGAGTTTCGGAGTTTTGGAGTTTTGGAGTTTCGGAGTTTTGGAGTTTCGGAGTTTTGGAGTATTGGAGTTTTGGAGATTCGGAGTTTTGGAGTTTCGGAGTTTTGGAGTTTCGGAGTTTTGGAGTTTTGGAGTTTTGGAGTTTTGGAGTTTCCGAGTTTTGGAGTTTCGGAGTTTTGGAGTTTCGGAGTTTCGGAGTTTTGGAGTTTTGCAGTTTTGGAGTTTTGGAGTTTTGGAGTTTCGGAGTTTCGGAGTTTTGGAGTATTGGAGTTTTGGAGTTTTGGAGTTTTGGAGTATTGGAGTTTTGGAGTTTTGGAGTTTTGGAGTTTCGGAGTTTTGGAGTTTCGGAGTTTTGGAGTTTTGGAGTTTTGGAGTTTTGGAGTTTCGGAGTTTCGGAGTTTCGGTGTTTTGGAGTTTTGGAGTTTTGGAGTATTGGAGTTTTGGAGTTTTGGAGTTTCGGAGTTTTGGAGTTTTGGAGTTTCGGAGTTTTGGAGTTTAGAGTTTTGGAGTTTTGGAGTTTCGGAGTTTTGGAGTTTTGGAGTTTTGGAGATTCGGAGTTTTGGAGTTTCGGAGTTTTGGAGTTTCGGAGTTTTGGAGTTTTGGAGCTTTGGAGTTTTGGAGTTTCCGAGTTTTGGAGTTTCGGAGTTTTGGAGTTTCGGAGTTTCGGAGTTTTGGAGTTTTGCAGTTTTGGAGTTTTGGAGTTTTGGAGTTTCGGAGTTTCGGAGTTTTGGAGTATTGGAGTTTTGGAGTTTTGGAGTTTTCGAGTTTTCGAGTTTCGGAGTTTCGGAGTTTTGGAGTTTTGGAGTTTTGGAGTTTCGGAGTTTCGGTGTTTTGGAGTTTTGGAGTTTTGGAGTATTGGAGTTTTGGAGTTTTGGAGTTTCGGAGTTTTGGAGTTTCGGAGTTTTGGAGTATTGGAGTTTTGGAATTTCGGAGTTTCGGAGTTTTGGAGTTTCGGAGTTTTGGAGTTTTGGAGTTTCGGAGTTTTGGAGTTTTGGAGTTTTGGAGATTCGGAGTTTCGGAGTTTCGGAGTTTTGGAGTTTTGGAGTTTCGGAGTTTCAGAGTTTCGGAGTTTTGGAGTTTTGGAGTTTCGGAGTTTTGGAGTTTCGGAGTTTCGGAGTTTCGGAGTTTCGGAGTTTTGGAGTTTTGGAGTTTCGGAGTTTCGGAGTTTCGGAGTTTTGGAGTTTTGGAGTTTTGGAGTTTTGGAGTTTTGGAGTTTTGGAGTTTTTGAGTTTTGGAGTTTTGGAGTTTCGGAGTTTTGGAGTATTGGAGTTTTGGAGTTTCGGAGTTTTGGAGTTTTGGAGTTTTGGAGTTTCGGAGTTTTGGAGTTTCGGAGTTTTGGAGTTTTGGAGTTTTGGAGTTTTGGAGTTTCGGAGTTTCGGAGTTTCGGTGTTTTGGAGTTTTGGAGTTTTGGAGTATTGGAGTTTCGGAGTTTTGGAGTTTTGGAGTTTCGGAGTTTCGGAGTTTCGGAGTTTCGGAGTTTCGGAGTTTTGGAGTTTCGGAGTTTTGGAGTTTTGGAGTTTCGGAGATTCGGAGTTTTGGAGTTTTGGAGTTTTGGAGTATTGGAGTTTTGGAGTTTTGGAGTTTCGGAGTTTTGGAGTTTTGGAGTTTCGGAGTTTCGGAGTTTCGGAGTTTCGGAGTTTTGGAGTTTCGGAGTTTTGGAGTTTTGGAGTTTCGGAGATTCGGAGTTTTGGAGTTTTGGAGTTTTGGAGTTTTGGAGTTTCGGAGTTTCGGAGTTTTGGAGTTTTGGAGTTTCGGAGTTTCGGAGTTTCGGAGTTTTGGAGTTTTGGAGTTTCGGAGTTTTGGAGTTTTGGAGTTTCGGAGTTTCGGAGTTTCGGAGTTTTGGAGTTTTGGAGTTTCGGAGTTTTGGAGTTTTGGAGTTTCGGAGTTTCGGAGTTTCGGCGTTTTGGAGTTTCGGAGTTTTGGAGTTTTGGAGTTTTGGAGTTTCGGAGTTTTGGAGTTTTGGAGTTTCGGAGTTTTGGAGTTTCGGAGTTTTGGAGTTTTGGAGTTTCGGAGTTTTGGAGTGTTGGAGTTTTGGAGATTCGGAGTTTTGGAGTTTCGGAGTTTTGGAGTTTCGGAGTTTTGGAGTTTCGGAGTTTTGGAGTTTTGGAGTTTCGGAGTTTTGGAGTATTGGAGTTTTGGAGTTTCGGAGTTTCGGAGTTTTGGAGTATTGGAGTTTTGGAGTTTTGGAGTTTTCGAGTTTTGGAGTTTCGGAGTTTCGGAGTTTTGGAGTTTTGGAGTTTCGGAGTTTTGGAGTTTCGGAGTTTCGGAGTTTTGGAGTTTTGCAGTTTTGGAGTTTTGGAGTTTTGGAGTTTCGGAGTTTCGGAGTTTTGGAGTATTGGAGTTTTGGAGTTTTGGAGTTTTCGAGTTTTGGAGTTTCGGAGTTTCGGAGTTTTGGAGTTTTGGAGTTTTGGAGTTTCGGAGTTTCGGAGTATTGGAGTTTTGGAGTTTCGGAGTTTTGGAGTTTTGGAGTTTTGGAGTTTTGGAGTTTCGGAGTTTTGGAGTTTCGGAGTTTTGGAGTTTTGGAGTTTTGGAGTTTCGGAGTTTCGGAGTTTCGGAGTTTCGGTGTTTTGGAGTTTTGGAGTTTTGGAGTATTGGAGTTTTGGAGTTTTGGAGTTTCGGAGTTTTGGAGTTTCGGAGTTTCGGAGTTTTGGAGTTTCGGAGTTTTGGAGTTTCGGAGTTTTGGAGTTTCGGAGTTTTGGAGTTTTGGAGTTTTGGAGTTTTTGAGTTTTGGAGTTTTGGAGTTTCGGAGTTTTGGAGTATTGGAGTTTTGGAGTTTCGGAGTTTTGGAGTTTTGGAGTTTTGGAGTTTCGGAGTTTTGGAGTTTCGGAGTTTTGGAGTTTTGGAGTTTTGGAGTTTTGGAGTTTCGGAGTTTCGGAGTTTCGGTGTTTTGGAGTTTTGGAGTTTTGGAGTATTGGAGTTTCGGAGTTTTGGAGTTTTGGAGTTTCGGAGTTTCGGAGTTTCGGAGTTTCGGAGTTTTGGAGTTTCGGAGTTTTGGAGTTTTGGAGTTTCGGAGATTCGGAGTTTTGGAGTTTTGGAGTTTTGGAGTTTCGGAGTTTCGGAGTTTTGGAGTTTTGGAGTTTCGGAGTTTCGGAGTTTCGGAGTTTTGGAGTTTTGGAGTTTCGGAGTTTTGGAGTTTTGGAGTTTCGGAGTTTCGGAGTTTCGGAGTTTTGGAGTTTTGGAGTTTCGGAGTTTTGGAGTTTTGGAGTTTCGGAGTTTCGGAGTTTCGGTGTTTTGGAGTTTCGGAGTTTTGGAGTTTTGGAGTTTTGGAGTTTCGGAGTTTTGGAGTTTTGGAGTTTCGGAGTTTTGGAGTTTCGGAGTTTTGGAGTTTTGGAGTTTCGGAGTTTTGGAGTTTTGGAGTTTTGGAGATTCGGAGTTTTGGAGTTTCGGAGTTTTGGAGTTTCGGAGTTTTGGAGTTTTGGAGTTTTGGAGCTTTGGAGTTTTGGAGTTTCCGAGTTTTGGAGTTTCGGAGTTTTGGAGTTTCGGAGTTTCGGAGTTTTGGAGTTTTGCAGTTTTGGAGTTTTGGAGTTTTGGAGTTTCGGAGTTTCGGAGTTTTGGAGTATTGGAGTTTTGGAGTTTTGGAGTTTTCGAGTTTTGGAGTTTCGGAGTTTCGGAGTTTTGGAGTTTTGGAGTTTTGGAGTTTCGGAGTTTCGGAGTATTGGAGTTTTGGAGTTTCGGAGTTTTGGAGTTTTGGAGTTTTGGAGTTTTGGAGTTTCGGAGTTTTGGAGTTTCGGAGTTTTGGAGTTTTGGAGTTTTGGAGTTTCGGAGTTTCGGAGTTTCGGTGTTTTGGAGTTTTGGAGTTTTGGAGTATTGGAGTTTTGGAGTTTTGGAGTTTCGGAGTTTTGGAGTTTCGGAGTTTTGGAGTTTTGGAGTTTTGGAGATTCGGAGTTTTGGAGTTTCGGAGTTTTGGAGTTTCGGAGTTTTGGAGTTTCGGAGTTTTGGAGTTTCGGAGTTTTGGAGTTTTGGAGTTTTGGAGTTTTTGAGTTTTGGAGTTTTGGAGTTTCGGAGTTTTGGAGTATTGGAGTTTTGGAGTTTCGGAGTTTTGGAGTTTTGGAGTTTTGGAGTTTCGGAGTTTTGGAGTTTCGGAGTTTTGGAGTTTTGGAGTTTTGGAGTTTTGGAGTTTCGGAGTTTCGGAGTTTCGGTGTTTTGGAGTTTTGGAGTTTTGGAGTATTGGAGTTTTGGAGTTTTCGAGTTTTGGAGTTTCGGAGTTTCGGAGTTTTGGAGTTTCGGAGTTTTGGAGTTTCGGAGTTTTGGAGTTTTGGAGTTTTGGAGTTTCGGAGTTTCGGAGTTTTGGAGTTTTGGAGTTTCGGAGTTTTGGAGTTTTGGAGTTTTGGAGTTTTGGAGTTTCGGAGTTTTGGAGTTTTGGAGTTTTGGAGTTTTGGAGTTTCGGAGTTTCGGAGTTTTGGAGTTTTGGAGTTTTGGAGTTTCGGAGTTTTGGAGTTTTGGAGTTTCGGAGTTTTGGAGTTTCGGAGTTTTGGAGTATTGGAGTTTTGGAGATTCGGAGTTTTGGAGTTTCGGAGTTTTGGAGTTTCGGAGTTTTGGAGTTTTGGAGTTTTGGAGTTTTGGAGTTTTGGAGTTTCCGAGTTTTGGAGTTTCGGAGTTTTGGAGTTTCGGAGTTTCGGAGTTTTGGAGTTTTGCAGTTTTGGAGTTTTGGAGTTTTGGAGTTTCGGAGTTTCGGAGTTTTGGAGTATTGGAGTTTTGGAGTTTTGGAGTTTTGGAGTTTTGGAGTTTCGGAGTTTTGGAGTTTCGGAGTTTTGGAGTATTGGAGTTTTGGAGATTCGGAGTTTTGGAGTTTCGGAGTTTTGGAGTTTCGGAGTTTTGGAGTTTTGGAGTTTTGGAGTTTTGGAGTTTCCGAGTTTTGGAGTTTCGGAGTTTTGGAGTTTCGGAGTTTCGGAGTTTTGCAGTTTTGCAGTTTTGGAGTTTTGGAGTTTCGGAGTTTCGGAGTTTTGGAGTATTGGAGTTTTGGAGTTTTGGAGTTTTGGAGTATTGGAGTTTTGGAGTTTTGGAGTTTTGGAGTTTCGGAGTTTTGGAGTTTCGGAGTTTTGGAGTTTTGGAGTTTTGGAGTTTTGGAGTTTCGGAGTTTCGGAGTTTCGGTGTTTTGGAGTTTTGGAGTTTTGGAGTATTGGAGTTTTGGAGTTTTGGAGTTTCGGAGTTTTGGAGTTTTGGAGTTTCGGAGTTTTGGAGTTTTGGAGTTTTGGAGTTTTGGAGTTTCGGAGTTTTGGAGTTTTGGAGATTCGGAGTTTTGGAGTTTCGGAGTTTTGGAGTTTCGGAGTTTTGGAGTTTTGGAGCTTTGGAGTTTTGGAGTTTCCGAGTTTTGGAGTTTCGGAGTTTTGGAGTTTCGGAGTTTCGGAGTTTTGGAGTTTTGCAGTTTTGGAGTTTTGGAGTTTTGGAGTTTCGGAGTTTCGGAGTTTTGGAGTATTGGAGTTTTGGAGTTTTGGAGTTTTCGAGTTTTCGAGTTTCGGAGTTTCGGAGTTTTGGAGTTTTGGAGTTTTGGAGTTTCGGAGTTTCGGTGTTTTGGAGTTTTGGAGTTTTGGAGTATTGGAGTTTTGGAGTTTTGGAGTTTCGGAGTTTTGGAGTTTCGGAGTTTTGGAGTATTGGAGTTTTGGAATTTCGGAGTTTTGGAGTTTTGGAGTTTCGGAGTTTTGGAGTTTTGGAGTTTTGGAGTTTTGGAGTTTCCGAGTTTCGGAGTTTCGGAGTTTTGGTGTTTCGGAGTTTTGGAGTTTTGGAGTTTTGGAGTTTTGGAGTTTCGGAGTTTCAGAGTTTCGGTGTTTTGGAGTTTTGGAGTTTCGGAGTTTTGGAGTTTCGGAGTTTCGGAGTTTCGGAGTTTCGGAGTTTCGGAGTTTTGGAGTTTCGGAGTTTCGGAGTTTCGGAGTTTTGGAGTTTTGGAGTTTTGGAGTTTCGGAGTTTCGGAGTTTCGGAGTTTCGGAGTTTTGGAGTTTTGGAGTTTCGGAGTTTGGGAGTTTTGGAGTTTCGGAGTTTTGGAGTATTGGAGTTTTGGAGTTTCGGAGTTTCGGAGTTTTGGAGTATTGGAGTTTTGGAGTTTTGGAGTTTTGGAGTTTTCGAGTTTTGGAGTTTCGGAGTTTCGGAGTTTCGGAGTTTTGGAGTTTTGGAGTTTCGGAGTTTTGGAGCTTTGGAGTTTCGGAGTTTTGGAGTTTTGGAGTTTCGGAGTTTTGGAGTTTTGGAGTTTTGGAGTTTTGGAGTTTCCGAGTTTCGGAGTTTCGGAGTTTTGGTGTTTCGGAGTTTTGGAGTTTTGGAGTTTTGGAGTTTCGGAGTTTTGGAGTTTTGGAGTTTTGGAGCTTTGGAGTTTTGGAATTTTGGAGTTTCGGAGTTTTGGAGTTTTGGAGTATTGGAGTTTTGGAGTTTTGGAGTTTCGGAGTTTTCGAGTTTTGGAGTTTTGGAGATTCGGAGTTTTGGAGTTTCGGAGTTTCGGAGTTTCGGAGTTTTGGAGTTTTGGAGTTTTGGAGTTTTGTAGTTTTGGAGTTTTGGAGTTTCGGAGTTTCGGAGTTTTGGAGTTTTGGAGATTCGGAGTTTTGAAGTTTTGGAGTATTGGAGTTTCGGAGTTTTGGAGTTTTGGAGTTTCGGAGTATTGGAGTATTGGAGTTTTGGAGTTTCGGAGTTTTGGAGTTTTGGAGTTTCGGAGTTTTTGAGTTTGGGAGTTTTGGAGTTTTGGAGTTTTGGAGTTTCGGAGTTTCGGTGTTTTGGAGTTTTGGAGTTTTGGAGTATTGGAGTTTTGGAGTTTTGGAGTTTCGGAGTTTTGGAGTTTCGGAGTTTTGGAGTATTGGAGTTTTGGAGTTTCGGAGTTTTGGAGTTTTGGAGTTTTGCAGTATTGGAGTTTTGGAGTTTTGGAGCTTTGGAGTTTTGGAGTTTTGGAGTTTCGGAGTTTTGGAGTTTTGGAGTATTGGAGTTTTGGAGTTTTGGAGTTTCGGAGTTTTGGAGTTTCGGAGTTTTGGAGTTTCGGAGTTTTGGAGTTTTGGAGTTTTGGAGTTTTTGAGTTTTGGAGTTTTTGAGTTTTGGAGTTTTGGTGCTTTGGAGTTTTGGAGTTTTGGAGTTTCGGAGTTTTGGAGTTTTGGAGTTTTGGAGTTTTGGAGTTTTGGAGTTTTGGAGTTTTGGAGTTTCGGAGTTTTGGAGTTTTGGAGTTTCGGAGTATTGGAGTTTTGGAGTTTTGGAGTTTTGGAGTTTCCGAGTTTTGGAGATTCGGAGTTTTGGAGTTTTGGAGTTTCGGAGTTTCGGAGTTTCGGTGTTTTGGAGTTTTGGAGTTTTGGAGTATTGGAGTTTTGGAGTTTTGGAGTTTCGGAGTTTTGGAGTGTCGGAGTTTTGGAGTTTTGGAGTTTTGGAGTTTTGGAGTTTCGGAGTTTTGGAGTTTTGGAGTTTTGGAGTTTCGGAGTTTTGGAGTTTGGGAGTTTTGGAGTTTTGGAGATTCGGAGTTTTGGAGTTTCGGAGTTTTGGAGTTTCGGAGTTTTGGAGTTTCGGAGTTTTGGAGTTTCGGAGTTTTGGAGTTTCGGAGTTTTGGAGTTTTGGAGTTTTGGAGTTTTGGAGTTTTGGAGTTTTTGAGTTTTGGAGTTTCGGAGTTTTGGAGTATTGGAGTTTTGGAGTTTCGGAGTTTTGGAGTTTTGGAGTTTTGGAGTTTCGGAGTTTCGGAGTTTCGGTGTTTTGGAGTTTTGGAGTTTTGGAGTATTGGAGTTTTGGAGTTTTGGAGTTTCGGAGTTTTGGAGTTTCGGAGTTTTGGAGTTTTGGAGTTTTGGAGATTCGGAGTTTTGGAGTTTCGGAGTTTTGGAGTTTTGGAGATTCGGAGTTTTGAAGTTTCGGAGTTTTGGAGTTTCGGAGTTTTGGAGTTTCGGAGTTTCGGAGTTTTGGAGTTTCGGAGTTTTGGAGTATTGGAGTTTTGGAGTTTCGGAGTTTCGGAGTTTTGGAGTATTGGAGTTTTGGAGTTTTGGAGTTTTCGAGTTTTGGAGTTTCGGAGTTTCGGAGTTTTGGAGTTTTGGAGTTTTGGAGTTTCGGAGTTTTGGAGTTTTGGAGTTTCGGAGTTTTGGAGTTTCGGAGTTTTGGAGTTTTGGAGTTTTGGAGTTTCGGAGATTTGGAGTTTTGGAGTTTCGCAGTTTTGGAGTTTTGGAGTTTTGGAGTTTTGGAGTTTTGGAGTTTCGGAGTTTTGGAGTTTTGGAGTTTTGGAGTTTCGGAGTTTTGGAGTTTTGGAGTTTTGGAGTTTTGGAGTTTTGGAGTTTCGGAGTTTTGGAGTTTCGGAGTTTCGGAGTTTCGGAGTTTCGGAGTTTCGGAGTTTTGGAGTTTCGGAGTTTCGGAGTTTCGGAGTTTTGGAGTTTTGGAGTTTTGGAGTTTCGGAGTTTCGGAGTTTCGGAGTTTCGGAGTTTTGGAGTTTTGGAGTTTCGGAGTTTGGGAGTTTTGGAGTTTCGGAGTTTTGGAGTATTGGAGTTTTGGAGTTTCGGAGTTTCGGAGTTTTGGAGTATTGGAGTTTTGGAGTTTTGGAGTTTTCGAGTTTTGGAGTTTCGGAGTTTCGGAGTTTCGGAGTTTTGGAGTTTTGGAGTTTCGGAGTTTTGGAGCTTTGGAGTTTCGGAGTTTTGGAGTTTTGGAGTTTCGGAGTTTTGGAGTTTTGGAGTTTTGGAGTTTTGGAGTTTCCGAGTTTCGGAGTTTCGGAGTTTTGGTGTTTCGGAGTTTTGGAGTTTTGGAGTTTTGGAGTTTCGGAGTTTTGGAGTTTTGGAGTTTTGGAGCTTTGGAGTTTTGGAATTTTGGAGTTTCGGAGTTTTGGAGTTTTGGAGTATTGGAGTTTTGGAGTTTTGGAGTTTCGGAGTTTTCGAGTTTTGGAGTTTTGGAGATTCGGAGTTTTGGAGTTTCGGAGTTTCGGAGTTTCGGAGTTTTGGAGTTTTGGAGTTTTGGAGTTTTGTAGTTTTGGAGTTTTGGAGTTTCGGAGTTTCGGAGTTTTGGAGTTTTGGAGATTCGGAGTTTTGAAGTTTTGGAGTATTGGAGTTTCGGAGTTTTGGAGTTTTGGAGTTTCGGAGTATTGGAGTATTGGAGTTTTGGAGTTTCGGAGTTTTGGAGTTTCGGAGTTTTTGAGTTTGGGAGTTTTGGAGTTTTGGAGTTTTGGAGTTTCGGAGTTTCGGTGTTTTGGAGTTTTGGAGTTTTGGAGTATTGGAGTTTTGGAGTTTTGGAGTTTCGGAGTTTTGGAGTTTCGGAGTTTTGGAGTATTGGAGTTTTGGAGTTTCGGAGTTTTGGAGTTTTGGAGTTTTGGAGTATTGGAGTTTTGGAGTTTTGGAGCTTTGGAGTTTTGGAGTTTTGGAGTTTCGGAGTTTTGGAGTTTTGGAGTATTGGAGTTTTGGAGTTTTGGAGTTTCGGAGTTTTGGAGTTTCGGAGTTTTGGAGTTTCGGAGTTTTGGAGTTTTGGAGTTTTGGAGTTTTTGAGTTTTGGAGTTTTTGAGTTTTGGAGTTTTGGTGCTTTGGAGTTTTGGAGTTTTGGAGTTTTGGAGTTTTGGAGTTTTGGAGTTTTGGAGTTTTGGAGTTTTGGAGTTTTGGAGTTTCGGAGTTTTGGAGTTTTGGAGTTTTGGAGTTTCGGAGTATTGGAGTTTTGGAGTTTTGGAGTTTTGGAGTTTCCGAGTTTTGGAGATTCGGAGTTTTGGAGTTTTGGAGTTTTGGAGTTTCGGAGTTTCGGAGTTTCGGTGTTTTGGAGTTTTGGAGTTTTGGAGTATTGGAGTTTTGGAGTTTTGGAGTTTCGGAGTTTTGGAGTGTCGGAGTTTTGGAGTTTTGGAGTTTTGGAGTTTTGGAGTTTCGGAGTTTTGGAGTTTTGGAGTTTTGGAGTTTTGGAGTTTCGGAGTTTTGGAGTTTGGGAGTTTTGGAGTTTTGGAGATTCGGAGTTTTGGAGTTTCGGAGTTTTGGAGTTTCGGAGTTTTGGAGTTTCGGAGTTTTGGAGTTTCGGAGTTTTGGAGTTTCGGAGTTTTGGAGTTTTGGAGTTTTGGAGTTTTGGAGTTTTGGAGTTTTTGAGTTTTGGAGTTTCGGAGTTTTGGAGTATTGGAGTTTTGGAGTTTCGGAGTTTTGGAGTTTTGGAGTTTTGGAGTTTCGGAGTTTCGGAGTTTCGGTGTTTTGGAGTTTTGGAGTTTTGGAGTATTGGAGTTTTGGAGTTTTGGAGTTTCGGAGTTTTGGAGTTTCGGAGTTTTGGAGTTTTGGAGTTTTGGAGATTCGGAGTTTTGGAGTTTCGGAGTTTTGGAGTTTTGGAGATTCGGAGTTTTGAAGTTTCGGAGTTTTGGAGTTTCGGAGTTTTGGAGTTTCGGAGTTTCGGAGTTTTGGAGTTTCGGAGTTTTGGAGTATTGGAGTTTTGGAGTTTCGGAGTTTCGGAGTTTTGGAGTATTGGAGTTTTGGAGTTTTGGAGTTTTCGAGTTTTGGAGTTTCGGAGTTTCGGAGTTTTGGAGTTTTGGAGTTTTGGAGTTTCGGAGTTTTGGAGTTTTGGAGTTTCGGAGTTTTGGAGTTTCGGAGTTTTGGAGTTTTGGAGTTTTGGAGTTTCGGAGATTTGGAGTTTTGGAGTTTCGCAGTTTTGGAGTTTTGGAGTTTTGGAGTTTTGGAGTTTTGGAGTTTCGGAGTTTTGGAGTTTTGGAGTTTTGGAGTTTCGGAGTTTTGGAGTTTTGGAGTTTTGGAGTTTTGGAGTTTTGGAGTTTCGGAGTTTTGGAGTTTTGGAGTTTTGGAGTTTCGGAGTTTTGGAGTTTTGGAGTTTTGGAGTTTTGGAGTTTCGGAGTTTCGGAGTTTTGGAGTTTTGGAGTTTTGGAGTTTCGGAGTTTTGGAGTTTTGGAGTTTCGGAGTTTTGGAGTATTGGAGTTTTGGAGTTTCGGAGTTTTGGAGTTTCGGAGTTTTGGAGTTTTGGAGTATTGGAGTTTTGGAGTTTCGGAGTTTTGGAGTTTTGGAGTTTCGGAGTTTCGGAGTTTTGGAGTTTCGGAGTTTCGGAGTTTCGGCGTTTTGGAGTTTCGGAGTTTTGGAGTTTTGGAGTTTCGGAGTTTTGGAGTTTTGGAGTTTCGGAGTTTTGGAGTTTCGGAGTTTTGGAGTTTTGGAGTTTCGGAGTTTTGGAGTTTTGGAGTTTTGGAGATTCGGAGTTTTGGAGTTTCGGAGTTTTGGAGTTTCGGAGTTTTGGAGTTTTGGAGTTTTGGAGCTTTGGAGTTTTGGAGTTTCCGAGTTTTGGAGTTTCGGAGTTTTGGAGTTTCGGAGTTTCGGAGTTTTGGAGTTTTGCAGTTTTGGAGTTTTGGAGTTTTGGAGTTTTGGAGTTTCGGAGTTTCGGAGTTTTGGAGTATTGGAGTTTTGGAGTTTTGGAGTTTTCGAGTTTTGGAGTTTCGGAGTTTTGGAGTTTTGGAGTTTTGGAGTTTCGGAGTTTCGGAGTATTGGAGTTTTGGAGTTTCGGAGTTTTGGAGTTTTGGAGTTTTGGAGTTTTGGAGTTTCGGAGTTTTGGAGTTTCGGAGTTTTGGAGTTTTGGAGTTTTGGAGTTTCGGAGTTTCGGAGTTTCGGTGTTTTGGAGTTTTGGAGTTTTGGAGTATTGGAGTTTTGGAGTTTCGGAGTTTTGGAGTTTCGGAGTTTTGGAGTTTTGGAGTTTTGGAGATTCGGAGTTTTGGAGTTTCGGAGTTTTGGAGTTTTGGAGTTTTGGAGTTTCGGAGTTTCGGAGTTTTGGAGTTTTGGAGTTTTGGAGTTTCGGAGTTTTGGAGTTTTGGAGTTTCGGAGTTTTGGAGTTTCGGAGTTTTGGAGTTTTGGAGTTTTGGAGTTTCGGAGTTTCGGAGTTTCGGTGTTTTGGAGTTTCAGAGTTTTGGAGTATTGGAGTTTTGGAGTATTGGAGTTTTGGAGTTTCGGAGTTTTGGAGTTTCGGAGTTTTGGAGTTTTGGAGTATTGGAGTTTTGGAGTTTTGGAGTTTCGGAGTTTTGGGGTTTTGGAGTTTCGGAGTTTCGGAGTTTTGGAGTTTCGGAGTTTCGGAGTTTCGGCGTTTTGGAGTTTCGGAGTTTTGGAGTTTTGGAGTTTCGGAGTTTTGGAGTTTTGGAGTTTTGGAGTTTCGGAGTTTTGGAGTTTCGGAGTTTTGGAGTTTTGGAGTTTCGGAGTTTTGGAGTTTTGGAGTTTTGGAGATTCGGAGTTTTGGAGTTTCGGAGTTTTGGAGTTTCGGAGTTTTGGAGTTTTGGAGTTTTGGAGCTTTGGAGTTTTGGAGTTTCCGAGTTTTGGAGTTTCGGAGTTTTGGAGTTTCGGAGTTTCGGAGTTTTGGAGTTTTGGAGTTTTGGAGTTTTGGAGTTTTGGAGTTTCGGAGTTTCGGAGTTTTGGAGTATTGGAGTTTTGGAGTTTTGGAGTTTCGGAGTTTTGGAGTGTCGGAGTTTTGGAGTTTTGGAGTTTTGGAGTTTTGGAGTTTCGGAGTTTTGGAGTTTTGGAGTTTCGGAGTTTTGGAGTTTTGGAGTTTCGGAGTTTTGGAGTTTCGGAGTTTTGGAGTTTTGGAGTTTTGGAGTTTCGGAGTTTTGGAGTTTTGGAGTTTCGCAGTTTTGGAGTTTTGGAGTTTTGGAGTTTTGGAGTTTTGGAGTTTCGGAGTTTTGGAGTTTTGGAGTTTTGGAGTTTCGGAGTTTTGGAGTTTTGGAGTTTTGGAGTTTTGGAGTTTTGGAGTTTCGGAGTTTTGGAGTTTTGGAGTTTTGGAGTTTTGGAGTTTCGGAGTTTTGGAGTTTTGGAGTTTTGGAGTTTTGGAGTTTCGGAGTTTTGGAGTTTCGGAGTTTCGGAGTTTCGGCGTTTTGGAGTTTCGGAGTTTTGGAGTTTTGGAGTTTCGGAGTTTTGGAGTTTTGGAGTTTTGGAGTTTCGGAGTTTTGGAGTTTCGGAGTTTTGGAGTTTTGGAGTTTCGGAGTTTTGGAGTTTTGGAGTTTTGGAGATTCGGAGTTTTGGAGTTTCGGAGTTTTGGAGTTTCGGAGTTTTGGAGTTTTGGAGTTTCGGAGTTTCGGAGTTTTGGTGTTTCGGAGTTTTGGAGTTTTGGAGTTTTGGAGTTTCGGAGTTTTGGAGTTTTGGAGTTTTGGAGCTTTGGAGTTTTGGAATTTTGGAGTTTCGGAGTTTTGGAGTTTTGGAGTATTGGAGTTTTGGAGTTTTGGAGTTTCGGAGTTTTCGAGTTTTGGAGTTTTGGAGATTCGGAGTTTTGGAGTTTCGGAGTTTCGGAGTTTCGGAGTTTTGGAGTTTTGGAGTTTTGGAGTTTTGTAGTTTTGGAGTTTTGGAGTTTCGGAGTTTCGGAGTTTTGGAGTTTTGGAGATTCGGAGTTTTGAAGTTTTGGAGTATTGGAGTTTCGGAGTTTTGGAGTTTTGGAGTTTCGGAGTATTGGAGTATTGGAGTTTTGGAGTTTCGGAGTTTTGGAGTTTTGGAGTTTCGGAGTTTTTGAGTTTGGGAGTTTTGGAGTTTTGGAGTTTTGGAGTTTCGGAGTTTCGGTGTTTTGGAGTTTTGGAGTTTTGGAGTATTGGAGTTTTGGAGTTTTGGAGTTTCGGAGTTTTGGAGTTTCGGAGTTTTGGAGTATTGGAGTTTTGGAGTTTCGGAGTTTTGGAGTTTTGGAGTTTTGGAGTATTGGAGTTTTGGAGTTTTGGAGCTTTGGAGTTTTGGAGTTTTGGAGTTTCGGAGTTTTGGAGTTTTGGAGTATTGGAGTTTTGGAGTTTTGGAGTTTCGGAGTTTTGGAGTTTCGGAGTTTTGGAGTTTCGGAGTTTTGGAGTTTTGGAGTTTTGGAGTTTTTGAGTTTTGGAGTTTTTGAGTTTTGGAGTTTTGGTGCTTTGGAGTTTTGGAGTTTTGGAGTTTCGGAGTTTTGGAGTTTTGGAGTTTTGGAGTTTTGGAGTTTTGGAGTTTTGGAGTTTTGGAGTTTTGGAGTTTCGGAGTTTTGGAGTTTTGGAGTTTTGGAGTTTCGGAGTATTGGAGTTTTGGAGTTTTGGAGTTTTGGAGTTTCCGAGTTTTGGAGATTCGGAGTTTTGGAGTTTTGGAGTTTTGGAGTTTCGGAGTTTCGGAGTTTCGGTGTTTTGGAGTTTTGGAGTTTTGGAGTATTGGAGTTTTGGAGTTTTGGAGTTTCGGAGTTTTGGAGTGTCGGAGTTTTGGAGTTTTGGAGTTTTGGAGTTTTGGAGTTTCGGAGTTTTGGAGTTTTGGAGTTTTGGAGTTTTGGAGTTTCGGAGTTTTGGAGTTTGGGAGTTTTGGAGTTTTGGAGATTCGGAGTTTTGGAGTTTCGGAGTTTTGGAGTTTCGGAGTTTTGGAGTTTCGGAGTTTTGGAGTTTCGGAGTTTTGGAGTTTCGGAGTTTTGGAGTTTTGGAGTTTTGGAGTTTTGGAGTTTTGGAGTTTTTGAGTTTTGGAGTTTCGGAGTTTTGGAGTATTGGAGTTTTGGAGTTTCGGAGTTTTGGAGTTTTGGAGTTTTGGAGTTTCGGAGTTTCGGAGTTTCGGTGTTTTGGAGTTTTGGAGTTTTGGAGTATTGGAGTTTTGGAGTTTTGGAGTTTCGGAGTTTTGGAGTTTCGGAGTTTTGGAGTTTTGGAGTTTTGGAGATTCGGAGTTTTGGAGTTTCGGAGTTTTGGAGTTTTGGAGATTCGGAGTTTTGAAGTTTCGGAGTTTTGGAGTTTCGGAGTTTTGGAGTTTCGGAGTTTCGGAGTTTTGGAGTTTCGGAGTTTTGGAGTATTGGAGTTTTGGAGTTTCGGAGTTTCGGAGTTTTGGAGTATTGGAGTTTTGGAGTTTTGGAGTTTTCGAGTTTTGGAGTTTCGGAGTTTCGGAGTTTTGGAGTTTTGGAGTTTTGGAGTTTCGGAGTTTTGGAGTTTTGGAGTTTCGGAGTTTTGGAGTTTCGGAGTTTTGGAGTTTTGGAGTTTTGGAGTTTCGGAGATTTGGAGTTTTGGAGTTTCGCAGTTTTGGAGTTTTGGAGTTTTGGAGTTTTGGAGTTTTGGAGTTTCGGAGTTTTGGAGTTTTGGAGTTTTGGAGTTTCGGAGTTTTGGAGTTTTGGAGTTTTGGAGTTTTGGAGTTTTGGAGTTTCGGAGTTTTGGAGTTTTGGAGTTTTGGAGTTTTGGAGTTTCGGAGTTTTGGAGTTTTGGAGTTTTGGAGTTTTGGAGTTTCGGAGTTTCGGAGTTTTGGAGTTTTGGAGTTTTGGAGTTTCGGAGTTTTGGAGTTTTGGAGTTTCGGAGTTTTGGAGTTTCGGAGTTTTGGAGTTTTGGAGTTTTGGAGTTTCGGAGTTTCGGAGTTTCGGTGTTTTGGAGTTTCAGAGTTTTGGAGTATTGGAGTTTTGGAGTATTGGAGTTTTGGAGTTTCGGAGTTTTGGAGTTTCGGAGTTTTGGAGTTTTGGAGTATTGGAGTTTTGGAGTTTCGGAGTTTTGGAGTTTTGGAGTTTCGGAGTTTCGGAGTTTTGGAGTTTCGGAGTTTCGGAGTTTCGGCGTTTTGGAGTTTCGGAGTTTTGGAGTTTTGGAGTTTCGGAGTTTTGGAGTTTTGGAGTTTCGGAGTTTTGGAGTTTCGGAGTTTTGGAGTTTTGGAGTTTCGGAGTTTTGGAGTTTTGGAGTTTTGGAGATTCGGAGTTTTGGAGTTTCGGAGTTTTGGAGTTTCGGAGTTTTGGAGTTTTGGAGTTTTGGAGCTTTGGAGTTTTGGAGTTTCCGAGTTTTGGAGTTTCGGAGTTTTGGAGTTTCGGAGTTTCGGAGTTTTGGAGTTTTGCAGTTTTGGAGTTTTGGAGTTTTGGAGTTTTGGAGTTTCGGAGTTTCGGAGTTTTGGAGTATTGGAGTTTTGGAGTTTTGGAGTTTTCGAGTTTTGGAGTTTCGGAGTTTTGGAGTTTTGGAGTTTTGGAGTTTCGGAGTTTCGGAGTATTGGAGTTTTGGAGTTTCGGAGTTTTGGAGTTTTGGAGTTTTGGAGTTTTGGAGTTTCGGAGTTTTGGAGTTTCGGAGTTTTGGAGTTTTGGAGTTTTGGAGTTTCGGAGTTTCGGAGTTTCGGTGTTTTGGAGTTTTGGAGTTTTGGAGTATTGGAGTTTTGGAGTTTCGGAGTTTTGGAGTTTCGGAGTTTTGGAGTTTTGGAGTTTTGGAGATTCGGAGTTTTGGAGTTTCGGAGTTTTGGAGTTTTGGAGTTTTGGAGTTTCGGAGTTTCGGAGTTTTGGAGTTTTGGAGTTTTGGAGTTTCGGAGTTTTGGAGTTTTGGAGTTTCGGAGTTTTGGAGTTTCGGAGTTTTGGAGTTTTGGAGTTTTGGAGTTTCGGAGTTTCGGAGTTTCGGTGTTTTGGAGTTTCAGAGTTTTGGAGTATTGGAGTTTTGGAGTATTGGAGTTTTGGAGTTTCGGAGTTTTGGAGTTTCGGAGTTTTGGAGTTTTGGAGTATTGGAGTTTTGGAGTTTTGGAGTTTCGGAGTTTTGGAGTTTTGGAGTTTCGGAGTTTCGGAGTTTTGGAGTTTCGGAGTTTCGGAGTTTCGGCGTTTTGGAGTTTCGGAGTTTTGGAGTTTTGGAGTTTCGGAGTTTTGGAGTTTTGGAGTTTTGGAGTTTCGGAGTTTTGGAGTTTCGGAGTTTTGGAGTTTTGGAGTTTCGGAGTTTTGGAGTTTTGGAGTTTTGGAGATTCGGAGTTTTGGAGTTTCGGAGTTTTGGAGTTTCGGAGTTTTGGAGTTTTGGAGTTTTGGAGCTTTGGAGTTTTGGAGTTTCCGAGTTTTGGAGTTTCGGAGTTTTGGAGTTTCGGAGTTTCGGAGTTTTGGAGTTTTGGAGTTTTGGAGTTTTGGAGTTTTGGAGTTTCGGAGTTTCGGAGTTTTGGAGTATTGGAGTTTTGGAGTTTTGGAGTTTCGGAGTTTTGGAGTGTCGGAGTTTTGGAGTTTTGGAGTTTTGGAGTTTTGGAGTTTCGGAGTTTTGGAGTTTTGGAGTTTCGGAGTTTTGGAGTTTTGGAGTTTCGGAGTTTTGGAGTTTCGGAGTTTTGGAGTTTTGGAGTTTTGGAGTTTCGGAGTTTTGGAGTTTTGGAGTTTCGCAGTTTTGGAGTTTTGGAGTTTTGGAGTTTTGGAGTTTTGGAGTTTCGGAGTTTTGGAGTTTTGGAGTTTTGGAGTTTCGGAGTTTTGGAGTTTTGGAGTTTTGGAGTTTTGGAGTTTTGGAGTTTCGGAGTTTTGGAGTTTTGGAGTTTTGGAGTTTTGGAGTTTCGGAGTTTTGGAGTTTTGGAGTTTTGGAGTTTTGGAGTTTCGGAGTTTCGGAGTTTTGGAGTTTTGGAGTTTTGGAGTTTCGGAGTTTTGGAGTTTTGGAGTTTCGGAGTTTTGGAGTTTCGGAGTTTTGGAGTTTTGGAGTTTTGGAGTTTCGGAGTTTCGGAGTTTCGGTGTTTTGGAGTTTCAGAGTTTTGGAGTATTGGAGTTTTGGAGTATTGGAGTTTTGGAGTTTCGGAGTTTTGGAGTTTCGGAGTTTTGGAGTTTTGGAGTATTGGAGTTTTGGAGTTTTGGAGTTTCGGAGTTTTGGAGTTTTGGAGTTTCGGAGTTTCGGAGTTTCGGAGTTTCGGAGTTTTGGAGTTTCGGAGTTTTGGAGTTTTGGAGTTTCGGAGATTCGGAGTTTTGGAGTTTTGGAGTTTTGGAGTTTTGGAGTTTCGGAGTTTCGGAGTTTTGGAGTTTTGGAGTTTCGGAGTTTCGGAGTTTCGGAGTTTTGGAGTTTTGGAGTTTCGGAGTTTTGGAGTTTTGGAGTTTCGGAGTTTCGGAGTTTCGGAGTTTTGGAGTTTTGGAGTTTCGGAGTTTTGGAGTTTTGGAGTTTCGGAGTTTCGGAGTTTCGGCGTTTTGGAGTTTCGGAGTTTTGGAGTTTTGGAGTTTTGGAGTTTCGGAGTTTTGGAGTTTTGGAGTTTCGGAGTTTTGGAGTTTCGGAGTTTTGGAGTTTTGGAGTTTCGGAGTTTTGGAGTGTTGGAGTTTTGGAGATTCGGAGTTTTGGAGTTTCGGAGTTTTGGAGTTTCGGAGTTTTGGAGTTTCGGAGTTTTGGAGTTTTGGAGTTTCGGAGTTTTGGAGTATTGGAGTTTTGGAGTTTCGGAGTTTCGGAGTTTTGGAGTATTGGAGTTTTGGAGTTTTGGAGTTTTCGAGTTTTGGAGTTTCGGAGTTTCGGAGTTTTGGAGTTTTGGAGTTTCGGAGTTTTGGAGTTTCGGAGTTTCGGAGTTTTGGAGTTTTGCAGTCTTGGAGTTTTGGAGTTTTGGAGTTTCGGAGTTTCGGAGTTTTGGAGTATTGGAGTTTTGGAGTTTTGGAGTTTTCGAGTTTTGGAGTTTCGGAGTTTCGGAGTTTTGGAGTTTTGGAGTTTTGGAGTTTCGGAGTTTTGGAGTTTTGGAGTTTCGGAGTTTTGGAGTTTCGGAGTTTTGGAGTTTTGGAGTTTTGGAGTTTCGGAGATTTGGAGTTTTGGAGTTTCGCAGTTTTGGAGTTTTGGAGTTTTGGAGTTTTGGAGTTTTGGAGTTTCGGAGTTTTGGAGTTTTGGAGTTTTGGAGTTTCGGAGTTTTGGAGTTTTGGAGTTTTGGAGTTTTGGAGTTTTGGAGTTTCGGAGTTTTGGAGTTTTGGAGTTTTGGAGTTTTGGAGTTTCGGAGTTTTGGAGTTTTGGAGTTTTGGAGTTTTGGAGTTTCGGAGTTTCGGAGTTTTGGAGTTTTGGAGTTTTGGAGTTTCGGAGTTTTGGAGTTTTGGAGTTTCGGAGTTTTGGAGTTTCGGAGTTTTGGAGTTTTGGAGTTTTGGAGTTTCGGAGTTTCGGAGTTTCGGTGTTTTGGAGTTTCAGAGTTTTGGAGTATTGGAGTTTTGGAGTATTGGAGTTTTGGAGTTTCGGAGTTTTGGAGTTTCGGAGTTTTGGAGTTTTGGAGTATTGGAGTTTTGGAGTTTCGGAGTTTTGGAGTTTTGGAGTTTCGGAGTTTCGGAGTTTTGGAGTTTCGGAGTTTCGGAGTTTCGGCGTTTTGGAGTTTCGGAGTTTTGGAGTTTTGGAGTTTCGGAGTTTTGGAGTTTTGGAGTTTCGGAGTTTTGGAGTTTCGGAGTTTTGGAGTTTTGGAGTTTCGGAGTTTTGGAGTTTTGGAGTTTTGGAGATTCGGAGTTTTGGAGTTTCGGAGTTTTGGAGTTTCGGAGTTTTGGAGTTTTGGAGTTTTGGAGCTTTGGAGTTTTGGAGTTTCCGAGTTTTGGAGTTTCGGAGTTTTGGAGTTTCGGAGTTTCGGAGTTTTGGAGTTTTGCAGTTTTGGAGTTTTGGAGTTTTGGAGTTTTGGAGTTTCGGAGTTTCGGAGTTTTGGAGTATTGGAGTTTTGGAGTTTTGGAGTTTTCGAGTTTTGGAGTTTCGGAGTTTTGGAGTTTTGGAGTTTTGGAGTTTCGGAGTTTCGGAGTATTGGAGTTTTGGAGTTTCGGAGTTTTGGAGTTTTGGAGTTTTGGAGTTTTGGAGTTTCGGAGTTTTGGAGTTTCGGAGTTTTGGAGTTTTGGAGTTTTGGAGTTTCGGAGTTTCGGAGTTTCGGTGTTTTGGAGTTTTGGAGTTTTGGAGTATTGGAGTTTTGGAGTTTCGGAGTTTTGGAGTTTCGGAGTTTTGGAGTTTTGGAGTTTTGGAGATTCGGAGTTTTGGAGTTTCGGAGTTTTGGAGTTTCGGAGTTTTGGAGTTTTGGAGTTTTGGAGCTTTGGAGTTTTGGAGTTTCCGAGTTTTGGAGTTTCGGAGTTTTGGAGTTTCGGAGTTTCGGAGTTTTGGAGTTTTGGAGTTTTGGAGTTTTGGAGTTTTGGAGTTTCGGAGTTTCGGAGTTTTGGAGTATTGGAGTTTTGGAGTTTTGGAGTTTCGGAGTTTTGGAGTGTCGGAGTTTTGGAGTTTTGGAGTTTTGGAGTTTTGGAGTTTCGGAGTTTTGGAGTTTTGGAGTTTCGGAGTTTTGGAGTTTTGGAGTTTCGGAGTTTTGGAGTTTCGGAGTTTTGGAGTTTTGGAGTTTTGGAGTTTCGGAGTTTTGGAGTTTTGGAGTTTCGCAGTTTTGGAGTTTTGGAGTTTTGGAGTTTTGGAGTTTTGGAGTTTCGGAGTTTTGGAGTTTTGGAGTTTTGGAGTTTCGGAGTTTTGGAGTTTTGGAGTTTTGGAGTTTTGGAGTTTCGGAGTTTTGGAGTTTTGGAGTTTTGGAGTTTTGGAGTTTCGGAGTTTTGGAGTTTTGGAGTTTTGGAGTTTTGGAGTTT
Organism: Amblyomma mixtum; assembly: GCF_055824585.1. Classification (NCBI taxonomy): domain Eukaryota; kingdom Metazoa; phylum Arthropoda; class Arachnida; order Ixodida; family Ixodidae; genus Amblyomma; species Amblyomma mixtum. The sequence continues at coordinate 15,021,966 of NW_028317651.1, forward strand.
CGGAGTTTCGGAGTTTTGGAGTTTTGGAGTTTTGGAGTTTCGGAGTTTTGGAGTTTTGGAGTTTCGGAGTTTTGGAGTTTCGGAGTTTTGGAGTTTTGGAGTTTTGGAGTTTCGGAGTTTCGGAGTTTCGGTGTTTTGGAGTTTCAGAGTTTTGGAGTATTGGAGTTTTGGAGTATTGGAGTTTTGGAGTTTCGGAGTTTTGGAGTTTCGGAGTTTTGGAGTTTTGGAGTATTGGAGTTTTGGAGTTTTGGAGTTTCGGAGTTTTGGAGTTTTGGAGTTTCGGAGTTTCGGAGTTTCGGAGTTTCGGAGTTTTGGAGTTTCGGAGTTTTGGAGTTTTGGAGTTTCGGAGATTCGGAGTTTTGGAGTTTTGGAGTTTTGGAGTTTTGGAGTTTCGGAGTTTCGGAGTTTTGGAGTTTTGGAGTTTCGGAGTTTCGGAGTTTCGGAGTTTTGGAGTTTTGGAGTTTCGGAGTTTTGGAGTTTTGGAGTTTCGGAGTTTCGGAGTTTCGGAGTTTTGGAGTTTTGGAGTTTCGGAGTTTTGGAGTTTTGGAGTTTCGGAGTTTCGGAGTTTCGGCGTTTTGGAGTTTCGGAGTTTTGGAGTTTTGGAGTTTCGGAGTTTTGGAGTTTTGGAGTTTCGGAGTTTTGGAGTTTCGGAGTTTTGGAGTTTTGGAGTTTCGGAGTTTTGGAGTGTTGGAGTTTTGGAGATTCGGAGTTTTGGAGTTTCGGAGTTTTGGAGTTTCGGAGTTTTGGAGTTTCGGAGTTTTGGAGTTTTGGAGTTTCGGAGTTTTGGAGTATTGGAGTTTTGGAGTTTCGGAGTTTCGGAGTTTTGGAGTATTGGAGTTTTGGAGTTTTGGAGTTTTCGAGTTTTGGAGTTTCGGAGTTTCGGAGTTTTGGAGTTTTGGAGTTTCGGAGTTTTGGAGTTTCGGAGTTTCGGAGTTTTGGAGTTTTGCAGTCTTGGAGTTTTGGAGTTTTGGAGTTTCGGAGTTTCGGAGTTTTGGAGTATTGGAGTTTTGGAGTTTTGGAGTTTTCGAGTTTTGGAGTTTCGGAGTTTCGGAGTTTTGGAGTTTTGGAGTTTTGGAGTTTCGGAGTTTTGGAGTTTTGGAGTTTCGGAGTTTTGGAGTTTCGGAGTTTTGGAGTTTTGGAGTTTTGGAGTTTCGGAGATTTGGAGTTTTGGAGTTTCGCAGTTTTGGAGTTTTGGAGTTTTGGAGTTTTGGAGTTTTGGAGTTTCGGAGTTTTGGAGTTTTGGAGTTTTGGAGTTTCGGAGTTTTGGAGTTTTGGAGTTTTGGAGTTTTGGAGTTTTGGAGTTTCGGAGTTTTGGAGTTTTGGAGTTTTGGAGTTTTGGAGTTTCGGAGTTTTGGAGTTTTGGAGTTTTGGAGTTTTGGAGTTTCGGAGTTTCGGAGTTTTGGAGTTTTGGAGTTTTGGAGTTTCGGAGTTTTGGAGTTTTGGAGTTTCGGAGTTTTGGAGTTTCGGAGTTTTGGAGTTTTGGAGTTTTGGAGTTTCGGAGTTTCGGAGTTTCGGTGTTTTGGAGTTTCAGAGTTTTGGAGTATTGGAGTTTTGGAGTATTGGAGTTTTGGAGTTTCGGAGTTTTGGAGTTTCGGAGTTTTGGAGTTTTGGAGTATTGGAGTTTTGGAGTTTCGGAGTTTTGGAGTTTTGGAGTTTCGGAGTTTCGGAGTTTTGGAGTTTCGGAGTTTCGGAGTTTCGGCGTTTTGGAGTTTCGGAGTTTTGGAGTTTTGGAGTTTCGGAGTTTTGGAGTTTTGGAGTTTCGGAGTTTTGGAGTTTCGGAGTTTTGGAGTTTTGGAGTTTCGGAGTTTTGGAGTTTTGGAGTTTTGGAGATTCGGAGTTTTGGAGTTTCGGAGTTTTGGAGTTTCGGAGTTTTGGAGTTTTGGAGTTTTGGAGCTTTGGAGTTTTGGAGTTTCCGAGTTTTGGAGTTTCGGAGTTTTGGAGTTTCGGAGTTTCGGAGTTTTGGAGTTTTGCAGTTTTGGAGTTTTGGAGTTTTGGAGTTTTGGAGTTTCGGAGTTTCGGAGTTTTGGAGTATTGGAGTTTTGGAGTTTTGGAGTTTTCGAGTTTTGGAGTTTCGGAGTTTTGGAGTTTTGGAGTTTTGGAGTTTCGGAGTTTCGGAGTATTGGAGTTTTGGAGTTTCGGAGTTTTGGAGTTTTGGAGTTTTGGAGTTTTGGAGTTTCGGAGTTTTGGAGTTTCGGAGTTTTGGAGTTTTGGAGTTTCGGAGTTTCGGAGTTTTGGAGTATTGGAGTTTTGGAGTTTTGGAGTTTTCGAGTTTTGGAGTTTCGGAGTTTCGGAGTTTTGGAGTTTTGGAGTTTCGGAGTTTTGGAGTTTCGGAGTTTCGGAGTTTTGGAGTTTTGCAGTCTTGGAGTTTTGGAGTTTTGGAGTTTCGGAGTTTCGGAGTTTTGGAGTATTGGAGTTTTGGAGTTTTGGAGTTTTCGAGTTTTGGAGTTTCGGAGTTTCGGAGTTTTGGAGTTTTGGAGTTTTGGAGTTTCGGAGTTTTGGAGTTTTGGAGTTTCGGAGTTTTGGAGTTTCGGAGTTTTGGAGTTTTGGAGTTTTGGAGTTTCGGAGATTTGGAGTTTTGGAGTTTCGCAGTTTTGGAGTTTTGGAGTTTTGGAGTTTTGGAGTTTTGGAGTTTCGGAGTTTTGGAGTTTTGGAGTTTTGGAGTTTCGGAGTTTTGGAGTTTTGGAGTTTTGGAGTTTTGGAGTTTTGGAGTTTCGGAGTTTTGGAGTTTTGGAGTTTTGGAGTTTTGGAGTTTCGGAGTTTTGGAGTTTTGGAGTTTTGGAGTTTTGGAGTTTCGGAGTTTCGGAGTTTTGGAGTTTTGGAGTTTTGGAGTTTCGGAGTTTTGGAGTTTTGGAGTTTCGGAGTTTTGGAGTTTCGGAGTTTTGGAGTTTTGGAGTTTTGGAGTTTCGGAGTTTCGGAGTTTCGGTGTTTTGGAGTTTCAGAGTTTTGGAGTATTGGAGTTTTGGAGTATTGGAGTTTTGGAGTTTCGGAGTTTTGGAGTTTCGGAGTTTTGGAGTTTTGGAGTATTGGAGTTTTGGAGTTTCGGAGTTTTGGAGTTTTGGAGTTTCGGAGTTTCGGAGTTTTGGAGTTTCGGAGTTTCGGAGTTTCGGCGTTTTGGAGTTTCGGAGTTTTGGAGTTTTGGAGTTTCGGAGTTTTGGAGTTTTGGAGTTTCGGAGTTTTGGAGTTTCGGAGTTTTGGAGTTTTGGAGTTTCGGAGTTTTGGAGTTTTGGAGTTTTGGAGATTCGGAGTTTTGGAGTTTCGGAGTTTTGGAGTTTCGGAGTTTTGGAGTTTTGGAGTTTTGGAGCTTTGGAGTTTTGGAGTTTCCGAGTTTTGGAGTTTCGGAGTTTTGGAGTTTCGGAGTTTCGGAGTTTTGGAGTTTTGCAGTTTTGGAGTTTTGGAGTTTTGGAGTTTTGGAGTTTCGGAGTTTCGGAGTTTTGGAGTATTGGAGTTTTGGAGTTTTGGAGTTTTCGAGTTTTGGAGTTTCGGAGTTTTGGAGTTTTGGAGTTTTGGAGTTTCGGAGTTTCGGAGTATTGGAGTTTTGGAGTTTCGGAGTTTTGGAGTTTTGGAGTTTTGGAGTTTTGGAGTTTCGGAGTTTTGGAGTTTCGGAGTTTTGGAGTTTTGGAGTTTTGGAGTTTCGGAGTTTCGGAGTTTCGGTGTTTTGGAGTTTTGGAGTTTTGGAGTATTGGAGTTTTGGAGTTTCGGAGTTTTGGAGTTTCGGAGTTTTGGAGTTTTGGAGTTTTGGAGATTCGGAGTTTTGGAGTTTCGGAGTTTTGGAGTTTTGGAGTTTCGGAGTTTCGGAGTTTTGGAGTTTTGGAGTTTTGGAGTTTCGGAGTTTTGGAGTTTTGGAGTTTCGGAGTTTTGGAGTTTCGGAGTTTTGGAGTTTTGGAGTTTTGGAGTTTCGGAGTTTCGGAGTTTCGGTGTTTTGGAGTTTCAGAGTTTTGGAGTATTGGAGTTTTGGAGTATTGGAGTATTGGAGTTTTGGAGTTTCGGAGTTTTGGAGTTTCGGAGTTTTGGAGTTTTGGAGTATTGGAGTTTTGGAGTTTTGGAGTTTCGGAGTTTTGGAGTTTTGGAGTTTCGGAGTTTCGGAGTTTTGGAGTTTCGGAGTTTCGGAGTTTCGGCGTTTTGGAGTTTCGGAGTTTTGGAGTTTTGGAGTTTCGGAGTTTTGGAGTTTTGGAGTTTTGGAGTTTCGGAGTTTTGGAGTTTCGGAGTTTTGGAGTTTTGGAGTTTCGGAGTTTTGGAGTTTTGGAGTTTTGGAGATTCGGAGTTTTGGAGTTTCGGAGTTTTGGAGTTTCGGAGTTTTGGAGTTTTGGAGTTTTGGAGCTTTGGAGTTTTGGAGTTTCCGAGTTTTGGAGTTTCGGAGTTTTGGAGTTTCGGAGTTTCGGAGTTTTGGAGTTTTGGAGTTTTGGAGTTTTGGAGTTTTGGAGTTTCGGAGTTTCGGAGTTTTGGAGTATTGGAGTTTTGGAGTTTTGGAGTTTCGGAGTTTTGGAGTGTCGGAGTTTTGGAGTTTTGGAGTTTTGGAGTTTTGGAGTTTCGGAGTTTTGGAGTTTTGGAGTTTCGGAGTTTTGGAGTTTTGGAGTTTCGGAGTTTTGGAGTTTCGGAGTTTTGGAGTTTTGGAGTTTTGGAGTTTCGGAGTTTTGGAGTTTTGGAGTTTCGCAGTTTTGGAGTTTTGGAGTTTTGGAGTTTTGGAGTTTTGGAGTTTCGGAGTTTTGGAGTTTTGGAGTTTTGGAGTTTCGGAGTTTTGGAGTTTTGGAGTTTTGGAGTTTTGGAGTTTTGGAGTTTCGGAGTTTTGGAGTTTTGGAGTTTTGGAGTTTTGGAGTTTCGGAGTTTTGGAGTTTTGGAGTTTTGGAGTTTTGGAGTTTCGGAGTTTTGGAGTTTCGGAGTTTCGGAGTTTCGGCGTTTTGGAGTTTCGGAGTTTTGGAGTTTTGGAGTTTCGGAGTTTTGGAGTTTTGGAGTTTTGGAGATTCGGAGTTTTGGAGTTTCGGAGTTTTGGAGTTTCGGAGTTTTGGAGTTTTGGAGTTTCGGAGTTTCGGAGTTTTGGTGTTTCGGAGTTTTGGAGTTTTGGAGTTTTGGAGTTTCGGAGTTTTGGAGTTTTGGAGTTTTGGAGCTTTGGAGTTTTGGAATTTTGGAGTTTCGGAGTTTTGGAGTTTTGGAGTATTGGAGTTTTGGAGTTTTGGAGTTTCGGAGTTTTCGAGTTTTGGAGTTTTGGAGATTCGGAGTTTTGGAGTTTCGGAGTTTCGGAGTTTCGGAGTTTTGGAGTTTTGGAGTTTTGGAGTTTTGTAGTTTTGGAGTTTTGGAGTTTCGGAGTTTTGGAGTTTTGGAGATTCGGAGTTTTGAAGTTTTGGAGTATTGGAGTTTCGGAGTTTTGGAGTTTTGGAGTTTCGGAGTATTGGAGTATTGGAGTTTTGGAGTTTCGGAGTTTTGGAGTTTTGGAGTTTCGGAGTTTTTGAGTTTGGGAGTTTTGGAGTTTTGGAGTTTTGGAGTTTCGGAGTTTCGGTGTTTTGGAGTTTTGGAGTTTTGGAGTATTGGAGTTTTGGAGTTTTGGAGTTTCGGAGTTTTGGAGTTTCGGAGTTTTGGAGTATTGGAGTTTTGGAGTTTCGGAGTTTTGGAGTTTTGGAGTTTTGGAGTATTGGAGTTTTGGAGCTTTGGAGTTTTGGAGTTTTGGAGTTTCGGAGTTTTGGAGTTTTGGAGTATTGGAGTTTTGGAGTTTTGGAGTTTCGGAGTTTTGGAGTTTCGGAGTTTTGGAGTTTCGGAGTTTTGGAGTTTTGGAGTTTTGGAGTTTTTGAGTTTTGGAGTTTTTGAGTTTTGGAGTTTTGGTGCTTTGGAGTTTTGGAGTTTTGGAGTTTCGGAGTTTTGGAGTTTTGGAGTTTTGGAGTTTTGGAGTTTTGGAGTTTTGGAGTTTTGGAGTTTTGGAGTTTCGGAGTTTTGGAGTTTTGGAGTTTTGGAGTTTTGGAGTTTCGGAGTATTGGAGTTTTGGAGTTTTGGAGTTTTGGAGTTTCCGAGTTTTGGAGATTCGGAGTTTTGGAGTTTTGGAGTTTTGGAGTTTCGGAGTTTCGGAGTTTCGGTGTTTTGGAGTTTTGGAGTTTTGGAGTATTGGAGTTTTGGAGTTTTGGAGTTTCGGAGTTTTGGAGTGTCGGAGTTTTGGAGTTTTGGAGTTTTGGAGTTTTGGAGTTTCGGAGTTTTGGAGTTTTGGAGTTTTGGAGTTTTGGAGTTTCGGAGTTTTGGAGTTTGGGAGTTTTGGAGTTTTGGAGATTCGGAGTTTTGGAGTTTCGGAGTTTTGGAGTTTCGGAGTTTTGGAGTTTCGGAGTTTTGGAGTTTCGGAGTTTTGGAGTTTCGGAGTTTTGGAGTTTTGGAGTTTTGGAGTTTTGGAGTTTTGGAGTTTTTGAGTTTTGGAGTTTCGGAGTTTTGGAGTATTGGAGTTTTGGAGTTTCGGAGTTTTGGAGTTTTGGAGTTTTGGAGTTTCGGAGTTTCGGAGTTTCGGTGTTTTGGAGTTTTGGAGTTTTGGAGTATTGGAGTTTTGGAGTTTTGGAGTTTCGGAGTTTTGGAGTTTCGGAGTTTTGGAGTTTTGGAGTTTTGGAGATTCGGAGTTTTGGAGTTTCGGAGTTTTGGAGTTTTGGAGATTCGGAGTTTTGAAGTTTCGGAGTTTTGGAGTTTCGGAGTTTTGGAGTTTCGGAGTTTCGGAGTTTTGGAGTTTCGGAGTTTTGGAGTATTGGAGTTTTGGAGTTTCGGAGTTTCGGAGTTTTGGAGTATTGGAGTTTTGGAGTTTTGGAGTTTTCGAGTTTTGGAGTTTCGGAGTTTCGGAGTTTTGGAGTTTTGGAGTTTTGGAGTTTCGGAGTTTTGGAGTTTTGGAGTTTCGGAGTTTTGGAGTTTCGGAGTTTTGGAGTTTTGGAGTTTTGGAGTTTCGGAGATTTGGAGTTTTGGAGTTTCGCAGTTTTGGAGTTTTGGAGTTTTGGAGTTTTGGAGTTTTGGAGTTTCGGAGTTTTGGAGTTTTGGAGTTTTGGAGTTTCGGAGTTTTGGAGTTTTGGAGTTTTGGAGTTTTGGAGTTTTGGAGTTTCGGAGTTTTGGAGTTTTGGAGTTTTGGAGTTTTGGAGTTTCGGAGTTTTGGAGTTTTGGAGTTTTGGAGTTTTGGAGTTTCGGAGTTTCGGAGTTTTGGAGTTTTGGAGTTTTGGAGTTTCGGAGTTTTGGAGTTTTGGAGTTTCGGAGTTTTGGAGTTTCGGAGTTTTGGAGTTTTGGAGTTTTGGAGTTTCGGAGTTTCGGAGTTTCGGTGTTTTGGAGTTTCAGAGTTTTTGAGTATTGGAGTTTTGGAGTATTGGAGTTTTGGAGTTTTGGAGATTCGGAGTTTTGGAGTTTCGGAGTTTCGGAGTTTCGGAGTTTTGGAGTTTTGGAGTTTTGGAGTTTTGTAGTTTTGGAGTTTTGGAGTTTCGGAGTTTCGGAGTTTTGGAGTTTTGGAGATTCGGAGTTTTGAAGTTTTGGAGTATTGGAGTTTCGGAGTTTTGGAGTTTTGGAGTTTCGGAGTATTGGAGTATTGGAGTTTTGGAGTTTCGGAGTTTTGGAGTTTTGGAGTTTCGGAGTTTTTGAGTTTGGGAGTTTTGGAGTTTTGGAGTTTTGGAGTTTCGGAGTTTCGGTGTTTTGGAGTTTTGGAGTTTTGGAGTATTGGAGTTTTGGAGTTTTGGAGTTTCGGAGTTTTGGAGTTTCGGAGTTTTGGAGTATTGGAGTTTTGGAGTTTCGGAGTTTTGGAGTTTTGGAGTTTTGGAGTATTGGAGTTTTGGAGTTTTGGAGCTTTGGAGTTTTGGAGTTTTGGAGTTTCGGAGTTTTGGAGTTTTGGAGTATTGGAGTTTTGGAGTTTTGGAGTTTCGGAGTTTTGGAGTTTCGGAGTTTTGGAGTTTCGGAGTTTTGGAGTTTTGGAGTTTTGGAGTTTTTGAGTTTTGGAGTTTTTGAGTATTGGAGTTTTGGTGCTTTGGAGTTTTGGAGTTTTGGAGTTTCGGAGTTTTGGAGTTTTGGAGTTTTGGAGTTTTGGAGTTTTGGAGTTTTGGAGTTTTGGAGTTTTGGAGTTTCGGAGTTTTGGAGTTTTGGAGTTTTGGAGTTTCGGAGTATTGGAGTTTTGGAGTTTTGGAGTTTTGGAGTTTCCGAGTTTTGGAGATTCGGAGTTTTGGAGTTTTGGAGTTTTGGAGTTTCGGAGTTTCGGAGTTTCGGTGTTTTGGAGTTTTGGAGTTTTGGAGTATTGGAGTTTTGGAGTTTTGGAGTTTCGGAGTTTTGGAGTGTCGGAGTTTTGGAGTTTTGGAGTTTTGGAGTTTTGGAGTTTCGGAGTTTTGGAGTTTTGGAGTTTTGGAGTTTTGGAGTTTCGGAGTTTTGGAGTTTGGGAGTTTTGGAGTTTTGGAGATTCGGAGTTTTGGAGTTTCGGAGTTTTGGAGTTTCGGAGTTTTGGAGTTTCGGAGTTTTGGAGTTTCGGAGTTTTGGAGTTTCGGAGTTTTGGAGTTTTGGAGTTTTGGAGTTTTGGAGTTTTGGAGTTTTTGAGTTTTGGAGTTTCGGAGTTTTGGAGTATTGGAGTTTTGGAGTTTCGGAGTTTTGGAGTTTTGGAGTTTTGGAGTTTCGGAGTTTCGGAGTTTCGGTGTTTTGGAGTTTTGGAGTTTTGGAGTATTGGAGTTTTGGAGTTTTGGAGTTTCGGAGTTTTGGAGTTTCGGAGTTTTGGAGTTTTGGAGTTTTGGAGATTCGGAGTTTTGGAGTTTCGGAGTTTTGGAGTTTTGGAGATTCGGAGTTTTGAAGTTTCGGAGTTTTGGAGTTTCGGAGTTTTGGAGTTTCGGAGTTTCGGAGTTTTGGAGTTTCGGAGTTTTGGAGTATTGGAGTTTTGGAGTTTCGGAGTTTCGGAGTATTGGAGTTTTGGAGTTTTGGAGTTTTCGAGTTTTGGAGTTTCGGAGTTTCGGAGTTTTGGAGTTTTGGAGTTTTGGAGTTTCGGAGTTTTGGAGTTTTGGAGTTTCGGAGTTTTGGAGTTTCGGAGTTTTGGAGTTTTGGAGTTTTGGAGTTTCGGAGATTTGGAGTTTTGGAGTTTCGCAGTTTTGGAGTTTTGGAGTTTTGGAGTTTTGGAGTTTTGGAGTTTCGGAGTTTTGGAGTTTTGGAGTTTTGGAGTTTCGGAGTTTTGGAGTTTTGGAGTTTTGGAGTTTTGGAGTTTTGGAGTTTCGGAGTTTTGGAGTTTTGGAGTTTTGGAGTTTTGGAGTTTCGGAGTTTTGGAGTTTTGGAGTTTTGGAGTTTTGGAGTTTCGGAGTTTCGGAGTTTTGGAGTTTTGGAGTTTTGGAGTTTCGGAGTTTTGGAGTTTTGGAGTTTCGGAGTTTTGGAGTTTCGGAGTTTTGGAGTTTTGGAGTTTTGGAGTTTCGGAGTTTCGGAGTTTCGGTGTTTTGGAGTTTCAGAGTTTTGGAGTATTGGAGTTTTGGAGTATTGGAGTTTTGGAGTTTCGGAGTTTTGGAGTTTCGGAGTTTTGGAGTTTTGGAGTATTGGAGTTTTGGAGTTTCGGAGTTTTGGAGTTTTGGAGTTTCGGAGTTTCGGAGTTTTGGAGTTTCGGAGTTTCGGAGTTTCGGCGTTTTGGAGTTTCGGAGTTTTGGAGTTTTGGAGTTTCGGAGTTTTGGAGTTTTGGAGTTTCGGAGTTTTGGAGTTTCGGAGTTTTGGAGTTTTGGAGTTTCGGAGTTTTGGAGTTTTGGAGTTTTGGAGATTCGGAGTTTTGGAGTTTCGGAGTTTTGGAGTTTCGGAGTTTTGGAGTTTTGGAGTTTTGGAGCTTTGGAGTTTTGGAGTTTCCGAGTTTTGGAGTTTCGGAGTTTTGGAGTTTCGGAGTTTCGGAGTTTTGGAGTTTTGCAGTTTTGGAGTTTTGGAGTTTTGGAGTTTTGGAGTTTCGGAGTTTCGGAGTTTTGGAGTATTGGAGTTTTGGAGTTTTGGAGTTTTCGAGTTTTGGAGTTTCGGAGTTTTGGAGTTTTGGAGTTTTGGAGTTTCGGAGTTTCGGAGTATTGGAGTTTTGGAGTTTCGGAGTTTTGGAGTTTTGGAGTTTTGGAGTTTTGGAGTTTCGGAGTTTTGGAGTTTCGGAGTTTTGGAGTTTTGGAGTTTTGGAGTTTCGGAGTTTCGGAGTTTCGGTGTTTTGGAGTTTTGGAGTTTTGGAGTATTGGAGTTTTGGAGTTTCGGAGTTTTGGAGTTTCGGAGTTTTGGAGTTTTGGAGTTTTGGAGATTCGGAGTTTTGGAGTTTCGGAGTTTTGGAGTTTTGGAGTTTTGGAGTTTCGGAGTTTCGGAGTTTTGGAGTTTTGGAGTTTTGGAGTTTCGGAGTTTTGGAGTTTTGGAGTTTCGGAGTTTTGGAGTTTTGGAGTTTTGGAGTTTCGGAGTTTCGGAGTTTCGGTGTTTTGGAGTTTCAGAGTTTTGGAGTATTGGAGTTTTGGAGTATTGGAGTTTTGGAGTTTCGGAGTTTTGGAGTTTCGGAGTTTTGGAGTTTTGGAGTATTGGAGTTTTGGAGTTTTGGAGTTTCGGAGTTTTGGAGTTTTGGAGTTTCGGAGTTTCGGAGTTTTGGAGTTTCGGAGTTTCGGAGTTTCGGCGTTTTGGAGTTTCGGAGTTTTGGAGTTTTGGAGTTTCGGAGTTTTGGAGTTTTGGAGTTTTGGAGTTTCGGAGTTTTGGAGTTTCGGAGTTTTGGAGTTTTGGAGTTTCGGAGTTTTGGAGTTTTGGAGTTTTGGAGATTCGGAGTTTTGGAGTTTCGGAGTTTTGGAGTTTCGGAGTTTTGGAGTTTTGGAGTTTTGGAGCTTTGGAGTTTTGGAGTTTCCGAGTTTTGGAGTTTCGGAGTTTTGGAGTTTCGGAGTTTCGGAGTTTTGGAGTTTTGGAGTTTTGGAGTTTTGGAGTTTTGGAGTTTCGGAGTTTCGGAGTTTTGGAGTATTGGAGTTTTGGAGTTTTGGAGTTTCGGAGTTTTGGAGTGTCGGAGTTTTGGAGTTTTGGAGTTTTGGAGTTTTGGAGTTTCGGAGTTTTGGAGTTTTGGAGTTTCGGAGTTTTGGAGTTTTGGAGTTTCGGAGTTTTGGAGTTTCGGAGTTTTGGAGTTTTGGAGTTTTGGAGTTTCGGAGTTTTGGAGTTTTGGAGTTTCGCAGTTTTGGAGTTTTGGAGTTTTGGAGTTTTGGAGTTTTGGAGTTTCGGAGTTTTGGAGTTTTGGAGTTTTGGAGTTTCGGAGTTTTGGAGTTTTGGAGTTTTGGAGTTTTGGAGTTTTGGAGTTTCGGAGTTTTGGAGTTTTGGAGTTTTGGAGTTTTGGAGTTTCGGAGTTTTGGAGTTTTGGAGTTTTGGAGTTTTGGAGTTTCGGAGTTTCGGAGTTTTGGAGTTTTGGAGTTTTGGAGTTTCGGAGTTTTGGAGTTTTGGAGTTTCGGAGTTTTGGAGTTTCGGAGTTTTGGAGTTTTGGAGTTTTGGAGTTTCGGAGTTTCGGAGTTTCGGTGTTTTGGAGTTTCAGAGTTTTGGAGTATTGGAGTTTTGGAGTATTGGAGTTTTGGAGTTTCGGAGTTTTGGAGTTTCGGAGTTTTGGAGTTTTGGAGTATTGGAGTTTTGGAGTTTTGGAGTTTCGGAGTTTTGGAGTTTTGGAGTTTCGGAGTTTCGGAGTTTCGGAGTTTCGGAGTTTTGGAGTTTCGGAGTTTTGGAGTTTTGGAGTTTCGGAGATTCGGAGTTTTGGAGTTTTGGAGTTTTGGAGTTTCGGAGTTTCGGAGTTTTGGAGTTTTGGAGTTTCGGAGTTTCGGAGTTTCGGAGTTTTGGAGTTTTGGAGTTTCGGAGTTTTGGAGTTTTGGAGTTTCGGAGTTTCGGAGTTTCGGAGTTTTGGAGTTTTGGAGTTTCGGAGTTTTGGAGTTTTGGAGTTTCGGAGTTTCGGAGTTTCGGCGTTTTGGAGTTTCGGAGTTTTGGAGTTTTGGAGTTTTGGAGTTTCGGAGTTTTGGAGTTTTGGAGTTTCGGAGTTTTGGAGTTTCGGAGTTTTGGAGTTTTGGAGTTTCGGAGTTTTGGAGTGTTGGAGTTTTGGAGATTCGGAGTTTTGGAGTTTCGGAGTTTTGGAGTTTCGGAGTTTTGGAGTTTCGGAGTTTTGGAGTTTTGGAGTTTCGGAGTTTTGGAGTATTGGAGTTTTGGAGTTTCGGAGTTTCGGAGTTTTGGAGTATTGGAGTTTTGGAGTTTTGGAGTTTTCGAGTTTTGGAGTTTCGGAGTTTCGGAGTTTTGGAGTTTTGGAGTTTCGGAGTTTTGGAGTTTCGGAGTTTCGGAGTTTTGGAGTTTTGCAGTCTTGGAGTTTTGGAGTTTTGGAGTTTCGGAGTTTCGGAGTTTTGGAGTATTGGAGTTTTGGAGTTTTGGAGTTTTCGAGTTTTGGAGTTTCGGAGTTTCGGAGTTTTGGAGTTTTGGAGTTTTGGAGTTTCGGAGTTTTGGAGTTTTGGAGTTTCGGAGTTTTGGAGTTTCGGAGTTTTGGAGTTTTGGAGTTTTGGAGTTTCGGAGATTTGCAGTTTTGGAGTTTCGCAGTTTTGGAGTTTTGGAGTTTTGGAGTTTTGGAGTTTTGGAGTTTCGGAGTTTTGGAGTTTTGGAGTTTTGGAGTTTCGGAGTTTTGGAGTTTTGGAGTTTTGGAGTTTTGGAGTTTTGGAGTTTCGGAGTTTTGGAGTTTTGGAGTTTTGGAGTTTTGGAGTTTCGGAGTTTTGGAGTTTTGGAGTTTTGGAGTTTTGGAGTTTCGGAGTTTCGGAGTTTTGGAGTTTTGGAGTTTTGGAGTTTCGGAGTTTTGGAGTTTTGGAGTTTCGGAGTTTTGGAGTTTCGGAGTTTTGGAGTTTTGGAGTTTTGGAGTTCCGGAGTTTCGGAGTTTCGGTGTTTTGGAGTTTCAGAGTTTTGGAGTATTGGAGTTTTGGAGTATTGGAGTTTTGGAGTTTCGGAGTTTTGGAGTTTCGGAGTTTTGGAGTTTTGGAGTATTGGAGTTTTGGAGTTTCGGAGTTTTGGAGTTTTGGAGTTTCGGAGTTTCGGAGTTTTGGAGTTTCGGAGTTTCGGAGTTTCGGCGTTTTGGAGTTTCGGAGTTTTGGAGTTTTGGAGTTTCGGAGTTTTGGAGTTTTGGAGTTTCGGAGTTTTGGAGTTTCGGAGTTTTGGAGTTTTGGAGTTTCGGAGTTTTGGAGTTTTGGAGTTTTGGAGATTCGGAGTTTTGGAGTTTCGGAGTTTTGGAGTTTCGGAGTTTTGGAGTTTTGGAGTTTTGGAGCTTTGGAGTTTTGGAGTTTCCGAGTTTTGGAGTTTCGGAGTTTTGGAGTTTCGGAGTTTCGGAGTTTTGGAGTTTTGCAGTTTTGGAGTTTTGGAGTTTTGGAGTTTTGGAGTTTCGGAGTTTCGGAGTTTTGGAGTATTGGAGTTTTGGAGTTTTGGAGTTTTCGAGTTTTGGAGTTTCGGAGTTTTGGAGTTTTGGAGTTTTGGAGTTTCGGAGTTTCGGAGTATTGGAGTTTTGGAGTTTCGGAGTTTTGGAGTTTTGGAGTTTTGGAGTTTTGGAGTTTCGGAGTTTTGGAGTTTCGGAGTTTTGGAGTTTTGGAGTTTTGGAGTTTCGGAGTTTCGGAGTTTCGGTGTTTTGGAGTTTTGGAGTTTTGGAGTATTGGAGTTTTGGAGTTTCGGAGTTTTGGAGTTTCGGAGTTTTGGAGTTTTGGAGTTTTGGAGATTCGGAGTTTTGGAGTTTCGGAGTTTTGGAGTTTTGGAGTTTTGGAGTTTCGGAGTTTCGGAGTTTTGGAGTTTTGGAGTTTTGGAGTTTCGGAGTTTTGGAGTTTTGGAGTTTCGGAGTTTTGGAGTTTCGGAGTTTTGGAGTTTTGGAGTTTTGGAGTTTCGGAGTTTCGGAGTTTCGGTGTTTTGGAGTTTCAGAGTTTTGGAGTATTGGAGTTTTGGAGTATTGGAGTATTGGAGTTTTGGAGTTTCGGAGTTTTGGAGTTTCGGAGTTTTGGAGTTTTGGAGTATTGGAGTTTTGGAGTTTTGGAGTTTCGGAGTTTTGGAGTTTTGGAGTTTCGGAGTTTCGGAGTTTTGGAGTTTCGGAGTTTCGGAGTTTCGGCGTTTTGGAGTTTCGGAGTTTTGGAGTTTTGGAGTTTCGGAGTTTTGGAGTTTTGGAGTTTTGGAGTTTCGGAGTTTTGGAGTTTCGGAGTTTTGGAGTTTTGGAGTTTCGGAGTTTTGGAGTTTTGGAGTTTTGGAGATTCGGAGTTTTGGAGTTTCGGAGTTTTGGAGTTTCGGAGTTTTGGAGTTTTGGAGTTTTGGAGCTTTGGAGTTTTGGAGTTTCCGAGTTTTGGAGTTTCGGAGTTTTGGAGTTTCGGAGTTTCGGAGTTTTGGAGTTTTGGAGTTTTGGAGTTTTGGAGTTTTGGAGTTTCGGAGTTTCGGAGTTTTGGAGTATTGGAGTTTTGGAGTTTTGGAGTTTCGGAGTTTTGGAGTGTCGGAGTTTTGGAGTTTTGGAGTTTTGGAGTTTTGGAGTTTCGGAGTTTTGGAGTTTTGGAGTTTCGGAGTTTTGGAGTTTTGGAGTTTCGGAGTTTTGGAGTTTCGGAGTTTTGGAGTTTTGGAGTTTTGGAGTTTCGGAGTTTTGGAGTTTTGGAGTTTCGCAGTTTTGGAGTTTTGGAGTTTTGGAGTTTTGGAGTTTTGGAGTTTCGGAGTTTTGGAGTTTTGGAGTTTTGGAGTTTCGGAGTTTTGGAGTTTTGGAGTTTTGGAGTTTTGGAGTTTTGGAGTTTTGGAGTTTCGGAGTTTTGGAGTTTTGGAGTTTTGGAGTTTTGGAGTTTCGGAGTTTTGGAGTTTTGGAGTTTTGGAGTTTTGGAGTTTCGGAGTTTTGGAGTTTCGGAGTTTCGGAGTTTCGGCGTTTTGGAGTTTCGGAGTTTTGGAGTTTTGGAGTTTCGGAGTTTTGGAGTTTTGGAGTTTTGGAGATTCGGAGTTTTGGAGTTTCGGAGTTTTGGAGTTTCGGAGTTTTGGAGTTTTGGAGTTTCGGAGTTTCGGAGTTTTGGTGTTTCGGAGTTTTGGAGTTTTGGAGTTTTGGAGTTTCGGAGTTTTGGAGTTTTGGAGTTTTGGAGCTTTGGAGTTTTGGAATTTTGGAGTTTCGGAGTTTTGGAGTTTTGGAGTATTGGAGTTTTGGAGTTTTGGAGTTTCGGAGTTTTCGAGTTTTGGAGTTTTGGAGATTCGGAGTTTTGGAGTTTCGGAGTTTCGGAGTTTCGGAGTTTTGGAGTTTTGGAGTTTTGGAGTTTTGTAGTTTTGTAGTTTTGGAGTTTCGGAGTTTTGGAGTTTTGGAGATTCGGAGTTTTGAAGTTTTGGAGTATTGGAGTTTCGGAGTTTTGGAGTTTTGGAGTTTCGGAGTATTGGAGTATTGGAGTTTTGGAGTTTCGGAGTTTTGGAGTTTTGGAGTTTCGGAGTTTTTGAGTTTGGGAGTTTTGGAGTTTTGGAGTTTTGGAGTTTCGGAGTTTCGGTGTTTTGGAGTTTTGGAGTTTTGGAGTATTGGAGTTTTGGAGTTTTGGAGTTTCGGAGTTTTGGAGTTTCGGAGTTTTGGAGTATTGGAGTTTTGGAGTTTCGGAGTTTTGGAGTTTTGGAGTTTTGGAGTATTGGAGTTTTGGAGTTTTGGAGCTTTGGAGTTTTGGAGTTTTGGAGTTTCGGAGTTTTGGAGTTTTGGAGTATTGGAGTTTTGGAGTTTTGGAGTTTCGGAGTTTTGGAGTTTCGGAGTTTTGGAGTTTCGGAGTTTTGGAGTTTTGGAGTTTTGGAGTTTTTGAGTTTTGGAGTTTTTGAGTTTTGGAGTTTTGGTGCTTTGGAGTTTTGGAGTTTTGGAGTTTCGGAGTTTTGGAGTTTTGGAGTTTTGGAGTTTTGGAGTTTTGGAGTTTTGGAGTTTTGGAGTTTTGGAGTTTCGGAGTTTTGGAGTTTTGGAGTTTTGGAGTTTTGGAGTTTCGGAGTATTGGAGTTTTGGAGTTTTGGAGTTTTGGAGTTTCCGAGTTTTGGAGATTCGGAGTTTTGGAGTTTTGGAGTTTTGGAGTTTCGGAGTTTCGGAGTTTCGGTGTTTTGGAGTTTTGGAGTTTTGGAGTATTGGAGTTTTGGAGTTTTGGAGTTTCGGAGTTTTGGAGTGTCGGAGTTTTGGAGTTTTGGAGTTTTGGAGTTTCGGAGTTTTGGAGTTTTGGAGTTTTGGAGTTTTGGAGTTTCGGAGTTTTGGAGTTTGGGAGTTTTGGAGTTTTGGAGATTCGGAGTTTTGGAGTTTCGGAGTTTTGGAGTTTCGGAGTTTTGGAGTTTCGGAGTTTTGGAGTTTCGGAGTTTTGGAGTTTCGGAGTTTTGGAGTTTTGGAGTTTTGGAGTTTTGGAGTTTTGGAGTTTTTGAGTTTTGGAGTTTCGGAGTTTTGGAGTATTGGAGTTTTGGAGTTTCGGAGTTTTGGAGTTTTGGAGTTTTGGAGTTTCGGAGTTTCGGAGTTTCGGTGTTTTGGAGTTTTGGAGTTTTGGAGTATTGGAGTTTTGGAGTTTTGGAGTTTCGGAGTTTTGGAGTTTCGGAGTTTTGGAGTTTTGGAGTTTTGGAGATTCGGAGTTTTGGAGTTTCGGAGTTTTGGAGTTTTGGAGATTCGGAGTTTTGAAGTTTCGGAGTTTTGGAGTTTCGGAGTTTTGGAGTTTCGGAGTTTCGGAGTTTTGGAGTTTCGGAGTTTTGGAGTATTGGAGTTTTGGAGTTTCGGAGTTTCGGAGTTTTGGAGTATTGGAGTTTTGGAGTTTTGGAGTTTTCGAGTTTTGGAGTTTCGGAGTTTCGGAGTTTTGGAGTTTTGGAGTTTTGGAGTTTCGGAGTTTTGGAGTTTTGGAGTTTCGGAGTTTTGGAGTTTCGGAGTTTTGGAGTTTTGGAGTTTTGGAGTTTCGGAGATTTGGAGTTTTGGAGTTTCGCAGTTTTGGAGTTTTGGAGTTTTGGAGTTTTGGAGTTTTGGAGTTTCGGAGTTTTGGAGTTTTGGAGTTTTGGAGTTTCGGAGTTTTGGAGTTTTGGAGTTTTGGAGTTTTGGAGTTTTGGAGTTTCGGAGTTTTGGAGTTTTGGAGTTTTGGAGTTTTGGAGTTTCGGAGTTTTGGAGTTTTGGAGTTTTGGAGTTTTGGAGTTTCGGAGTTTCGGAGTTTTGGAGTTTTGGAGTTTTGGAGTTTCGGAGTTTTGGAGTTTTGGAGTTTCGGAGTTTTGGAGTTTCGGAGTTTTGGAGTTTTGGAGTTTTGGAGTTTCGGAGTTTCGGAGTTTCGGTGTTTTGGAGTTTCAGAGTTTTTGAGTATTGGAGTTTTGGAGTATTGGAGTTTTGGAGTTTCGGAGTTTTGGAGTTTCGGAGTTTTGGAGTTTTGGAGTATTGGAGTTTTGGAGTTTCGGAGTTTTGGAGTTTTGGAGTTTTGGAGTTTCGGAGTTTCGGAGTTTTGGAGTTTCGGAGTTTCGGAGTTTCGGCGTTTTGGAGTTTCGGAGTTTTGGAGTTTTGGAGTTTCGGAGTTTTGGAGTTTTGGAGTTTCGGAGTTTTGGAGTTTCGGAGTTTTGGAGTTTTGGAGTTTCGGAGTTTTGGAGTTTTGGAGTTTTGGAGATTCGGAGTTTTGGAGTTTCGGAGTTTTGGAGTTTCGGAGTTTTGGAGTTTTGGAGTTTTGGAGCTTTGGAGTTTTGGAGTTTCCGAGTTTTGGAGTTTCGGAGTTTTGGAGTTTCGGAGTTTCGGAGTTTTGGAGTTTTGCAGTTTTGGAGTTTTGGAGTTTTGGAGTTTTGGAGTTTCGGAGTTTCGGAGTTTTGGAGTATTGGAGTTTTGGAGTTTTGGAGTTTTGGAGTTTTGGAGTTTCGGAGTTTTGGAGTTTTGGAGTTTTGGAGTTTCGGAGTTTCGGAGTATTGGAGTTTTGGAGTTTCGGAGTTTTGGAGTTTTGGAGTTTTGGAGTTTTGGAGTTTCGGAGTTTTGGAGTTTCGGAGTTTTGGAGTTTTGGAGTTTTGGAGTTTCGGAGTTTCGGAGTTTCGGTGTTTTGGAGTTTTGGAGTTTTGGAGTATTGGAGTTTTGGAGTTTCGGAGTTTTGGAGTTTCGGAGTTTTGGAGTTTTGGAGTTTTGGAGATTCGGAGTTTTGGAGTTTCGGAGTTTTGGAGTTTTGGAGTTTTGGAGTTTTGGAGTTTCGGAGTTTTGGAGTTTTGGAGTTTCGGAGTTTTGGAGTTTCGGAGTTTTGGAGTTTTGGAGTTTTGCAGTTTCGGAGTTTCGGAGTTTCGGTGTTTTGGAGTTTCAGAGTTTTGGAGTATTGGAGTTTTGGAGTATTGGAGTTTTGGAGTTTCGGAGTTTTGGAGTTTCGGAGTTTTGGAGTTTTGGAGTATTGGAGTTTTGGAGTTTTGGAGTTTCGGAGTTTTGGAGTTTTGGAGTTTCGGAGTTTCGGAGTTTTGGAGTTTCGGAGTTTCGGAGTTTCGGCGTTTTGGAGTTTCGGAGTTTTGGAGTTTTGGAGTTTCGGAGTTTTGGAGTTTTGGAGTTTTGGAGTTTCGGAGTTTTGGAGTTTCGGAGTTTTGGAGTTTTGGAGTTTCGGAGTTTTGGAGTTTTGGAGTTTTGGAGATTCGGAGTTTTGGAGTTTCGGAGTTTTGGAGTTTCGGAGTTTTGGAGTTTTGGAGTTTTGGAGCTTTGGAGTTTTGGAGTTTCCGAGTTTTGGAGTTTCGGAGTTTTGGAGTTTCGGAGTTTCGGAGTTTTGGAGTTTTGGAGTTTTGGAGTTTTGGAGTTTTGGAGTTTCGGAGTTTCGGAGTTTTGGAGTATTGGAGTTTTGGAGTTTTGGAGTTTCGGAGTTTTGGAGTGTCGGAGTTTTGGAGTTTTGGAGTTTTGGAGTTTTGGAGTTTCGGAGTTTTGGAGTTTTGGAGTTTCGGAGTTTTGGAGTTTTGGAGTTTCGGAGTTTTGGAGTTTCGGAGTTTTGGAGTTTTGGAGTTTTGGAGTTTCGGAGTTTTGGAGTTTTGGAGTTTCGCAGTTTTGGAGTTTTGGAGTTTTGGAGTTTTGGAGTTTTGGAGTTTCGGAGTTTTGGAGTTTTGGAGTTTTGGAGTTTCGGAGTTTTGGAGTTTTGGAGTTTTGGAGTTTTGGAGTTTTGGAGTTTCGGAGTTTTGGAGTTTTGGAGTTTTGGAGTTTTGGAGTTTCGGAGTTTTGGAGTTTTGGAGTTTTGGAGTTTTGGAGTTTCGGAGTTTCGGAGTTTTGGAGTTTTGGAGTTTTGGAGTTTCGGAGTTTTGGAGTTTTGGAGTTTCGGAGTTTTGGAGTTTCGGAGTTTTGGAGTTTTGGAGTTTTGGAGTTTCGGAGTTTCGGAGTTTCGGTGTTTTGGAGTTTCAGAGTTTTGGAGTATTGGAGTTTTGGAGTATTGGAGTTTTGGAGTTTCGGAGTTTTGGAGTTTCGGAGTTTTGGAGTTTTGGAGTATTGGAGTTTTGGAGTTTTGGAGTTTCGGAGTTTTGGAGTTTTGGAGTTTCGGAGTTTCGGAGTTTCGGAGTTTCGGAGTTTTGGAGTTTCGGAGTTTTGGAGTTTTGGAGTTTCGGAGATTCGGAGTTTTGGAGTTTTGGAGTTTTGGAGTTTTGGAGTTTCGGAGTTTCGGAGTTTTGGAGTTTTGGAGTTTCGGAGTTTCGGAGTTTCGGAGTTTTGGAGTTTTGGAGTTTCGGAGTTTTGGAGTTTTGGAGTTTCGGAGTTTCGGAGATTCGGAGTTTTGGAGTTTTGGAGTTTCGGAGTTTTGGAGTTTTGGAGTTTCGGAGTTTCGGAGTTTCGGCGTTTTGGAGTTTCGGAGTTTTGGAGTTTTGGAGTTTCGGAGTTTTGGAGTTTTGGAGTTTCGGAGTTTTGGAGTTTCGGAGTTTTGGAGTTTTGGAGTTTCGGAGTTTTGGAGTGTTGGAGTTTTGGAGATTCGGAGTTTTGGAGTTTCGGAGTTTTGGAGTTTCGGAGTTTTGGAGTTTCGGAGTTTTGGAGTTTTGGAGTTTCGGAGTTTTGGAGTATTGGAGTTTTGGAGTTTCGGAGTTTCGGAGTTTTGGAGTATTGGAGTTTTGGAGTTTTGGAGTTTTCGAGTTTTGGAGTTTCGGAGTTTCGGAGTTTTGGAGTTTTGGAGTTTCGGAGTTTTGGAGTTTCGGAGTTTCGGAGTTTTGGAGTTTTGCAGTCTTGGAGTTTTGGAGTTTTGGAGTTTCGGAGTTTCGGAGTTTTGGAGTATTGGAGTTTTGGAGTTTTGGAGTTTTCGAGTTTTGGAGTTTCGGAGTTTCGGAGTTTTGGAGTTTTGGAGTTTTGGAGTTTCGGAGTTTCGGAGTATTGGAGTTTTGGAGTTTCGGAGTTTTGGAGTTTTGGAGTTTTGGAGTTTTGGAGTTTTGGAGTTTCGGAGTTTTGGAGTTTCGGAGTTTTGGAGTTTTGGAGTTTTGGAGTTTCGGAGTTTCGGAGTTTCGGTGTTTTGGAGTTTTGGAGTTTTGGAGTATTGGAGTTTTGGAGTTTTGGAGTTTCGGAGTTTTGGAGTTTCGGAGTTTTGGAGTTTCGGAGTTTTGGAGTTTCGGAGTTTTGGAGTTTCGGAGTTTTGGAGTTTTGGAGTTTTTGAGTTTTGGAGTTTTGGAGTTTCGGAGTTTTGGAGTATTGGAGTTTTGGAGTTTCGGAGTTTTGGAGTTTTGGAGTTTTGGAGTTTCGGAGTTTTGGAGTTTCGGAGTTTTGGAGTTTTGGAGTTTTGGAGTTTTGGAGTTTCGGAGTTTCGGAGTTTCGGTGTTTTGGAGTTTTGGAGTTTTGGAGTATTGGAGTTTCGGAGTTTTGGAGTTTTGGAGTTTCGGAGTTTCGGAGTTTCGGAGTTTCGGAGTTTTGGAGTTTCGGAGTTTTGGAGTTTTGGAGTTTCGGAGATTCGGAGTTTTGGAGTTTTGGAGTTTTGGAGTTTCGGAGTTTCGGAGTTTTGGAGTTTTGGAGTTTCGGAGTTTCGGAGTTTCGGAGTTTTGGAGTTTTGGAGTTTCGGAGTTTTGGAGTTTTGGAGTTTCGGAGTTTCGGAGTTTCGGAGTTTTGGAGTTTTGGAGTTTCGGAGTTTTGGAGTTTTGGAGTTTCGGAGTTTCGGAGTTTCGGTGTTTTGGAGTTTCGGAGTTTTGGAGTTTTGGAGTTTTGGAGTTTCGGAGTTTTGGAGTTGGAGTTTTGGAGTTTTGGAGTTTCGGAGTTTCGGAGTTTCGGTGTTTTGGAGTTTTGGAGTTTTGGAGTATTGGAGTTTTGGAGTTTTGGAGTTTCGGAGTTTTGGAGTTTCGGAGTTTTGGAGTTTTGGAGTTTTGGAGATTCGGAGTTTTGGAGTTTCGGAGTTTTGGAGTTTCGGAGTTTTGGAGTTTCGGAGTTTTGGAGTTTCGGAGTTTTGGAGTTTTGGAGTTTTGGAGTTTTTGAGTTTCGGTGTTTTGGAGTTTCAGAGTTTTGGAGTATTGGAGTTTTGGAGTATTGGAGTTTTGGAGTTTCGGAGTTTTGGAGTTTCGGAGTTTTGGAGTTTTGGAGTATTGGAGTTTTGGAGTTTTGGAGTTTTGGAGTTTCGGAGTTTCGGAGTATTGGAGTTTTGGAGTTTCGGAGTTTTGGAGTTTTGGAGTTTTGGAGTTTTGGAGTTTCGGAGTTTTGGAGTTTCGGAGTTTTGGAGTTTCGGAGTTTTGGAGTATTGGAGTTTTGGAGATTCGGAGTTTTGGAGTTTCGGAGTTTTGGAGTTTCGGAGTTTTGGAGTTTTGGAGTTTTGGAGTTTTGGAGTTTTGGAGTTTCCGAGTTTTGGAGTTTCGGAGTTTTGGAGTTTCGGAGTTTCGGAGTTTTGGAGTTTTGCAGTTTTGGAGTTTTGGAGTTTTGGAGTTTCGGAGTTTCGGAGTTTTGGAGTATTGGAGTTTTGGAGTTTTGGAGTTTTGGAGTTTCAGAGTTTTGGAGTATTGGAGTTTTGGAGTATTGGAGTTTTGGAGTTTCGGAGTTTTGGAGTTTCGGAGTTTTGGAGTTTTGGAGTATTGGAGTTTTGGAGTTTTGGAGTTTCGGAGTTTTGGAGTTTTGGAGTTTCGGAGTTTCGGAGTTTTGGAGTTTCGGAGTTTCGGAGTTTCGGCGTTTTGGAGTTTCGGAGTTTTGGAGTTTTGGAGTTTCGGAGTTTTGGAGTTTTGGAGTTTTGGAGTTTCGGAGTTTTGGAGTTTCGGAGTTTTGGAGTTTTGGAGTTTCGGAGTTTTGGAGTTTTGGAGTTTTGGAGATTCGGAGTTTTGGAGTTTCGGAGTTTTGGAGTTTCGGAGTTTTGGAGTTTTGGAGTTTTGGAGCTTTGGAGTTTTGGAGTTTCCGAGTTTTGGAGTTTCGGAGTTTTGGAGTTTCGGAGTTTCGGAGTTTTGGAGTTTTGGAGTTTTGGAGTTTTGGAGTTTTGGAGTTTCGGAGTTTCGGAGTTTTGGAGTATTGGAGTTTTGGAGTTTTGGAGTTTCGGAGTTTTGGAGTGTCGGAGTTTTGGAGTTTTGGAGTTTTGGAGTTTTGGAGTTTCGGAGTTTTGGAGTTTTGGAGTTTCGGAGTTTTGGAGTTTTGGAGTTTCGGAGTTTTGGAGTTTCGGAGTTTTGGAGTTTTGGAGTTTTGGAGTTTCGGAGTTTTGGAGTTTTGGAGTTTCGCAGTTTTGGAGTTTTGGAGTTTTGGAGTTTTGGAGTTTCGGAGTTTTGGAGTTTTGGAGTTTTGGAGTTTCGGAGTTTTGGAGTTTTGGAGTTTTGGAGTTTTGGAGTTTTGGAGTTTCGGAGTTTTGGAGTTTTGGAGTTTTGGAGTTTTGGAGTTTCGGAGTTTTGGAGTTTTGGAGTTTTGGAGTTTTGGAGTTTCGGAGTTTCGGAGTTTTGGAGTTTTGGAGTTTTGGAGTTTCGGAGTTTTGGAGTTTTGGAGTTTCGGAGTTTTGGAGTTTCGGAGTTTTGGAGTTTTGGAGTTTTGGAGTTTCGGAGTTTCGGAGTTTCGGTGTTTTGGAGTTTCAGAGTTTTGGAGTATTGGAGTTTTGGAGTATTGGAGTTTTGGAGTTTCGGAGTTTTGGAGTTTCGGAGTTTTGGAGTTTTGGAGTATTGGAGTTTTGGAGTTTTGGAGTTTCGGAGTTTTGGAGTTTTGGAGTTTCGGAGTTTCGGAGTTTCGGAGTTTCGGAGTTTTGGAGTTTCGGAGTTTTGGAGTTTTGGAGTTTCGGAGATTCGGAGTTTTGGAGTTTTGGAGTTTTGGAGTTTTGGAGTTTCGGAGTTTCGGAGTTTTGGAGTTTTGGAGTTTCGGAGTTTCGGAGTTTCGGAGTTTTGGAGTTTTGGAGTTTCGGAGTTTTGGAGTTTTGGAGTTTCGGAGTTTCGGAGTTTCGGAGTTTTGGAGTTTTGGAGTTTCGGAGTTTTGGAGTTTTGGAGTTTCGGAGTTTCGGAGTTTCGGCGTTTTGGAGTTTCGGAGTTTTGGAGTTTTGGAGTTTCGGAGTTTTGGAGTTTTGGAGTTTCGGAGTTTTGGAGTTTCGGAGTTTTGGAGTTTTGGAGTTTCGGAGTTTTGGAGTGTTGGAGTTTTGGAGATTCGGAGTTTTGGAGTTTCGGAGTTTTGGAGTTTCGGAGTTTTGGAGTTTCGGAGTTTTGGAGTTTTGGAGTTTCGGAGTTTTGGAGTATTGGAGTTTTGGAGTTTCGGAGTTTCGGAGTTTTGGAGTATTGGAGTTTTGGAGTTTTGGAGTTTTCGAGTTTTGGAGTTTCGGAGTTTCGGAGTTTCGGAGTTTTGGAGTTTTGGAGTTTCGGAGTTTTGGAGTTTCGGAGTTTCGGAGTTTTGGAGTTTTGCAGTCTTGGAGTTTTGGAGTTTTGGAGTTTCGGAGTTTCGGAGTTTTGGAGTATTGGAGTTTTGGAGTTTTGGAGTTTTCGAGTTTTGGAGTTTCGGAGTTTCGGAGTTTTGGAGTTTTGGAGTTTTGGAGTTTCGGAGTTTCGGAGTATTGGAGTTTTGGAGTTTCGGAGTTTTGGAGTTTTGGAGTTTTGGAGTTTTGGAGTTTTGGAGTTTCGGAGTTTTGGAGTTTCGGAGTTTTGGAGTTTTGGAGTTTCGGAGTTTCGGAGTTTTGGAGTATTGGAGTTTTGGAGTTTTGGAGTTTTCGAGTTTTGGAGTTTCGGAGTTTCGGAGTTTTGGAGTTTTGGAGTTTCGGAGTTTTGGAGTTTCGGAGTTTCGGAGTTTTGGAGTTTTGCAGTTTTGGAGTTTTGGAGTTTTGGAGTTTCGGAGTTTCGGAGTTTTGGAGTATTGGAGTTTTGGAGTTTTGGAGTTTTCGAGTTTTGGAGTTTCGGAGTTTCGGAGTTTTGGAGTTTTGGAGTTTTGGAGTTTCGGAGTTTCGGAGTATTGGAGTTTTGGAGTTTCGGAGTTTTGGAGTTTTGGAGTTTTGGAGTTTCGGAGTTTTGGAGTTTCGGAGTTTTGGAGTTTTGGAGTTTTGGAGTTTCGGAGTTTCGGAGTTTCGGAGTTTCGGTGTTTTGGAGTTTTGGAGTTTTGGAGTATTGGAGTTTTGGAGTTTTGGAGTTTCGGAGTTTTGGAGTTTCGGAGTTTCGGAGTTTTGGAGTTTCGGAGTTTTGGAGTTTCGGAGTTTTGGAGTTTCGGAGTTTTGGAGTTTCGGAGTTTTGGAGTTTTTGAGTTTTGGAGTTTTGGAGTTTCGGAGTTTTGGAGTATTGGAGTTTTGGAGTTTCGGAGTTTTGGAGTTTTGGAGTTTTGGAGTTTCGGAGTTTTGGAGTTTCGGAGTTTTGGAGTTTTGGAGTTTTGGAGTTTTGGAGTTTCGGAGTTTCGGAGTTTCGGTGTTTTGGAGTTTTGGAGTTTTGGAGTATTGGAGTTTCGGAGTTTTGGAGTTTTGGAGTTTCGGAGTTTCGGAGTTTCGGAGTTTCGGAGTTTCGGAGTTTTGGAGTTTCGGAGTTTTGGAGTTTTGGAGTTTCGGAGTTTCGGAGTTTCGGAGTTTCGGAGTTTTGGAGTTTCGGAGTTTTGGAGTTTTGGAGTTTCGGAGATTCGGAGTTTTGGAGTTTTGGAGTTTTGGAGTTTTGGAGTTTCGGAGTTTCGGAGTTTTGGAGTTTTGGAGTTTCGGAGTTTCGGAGTTTCGGAGTTTTGGAGTTTTGGAGTTTCGGAGTTTTGGAGTTTTGGAGTTTCGGAGTTTCGGAGTTTCGGAGTTTTGGAGTTTTGGAGTTTCGGAGTTTTGGAGTTTTGGAGTTTCGGAGTTTCGGAGTTTCGGCGTTTTGGAGTTTCGGAGTTTTGGAGTTTTGGAGTTTTGGAGTTTCGGAGTTTTGGAGTTTTGGAGTTTCGGAGTTTTGGAGTTTCGGAGTTTTGGAGTTTTGGAGTTTCGGAGTTTTGGAGTGTTGGAGTTTTGGAGATTCGGAGTTTTGGAGTTTCGGAGTTTTGGAGTTTCGGAGTTTTGGAGTTTCGGAGTTTTGGAGTTTTGGAGTTTCGGAGTTTTGGAGTATTGGAGTTTTGGAGTTTCGGAGTTTCGGAGTTTTGGAGTATTGGAGTTTTGGAGTTTTGGAGTTTTCGAGTTTTGGAGTTTCGGAGTTTCGGAGTTTTGGAGTTTTGGAGTTTCGGAGTTTTGGAGTTTCGGAGTTTCGGAGTTTTGGAGTTTTGCAGTTTTGGAGTTTTGGAGTTTTGGAGTTTCGGAGTTTCGGAGTTTTGGAGTATTGGAGTTTTGGAGTTTTGGAGTTTTCGAGTTTTGGAGTTTCGGAGTTTCGGAGTTTTGGAGTTTTGGAGTTTTGGAGTTTCGGAGTTTCGGAGTATTGGAGTTTTGGAGTTTCGGAGTTTTGGAGTTTTGGAGTTTTGGAGTTTCGGAGTTTTGGAGTTTCGGAGTTTTGGAGTTTTGGAGTTTTGGAGTTTCGGAGTTTCGGAGTTTCGGAGTTTCGGTGTTTTGGAGTTTTGGAGTTTTGGAGTATTGGAGTTTTGGAGTTTTGGAGTTTCGGAGTTTTGGAGTTTCGGAGTTTCGGAGTTTTGGAGTTTCGGAGTTTTGGAGTTTCGGAGTTTTGGAGTTTCGGAGTTTTGGAGTTTCGGAGTTTTGGAGTTTTTGAGTTTTGGAGTTTTGGAGTTTCGGAGTTTTGGAGTATTGGAGTTTTGGAGTTTCGGAGTTTTGGAGTTTTGGAGTTTTGGAGTTTCGGAGTTTTGGAGTTTCGGAGTTTTGGAGTTTTGGAGTTTTGGAGTTTTGGAGTTTCGGAGTTTCGGAGTTTCGGTGTTTTGGAGTTTTGGAGTTTTGGAGTATTGGAGTTTCGGAGTTTTGGAGTTTTGGAGTTTCGGAGTTTCGGAGTTTCGGAGTTTCGGAGTTTCGGAGTTTTGGAGTTTCGGAGTTTTGGAGTTTTGGAGTTTCGGAGATTCGGAGTTTTGGAGTTTTGGAGTTTTGGAGTTTCGGAGTTTCGGAGTTTTGGAGTTTTGGAGTTTCGGAGTTTCGGAGTTTCGGAGTTTTGGAGTTTTGGAGTTTCGGAGTTTTGGAGTTTTGGAGTTTCGGAGTTTCGGAGTTTCGGAGTTTTGGAGTTTTGGAGTTTCGGAGTTTTGGAGTTTTGGAGTTTCGGAGTTTCGGAGTTTCGGTGTTTTGGAGTTTCGGAGTTTTGGAGTTTTGGAGTTTTGGAGTTTCGGAGTTTTGGAGTTTTGGAGTTTCGGAGTTTTGGAGTTTCGGAGTTTTGGAGTTTTGGAGTTTCGGAGTTTTGGAGTTTTGGAGTTTTGGAGATTCGGAGTTTTGGAGTTTCGGAGTTTTGGAGTTTCGGAGTTTTGGAGTTTTGGAGTTTTGGAGCTTTGGAGTTTTGGAGTTTCCGAGTTTTGGAGTTTCGGAGTTTTGGAGTTTCGGAGTTTCGGAGTTTTGGAGTTTTGCAGTTTTGGAGTTTTGGAGTTTTGGAGTTTCGGAGTTTCGGAGTTTTGGAGTATTGGAGTTTTGGAGTTTTGGAGTTTTCGAGTTTTGGAGTTTCGGAGTTTCGGAGTTTTGGAGTTTTGGAGTTTTGGAGTTTCGGAGTTTCGGAGTATTGGAGTTTTGGAGTTTCGGAGTTTTGGAGTTTTGGAGTTTTGGAGTTTTGGAGTTTTGGAGTTTCGGAGTTTTGGAGTTTCGGAGTTTTGGAGTTTTGGAGTTTTGGAGTTTCGGAGTTTCGGAGTTTCGGTGTTTTGGAGTTTTGGAGTTTTGGAGTATTGGAGTTTTGGAGTTTTGGAGTTTCGGAGTTTTGGAGTTTCGGAGTTTTGGAGTTTTGGAGTTTTGGAGATTCGGAGTTTTGGAGTTTCGGAGTTTTGGAGTTTCGGAGTTTTGGAGTTTCGGAGTTTTGGAGTTTCGGAGTTTTGGAGTTTTGGAGTTTTTGAGTTTTGGAGTTTTGGAGTTTCGGAGTTTTGGAGTATTGGAGTTTTGGAGTTTCGGAGTTTTGGAGTTTTGGAGTTTTGGAGTTTCGGAGTTTTGGAGTTTCGGAGTTTTGGAGTTTTGGAGTTTTGGAGTTTTGGAGTTTCGGAGTTTCGGAGTTTCGGTGTTTTGGAGTTTTGGAGTTTTGGAGTATTGGAGTTTTGGAGTTTTCGAGTTTTGGAGTTTCGGAGTTTCGGAGTTTTGGAGTTTCGGAGTTTTGGAGTTTCGGAGTTTTGGAGTTTTGGAGTTTTGGAGTTTCGGAGTTTTGGAGTTTTGGAGTTTTGGAGTTTCGGAGTTTTGGAGTTTTGGAGTTTTGGAGTTTTGGAGTTTTGGAGTTTCGGAGTTTTGGAGTTTTGGAGTTTTGGAGTTTTGGAGTTTCGGAGTTTCGGAGTTTTGGAGTTTTGGAGTTTTGGAGTTTCGGAGTTTTGGAGTTTTGGAGTTTCGGAGTTTTGGAGTTTCGGAGTTTTGGAGTATTGGAGTTTTGGAGATTCGGAGTTTTGGAGTTTCGGAGTTTTGGAGTTTCGGAGTTTTGGAGTTTTGGAGTTTTGGAGTTTTGGAGTTTTGGAGTTTCCGAGTTTTGGAGTTTCGGAGTTTTGGAGTTTCGGAGTTTCGGAGTTTTGGAGTTTTGCAGTTTTGGAGTTTTGGAGTTTTGGAGTTTCGGAGTTTTGGAGTATTGGAGTTTTGGAGTTTTGGAGTTTTGGAGTTTTGGAGTTTCGGAGTTTCGGAGTTTTGGAGTTTTGGAGTTTTGGAGTTTCGGAGTTTTGGAGTTTTGGAGTTTCGGAGTTTTGGAGTTTCGGAGTTTTGGAGTATTGGAGTTTTGGAGATTCGGAGTTTTGGAGTTTCGGAGTTTTGGAGTTTCGGAGTTTTGGAGTTTTGGAGTTTTGGAGTTTCCGAGTTTTGGAGTTTCGGAGTTTTGGAGTTTCGGAGTTTCGGAGTTTTGGAGTTTTGCAGTTTTGGAGTTTTGGAGTTTTGGAGTTTCGGAGTTTCGGAGTTTTGGAGTATTGGAGTTTTGGAGTTTTGGAGTTTTGGAGTATTGGAGTTTTGGAGTTTTGGAGTTTTGGAGTTTCGGAGTTTTGGAGTTTCGGAGTTTTGGAGTTTTGGAGTTTTGGAGTTTTGGAGTTTCGGAGTTTCGGAGTTTCGGTGTTTTGGAGTTTTGGAGGTTTGGAGTATTGGAGTTTTGGAGTTTTGGAGTTTCGGAGTTTTGGAGTTTTGGAGTTTCGGAGTTTTGGAGTTTTGGAGTTTTGGAGTTTTGGAGTTTCGGAGTTTTGGAGTTTTGGAGATTCGGAGTTTTGGAGTTTCGGAGTTTTGGAGTTTCGGAGTTTTGGAGTTTTGGAGCTTTGGAGTTTTGGAGTTTCCGAGTTTTGGAGTTTCGGAGTTTTGGAGTTTCGGAGTTTCGGAGTTTTGGAGTTTTGCAGTTTTGGAGTTTTGGAGTTTTGGAGTTTCGGAGTTTCGGAGTTTTGGAGTATTGGAGTTTTGGAGTTTTGGAGTTTTCGAGTTTTCGAGTTTCGGAGTTTCGGAGTTTTGGAGTTTTGGAGTTTTGGAGTTTCGGAGTTTCGGTGTTTTGGAGTTTTGGAGTTTTGGAGTATTGGAGTTTTGGAGTTTTGGAGTTTCGGAGTTTTGGAGTTTCGGAGTTTTGGAGTATTGGAGTTTTGGAATTTCGGAGTTTCGGAGTTTTGGAGTTTCGGAGTTTTGGAGTTTTGGAGTTTCGGAGTTTTGGAGTTTTGGAGTTTTGGAGATTCGGAGTTTCGGAGTTTCGGAGTTTTGGAGTTTTGGAGTTTCGGAGTTTCAGAGTTTCGGAGTTTTGGAGTTTTGGAGTTTCGGAGTTTTGGAGTTTCGGAGTTTCGGAGTTTCGGAGTTTCGGAGTTTCGGAGTTTTGGAGTTTTGGAGTTTCGGAGTTTCGGAGTTTCGGAGTTTTGGAGTTTTGGAGTTTTGGAGTTTCGGAGTTTCGGAGTTTCGGAGTTTCGGAGTTTTGGAGTTTTGGAGTTTCGGAGTTTTGGAGTTTTGGAGTTTCGGAGTTTTGGAGTATTGGAGTTTTGGAGTTTCGGAGTTTCGGAGTTTTGGAGTATTGGAGTTTTGGAGTTTTGGAGTTTTCGAGTTTTGGAGTTTCGGAGTTTCGGAGTTTCGGAGTTTTGGAGTTTTGGAGTTTCGGAGTTTTGGAGTTTTGGAGTTTCGGAGTTTTGGAGTTTTGGAGTTTCGGAGTTTTGGAGTTTTGGAGTTTTGGAGTTTTGGAGTTTCCGAGTTTCGGAGTTTCGGAGTTTTGGTGTTTCGGAGTTTTGGAGTTTTGGAGTTTTGGAGTTTCGGAGTTTTGGAGTTTTGGAGTTTTGGAGCTTTGGAGTTTTGGAGTTTTGGAGTTTCGGAGTTTTGGAGTTTTGGAGTATTGGAGTTTTGGAGTTTTGGAGTTTCGGAGTTTTCGAGTTTTGGAGTTTTGGAGATTCGGAGTTTTGGAGTTTCGGAGTTTCGGAGTTTCGGAGTTTTGGAGTTTTGGAGTTTTGGAGTTTTGTAGTTTTGGAGTTTTGGAGTTTCGGAGTTTCGGAGTTTTGGAGTTTTGGAGATTCGGAGTTTTGAAGTTTTGGAGTATTGGAGTTTCGGAGTTTTGGAGTTTTGGAGTTTCGGAGTATTGGAGTATTGGAGTTTTGGAGTTTCGGAGTTTTGGAGTTTTGGAGTTTCGGAGTTTTTGAGTTTGGGAGTTTTGGAGTTTTGGAGTTTTGGAGTTTTGGAGTTTCGGAGTTTCGGTGTTTTGGAGTTTTGGAGTTTTGGAGTATTGGAGTTTTGGAGTTTTGGAGTTTCGGAGTTTTGGAGTTTCGGAGTTTTGGAGTATTGGAGTTTTGGAGTTTCGGAGTTTTGGAGTTTTGGAGTTTTGGAGTATTGGAGTTTTGGAGTTTTGGAGCTTTGGAGTTTTGGAGTTTTGGAGTTTCGGAGTTTTGGAGTTTTGGAGTATTGGAGTTTTGGAGTTTTGGAGTTTCGGAGTTTTGGAGTTTCGGAGTTTTGGAGTTTCGGAGTTTTGGAGTTTTGGAGTTTTGGAGTTTATGAGTTTTGGAGTTTTTGAGTTTTGGAGTTTTGGTGCTTTGGAGTTTTGGAGTTTTGGAGTTTCGGAGTTTTGGAGTTTTGGAGTTTTGGAGTTTTGGAGTTTTGGAGTTTTGGAGTTTTGGAGTTTTGGAGTTTCGGAGTTTTGGAGTTTTGGAGTTTTGGAGTTTCGGAGTATTGGAGTTTTGGAGTTTTGGAGTTTTGGAGTTTCCGAGTTTTGGAGATTCGGAGTTTTGGAGTTTTGGAGTTTTGGAGTTTCGGAGTTTCGGAGTTTCGGTGTTTTGGAGTTTTGGAGTTTTGGAGTATTGGAGTTTTGGAGTTTTGGAGTTTCGGAGTTTTGGAGTGTCGGAGTTTTGGAGTTTTGGAGTTTTGGAGTTTTGGAGTTTCGGAGTTTTGGAGTTTTGGAGTTTTGGAGTTTTGGAGTTTCGGAGTTTTGGAGTTTGGGAGTTTTGGAGTTTTGGAGTTTCGGAGTTTTGGAGTTTTGGAGTTTTGGAGTTTTGGAGTTTTGGAGTTTTTGAGTTTTGGAGTTTCGGAGTTTTGGAGTATTGGAGTTTTGGAGTTTCGGAGTTTTGGAGTTTTGGAGTTTTGGAGTTTCGGAGTTTCGGAGTTTCGGTGTTTTGGAGTTTTGGAGTTTTGGAGTATTGGAGTTTTGGAGTTTTGGAGTTTCGGAGTTTTGGAGTTTCGGAGTTTTGGAGTTTTGGAGTTTTGGAGATTCGGAGTTTTGGAGTTTCGGAGTTTTGGAGTTTTGGAGATTCGGAGTTTTGAAGTTTCGGAGTTTTGGAGTTTCGGAGTTTTGGAGTTTCGGAGTTTCGGAGTTTTGGAGTTTCGGAGTTTTGGAGTATTGGAGTTTTGGAGTTTCGGAGTTTCGGAGTTTTGGAGTATTGGAGTTTTGGAGTTTTGGAGTTTTCGAGTTTTGGAGTTTCGGAGTTTCGGAGTTTTGGAGTTTTGGAGTTTTGGAGTTTCGGAGTTTTGGAGTTTTGGAGTTTCGGAGTTTTGGAGTTTCGGAGTTTTGGAGTTTTGGAGTTTTGGAGTTTCGGAGATTTGGAGTTTTGGAGTTTCGCAGTTTTGGAGTTTTGGAGTTTTGGAGTTTTGGAGTTTTGGAGTTTCGGAGTTTTGGAGTTTTGGAGTTTTGGAGTTTCGGAGTTTTGGAGTTTTGGAGTTTTGGAGTTTTGGAGTTTTGGAGTTTCGGAGTTTTGGAGTTTTGGAGTTTTGGAGTTTTGGAGTTTCGGAGTTTTGGAGTTTTGGAGTTTTGGAGTTTTGGAGTTTCGCAGTTTCGGAGTTTTGGAGTTTTGGAGTTTTGGAGTTTCGGAGTTTTGGAGTTTTGGAGTTTCGGAGTTTTGGAGTTTCGGAGTTTTGGAGTTTTGGAGTTTTGGAGTTTCGGAGTTTCGGAGTTTCGGTGTTTCGGAGTTTCAGAGTTTTGGAGTATTGGAGTTTTGGAGTATTGGAGTTTTGGAGTTTCGGAGTTTTGGAGTTTCGGAGTTTTGGAGTTTTGGAGTATTGGAGTTTTGGAGTTTCGGAGTTTTGGAGTTTTGGAGTTTCGGAGTTTCGGAGTTTTGGAGTTTCGGAGTTTCGGAGTTTCGGCGTTTTGGAGTTTCGGAGTTTTGGAGTTTTGGAGTTTCGGAGTTTTGGAGTTTTGGAGTTTCGGAGTTTTGGAGTTTCGGAGTTTTGGAGTTTTGGAGTTTCGGAGTTTTGGAGTTTTGGAGTTTTGGAGATTCGGAGTTTTGGAGTTTCGGAGTTTTGGAGTTTCGGAGTTTTGGAGTTTTGGAGTTTTGGAGCTTTGGAGTTTTGGAGTTTCCGAGTTTTGGAGTTTCGGAGTTTTGGAGTTTCGGAGTTTCGGAGTTTTGGAGTTTTGCAGTTTTGGAGTTTTGGAGTTTTGGAGTTTTGGAGTTTTGGAGTTTCGGAGTTTCGGAGTTTTGGAGTATTGGAGTTTTGGAGTTTTGGAGTTTTCGAGTTTTGGAGTTTCGGAGTTTTGGAGTTTTGGAGTTTTGGAGTTTCGGAGTTTCGGAGTATTGGAGTTTTGGAGTTTCGGAGTTTTGGAGTTTTGGAGTTTTGGAGTTTCGGAGTTTTGGAGTTTCGGAGTTTTGGAGTTTTGGAGTTTTGGAGTTTCGGAGTTTCGGAGTTTCGGTGTTTTGGAGTTTTGGAGTTTTGGAGTATTGGAGTTTTGGAGTTTCGGAGTTTTGGAGTTTCGGAGTTTTGGAGTTTTGGAGTTTTGGAGATTCGGAGTTTTGGAGTTTCGGAGTTTTGGAGTTTCGGAGTTTTGGAGTTTCGGAGTTTTGGAGTTTCGGAGTTTTGGAGTTTCGGAGTTTTGGAGTTTTGGAGTTTTGGAGTTTTTGAGTTTTGGAGTTTTGGAGTTTCGGAGTTTTGGAGTATTGGAGTTTTGGAGTTTCGGAGTTTTGGAGTTTTGGAGTTTTGGAGTTTCAGAGTTTTGGAGTTTCGGAGTTTTGGAGTTTTGGAGTTTTGGAGCTTTGGAGTTTCGGAGTTTCGGAGTTTCGGTGTTTTGGAGTTTCGGAGTTTTGGAGTTTCGGAGTTTTGGAGTTTTGGAGTTTTGGAGTTTTGGAGTTTCGGAGTTTCGGAGTTTCGGTGTTTTGGAGTTTTGGAGTTTTGGAGTATTGGAGTTTTGGAGTTTTCGAGTTTTGGAGTTTCGGAGTTTCGGAGTTTTGGAGTTTCGGAGTTTTGGAGTTTCGGAGTTTTGGAGTTTTGGAGTTTTGGAGTTTCGGAGTTTTGGAGTTTTGGAGTTTTGGAGTTTCGGAGTTTTGGAGTTTTGGAGTTTTGGAGTTTTGGAGTTTTGGAGTTTCGGAGTTTTGGAGTTTTGGAGTTTTGGAGTTTTGGAGTTTCGGAGTTTCGGAGTTTTGGAGTTTTGGAGTTTTGGAGTTTCGGAGTTTTGGAGTTTTGGAGTTTCGGAGTTTTGGAGTTTCGGAGTTTTGGAGTATTGGAGTTTTGGAGATTCGGAGTTTTGGAGTTTCGGAGTTTTGGAGTTTCGGAGTTTTGGAGTTTTGGAGTTTTGGAGTTTTGGAGTTTCCGAGTTTTGGAGTTTCGGAGTTTTGGAGTTTCGGAGTTTCGGAGTTTTGGAGTTTTGCAGTTTTGGAGTTTTGGAGTTTTGGAGTTTCGGAGTTTCGGAGTTTTGGAGTATTGGAGTTTTGGAGTTTTGGAGTTTTGGAGTTTTGGAGTTTCGGAGTTTCGGAGTTTTGGAGTTTTGGAGTTTTGGAGTTTCGGAGTTTTGGAGTTTTGGAGTTTTGGAGTTTCGGAGTTTTGGAGTTTCGGAGTTTTGGAGTATTGGAGTTTTGGAGATTCGGAGTTTTGGAGTTTCGGAGTTTTGGAGTTTCGGAGTTTTGGAGTTTTGGAGTTTTGGAGTTTTGGAGTTTCCGAGTTTTGGAGTTTCGGAGTTTTGGAGTTTCGGAGTTTCGGAGTTTTGGAGTTTTGCAGTTTTGGAGTTTTGGAGTTTTGGAGTTTCGGAGTTTCGGAGTTTTGGAGTATTGGAGTTTTGGAGTTTTGGAGTTTTGGAGTATTGGAGTTTTGGAGTTTTGGAGTTTTGGAGTTTCGGAGTTTTGGAGTTTCGGAGTTTTGGAGTTTTGGAGTTTTGGAGTTTTGGAGTTTCGGAGTTTCGGAGTTTCGGTGTTTTGGAGTTTTGGAGTTTTGGAGTTTTGGAGTATTGGAGTTTTGGAGTTTTGGAGTTTCGGAGTTTTGGAGTTTTGGAGTTTCGGAGTTTTGGAGTTTTGGAGTTTTGGAGTTTTGGAGTTTCGGAGTTTTGGAGTTTTGGAGTTTTGGAGATTCGGAGTTTTGGAGTTTCGGAGTTTTGGAGTTTCGGAGTTTTGGAGTTTTGGAGCTTTGGAGTTTTGGAGTTTCCGAGTTTTGGAGTTTCGGAGTTTTGGAGTTTCGGAGTTTCGGAGTTTTGGAGTTTTGCAGTTTTGGAGTTTTGGAGTTTTGGAGTTTCGGAGTTTCGGAGTTTTGGAGTATTGGAGTTTTGGAGTTTTGGAGTTTTCGAGTTTTCGAGTTTCGGAGTTTCGGAGTTTTGGAGTTTTGGAGTTTTGGAGTTTCGGAGTTTCGGTGTTTTGGAGTTTTGGAGTTTTGGAGTATTGGAGTTTTGGAGTTTTGGAGTTTTGGAGTTTCGGAGTTTTGGAGTTTCGGAGTTTTGGAGTATTGGAGTTTTGGAATTTCGGAGTTTCGGAGTTTTGGAGTTTCGGAGTTTTGGAGTTTTGGAGTTTCGGAGTTTTGGAGTTTTGGAGTTTTGGAGATTCGGAGTTTCGGAGTTTCGGAGTTTTGGAGTTTTGGAGTTTCGGAGTTTCAGAGTTTCGGAGTTTTGGTGTTTTGGAGTTTCGGAGTTTTGGAGTTTCGGAGTTTCGGAGTTTCGGAGTTTCGGAGTTTTGGAGTTTTGGAGTTTCGGAGTTTCGGAGTTTCGGAGTTTTGGAGTTTTGGAGTTTTGGAGTTTCGGAGTTTCGGAGTTTCGGAGTTTCGGAGTTTTGGAGTTTTGGAGTTTCGGAGTTTTGGAGTTTTGGAGTTTCGGAGTTTTGGAGTATTGGAGTTTTGGAGTTTCGGAGTTTCGGAGTTTTGGAGTATTGGAGTTTTGGAGTTTTGGAGTTTTCGAGTTTTGGAGTTTCGGAGTTTCGGAGTTTCGGAGTTTTGGAGTTTTGGAGTTTCGGAGTTTTGGAGTTTTGGAGTTTCGGAGTTTTGGAGTTTTGGAGTTTCGGAGTTTTGGAGTTTTGGAGTTTTGGAGTTTTGGAGTTTCCGAGTTTCGGAGTTTCGGAGTTTTGGTGTTTCGGAGTTTTGGAGTTTTGGAGTTTTGGAGTTTCGGAGTTTTGGAGTTTTGGAGTTTTGGAGCTTTGGAGTTTTGGAGTTTTGGAGTTTCGGAGTTTTGGAGTTTTGGAGTATTGGAGTTTTGGAGTTTTGGAGTTTCGGAGTTTTCGAGTTTTGGAGTTTTGGAGTTTCGGAGTTTTGGAGTTTCGGAGTTTTGGAGTATTGGAGTTTTGGAGTTTCGGAGTTTTGGAGTTTTGGAGTTTTGGAGTATTGGAGTTTTGGAGTTTTGGAGCTTTGGAGTTTTGGAGTTTTGGAGTTTCGGAGTTTTGGAGTTTTGGAGTATTGGAGTTTTGGAGTTTTGGAGTTTCGGAGTTTTGGAGTTTCGGAGTTTTGGAGTTTCGGAGTTTTGGAGTTTTGGAGTTTTGGAGTTTTTGAGTTTTGGAGTTTTTGAGTTTTGGAGTTTTGGTGCTTTGGAGTTTTGGAGTTTTGGAGTTTCGGAGTTTTGGAGTTTTGGAGTTTTGGAGTTTTGGAGTTTTGGAGTTTTGGAGTTTTGGAGTTTCGGAGTTTTGGAGTTTTGGAGTTTTGGAGTTTCGGAGTATTGGAGTTTTGGAGTTTTGGAGTTTTGGAGTTTCCGAGTTTTGGAGATTCGGAGTTTTGGAGTTTTGGAGTTTTGGAGTTTCGGAGTTTCGGAGTTTCGGTGTTTTGGAGTTTTGGAGTTTTGGAGTATTGGAGTTTTGGAGTTTTGGAGTTTCGGAGTTTTGGAGTGTCGGAGTTTTGGAGTTTTGGAGTTTTGGAGTTTTGGAGTTTCGGAGTTTTGGAGTTTTGGAGTTTTGGAGTTTTGGAGTTTCGGAGTTTTGGAGTTTGGGAGTTTTGGAGTTTTGGAGATTCGGAGTTTTGGAGTTTCGGAGTTTTGGAGTTTCGGAGTTTTGGAGTTTCGGAGTTTTGGAGTTTCGGAGTTTTGGAGTTTCGGAGTTTTGGAGTTTTGGAGTTTTGGAGTTTTGGAGTTTTGGAGTTTTTGAGTTTTGGAGTTTTGGAGTTTTGGAGTTTCGGAGTTTCGGAGTTTCGGTGTTTTGGAGTTTTGGAGTTTTGGAGTATTGGAGTTTTGGAGTTTTGGAGTTTCGGAGTTTTGGAGTTTCGGAGTTTTGGAGTTTTGGAGTTTTGGAGATTCGGAGTTTTGGAGTTTCGGAGTTTTGGAGTTTTGGAGATTCGGAGTTTTGAAGTTTCGGAGTTTTGGAGTTTCGGAGTTTTGGAGTTTCGGAGTTTCGGAGTTTTGGAGTTTCGGAGTTTTGGAGTATTGGAGTTTTGGAGTTTCGGAGTTTCGGAGTTTTGGAGTATTGGAGTTTTGGAGTTTTGGAGTTTTCGAGTTTTGGAGTTTCGGAGTTTCGGAGTTTTGGAGTTTTGGAGTTTTGGAGTTTCGGAGTTTTGGAGTTTTGGAGTTTCGGAGTTTTGGAGTTTCGGAGTTTTGGAGTTTTGGAGTTTTGGAGTTTCGGAGATTTGGAGTTTTGGAGTTTCGCAGTTTTGGAGTTTTGGAGTTTTGGAGTTTTGGAGTTTTGGAGTTTCGGAGTTTTGGAGTTTTGGAGTTTTGGAGTTTCGGAGTTTTGGAGTTTTGGAGTTTTGGAGTTTTGGAGTTTCGGAGTTTTGGAGTTTTGGAGTTTTGGAGTTTTGGAGTTTCGGAGTTTTGGAGTTTTGGAGTTTTGGAGTTTTGGAGTTTCGGAGTTTCGGAGTTTTGGAGTTTTGGAGTTTTGGAGTTTCGGAGTTTTGGAGTTTTGGAGTTTCGGAGTTTTGGAGTTTCGGAGTTTTGGAGTTTTGGAGTTTTGGAGTTTTGGAGTTTCGGAGTTTCGGAGTTTCGGTGTTTTGGAGTTTCAGAGTTTTGGAGTATTGGAGTTTTGGAGTATTGGAGTTTTGGAGTTTCGGAGTTTTGGAGTTTCGGAGTTTTGGAGTTTTGGAGTATTGGAGTTTTGGAGTTTCGGAGTTTTGGAGTTTTGGAGTTTCGGAGTTTCGGAGTTTTGGAGTTTCGGAGTTTCGGAGTTTCGGCGTTTTGGAGTTTCGGAGTTTTGGAGTTTTGGAGTTTCGGAGTTTTGGAGTTTTGGAGTTTCGGAGTTTTGGAGTTTCGGAGTTTTGGAGTTTTGGAGTTTCGGAGTTTTGGAGTTTTGGAGTTTTGGAGATTCGGAGTTTTGGAGTTTCGGAGTTTTGGAGTTTCGAAGTTTTGGAGTTTTGGAGTTTTGGAGCTTTGGAGTTTTGGAGTTTCCGAGTTTTGGAGTTTCGGAGTTTTGGAGTTTCGGAGTTTCGGAGTTTTGGAGTTTTGCAGTTTTGGAGTTTTGGAGTTTTGGAGTTTTGGAGTTTCGGAGTTTCGGAGTTTTGGAGTATTGGAGTTTTGGAGTTTTGGAGTTTTCGAGTTTTGGAGTTTCGGAGTTTTGGAGTTTTGGAGTTTTGGAGTTTCGGAGTTTCGGAGTATTGGAGTTTTGGAGTTTCGGAGTTTTGGAGTTTTGGAGTTTTGGAGTTTTGGAGTTTCGGAGTTTTGGAGTTTCGGAGTTTTGGAGTTTTGGAGTTTTGGAGTTTCGGAGTTTCGGAGTTTCGGTGTTTTGGAGTTTTGGAGTTTTGGAGTATTGGAGTTTTGGAGTTTCGGAGTTTTGGAGTTTCGGAGTTTTGGAGTTTTGGAGTTTTGGAGATTCGGAGTTTTGGAGTTTCGGAGTTTTGGAGTTTCGGAGTTTTGGAGTTTCGGAGTTTTGGAGTTTCGGAGTTTTGGAGTTTCGGAGTTTTGGAGTTTTGGAGTTTTGGAGTTTTTGAGTTTTGGAGTTTTGGAGTTTCGGAGTTTTGGAGTATTGGAGTTTTGGAGTTTCGGAGTTTTGGAGTTTTGGAGTTTTGGAGTTTCGGAGTTTTGGAGTTTCGGAGTTTTGGAGTTTTGGAGTTTTGGAGTTTTGGAGTTTCGGAGTTTCGGAGTTTCGGTGTTTTGGAGTTTCGGAGTTTTGGAGTTTCGGAGTTTTGGAGTTTCGGAGTTTTGGAGTTTTGGAGTTTTGGAGATTCGGAGTTTTGGAGTTTCGGAGTTTTGGAGTTTCGGAGTTTTGGAGTTTCGGAGTTTTGGAGTTTCGGAGTTTTGGAGTTTTGGAGTTTTGGAGTTTTTGAGTTTTGGAGTTTTGGAGTTTCGGAGTTTTGGAGTATTGGAGTTTTGGAGTTTCGGAGTTTTGGAGTTTTGGAGTTTTGGAGTTTCGGAGTTTTCGAGTTTCGGAGTTTTGGAGTTTTGGAGTTTTGGAGTTTTGGAGTTTCGGAGTTTCGGAGTTTCGGTGTTTTGGAGTTTTGGAGTTTTGGAGTATTGGAGTTTTGGAGTTTTCGAGTTTTGGAGTTTCGGAGTTTCGGAGTTTTGGAGTTTCGGAGTTTTGGAGTTTCGGAGTTTTGGAGTTTTGGAGTTTTGGAGTTTCGGAGTTTTGGAGTTTTGGAGTTTTGGAGTTTCGGAGTTTTGGAGTTTTGGAGTTTTGGAGTTTTGGAGTTTTGGAGTTTCGGAGTTTTGGAGTTTTGGAGTTTTGGAGTTTTGGAGTTTCGGAGTTTCGGAGTTTTGGAGTTTTGGAGTTTTGGAGTTTCGGAGTTTTGGAGTTTTGGAGTTTCGGAGTTTTGGAGTTTCGGAGTTTTGGAGTATTGGAGTTTTGGAGATTCGGAGTTTTGGAGTTTCGGAGTTTTGGAGTTTCGGAGTTTTGGAGTTTTGGAGTTTTGGAGTTTTGGAGTTTTGGAGTTTCCGAGTTTTGGAGTTTCGGAGTTTTGGAGTTTCGGAGTTTCGGAGTTTTGGAGTTTTGCAGTTTTGGAGTTTTGGAGTTTTGGAGTTTCGGAGTTTCGGAGTTTTGGAGTATTGGAGTTTTGGAGTTTTGGAGTTTTGGAGTTTTGGAGTTTCGGAGTTTCGGAGTTTTGGAGTTTTGGAGTTTTGGAGTTTCGGAGTTTTGGAGTTTTGGAGTTTCGGAGTTTTGGAGTTTCGGAGTTTTGGAGTATTGGAGTTTTGGAGATTCGGAGTTTTGGAGTTTCGGAGTTTTGGAGTTTCGGAGTTTTGGAGTTTTGGAGTTTTGGAGTTTTGGAGTTTCCGAGTTTTGGAGTTTCGGAGTTTTGGAGTTTCGGAGTTTCGGAGTTTTGGAGTTTTGCAGTTTTGGAGTTTTGGAGTTTTGGAGTTTCGGAGTTTTGGAGTTTTGGAGTTTTGGAGATTCGGAGTTTTGGAGTTTCGGAGTTTTGGAGTTTCGGAGTTTTGGAGTTTTGGAGTTTTGGAGCTTTGGAGTTTTGGAGTTTCCGAGTTTTGGAGTTTCGGAGTTTTGGAGTTTCGGAGTTTCGGAGTTTTGGAGTTTTGCAGTTTTGGAGTTTTGGAGTTTTGGAGTTTTGGAGTTTCGGAGTTTCGGAGTTTTGGAGTATTGGAGTTTTGGAGTTTTGGAGTTTTCGAGTTTTGGAGTTTCGGAGTTTTGGAGTTTTGGAGTTTTGGAGTTTCGGAGTTTCGGAGTATTGGAGTTTTGGAGTTTCGGAGTTTTGGAGTTTTGGAGTTTTGGAGTTTTGGAGTTTCGGAGTTTTGGAGTTTCGGAGTTTTGGAGTTTTGGAGTTTTGGAGTTTCGGAGTTTCGGAGTTTCGGTGTTTTGGAGTTTTGGAGTTTTGGAGTATTGGAGTTTTGGAGTTTCGGAGTTTTGGAGTTTCGGAGTTTTGGAGTTTTGGAGTTTTGGAGATTCGGAGTTTTGGAGTTTCGGAGTTTTGGAGTTTCGGAGTTTTGGAGTTTCGGAGTTTTGGAGTTTCGGAGTTTTGGAGTTTCGGAGTTTTGGAGTTTTGGAGTTTTGGAGTTTTTGAGTTTTGGAGTTTTGGAGTTTCGGAGTTTTGGAGTATTGGAGTTTTGGAGTTTCGGAGTTTTGGAGTTTTGGAGTTTTGGAGTTTCGGAGTTTTGGAGTTTCGGAGTTTTGGAGTTTTGGAGTTTTGGAGTTTTGGAGTTTCGGAGTTTCGGAGTTTCGGTGTTTTGGAGTTTCGGAGTTTTGGAGTTTCGGAGTTTTGGAGTTTCGGAGTTTTGGAGTTTTGGAGTTTTGGAGATTCGGAGTTTTGGAGTTTCGGAGTTTTGGAGTTTCGGAGTTTTGGAGTTTCGGAGTTTTGGAGTTTCGGAGTTTTGGAGTTTTGGAGTTTTGGAGTTTTTGAGTTTTGGAGTTTTGGAGTTTCGGAGTTTTGGAGTATTGGAGTTTTGGAGTTTCGGAGTTTTGGAGTTTTGGAGTTTTGGAGTTTCGGAGTTTTCGAGTTTCGGAGTTTTGGAGTTTTGGAGTTTTGGAGTTTTGGAGTTTCGGAGTTTCGGAGTTTCGGTGTTTTGGAGTTTTGGAGTTTTGGAGTATTGGAGTTTTGGAGTTTTCGAGTTTTGGAGTTTCGGAGTTTCGGAGTTTTGGAGTTTCGGAGTTTTGGAGTTTCGGAGTTTTGGAGTTTTGGAGTTTTGGAGTTTCGGAGTTTTGGAGTTTTGGAGTTTTGGAGTTTCGGAGTTTTGGAGTTTTGGAGTTTTGGAGTTTTGGAGTTTTGGAGTTTCGGAGTTTTGGAGTTTTGGAGTTTTGGAGTTTTGGAGTTTCGGAGTTTCGGAGTTTTGGAGTTTTGGAGTTTTGGAGTTTCGGAGTTTTGGAGTTTTGGAGTTTCGGAGTTTTGGAGTTTCGGAGTTTTGGAGTATTGGAGTTTTGGAGATTCGGAGTTTTGGAGTTTCGGAGTTTTGGAGTTTCGGAGTTTTGGAGTTTTGGAGTTTTGGAGTTTTGGAGTTTTGGAGTTTCCGAGTTTTGGAGTTTCGGAGTTTTGGAGTTTCGGAGTTTCGGAGTTTTGGAGTTTTGCAGTTTTGGAGTTTTGGAGTTTTGGAGTTTCGGAGTTTCGGAGTTTTGGAGTATTGGAGTTTTGGAGTTTTGGAGTTTTGGAGTTTTGGAGTTTCGGAGTTTCGGAGTTTTGGAGTTTTGGAGTTTTGGAGTTTCGGAGTTTTGGAGTTTTGGAGTTTCGGAGTTTTGGAGTTTCGGAGTTTTGGAGTATTGGAGTTTTGGAGATTCGGAGTTTTGGAGTTTCGGAGTTTTGGAGTTTCGGAGTTTTGGAGTTTTGGAGTTTTGGAGTTTTGGAGTTTCCGAGTTTTGGAGTTTCGGAGTTTTGGAGTTTCGGAGTTTCGGAGTTTTGGAGTTTTGCAGTTTTGGAGTTTTGGAGTTTTGGAGTTTCGGAGTTTCGGAGTTTTGGAGTATTGGAGTTTTGGAGTTTTGGAGTTTTGGAGTATTGGAGTTTTGGAGTTTTGGAGTTTTGGAGTTTCGGAGTTTTGGAGTTTCGGAGTTTTGGAGTTTTGGAGTTTTGGAGTTTTGGAGTTTCGGAGTTTCGGAGTTTCGGTGTTTTGGAGTTTTGGAGTTTTGGAGTATTGGAGTTTTGGAGTTTTGGAGTTTCGGAGTTTTGGAGTTTTGGAGTTTCGGAGTTTTGGAGTTTTGGAGTTTTGGAGTTTTGGAGTTTCGGAGTTTTGGAGTTTTGGAGATTCGGAGTTTTGGAGTTTCGGAGTTTTGGAGTTTCGGAGTTTTGGAGTTTTGGAGCTTTGGAGTTTTGGAGTTTCCGAGTTTTGGAGTTTCGGAGTTTTGGAGTTTCGGAGTTTCGGAGTTTTGGAGTGTTGCAGTTTTGGAGTTTTGGAGTTTTGGAGTTTCGGAGTTTCGGAGTTTTGGAGTATTGGAGTTTTGGAGTTTTGGAGTTTTCGAGTTTTCGAGTTTCGGAGTTTCGGAGTTTTGGAGTTTTGGAGTTTTGGAGTTTCGGAGTTTCGGTGTTTTGGAGTTTTGGAGTTTTGGAGTATTGGAGTTTTGGAGTTTTGGAGTTTCGGAGTTTTGGAGTTTCGGAGTTTTGGAGTATTGGAGTTTTGGAATTTCGGAGTTTCGGAGTTTTGGAGTTTCGGAGTTTTGGAGTTTTGGAGTTTCGGAGTTTTGGAGTTTTGGAGTTTTGGAGATTCGGAGTTTCGGAGTTTCGGAGTTTTGGAGTTTTGGAGTTTCGGAGTTTCAGAGTTTCGGAGTTTTGGAGTTTTGGAGTTTCGGAGTTTTGGAGTTTCGGAGTTTCGGAGTTTCGGAGTTTCGGAGTTTCGGAGTTTTGGAGTTTTGGAGTTTCGGAGTTTCGGAGTTTCGGAGTTTTGGAGTTTTGGAGTTTTGGAGTTTCGGAGTTTCGGAGTTTCGGAGTTTCGGAGTTTTGGAGTTTTGGAGTTTCGGAGTTTTGGAGTTTTGGAGTTTCGGAGTTTTGGAGTATTGGAGTTTTGGAGTTTCGGAGTTTCGGAGTTTTGGAGTATTGGAGTTTTGGAGTTTTGGAGTTTTCGAGTTTTGGAGTTTCGGAGTTTCGGAGTTTCGGAGTTTTGGAGTTTTGGAGTTTCGGAGTTTTGGAGTTTTGGAGTTTCGGAGTTTTGGAGTTTTGGAGTTTCGGAGTTTTGGAGTTTTGGAGTTTTGGAGTTTCCGAGTTTCGGAGTTTCGGAGTTTTGGTGTTTCGGAGTTTTGGAGTTTTGGAGTTTTGGAGTTTCGGAGTTTTGGAGTTTTGGAGTTTTGGAGCTTTGGAGTTTTGGAGTTTTGGAGTTTCGGAGTTTTGGAGTTTTGGAGTATTGGAGTTTTGGAGTTTTGGAGTTTCGGAGTTTTCGAGTTTTGGAGTTTTGGAGATTCGGAGTTTTGGAGTTTCGGAGTTTCGGAGTTTCGGAGTTTTGGAGTTTTGGAGTTTTGGAGTTTTGTAGTTTTGGAGTTTTGGAGTTTCGGAGTTTCGGAGTTTTGGAGTTTTGGAGATTCGGAGTTTTGAAGTTTTGGAGTATTGGAGTTTCGGAGTTTTGGAGTTTTGGAGTTTCGGAGTATTGGAGTATTGGAGTTTTGGAGTTTCGGAGTTTTGGAGTTTTGGAGTTTCGGAGTTTTTGAGTTTGGGAGTTTTGGAGTTTTGGAGTTTTGGAGTTTTGGAGTTTCGGAGTTTCGGTGTTTTGGAGTTTTGGAGTTTTGGAGTATTGGAGTTTTGGAGTTTTGGAGTTTCGGAGTTTTGGAGTTTCGGAGTTTTGGAGTATTGGAGTTTTGGAGTTTCGGAGTTTTGGAGTTTTGGAGTTTTGGAGTATTGGAGTTTTGGAGTTTTGGAGCTTTGGAGTTTTGGAGTTTTGGAGTTTCGGAGTTTTGGAGTTTTGGAGTATTGGAGTTTTGGAGTTTTGGAGTTTCGGAGTTTTGGAGTTTCGGAGTTTTGGAGTTTCGGAGTTTTGGAGTTTTGGAGTTTTGGAGTTTTTGAGTTTTGGAGTTTTTGAGTTTTGGAGTTTTGGTGCTTTGGAGTTTTGGAGTTTTGGAGTTTCGGAGTTTTGGAGTTTTGGAGTTTTGGAGTTTTGGAGTTTTGGAGTTTTGGAGTTTTGGAGTTTTGGAGTTTCGGAGTTTTGGAGTTTTGGAGTTTTGGAGTTTCGGAGTATTGGAGTTTTGGAGTTTTGGAGTTTTGGAGTTTCCGAGTTTTGGAGATTCGGAGTTTTGGAGTTTTGGAGTTTTGGAGTTTCGGAGTTTCGGAGTTTCGGTGTTTTGGAGTTTTGGAGTTTTGGAGTATTGGAGTTTTGGAGTTTTGGAGTTTCGGAGTTTTGGAGTGTCGGAGTTTTGGAGTTTTGGAGTTTTGGAGTTTTGGAGTTTCGGAGTTTTGGAGTTTTGGAGTTTTGGAGTTTTGGAGTTTCGGAGTTTTGGAGTTTGGGAGTTTTGGAGTTTTGGAGATTCGGAGTTTTGGAGTTTCGGAGTTTTGGAGTTTCGGAGTTTTGGAGTTTCGGAGTTTTGGAGTTTCGGAGTTTTGGAGTTTCGGAGTTTTGGAGTTTTGGAGTTTTGGAGTTTTGGAGTTTTTGAGTTTTGGAGTTTCGGAGTTTTGGAGTATTGGAGTTTTGGAGTTTCGGAGTTTTGGAGTTTTGGAGTTTTGGAGTTTCGGAGTTTCGGAGTTTCGGTGTTTTGGAGTTTTGGAGTTTTGGAGTATTGGAGTTTTGGAGTTTTGGAGTTTCGGAGTTTTGGAGTTTCGGAGTTTTGGAGTTTTGGAGTTTTGGAGATTCGGAGTTTTGGAGTTTCGGAGTTTTGGAGTTTTGGAGATTCGGAGTTTTGAAGTTTCGGAGTTTTGGAGTTTCGGAGTTTTGGAGTTTCGGAGTTTCGGAGTTTTGGAGTTTCG
Source organism: Amblyomma mixtum (assembly GCF_055824585.1). Taxonomy (NCBI): domain Eukaryota; kingdom Metazoa; phylum Arthropoda; class Arachnida; order Ixodida; family Ixodidae; genus Amblyomma; species Amblyomma mixtum. The sequence goes on from NW_028317651.1 coordinate 15,065,966, forward strand.
GAGTTTTGGAGTATTGGAGTTTTGGAGTTTCGGAGTTTCGGAGTTTTGGAGTATTGGAGTTTTGGAGTTTTGGAGTTTTCGAGTTTTGGAGTTTCGGAGTTTCGGAGTTTTGGAGTTTTGGAGTTTTGGAGTTTCGGAGTTTTGGAGTTTTGGAGTTTCGGAGTTTTGGAGTTTCGGAGTTTTGGAGTTTTGGAGTTTTGGAGTTTCGGAGATTTGGAGTTTTGGAGTTTCGCAGTTTTGGAGTTTTGGAGTTTTGGAGTTTTGGAGTTTTGGAGTTTCGGAGTTTCGGAGTATTGGAGTTTTGGAGTTTCGGAGTTTTGGAGTTTTGGAGTTTTGGAGTTTTGGAGTTTCGGAGTTTTGGAGTTTCGGAGTTTTGGAGTTTTGGAGTTTTGGAGTTTCGGAGTTTCGGAGTTTCGGTGTTTTGGAGTTTTGGAGTTTTGGAGTATTGGAGTTTTGGAGTTTCGGAGTTTTGGAGTTTCGGAGTTTTGGAGTTTTGGAGTTTTGGAGATTCGGAGTTTTGGAGTTTCGGAGTTTTGGAGTTTCGGAGTTTTGGAGTTTCGGAGTTTTGGAGTTTCGGAGTTTTGGAGTTTCGGAGTTTTGGAGTTTTGGAGTTTTTGAGTTTTGGAGTTTTGGAGTTTCGGAGTTTTGGAGTATTGGAGTTTTGGAGTTTCGGAGTTTTGGAGTTTTGGAGTTTTGGAGTTTCGGAGTTTCGGAGTTTCGGAGTTTTGGAGTTTTGGAGTTTCGGAGTTTTGGAGTTTTGGAGTTTCGGAGTTTTGGAGTTTTGGAGTTTCGGACTTTTGGAGTTTTGGAGTTTTGGAGTTTTGGAGTTTCCGAGTTTCGGAGTTTCGGAGTTTTGGTGTTTCGGAGTTTTGGAGTTTTGGAGTTTTGGAGTTTCGGAGTTTTGGAGTTTTGGAGTTTTGGAGCTTTGGAGTTTTGGAGTTTTGGAGTTTCGGAGTTTTGGAGTTTTGGAGTATTGGAGTTTTGGAGTTTTGGAGTTTCGGAGTTTTCGAGTTTTGGAGTTTTGGAGATTCGGAGTTTTGGAGTTTCGGAGTTTCGGAGTTTCGGAGTTTTGGAGTTTTGGAGTTTTGGAGTTTTGTAGTTTTGGAGTTTTGGAGTTTCGGAGTTTCGGAGTTTTGGAGTTTTGGAGATTCGGAGTTTTGAAGTTTTGGAGTATTGGAGTTTCGGAGTTTTGGAGTTTTGGAGTTTCGGAGTATTGGAGTATTGGAGTTTTGGAGTTTCGGAGTTTTGGAGTTTTGGAGTTTCGGAGTTTTTGAGTTTGGGAGTTTTGGAGTTTTGGAGTTTTGGAGTTTTGGAGTTTCGGAGTTTCGGTGTTTTGGAGTTTTGGAGTTTTGGAGTATTGGAGTTTTGGAGTTTTGGAGTTTCGGAGTTTTGGAGTTTCGGAGTTTTGGAGTATTGGAGTTTTGGAGTTTCGGAGTTTTGGAGTTTTGGAGTTTTGGAGTATTGGAGTTTTGGAGTTTTGGAGCTTTGGAGTTTTGGAGTTTTGGAGTTTCGGAGTTTTGGAGTTTTGGAGTATTGGAGTTTTGGAGTTTTGGAGTTTCGGAGTTTTGGAGTTTCGGAGTTTTGGAGTTTCGGAGTTTTGGAGTTTTGGAGTTTTGGAGTTTTTGAGTTTTGGAGTTTTTGAGTTTTGGAGTTTTGGTGCTTTGGAGTTTTGGAGTTTTGGAGTTTCGGAGTTTTGGAGTTTTGGAGTTTTGGAGTTTTGGAGTTTTGGAGTTTTGGAGTTTTGGAGTTTTGGAGTTTCGGAGTTTTGGAGTTTTGGAGTTTTGGAGTTTCGGAGTATTGGAGTTTTGGAGTTTTGGAGTTTTGGAGTTTCCGAGTTTTGGAGATTCGGAGTTTTGGAGTTTTGGAGTTTTGGAGTTTCGGAGTTTCGGAGTTTCGGTGTTTTGGAGTTTTGGAGTTTTGGAGTATTGGAGTTTTGGAGTTTTGGAGTTTCGGAGTTTTGGAGTGTCGGAGTTTTGGAGTTTTGGAGTTTTGGAGTTTTGGAGTTTCGGAGTTTTGGAGTTTTGGAGTTTTGGAGTTTCGGAGTTTTGGAGTTTGGGAGTTTTGGAGTTTTGGAGATTCGGAGTTTTGGAGTTTCGGAGTTTTGGAGTTTCGGAGTTTTGGAGTTTCGGAGTTTTGGAGTTTCGGAGTTTTGGAGTTTCGGAGTTTTGGAGTTTTGGAGTTTTGGAGTTTTGGAGTTTTTGAGTTTTGGAGTTTCGGAGTTTTGGAGTATTGGAGTTTTGGAGTTTCGGAGTTTTGGAGTTTTGGAGTTTTGGAGTTTCGGAGTTTCGGAGTTTCGGTGTTTTGGAGTTTTGGAGTTTTGGAGTATTGGAGTTTTGGAGTTTTGGAGTTTCGGAGTTTTGGAGTTTCGGAGTTTTGGAGTTTTGGAGTTTTGGAGATTCGGAGTTTTGGAGTTTCGGAGTTTTGGAGTTTTGGAGATTCGGAGTTTTGAAGTTTCGGAGTTTTGGAGTTTCGGAGTTTTGGAGTTTCGGAGTTTCGGAGTTTTGGAGTTTCGGAGTTTTGGAGTATTGGAGTTTTGGAGTTTCGGAGTTTCGGAGTTTTGGAGTATTGGAGTTTTGGAGTTTTGGAGTTTTCGAGTTTTGGAGTTTCGGAGTTTCGGAGTTTTGGAGTTTTGGAGTTTTGGAGTTTCGGAGTTTTGGAGTTTTGGAGTTTCGGAGTTTTGGAGTTTCGGAGTTTTGGAGTTTTGGAGTTTTGGAGTTTCGGAGATTTGGAGTTTTGGAGTTTCGCAGTTTTGGAGTTTTGGAGTTTTGGAGTTTTGGAGTTTTGGAGTTTCGGAGTTTTGGAGTTTTGGAGTTTTGGAGTTTCGGAGTTTTGGAGTTTTGGAGTTTTGGAGTTTTGGAGTTTTGGAGTTTCGGAGTTTTGGAGTTTTGGAGTTTTGGAGTTTTGGAGTTTCGGAGTTTTGGAGTTTTGGAGTTTTGGAGTTTTGGAGTTTCGGAGTTTCGGAGTTTTGGAGTTTTGGAGTTTTGGAGTTTCGGAGTTTTGGAGTTTTGGAGTTTCGGAGTTTTGGAGTTTCGGAGTTTTGGAGTTTTGGAGTTTTGGAGTTTCGGAGTTTCGGAGTTTCGGTGTTTTGGAGTTTCAGAGTTTTGGAGTATTGGAGTTTTGGAGTATTGGAGTTTTGGAGTTTCGGAGTTTTGGAGTTTCGGAGTTTTGGAGTTTTGGAGTATTGGAGTTTTGGAGTTTCGGAGTTTTGGAGTTTTGGAGTTTCGGAGTTTCGGAGTTTTGGAGTTTCGGAGTTTCGGAGTTTCGGCGTTTTGGAGTTTCGGAGTTTTGGAGTTTTGGAGTTTCGGAGTTTTGGAGTTTTGGAGTTTCGGAGTTTTGGAGTTTCGGAGTTTTGGAGTTTTGGAGTTTCGGAGTTTTGGAGTTTTGGAGTTTTGGAGATTCGGAGTTTTGGAGTTTCGGAGTTTTGGAGTTTCGGAGTTTTGGAGTTTTGGAGTTTTGGAGCTTTGGAGTTTTGGAGTTTCCGAGTTTTGGAGTTTCGGAGTTTTGGAGTTTCGGAGTTTCGGAGTTTTGGAGTTTTGCAGTTTTGGAGTTTTGGAGTTTTGGAGTTTTGGAGTTTCGGAGTTTCGGAGTTTTGGAGTATTGGAGTTTTGGAGTTTTGGAGTTTTCGAGTTTTGGAGTTTCGGAGTTTTGGAGTTTTGGAGTTTTGGAGTTTCGGAGTTTCGGAGTATTGGAGTTTTGGAGTTTCGGAGTTTTGGAGTTTTGGAGTTTTGGAGTTTTGGAGTTTCGGAGTTTTGGAGTTTCGGAGTTTTGGAGTTTTGGAGTTTTGGAGTTTCGGAGTTTCGGAGTTTCGGTGTTTTGGAGTTTTGGAGTTTTGGAGTATTGGAGTTTTGGAGTTTCGGAGTTTTGGAGTTTCGGAGTTTTGGAGTTTTGGAGTTTTGGAGATTCGGAGTTTTGGAGTTTCGGAGTTTTGGAGTTTCGGAGTTTTGGAGTTTCGGAGTTTTGGAGTTTCGGAGTTTTGGAGTTTCGGAGTTTTGGAGTTTTGGAGTTTTGGAGTTTTTGAGTTTTGGAGTTTTGGAGTTTCGGAGTTTTGGAGTATTGGAGTTTTGGAGTTTCGGAGTTTTGGAGTTTTGGAGTTTTGGAGTTTCGGAGTTTTGGAGTTTCGGAGTTTTGGAGTTTTGGAGTTTTGGAGTTTTGGAGTTTCGGAGTTTCGGAGTTACGGTGTTTTGGAGTTTCGGAGTTTTGGAGTTTCGGAGTTTTGGAGTTTTGGAGTTCTGGAGTTTTGGAGTTTCGGAGTTTCGGAGTTTCGGTGTTTTGGAGTTTTGGAGTTTTGGAGTATTGGAGTTTTGGAGTTTTCGAGTTTTGGAGTTTCGGAGTTTCGGAGTTTTGGAGTTTCGGAGTTTTGGAGTTTCGGAGTTTTGGAGTTTTGGAGTTTCGGAGTTTTGGAGTTTTGGAGTTTTGGAGTTTCGGAGTTTTGGAGTTTTGGAGTTTTGGAGTTTTGGAGTTTTGGAGTTTCGGAGTTTTGGAGTTTTGGAGTTTTGGAGTTTTGGAGTTTCGGAGTTTCGGAGTTTTGGAGTTTTGGAGTTTTGGAGTTTCGGAGTTTTGGAGTTTTGGAGTTTCGGAGTTTTGGAGTTTCGGAGTTTTGGAGTATTGGAGTTTTGGAGATTCGGAGTTTTGGAGTTTCGGAGTTTTGGAGTTTCGGAGTTTTGGAGTTTTGGAGTTTTGGAGTTTTGGAGTTTTGGAGTTTCCGAGTTTTGGAGTTTCGGAGTTTTGGAGTTTCGGAGTTTCGGAGTTTTGGAGTTTTGCAGTTTTGGAGTTTTGGAGTTTTGGAGTTTCGGAGTTTCGGAGTTTTGGAGTATTGGAGTTTTGGAGTTTTGGAGTTTTGGAGTTTTGGAGTTTCGGAGTTTCGGAGTTTTGGAGTTTTGGAGTTTTGGAGTTTCGGAGTTTTGGAGTTTTGGAGTTTCGGAGTTTTGGAGTTTCGGAGTTTTGGAGTATTGGAGTTTTGGAGATTCGGAGTTTTGGAGTTTCGGAGTTTTGGAGTTTCGGAGTTTTGGAGTTTTGGAGTTTTGGAGTTTTGGAGTTTCCGAGTTTTGGAGTTTCGGAGTTTTGGAGTTTCGGAGTTTCGGAGTTTTGGAGTTTTGCAGTTTTGGAGTTTTGGAGTTTTGGAGTTTCGGAGTTTCGGAGTTTTGGAGTATTGGAGTTTTGGAGTTTTGGAGTTTTGGAGTATTGGAGTTTTGGAGTTTTGGAGTTTTGGAGTTTCGGAGTTTTGGAGTTTCGGAGTTTTGGAGTTTTGGAGTTTTGGAGTTTTGGAGTTTCGGAGTTTCGGAGTTTCGGTGTTTTGGAGTTTTGGAGTTTTGGAGTATTGGAGTTTTGGAGTTTTGGAGTTTCGGAGTTTTGGAGTTTTGGAGTTTCGGAGTTTTGGAGTTTTGGAGTTTTGGAGTTTTGGAGTTTCGGAGTTTTGGAGTTTTGGAGTTTTGGAGATTCGGAGTTTTGGAGTTTCGGAGTTTTGGAGTTTCGGAGTTTTGGAGTTTTGGAGCTTTGGAGTTTTGGAGTTTCCGAGTTTTGGAGTTTCGGAGTTTTGGAGTTTCGGAGTTTCGGAGTTTTGGAGTTTTGCAGTTTTGGAGTTTTGGAGTTTTGGAGTTTCGGAGTTTCGGAGTTTTGGAGTATTGGAGTTTTGGAGTTTTGGAGTTTTCGAGTTTTCGAGTTTCGGAGTTTCGGAGTTTTGGAGTTTTGGAGTTTTGGAGTTTCGGAGTTTCGGTGTTTTGGAGTTTTGGAGTTTTGGAGTATTGGAGTTTTGGAGTTTTGGAGTTTCGGAGTTTTGGAGTTTCGGAGTTTTGGAGTATTGGAGTTTTGGAATTTCGGAGTTTCGGAGTTTTGGAGTTTCGGAGTTTTGGAGTTTTGGAGTTTCGGAGTTTTGGAGTTTTGGAGTTTTGGAGATTCGGAGTTTCGGAGTTTCGGAGTTTTGGAGTTTTGGAGTTTCGGAGTTTCAGAGTTTCGGAGTTTTGGAGTTTTGGAGTTTCGGAGTTTTGGAGTTTCGGAGTTTCGGAGTTTCGGAGTTTTGGAGTTTTGGAGTTTCGGAGTTTCGGAGTTTTGGAGTTTTGGAGTTTTGGAGTTTCGGAGTTTCGGAGTTTCGGAGTTTCGGAGTTTTGGAGTTTTGGAGTTTCGGAGTTTTGGAGTTTTGGAGTTTCGGAGTTTTGGAGTATTGGAGTTTTGGAGTTTCGGAGTTTCGGAGTTTTGGAGTATTGGAGTTTTGGAGTTTTGGAGTTTTCGAGTTTTGGAGTTTCGGAGTTTCGGAGTTTCGGAGTTTTGGAGTTTTGGAGTTTCGGAGTTTTGGAGTTTTGGAGTTTCGGAGTTTTGGAGTTTTGGAGTTTCGGAGTTTTGGAGTTTTGGAGTTTTGGAGTTTTGGAGTTTCCGAGTTTCGGAGTTTCGGAGTTTTGGTGTTTCGGAGTTTTGGAGTTTTGGAGTTTTGGAGTTTCGGAGTTTTGGAGTTTTGGAGTTTTGGAGCTTTGGAGTTTTGGAGTTTTGGAGTTTCGGAGTTTTGGAGTTTTGGAGTATTGGAGTTTTGGAGTTTTGGAGTTTCGGAGTTTTCGAGTTTTGGAGTTTTGGAGTTTCGGAGTTTTGGAGTTTCGGAGTTTTGGAGTATTGGAGTTTTGGAGTTTCGGAGTTTTGGAGTTTTGGAGTTTTGGAGTATTGGAGTTTTGGAGTTTTGGAGCTTTGGAGTTTTGGAGTTTTGGAGTTTCGGAGTTTTGGAGTTTTGGAGTATTGGAGTTTTGGAGTTTTGGAGTTTCGGAGTTTTGGAGTTTCGGAGTTTTGGAGTTTCGGAGTTTTGGAGTTTTGGAGTTTTGGAGTTTTTGAGTTTTGGAGTTTTTGAGTTTTGGAGTTTTGGTGCTTTGGAGTTTTGGAGTTTTGGAGTTTCGGAGTTTTGGAGTTTTGGAGTTTTGGAGTTTTGGAGTTTTGGAGTTTTGGAGTTTTGGAGTTTTGGAGTTTCGGAGTTTTGGAGTTTTGGAGTTTTGGAGTTTCGGAGTATTGGAGTTTTGGAGTTTTGGAGTTTTGGAGTTTCCGAGTTTTGGAGATTCGGAGTTTTGGAGTTTTGGAGTTTTGGAGTTTCGGAGTTTCGGAGTTTCGGTGTTTTGGAGTTTTGGAGTTTTGGAGTATTGGAGTTTCGGAGTTTTGGAGTTTCGGAGTTTTGGAGTGTCGGAGTTTTGGAGTTTTGGAGTTTCGGAGTTTTGGAGTTTCGGAGTTTTGGAGTTTTGGAGTTTTGGAGTTTTGGAGTTTCGGAGTTTTGGAGTTTGGGAGTTTTGGAGTTTTGGAGATTCGGAGTTTTGGAGTTTCGGAGTTTTGGAGTTTCGGAGTTTTGGAGTTTCGGAGTTTTGGAGTTTCGGAGTTTTGGAGTTTCGGAGTTTTGGAGTTTTGGAGTTTTGGAGTTTTGGAGTTTTGGAGTTTTTGAGTTTTGGAGTTTCGGAGTTTTGGAGTATTGGAGTTTTGGAGTTTCGGAGTTTTGGAGTTTTGGAGTTTTGGAGTTTCGGAGTTTCGGAGTTTCGGTGTTTTGGAGTTTTGGAGTTTTGGAGTATTGGAGTTTTGGAGTTTTGGAGTTTTGGAGTTTTCGAGTTTTGGAGTTTCGGAGTTTCGGAGTTTTGGAGTTTTGGAGTTTTGGAGTTTCGGAGTTTTGGAGTTTTGGAGTTTCGGAGTTTTGGAGTTTCGGAGTTTTGGAGTTTTGGAGTTTTGGAGTTTCGGAGATTTGGAGTTTTGGAGTTTCGCAGTTTTGGAGTTTTGGAGTTTTGGAGTTTTGGAGTTTTGGAGTTTCGGAGTTTTGGAGTTTTGGAGTTTTGGAGTTTCGGAGTTTTGGAGTTTTGGAGTTTTGGAGTTTTGGAGTTTTGGAGTTTCGGAGTTTTGGAGTTTTGGAGTTTTGGAGTTTTGGAGTTTCGGAGTTTTGGAGTTTTGGAGTTTTGGAGTTTTGGAGTTTCGGAGTTTCGGAGTTTTGGAGTTTTGGAGTTTTGGAGTTTCGGAGTTTTGGAGTTTTGGAGTTTCGGAGTTTTGGAGTTTCGGAGTTTTGGAGTTTTGGAGTTTTGGAGTTTCGGAGTTTCGGAGTTTCGGTGTTTTGGAGTTTCAGAGTTTTGGAGTATTGGAGTTTTGGAGTATTGGAGTTTTGGAGTTTCGGAGTTTTGGAGTTTCGGAGTTTTGGAGTTTTGGAGTATTGGAGTTTTGGAGTTTCGGAGTTTTGGAGTTTTGGAGTTTCGGAGTTTCGGAGTTTTGGAGTTTCGGAGTTTCGGAGTTTCGGCGTTTTGGAGTTTCGGAGTTTTGGAGTTTTGGAGTTTCGGAGTTTTGGAGTTTTGGAGTTTCGGAGTTTTGGAGTTTCGGAGTTTTGGAGTTTTGGAGTTTCGGAGTTTTGGAGTTTTGGAGTTTTGGAGATTCGGAGTTTTGGAGTTTCGGAGTTTTGGAGTTTCGGAGTTTTGGAGTTTTGGAGTTTTGGAGCTTTGGAGTTTTGGAGTTTCCGAGTTTTGGAGTTTCGGAGTTTTGGAGTTTCGGAGTTTCGGAGTTTTGGAGTTTTGCAGTTTTGGAGTTTTGGAGTTTTGGAGTTTTGGAGTTTCGGAGTTTCGGAGTTTTGGAGTATTGGAGTTTTGGAGTTTTGGAGTTTTCGAGTTTTGGAGTTTCGGAGTTTTGGAGTTTTGGAGTTTTGGAGTTTCGGAGTTTCGGAGTATTGGAGTTTTGGAGTTTCGGAGTTTTGGAGTTTTGGAGTTTTGGAGTTTTGGAGTTTCGGAGTTTTGGAGTTTCGGAGTTTTGGAGTTTTGGAGTTTTGGAGTTTCGGAGTTTCGGAGTTTCGGTGTTTTGGAGTTTTGGAGTTTTGGAGTATTGGAGTTTTGGAGTTTCGGAGTTTTGGAGTTTCGGAGTTTTGGAGTTTTGGAGTTTTGGAGATTCGGAGTTTTGGAGTTTCGGAGTTTTGGAGTTTCGGAGTTTTGGAGTTTCGGAGTTTTGGAGTTTCGGAGTTTTGGAGTTTCGGAGTTTTGGAGTTTTGGAGTTTTGGAGTTTTTGAGTTTTGGAGTTTTGGAGTTTCGGAGTTTTGGAGTATTGGAGTTTTGGAGTTTCGGAGTTTTGGAGTTTTGGAGTTTTGGAGTTTCGGAGTTTTGGAGTTTCGGAGTTTTGGAGTTTTGGAGTTTTGGAGTTTTGGAGTTTCGGAGTTTCGGAGTTACGGTGTTTTGGAGTTTCGGAGTTTTGGAGTTTCGGAGTTTTGGAGTTTTGGAGTTCTGGAGTTTTGGAGTTTCGGAGTTTCGGAGTTTCGGTGTTTTGGAGTTTTGGAGTTTTGGAGTATTGGAGTTTTGGAGTTTTCGAGTTTTGGAGTTTCGGAGTTTCGGAGTTTTGGAGTTTCGGAGTTTTGGAGTTTCGGAGTTTTGGAGTTTTGGAGTTTTGGAGTTTCGGAGTTTTGGAGTTTTGGAGTTTTGGAGTTTCGGAGTTTTGGAGTTTTGGAGTTTTGGAGTTTTGGAGTTTTGGAGTTTCGGAGTTTTGGAGTTTTGGAGTTTTGGAGTTTTGGAGTTTCGGAGTTTCGGAGTTTTGGAGTTTTGGAGTTTTGGAGTTTCGGAGTTTTGGAGTTTTGGAGTTTCGGAGTTTTGGAGTTTCGGAGTTTTGGAGTATTGGAGTTTTGGAGATTCGGAGTTTTGGAGTTTCGGAGTTTTGGAGTTTCGGAGTTTTGGAGTTTTGGAGTTTTGGAGTTTTGGAGTTTCCGAGTTTTGGAGTTTCGGAGTTTTGGAGTTTCGGAGTTTCGGAGTTTTGGAGTTTTGCAGTTTTGGAGTTTTGGAGTTTTGGAGTTTCGGAGTTTCGGAGTTTTGGAGTATTGGAGTTTTGGAGTTTTGGAGTTTTGGAGTTTTGGAGTTTCGGAGTTTCGGAGTTTTGGAGTTTTGGAGTTTTGGAGTTTCGGAGTTTTGGAGTTTTGGAGTTTCGGAGTTTTGGAGTTTCGGAGTTTTGGAGTATTGGAGTTTTGGAGATTCGGAGTTTTGGAGTTTCGGAGTTTTGGAGTTTCGGAGTTTTGGAGTTTTGGAGTTTTGGAGTTTTGGAGTTTCCGAGTTTTGGAGTTTCGGAGTTTTGGAGTTTCGGAGTTTCGGAGTTTTGGAGTTTTGCAGTTTTGGAGTTTTGGAGTTTTGGAGTTTCGGAGTTTCGGAGTTTTGGAGTATTGGAGTTTTGGAGTTTTGGAGTTTTGGAGTATTGGAGTTTTGGAGTTTTGGAGTTTTGGAGTTTCGGAGTTTTGGAGTTTCGGAGTTTTGGAGTTTTGGAGTTTTGGAGTTTTGGAGTTTCGGAGTTTCGGAGTTTCGGTGTTTTGGAGTTTTGGAGTTTTGGAGTATTGGAGTTTTGGAGTTTTGGAGTTTCGGAGTTTTGGAGTTTTGGAGTTTCGGAGTTTTGGAGTTTTGGAGTTTTGGAGTTTTGGAGTTTCGGAGTTTTGGAGTTTTGGAGTTTTGGAGATTCGGAGTTTTGGAGTTTCGGAGTTTTGGAGTTTCGGAGTTTTGGAGTTTTGGAGCTTTGGAGTTTTGGAGTTTCCGAGTTTTGGAGTTTCGGAGTTTTGGAGTTTCGGAGTTTCGGAGTTTTGGAGTTTTGCAGTTTTGGAGTTTTGGAGTTTTGGAGTTTCGGAGTTTCGGAGTTTTGGAGTATTGGAGTTTTGGAGTTTTGGAGTTTTCGAGTTTTCGAGTTTCGGAGTTTCGGAGTTTTGGAGTTTTGGAGTTTTGGAGTTTCGGAGTTTCGGTGTTTTGGAGTTTTGGAGTTTTGGAGTATTGGAGTTTTGGAGTTTTGGAGTTTCGGAGTTTTGGAGTTTCGGAGTTTTGGAGTATTGGAGTTTTGGAATTTCGGAGTTTCGGAGTTTTGGAGTTTCGGAGTTTTGGAGTTTTGGAGTTTCGGAGTTTTGGAGTTTTGGAGTTTTGGAGATTCGGAGTTTCGGAGTTTCGGAGTTTTGGAGTTTTGGAGTTTCGGAGTTTCAGAGTTTCGGAGTTTTGGAGTTTTGGAGTTTCGGAGTTTTGGAGTTTCGGAGTTTCGGAGTTTCGGAGTTTTGGAGTTTTGGAGTTTCGGAGTTTCGGAGTTTTGGAGTTTTGGAGTTTTGGAGTTTCGGAGTTTCGGAGTTTCGGAGTTTTGGAGTTTTGGAGTTTCGGAGTTTTGGAGTTTTGGAGTTTCGGAGTTTTGGAGTATTGGAGTTTTGGAGTTTCGGAGTTTCGGAGTTTTGGAGTATTGGAGTTTTGGAGTTTTGGAGTTTTCGAGTTTTGGAGTTTCGGAGTTTCGGAGTTTCGGAGTTTTGGAGTTTTGGAGTTTCGGAGTTTTGGAGTTTTGGAGTTTCGGAGTTTTGGAGTTTTGGAGTTTCGGAGTTTTGGAGTTTTGGAGTTTTGGAGTTTTGGAGTTTCCGAGTTTCGGAGTTTCGGAGTTTTGGTGTTTCGGAGTTTTGGAGTTTTGGAGTTTTGGAGTTTCGGAGTTTTGGAGTTTTGGAGTTTTGGAGCTTTGGAGTTTTGGAGTTTTGGAGTTTCGGAGTTTTGGAGTTTTGGAGTATTGGAGTTTTGGAGTTTTGGAGTTTCGGAGTTTTCGAGTTTTGGAGTTTTGGAGTTTCGGAGTTTTGGAGTTTCGGAGTTTTGGAGTATTGGAGTTTTGGAGTTTCGGAGTTTTGGAGTTTTGGAGTTTTGGAGTATTGGAGTTTTGGAGTTTTGGAGCTTTGGAGTTTTGGAGTTTTGGAGTTTCGGAGTTTTGGAGTTTTGGAGTATTGGAGTTTTGGAGTTTTGGAGTTTCGGAGTTTTGGAGTTTCGGAGTTTTGGAGTTTCGGAGTTTTGGAGTTTTGGAGTTTTGGAGTTTTTGAGTTTTGGAGTTTTTGAGTTTTGGAGTTTTGGTGCTTTGGAGTTTTGGAGTTTTGGAGTTTCGGAGTTTTGGAGTTTTGGAGTTTTGGAGTTTTGGAGTTTTGGAGTTTTGGAGTTTTGGAGTTTTGGAGTTTCGGAGTTTTGGAGTTTTGGAGTTTTGGAGTTTCGGAGTATTGGAGTTTTGGAGTTTTGGAGTTTTGGAGTTTCCGAGTTTTGGAGATTCGGAGTTTTGGAGTTTTGGAGTTTTGGAGTTTCGGAGTTTCGGAGTTTCGGTGTTTTGGAGTTTTGGAGTTTTGGAGTATTGGAGTTTCGGAGTTTTGGAGTTTCGGAGTTTTGGAGTGTCGGAGTTTTGGAGTTTTGGAGTTTCGGAGTTTTGGAGTTTCGGAGTTTTGGAGTTTTGGAGTTTTGGAGTTTTGGAGTTTCGGAGTTTTGGAGTTTGGGAGTTTTGGAGTTTTGGAGATTCGGAGTTTTGGAGTTTCGGAGTTTTGGAGTTTCGGAGTTTTGGAGTTTCGGAGTTTTGGAGTTTCGGAGTTTTGGAGTTTCGGAGTTTTGGAGTTTTGGAGTTTTGGAGTTTTGGAGTTTTGGAGTTTTTGAGTTTTGGAGTTTCGGAGTTTTGGAGTATTGGAGTTTTGGAGTTTCGGAGTTTTGGAGTTTTGGAGTTTTGGAGTTTCGGAGTTTCGGAGTTTCGGTGTTTTGGAGTTTTGGAGTTTTGGAGTATTGGAGTTTTGGAGTTTTGGAGTTTCGGAGTTTTGGAGTTTCGGAGTTTTGGAGTTTTGGAGTTTTGGAGATTCGGAGTTTTGGAGTTTCGGAGTTTTGGAGTTTTGGAGATTCGGAGTTTTGAAGTTTCGGAGTTTTGGAGTTTCGGAGTTTTGGAGTTTCGGAGTTTCGGAGTTTTGGAGTTTCGGAGTTTTGGAGTATTGGAGTTTTGGAGTTTCGGAGTTTCGGAGTTTTGGAGTATTGGAGTTTTGGAGTTTTGGAGTTTTCGAGTTTTGGAGTTTCGGAGTTTCGGAGTTTTGGAGTTTTGGAGTTTTGGAGTTTCGGAGTTTTGGAGTTTTGGAGTTTCGGAGTTTTGGAGTTTCGGAGTTTTGGAGTTTTGGAGTTTTGGAGTTTCGGAGATTTGGAGTTTTGGAGTTTCGCAGTTTTGGAGTTTTGGAGTTTTGGAGTTTTGGAGTTTCGGAGTTTTGGAGTTTTGGAGTTTTGGAGTTTCGGAGTTTTGGAGTTTTGGAGTTTTGGAGTTTTGGAGTTTCGGAGTTTTGGAGTTTTGGAGTTTTGGAGTTTTGGAGTTTCGGAGTTTTGGAGTTTTGGAGTTTTGGAGTTTTGGAGTTTCGGAGTTTCGGAGTTTTGGAGTTTTGGAGTTTTGGAGTTTCGGAGTTTTGGAGTTTTGGAGTTTCGGAGTTTTGGAGTTTCGGAGTTTTGGAGTTTTGGAGTTTTGGAGTTTTGGAGTTTCGGAGTTTCGGAGTTTCGGTGTTTTGGAGTTTCAGAGTTTTGGAGTATTGGAGTTTTGGAGTATTGGAGTTTTGGAGTTTCGGAGTTTTGGAGTTTCGGAGTTTTGGAGTTTTGGAGTATTGGAGTTTTGGAGTTTCGGAGTTTTGGAGTTTTGGAGTTTCGGAGTTTCGGAGTTTTGGAGTTTCGGAGTTTCGGAGTTTCGGCGTTTTGGAGTTTCGGAGTTTTGGAGTTTTGGAGTTTCGGAGTTTTGGAGTTTTGGAGTTTCGGAGTTTTGGAGTTTCGGAGTTTTGGAGTTTTGGAGTTTCGGAGTTTTGGAGTTTTGGAGTTTTGGAGATTCGGAGTTTTGGAGTTTCGGAGTTTTGGAGTTTCGGAGTTTTGGAGTTTTGGAGTTTTGGAGCTTTGGAGTTTTGGAGTTTCCGAGTTTTGGAGTTTCGGAGTTTTGGAGTTTCGGAGTTTCGGAGTTTTGGAGTTTTGCAGTTTTGGAGTTTTGGAGTTTTGGAGTTTTGGAGTTTCGGAGTTTCGGAGTTTTGGAGTATTGGAGTTTTGGAGTTTTGGAGTTTTCGAGTTTTGGAGTTTCGGAGTTTTGGAGTTTTGGAGTTTTGGAGTTTCGGAGTTTCGGAGTATTGGAGTTTTGGAGTTTCGGAGTTTTGGAGTTTTGGAGTTTTGGAGTTTCGGAGTTTTGGAGTTTCGGAGTTTTGGAGTTTTGGAGTTTTGGAGTTTCGGAGTTTCGGAGTTTCGGTGTTTTGGAGTTTTGGAGTTTTGGAGTATTGGAGTTTTGGAGTTTCGGAGTTTTGGAGTTTCGGAGTTTTGGAGTTTTGGAGTTTTGGAGATTCGGAGTTTTGGAGTTTCGGAGTTTTGGAGTTTCGGAGTTTTGGAGTTTCGGAGTTTTGGAGTTTCGGAGTTTTGGAGTTTCGGAGTTTTGGAGTTTTGGAGTTTTGGAGTTTTTGAGTTTTGGAGTTTTGGAGTTTCGGAGTTTTGGAGTATTGGAGTTTTGGAGTTTCGGAGTTTTGGAGTTTTGGAGTTTTGGAGTTTCGGAGTTTTGGAGTTTCGGAGTTTTGGAGTTTTGGAGTTTTGGAGTTTTGGAGTTTCGGAGTTTCGGAGTTTCGGTGTTTTGGAGTTTCGGAGTTTTGGAGTTTCGGAGTTTTGGAGTTTTGGAGTTTTGGAGTTTTGGAGTTTCGGAGTTTCGGAGTTTCGGTGTTTTGGAGTTTTGGAGTTTTGGAGTATTGGAGTTTTGGAGTTTTCGAGTTTTGGAGTTTCGGAGTTTCGGAGTTTTGGAGTTTCGGAGTTTTGGAGTTTCGGAGTTTTGGAGTTTTGGAGTTTTGGAGTTTCGGAGTTTTGGAGTTTTGGAGTTTTGGAGTTTCGGAGTTTTGGAGTTTTGGAGTTTTGGAGTTTTGGAGTTTTGGAGTTTCGGAGTTTTGGAGTTTTGGAGTTTTGGAGTTTTGGAGTTTCGGAGTTTCGGAGTTTTGGAGTTTTGGAGTTTTGGAGTTTCGGAGTTTTGGAGTTTTGGAGTTTCGGAGTTTTGGAGTTTCGGAGTTTTGGAGTATTGGAGTTTTGGAGATTCGGAGTTTTGGAGTTTCGGAGTTTTGGAGTTTCGGAGTTTTGGAGTTTTGGAGTTTTGGAGTTTTGGAGTTTTGGAGTTTCCGAGTTTTGGAGTTTCGGAGTTTTGGAGTTTCGGAGTTTCGGAGTTTTGGAGTTTTGCAGTTTTGGAGTTTTGGAGTTTTGGAGTTTCGGAGTTTCGGAGTTTTGGAGTATTGGAGTTTTGGAGTTTTGGAGTTTTGGAGTTTTGGAGTTTCGGAGTTTTGGAGTTTTGGAGTTTTGGAGTTTCGGAGTTTTGGAGTTTTGGAGTTTTGGAGATTCGGAGTTTTGGAGTTTCGGAGTTTTGGAGTTTCGGAGTTTTGGAGTTTTGGAGCTTTGGAGTTTTGGAGTTTCCGAGTTTTGGAGTTTCGGAGTTTTGGAGTTTCGGAGTTTCGGAGTTTTGGAGTTTTGCAGTTTTGGAGTTTTGGAGTTTTGGAGTTTCGGAGTTTCGGAGTTTTGGAGTATTGGAGTTTTGGAGTTTTGGAGTTTTCGAGTTTTCGAGTTTCGGAGTTTCGGAGTTTTGGAGTTTTGGAGTTTTGGAGTTTCGGAGTTTCGGTGTTTTGGAGTTTTGGAGTTTTGGAGTATTGGAGTTTTGGAGTTTTGGAGTTTCGGAGTTTTGGAGTTTCGGAGTTTTGGAGTATTGGAGTTTTGGAATTTCGGAGTTTCGGAGTTTTGGAGTTTCGGAGTTTTGGAGTTTTGGAGTTTCGGAGTTTTGGAGTTTTGGAGTTTTGGAGATTCGGAGTTTCGGAGTTTCGGAGTTTTGGAGTTTTGGAGTTTCGGAGTTTCAGAGTTTCGGAGTTTCGGAGTTTTGGAGTTTCGGAGTTTTGGAGTATTGGAGTTTTGGAGTTTCGGAGTTTCGGAGTTTTGGAGTATTGGAGTTTTGGAGTTTTGGAGTTTTCGAGTTTTGGAGTTTCGGAGTTTCGGAGTTTTGGAGTTTTGGAGTTTTGGAGTTTCGGAGTTTTGGAGTTTTGGAGTTTCGGAGTTTTGGAGTTTCGGAGTTTTGGAGTTTTGGAGTTTTGGAGTTTCGGAGATTTGGAGTTTTGGAGTTTCGCAGTTTTGGAGTTTTGGAGTTTTGGAGTTTTGGAGTTTCGGAGTTTTGGAGTTTTGGAGTTTTGGAGTTTCGGAGTTTTGGAGTTTTGGAGTTTTGGAGTTTTGGAGTTTCGGAGTTTTGGAGTTTTGGAGTTTTGGAGTTTTGGAGTTTCGGAGTTTTGGAGTTTTGGAGTTTTGGAGTTTTGGAGTTTCGGAGTTTCGGAGTTTTGGAGTTTTGGAGTTTTGGAGTTTCGGAGTTTTGGAGTTTTGGAGTTTCGGAGTTTTGGAGTTTCGGAGTTTTGGAGTTTTGGAGTTTTGGAGTTTTGGAGTTTCGGAGTTTCGGAGTTTCGGTGTTTTGGAGTTTCAGAGTTTTGGAGTATTGGAGTTTTGGAGTATTGGAGTTTCGGAGTTTTGGAGTTTTGGAGTTTTGGAGATTCGGAGTTTTGGAGTTTCGGAGTTTTGGAGTTTCGGAGTTTTGGAGTTTCGGAGTTTTGGAGTTTCGGAGTTTTGGAGTTTCGGAGTTTTGGAGTTTTGGAGTTTTTGAGTTTTGGAGTTTTGGAGTTTCGGAGTTTTGGAGTATTGGAGTTTTGGAGTTTCGGAGTTTTGGAGTTTTGGAGTTTTGGAGTTTCGGAGTTTTGGAGTTTCGGAGTTTTGGAGTTTTGGAGTTTTGGAGTTTTGGAGTTTCGGAGTTTCGGAGTTTCGGTGTTTTGGAGTTTCGGAGTTTTGGAGTTTCGGAGTTTTGGAGTTTTGGAGTTTTGGAGTTTTGGAGTTTCGGAGTTTCGGAGTTTCGGTGTTTTGGAGTTTTGGAGTTTTGGAGTATTGGAGTTTCGGAGTTTTCGAGTTTTGGAGTTTCGGAGTTTCGGAGTTTTGGAGTTTCGGAGTTTTGGAGTTTCGGAGTTTTGGAGTTTTGGAGTTTTGGAGTTTCGGAGTTTTGGAGTTTTGGAGTTTTGGAGTTTCGGAGTTTTGGAGTTTTGGAGTTTTGGAGTTTTGGAGTTTTGGAGTTTCGGAGTTTTGGAGTTTTGGAGTTTTGGAGTTTTGGAGTTTCGGAGTTTCGGAGTTTTGGAGTTTTGGAGTTTTGGAGTTTCGGAGTTTTGGAGTTTTGGAGTTTCGGAGTTTTGGAGTTTCGGAGTTTTGGAGTATTGGAGTTTTGGAGATTCGGAGTTTTGGAGTTTCGGAGTTTTGGAGTTTCGGAGTTTTGGAGTTTTGGAGTTTTGGAGTTTTGGAGTTTTGGAGTTTCCGAGTTTTGGAGTTTCGGAGTTTTGGAGTTTCGGAGTTTCGGAGTTTTGGAGTTTTGCAGTTTTGGAGTTTTGGAGTTTTGGAGTTTCGGAGTTTCGGAGTTTTGGAGTATTGGAGTTTTGGAGTTTTGGAGTTTTGGAGTTTCGGAGTTTTGGAGTTTTGGAGTTTTGGAGTTTCGGAGTTTTGGAGTTTTGGAGTTTTGGAGATTCGGAGTTTTGGAGTTTCGGAGTTTTGGAGTTTCGGAGTTTTGGAGTTTTGGAGCTTTGGAGTTTTGGAGTTTCCGAGTTTTGGAGTTTCGGAGTTTTGGAGTTTCGGAGTTTCGGAGTTTTGGAGTTTTGCAGTTTTGGAGTTTTGGAGTTTTGGAGTTTCGGAGTTTCGGAGTTTTGGAGTATTGGAGTTTTGGAGTTTTGGAGTTTTCGAGTTTTCGAGTTTCGGAGTTTCGGAGTTTTGGAGTTTTGGAGTTTTGGAGTTTTGGAGTTTCGGAGTTTCGGTGTTTTGGAGTTTTGGAGTTTTGGAGTATTGGAGTTTTGGAGTTTTGGAGTTTCGGAGTTTTGGAGTTTCGGAGTTTTGGAGTATTGGAGTTTTGGAATTTCGGAGTTTCGGAGTTTTGGAGTTTCCGAGTTTTGGAGTTTCGGAGTTTCGGAGTTTTGGAGTTTTGGAGTTTTGGAGTTTTGGAGTTTCCGAGTTTCGGAGTTTCGGAGTTTTGGTGTTTCGGAGTTTTGGAGTTTTGGAGTTTTGGAGTTTCGGAGTTTTGGAGTTTTGGAGTTTTGGAGCTTTGGAGTTTTGGAGTTTTGGAGTTTCGGAGTTTTGGAGTTTTGGAGTATTGGAGTTTTGGAGTTTTGGAGTTTCGGAGTTTTCGAGTTTTGGAGTTTTGGAGTTTCGGAGTTTTGGAGTTTCGGAGTTTTGGAGTATTGGAGTTTTGGAGTTTCGGAGTTTTGGAGTTTTGGAGTTTTGGAGTATTGGAGTTTTGGAGTTTTGGAGCTTTGGAGTTTTGGAGTTTTGGAGTTTCGGAGTTTTGGAGTTTTGGAGTATTGGAGTTTTGGAGTTTTGGAGTTTCGGAGTTTTGGAGTTTCGGAGTTTTGGAGTTTCGGAGTTTTGGAGTTTTGGAGTTTTGGAGTTTTTGAGTTTTGGAGTTTTTGAGTTTTGGAGTTTTGGTGCTTTGGAGTTTTGGAGTTTTGGAGTTTCGGAGTTTTGGAGTTTTGGAGTTTTGGAGTTTTGGAGTTTTGGAGTTTTGGAGTTTTGGAGTTTTGGAGTTTCGGAGTTTTGGAGTTTTGGAGTTTTGGAGTTTCGGAGTATTGGAGTTTTGGAGTTTTGGAGTTTTGGAGTTTCCGAGTTTTGGAGATTCGGAGTTTTGGAGTTTTGGAGTTTTGGAGTTTCGGAGTTTCGGAGTTTCGGTGTTTTGGAGTTTTGGAGTTTTGGAGTATTGGAGTTTTGGAGTTTTGGAGTTTCGGAGTTTTGGAGTGTCGGAGTTTTGGAGTTTTGGAGTTTTGGAGTTTCGGAGTTTTGGAGTTTTGGAGTTTTGGAGTTTTGGAGTTTCGGAGTTTTGGAGTTTGGGAGTTTTGGAGTTTTGGAGATTCGGAGTTTTGGAGTTTCGGAGTTTTGGAGTTTCGGAGTTTTGGAGTTTCGGAGTTTTGGAGTTTCGGAGTTTTGGAGTTTCGGAGTTTTGGAGTTTTGGAGTTTTGGAGTTTTGGAGTTTTGGAGTTTTTGAGTTTTGGAGTTTCGGAGTTTTGGAGTATTGGAGTTTTGGAGTTTCGGAGTTTTGGAGTTTTGGAGTTTTGGAGTTTCGGAGTTTCGGAGTTTCGGTGTTTTGGAGTTTTGGAGTTTTGGAGTATTGGAGTTTTGGAGTTTTGGAGTTTCGGAGTTTTGGAGTTTCGGAGTTTTGGAGTTTTGGAGTTTTGGAGATTCGGAGTTTTGGAGTTTCGGAGTTTTGGAGTTTTGGAGATTCGGAGTTTTGAAGTTTCGGAGTTTTGGAGTTTCGGAGTTTTGGAGTTTCGGAGTTTCGGAGTTTTGGAGTTTCGGAGTTTTGGAGTATTGGAGTTTTGGAGTTTCGGAGTTTCGGAGTTTTGGAGTATTGGAGTTTTGGAGTTTTGGAGTTTTCGAGTTTTGGAGTTTCGGAGTTTCGGAGTTTTGGAGTTTTGGAGTTTTGGAGTTTCGGAGTTTTGGAGTTTTGGAGTTTCGGAGTTTTGGAGTTTCGGAGTTTTGGAGTTTTGGAGTTTTGGAGTTTCGGAGATTTGGAGTTTTGGAGTTTCGCAGTTTTGGAGTTTTGGAGTTTTGGAGTTTTGGAGTTTCGGAGTTTTGGAGTTTTGGAGTTTTGGAGTTTCGGAGTTTTGGAGTTTTGGAGTTTTGGAGTTTTGGAGTTTCGGAGTTTTGGAGTTTTGGAGTTTTGGAGTTTTGGAGTTTCGGAGTTTTGGAGTTTTGGAGTTTTGGAGTTTTGGAGTTTCGGAGTTTCGGAGTTTTGGAGTTTTGGAGTTTTGGAGTTTCGGAGTTTTGGAGTTTTGGAGTTTCGGAGTTTTGGAGTTTCGGAGTTTTGGAGTTTTGGAGTTTTGGAGTTTTGGAGTTTCGGAGTTTCGGAGTTTCGGTGTTTTGGAGTTTCAGAGTTTTGGAGTATTGGAGTTTTGGAGTATTGGAGTTTTGGAGTTTCGGAGTTTTGGAGTTTCGGAGTTTTGGAGTTTTGGAGTATTGGAGTTTTGGAGTTTCGGAGTTTTGGAGTTTTGGAGTTTCGGAGTTTCGGAGTTTTGGAGTTTCGGAGTTTCGGAGTTTCGGCGTTTTGGAGTTTCGGAGTTTTGGAGTTTTGGAGTTTCGGAGTTTTGGAGTTTTGGAGTTTCGGAGTTTTGGAGTTTCGGAGTTTTGGAGTTTTGGAGTTTCGGAGTTTTGGAGTTTTGGAGTTTTGGAGATTCGGAGTTTTGGAGTTTCGGAGTTTTGGAGTTTCGGAGTTTTGGAGTTTTGGAGTTTTGGAGCTTTGGAGTTTTGGAGTTTCCGAGTTTTGGAGTTTCGGAGTTTTGGAGTTTCGGAGTTTCGGAGTTTTGGAGTTTTGCAGTTTTGGAGTTTTGGAGTTTTGGAGTTTTGGAGTTTCGGAGTTTCGGAGTTTTGGAGTATTGGAGTTTTGGAGTTTTGGAGTTTTCGAGTTTTGGAGTTTCGGAGTTTTGGAGTTTTGGAGTTTTGGAGTTTCGGAGTTTCGGAGTATTGGAGTTTTGGAGTTTCGGAGTTTTGGAGTTTTGGAGTTTTGGAGTTTCGGAGTTTTGGAGTTTCGGAGTTTTGGAGTTTTGGAGTTTTGGAGTTTCGGAGTTTCGGAGTTTCGGTGTTTTGGAGTTTTGGAGTTTTGGAGTATTGGAGTTTTGGAGTTTCGGAGTTTTGGAGTTTCGGAGTTTTGGAGTTTTGGAGTTTTGGAGATTCGGAGTTTTGGAGTTTCGGAGTTTTGGAGTTTCGGAGTTTTGGAGTTTCGGAGTTTTGGAGTTTCGGAGTTTTGGAGTTTCGGAGTTTTGGAGTTTTGGAGTTTTGGAGTTTTTGAGTTTTGGAGTTTTGGAGTTTCGGAGTTTTGGAGTATTGGAGTTTTGGAGTTTCGGAGTTTTGGAGTTTTGGAGTTTTGGAGTTTCGGAGTTTTGGAGTTTCGGAGTTTTGGAGTTTTGGAGTTTTGGAGTTTTGGAGTTTCGGAGTTTCGGAGTTTCGGTGTTTTGGAGTTTCGGAGTTTTGGAGTTTCGGAGTTTTGGAGTTTTGGAGTTTTGGAGTTTTGGAGTTTCGGAGTTTCGGAGTTTCGGTGTTTTGGAGTTTTGGAGTTTTGGAGTATTGGAGTTTTGGAGTTTTCGAGTTTTGGAGTTTCGGAGTTTCGGAGTTTTGGAGTTTCGGAGTTTTGGAGTTTCGGAGTTTTGGAGTTTTGGAGTTTTGGAGTTTCGGAGTTTTGGAGTTTTGGAGTTTTGGAGTTTCGGAGTTTTGGAGTTTTGGAGTTTTGGAGTTTTGGAGTTTTGGAGTTTCGGAGTTTTGGAGTTTTGGAGTTTTGGAGTTTTGGAGTTTCGGAGTTTCGGAGTTTTGGAGTTTTGGAGTTTTGGAGTTTCGGAGTTTTGGAGTTTTGGAGTTTCGGAGTTTTGGAGTTTCGGAGTTTTGGAGTATTGGAGTTTTGGAGATTCGGAGTTTTGGAGTTTCGGAGTTTTGGAGTTTCGGAGTTTTGGAGTTTTGGAGTTTTGGAGTTTTGGAGTTTTGGAGTTTCCGAGTTTTGGAGTTTCGGAGTTTTGGAGTTTCGGAGTTTCGGAGTTTTGGAGTTTTGCAGTTTTGGAGTTTTGGAGTTTTGGAGTTTCGGAGTTTCGGAGTTTTGGAGTATTGGAGTTTTGGAGTTTTGGAGTTTTGGAGTTTTGGAGTTTCGGAGTTTCGGAGTTTTGGAGTTTTGGAGTTTTGGAGTTTCGGAGTTTTGGAGTTTTGGAGTTTCGGAGTTTTGGAGTTTCGGAGTTTTGGAGTATTGGAGTTTTGGAGATTCGGAGTTTTGGAGTTTCGGAGTTTTGGAGTTTCGGAGTTTTGGAGTTTTGGAGTTTTGGAGTTTCCGAGTTTTGGAGTTTCGGAGTTTTGGAGTTTCGGAGTTTCGGAGTTTTGGAGTTTTGCAGTTTTGGAGTTTTGGAGTTTTGGAGTTTCGGAGTTTCGGAGTTTTGGAGTATTGGAGTTTTGGAGTTTTGGAGTATTGGAGTTTTGGAGTTTTGGAGTTTTGGAGTTTCGGAGTTTTGGAGTTTCGGAGTTTTGGAGTTTTGGAGTTTTGGAGTTTTGGAGTTTCGGAGTTTCGGAGTTTCGGTGTTTTGGAGTTTTGGAGTTTTGGAGTATTGGAGTTTTGGAGTTTTGGAGTTTCGGAGTTTTGGAGTTTTGGAGTTTCGGAGTTTTGGAGTTTTGGAGTTTTGGAGTTTTGGAGTTTCGGAGTTTTGGAGTTTTGGAGTTTTGGAGATTCGGAGTTTTGGAGTTTCGGAGTTTTGGAGTTTCGGAGTTTTGGAGTTTTGGAGCTTTGGAGTTTTGGAGTTTCCGAGTTTTGGAGTTTCGGAGTTTTGGAGTTTCGGAGTTTCGGAGTTTTGGAGTTTTGCAGTTTTGGAGTTTTGGAGTTTTGGAGTTTCGGAGTTTCGGAGTTTTGGAGTATTGGAGTTTTGGAGTTTTGGAGTTTTCGAGTTTTCGAGTTTCGGAGTTTCGGAGTTTTGGAGTTTTGGAGTTTTGGAGTTTCGGAGTTTTGGAGTTTTGGAGTTTTGGAGTTTTGGAGTTTCGGAGTTTTGGAGTTTGGGAGTTTTGGAGTTTTGGAGATTCGGAGTTTTGGAGTTTCGGAGTTTTGGAGTTTCGGAGTTTTGGAGTTTCGGAGTTTTGGAGTTTCGGAGTTTTGGAGTTTCGGAGTTTTGGAGTTTTGGAGTTTTGGAGTTTTGGAGTTTTGGAGTTTTTGAGTTTTGGAGTTTCGGAGTTTTGGAGTATTGGAGTTTTGGAGTTTCGGAGTTTTGGAGTTTTGGAGTTTTGGAGTTTCGGAGTTTCGGAGTTTCGGTGTTTTGGAGTTTTGGAGTTTTGGAGTATTGGAGTTTTGGAGTTTTGGAGTTTCGGAGTTTTGGAGTTTCGGAGTTTCGGAGTTTCGGAGTTTCGGTGTTTTGGAGTTTTGGAGTTTTGGAGTATTGGAGTTTTGGAGTTTTGGAGTTTCGGAGTTTTGGAGTTTCGGAGTTTTGGAGTTTTGGAGTTTTGGAGATTCGGAGTTTTGGAGTTTCGGAGTTTTGGAGTATTGGAGTTTTGGAGTTTCGGAGTTTCGGAGTTTTGGAGTATTGGAGTTTTGGAGTTTTGGAGTTTTCGAGTTTTGGAGTTTCGGAGTTTCGGAGTTTTGGAGTTTTGGAGTTTTCGAGTTTTGGAGTTTCGGAGTTTTGGAGTTTTGGAGTTTTGGAGTTTCGGAGTTTCGGAGTATTGGAGTTTTGGAGTTTCGGAGTTTTGGAGTTTTGGAGTTTTGGAGTTTCGGAGTTTTGGAGTTTCGGAGTTTTGGAGTTTTGGAGTTTTGGAGTTTCGGAGTTTCGGAGTTTCGGTGTTTTGGAGTTTTGGAGTTTTGGAGTATTGGAGTTTTGGAGTTTCGGAGTTTTGGAGTTTCGGAGTTTTGGAGTTTTGGAGTTTTGGAGATTCGGAGTTTTGGAGTTTCGGAGTTTTGGAGTTTCGGAGTTTTGGAGTTTCGGAGTTTTGGAGTTTCGGAGTTTTGGAGTTTCGGAGTTTTGGAGTTTTGGAGTTTTGGAGTTTTTGAGTTTTGGAGTTTTGGAGTATTGGAGTTTTGGAGTTTTCGAGTTTTGGAGTTTCGGAGTTTCGGAGTTTTGGAGTTTCGGAGTTTTGGAGTTTCGGAGTTTTGGAGTTTTGGAGTTTTGGAGTTTTGGAGTTTTGGAGTTTCGGAGTTTTGGAGTTTCGGAGTTTTGGAGTTTCGGAGTTTTGGAGTTTTGGAGTTTTGGAGTTTTTGAGTTTTGGAGTTTTTGAGTTTTGGAGTTTTGGTGCTTTGGAGTTTTGGAGTTTTGGAGTTTCGGAGTTTTGGAGTTTTGGAGTTTTGGAGTTTTGGAGTTTTGGAGTTTTGGAGTTTTGGAGTTTTGGAGTTTCGGAGTTTTGGAGTTTTGGAGTTTTGGAGTTTCGGAGTATTGGAGTTTTGGAGTTTTGGAGTTTTGGAGTTTCCGAGTTTTGGAGATTCGGAGTTTTGGAGTTTTGGAGTTTTGGAGTTTCGGAGTTTCGGAGTTTCGGTGTTTTGGAGTTTTGGAGTTTTGGAGTATTGGAGTTTTGGAGTTTTGGAGTTTCGGAGTTTTGGAGTGTCGGAGTTTTGGAGTTTTGGAGTTTTGGAGTTTCGGAGTTTTGGAGTTTTGGAGTTTTGGAGTTTTGGAGTTTCGGAGTTTTGGAGTTTGGGAGTTTTGGAGTTTTGGAGATTCGGAGTTTTGGAGTTTCGGAGTTTTGGAGTTTCGGAGTTTTGGAGTTTCGGAGTTTTGGAGTTTCGGAGTTTTGGAGTTTCGGAGTTTTGGAGTTTTGGAGTTTTGGAGTTTTGGAGTTTTGGAGTTTTTGAGTTTTGGAGTTTCGGAGTTTTGGAGTATTGGAGTTTTGGAGTTTCGGAGTTTTGGAGTTTTGGAGTTTTGGAGTTTCGGAGTTTCGGAGTTTCGGTGTTTTGGAGTTTTGGAGTTTTGGAGTATTGGAGTTTTGGAGTTTTGGAGTTTCGGAGTTTTGGAGTTTCGGAGTTTTGGAGTTTTGGAGTTTTGGAGATTCGGAGTTTTGGAGTTTCGGAGTTTTGGAGTTTTGGAGATTCGGAGTTTTGAAGTTTCGGAGTTTTGGAGTTTCGGAGTTTTGGAGTTTCGGAGTTTCGGAGTTTTGGAGTTTCGGAGTTTTGGAGTATTGGAGTTTTGGAGTTTCGGAGTTTCGGAGTTTTGGAGTATTGGAGTTTTGGAGTTTTGGAGTTTTCGAGTTTTGGAGTTTCGGAGTTTCGGAGTTTTGGAGTTTTGGAGTTTTGGAGTTTCGGAGTTTTGGAGTTTTGGAGTTTCGGAGTTTTGGAGTTTCGGAGTTTTGGAGTTTTGGAGTTTTGGAGTTTCGGAGATTTGGAGTTTTGGAGTTTCGCAGTTTTGGAGTTTTGGAGTTTTGGAGTTTTGGAGTTTCGGAGTTTTGGAGTTTTGGAGTTTTGGAGTTTCGGAGTTTTGGAGTTTTGGAGTTTTGGAGTTTTGGAGTTTCGGAGTTTTGGAGTTTTGGAGTTTTGGAGTTTTGGAGTTTCGGAGTTTTGGAGTTTTGGAGTTTTGGAGTTTTGGAGTTTCGGAGTTTCGGAGTTTTGGAGTTTTGGAGTTTTGGAGTTTCGGAGTTTTGGAGTTTTGGAGTTTCGGAGTTTTGGAGTTTCGGAGTTTTGGAGTTTTGGAGTTTTGGAGTTTTGGAGTTTCGGAGTTTCGGAGTTTCGGTGTTTTGGAGTTTCAGAGTTTTGGAGTATTGGAGTTTTGGAGTATTGGAGTTTTGGAGTTTCGGAGTTTTGGAGTTTCGGAGTTTTGGAGTTTTGGAGTATTGGAGTTTTGGAGTTTCGGAGTTTTGGAGTTTTGGAGTTTCGGAGTTTCGGAGTTTTGGAGTTTCGGAGTTTCGGAGTTTCGGCGTTTTGGAGTTTCGGAGTTTTGGAGTTTTGGAGTTTCGGAGTTTTGGAGTTTTGGAGTTTCGGAGTTTTGGAGTTTCGGAGTTTTGGAGTTTTGGAGTTTCGGAGTTTTGGAGTTTTGGAGTTTTGGAGATTCGGAGTTTTGGAGTTTCGGAGTTTTGGAGTTTCGGAGTTTTGGAGTTTTGGAGTTTTGGAGCTTTGGAGTTTTGGAGTTTCCGAGTTTTGGAGTTTCGGAGTTTTGGAGTTTCGGAGTTTCGGAGTTTTGGAGTTTTGCAGTTTTGGAGTTTTGGAGTTTTGGAGTTTTGGAGTTTCGGAGTTTCGGAGTTTTGGAGTATTGGAGTTTTGGAGTTTTGGAGTTTTCGAGTTTTGGAGTTTCGGAGTTTTGGAGTTTTGGAGTTTTGGAGTTTCGGAGTTTCGGAGTATTGGAGTTTTGGAGTTTCGGAGTTTTGGAGTTTTGGAGTTTTGGAGTTTCGGAGTTTTGGAGTTTCGGAGTTTTGGAGTTTTGGAGTTTTGGAGTTTCGGAGTTTCGGAGTTTCGGTGTTTTGGAGTTTTGGAGTTTTGGAGTATTGGAGTTTTGGAGTTTCGGAGTTTTGGAGTTTCGGAGTTTTGGAGTTTTGGAGTTTTGGAGATTCGGAGTTTTGGAGTTTCGGAGTTTTGGAGTTTCGGAGTTTTGGAGTTTCGGAGTTTTGGAGTTTCGGAGTTTTGGAGTTTCGGAGTTTTGGAGTTTTGGAGTTTTGGAGTTTTTGAGTTTTGGAGTTTTGGAGTTTCGGAGTTTTGGAGTATTGGAGTTTTGGAGTTTCGGAGTTTTGGAGTTTTGGAGTTTTGGAGTTTCGGAGTTTTGGAGTTTCGGAGTTTTGGAGTTTTGGAGTTTTGGAGTTTTGGAGTTTCGGAGTTTCGGAGTTTCGGTGTTTTGGAGTTTCGGAGTTTTGGAGTTTCGGAGTTTTGGAGTTTTGGAGTTTTGGAGTTTTGGAGTTTCGGAGTTTCGGAGTTTCGGTGTTTTGGAGTTTTGGAGTTTTGGAGTATTGGAGTTTTGGAGTTTTCGAGTTTTGGAGTTTCGGAGTTTCGGAGTTTTGGAGTTTCGGAGTTTTGGAGTTTCGGAGTTTTGGAGTTTTGGAGTTTTGGAGTTTCGGAGTTTTGGAGTTTTGGAGTTTTGGAGTTTCGGAGTTTTGGAGTTTTGGAGTTTTGGAGTTTTGGAGTTTTGGAGTTTCGGAGTTTTGGAGTTTTGGAGTTTTGGAGTTTTGGAGTTTCGGAGTTTCGGAGTTTTGGAGTTTTGGAGTTTTGGAGTTTCGGAGTTTTGGAGTTTTGGAGTTTCGGAGTTTTGGAGTTTCGGAGTTTTGGAGTATTGGAGTTTTGGAGATTCGGAGTTTTGGAGTTTCGGAGTTTTGGAGTTTCGGAGTTTTGGAGTTTTGGAGTTTTGGAGTTTTGGAGTTTTGGAGTTTCCGAGTTTTGGAGTTTCGGAGTTTTGGAGTTTCGGAGTTTCGGAGTTTTGGAGTTTTGCAGTTTTGGAGTTTTGGAGTTTTGGAGTTTCGGAGTTTCGGAGTTTTGGAGTATTGGAGTTTTGGAGTTTTGGAGTTTTGGAGTTTTGGAGTTTCGGAGTTTCGGAGTTTTGGAGTTTTGGAGTTTTGGAGTTTCGGAGTTTTGGAGTTTTGGAGTTTCGGAGTTTTGGAGTTTCGGAGTTTTGGAGTATTGGAGTTTTGGAGATTCGGAGTTTTGGAGTTTCGGAGTTTTGGAGTTTCGGAGTTTTGGAGTTTTGGAGTTTTGGAGTTTTGGAGTTTCCGAGTTTTGGAGTTTCGGAGTTTTGGAGTTTCGGAGTTTCGGAGTTTTGGAGTTTTGCAGTTTTGGAGTTTTGGAGTTTTGGAGTTTCGGAGTTTCGGAGTTTTGGAGTATTGGAGTTTTGGAGTTTTGGAGTATTGGAGTTTTGGAGTTTTGGAGTTTTGGAGTTTCGGAGTTTTGGAGTTTCGGAGTTTTGGAGTTTTGGAGTTTTGGAGTTTTGGAGTTTCGGAGTTTCGGAGTTTCGGTGTTTTGGAGTTTTGGAGTTTTGGAGTATTGGAGTTTTGGAGTTTTGGAGTTTCGGAGTTTTGGAGTTTTGGAGTTTCGGAGTTTTGGAGTTTTGGAGTTTTGGAGTTTTGGAGTTTCGGAGTTTTGGAGTTTTGGAGTTTTGGAGATTCGGAGTTTTGGAGTTTCGGAGTTTTGGAGTTTCGGAGTTTTGGAGTTTTGGAGCTTTGGAGTTTTGGAGTTTCCGAGTTTTGGAGTTTCGGAGTTTTGGAGTTTCGGAGTTTCGGAGTTTTGGAGTTTTGCAGTTTTGGAGTTTTGGAGTTTTGGAGTTTCGGAGTTTCGGAGTTTTGGAGTATTGGAGTTTTGGAGTTTTGGAGTTTTCGAGTTTTCGAGTTTCGGAGTTTCGGAGTTTTGGAGTTTTGGAGTTTTGGAGTTTCGGAGTTTCGGTGTTTTGGAGTTTTGGAGTTTTGGAGTATTGGAGTTTTGGAGTTTTGGAGTTTCGGAGTTTTGGAGTTTCGGAGTTTTGGAGTATTGGAGTTTTGGAATTTCGGAGTTTCGGAGTTTTGGAGTTTCGGAGTTTTGGAGTTTTGGAGTTTCGGAGTTTTGGAGTTTTGGAGTTTTGGAGATTCGGAGTTTCGGAGTTTCGGAGTTTTGGAGTTTTGGAGTTTCGGAGTTTCAGAGTTTCGGAGTTTTGGAGTTTTGGAGTTTCGGAGTTTTGGAGTTTCGGAGTTTCGGAGTTTCGGAGTTTCGGAGTTTTGGAGTTTTGGAGTTTCGGAGTTTCGGAGTTTCGGAGTTTTGGAGTTTTGGAGTTTTGGAGTTTCGGAGTTTCGGAGTTTCGGAGTTTCGGAGTTTTGGAGTTTTGGAGTTTCGGAGTTTTGGAGTTTTGGAGTTTCGGAGTTTTGGAGTATTGGAGTTTTGGAGTTTCGGAGTTTCGGAGTTTTGGAGTATTGGAGTTTTGGAGTTTTGGAGTTTTCGAGTTTTGGAGTTTCGGAGTTTCGGAGTTTCGGAGTTTTGGAGTTTTGGAGTTTCGGAGTTTTGGAGTTTTGGAGTTTCGGAGTTTTGGAGTTTTGGAGTTTCGGAGTTTTGGAGTTTTGGAGTTTTGGAGATTTGGAGTTTCCGAGTTTCGGAGTTTCGGAGTTTTGGTGTTTCGGAGTTTTGGAGTTTTGGAGTTTTGGAGTTTCGGAGTTTTGGAGTTTTGGAGTTTTGGAGCTTTGGAGTTTTGGAGTTTTGGAGTTTCGGAGTTTTGGAGTTTTGGAGTATTGGAGTTTTGGAGTTTTGGAGTTTCGGAGTTTTCGAGTTTTGGAGTTTTGGAGATTCGGAGTTTTGGAGTTTCGGAGTTTCGGAGTTTCGGAGTTTTGGAGTTTTGGAGTTTTGGAGTTTTGGAGTTTTGTAGTTTTGGAGTTTTGGAGTTTCGGAGTTTCGGAGTTTTGGAGTTTTGGAGATTCGGAGTTTTGAAGTTTTGGAGTATTGGAGTTTCGGAGTTTTGGAGTTTTGGAGTTTCGGAGTATTGGAGTATTGGAGTTTTGGAGTTTCGGAGTTTTGGAGTTTTGGAGTTTCGGAGTTTTTGAGTTTGGGAGTTTTGGAGTTTTGGAGTTTTGGAGTTTCGGAGTTTCGGTGTTTTGGAGTTTTGGAGTTTTGGAGTATTGGAGTTTTGGAGTTTTGGAGTTTCGGAGTTTTGGAGTTTCGGAGTTTTGGAGTATTGGAGTTTTGGAGTTTCGGAGTTTTGGAGTTTTGGAGTTTTGGAGTATTGGAGTTTTGGAGTTTTGGAGCTTTGGAGTTTTGGAGTTTTGGAGTTTCGGAGTTTTGGAGTTTTGGAGTATTGGAGTTTTGGAGTTTTGGAGTTTCGGAGTTTTGGAGTTTCGGAGTTTTGGAGTTTCGGAGTTTTGGAGTTTTGGAGTTTTGGAGTTTTTGAGTTTTGGAGTTTTTGAGTTTTGGAGTTTTGGTGCTTTGGAGTTTTGGAGTTTTGGAGTTTCGGAGTTTTGGAGTTTTGGAGTTTTGGAGTTTTGGAGTTTTGGAGTTTTGGAGTTTTGGAGTTTCGGAGTTTTGGAGTTTTGGAGTTTTGGAGTTTCGGAGTATTGGAGTTTTGGAGTTTTGGAGTTTTGGAGTTTCCGAGTTTTGGAGATTCGGAGTTTTGGAGTTTTGGAGTTTTGGAGTTTCGGAGTTTCGGAGTTTCGGTGTTTTGGAGTTTTGGAGTTTTGGAGTATTGGAGTTTTGGAGTTTTGGAGTTTCGGAGTTTTGGAGTGTCGGAGTTTTGGAGTTTTGGAGTTTTGGAGTTTTGGAGTTTCGGAGTTTTGGAGTTTTGGAGTTTTGGAGTTTTGGAGTTTCGGAGTTTTGGAGTTTGGGAGTTTTGGAGTTTTGGAGATTCGGAGTTTTGGAGTTTCGGAGTTTTGGAGTTTCGGAGTTTTGGAGTTTCGGAGTTTTGGAGTTTCGGAGTTTTGGAGTTTCGGAGTTTTGGAGTTTTGGAGTTTTGGAGTTTTGGAGTTTTGGAGTTTTTGAGTTTTGGAGTTTCGGAGTTTTGGAGTATTGGAGTTTTGGAGTTTCGGAGTTTTGGAGTTTTGGAGTTTTGGAGTTTCGGAGTTTCGGAGTTTCGGTGTTTTGGAGTTTTGGAGTTTTGGAGTATTGGAGTTTTGGAGTTTTGGAGTTTCGGAGTTTTGGAGTTTCGGAGTTTTGGAGTTTTGGAGTTTTGGAGATTCGGAGTTTTGGAGTTTCGGAGTTTTGGAGTTTTGGAGATTCGGAGTTTTGAAGTTTCGGAGTTTTGGAGTTTCGGAGTTTTGGAGTTTCGGAGTTTCGGAGTTTTGGAGTTTCGGAGTTTTGGAGTATTGGAGTTTTGGAGTTTCGGAGTTTCGGAGTTTTGGAGTATTGAAGTTTTGGAGTTTTGGAGTTTTCGAGTTTTGGAGTTTCGGAGTTTCGGAGTTTTGGAGTTTTGGAGTTTTGGAGTTTCGGAGTTTTGGAGTTTTGGAGTTTCGGAGTTTTGGAGTTTCGGAGTTTTGGAGTTTTGGAGTTTTGGAGTTTCGGAGATTTGGAGTTTTGGAGTTTCGCAGTTTTGGAGTTTTGGAGTTTTGGAGTTTTGGAGTTTTGGAGTTTCGGAGTTTTGGAGTTTTGGAGTTTTGGAGTTTCGGAGTTTTGGAGTTTTGGAGTTTTGGAGTTTTGGAGTTTCGGAGTTTTGGAGTTTTGGAGTTTTGGAGTTTTGGAGTTTCGGAGTTTTGGAGTTTTGGAGTTTTGGAGTTTTGGAGTTTCGGAGTTTCGGAGTTTTGGAGTTTTGGAGTTTTGGAGTTTCGGAGTTTTGGAGTTTTGGAGTTTCGGAGTTTTGGAGTTTCGGAGTTTTGGAGTTTTGGAGTTTTGGAGTTTCGGAGTTTCGGAGTTTCGGTGTTTTGGAGTTTCAGAGTTTTGGAGTATTGGAGTTTTGGAGTATTGGAGTTTTGGAGTTTCGGAGTTTTGGAGTTTCGGAGTTTTGGAGTTTTGGAGTATTGGAGTTTTGGAGTTTCGGAGTTTTGGAGTTTTGGAGTTTCGGAGTTTCGGAGTTTTGGAGTTTTGGAGTTTCGGAGTTTTGGAGTTTCGGAGTTTTGGAGTTTTGGAGTTTCGGAGTTTTGGAGTTTTGGAGTTTTGGAGATTCGGAGTTTTGGAGTATCGGAGTTTTGGAGTTTCGGAGTTTTGGAGTTTTGGAGTTTTGGAGCTTTGGAGTTTTGGAGTTTCCGAGTTTTGGAGTTTCGGAGTTTTGGAGTTTCGGAGTTTCGGAGTTTTGGAGTTTTGCAGTTTTGGAGTTTTGGAGTTTTGGAGTTTTGGAGTTTCGGAGTTTCGGAGTTTTGGAGTATTGGAGTTTTGGAGTTTTGGAGTTTTCGAGTTTTGGAGTTTCGGAGTTTTGGAGTTTTGGAGTTTTGGAGTTTCGGAGTTTCGGAGTATTGGAGTTTTGGAGTTTCGGAGTTTTGGAGTTTTGGAGTTTTGGAGTTTTGGAGTTTCGGAGTTTTGGAGTTTCGGAGTTTTGGAGTTTCGGAGTTTTGGAGTTTTGGAGTTTTGGAGTTTTGGAGTTTTGGAGTTTTTGAGTTTTGGAGTTTCGGAGTTTTGGAGTATTGGAGTTTTGGAGTTTCGGAGTTTTGGAGTTTTGGAGTTTTGGAGTTTCGGAGTTTCGGAGTTTCGGTGTTTTGGAGTTTTGGAGTTTTGGAGTATTGGAGTTTTGGAGTTTTGGAGTTTCGGAGTTTTGGAGTTTCGGAGTTTTGGAGTTTTGGAGTTTTGGAGATTCGGAGTTTTGGAGTTTCGGAGTTTTGGAGTTTTGGAGATTCGGAGTTTTGAAGTTTCGGAGTTTTGGAGTTTCGGAGTTTTGGAGTTTCGGAGTTTCGGAGTTTTGGAGTTTCGGAGTTTTGGAGTATTGGAGTTTTGGAGTTTCGGAGTTTCGGAGTTTTGGAGTATTGGAGTTTTGGAGTTTTGGAGTTTTCGAGTTTTGGAGTTTCGGAGTTTCGGAGTTTTGGAGTTTTGGAGTTTTGGAGTTTCGGAGTTTTGGAGTTTTGGAGTTTCGGAGTTTTGGAGTTTCGGAGTTTTGGAGTTTTGGAGTTTTGGAGTTTCGGAGATTTGGAGTTTTGGAGTTTCGCAGTTTTGGAGTTTTGGAGTTTTGGAGTTTTGGAGTTTTGGAGTTTCGGAGTTTTGGAGTTTTGGAGTTTTGGAGTTTCGGAGTTTTGGAGTTTTGGAGTTTTGGAGTTTTGGAGTTTTGGAGTTTCGGAGTTTTGGAGTTTTGGAGTTTTGGAGTTTTGGAGTTTCGGAGTTTTGGAGTTTTGGAGTTTTGGAGTTTCGGAGTTTCGGAGTTTTGGAGTTTTGGAGTTTTGGAGTTTCGGAGTTTTGGAGTTTTGGAGTTTCGGAGTTTTGGAGTTTCGGAGTTTTGGAGTTTTGGAGTTTTGGAGTTTCGGAGTTTCGGAGTTTCGGTGTTTTGGAGTTTCAGAGTTTTGGAGTATTGGAGTTTTGGAGTATTGGAGTTTTGGAGTATTGGAGTTTTGGAGTTTCGGAGTTTTGGAGTTTTGGAGTTTTGGAGTATTGGAGTTTTGGAGTTTTGGAGCTTTGGAGTTTTGGAGTTTTGGAGTTTCGGAGTTTTGGAGTTTTGGAGTATTGGAGTTTTGGAGTTTTGGAGTTTCGGAGTTTTGGAGTTTCGGAGTTTTGGAGTTTCGGAGTTTTGGAGTTTTGGAGTTTTGGAGTTTTTGAGTTTTGGAGTTTTTGAGTTTTGGAGTTTTGGTGCTTTGGAGTTTTGGAGTTTTGGAGTTTCGGAGTTTTGGAGTTTTGGAGTTTTGGAGTTTTGGAGTTTTGGAGTTTTGGAGTTTTGGAGTTTCGGAGTTTTGGAGTTTTGGAGTTTTGGAGTTTCGGAGTATTGGAGTTTTGGAGTTTTGGAGTTTTGGAGTTTCCGAGTTTTGGAGATTCGGAGTTTTGGAGTTTTGGAGTTTTGGAGTTTCGGAGTTTCGGAGTTTCGGTGTTTTGGAGTTTTGGAGTTTTGGAGTATTGGAGTTTTGGAGTTTTGGAGTTTCGGAGTTTTGGAGTGTCGGAGTTTTGGAGTTTTGGAGTTTTGGAGTTTTGGAGTTTCGGAGTTTTGGAGTTTTGGAGTTTTGGAGTTTTGGAGTTTCGGAGTTTTGGAGTTTGGGAGTTTTGGAGTTTTGGAGATTCGGAGTTTTGGAGTTTCGGAGTTTTGGAGTTTCGGAGTTTTGGAGTTTCGGAGTTTTGGAGTTTCGGAGTTTTGGAGTTTCGGAGTTTTGGAGTTTTGGAGTTTTGGAGTTTTGGAGTTTTGGAGTTTTTGAGTTTTGGAGTTTTGGAGTTTTGGAGTTTCGGAGTTTCGGAGTTTCGGTGTTTTGGAGTTTTGGAGTTTTGGAGTATTGGAGTTTTGGAGTTTTGGAGTTTCGGAGTTTTGGAGTTTCGGAGTTTTGGAGTTTTGGAGTTTTGGAGATTCGGAGTTTTGGAGTTTCGGAGTTTTGGAGTTTTGGAGATTCGGAGTTTTGAAGTTTCGGAGTTTTGGAGTTTCGGAGTTTTGGAGTTTCGGAGTTTCGGAGTTTTGGAGTTTCGGAGTTTTGGAGTATTGGAGTTTTGGAGTTTCGGAGTTTCGGAGTTTTGGAGTATTGGAGTTTTGGAGTTTTGGAGTTTTCGAGTTTTGGAGTTTCGGAGTTTCGGAGTTTTGGAGTTTTGGAGTTTTGGAGTTTCGGAGTTTTGGAGTTTTGGAGTTTCGGAGTTTTGGAGTTTCGGAGTTTTGGAGTTTTGGAGTTTTGGAGTTTCGGAGATTTGGAGTTTTGGAGTTTCGCAGTTTTGGAGTTTTGGAGTTTTGGAGTTTTGGAGTTTCGGAGTTTTGGAGTTTAGGAGTTTTGGAGTTTTGGAGTTTTGGAGTTTCGGAGTTGTGGAGTTTTGGAGTTTTGGAGTTTTGGAGTTTCGGAGTTTCGGAGTTTCGGTGTTTTGGAGTTTTGGAGTTTTGGAGTATTGGAGTTTTGGAGTTTTGGAGTTTTCGAGTTTTCGAGTTTTCGAGTTTCGGAGTTTCGGAGTTTTGGAGTATCGGAGTTTTGGAGTTTCGGAGTTTTGGAGTTTCGGAGTTTTGGAGTTTTGGAGTTTTGGAGTTTCGGAGTTTTGGAGTTTTGGAGTTTTGGAGTTTCGGAGTTTTGGAGTTTTGGAGTTTTGGAGTTTTGGAGTTTTGGAGTTTCGGAGTTTTGGAGTTTTGGAGTTTTGGAGTTTTGGAGTTTCCGAGTTTTGGAGTTTCGGAGTTTTGGAGTTTCGGAGTTTCGGAGTTTTGGAGTTTTGCAGTTTTGGAGTTTTGGAGTTTTGGAGTTTCGGAGTTTCGGAGTTTTGGAGTATTGGAGTTTTGGAGTTTTGGAGTTTTGGAGTTTCGGAGTTTTGGAGTTTCGGAGTTTTGGAGTTTTGGAGTTTTGGAGTTTCGGAGTTTCGGAGTTTCGGTGTTTTGGAGTTTTGGAGTTTTGGAGTATTGGAGTTTTGGAGTTTTGGAGTTTCGGAGTTTTGGAGTTTTGGAGTTTCGGAGTTTTGGAGTATTGGAGTTTTGGAGTTTCGGAGTTTTGGAGTTTCGGAGTTTTGGAGTTTTGGAGTATTGGAGTTTTGGAGTTTTGGAGTTTCGGAGTTTTGGAGTTTTGGAGTTTCGGAGTTTCGGAGTTTCGGAGTTTCGGAGTTTTGGAGTTTCGGAGTTTTGGAGTTTTGGAGTTTCGGAGTTT
This sequence comes from Amblyomma mixtum, assembly GCF_055824585.1. Lineage (NCBI taxonomy): Eukaryota > Metazoa > Arthropoda > Arachnida > Ixodida > Ixodidae > Amblyomma > Amblyomma mixtum. The sequence goes on from NW_028317651.1 coordinate 15,100,252, forward strand.
TGGAGTTTTGGAGTTTTGGAGATTCGGAGTTTCGGAGTTTCGGAGTTTTGGAGTTTTGGAGTTTCAGAGTTTCGGAGTTTCGGAGTTTTGGAGTTTTGGAGTTTCGGAGTTTTGGAGTTTCAAAGTTTCGGAGTTTCGGAGTTTTGGAGTTTTGGAGATTCGGAGTTTTGGAGTTTTGGAGTTTTGCAGTTTTGGAGTTTTGGAGTTTTGGAGTTTCGGAGTTTCGGAGTTTTGGAGTATTGGAGTTTTGGAGTTTTGGAGTTTCGGAGTTTTGGAGTATTGGAGTTTTGGAGTTTTGGAGTTTTGGAGTTTTGGAGTTTCTGAGTTTTGGAGTTTCGGAGTTTTGGAGTTTTGGAGTTTTGGAGTTTTGGAGTTTTGGAGTTTCGGAGTTTCGGAGTTTCGGTGTTTTGGAGTTTTGGAGTTTTGGAGTATTGGAGTTTTGGAGTTTCGGAGTTTTGGAGTTTTGGAGTTTTGGAGTTTTGGAGTTTCGGAGTTTTGGAGTTTCGGAGTTTTGGAGTTTTGGAGTATTGGAGTTTTGGAGTTTTGGAGTTTCGGAGTTTTGGAGTTTTGGAGTTTCGGAGTTTCGGAGTTTCGGAGTTTCGGAGTTTTGGAGTTTCGGAGTTTTGGAGTTTTGGAGTTTCGGAGTTTTGGAGTTTTGGAGTTTTGGAGATTCGGAGTTTCAGAGTTTCGGAGTTTTGGAGTTTTGGAGTTTTGGAGTTTCGGAGTTTCGGAGTTTCGGAGTTTTGGAGTTTTGGAGTTTCGGAGTTTTGGAGTTTCGGAGTTTCGGAGTTTTGGAGTTTTGGAGTTTCGGAGTTTTGGAGTTTTGGAGTTTTGGAGTTTTGGAGTTTCGGAGTTTTGGAGTTTCGGAGTTTCGGAGTTTTGGAGTTTTGGAGTTTTGGAGTTTTGGAGTTTCGGAGTTTTGGAGTATTGGAGTTTTGGAGTTTCGGAGTTTCGGAGTTTTGGAGTATTGGAGTTTTGGAGTTTTGGAGTTTCGGAGTTTTGGAGTTTTGGAGTTTTGGAGATTCGGAGTTTCGGAGTTTCGGAGTTTTGGAGTTTTGGAGTTTCGGAGTTTTGGAGTTTTGGAGTTTCGGAGTTTTGGAGTTTCGGAGTTTCGGAGTTTCGGAGTTTCGGAGTTTTGGAGTTTTGGAGTTTTCGAGTTTTGGAGTTTTGGAGTTTCGGAGTTTTGGAGTATTGGAGTTTCGGAGTTTTGGAGTTTTGGAGTTTTGGAGTTTCGGAGTTTTGGAGTTTTGGAGTTTTGGAGTTTTGGAGTTTCGGAGTTTCGGAGTTTTGGAGTTTTGGAGTTTTGGAGTTTCGGAGTTTTGGAGTTTTGGAGTTTCGGAGTTTCGGAGTTTTGGAGTTTCGGAGTTTTGGAGTTTTGGAGTTTTGGAGTTTTGGAGTTTCGGAGTTTCGGAGTTTCGGTGTTTTGGAGTTTCGGAGTTTTGGAGTTTTGGAGTTTTGGAGTTTCGGAGTTTTGGAGTTTTGGAGTTTTGGAGTTTCGGAGTTTTGGAGTTTCGGAGTTTTGGAGTTTTGGAGTTTCGGAGTTTTGGAGTTTTGGAGTTTTGGAGATTCGGAGTTTTGGAGTTTCGGAGTTTTGGAGTTTCGGAGTTTTGGACTTTTGGAGTTTTGGAGCTTTGGAGTTTTGGAGTTTCCGAGTTTTGGAGTTTCGGAGTTTTGGAGTTTCGGAGTTTCGGAGTTTTGGAGTTTTGCAGTTTTGGAGTTTTGGAGTTTTGGAGTTTCGGAGTTTCGGAGTTTTGGAGTATTGGAGTTTTGGAGTTTTGGAGTTTTGGAGTTTCGGAGTTTTGGAGTATTGGAGTTTTGGAGTTTCGGAGTTTTGGAGTTTTGGAGTTTTGGAGTTTTGGAGTTTCGGAGTTTTGGAGTTTCGGAGTTTTGGAGTTTTGGAGTTTTGGAGTTTCGGAGTTTCGGAGTTTCGGTGTTTTGGAGTTTTGGAGTTTTGGAGTATTGGAGTTTTGGAGTTTTGGAGTTTCGGAGTTTAGGAGTTTCGGAGTTTTGGAGTTTTGGAGTTTCGGAGTTTTGGAGTTTCGGAGTTTTGGAGTTTTGGAGTATTGGAGTTTTGGAGTTTTGGAGTTTCGGAGTTTTGGAGTTTTGGAGTTTCGGAGTTTCGGAGTTTCGGAGTTTCGGAGTTTTGGAGTTTCGGAGTTTTGGAGTTTTGGAGTTTCGGAGTTTCGGAGTTTTGGAGTATTGGAGTTTTGGAGTTTTGGAGTTTTGGAGTTTTGGAGTTTTGGAGTTTTGAAGATTCGGAGTTTCGGAGTTTTGGAGTTTTGGAGTTTCGGAGTTTCGGAGTTTTGGAGTTTTGGAGTTTCGGAGTTTTGGAGTTTTGGAGTTTCGGAGTTTTGGAGTTTCGGAGTTTTGGAGTTTCGGAGTTTCGGAGTTTCGGAGTTTTGGAGTTTTGGAGTTTTGGAGTTTTGGAGTTTTGGAGTTTTGGAGTTTCGGAGTTTTGGAGTATTGGAGTTTTGGAGTTTCGGAGTTTCGGAGTTTTGGAGTATTGGAGTTTTGGAGTTTTGGAGTTTCGGAGTTTTGGAGTTTTGGAGTTTTGGAGATTCGGAGTTTCGGAGTTTCGGAGTTTTGGAGTTTTGGAGTTTCGGAGTTTCGGAGTTTCGGAGTTTTGGAGTTTTGGAGTTTTGGAGTTTCGGAGTTTCGGAGTTTCGGAGTTTTGGAGTTTTGGAGTTTTGGAGTTTCGGAGTTTTGGAGTTTTGGAGTTTTGGAGTTTTGGAGTTTCGGAGTTTTGGAGTTTCGGAGTTTCGGAGTTTCGGAGTTTTGGAGATTCGGAGTTTTGGAGTTTCGGAGTTTTGGAGTTTTGGAGTTTTGGAGCTTTGGAGTTTTGGAGTTTCCGAGTTTTGGAGTTTCGGAGTTTTGGAGTTTCGGAGTTTCGGAGTTTCGGAGTTTTGGAGTTTTGCAGTTTTGGAGTTTTGGAGTTTTGGAGTTTCGGAGTTTCGGAGTTTTGGAGTATTGGAGTTTTGGAGTTTTGGAGTTTTGGAGTTTCGGAGTTTTGGAGTATTGGAGTTTTGGAGTTTCGGAGTTTTGGAGTTTTGGAGTTTTGGAGTTTTGGAGTTTCGGAGTTTTGGAGTTTCGGAGTTTTGGAGTTTTGGAGTTTTGGAGTTTCGGAGTTTCGGAGTTTCGGTGTTTTGGAGTTTTGGAGTTTTGGAGATTGGAGTTTTGGAGTTTTGGAGCTTCGGAGTTTTGGAGTTTCGGAGTTTTGGAGTTTTGGAGTTTTGGAGATTCGGAGTTTTGGAGTTTCGGAGTTTTGGAGTTTCGGAGTTTTGGAGTTTCGGAGTTTTGGAGTTTCGGAGTTTTGGAGTTTTGGAGTTTTGGAGTTTTTGAGTTTTGGAGTTTTGGAGTTTCGGAGTTTTGGAGTATTGGAGTTTTGGAGTTTCGGAGTTTTGGAGTTTTGGAGTTTTGGAGTTTCGGAGTTTTGGAGTTTCGGAGTTTTGGAGTTTTGGAGTTTTGGAGTTTCGGAGTTTCGGAGTTTCGGTGTTTTGGAGTTTTGGAGTTTTGGAGTTTTGGAGTATTGGAGTTTTGGAGTTTTGGAGTTTCGGAGTTTTGGAGTTTCGGAGTTTTGGAGTATTGGAGTTTTGGAGTTTCGGAGTTTTGGAGTTTTGGAGTTTTGGAGTATTGGAGTTTTGGAGTTTTGGAGCTTTGGAGTTTTGGAGTTTTGGAGTTTCGGAGTTTCGGAGTTTTGGAGTATTGGAGTTTTGGAGTTTTGGAGTTTCGGAGTTTTGGAGTTTCGGAGTTTTGGAGTTTTGGAGTTTCGGAGTTTTGGAGTTTCGGAGTTTTGGAGTTTTGGAGTTTTGGAGTTTTGGAGTTTTGGAGTTTCGGAGTTTTGGAGTTTTGGAGTTTTGGAGTTTTGGAGTTTCGGAGATTTGGAGTTTCGGAGTTTTGAAGTTTTGGAGTTTTGGAGATTCGGAGTTTTGGAGTTTCGGAGTTTTGGAGTTTCGGAGTTTTGGAGTTTCGGAGTTTTGGAGTTTCGGAGTTTTGGAGTTTTGGAGTTTTGGAGTTTTGGAGTTTTTGAGTTTTGGAGTTTTGGAGTTTCGGAGTTTTGGAGTATTGGAGTTTTGGAGTTTCGGAGTTTTGGAGTTTTGGAGTTTTGGAGTTTCGGAGTTTCGGAGTTTCGGTGTTTTGGAGTTTTGGAGTTTTGGAGTATTGGAGTTTTGGAGTTTTGGAGTTTCGGAGTTTTGGAGTTTCGGAGTTTTGGAGTTTTGGAGTTTTGGAGATTCGGAGTTTTGGAGTTTCGGAGTTTTGGAGTTTTGGAGTTTTGGAGTTTCGGAGTTTCGGAGTTTTGGTGTTTCGGAGTTTTGGAGTTTTGGAGTTTTGGAGTTTTGGAGTTTTGGAGTTTCGGAGTTTTGGAGTTTTGGAGTTTTGGAGTTTTGGAGTATTGGAGTTTTGGAGTTTTGGAGTTTCGGAGTTTTGGAGTTTCGGAGTTTTGGAGTTTTGGAGTTTTGGAGTTTTGGAGTTTTGGAGTTTTGGAGTTTCGGAGTTTTGGAGTTTCGGAGTTTTGAAGTTTTGGAGTTTTGGAGATTCGGAGTTTTGGAGTTTCGGAGTTTTGGAGTTTCGGAGTTTTGGAGTTTCGGAGTTTTGGAGTTTCGGAGTTTTGGAGTATTGGAGTTTTGGAGTTTCGGAGTTTTGGAGTTTTGGAGTTTTGGAGTTTCGGAGTTTCGGAGTTTCGGTGTTTTGGAGTTTTGGAGTTTTGGAGTATTGGAGTTTTGGAGTTTTGGAGTTTCGGAGTTTTGGAGTTTCGGAGTTTTGGAGTTTTGGAGTTTTGGAGTTTCGGAGTTTCGGTGTTTTGGAGATTCGGAGTTTTGGAGTTTCGGAGTTTTGGAGTTTCGGAGTTTTGGAGTTTCGGAGTTTTGGAGTTTTGAAGTTTTGGAGTTTTGGAGTTTTTGAGTTTTGGAGTTTTGGAGTTTCGGAGTTTTGGAGTATTGGAGTTTTGGAGTTTCGGAGTTTTGGAGTTTTGGAGTTTTGGAGTTTCGGAGTTCCGGAGTTTTGGAGTTTCGGAGTTTTGGAGTTTTGGAGTTTTGGAGTTTCGGAGTTTCGGAGTTTCGGTGTTTTGGAGTTTTGGAGTTTTGGAGTATTGGAGTTTTGGAGTTTTGGAGTTTCGGAGTTTTGTAGTTTCGGAGTTTTGGAGTTTTGGAGTTTTGGAGATTCGGAGTTTTGGAGTTTCGGAGTTTTGGAGTTTCGGAGTTTTGGAGTTTCGGAGTTTTGGAGTTTTGGAGTTTTGGAGTTTTGGAGTTTTGGAGTTTCCGAGTTTTGGAGTTTCGGAGTTTTGGAGTTTCGGAGTTTCGGAGTTTTGGAGTTTTGCAGTTTTGGAGTTTTGGAGTTTTGGAGTTTCGGAGTTTCGGAGTTTTGGAGTATTGGAGTTTTGGAGTTTTGGAGTTTTGGAGTTTCGGAGTTTTGGAGTTTCGGAGTTTTGGAGTTTTGGAGTTTTGGAGTTTCGGAGTTTCGGAGTTTCGGTGTTTTGGAGTTTTGGAGTTTTGGAGTATTGGAGTTTTGGAGTTTTGGAGTTTCGGAGTTTTGGAGTTTTGGAGTTTCGGAGTTTTGGAGTATTGGAGTTTTGGAGTTTCGGAGTTTTGGAGTTTCGGAGTTCTGGAGTTTTGGAGTATTGGAGTTTTGGAGTTTTGGAGTTTCGGAGTTTTGGAGTTTTGGAGTTTCGGAGTTTCGGAGTTTCGGAGTTTTGGAGTTTTGGAGTTTTGGAGTTTCGGAGTTTCGGAGTTTCGGAGTTTTGGAGTTTCAGAGTTTTGGAGTTTCGGAGTTTTGGACTTTTGGAGTTTTGGAGCTTTGGAGTTTTGGAGTTTCCGAGTTTTGGAGTTTCGGAGTTTTGGAGTTTCGGAGTTTCGGAGTTTTGGAGTTTTGCAGTTTTGGAGTTTTGGAGTTTTGGAGTTTTGGAGTTTCGGAGTTTCGGAGTTTTGGAGTATTGGAGTTTTGGAGTTTTGGAGTTTTGGAGTTTCGGAGTTTTGGAGTATTGGAGTTTTGGAGTTTCGGAGTTTTGGAGTTTCGGAGTTTTGGAGTTTCGGAGTTTTGGAGTTTTGGAGTTTTGGAGTTTCGGAGTTTCGGAGTTTCGGTGTTTTGGAGTTTTGGAGTTTTGGAGTATTGGAGTTTTGGAGTTTTGGAGTTTCGGAGTTTTGTAGTTTCGGAGTTTTGGAGTTTTGGAGTTTTGGAGATTCGGAGTTTTGGAGTTTCGGAGTTTTGGAGTTTCGGAGTTTTGGAGTTTCGGAGTTTTGGAGTTTCGGAGTTTTGGAGTTTTGGAGTTTTGGAGTTTTGGAGTTTTTGAGTTTTTGAGTTTTGGAGTTTTGGAGTTTAGGAGTTTTGGAGTTTTGGAGTTTTGGAGTTTCGGAGTTGTGGAGTTTCGGAGTTTTGGAGTTTTGGAGTTTTGGAGTTTTGGAGTTTCGGAGTTTCGGAGTTTCGGTGTTTTGGAGTTTTGGAGTTTTGGAGTATTGGAGTTTTGGAGTTTTGGAGTTTTCGAGTTTTCGAGTTTTCGAGTTTCGGAGTTTCGGAGTTTTGGAGTATCGGAGTTTTGGAGTTTCGGAGTTTTGGAGTTTCGGAGTTTTGGAGTTTTGGAGTTTTGGAGTTTCGGAGTTTTGGAGTTTTGGAGTTTTGGAGTTTCGGAGTTTTGGAGTTTTGGAGTTTTGGAGTTTTGGAGTTTTGGAGTTTCGGAGTTTTGGAGTTTTGGAGTTTTGGAGTTTTGGAGTTTCCGAGTTTTGGAGTTTTGGAGTTTCGGAGTTTTGGAGTTTTGGAGTTTTGGAGATTCGGAGTTTCGGAGTTTCGGAGTTTTGGAGTTTTGGAGTTTCAGAGTTTCGGAGTTTCGGAGTTTTGGAGTTTTGGAGTTTCGGAGTTTTGGAGTTTCAAAGTTTCGGAGTTTCGGAGTTTTGGAGTTTCGGAGTTTCGGAGTTTCGGAGTTTTGGAGTTTTGCAGTTTTGGAGTTTTGGAGTTTTGGAGTTTCGGAGTTTCGGAGTTTTGGAGTATTGGAGTTTTGGAGTTTTGGAGTTTTGGAGTTTCGGAGTTTTGGAGTTTCGGAGTTTTGGAGTTTTGGAGTTTTGGAGTTTCGGAGTTTCGGAGTTTCGGTGTTTTGGAGTTTTGGAGTTTTGGAGTATTGGAGTTTTGGAGTTTTGGAGTTTCGGAGTTTTGGAGTTTTGGAGTTTCGGAGTTTTGGAGTATTGGAGTTTTGGAGTTTCGGAGTTTTGGAGTTTCGGAGTTTTGGAGTTTTGGAGTATTGGAGTTTTGGAGTTTTGGAGTTTCGGAGTTTTGGAGTTTTGGAGTTTCGGAGTTTCGGAGTTTCGGAGTTTCGGAGTTTTGGAGTTTCGGAGTTTTGGAGTTTTGGAGTTTCGGAGTTTTGGAGTTTTGGAGTTTTGGAGATTCGGAGTTTCGGAGTTTCGGAGTTTTGGAGTTTTGGAGTTTCAGAGTTTCGGAGTTTCGGAGTTTTGGAGTTTTGGAGTTTCGGAGTTTTGGAGTTTCAAAGTTTCGGAGTTTCGGAGTTTTGGAGTTTTGGAGTTTTGGAGTTTCGGAGTTTTGGAGTTTCGGAGTTTTGGAGTTTCGGAGTTTTGGAGTATTGGAGTTTTGGAGTTTCGGAGTTTTGGAGTTTTGGAGTTTTGGAGTTTCGGAGTTTCGGAGTTTCGGTGTTTTGGAGTTTTGGAGTTTTGGAGTATTGGAGTTTTGGAGTTTTGGAGTTTCGGAGTTTTGGAGTTTCGGAGTTTTGGAGTTTTGGAGTTTTGGAGTTTCGGAGTTTCGGTGTTTTGGAGATTCGGAGTTTTGGAGTTTCGGAGTTTTGGAGTTTCGGAGTTTTGGAGTTTCGGAGTTTTGGAGTTTTGAAGTTTTGGAGTTTTGGAGTTTTTGAGTTTTGGAGTTTTGGAGTTTCGGAGTTTTGGAGTATTGGAGTTTTGGAGTTTCGGAGTTTTGGAGTTTTGGAGTTTTGGAGTTTCGGAGTTTCGGAGTTTTGGAGTTTCGGAGTTTTGGAGTTTTGGAGTTTTGGAGTTTCGGAGTTTCGGAGTTTCGGTGTTTTGGAGTTTTGGAGTTTTGGAGTATTGGAGTTTTGGAGTTTTGGAGTTTCGGAGTTTTGTAGTTTCGGAGTTTTGGAGTTTTGGAGTTTTGGAGATTCGGAGTTTTGGAGTTTCGGAGTTTTGGAGTTTCGGAGTTTTGGAGTTTCGGAGTTTTGGAGTTTTGGAGTTTTGGAGTTTTGGAGTTTTGGAGTTTCCGAGTTTTGGAGTTTCGGAGTTTTGGAGTTTCGGAGTTTCGGAGTTTTGGAGTTTTGCAGTTTTGGAGTTTTGGAGTTTTGGAGTTTCGGAGTTTCGGAGTTTTGGAGTATTGGAGTTTTGGAGTTTTGGAGTTTTGGAGTTTCGGAGTTTTGGAGTTTCGGAGTTTTGGAGTTTTGGAGTTTTGGAGTTTCGGAGTTTCGGAGTTTCGGTGTTTTGGAGTTTTGGAGTTTTGGAGTATTGGAGTTTTGGAGTTTTGGAGTTTCGGAGTTTTGGAGTTTTGGAGTTTCGGAGTTTTGGAGTATTGGAGTTTTGGAGTTTCGGAGTTTTGGAGTTTCGGAGTTCTGGAGTTTTGGAGTATTGGAGTTTTGGAGTTTTGGAGTTTCGGAGTTTTGGAGTTTTGGAGTTTCGGAGTTTCGGAGTTTCGGAGTTTTGGAGTTTTGGAGTTTTGGAGTTTCGGAGTTTCGGAGTTTCGGAGTTTTGGAGTTTCAGAGTTTTGGAGTTTCGGAGTTTTGGACTTTTGGAGTTTTGGAGCTTTGGAGTTTTGGAGTTTCCGAGTTTTGGAGTTTCGGAGTTTTGGAGTTTCGGAGTTTCGGAGTTTTGGAGTTTTGCAGTTTTGGAGTTTTGGAGTTTTGGAGTTTTGGAGTTTCGGAGTTTCGGAGTTTTGGAGTATTGGAGTTTTGGAGTTTTGGAGTTTTGGAGTTTCGGAGTTTTGGAGTATTGGAGTTTTGGAGTTTCGGAGTTTTGGAGTTTCGGAGTTTTGGAGTTTCGGAGTTTTGGAGTTTTGGAGTTTTGGAGTTTCGGAGTTTCGGAGTTTCGGTGTTTTGGAGTTTTGGAGTTTTGGAGTATTGGAGTTTTGGAGTTTTGGAGTTTCGGAGTTTTGTAGTTTCGGAGTTTTGGAGTTTTGGAGTTTTGGAGATTCGGAGTTTTGGAGTTTCGGAGTTTTGGAGTTTCGGAGTTTTGGAGTTTCGGAGTTTTGGAGTTTCGGAGTTTTGGAGTTTTGGAGTTTTGGAGTTTTGGAGTTTTTGAGTTTTTGAGTTTTGGAGTTTTGGAGTTTAGGAGTTTTGGAGTTTTGGAGTTTTGGAGTTTCGGAGTTGTGGAGTTTCGGAGTTTTGGAGTTTTGGAGTTTTGGAGTTTTGGAGTTTCGGAGTTTCGGAGTTTCGGTGTTTTGGAGTTTTGGAGTTTTGGAGTATTGGAGTTTTGGAGTTTTGGAGTTTTCGAGTTTTCGAGTTTTCGAGTTTCGGAGTTTCGGAGTTTTGGAGTATCGGAGTTTTGGAGTTTCGGAGTTTTGGAGTTTCGGAGTTTTGGAGTTTTGGAGTTTTGGAGTTTCGGAGTTTTGGAGTTTTGGAGTTTTGGAGTTTCGGAGTTTTGGAGTTTTGGAGTTTTGGAGTTTTGGAGTTTTGGAGTTTCGGAGTTTTGGAGTTTTGGAGTTTTGGAGTTTTGGAGTTTCCGAGTTTTGGAGTTTTGGAGTTTCGGAGTTTTGGAGTTTTGGAGTTTTGGAGATTCGGAGTTTCGGAGTTTCGGAGTTTTGGAGTTTTGGAGTTTCAGAGTTTCGGAGTTTCGGAGTTTTGGAGTTTTGGAGTTTCGGAGTTTTGGAGTTTCAAAGTTTCGGAGTTTCGGAGTTTTGGAGTTTCGGAGTTCCGGAGTTTCGGAGTTTTGGAGTTTTGCAGTTTTGGAGTTTTGGAGTTTTGGAGTTTCGGAGTTTCGGAGTTTTGGAGTATTGGAGTTTTGGAGTTTTGGAGTTTTGGAGTTTCGGAGTTTTGGAGTTTCGGAGTTTTGGAGTTTTGGAGTTTTGGAGTTTCGGAGTTTCGGAGTTTCGGTGTTTTGGAGTTTTGGAGTTTTGGAGTATTGGAGTTTTGGAGTTTTGGAGTTTCGGAGTTTTGGAGTTTTGGAGTTTCGGAGTTTTGGAGTATTGGAGTTTTGGAGTTTCGGAGTTTTGGAGTTTCGGAGTTTTGGAGTTTTGGAGTATTGGAGTTTTGGAGTTTTGGAGTTTCGGAGTTTTGGAGTTTTGGAGTTTCGGAGTTTCGGAGTTTCGGAGTTTCGGAGTTTTGGAGTTTCGGAGTTTTGGAGTTTTGGAGTTTCGGAGTTTTGGAGTTTTGGAGTTTTGGAGATTCGGAGTTTCGGAGTTTCGGAGTTTTGGAGTTTTGGAGTTTCAGAGTTTCGGAGTTTCGGAGTTTTGGAGTTTTGGAGTTTCGGAGTTTTGGAGTTTCAAAGTTTCGGAGTTTCGGAGTTTTGGAGTTTTGGAGTTTCGGAGTTTTGGAGTTTTGGAGTTTTGCAGTTTTGGAGTTTTGGAGTTTTGGAGTTTCGGAGTTTCGGAGTTTTGGAGTATTGGGGTTTTGGAGTTTTGGAGTTTCGGAGTTTTGGAGTATTGGAGTTTTGGAGTTTTGGAGTTTTGGAGTTTCTGAGTTTTGGAGTTTCGGAGTTTTGGAGTTTTGGAGTTTTGGAGTTTTGGAGTTTTGGAGTTTCGGAGTTTCGGAGTTTCGGTGTTTTGGAGTTTTGGAGTTTTGGAGTATTGGAGTTTTGGAGTTTCGGAGTTTTGGAGTTTTGGAGTTTTGGAGTTTTGGAGTTTCGGAGTTTTGGAGTTTTGGAGTTTTGGAGTTTTGGAGTATTGGAGTTTTGGAGTTTTGGAGTTTCGGAGTTTTGGAGTTTTGGAGTTTCGGAGTTTCGGAGTTTCGGAGTTTTGGAGTTTCGGAGTTTTGGAGTTTTGGAGTTTCGGAGTTTTGGAGTTTTGGAGTTTTGGAGATTCGGAGTTTCAGAGTTTCGGAGTTTTGGAGTTTTGGAGTTTTGGAGTTTCGGAGTTTCGGAGTTTCGGAGTTTTGGAGTTTTGGAGTTTCGGAGTTTTGGAGTTTCGGAGTTTCGGAGTTTTGGAGTTTTGGAGTTTCGGAGTTTTGGAGTTTTGGAGTTTTGGAGTTTTGGAGTTTCGGAGTTTTGGAGTTTCGGAGTTTCGGAGTTTCGGAGTTTTGGAGTTTTGGAGTTTTGGAGTTTTGGAGTTTCGGAGTTTTGGAGTATTGGAGTTTTGGAGTTTCGGAGTTTCGGAGTTTTGGAGTATTGGAGTTTTGGAGTTTTGGAGTTTCGGAGTTTTGGAGTTTTGGAGTTTTGGAGATTTGGAGTTTCGGAGTTTCGGAGTTTTGGAGTTTTGGAGTTTCGGAGTTTCGGAGTTTCGGTGTTTTGGAGTTTTGGAGTTTTGGAGTATTGGAGTTTTGGAGTTTTGGAGTTTCGGAGTTTTGGAGTTTCGGAGTTTTGGAGTTTTGGAGTTTTGGAGTTTTGGAGTTTTGGAGTTTCGGAGTTTTGGAGTTTTGGAGTTTTGGAGTTTTGGAGTTTCGGAGATTTGGAGTTTCGGAGTTTTGAAGTTTTGGAGTTTTGGAGATTCGGAGTTTTGGAGTTTCGGAGTTTTGGAGTTTCGGAGTTTTGGAGTTTCGGAGTTTTGGAGTTTCGGAGTTTTGGAGTTTTGGAGTTTTGGAGTTTTTGAGTTTTGGAGTTTTGGAGTTTCGGAGTTTTGGAGTATTGGAGTTTTGGAGTTTCGGAGTTTTGGAGTTTTGGAGTTTTGGAGTTTCGGAGTTTCGGAGTTTCGGTGTTTTGGAGTTTTGGAGTTTTGGAGTATTGGAGTTTTGGAGTTTTGGAGTTTCGGAGTTTTGGAGTTTCGGAGTTTTGGAGTTTTGGAGTTTTGGAGATTCGGAGTTTTGGAGTTTCGGAGTTTTGGAGTTTTGGAGTTTTGGAGTTTCGGAGTTTCGGAGTTTTGGTGTTTCGGAGTTTTGGAGTTTTGGAGTTTTGGAGTATTGGAGTTTTGGAGTTTTGGAGTTTCGGAGTTTTGGAGTTTCGGAGTTTTGGAGTTTTGGAGTTTTGGAGTTTTGGAGTTTTGGAGTTTTGGAGTTTCGGAGTTTTGGAGTTTCGGAGTTTTGAAGTTTTGGAGTTTTGGAGATTCGTAATTTTGGAGTTTCGGAGTTTTGGAGTTTCGGAGTTTTGGAGTTTCGGAGTTTCGGAGTTTTGGAGTTTTGGAGTTTCGGAGTTTTGGAGTTTTGGAGTTTTGGAGATTCGGAGTTTCGGAGTTTCGGAGTTTTGGAGTTTTGGAGTTTCAGAGTTTCGGAGTTTCGGAGTTTTGGAGTTTTGGAGTTTCGGAGTTTTGGAGTTTCAAAGTTTCGGAGTTTCGGAGTTTTGGAGTTTTGGAGTTTCGGAGTTTTGGAGTTTTGGAGTTTTGCAGTTTTGGAGTTTTGGAGTTTTGGAGTTTCGGAGTTTCGGAGTTTTGGAGTATTGGGGTTTTGGAGTTTTGGAGTTTCGGAGTTTTGGAGTATTGGAGTTTTGGAGTTTTGGAGTTTTGGAGTTTCTGAGTTTTGGAGTTTCGGAGTTTTGGAGTTTTGGAGTTTTGGAGTTTTGGAGTTTTGGAGTTTCGGAGTTTCGGAGTTTCGGTGTTTTGGAGTTTTGGAGTTTTGGAGTATTGGAGTTTTGGAGTTTCGGAGTTTTGGAGTTTTGGAGTTTTGGAGTTTTGGAGTTTCGGAGTTTTGGAGTTTTGGAGTTTTGGAGTTTTGGAGTATTGGAGTTTTGGAGTTTTGGAGTTTCGGAGTTTTGGAGTTTTGGAGTTTCGGAGTTTCGGAGTTTCGGAGTTTTGGAGTTTCGGAGTTTTGGAGTTTTGGAGTTTCGGAGTTTTGGAGTTTTGGAGTTTTGGAGATTCGGAGTTTCAGAGTTTCGGAGTTTTGGAGTTTTGGAGTTTTGGAGTTTCGGAGTTTCGGAGTTTCGGAGTTTTGGAGTTTTGGAGTTTCGGAGTTTTGGAGTTTCGGAGTTTCGGAGTTTTGGAGTTTTGGAGTTTCGGAGTTTTGGAGTTTTGGAGTTTTGGAGTTTTGGAGTTTCGGAGTTTTGGAGTTTCGGAGTTTCGGAGTTTCGGAGTTTTGGAGTTTTGGAGTTTTGGAGTTTTGGAGTTTCGGAGTTTTGGAGTATTGGAGTTTTGGAGTTTCGGAGTTTCGGAGTTTTGGAGTATTGGAGTTTTGGAGTTTTGGAGTTTCGGAGTTTTGGAGTTTTGGAGTTTTGGAGATTTGGAGTTTCGGAGTTTCGGAGTTTTGGAGTTTTGGAGTTTCGGAGTTTCGGAGTTTCGGTGTTTTGGAGTTTTGGAGTTTTGGAGTATTGGAGTTTTGGAGTTTTGGAGTTTCGGAGTTTTGGAGTTTCGGAGTTTTGGAGTTTTGGAGTTTTGGAGTTTTGGAGTTTTGGAGTTTCGGAGTTTTGGAGTTTTGGAGTTTTGGAGTTTTGGAGTTTCGGAGATTTGGAGTTTCGGAGTTTTGAAGTTTTGGAGTTTTGGAGATTCGGAGTTTTGGAGTTTCGGAGTTTTGGAGTTTCGGAGTTTTGGAGTTTCGGAGTTTTGGAGTTTCGGAGTTTTGGAGTTTTGGAGTTTTGGAGTTTTTGAGTTTTGGAGTTTTGGAGTTTCGGAGTTTTGGAGTATTGGAGTTTTGGAGTTTCGGAGTTTTGGAGTTTTGGAGTTTTGGAGTTTCGGAGTTTCGGAGTTTCGGTGTTTTGGAGTTTTGGAGTTTTGGAGTATTGGAGTTTTGGAGTTTTGGAGTTTCGGAGTTTTGGAGTTTCGGAGTTTTGGAGTTTTGGAGTTTTGGAGATTCGGAGTTTTGGAGTTTCGGAGTTTTGGAGTTTTGGAGTTTTGGAGTTTCGGAGTTTCGGAGTTTTGGTGTTTCGGAGTTTTGGAGTTTTGGAGTTTTGGAGTATTGGAGTTTTGGAGTTTTGGAGTTTCGGAGTTTTGGAGTTTCGGAGTTTTGGAGTTTTGGAGTTTTGGAGTTTTGGAGTTTTGGAGTTTTGGAGTTTCGGAGTTTTGGAGTTTCGGAGTTTTGAAGTTTTGGAGTTTTGGAGATTCGTAATTTTGGAGTTTCGGAGTTTTGGAGTTTCGGAGTTTTGGAGTTTCGGAGTTTTGGAGTTTCGGAGTTTTGGAGTATTGGAGTTTTGGAGTTTCGGAGTTTTGGAGTTTTGGAGTTTTGGAGTTTCGGAGTTTCGGAGTTTCGGTGTTTTGGAGTTTTGGAGTTTTGGAGTATTGGAGTTTTGGAGTTTTGGAGTTTCGGAGTTTTGGAGTTTCGGAGTTTTGGAGTTTTGGAGTTTTGGAGTTTCGGAGTTTCGGTGTTTGGGAGATTCGGAGTTTTGGAGTTTCGGAGTTTTGGAGTTTCGGAGTTTTGGAGTTTCGGAGTTTTGGAGTTTCGGAGTTTTGGAGTTTTGAAGTTTTGGAGTTTTGGAGTTTTTGAGTTTTGGAGTTTTGGAGTTTCGGAGTTTTGGAGTATTGGAGTTTTGGAGTTTCGGAGTTTTGGAGTTTTGGAGTTTTGGAGTTTCGGAGTTTCGGAGTTTTGGAGTTTCGGAGTTTTGGAGTTTTGGAGTTTTGGAGTTTCGGAGTTTCGGAGTTTCGGTGTTTTGGAGTTTTGGAGTTTTGGAGTATTGGAGTTTTGGAGTTTTGGAGTTTCGGAGTTTTGTAGTTTCGGAGTTTTGGAGTTTTGGAGTTTTGGAGATTCGGAGTTTTGGAGTTTCGGAGTTTTGGAGTTTCGGAGTTTTGGAGTTTCGGAGTTTTGGAGTTTTGGAGTTTTGGAGTTTTGGAGTTTTGGAGTTTCCGAGTTTTGGAGTTTCGGAGTTTTGGAGTTTCGGAGTTTCGGAGTTTTGGAGTTTTGCAGTTTTGGAGTTTTGGAGTTTTGGAGTTTCGGAGTTTCGGAGTTTTGGAGTATTGGAGTTTTGGAGTTTTGGAGTTTTGGAGTTTCGGAGTTTTGGAGTTTCGGAGTTTTGGAGTTTTGGAGTTTTGGAGTTTTGGAGTTTCGGAGTTTCGGAGTTTCGGTGTTTTGGAGTTTTGGAGTTTTGGAGTATTGGAGTTTTGGAGTTTTGGAGTTTCGGAGTTTTGGAGTTTTGGAGTTTCGGAGTTTTGGAGTATTGGAGTTTTGGAGTTTCGGAGTTTTGGAGTTTCGGAGTTTTGGAGTTTTGGAGTATTGGAGTTTTGGAGTTTTGGTGTTTCGGAGTTTTGGAGTTTTGGAGTTTCGGAGTTTCGGAGTTTCGGAGTTTTGGAGTTTTGGAGTTTTGGAGTTTCGGAGTTTCGGAGTTTCGGAGTTTTGGAGTTTCAGAGTTTTGGAGTTTCGGAGTTTTGGACTTTTGGAGTTTTGGAGCTTTGGAGTTTTGGAGTTTCCGAGTTTTGGAGTTTCGGAGTTTTGGAGTTTCGGAGTTTCGGAGTTTTGGAGTTTTGCAGTTTTGGAGTTTTGGAGTTTTGGAGTTTTGGAGTTTCGGAGTTTCGGAGTTTTGGAGTATTGGAGTTTTGGAGTTTTGGAGTTTTGGAGTTTCGGAGTTTTGGAGTATTGGAGTTTTGGAGTTTCGGAGTTTTGGAGTTTTGGAGTTTTGGAGTTTTGGAGTTTCGGAGTTTTGGAGTTTCGGAGTTTTGGAGTTTTGGAGTTTTGGAGTTTCGGAGTTTCGGAGTTTCGGTGTTTTGGAGTTTTGGAGTTTTGGAGTATTGGAGTTTTGGAGTTTTGGAGTTTCGGAGTTTTGTAGTTTCGGAGTTTTGGAGTTTTGGAGTTTTGGAGATTCGGAGTTTTGGAGTTTCGGAGTTTTGGAGTTTCGGAGTTTTGGAGTTTCGGAGTTTTGGAGTTTCGGAGTTTTGGAGTTTTGGAGTTTTGGAGTTTTGGAGTTTTTGAGTTTTTGAGTTTTGGAGTTTTGGAGTTTCGGAGTTTTGGAGTATTGGAGTTTTGGAGTTTAGGAGTTTTGGAGTTTTGGAGTTTTGGAGTTTCGGAGTTGTGGAGTTTCGGAGTTTTGGAGTTTTGGAGTTTTGGAGTTTTGGAGTTTTGGAGTTTCGGAGTTTCGGAGTTTCGGTGTTTTGGAGTTTTGGAGTTTTGGAGTATTGGAGTTTTGGAGTTTTGGAGTTTTCGAGTTTTCGAGTTTTCGAGTTTCGGAGTTTCGGAGTTTTGGAGTATCGGAGTTTTGGAGTTTCGGAGTTTTGGAGTTTCGGAGTTTTGGAGTTTTGGAGTTTTGGAGTTTCGGAGTTTTGGAGTTTTGGAGTTTCGGAGTTTTGGAGTTTTGGAGTTTTGGAGTTTTGGAGTTTCGGAGTTTTGGAGTTTTGGAGTTTTGGAGTTTTGGAGTTTCCGAGTTTTGGAGTTTCGGAGTTTTGGAGTTTCGGAGTTTCGGAGTTTCGGAGTTTTGGAGTTTTGCAGTTTTGGAGTTTTGGAGTTTTGGAGTTTCGGAGTTTCGGAGTTTTGGAGTATTGGAGTTTTGGAGTTTTGGAGTTTTGGAGTTTCGGAGTTTTGGAGTTTCGGAGTTTTGGAGTTTTGGAGTTTTGGAGTTTCGGAGTTTCGGAGTTTCGGTGTTTTGGAGTTTTGGAGTTTTGGAGTATTGGAGTTTTGGAGTTTTGGAGTTTCGGAGTTTTGGAGTTTTGGAGTTTCGGAGTTTTGGAGTATTGGAGTTTTGGAGTTTCGGAGTTTTGGAGTTTCGGAGTTTTGGAGTTTTGGAGTATTGGAGTTTTGGAGTTTTGGAGTTTCGGAGTTTTGGAGTTTTGGAGTTTCGGAGTTTCGGAGTTTCGGAGTTTCGGAGTTTTGGAGTTTCGGAGTTTTGGAGTTTTGGAGTTTCGGAGTTTTGGAGTTTTGGAGTTTTGGAGATTCGGAGTTTCGGAGTTTCGGAGTTTTGGAGTTTTGGAGTTTCAGAGTTTCGGAGTTTCGGAGTTTTGGAGTTTTGGAGTTTCGGAGTTTTGGAGTTTCAAAGTTTCGGAGTTTCGGAGTTTTGGAGTTTTGGAGTTTCGGAGTTTTGGAGTTTTGGAGTTTTGCAGTTTTGGAGTTTTGGAGTTTTGGAGTTTCGGAGTTTCGGAGTTTTGGAGTATTGGAGTTTTGGAGTTTTGGAGTTTCGGAGTTTTGGAGTATTGGAGTATTGGAGTTTTGGAGTTTCTGAGTTTTGGAGTTTCGGAGTTTTGGAGTTTTGGAGTTTTGGAGTTTTGGAGTTTTGGAGTTTCGGAGTTTCGGAGTTTCGGTGTTTTGGAGTTTTGGAGTTTTGGAGTATTGGAGTATTGGAGTTTTGGAGTTTCGGAGTTTTGGAGTTTTGGAGTTTTGGAGTTTTGGAGTTTCGGAGTTTTGGAGTTTCGGAGTTTTGGAGTTTTGGAGTATTGGAGTTTTGGAGTTTTGGAGTTTCGGAGTTTTGGAGTTTTGGAGTTTCGGAGTTTCGGAGTTTCGGAGTTTTGGAGTTTCGGAGTTTTGGAGTTTTGGAGTTTCGGAGTTTTGGAGTTTTGGAGTTTTGGAGATTCGGAGTTTCAGAGTTTCGGAGTTTTGGAGATTCGGAGTTTCAGAGTTTCGGAGTTTTGGAGTTTTGGAGTTTTGGAGTTTCGGAGTTTCGGAGTTTCGGAGTTTTGGAGTTTTGGAGTTTCGGAGTTTTGGAGTTTCGGAGTTTCGGAGTTTTGGAGTTTTGGAGTTTCGGAGTTTTGGAGTTTTGGAGTTTTGGAGTTTTGGAGTTTCGGAGTTTTGGAGTTTCGGAGTTTCGGAGTTTCGGAGTTTTGGAGTTTTGGAGTTTTGGAGTTTTGGAGTTTCGGAGTTTTGGAGTATTGGAGTTTTGGAGTTTCGGAGTTTCGGAGTTTTGGAGTATTGGAGTTTTGGAGTTTTGGAGTTTCGGAGTTTTGGAGTTTTGGAGTTTTGGAGATTCGGAGTTTCGGAGTTTCGGAGTTTTGGAGTTTTGGAGTTTCGGAGTTTCGGAGTTTCGGTGTTTTGGAGTTTTGGAGTTTTGGAGTATTGGAGTTTTGGAGTTTTGGAGTTTCGGAGTTTTGGAGTTTCGGAGTTTTGGAGTTTTGGAGTTTTGGAGTTTTGGAGTTTTGGAGTTTCGGAGTTTTGGAGTTTTGGAGTTTTGGAGTTTTGGAGTTTCGGAGATTTGGAGTTTCGGAGTTTTGAAGTTTTGGAGTTTTGGAGATTCGGAGTTTTGGAGTTTCGGAGTTTTGGAGTTTCGGAGTTTTGGAGTTTCGGAGTTTTGGAGTTTCGGAGTTTTGGAGTTTTGGAGTTTTGGAGTTTTTGAGTTTTGGAGTTTTGGAGTTTCGGAGTTTTGGAGTATTGGAGTTTTGGAGTTTCGGAGTTTTGGAGTTTTGGAGTTTTGGAGTTTCGGAGTTTCGGAGTTTCGGTGTTTTGGAGTTTTGGAGTTTTGGAGTATTGGAGTTTTGGAGTTTTGGAGTTTCGGAGTTTTGGAGTTTCGGAGTTTTGGAGTTTTGGAGTTTTGGAGATTCGGAGTTTTGGAGTTTCGGAGTTTTGGAGTTTTGGAGTTTTGGAGTTTCGGAGTTTCGGAGTTTTGGTGTTTCGGAGTTTTGGAGTTTTGGAGTTTTGGAGTATTGGAGTTTTGGAGTTTTGGAGTTTCGGAGTTTTGGAGTTTCGGAGTTTTGGAGTTTTGGAGTTTTGGAGTTTTGGAGTTTTGGAGTTTTGGAGTTTCGGAGTTTTGGAGTTTCGGAGTTTTGAAGTTTTGGAGTTTTGGAGATTCGTAATTTTGGAGTTTCGGAGTTTTGGAGTTTCGGAGTTTTGGAGTTTCGGAGTTTTGGAGTTTCGGAGTTTTGGAGTATTGGAGTTTTGGAGTTTCGGAGTTTTGGAGTTTTGGAGTTTTGGAGTTTCGGAGTTTCGGAGTTTCGGTGTTTTGGAGTTTTGGAGTTTTGGAGTATTGGAGTTTTGGAGTTTTGGAGTTTCGGAGTTTTGGAGTTTCGGAGTTTTGGAGTTTTGGAGTTTTGGAGTTTCGGAGTTTCGGTGTTTGGGAGATTCGGAGTTTTGGAGTTTCGGAGTTTTGGAGTTTCGGAGTTTTGGAGTTTTGAAGTTTTGGAGTTTTGGAGTTTTTGAGTTTCGGAGTTTTGGAGTTTCGGAGTTTTGGAGTATTGGAGTTTTGGAGTTTCGGAGTTTTGGAGTTTTGGAGTTTTGGAGTTTCGGAGTTTCGGAGTTTTGGAGTTTCGGAGTTTTGGAGTTTTGGAGTTTTGGAGTTTCGGAGTTTCGGAGTTTCGGTGTTTTGGAGTTTTGGAGTTTTGGAGTATTGGAGTTTTGGAGTTTTGGAGTTTCGGAGTTTTGTAGTTTCGGAGTTTTGGAGTTTTGGAGTTTTGGAGATTCGGAGTTTTGGAGTTTCGGAGTTTTGGAGTTTCGGAGTTTTGGAGTTTCGGAGTTTTGGAGTTTTGGAGTTTTGGAGTTTTGGAGTTTTGGAGTTTCCGAGTTTTGGAGTTTCGGAGTTTTGGAGTTTCGGAGTTTCGGAGTTTTGGAGTTTTGCAGTTTTGGAGTTTTGGAGTTTTGGAGTTTCGGAGTTTCGGAGTTTTGGAGTATTGGAGTTTTGGAGTTTTGGAGTTTTGGAGTTTCGGAGTTTTGGAGTTTCGGAGTTTTGGAGTTTTGGAGTTTTGGAGTTTTGGAGTTTCGGAGTTTCGGAGTTTCGGTGTTTTGGAGTTTTGGAGTTTTGGAGTATTGGAGTTTTGGAGTTTTGGAGTTTCGGAGTTTTGGAGTTTTGGAGTTTCGGAGTTTTGGAGTATTGGAGTTTTGGAGTTTCGGAGTTTTGGAGTTTCGGAGTTTTGGAGTTTTGGAGTATTGGAGTTTTGGAGTTTTGGAGTTTCGGAGTTTTGGAGTTTTGGAGTTTCGGAGTTTCGGAGTTTCGGAGTTTTGGAGTTTTGGAGTTTTGGAGTTTCGGAGTTTCGGAGTTTCGGAGTTTTGGAGTTTCAGAGTTTTGGAGTTTCGGAGTTTTGGACTTTTGGAGTTTTGGAGCTTTGGAGTTTTGGAGTTTCCGAGTTTTGGAGTTTCGGAGTTTTGGAGTTTCGGAGTTTCGGAGTTTTGGAGTTTTGCAGTTTTGGAGTTTTGGAGTTTTGGAGTTTTGGAGTTTCGGAGTTTCGGAGTTTTGGAGTATTGGAGTTTTGGAGTTTTGGAGTTTTGGAGTTTCGGAGTTTTGGAGTATTGGAGTTTTGGAGTTTCGGAGTTTTGGAGTTTTGGAGTTTTGGAGTTTTGGAGTTTCGGAGTTTTGGAGTTTCGGAGTTTTGGAGTTTTGGAGTTTTGGAGTTTCGGAGTTTCGGAGTTTCGGTGTTTTGGAGTTTTGGAGTTTTGGAGTATTGGAGTTTTGGAGTTTTGGAGTTTCGGAGTTTTGTAGTTTCGGAGTTTTGGAGTTTTGGAGTTTTGGAGATTCGGAGTTTTGGAGTTTCGGAGTTTTGGAGTTTCGGAGTTTTGGAGTTTCGGAGTTTTGGAGTTTCGGAGTTTTGGAGTTTTGGAGTTTTGGAGTTTTGGAGTTTTTGAGTTTTTGAGTTTTGGAGTTTTGGAGTTTCGGAGTTTTGGAGTATTGGAGTTTTGGAGTTTAGGAGTTTTGGAGTTTTGGAGTTTTGGAGTTTCGGAGTTGTGGAGTTTCGTAGTTTTGGAGTTTTGGAGTTTTGGAGTTTTGGAGTTTCGGAGTTTCGGAGTTTCGGTGTTTTGGAGTTTTGGAGTTTTGGAGTATTGGAGTTTTGGAGTTTTGGAGTTTTCGAGTTTTCGAGTTTTCGAGTTTCGGAGTTTCGGAGTTTTGGAGTATCGGAGTTTTGGAGTTTCGGAGTTTTGGAGTTTCGGAGTTTTGGAGTTTTGGAGTTTTGGAGTTTCGGAGTTTTGGAGTTTTGGAGTTTCGGAGTTTTGGAGTTTTGGAGTTTTGGAGTTTTGGAGTTTCGGAGTTTTGGAGTTTTGGAGTTTTGGAGTTTTGGAGTTTCCGAGTTTTGGAGTTTCGGAGTTTTGGAGTTTCGGAGTTTCGGAGTTTCGGAGTTTTGGAGTTTTGCAGTTTTGGAGTTTTGGAGTTTTGGAGTTTCGGAGTTTCGGAGTTTTGGAGTATTGGAGTTTTGGAGTTTTGGAGTTTTGGAGTTTCGGAGTTTTGGAGTTTCGGAGTTTTGGAGTTTTGGAGTTTTGGAGTTTCGGAGTTTCGGAGTTTCGGTGTTTTGGAGTTTTGGAGTTTTGGAGTATTGGAGTTTTGGAGTTTTGGAGTTTCGGAGTTTTGGAGTTTTGGAGTTTCGGAGTTTTGGAGTATTGGAGTTTTGGAGTTTCGGAGTTTTGGAGTTTCGGAGTTTTGGAGTTTTGGAGTATTGGAGTTTTGGAGTTTTGGAGTTTCGGAGTTTTGGAGTTTTGGAGTTTCGGAGTTTCGGAGTTTCGGAGTTTCGGAGTTTTGGAGTTTCGGAGTTTTGGAGTTTTGGAGTTTCGGAGTTTTGGAGTTTTGGAGTTTTGGAGATTCGGAGTTTCGGAGTTTCGGAGTTTTGGAGTTTTGGAGTTTCAGAGTTTCGGAGTTTCGGAGTTTTGGAGTTTTGGAGTTTCGGAGTTTTGGAGTTTCAAAGTTTCGGAGTTTCGGAGTTTTGGAGTTTTGGAGTTTCGGAGTTTTGGAGTTTTGGAGTTTTGCAGTTTTGGAGTTTTGGAGTTTTGGAGTTTCGGAGTTTCGGAGTTTTGGAGTATTGGAGTTTTGGAGTTTTGGAGTTTCGGAGTTTTGGAGTATTGGAGTATTGGAGTTTTGGAGTTTCTGAGTTTTGGAGTTTCGGAGTTTTGGAGTTTTGGAGTTTTGGAGTTTTGGAGTTTTGGAGTTTCGGAGTTTCGGAGTTTCGGTGTTTTGGAGTTTTGGAGTTTTGGAGTATTGGAGTTTTGGAGTTTCGGAGTTTTGGAGTTTTGGAGTTTTGGAGTTTTGGAGTTTCGGAGTTTTGGAGTTTCGGAGTTTTGGAGTTTTGGAGTATTGGAGTTTTGGAGTTTTGGAGTTTCGGAGTTTTGGAGTTTTGGAGTTTCGGAGTTTCGGAGTTTCGGAGTTTTGGAGTTTCGGAGTTTTGGAGTTTTGGAGTTTCGGAGTTTTGGAGTTTTGGAGTTTTGGAGATTCGGAGTTTCAGAGTTTCGGAGTTTTGGAGTTTTGGAGTTTTGGAGTTTCGGAGTTTCGGAGTTTCGGAGTTTTGGAGTTTTGGAGTTTCGGAGTTTTGGAGTTTTGGAGTTTCGGAGTTTTGGAGTTTTGGAGTTTTGGAGTTTTGGAGTTTCGGAGTTTTGGAGTTTCGGAGTTTCGGAGTTTCGGAGTTTTGGAGTTTTGGAGTTTTGGAGTTTTGGAGTTTCGGAGTTTTGGAGTATTGGAGTTTTGGAGTTTCGGAGTTTCGGAGTTTTGGAGTATTGGAGTTTTGGAGTTTTGGAGTTTCGGAGTTTTGGAGTTTTGGAGTTTTGGAGATTCGGAGTTTCGGAGTTTCGGAGTTTTGGAGTTTTGGAGTTTCGGAGTTTTGGAGTTTTGGAGTTTCGGAGTTTTGGAGTTTCGGAGTTTCGGAGTTTCGGAGTTTCGGAGTTTTGGAGTTTTGGAGTTTTGGAGTTTTGGAGTTTTGGAGTTTCGGAGTTTTGGAGTATTGGAGTTTCGGAGTTTTGGAGTTTTGGAGTTTTGGAGTTTCGGAGTTTTGGAGTTTTGGAGTTTTGGAGTTTCGGAGTTTCGGAGTTTTGGAGTTTTGGAGTTTTGGAGTTTCGGAGTTTTGGAGTTTTGGAGTTTCGGAGTTTCGGAGTTTTGGAGTTTCGGAGTTTTGGAGTTTTGGAGTTTTGGAGTTTTGGAGTTTCGGAGTTTCGGAGTTTCGGTGTTTTGGAGTTTCGGAGTTTTGGAGTTTTGGAGTTTTGGAGTTTCGGAGTTTTGGAGTTTTGGAGTTTTGGAGTTTCGGAGTTTTGGAGTTTCGGAGTTTTGGAGTTTTGGAGTTTCGGAGTTTTGGAGTTTTGGAGTTTTGGAGATTCGGAGTTTTGGAGTTTCGGAGTTTTGGAGTTTCGGAGTTTTGGACTTTTGGAGTTTTGGAGCTTTGGAGTTTTGGAGTTTCCGAGTTTTGGAGTTTCGGAGTTTTGGAGTTTCGGAGTTTCGGAGTTTTGGAGTTTTGCAGTTTTGGAGTTTTGGAGTTTTGGAGTTTCGGAGTTTCGGAGTTTTGGAGTATTGGAGTTTTGGAGTTTTGGAGTTTTGGAGTTTCGGAGTTTCGGAGTTTCGGAGTTTCGGAGTTTTGGAGTTTCGGAGTTTTGGAGTTTTGGAGTTTCGGAGTTTCGGAGTTTTGGAGTATTGGAGTTTTGGAGTTTTGGAGTTTCGGAGTTTTGGAGTTTTGGAGTTTTGAAGATTCGGAGTTTCGGAGTTTCGGAGTTTTGGAGTTTTGGAGTTTCGGAGTTTCGGAGTTTTGGAGTTTTGGAGTTTCGGAGTTTTGGAGTTTTGGAGTTTCGGAGTTTTGGAGTTTCGGAGTTTTGGAGTTTCGGAGTTTCGGAGTTTCGGAGTTTTGGAGTTTTGGAGTTTTGGAGTTTTGGAGTTTTGGAGTTTTGGAGTTTCGGAGTTTTGGAGTATTGGAGTTTTGGAGTTTCGGAGTTTCGGAGTTTTGGAGTATTGGAGTTTTGGAGTTTTGGAGTTTCGGAGTTTTGGAGTTTTGGAGTTTTGGAGATTCGGAGTTTCG
This sequence comes from Amblyomma mixtum, assembly GCF_055824585.1. NCBI lineage: Eukaryota > Metazoa > Arthropoda > Arachnida > Ixodida > Ixodidae > Amblyomma > Amblyomma mixtum. The sequence goes on from NW_028317651.1 coordinate 15,123,781, forward strand.
GAGTTTCGGAGTTTTGGAGTTTTGGAGTTTCGGAGTTTCGGAGTTTCGGAGTTTTGGAGTTTTGGAGTTTTGGAGTTTCGGAGTTTCGGAGTTTCGGAGTTTTGGAGTTTTGGAGTTTTGGAGTTTCGGAGTTTTGGAGTTTTGGAGTTTTGGAGTTTTGGAGTTTCGGAGTTTTGGAGTTTCGGAGTTTCGGAGTTTCGGAGTTTTGGAGATTCGGAGTTTTGGAGTTTCGGAGTTTTGGAGTTTTGGAGTTTTGGAGCTTTGGAGTTTTGGAGTTTCCGAGTTTTGGAGTTTCGGAGTTTTGGAGTTTCGGAGTTTCGGAGTTTCGGAGTTTTGGAGTTTTGCAGTTTTGGAGTTTTGGAGTTTTGGAGTTTCGGAGTTTCGGAGTTTTGGAGTATTGGAGTTTTGGAGTTTTGGAGTTTTGGAGTTTCGGAGTTTTGGAGTATTGGAGTTTTGGAGTTTCGGAGTTTTGGAGTTTTGGAGTTTTGGAGTTTTGGAGTTTCGGAGTTTTGGAGTTTCGGAGTTTTGGAGTTTTGGAGTTTTGGAGTTTCGGAGTTTCGGAGTTTCGGTGTTTTGGAGTTTTGGAGTTTTGGAGATTGGAGTTTTGGAGTTTTGGAGCTTCGGAGTTTTGGAGTTTCGGAGTTTTGGAGTTTTGGAGTTTTGGAGATTCGGAGTTTTGGAGTTTCGGAGTTTTGGAGTTTCGGAGTTTTGGAGTTTCGGAGTTTTGGAGTTTCGGAGTTTTGGAGTTTTGGAGTTTTGGAGTTTTTGAGTTTTGGAGTTTTGGAGTTTCGGAGTTTTGGAGTATTGGAGTTTAGGAGTTTCGGAGTTTTGGAGTTTTGGAGTTTTGGAGTTTCGGAGTTTTGGAGTTTCGGAGTTTTGGAGTTTTGGAGTTTTGGAGTTTTGGAGTTTCGGAGTTTCGGAGTTTCGGTGTTTTGGAGTTTTGGAGTTTTGGAGTTTTGGAGTATTGGAGTTTTGGAGTTTTGGAGTTTCGGAGTTTTGGAGTTTCGGAGTTTTGGAGTATTGGAGTTTTGGAGTTTCGGAGTTTTGGAGTTTTGGAGTTTTGGAGTATTGGAGTTTTGGAGTTTTGGAGCTTTGGAGTTTTGGAGTTTTGGAGTTTCGGAGTTTTGGAGTTTTGGAGTATTGGAGTTTTGGAGTTTTGGAGTTTCGGAGTTTTGGAGTTTCGGAGTTTTGGAGTTTCGGAGTTTTGGAGTTTTGGAGTTTTTGAGTTTTGGAGTTTTTGAGTTTTGGAGTTTTGGAGTTTTGGAGTTTTGGAGTTTTGGAGTTTCGGAGTATTGGAGTTTTGGAGTTTTGGAGTTTCCGAGTTTTGGAGATTCCGAGTTTTGGAGTTTTGGAGTTTTGGAGTTTTGGAGTTTCGGAGTTTCGGAGTTTCGGTGTTTTGGAGTTTTGGAGTTTTGGAGTATTGGAGTTTTGGAGTTTTGGAGTTTCGGAGTTTTGGAGTTTCGGAGTTTTGGAGTTTTGGAGTTTTGGAGTTTTGGAGTTTCGGAGTTTTGGAGTTTTGGAGTTTTGGAGTTTTGGAGTTTCGGAGATTTGGAGTTTCGGAGTTTTGAAGTTTTGGAGTTTTGGAGATTCGGAGTTTTGGAGTTTCGGAGTTTTGGAGTTTTGGAGTTTTGGAGTTTCGGAGTTTTGGAGTTTTGGAGTTTTGGAGATTCGGAGTTTTGGAGTTTCGGAGTTTTGGAGTTTCGGAGTTTTGGACTTTTGGAGTTTTGGAGCTTTGGAGTTTTGGAGTTTCCGAGTTTTGGAGTTTCGGAGTTTTGGAGTTTCGGAGTTTCGGAGTTTTGGAGTTTTGCAGTTTTGGAGTTTTGGAGTTTTGGAGTTTCGGAGTTTCGGAGTTTTGGAGTATTGGAGTTTTGGAGTTTTGGAGTTTTGGAGTTTCGGAGTTTCGGAGTTTCGGAGTTTCGGAGTTTTGGAGTTTCGGAGTTTTGGAGTTTTGGAGTTTCGGAGTTTCGGAGTTTTGGAGTATTGGAGTTTTGGAGTTTTGGAGTTTCGGAGTTTTGGAGTTTTGGAGTTTTGAAGATTCGGAGTTTCGGAGTTTCGGAGTTTTGGAGTTTTGGAGTTTCGGAGTTTCGGAGTTTTGGAGTTTTGGAGTTTCGGAGTTTTGGAGTTTTGGAGTTTCGGAGTTTTGGAGTTTCGGAGTTTTGGAGTTTCGGAGTTTCGGAGTTTCGGAGTTTTGGAGTTTTGGAGTTTTGGAGTTTTGGAGTTTTGGAGTTTCGGAGTTTTGGAGTATTGGAGTTTTGGAGTTTCGGAGTTTCGGAGTTTTGGAGTATTGGAGTTTTGGAGTTTTGGAGTTTCGGAGTTTTGGAGTTTTGGAGTTTTGGAGATTCGGAGTTTCGGAGTTTCGGAGTTTTGGAGTTTTGGAGTTTCGGAGTTTCGGAGTTTCGGAGTTTTGGAGTTTTGGAGTTTTGGAGTTTCGGAGTTTCGGAGTTTCGGAGTTTTGGAGTTTTGGAGTTTTGGAGTTTCGGAGTTTTGGAGTTTTGGAGTTTTGGAGTTTTGGAGTTTCGGAGTTTTGGAGTTTCGGAGTTTCGGAGTTTCGGAGTTTTGGAGATTCGGAGTTTTGGAGTTTCGGAGTTTTGGAGTTTTGGAGTTTTGGAGCTTTGGAGTTTTGGAGTTTCCGAGTTTTGGAGTTTCGGAGTTTTGGAGTTTCGGAGTTTCGGAGTTTCGGAGTTTTGGAGTTTTGCAGTTTTGGAGTTTTGGAGTTTTGGAGTTTCGGAGTTTCGGAGTTTTGGAGTATTGGAGTTTTGGAGTTTTGGAGTTTTGGAGTTTCGGAGTTTTGGAGTATTGGAGTTTTGGAGTTTCGGAGTTTTGGAGTTTTGGAGTTTTGGAGTTTTGGAGTTTCGGAGTTTTGGAGTTTCGGAGTTTTGGAGTTTTGGAGTTTTGGAGTTTCGGAGTTTCGGAGTTTCGGTGTTTTGGAGTTTTGGAGTTTTGGAGATTGGAGTTTTGGAGTTTTGGAGCTTCGGAGTTTTGGAGTTTCGGAGTTTTGGAGTTTTGGAGTTTTGGAGATTCGGAGTTTTGGAGTTTCGGAGTTTTGGAGTTTCGGAGTTTTGGAGTTTCGGAGTTTTGGAGTTTCGGAGTTTTGGAGTTTTGGAGTTTTGGAGTTTTTGAGTTTTGGAGTTTTGGAGTTTCGGAGTTTTGGAGTATTGGAGTTTAGGAGTTTCGGAGTTTTGGAGTTTTGGAGTTTTGGAGTTTCGGAGTTTTGGAGTTTCGGAGTTTTGGAGTTTTGGAGTTTTGGAGTTTTGGAGTTTCGGAGTTTCGGAGTTTCGGTGTTTTGGAGTTTTGGAGTTTTGGAGTTTTGGAGTATTGGAGTTTTGGAGTTTTGGAGTTTCGGAGTTTTGGAGTTTCGGAGTTTTGGAGTATTGGAGTTTTGGAGTTTCGGAGTTTTGGAGTTTTGGAGTTTTGGAGTATTGGAGTTTTGGAGTTTTGGAGCTTTGGAGTTTTGGAGTTTTGGAGTTTCGGAGTTTTGGAGTTTTGGAGTATTGGAGTTTTGGAGTTTTGGAGTTTCGGAGTTTTGGAGTTTCGGAGTTTTGGAGTTTCGGAGTTTTGGAGTTTTGGAGTTTTTGAGTTTTGGAGTTTTTGAGTTTTGGAGTTTTGGAGTTTTGGAGTTTTGGAGTTTTGGAGTTTCGGAGTATTGGAGTTTTGGAGTTTTGGAGTTTCCGAGTTTTGGAGATTCGGAGTTTTGGAGTTTTGGAGTTTTGGAGTTTTGGAGTTTCGGAGTTTCGGAGTTTCGGTGTTTTGGAGTTTTGGAGTTTTGGAGTATTGGAGTTTTGGAGTTTTGGAGTTTCGGAGTTTTGGAGTTTCGGAGTTTTGGAGTTTTGGAGTTTTGGAGTTTTGGAGTTTTGGAGTTTCGGAGTTTTGGAGTTTTGGAGTTTTGGAGTTTCGGAGATTTGGAGTTTCGGAGTTTTGAAGTTTTGGAGTTTTGGAGATTCGGAGTTTTGGAGTTTCGGAGTTTTGGAGTTTCGGAGTTTTGGAGTTTCGGAGTTTTGGAGTTTCGGAGTTTTGGAGTTTTGGAGTTTTTGAGTTTTGGAGTTTTTGAGTTTTGGAGTTTTGGAGTTTCGGAGTTTTGGAGTATTGGAGTTTTGGAGTTTCGGAGTTTTGGAGTTTTGGAGTTTTGGAGTTTCGGAGTTTCGGTGTTTTGGAGTTTTGGAGTTTTGGAGTATTGGAGTTTTGGAGTTTTGGAGTTTCGGAGTTTTGGAGTTTCGGAGTTTTGGAGTTTTGGAGTTTTGGAGATTCGGAGTTTTGGAGTTTCGGAGTTTTGGAGTTTTGGAGTTTTGGAGTTTCGGAGTTTCGGAGTTTTGGTGTTTCGGAGTTTTGGAGTTTTGGAGTTTTGGAGTTTTGGAGTTTCGGAGTTTTGGAGTTTTGGAGTTTTGGAGTTTTGGAGTATTGGAGTTTTGGAGTTTTGGAGTTTCGGAGTTTTGGAGTTTCGGAGTTTTGGAGTTTTGGAGTTTTGGAGTTTTGGAGTTTTGGAGTTTCGGAGTTTTGGAGTTTCGGAGTTTTGAAGTTTTGGAGTTTTGGAGATTCGGAGTTTTGGAGTTTCGGAGTTTTGGAGTTTCGGAGTTTTGGAGTTTCGGAGTTTTGGAGTTTCGGAGTTTTGGAGTATTGGAGTTTTGGAGTTTCGGAGTTTTGGAGTTTTGGAGTTTTGGAGTTTCGGAGTTTCGGAGTTTCGGTGTTTTGGAGTTTTGGAGTTTTGGAGTATTGGAGTTTTGGAGTTTTGGAGTTTCGGAGTTTTGGAGTTTCGGAGTTTTGAAGTTTTGGAGTTTTGGAGATTCGGAGTTTTGGAGTTTCGGAGTTTTGGAGTTTCGGAGTTTTGGAGTTTCGGAGTTTTGGAGTTTCGGAGTTTTGGAGTTTTGGAGTTTTTGAGTTTTGGAGTTTTTGAGTTTTGGAGTTTTGGAGTTTCGGAGTTTTGGAGTATTGGAGTTTTGGAGTTTCGGAGTTTTGGAGTTTTGGAGTTTTGGAGTTTCGGAGTTTCGGAGTTTCGGTGTTTTGGAGTTTTGGAGTTTTGGAGTATTGGAGTTTTGGAGTTTTGGAGTTTCGGAGTTTTGGAGTTTCGGAGTTTTGGAGTTTTGGAGTTTTGGAGATTCGGAGTTTTGGAGTTTCGGAGTTTTGGAGTTTTGGAGTTTTGGAGTTTCGGAGTTTCGGAGTTTTGGTGTTTCGGAGTTTTGGAGTTTTGGAGTTTTGGAGTTTTGGAGTTTTGGAGTTTCGGAGTTTTGGAGTTTTGGAGTTTTGGAGTTTTGGAGTATTGGAGTTTTGGAGTTTTGGAGTTTCGGAGTTTTGGAGTTTCGGAGTTTTGGAGTTTTGGAGTTTTGGAGTTTTGGAGTTTCGGAGTTTTGGAGTTTCGGAGTTTTGAAGTTTTGGAGTTTTGGAGATTCGGAGTTTTGGAGTTTCGGAGTTTTGGAGTTTCGGAGTTTTGGAGTTTCGGAGTTTTGGAGTTTCGGAGTTTTGGAGTATTGGAGTTTTGGAGTTTCGGAGTTTTGGAGTTTTGGAGTTTTGGAGTTTCGGAGTTTCGGAGTTTCGGTGTTTTGGAGTTTTGGAGTTTTGGAGTATTGGAGTTTTGGAGTTTTGGAGTTTCGGAGTTTTGGAGTTTCGGAGTTTTGGAGTTTTGGAGTTTCGGAGTTTCGGTGTTTTGGAGATTCGGAGTTTTGGAGTTTCGGAGTTTTGGAGTTTCGGAGTTTTGGAGTTTCGGAGTTTTGGAGTTTCGGAGTTTTGGAGTTTTGAAGTTTTGGAGTTTTGGAGTTTTGGAGTTTTTGAGTTTTGGAGTTTTGGAGTTTCGGAGTTTTGGAGTATTGGAGTTTTGGAGTTTCGGAGTTTTGGAGTTTTGGAGTTTTGGAGTTTCGGAGTTTCGGAGTTTTGGAGTTTCGGAGTTTTGGAGTTTTGGAGTTTTGGAGTTTCGGAGTTTCGGAGTTTCGGTGTTTTGGAGTTTTGGAGCTTTGGAGTATTGGAGTTTTGGAGTTTTGGAGTTTCGGAGTTTTGTAGTTTCGGAGTTTTGGAGTTTTGGAGTTTTGGAGATTCGGAGTTTTGGAGTTTCGGAGTTTTGGAGTTTCGGAGTTTTGGAGTTTCGGAGTTTTGGAGTTTTGGAGTTTTGGAGTTTTGGAGTTTTGGAGTTTCCGAGTTTTGGAGTTTCGGAGTTTTGGAGTTTCGGAGTTTCGGAGTTTTGGAGTTTTGCAGTTTTGGAGTTTTGGAGTTTTGGAGTTTCGGAGTTTCGGAGTTTTGGAGTATTGGAGTTTTGGAGTTTTGGAGTTTTGGAGTTTCGGAGTTTTGGAGTTTCGGAGTTTTGGAGTTTTGGAGTTTTGGAGTTTCGGAGTTTCGGAGTTTCGGTGTTTTGGAGTTTTGGAGTTTTGGAGTATTGGAGTTTTGGAGTTTTGGAGTTTCGGAGTTTTGGAGTTTTGGAGTTTCGGAGTTTTGGAGTATTGGAGTTTTGGAGTTTCGGAGTTTTGGAGTTTCGGAGTTTTGGAGTTTTGGAGTATTGGAGTTTTGGAGTTTTGGAGTTTCGGAGTTTTGGAGTTTTGGAGTTTCGGAGTTTCGGAGTTTCGGAGTTTCGGAGTTTTGGAGTTTCGGAGTTTTGGAGTTTTGGAGTTTCGGAGTTTTGGAGTTTTGGAGTTTTGGAGATTCGGAGTTTCGGAGTTTCGGAGTTTTGGAGTTTTGGAGTTTCAGAGTTTCGGAGTTTCGGAGTTTTGGAGTTTTGGAGTTTCGGAGTTTTGGAGTTTCGGAGTTTCGGAGTTTCGGAGTTTTGGAGTTTTGGAGTTTCGGAGTTTTGGAGTTTTGGAGTTTTGCAGTTTTGGAGTTTTGGAGTTTTGGAGTTTCGGAGTTTCGGAGTTTTGGAGTATTGGAGTTTTGGAGTTTTGGAGTTTCGGAGTTTTGGAGTATTGGAGTTTTGGAGTTTTGGAGTTTTGGAGTTTTGGAGTTTCTGAGTTTTGGAGTTTCGGAGTTTTGGAGTTTTGGAGTTTTGGAGTTTTGGAGTTTTGGAGTTTCGGAGTTTCGGAGTTTCGGTGTTTTGGAGTTTTGGAGTTTTGGAGTATTGGAGTTTTGGAGTTTTGGAGTTTCGGAGTTTTGGAGTTTTGGAGTTTTGGAGTTTTGGAGTTTCGGAGTTTTGGAGTTTCGGAGTTTTGGAGTTTTGGAGTATTGGAGTTTTGGAGTTTTGGAGTTTCGGAGTTTTGGAGTTTTGGAGTTTCGGAGTTTCGGAGTTTCGGAGTTTCGGAGTTTCGGAGTTTTGGAGTTTCGGAGTTTTGGAGTTTTGGAGTTTCGGAGTTTTGGAGTTTTGGAGTTTTGGAGATTCGGAGTTTCAGAGTTTCGGAGTTTTGGAGTTTTGGAGTTTTGGAGTTTTGGAGTTTCGGAGTTTCGGAGTTTCGGAGTTTTGGAGTTTTGGAGTTTCGGAGTTTTGGAGTTTCGGAGTTTCGGAGTTTTGGAGTTTTGGAGTTTCGGAGTTTTGGAGTTTTGGAGTTTTGGAGTTTCGGAGTTTTGGAGTTTCGGAGTTTCGGAGTTTCGGAGTTTTGGAGTTTTGGAGTTTTGGAGTTTCGGAGTTTCGGAGTTTTGGAGTTTAGGAGTTTCGGAGTTTTGGAGTTTCGCAGTTTCGGAGTTTCGGAGTTTTGGAGTTTTGGAGTTTCGGAGTTTTGGAGTTTTGGAGTTTTGGAGTTTTGGAGTTTCGGAGTTTTGGAGTTTCGGAGTTTCGGAGTTTCGGAGTTTTGGAGTTTTGGAGTTTTCGAGTTTTGGAGTTTTGGAGTTTCGGAGTTTTGGAGTATTGGAGTTTCGGAGTTTTGGAGTTTTGGAGTTTTGGAGTTTCGGAGTTTTGGAGTTTTGGAGTTTTGGAGTTTCGGAGTTTCGGAGTTTTGGAGTTTTGGAGTTTTGGAGTTTCGGAGTTTTGGAGTTTTGGAGTTTCGGAGTTTCGGAGTTTTGGAGTTTCGGAGTTTCGGAGTTTTGGAGTTTTGGAGTTTTGGAGTTTTGGAGTTTCGGAGTTTCGGAGTTTCGGTGTTTTGGAGTTTCGGAGTTTTGGAGTTTTGGAGTTTTGGAGTTTCGGAGTTTTGGAGTTTTGGAGTTTTGGAGTTTCGGAGTTTTGGAGTTTCGGAGTTTTGGAGTTTTGGAGTTTCGGAGTTTTGGAGTTTTGGAGTTTTGGAGATTCGGAGTTTTGGAGTTTCGGAGTTTTGGAGTTTCGGAGTTTTGGAGTTTCGGAGTTTTGGAGTATTGGAGTTTTGGAGTTTCGGAGTTTTGGAGTTTTGGAGTTTTGGAGTTTCGGAGTTTCGGAGTTTTGGAGTTTCGGAGTTTTGGAGTTTTGGAGTTTTGGAGTTTCGGAGTTTCGGTGTTTTGGAGTTTTGGAGTTTTGGAGTATTGGAGTTTTGGAGTTTTGGAGTTTCGGAGTTTTGTAGTTTCGGAGTTTTGGAGTTTTGGAGTTTTGGAGATTCGGAGTTTTGGAGTTTCGGAGTTTTGGAGTTTCGGAGTTTTGGAGTTTCGGAGTTTTGGAGTTTTGGAGTTTTGGAGTTTTGGAGTTTTGGAGTTTTGGAGTTTCCGAGTTTTGGAGTTTCGGAGTTTTGGAGTTTCGGAGTTTCGGAGTTTTGGAGTTTTGCAGTTTTGGAGTTTTGGAGTTTTGGAGTTTCGGAGTTTCGGAGTTTTGGAGTATTGGAGTTTTGGAGTTTTGGAGTTTTGGAGTTTCGGAGTTTTGGAGTTTCGGAGTTTTGGAGTTTTGGAGTTTTGGAGTTTCGGAGTTTCGGAGTTTCGGTGTTTTGGAGTTTTGGAGTTTTGGAGTATTGGAGTTTTGGAGTTTTGGAGTTTCGGAGTTTTGGAGTTTTGGAGTTTCGGAGTTTTGGAGTATTGGAGTTTTGGAGTTTCGGAGTTTTGGAGTTTCGGAGTTTTGGAGTTTTGGAGTATTGGAGTTTTGGAGTTTTGGAGTTTCGGAGTTTTGGAGTTTTGGAGTTTCGGAGTTTCGGAGTTTCGGAGTTTCGGAGTTTTGGAGTTTCGGAGTTTTGGAGTTTTGGAGTTTCGGAGTTTTGGAGTTTTGGAGTTTTGGAGATTCGGAGTTTCGGAGTTTCGGAGTTTTGGAGTTTTGGAGTTTCAGAGTTTCGGAGTTTCGGAGTTTTGGAGTTTTGGAGTTTCGGAGTTTTGGAGTTTCGGAGTTTCGGAGTTTCGGAGTTTTGGAGTTTTGGAGTTTCGGAGTTTTGGAGTTTTGGAGTTTTGCAGTTTTGGAGTTTTGGAGTTTTGGAGTTTCGGAGTTTCGGAGTTTTGGAGTATTGGAGTTTTGGAGTTTTGGAGTTTCGGAGTTTTGGAGTATTGGAGTTTTGGAGTTTTGGAGTTTTGGAGTTTTGCAGTTTTGGAGTTTTGGAGTTTTGGAGTTTCGGAGTTTCGGAGTTTTGGAGTATTGGAGTTTTGGAGTTTTGGAGTTTTGGAGTTTCGGAGTTTTGGAGTATTGGAGTTTTGGAGTTTCGGAGTTTTGGAGTTTTGGAGTTTTGGAGTTTTGGAGTTTCGGAGTTTTGGAGTTTTGGAGTTTTGGAGTTTTGGAGTTTCGGAGTTTCGGAGTTTCGGTGTTTTGGAGTTTTGGAGTTTTGGAGATTGGAGTTTTGGAGTTTTGGAGCTTCGGAGTTTTGGAGTTTCGGAGTTTTGGAGTTTTGGAGTTTTGGAGATTCGGAGTTTTGGAGTTTCGGAGTTTTGGAGTTTCGGAGTTTTGGAGTTTCGGAGTTTTGGAGTTTCGGAGTTTTGGAGTTTTGGAGTTTTGGAGTTTTTGAGTTTTGGAGTTTTGGAGTTTCGGAGTTTTGGAGTATTGGAGTTTTGGAGTTTCGGAGTTTTGGAGTTTTGGAGTTTTGGAGTTTCGGAGTTTTGGAGTTTCGGAGTTTTGGAGTTTTGGAGTTTTGGAGTTTTGGAGTTTCGGAGTTTCGGAGTTTCGGTGTTTTGGAGTTTTGGAGTTTTGGAGTTTTGGAGTATTGGAGTTTTGGAGTTTTGGAGTTTCGGAGTTTTGGAGTTTCGGAGTTTTGGAGTTTTGGAGTATTGGAGTTTTGGAGTTTCGGAGTTTTGGAGTTTTGGAGTTTTGGAGTATTGGAGTTTTGGAGTTTTGGAGCTTTGGAGTTTTGGAGTTTTGGAGTTTCGGAGTTTTGGAGTTTTGGAGTATTGGAGTTTTGGAGTTTTGGAGTTTCGGAGTTTTGGAGTTTCGGAGTTTTGGAGTTTCGGAGTTTTGGAGTTTTGGAGTTTTTGAGTTTTGGAGTTTTTGAGTTTTGGAGTTTTGGAGTTTTGGAGTTTTGGAGTTTCGGAGTATTGGAGTTTTGGAGTTTTGGAGTTTCCGAGTTTTGGAGATTCGGAGTTTTGGAGTTTTGGAGTTTTGGAGTTTTGGAGTTTCGGAGTTTCGGAGTTTCGGTGTTTTGGAGTTTTGGAGTTTTGGAGTATTGGAGTTTTGGAGTTTTGGAGTTTCGGAGTTTTGGAGTTTCGGAGTTTTGGAGTTTTGGAGTTTTGGAGTTTTGGAGTTTTGGAGTTTCGGAGTTTTGGAGTTTTGGAGTTTTGGAGTTTTGGAGTTTCGGAGATTTGGAGTTTCGGAGTTTTGAAGTTTTGGAGTTTTGGAGATTCGGAGTTTTGGAGTTTCGGAGTTTTGGAGTTTCGGAGGTTTGGAGTTTCGGAGTTTTGGAGTTTCGGAGTTTTCGAGTTTTGGAGTTTTGGAGTTTTGGAGTTTTTGAGTTTTGGAGTTTTGGAGTTTCGGAGTTTTGGAGTATTGGAGTTTTGGAGTTTCGGAGTTTTGGAGTTTTGGAGTTTTGGAGTTTCGGAGTTTCGGTGTTTTGGAGTTTTGGAGTTTTGGAGTATTGGAGTTTTGGAGTTTTGGAGTTTCGGAGTTTTGGAGTTTCGGAGTTTTGGAGTTTTGGAGTTTTGGAGATTCGGAGTTTTGGAGTTTCGGAGTTTTGGAGTTTTGGAGTTTTGGAGTATCGGAGTTTCGGAGTTTTGGTGTTTCGGAGTTTTGGAGTTTTGGAGTTTTGGAGTTTTGGAGTTTTGGAGTTTCGGAGTTTTGGAGTTTTGGAGTTTTGGAGTTTTGGAGTATTGGAGTTTTGGAGTTTTGGAGTTTCGGAGTTTTGGAGTTTCGGAGTTTTGGAGTTTTGGAGTTTTGGAGTTTTGGAGTTTCGGAGTTTTGGAGTTTCGGAGTTTTGAAGTTTTGGAGTTTTGGAGATTCGGAGTTTTGGAGTTTCGGAGTTTTGGAGTTTCGGAGTTTTGGAGTTTCGGAGTTTTGGAGTTTCGGAGTTTTGGAGTTTTGGAGTTTCGGAGTTTCGGAGTTTCGGTGTTTTGGAGTTTTGGAGTTTTGGAGTATTGGAGTTTTGGAGTTTTGGAGTTTCGGAGTTTTGGAGTTTCGGAGTTTTGGAGTTTTGGAGTTTTGGAGTTTCGGAGTTTCGGTGTTTTGGAGTTTTGGAGTTTTGGAGTATTGGAGTTTTGGAGTTTTGGAGTTTCGGAGTTTTGGAGTTTCGGAGTTTTGGAGTTTTGGAGTTTTGGAGTTTCGGAGTTTCGGTGTTTTGGAGATTCGGAGTTTTGGAGTTTCGGAGTTTTGGAGTTTCGGAGTTTTGGAGTTTCGGAGTTTTGGAGTTTCGGAGTTTTGGAGTTTTGAAGATTTGGAGTTTTGGAGTTTTGGAGTTTTTGAGTTTTGGAGTTTTGGAGTTTCGGAGTTTTGGAGTATTGGAGTTTTGGAGTTTCGGAGTTTTGGAGTTTTGGAGTTTTGGAGTTTCGGAGTTTCGGAGTTTTGGAGTTTCGGAGTTTTGGAGTTTTGGAGTTTTGGAGTTTCGGAGTTTCGGAGTTTCGGTGTTTTGGAGTTTTGGAGTTTTGGAGTATTGGAGTTTTGGAGTTTTGGAGTTTCGGAGTTTTGTAGTTTCGGAGTTTTGGAGTTTTGGAGTTTTGGAGATTCGGAGTTTTGGAGTTTCGGAGTTTTGGAGTTTCGGAGTTTTGGAGTTTCGGAGTTTTGGAGTTTTGGAGTTTTGGAGTTTTGGAGTTTTGGAGTTTCCGAGTTTTGGAGTTTCGGAGTTTTGGAGTTTCGGAGTTTCGGAGTTTTGGAGTTTTGCAGTTTTGGAGTTTTGGAGTTTTGGAGTTTTGGAGTTTCGGAGTTTCGGAGTTTTGGAGTATTGGAGTTTTGGAGTTTTGGAGTTTTGGAGTTTCGGAGTTTTGGAGTTTCGGAGTTTTGGAGTTTTGGAGTTTTGGAGTTTCGGAGTTTCGGAGTTTCGGAGTTTCGGTGTTTTGGAGTTTTGGAGTTTTGGAGTATTGGAGTTTTGGAGTTTTGGAGTTTCGGAGTTTTGGAGTTTCGGAGTTTCGGAGTTTCGGAGTTTCGGAGTTTCGGAGTTTTGGAGTTTCGGAGTTTTGGAGTTTTGGAGTTTCGGAGTTTTGGAGTTTTGGAGTTTTGGAGATTCGGAGTTTCGGAGTTTCGGAGTTTTGGAGTTTTGGAGTTTCAGAGTTTCGGAGTTTCGGAGTTTTGGAGTTTTGGAGTTTCGGAGTTTTGGAGTTTCGGAGTTTCGGAGTTTCGGAGTTTTGGAGTTTTGGAGTTTCGGAGTTTTGGAGTTTTGGAGTTTTGCAGTTTTGGAGTTTTGGAGTTTTGGAGTTTCGGAGTTTCGGAGTTTTGGAGTATTGGAGTTTTGGAGTTTTGGAGTTTCGGAGTTTTGGAGTATTGGAGTTTTGGAGTTTTGGAGTTTTGGAGTTTTGGAGTTTCTGAGTTTTGGAGTTTCGGAGTTTTGGAGTTTTGGAGTTTTGGAGTTTTGGAGTTTTGGAGTTCCGGAGTTTCGGAGTTTCGGTGTTTTGGAGTTTTGGAGTTTTGGAGTATTGGAGTTTTGGAGTTTCGGAGTTTTGGAGTTTTGGAGTTTTGGAGTTTCGGAGTTTTGGAGTTTCGGAGTTTTGGAGTTTTGGAGTATTGGAGTTTTGGAGTTTTGGAGTTTCGGAGTTTTGGAGTTTTGGAGTTTCGGAGTTTCGGAGTTTCGGAGTTTCGGAGTTTCGGAGTTTTGGAGTTTCGGAGTTTTGGAGTTTTGGAGTTTCGGAGTTTTGGAGTTTTGGAGTTTTGGAGATTCGGAGTTTCAGAGTTTCGGAGTTTTGGAGTTTTGGAGTTTTGGAGTTTTGGAGTTTCGGAGTTTCGGAGTTTCGGAGTTTTGGAGTTTTGGAGTTTCGGAGTTTTGGAGTTTCGGAGTTTCGGAGTTTTGGAGTTTTGGAGTTTCGGAGTTTTGGAGTTTTGGAGTTTTGGAGTTTCGGAGTTTTGGAGTTTCGGAGTTTCGGAGTTTCGGAGTTTTGGAGTTTTGGAGTTTTGGAGTTTTGGAGTTTTGGAGTTTCGGAGTTTTGGAGTATTGGAGTTTTGGAGTTTCGGAGTTTCGGAGTTTTGGAGTATTGGAGTTTTGGAGTTTTGGAGGTATGGATTTTTGGAGATTTGGGGTTTTGTTGTTCGAAAATTTTGTAGTTTTGGAGTTTTGGAGTTTTAGAAGTTTGGATTTTGGAGGTATGGATTTTTGGAGTTTCGGAGTTTTGGAGATTCGGGGTTGTGGAGCTTTGGAGATTTTGGAGGTTCGGAGGTTTGGAGTTTCCGAGTTTCGGAATTTTGGAGTTTTGGATTTTTGCAGTTTTGGAGTTTTGGATTTTTCGAGTTTCGGAGTTTTGGAGTTTCGGAGTTTCGGAGTTTTGGAGTTTTGGATTTTTGGAGTTTTGGAGTTCTGGAGTTTTTGAGTATTGGAGTTTTGAATTTTTGCACTTTTGGAGTTTTGTAGTTTCCGAGTTTTGGAGATTCGGGGTTTGGGAGTTTTCGAAGTTTGGAGGTTTGGAGTTTTGGAGTTTTGGTTTTTTGGAGTTTTTGAGTTTCGGAGTTCTGGATTTTTGCACTTTTGGAGTTTTGGAGTTTCAGAGTTTTGGAGATTCGGGGTTGCGGAGTTTCGGAATTTGTCAGTTTCGGAGTTTTGGAGTTTCAGATTTGTGGAGTTTTGGAGTTTTTAAGTTTTTAGATTTTTGGAGTTTTGGATTTTTAAAGCATTGGAGTTTTGGTGTTTTGGATTTTTGGAGGTTTTCAGTTTTGAGGGGTTGTGGAGTTTCAGAGTTTTGGAGTTTCGGAGTTTTGGAGTTTCGGATTTGTGGAGTTTTCAGTTTTGAGGGGTGTGGAGTTTTGGAGTTTTTGAGGTTCGGAGTTTTGGAGTTTCGAAGTTTTGGAGTTTCCGAGTTTCGGAATTTTGGAGT